>NC_138535.1:11856603-14820708 GCF_964234715.1 Podarcis melisellensis
TGCCCAACAACATAGGCTACCCTCTCCCCATCATCAGCAAAGTCATTATGCTGCAGTTCCAAAGTGTAAGTCATTATGCTGCAGTTCCAAAACTGTTCTCTCCGATTCCCCCATCCGCCCCCTTTATCCCTGGTGTTACGCTGATTTCCTTCCCCAGCTGCTGAGTCTCCTCTCTCCCTGCTGGGCCCTTCTCCGGCATCACTTGGGAGCCCTGCCTCTACTCCTGGCTCCGATGTCAGTTCCCTGACAATTTCTTTATAGTATTCTGCTGGTATGCCGTCTGGACCTGGGGATTTCCCTATTTTGAATTTTTGAATTGATTCATTAATTTCTACGGTTGATATTGGTTCATTTAATAATTTATGGTCTACTTCAGCTATCTCTGTTAATTTATTTTTCTTTATATATTCCTCTATTTCTTCTATTGACATTTCATCTTTTTGATATAATTTTTTATAATATTTTTCAAAGTCTTTTTTAATTTCTGTAATATCCCTTATTGTCCTCTGTAAAGGGAATTGGGGTTGCTCGTGTGTAAGTGGCCGCTGCTCTAGGCAACGTTGTCTGGCTAAACCTTTCCCTGGCTGCACAGCCCTTACTCCACGGCTATGTCAGTCACTGGCAGAATCCGTCAGTGGGCGTTTCCTGAACTTCTTCCAGCATAAAAGCTCTTTGACACCAAGTCTCCGCCTAGCCTCCCTGCGCGGAAGTTTTCTGCGCAGAGTGGGCGTGGCCAGCGGAGGTCCTGGGCTCTCCCCGCTGGTCTCTGTGGAAGAGTCTTGGAGCCATCTCTCCGAAGTCCTTCCCTGCTCCCCTTTCTTCCTGGTGTAACGCTGATTTCCTTCCTCAGAGGAAGTGTTCCCTTTCTCCCTGCTGGGACCTTCTCCTGCATCGCTAGGGAGCCTTACCTCCACTCTGGGCTCCGATGGCAGTTCCCTGACATCCTCTCTTCTACTTTTATCTTATTTATTAATTTTTCATTTCTTTGTTTCTTTAATTGCCAGGCAAGGATCTTGCCTGGTTTATTTGCCCATTCAAAATTTTTATATTTCCAAAATTTGATTTGTTGTTCTACCTCCTGTTCTATAATTTTATTGTATTCTATTCTCAGTAATTTAATTTCTTGATTTAATCTCTCTTTATTTTTGCTTGTCTAGGCCAATTTTTCCTTCCTTTTAATTTCTTCTAAAAGCTCCCTTTTCTTTTTTTTCTTTATTCTTATATGATATTGAGTTTTGTTGTATGAAATATCCCCTAACAACTGCCTTCCCAGCATCCCACACTGTTTTTACATCTGTCCCTTTCCTCCAATTGTTTTCAAAGTATTCCTTCATCAACTTTCTGGCTCCTTGTATTACTTTTTGGTTTTTTAATAGGAAAACATTCATTCTCCACCTTCCCCCCCCCCTTTCTCCTCTTTTCCTTTTTTTAATATAAATATTTATTAAAAATTTTAAGTTACAGTATAACAAACAGACAAAATTGTAACATAACATAACATATTTTCTCATCTTCTTGTGACCTCCTCACATCCCCCGCTCCTACCTTCCATGTTAAAGAATTAATCCAGCAAATTATCACCTTACTTCCATCCTTACTGTCTGGTTGTCAATTAAATTTAGCCAAATAGTTATCCAAAAGGAAAATTGTTTTTTCTTACATTTTAACTTATCTTCTTACTTTGCTTCATCTATTTTAATGGTGCCAAATTGTTTATAATCAAGCATCCTGCTTAACATTCATACAGTTTACAATGTTTTTGCAAATAGATCTTAAATTTTTTCCAATCTTCTTCTACCGTCTCCTCTCCCAGATCTCGGATTCTGCCGGTCATCTCAGCCAGTTGCATATAGTCCATCAGTTGCATCTGCCATTCTTCCAGTGTGGGTAAATCTTGAGTTTTCCAGTGTTTCGCGAGAAGTATCCTTGCTGCTGTTGTCGCATACATAAAGAATGTTCAATCCTTCTTTACCACCCCTTGGCCGACAATACCCAAAAGGAAGGCCTCTGGTTTCTTAGAGAAGGTATACTTAAATACCTTTTTCAGTTCATTATATATCATTTCCCAGAAAGCCTTCACTTTAGGGCAGGTCCACCAGAGGTGAAAGAATGTTCCTTCATTTTCCTTACATTTCCAACACTTATTATCAGACAAGTGGTATATCTTTGCAAGTTTGACTGGGGGTCATGTACCATCTATATATCATTTTCATTACATTCTCTTTCAAAGCATTAAAGGTAAAGGTAAAGGTACCCCTGCCCGTACGGGCCAGTCTTGACAGACTCTGGGGTTGTGCGCCCATCTCACTTAAGAGGCCAGGGGCCAGCGCTGTCCGGAGACACTACCGGGTCACGTGGCCAGCATGACAAAGCTGCATCTGGCGAGCCAGAGCCGCACACGGAAACGCCGTTTACCTTCCCGCTGGTAAGCGGTCCCTATTTATCTACTTGCACCCGGAGGTGCTTTCGAACTGCTAGGTTGGCAGGCGCTGGGACCGAGCAGCGGGAGCGCACCCCCCGGCAGGGATTCGAACCGTCGGCAAGTCCTAGGCGCTGAGGCTTTAACCCACAGCGCCACCTGCGTCCCAAAGCATTACATGCAGTGAAATTCAAACCAGTAGTCCACAACCTTTCCCAGTCCTCAAACATAATATTGTGCCCAATGTCTTGTGCCCACTTTATCATGGCCGATTTTACCGTTTCATCTTGTGTGTTCCATTTTAACAGCAAGTTGTACATTCTTGAAAGTACCTTAGTCTTAGGCTCTAACAATTCCGTTTCCAACTTTGATTTCTCCACCTGGAACCCTAACTTTTTGTCAAGTTTAAAAACTTCCTTAATCTGAGCGTAATGTAACCAATCTCGCACTTTATCTCTCATTTTCTCCATACTCTGCAGTTTCCAATTATCTCCATCTTTTTCTAGTATTTCCCAATACTTTGGCCATTTGGCCTCCATATTGAGTCTTTTTCGGGCCTTAGCTTCCAATGGTGCGAGCCACCTTGGAGTTTTATTTTCCAGTAAGTCTTTATATTTTGTCCAGACATTAAACACTGCTTTTCTGACAATATGATTCTTGAAAACCTTGTTAATCTTAACCTTGTCATACCATAAATATGCATGCCAACCAAAAGCATTGTTAAAACCTTCCAAGTCCAACACATCAGTGTCTTCAAGAAGTAGCCAGTCTTTCAACCAGCAGAAAGCTGCTGCTTCATAGTAGAGCCTTAAGTCTGGCAGGGCAAAGCCCCCTCTTTCTTTCGCATCTGTTAGTATCTTAAACTTAATTGTGGGCTTTTTGCCCTGCCAGACAAATTTAGAAATATCTCTCTGCCACTTCCGAAAGCACTCTGTCTTGTCCACAATCTGTAATGTTTGAAACAAAAACAACATCTTTGGCAATACATTCATCTTAATTGCAGCAATTCGGCCTAACAAGGAAAGTTTCAGTCTTGTCCAACTATCTAGATCTCTTTTAATTTCTGACCAACATTTCTCATAGTTGTCCTTAAATAAACTCATTTTTTTTTGCTGTTATGTTTACCCCTAGGTATTTCACTTTTTTAACCACATTTAGTTCTGTCTCTCTCTGAAACCGTTCTGACTCTGCATCTGTCAGATTTTTTCCTAATACCTTAGTTTTCTGCTTGTTTAATTTAAATCCCGCCACCCGACCAAAATCTTGAATTAATTGTAATACTCTTTTCGTACTAGATTCTGGCTCCTGCAGGGTCAGAACTAGGTCATCTGCAAAAGCTTTAAGTTTATATTGTTTCACTCCGACCTGGATTCCTTCCACCAACCGGTCTCCTCTAATCATATTCAAGAGCACCTCCAGCACTGAGATAAATAACAATGGGGAGATAGGGCAACCTTGTCGTGTTCCTTTTTCAATTTTAAACTCTTCTGTAACCACATTGTTAACTATCAGTTTAGCCTTTTGTTCTGAATAAATTGCGTCAATCCCATTTTCAAAACCCCGTCCCACTCCCATCCCTTCTAGGTTCCCTTTCATAAATTTCCAGGAGATGTTGTCAAAGGCCTTCTCCGCATCTATAAAGATTAGCACTGCTTTTATATTGACATCTGTCTGCAAAAGTTCCAGAATATCAATAATGTTCCTTGTGTTGGCAAACAAGTGTCTACCTGGGAGAAAGCCTGCCTGGTCTTTATGGATTATTTCATTTAGAACTTTTTAAAATCTACTTGCTAGAATGTCTGCAAATATTTTGTAATCCATATTTAGGAGAGAGATGGGGCGGTAGTTCTTAAGTTGTGTCTTTTCAGCTTCCGATTTTGGTATCAATGTGATAAAGGCTTCTTTCCACGATTCCGGCACCTTCTTCCCCTCCATAATTTCATTGCTGACCTCCATCAGTGGTTGTATCAGATAATCCTTCAGTGTCTTATAGTACTTGGAGGTCAGCCTTTCTCCTCTTTTCCATTAAGAGTTAATGATATTGGATTGTGATCTGTAAGTGTTTTTGGTAATATTTCGGCATTCTCTGCTTTAATTGTCATATCCTTAGTAATCCATATACTGTCGATTCGACTATACAAATTTTTTGGTTCTGAGAAATATGTGAACTCCTTTTCGACAGGATATTTATATCTCCATATATCCACTAAATCAAAGATCCTTACCATTTCCACAAAACTTTTTGGCAGCTTCCCTTCATTTCTGCCTCTCTTCTTCTGCTATCTGTCCAATTCTGGTCCCATTACTCCATTTAAATCCCCTAACACAATAATTCTCATATCTATATATTCCATTAATAATGATCTTACTTTAACATAGAATTCTGTTTTTCTTTTATTTGATCCATAGATTCCTGCCACCAGAATTGGTTCCCGCTCTAGTGATATTTTGACTATTACAACCCTCCCCTCTTTATCTTTATATAACAATTCTGGTTCATATTTGCTTTTAACATACATTACAACCCCCCTACCCCTTCATGGATCACTGCCTTGCTGTGGCGAAGGGGCTTGAATAACTCAGAGAAGCTATGAACTATGCCGAGCAGGACACCCAAAATGAACAGGTCATAGTGGAGAGTTTTGACCAAACGTGATCCACCTGGAGGAGGAACCGGCAAGCCACTCCAGTATCCCTGCCAAGAAAACTCCATGGACAAAGGCAACAGGCATATAAAAGTTATGACGCTGGAAGATGAGCCCCTCAGGTCAGAAGGTGTCCAACATGCTACTGGGAAAGAGCGGAGGACAAGTACAAGTAGATCCAGAGCTGATGAAGTGGCTGGGCCAAAGCCGAAAGGACGCTCAGTTGCAGATATGCCTGGAAGCGAAAGAAAAGTCCAATGCTGTAAAGAAAAATATTGCATAGGAACCATGAACCTTGGTAAGTTGGATGTGGTCAAAAATGAGATGGCAAGAATAAATATTGACACCCTGGGCATCAGTGAACTAAAATGGACGGGAATGGGCGAATTCAGTTCGGATGACTATCATATCTACTACTGTGGGCAAGAAACCCGTAAAAGAAATGGAGTGGCCCTCATAGTCAACAAAAGAGTGGCGAAAGCTGTACTGGGATGCAATCTCAAAAATGATAGAATGATCTCGATACGAATCCAAGGCAGACGTTTTAACATCACAGTAATCCAAGTTTATGCACCAACTACTGGTGCTGAAGAAACTGAAATTGACCAATTTTATGAAGACTTACAAGACCTTATAGAAGTGACACCAAAGAAGGATGTTCTTCTCATTATATGGGATTGGAATGCTAAAGTAGGGAATCAAGAGATAAATGACTAAACAACAACAACAACAACACAACCCCCCTCTTTTTTCTTACATCAGATGAGATGAATTCTTCCCCTAACTTTGGTTTTACCAATAATCTTATATATATATATATATATATATATATATATATATATATATATATATTTGCTTTCGTAGATTTTCACGGGTACAGGAATGCAGGTTTTGGTGTCCTCGGGTGTCTTCCCGTGTAAAAGTTGGGGTGTCTAGGCGACGTTTCGACGAGGTCTCACTCGTCATCTTCAGGCTGGTGCTTCCGGCTTCTTGTTACTGGAACAGAGCAGGATCTCAGTGTTTGAGTTCCTATAAATACTGTTGAGGGGGTGTGGTGTATAGCCTCCAATGTTCTGGGCAGAGAGGAAGTTCCCAGGCTAGTGTCCCAGGCTAGTGAGAAACACCCTCACAACATGAACAAGCGCGACGACACATCCCGCTTGCCAGACATCTGGAAATTAGCCCTCCCCACAAAAACTGACACCAGATCCAGAGGCACACAGAACGCCATCACCAATCAACCACACCAGACCCAAACCCAGACCCTCTCCACAGATAAATTACAGACACCATCCAGTAGCCAAACCATGGTGGCACCTCCGGATGCTGCACCCCCCTGCAATCCCTACACAGATCTGGCTGACACAGGCCACAAAACCACAGCTCGCCCCTATACACGAAGCCAAGCCAGAGCACAACTAAGTGCAGTACAGCCATCTTCTCAGAAAAACTCTTCACAAAGTTCAAGAGGTCAAGACACAAAGACTTTAGCAACTAATCCACACCTAATGACCCACCTAAGTGGTACTCAGGATATCACTCAAGAAATCACTCAAGATATCCCTCAAGTAATTAAGGAACAAAAGAAGAAAAGGCACACTAGCCTGGGAACTTCCTCTCTGCCCAGAACATTGGAGGCTATACACCACACCCCCTCAACAGTATTTATAGGAACTCAAACACTGAGATCCTGCTCTGTTCCAGTAACAAGAAGCCGGAAGCACCAGCCTGAAGATGACGAGTGAGACCTCGTCGAAACGTCGCCTAGACACCCCAACTTTTACACGGGAAGACACCCGAGGACACCAAAACCATATATATATATATATATATATATATATATATATATATATATATATATATATATATTTTCAATGAAGAATCATAACAAAAATTACAAACATTGAATCCAAAATAATACTATACAAACAAACAAAAAACCGGAACATACAAAAAAAAGGGGGGACGGGACAGAGGAAACAAAACAAAACAAAACAAAAACGAAAAGGCACACATTTACAGAAGAAAAGCATATCACCATTCTAATCTATTCATTACATACATATACACATATTGACTTGCTTCCTTTGTTCTAAGACCTCAAAAAATTTACTCTTACTGTAGTGTTGTTTCTAATGTAGATTACTTCCATCTTTGTACTTTTTTAAAAAAAAACTTTTCCTTTAACCCTATAAAGCATCATTCATTACATACCGATATACTTACTCCAGAACAATGTTTTTTCATATACTCTTTAGCATATCCCCATTCTTTTAATAATTTCTGGTCCGATTGTCCCCTTATGAATGCTGTGAGTCTTGCCAGATTTATGTATTCACAAAATTTAATTTGCCATTCTTTCACTGATGGAATTTTTCTCCCTTTCCTGTTTTTTGCTATAAGCATCGTGGCGGCTGTTGTTGCATAAAGGAATACTTTCCTTTGATTGTCGGTGTCAGGGAACTGCCATCGGAGCCAGAGGCAGAGGGAAGGCTCCAGAGCGATGCTGGAGAGGGTCCCAGCAGGGAGAGAGACAGCCCATCTGCTGGGGAAGGAAATCAGTGTAACACCAGGGGTGAAGGGGTCAGATGGGGGAATCGGGGAGAAGGCTCCAGGACTCTTCACCGGAGACCAGTGAGGAGAGCACGGGTCCTCCGCTGCCCACACCCTCCCTGCACAGAAGACTTCCGCGCAGGGAGAGTAGGAGGAGACTTGGCATCAAAGAACTTCTTTGCTGGAAGAAGTTCAAGAAACGCCCACTGACGGATTCTGCCAGCGACTGAGACAGCCACGAGTGAAAGGCTGTCCAGAGAGAAAGGGTTCAACCAGGCAACCTAGCCAGGAGTGGCGGCAACTTATGCACGAGCAACCCCCTAGAACCATTACAGTCGGGAATATCGTTTGTGATTAGACCTAAAAGGAATGCCTCCGGTTTTTTACTGAAAGATATTTTAAACATCTTTTTGAGTTCTTCATAAATTTCATTCCAGAATTGTTTAATAGGTTGGCATTCCCACCACATGTGGAACATTGTTCCTATTTCTTTTTTGCATCTCCAACAGATGTTTGATTTTAATTTGTAAATTTTAGCCAATTTTACCAGAGTTACGTACCATTGGTACACCATTTTCATGAAATTTTCTCTGATTACTCTGATTACTCTGATAACATGCCGTGAATTTAATATCATATTTCCATAATTTCTCCCATTGGTCCAGCCTAATTACATATCCTATATCACA
This sequence comes from Podarcis melisellensis, assembly GCF_964234715.1. Lineage (NCBI taxonomy): Eukaryota > Metazoa > Chordata > Lepidosauria > Squamata > Lacertidae > Podarcis > Podarcis melisellensis. The sequence goes on from NC_138535.1 coordinate 11,864,910, forward strand.
TGCCCATTTAGTCATAACTTCTTTTACTTCTTCATCTTTTAATTCCCATTCTAATAATAAATTATACATTTTGGATATATTCTTTTTTGAGTTTTGTAATAATCCTTTTTGTAATTTTGATTCTTCTTTTTCAAATTCTATTACTTTATCCTTTATTGTAACCATGTGGTACAGTATTGGGTCACCTCTTCGTATGGTCTTAGTTTTAATTGGCCCTGTTCCTCCTTTAGGAGCTGCTGGTATGTCGCCATTCTTCCTATAGTATTTTTCTTTTTAACCAATATTACTTCTAACGGTGAGACCCACCATGGGGTTTTCGGTTCTAACAACCTTCTATGTCTCACCCAGACCTTGTATAATGCATTTCTAATTACATGGCTCAGAAATTCTTTATGTACTGCCACTTTGTTATAAATTAGATAGGAATGCCAACCGTATCTGTTGTTCCATCCCTCTAAGTCTAGAATGTCACTATTATCTAACTTAATCCAATCTCTGATCCAAGTAAAGCATGCCACATCGTAATATAGTCTCAGGTCTGGGAGTCCAAAACCTTCCCGCTCTTTTATGTCAGTTAATAATTTGTGTTTGATCCATGGCTTTTTGCCTTTGCCATATAAACTTTGTTAGCTCCGTTTTCCATTTTTTAAAACAATCATCTTTACCTATTATGGGAATCATTTGAAAAAGGAACAGGAGTTTTGGTAAGATATTCATTTTAATAGCCGAAATTCTACCCCAGAGTGTTAAATTCAATCTTGTCCAAATTTCCATTTCTCTTTTTGTTTCTTCCCAATTTTTTTATAATTATCTTCAAACAAATTTATATTTTTCATTGTTATTTGGTTTCCTAAATATTTCACTTTTTTTACAATTTGTAATCCAAATTTTTCTACCAGTTCCTTTTTCTCTTGATCTCCCATGTTTTTTACCATTAGTTTCGTTTTTTCTTTGTTCAAAGCAAAACCTGAAACCCTTCCAAAGTTTTCCATTTTTTCTAGAGCCTTTGCTATGCTTTCCTTTGGATTTTCCACCATAAAGACTAAGTCATCTGCAAATGCCCTTATTTTGTATATTTTCTCCCCTAAGGATATTCCATTTATTTCTTGATCCAGTCTGATTTCTTGATTTAGTATTTCCAAAACCAAAATGAATAATAATGGTGAAAGTGGGCACCCTTGTTTGCTGCCCTTCTGTATTTTAAAATAATCAGTCGTGTCATTATTTATTATTATATTTGCTTCTTGTTGTTCATAAATTGCTTTTAGCCCTCTTGTAATTTGGTCTCCCATGTCCATCTGGTCTAATAATATTTTTAGAAATTTCCATGAAACTTTGTCAAACGCCTTTTCCACATCCACAAATACAAAGGCTACCTTCTTACTCAGTTTCATGTCTAAATACTCGATCATATTGATTACTGTTCTTATATTATCACTCATTTTCCTGCCCGGCAAGAACCCTGCCTGCTCTTTGTTTATACAATCCTGCAAAACTGTCTTTAATCTTGTTGCCAATATTTGTGCATAGATCTTGTAATCATTATTTAGTAATGATATTGGTCTATAATTGGTTATGAACTCTTTATTTCGTCCTTGTTTCGGGATTACTACTATGTGAGCCTGCTTCCAGGTATTGGGAATCTTCCCGTCTTCTAGTATTCTATTTAAGAGTGTCTTCATAGGTGATAATAGTGGTTCCTCTAATTTTTTATAATGTATAAGACCGTCTGGACCTGGGGATTTCCCCAATTTCATCTTAATTATCGCTTGATGAAGCTCTGTCATGGTTATTGGGGAGTTTAGATCTTGAATCTTTTCTTTCTTAATTTTAGGTATATCCTTTCCACATAAATACTCTTTTATTTCATCCTCTGTCTCATTTCCTGCTTTATATAGCTTATTATAATATTTTATAAAGCACTTATTAACTTCCTCAGGATTATCTAAAGTTCTCCCTTCTTCCACTATTTTATCAATCAGTTTTTCCTTTTATCTCTTTTTCAATTGCCAGGCTAGCATCTTTCCGGGTTTATTTGCGAATTCAAACAACCTTTGTTTCATCCATTTAATATTATCCTCAATTTCACTATTTAGTATTGCTGAAGCCTGGGTTTGTAATATTTTTAGTTTTTGGTTTTTTAATTCATTTTTTGGTTGTTTTGTTAATAATTTTTCATTTATTCCTATTTCTTTCCTTAATTGTTCTAGGTTTTGCTCTATGTTTCTTTTCCTTATTTCACTTGGTTGTATGTAAAAGCCTCTTATGAAAGCTTTACTTGCATCCCATATTGTCCTGATGTCTGTATCCTGTACCTTATTTAATTCAAAAAATTATTTCATAAGTTCTTGCGCTTTTTTCACAATCTTTTCGTCATTTAATATTCTTTCATTAAGTCTCCATCTTTTATTAGCTTTCTTATATTCCTTTAATTCTAATGTGACTGGGTTGTGATCTGTAATAATTTTGGACTGTATTTCTGCTTTTTTAATTTTAGTTGTTAAGTTATTTGATATCCATATGCCATCAATTCTGCCGGCTGATTTTTTTACTTCTGAGAAATGTGTATACTGTCTTTCTCCTGGGTTTTTATATCTCCATGTGTCAATCAAATTTAAGTTTTCTAGTATCTGAAAGAAGGTGTCTGGGAGTCTGCCTTTTTATTTTCTCTCTCTCTGTGTCCTATCTAATTCTATTGATGTAACACCATTTAGGTCTCCCATCAAAATAATTTCCTCTTCTCTAAATTCCAGTAAATTAGCTTCTACTTTTCTGAAAAATTCTGTTTTGTTACCATTCGGTGCATAAACTCCTACTATAATTAAATGTTCTTTACCTTTTGTTATTTTTACCCCTAATAATCTACCCTCATCATCCTTAAAGATTTTTTTTGCGTCTAGTTTAGGGTTCACATAGATCACAATTCCCCTTTTCTTTTTTACATCTGAGGATATAAATTCTTGACCCAATCTCTTGTTTTCTAAAACCCTTCTCCTGCAAGCATATAATATCCCATTGTTCTTTCCTCAATACATGTTCTATTTTATTTCTCTTCCTCTTATCATTTATACCGTTAACATTCAAAGATATAATTTTTAGATTCATTAATCTTTATTTATTATCTACAATGGCTTCATTGAGTAAATAAAAAAAGAAAAGAAAAAGAAAAGAAAAGTCAGAAATTTGAGGATTTTGATATTATGTTTCTTCCAATCTCTCTCTCTCCCCCCCCTTAATACCCACTTGTCTCTCTATACTTCTTGTGGTGTCTGCGTTGTTTCCTCTCGCTCCAATGTTGGATCTCCAGTTAGTTCTTTTTTGTACTTCCTCCAGAATTTTCCCAGCTCGTCTACTGATCTCAGAGATTTTCTTCTGTCCTTATATGTGAAGGTGATGCCCTCAGGAAATTCCCACCGGAATCTAATTGAATTCTTCTTGAGTGCTTCTGTTACTGTCTTATAGTTCTGCCTTTTCTTCAAAATTCTTTTTGGGATTTCCTTAAATATTTTGATAGGTCTGTCATCTATTATTAGCTTCACTTGTCCCTTTTCATGTAATATTTTGTCCTTTAAAAGTCTTGAGTTGAAAAAAATTAAGCAATCTCCTGGCCCTTTATAAGTGTCCGATCTTACTGATTTGATCCTGAAAATTTTATCAATATCCAGTAGCATCTCTTCTACTTCTATTCCCAACCAGTTTGCAATCTCCTGTGATGATTTCTCTTGAATTTGTTCATCATGAGTTTGTGGGACGCCTCGGAAGCAGAGAACCATCTCCTTCTGGCGCATGTCCATCAATAATATATCATCGAGCAACTCTTCATGGGCTCTCTTTAGGTTGTTTATTTCTTCCTTCGTTGAATCTTGTGATTTTTTAATGTCCTTATTTTCAATTTTCAATTTCTTCGTCATTTCCTCTTGTTTGGTGGTTTTACTCTTGAGTTCTTGTACAGATTTATCCAGTTCTTTATTTTTAAGTGAGAGGTCACTTATTTGTGTTGTTAGGTCTATTATTAGCTTTGAGTTTTGTTGGATGTTGCCAGCTAGTATGTCCAGCTTATCATTCAGGCTCTTTTCCATCCCCATTATAAGGTCTTTTATGTCAGCATTGGGGTCTGTTTCAGCTGTTGATTGTCTTCTCACTTGTAGACCTGACCCAGATGTCAGTGTAGTTTGGTATTTTTTAGAACCCATATTTATCTTCTTCCTTTTGATTCTGGTCTAAATTTCTTTACTTCAATCCAAGAATATATATATTCCTAAACTGTGAAAATGCTCTGTTTATAGTCTATAATTTGGTCCTTTTATTCCATCTGTTGGGGTTGGAAGTCAATTAAGATTCCGGTGGTTTTACACTATATCGTTACCAGTTCATCTCGAATATTTAATTTTTAAAAAAATAAATAAATCAAAGTTTTAATATAAATTTAGTTAAATATTTTGTTTTATTTTAATTACTTTGGCAGTTGTCAGAGAAAAATTCCTTTGCAGTACTTAACATCTGTCTTAAGAACTTATTTTCTAGAAGCTGAGCTTGCTATTTCAGATATCCTTTCATATATAGCTAGTTTTCTTTATAGTTGTGCTTCAAACCTGTGTCTTAGCAGCATTTTTTAAATTGTGGGAGTAATTTTATTTTCCGCCACTAGGTGGCGCGATTTTCCAATTTACTTGTGAGCTGGTCCTTCTTGATTTGTTTCTCTAGCCTCTCTTTGTTACAGTGACTGTTTCCGCCACCATTCTTCTTCTGGCTTTTTTCCCTTCTGAGGGCAATGACTCACACTTCCCCCCCCCCCAGCGCCATTTTTGCAAACTGCTTTCTTCCTTATTACTGTCTTTTCCCTCCTTTTTCCTCCTTCTTTCTCTCCCTTCGTATATCTCTTCTTCTTCCCTTTCACTTCTTTATCTTAATCTTTATCTTCCCACCGCTGCCTGGTCTTCAAATCTTTTCTACTCCTTCTCTTTTCCACCGTCTCCTCCACGTTCCTCCCCCTCATTTTTCTTTTCCACTCACCCCTTTGTTTTACGCTGATCTCCTTCTTAATGGCCACTGCTTTGTTGTCCCCGCTGCTGCTGCTTGCTATTTCAGCTCCTTGTCTCTCTCAACAGAGCGTCCCCCTGTAGAAGCAGGTACTCAGTATGTCTCAGTTTTTATTTTCTGCCTCTTTACAAGGCTTATTTTCCACAACTTGATAAGTTTCAGAACGCTGAAGCTCCTTTCTCAATTAACTTTACTGTCCTTTATAATATTAAATTAGTCCGTACTCCTTTTATTTTAATTTAAGCCAGCGTTATTACCTTCTTCCTTCAGGAGTACTTTTGATTTTACAGTTTTAGTTTGGAGCAGCCTGGTGCTTTCTCATTCGGGTCTAAGGGACGTCTCACGGTCAGGTGTGCAATCTTTCTGCGCTGAGGTTCTTCCACCTTCCTCCATTTTTTGTGCTGGAACGACAGAAAACCCCTTTATGCGCTGCTTGGATCTATTTTCTTCAGTCTGGAACCTCCTCTCAGACCTCTTCAGGGTTTGCGTCGCCCTCGCTTCCCCGTGACTGGGAGCGCTCTTACTGCAGCAAAGCGCTTTCCCCGACCCGACGCTGAGCGCACCAAGCCAGGAAGTCCAATAATCTTTTATGCTTAGTATTGATGTGGGTTTCTTGAAAACAAGCAAGGTCCCACTTCTGCCTCTCTAAGATACGTTCTATTTTCTGCCTTTTCCTCCTATTGTTTAAACCATTTACGTTCCAAGATAACAATTTAAATTTCATTCTTTATTAGTTAAAAAATTATAAAGTTAGTAGAAAGAGTTTAAGTTATCTGCAGTGGTAAAGGAGAAGAGTTTTGTAATAGTTATTGGTCTGATTATTTACCACTGGCGTGGCTCTTTATTCTTCCACCCTTTGCTGAGCTCTATCTTCTTCTTTCACCTCATCCGATAGCTCTCCCTTTCTTCCTTCCTCATTTCTTCCTTCGCTTTCCCCTCCTCCTAATTCTCCTCAATACTTCCTCCAAAACATATCTGCTTCCTCAAATGTCTCAAATCGTCTTCTTTTTCCTTTGAAATTGAAGGAAATCCCCACTGGGTATTCCTGTCTGAAGGATATTGATTTGGCCTTTAGTGCTTTTGTTAGAAATTGGAATTGCTGTCTCTTTTTTATCAACCTGGGTGGGACTTCTCATAAAATTATTATTTCTTTTCCAGCTATGGTTAACTTGTTCTTACTCTTTGCTTGGAGGATCTTATCTTTCATTCAATTCAATGTGAATACAATGATGCAGTGTGCCGGCCATTTGTTCATTTTTGCTTTTCTTGAGTTCACTCTGAAGATTTTCTCTGTCTGTTCTATGATGTCTTTTTCCTGTAAATGTAGCCACTTTGCTAAAGTTTCAGTCATCTTCTTCCAAATATCTTCCCTCTCCTCTTCTGGAATATTTCTGAATCTCAAGGTCTTCTCTTTAATCTGCATCTGTATCATTGCTAGCGCATCCCCAGTAGCTTCCTGGATTGCTTTTTGTTCCTCCATCTCTTTTTTTGATTTGTCCATTTCTTTTCTTTGTTCCCTTTGTTCTTTGCTAATTTTCTTTAACATCTCTTCCATTTGTTGATTTATATTCTTTATTCCTTGTACTTTCTTGTCTGTCTCCTTCATTTCTTCTAAGACTTCTGTTAATTTTTTCTTTATTTCTTCATTTTCTTTTTCGTTTTTTCCCATTGTTTTTTCTAATTTTTCTAATTTCCTGTCAATTGTATTGATTTTTTCCTCCAACTCTTTTCTCATTCCTCCAATGTCCAACTTCAAACTTATAATAAGCTTCCTCAAATCCATTTCTTCAAAGCCTGAGTTTCTTTTTTATTGTTGCTGTTGACTTCCAGTTTCAGTCGTCTGTTTTTTAATTGCATGAGACATTTTGCGTTCTCTTTTTCAACCACCAGATTGTTGGGATTTTAGCTCCCACAAGCTGCCAATTGGCAAAGAGGATCTGCACTTTGTTCGCAGATCTGAGAGAGTTACAAAGGGTGTGCCCCCCAAAAGGTACTCTCAGGAGTTTGCTAACTCAGCTGTTGCATGTATAGCTGTAGTTAACAACTCAAGCCAGGTTCAAGGTTTGTCCAGGGCAGAGACAAAGCCATTTCTGGAAGTTGCAGGGTGCAACACTGTTCTCCCTAACCAAGGTAGAGCCGAAGCTCTAGTTCCTTGGAAGAAGAGTCACCAGAGGTATCAACTGGTAGATCCAGTTGCGGGTAGTTCCAAAGGTGGAACTGGAACAACAGGGGATTGTTATGTGTTTAACAATTGTTTGTTTTCCTCATTGCAGGCTGCTTGGGCTTTTGTATCTCAGGCTGCTTGTGTGACTCAAATGGGGGAGGATGTTGGGATTTTAGCTCCCACAAGCTGCCAGCTGCAAGATGTTGCTGAGTCGAAAACATCATGTGATGTTCTGCTGAAGCGTGGGAAAGGAAGTCAGTGCCAGTTCACAGTGCCAGTTCAATCTGCCTGGGTGGACCTTTAGCTACACGCTTCCGCTCTTAGACTGGAGTAGAGAATGAGTCGGAGACTCTGAAGCTTAGCTGCTGGAAACATGCAGTTTGTATATTTGTACAGTTCTGAATAAAGTAGATTTTAGTCTACGAACTGTCTTCTTTCTTCTGATGCATGGAGCCTTATCAGAAGCAAAGGGAGTGTGCTTTACCCACAAGGGCAAAGTCGCTCATGCACCGGCACCTCTGGGCAGAGGAGGATTCCTGGGTTCCTGGCCAGAGGGTGTCCCGGACATGCTGGGAGGCTCCCGGACATGCTGGGAGGCTGCCAACCCTCCCGGTGGGCGTTAGATCCCAACACAGATGTCCTTCTGTTGCTTCAATTTTCCTTTACTGCTGCTTTTCCTACTTTGTCCATTGGGTGTCACTGTGTTCTTATTTACTCAGCTTGCCAGCTTTTGTCCTCCTTTAAACCTCTCTTTCATTATTTTGTTTTCATCACTTCCTCCTTCTTCCTCCTTCTCAGTGATTACTCAGCATCTTCACACCCTTGTCGCCATCTTATTTGTTAAATTCCCCTCCTTTCCCCCACAGCGTTCCTTATTCCTTTGTCTTTATCTTTCCTTCAAGGACCTTCAGTTTCAAAGCGGCTGCTTTACTCTACCCAGCTCCAATAACACGCAATAACAATAACAATAACAGGCAGCCTGCACCGCTTTGCACTTTCTAGTAAGTCAGTTTCAGATAGTGTGCTTTTCAAATAGTTTAATTGCAATCTGAGTGATTTCTTTACACTCTCTATATATTTTTTCTGTTCTTCTGTCTTCCCTTTACTTTTGTGGTAGCATTATTTCCCCTCTGCTATTTTTACTCTTTATTTTGTTTTGGGTTTACTCACTCCACGAGGGGTTTTCCCCCCTGAGTTCCCTTTTTTTCTTCTTGTCTTATTTCCTTTTAGGTTTTATTGCTGCTACCACTTTACATTTATTTTAATATAGAAATAGAGCTTTTACCATCTTGTTGCTGCTTCAGTGATGTGAGGCTTTTCATCGGTATGTTTGATGTTCTTCTCTGTGCCTGGATTCCCCCCCCCCCACCTCAGCCTTTTTTTTCTTTTTCTTTTTTTTAATAAATATTTATTGGAGTTTTTAATAAAAGAAATACAGAAATAATAAACAGCGTTACTTTGTTTTTACAAAATTTCATAACATCTTTAGACTTCCTCACATCCCCCGCTCCCACTTACATCATTAATAAGTTTTTGTCAAGCAAATTATCATCTTATTTTCAATTTTATAACCACTTATTTAAATACAATAAAATAATTCTCCTACAAATTTTGTTTCTCTTAATCTCTCTTATCATCAAATTCTAATCCAATTTAGTGATGGCCAATTATTTATAACCAAGCATCCTTCTTAGTATTCCACTAAATCGCAATGTTTCTGTAGATAAATCTTAAATTTCTTCCAATCTTCTTCGATCCTTTCTTCTCCCAGGTCTCGGATTCTGCCAGTCATCTCCGCCAGTTGCATATAGTCCATCAGTTGCATCTGCCATTCTTCCAGTGTGGATAGATCTTGAGTTTTCCAGTTCTTAGCGAGTAGTATCCTTGCTGCTGTTGTTGCATACATGAAAAATGTTCTATCCTTCTTTAACACCTTCTGGTCGACAATGCCCAGAAGAAAGGCCTCTGGTTTCTTGGTGAAGGTATACTTAAATACCTTTTTCAACTCATTATATATCATTTCCCAGAAGACCTTCACTTTAGGGCAGGTCCACCAGAGGTGAAAGAATGTTCCTTCATTTTCTTTACATTTCCAACATTTATTATCAGACAAATGGTATATTTTGGCAAGTTTAACTGGGGTCATGTACCATCTGTATATCATTTTCATTACATTTTCTTTCAAAGCATTACATGCAGTAAAGTTCAACCCAGTGGTCCACAACCTTTCCCAGTCTTCAAACATAATGTTATGCCCAATATCCTGTGCCCATTTTATCATAGCCGACTTAACCATTTCGTCTTGTGTATTCCATTTCAACAGCAAGTTATACATTCTTGAAAGTACCTTAGTCTTAGGTTCTAACAATTCTGTTTCCAACTTCGATTTCTCCACCTGGAACCCTAGCTTTTTATCACTTTTAAAAATTTCTTTAATCTGAGCGTAGTGTAACCAGTCTCGCACTTTATCCTTCATTTTCTCCATACTCTGCAATTTCCAATTATCTCCGTCTTTTTCTAACAGTTCCCAATATTTTGGCCAATAGGCTTCCATATTGGGTCTTTTTCGGGCCTTAGCTTCCAAAGGTGAGAGCCACCTTGGAGTTTTATTTTCCAATAAGTCTTTATATTTTGTCCAGACATTAAACACTGCTTTTCTGACAATATGGTTCTTAAAGGCCTTATTGATCTTAACCTTATCATACCACAAGTATGCATGCCAACCAAAAGCATTGTTATAACCTTCCAGATCTAACACGTCAGTGTCTTCGAGAAGTAGCCAATCTTTTAGCCAGCAGAAAGCTGCGGCTTCATAGTACAACCTTAAGTCTGGCAGGGCGAAGCCCCCTCTTTCTTTCGCATCTGTTAATATCTTAAACTTAATTCTGGGCTTTTTGCCCTGCCAGACAAATTTGGAAATATCTCTCTGCCACCTCCGGAAACACTCCGTTTTGTCCACAATTTGCAATGTTTGTTTTTTTTTTAAAATAAATTTTTATTGGGTTTTCAGCTTTTTTATACACATAGAAAACAAACACAAACACAAAAACAAAACATCTATAATTTCATAGCCTTACTTTCATAATCTTCTTTCCGTGACCTCCCCACACTCCCCTACCCACCTTCCACTTTCATTAAATATCTCAGCAAATTATTTGTTCATATCTCTTAAATGTTGTTCATATCTTTTCTTAAAACTTATCATTTTTCCATTTTTACTTATCATAATTTTGCATATCCCATTTTACACATTAAATCCTTTCTCTGAGGTCGGCCTAATTTCTCTCCCACAAATTCTTCCCTCATTATGTTAAATCAATGATCATAATATTTCCATTCTAAATCCCAGATTTTTACCACCCTATACTCCCCTCCCCCCCCTGTCCCGGTTTTCGCCCCTTCCAAATCAGTGTCCTCAAAAAAGAAAAAACAAATTTAACCCGGATTTCTCACATCAGAGGCTCTTAGGCCCCAGTTAGTCTCTCTCCACCAGTTTTGTTTGTAGTCCTTTTTGTTGGTCTTCTCTTTTCGAAGGAGTTCTATCACCAACTCCTCATATTTTCCTCCTTCCACATCAAGCAAAAACAGTTTCTGTCCAGGATCAACAAATCTCCCATGCTCCAGCTTGAAGAAAGAGTCCCCATCGTGCTTGTTCATTCTTTTATAGCTCAATGTTCTAGTTATTCCAGGGACTACCATCTTTCTCTCCTTTTGCAGATTTGTAATCCATTGGTTGTCTTCTTTATTTCTTTTGTTCCCAAAAGTTGCAGGCTTTTGATTACTCTTTTCCACCTGCACTTCCTCTTCTCCTTCTTCTTTTCCCCCCAATTCTAAAGTTATCTCTTCTTCTACAGCTGCTGATTTTATTTCCACCTGCTTAATTCCATCAACAGAGTTGCTTAGTTTGAGATTGAAGGTCACCAGTTGTTTACTCATGACGTGACTCTGTTCTTGTAAAGTTCCCACAAGAAAAAACATTTTTTCTATCTCTGCCAGTAATTTTCCTTCAGCAGCCATTGCAATGTCTTTAGTTCCCTCTAGGGGGGTTTCCATCATGGTTCTTTTCCAACAGTCTGTTACTTTGTTGTTCAGAATTAGTTTGTTTCCAATCAGTTCAACTTATAAAGTAGCACTTTTAATCCAGAAAGATATTTGTAACACAGTTCCAAGTTTTGGCTACCCGTTTGACAGCTCTTTTGACAGCTGTCAAACTCCTTATTCTTTTTCTCGGGCTCACACTCAGGGCGCTTCCCGGGTCCGGGGGGGGGGGGGTCAGCCAAGAAAGAAAAACCTCTGAAATTCCTCTCTCTTCCTCTCCAGCACAAATAACTTCTTGATCCAATTTATGAAAGTTATCAATTTAAACACCAGAGTCTTTTCCGACCTAGTGTTCCTCTCTTTGCTTTAAGTCTTTAGGTGGGGGGGGGGAGTGTGGACTTCCTTTTTAACACGTCCCCCGTTCGTACTTAAATTCGAGGATAAAAACTTTTAGTGCCGAAATTTCCTTCTACTCACGGGTTACTTTTTCCAGTCCAATTTCAGGAAGAAAGACAGCGCTCTCCGGTCATGGCTCGCGGCTTCGCTCCGCCGAGGTAGCGATGGACTCTCAGCACCGCGCCGCTCCCCAGTCCATTCCGCAGCCTTTAAAAAGGCTCTTCGCGGGTCGGGGAGGGCGTTTGAGGTGCCCACCGAGTCACCAGGTCCGCAGGCTTCCGCGCCTGCGGTTTTTAAGGGTCCCCGTGTCGCCGGCACGGCAAGACCCGTCCTCAACGGAGCCGATTCCCTCCAGAGCTCGGAGGGAATCCGCCATTACCCGTTCGCGCTGTCCCGGAAGTCCCAGTTTCCACAATTTGCAATGTTTGGAACAGAAACAACATCTTTGGCAATGCTGGAATATCTGGACTTTGACAACATCATTATGATGGGAGATATGAACGGGATTGTATCAACTAACATGGACAAGTCGCAAAGTCAAAAAGTTACTAAAGATGGCAGACTACCAAAGACCTTTTTTGAAATGACAGACAATATGGACTGGATTGACATTTGGAGAACGAGAAACCCCTTGGGAAAAGAAGGAACATTCTTCTCTGAAGCCCATCTGACTTGGACAAGAATCGACCAAATATGGATTACTAGAGGTCTGGCACCTAAGGTCAGGAAAGTGGAAATCTGCCCAAAGACCTGCTCCGACCATAACGCTTTGAAAATGGATTTGACATTGTTACCAACCGGTTCCTTTCGATGGAAGATGAATGACAACTTATTTAGAGATCAGGAGATCACTAAGAAGGCCCAAAAAGTTTTGAAGGACTATTTTGAAATAAATTTGAACACAACGGTGGAAAAAAGAACAATCTGGGACGCAAGTAAAGCCGTGATGAGAGGGTTCTTAATACAACAGAATGCTATAAAGAAAAGGAAACAAAATGAAAAGAAAGACAAGATTTTGGAGAAAATTAAAGAATTAGAGAAGAAGTTAAGAATAAACCCGAAGTCACAGCTGATTCTGAGAGAAATCAAACTTCACCAGGCACAATATTCTAAACTGATAAATCAGGAAATAGAATGGAAGATTAAATCAATGAAACAAAAAACGTTTGAATCGGCAAATAAATGTGGGAAACTGCTGGCTTGGCAGTTGAAGAAGAGACAAAAGTTGAACATAGTAACAAATTTGGAAATTGAAGGAAGAAATATTCAGAACCCCGTGGAAATTAGAAAATCCTTCCAGAAATATTTCAAGAAACTATATACTCAAGGGCCGCAAAATGAGGTTGAGATTGAACAATTTTTGAAAAAAAATAGTCTTAAAAAATTTACACAAGAAAATAGACTACTCCTGAATAGCCAAATAACATGACAAGAAATTGAACATGCCATTCAGAACATGAAATTGGGCAAATCTCCAGGGCCAGACGGCTTGACCTCCAAGTACTATAAGACAATGAGTGACTATTTGATTCAACCTTTGATGGAGGTCAGCAATGAAATCCTGGAGGGAAAGAAGGCGCCGGAATCGTGGAAGGAAGCTTTTATCACATTGATACCAAAATCAGAAACTGAAAAAACACAACTTAAGAACTATCGCCCCATCTCCCTTTTAAATGTGGATTACAAAATATTTGCTGATGTTTTAGCAGGCAGACTTAAAAGAGTTTTAAATGAAGTAATTCATAAAGACCAGGCCGGCTTTCTCCCAGGTAGACACATGTTTGCAAACACAAGGAACATTATTGACATTTTGGAACTTTTGCAAACAGACATAAACACTAAAGCAGTGCTGATTTTTATAGACGCGGAGAAGGCCTTCGACAACATCTCTTGGAAATTTATGAAGGGAAATTTAAAAGAAATGGGAGCGGGGCGGGGTTTTGAAAATGGGATTGATGCAATATATTCAGAACAAAAAGCTAAATTGATAGTCAACAATGTGGTAACGGAAGAATTTAAAATTGAAAAAGGAACACGACAAGGCTGCCTGATTTCCCCTCTGTTATTTATTTCAGTTTTGGAGGTGCTCCTGAACTTGATCAGAGGTGACCGGTTGGTGCAGGGGATTCAGGTCGGAGCGAAACAATATAAACTTAAAGCTTTTGCAGATGACCTAGTTTTGACACTGCAGGAGCCAGAATCTAGTACGAAAAGAGTATTACAACTGATACATGATTTTGGTCAGGTGGCGGGATTTAAGCTAAATAAACAAAAAACGAAGGTGTTAGGGAAAAATATGACAGATACAGAGTCAGAACGGTTTCAGAGAGAAACAGAATTATCATTGGTGAAAAAGGTAAAGTACCTAGGGGTTAACATAACAGCCAAAAATCTGAGTCTATTTAAGGACAATTATGAAAAATGCTGGTCTGAAATTAAGAGAGACTTGGATAGCTGGGCAAAATTGAAGCTTTCTTTGTTGGGCCGAATTGCTGCTATTAAGATGAATGTATTGCCAAAGCCTTTTTTTTCTTTTGGCGAGGGGTGCCAGGACTCCAAAGAGACACTGCCGAAGGGGTCTCCTTTGGCTTGAGCTTCCTTCCAAGCCCTTTCAGGGGTCATTTAGCCAAACGTTGCCCCTCACAGTACCGGTGTACGCCCCGAATTGCTTACTGCGATTGGAGCTCACACTGTTGCAGCTGTGGTAAAAGCGGAAGTCCAATTTTATTCCTTTATTCATAATTGTCCTCATTGTTCCACTATAAACTGCTCTTGAAATTTTTGCATCCATTTTCTCATACAAGGTTTTGCTTGTTTGGGCTCGGTGTCATATTTCAGTAATAGCTTATAAATTTTACCCAAAAGCTAGAACTCTGTTATGATGGACTCAAATTCTGTCTTTTCACTGATTTAACTGTTTGCCATCCAGTCTTTCTTGAATCTGGATATTAGTTGACAGTATGTAAGTAGTTTCATATTTTATCTCCTCTTTAATACTTCAGCATGTATTTGATATGTTCTTGAAGATGAACCATATCTTGGTACAATCTATAGTCGTAGATTCTCCTCTCGGCTCTAATAATAATGTGGTGACATTAACAGTGCTGGTAAGGGCATTTTTATGATTTTTCTAGTGCAACTCATGATTTTTGTGGTGCAGGCTGTGCCCCTAGCTATGATGTGTGATTTGGCGGTGAGTTTGGGGTGGCTCAATGCAAAAAGTGTGAGAATCCATGGCTATGATGTGTAATTTGACAGTGAGTTGGGGTTCGCCCAATGCAAAAAGAGTGAGGATCCATGAGGATTTGTGCTTCAGAACCACGTTTTGGGACATGCTATGGCCAGGAAGCCGTGGATCCTAGTTTTTTGTGGTGCATGCTGTGCCCCTGGCTATGATGTGTTATTTGACGGTGAATTAGGGGTGGCCCAATGCAAAAAGCATGAGGATCCATGCTTTGTAGCCACATTTTTGGGCCATGGAGTGGCCAGGAAGCCGTGGATCCGAGATTTTTGAGGTGCAGACTGTGCCCCTGGACTTAATGTGTGATTTGACAGTGAGTTGGGGTGGCCCAATTACAAAAGGCATCAGGATCCATGAGGATCCGTGCTTTAGAACCACGTTTTGGGCCATGGTATGGCCTGAAATCTGTGGATCCGAGTTTTTTGTGGTGCAGCCTGTGCCCTTGGATTTAATGAATTATTTGACAGTGAGTTAGGGATGGCCCAATGCAAAAAAAAAAAAAAAGAGGATCCATGAGGACCCGAGCTTTGAAATCACATTTTTGGATCATGGACTGGCCATGAAACCGTGGATTCTAGTTTTTTGTGGTGCAGGCTGTGCCCCTGGACATGTGTGATTTGACATTGAGTTTAGATTGGCCCAGTACAAGAAGCGTGAGTATGCATGAGGATCCATGCTTTGCTACCACTTTTTTGGGCCACAGTACAACTAGGAAGCTGTGGATCCTAGTTTGTTGAGATAAAGGCTGTGCCCCTGGCGATGATGTGTGATTTGACAGTGAGTTTGGGTTGGCCCAATGAAAAAAGCGTGAGGATCCATTAGGATTTGTGCTCTGGGACCACGTTTTTGCGCCACGGTATGGCCAGGAAGCCATGGATACTGGTTTGTTGAGATAAAGGCTGTGCCCCTGGCTATGATGTGTGATTTCACAATGGGTTTGGGGTTGTTAAATGCAAAATGCATGAGGATCCATGAGGATCTGTGCTTCGCAACCATGTTTTTGGGCCCTGGTATGGCCAGGAAGCCATGGATACTAGATTGTTCAGATAAAGGCTGTGCCCCTGGCTATGATGTGTGATTTGACAGTAAGTTAGGGGTGGCCCAATGCAAAAAGCATGAGGATCAATGAGGATCCGTGCTTCGAAACCAAGTTTTGGGGCCATGACATGGCCAGAAAGCCTTGAATCCGTGCTTTTTGTGGTGCCGGTTGTGCCACTGGACTTAATGCATGATTTGACGGTGAATTAGGGGTACGCCAGTGCATAAGCCCTGAGTATCTATGAGGATCTGTGCTTTGCAAAGCCACTTCAGGCATAAGGAGGAGGTGGTGTTGCGGGCTCACGCCCCCAACAATCGTGCGGGGCTGGCTGCACATCCCGGTGCGCTGCGCTCCAGTTCTCCGCCTCAAAACTGTTTGGGCTTCTTTCAGAGCGTTGCTCACGAGCCTTCTGGCTTGCTTCCTGACGTGGTGCTTTAACGTTGCCGTGGTTAGTTCGCTCGTACAGCGCAACGCTTCACAGAGGATCACCAGCACATTGGCCAGTCAGCTCATCGCAGCCGTGCAGCTCCCGAACCTCCACTCCGTCTCCTCTCCGCAGCTGCTAACTGGGTCCTTGTCGTTGTGCCCCCCGGCATCCCTTTTGACCTCGCCATTCAGCAGCAAGCAATCTAGGAGCAGATCCGTGGTAGTGAGCCACTGCGGTGCTCACGGGAGGTTTGAAATTACCGGGGGGGGGTGTTTATTTTTATAAATATTTATTAAAGTTTTTAGGTTACAATATAACAAACAAACAAAGTTATAACATAACATGACATATTTTCTTATCTTCTTAGGACCTCCTCCCGCCTCCCGCCCCTACCTTCCACTTTAAAAAATTAATCCAGCAAATTGTCCCATTAAACTTTAATTAGTTTAATGCTAAGTAAATGTCCAGTGCGCTTCCATCGTCACAAGTCCCATTACAGCAGAGCATTTCGCACAGCGGTTTAAGAAGGGCAGGAGAGGCAGTATCTTTTCAAAGAGGAATCTTGGAGCAAGTGGTTTGGAGCTCAAAGAAAAGGTTTATTTACAAAAGAAAAAAAACCCTGGTGACGAACCACACATATCAGCAAACACACCCAAAAAAGGAACAAACACACGGGAGACTGACTATTTATACAAACTCACATTCCTGGAAGCTTAATGACTTCCAGCTGCTCAGTGATTAGAGCATCTTAACCCTTTGGTAGCAACACCCCCTTAATTCAAATTTAAACCTGAACAGAAACATTTATGAGATTGTGGACTCAAAGCTTTTGTAAAACCGTCTGCGAGATTTTCTTGGCTTGGACAATAAGTAAAGGTAAAGGTACCCCTGCCCGTACGGGCCAGTCTTGAAAGATTCTGGGGTTGTGCGCCCATCTCACTTAAGAGGCCAGGGGCCAGCGCTGTCCGGAGACACTTCCGGGTCACGTGGCCAGCGTGACAAAGCTGCATCTGGCGAGCCAGAGCCGCACACGGAAACGACGTTTACCTTCCCGCTGGTAAGCGGTCCCTATTTATCTACTTGCACCCAGAGGTGCTTTCGAACTGCTAGGTTGGCAGGCGCTGGGTCCGAGCAGCGGGAGCGCACCCCGCCGCAGGGATTCGAACCGCCGAGCTTTCGATCGGCAAGTCCTAGGCACTGAGGCTTTAACCCACAGCGCCATCTGCGTCCCTGGCTTGGACAATACTTTAGTTCAATTAAACCTTGTTTTACACTTTGGCATACATTTTGATAACGGATATCCAAGTGTTTTGTGTGTGCCTTGAATTGACCTGATTTAGCTAGTTTAATACAAGGTTGATTGTCTTCCCACACTCTGATAGGTAGGGAACATTCTCCAAACAATTCTTGTACCAGTTGCTTATAAAATTCCAGTTCTCTACATACATCTGATAATGCATTGAACTCAGATTCAGTTGAACTTAAAGCTATAAGTGATTGCTTTCTTGATCTCCAACCAATTAGTGCATTTCCAAATTTTATCGCCATTCCTGACACTGATTTTCTATCTGGTCCAGCATCTGCCCAACTGCTGTCGGCCCAACATTCAAGTTGTGTGCTGCCCTCTGCTGATAGTTTTAAGCGAAACCTTTTGGTAGTTTGGAGATACCTTAAAACTCTTTTTTACTCCTTGCCAAGCATGCATTGATGGTTTTTCAGCTTGTCTACACAGCATGTTGACAGCATATGTTATATCGGGCCGAGTCCACTGTGCAATGTGGAGTAGACTGCCTATCGCTGACTGGTAAACCCCAGGATTACAGAACTCTGCCTGTTGCTCAGTTTGAGCATCCTTTATGTAACTTAACTCCATTGGGGTTTTAACACCAGCACAGTTGTCCATTTTAAACCTTTCCAGCAACTGCTGGATCTTAGCTTCTTGGCTGAGCCAATAGTTCCCATTTTCATCTTGCTGAATTTTAACTCCTAGATAAACAGATACATTGCCTAGTGATTTTATCTGAAACCTTTCTCCAAGCTTTGTGGCAAATTGTTGTGCAAGTTTATCATCCTTTCCACTGTATAATAAATCATCAACAAATATCAAGACTGCTTCTTGTTCACATCCCGAGCCTTTTAGATAAAGACACGCATCTGCTGCGCTCTTTCCGAACCCCATGCTCTCTAGAGCATCGTTTAAGCAGGAATTCCAATTACGGGCGGACTGTTTCAACCCATAAATGGATTTGTGTAGGCGCCAGACCTGGTTTGGCTTGTCTCCTTCAAAACCTGGTGGTGGTGTCATATAGACTTCCTCCTGTAAGTCTGCATTTAAATAAGCCACATTGACATCAAAATGAAACAGCTTATTTCCCTTCTTAGCTGAAGAGGCTAAAAGCATTCTTAATGACTCCGATCTTGAAGTAGGGGCATAGATTTGAGAATAGTGAACACCTTTGCGCTGCGAAAACCGTTTTGCAACTAGTCGGGCTTTATATTGCAACTCCTCAGTAGTTGTGGGCTTTAAACGATATACCCATTGTCAGGGTTTCTGGGAGAGAGGAGGAGATGACAGAGGAGACGGAGAGCGAGTGGGAGGAGGGGCAGAAGGATGAGGAAGAAGATGACGGAATTCTGAGGGAATCCACGAGTCTGAGCAGCGAGTCAGAGGATTCTCAAAAGGGGGTTACCTTAATCAAGCAAAAGGGAGGAGAAGGGAGAAGCGGAGAGGAGCCCAGTGGAAGACAGACGCAGCAAGAGGCGTCTCAGCCGGAACGGAGTAAAGGGGGTGGAGTCGTCAGCCTCTCGGAGGGAGCAGGATTAGGAGAGAACAGAGAAAGGGGGTTGGAGCAAGGTGTTCAGCCGGAAAGGGTGGAGAGCAGAACAAGGGGTGGTGTAGCGGTCGAAAGAAAGGTCAGCAGCAACGTACGCGCGCCAAGTTCAAACGTAGAGGCGCGCGGAAGTGGAGAGAGCTCAGGGGAGGAGCCCGGCCCTAAAGCCAGAAGGAGGGGGGAAGAGGCGGCAGAGGATTCAGCCTCAGGCGAGTCACGGAGAGAGGGAACCCAGGGGGGCAGGAAGACCCTGCGGAAAAGAAAGGAGAGGAAGAGGTGGTCTAGAGCCAGGCTATTAAGTTGGTGTGGAAGAGGGGAGGAGTCAGAGGGGACTTCAGCGGTCTAACGTGACAGACGTACGGCCACGATGCTGAACTGTACGAGAAGCAGAAATCTTCAATAAACTTTTCCTGTAAATAAACTGCAACGGAGTGAGGTCTCTTGTGAGCTGGGACCCGTCCTGGGTGGCCGTGACAGTAAGTCCCCTCTCAGAAAGCAAAAAATTTTTTTTTGCGAAGCTCACGAACGGGAGCAGCCATGAGCGCTGAGGAGCAGCTGGTTGCACTGCGGGATCAGGTTACCGCTCTCACATCGGCAGTCATTGCTTCGCAGAAGAAGAATGACGACTTGGAGAAGACGTGCCAGGATTTGCAGGCAAGGTGGGAACACGCGGACAGGGCGGGGGCCCCAGGTTCCAGAGCGGAGGGCATTGCGCTTGGACGGAGGGGGGGTGCCCTGGTTCCGCATTTTAATGGCAACTTGCAAGACTATCCCAATTTCAGAGCGGACGTCGTTTATGCACTGCATTTACTCCGTCACGATTTTAAAGATGAGGAGGAGAAAGTGGGGTTCATTGTTTCGCACCTGCATGGGGAGGCCAGGGCTTGGCTACGCAATCTGTGGCGCGAAGATGGACCGGCCCGTCGCAATTCAACTGCGTTCATCAAAGCGATGGATTCTTGTTTTCAATCCTCTGTGGATGTGGACATTGCGCGCCGTCAAATGCACGGGCTGAGGCAGGGGAAAGCGACTGTGCGCCAATACCACTCTAAATTTTTTGCATTGCTCACCGCCTTAGATTGGCCAAAGGACAGTAAGCCGGTCAGAGATCTTTTTTGGGAGGGATTGAGCCCCCCCATCAAGGATGAGATCGCTAGGGGGGACAGACCCCAGACCCTAGAAGACGTGGTGCAACGGGCTTTAGCTATTGGAATTCGACATGAGGGACGTCCGTGGCACGAGGAGGACGGGCCCCAAGCGCGTGCGCAAGCGAGGACTCTCCCTTTTGTGCACAGGGATTTCAGCCGTGCGCACCCCTCGCCAATGGGGAAGGACAGCGAGGAGCCAATGGAGATTGGTGGTGCTAGGGCTCAGAAGCCATCCCAGAGCCCTGTCCCTGGTGCAGCCAAAGCGAAGCCTCCTAGAGGAACCAGGAAGTGTTACATCTGTGACAGTGCGCACCATATGGCGAAAGAGTGCCCCCAGAGGCTCCAGAAGCACACTGCAGCACTGGCAACTGTAACAGCAGAGGTGCAACCAGGGGAGCAGCTTCAGGGAAACGACAGTGCCTGGCTGGAAGCAGAGCTACTGGGGCTCAGCCAGGCGGATCTGTAGACAAGCCCCCAGCATCACTGCAGAGCGTGGACCCTTTGCCTCCCAGACCGGCAGTTCTGCTCACAGCAACACTCCAGTTGCCTGATGGGAGACTCCTCGAGGTTCCAATAACGATCGATTCGGGAAGCAACGCCGACTTCGTGGGACTGCAGTTCGTTAAGCAGCACAACATGGCGCTCCTGCCTGCAACGACGCCTCTGAACGTGGTCACGGTAGACGGCAGGAAGTTGCTGGGGGGGCAAGTGGTGCAGCAAACCCCTCCCATGATGATGCAGATTGGCAACCATCGAGAACTTATTAGTTTCAATGTCACCCACTTATCGGACACACCCATCGTGTTAGGCATGAGTTGGCTGGAGAGGCACAGTCCCGCGGTTGCGTGGTACCAGCGGCAGATCACCTTTTGTTCATCGTATTGTGCTCAGCATTGCTTTCAGACCGATCAGGGAGGAGAAGCCGAGCAGCAGTTGCATCTGGGTATGGTGCAAACAGTGCCTCACAAGTACCAGGACTTCTTGGAGGTTTTCTGTGAGAAGGAAGCTGACAAGTTGCCGCCTCACAGACCTTACGACTGCGCGATTGATTTAGTGCCAGGGGCGCAACTGCCTGCTGCCAAGCTGTACTCCATGTCGGAAGACGAGATGCAAGAGCTTCGGGAGTTCATAGACCATAACCTCAAGCGAGGTTTCATCCAGGAATCTAAAGCAGCGGGTGGCAGCCCTGTGTTCTTTGTGAAGAAGAAAAACACGCCCCAAAAAAGGCTTATAGTGGATTACAGGTTCATAAACAGCTTGACTAAGCCCAAAGCTTTCCCCATGCCCAAGATTGACGACCTTTTAGCGACCGTCAGGAGGGGCAAGATTTTCACCAAGCTGGACCTACGTGGAGCTTACAATCTCATCCGCATCCGGAAAGGAGATGAGTGGAAGACCGCCATGTTCACCCCTCTGGGCACATACGAATACAGAGTCATGCCTTTCGGTCTCCAAAATGGCAGCCACGTTTTTCAAGCATTTATGCACCACGTGCTAGCAGGTCTCCTCTACAAGAAGTGTGTCTGCTTTCTCGACGATATCCTGATTTTCTCGGAATCGCCGGAGGATCACGATAAGGACGTGAGGGAGGTCCTGCAGAGGCTGAAGGACCACAGGCTGTACGCCAAGTTGGAAAAATGCCAGTTTGATGTCAGAGAGGTTGATTTCCTTGGCTACAAGTTGTCCGACGAGGGACTGGCCATGGACAGGGCTAAGGTTCAAGCGCTGTTGGACTGGAAAAGCCCTCGAAATCGGAAAGAGGTCCAGAGGTTCATCGGCTTTGCCAATTTTTACCGCAAGTTTATTAAAGGTTTTGCGAACGCGACGGCGGCTATCACTGACACCCTCAGTTCCAAGAAGAAGAAGTTCGTCTGGACCGAACAAGCGGAGCGGTCCTTCCGGACGCTTAAAGGTCTTTTCGCCTCCGAAGAGCAGCTGCTCCACGTGAATCCCGGCAGACCCATGCGGGTAGAGACCGATGCGTCAGACAGAGCGGTTGGGGCCGTTCTTTTGCAAGAGGATTCACAAGGCAACTGGAGACCGGGTGCGTTCTACTCCCGGAAGCTCAGCAAGACGGAGCGCAATTATACCATATGGGACAGGGAGTTGTTGGCCATTCATGCAGCTTTCAAAGCGTGGCGACACTTCTTAATAGGAGCCAAGCACACGGTGCAAGTCCGCACGGATCACAAGAACTTAGAGTATTGGCGGACGGCTAAGTTACAGACCCAGCGACACATGCGCTGGGCGGAGTTCTTTGCGGATTTCGACTTCAAAATAGAATACATCCCAGGAGACTCCAATGTTATTGCAGACGCGCTGTCCCGAAAGCCGCAATACTTGGAGGAAGCAGCTCCAATCGCAGCAAAGCACATTTTCGCACCGCAGGCGTGGACGTGCGCTACCATCGCAGTCGACCTGGACGCGGTGCGACGCGCGTTGCAAAGGGATCAGTTTGCACAGTCCAAGATGGAGGAGCTACGCGGAGGGTCGCGAGACAACGATGAGTTCCAATTGCAAGATGGACTTTTGACTCGTAAGGGTGCCCTTTACGTGCCCACCGACGATCTTCGAGCCAAGGTTCTGCAACAATTGCATGACGCCCCTAGTGCAGGCCATTTCGGCAAAGAGAAGACGATGGAGTTGGTGGCTAGAGACTTTTGGTGGCCCCAGATGAGAGGAGAGGTGGCGGACTACGTCGCCAGGTGTGATATCTGCCAGAGGTCCAAACCAGTGCACCAGAAGCAGGCGGGATTGCTAGAACCGCTGGAGACACCGCAGCAACCGTGGGAGAGGGTAGCGTTGGACTTTGTTACGGACCTGCCCAGCTCCAGAGGTAAGACGGCGGTGTTAGTGGTGGTGGACTTGTTCACCAAGATGGCGCATTTCATCCCTTGTGCCAAGGTGGCGACGGCAGAACAGACCGCAAAGCTCTTCATCGATCACGTCTTCAGAGTGCATGGACTTCCGCAGTCCGTCTTGTCCGACAGGGGGCGCCAGTTTGTTTCCACTTTCTGGCGAAAGCTTCTGGGCATCTTGCACGTCAAAATCAACCTGACATCGGCGAGACATCCACAAACCAACGGTCAAGCGGAGAGGGTCAACGCGATCATGCAGCAGTACCTGCGGTGCTACGCCAACCAGCGACCTGCGGCGTGGGTGGACTATCTGCCGATGGCTGAATTCGCCTACAACAACACGAAACACGCATCCACCGGGGTGACGCCTTTCTTCGCGAACAATGGCCGTCATCCCAGAACCTTCCCGAGATTTGCGGCACCAGGAGGGGGGGGGCCTCAAGATGCCGACCAGTTTGCAGCGGAGTTGCAAGAGGTGCACGAGGAGCTGCGGAGACATTTGGAGCTGGCAAAACAGGCGTATAAGGTGCAGGCCGATAAGCACAGGAGGGCGGGAGAGGACATCCAGATTGGGGACTGGGTGTGGTTAGCAGCCCACGCGATGCCGGCCAGGTCATTGGCCAAGAAGAAGTTAGGACACAGGCAGCTAGGGCCATATCAAGTTGAGGCTAAGATCAATCCGGTGGCTTTTCGTCTAGCCCTTCCGGAGGGTTCCAGGGTGCACCCGGTCTTTCATAGGTCGGTGCTCACTCCCTACAAAACCCCACACAGGTTTCAAGAGTCAGGAGCACTCCCAGAGCCACGTAGGAGGGCGCCTGAGGGGGGGGAATCGCCAAGACCAGAACCTCTTAACGAGGTCACAGAGATACTGGACTCGAGATGGGGGGAGGAGGGAGTTGAATATTTTCTAGCCAGGGAAGGCACTCCGGCCTCTGCCAATAGCTGGGTGCCGGGTTACGCGTTGGACGAACCCCTGTTGAAGGAGGAGTTCCATGCACTTTTTCCGCACAAGCCCATGCCCGAGGAGTATTTTGATGATTGGCTTTTCACGCCCACTTTGTCAGACAGCACGTTCGAGGGTTTCTCCTCACCCGAGGGCCATACGCCCGAAACAAGCCCGACCAGGGATCCGAGACTGGGGGGGGAGGAGGCAGGCCCTTGTTGGTGGGTGGATCAGCCAAGGGAGGCATGGAGTCAGAGATGGATGGTAGGTCCTTGGCAGGCAGCGCCAGGAGAAGCAGTGATGGAGGAAGAGACTGTGAGGTCTGTGGGTGGGGAACCCGAGTTCGAACACACATATACGGAGATGACAGAGGAGAACGTTGAAGTGGACAACTTGTATCCTGAACCGACCCCGGAAGAACCACGTTTTCCTCAACCTGCACCCGGCGAGCGGGAGGGGGGAAGGGGGGGCTTCGAGGGGGGGATGGATGTCAGGGTTTCTGGGAGAGAGGAGGAGATGACAGAGGAGACGGAGAGCGAGTGGGAGGAGGGGCAGAAGGATGAGGAAGAAGATGACGGAATTCTGAGGGAATCCACGAGTCTGAGCAGCGAGTCAGAGGATTCTCAAAAGGGGGTTACCTTAATCAAGCAAAAGGGAGGAGAAGGGAGAAGCGGAGAGGAGCCCAGTGGAAGACAGACGCAGCAAGAGGCGTCTCAGCCGGAACGGAGTAAAGGGGGTGGAGTCGTCAGCCTCTCGGAGGGAGCAGGATTAGGAGAGAACAGAGAAAGGGGGTTGGAGCAAGGTGTTCAGCCGGAAAGGGTGGAGAGCAGAACAAGGGGTGGTGTAGCGGTCGAAAGAAAGGTCAGCAGCAACGTACGCGCGCCAAGTTCAAACGTAGAGGCGCGCGGAAGTGGAGAGAGCTCAGGGGAGGAGCCCGGCCCTAAAGCCAGAAGGAGGGGGGAAGAGGCGGCAGAGGATTCAGCCTCAGGCGAGTCACGGAGAGAGGGAACCCAGGGGGGCAGGAAGACCCTGCGGAAAAGAAAGGAGAGGAAGAGGTGGTCTAGAGCCAGGCTATTAAGTTGGTGTGGAAGAGGGGAGGAGTCAGAGGGGACTTCAGCGGTCTAACGTGACAGACGTACGGCCACGATGCTGAACTGTACGAGAAGCAGAAATCTTCAATAAACTTTTCCTGTAAATAAACTGCAACGGAGTGAGGTCTCTTGTGAGCTGGGACCCGTCCTGGGTGGCCGTGACACCCATCAACAACCTACAGCTTGTTGCCCTTTCGGAAGCTCTGTACTTGTAAACACACCGAGAGACTTCATTGAAGCCATCTCCTTTTCCATTGCTTCCTGCCACTTTACGGCTTCTGAGCTTGGAAGCTGTTGTACTTCCATATAGCTATCTGGCTCACACTGTGCCATATTTACGTATACACTTGTCACCTTAAACCGCTCTGGCGGCTTGCCCTTTGTGGCACGATTTGACCTGCACAATTGCTCCTCTTGTGCCCCCTCTGACCGTTGGCTGTCAGAATCTGTCTCAGACTTTATATCTGGACGCGCCCCTAGGGATAAAGACCTCCGTTCAGATACCTCCCTTGGGCTTGGTGTTGCAGGTGACCTGCTTCGCTTTTGCTGTCTGCTAGGCCTACTGACTGGCGATGTTGGAACACTCCTAGATTCTGGCTTTTCTACCTTAGGAGAAAAACCTTGTGCCTGGTCAGAATCTGCATCTGAACCATGTGCATCATCCCCTTCTTGCTCACCACCCTCTGGACTTTCATTCTCAGCATAAATGCCTAAATCATCTCTCAAAATGTCAGGGTTAGCATGTAAGTGAGTCCATCCGGACTGCTCACAAAATTCAGCGCTCCTACTGAGGATCACTCTTGTAGTATCCCCATCTGGGTTCACGAACCTCCAAGATTTGGCATGTGGTTCGTACCCACAAAAGATGAGTTTCCTAGCCCTTGGACCTCCCTTTTTCCTTAACGCTTTTGGGATAAGTACATAGGCTTGACATCCAAACACCCGAAAGTAATTAACTTTGGGCTTCTTCCCATATAAAGCAAAATATGGGGTAGTATCAATTACCGAATTATATACTCGGTTCAGAATATGAGTAGCCGCCTGCCAGGCTTCCGCCCAGTAACTTTGAGGGAGTTTAGCATCAAACAACATAGAGTTTGCCAACTCTTGCAGAACCCTGTTTCTATGTTCGGCCACGCCTCCTTCTTGGGGGGAATAAGGTGTAGACAGACGATGCTTAATTCCCTTTTTCTTAAAGAAATTCTGCAACACAGACCCGGTAAATTCTGACCCTCTGTCTGTCTGAAAAGCAAGTACTCTAGTACCGAATTCAAGTTCTACTGCATGAACCCAATTTTTAACTGTTTCTGCAGTATCTGCTTTTGTTTTGAGAGGAAAAAACCATGTAACCTTTGTTTTGTCATCCGAGAGACACAGTGCATACCTCGAACCTCCCATGCTAGCAACAGGCATTGGGCCACATAGGTCCATATGCACAAGTTGGAATACTTTGTCAGATTTCCTATCTGAACTGGGATAGCTGCATCTATGAACCTTCGCCCTTTTGCATGCAGTACAATCCAAATACTTAGTACATTTGTTCATTTTGCACCCTTCTGATAATTCAGGTTGCCTTTTAACATACTGAAAATTAATATGTCCCAAACGGCGGTGCCATAAATGAACACAAGAATTATGGGTAGGCGAGTTCACACAACCAGCATGAACCTGTTCAACTTCATCTGGGCTTGTCTCAAAATAATATAACCCATTTCTGCATTCCACCTGCAAAAGAGATACGTTATTCTTTGAAATAGTGCAAACCCCATTTTCAAACACAGTTTTAAACCCATTTCTATCAAGTTCTGACACAGACAAAATACACCCCTTCATTCCCTTTAGCACGTAGGCATCAATTTCTGTTTGCAAACAATTCAGGAACACTGTGCCTACGGTCTCTAAGGAACGTTTAGTTGAATCTGCCATTGTCACAAGTTTAAGGGTTTGCAAATGTCTGCAATTCTGCAAACGGACACTAGATGGCGCCACCAGGTGGTGAGATGCACCACTGTCGATCAACCAGCGTAGATTGCTGCCTTGGCCACGCCCTTGCATCAACGCCATTGCTGAAGCCATGTGCTGTGTGCTGTGGGAGTAGCCACGACCTCCTCCTCTTCTTCGACGTCCCCTGGAACTCCTTGTCTGGTAACTAGAGGTAACGGCCTTGGTGCTGTCTTGACCAGGTTCACGTGTGAAATTCCTAATTAAATGGGAAGAGGAACCACAGCGAAAACAGTGTCTAGCTGCAAAAGCATTCACTGTGTTCTCAAACTCAGCATCCCCACTCTTAGGCACAGCATAACTCCCCTCTGAAGACAAACCTCTTTCTCTTTGCCTTTTATCCTGTTCATCTGCAAGCCGAGAAGAAATGTATTCAAGGGTTAATTCAGTTGAAGGCATAGCTTCCAAAGTTAGAGCTAGAGTCTCATAGCTTTTATCAAGAGAAGACAACAATATGTATGACTGCTGCTCCATAGAGAAAGGAATGCCCAGCTGTCTTAGTTGATTAAAGGCAGACACCATTTTGGCAATATGTTCTTTCACACACGCTCCCGGTTGGAGACGTAAATCAAACAAACATCTTGTAGCATGGATCTTGGCCCCCGCAGTGTTTCTGGAATTTAGCCGCTGCAGAACCGTCCAGACCTCATGCGTGTTCTTTAACTCAGAAACATAAGGCATTTGCTCTGGTCCCACTGCCAAAACTAGTAGACCTTGGGCTTTCCTGTCGCGTTTCTGTGAAGCTGCTGCTGCTGCTTTGTCTTCTGCAGACGCGTCTGCAGCTGCCTGTAAAGGCGGTGCTTCAGTACAACTCCACAACTCTTTTGCTTGCAACCAAACCCTCACTCTAGCCTTCCAATCTTGCCAATTTTTCCCATTGAGTCGCGTAAACGGGACAGTAAAACTTTCCTGGGACTCTGCCATCCTCCCTGGGGCTTAGGAACGATACTCACACACCTGTAGACCGTCTCCCAGCTGCTGAGGTGGCTCCTTGAGGAATAAGACGTCTTCCAGCGAGTACAAACTGTGCAGTGCCTGTTTAAAACTTTTTCTAGGCACGTTGCAGGACTCAAGCTGCTTTGAAGGCTTTCGTTGTCGGCAACCGCTTCTGTCTTCGCTCCAGTCCTTTCATAAATCACTCTGAACTGCACTCCTTATCTCCTTCTTGACGTACAAACACCCATAACCTGTCCCATTAAACTTTAATTAGTTTAATGCTAAATGTCCAGTGCGCTTCCATCGTCACAAGTCCCATTACAGCAGAGCATTTCGCACAGCGGTTTAAGAAGGGCAGGAGAGGCAGTATCTTTTCAAAGATGAATCTTGGAGCAAGCGGTTTGGAGCTCAAAGAAAAGGTTTATTTACAAAAGAAAAAAAACCCTGGTGACGAACCACACATATCAGCAAACACACCCAAAAAAGGAACAAACACACGGGAGACTGACTATTTATACAAACTCACATTCCTGGAAGCTTAATGACTTCCAGCTGCTCAGTGATTAGAGCGTCTTAACCCTTTGGTAGCAACAATTATCACCTTTCTTACATCCTTACTGTCTAGTTTTCAATGTTATATCTCAAATTTTAGGTACCTTGGTTATACTCCATAAAAAATTAAATTTAGCCAAATAGTTATCCAAAAAAATTTGTTTTTTCTTACATTTTGACTTATCTTCCTACTTCACTTCATCTGTTTTAATGGTGCCAAATTGTTTATAATCAAGCATCCTGCTTAACATTCATACAGCTTACAATATTTTTGCAAATAAATCTTAAATTTTTTCCAATCCTCTTCTACCGTCTCCTCTCCCAGGTCTCGGATTCTGCCGGTCATCTCAGCCAGTTGCATATAGTCCATCAGTTGCATCTGCCATTCTTCCAGTGTAGGTAAATCTTGAGTTTTCCAATGCTTCGCAAGAAGTATCCTTGCTGCTGTTGTTGCGTACATAAAGAATGTTTGGTCCTTCTTTACCACCCCTTGGCTGACAATACCCAAAAGGAAGGCCTCTGGTTTCTTAGAGAAGGTATACTTGAATACCTTTTTCAGTTCATTATATATCATTTCCCAGAAAGCCTTCACTTTAGGGCAGGTCCACCAGAGGTGAAAGAATGTTCCTTCATTTTCTTTACATTTCCAACACTTATTATCAGACAAGTGGTTTATTTTTGCAAGTTTGACTGGGGTCATGTACCATCTGTATATCATTTTCATTACATTTTCTTTCAAAGCATTACATGCAGTGAAATTCAACCCAGTAGTCCACAACCTTTCCCAGTCCTCAAACATGATATTGTGCCCAATGTCCTGTGCCCACTTTATCATGGCCGATGAAATTACTGGGGTTTGAGAGCAGCTGGGGGTCGCGATCGCTTCGGAGCGAGCCAGCTTTAAGCGGCGTTGGCTCTCATCGGGGGTTGCGGAGGAGTTTCTCGTTGCTGCGCGTACTTTTATTTGCCGTGCACGATCATTTGCTGCCCTTTATTTAATCAATTCGCCCAACGGGAAGGCTTCACCGGCAAGCGGTTTTACGCATTCAGGAGTGCAGCCAGCTCTGGTTACTAAGCTTACGGAGGCACGTGGGCTTCCCCCTTTATTCCGGTGTGCCTAAAACTCACTCCTTGGGGCTAACTGGGAACGTGTATGCGGTGTTGAATTGCTTTCTGCCGTTGGGGTTCTCTCTATTGCTTTTACAGGCGGATTTTATTCGAAAGCCTCTGTGGTGGATAAAGTGTTGAGGGTTGCCTAGGCTACAGCCACGCGCAATGCTGCCATCTTGAGTTGACCACGTGGTCACTCTACGGTGGCCATTTTAAGTGAGGCAACCCCCCAGCTTTCTAGTGATTATTTTTCTTAGCATAAGGGCTACATCGTATCCGCTTTTTGGGTTACTCTGTGTCTATTACGGATACATTTTACAGTGTTGCCAGCATTGTGCCTGCAAAGCTTCCGATTCCCATGGGAGTTACTTGGGCATTGATTTGTAGCTGTGCCGGTTATTGACTAATATTACATAGGTACTGTTGGGCTGCAATAGGGATCGCTCTCAGTAAAAACGTTGCATTACAATCTGCTCTGAAGGTGTTCTAAGTTAAGAGGCTTCACTCTTAATTCATTGGGGCTTGTTTAAAGTACATATTAAACTGTGATTCATATTAAAGCGCATTTACTCATAATTAAGGTGCATATTGTGTAATTTACAGGCAAAGTGCATTGGATTTAACATCTTTAGTTAAGAGGCTTCACCTTTAATTCATTGGGGCGTGTTTAAAGTACATATTAAATTGCAACTCATAATAAGCGCATTTATTCATAATTAAGGTGCATATTTTGTAATTCATAGGCAAAGTGCATTGGATTTATCATCTTTAGTTACGCTGTTGGTACAGGGGATTTAGCTCTGTGGTGCAATCTGATATCTGCAGTTCATAAGGTTGCCCTAATTAATCAATAATTCATAAGGTTACTCAAGGTACTCAATAATTCATTTGGGCTAAGCATAATTCATGTTGGGGATAAGCAGTGTCCAGTGCACAGCGGAATGATGAAAAGTATATGCCAACATGCTCTATACTACTTTATTTACAGTTCAAAGCTGGTAAGTTACAGAAAAACATCTTCCCTCTGCCGGAGCAGAGAAAGCGTCATCTCTCCTCTAAGGCACAGAGAGAATCACAAACTGAAACTGCAAAGAACAGTGAAAAACAGGAAACCAGTGTACGTCACATCCAGTCTCCCGTTCCCGTGGGAAAACCTCCAACAGTACAGACTCTGTGAAATGTAAACAACCTGTCTCGTGACAAGCACTTCGCTGCACAGAGAAGAAAGCAGAAACCAACATCCTCCCCCTTTCTGTGAACATCTCTGGGCAGCGTGTTCGTACAATATCAGTACAAACCCAACTTCTGCACATAGGTACAGTGTTGATCCCTTGATACAATCTTGGACAATACATCAGCAGGAATTTCATTACCTGGCATATAGGACACCGTTACGAGTCCCTTCTGAATACGTTCCCTAGCATGTTGCAACTTCAATTGCAAGTGCTTTGTGCTTTGCTTACAACCTTCAGAATTCAGCAAAGCCAAACATGCTTTGTTGTCCTGGTAAACCTGGATTGGACATTTGACAGGAATTTTCATGTCTTTGCACAATTGTAACAACCATTCACAATCTTTAAGTGAATAAGACAGTGCATTCAGTTCAGCTTCACAAGTACTTAAGCTAACTGTTGTTTGCTTCTTGCATGACCAATCAAATAGACCCTGATTGTACTTATAGCAAACTCCAGACGTACTTTTCCTGTCTGTAGTGTCACTTCCAAAACTTGCATCTGCAAATATCTCAAGACCACCAGACTTCTGATTGTTAAATCTCAGTCTGTAATGCATAGTGCCTTTCAAATACCGCGCTATGCGTTTCAGAGCTTTCCAATCCTTAACAGTAGGATTGTTGACTTGTCTGCTTAGCAAATTACAGCTTACAGCAATGTCAGGTCTTGAACATCTGGCAATGAAGTTTAGCTTGCCTAGCACACTTCTGGCACACAACTTTGAGTTGAGCTAGGGCGTTATTGTACATTGTGACATCTTTCCAAAAGAATAAAAGATCATCAACATAAAACAAACAATACAGTTTCTTTTGCCCCTCCTCTTTGACAAATACACATGGATCAGATTTCCCTTGCTTAAAACCTAGAGAAAACAACACTTCAGTGAGTTTTGTGTGCCAACACCGTGCACTTTGTTTGAGACCATAAAGGGACTTTTTCAGAGCACAAACAAATCCCTGTTTTACCTGTACGCCATCAGGTGGAAGCATATAAAGTGATTCATTTAGAGATCCGTACAGAAAAGCTGTATTCACATCATGGTGACTAATGTGTAGATTTTCTTCTGCAGCTAGCTTGAGCATAAGCCTAATGCTCTCATACCTCACTGTGGGTGAGTAGGTCTCGTGATAGTCTTCACCTGGTACCTGAGCAAATCCTCTGGCTACCAATCTGGCTTTGTGTCTGACTATCTTTCCATTTTGATCAGTCTTCGCTTTGAAGACCCATTTGCTTCCAAGCAGTTTCATTCCTGGAACTACTGGAACTAGGTCCCATGTTTTGTTCCTTTCCAAGGAATCAAGCTCAGCCTTCATGGCATTTAACCATGGCTCAGCTTCCTTTGATTCCAAATCCTGGATTTCTTGGAAACTTGAAGGTTCAAAAACCTTCTTGGAGCTTTTAACAGCTGTTACTGCTATCTTAGCAAACTCATCAGCAAATCTCTTTGGAGGTCTGCCTTTTGTGGCTCTCTGTGACCTGCGAATTAGCCTTAAGTCTTGAACACTCTCCTCTTCCTTCTTAGGAGAAAAGCGACCTATTGTGAACAATGGTTCCTCCAATTCTTGATCAGAGCTTTCAGAGGGTCGCATAGAGGCTTTCGCACTCTTGAAATCCTCTGAATCACCCGATTCAGTTTCAGACTCAGAATCAGAACCTTCATCAGTGGGTGTGGGTTGTTGTGGTTGCTTTTGACTATCCTCAGTCTCATCACTGTCATCAGGATAACATTGGAAGATTCCCACATTCTCCCCCCACTTGGCATTGTACTCAACACTTCTTGTGAGCTTAATTTCCTTAGAGTCAGTCATCATTATTCTGTAAGACCCTTTCTGATAACCTAGAAAGATACCATGCAATCCACGCTTGTCTAACTTTGAGTGTTGTGGTGAGTGAACCCACATGTCCGAACCAAAAATTTTCATGTGTTTGATGTATGGCTTCTTGCCAAACATCTTCTCATAGGGGGTACAACCAATCGCTGAAGATAACCTGCGATTATAACTGTAAGTGAAACATGAGAGAGCTTCGGCCCAATAACTCTCTGGAAGATTTGCATCATGCAGCAAGGTTTTTAACCCTTGAAGCAATGTTTGATTTGCTCGTTCCGCAAGTCCATTCTGCCATGGCGAGCGAGGACTAGACAAATCGTGTGGAATTCCTTTCTCAGCCAGAAAAGCTTCAAACTGCTGAGAAGTGAATTCTCCCCCCCGGTCAGTGAAAAGAATCTTTATCTTCTTACCATGCACATTTCCCAACCAAGCACAGAATTCCTTGAACCTAGGAAAAGCCTCTGATTTCTGCTTGAGATTGTACACAAAAATATACCTGGAAAATGCATCAACGAGAACCATGAAGTACCTATTTCCACCCAAAGAGGGCGCTAGTGGTCCAACCAAATCAGCATGAACAACCTGGTATGGTTCTGTAGCTTGCCTACTAGACACCTTACCTTTCGCAGCCATTTTTACCTTGTTTGCTGCGCATGCTTTGCACTTCATGTGGTACCTGCAGGGTTTAATAGTCATAACTTCAACCAAGGCAGGCATTTTAGATACTGCCTCAAAATGCAAATGACCAAATTTTCGATGAAAATCATGAATACATTCTGCATGCAAACTTTTGTTAGAACCTGCAATGCAACAAGTGTCATCCTGCACAACATCATCATAATACAAAAGAAACAAACGACCAACAAATTCAGCATACAATTGATAATCATTTTTCTTAGTGATGATGCATCTATTGTTCTTAAAGGAAACGTCAATCTTCTTCTCAATCAGCTGTCCAACGCTGAGCAGATTATGTTTCGCATCCGGCACATAAAGAACATCCTGTATCGATAAGTCCAAACTGTGAAGAACAACAGTTCCGTAGCCTTTACTGGGGATTGTGTGGTCATCCGCCTGGTGAATTGCACCTTCCTGCGGTGTAAAAGACACGAACAGTCGCTTATCGTTGCACATGTGATGCGTTGCCGCTGAATCAACAACGAAGAAAGATCTAGACGTCTTCTGGACCTCTGCAACCTCTGCAACCTCTGCAACCTTTGGAGCGTAGCGTGAGACCATTGCCTTGTGCTGCGTTGTCCTGGACACCGGACCTTTGCCTTTGCTCTGGCCTTTTCCACGCGGTGAGCTTCCACTGCGCTGCTCTGTCTTGGCCTTGGGATATTTGCATTCCCTCTTCATATGGCCTAGACGTCCACACGAGTAGCATTTCACTGCCTTCAAAGCTTTGGCGCCATCTGGTGGTTCCACTGCACTGCGGGATGACGTCTGTGAAGACTCCCCATTTCCCATGCAGCCAGCACCCCGCCGATCTGCTTCATTCTGAATCATGGCAGTATCACAAGCTACTGTGCGTTGAGCATTTGGCTGATCAGTGGTATCAAATCCCCCACATGCTTCATCCAGCCTTCTGCAGCTAGCCATCATGACTTTGGCATTTGCCTCTTGCGTCATCAATGCTGCTTTAAATCAGACTGCTTTATACAAGCTGTGTCTGTGTACAGCTGCTTCTATCGAAAGGCAAATTCTAAACAGCCTCTGCCTTGCCTGAGCCTCTTTGCTTATCTGCAGCTGCTTCAAACTGCATTCCAAAAGGCAAGTTCAATAGCGAAAGTCCCCAAGTGCTTTCTCTATGTTGCCCTTTAATTCTTGCTGCGTCATGTCTGCAGCTGCTTTGAAACTGCAGCATTTGTAAAAGTTACTTTCAATTTCCCAGCCATCCAAGCCACTACGCTTGTGCCGTGGAAAACGGCTTTAAAAGTTCAAAGTCCAGCCTTAAAGCCATTAATTAGAAGCTGGCAGGCTGCCCGGAGCAGTAGCACATACCTTCATCAATCATCTTGACGCGCAGAGCAGATACCGTGCGTTCCGTCTCTCTGCCGCTGTTCCGATGCTTTGCCGGCACTTCGTTTCTTGCTCCTTTGTTCCTCTGCCAGGAGCCCGACTTCTGGAGTCCATCCTCAAAACACTGCGTTTTCTGGGCCCGGAACCAAATGTTGGGGATAAGCAGTGTCCAGTGCACAGCGGAATGATGAAAAGTATATGCCAACATGCTCTATACTACTTTATTTACAGTTCAAAGCTGGTAAGTTACAGAAAAACATCTTCCCTCTGCCGGAGCAGAGAAAGCGTCACCTCTCCTCTAAGGCACAGAGAGAATCACAAACTGAAACTGCAAAGAACAGTGAAAAACAGGAAACCAGTGTACGTCACATCCAGTCTCCCGTTCCCGTGGGAAAACCTCCAACAGTACAGACTCTGTGAAATGTAAACAACCTGTCTCGTGACAAGCACTTCGCTGCACAGAGAAGAAAGCAGAAACTAACAATTTCACAGTACATAATCCTCACAGTGAATAATTTATGAGATAGTCTATAAATCAGTGGGGCTTCTTAATAATTTATTGGCAAAGTCCACAGTGCATAGGTATTATTTAAGGCTCATAATTCAGTCGGCTCATTTGTGTTGCGCTATCCTTTGGGCTTAGCTTACAGTAAATACCTTTAATTTAAAATGCTTAATTATTAGGGATCATTCGAAGGCTGGTTCAGTTGGTCTTCTCACGGGTGGCTGGGCATTTCCGGTGCAATTACCAGCTTCCAAATTTTTGTGGCGCACTCATTTTCTTGGTACACATTGTGATCTGCTTTGCTCCCCAGTTGTGATTTGTTTTTGCTTCCAAATTTCCTTTTATTATGGCTAACAGGGGCAACTCTCAGGCACCCAATGAGGGGCAGGGTGGTTCTCAAAACCCCACCATGCCTTGCAACCCTCAAGCCATAGCTCAGTTCTTTTCAGCGATTGAAACCTTTTATTTACAATGCAGGCCAGTGGCTGCCAATACTTCCACTCCTGTGGTGGCCTCCCAGAATTGCATCCCGGACACCCTTCCCAGTGAGCAGGTCTGCGCAGGTCCTTCAACCTTGGCCCCCAGTGCGATGCAACCTGGGGGTGGGTCAGGCAACTGGCCCCAAACACGTTCCCAGTCTTCGCATGCTCAGAAGTCAAAATCCGGTGCTGCAAAAACCAGAGTTCCGGGGGCCAGCGCCAAATCAACAAGGCCTGTTCACCCTACTTCTAACCAGCAGGTAATTGATATACCTAGCATATTTCAGGAAACACCACCCCAGCCTATGCCTTTGGAGGGCGCCTCAGGTTCTTCCTCGGAAGAGGTACTTCCTCAGCAGTCAACACCAGCATCCACTGACCCAGCCCCAGAGGTCAGCGGAACCCAGGGAGGAAAGAGAAAAGCTAAGAGAAAGCACGTCGCTAAGAAGAGTAAGAGAAGCGAGCCGTCAGATTCCGAGGATGAAACAGGTACCTCTTCATCAGAATATGATAGCGACGCCCCCATGGAAAGCAACTGGGGAGAGGGGGAGAATATTGCTGGGGTCCCACTTTGGGTGCACGAGAGGAGGGCCAATTCACACCGAAAAACCTTTAATGGGACCCTGGAATGGAAGGGTGGTGCACTAGTGGAAGATGTTAAAACTTCCACTAACGTGTCTACCGACTTCATCTTAGGAAATCACCTTTCTGATAGAAAAAGGACTAAGATACTCAATGGAGACTATATAGACATGTTTACTTTGCTCGAAAAACGAAGATCATGGCCACTGGGCCCATCACCTCCTGGCAAATAGAAGGGGAAGGAATGGAGGCAGTGAGAGATTTTACTTTCTTGGGTTCCATGATCACTGCAGATGGTGACAGCAGTCATGAAATTAAAAGACACCTGCTCCTTGGGAGAAAGGCGATGGCAAACCTAGACAGCATTTTAAAAAGCAGAGACATCACCTTGCCAACAAAGGTCCGTATAGTAAAAGCCATGGTTTTCCCAGTAGTGATGTATGGAAGTGAGAGCTGGACCATAAAGAAGGCTGATCGCCAAAGAATTGATGCTTTTGAATTATGGTGCTGGAGGAGACTCTTGAGAGTCCCATGGACTGCAAGAAGATCAAACACATCCATTCTTAAGGAAATTAGCCCTGAGTGCTCACTGGAAGGACAGATCGTGAAGCTGAGGCTCCAATACTTTGGCCACCTCATGAGAAGAGAAGACTCCCTGGAAAAGACCCTGATGTTGGGAAAGATTGAGGGCACAAGGTGAAGGGGACGACAGAGGATGAGATGGTTGGACAGTGTTCTCGAAGCTACAAACATGAGTCTGACCAAACTGCGGGAGACAGTGGAAGACAGGAGTACCTGGCGTGCTCTGGTCCATGGGGTCACGAAGAGTTGGACACGACTAAACGACTAAACAACAACAACTTTGCTCCCACCAGCTAAAATGTCAGAGAAAGGGGAAAGGAGGCGGTCTTACGGTAAGAGAAGGTATAGGTCACCCCGGGCGGAGCGCACCTTTGAGAACTGGCTGGAGGGGTTCCAGGTCTTCATGGGGGTCGTTTCAGCATGTTACCCCAAACGCGGGATGCATTTGGCGGCCTACATGGCGCACATTAGAAGGCCTCGGGAATTGGCTGGGGAGGCAGCCGCTCTAACGTATGATGAGGATTTCTGTAGGAACGCCTCCTTGCTGCTGACCACCCGCTGGGACCTGAGGGACCAGAACTATTGGATGGAGCACGTGGGTCCTTACGTGGAGAAGAAAACGCAGGACCCCGCTAAGTCCAGTAAGGTTGAAGCAAAACGCCATAAACAGTGTTGGGAGTATAACCGGGGTTCTTGCCTGCGCCCATCGTGTAAGTACTTACACGAATGTGAAAAGTGTCTGGGTAGCCATCCAGCAACGGCTTGCTATAAAGGTAAGCAGCCCTTTCGGGGCGGCAGGGGTCACCTCCATCAGGGAAACCGAGGTGCCCCCGGACCCTCCCAGGGCGCAACAGGCAATCACTACTAATTTGTCTCTTACCTTAGCCTACTCACCTATCAAACTACAACCCTTAAAAAGACTCCTAGATTCATATCCTAATAGGCATGCTGGCCTTCTCCTTTGGGAAGGGTTTTCCCATGGTTTTAGAATTCCGGTCACATTCACACCTAATTCAGGTAACACTCCTAATAAAAAAATCAGTAAAAGATAGGCCCGACATTGCCATGAAAAAGATACAGAAGGAAATTTTGGCGGGGAGGGTAGCTGGACCATTTTCGGAACCCCCCCCCCGGAAGACCTACACATTTCACCACTAGGTATCATGCCCAAAAAGGCCCCTGGGGAATTCTGGAGGATTCATAACCTCTCTTACCCAAAGGGTACCTCAGTTAATGATGCTATTCCCCAGGAACTGTGCTCAATGAAATATGCATCCTTCGATCAAGCGGTAAAGCTTGTTCGCAGTTTTGGTAGGGGTGCCTTCCTGGCCAAATGTGACATCGAGTCTGCCTTTCGCCTTCTGCCAGTCCACCCCCAAGATTTCCGCTGGTTGGGTTTTAAAATTGAAGGGGCTTATTTCATAGATAAAGCCATGCCCATGGGATGCTCAATTGCTTGCGCGGCCTTCGAGATCTTTAGTACATTCCTGGATTGGGCGCTTAGATTTAAAATAGATGCTAAGGGGGTGGGGCATTATTTGGATGACGATTGCGTAGCGCTCTTACAGGCCATCATGTCCTTGGCCGAGGAGCTGGGCATCCCTTTGGCGAACGATAAAATGGAAGGTCCAGTCACTACCATGACCTACCTGGGCATTGAGCTTGACACAGTTGCACAAACATCTCGCCTCCCTGGGGATAAGTTTAACGCACTGAAAGAACTTATTACGCAACTATTGCCCCTTAAGAAGGTTACCCTCAAGCAGATCCAATCTCTCCTAGGTCACCTTAACTTCGCCTGTCGGGTAGTTTCCCCAGGCCGCCCTTTTTGCGGGCGTCTGGCGAGATTGTCAGCAGGTTTAAGAACGCCACACCATAGGGTGCGTCTATCTAAGGCAATCAAAGCAGATCTTGGGGTCTGGCTAGAATTTTTGGAAGAATATAATGGCATTTCTCTTTGGCAAGTTAGCATGACACTGCAGGCCGATTTTCAGGTTCACTCAGAGACGGCAGGTTCCTTGG
Organism: Podarcis melisellensis; assembly: GCF_964234715.1. Classification (NCBI taxonomy): domain Eukaryota; kingdom Metazoa; phylum Chordata; class Lepidosauria; order Squamata; family Lacertidae; genus Podarcis; species Podarcis melisellensis. The sequence continues at coordinate 11,903,978 of NC_138535.1, forward strand.
GGTTTGGTGTCTACTTTAGGGGACAGTGGTGCACGCAGCGGTAGCCCTCAACGTGGCAGGGTAAACCTATATTGCGTGATTATTGAAACTTTTTAGATTTTTTTCCCATTGTAGTTGCAGTTCATCTATGGGCGGAACACTTCAGAGACCGTCGGGTTTGCTTCTGGACGGATAACCAGTCAGTGGTCTCAGTCTTGACTAAGCAATCTTTGTGCTCTCCCAGGGTGGCTGCTCTACTGTGGTCCTTTGTACTTTTTTACCTTCAGCTAAATATGTACTTTTCTGTCAAATTTGTGCCAGGAGTTAATAACAGCATTGCGGATGCGGTATCTCGATTTCAGATGGATCGCTTCCGCTCGTTGGCACCGAATGTGCAGCAATTGCCTCAGCCGTTTCCGGAGCACCCTTGGAGCCTTGGGAACGAGACGTGCTAAAGGGAGTATTGGCATCAGTTGCCCCTTCAACCCTAAGATCTTATAAAAAGGCTTGGTCAGACTTCTCAGCATTCCGTCGCAAAATGGGGGTGGATAGGCCGGCCAATCTCCCGACTAAGGCAGAGGTTTTAAAATACCTCGTGCACCTGCGAGAGTTGGGGCGCGCTGCGAAGACCCTCAATATTCTGTCTGCAGCGATATCATTCTTTTGCAAAGCTATGTTCTCAGTCAACCCCTGTGCGGGCTTTGTAGTGCGGAAAGCTTTAGAAGGGTGGCGCAGACTGCAGCCCCACAGCACCGATAGCAGAAGGCCCATAACATTCAACATACTCTGCCAAATACATAAGAAACTCAGGGCCATCTGCTGGCCAAAGTATGAGGCCCGTGTTGGGATACTGCCAGGGAGACAAAGGCCATCACTGCCTCCATGCCGACTCCGGACTCCGGACGTCCATCGATCTCCCGTAGATACAGTATCAAATCAAATCAAAATGTTTATTCGGCTTTACGCCCATCATGAAACACACACACACACACACAAAAAAAAACAGCGGACTCGTACAAACCACAAATAATATAACACAATTCACAACTCACAAGGGCAGATATTAGCCATTCATAAGAAAAGATTAAGATTAAGAATTAAAAATTTTAGGCACAGTATCAGCAATTAGCGGCACGAGCTCCAGAAATAGATTGCCACATTCCTGGGCTGATGCACACTCTATCAGCAGAATTCACACAGCGAAAGTTGCACTCAGGAGAGTATCATTTAGAATGTTTATTCAGCGTTGATCAGAACAAAGAAAAACATGACCGCCTGCTAGTGTGTTCAGGCACCAAGAGAGAAAACGAAAGCAACAGCAAACACAAACATCTTGTGAACAGGAAATACGCAGACTCTGATTCACATAGCCTGCTCCCTTTTAAGGTGGAACGGAAATATCCTAACATCCTCCCCCATTCCGTGTAACCTGTAGTACCTGTGGTTCAACCCAATTGCAACCTCTGTACGTAAACCTTAAGTTGTTCTCTGTTAACAACTTTAGACAACAGATCAGCAGGAATTTCATTTCCTGGCATGTAGGACATCTGAATCAGTCCTTTCTGAATACACTCTCTTGCACGATGTAGCTTAATCTGCAAGTACTTGGTTCTTTGCTTGCAACTCTCTGAGTTCAGCAAAGCCAAAAAGGATCTATTGTCTTGATACACTTGTATTGGACATTTCACAGAAACTCCGATGTCCTTAAACAGTTGCATCAACCATTCACAATCCATGAGTGAAAATGACAGAGCATTGAGTTCTGCTTCACAGGAACTTAGGCTCACTGTCGTCTGCTTTTTGCACATCCAGTCGAACAGACAGTGGTTGTACATGTAGCATACTCCAGAAGTGCTTGTACCATCCGTGGTGTCACTTCCAAAACTAGCATCTGCAAAGATTTCAAGACCTCCAGTCTTCTGACTGGTGAACCTCAGCCTGTAGTGCATAGTCCCTTTCAAATAGCGGGCTATGCGCTTCAGAGCTTTCCAATCCTGAACAGTAGGATTGTTAGCATGTCTGCTAAGCAGGTTAGTGCTTACAGCTATGTCAGGTCTTGAGCATCTAGCAATGAAATTCAACTTTCCTAGAATGCATCTGTACAGCGTAGTGTCAGAAAACGCTTCAGCAGTACTATCTACCTGGTAACCTGTCACCATCGTTGTGTCTGCTGGGTTTGCATCAACCAAATTCAACCTGGTTAATACATCAGTAATTTTCTGTGTTTGGTGTACCAGAAAATTACCTGCTTGGTCCCTCTCCACCTGCAGAGAAAGATAGTTGGATACCTCACCAAGAACCTTCATGTCAAAGTGCTCCTTCAGCTGAGCTAGGGTGCTTTGGTAAAAAGCCTGATTCTTCCAAAACATCAGAAGATCATCAACAAAACATAAACAATACACTTTGTTTTGCCCCTCCTCCTTGACAAACACACATGGATCAGCTTTGCCCTGGTGAAAACCTAGAGAAAGCAATGTCTCAGTGAGCTTTGTGTTCCAATACCTGGCACTCTGCTTGAGACCATATAAGGATTTCCGCAGTTTACAGACCATTCCCTTCTGTATCTGCATTCCATCAGGTGGAAGCATGTACAGCTCCTCCCCCAAAATCCCATACAAAAAAGCTGTATTAATGTCATGATGGGAAACATGCAGTTTCTCCTCTGCAGCGACTTTGAGCATCAGCCGAATGCTCTCATATTTGACGGTGGGTGAGTAGGTCTCGTGGTAATCCTGTCCTGGTACCTGTGAAAAACCTCTGGCAACCAATCTGGCTTTGTGTCTGACAACCTTGCCATTCTGGACTGTCTTGGCCTTGAAGACCCATTTGCTGCCAACCAGTCTCATTCCTGGGACTACTGGTACCAGTTCCCAAGTTTGGTTCCTGTTCAAGGAATCAACTTCAGCCTTCATGGCATTAAGCCAAGGCTCAGCATCTTTAGAGGTTAACTCCTGAACCTCTTTGAAGCTTGAAGGGTCCATCACCTTCTCTGAGCTACTAAGAACAGCAGTTGCTGTCTTAGCAAACTCATCAGCAAATCTCTTCGGAGGTCTGCCTTTGGTCGCCCTTTCAGACCTGCGTACTAGACGTAAGTCTTCTGCACTCATCTCCTCCTTCTTAGGAGAAAAGTGACCAATGGTGAACAGTGGTTCTTCCAGTTCATTGTCAGACGCATCAGATGGTCTGACTGAGGCCTTTGCGCTCTTGTAGTCTGCTGTGTCATCACTGTCGCTGACACCAACAGCAGCGCCACCAACTGAACTGGAATCCGAACTCTGATCATCACCATCATCATCATCATCCTCATCCTCAGCTTTCTCAGATTTCTCAACATCATCTGCTTTCATCACATCACTTTCATCCTCCTCTGGGTAACTCTGGAAAATTCCCACATTTTTCCCCCACTTAGGATTGTACTCAACACTCTTGGTGAACTTAATGGACTTAGAACCAGTCATCCATACTCTGTATACACCTTTTTCGTACCCCATGAACAAACCATGTGCCCCATGCTTCCCAAGCTTGTTGCTTTGTGGGGTGTGTACCCACATGTCAGAACCAAAAATTCTCATGTGCTTGACGTTCGGTTTTTTACCAAACATCTTCTCGTAGGGAGTGCAACCTATAGGTGATGACAGTCTGCGATTATGGAATAAGTAAACGTCGACAGAGCTTCCCCCCAAAACATCTCAGGGAGGTTGGCATCATGCAACAAGGTTTTCAGGCCTTGTGAACCCGAGGAAGAGAAAGAGGAAAACCTCAGGGGTTCAGTCTTTACCAGGAATCGGCGGATACGCAGAGAAACAGCAAAGCAGAGATAAGCGTAATGAGCTACCACTAGTGACTACTTCGTTTCCCTGATAGACCTGAAAGACCTTTATATAAAAACATCTGACCCCCTCGGAAAAAGAGGTGGTTTAAACAGGGAACAGAAGACGCCGTAATTAAACTGAAACCATTTGCCAGAACGAAGGGGTTGCTGGAAAACGCCATCCTTATCGCGCTACGCCCAGCGGAAAGCGGAAGAGAAGCGCCGACGGCGGCGCCATTAAAGAGATCAGTACGCGCTAGCGGGCAATTTGCAACTCAGCAACTTGGACTAACCTGATCTAAAAACTTTGCGGTTGTGCTTCTGTCTATCTCCTGATGCCATAGCGAAGAGTCGGGTAAACCTGCGGTTAACGTCCGGAAAATAACCTTCTATTCCGCGCTGCCGGACCTTTTGGTTTATATGTGTGGTGAGCCTGTCTTTAGAACGAAGTAGGACAGAGAGAGCCACCTAGTGGATAAAGCGTTTACTTTGTTGGGAACTTTTTTATCTAAACTTTATTCTCCCTTCCCTTCTTCCTCTATTCCTGTAGACTTGCACCCCTTCCCTCCCCCCCCTGCCCCCTCGCCCCCCTCCCTTCCCCCCTCTCCCCCCCTTTTTTTGGTTCCTCCTGGGTAGAATAGAGTGAGATTTTCGATGCCGAGACCTTTTGTCTCTTACTTGTAAAATCAACCCCCCTAGCAAAACCCTTCTAAGAATTTATTGCGCCGATTTATTGTGCTGATTGAAAGCACATCCTTGACTGTAGACTTAAGAACTCTCAAATTTCTGAACTCTTAAACAGCGGGACTTTCTCTGATACCCCCAAGGAAGTAATACGGCGAAAAGAAACAAGACGCCCCTTGTGCAACCTGAAGATCGGCAAAAGACTGAGGGCCGGGGACAACTAGGGCAAATTGGAATCTGCCTAGAAATGTTGTAATTATATCGTTTGCCGTGTTAAGTACAGGTCACCCCCCCCAAATTAAGAATGTCAAACACAGGGAAAAGACCCGAAGGGGGAACACCAGTGGAAAGAAAGGGATCAAAGCAAGAAGGGGACTTCAGAGCAGAGATCCTAAGAATGTTTGCGGAGATAAGAGAGAGTGAGAAAAATGTAGAGCGTAAGATAGAACAAATAGAACATAGAATTGGGGAAGTAGATAAGAAGTTAGATGAAACAGTTAATGAATTGAAGAGTCAACTGAAAGAGGTATTTAGGAGGACACAGACAGTGGAGGAAGGTTTGAAAAAGACAAGAGCAGAATTGAAAGATGTAAGACGTGAGGAAGATAGGATTAAAGCTGAGGTACTGGACTTGAACAAAAGCCAAGAAGACATGAAAGACTGGATTGCCATGAATGAACTAAGACAGAGGGAGGCTAATCTTAGGATGAGAGGCATTCCCGAAGTTCAGGGAGAAAATATAAAGGAGAAACTAACAACAGAACTAGCCCTCTGGCTAGAGATACCATCAGAAGAGGTAGAAAAGGCAGTGCAATCGGCTTTCAGACTGAAAGCTAAATCCCCAAGGAATAAAAAATTTGTAGGAGACTGCCTAATTATATTCAAAGACAGGGAAATAAGAAACAGGATTCTCCACAAAAACAGAGAGAAAAGGTTCAATATTGGTGGCAACAACATAATAATTTTTAAAGACATCCCAGTTAGGCTTCTAAAACGCAGGGACTCCTATAAAGAATTGGTACAGATACTTAAAAGGAATAACATCGAGTTCAAATGGGAGTTTCCTGAAGGCATCTCCTTTACATATAGGAGCAAGAGACAAAAGCTGACAAATCCAGGAGAAACAGATAAGTTTTTAAGGAAATATAAAGAATTAAAACCACAAAAAGAAAAGGGCAAAGGCGAGGAAGAGGGATCAGAGGAGGACCTGGAGGGGGGGGTGGGGGGTTCTGGGGGAGGGGAGGAGGGAGGGACGGAGGAGGAAGTTTAAAAAGGAAACAACAAAAGGAAACAACAGCTGTTTACTTCTCTTTTCCCCTAATTAAATCACAATGGTGTTAAAGGTCTATAGTTGGAATGTTAATGGGATGAATGATAAGGGTAAGAGGAACCGAATTGAGCATATTTTGAAGAAGGAAGGTTTGGACGTTATTTGTCTCCAGGAGACGCATATAGCGAGAAAACATAAAAGAATTTTGATCAATCAGAGACTGGGGAATGAATTTATATCCTCTGACCGGAGCAAAAAGAGAGGGGTGGTTATCTATATTAACAAACAAATTGAAGCGAAACATCTATTCAAAGATGAAGAAGGAAGGATATCAGCAGTACAAATAAATTGGCAGGGAGAAAAGATAATAATAGTGGGAATATATGCACCCAACGACAACAAGTCAGAGTTCTATGGGAGGTTGGAAGAAAAGCTACTTGACTACGCCGATCAGAAAATCATATTATTGGGAGATATGAACGGTGTGGCGTCGTTGGAACTGGATAGATTGAGGGATACAAAGGGCAAAGAAGGGAAGTTACCCAGAACTTTTTTCTCCCTAGTGCAAAATTGTAGTTTAGTGGATATCTGGAGATTTAAACACCCCCTAGAAAAACAGTACACCTTCCATTCAGAACCTAATGATTCATCATCAAGATTAGATCAGATGTGGATTACGAAAGAATTAGTTCTAAGATCTGTACGGGTGGAGATCCAGGCTAGAACAATTTTGGATCATAACCCAATAAAAATGGAACTGAAAGGGCAGGAAAGCAGATCCAATAGATGGAAACTTAAGGATTATCTGCTGGATGACCAAGAGGTAGTAGAAAAGGCTAAAAACAGACTAAAAGAATACTTTGAAGATAACTTAGGCAATAACACAAAGTTAAAGGTGGTGTGGGACGCAGGCAAGGCGGTGATGAGGGGTTTCTTTATCCAACAGAGTGTAATTAAGAATAAAAAAAGGGAAAAAGGGAAAAGAGAAATTATGCAGCAATTAGCAGAGAATGAACAGAAACTAATTAAAAACCCAAAAGATAAGAAAATAAAAGAGAACTTAAAAGTTTTACAATCCCAATATACAATGCTGATAAAACAGAGAGATAGAATGGAAAATTAAAAGATTGAGACAGAGGAATTTCGAACACGCTAATAAAACCGGGAAGCTACTCGCTTGGCAATTGAAAAAAAGAAAGGAACAGAATATGATAAATAGGATAGTGGTGGAAGGAGAAGAGATAAATAAACCTAAAGAAATAAGGAGAGCCTTTTTGGATTTCTACGGAGGACTCTTTAAAAATACAGAAAAGAATAAGATGAGGAAAATAGAGCGATACTTAACATCTAAGAACATCAATAAGATTTCCACAACAGACAAAAAGAAGCTAAATGCCCCAATCGAGACAGAGGAAATTAAAGTAATAATAACAGACCTAAAAAATGGGAAAGCCCCAGGCCCAGATGGGTTTACCAATAGATACTATAAAGAGATGGAACCGGTTCTGCTGAAGCCACTACAAGAAGTAATGAACAACATTCTTAAGGAAAGAGAAATCCCGGAGACGTGGAAGGAGGCACTGATTACACTAATCCCAAAGCAAGATTCAGACTTAGAGCAAATCAAAAATTTCAGACCGATTTCCTTGCTAAATACAGATTATAAGATTTTCGCGGGAGTCCTGGCAAGAAGATTTAAAGCCATTCTGGTAAAAAGTATTCATAGAGACCAAGCCGGCTTTCTGCCGGGTAGGCAAATAAAAGATAATATAAGAAACATTATAAATATTATAGAATACCTAACAGAAAGGTGTGACAAACAAGGCTTACTGCTATTTGTGGACGCTGAGAAAGCGTTCGATAACGTAAACTGGGAATTCCTGCTGAAGCAAATGGAACATATGGAAGTAGGTACTGAATTTTACAATGGGATAAAAGCAATTTATACGGAACAAAGAGCGAGATTGATAATAAATAATGTGGAGACGGCAGAAATATTAGTATCTAAGGGAACAAGACAGGGATGCCCACTATCCCCACTGTTATTTATAGTGATGTTAGAGGTCCTACTAAACTCCATTAGAGCCAATAAAGAAATCAAAGGAATCAGGGTTGGCCAGCACGAACATAAAACTAAGGCTTTTGCAGACGATTTGGTTGTAACAATGGAAGACCCACTGAACTCAATAAAAGAGGTACTCGGAGAATTTGACCAATTCGGGGAAGTAGCGGGCTTCAAACTAAACAAAAGGAAAACAAAAATAATAGCCAAGAATATGCAAGCAGATGAAATTGAGGAATTACAAAGAGAAATAGAAATAGAAGTGACAAAAAAGGTGAAATACCTAGGGGTATGGGTAACGCCAAAAAATATAGATCTATTCAAAAATAATTACGAAACAGTATGGAAAGGAGTCAAGAAGGATTTAGAAACGTGGGGCCGGCTCAGATTGTCATTTTGGGGTAGGATAGCCACAATCAAAATGTCGGTACTCCCAAGAATCCTATTTCTCTTTCAAAATATCCCGATTATCAAAGGCACAAAGACATTCAAAGCCTGGCACAGAGAGATCTCCAGGTATATCTGGCAGGGAAGGAAGCCGAGAGTTAAATTTAAACTATTGACGGACACGAAAGAAAGGGGAGGCTTCGCCCTGCCAGATCTAAAGTTATATTACGAGGCATCATGTTTATGCTGGGTTAAAACATGGATAAAACTGGAAGATAGGGAAGTGCTAGACTTGGAAGGTCACGATACTCGATTCGGGTGGCATGCCTATTTATGGCATGGGCGGAAGAAAGGGCACAAAGGATTCGGGAACCACATATTCAGGGGGCCTCTGATGGAGATATGGGAAAGATATAAGGATGTGTTAGAACCTAGAACACCACAATGGCTGTCCCCATTAGAGGTTATATCCGTCAAAAAAATCAATATGAGAGCCAATTGGGCAACTTATGAGCAACTGTTAATGAAGGAGGAAGGAAAGTGGAAATTGAGGCCGTACGATCAGGTCAAATCTCAAGTATATGATTGGCTGCACTACCACCAGTTAAACGATTTGTTTAGAAAAGATGTTAAGGACAAAGGATACGCGGACAAAAAATCCAGATTTCAAACTGAGATCCTGGAGAATAACACAAAAATCTTATCTAAAATGTATAAGCATCTACTGGATTGGCACTTAGTTGACGAGGAGGTTAAGGCGGTAATGACACACTGGGCTAGAGACCTAGGCCGTAATATATATTTTGAAGAGTGGGAAAAACTCTGGAAACAACACATTAATTTTACGGCCTGTGTGTCACTCAAAGAGAACTTAATGAAAATGTTTTATCGCTGGTACCTGACCCCGGTCAAACTAGCCAAAATGTACGGATCCTGCAACAAATGTTGGAAGTGTAAGGAAAGAGAGGGGACTTTCTACCATGTGTGGTGGGAATGCCAAAAGGTCAAAGGGTTTTGGGAGAGTGTATATAATGAAATGAAGAAAATGTTAAGATACACCTTCGTTAAAAGACCCGAGGCATTCCTACTAGGCTTGGTAGGAATGGAGATAAAGAAAAAAGATCACAAATTGTTCCAATATGCAACAACGGCAGCAAGGGTCCTAATAGCTAAAAACTGGAAACAAGAGACTCTACCGACAATGGAGGAATGGAGATCCAAATTACTTGACTATGTGGAGATGGATAGGCTGACGGGAAAAATTAGATATGTAAAAGATCAGAGGTTTGTTGAAAATTGGGAAAGTTTTACGAAATATCTGGAAAGCTTAACCGAAGAACAGATAACACTGGTGGGTTTCAAAGGTGCTTTGTAAGAAGCAAAGGGTAATGCCAAAAGAAAAGGAATGAATGAGAACGACTTATGGTATTACAAATAAAGAAATGCGGACTTATTGTTTATAACAGTATGGACGATTCGTGGAAAGGCTGAAGGAAGTCCTTTTCTTTTATTTTTTTGGTGGAATAATAAGAGTATTGATATAGTTTGTTTTGTATTTTGGTTTGTACTTTGATTTATGTAAACCAATAAAAATTATCCATGAAAAAAAAAAAAAAGGTTTTCAGGCCTTGAAGCAAAGTTTGGTTTGCTCGCTCCGCAAGTCCATTCATCCATGGCGATCTAGGCGTTGACAAGTCATGCTGGATTCCCTTCTCAGTCAGGAAAGCTTCAAACTGCTGAGAAGTGAACTCCCCACCCCGATCGGTAAAGAGGCAGCTGATACGTTTACCGTGAACATTCTCCAACCAAGTACAGAATGCCTTGAACCTAGGAAACGCTAGCGATTTCTGCTCAAGCATAAACACATGAATGTACCTAGAAAAAGAATCCATTAGAACCATGAAGTACCTTGCTCCTCCCAAAGAGGGCGCAAGTGGACCAACCAGGTCTGTGTGCACAAGCTGGTAGGGTTTGGAAGCCTGCCTGCTAGACTCCTTGCCTTTTGGAGCAACCTTCACCTTGTTCTCTGCACAAGATACACATTTCATGTGAAACTTACAAGGTTTGATGTTCAAACCTTCAACCAACTCAGGCATCTTGGCTAGCGCTTGCCAAGACATGTGACAAAATCTTTGATGTGCTTCATGAATGCATCCTGCATGAAAAACCTTGTTAGTTTGTGCAACACAACAAGAATCAACATTAGACACAACAGCATTGTCATAATAAGTTACACAGAATAAACCATCTATAAACTTTGCATGCAAAATGTCCTCTTTGCCTTTCCTGATGACACAGACGCTCCTCTTGAAGGAAATCTCAAAACCACGCCCAGTCAGCTGTGGGACACTAAGCAAATTGTCCGCAGCACCTGGAACAAAAAGTACATCTCTGATGGTAGTGTGCAGACTTGCAAGTTTCACAGTCCCTTTTCCTGCAATTTGCAACGTCCTTCCATCAGCCAGGTGGATCTCTCCATCTTGAGGTGTGAAGGAGATAAACAGGTGCTTGTCTTTTGAAACATGGCGGGTACACCCCGAATCAATAACAAACCTGGCCTTAGCCTTTGGAGCAGCTCTTCTGGCAAGCAAAACCTTGTTTTCCACCGGTGTGGGCTTTTGCAGCTTGCCCCCCTGCTCCTGGCCATCAGACTTGCCATTAGCCTTTGGTGAAGCTGTGCCAGCAAACAAAGCCTTCTTTTCCACTGGCATGGGCTCTTCACCCTCCCTCTGCTTCGGGCCATCTGCAGGCATCTTGCTCTGTTTACCTCTGGCCTTCCGGCCTCTGCAAAGGCGATGACCTTGGCTCCCACAAGAAACAGAGCTCTCAGCTGCCCACTCCTTGGCTCCCCCTGGAGGCTGGAATTCTGCCTGGGATGACATCACAGTCAGCTCCCGCTGCAGCTTGCAACCGGTGCCCTCAGCATCCCTGCATTCACTCGCATTCTGGGAAACAGCCAGGACCTCCGACGCAGTCATACTCTGGGCTGGGATAACCGGCAGATGAGCTACTTTCAAAGCATTCCACATCTTACGTGCAGTCGTGTTGCCAGCTAGCGTTTTAATTTCCTCCAGAGAGACGGATAAGACTATTATGTCTACGGCCCGTGAATCTTGGGCCCTCCATCTATCTGTCAGAGGAACTGGAGGGGCCTCACACACAGTATGCCACACTCCAAATTGTCGCAGCAAGCTCTCGCAGTACCTTGCCCAGGTCTGATAGTTGTGGCCATTTAGCTTTGGGCACTCAGCAGCTTCAGAGGCTTGGAAAAACTCCATTTCAGCTATTTGCTTGAGCCGTGAGCCTTTATGCCTTCAAAGACTTCTTATCTCGGCAGCTCATTAATCACGATGCCTCTGGCTCGGCTCCCAGGCCAATTAGACCAGCCGGACATCTAAGACTTTTGCCGGCAAACAGAAAAGCCTTATTTTGCTTTTGCTTTTCCACACATACCTCAGCAGTCTATTGCAGTCTTACTCTCCTGTAAGTGCCGTGAATCTGGGCCCGAAACCTGTTGTTGGGATACTGCCAGGGAGACAAAGGCCATCACTGCCTCCACGCCGACTCCGGACTCCGGACGTTCATCGACCTCCCGTAGATACAGTATCAGCAATTAGCGGCACGAGCTCCAGAAATAGATTGCCACATTCCTGGGCTGATGCACACTCTATCAGCAGAATTCACACAGCGAAAGTTGCACTCAGGAGAGTATCATTTAGAATGTTTATTCAGCGTTGATCAGAACAAAGAAAAACATGACCGCCTGCTAGTGTGTTCAGGCACCAAGAGAGAAAACGAAAGCAACAGCAAACACAAACATCCTGTGAACAGGAAATACGCAGACTCTGACTCACATAGCCTGCTCCCTTTTAAGGTGGAACGGAAATATCCTAACAGCCCGCCTATTTTCAGCAGCTTATTCATTCACCTTCTATGGTGCCCTACGCATAGGCAAGGTGGTCTGCGAGGACCTACCAGATTCAAGTACAAGGGGGATTTTCCTAGAGGATGTGACCTTATCCCGCTCAGACCTGATTCCTAAAATCTGTAGTTCAAAAACCAACCAGCTTGGGAGAGGGGCGCTAATTCAGCTGCTAGCTACCCAAAAAACCGGTCCTTGCCCCGTAAAAGATGCAAGAAGATACTTATATTTAAGACCAAACACCCCTTGCCCCTTTTTCATTCATGCTGATGGCTCCCGCCTCTCAAAACACCAGTTTACGCGGGTTATGCGTAAAGCAATTGCTGCTATTGGGCTCCCTGAAGAGGAATATGCTGCTCACTCATTCCGCATTGGTGCAGCTACCACAGACCCGGTACACCTAGGCTTGACAGCAGAAAAAATAAAGGATTTGGGTCATTGGAAGTCCAACACTTATAGAGGGTACATCCGCAAACCGCTATGAGGATCTCCATCGCCCCCATCATCCCTGTCCCCTCTTTGTATGCTCTTTCCCATTTTAGGTGTCAGGGTGGTGCACCTTTGGATCATAGGCCATAGCATTGTGCATTGGGCCAGAATCCGAGCCATCACCAGGGGCTGGGGATGTGGCTTACAGCTTCCAAAGAACATTGAATTATCCTGGATCATGCGTCACGGAATGCGATGGGCTGAATTCCTACCTGCAATAAAGGCCAAAGCTGCCCTGGAAGGTCCCCCTGAGGCGTTGGTCATCCAACTGGGCGAAAACGACCTGGCCTATCGGAAGGGCATGGACTTAATGTGAAATATTTTCAGTGATTTTGAGGAACTGCGGGCTGCCTTCCCCAATCTAATGATAATTTGGTCATCACTGCTTTAAAGGCGTAATGGAGAGATTGCAGAAGCCCCAAAGCTGTAAATAAAGCCAGGAAGATCCTGGAGTGCTCAGTGGCTCATATTTTTTTTTAAAATAATTTTTATTAAGGTTTTCCAAATTAAAACAAATAAAATCCAATTCATAAACTTTTTCCAATATCCAGGACTTCCCCTCCCCACCCCCTCTTGTGTTCCAAATCTTCCAAAAAAGCAATAATATTCAACAAATTCTTATTCCCAAAATACACTCATCATCAATAACTCAATTTATGCAAATTTCCATCCCCTAAGGTCGACCTATTCCCTTCCACGAGTTCCCCCCTTTCAAATATAGTACAGATAAAAATAGAATAAAAACAAACAATAATTTTACAACCTTTGGATTCCAAATTTCCCTCCCCTCTTTCCCTGTTGCGTTCCTCCTATCCCTCCACTTCTAATGTCTTCCTGATGAACCCACATTTCACTAAACCCACATCCCTCTGGTTCTTTACCGGTCTTTTTTTTAAAATTACAGATGTCCAATCATAGAAGGAGTCTATCAAAGGGGGCCCATTTCTTCTATCCAGATTTTTATATCCAGGAGTATAAACTCCAATTTTATATCCATAAGCTTGTCAAATCTGGATATCCCAAATGTTCCCACTCCAGTTCTGTCCAGTTCTTGTTGTTTCCTTGTTCTTGTCAATCACTCTCCTCCTTTTTACTTCCCTGTTCCCTCACAGAAATGTTCTTTTTCCAAAGGCTTCTAGTGTCTCTACAGAGGCTTGTTATTCAGGAGCAAAACATTACATCATGTTCCTTTCATTTTTCAACAGATTAATCCATTGTTTCCAGTAAAGTGTAGGCCTCTGTAGACAAAATAATGTTCCATTTCTGCAGTTTCCCAGGAGATTAAAAGTTCTATCCAACTGTTCAAGTTTCCCGTCGAAAACACATGCAATGTCCCTCAGCTCCTCTAGGTGGATTACAATAACAAAGTTCCCTTCCAGATCACATCCGCCAGTCCAAATAACTTATAAATCCTTATTTGAAACAATTTATCTCCAATTTATAACAAATGTAACCGGCAAAGTCCTCATAACAAAGTCTCAATTTCATTCTTCCGTTTTGACAGCTCTTTGACAGCTGTCAAAACCTCCGTTATTCTTCTCCAGGCATTTTCACGAATCGCTCCAGGGATTCCGGGGGGGTTGCTTTTTAATCCGAATTCCACTTTTCTCCTCCAGCTCAATCTTATAGATTTCCCTCGCGAAGTTGCTAGTTCGGCAAGATAAGGTTCCTCTCGATCTTAGTTATCCAGTCCTTTGTTTTGGCTCTTCTACAATTTGGGGGGGGGCTGACTTCCTTTTTTCCACCTCCCCCGTTCGCTCCAAATTCTAAAAATTTATCCCTCTTTTTAGTCCATATTCCAATTACTCACGGGTTCTTCTTTTGGGTCCAAATTTTCAATAGAAGAAGTCAGCGCTCTCCGCCGGATGGCATGCGGCTGCGCTCGGCAGGGATAGCAGAGGACTCAAAGCACCACGCTCCTCCCCGGCACCCGATCCGTAGCCTTTAAAAAGGCTCCTTCACGAATCGAGAGGGCGCTGACGGTGCCAGCCGAGTCTCCATGTCCACGGCCTCCGTGGCCGTGGTTTTTAAGGGTCCCCGCATCGCCGGTGCGGTAGGACCCAGCCCCTGCCGAGCAGGCTCCCTCCGGAGCTCGGAGGGAGCCCGCCATTCGGCGATGGCGCCGACCCGGAAGTTTGAGTGCTCAGTGGCTCATAGAGTAGCGGTACTGGGGGGGGGTCATTGACCACCCCAGCATCCAGTTTAACAGGGAGGCCCTCTACCGCAGGGATGGCGTGCATCTTTCTGATGTGGGTAACGATATGTGGCTTGCTGACATACTCACGGGGATCAGGGATTGGTTTCAGGTTTGAGGGTATTGGCGGCGAGCTTTGCTCGAGTGGCAGTTAGGCATTGGTAGGGATATTATTATGTAGATGTGTTGGGGGGAGGAGTGTTGGAAACTGGCCCCCTCGGGAAAGGCTGGCTCCTCTTCCCAGGCTCTTCGGGGCCTGTTGCCAGTGGTCTACCCTGGCTGGCATCCCGGCAGACCAGGGAGATCTTGATAGGCGACACCTCCCTGATGAAAAGTGCACACCCCCTTCCCCCTTGCATAGCAGCAGGAGAAAGAAAACAGACAGAAAGTAGACTATTTCATCTCTACTTTATTCATCTCTGTACACTGTACAAAAAGCATGTCTGCTCACTCAGAATCCTCCAAGCAACTGAGTAAGACTTCCCGGACACGAACAACAGGAAGGTCTCATATTACACAGAGAACAAATCCCTGAGAATTGCCTGGAACATCCTGTCCCATGGTTAGACCCATCATGTGATGTAAACATCGAACTGCTTGTTTGCAGCTGCGTAGTACTCATATCCCAACATCCTCCCCCGTATGATTCGAAGCTAGCTGCGAACAAAGCTTCATCCAGAGAAGAAAACAAACAGTTGTTATACACGTAACAATCCCCTGTTGTTTCAGTTCCACCTTTGGAACTACCTGCCACTGGTTTCACCAGTGTAACCCTCTGGTTGTCTGTTTTCCAAGGAATGAGAGCTTCTGCATTACCTTGGCTAGGGAATGTAGTGTTACGTTTTGCAACTCCCAGTTGTGTCTTTGTCTCTGACTTAGACATACCTTTAACCTGGCTTGAGTTGTTAACTATAGTAACACATGCAAGAGCTGAATTAGCAAATTCTTGAGAGTACCTTTTGGGTGGTATGCCCTTTGTGACTCTCTCAGACCTGCGAATGAGGTGCAGATCCTCCTTGCTGACTGATTCATCCTCTGGACTTTTGGGAGAACCACGCCCAACAGTAAACAGTGGTTCAGTCAATTCTAGTTCAGCCTTAACTTGTGAAGGACTAGACATTGTGTGTGAACCCTTCTCAATGACTGTGTCAGCAGAACTCTCTGAGCTCTCTGTGTCACTCTCAGTATCAGAATACTCATCTGTATTGACATCAGTGGGAAATGTGTGGAGAACCTCTCTCTCCTGTCTTGGAGTGCTCTCTAGAAACTTTGTGAGAATCACCTGACCAGATTCAGACAAAATTACTCTGTAGAAACCCTTTTCATAACCCACAAAAATGCCTTTGGCATTTCTGACCCCTTTTGGAGTATCCACATTCACATGAGATCCAAAAACCTTAAAGTATTTTACTGAAGGTTTCCTCTGGAACAGCTTCTCAAATGGAGAACTTTCCATACCTTTTGGAACCTTCCTTAACCATGTGTAACAGAATGAGTTTAAGGACTCAGCCCAGAACTCTTGTGGCAAATGTGAACTAAGCAATTGTGCTTCCATGCCTTTCTGCAACTCTGTGTTCACCTTCACACACACACTCTTGTTCCATGAAGCTTCAGAGACAGCAATCTTATGCTCTATCTCATGTTTCTCAAGGAAATCTTGAAAATTCTGTGAAAGAAAAATTGGCTTTTCATCTGTGAAAAGATATTCAATATTAGCATCATGAACAGTCTTAACCTTGTTACAAAACTCTTTAAACCTTGCTAAGGTTTGGATGTCAAACTCAGCCAAGAACATATCAAACAGATTCCTCACTGGCCTTGCAGACAACTTCATTGTCCAGAAAGTGGGAGAAGCAACAAGAAGAACAGCCAAACAGCGGAGGAAGCTAAACAAACAGCGGAGGAAGCTAAACAAATAGCTGAGACTGCAATTAGCACAGCATCTGCCACTGAATCGAAAGTACAAAAGTTGGAAACAGAAGAAATTCCAGAACTACGAAAACAATTGGATGACCATAAATTGAAACTGTCTATGATCGAACTGAAAGATAAACAGGTTAACCTAAGGGTCAGAGGAATTCCAGAATTGGAACCTGGCAGTTTGGCAGACTTCATTACCAAAGAATTTCAGGACTACTGGAATTTGGAAAAGGAGGAATTTGGAATTGTGACAGCATTTAGATTGGGAAGAGGAGGAAAGAAAGAAAAGAACAGAATAAGAGATTGCCTGATTACATTACGATCCAAAGAGGAGAGAGACAAAATTCTGAGTTGCCACTACGAAAAATCCTTAGCGGTCTCACAGTCAAGAGTGGAAATTTTCAAGGATATACCAAAATTCCTTTTGGAGCTAAGAGGGGACTACTATGATCTAGTAGGCCTCTTGAGGAAGAACAAGATCAACTTCAGGTGGGAATTTCCCCAGGGCCTATCTTTTACATACGAAGGAAGGAAAATTAAAATCAAATCGGTGGAGGACAAAATCAGATTTTTGGAGAAACACGAGGAAGATCTACACAAAGAGCTAGGACATCAGCTGGCTGTATCTGCACTGGATGTACTGAACCTATCTTTTGGATTGAACAACAGAGTGAAACCAACAGAGGAAGAACAACTTCAAGGCGCAGTTGGAGGAAAAGCAGAATAAGTACACAATGTCGCTACAAATATTAAGTTGGAATATTAATGGCTGCAACGTCCCTGAAAGGAGGAGAATTTTTTTTCATATATTACAAAAAGAACAACTGGATGTGATTTGCTTACAAGAAACGCATGTGACTAGAATACACAGGAAACTCCTCAGTAACAAAAAATTAGGACAGGAATTTATTTCATCGGATAAAGTAAAAAAAAGAGGAGTAGTGATTTATGCAAAGGAAAATCTATCACCGAAATTAAAATTTAAAGAAGAACATGGAAGAATTTTGGCAATTGAAATTCAGCCGCAAGGAGAGAGATTCTTAATCATAGGGATTTATGCACCAAATGAAGGAGAATCGGAATTCTTTAAAAAGCTACATGAGATTTTGCTGGACTATTTGGATTATAACTTGATTCTGATGGGAGATATGAATGGAGTGGTTTCAACTAACATGGACAAAGCACAGAAACAGGTAATTACCAAGGACGGTAGATTACCAAAAACCTTCTTTGAAATGACAGATACTATGGATCTAATTGATACTTGGAGATTTAAGAACCCTCTAGAAAAAGAGGGAACTTTTTTCTCTGAGGCAAAAAAGACATGGACAAGGATTGATCAAATATGGGCAACCAGAGGACTGGCTCCGAAAATCATGAAAGTGGAAATTTGTCCTAAAACTTGCTCCGACCATAATGCAGTTAAGATGGATTTGAAACTAAGGCCAACTGGATCCTTTAGATGGAGAATGAATGACTCTTTATTCAGAAATGAAGATATGATTAAAAAGGCCCAAAAAACCCTGAGAGACTACTTTGAGATAAATTTGAGTACAACGGTCGAGAAAAGAGTAATATGGGACACAAGTAAAGCTGTCATGAGAGGATTTTTGATACAGCAGAATGCAATTAGGAAAAAACTACAAAATGAGAAAAAAGATAAAATCTTGGAAAAAATAAAAGAAGGTGAAAAGAAACTGAGATTGAATCCAAAATCACAGGAGATTTTGAAAGAGATAAAGCTATATCAAGTACAGTACATGAAATTGATGAATCAAGAAATAGAGTGGAAAATTAAACAAATGAGACAAAAAACCTTCGACTCGGCAAATAAATGCGGGAAACTGTTGGCTTGGCAATTGAAAAAAAGACAAAAATTGAATACCATAACAAACTTGGAAGTGGAAGGAAAGAACATACAGAACCCAGGAGAGATAAGAAAGTGCTTCCAGAGGTACTTTAAACAGCTGTATACACAGGAGCCGCAGAGAGAAATAGACATTGATTGCTTTTTGAAACTAAATGGTCTACCAACAATTTCACAAGAAAATAAATTAATGCTGAACTATAAAATAACGGACCAGGAAGTAGAATCGGCCATTCAGAATATGATTGATTGATTTATTATTATTATTACGGCCATTGGCCCATATCTAAAAACAATACATCAAAATTTATCCATAAACAATACAATTTAAACAGTTCCAAGTTAAAACACCCCTATAAAACCAATTTTACTTCCATTAAGTAAACTATACACAATAAGCTCCCTCTATGTCAACCACAATTCAAATCCCTCAGATTTGGGGGGATATGCGTCTTAGTTCTGGCACTTATTGATGGTTCTTAAGTTTGGCTAAGCTGTCAGAGTCATACAGTGATCCATTTCTCCTCTTATGAAATAAGACATTAATCAGGTATCTAGCGACTGCAGGGGATCTAGCGACTGCAAGAGATAAGAAAGTGCTTCCAGAGGTACTTTAAACAGCTGTATACACAGGAGCCGCAGAGAGAAATAGACATTGATTGCTTTTGGAAACTAAATGGTCTACCAACAATTTCACAAGAAAATAAATTAATGCTGAACTATAAAATAACGGACCAGGAAGTAGAATCGGCCATTCAGAATATGCAATTGGGCAAGTCACCAGGTCCAGACGGTTTGTCCGCGAAGTACTATAAATCACTGAAGGATTGGATAATACAACCATTAAAGGACGTTTGCAATGAGATACTGGACGGGAAAAGGGCACCCGAATCGTGGAAGGAAGCATATATCACACTTATACCAAAAACAGAATCTGAAAAGACACAGCTTAAAAATTACCGCCCCATATCCCTACTTAATGTGGATTATAAAATATTCGCAGACATTTTGGCTAAAAGATTGAAAAAAGTATTAGCTGAAGGAATTCATAGAGATCAAGCGGGCTTTCTCCCGGGCAGACATTTGTCTGACAATACAAGGAATATCATAAACATTTTGGAGAAACTACAAGAGGACATTAATACTAAAGCTGTTCTTATATTTGTGGACGCAGAGAAAGCCTTTGACAACATTTCTTGGAGCTTTATGAAGAAAAATCTACAAGGGATGGGGGTTGGTCAGGGGTTTGAGAATGGTATAGGTGCAATCTACTCAGAGCAAAAGGCCAAGTTAATTGTTAATAATGTAGTAACAGAAGAATTTAAAATTGAGAAAGGTACACGACAAGGATGCCCTATCTCCCCATTGCTTTTTATATCCGTTTTAGAGGTCCTGTTAAATATAATAAGAAGGGATCAATTGGTTAAAGGCATACAGGTGGGAGCAAAACAGTATAAATTGAAAGCATATGCAGATGACTTGGTACTGACGTTGCAGGAACCAGAGTCCAGTACAAAAAGAGCACTGGAATTAATTCAAGAGTTTGGGAAAGTAGCTGGTTTTAAACTAAATAAAATGAAAACTAAGGTGCTAGAGAAAAATTTAACAGACAGTGAGAAAGAGAAATTCCAGAGAGAGACAGGATTAACTTTGGTTAAGAAAGTGAAATATTTAGGGGTGAATTTGACAGCAAAGAATGTCAACCTATACAAAGACAATTATGAAAAATGTTGGTTGGAGGTGAAAAGGGATTTAGAGATCTGGTCGAACTTGAAATTGTCATTGCTGGGCCGAATTGCTGTTATAAAGATGAATGTATTGCCTAGAATGTTATTTCTGTTTCAAGCATTGCAGATTATAGATAAGATGGAGTGTCTCAAGAAGTGGCAGAAAGATATTTCAAGATTTGTCTGGCAGGGCAAGAAACCCCGAATAAAATTTAAGATTTTAACTGATGCTAAAGAAAGGGGTGGGTTTGCCCTGCCAGACTTTAAAGTGTACTATGAATCAGCTGCGTTTTGCTGGCTGAGGGAATGGCTACTTCTTGAAAATACGGATGTTTTGGATCTGGAAGGTTTTAATAATGCATTCGGATGGCATGCATATCTGTGGTATGACAAGGCCAAAGTACACAGAGCATTTAAGAATCATATTGTTAGAAAATCCCTCTTCAATGTCTGGATAAGATATAAGGACTTATTGGAAAACAAAACCCCAAGGTGGCTGTCTCCAATGGAAGCGAAAGCTTTGAAAAAACTCAATATGGAGGCCAATTGGCCGAAGTATTGGGAAATTTTAGAACAGGAAGGAGATAAGTTGAAATTACAGAGTTTTGAAAAGCTAAAGAGCAAGGTGCGTGATTGGCTCCATTATTATCAAATAATGGAGGTTTACAATTTGGATAAAAAAATTGGTTTTCAGATGGAAAAATCAAAACTGGAAACACAGTTATTAGATTCCAAAAGTAAAAACTTGTCAAAAATGTATAACTTGCTGCTGAAATGGAATACTCAAGATGAGATGGTGAAATCAGCTATGATTAAGTGGGCTCAGGATGTTGGACATAATATTATGGCGGCTGACTGGGAACAGTTATTAAAT
Source organism: Podarcis melisellensis (assembly GCF_964234715.1). Classification (NCBI taxonomy): domain Eukaryota; kingdom Metazoa; phylum Chordata; class Lepidosauria; order Squamata; family Lacertidae; genus Podarcis; species Podarcis melisellensis. The sequence continues at coordinate 11,925,164 of NC_138535.1, forward strand.
TTACGGCATGCAATGCTTTAAGAGAGAACATTATGAAAATGGTTTACAGATGGTACATGACACCAGTCAAGCTAGCAAAAATTTACCACTTGTCTGATAATAAATGTTGGAAATGTAAAGAGGCTGAAGGAACATTCTTTCACCTTTGGTGGACATGCCCAAAGATCAAGGCCTTTTGGGAAATGATCTATAATGAAATTAAAAGGGTATTTAAGTATACCTTTCTGAAAAAACCAGAGGCCTTTCTCTTGGGCATGGTCGGCCAATTGGTGCCAAAGAAGGATGACCTGGTTAGTGGGGTAGAAGTGGAAGGATCATTAGGCGCGAGTGATCATGCTCTTCTGAAGTTTACTATACAGCGGAAAGGAGCAGCCAAGCATTCTAGGACTCAATTAGTTGACTTTAAGAAAGCCGACTTCATAAAACACAGGGAAGTGCTGGGTGAGAGCCCATGGACAGTAATACTAAAAGGAAAGGGAGTTCATGATGGCTGGGAGTTTGTTAAGAGGGAGATAGTAAAAGCACAACTTCAGGCAATACCAATGAGACGGAAACATGGAAGGTGCCTAAAGAAGCCAGGGTGGCTATCTAAATAACTTTTAACTGAGTTAAGATTTAAAAAGGATGTGTACAAAAAATGGAAAAGGGGGGAAGCCACCAAAGAGGAATTCAAACAAATAGCCAGCACGTGTAGACACAAAGTCAGAAAAGCTAAAGCACAGAATGAACTCAGGCTTGCTAGAGAGGTTAAAAGCAACAAAAAAGGCTTTTATGGGTATGTTCGTAGCAAAAGGACGAACAAAGAAACAGTGGGGTCACTCAGAGGAGAAGATGGTGAAATGCAAACAGGGGACACAGAAAGGGCTGAACTCCTCAATGCCTTCTTTGCCTCAGTCTTCTCCGATAAAGAAAACAATACCCGACCTGAAGAATTTGGAGCAAATGATTTAGCAGAGGAAACACAGCCCAGAATAACTAAGGAGATAGTACAAGAATACTTGGCTAGTCTAGATGTATTCAAGTCTCCAGAGCCAGATGAACTGCATCCAAGAGTATTAAAAGAACTGGCAGGTGTGATCTCAGAACCACTGGCAGTCATCTTTGAGAATTCCTGGAGAACAGGCGAAGTCCCGGCAGACTGGAGGAGGGCAAATGTTGTCCCTATTTTCAAAAAGGGGAAAAGAGAGGACCCAAATAATTACCGCCCAGTCAGTCTGACATCAATACCAGGGAAGATTCTGGAGCAGATCATTAAGCAAACAGTCTGTGAGCACCTAGAAAGGAATGCTGTGATCACCAATAGTCAGCATGGATTTCTGAAAAATAAGTCATGTCAGACTAACCTGATCTCGTTTTTTGACAGAATTACAAGCCTGGTAGATGAAGGGAACGCAGTGGATGTAGCCTACCTTGATTTCAGCAAGGCATTTGACAAGGTGCCCCATGATATTCTTGTAAAGAAGCTGGTAAAATGCGGTCTTGACTATGCTACCACTCAGTGGATTTGTAACTGGCTGACTGACGGAACCCAAAGGGAACCCATCAATGGTTCCTCTTCATCCTGGAGAAGAGTGACTAGTGGGGTGCCACAGGGTTCTGTCTTGGGCCCAGTCTTATTCAACATCTTTATCAATGACTTGGATGATGGACTCAAGGGCATCCTGATCAAATTTGCAGATGACACCAAACTGGGAGGGGTGGCTAACACCCCAGAGGACAGGATCACACTTCAAAACGACCTTGACAGATTAGAGAACTGGGCCAAAACAAACAAGATGAATTTTAACAGGGAGAAATGTAAAGTATTGCACTTGGGCAAAAAAAATGAGAGGCACAAATACAAGATGGGTGACACCTGGCTTGAGAGCAGTACATGTGAAAAGGATCTAGAAGTCTTGGTTGACCACAAACTTGACATGAGCCAACAGTGTGACGCGGCAGCTAAAAAAGCCAATGCAATTCTGGGCTGCATCAATAGGAGTATAGCATCTAGATCAAGAGAAGTAATAGTGCCACTGTATTCTGCTCTGGTCAGACCTCACCTGGAGTACTGTGTCCAGTTCTGGGCACCACAGTTCAAGAAGGACACTGACAAACTGGAACGTGTCCAGAGGAGGGCAAACAAAATGGTCAAAGGCCTGGAAACGATGCCTTATGAGGAACGGCTAAGGGAGCTGGGCATGTTTAGCCCGGAGAAGAGGAGGTTAAGGGGTGATATGATAGCCATGTTCAAATATATAAAAGGATGTCACATAGAGGAGGGAGAAAGGTTGTTTTCTGCTGCTCCAGAGAAGCGGACACGGAGCAATGGATCCAAACTACAAGAAAGAAGATTCCACCTAAACATTAGGAAGAACTTCCTGACAGTAAGAGCTGTTCGACAGTGGAATTTGCTGCCAAGGAGTGTGGTGGAGTCTCCTTCTTTGGAGGTCTTTAAGCAGAGGCTTGACAACCATATGTCAGGAGTGCTCTGATGGTGTTTCCTGCTTGGCAGGGGGTTGGACTCGATGGCCCTTGTGGTCTCTTCCAACTCTATGATTCTGGGAAACACTCAACAAATTGAATTTTAAGTCTGGAACATAGTAAACATTATTTATAGTCAAATTCAGACTTTCCAGATAAACAGTTCCAATTCCAGTCGCTTCCATCTCTTGACCGTTGGCCTGTTTCACAGTGAAGCGTTGATTTTGAAACGTAGAAAATAACTCTCTGTGTGACGTCAGTTGCTCTGTCGCACCTGTGTCAAAAAAAAAAAAAGCATTCTCAACCGATGATGAGGCCTTTGGCGACATCAAAGCTTTTGCTGGTCTTGCCTGTGTTTTGACACGACCCTTGCCTGTAGCCTCTGGCTTTGTTGAGCCCCCTTTGGCTCCTTTAGGCTGACGTGCCTTTTTACAGTTCTTCTGAATATGCCCAGGCTGGCCACAATTATAACAATGAACGACGTTAAGAGCTACAGCCTGCTCTTCTCCAGCAACAACAGTGGGGGTGGTTGAACTGCTAGCTTCACTCCCCCCATCAGCAACAGCTATTGCAACAAGTCTGTCTCTTTCATTCAGAACAACGGAACAAATTCTCTGAACTGTCAGATCAGCAGCAGGTAGCGATCCAAGCTGACTTGCAACCGTTTTGTACGTTTGATTCAAGCTGTTGATTATCATAAAACAAAAAATAGACTCCTCAAGAGGAAAATTTCTTTGCGCCATCTGCTGGCGTAGAAATTGCATCTCTGTCAAATGCACTTGCACATCCTCACCAGGCTTCAGTCTCATGTTTGTGAGCTTTTCAAAATGCAGCAGTGCTGTACCAGCGGCGTCTCGCTGATGTATACGCTGAAGCGTGAGCCAAATCTCTCTTGCGAATTCCAAATGTGATATATGTACTAATTGATCGTCAGCAACACACAAGATGATAGCAGACCTTGCCTGCACATTAGAGCCATTCCAGGCCCTTGAAGGTGCTGCAGGAATGGGATTTTGAATCACCCCAAATATTCTCTGTCTCTCAAGTAGGGCTTTCATTTTAAAAGACAACGAGGAATAATTGTCATTTGTTGGGGGGGGGGTGGATAAGGCACCCTTGCTTAGCATCCATCTTGACCCCAATTACAACTATCAGCTACGAGCCGTAAGCCTTTGGCAGCAAGCTACGCTGAAAAATCCAACAGCCTTTGAGCCTTAACTGCTCAACTCCGGCTTGCTTCCCTTTTGCCTTTGAAGCTTAACGAGCCCATAAATCAGCCCAAAGTGCTCACGATTCCTTGGCAGTCGACGGCAGTGGTTATCAGCACTCTCCCGGAATGCAGGAATGTAGCTTTCTCACTGTGTTTTAATCCAAAAACAGCAGCTCTTCGATGAACCGGAGAACCGTTCAATCCGCATTCACCAGGCAGCCATCCATCAGAAACTGGCAGAGGTCCATGGAACGTTGCAATCAGCAAAAAACGCTTCCACCCGGTGCTCCAGCCGTCCTTAGTCGTCACTTGTTGCCACAGCCATCCGCGGTGCTACCATTTCTTGGCACAACCATCGGCTCTGCTGCCATTTGTTGGAAACTGGCCCCCTCGGGAAAGGCTGGCTCCTCTTCCCAGGCTCTTAAGGGCCTGTTGCCTGCAGACCAGGGAGATCTTGATAGGCGACACCTCCCTGATGAAAAGTGCACACCCCCTTCCCCCTTGCATAGCAGCAGGAGAAAGAAAACAGTCAGAAAGTAGACTATTTCATCTCTACTTTATTCATGACTGTACACTGTACAAAAAGCATGTCTGCTCACTCAGAATCCTCTGAGCAACTGAGTAAGACTTCCCGGACACGAACAACAGGAAGGTCTCATATTACACAGAGAACAAATCCATGAGAATTGCCTGGAACATCCTGTCCCACGGTTAGACCCATCATGTGATGTAAACATCGAACTGCTTGTTCGCAGCTGCGTAGTACTCATATCCCAACATCGAGTGCCCCCGAGTGGTGACCCCTGGGGGAGTTCCTAGTGATGTGCATCCCAGGGCTTCCCCTGCTGGTGTTAACCCTTTCCGGTTTTCATGCTAACAGGCTGAAGCCGGATAGTCTGATAGGACCAATGCCTAAAGCCAATACCGCTCTTACCTGTAACCAATAAAGTTGTGGCCAATTTTTGCCCATTAAACTTAATCAATGGTGTCCCGTGTCTTTATTTATTCCAATCGGGGGGAGGCGGGAATCGCCACGCAACCAAATTGTTGGGCCACGGTATAGCCAGGAAGCCTTGAATTCCAGTTTTTTGAGGGGCAGCCTGTGCCCCCTGGCTATGATGTGTGATTTGAGGCTGAGTTTGGGTTGGCCCAATGCAAAATGTGTGAGGATCCATGAGGATCCATGCGTCGAAACGTTTTTGGGCCATGGAGTGGTCAGGAAGCCATGGATCCTACTTTTTTGAGGTGCAGTCTGTGCCCCTGGACTTCATGTATAATTTGACGGTGAGTTAGGGGTGGCCCAATGCAAAAAGCATGAGAATCGATGAGGATCCGTGCTTCGGAACCACGTTTTGGGGCCATGGTACGCCCAGGAAGCTGTGGATCCTAGTTTTTTGTGGTGCAAGCTGAGCCCCTGGCTATTATGTGTGATTTCTACAGAAACCCTGAGGATCCACGAGGATCCATGCTTTGAAACTATGTTTTTGGGCCTCGGTATAGCCAGGAACCTCTGGATCCTAGTTTTTTGTGGTGCAGGCTGTGCCCCTGGCTATGATGTGTGATTTGACGGTAAGTTGGGGTGGCCCAATGCAAAAAGCATGAGGATCGCTGAGGATCCGTGCTTCGGAACCACGTTTTGGAGCCATGGAGTTGCCAGGAAGCCTTGCATTCGTGCTTTTTGTGGTGCCGGATGTGCCCATGGCTATGATGTGTGATTTGACAGTGAGTTTGGGTTGGCCCAACGCAAAAACCATGCGGTTCCATGAGGATCCGTGCTTTGCATAGCCACTTCCGACCCTAGGGGTGAGTTGGGGTTGCGGGCTTCCCGCCCCCAACTCTCGCTCAGAGGCTGGCGAACAGGGGAATCCTCTGCCGCGTCATCCCCTGGCCAGCCTATCAGCTGGCTCAGGGGGTGTGGCTTGCCGCTCTTAAGGCAAGCGCGGCAGAGGAGCTCCCTCTTTGCCGCCGCCGATCAGCTGGGGAATTTGGTTCGTTCTCTCCGGCTCTGTGCTCTGTTTGCGTTTCTTTCTACTTCTTTTTTTGCTTCTTCTGTTTTGCCTCCTATTAGGTTGCTGTTCTGTGTGAGGAGCGAGGGAGCAATTGTTTCTTCTCTTCTGTGCTTTTTTTTGCCGTGCTGCTTCTTCTGTTTTGCCTCCTTTTAGGTTCCTGTTTGAGAGAGGAGTTCCGGCTCGGGTACCTTTGCCGGCAGCGCGTTTTTTCTTGGATCAGTCTTCTCCATCCACCCCCTTTTGGTGCGCCACAGCCTCTCGGCTTCCAGCAGCCACTTTGTTCCTTCCACTGCCGCCAGCATCGTTTCGCTGCTGGATTGCCTTGTCCGAAGCTCCACACGGAAGCTTGGGAGTTTCTGTGCTGAGCTCCCTTCTCTAAAGTCCACCTAGGGTGACCCTGTTGCCCCTCTTGGAGCTCCTTACCGTGTTGAATTCTTCCCCCGCTACTGCTGCTCCTGCACCTCAATCACAGCTGTTCAACTGGAGGACTCCTGAGACGCGGTTTGCTTCAGCTACCACTCGAGGTGGGAGCTATTTGGGCAGCTCAGGGAAGGGAAGCGCCTTCGCCTTGTGTGACTCTTTTAAACACGGGGTGCTGCAGCGCCTGCGGGAGGTTTGACTCCTTTCATGATAATTTGGTGGGAGGCTTTGGGCTTCATTTCTGCCTGAGATTGAGGCGCTAAAGCCGAGTTCTCGCTGGCAGCCTCGTGAAAGCTACTGTTTAAATTTCCCTGTAAGCCAGCGCCTCCCTGGGCGATCGCTGGATTGCTTGCTGTGCGCTCTTAACAAAGGGGACCTTTGATCAACTACGCGCAGCCTGGCTGTGGAGTGCGGGTTTTAGCAGCTTCGTGAAAGCCACTGTTTTGTAAATCTTTGCAAGCCAGTGCCTTTAGGGGGCTAGATTGTTGGCTTCGCGTTTTAGAGCAATGAGTCCTGTTTTCTGGTTGCCAGGGTTACTGCGTCGTGCTGTTGCCATTTTAGAGCGACCACGTGGGCGAGGGGCGGCCGCCATCTTATGTGAGGCAAGCCCCCCCCCCCCCCCGCAGGGTTGAGTGGAGCTATTTTTCTTTGTGTTTACACCCGTGGCTTCACTCCTTTCCCCTGCCGCTTTAGTTGTATTTTGCTGTTCTAACTAGCCAGGTAATTTTATCAAAATCACACTTTTCCTTAGCTTAGAGAGAGTTTAAACTCTACAGCGTGCCAGGATTGTATCTCCTTCATCGTTTTCATTGTATCATTCGCTATTGTAATATATGCTTAGTGCTGCTGGAGGATTAGTTACAAAATGCTGAGTGCAGGGAGAAGTGGCTGGTTTTAAAGTGTAGCGTGCTTGGGGAGAGTTGCTTTCTCTGTACTGAATATTAGAGACCATAGATTACATTCAATTGAAGGGAATAAAATAAACAATTATTAATTAAGCAGTGTTTTATAAATTAAATTGCAATTACTGTTTTTAATTAATTTGAAAATCTTGAGCCATAAATACGTTATCCAGCAGGGATTAGATACATTACTCACATTGCATTGGTTTGATACAACGCCTCATTAATTTCAGTCACTGATGTCAGGGAACTGCCATCGGAGCCAGAGGGTGAGGGAAGGCTCCAGAGCGATGCCGGAGAGGGTCCCAGCAGGGAGAGAGGCAGCCCATCTGCTGGGGAAGGAAATCAGCGTAACACCAGGGGTGAAGGGGGGCAGATGGGGGAATTGGAGAGAAGGCTCCAGGACTCTTCACCGGAGACCAGTGGGGAGAGCACGGGTACTCCGCTGCCCACACCCTCCCTGCGCAGAAGACTTCCGCGCAGGGAGAGTAGGAGGAGACTTGGCGTCAAAGAACTTCTTTGCTGGAAGAAGTTCAAGAAACGCCCACTGACGGATTCTGCCATCGACTGAGACAGCCACAAAGTGAAAGGCTGTCCAGACAGAAAGGGTTCAACCAGGTAACCTAGCCAGGAGTGGCGGCAACTTACGCACGAGCAACCCCTAGAACCATTACAGCTGAGATTGATTAATTCATACAGTGGTCTAAGACATAAATATTTTATTTGGCATAGATTGGATATTTAACAAACAGTGCAATTGTTGATATAGCGTTTATTAAATTACGTTTACTGAGATTAATTAATTCATACAGTATTTAAATTCATAAATAACTAGTGGCCCATATAATTCATTCCTATTTTATGTATAATTCATTCCTGATTAACGTTAAATGCCTTGCGACCCTCAGGCTTTCGCTCAATTTTTCTCAGCCTTTGAAATCTTCTATTTGCAATGTAGGCCAAGGGTCACTGGGTCCGCTTTGCCAATTTTAAGTTCTCAGGACTGTATTCCAGATACTCCACCTAGCATGCTGGAGCAACCAGGTACTTCGGCCTCTGCCTCTAATCTGAGTAATGCGCAGCCTGGTGGCAGCACAGGTGAGCTACCCAACATGCGCTCTCAGTCAGCACGCAACAAAAATTCTACACCCAGTGCTGCTGAGGGTAGGTCCTCTTCCACTAGGCCTAGACGCTCTGCCCAACAGCGGGAAGAGATAGGTGTCCCTAGTGTTTTTCAGGATCCCTCCTCTCAAACAGCGCCCTCTGAAGGCGGTTCAGCTTCATCCTCGGAGGAGGAGGCCCAGCCGCATGCTGAAGCTTCCAGAAACGCAGGACGGGCCCCAGCAGCCACTGAAAAACAGGGAGGGAAAAGGAAGGCGAAGAAAAAACACACCTCAAAGACCAAGAAGAGCAAGCATTCCGACACCGAGGAGGAATCAGGTACTTCCTTCTCTCCAATTAAACTCCATCCATTAAAAACTCTCCTTGACTTATACCCTAATAGGCAAGCTGCTAGGTACCTCTGGGAGGGGTTTTCCCTAGGCTTCAGAATTCCTGTCTCAGTCACACCTAACTCCGGAAACCCACCTTATCAGAAATCAGTAAAAGACATGCCCGAAGTGGCTAGGAAGAAAATACACAAGGAAATTGCCGCTGGTAGAATAGCTGGCCCCTTCATGGAGCCTCCTTTTGAGGGATTGCATATTTCACCTTTAGGTATTGTTCCCAAGAAGGCCCCAGGTGAATACCGTATGATACATAACCTTTCCTATTCTAAGGGGAGCTCAGTCAATGATTCAATTCCGTAAGAGCTATGCTCTGTTAAATATGCCTCCTTTGATCAAGCGGTAAAGTTGGTCCGTAAATTCGGGAGGGGAGCTATGCTGGTGAAGTATGACATTGAGTCGGCCTTTCGCCTCCTTCCGGCTCATCCGGAAGACTTCCATTGGCTGGGCTTTAAGTTTGAGGGGGCATATTTCATTGATAAGGCTATGCCCATGGGTTGCTCAGTTGCTTCCGCAGCCTTCGAGACCTTTAGCACCTGCCTGGACTGGGCCCTCCGCTTTAGGACAGGTACGGAGGGGGTGGGGCATTATTTGGACGACTTTATTCTGGTGGCCAGTAATGCGCCTGACTGCGCAGCCCTGCTCCAAGCATTTACATCACTGACTCAGGAGCTGGGCGTGCCGTTCGCGAACAACAAGTCACAACCAGGACATACTTAGGCATTGAACTTGATACCATAGCCCAAACATCTCACTTACCCAGGGAGAAATTGACTGCGCTTAGGGAGTTCATCGTACAGCTTTTGCCCCTTAGGAAGGTTACCCTCCGACAAATCACTCTTAGGTCACCTTAACTTCGCCTGCCGGGTTACAGCCCCAGGCCGCCCCTTCTGTGGCCGTTTGGCGAGATTATCAGCTGGCTTACGCTCTCCCCATCACAGGGTCCGATTATCGAAAGCAGTTAATGCTGATCTGGAGGTTTGGCTGGAGTTTTTAGGCATGTACAACGGCATTTCACTATGGCAGGACAACCTGTCACTCCAGGCCGATTTTCAAATTCAATCAGACACAGCGGGTTCTCTTGGCTTCGGGGTTTATTTCAGGGGACAGTGGTGCGCGCAACCATGGCCTTCCTCCTGGCAGGGAAACCAATTACACGTGACCTTACCTTTCTGGAATTTTCCCCAATAGCGGTGGCGGTGCATTTGTGGGCAGAGGAGTTCAAGGATCACCAGGTGTGCTTCTGGATGGACAACCAGGCTGTGATTTCCGTACTCACCAGGCAATCCTCGTGTTCACCGAGGGTGGCAACTCTATTGAGGTCATTTGTTCTTTTGTGCCTGAAATTAAACATTTATTTCTCGGCCAAGTTTGTTCCAGGAATTAATAACGATATCGCGGATACTTTGTCCCGCTTCCAGAACAATTGCTTCCTCTCGTTGGTGCCGTATGCTCAGCAATTGCCTCAACCGTTTCCAGAACACCTCTGGAGCCTTGGGACCGAGAAGACCTAAAGGGAGTATTAGCTTCAGTTGCCCCATCAATGCTTAGATCCTATAAGAAAGCTTGGGCTGATTTCTTGGCATTCCGTATTAAATTAGGCATTGTTACTGAGGACACTCCCCCGAGAAAGGCGGAGGTGCTAAAATATTTAGTGCATTTATGGGGAATGGGCCGTGCACCCAAGACCCTTAATATTCAGTCTTCTGCGATCTCTTTCTTTTGTAAGGCCCTTTACTCGGTTGATCCTTGCGCCGACTTCCTAGTCCTGAAGGCGCTGGAGGGCTGGCGTAGGCTCCAGCCTCCTAGCACAGATGGCAGGAGACCCATCACCTTCGACATCCTGAGTCAAATTCATAAAAAGCTAAGGGTGGTTTGTTGGTCTAAGTACGAAGCACGCCTATTTTCAGCAGCGTACTCCGTCGCCTTTTTCGCCGCCTTGCACATTGGTGAGGTGGTGTGCGACAATCAGCCCAGTCTTATTTCTCGAGGGATCTTACTGAAGGATGTGACATTATCTTCCTCAGACCTACTTCTCCATATACGAAGCTCCAAAACGGATCAGCTAGGAAAAGGGGCCTTAATTCGCCTTATAGCAACTCAAAAGAAGGGGCCTTGCCCAGTAAAGGATACAAGGCGATTTTTATATTTGAGACCAAATGCTCCCGGCCCCTTCTTCATACATGAGGATGGCTCTTGCCTCACAAGGCATCAGTTTACACGCGTTATGCGCAAGGCAATTGCTGCATGCGGTTTTCCCCCTGCGGAATTTGCGGCTCATTCGTTTAGGATTGAGGCAGCCACGACAGTGGTACACTTATGCCTCCCGGCCAAAAGAATAAAGGATATGGGGCGTTGGAAATCAGATGCCTTTAAAGGGTATGTCCGGTGATCCATTATGATGATATTCAACACACACACCCGATCCCTCCTTGTTCTGCTCTTTTTCTTTTAGGTGGTGGGGCTGTGCACGTCTGGATCATTGGACATAGTATTGTGCACTGGGCCAGAATTCATGCTCTTAATCAAGGTCAAGGAAGGGCGCTGGAATTGCCTGAGAACATAGAACTCTCCTGGATTTCTCGGTGTGGAATGTGTTGGGCTGAATTTCTGCCAGCAGTGAAGGCCAGAGTCGCCAAAGATGGTCCACTGGATGCCCTTGTCATCCAGTTGGGGGGAAACGATTTGGCTTACAGGAAGGGCGTGGACATAATGTGGAATATTTACAATGATTTTGACGAATTGAAAAATACTTACCCAAAGCCAGTCATAATTTGGTCTTCCCTGTTAGAAAGGTGCAAATGGAGAGATTGCAAATGTCCTATTGCTATTAATAGGTCCAGGAAAATATTGGAACGCTCGGTGGCTTGTAGAGTGGTGTCACTGGGGGGGGGGGCGGGTCATCGACCACCCCAACATTCGATTCAGCAAGGCAACCCTCTACTGTGGGGATGGCGTACATCTTTCCAACGAAGGGAATGATGTTTGGCTCGCTGACATTTCTGCGGGGATTAGGGATTGGTTGCAGATTTGAGGGTATTGGCGGCGACCTTTTGCTCGAGTGGCAGTGAGGCATTGGTCGGGGTATTGTTATGTAGATGGATGGGGGGAGCGCCATCACCTCCCCCAGTTGCGAAGGGTAGTCCGGTAAAGCACTCCGGGGGCGTGGCCCCGTCCGAAGCCTAGGGAGGTCAGGGCCCAAGGCACGCCCCTGAGCGGTGACCCCAGAGGAGTGCCTAGTTGATGTGCATCAGCAGGGCTCCCCCTGCTGGTGTTAACCCTTCCTGGCCTCTCAGGCATACAGCCTGAAGCCGGATAGTGAATAGGATCAATGCCTAGGCCAATACCGCTCATTTCCTTCAATCAATAAAGTTGTGGCCAATTTTCGCCCCTTAAACCTTAACTTATGGTGTCTTGTGTCTTTATTTCTTCTGGTGGGAGGTGGGAACTCACCACGCAACCACGTTTTTGGGCCATGGTCTAGCTAGGAACCTATGGATATATTCTGTCACTACATTGTTCACAATTAATTTTGCCTTTTGTTCTGAATAAATTGCACCTATACCATTTTCAAAACCTTGACCTACCCCCATCCCCTGTAAATTCTTTTTCATAAAACTCCAAGAAATATTATCAAAAGCTTTCTCCGCGTCCACAAATATCAGAACTGCCTTAGTATTAATATTCACTTGTAGTTTTTCTAAAATATTAATTATGTTCCTCATGTTGTCAGACAAATGTCTGCCCGGGAGAAAGCCCGCTTGATCTTTATGGATTTCTTCTACTAGCACCAAATTCAAATTCAAATATCTTTAATACGGTCAATGACCTTTTTTAATCTTTTGGCCAAAATGTCTGCAAAAATTTTATAATCCACGTTAAGCAGCGATATGGGGCGGTAGTTCTTAAGCTATGTCTTTTCAGTCTCTGTTTTCGGTAGAAGTGTAATATAGGCTTCCTTCCACGACTCTGGTGCCCTTTTCCCTTCCAATATTTCATTACAGACTTCCTTCAATGGTTGTATTAACCATTCTTTCAAAGATCTGTAATATCTTGAAGTCAAACCATCCGGTCCTGGAGATTTACCCAATTGCATGTTCTGTATGGCCCCTTCCACTTCCTGATCCGTTATTTTATAATTCAACATTAACTTATTTTCCTGAGAGATTTTGTGTAGTCCATTTATTTTCAAAAATCGACCAATGTCCATTTCTTTCGGCTTCTCCTGTGTATAAAGTTGTTTAAAGTACCTCTGGAAGCACTTTCTGATCTCCACTGGGTTCTGTATATTCTTTCCTTCCACTTCCAAATTCGTAATAGTATTAAGTTTTTGTCTTTTTTTATTTGCCAAGCCAACAATTTTTCACACTTATTTGCCGATTCAAATGTCTTTTGTCTCATCTGTTTAATCTTCCATTCTATTTCCTGATTCATCATTTTCATATATTGTACTTGGTATAACTTTATCTCTTTCCGGATCTCCTGTGACTTTGGTTTTGCTCTCAGTTTCTTCTCTCCTTCCTTTATTTTCTCCAGGATTTTATCTTTTCTTTCATTTCGGGTTCTCTTCTTAATTGCATTCTGTTGTATCAAAAATCCTCTCATTACCGCTTTACTTGCGTCCCAGATTACTGTTTTTTCCACTGTAGTATTCATATTTATCTCAAAATAATCTCTCCAGGTTTTTTGGGCCTTCTTGATCACTTCTTCATTCCTAAACAAAGTATCATTCATCCTCCATCTAAAAGAACCAATTGGCGTCAATTTCATTTCCATCTTCACAGCATTATGGTCAGAACAAGTTTTGGGGCAAATCTCCACTTTGCTGGTCTTCGGAACCAGTCCTCTAGTTACCCAAATTTGGTCAATTTTTGTCCATGTCATTTTAGCTTCAGAGAAGAAAGTTCCCTCTCTTCCCAGAGGGTTCTTCATTCTCCAGATGTCAACTAAATCCATATTTTCAGTCATGTCAAAGAAGGTTTTTGGTAGTCTACCATCTTTGGTAACTACCTGTCTCTGTGCCTTGTCCATGTTTGTAGACACCACTCCATTCATATCTCCCATCAAAATCGTATTGTAATCCATATAGTCCATCAGAGTCTCATCTAACTTCTTAAAAAATTCCGGTTTTCCTTCATTTGGTGCATAGATGCCTACTATCAAGAATTGCTCTCCTTGTGATTGGATTTCAATTGCAACAAATCTTCCTTGGTCATCTTTGAATATAAATTCAAGATGTCATAGGCGAAGGGGATCGAGATACGGATATGCTCATACCCCTTCCAATCTGCGCCCCATCCCGAGAGACGAGGGTAGGGTGAGCAAGGATTACTCACCTCCGTCACTGGTGTTGTGCAATGCCAGGTCTATAGGCAACAAAACCGCCACCCTGCGAGATTTCTTCACCTCGCAGGGGGTTGACCTGGCATGTGTGACTGAGACCTGGGTGCGCGAAGGGGATACTGTTACCTTACGAGAGATGGCGCCCCTGGGCTTCCCCGTCCTCCACCAGTCGCGGACTGTGGGCCGGGGGGGAGGGGTGGCGTTATTAATCCGGGAAGATTGTTCTTTCAGGGCTCTACCATCGCCATCGATCCCCGGCATTGAATGTGTTGGCCTAGTGTGGGGCTCCGAGGTGAGCTTGGCTGTCTGGCTGGTGTACCGGCCACCTAGCGCACCAGCAGCCACCCTGTCAGGCCTGCTGGAGGCGGTGGCCGGCTGGGCCTTGGAGTTCCCTAACCTATTGGTATTGGGGGACTTCAACATCCATGCTGATGCCACTCCCTCCTCACAGGCTCTGGACCTGGTGTCTTCCATGGCGACACTAGGGCTCTCCCAGTTTGTTTCGGGCCCCACACATCAAGCAGGCCACACGCTGGATTTGATCTTTGGCATCAGTATAGATGTGATCATGTTTCCTTCAATGAAGGTGCCATGGTCTGATCACTATGCTCTGAAAGCCAGGATTGACGCTCCACCCCCACCCTGCTTGGGTGGCGAGCCAATTTGGGCTCGCCCGCAGAGGCTGATGGACCCTGATAGATTCTGTCAAGCCTTGCGGGACCTTTCTCCCCCTGGCGACTCATTGACTGAGCTTGTTGAGGCCTGGAACACCCAGCTCCTGGCAGCCATCAATGAGATCGCACCTAAGCGCCCTCTGCGACCCCGCAGAAACCGGGCTCTCTGGTTTACCGAGGAGCTCCGGAAAATGAAGCGGGACCTCAGACGGCTAGAGCGAGTATGGCGGGGTGCCCGTGACGGAGCTTCAAGAACATCTTATAGGGTTTTTATGAAAACCTACGAGATGGCAGTGAAGGCCGCGAAGAAGTCCTACTTCTCGGCCTCCATTGCATCCGCTAGCTCTCACCCGGCGCAATTATTTAGTATAATTCGGTCTTTAACGTCCCTCGAAGGACAGCCAAATTTAAATAACAATTTGACACACAGCTGTGAGGCATTTGCGAGCTTTTTTGCGGAGAAGGTCTTGTTGCTCCGCCATGACCTCCCTGCCAATTTGGATACAATAAAGGAACTGGAGGCCCCTCGACTGTCCTCGGGTTCAGTATTGGACCACTTTGACTGGATATCCCCAGCCGATGTGGACAGACTCCTCCGAGCTGGAAAGCCCACCACCTGTCCTCTCGACCCGTGCCCGTCCTGGCTGATTAGAGCGTGTCCAGACGAGGTGCGGGCCCCCCTGGGGGATATCATCAATCTGTCCCTTGGCACCGGGACATTCCCAGGGGAACTGAAGGAGGCAGTGGTGCGCCCGCTCTTAAAGAAAACATCATTAGATCCCTTAGATCTATCCAATTACCGCCCGGTTTCGAATCTTCCATTCCTGGGTAAGGTGATTGAGAGAGCGGTTGCTGAGCAGCTTGGTAGGTTTCTGGATGAAACATCAGCTCTGGATCCATTCCAGTCCGGCTTCCGCGCTGGTCATGGGACCGAGATGGCTCTGGTCGCCCTAACAGATGATCTCCGCAGGCAGCTGGATCGAGGCGGGTCGGGGCTGCTGATTCTTCTAGACCTGTCAGCAGCCTTCGACATGGTCGATCACGAACTCCTGGACCACCGCCTTGCCGACGTGGGGATCCAGGGCACAGTCCTTCAATGGCTGCGCTCGTTTCTCTCTGGTCGGGGACAGAGGGTGGCGCTTTGGGGGGAATTGTCATCCCGCCACTCCTTGGTGTGTGGTGTGCCCCAGGGTGCAATACTCTCCCCGATGCTTTTTAACATCTTTATGCGCCCCCTCGCCCAGCTTGTCCGGAGTTTTGGGCTGGGCTGCCATCAGTATGCTGATGACACCCAACTCTATCTGTTGATGGATGGCCACCTGGACTCGGCCCCAGACACACTGATCAGATGCTTGGAAGCTGTGGCTGGATGGTTACGTGGGAGCCGGTTGAAGTTAAATCCTTCGAAGACAGAGGTCCTCTGGCTGGGACGGGACGACATGGGACTGAGGGGGCAACTCCCATCTCTTGCGGGGGTGCAATTAGTGCCAGCACCGTCCGTTAAGAGTTTGGGTGTAATCTTCGATACCTCCCTCTCCATGGAGGCGCAGATTGCAGCTATTACAAAGGCGGCATTTTTTCATCTCCGCCAAGCTAAGCAGTTGGCTCCTTATCTCTCTCGCCCTGACCTAGTCACTGTGATCCACGCGACGGTCACCTCCAGACTGGATTATTGTAACTCGCTCTACGTGGGGCTGCCCTTGAGACTGACCCAGAAACTCCAGCGGGTGCAGAATGCCGCAGCGAGACTCCTTACGGGGTTTTCGCTTAGAGATCACATTCATCCGGTGCTACACCAGCTGCACTCGCTCCCGGTGGAGTACAGGATCAGGTTTAAGGTGCTGGTTTTGACCTTCAAAGCCCTATACGGCCTAGGGCCCTCGTACCTACGGGACCGCCTCTCCTGGTATGCCCCACAGAGGAACTTACGGTCTTCAAATAAAAACTCCTTGAAGGTCCCAAGCCACAGAGAGGTTAGGCTGGCCTCAACTAGAGCCAGGGCTTTTTCGGCTGCGGCTCCAACCTGGTGGAACGCTCTGTCACAAGAGACAAGGGCCCTCCAGGACTTGACATCTTTCCGCAGGGCCTGCAAGACAGAGCTGTTCCACCTGGCCTTTGGTCAGGGCGCAGCCTGACTCCCTCCTTTGGCAATCTTTACAAAACTTTAGTTTATGGTTGCCATCAATTTTGATTTTAATTCATTTTTATAATATTTTATAATGTTGTACTGTTTTAGTGTTGTTAGCCGCCCTGAGCCCGGCTTCGGCTGGGGAGGGCGGGATATAAATAAAATTTTTTATTACTATTATTATTATTATTATTATTATTATTATTAAATTTTGGTGATAGGCTCTCCTTTGCATAAAGAACTACTCCTCTTTTTTTAACTTTATCTGATGAGATAAATTCATGGCCCAATCTTTTATTACTCAATATCTTCCTGTGTAGCCTTATCGCATGTGTTTCTTGTAGACAAATCAAGTCCAATTGTTCTTTTTTCAATAAATGAAAGACTCTCCGCCTTTTTTCCGGGGCTGACTTCCGGTTCCGGCTGACTTCCGGTTCCGGCCGCGGACAGCGAGGAAGCGCAGAGAGCCCGGTCTCGGCTTTCTGAGCGTTGTAGAGGTTTGGGGAAACGCGCGAAGGCTCACCGACCCCCGAAAACCCCAAGGGGGGGACCCTTGGAGGATAAGGTCTTGGCAGTGTGGGAGCGGCTGCTTCGTTTCCTCCGGACCGTAAGGACGTGAGGGCGAAGGAACCGCGAGCGCAAACGAGGAGACACCGACTCTACAGCGCGATGCCTCGAGCTTCTGCTGGGGACGCGACGAACTCCCTTAGAGAGTGAATGGAAACCCCAGCGTTTAGTGGCTTTGTTTGGCGCCGGAAACAGTGCCACTTTAACGAGAATTTTGATTTAAAGCTGTGGGCTACCTGGTTGTTTAAGGATTATATGACGGAGTCCACTCAGTGGAGGAGTTAAGATGGCACAGACGCGAAGCCGTAAGAATGAGGAAGTTCATCGTAACTAATCTGACTGAGTGAGTAGGACTGAATTTGAACTGGGGGAGACTTTAAGGACTTTATTTTAGCCATAATTAAGAAGAAGGTTATTAGTAGGGATTTTTTCTATCACTGTTACTATTGCCATTATCGTTTAATCAGGCTAAAGTGGACTTCAATAAAGTTAAGGCGGACTCTGCCTGCAGGACTTTAGACGCCCACGCTTGCGTGCTTGCGCTACCTAACCCACTTATCGGGACTTTTGCTCAACCTTCCTGGGACGTTTTGAGGTGTACGCAGCTCCCCCTCTACATACTTGCCTGGGATCATTGGAGTGGACTAACTGGAGTGGCTGAACAGCAAAAAGAGGAGAGGAGGAGACTGGCGCGGAGACCCCATGCTATAGGTACCTCAAAGACCATAAGGATTTTAAGGACTTAAAGGACCCTAAGGCCAGATTTAGGACGAAGGGACATAGTGGGGGTGACATGCCTTTATGACCTTCCGAGGGTGAACCTCTGGGCCAGTTTTTGATCTATTGAACGGAGTCAATCGACGAGGCCACCGGAGTTTATTGGGTCATCGGACCCGGAATAACTTGATTCGATCTATAGAGGACATTAGTCAGTCCCACCACCGTACCGCAAGCGGGGCCCAGGATAAAGTTTATTGGTGCCCCTCCTCCGGGTTTTCTTTTGGGGCTTATCTGGGGGCTACTTTCTCCCGATATACTCCCTTGTGTTTCTTCTTTTTTAAGATTTGGGGTCTAGGGAAGGGGGGGGAAATTTGTGATATTTGTGGGTTTGCGGAAGAAGAGAGTTAATAAGGATGTGGAAGGATGGGAAAGAAGTGAAAAGAGGGGGTGGTACCCCTGGGGATAGGAAATCATCTCGCCAGGAAGAAATTAAAGACCTAGATAATTTATAGGCAAGAATAAAGAAGGAATTCAAGCAAAATGAGTTATATATGGAAAACAAATTGGGAGAAGTACAGGAGATGATTGATAAGAGGATTGAGGGTGCGGTTGGAGAACTTACAGCTAAGATCCAAGAGTTATCTGCTAAGTCCAAAATAATTGAGGAATCTAATAAAAAACTGCAGAAAGAGATGAGAGAACAGAAAAAGGAATCAGTTAGAATGAAAGAGGAGTTAAGAGAAATAAATATATCACAAGATAAGATCTGGGACAATCTGGCCATGGCAGAAATGCGACAAAAACAGCTTCACCTCAAATTTAGGGGGGTAGCTGAGGAAAAAAATGAAGATATTAAAGGGAAAATGATTAATGAACTTTCCAGGTGGCTGGGCATAAAGGAGGAAGAGGTGGCCATGACAGTGGAGAATATATTTAGATTGACAAAACCCCCACATCTAAAAGTAAATAGATTCTTGGGGGATTGTTTAGTGATTCTTAACTCTTTGGAGATGAGAAATTTGGAGATGAGAAATAAGGACGAGCTACCACAATAAATTAAGAATTGACGGCAGGCCTATTGTTATTTACAAAGAAATACCAGTCAGGTTACTGGGCAAAAGAGAAGGGTATAAACATTTGGTGGCAGTTCTGAAGAGGAATGGCATCCAATTTAGATGGGAATTTCCAGAGGGGATTACCTTTTTCTATAAAGACAAAAAATTTAGACTGTCGGACTTGCAGGAGGTGGAGAAGTTTATGAGAAGGTATGAAAAGGATCTTGGGAAGGTAGAGACTAGAGTGAGAACTAGAGAGATGGGAGAGGAGGAAGAGAGAGAGAGAGGGCAGGAGAGAGGGTTGAGGAAAGAGGAGAAGGTGGTGGAATCAGGAGATGAAGAAGATGAGGCCGCAGTGGGGAGAGAGGCGGCAGAAGAGGAGGAGTCCTCGGGAAGCAAAGGCGCAAGCTTATAATTTAAGAGCCTGATTAGAGAGTTTTTATTTTTAAATAATAGCCGATACATTAAAACTTTTGTCTTGGAACGTGAATGGGTTGAACGAAAGGGTTAAGAGGAATAAAATTGAGAAAGCTTTGAAAAATAAGAAATATGTGATTTGTTTTCAGGAGACCCATATTGCTAAGAAACATAAGCATATTCTTGTGAATAAAAGACTGGGAGTAGAGTTTGTTAACTCGGAGACAAATAAGAAAAAGGGGGTGGTGATATATGTCAAAGAAAAGTGGGCCCCTGTATTGATCTGTAAAGATGATGAAGGGAGAATATTGGGAATACAACTAAACTATCGGGGAGAAAAAATCAATGTCGTAACAGTCTATGCACCGAATACAAACAGAATGGAGTTTTTTGAGAAATTAGAACGTATCCTACTGGAATTGGAAGATCACAAATTGATTCTCTTGGGTGATATGAATGGAGTTCCGGCACCAGAGATTGATAGAAGCGAAAAGAAGGGGAGGCCGGACCGAGGGAAACTCACGAAATCCTTTAATGACATGGTTGAGAACTTAGCATTAATCGATATATGGAGGTATAAAAACCCGTATGAAAAGCAGTTCACCTATTACTCAGAGCCCCACCAGAGCTGGGGCAGAATCGATCAGATTTGGGTATCAAGTACAATTCCGTTGAGTGTAATAAAATGCGAAATTCAACCTAGGACACTTTCAGACCATTGCCCCTTAGCCTTGGAAATAAAAAATGTAGCAAAAGGACAGTACAGGTGGAGGATGAATGATTATTTATTAGAAATTGATGAGGTAATAGATAGGGCTAGAAGTACTCTGAAAGATTATTTTGATTTAAATTTAAATGGAGATATAACCTGGGATGCTGGGAAGGCGGTCCTTAGGGGTTTCCTAATACAACAAAATAGCTATAGAAGGAAAATTAGGGAACAAAAGAAAGAACATATTATCACCCAATTAAGAGAATGTGAGAGGAAACTAACTATAAATCCAGCAGATGAAGAGAGTATTCAAGTGTCCAAAGTATTACAGTCCCAATATTCGGCCCTATTAAACCAGGAGGTAGAATGGAAAATTAAAATTATGAGGCAGAAATATTTTGAGTCAGCAAATAAAATGGGGAAGTTATTAGCGTGGCAGTTAAGAAAAAGGAATAAACAAAATGTGATTAATAAACTTACAACGGAGGATAATACGACTGAAGACGCAGCTGAGATAGAAAGAAGGTTCATCCAATTTTTTGAAAAATTGTATGAAAAAGGAGAGGAAAATAATATAGAAATAAGAAACTATTTGGACAGAAGTGGGGGGAAATACCTAACAGAAGATGACAATCTGCAACTCAATAAAAAAATCACTATAGAGGAGGTGAAGGAGGCCATTAACAGGATGAAACCTGGCAAGGCGCCTGGGCCGGATGGTTTGTCATCAAAGTATTATAAAACGCTAGGGGAGTATCTAGCCCCGGTGCTTACAGATGTTATTAATAACATCCTTCAAGGAGGAAGGGCTCCCGACTCCTGGAGGGAGGCATTTATTACTTTAATACCAAAAACGGAAAAAGATAAAACAGACATAAGAAATTTTAGGCCAATCTCGCTACTCAATAGCGATTATAAGATCTTTGCGGACATCATGGCTAATAGATTAAAGAAACATTTAAAGAAATATATTCATAAAGATCAAGCCGGTTTTTTACCAAACAGGCAGCAGAAAGATAATGTCCGTCACATTTTGAATATCATTGAATATTTAGATATGAGGACAGACATCCCGGCAGCCCTGATGTTTATCGACGCCAAGAAGGCCTTCGATAATGTTTCGTGGGAGTTTTTATTACAATGTATGAAAACAGCAGGAATAGAAGGACCCTACTTGGATGGCATTAAGACTATATACTCTGAACAACGGGCCAGGTTGATTATTAACAATAACTTATCTAAATCCTTCCCGATCATGAAGGGGACAAGACAGGGCTGTCCCTTGTCACCCCTGCTATTCATTATGGTTTTGGAGGTTATAACAAATAAACTGAGGGAAACGGCAAACGTAAGTGGGATAAAAATAGGACAAAAGGAATTTAAATTAAAGGCGTACGCCGATGACCTGGTCCTGTCGTTGGAGAACCCCTTGGAGAGCGCTAGCTGTGCAATAAATCTGTTAGAGGATTTTGGTAAGTTATCAGGATTTAAACTTAATAAGAAAAAAACTAAAATCTTAGTAAAAAATTTGGATCCACAGGCAAAAATTACCCTAGAGCAAAGGACTGGAATACAGGTTGTGAATAAGATAAAATATTTGGGAATTTGGCTATCACCGAAAAATATAAACCTAATGGAAGATAATTACAATAAGACATGGCAGGGAATTAAGAAGGATTTAGATACCTGGCATAGATTAAAACTATCTTGGACAGGAAGGATGGCTGTGATAAAGATGTGTGTCCTCCCGAAGTTACTGTTTTTATTTCAGAATATCCCAATAATTAAAGGCACCACTTGTTTCAGGAACTGGCAAAAAATCTTGGCTAAGTTTATATGGCAGGGAAAAAGAGCCAGAGTGAAGTTCAAATACCTTACGGACTCGAGAGATAGGGGAGGCTTTGCCGTACCGAATATAAAGCTTTATTATGAGGCCGCCTGTCTCTGTTGGATAAAAGAATGGGCCATCTTAAAGAACACAGACATGTTGGACTTAGAGGGCTTCGATATAAGATTCGGATGGCACGCCTATTTGTGGCAGGAGAAAGGGAAGGTGCACCGGGGCTTCTCTAATCACATTATCAGAGGTCCATTACTTGAAGTTTGGAATAGATATAAGCAGATGATTGAAAAGGGTACACCTTGGTGGCTCTCCCCGATTGATATTGTTAAAATTAAAAAATTGAATATGACAGGTGAAAGGTGGACATATGAAGACTTATTAGTTAAAACGGAAGATGAGTGGAAAATTAGGCCCTATGAGGAGCTGAAGGATAAAATTAAGGAGTGGTTACACTTTCACCAAATCAATGCGCTGTGGAGAGACCATAAAAAATCAGGGATGAGCGATAAAAAATCAAAGTACCAAGTGGAAATTCTGGAAAGCAATAACAAACTCCTCTCTAAAATGTACAAACAGCTACTGGAGTGGGACACCAAGGGGGATGTGGTGAAGGGTGCGATGGTAAAATGGGATAAGGATCTTGGGCATAAGGTGGATTATACTAAATGGCAAACATTGTGGAAAAAGGGCGTGAGGGTCACGGCTTGTGTAACCCTCCGAGAAAACTTAGAAAAAATGATACATCGTTGGTATTTGACCCCGGCTAGGTTAGGCAAGATGTATAGGAATGTTGATAATCGTTGTTGGAGATGTAAGGATAAGGTGGGAACCTTTTTCCACATCTGGTGGTCTTGTGACGTCATTAAAGGATTCTGGGGACAAATTTATGAGGAGTTGAAAAAGATTTTGAAATATAATTTCCCCAAAGTCCCTGAGGTGTTCTTGTTGGGTATGATAGAGGATGAAATAAATCACGTAGACCAAACCTTCTTTCAATATGCCACCACAGCGGCGAGGATTTTAATTGCACAGAAGTGGAAATCCCCCGAAATACCCTCGGTTGGAGATTGGCAAGTGAAACTGTCCCAGTACATAGAATTAGCAAATTTAACACAAAGAATTAGGCACCATAAAATGGCTAAATTAAAAAATGATTGGAATAAATTTCTAAATTATATTAAGAGTAACTTGGGAATTAACATTATTACAGTAGATAATGGTTAATACTTACGGCATTATGAATAATTTTATAACAACTGCAGAAACTATACATGATTATGTAACCCTAAGCTGAGTGGGCTGGAGGTTTTACCATTATGTAGACTATATTTTTTTGTATATTCTGTGTGTTTCACACAGTATACTTTATATTTTGTATGTCAGATATTTCGATACTTTGTATCTATAAGTGTGTATCTATCTTGTGGTTTATTTCTTTTTTGAATGTTGTCTTTTTCTAGAAAAAGTTGTGCTCAATAAAGTTTTTTTTTTTTTTTTTAAAGAAAGACTCTCCGCCTTTTTTTCCGGGGAGTTCAGTCCATTCACATTCCAACTCAATACTTGCAACGCCATGGTATAATTACTCTGATTTTCCTCCAACTGCACCCAATACTTGCTCTTCTTCTGTTGGTGGTGTTGGTGTCACGTTCACTGGGGGATCCAGTCCAAAGGATAATGTTGCTATATCCACTATTCCTCTATTTAGTG
The DNA here is from genome assembly GCF_964234715.1 of Podarcis melisellensis. Taxonomy (NCBI): domain Eukaryota; kingdom Metazoa; phylum Chordata; class Lepidosauria; order Squamata; family Lacertidae; genus Podarcis; species Podarcis melisellensis. Next base: position 11,948,839 of record NC_138535.1, read on the forward strand.
ATCTTCTATCCAATGCTCTTTGCTCTATTCCTCTATCTGGAGATCTTCTGTCCGATGCTCTTGGCTCTTTTCCAAGTTCCTTCTGCAGATCTTCTTCGTAGTTATACAAGAACTTTGCTTTATCTTCTACTGATCTTATTTTTATTTTATTTTATTTCCTTTGAAACTGAAGGATAGACCTTGGGGAAACTCCCACCTAAAGATGATCTTATTCCTTCTCTCTTTTTTATGATAATTTTTTATTGATTTTCCAACACAAAATAAAGAACAAAACAACACACAATACATAGACAAACAAAACATATAAACATGTATAATTTCAAAACCTCTTTTTCATAAACCTTACTTCCCAGGCTTCCCCTTACCTCCCCTTTTCTGCATCCCTGTTTCTAAAATTTCTTCAACAACCCCTCACTCCAATTAACTAATTGCTCATTTTCTTTTTCTTTTTTAGCTTCTTCTCATACTTAGTCAATTACAGCTGTAATTCCTTTCCCTTGACATTTTAGCACTCATTAATTTTACAACAGTTCTTGAGATATACTTTAAATTTCTTCCAGTCTTCTTCCACTGTCTCTTTTTTTTGGTCACGGATTCTGCCCGTCATCTCCGCCAATCCCATGTACTCGATCACCTTCGTCTGCCATTCTTCCAGTGTGGGTAGTTCTTGTGTCTTCCAATACTTTGCTAAAAGAATCCCTGCTGCTGTGGTAGCATACATTAATAACGTCCTATCCTTCCTTGACACCAATTGGCCGACCATGCCCAGGAGAAATGCCTCTGGTTTCTTATGAAAAGTACATTTAAGTACCTTCTTAATTTCATTATAGATCATTTCCCAGAAGGCTTTAATCCTCGGGCAAGTCCACCAAAGGTGATAAAAGGTACCTTCAGTCGCGTTGCATTTCCAGCATTTATTATTGGGCAGATGGTAAATTTTTGCAAGCTTGACTGGGGTCATGTACCACCTGTAAATCATTTTCATAATATTTTCTCTTAAGGCATTGCATGCCGTGAATTTTATACCAGTGGTCCATAACTGCTCCCAGTCAGCAAACATAATGTCATAACCAATGTCTTGTGCCCATTTAATCATAACTGATTTAACTGTCTCATCTAGTGTACTCCACTTCAACAGCAGGTTATACATTCTTGACAAATTCTTAGTATTGGGTTCTAACAGTTCTGTTTCTAATTTTGATCTCTCCATCTGTAAGCCAATTTTCCTGTCTTGTTTAAACACCTCCATTATTTGATGGTAATGAAGCCAATCTCGTACTTTAGACTTCATTTTTTCATAACTCTGCAATTTAATTGTTCCACTCTCTTGCTCTAAAATTTCACAGTATTTTGGCCATTTCGATTCCATGTTAAGTTTTTTCACTTCCTTTGCTTCCATTGGTGACAGCCACCTAGGGGTTTTATTTTCCAACAAGTCCTTATATCAAATCCAAACATTGTAAAGTGCTTTCCTGACAATATGGTTTTTAAATCCTTTATGAGTTTTTACCTTGTCATACCATATATATGCATGCCAACCAAATCTGTTATCAAATCCTTCCAAGTCCAAAATGTCTGTATTTTCAAGAAGTAGCCAGTCTTTCAACCAGCAGAAAGCTGCCGATTCATAGTAGTTCGGCAGGGCAAAGTCCGGCAGGGCAAACCCCCCTCTATCTTTTGCATCAGTTAATATCTTAAATTTTATTCTGGGCTTTTTGCCCTGCCAGACAAATTTAGATATGTCTTTCTGCCACTTCCTGAAACAGTCCATTCTGTCCACAATCTGTAATGTCTGAAACAAAAATAGCATTCTAGGCAATACATTCATCTTAATTACAGCAATTCGGCCTAACAAGGAAAGTCTCAGATTTGACCATATTTCTAGATCTTTCTTTACCTCTGTCCAACATTTATCATAGTTATCTTTAAATAAGTTCACATTCTTAGATGTCATGTTAATCCCCAAATATTTCACTTTCTTTGCCACCATTAATCCAGTTTCACTTTGAAACCTCTCTTTTTCAGCATTTGTTAAGTTTTTCTCCAGAACTTTACTTTTTTGCTTATTCAACCTGAATCCTGCTACCTGACCAAAAGCTTGAATTAGTTCTAGAACCCTTTTCGTACTAGTGTCTGGCTGTTGTAAAGTTAATACTAAGTCATCTGCAAAGGCCCTCAATTTATATTGTTTGGCTCCGACCTGAATTCCTTTAACCAGCTGGTCCCCCCTAATCATATTTAACAAAACCTCCAAGACAGATATAAAAAGCAGTGGGGATATTGGGCACCCCTGTCACGTCCCTTTTTCTATAGGAAGTTCTTCAGTAACCACATTATTTACAATTAACTTTGCTTTTTGTTCAGAATATATTGCACCTATACCATTTTCAAACCCTTGACCTACCCCCATCCCATGGAGATTCTTCTTCATAAAACTCCAAGAAATATTATCAAAAGCTTTCTCCGCATCCACAAATATTAATACAGCCTTCGTGTTGATGTTGACTTCTAACAGTTCTATAATGTCTATTATATTTCTCACATTGTCTGACAAATGTCTCCCTGGGAGAAAGCCTGCCTGGTCCTTATGAATCTCTTCCACCAACACCTTCTTCAATCTTTTTGCTAAAATGTCAGCAAATATTTTGTAATCCACATTAAGTAATGATATAGGGCGGTAGTTCTTAATCTGATTCTTTTCAGTCTCAGTTTTTGGTATAAGTGTAATAAATGCTTCTTTCCACGATTCGGGTGCCTTTTTCCCCTCTAAAATTTCATTACAGACCTCCTTCAACGGTTGTATCAACCATTCCGTCAAAGCTTTATAGTATCTGGAAGTCAGTCCATCTGGTCCTGGAGATTTCCCCAACTGCATACTTTGAATGGCCCCCTCTATTTCTTGTTCTGTTATTTTCTCATTCAAGACCATTGTACTTTGTTGTGAAATTTTTTGTAATCCATATTTCTTAAGAAAATCATCTATTTCTCCTTCATTCTCCAGCCCTCGTGCATATAGTCTTCTGAAATAACTCTGAAAACAATTGCTAATCTCGTTTGGTTTATAAATGTTCTTTCCATCCACCTCCAAACTTGTAACTGTGTTCAGTTTTTGTCTCTTCTTCAGTTGCCATGCTAGAAGTTTCCCACATTTATCTGCTGATTCAAATGTCCTTTGTCTCATTTGCTTAATTTTCCATTCTATCTGTTGATTCATCAGTTCCATATACTGCATCTGGTAAAACTTAATTTCTCTCAAAATTTCATGAGACTTTGGTTTTGACCTCAGTTTCTTTTCTCCTTCTTTTATCTTTTCCAAAATCTTATCTTTCTTTTCATTTTGTTTCTTCCTCTTTAAAGAATTCTGTTGTATCAGGAAACCTCGCATCACGGCTTTGCTTGCGTCCCAAATTACTCTTTTCTCCACCTCTGTCTTCAGGTTTATCTCAAAGTAGTCTTTCAAAGTTTTTTGGGCCTTTTGTAGATCTCTTCATCTCTGAATAGGGTGTCATTCATTCTCCATCTGAAGGAACCAGCTGTTGTTAGTTTCATCTCCATCTTTACAGCGTTATGGTCGGAGCAAGTCTTTGGGCAGATTTCTACTTTTTTTTATCTTAGGAGCCATCCCACTAGTAATCCATATTTGGTCAATTCTTGTCCATGTCATTTTTGCTTCAGAGAAAAAGGTTCCCTCTCTCTCAAGAGGGTTCCTTGTTCTCCAAATATCAATCAAGTCCATATTTTCAGTAATTTCAAAGAAAGTCTTTGGTAATCTCCCGTCCTTAGAGACCACCTGTCTTTGTGCTTTATCCATGTTTGTAGAAACCACACCATTCATATCTCCCAACATGATTACATTATGATCCAGATAGTCCATTAAAATCTCATGCAACTTCTTAAAAAATTCTGCCTTCCCTTCATTTGGTGCATAAATTCCAACTGTCAAAAAATTTTCTCCTTGGACTTGTATTTCAATTGCTAAAAATCTTCCTTGTTCATCTTTAAAGATCAGCTTTGGGGCCAGCTTTTCCTTTGCATAGATCACCACTCCTCTTTTCTTAACTTTGTCTGATGAAATAAATTCCTGTCCTAATCTTTTAGTTATAAGCAATTTTCTATGTGCCCTAGTCACGTGGGTTTCTTGTAAGCAAATTAAGTCCAATTGTTCTTTTTTCAAAATATGAAAGACCTCACGCCTTTTTCTGGGAAGGTTCAGTCCATTACAATTCCAACTTAGAAATTGCAGAGCCATCTTGTTGTTTAGTTGGTTACTCCTCCAACTGCTCCCTGCAGTTGTTCTTCCTCTGTCGGTGGTTTAAGTCCAAATGTTAAATTCGAAATATCTGCTTCTGAAGTTGGTTCCACCACTCCCTTCTGAAGGTCCTCCTTGTTTCTTTCCAGGAATTGTTCTTTGTCTTGAACTGTTCTTATTTTTACTTTCTTTCCTTTGTAGTTGAAAGACAAACCTTGTGGATATTCCTACCTGAAAAGTAGATCGTTCTTTTTCAGCAGGTAAACCAAGTCCTTGTAATAAGTTCTTGCCTCCAAAATGTATTTAGGGATGTCCTTGTAGATTTGCACAAAAGCATCTTCAATCTCCAAAGTTCTTTGGTAATGTAGATTTACTATTTTATCTCTTTCCTCTTTGGTTCTTAAGGTTATCAGACAATCCCTTGGACTCTTTCTGTTTTGTCTCATACCCAGTCTGAAGGCAGCTGTTATCTTAAATTCTTCTTCCTCCAAGTTTACCTGCCAGAATTCCGAAAGTTCTTTTGTGAGAAAGTCCACCAAGTTGTCCTTTTCACTTTCAGGGACTAGCCTCAATCTCAGATTCCTCTCCTTCCTCTGTAGTTCCAGCAAAGATAAGGCCGCCTCATGTTCATCCAGCTTTTTACAGACTGGTACTAATTTTTCCTGTGTAGTTTCTGCAGTAGTTTTAGCTTCTTCAGCAATTTTTCGAGTTGTGGAGTTTTCTTCAATCAATTTATTTATAATTTCTGTATTAGATGTAATACTTTTAGTATTCAAATCTAATTTTGTTGAAAGTTCTGTCAGCTGTTTAGTATTTTCAGTACTCTGCTTTGTCATGGCTTCTAAAGATTCATTTATTTTGACTAATGCTTGTGTCACTGGATCCATAGAAATAGTTGTCGCTTTTTCCTGCCCAGCTGGACCTGCTGGCAGTAGGCTTGATATTGAGCCCCTTTTCTTTTGTGCAATTTTACTTTTAGCTCTTGTTGTTATCTCTTCTGCTGGGCCACTCATGTCCCAAGGTCATTCCCACAGGAGCAGCTTTTAAATGGAAAAATCCACTGACTTGTTCTTTACAGTCTGTTTTGCAACTGTTACCTCTCAGCCCTCTAGAGGGGGTAGTCCAGAGTATCCAATAGACAAAGGAACAAAGAAACAGAGAGTCCCTAAAAAAGATTTTTTAGCAACAATCTTCCAATGTGTCAAAGCTGTCAATTAAAAGTTTCAATAAAGTCCCAAACTTGTAACAAATAAAGTCCCAACTTTGTAGCAAATCTCAAATGACAGTTCACTGTCTCGGTGCCTTGCTCTTATAGGCAGTCCGTTCCAAGAGTCTAAAATGGCAGAAAACTTTTCCCTTTACTTTTTCCGTGCAGGTTATGCAAAATCCACCTCTCTTCCCCCTTGCTCCTGCCTGCTAGGGGGAGGTTCAAGTTCAATGTCCAGGTTAAACAGTTTTCAATTTAATTTAATTTTCATCGGATTGCAGCTTTGTAATTTCGTTGTTTTAGCTGTCATGCAGTCCGGGGAAGGCAGACTTCCTTAATTTTTACCTTCCCGTTTTCGGCCAAATTTCAAGGATATTTTATAGTCCCAGTAAGCCTTTCAATCCTACTTATGGGTATTCAAGTTCAGTTCCAAATTTCAGGAAGAAATCGGCGCTCTCCGCTCATGGCGACGCGGCTTCACTCCACGGGCTGGGTGATTTTATTCCTTCTCAGCAGGGCAACCAAATCTCGATAGTTAGACCTAAGATCCAAAAGATATTTTGGGGCGTCTTTAAAAATTTCCACTCTTGACTGTTGTACTTCCAAAGTCTTCTGGTAGTGCCAACCCAAAATTCTGTCTCTCTCTTCTTTAGTTCGGAGGGTGATCAAACAGTCTCTTATTCTATTCTTCTCTTCTTTTCCTCCTCTTCCAAGTCTGAAGGCCCTCACAATTCTGAACTCCTCTTGCTCCAAGTCCAAGCCCCCAAAATCAGCAAATTCCTGCGTGAGAAAGTCTATCAAACTATCCTTCTCCAGTTCAGGTAAAGCTCTGATCCTCAAATTTGTCTGTTTTTCTTTGAGCTCAATCATAGAAAGCGTCAACTTGTGGTCATCAAGTTGCCTCTGTAGGGCTGGGACTCTTTTTTTCTCCAGTTGTGTTACTTCACCTTCCACAGCAGAAACTTTTTCCCTGGCTTCCTCTGCTGTAGTAGATTCCTGTATCAATTTCTGGGTGGTTTCTGTGTTGGTATTCACCTTTTGTCCCAGATTATTTATACTTTCTGTATTTAAATCGATTTTAGTACTTGCAGCATCCACTTTCGCATTTGTCGCGTCTGCTTTCTTGTTAAGCTGTTCCAATGAATCATTTATCTTACTTAATGCAAGCGCTAAGGCCTCTTCTGTTAACATTCCTCTTGATTTAGAATGTACTGGTACAGCCGCAGAGGAAGCAGGGGGGCCTGATGTTGAGGCTCTCCTAGGTTGCTGCCAGGTCTTCCCAGACCTTGTTGTTTTTTCTGGAATTGACTGGTCTATTTTTTCCTTTCCATCTGCCATAACACTTAAGAAATTCAAGGTCAGTCCCACAGTCACACAGTTTTTATCTTGCAGCTGGAAATTCCCCTAATCCAGCTCTTGTAACAGTTTCAAAAGCTTCCTCTAGAGGGAAACAGTTGTTATTTGTATTAATCCATAATGTCCCCTTTTAAAACACAGTTCAAACAATAAAGTTAGTTTCAGTTTTCAAATACTTTTACTCCTTTTTAAGGTCAGACGGAAACAACTGAAACAATGTATCTCTCTTATTTAGCTAGCTGTCAGTGAACGTTCTATTTGCAGTCAATGAACATTCCAAAGCACGTCAGTCTTACTAGCAGCCCGTTTCCAGGTTCGGAGAGGTGGTATTTTAACTTCCTTCACTCTCTCCTGCAGGCGTATACAATCCAAAACTTCCCCCCTCTTCTCCTGCTTCCAAGGGGGGTTTAATATTTTTACTGATGGAAATTTAGTCCTTTACAGTAGGCTTTCCAAGACTTTAGCTTGCAGCCTATTTGCTTCAGTCTATTTACAAAAGGGGAAGGTGGACTTCCTGTTTTGAACCTCCCCGTTTCGATGCCAAATTAAGACGTTTAAAAATCCAATTCTTCACTCTACTCACGGGTAGTTGCTTTAAGATCAAATTGTCTACAGGAAAAAGTCAGCCCTCTCCGGCAACAGCTATGCGGCTTCGCTCCATGGAAAAAGCAGTTGATTCGAAGCACCGCGCCGCTCACCCCACGTCACGCCGGATCCCCGAAACCGGGTTTCCCCGCGAGTAGGGGAGGCGCTAAAGGTGCCCACCGAATCCCACATTCACAGGCTTCACCCGCCTGTGATTTTTAGTGGGTCTCCGCCTTCGCCGTGGCGGCCAGACCCGAATTTCCACGAGGCAAATTCCTCCCGATCAGAGGAATTCCGCCATTACCGAAGGCGCCAACCCGGAAGTGTGCAAGAATCCGTGCTTCGCAACCACGTTTTTGGGCCACGGTTTAGCCAGGAAAATGTGGATCCGAGTTTTTTAATGTGCAGGCTGTGCCCCTGGACATGATGTGTGATTTGACAGTGAATTAGGGGTGGCCCATTGTAAAGAGCATGAGGATTTCTGGGCCATGGAGTGGCCAGGAAGCCGTGGATTCGAGAGTTTTGAGGTGCAGGCTGTGCCCCTGGACTTGATGTGTGATTTGAGGGTGAGTTTGGGTTGGCCCAGTGTAAAAAGTCTGAGGATCCATGAGGATCTGTGCTTCACAACCACGTTTTTGGGCCATGTTCTAGCCAGGAAACTGTGGATCCTAGCTTTTTGAGGGGTAGGCTGTGCTCCTGGACATGATGTGTGATTTGACGGTGAATTAGGGGTGGCCCATTGTAAAGAGCATTAGGATCCATGCTTCGTAGCCACATTTTTGGGCCATGGAGTGGCCAGGAAGCCGTGGATTTGAGATTTTTGAGGTGCAAGCTGTGCCCCTGGACTTGATGTGTGATTTGAGGGTGAGTTTGGGTTGGCCCAGTGCAAAAAGTCTGAGGATCCATGAGGATCTGTGCTTCACAACCAGTTTTTGGGCCATGGTCTAGCTGGGAAACTGGATCCTAGCCTTTTTTGGGGGTAGGCTGTGCCCTTGGTCATAATGTGTGATTTGAGGGTGAGTTTGGGTTGGCCCAATGCAAAAAGTCTGAGGATCCATGCTTCGTAGCCACATTTATGGGCCATGGCGTACCCAGGAAGCCGTGGTTCTGAGATTTTTGAGGTGCAGGCTGTGCTCCTGGACTTGATGTGTGATTTAACTCTGAGTTGGGGTGGCCCAATACAAAAACCCTGAGGATCCATGAGGATCCATGGTTCAAAACCATTTTTGGGGCCATCGTATGGCCAGAAAGGCGTTGTTCCCAGTTTTTTGAGGTGCAGCCGGTGTCCCTGGATTTCATGAATGATTTGACAGTGAGTTAGGGGTGGCCCAATGCAAAAGGCATGAGGATCCATGAGAATCCATACTTCAAAACCATGTTTTTGGTCCACGGTATGACCAGGAAGCCGTGGATCCTAGTTTTTTGAGGGGCAGGCGGCGCCCCTGGACATGATGTGTGATTTGACAGTGAGTTAGTGGTAGCCCAATGCAAACAGCGTTAGTATCCATGAGTATCCGTAATTCAGAACCATGTTTTTGGGCCATGGTATGACTAGGAAGCCATGTTTTCTAGTTTTTTGAGGTGCAGGCTGTGTCCCTGGCAATGATGTGTGATTTGACGGTGAGTTTGGGATGGCCCAATGCATAAAGGGTGAGGCTCCATGAAGATCCCTGCTTCGAAACCCTGTTTTTGGGCCATGGTATCACCAGGAGGCAATGGATCCCATTTTTTTGGTGGTGCTGGTGGTTCCCCTGGACATGCTGTGTAATTTGATGGTGACTTTTGCCCAATACAAAAGGTATGAGGATCCATGAGGATCTGTGCTTCGAAACCACGTTTTTGGGCCATTGCATGGTCCAAAAGCTGTGGATCCTAGTTTTTTGTGGTGCAGGCAGTGCTCCTGGAGATGATGTGTGTTTTGACGGTGAGTTTGGCTTGACCCAATGCAAAAAGCCTGAGGATCCATGAGGATCCATGCTTCAGAACCACGTTTTGGGCCATGGTATGGCCAGAAAGCATTGGATCCTAATTTCTTGAGGTGCAGGCTGTGCCCCTGGACATGATGTGTGAATTGAAAGTGACTTTGGGGTGGCCCAATGCAAAATGCGAGAGGATCCACGAGGATCCGTGCTTCGAAACCAAGTTATTGGGCCATTGCATGGCCGGAAAGCCGTGGATCCTCGTTTTTTGTGGTGCAGGCTGTGTCCCTGGTGGTGATGTGTGATTTGACGGTGAGTTAGGGGTAGCCCAATGCAAAAGGCGTAAGGATCCCTGAGGATCCATGCTTCAAAACCATGTTTTTGGTCGATGGTATGGCCAGGAAGCCGTGCATCCTAGTTTTTTGAGGTGCAGGCTGTGTCCCTCGCGATGTTGTGTGATTTGACGGTGACTTTGGCTTGGCCCAATGCAAAAGGCGCAAGGATCCATGAGGATCCGTGCTTCAGAACCATGTTTTTGGACCATTGCATGGCCAGAAAACCATGGATTCGAGTTTTTTGAGGTGCAGGCTGTGCCCCTGGCTATGATGTGTGATTTGACGGTGAATTTCAGATGGCCCAATGCAAAAGTCGTGAGAATCCATGAGTATCCGTACTTCAGAAGCACGTTTTTGGAATTGATGTGTGATTTGATGATGAGTTAGGGGTGTCCCAATGCAGAAAGCATGAGGATCCATGAGGAGACATGCTTCGAAGCCACGTTTTTGGGCCATGGAGTGGGCAGGAAGCCGTGGTTCCTAGTTTTTTGAAATGCAGGCTGTGCCCCTGGGGATGATGTGTGATTTGACGGTGATTTAGGGGTGGCCCAATGCAGAAAGCATGAGGATCCATGAGGATCCAAGCTTCGAAGCGACGTTATTGGGTGATGGTATGACCAGGAATCCGTGGATCCTAGTTTTTTCTTTTGCAAGCGGTGCCCCTGGTCATGCTGTGTGATTTGACGGTGAGTTAGGGATGGCTCAATGCAAAAAACGAGAGGATCCATGAGGATCCGTGGTTCAGAACCACGTTTTTGGGCCACGGTATGGCCAGGAAGTCATGGATCCTAGTTTTTTGAGGTGCAGGCTGTGCCCCTGGCGATGATGTGTGATTTGACAGTGAGTTAGGGGTGGCCCAATGCAAAAAGCATGAGATTCCATGATGTGTGATTTGAAGGTGAGTTAGGGGTGGACCAATGCAAAAAACGAGAGAATTTATGAGGATCCGTGCTTCACAACCTCGTTTTTGGGCCATGGTATATCCAGGAAGCTGTGGATCCGTGGATTTTTTGCGCAGGCTCTGCCCCTGGACTTGATGTGTGATTTGACAGTGAATTAGGGGTGGCCCAAAGCAAAAAGCATGAGGATCCATGCTTCGAAGCCATGTTTTTGGGCCATGGTATGACCAGGAAGCCGTTCATCTTATTTTTGGGGGTGCAGGCTGTGCCCTTGGACTTGATGTGTGATTTGACGCTGAGTTAGGGGTGGCCCAACACAAATACGTGAGTATCCATGAGGATCCGTGTTTCAGAACCACATATTGGGCCATGGTATGGTCAGAAACCCTCAGATCCTAGTTTTTTTGAGATGCGGGCTTTGTCCCTGGCAATGATGTGTGATTTGAAGGTGAGTTAGGGATGGCCCAATGCAAAAAGCGAGAGGACCACGTTTTTGGGCCATGGCATGACCAGGAAGCCGTGGATCTTAGTTTTTTGAGGTGCAGGCTGCGCCCCTGGCAATGATGTGTGATTTGACAGTGAGTTACGTGTGGCCCAATGCAGAAAGCTTGAGAATCCATGAGTATACATGCTTCGAAGCAACGTTTCTGAGCCATGGAGTGGCCTGGAAGCTGTGGATCCGAGTTTTTTGAGGTGCAGGCCGTGCCCCTGGCGATTATGTGTGATTTGAGTGTGAGTTGGGGTGGCCCAATGCAAAAAGCATGAGGATCCATGAGGATCCGTGCTTCGGACCCACATTTTTGGGCCATGGTATGACCAGGATACCGTGGATCCTAGGTGTTTGTGGTGCAGGCTGTGCTGCTGGACTTGATGGGTGATTTAACGTTGAGCTGGGGTGGCCCCATGCAGAAAGCGCGAGGATCCATGCGGATCCATTCTTCAAAACCATGTTTTTGGGCCATGGTGTTATGGTTCCAAGGGGTTGCTCGAGAGCAAGCAGGCAAATGCTTCCCTGCTCGGCTGTGAAGCCTTGCTTTTGATGCCAAAATAAAATTTGGCTTTTTTTGGTAATATTTTTTATTAATTTTAGCATACAAAAATTTTAAGACATACCACACAAATTATTATACATATATCCTTATTTGGACTTCCTTCAGCATCTCTGATAGCCTTCCGTCTTAATTATTTCTCCTGCAATTCTTTTTTTAAAAAAATAATATTTATTCAAAATTTTAAAGGTTACAATAAAAAAGGGAAAAACAGAAATTAAAAAAAACATAAAAAACATACAAAAACATACAATCATTAAAAAAAAGAAGAAAAAAGAAAAAGGAAAAAAGAACCAAATCAAACCTTTACATAACTTTCTTCCTTTACTTATTTCCTTGAACCTCCTCGCACCTCCCATTTCTGTATTCTAATTTAAATTGTTGTTTCAGCAAATCCTTCTAACCTAATTTTTATCTTAATAATTTATTTTAACATACTGTATCTTTACATTCTCTCGTTCATCAATTCATTTTTACTTAATCCTTTAATGTCTTTTTACCAAAGCCACATTAATTCCTTTCTCAAACATCTTATCAACAAAATCCTTGATTTTACCATATTTTTAAGAAACCACTTTTACTTTTACTTTGTCCAAACTTAACTCTCATCCAAACCTATATAGCAATACTTGTTCTTAAGACATTTCCCTAAGGTCGAAAGAAAATTCCCTTACACGAATTTCCCAATTCTCCTAAAAGTAAAACAAAAAGGTAAAACAAAAAAGCAACTTATATTATATACACTTTAAATTCCCATTTTTCATTCCACCCATACCCCCTTCCCGGTTTCAGTCCCCAACAAATCTCAAAAAAAAAAAGACCATCAACCCGGAGATCTTATATCCGAGGCTCTTAAATCTCTCCTCTGCCAGTCTTTTTGATAGTCTTTGATATTAAAGACCAAATCTCGGGGAGACTCCCGCCCAACAGCATCCACGTTTCTTCCAGCCAGGCCTGCGTACTTAAAGATAAGGCCTATAGGGTATTCCGCATCTTGTTTCATTCTCCTTTCAGTTCCAAGTGTCCCCATAGCTCCAACTTCCAGCTAAATCAAATTTATAATCCAAGGGTCATGTGATCTCCACATGAGGAGGTCTCTCCATCTTTCATTTTCCAATTCAGGCCAGGCTTCCATCTTCAAAGATTTGTTTCTCCTTGTTACCATCATGTCAGGCCTCAAGTTGCGGCTCACCTTTTGCATCTGCAGGGTTACGGCTCCCCCTTTTTTCTCTTCAGAGGCAACATTACTCTCCTTCTCAACTTTCTGTTTGTTCAGTTAAGTAGAATTCCTGTACCAAGTTCTTATCAAGTTCATTGCTGGTACTAACTCTTGTGCCCAAAGTTGTAACATTTGTAGTCAAAACACCTATTTGTCCTTGCAGCTTTCCCAAGAGAAAGAAAGTCCTGTTCAGTTCAGACTGGATTTCCTTACCAACTGCCATTCTTAAGCATATCAAGGTCAAAAAACAATTTCTCAGCTGGTTCTTAATGCAATGTCCCAAGGCTCCCTCTAGGGGGGTTTAAGTTTCTTTTTACTCCTTTCAGCACAAAACCAAAAGTTCCATACGTTAAATTGTAACAGTCCTTCCTTCTTTTAAAACATAGACTTGTAACAAATGTAGACAGTAGACACAAAGTCCTCTTTTTGTATCTTGACAGCTAACTTGACAGCTGTCAAATTGTTCAATTGCTCATCAACCGGCTCTCACGGACCACTCCCGGGTCCGGGGGGGGGGCACATCAATTCTTAAATTTAGTTCTTCTTCTGCAGGTTCCCCTGCTTCCAAATAATTTTTCTTGTAATCTCAATCAGTAGAATTAAAGTCTTTTACAAAAAATAAGGCTCTCCACGACCTTAGTTGGAGGTTCTTTGCTTTAGATTATTTACAGAAAGGGGAGGCAGACTTCCTGTTTGTACCTTCCCCGATCAGTGCCGAATTTAAATGTATTTTAAAAATCCCATTTCCGTACTACTCACGGGTTGTTGTTTTAGAGTCCAAATTGTCCCAGGAAAAAGGCAGCGCTCTCCGGCAACGGCTATGCGGCTTCGCTCCACGGAAATAGCCGATGACTCTCAGCACGGCGCCACTTCCCCCTCTTCACTTCAGAGCCCGTTAGTGGGTTCCTTAGCGGGTTGGGGGGGCGCTAAAGGTGCCCGCCGAGTCCCACGGTCACAGGCTTCATCCGCCTGTGATTTTTGAAAGGGTCCCCGCTTCGCCGTAGCGGAGAAGACCCGTTTCCCGCGGAGCTATTCCCTCCAGTTCAGAGGGAGTCCGCCATTGCCGGTGGCGCCACCCTGGAAGTCCGAGCTATTTCTCCTGCAATTCTTAACTTAATATTGTCTTTACATTTTCTAACATTTATTGCTAACTTTATACATTTTTGCTAACTTAACTGGCGTGATGTACCATCTATACATCATCTTCATCATGTTTTCTTTCAATGCATTACATGCAGTAAATCTCAAACCTTCTTTCCATAATTTGACCCACTCACTTAATTGAATATTATATCCTAGATCTTTTGCCCAATGAATCATCACTGATTTTACCTCCTCGTCCTTCAAGTGCCACTCCAGCAGTAATTTATACATTTTTGACAGAATTTTAAAATTGTTATTTAATATTTATTGTTTAAACCCCGATTCTTTTTCATAGAAACCATTTCTTTGATATCTTCATTCACCTGATAATAGTGTAACCAATTATTAACATACTGTTTCACTTCTTCATATGGCTTCAATCTCCATTTTCCTCCTTCTTTAATTACTAATTCCCCATATTTTATCACTTCCCACTCATATTAACCTTTTTACACACATCATTTCTAATGGAGACAACCAATGCGGTGTTTTTTGTTCCAATAGGTTTTTATACTTATCCCAGATTTCAATAAGAGATCTTCAAAATATGTGGTTTCAAAATCCTTTATGGACCTTTTTCTTGTCATACCACAAATATGCATGCCAACCAAATCTATTATCACGACCTTCTAAATCCAACAGTTCTGTATTCTCCAATTTCATCCACTCCTTCAACCAACAGAGGCACGATGCTTCATAATATAATTTCAAGTCCGGCAGGGCGAAGCATTCTCTTTCTTTCTTTCTTTCTTTCTTATTAAATAATTTTTATTAACAGACCAATCAAATCAAATCACATAAATTCCAAATTACAAAGCTGAATTTTAAATTTTTGTTGGGGGTACCCATATTTCAAGTTCCGAAAGGGATCCAATCCTCTTATTGCTGCTGCTTTAGAAGTCCACAAATCTGTCCAGATAATGTTCACAATTCTGTCCAATCCTTTCTTGTTGTTTTCCACATCTTTTCTAGTTATTTTCATATATTTTTCCTTTCTCTTTGTCTTTGTGGCCTCTGATAGTCTCCCAAGCGGGTTGAAACAAATTTGTATTCCTGTGTGGATTTTTCCGTTCATCCAAGAGTCGTATTTCAGACAGCTACCGTATTTCATCGCTTCCATAAAGAAAAACATTCTTGCCGTCTACTCATTAACTTTTCACAGGTCTGTCACACCCTTTCTCAGCCCTCGAGGAGGTTCTGCCAGGAATCCAATATGAAAACAAAACTTCCTCCTCCGGATCATGAATCTTTCGACAGGACCTGTCAAGATGGCGACGCCCTTTATGTTGCTGCATCATCAAAAGCCCTTGTTCTTTTCTCGATCTCATAAACCAAACTTTTGGTAGTAAATCATTTCCACACAGTTTTTAATCATCCTGCTTAGGTCAGTTATGTGACAGTTCTTTCTTGGGGAGGGATTATTGGTTAATCACATAGAAGAAGAGGGGGGGAAGTCCCCCCCCATCCAGTCCCGCTCCGGCATACTGAACCTTTGATGTATTTTCTTCATATTATATTCCGTTAAATCCAACCCATTGCTCTCGTTTCACAGAGGTCACTTCAATTAGCAGTCTTCACTCCCTTTCTTCACTTGAAATATGTGCATTTGCTTCTATTTCCAATTATATATTTCAAGCTGATGCAGCCAGTGAGCGATCAGAGACAGCGTCCGGGAGAGCCGGACCCTTCCGAGGGCTTTGTGCCTAGTGCCCTCACCCCCTTCTTTCAAATCCAGGGGTGAATTATGGACACAGCAGGCAAGGCAGTGTTCCCCATTCCCTTGGGGCAACAAAGGGAGGCTGCATACTCCCATATCAGCCTCTTAATTACCTTGGGTGGGTTGGAGAGATGTTATCGTCGGCCATCTTCCAATGCGCCCCCTGGTGGCCCCCCGAAGCCTCCTCTTTCTTTAGCATCTGTTAATAACTTATATTGTATTCTAGGCTTCTTACCCAGATATATCTTGAAATTATCTTCTGCCACTCTTTAAATATTGTTGCCCCTTTGATTATTGGAATTGTCTGAAACAAAAATAACATCTTTGGTAGCACGTTCATCTTTATTGCTGAAATCCTTCCCCAAAATGATAATTTCAACCTTCCCCATACATCTAGATCCCTTTTAACTCTATTCCACATTGGTGTATAATTATTTTGAAATAGATCAATATTTTTCGGGGTTAACCAAATTCCCAAGTATTTAACTTTTTAAACCACATCTATACCTATTTGTTGTTGTAATGTTTCAACCAATTCTTGTTCCATATTTTTAACCATTATCTTAGTTTTCTTTTTATTCAATTTAAAACCCGCCACTTGACCGAATTGTTCTATCTCCTCTATTACTTATTGATGGTTCTTCAATTGTTAATACCAAGTCATCGGCAAAGGCTTTTACCTTATATTCATTCCGACCGACTGCAACGCCCTTTATCCGCTCATTTTTTCCTTATCGACCTTAGAAGTACTTCCAGTATGAACACTAATGGAGAAAGGGGACATCCTTGTCTTGTGCCTTTAGCAATTACTATATTTTCTGTTGTTATATTATTTACAATCAATTTTGCTTTTTGTTCAGTATATATAGCTCTTAAACCATTTAAGAAGAATTGACCTATATCCATAAGATCCACATTTTTTAACATAAATTCCCAAGATATATTCTGCCTTGTTGTGCCTCAAGAGGCAGGGCCCATTCCTCAAACTCTGTTCAATTACAGAAGAAAAACCAATTCTTGCCAGCTATCAATTTACCCCTTCCTCAAATTACCCCTAATTAATTTTTACCCCTTCTGCTTTCCCCCCATGTCAATGACTTAGTCATGGGAGCTCTCTTTCCCTCCTAGGGTACCAGATGCATTAATGTCATCTCTGGGGCTGAATGGAGGAGGTTGACTTTTTGTACAGATGGTCCCCAAGGCTCACCTCCCACTTTGAGCCATAAGCGTTAACAGAAAATCTAGAAAACTCTACAAAGAAAATCTAGAAAACTCTACAAAGGGTGGAGATGGACGTTTGTCCTAAGACTCTCCTCCCTGGAAGAGAGGGGAGTGGTTGTGGGCGGGAGCCCGAGCTCCGCCCCTGGCCGGGGGCCTTAGCCCCCGCCCCTCCTCACCTGGCTGGCGCCCATGCCCACCGGAGACAGCCAACCAGGTGTCTCCGGGGGGCGTGTTTAGCAGCTTAATGCTGCGGCTCCAGCTCCGCCTCCTCCTCGGTCGTCATCGTCCAGCAGCGAGTCATCAGCTAGGAGAGTCATCACAGAGAAGAGCCATGAGGTTTGGAGTCGGGGGGGGGGGGTCTGGTTCCTTGCATGCCTTTTAACTTTAAGAGGCTTGCGTGCACTCATTGCTTTACTGCTTTTAAAAACCCAGGCATCCAGGTTTGCCTTGCTGTGTCTTCTTTTCCGTGTAAAAACCTACATTTAACCTTCTATTTCCCCCCCACTCCTGGTGCTTGATTTGTTTGTGCCCAGCACGTGCCCCCAGCAAGGTCTGAGTGTGAGTGTGGCTCCATCTTTCTTTCTCCCTCGTCTCCTCGCTTTCCTTCCCCTGCCTCTGCCTTGGTGGCTGTGCGTTTTATTTTAATTTTTGGCCAGGATGCTTGTATGTTTTCCCCTCTATTGCCCTTGCCTGTCCAATTGCATGGCTGGTCTGGGTGACTGAGTGGGTTTGCCTTACATTTAATTTGTTGGCCAGGGTGCTTATGTGTTTCCCCCCTCCATTGTCCTTGAGAGCCTGTATGGGACAGCTAAATATTTCTGCATTGCTGGGGTTGGACTAGATGATCCTCAGGGCTCCTCTCCAATTTTAAGTCGTGTGTGTGTGTGTGTGTGCTTGCAGCGTGTGTTTGTGCCTGCCATTTATTGATTATTACTCTTCTAGCGTGGGTTTAATTTACCCTGCCATCCCTTCCATTGGTACCACTTAAATCGGGAGCCCACTGTAAAATTTAAAGGCTGCTGGGGCTTGGAATACATTGTGCACTTAAACCTCACCCCTCTTGGTTTCTCTAAGCCACCCCCCTTCGCTTGATGTTTGGGGGAAGAAATAAGGCAGGGCTTGGGGTGGACAATTCAGGGTTTATGATCAGGGAACCATTCCTTAGCACTGCACGTTTATACGTTTAGAACCTTTGAAGGTGTGCCTTTGCCTGGTTCTTGTCATTGGCTGCATTTGCCAGTACAGGCTCCCTAAAGAAAACTGCTTTTAAACAACAACAACAAAAAAGGTTTCGGCTTATAGTACCTTACTAAAAAGTCCAGGTTAACTCACGGTTTATATTTCCACTTCATTTTGGCTCACTGTAAAGGACAGCTATTTTCCTTTTCTTCAAACTTTTTCCTTGCCCAGCATCTTCATTTTACTCCCTCCACCCCTCCTCCCTCCAAACTCCCCCCCACGCTTTCCTTCTCCTCCCTCCACCCCTCCTCCCTCCCTACACCCCCCACCCTTTCATGAAAGAGATACATCACATTAACCTTAAAGAAAAGGGGGGGAGGCGTCTTTGGATTTCCCTTTGCTTCTTGCCTGAGTCATCACAGTTACCAGACAGGTTTTTCAACTTGCTTGCTTGCAGGCTTGATTGCTCTTTGAGTGACTGGCAGATTGTGAGGCATTGTCTTTAAGCACCTGGCAGTTCAGCAGCTCTAGTTGCATTGTCAGTTTAACTAACCAGCAGTTTGACCAATTGCAGTCTTGTGTGTATTTAAGCACCTTTATTTCCATCAACTGGTCTTGAGCCAACCTTGTGGGCAAAAAGTTTACTTTCTTTGTTTGGCAAAGTTTCCTTTGTTTGGTGTAAGTTTCCCCAGATATTCCCCTTAAGAGCAACCTCACCCCTCCTTTTCAGAGGGCCGCTGCTGTGGGCCTGGAATCTTATTGATTTCCTTTTCTCTTAATTTGGCTGCAGCTTCTGAGCATCTCCTTGTAAGCAGTTATTTTCAATTCTGTTTGATTACTTGGCAATGCTTTGCGCCTAGATTTGCCTATCATTTAAAAGGGGCAACTTTTTATTGTAGGCAATTATCTTCTAATTCTGTTTGACTGCAGTTGGGGTTGCTTTGTGTATGGGATTGTTCCTTGGAGCCAGGTGCTAATATGTAGCTGAGCGCTGCTGCTTGAACTCTTGCTGGGTTGTGATTTAATAAATATAAATAAATACAAGCGGTGCAGTTAAGTGACGTATAGCTTGTTCATTTGAACAACAAAAGCTCATGCAGCAGGCACAAGATCCACCCACAAAAACCACAGTCAAGCGAGAGGACAAAGATTTGGCACCAAAGTACACAGCAAAAAAGCCCCATAAACTTTTGTTATAGGTGTTTTTGTGTTTTTTAAAAAAATATAAGTATCTGGAAAGGTTTATGAATCATGCAAGGAAAGATGAAACAAGCATGCATTTTATAAAGGAATGCAAGTATTTTAAGTGTATGGAGCAGATCTAATATGACATCTACTAGGAGGAATTTTTGTTGTTGTTGAATGCAAACATGGTACCATGAGAAACAAATTCTTTCACTTTGCATGATCCATTCATTCAGCTTCAGCCAATTTTTGGAATGGATCATCTTCATGATTGTATTTTTTGAGGAGGGTGGGGAGTTGTCTTAAAAAACAAAACAACAAACAAAGCACAGATGGCAGCTGCATCCCAATATTCTTCCAGGTTAGATAGGTGGGGTGGAGGTGGGGTGAAGGGAAATTACCAAAGTCATGACAAGGGCTTGAATAGTGAGGAAATATCCACCATTTCTACAGCACGCCCCCCCTCCCCCAGCAGTCATCCTCTGGCTGCACTTGAATACTATCAACATGGCTTTTTGTTCATACTGCTTTGTTTTGTTTTTTAAATAAAAGGGACAATGAGCCCCAGAAGCATTCAGGTGGCACCATTTACCAAACACTTACAAGGCTGGTTTTCATCTTTGTGTAGTGAAGATCAGGCGCACGCCACTCCCTAGTACTGTGATGTGCTCCATATGGAGCCTCGTAACACTTTAAGACCAGGTTGGACAGCAGAGGTGGGGAACCATCCAGGGCTCTTTATCTGCCCCTTAAAACTTTCTCCCGCTCTCCAGGCCTTAACCCTCACTGGCTCTACTTCACACTGTGAATGGTTTTGGCTGGCTGGAATGTGTCCTTAAACTCTGATAATGCCTCTTGCTTGCGTGGACGGAGGCTGGGTGTTTGTGTGTATTATTTGTGCATAGAAACTAGCCCACTGCACAAAGGTAAAAATTCACAATCATTGTTCCACCCACCAGTGGCATGTGGCTCTCAGGCTGAAAAAAGTCTTTGTTGTCCACTCTTATCTCCCTGGGGCATGAAAGGAGAACCAGTGTGGCTAGAGTGTTTGACAGACTAGGACCTGGGAGGCCAGGGCTCAAATCCCCACTAAGCTTAACCTACTTCACAGGGTTGTTGTGAGGATAAAATGATGAGAGGGAGAACCATGTAAACCACCTTGAGCTCCTTGGAGAAAAAGGTGCGAGAGAAACTAATGGAGACGTATGGGCATTTGCTGGGCATCACGCAGTGTGCATGGCATAGGGGTCCGTACACCCCACTTCTTCACCACACAAATAAGATCTTCCAGCCCAGTAAAGCACCTGAACTGGGTAATAACGTTTCCAACACCTGAAAAATCTTAAGGTGTGGCACAAAGGTAGACATGAGAAGAAAATCCAAACGCCACTTCCTGTTGGGCAGCCATACCCAGCAAAGGCAATGCCAGCCCACAGCTTATTCTCCAAGAGAAAAAGCATTTGGAGGCTTCCCCCATCAGATTGTGGATCATAAAGAGAATTCAGGCCCTGCTCATGACAGAGAGCATTCCTTTATTTGTACCTTCACTATCCGAATGACCTGAAGGAAACACGCCAGTGGCTGACAGGTAGATGAGCAGGACACTATCTGCAGGCAACTCCTGAAAGTTTGACAGGAGAAAGGGGGGGAGGGGATTTAAGGTAAAGGTAAAGGTACCCCTGCCCGTACGGGCCAGTCTTGACAGACTCTAGGGTTGTGCGCCCATCTCACTTAAGAGGCCAGGGGCCAGCGCTGTCCGGAGACACTTCCGGGTCACGTGGCCAGCGTGACATCGCTGCTCTGGCAAGCCAGAGCCGCACACGGAAACGCCGTTTACCTTCCCGCTGGTAAGCGGTCCCTATTTATCTACTTGCACCCGGAGGTGCTTTCGAACTGCTAGGTTGGCAGGCGCTGGGACCGAGCAGCGGGAGCGCACCCCGCCGCAGGGATTCGAACCGCCGACCTTTCGATCGGCAAGTCCTAGGCGCTGAGGCTTTAACCCACAGCGCCACCTGCGTTTTAGTGAGGTGAGCGGATTTAGTGAGGGAATATTGGAGAGGGAGAGGTAGGCATTTGTTTATTAATGCACAATACAGATACATATCATTTATTTTAAGCTGTCTGTATCAAGCATAACCCAATATTAATATTAAAAATGTTTTTTTTAAAATAAATGTAGCAGGAGAGAGAGAGAGAGAGAGAGAGAGAGAGAGAGATTCATTTGTGATGCCAAAATTCATTTGTGATGCCAAGTTCATAGGTTCCCTCTCCAGAACTTGCAGCATCCGGATCATGTCGATTGTCAGCTTGCTGAACATAAAATAAAATAGGCACATAGAGTAAGTACAGTTACAGGTTTTTAAAGTAATGAGGTCCAGGTCATTGGGGTGGTGAGTAAGAATAAAATGTGTCCTCACATAAAGAAAGAATATTAAGCATTATTTGACTATCAAGTATAGTTCCAGATGGGTCAGGCTTGTGACAATGGCTGCCTTGAAAATGATGGCTCTGCTGTATATGTAATCAAGAAATGTCAAATCAGATATGAAAAAAGGTCTTGAACTTCTAGTCCTTGTTGAAAGCTCAAATTATGTGTGATTTCATGCATTAGTGCTGGAAATGAAATGAGCTACCAAGTGTGTGTCTATATCAGCTTTTAAAAAATAAATAAATAAATAAATAAAAATGAAACCTTGCATACTGCTTTACAATTATTACAATAGAAGCACAATGCAGTGCAAAATACTAAAAATAGTACCAGAATATACATATTTAAAAGTCAAATCATAAAGCTATATAAAGGAGCAAAACATTTACCCTCTAAAAAGTCTAGAAAACTGGCAGAACACAGACATAAAGGCAATGCGGGGAGAAGCCCAGAGCCCTTTTCAAAAATTATGCTTAAAATTACTTTTGGGGGCCTATATCACTACCAGCTAATTAATCACTTTCTCTTCATAGATAATTCTAAAAATTATAGGGGTGTGTGTGTGTGTGTGTGTGTTAGGGATTGTCAGTATACTTCATAGCACCCTCATTAAACTACTATTCCCAGAATTCTTTGGGGGAGCCATAGATACTTTATGCTATAGTACAGGGGTAGCCAACATGGTGCCCTTTGCATGTCATTGGACTACAACTCCCATCATCCCTTACCACTGGCCATGCTGGTTGGGGATGATGGGAGTTGGGGTCCAGCAACATATGGAGAGTGCCTTATTGGTTACCTCTGCTATATTAGAAAGCCAATTATGTTTGTCTCATTATTTTTTAAAGCCTGTTCACTTTCAGCCCGGTGCCATCTGTTTCTGACCTGCAACGACTCTCTCCAGGGCCTTGAGCAGAGATTGTCCTCCTAGTTTGTTTAAAAGAAATGTGGGTGGTAGGAAGTGTCAAGGGCTGCTTTATGCACCTGTGCTCTACACTCTGTGTAGCCTGGAAGACCACGTTCATCCCTGAGGACAAAGATCGGTTCAGTTCAAACATAACACTGAGCCTTGATTATGGAAAATGAACCATGATTCAATATGATGTCCAAGCTGACAAGAGTAGAAGCACTCTCAGTGGCCAAACTTTTCCAGTTTGATAAATCTCCTATAGTGTGCATATGTGCATGCGCGTGCATGTACACACACACACACAAAAAAAACCCCCCAAAAAACCACACATCAGGCGATATATATACATTTCCCAAGTCCTGTTGGAGATTAAGTATACTAACTGGGAAATATGCACAACTCCCTCTTCACAGACAGCTTATGTGCATGTTCTCCACAAGATCTGGTGAATGTGTGTCAGGTGTGATGCACATTAATTTTTTTAATCACTTTTTAAAATTTAGAATTCTGTAACTTAAACTTAAAATAAGTCCATCTTGTGACCTATCATATCAAAGCCCATGAAGTTCTGAAGAGATTGGTGTTTTCAGTTTCTCAATGCTGTACTGAGCTTTTAAGGTTTTTGTGTAGTCCAAAAAAGCCAAAATGGTCATTTTTTTTATTTCCAACCCTCATAACTCAAAAATGGGATGAGCTAAAAAGCTAAAATTTTAGATTTAAACTTAGTTTTGATCATTCAACAAGTATACAAAAAACTGGATGACATGAGGAAAAAAGTTGGATCACTTGATATAAAATGACCACACTTGTGACATGGGACGAAAGTCTTGTGTACAGGATCCCACCTGGTTGTTGCAGTGGCCAATAATAAGCGCATCTGTGAGAGTCAGCTGCCCTACAATCATCCCCGGCTCCAGCAGAGGGACTCCCGTTTCAGAGAGGGATCTCCGCTCGGCCAAGCTGATAAAGCTGCCTTCAAAGCTTTGGCGCCATCTAGTGGTTGCACTGCATTCTGGGATGACATCTGTGAGGACTCCCCCTTGGTGATGCATCTAGCATTACGCCGATCCGCTTCATTCAACACCACAGCAGTGACATGCACTACCGTTAGCTGAGCAGTAGGCAAAACAGCAAGCTGGCTGGCAATTGCTTCCCAACTTAAACCCAAAGAATGTAGAATCATGAAGGAATACACAGCCTCTGGAAAGGTGATTCCATGCTGTTGCAACTCATGTCTGAGATTCTGCATTTCCTTTTTTTTTTATAAATAATTTTTATTATTTTTCCAACACAAATATACAATTTTATCAAAATTTCCACAAATTTGGTTCTTTTTGGACTTCCTTCAGCTTCTCTGGCAATCATCCATATTTGCCTCTCAATTACGCATTTCTCTGTTTATATTGCCATTAAACTTCCCTCCCACTCCTGTTTCTTTTTAACAATATATCTCAACTTTCACAGTGCTTCTTGAAACCCCGCCAGTGTTGTTTGCACATCACATATTCTTTTCAGATATTCAACAAATTTCCTCCAGTCCTCGATGAACTTTTGGTCTCGAAGATATCTAATTTTTCCGGTTAGTCTGTCCAGTTCTGAATAGTCTGTCAGCTTCAGTCTCCATTCTTCTATCGTCGGTATTTCCTCTTGTTTCCATTTCTGGGCCAGTAGAATTCTTGCTGAGATTCTGCATTTCCATGAGGTGAGCACGTACCTCTGCTTCTTCAGCAAGTGCCATATCATGCAACTTGGCATAAAAGAACAAAGAAGCTCCCGCCTCCATTCTTAAATGTGAATCCTTAAGACTGTCCCACATCTCTTTGGCTGAGGCCTTGTTATGCAAAAGACATAACTCTTCAGGGGACACAATAAGCGTCAGAGTTCCCCTTGCTTTGGAATCCTTAGCCTCCCATTCTGCGGTTACTGGAGCTGGCGGGGGGGCATCTGTTATCACATTAAACAGACCCTCTTTTCTTAGCAGAGCTTCTGCATACTGCACCCAGTCCTGATAATTCCCTTTGGAGAGCTTAGGAATTCCCAACACAAAATGAAGAGCCTCCTGTACTTTTGGATTAGCCATCTTGTGTCTTTTTACAAGCAGCTGCATTCCAAAAGCACACTCATGAGACTTTTGCTTTCCTGCCGCAGCTGGTCAGTGCTCTGGCTAAAAGTTCAAAGTCCACCCTTATTGCCATTAATTAGGGACTGGCAGGCTTCCCGGGGCAATGAGCACATTGTTGTTGTTGTTGTTTAGTCGTGTCCGACTCTTCGTGACTCCATGGACCAGAGCACGCCAGGTACTCCTGTCTTCCACTGCCTCCCGCAGTTTGGTCAGACTCATGTTTGTAGCTTCGAGAACACTGTCCAACCATCTTGTCCTCTGTCATCCCCTTCGCCTTGTGCCTTTTATCTTTCCCAACATCAGGGTCTTTTCCAGGGAGTCTTCTCTTCTCATGAGGTGGCCAAAGTATTGGAGCCTCAGCTTCACGATCTGTCCTTCCAGTGAGCACTCAGGGCTGATTTCCTTAAGAATGGATAGGTTTGATCTTCTTGCAGTCCATGGGACTCTCAAGAGTCTCCTCTATAATTCAAAAGCATCAATTCTTCGGCGATCAGCCTTCTTTATGGTCCAGCTCTCACTTCCATACATCACTACTGGGAAAACCAGGGATTTTACTATACGGACCTTTGTTGGCAAGGTGATGTCTCTGCTTTTTAAAATGCTGTCTAGGTTTGCCATCGCCTTTCTCCCAAGGAGCAGGCGTCTTTTAATTTCGTGACTGCTGTCACCATCTGCAGTGATCATGGAGCCCAAGAAAGTAAAATCTCTCACTGCCTCCATTTCTTCCCCTTCTATTTGCCAGGAGGTGATGGGCCCAGTGGCCATGATCTTTGTTTTTTTGATGTTGAGCTTCAGACCATATTTTGCGCTCTCCTCTTTCACCCTCATTAAAAGGTTCTTTAATTCCTCCTCACTTTCTGCCATCAAGGTTGTGTCATCTGCATATCTGAGGTTGTTGATATTTCTTCCAGCGATCTTAATTCCGGCTTGGGATTCATCCAGCCCAGCCTTTCGCATGATGAATTCTGCATATAAGTTAAATAAGCAGGGAGACAATATACAGCCTTGCCGTACTCCTTTCCCAATTTTGAACCAATCAGTTGTTCCATATCCAGTTCTAACTGTAGCTTCTTGTTCCACATAGAGATTTCTCAGGAGACAGATGAGGTGATCAAGCACTCCCATTTCTTTAAGAACTTGCCATAGTTTGCTGTGATCGACACAGTCAAAGGCTTTTGCATAGTCAATGAAGCAGAAGTAGATGTCTTTCTGGAACTCTCTAGCTTTCTCCACAATCCAGCGCATGTTTGCAATTTGGTCTCTGGTTCCTCTGCCCCTTCGAAATCCAGCTTGCACTTCTGGGAGTTCTCGGTCCACATACTGTTTAAGCCTGCCTTGTAGAATTTTAAGCATAACCTTGCTAGTGTGTGAAATGAGTGCAATTGTGCGGTAGTTGGAGCATTCTTTGGCACTGCCCTTCTTTGGGATTGGGATGTAGACTGATCTTCTCCAATACTCTGGCCACTGCTGAGTTTTCCAAATTTGCTGGCATATTGAGTGTAGCACCTTAACAGCATCATCTTTTAAAATTTTAAATAGTTCAGCTGGAATATCATCACTTCCACTGGCCTTGTGGCCTTGAGCACATACCTCTCATCAATCATCTTGACACGCAGAGAAGATAAGAGCTGCATTCCATTATTCAGGGCTCGGAACCAAAAATGTCGGGATCTTCGCTCGGCCAAGCTGATAAAGCTCATTTTGCTCTGGCCGAGTCCTTCGTAATTGCCTCCCGATGGGATTAACGACCTGAGCCTTTGATGAGGCCCCAGGCACATTCCTATCCAGCAGAGAATCAAAGCAGCATGCGGAAGTGATGAGAGGTTTGGACTACATGGCTAAAGAGTTTGTTTCTTACTACGCAGACTGAAAACACATCCTCTCTCTCTGTGAAAGCAGAGAGCAACTGAACAACAAAGGAACAAGAAACCATTAACGTCACATCCATCTCCCGTGAGACTTCCAACAGTATGGAATGTGTGGAATGTAAACAGAGTCTTGTGACTCCAAAGCACTGCTCAGTGGCAAACAGAAACTAACAAACACCCATAGCACTTTCCAAGTAGTTGCGGGTGGGAGCAGTGGAAGTTTGGGAACCACTGCTCTGTGAGAACAGTTGCACATTTGAGAATATGATAGCTCACAGCTGAGATGCATAATATGGTGAACGAAGACGGATCAGAGAAGATCAGACCAAAGAATACACAGAGCCTTTGGAAAAAATACTGATCGAGATCTGCCTGAATATGAGAGTAGAATGGTAAAGTGAGAGGTAGCAGATAATGAAATGGAGAGGACCTTCACACAGGTGGCTGGAGGAGTGGAACAGACAAATGATTAAGTTGTGATCCTGGAGGAGGGGAATGAAACCATTAACAGACATTAAGAAACATCTTGAGATGGCAGAGATAGAGCTGAGAGAGAAATGATCCTGTGTACAAGGTGGAGTGAATTCAGAGGAAAAAACTACCAAGCCTGTGCCAATTCTCTTTGGGGGGGGGGGGGCGGGATGGAAGAAGAGGAAATGGAAGGAACTTTTTTGCAAATTAGGACGGAAAATCATGGCCAACAGGAAATGGGATTGGAAGAGATGGAACTGGGTACAAATTAATGAATATACAACAAGTGGATAACTATGGATTATTATCCTTATAATGGATGTTGTTTTTTTATTTTTGTTTTTGAGATAAGGTCCACATACCGGATTGGAAGAAGACTATTCTAGGCATGTAGTGATAATAACAACTGGGGAGCCCCTTTTGGACTTTTTTGTGGAAATGAGAATGAACTTGGGGTGTCTGGGGTTGAAGATTGGGAAAACATCATCTAGCTGAATGAGAAACAGCTGGATATAATCATGGAATACAGCTAGATACTAGCATTGAGAGCCAGTGTGGTGTAGTGGTTAGGAGCGGTAGACTCGTAATCTGGTGAACCAGGTTCATGTCTCCGCTCCTCCACATGTAGCTGCTGGGTGACCTTGGGCTAGTCACACTTCTTTGAAGTCTCTCAGCCCCACTCACTGTTGGCATGCAACCAAGGAAATGGGGGCAATTGGCAGGCCCCCCCAGCTGGCGCCAGCCCACTGGCCAGTGTGCCAGGTGATCTCCAGTCCTCGTTGCAGCATCTGCGACCTGAGCTTCAAAAGCTGGGGCATGCAACTCAGCAGGGTAAACGCGCAAACAGAAGTGGCAGGAGAGGCTGTGTGAGCATATTTACAAGCAATTTATTCAGCATACATCAGGACAAAAGGAAACATGTATGATGTCCTTCGTGTCCAAAGCAAGGCAGCTAAAAGCAAAAGCTATACACAAACAGAAGTTCCCAGCAAGCTTTGCTGGCGTATAAACAGACATATGACATACAACAATTCCACATGTCTGTTCTTAAGGTGGAATGGAATATTCTAACACCTTTCATTGTAACCTGTGTCACCTGTGTCGCAGTATTTCAACCCAACTGCAACCTCTGTACATTAACCTGAAGTTGTTCTCTGTTAACAACCTTAGACAACAGATCTGCAGGAATTTTGTTTCCTGGCATATAGGACACCTGAATGAGTCCTTTCTGAATACACTCCCTTGCACAATGTAACTTTATCTGCAAGTATTTGGTCCTTTGCTTGCAACTCTCTGAGGCCAGCAAAGCCAAACAGGACCCGTTGTCTTGATACACCTGTATAGGACATGTCACTTTGACCCTGACATCCTGAAACAGTTGCATCAACCATTCACAACCCATGAGTGAAAATGACAAGGCATTGAGTTCTGATTCATAGGGACTTAGGCTTACTGTTGTCTGCTTCTTGCACAGACAGTCAAACAGACAGTGGTTATACATGTAGCATACTCCAGAAGTGCTTGTACCATCCGTGGTGTCACTTCCAAAACTAGCATCTGCAAAGATTTCAAGACCTGCAGTCTTCTGACTGGTGAACCTCAGCCTGTAGTGCAAAGTCCCCTTCAAATAGCGGGCTATGCACTTCAGAGCTTTCCAATCCTGAACAGTAGGATTGTTGGCATGTCTGCTAAGCAGGTTAGTGCTTACAGCTATGACAGGTCTTGAACATCTAGCAATGAAATTTAACTTCCCTAGAATGCATCTGTACAGTGTGGTGTCAGAAAATGCTTCAGCAGTACTATCTACCTGGTAACCTGTCACCATCGGTGTGTCTGCTGGGTTTGCATCAACCAAATTCAGCCTGGTTAATACATCAGCAATTTTCTGTGTTTGGTGTACCAGAAAATAACCTGCTTGGTCCCTCTCCACCTGCAAAGAAAGATAGTTGGATACCTCGCCAAGATGCTTCATGTCAAAGTGCTCCTTCAGCTGAGCTAGGGTGCTTTGGTACAAAGCCTGATTCTTCCAAAACAGAAGAATATAATCAACAAAATACAAACAATACAGTTTGTTTTGCCCCTCCTCCTTGACAAAGACACATGAATCAGCTTTGCCTTGGTGAAAACCAAGAGAAAGCAATGTCTCAGTGAGTTTTGTGTTCCAACACCTGGCACTCTGCTTGAGACCATATAAGGACGGGAGTAATCCAAGTGCACTTTATACCCAAAGTACAATCTGCACCAAGGCAGGGGCTGACTGGAAGGAGGCAAGAATGTGGAGAAGGGAAAATTATTTAGCAGATGGAAGAGAAATGAAGAGGAACATGGCTCCTGTGAAGGAATATCAAGTGATGCCCATGTTAGATTTTAATCACAGCTGTAGTATAGGCAGAAAATATTTCACTTTCAGTGCATGTAGAATTTGTCAGTGTTTGAAAAAGAAAAGGTTCTGACCTCCTTTTTACTCCTCAGACCTTAGTTGGCACAAAGAGTCCTTAAGAAAGAGTACTTTGCAGAATGCTACTTTTATTCTCAAAAATCTCAAAAGTCTTCTTATCCAACCACGACCAACAGCTTTTACACACAGCAAACGCAACCAGCTTTCTACCATCCAACCAACCCACACCAACACTAACATTAACCACTCTATATATACAGGTACAATTTGGTGAAAGGTTGCATGAGTCATTGTAGGCCACTGACTTAGTTCTTTTAGCATTAAAGAAACAGCGGCCAATTTTTAGCCATGACAGAATTATTGGAACTTGAGAGGACGAGTGCTTGGAGGACCAGAGATAATTTACTCTGGAGGTCTACGTGCCTCTCTACTACCTGCCAGCACAGCTATCAGGCCAATGGGAGGGATCATAGCTCTGGAGAACAGGATTTGCATGCAGCAGGTCCCACATTCAATGTCTGGCACTTCCAGCCAAATAACTCAGGTGGCTGCAGATGGGGAAATACTTTTCCCTGCCTGAGACCCTGGAAAGCCATGGCCAGTGAGATCGACAAATAGTTTGGCTTGGAAAAAGGAAGGTTCCTCCGTTACTAAATCCAACTTCTGACAGAAAGGAACAAAATGGCTGGATTTAGAGCATGCAAGAAGAAAGCTTGTATCCCTTAAGAAAAGGATTGGGTAAGCTTCAGTCTGTGGGGCAATATTGGCCCCCAAGGCTGTATTCCCCAAACCATGCCTACCCAGCCACCATCAGCTGGCATCACTAGTGACAACATATGATGGGAGGTAGGGTTAAATCCTGCAATGCCTGTGGCATGCCTTTTCCTACTAGTGTTTTTATACTATAAAGCACTCAGCAACCCTCAGGTGAAGGGCAGTGTACAAAACAAACTAACTAACTAACTAACTAACTAACTCCCACTCTTCAGCTGATGAGAAGTTAAATCCTGCTCAAGCTTAGCAGAAAGATATCAGAAAGGTATTTCCAAAACACTGTTCTCCAAAGCAGCTCCAAAGCAGTTAAGGCATGTTTGGCTGGGAAGGGGGTTCCAGGTCAAAGATCCCAAGCCCTTCACCCTCTCTGCAGAAGCCACTGGGGCTCCTGTGGGAACCTACAGTTTTGTATTCTGCTTCCCCTGCAGTAAAGCCCACCAGGGGTATTATATTATTGTTGTTGTTGTTGTTGTTGTTGTTGTTGTTGTTGTTGTTGTTGTTGTTGTTGTTGCTGCTGCTGCTGCTGCTGCTGCTGCTGCTGCTGCTGCTGCTGTATTTATTTATACCCCGCCTTTTTCCCTAATGGGACTCAAGGCGGCTGACAACTAAAATAGAAACAGCTATAAACATATTAAAAAACAAGCATTAGTAGACTATATATATATATATATATATATATATATATATATATATATATATAGCAGTATTATTTTGGAATACACACACACCATTAAAATAAAAAACACCACAGCACCAGCCCTTTCCTTAAAAGTAAGCAGCCATAATAGGAAAGACAGTTCCAAAGGGCTGATTGCAGCAAATTGCTGATTCTGTAGGTTCACCCTATCTATACTGTAATTAGTTAATAGGATCTTATTTCCCAAATGACTCTGGAAAAATGGGCTTGTAAAGCTGGCTTGACACTCATATCATCCAAAAGATATCTGCTGTGGCATTTGGCTTAGGGTTCTTGCTTTTACCCTAAGTTCTCTACCCAAGTACAGAGTTGCCTTACTCATTAGTCCATGTATTTGTGTCTTTTCTTTCTCTTTATCTACTTGCTGGCCAAAGTGTTAGAGAGGCCATTACTTTGGAACGTTCAGCAGAGATAAACCATATTTCTGAAGAACACCCTGGAAACCCTGTTAATTCACAGGCTGGAATGTTACATCCGCTGGAAAGGGGGATGTGTTACTGATGGAAGCAGTACCCTGGGCAGTGAAGGGCTCCTAAATATCCAAGTGGCTCCACCAAGCCAGGGTGGTAACTGGCTCTCCTCAACAGGAAGGGCTTATAAAAGACTTCTGAATGAACAGAGATGAGAAACCAGAACAACAACTCAATGCCAAAAAGGATCTGCACCCTCAATGTTGTGGGCCCAACTCTATGGAACTCCCCACAAGAAGTTAGACAGGCACTGTCCCTACTGAGTTTCAGACATCTGGTCAATATCATTATGTTTCAGGAGGCCACTGCACCCTGAATGCTTCTCGGATGTTTTGCATTACTTTCTTTTTTCTTTTTAGATTCTTTAGGTTTCTTTTGGTGGTTTAATTTAGTTCTTAAATTATGTATATGGTATAGCTTATTGTTGTAAGCTGCTTTGAGATCTAGATGGTGAAAAGCAGGATAAAAACTTTGAAATAAAAATAATAATCTGGAGTCTAAGAGCAAATGGAGAGCCACAGGTACCCATGTAGTACAGTTTTGGATAATAATAGGTTTCTCCTGGATCTGGCTCACATAAAGTCTTGGCTTCTTCCTTGATTGACTCCTGGGCCCTCATTCAACAGCTGCCTATGACTAATCAGGGATAGGGAACTTGTAGCCCTTCAGATTCTGCTGAACTGCAACTCCTTCACCCCAGCCCCCAGCTGGGGCTTGATGGGCATTACGGTCTAATGACATCTGGAGGGCCACAGGTTCCCCCATCCCTGCTCCTGCCGACACCTGCACCTCAAGGGAGGAGACACACAGGTAGCCAAGGGATGCCAACTGAACTGAAAGTGGCTGCCCACCAGACTTCCAGTTGATTCACAGAGCTGAAAGCAAGCGGGATTCAATCCTCGGGAGAATCCAGCTTCTCGGGGGGGGGGGGTTGCATAGGCGCTGCAAGCCCCCAAAAACCTCAGAAGGCAAATTCTGAGGGCAGGTTCCCAGCGAGCCAAAGAGCGGTCTCTCCGCCAGACAAAACATTCCTTTTAGGAGTGAGAGAGTTGGTGAGATCGAGACGCCGGCTTGGGGTCGCCATATTCTACTCCCGAGAAGTGCAGCCTCAAGCTTGCCCAGCACAGTGATCGACTCCAAAGGAAAAGAAATCCGCATTTGAATTGGTGAGAGACAAAAGACTTTTAAATTTAAATACAATTCGTATGCAGCGGGGTGGAAAAAAGGAGGTAAGCCCTGTCTGGGAATTGCATTGGGAAGCAGGACGCTCTTACAGAACAGAAAAGGCTTGATGTTCCCTACTGTGGAATTTATTGCTTTAAAGTAAACACATTTGCTGGAGAAGAGGATTATATATAATAAACTTAAAAGAGGTGAAAGCCTCTGTTTGTGGATATTAGCGATCTGTCTGGAATCTCTGCTTTTGCAGGAAGAGAACCTCCTGAAAACTTTTACTTTCAGTTTTAGTAACTGCGTAGCAGAAATTAAAACTTTGAAGTGCAGCCTTTCTTTTTAACTTTAAATGGTCCAAACCACAGAAGCTTGGAGATACTACTGAGACCAAATTGAAAGTAACTTGGATATATATTTATTTATTTATTTATTTATTATTTTATTACTTTTTATTGCGGCTAATTTAGGGAAGTGTGGAGCGGAGAGTAAAACAATAAATCAACCCCTGCTTTCCTTCTTGGAGTGGATTGTTAGAGCTGGAGGACTGGCGTCTAGAGAGAATCTCCTATCCTCCTTTTGATAAATACACTGTCTTCCCTTCTGCTTTCTGGATTATTTTTGGATTATTGGATTGGCATCTTCTTTATTTTCCTCCTCTTTTGACTGATGGATAATTGGTCTGCATGTGGAATTAGGCTGAAAAGCAGCTGAAGAAGTGGTTTGTTTTATATTTGGTTCTATTTTTTCCTTTGTTGGTGGACAGGGGTTTTTTTTTTTGGGGGGGGGTCTTTTTTGTTTTTTTGTTTTTTTCTTTTCCCCTCCCCCCTTTTTATTATTAATTATTAATGCCGCTTACTTTTAAGGATTGGCCAAACAAGAGGCAGAAGGAAACAATTTTTATTTACATTTTAACCTTCAACTGGGTGGTTTTTGGGGCTCACTCATTGAAATTGTGGATTAGCCATTTAAGAGGCAGGAAAACTGCTGTGGTGATATCTAGTGGTGAAAGGGGGGGATTACAATTAAGTGACTTCAATTACAAATATACAATTAGTTATAAAATTACAATTAAGTAATGGCAGAAAAAAAGAAGGTAGGAGATGGAGGGACACCACTAGAGAGGAGAGCGTCAAAACAAGAAAGTGAGAATAAAAGTGAAATTTTGAAAATGTTTGCAGAAATAAAAAAGGACATCAAACAGAGTGAAAGAAATATTGAGACAAGACTGCAGCAAATGGATCAAAAATATGATTTGACAGTTGAAGAATTGAAAGGCCAGTTGAAGGAAATAACAAAAAGAACACAAAGTTTGGAGGAAGGAATGAAGTGGACAAAACAAGAAGTAAGAGATATTAAAAAAGAAGAGGGAAAAGTTAAGACAGAAGTTTCAGAAATCAACAAAACACAAGAAGAGCTATGGGATGCGATTGCTATGAATGAACTGAGGCAGAGAGAAACAAATTTGAGATTGAGATCTGTACCAGAAACAAATTTTAGAAAAATTAACAACAGAAATTGCACAATGGTTAAATATGGAAGCACAAGACGTGGCAAAAACAATTCAAAATGCATTTAGGATTAAGACAAGAACAACAAAGGCAAAAAAATTCCCAGGAGACTGTTTGATTATATTTAAAGACAGAGAAATGAAAAATTTGATTTTGCAGAAGAATAGAGAAAAAAGATTATGTATTGATGGAGTGAATACAATCATATTTAAATACGTCCCACTTCGGTCGTTGAAAAAACGCGACCAATATAGGACATTAACACAGATTTTGAGGGAAAATAATATTGAATTTAAATAGGAATTTAAAGAAGGAGTCTCATTCTACTATAAGGAGAAAAAAGTTAAATTTAAGAATGTGACACACAAATTTCTGAGAAGGTATAAAGAATTGTGAAAAGGAGAAGAGGCAGCAGCAGCAGAACGAGGAGGAGGAGGAGGAGGATTTAAAAACCTTAAGAACTTTACTACAAAGGAGGCCAAAATGGCATTGAAATTATGGACATGGAATGTAAATGGCATTAACAATAGGAATAAAAGGAGCAGAATTGGACATTTTTCGTTAAAAAAGAATTTGGATATTATCTGCTTACAAGAGCTAGAAAACATAGAAGAGTACTGATCAACAAAAAAATAGGAAATGAGTTTATCTCATCTGATAAAAGTAAGAAGAGAGGAGTGGTGATGTATATAAAAAATAAAATAGAGGCTCGACAAATCTTTAAGGACTAAGAAGGCAGAGTAATAGCAGTACAAGTCACCTGGCAAGGTGAAAAATTGATAATTGTTGGAACCTATGCACCTAATGGTAGTAAGATGGAATTTTACAAAGATTTGGAAGAAAAACTTGTTTGAATTTATGGATCAAAAAATTATAATTATGGGAGACATGAATGGAGTAGTCTCATTGGAAATAGAACAAGGAAAAAAGAGAATAGGAAAGAAAGGAAGTTACCAAAGACCTTTTTCTCTATGATAGAGAATTGTAATTTAATAGATGTTTGGAGACTAAAACACCCATTAGACAAACAATTTACATATTTCTCAAAACCAAATCAATCAGCTTCTACAATTGACTATGTATGGCTTTCCAGTGAATTAACACCCAGAGTAACAAAAATAGAAATACAACCAAAGATATTTTCGGATCCTAATGCAATTAGATGTGAAATAAAAGAATTGGATGTAAAGACCTTTCGATGGAGACTGAATGAAAATTTGTTAGAAGATAAAAAACTAATGAGAAGGCTCAAAAGATGCTAACAGAATATTTTGTTAATAATTGTAATAAAGGAAATAAAATAAGTGTTGTTTGGGACGCTAGTAAAGCAGTTATGCGAGGCTTCTTTATACAACAAAATAGCATCCGGAATAAATTTAGAGAGAAAGGTAAAAAGGAGATCTTATATCAGATTATGGAAAATGAGAAAAAACTAATAAAAAATCCGAGAGATTTAAGAATTAATCAAAATATTAAGATGCTACAAAGCCAATTTGCAAATCAATCAAGAAGTGAAATGGAATATTAAAAGAATGAGACAGAAGAACTTTGAACATGCCAACAAATCAGGTAAATGGTTGGCGTGGCAAATAAAAAACTGGAAAGCTCTAAGTACAATAAATAAAATAATATTGGATGGAAAAGAAGTATAAAATCTGAAAGAAATTAGAAAAGGAGTTATTAACTTTTATAAACAACTGTATTAAAAAACTGGAAAGGAAGACGTAAAAAAGATAGAGGAATTCCTGAAACAGAAAGGAGTGCAACAAATCCTGACAGAGAAGAAGGAACGACTAAATGAAAGAATAGCGGAAGAAGAAATTAAAGAAGCAATAAAGCAATTGAAAAGTGGAAAGGTACCAGGGCCAGATGGATTTACAGCAAAATACTACAA
Source organism: Podarcis melisellensis (assembly GCF_964234715.1). Taxonomy (NCBI): domain Eukaryota; kingdom Metazoa; phylum Chordata; class Lepidosauria; order Squamata; family Lacertidae; genus Podarcis; species Podarcis melisellensis. Next base: position 11,984,815 of record NC_138535.1, read on the forward strand.
GGAATTAAAGCACACCGTACTTGTACCGTTGAAAGAAGTGATGAATAATATATGAAACAATGGAGAAATACCAGAAACATGGAAAGAAGCATATATTACATTAATACCAAAACCAGATTCTGACTTACTACAAGTGAAAAATTATAGGCCAATTTCGCTGTTGAATAATAACTATAAGCTATTTGCTAGTATTTTAGTGAACAGATTGAAAAAAGTAATGAATGAGATAATACATGAAGATCAAGCAGGTTTTCTTCCTGGTCGCCAGATGAAAGATAACATAAGGAATATTGTGAACATAATTGAATATCTGACGGCCAGGAATGATAAACAAGCGAAGTTAATACAAAAAAAATCCTTCCAGTAGCACCTTAAAGACCAACTAAGTTAGTTCTTGGTATGAGCTTTCGTGTGCATGCACACTTCTTCATATACCCACGTATTTCGTGTGCATGCACACGAAAGCTCATACCAAGAACTAACTTAGTTGGTCTTTAAGGTGCTACTGGAAGGAAATTTTTTGTTTTGACTATGGCAGACCAACACGGCTACCTATCTGTAAGCGAAGTTAATGTTTGTAGATGCAGAAAAGGCCTTTGATAATATATCTTGGGAATTTATGATAAAGAATATTGAATTAATGGGCATTGGACAATTGTTTATGAAAGGTATAAAAGCTATATACTCTGATCAAAAAGCAAAATTGATAGTAAATAATATAATAACTGAAAATATTGAAATTACGAAAGGTACAAGACAAGGGTGTCCGCTTTCACCGTTATTATTCATATTGGTACTGGACGTCTTTCTAAGGACAATAAGAGAAAATGAGAAAATAAAAGGAATTTCAGTTGGCCGGAAAGAACATAAAGTGAAAGCCTTCGCAGACGACTTGGTACTAACTATAGAAGAACCATTAAATAATGCCAAAGAAGTTATTAAAGAAATAGAACAATTTGGACAAGTAGCAGGTTTTAAATTAAACAAAAGCAAGACTAAAATATTAGTTAAAAATATGAAACAAGACTTGGTTGATATGTTGCAGCAGGAAATTGGTATAAAAGTAGTTAAAAAAGTTAAGTATTTAGGAATCTGGTTAACCACAATGAATATAGATTTATTTCAAAATAACTATACACCGGTGTGGAATGGAATTAAGAGAGACATGGAAATATGGGGAAGAATGAAATTAACATTTTGGGGAAGGATTTCAACTATAAAAATGAATGTGCTACCAAAGATGTTATTTTTGTTTCAATCAATTTAAATAATCCAGGGGGCAGCAACTTTTAAAGAATGGCAAGAAGCAATTTCAAGACATGTCTGGCAGGGGAAGAAACCGGGAATACAATATAAATTGTTAACAGATGTTAAAGAAAGAGGGGGCTTTGCCCTGCCAGACTTGAAGTTGTACTATGAAGTTGTATTATGAAGCGGTTTGCCTCTGTTGGTTAAAGGAATGGAGGCTGTTAAGAAATACAGATTTGTTGGATTTGGAAGGTTATGACAATAGATTTGGTTGGCACACATATTTATGGTATAATAAAACAAAAATCCATAAAGAATTTGGTAATCACATATTTCGAAGATTTTTATATGAAGTATGGGACAGGTATAAAAACTTACTAGAACGTAAAACACCATGGTGGTTATCCCCATTAGAAGCTATGAGTGTGAAAAAGATAAATATGAGTAAAAATTGGGTTACCTATGAGAAATTGTTGGGGGGGAAAGGAAATAAATGGAAAATGAAACCATATGAAGAGGTTAAAGAATATGTAAATGATTGGTTGCACTATCGCCAAGTCAATGAAATATATAAAGAGGATTTAAAGGAAAAAGGATTCGATGATAAAAAAATCAAAATTTGAAATAGAAATATTAAACAATGAATGTAAAATAATGTCTAAAATGTATAAAATACTGTTGGAATGGCATTTGAAAGATGAGGAAGTGAAATCGGTAATGATACATTGGGCAAAAGACTTTGGATATAATATACAGTTTGAAGAATGGGAAAGGTTGTGGAAGGAAAGGATAAAAGGAAAGGATAAGAGAATATGATGAAAATGATGTATAGATGGTATATTACACCAGTGAAATTAGCTAAAATGTATAAGACAAATAATAAATGTTGGAAATGTAAAGAAAAAGAAGGAACATTTTATCATATGTGGTGGGAATGTAAAAAAGTAAAGAACGTCTGGGAAATGATATATAATGAGATGAAAAAGATCTTGAAATACACATTCTTAAAAAAAACAGAAGCATTTTTACTTGGTATTATAGGTCAAGACATTAATAGGCAAGTTGTTAAATTGTTTTTATACGCAACAACTGCGGCAAGAGTATTATTAGCCCAGAAATGGAAACAAGAACAAATTCCGACAAAAGAATGGCAGACGAAATTAATGGACTATGCAGAACTGGACAAAATGACAGGAAGGATTCGAAACCTGCGGGACCAGAGATTTACAGAAGATTGGAAGTATATGAATTATTTGAAGAGCAACTGTAATCAACAAATTACGCTAGTAGGATTACAAGAAGTTTTGTAAGGAGAAATATACAAAGTGTTACAAAGTAGAAAAAGATAGATATTGGTTATGAGTTTGAAATGTAATAGGGAAGATACGAAATGCATACTGAGAGATTAGATTGGAAAATTTTCAGACAGGATTGATGGAAGTCAAGAATTTGAATAAGATGTAAAAGTATGTTTAATTACTGTTGAAAATGATATGTTAAAAAAACAAATAAAAATTATATTAAAAAAAAGAAAGTGGCTGCCCACCAGCTGCCAAGTCACACAAGTTTGACAATCCAGCACTTCTCATTTTTAAATTACAAAAAACTCACAAGGCTGAGGCATGGCCTGACCTGTCTTCTTTGTTGACTTGGGAGTAGTAAGACCTCTGGCAAATAGCAGAGTAGAAGGAAAAGGCTTCATTCAGGTAGCTGGTTTCAGACGTGCGAAGGCTGTGTGGGAAGAAACACAAAGGGCTCAGTGCTCTGCTAGATAAACATGTACCCCTCCTGCCCTTGGCTGAGAGGGCTGCCCATCTCACAGCAGTCCTCCTGGCACTTCTGACATTCCACTGAACTTTTTGCCACTCTTAATTGCTAAGGCCAGCAAGACTTTCACTATAGAGAGACTGAGACAGACAGACAGACAGACACACAGACACACAGACACACACACACACACATGCTGCATCCAGGAAGGGTTGTCACTTGCTAGTAGTGGTAGTAAAGCTGCCAAATCTTGGAAGTGTTGTGGTTCTGGACAGTGAAGAGTTAACACTCCAGGAGCGTTCTTATCAATTGGGTGCACTGCCCACATGACCCGGGCATTTTCCTTTGATCTGTGCTCTCTGGGGGTTGCTGAGAGCAGTCTGTCTGGGAATGTGAGCAAGGTAGATCAAGAATTGCAAGAGCAAATAATTGGCCTGGGGACTGTCTGGTAACTTTTGTGAATATGGATATTAGAAATAAAATACTACAAATTAGCAGTAAGACAAAACTTAAAATTCAGGAAACAGACATAATCATTCATAAAATTGTTCCATCAAGGCTTTTAAGAAAAAGGGGAAAATATAAACCTTCAGTGGAAACCATAAATAAAAAATCAATTGTGCACAGATGGGAATTCCCTGAGGGAATTTCCTTTCTTTATAAAGGGAAAAAGAGAAGATTTTTTACATGGGAGGACGCTGACAAATTTTGGAGAACATATAGAGAAGAATTAGAAGGCAAAAGACAGCTGGGAGGCGGGGCGGATGATCTTAAAAAACAACCAGAGGAGGACAAATCTTAAGCATTAAGGACAAGTGACTTCTCTGACTTTATTATTATTTTTATTATTTTTAAGAAGTTGAATCACTGTGTAGTAAATAATGGAATTAAGGATTGTTACTTGGAAGGTAAATGGTTTAAATGATAAACAGAAAAGAAATAAGGTGGAATATATACTCAGCAAACAGAAATTGGTTTTGATATGTTTGCAAGAAACTCATATCACAAAACAACACACAATAATTTTATCCAATAAGACTTGATTTTGTTTCTTCAGATAAATCCAAGAAGAACTGAGTTGTAATATATGCAAAAAAGCATTTTGAGCCAAAATTGATCTATAAAGATTCACAAGGAAGGGTCGTTGTGATAGAAATAACAGTCCAGGGGGAGAAAATTAAAGTTATCGGCTTCTACGCACCGAATGAAAAAAAAAGTTAATTTTATCAAAAGCTGGAATGAGAGTTGGGGGAGTTTATTGGAGAGAAAATTATATTTTTAGGAGACCAAAATGGCGTGGTAAATCCTGATTTAGACAGATCCAAAAAGACTACTAAAAACAGCAAATAAAACTCCCAAAAACCTTTTTTCAGTTAGTAGATTTGTTAAGTTTAGAGGACGCATGAAGAATACAAAATCCGACAGTGAAAGAATACACTTCCCCCCTCTACCCTAATAACTCGGCAGGAAGAATTGATGCCATCTGGCTAACAAAAGATTTGACAGTCAAAATATGTAAATCTGAAATTCAACCAAAGACAATAGCTGACCATAATGCAGTACAAGTAACACTGACTTGGACCGTCCCTTGGATCTTTCCGGGCCCCAAGCTGTTATTTGTCACTGCTCAATGACCCACCCTTGCATCATGGTGTTCCCCTTCTGTTGTTAGATGTATTGGTTTTTTATGCTTCTGTGCTTTTATGTTTGCACATATTTTATGGGCTAATAGCCGTAAATAAATTTGAAATTGAAATTGAAATAACACTGACTTGGGGAAAGAGGAAATCTATAAGATAGAGATTAAATGAAACTTTATTGAGAGATGAAACAATAATAGAAAAAGCAAAAAAGACCTTAAAGGAATTTTTTGAATTGAATTTAAATAAGGACACTGATTTAAAAATAGTCTGGGATGCTAGTAAAGCTGTCTTAAGAGGTTTCTTTATTCAACAAAACGTAATTCAAAGAAAACAAAAGGAAAAAACAAACAAGAAATCTTAGAGGAGATTAGAAAAAGCGAGTTGGAATTATACAAAAAACCTGTCAGGGAACTGCCATCGGCTCAGGGCGAGAGATAGAAGGGCAGCTGTGTTACAGGGAGCCTCCGAAAATCTTGCGAAGCAATTCTTCTTCCAGTGAGGAGGAAAGCCCCACCTCTGAGTGGAGAAGAGGTACAAGGACGAGAGGATGCTAGGAAGAGCCTTAACACCGCGCCTGAGCAAGCCGGAGAGGCGGGAAGCATGCCCTTGCCATCGCCCATCCTGCGCAGTAGTCTGAAGCTCAGGGAGGGGCGGAAACGGCTGGGGGTGACGAGACTTTTATGGTGGGGGGGGGGTACAAAAAAAGACCACTCCCGGGTTCTGCTAGCGATTGAGCCAGACATGAACTTATGACGCTCTTCACTGTAAATAGTTTGCACCAAAATAAAGCCTGTAAAAGACAGGTCGGAGTCCTGCCTGGTTACTCTCGAGCAACTACAACAGCACCTGACAAAACCAAATAGTGTAGAATTAAAAAGAAATATTAAGATACTACAATCTCAATATTTAATGCTAATAAACACAGAAATGGAATGGAAATTAAGATTATTGAAACAAAAACCTTCGAACACGCTAATAAACCAGGAAGGTTATTAGCATGGCAATTAAAAAAGAGAGAGGCAGAAAGGCTTATAAATAGAGTTAAGTGCGAAGGCAACATAATAAACAACCCTAAAGAAATAGAGAAATGATTTGTCAAATTCTTCCCCCCCCCCCAAATAATATTTATTATTTTCAGTAGGTAAACATAATAAAAAAGAAGAGATTAACAATAATAAAGACAAACAAAAAATAGGAGAAAAAGAGAGAAAAGAAAAAAGATACATACAACATATTGCCACTTAATTAATTAAAATTAAGTACCATCCATCTTCATAAACATAGTATTTGAGTTCCTCGAATCTCTTCCATCCAAATTTATATGTAATTATATGTAGCAGTTTCCAATATCAGTGTTTCAGAAAGCCATATCACAGTCCTAATCATGTTACATAACTTTCCTTATCGTAGATTTTCTTATTTGTAAATTTAATTCCATTTTAATCCTAGGCCTAATTGTTTCTTTCAAGTGATTACATATCTTTAATATTACAATATTTGTTCAAATAGTCTTTAAATTTCTTCCAATCTTCTTAGTGTTCCTCTTCTTTCTGGTCGCGGATTCTCCCGGTGAGGTCAGCCAGCTCCATAAACTCCATCATCTTCATCTGCCATTCTTCTACCGTTGGTAATTCTTGTGTTTTCCATTTCTTGGCTAATAAAATCTGTGCAGCAGTTGTGGCATACAAAAATACTTTTACATCTTTTTGGGGCAGTTCAGAACCTGTTATTCCAAGGAGAAAGGCTTCTGGTTTCTTCATAAATGTATATTTCATCATTTTTTTAATTCATTAAAAAAATTTCCCCAGAAGTCTATTACCTTGGAGCAAGTCCACCATATATGATAGAAAGTACCTTCCTTTTCTTTACATTTCCAGCATAAATTATCACAATTGTGGTAGATCTTCGCCAGTTTAACAGGGGTTAAGTACCATCTATACATCATTTTCATAATATTTTCCTTTAGCATTGTACACGCAGTAAACTTAACCCCTTTCTTCCAAAGTCTCTCGCAATCCTCCAGCATTATATTATGTCCCACATCTTGTGCCCAATCAATCATAACTGATTTTACTTGCTCATCTTTTGTATGCCACTCCAATAACAAACTATACATTTTAGACAAATTTTTAACATTAGTATCTAACAACTCCTTTTCCAGTTTGGTTTTCTCAATTGCAAAACCTTTTTTCTTATCAATCTTAAATAATTCATTCATTTGGTAATATTGAAGCCAATTTACTTTATCTTTGATTTGTTCAAATAATTTTAACTTAAATCCCTCCCCATCTTCAACCAATAAATCTGAGTATCTCAACCACTTATTTTCCATATTAAGCTTTTTTTATGCCTGCGCTTCCATTGGTGAAATCCATTTGGGTGTTTTTCTTACCAAAAGATCCTGATATCTAGACCAAACATTAAAAAGTGCCTTCCTAATTATATGATTCTTAAAGCCACTGTGGGCCTTTATTTTGTCATACCAAAGATATGCATGCCAGCCAAACCTATTGTCCAATCCTTCTAGGTCCAAAATGTCCTCATTTTCTAAATTGATCCAATCTTTAATCCAGCAGAAATATATCTTTAAATCAGGTAGGGAAAAGCCTCCTCTTTTTTTTGAATCTGTAAGTAATTTATACTTAATTCTCGTTTTTTTCCCTTGCCAGATAAATTTGGACAGGGCCTTCTGCCATTCTTTAAAACATTTGACATTATCAATAATAGGTAAAGTTTGAAATAAAAACAGCATTTTCGGCAATACATTCATCTTAACCACCGATATTCGTCCCATAAGTGAAAATTTTAAGTTTGACCAAATCTCTAAATCTCTTTTTATTTCATTCCATACTTTCTCATAATTATCTTTATACAAATTCAAATTCTTAACTGTTAAATTCACACCCAAGTATTTAACCTTCTTCATAAATGCTAGGCCTGTTTTTTCTATTGGGGTTTTTCTTTCAACTTTATCTAGGTTTTTATCGATTACTTTGGTTTTGCTCTTGTTTAATTTAAAACCAGCCAGCTGACCATACTCCTGTATCATCTCCAGTGCTTTTACTGCACTGGTCTCTGGATCCTGTAAGGTTAAAACCAAATCATCAGCAAAGGCTTTTAATTTATATTGCTTAGTGCCCACTACAATGCCCTTGACTTTCTCTTCTTTTCTCAAACTGTTCAGCAAGACCTCCAGGACCACAATAAATAATAGAGGGGAAAGTGGGCACCCTTGCCTGGTTCCTTTCTCAATTTTAATTTCTTCCGATACCACATTATTAATAATAATTTTAGCTTTTTGTTCAGAATAGATCGCTTTGATACTATTTAAAAATTGTTGACCAACCTCAATACTTTCCAATTTTTTTCCCATAAAAAGCCAAGAGATATTATCAAAGGCTTTCTCCGCATCAATAAACATTAATAATGCTTTGGTGTTTCTCTTAGTCTCTAATCTTTCCAGAATATCCACTATATTTCTAATATTATCTTTCATATGTCTCAGTCTCAGTCAGTTTTATTGCACATAGCCAAAGGCTGCCGCAATGTACACAGAATTATTTGACAATTAAAATAAAATATACTGAATTGATAAAAAAGACTTAAAACATTTATATTATTAAAACATTACGTACTCTAAACAAACCTATAAAAGTACCCCAATGTACAAATAAAAACATTAAACAATAAAATTCATGAGCTAAAATCATCACATGGTCACTAATGTTAAAAACAATATCAATTAATACAGTGTGCAATTTATACTCAGAGTTTGGTGACAAAGATAGAGCATAGCCTGAGGTAGATAGATAGGATCAAATAAATTCATCTCCTTTACAGTTAATGGCTACCTTGGCTATATAATTTGCTCTAATTTTCCTAGTAGGAGTTGCAAAAAGTGCTACCCGCCAGGTCACATACTTATCTGTGTCTGCAAGGAGATATAAAATCATATCAAGGGGGTTCTGGCCAGGGGACCCTGTCATTATAGGTACCAAAAATCTTTTTCTTGCATCATTATATAACGGACAGTGCAAGATATAATGCATAAGGTCCTCTACTTCAGAACATCCCCTAATGCAAACACGTTCGTTTTTTTTGGTATGCCTCTGTGTCTCCCATCTCTACAAGCAGAGCTTATTGTATTTAGTCGTAGCTCTGTAAAAGCTTTTCGAAGCTGTGCAAAAGTCAATTCATTAAAATAAGATATGTGTTCATTGACCTCTCTAAGTTTAAAATACAATGGGGCGCATGTAGATGTGCACATAGAGTTTAGATCATTTTTAGTTCCCACTGCCCTTATGGTTCGTTTAAAAATATTTTTCTGTGAATATAAGGGGAGATCTTTAATCTCACTCACTGAGAGGTCATATTTGCCCATCAGTTGGGCAGCATGATGTACCCAGTTTTTAAGGGGTTATCCATTTGAGAGCTCAATCAGGCATTTTTTTGGTAGCCTAGTGTTGTCCATCTGTTGAACTCTAAACCAGTAACATAGAATTCTTTTATCTATTTGGCTCTCTATGCTTAACATGCGAGTTTCCAACCTGACCATGGCAGAATGCACGTCTTTGGGTAAACCTAAAAGAACTCTTAAAAAATAATTCTGTGGGGGTTCCAGACCGGAGACCTTTGAGGTACCCCAAACCTCTGCACCATATAAAATCTGGGCCATTGTTTTTGCTTTATACACAGATAGAGCTGGGTTGACCAGATTTCCACCTTTACAGGCAGCGAATTTCAGAATTGCTTTTGCTGATTTAAAGGCTTGCAATTTAATATTGGATAGCTGTGTATTCCAAGATGCCGTTTCTGAATAAATCAATCCCAGATATTTAAACGTATTTACTTGATTTATGATGTGTTCATCCAGGTGCCAAACATGCTTTTTAGAACACTTCCCAAATACAATGACCTGCGTCTTATTATAGTTTATAGATAAAGCATTCCTCGTGCAATAAGAACTTAATTTTGCAAACAGCTACCACCTGGGTTCTAGATACAAGTACTAGGTCATCAGCATACATTAAAACTGAGAGTTTTTGGTCGAGAATTGTGACAGGGGCAAACTGTAGGCCCTCCAGTTCTTTAACCATGTCATTAATATAAAAATTGAACAGGAAAGGTGCCAAAATGCATCCCTGTTTGACTCCAGTAATGGTCTTAATTCTAGTGGTGAGATGGCCAGCCAGATCCACCTTTACTTGTATTGATGTGTCAGTATATAATGTTTTGATGAGAAATAATAGACGGAGGTCTATATTTGTCTTTTCCAATTTTTGCCACAATGCGTGTCTTGGGACCGTATCAAAAGCTGACTTTAGATCGATAAAAGCAACATATAATTTTTGCTTCAAATTATGGATTTACATAGCAGAAAGTTCAGCACAAAGCAGTGGTCCAATGTGGATTTCCCTCTTTGGAAACCTGCCTGGACTTCAGATATCACCTTATTTGTATCTGCCCATTCTTCTAGTCTCCCAAGAAGGAGCCTGGCATATAGTTTGGAGGCTACATCTAACAAACTAATGGGTCTATAATTGGCAGGGTTTTTCTTATCACCCTTTTTATATATTGGGGCAATTATACTCAACTTCCACCCTTCAGGTATGCGACCTGAGCTGTTAATGTATGAAAACAATTTAGCAAAAATGGGTGACCAGAAATCAGGTCTTAGCTTATAGATCTCCATTGGGATCATGTCTTCTCCTGGAGCTTTATTAGCTAGTTGGCTTGCGATTAGCCTGTTAATCTGATTGGGCATGACGTCTGGCCATTGTGGCAGTTCTGATAACTGAGTATAGTAAACTTGTGGGGGTGGGTCAGGACAGGGGCCATATATTTCTGTAAAATACGTCACCCAATCCTTTCCTTGGACAGATGATTCTAACGAGTAGCCCAGCCCATTTGTGCCTTGGGCAACCAGATGCCAAAATTTCCGTGAGTCCTTTTGAAGTGCTGCATCTCCCACTTCCGGAGGCGGCGCCATTGGCAATGGCGGATTCCCTCTAGTTCTGAGGGAGTAAGCTCCGCGGAAACCGGGTCTTGCCGCTATGGCGAAGCGGGGACCCTTTCGAAATCACAGGCGGGTGAAGCCTGTGACCGTGGGACTCGGCGGGCAACCTTAGCGCCCCCCCAATCTGCGAAGGAACCCTGTAAAGGGCTCCGGAGCGAAACGGGGAGTCTGGCGCGGTGCTGAGAGTCAATTGCTTCTTCCGTGGAGTGAAGCCGCACAGCTGTTGCTGGAGAGCGCTGACCTTTTTCCTGTGACAATTCGGCTACTAAACAACTACCCATGAGTAGGTCAAGTTTAAAGATCGGGGAATTAAAGGGAAAAAAGGAATAATTTGGCACTGAAGCGGGAAGGCGTAAACAGGAAGTCCGCCTTCCGTTTTCTGTAAACAGATCAAAGCAAAGACTGTCTAAGCTAAGACCCGGAGAATTGTTTTAAAAGGACTTAAATCCTAACGCCAAATTAAGAGAACTCCCTCCCTGAGTTGCAGGAGAGGGGAGGGAAGAGGGGAAAGTAATTTTTTGCCTGCAAAAAAAGGAGAGAAAAGGGAATAAAGACCACCACTTAATCCTTGGGAACGGACTGTCAAGGATCAATAGAATTGCCATATTGAGAGTTGCACTGTTTATGGACAATGTAACTTTTTGACAGTTAACTCTGCAAGTGAGATACTTTCATTCTGAAGGGCTTCTTTGGACTTGAAACTGTTGCTTATTTTGTTGAAGGGGGACTTGGGAAAGTTGGAAAAGATACTTTATTGTAACAAGTATTGACTGCTACTGTGTCCCCCTAGAGGAACATTGAAACTGCTACAACTAGCTGGGGAATTTTCCACTTTTAACTGGCTAGGGAAATTTCCACTGCAAAACAAGTATTGGCTGTGGGACTGACCTTGATCCTCAGATAAAGTGTTATGGCAAACTTGCCTCAGGGAAAAAAAATTGCTTCAGGAAAAAAACAACAAGATCGGGTAAAGTTAGACTGCAGCAGAGCAGTGCAGCATTGCAGCAGCGCAGAGCAGCAGCATCCGGCCCTTCGGCACCACAAGGGGAAGATTCTGCACAAGCTGGGTCAAAAGGAATGGCATCTGAAGAGGGATTAGCTTCAGCATTAAGTAAAATTTATGAATCCTTGGAAAAACTAAGCAAACAAGTTGCTGAAACAACAAGTAAAATTGACCAAAACACTATTAGTATCAACAACTTGGGGCAGAAGGTGAACTCAAACACATAATCTATTGAGAAACTGCTGCAAGAATCTACTTCGAATCGAAAGACAGCTGAAGAAGCAAAGGAAAACGTATTGGCTGTGGAGGAAAAGATACCACCGATATGTAAGCAGCTCGAGGACCACAGGTTGTTGTTGTCTATGATTGAACTGAAGGAAAAACAGACTAATCTGAGGATCAGGGCTGTACCTGAACTTGAAAAAGACAGCCTAAGTGATTTTCTTACACAGGAATTTGCAGACTACTGGAACCTAGATTCAGACAAGCAAGATTTCAAGATAGTAAGTGCTTTTAGACTTGGAAGAGGGGGGAGAAAGAACAGGGTGAGAGACTGTTTGATTACCCTCCGATCAAAAGAAGAGAGAGACAAAATATTGAGTCTGCACTTCCAGAAGACTTTGGAGATACAAGAATCAAGAGTAGAGATTTTTAAGGACATCCCAAAATACTTATTGGATCTTAGGGCTAACTACGGAGATCTGGTGGCCCTGCTGAGAGGAAATAGAATTGTTTTCAGGTGGGAGTTGCCCCAAGGCCTTTCTTTTACCTTTAAAGGGAGAAAAACCAAAATAAGATCAGTGGAAGACAAAGAAATTTTTTTGAGAGAGCACGGAGAAAACCTGCAAAAAGAAGCTGAAGAAGAAGAAGAGTCAAGAGCATTAAAACCAGGAATACTAGACTTAGTATCACTACCTTTGGGATTGGACAAACTAGAGAAAGTGACACCACCGACAGAACAAGAACAATTACTTGGTGCAGTTGGAGGAAAAGCAAAATAATTACACCATGTCTCTGCAACTATTAAGTTGGAACATTCACGGTTTTAATTCCCCGGAGAAAAGGAAAAAAGTTTTTCATTTATTGAAAAAGGAACAATTGGACTTGATTTGTTTACAGGAAACTCATGTGATAAGGCTACACAGGAAAGTACTGATTAACAAAAGATTGGGCCAAGAGTTTATTTCATCGGATAAGGTTAAAAAGAGAGGAGTTGTAATCTATGCAAAAGAGAGCCTATCACCGAAATTTATTTTTAAAGATGACCAAGGAAGATTTGTGGCAATTGAAATCCAAATTCAAGGAGAGAAATTCTTGATAGTAGGAGTTTATGCACTAAATGAGGGGAAATCTGAATTCTTTAAGAAGTTGCATGAGACATTGTTGGACTACATGGACTATAACATCATTATGATGGGAGATATGAATGGAGTGGTGTCTACTAATATGGACAAGTCACAAAGACAGGTAGTTACTAAAGATGGCAGACTACCAAAAACTTTTTTTGACATGACTGACAACATGGACTTAATTGACATTTGGAGAACTAAGAACCCCTTGGGTAGAGAGGGAACTTTCTTCTCTGAAGCCAAAATGACATGGACAAAAATTGACCAAATCTGGATAACTAGATGATTGGCTCCCAAGATTCGAAAAGCGGAAATTTGTCCTAAAACTTGCTCCGACCATAATGCTGTGAGAATGGAGATGAAATTAACACCAATTGGTTCCTTTAGATGGAGGATGAATGACACCTTGTTTAGAGATGCAGAGGTTACCAAGAAGGCCTAAAAAATCTTGAGAGACTATTTTGAGATAAATATAAATACTACCGTTGAAAAAAGAGTAATCTGGGACGCAAGTAAAGCGGTCATGAGAGGGTTTCTGATTCAACAGAATGCAATAAAGAAAAGAACTCAAAATGAGAAAAAAGATAAACCTTTGGAGAAAATAAAAGAAGGTGAGAAGAAATTAAGAGTGAAACCAAAGTCGCAAGAGATTCTGAGAGAAATAAAGCTATATCAAGTACAATATATGAAAATGATAAATCAGGAAATAGAATAGAAAATTAAACAGATGAGACAAAAGACATTTGAATCGGCTAATAAATGTGGGAAACTGCTAGCTTGGCAGATGAAAAAAAGAAAAAAATTAAATACTATTACAAATTTGGAAGTGGAAGGAAAGAATATACAGAATCCACTGGAGATTAGAAAGTGTTTCCAGAGATATTTTAAACAACCATATACACAAGGGCCACAGAAAGAAACTGATATAGACCAATTTTTAAGAACAAATGGATTACAAAAAATTTCTCAAGAAAATAAGTCAATGCTGAATTACAAAATAACAGAACAGGAGGTGGAAGGTGCCATCCAGAACATGCAGTTGGGTAAATCTCCGGGGCCGGACGGTTTAACCTCAAAATACTATAGATCTTTGAAAGATTGGTTAATTCAACCACTAAAGGAGGTTTGCAATGAAATTTTGGAGGGGGGGAAAGCGCCAGAGTCGTGGAAGGAAGCTTATATTACACTTATACTGAAAACTGAGTCTGAAAAAACACAACTTAAGAACTACCGCCCCATATCCCTGCTTAACGTGGATTACAAAATTTTTGCAGATATATTGGCTAAAAGATTGAAAAAAGTATTAGTGGAGGAGATACACAAAGATCAAGCTGGCTTTCTCCCGGGTAGGCACTTGTCTGACAATACGAGAAATATAATTAACATTTTGGAGAAGCTCTAAGTGAACATTAATACTAAAGCAGTTTTGATATTTGTAAATGCGGAGAAAGCTTTTGATAATATTTCTTGGAGTTTTATGAAGAAAAATCTTCAGGGGATGGGGGTTGGTCAAGGTTTTGAAAATGGTGTAGGTGCAATTTACTCAGAACAAAAGGCCAAATTGATAGTTAAAAACGTGGTGACAGAAGAATTTAAGATGGAGAAAGGGACACGACAAGGCTGCCCAATTTCCCCATTGCTTTTTATTTCGGTCCTGGAGGTTTTGCTAAACATGATTAGAAGGGACCGTCTGATCAAAGGCATACAGGTCGGAGCCAAACAGTACAAACTTAAAGCTTTTGCAGATGATTTAGTATTGACATTACAGGAGCCAGAATCTAGTACTAAAAGAGTATTGGAATTGATTCAGGAATTTGGTCAAGTGGCAGGATTCAAGTTGAACAAGTTAAAAACTAAGGTTCTTGCGAAAAACTTAACACCGATTGAGAAAGAGAGGTTTCAGAAGGAGATAGGTTTAACACTGGTTAAGAAAGTAAAATATCTGGGGGTTAACATGACTGCTAAGAATTTAAATTTATTTAAAGATAACTATGAGAAATGTTGGGCAGAAGTGAAAAAGGATCTTGAAATATGGTCAAATCTGAAGCTTTCCTTGTTTGGTCGAATTGCTGCTATAAAGATGAATGTATTGCCAAGAATGTTATTTTTGTTTCAATCATTGCAAATTTTGGACAAAATGGACTGTTTCAAGAAGTGGCAGAGAGATATTTCCAGATTTGTCTGGCAGGGCAAGAAGCCCAGAATAAAATTTAAAATATTAACTGATGCAAAGGACAGAGGTGGGTTTGCCCTGCCACACCTTAAACTCTATTATGAATCAGCAGCATTTTGCTGGCTGAAAGAATGGCTGCTTCTTGAGAACACAGACATTTTGGATTTAGAAGGTTTTAATAACGTTTCTGGGTGGCATGCATATCTGTGGTATGACAAGGTTAAAGCACATAAAACATTTAAAAAACATATTGTCAGAAGAGCATTGTTTAATGTCTGGACAAGATACAAAGATTTACTTGAAAATAAAACCCCAAGGTGGTTATCACCGATGGAAGCGAAGGCTCAGAAAAAGCTCAATATGGAGGCCAAATGGCCAAAATATTGGGAGATTTTGGAACAGGAGGGCGACAAACTGAAATTGCAGAGTTTTGAGAAATTAAAAGATAAAGTGCAATATTGGCTTCACTATTATCAAATAAGGGAGGCTTACAATTTGGACAAAAAAATTGGCTTCCAGGTGGAAAAATCAAAATTGGAAACAGAACTGTTAGATCCCAAAACTAAGATACTATCAAGAATGTATAACTTGCTGTTGAAATGGAATACTCAGGATGAAACGGTTAAATCTGCTATGATCAAATGGGCACAAGATGTTGGACATAATATAATGTTTGCTGACTGGGAACAGTTGTGGACCACAGGTATGAAATTCATGGCATGTAATGCCTTAAGAGAGAATATTATGAAAATGATATACAGGTGGTACATGACAGCAGTCAAGCTTGCAAAAATATATCATTTGCCCGATAATAAATGTTGGAAATGTAAAGAAAATGAAGGTACATTCTTTCACCTTTGGTGGACGTGCCCAAGGATTAAGGCTTTCTGGGAGATGATCTATAACGAAATGAAAAAGGTTTTTAAATATACCTTCTTGAAGAAACCAGAGGCCTTTCTCCTGGGCATGGTCGGTCAATCGGTGCCAAAGAAGGACAGAACTTTTTTTATGTATGCAACAACAGCAGCAAGAATACTCATTGCGAAGTATTGGAAGACACAAGATTTACCCACCCGGGAAGAATGGCAGATGAAATTGATGGACTATATGGAATTGGCGGAAATGACTGGCAGAATCCGAGACCAGGGAGAAGAGTTGGTGGAAGATTGGAAGAAATTTAAAGACTATCTGCAGAAACATTGTAAAATTAATGAATGTTAAAATGATGTTGGATTGAAATGAAGTGGTTTTAGCAATAAGGTTAAAAAGAATATGTAAAAATGGATTGATAATCAGATGAAAATATAAAGTTATAATATGTTAAGACACAGAATTAAGATAAAAACAAAGAGGGGAAGGATTTGCTGAATTTACTATGTGAACTGGAATACAAAAAAGGGAGGTGTGAGGAGGTCAAGGAAATAAGTAAATGAAATATAAGATATGAAAAGATTGATCTGTTTTTAATTGTTTTTTCACTTTTCCTGTATTTTGTATTTTTACTATGTATTTTTGTATCTTTTTCTATTTTTTCCCCTTCTTTTTATTCTGTAACTTCTTTTTATTTGTAAAACTTTAATAAATATCTTTTTTAAAAAATGAAGTGCTGCATCTCCCAATTCTTTCCACTGTTCATAATATATTTGTTTCTTGTTTTTAAGTAATAATTTATAATTGTATCGTAATTGGGCTACCTCAGCTTGTAGAGCAAGATTGTGCTTATCCTGTTTTAACTTCAATTTTCTAAGTACCCTAGCTAGGCATTTTTTGCTATTCTGACATTCCTTATCAAACCAAGTCTGTCTCTTAAACTTTTTGTTTTTTATCACACTAGCTGTGGTCATCAGTGGGCGCATTGATTGATTGGTTGATTGTGTTCTCATAAAGTCCAATTATGTTTCCTGTTTCTAACAACATTTCCCCCTTTAATAAAGCAAATTCATGGGAATCCAGGATCTGAATCATTTTTTCTTGGACCTGTGCATTCCATTTTAACCTTCTATTTCCAAGTATCAGATATTCTGTTTCATCCAATAATTTAGGAGAGGCAGGAGAAACGAATGATGTCAGAGATAACTCAAGTGGAAAGTGGTCACTTTCAGCTCTGGGAATTATCCTGAAGGTATCTCGGTTAACTGGCACATTATTAGATGTTAGGATATAATCTATGGTGCTAGTAAATCCTCTGGGGGAGATAAAAGTAAAATAACCCTCTTGATCCTCTTGACCGTGCCCATTGCATAACAAAAGGTTATGCTTTATTATAAGTTCACAAATATATTTCCCAGCGCGATTAGAGGTGGTGTCCATTGCTGCCCTCTGACAGATTTCAGGTTCGTCCTCCAAGTTTAGACCAGATAATATTGTATTTTGTGGGGAAACAAGGCCGATCCAGGCATTGAAGTCACCTCCCAAGACAAGCCAAGGGTTAGGTGACAGAGAGTCTATACTTTCCAGTAGTTGATCAAGTTTATCCCAATATGATCTCAGTTCCCCACAAGACTTTACTGGAGGTATGTAGACACAGATGCAATAAGTATTTCTCAGGAGACTATCAGAAAGGGACAACACTAAAAAATTAGGGGTGGTCAACGAGGGACACTGTTGAATTGATACATTAAGAGAGGTTGACACCAGCACCGCCAGCCCCCCACTAGGCCTTCCATACTTTACAGTTCTAAAAGCTGGTTGAGTGTAACTTGTAAAACCCTGTAATTCAACCATAGTGCCCTCTTTTGCCCGGGTTTCTTGAAGAAAGATGATATCATGTGTTTGTAGATAGGAACAGAAATCACTGTCTTGGATCTTGTTCATCCACCCTGTTACATTCCATGAGAGAAGTTTAATTGTTTTACAGTGATTTACTCTTAGTCAATTGTTGGCCAATGTACTCTCGGAGTTTACCAGTTTTTGAGGCAACAGAGTATTGCTAATGCTAGTGGAATAATCAAGATGTTCGATTATTTCAGTCGTCGTACATAAAGTACTCACATTTGTAATCACTGGGCCTTTTCTTTGCAAATTGCTTGCCAATGGGGATTCCTTGGGTGTATTTCCTGACTCCTCCTCTTCTAAATATCTCATCTTTGTCCAATACTCCGGTGGTTCTATAGTTATCATTCTGTTGTGGCCATTGGGTCTATTATCAATCTCTGCCTCCGGTTCTTTAATCTCTTTCAATGTCTGGCTCATAAGATCAAGCCTCTTGATAACTGACTGTTGCTCTTCCTGAGGGAGATTCCTAAAGGAGCGGAGAAAATCCTCTTCCAAAGGATTTACAGAGTGCTCAGATTCCTGAAGATAATTGTCTAGAGGAATCGGCTGTTCCTTTTGGCTCACCTGGTTATTTTGATGTTGGGCATGATCCTGTGAATTCAACTCAGGCATGTCTGTTTCCTCCCCACCTGTCAAGTTTTTTTGCCATGTCATTGCTTCCATTGGGGAGCCAGGCTTTGGTTTTGTGAGCCCCTCTGAAGCACCAGTCCTCATTTTACATAAGGGTGCAACATTGCGAAATACCCAGGTTGGAAAAACTCCTCTGCTTGACAATCTGAATTTCAGCTTGTGAATCAGTGAGGGCAGTCTAGTAGAGGAAAAAGTTAACATAATTTTTTGGCTTTGATTTGTGGTATTCAATAGTTCAGTCCTAACGAGGTCAATCTCTGTAAGTCCAATGCCAAGTAAGTCTGATAAATGTTGTTTGGAACGCTGGGCACCTTTCCAGTTAGGAGATTGATCTGGCCTTCCACAAATTGTCATGCAGATCTTTTTTGGTTGGAAGATTAAATAAGAAGAGTTTGTTTTGAGAGCCTCTGCACGTTCTATGTTGAGCTTAGGGGTCTGCTCTTGTTGTTGCCAATTTCCTTTGGTACTATGGTGTTCTGTTGATGCCTGCTTGTTATTAACTGATAAACTGTGGACCTTATTGGAGGGGGATGCCAGCCGGTGGCAGAGGACAGAGTGACTCCAGGAGACATAGGTGTAAAAACACCAAACGGAAAAACGAAGACTTTATTACTAAACAAATAAACACAAGCTCTGGTGGATGTTATTCCTGCAGGCAAGGCAACAAAACTCAGCTTTTTTCCTTTATAGCAACGGTCACCTGCAGCCAATTAATCCCAGAAACTCTTAAAGGTATACACACATGTTTCTGTGCCGAATGTCCTCTAACACCCCCTCTCATTCAAAACAGAAAACAATAGTATTTTAAACAGAAAAGAACATATTTACATATCACACACTGCAACTCCCAACTTTGTTACCAGTCGTGTATGTTTTTCAAGGGTTAACGCTTTTGTAAATACATCCGCCACATTTTGTGTACTTTCACAATACTTCAGCATTATCTGGTTCTGTTTTACATTTTCAGCTACATTTTGGTATTTAATTTCTAAATGCTTTGATTTGTTTCTAAACAGGTCAGATCCAGACAAGGTTATTACGGCTTGATTATCTTCCATAACTTGAATAGGATAATTACACTCTACGTCTATATCCTTGAGGATCTGAACATAAAATTTTACTTCATTACATAATTCCGACAATGCACAGTATTCGGCTTCAGTTGATGATGTGGCCACTATAGTTTGTTTTTTGGATTTCCATCCTACTAAAGAATCTCCAAATTGAAATACCATTCCAGAAATTGATTTTTTATCAGGCAGGTTGGCCCAATCGCTGTCCACGTAACACTGCAATTTTGTGGACCCTGAAGATGGTAATTTTAAACAATAATCAAGTGTTTGCTTTAGATACCGGAAAATACGTTTTAAACCTTTCCAGGCATTTTCTGTAGGACAGCTTACTAGTCTGCTTAGTATTCCAATTGCATAACTCAAATCTGGTCTGCTCCACAATGAAATGTATAATAAACTTCCAATTATTGAATGGTACATTTCAGGATTTACAGGTTCTGTGCATTTTTCTTCATTTTTGAAAAAACCTATTTCCATTGGGGTTTTCATTCCCTTGCAGTTTTGCATATTGTTTCTTTCAAGTAACTCCACTATTTTGTCTTTTTGACTCAACAAAAAACTTCCATCGTTTGTTCTTTGAATTTCTAAACCGAGATAATATTTTACTGGCCCCAAATCTCTTACTTTAAATTCCTTTCTTAGTTGTTCTGCAAATTTTTTCACTTGCTTGTCACCTTTTGTAGAGTAAAGCAAATCATCAACATAACACAAACACAATTCTTGTTTATCACCCTTTCCTTTAGTGTATAAGCAGTTATCAGCTAAGCTTCTTTTAAAACCAAGATTTTTTAAAGCATTATCAAGACATTCGTTCCAATTTCTAGCTGACTGTTTGAGCCCATAAATTGCTTTGTTCAGCCTATATACAGAATTCTGTTCTCCTGCCTCAAAACCTGGCGCTTGATTCATAAAAATTTCTTCTTGCAGATTTGCGTTAAGATAAGCTGTTTCAATATCAAAATGGTTTACCTTAAACCCACGTTGTGCTGCAAGAGCTAGCAATAAGCGTACACTTTCACTCCTTGCAGTAGGAGAAAAGGTTTCATCAAAGCTTTCACCTTTTCTTTGAGTAAAGCCTTGTGCTACCAGTCGGGCTTTGTACTTAACATCACCACCTGCCAAGTGTTTTATTTTATACACCCATCTACAGCCCACTGCCTTTTTTCCTTCTGGCAATGGCTCAATGGTAAAGACATCGTGTTCTGCTAAAGATTTCATTTCTGCTTTCATTGCATTTTTCCACCTTACTATTTCCTGGTGTGGTAACTTTAAAACTTCCTCATAATCACGAGGTTCCTTTTTCACATCAACAGTTTTAGCTTCTTGTATAGTAAACCTTTCTGGAGGTACCCCCTTATTGCTTCTTTGTGACCTTCTAACTTGAACACTCTCCCCCTCTGAACTATCTTCCCCTTCTGATTCATCCTGCTCAGGAGAAATTGGTTCAGCTTTAGGAGATTGTGTACTGGGATCCTCATCCCCTGAATCCTCATCACTGTCACTTTCAGAACTTTCTTTAATTTGTGGCTTATCTTCCTCAGATTTCACAAATTTATCTGTATTATCAGAATATAACATAACTTCTGAATTTCCATGTAAACGAACCCAACCATCTTGCTCACAAAACTCACAAAACTTGGAGGGCTTCAGACATGAACTCGCCTCCACGGTCACTTTGCAACTGGGTAACTTTGTAAGGAAACTGCCTTTCTATATAGTTGATCCAATTCTTAATCAGTTGACCAGTTTCACTTTTGTGTTTTAACAAATATACCCAAGTATACCGGCTATAATCATCCACAAGAACCAAAAAAAACTTTGCTCCTCCTTCAGACTCTGCAAATGGCCCACAAAGGTCTGAATGTACTAAAGCAAATGGCCTCTTGCTAATTCTAGTACTTTCAGGATAAGACCCTCGCTTACTTTTAGACTCCTTGCAGGTATTGCAGTCTAGAAAAACTGAACATTTTTTCATTTTAATTCCCTTGCTTAATTCTGGCATTTTTGCAATACTGCGGAAATTGGCATGCCCCAAACGACGATGCCACAGATGCTGGCACTCATCATGCAAGGCTCTATTACAGGCTTTAACACATGCCCCAGACTCACTTACTAGCTGGTCTTTCAAAACAAACAAACCATTTTGTAGCGACGCTGTAACCACTTTTCCAGCTTTCTCTATTCTACAGCCTGAACCAGAAAAGGTTACTTTAAATCCCTGCTTAACAAGACTTGTAACTGAAAGCAAATTATTTTCTAAGCTTGGTACACATAAAACATTGGTAAACTTGGTACTTAAACAGTTGATATTCACACTACCCTTTCCAGCTGACTCATGCGCTGTTCCATCAGCTAGTACTACATTTACAGATTTACAAGGCTGCTTTTCTACAAGGGTTTGTGCAGACTTGACAAAAATGTTTGTTGCTGCTGAGTCTAAAATCCAGTCTTGTCCAACGTCGTGACTGGTGCCTCGAACTGCTGCAGAAACATACTGGATTCTATTCTTCCTGTTTCCTCGCTTCCCAGCAAACGCAGGCCGCCCTTGTCTTGTATTTTCTCCCACAGACACAGTGCACTGTCGTACTAAATGCTTGGTTGACCCACAACGATAGCATCTTCTAACTGTGAACGCTGCTTCCTCTCTGTGGTCTACAACCTCTTTAGGATGCCGCTCCTCATCAGTTGCATATCTTTTACTGGACTGCCTCCCATTTCTGGAGTTACAGTGAGGGGTTGTGGCCTTCCTCTCATGGCGTCTTTCCTCCTCATCAAGCAAACGGCCAGTTAAGAAATGCATTGTTAATTGGCTTTCTGGGATTGCTTCCAGAGTCATCACTAAATTGTCCCATGACTCAGGAAGTGAAGACAGCACAATATAAACTTTTCTCTGTTCAGAAAAATGTTCCCCAAGTTCATTTAACTGTGAAAATAAATCACGCATTCTTTGAAGATGTGTTGAAACACATTCACCCTCACTTAGTCTGGCTCGGTACAGAGCTCTCATTAGAGTAATTTTGCTGCCAGCAGTGTCTCTAATATGTATTGCTCTCAGTGCTTGCCAAATCTCACTTGCTGTTTCAAGGTCTCGCACATGAGATAACTGAGACTTCTCTAAACTCAGAATTAAATTGGCATAGGCTTTGTCCTCCAGCCTTTGGTCTGCTTCATCTACTTCTTCATCCTCCTCTTTTACAGGAGGGTTAACAATTGCAGTCCAACATTGTTCTTTCTTTAAAAACGCCTGCATCTGTAAACTCCATGACATATAATTGGACTCTCCCAGTTTCTCTACTGGAAAATAGGAAGCTCCCCCTTGAGCTCCAGCTCCAAGTCCAGCCATGGCACCACCCAGCCTTCAGCTTTCCACTCAGTTCTTACTCACACGTGGCTTGAAGAAACGTTCGGCTCCTGGTCCCAAACAGACACTCCCTGCTGATGCCTTCACACAGCCAGCTGCTTGAGAAACGCTGAGTTGCTTCCAGTCTCTGGGTTCTTTTCACGCTCTGCCTCTGCCCACTCAAGACTGGGGACTGGGCCCATAACCTATTGGAGGGGGATGCCAGCCGGTGGCAGAGGACAGAGTGACTCCAGGAGACATAGGTGTAAAAACACCAAACGGAAAAACGAAGACTTTATTACTAAACAAATAAACACAAGCTCTGGTGGATGTTATTCCTGCAGGCAAGGCAACAAAACTCAGCTTTTTTCCTTTATAGCAACGGTCACCTGCAGCCAATTAATCCCAGAAACTCTTAAAGGTATACACACATGTTTCTGTGCCGAATGTCCTCTAACAGACCTCTCTGGATAATTGGGTTATTTGAGAGGCAATACCTCTAATTTGCTGGAAGATATGCTCAACCGTTCTTGCAATTAGAGTTAATTGGGTGCTCTCCCTACTTGTTATTCCTTCCTCTCTGAGGAGCACAGGATCAACTTGCCCCATTGCTGGATCCAGTTCCACGCTCTCACCTTGAATACTCTCCCCACACTCACAATCATCTTCAAGAGGAGAAAACTGTTTTTTTGTTGGAACTATAAAAGCAGATTTGTTAAAAAAGTCCTCTATTTTAGATTGTTTGGGAACCGGTGAGAGAGCTACATCCTCTGGGTCCCTGTGGCGTTTACTAGCAGGCATAGCGTCACCGTGGGGAGTAAACAAGGAGAGGTTTCACCAACCAAAAAAGAGAGGAAAAAATAGAAAGTGCTCAGTTTCTTCAATTTAAGAGCTTCTCTGTGTGGAGACTGCCAGGAGTTTCAGCAACAAAGTATAGAAGGGAGTTGGCGGTTAATAGCTAGCAGCTGACGGCCTGCCCAGGATGCTTCACAGAACTTGCCCAAGATGTTTCTCATAGCATAGACAAGAAGGTGCTGTTAGAATCTCAGTAGGTTGGTAAGTTAAAAAGTAGAGAAGTAAAAAAGGAAAAAATACTTCCCTGGGTGGCAGTCAATGATAATTACAGTCCTGTTATCTGCGGAGCTCTGAAGCCTGCTTGCTAAGCCGGCGCCATCTTGCTCTTTCATATGTCTTCCAGGCAGAAAACCCGCCTGGTCTTTATGTATATATTCTGATAAAACTTTTTTCAATCTATTAGCCAGGATATTTGCAAATATTTTATAGTCTATGTTCAGTAGTGAGATTGGTCTATAATTCTTTACATCTGTCCTATCTTGTTCAGATTTCGGTATCAAAGTTATAAATGCCTCTATCCAGGTTGCAGGAGCCCTCCCTCCTTTCAATATCTCATTACAAACCTCTGCCAAAGGTTGAATTAACCAGTCCTTAAAAGTTTTATAGTATTTGGCAGATAATCCATCCGGTCCTGGGGTCTTGCCCAGTTGCATCTGGTTTATTGCCATCCCAACCTCCTGTCTAGTAATCTTGTCATTGAGTAGTGGTTTTTTATCTGCGGGAATTTTCTGCAATTCATTTGTCCTAAGAAATTGCTCAATTTTATCTGTATCCTCTTTACCTTTTTTATACAGCTGTTTAAAATATTTCTGAAAGCATTTTCTAATATCCCCAGGGTTTTCTACAGATTTCCCCTCCGATACAATATTTGTAATTGTGTTTTGTTTCTGTCTCTTTTTTAATTGCCAAGCCAACAGTTTTCCACATTTGTTTGCAAATTCAAAATTCCTTTGTTTCATTAGTTTTATTTTCCATTCTATTTCTTGGTTTATAATTTGAGAAAATTGAGTCTGCAACACTTTAATTTCTTTTTGTATCTATTGGCTTTTCGGCTTTGATCTTAAACTCTTTTATTTCTCTTTAATTTGAGATAGAATTGTTTCCTTTTTTGATTTTGTATCTTTTTCTTTATAGCATTCTATGACTCTTTTTTCTACCTCTGTATTTATATTTAGCTCAAAATAATCTTTCAGAGTCTTTTGGGCCTTACCCACCACCTGATCATTCCTCAGCAATCCATCGTTCATCCTCCATCTGAAGGAATCCTGCAGATACAATTTCATTTCCAATAACACTGCATTATGATCAGAGCAAGTTCTAGGACATATTTGGATTTTTGTTACCCTTGGAGCTAAATCCCTGGTAATCCATTGGTAGTCGATTCATGAAAATGTCTGGGACGAATTTGAAAAAAAAAGTATAGTCTTTCTCTATAGGATTCCATAGTCTCCATATGTCTGACAGGTCATATTTGTCTACCATATCAAATAACAATTTTGGAAGTCTGCCTGCATTTTGCACTTTCTGCTCTTGTGATTTATCCATAAATGTGGAGACTACCCCGTTCAAATCTCCCATTAGTATTATTTTATATTCCAGGTAGTCATTAAGTTTAAAATCCAAATTTCTGAAAAATTCTACTTTTCCATCATTTGGTGCATAAATTCCCAATAAACAATTTATCGCCCTGTGCTGTAATTTCCACGGCAATGTATCTTCCTTCCTCATCCTTAAACAACAACTTGGGGTTCCATTTTTCTTTAACATAAAAAAACCACTCCCCCTTTTTAAACTTTGTCTGATGAGATAAAGTCCTGACCAAGTTTTTTATTCTGTAAATTTTTCTATGCAATCTTGTAACATGTGTTTCTTGCAAGCAAATTATATCCAAATTATGTCTTGCCAAGATATGAAAGACTTGGCCCCTTTTTTGGGAGAATTTAAGCCATTAACATTCCAGGAGTAAATTCTTAAAGACATCTTAATTTTTTAGGGCCCTTTGGCCCCCGCACCCAAAGGGGGGAAACTTTCCAAACCAAGTTCTTTTGCGTTTTTCTCCAGAAATCTCTCCTTCTCTCCAACCGTTCTGATTTTTTCTTTCCTCCCTTGGAATTTGAAGGAGAGGTCCACTGGGAATTCCCAGCTAAAGAAAATATTTTTCTTCCTTAGGGCAGTTGCCAGATCTGTATAAATATTTCTCAAAGATAAAAAATGCTCTCCCATCTATCTTTAAACTTTTTTTATAATGATGTCCCAATATCGTGTCTCTTTGTTCCTTTGTTTTAAAAATCACCATGCAATCATGTGTGATTTTAGAATCCTTTTTAGGACCAAATCTGTATGCTTTGTCAATCCACAAATTTAGTTCTTCTTTTGAGATCTCCCAATAAGTTGAAAATTCTTCAATAAGCCACCCCTTCAAACTATAACTCCCAGGCGCAGGCACACCTCTGCCATGGCAATCTTTGTTAGAGATGACCTATTAAACCAAAATGAGTGTTGTTTAGGATGCCAGTAAAGCGGTTAAGCGAGCTTTCTTTATACAACAAAATAGCATCAGGAATAAATTCAGAGAGAAAGGGAAAAAAGAGATTTTAAATCAGATTATGGAAAATAAGAAAAAAATCCAAAAAAATTCCGAGAGACCCAAAAATTAATCAAAATATTAAGATGTTACAAAGCCAATTTGCAATGATAATCATGTTATTGTAAAGCACCAAAGCTGCTGCAAGCAAAGGCTCTAGCAGCTCAGGCAGCTGCTTGTGGCTGCAAAGCCAGACAGGATGTTTGTGACTGCTGCCATGGAAACAAAGGGGCAGTCCATTCTGTACTGAGCACCGGATGTTAGCTCAGTGTGTGTGTCATATGACCCATACTGGAAGTACATGGGCGGAGTTTATTCTAACTGCTGTTGAGTGCAGACATGTTTTCTCTGTACTGATATGAAAGACAGAAATAAAGATGTAAATAGATTTCTGTCTGCTTCTTTCCCCTCCCTGGGGGACACCAAAGGGGAGAGAGGATGAACGATGTGTTCCTCTCACACATCTGAGAAGAATCGCCGAGACCTCGGCTGCTTATCAGCAGTGTAGCAGCGGGGAGGTCGCCAAGGAATATCTGCCGGTGCCTAAGCTGTGGCACATACCTCTGACCTGGCAGAATTCCAACAGTGATAGCAGATGCCGGTTGCTGGTTTCTTCGATCCATGGGAGTCTGCAATAAAGAGTGGCAGAGCTGCTGTTTTCATCTGCTCCATGGAAGCCTGAAGTGAAAAGCTGATCTTCTGCAGCCAGAAGCTGACCAGAGGAACTGACAGCCAAGCCTCAGGAGCCCAAGGTATGAGATTTTCGGGCTTAAAAGAGTGAACGCAGATTGAGATATTCTCTGGTTCACGGGGAGCAGAGTTTGGGAAAAACAGCTCCAACTGCATTCCAGACATTATTGTGGTTTGCTGTCCAAGGAAAGGAATGCACTGTTGCTAAGCAACAGACCTCGGCTGCTTATCAGCAGTGTAGCAGCGGGGAGGTCGCCAAGGAATATCTGCCGGTGCCTAAGCTGTGGCACATACCTCTGACCTGGCAGAATTCCAACAAATCAATCATGAAGTGGAATGGAATATTAAAAGAATGAGACAGAAGAACTTTGAACATGCCAACAAATCAGCTAAATGGTTGGCGTGGCAAATTTTAAAAAAGCACGAAGTGCAATAAACTAAATAATATTGGATGGAAAAGAAGTAGAAAATCTGAAAGAAATTAGAAAAGGATTTGTTAACTTTTATAAACAACTGTATTAAAAAAAAACTGGAAAGGACGTAAAAAGATAGAGGAATTCTTGAAACAGAAAGGAGTGCAACAAATTCCGACAGAGAAGAAGGAACGGCTAAATGGAAGAATAGAGGAAGAAGAAATTAAAGAAGCAATAAAACAATTGAAAAGTGGAAAGGCACCAGGGCCAGATGGATTCACAGCAAAATATTATAAGGAATTAAAGCACACCCTACTTGTACCATTGAAAGAAGTGATGAATAACATATTAAGTAAGGGAGAAATACCAGAAACATGGAAAGAAGCATATATCACATTAATACCAAAATCCGATTCTGATTTATTACAAGTGAAAAATTATAGGCCAATTTCGCTGTTGAACAATGACTATAAGCTATTTGCTAGTATCTTAGCAAATAGACTGAAAAAAGTAATGAATGAGACAATGCATGAAGATCAAGCAGGCTTTCTTCCTGGTAGCCATATGAAAGATAATATAAGGAATATTGTGAACATAATTGAATACCTGACGGCCATAAACCAGCGATGTTAATGTTTGTAGATGTGGAAAAGGCCTTTGATAATATATCCTGGGATTTTATGATAAAGAATATGGAATTAATGGGCATTGGACAATCATTTATAAAAGGTATAAAAGCTATATACTCTGATCAAAAAGCAAAATTGATAGTAAATCCACTTTCACCACTATTATTCATATCGGTACTGGAAGACCTTCTAAGGACAATAAGAGAAAATGAGAAAATAAAAGGAATTTCAGTTGGCTGGAAAGTACTAACTATAGAAGAACCATTGTTGTTGTTTAGTCGTTTAGTCATGTCCAACTCTTCGTGACCCCATGGACCAGAGCACGCCAGGCACTCCTGTCTTCAACTGCCTCCTGCAGTTTGGTCAGATCATGTTTGTAGCTTCGAGAACACTGTCCAACCATCTCATCCTCTGTCGTCCCCTTCTTCTTGTGCCCTCAATCTTTCCCAACATCAGGGTCTTTTCCAGGGAGTCTTCTCGTCTCATGAGGTGGCCAAAGTATTGGAGCCTTGGCTTCAGGATCTGTCCTTCCAGTGAGCACTCAGGGCTGATTTCCTTAAGAATGGATAGGTTTGATCTTCTTGCAGTCCATGGGACTCTCAAGAGTCTCCTCCAGCACCATAATTCAAAAGCATCAATTCTTCGGCAATCACCCTTCTTTATGGTCCAGCTCTCACTTCCAAGAACCATTAAATAATGCCAAAGAGGTTATTACAGAAATAGAACAATTTGGACAAGTAGCAGGATTTAAATTAAACAAAAGTACGACTAAAATATTAGTTAAAAATATGAAACAAGACTTGGTTGATATGTTGCAGCAGGAAATTGGTATAGAAGTAGCTAAGAAAGTAAAATACCTAGGAATTTTGATAATATATCTTTGATAATATATCTTGGGAATTTATGATAAAGAATATTGAATTAATGGGCACTGGACAATTGTTTATGAAAGGTATAAAAGCTATATACTCTGATCAAAAAGCAAAATTGATAGTAAATAATATAATAACGGAAAATATTGAAATTACGAAAGGTACAAGACAAGGGTGTCCGCTTTCACCGTTATTATTCATATCGGTACTGGACGTCTTTCTAAGGACAATAAGAGAAAATGAGAAAATAAAAGGAATTTCAGTTGGCCGGAAAGAACATAAAGTGAAAGCCTTCGCAGACGACTTGGTACTAACTATAGAAGAACCATTAAATAATGCCAAAGAAGTTATTAAAGAAATAGAACAATTTGGACAAGTAGCAGGTTTTAAATTAAACAAAAGCAAGACTAAAATATTAGTTAAAAATATGAAACAAGACTTGGTTGATATGTTGCAGCAGGAAATTGGTATAGAAGTAGCTAAGAAAGTAAAATACCTAGGAATTTGGTTAACCACAATGAATATAGATTTATTTCAAAATAATTATACACTGGTGTGGAATGGAATTAGGAGAGATTTAGAAATATGGGGAAGAATGAAATTATCATTTTGGGGAAGGATTTTGGCTATAAAAATGAATGTGCTACCAAAATAATTATACACTGGTGTGGAATGGAATTAGGAGAGATTTAGAAATATGGGGAAGAATGAAATTATCATTTTGGGGAAGGATTTTGGCTATAAAAATGAATGTGCTACCAAAAATGTTATTTTTATTTCAATCAATTCCAATAATCCAGGGGGCAGCAATTTTCAAAGAATGGCAAAAAGCAATTTCAAGATATGTCTGGCAGGGGAAGAAACCGAGAATACAATATAAAATGTTAACAGATGTTAAGGAAAGAGGGTGCTTCACCCTGCCAAACTTGAAGTTGTACTATGAAGCAGTTTGCCTCTGTTGGTTAAAGGAATGGATGTTGTTAAAAAATACAGATTTATTGGATTTGGAAGGTCATGATAACAAATTTGGTTGGCATGCATATTTATGGTATAATAAAACAAAAATCCATAAAGGATTTGGTAATCATATATTTCGATATGAAGTATGGGATAGGTACAAAAACTTACTAGAACGTAAAACACCATGGTGGTTATCACCATTAGAAGCTATGAGTGTGAAAAAGATAAATATGAGTAAAAATTGGGTTACCTATGAGAAATTGTTGGGGGGAAAGGAAATAATTGAAAAATGAAACCTTATGAGGAGGTTAAAGAGTATGTGAATGATCGCCCAGTCTCAAACCTTCCATTCTTGGGCAAGGTGATTGAGCGAGTGGTTGCTGAACAACTCCAGGCACGCCTGGAAGAAGCGGACCATTTGGATCCCTTGCAGTCGGGATTCAGGCCTCATCATGGGACTGAAACTGCCTTGGTCGCACTGGTTGATGATCTCCGGCGGGCTAGGGACAAAGGTGAGAGCTGTTTCCTAGTTCTGCTGGATCTCTCAGTGGCGTTTGATACCATCGACCATAACATCCTTCTGGACCGTCTTGAGGGGCTGGGAGCTGGGGGCACTGTCATACAGTGGTTCCGCTCCTTCCTCCTGGGCCGTGTTCAGAAAGTGGTGGTGGGGGATGAGTGTTCAGACCCCTGGGCTCTCACTTGTGGGGTGCCTCAGGGTTCTGTCCTCTCCCCCATGCTTTTCAACATTTACATGCAGCCACTGGGAGAGATCATCAGGAGGTTTGGGCTGGGTGTTCATCAGTATGCAGATGATACCCAGCTCTACCTCTCTTTTAAATCAGAACCAGTGAAGGCGGTGAAGGTCCTGTGTGAGTGTCTGGAAGCGGTTGGAGGATGGTTGGCGGCTAACAGATTGAGGTTGAATCCTGACAAGACAGAAGTACTGTTTTGGGGGGACAGGAGGCGGGCAGGTGTGGAGGATTCCCTGGTCCTGAATGGGGTAACTGTGCCCCTGAAGGACCAGGTGCGCAGCCTGGGAGTCATTTTGGACTCACAGCTGTCCATGGAGGCACAGGTCAAATCTGTATCCAGGGCAGCTGTGTACCAGCTCCATCTGGTACGTAGGCTGAGACCCTATCTGCCTGCAGACTGTCTCGCCAGAGTGGTACATGCTCTGGTTATCTCCCGCTTGGACTACTGCAATGCGCTCTACGTGGGGCTACCTTTGAAGGTGACCCGGAAACTACAACTAATCCAGAATGCGGCAGCTAGACTGGTGACTGGGAGCGGCCGCCGAGACCATATAACACCGGTCTTGAAAGACCTACATTGGCTCCCAGTACGTTTCCGAGCACAATTCAAAGTGTTGGTGCTGACCTTTAAAGCCCTAAACGGCCTCGGTCCAGTATATCTGAAGGAGCGTCTCCTCCCCCATCGTTCTGCCCGGACACTGAGGTCCAGCTCCGAGGGCCTTCTGGCGGTTCCCTCACTGCGAGAAACAAGTTACAGGGAACCAGGCAGAGGGCCTTCTCGGTAGTGGCGCCCGCCCTGTGGAATGCCCTCCCATCAGATGTCAAAGCGATAAACATCTACCTGACATTCAGAAGACATCTGAAGGCAGCCCTGTTCAGGGAAGTTTTTAATATGTGACATTTCAGTGTATCTTTTATCTTTGTTGGAAGCCGCCCAGAGTGGCTGGGGAAACCCAACCAGATGGGCGGGGTACAAATAATAAATTATTATTATTATTATTATTGGTTGCACTATTGCCAAGTCAATGAAATATATAAAGAGGATTTAAAGGAAAAAGGATTTGATGATAAAAAAAATCAAAATTTGAAATAAAAATATTAAACAATGAATGTAAAACAATGTCTAAAATGTATAAAATACTGTTGGAATGGCATTTGAAAGATGAGGAAGTGAAATTGGTAATGATACATTGGGCAACAGACTTTGGATACAATATACAGCTTAAAGAATGGGAAAGGTTGTGGAATGAAAGGATAAAAGTTACAGCCTGTAATGAAAGAGAATATGATGAAAATGATGTATAGATGGTATATTACACCAGTGAAATTAGCTGAAATATATAAGACAAATAATAAATGTTGGAAATGTAAATATATTTTATCATATGTGGTGGGAATGTAAGAAAATAAAGAACTTCATGATATATAATGAAATGAAATAGATGTTGAAATATACATTTTTTTAAAAAACCAGAAGCATTTCTACTTGGTATTATAGGTCAGGATATAAATAGGCAAGATGTTAAATTATTTTTATATGCAACAACAGCGGCAAGAGTATTGTTAGCCCAGAAATGGAAGCAAAAAGAAATTCCGATGAAAATAATAATAATAATAATAATAATAATAATAATAATAATAATAATAATAATTGTCAGGGGCTCAGGAGCAGAGGCACAGGAGAGGGAGGAAATGGAGAGCGAGGGGGAGGAATCCGAGGGGAGCGTAGGCGATGACAGTGGTTCGAGGGATTCCCAGAGTCTCTCCAGCGAATCGGAAGGGCCAGGGCAAGGGGGGTGCCTAGGGGGACACCCCAGGAAGAAGGGGCCAGAGGGGACTCAGAGAGCAGCAGTTGGAAATCAGGACCAGCTTCCCCACCAGAGCGCAGTGGGGGGGAGGAGTCCCAAGTATCGGGATCAGGCTGCTCACCACCAGCGAGAGGAGATGAGTCAGGATTGACCACGCCTCCATCGGAGAGCGCGGAAACGGTCGAGAGGAAGGTTGGAGGCTGGGCGCACGCGCCAAGTTCAAATGTACAGGCGAGCGGCACAGCAGGTAGCCCGGATAGGGAACCAGGTCCTAAAGCCCGCCGGAAGGAGGGACAAGAGTCAGGGGGGTCAGCGTCAGAAGAGTCCAGAAAGGAGGAGACCCCGGGGGGCAGAAGGACCCAGAGGAGGAAAGAACAACGGAAGAGGTGGAGTAAGGCTAGAGTCTTAAACTGGTGTACAGGGGGCGGAGACTCAGACGGAGCTTCGCCGGTCTAGGTTCTAGACGTAGAGCTGCACGCTGCGCCTTATAAATGGAAACTGAACTTCAATAAAGACTTTTGTACTTTACCACCGGCTGGCGTTGGTCCTCTGTGAGCTGGGACCTAGAGGCAGCTCTGACAATAATAAAAAATAATAATAATTTTATTTATATCCCGCCCTCCCCAGCCGAAGCCGGGCTCAGGGCTGCTAACAATACTAAAACAGTGCAACATTATAAAAACATTATAAAAATTAATTAAAATCAAAATTGATGGCAACCATAAACTAAAGTTTTGTAAAGATTGCCAAAGGAGGGAGTCAGGCTGTGCCCTGACCAAAGGCCTGGTGGAACAGCTCTGTCTTGCAGGCCCTGCGGAAAGATGTCAAGTCCTGCAGGGCCCTAGTCTCTTGTGACAGAGCATTCCACCAGGTTGGAGCCGCAGCCGAAAAAGCCCTGGCTCTAGTTGAGGCCAGCCTAACCTCTCTGTGGCCTGGGACCTTCAAGATGCTTTTATTTGAAGACTGTAAGTTCCTCTGTGGGGCATACCAGGAGAGGCGGTTCCGTAGGTACAAGGGTCCTAGGCCGTATAGGGCTTTGAAGGTTAAAACCAGCACCTTAAACCTGATCCTGTACTCCACCGGGAGCCAGTGCAGCTGGTATAGCACCGGATGAATGTGATCTCGCAGCGAAGACCCCATAAGGAGTCTCGCTGCGGCATTCTGCACCCACTGGAGTTTCTGGGTCAGTCTCAAGGGCAGCCCCACGTAGAGCGAGTTACAATAATCCAGTCTGGAGGTGACCGTCACAGTGGCTAGGTCAGGGCGAGAGAGGTAAGGATCCAACTGCTTAGCTTGGCAGAGATGAAAAAATGCCGCCTTTGTTATAGCTGCAATCTGCGCCTCGATGGAGAGGGAGGTATCGAAGATTACACCCAAACTCTTAACGGACGGTGCTGGCACTAATTGCACCCCCGCAAAAGATGGGAGTTGCCTCCTCAATCCCATATCGTCCCGTCCCAACCAGAGGACCTCTGTCTTCGAAGGATTTAACTTCAACCGGCTCCCATGTAACCATCCAGCCACAGCTTCCAAGCATCTGATCAGTGTGTCTGGGGCCGAGTCAGGATGGCCATCCATCAACAGATAGGGTTGGGTGTCATCAGCATACTGATGGCAGCCCAGCCCAAAACTCCGGACAAGCTGGGCGAGGGGGCGCATAAAGATGTTAAAAAGCATCGGGGAGAGTATCGCACCCTGGGGCACTCCACACACCAAGGAGTGGCGGGATGACAATTCCCCCCAAAGCGCCACCCTCTGTCCCCGACCAGAGAGAAACGAGCGCAGCCATTGAAGGATTGTGCCCTGGATCCCCACGTCGGCAAGGCGGTGGTCCAGGAGTTCGTGATCGACCATGTCGAAGCCTGCTGCCTGCGGAGATCATCTGTTAGGGCGACCAGAACCGTCTCGGTCCCATGACCAGCGCGAAAGCCAGACTGGAATGGATCCAGAGCCGATGTTTCATCCAGAAACCTACCAAGCTGTTCAGCAACCGCTCTCTCAATCACCTTACCCAGGAATGGAAGATTCGAAACCGGGCAGTAATTGGATAGATCTAAGGGATCTAATGATGTTTTCTTTAAAAGCGGGCGCACCACTGCCTCCTTTAATTCCCCAGGGAATGTCCCGGTGCCAAGGGACAAATTGATGATATCCCTCAGGGGGGCCCGCACCTCGTCTGGACACGCTCTAATCAGCCAGGACGGGCACAGGTCAAGAGGACAAGTGGTGGGCTTTCCAGCTCGGAGGAGTCTGTCCACATTGGCTGGGGATATCCGGTCAAAGTGGTTCAATACTGGACCCAAGGACAGTCGAGGGGCCTCCAGTTCCTTTATTGTATCCAAATTGGCAGGGAGGTCATGGCGGAGCAACAGGACCGTCTCCGCAAAAAAGCTCGCAAATGCCTCACAGCTGTGTGTCAAATTGTTATTTAAATTTGGCTGTCCTTCAAGGGACGTTAAAGACCGAATTATACTAAATAATTGTGCTGGGCGAGAGCTAGCGGATGCAATGGAGGCTGAGAAGTAGGACTTCTTAGCGGCCTTCACTGCCATCTCATAGGTTTTCATAAAAACCCTATAAGATATTCTTGAAGCTCCGTCACGGGCACCCTGCCATACTCGCTCTAGACGTCTGAGGTCCCACTTCATTTTCCGGAGCTCCTCGGTAAACCAGGGAGTCCGGTTTCTGCGGGGTCGCAGAGGGCGCTTAGGTGCAATCTCATTGATGGCTGCCAGGAGCTGGGTATTCCAACCTTCAACAAGCTCAGTCAATGAGTCGCCAGGGGGAGCAAGGTCCCGCAAGGCCTGACGGAATCTATCAGGGTCCATCAGCCTCTGCGGGCGAGCCCAAATTGGCTCGCCACCTAAGCAGGGTGGGGGTGGAACGTCAATCCTGGCTTTCAGAGCGTAGTGATCAGACCATGGCACCTTCATCGAAGGAAACATGATCACATCTATACCGACGCCAAAGATCAAATCCAGCGTGTGGCCTGCTTGATGTGTGGGGCCCGAAACAAACTGGGAGAGCCCTAGTGTCGCCATGGAAGACACCAGGTCCAGAGCCTGTGAGGAGGGAGTGGCATCAGCATGGATGTTGAAGTCCCCCAATACCAATAGGTTAGGGAACTCCAAAGCCCAGCCAGCCACAGCCTCCAGCAGTCGGGAAGGGAAGGGGAAGGGGAAGGGGAAGGGGAAGGGAAGGGCGAAGGGGGAAGGGAAGGGCGAAGGGGGAAGGGAAGGGCGAAGGGCGAAGGGCGAAGGGAAGGGCGAAGGGGGAAGGGAAGGGCAAAGGAGGAAGGGGGAAGGGGGAAGGGAAGGGAAGGGAAGGGAGAAGGGAAGGGAGAAGGGAAGGGAGAAGAGAGAAGGGAGAAGGGAAGGGAGAAGGGAGAAGGGAAGGGAAGGGAGAAGGCAGAAGGGAGAAGGGAAGGGAGAAGGGAGAAGGGAAGGGAAAAGGGAAAGGAAAAGGGAACGGAAAGGAAGGGAAAGGAAAAGGGAAGGGAAGTTTTACCAGTGGCGCAGTGACAAAATTCATTCTACATCTACTTCCTTTGAAACCATTGCTTCGTGTGTTTTGAAATATAATACACAGAAGAAAGAGATTGCTGTATAAATACAATTTACTAAAGAGAAAATAATTCCCTTTTTAAAAATATATTTTTTAAAAGGTGTGGGGGGATGGAGAGAAACCTACAGCTGTTTAGAATAGGACCTATAATTCAGAAAAGGAAATCTTTTTACAGTTATCATGACTGCAGCTAAAGAGGAAGTACAACCCAAATACAGAATTACTCCTATGATTATCATTATCATTATTTATACCCCGCCCATCTGGCTAGGTTTCCCCAGCCAGGGCAAAGGAAAGTATGTTTGTGGGAAGGTGCTAGGCAAGATTTGAATGCAAAAAAAGATATTCCCAAACAACAAGATGAGATTGTCGTCATTGGGGGGGGGTTGAGATTCCTGTGTCCTTAAACACACCAGAAAATCAACAGGTACAAATTTCACATGGGGCAGGTGGGTGGGAGGGGCCGGAATAGGGTGCAAAACACTTCCAGCGGTTGAATTCCTGCCCTGTTCGGAAGCTCCCACCCAACCTTGTAAGCAAATGGATGGCCAGCCAGGGAAAGTACGTGGAGAGGCTGTAAAGTGGAGCAGAAGCAGGAGCAGAAAGGAAGAGAACTTCGCCGAGCAAGGCGGAAAGAGATGAAAAGAGGCGACGACCCAGAACGCGGCGGGTCACGCGTGTGGAGCGTTGCGCAAGCAAGGGAGCCACGGCGTTGCGCAAGAGAGGCCCTCCTTAGCCCGGACACTACCTGCCCGCCTGCCCGCCTGCCCGCGAGCACGCCCCCCTACCCTTCAGCTGGCCGACAACGGCCCAGGCAAAGGCCCGGTTCTGTCACCGGCAGAGCGGCCCGCCCCGGCGTTCAATCACAGCAGCGGCACGAGCCCCGCCCACAAAAGTCGCTCGAAGCTCCCCGATCCCTCCCCATCACGTGTCACGACTTACCCAATAGGAACGAGATTTCCGCTTTGGAACGCTCTTCATTCAAGCCCCACCCCTCTCATGGCAACTGCTTCTGCTCCGGGTTGGTGGTGGGCAGGGCTTGAGGGGGGCTGGGCTTTGCGCCCGGCTCTGAGAGTGAGTGAGTCAGGTAGGGGCAGAGAGCTGTGAGTGCGAGCGCGCCCCCCCAGATGTTGCGCCCGGTGTGGCCGGCCCCCCCTGCACCCCCACGCTATGCCACTGTGACTATATGACAATGAAAATATGGTGTTCTTTCTAAGAAAAATGTTATTAAAGGTAGAAGCTTCCATAGCCAGCAATTGTCTACAGTGGTGCCCCGCAAGACGAATGCCTCGCAAGCCGAAAAACCCGCAAGACGAAAGGGTTTTTCGGTTTTTGCGTCGCTTCGCTAGACGATTTTCCCTATGGGCTTGCTTCGCAAGACGAAAGCCCATAGGGAGATCTCCGGGGACCTCTTTTAAATGCTGGCGGTGGGGAGCAAAGCCTTTCCCCCCCCCTCCGGACTTCAGAAGAGGTCCAGGAAGGCCGGCGGGGGCGAAAGGCTTTGCTCCCCACCGCCAGCATTTTAAAAGCGGTCCGGGATAGCAGGGAAGCGCTTCCCGCTATTCCGGACGGCTTTTGAAGGCAGGCGGGGGGAGCAAAGACTTTTGCCCCCCGCCAGCCTTCAGAAGAGGTCCAGGACCTCTTCCGAAGGCGGGCGGGGGGCGAAAGTCTTTGTCCCCCCTGCCTGCCTTCCCAGGGGCTTTTAAATCGCCCCAGGACTGTCCGGGGCGATTTAAAAGCCCCCGGATGGCTTTTGAAGGCAGGCTGGGGGGAGCAAAGACTTTTGCCCCCGCCAGCCTTCAGAAGAGGTCCAGGACCTCTTCCCCCCGCCAGCCCCAAAGAGCAGGTCGAAAGGAACCTGAAGCCTGGAGAGCGAGAGGGCGCACTGACCCCTCTCGCTCTCCAGGCTTCCAACGTAGCTGCCTGAACGCACCTTAAACGGCACCTTGTTTTAGAGCAGGAAAACAAGAGGGGAAAAATTCTCCCACTTTCTGTGCAGCGCTTCCTGCCGCTTCGCTGAAGGGGCGCTGGGCAGAGAGCGGAAGAATTTTTTCCCCTTGTTCTCCCCCCTCTAAAACAAGGTGCATCTTATTGTCCGGTGCGTCCTATGGTGCGAAAAATACGGTACATCCAGAAGCTTCCAGAGTGCTTTTAGGGATGCAAAATAAAGGCATGTGATAAATTCTTGGATTGCAGAGCTTGCAAAAGAGTAAAGGTAAAAAGGTGCAGTTATCCTAGGTCTGACAGAGTGACCACAAAACCTTTTGAACTGGTACATGCAGACCTATGTGGCTCCATGCCAGTGGCCAGTCTGGGCGGGGCCAAATTTGTGCTCACTCTGACAGATGATTTTTCCTGAAATGGTTGGCTGTTCATCTTGAGACACAAGAGTGAGGGTGAGCCGCTGATCAGAGACTGGATTGCGGCAGTGGAACTACAATTTTCCACACGTGTACAGAGCTTTCAAAGTGACCATGGTGGAGAATTTACTGGGTCTGCTTTGCAGGGTTTCTTCCACCAGAAAGGGATACGTCACAGGCTGACGGTCACTTATTCTCCCCAGGAGAATGGCATTGCGGAACGCAGGAACAGAACACCACAAGAGGCAGCTGAAGCTCTACTTCCGCCCAAAAGCACCTGCCCCAGCGCTTTTGGGTGGAAGCTTGGAAATCGGTGAACTTTACGATTAATCGCTCATATAGCTCTGTTGTAGGGAACATGCCCTATTTCCTGATGCACGGTAAGAAGCCCAAGGTACATTTCTTATGTGTGTTTGGATGCGAGGCTTGGGTTCTTGTGCCAAAGGCCCAACCCAAGGTCCCAGAAAATGATCTTTTGTGGGTATGAGCCTGGGACAAAGGGGTGGAGGTTTGCCTATCCAGAAGACGATCAGTCCAGGATTCTAGTCAGCAAGAGTGCTGAGTTCTGTGAGCAGAGTGGGTGGACACGGATCCATAGGAATCCTGACATTCTCTCAGAGAGTCTGTTTGATTCTGCTGAGGAGCGAGAAGTAGACACTGAATCTGCTGCTGAGGATCAGGTCTCTGACCAGGAGCAGGAACAGGGAAAGGCATCTCCACAGGCTATTAAGCTAGAGCAAAAGAGCGCACCTTCATCTCCCATCAGACCAGCGCAGAAGGCCAAAAGATGCAGTAAGTCAGAGGGGGAGTCTTCTGATGTCAAGGACACATTAGCTGGCCCCAGTTGGTCAGAGGGAGCACCTGAGGTAGTGCTCAGACGTTCCACACACACTACTAAAGGGATACCTCCTGAGAGGTTCGAGATCACTAGCGTGTGGGTTGGTTTGGTGCAGTGCAAACCAGAGAGTTTGAGGAAGTTCAACAGTTGCCTGAAGCAGAAGCCAGGAAATGGCAAGAGGCAATGGGAAAGGAGTTGAACTCAATGAGGTATTTAGGTGTGTTCACCACCACGAAGCTGCCAGCAGGCAAGCAGGCTGTGAACCGTTGCTGGGTTTACAGGATTAAGCCCACAGCGACTGGAGAACCACAGTACAAGGCTAGGCTAGTAGCCAGAGGGTTTATGCAGAGGAGGGGGCTGCATTACATTGAAGTATGCTCATACTTCCCGGAGTGAAACTCTGTGCATGCTTTTAACAGTAGCTGCACAAAGAGGGCACCAAGTGCACCATTTTGATGTAGATGTGGCTTATTTGAACTCAGACCTGAAGGAGGATCTGTACATGCTACCTCCTCCAGGGTTTGAGGGCAATGAGCCAGGTGTTGTGTGGAAGCTGCACAAGTCCATTTATGGCTTGAGACAATTGGTCAGAAATTAGAACATATGTCTAAATGATGCTTTGGGAAGCATGGGTTTCCAAAGGAGTCTTGCAGACAGCTGCCTATACCTGAAGAGGGTCAGGAGAGACACAGGAGTTGATCCTGGTGTTTGTGGATGACATCTTATACGTGTCACAGACAGCTAAACAGGTGCAAGGTTTTGCCAAAGAGCTTGGAAACCATTTTAAGCTCAAAAACCTTGGTCCAGAAAGGCAAGATTGAGCAGTTGCTTGAGAAGTTCAGGATGTCTGACTGTGCAGGGGTCAGAACACCCATGGAGACAAGCTACATGAAGGACAGTCAACTTGGGGATCATTCTGAGTTCCAAAACCCTGAGGTTTTTCAGTCATTTTTTCCAAACTTTACCAACCCCATCCATTGTTTTAACAAGATGGCCTGTCCCTTAAAAAAAAAAAATCACCCTATACTATATAAACCTGTGATTGGAAACACCCGGTATCAGTCTTTAACATCAGCAGTAACATCTAGACCAGTGTTTCCCAACCTTGTGCCTCCAGATGTTTTTGGCCTACAACTCCCATCATCCCTAGCTAGCAAGACCAGTGGTCAGGGATGATGGGAATTGTAGTTCAAAAACAGCTGGAGGCACAAGGTTGGGAAACACTGATCTAGACCATGGGAGCTTTTCAGCCCTGTTCTTGAGTTTGTTTAAAATCTAAAACAGCTTATCTTGTGTTCCTTTTTTTTTTTTTGAATTTGTGCCATTTAGGTTTTTAAACCTTTTGTAAAAGCAGCACTAGAATTTTCACAGTTGAGTCCTCAATCCTTTATTACTGCGCTGTGCTTTACCTAGGTCAAGCTAGGATTATAATACTTCAGAATTTTGGGGGGGTTCTACCCTTTTTTGAATTTTGATCATTTAAAGTTTATGATTTTTCTATTTCCTTCTGAGGAAACTGAATAGTTCAGTGAAACGAGGTTTGTAGCCAGCATCCCGTTAAGGCTTTGTTCTGTTTTAGGTTTTTCTAATGTTTTCCTTAAGCTTTTTGATTTTTAATATTTAGTTTATTTCCACAAGATAATATTTCTAGTAGATTACTTCTCGTTTCAGGGATTTTCACAGTATTTCATTTGTTTTGTGCAATTTCTCAATTCCATGACTGTCTTTTTTCTATAGGGATGAGGAACCAGCAGCTCTCTAGCTGTTACCAACTCTGATCATCTCTTACCATTGGCCATGCTGGCTGAGGCTGATGGGAGTTGGAATCCAACATCATATGCAGGACCAGAAGTTTCTTATACTGTTGCAGCTGGTCTCTGAA
This sequence comes from Podarcis melisellensis, assembly GCF_964234715.1. NCBI lineage: Eukaryota > Metazoa > Chordata > Lepidosauria > Squamata > Lacertidae > Podarcis > Podarcis melisellensis. The sequence goes on from NC_138535.1 coordinate 12,026,042, forward strand.
GCTCCTGATTTTCACTCCTACCCAGCACAGTTGTTTCCCCTCAAAGGCTGATGTCAGAAAGGAGTGGCTTGTTTTACACCGTGACTGCCCAACCTTAACCTTCACACGACCATTGCTCAGTGCTTTTTTTCCAGGGGGTACTCAAGGGTATGCAGTACCAGCACCTCATTTTGTTGTTTAAAAAGTGTGGCACTTATTGTAACAACTTCATGGTGAGTACCAGCACCTATTTCTCTAGAAAGAAAGAAAAGCATTGCCAGTGTCCAATCAGCAGCAGGGAGGTTGCCAGGAAACCGGCCCTGATTGCTATTTAGAATCTGGTTTTATTTATGGTGGAAAGAGAGCCCAAGTATTGGGCCATTACAAACATTCACAAATATTCACATATACTGTGGTGGGCAGGACAGGGAGGGGGCACACAAGCAGACGAGCTGACACAGCCTGGTGCCTAGGCCTTCATCTCTCCAGTTTCCATATGCATCCCAGACTGAGGCTTTGGGTGGGACACTCAGTCCTCATGAATTTGAAGAGTCATCTTGGGTTGGAGGAAGTGTTTGTAGCATTAGAAGAGAGAAAATGCCTACCCACTTTCTTCACATTTTGCATAATTGTATACATGTTCCCACACGCACTGTTTTTTCCAGCATTACAAATGTATCCTTTCATTAGAGGGGATTTGTTCCTGTCCCATGATCGTTTTGCTTGCCTTTTTCTGAACCTTTTCCCAGTTCTACAATGCATTTTTTAGGGACAGTGACCAGATCTGTACAGAGTATTCAAAGTGCAGTATCACCACAGATTTGTATAGTAGTGTTGCAATACTGACAGTTGTTTTCAATCCCTTTCTTAATGGTCCATAAGATGGTATTCACCTCCACAGCTGTGGCACACTAGTTGATGCTTCCATTGAATGTCTCGAATACCTTTTTCCTGGTCAGTCTATCACTCGCTCAGGCCCCTTTAAGTGTACAGTTGAAGCCAGGATTTTTTGCCTCAATGGACATCACTTTGCACTTACTTACATTGAATAGAATTTGCCATTTGAAAGCCCATTCACCCAGTTTGGAGACATCCTTTTTGTTCTTACTGCCCTGACCAATTTGGTGCCATTTGTAAACTTGGCCATCTCACTGCTCATTCAGGTTATTAGTATAATAGTTCAAAACTCAAGTCCCAGTACTGATCCTAGGGGGGCCCTACTTACAGTCTTCCATTGTGAGAACAGCCCATTTATTCTTACCCTTTGCTTCCTGATTGTTGACCAGCTGCTGATCCATAAGACCTTATCCTCTTTATTTCATCACTGCTAAGCTTACTCATTAGTCTTTGGTGAGGAACTGTATCAAAAAGTTTTGAAAATACGGTATCTACCACAGCACCTCCGCAGATATACTTATTGACGCTCTTAAAATAACTGCTATGGGAGGCAAGATGTGTTGGGATATGAGTGCTCACCAGCTGCCAACCAGCAGCTCATTGTTTACATCATGTGATTCATCTGGTGTTACTGAGTGTGAGACAGGATGTTCTTCGCTCTTCTCAAGGTTGGGTTCTCAGTGTAACTTGAGACCTTCCTGTTGTTGCTGCAAAGGGGGAGTGAGTGAGTTGTGTGGAGGTTATTGAGATGTACACACTGTGCTGGTTATTTTTCAGCAAGGCTCTCTTTTTTGTACACTTGGTAATTCTACCTCTAATAATGCTCTGCAATAGCTTTTCCAGTAGAAATGTTAAGCTAACTGGCCTGTAATTTCATGGCAGCTCCCCAATTATCTTTTTTAAAAAATGGTGTTACCTTTAGGACCTCAAGCACAGAGGCTGATCTTAGGGTGTTGCATACTTTTGGTAGCTGATCAGCCATTTCACATTTCAGTTCTTAAGATTACACTTAAGCTTCTGCTGTTCAACACCCTTATTTTGAAATGTTCCATGAAATGAAGGATTTTCATGAGCTCAGGTGAACTACTGCAGCTGCCCAAGGGCCCGTTTTTACCTGGCTCCAGATATATAGTTTGTTGTCATATACTGAAGACTGACCAGTGAGGACAAGTCATGCCCCCTTTGAGCCTGTCACACACCAGTGCAGCTCATTGACTGATACGGGGCATGGGGAGTGGTTTATTTTTTGTGTCCTCCTTCCACATTGCTGGTGGCACATGACGTCCTTGAATTCCCTCTCAACCCTTGCAGCCACCCAATCCAGTCATCTGCTCTGTATGAGAAACATACAGGGGATTCTGGGGGCCACTAGGTGGCGCATCGGAAGATGGCTGACAATAACATCTCTCCGACCCACACAAGGTAATTTGGAGGCTATGATGGGGGTAATTAGCCTCCTTAACCCCCCCCCAGGATTGTGGGGGGGGGGGGACACGGCCCTTGCCTGCTGTGCCCTATACCACCCCCAAATTTGTGAGGGTGGGGGCACTAGGCACAAAGCCCTCCTGTGGGATTCCGGCACTCCTGGACGCCGTCCCTGATTTGCGCCGCTAGTTGCAAGGATCTTCAAAAGAAACAATTTGGACAAGATAAATTGCACATGCTTCAAGGAAAAAGGGGAGTAAAGACTGCTGACAGAAGAGATCTCTGATAACAAGACAAGAATAAAATATGAGAAGATACGTCAAGATACGGTACGACAAATGACTGAGGGGGGAGGGGGGGAAAACCTGCCTTCCCTTTTATTATGTGATTTAACAAGAATCCCCTCCCCTAATGAGTCAGAAATCAAGGACTTAAGCTGTGGATTTAAGGCTGTGTGGAGATAAACGTTCGATCCAAAGCAATGTTTCAAGATGAAGCTGGAAAGCTAAGAGTTTTGGAATGATGCAGTTAAAAATGCCGTCGCCATTTTGGGAGGCATTGTTGGAGCTCTTGGGTCTGGGAGGAGAAAGAGAGAAATAGAGTTGACTTTCGGGACAGCGCCAATGACTAATGGCGGATTCCTTCTGAGCTCCGGAGGGAATCGGCTCCGCGGGATCGGGTCTTACCGCTGCGGTGAAGCGGGGACCCTAAAAAATCACAGGCGGTGAAGCCTGTGAACGTGGTGACTCGGCGGGCACCATCTGCGCCCCCCAAGCTGCGAAGGAGCCTTTTTAAAGGCTCCGGAACGGGACGGGGTGAGCGGCGCGGTGCTGAGAGTCGACTGCTCCTTCCACGGAGTGAAGCCGCACGGCCATTGTCGAAGAACGCTGACTTCTTTCTGAACAATCGGACTCTAAAGCAACTACCCGTGAGTAGGTTTAAATCGAATCAATTTGAGGAAAAATTTGAACAATTTCGGTACCGAAACGGGAAAGGCATAAACAGGAAGTCTGCCTTTCCTGCTTGTAAACAGACCAAAGCAAAGAGACTATAAAGCGGAAACTCTGAAAGACGTCTTATAAAGGTTTAAAATCGAACATCAAAAAAGTGGTTCCCCTCCTGTTTGCAGGAGTGGAGGGGGAGAAGTTTGAGCATTATTTACCTGCAAGAAAAGGGGGAAGGAAAGATATATCCGCCGCCTCCAAAACCTGGGAACGGGCTGCCTTTGAAAGGGAAAGCCGATCAGTGGGAAGACTGTCAGCACGTTAAAGGTAAAGACTCTTGAAATAATTCTGCGTAAGATATAGTGTTTCTAGACTGCTCTTGATTATAAAGTAACTTTTAAGGACATTGAAACTGTGGCTTTTAAGTGATTTGGGGGACTTATAAGGACCATATTTGTTTTAAAAAGTGTTTTAAAAAGTGAAGCTGGAAATGTGTCCCCCTAGAGGAGACTTTGTTGCAATAACAACTAAGCCACTAAGTAACTAAGCCATTGGAAAATTCCTCTTCACAACAAATCTACCAGGCGTGAGACTGACCTTGGATTTTCATAAGAGTGTTATGGCAAATGATAAAGGGAAGATAGAGCTGGTACAGGAAAAAATCGCCAGGTCTGGCAGACAATACAGGACTGACAGTACACATCAGCGAAGGGCTTCAACATCTGGAGCAGCAGGTACAGCAGGAGCTGCTGCTTTGCAAACAAAACTAAAGGTTATGTCATCTGAAGATGTATTGGCTCAGGCACTTGGTAAAATCAATGAATCCTTGGAAAATTTAGCTAAACAGGTAGCAGAGACAAATAAACAAGTAGCAGAAACAAACAAACAAGTAGCTGAGGCCTCAGCAAAAATTTATTTGAATACCACAAGCATTAACAAATTGGGAAAGAAGGTGAATTCTAACACACAGTCCATCGAAAAACTATTAGAGGAATCGGCCACGACCCGAAAGATAGCAGAGGAAGCAAAGGAAATTGCAATTGCCACTCAGGAGAAGATACCACTGGTATATAAGAAACTAGAGGACCATGATCTGACATTGTCTATGATTGAACTACAAGGAAAGGAGAGAAATTTAAGAATCAGAGCAGTACCGGAAAGTGAGAAGGACAACTTGGCGGACTTCCTTACAAAGGAATTTACAGATTTTTGGCAACAGGACTTGGGGAAGGAAGAATTCAAGATAGTGAGTGCATTTAGACTTGGCAAAAGACAAAGAAAGAACAAGGTAAGAGATTGTTTGATTACTTTTCGAACAAAAGAAGAAAGAGACAAAATTTTGAATTTGTGGAGATCTTTAAGGATATACCAAAATATATTCTGGATGTAAGGACCTATTACGGAGATCTTGTCGTTCTACTGAGAAGAAACAGAATACTCTTCAGGTGGGAATTCCCCCAAGGCCTATCTTTCAAATATAAAGGAAGGAAAATAAGAATAAGGACAGTGAATGACAAAGACAAGTTTTTGAAAGATCACGAAGAGGATTTACAGAAAGAAGTGGAATCTGGAGAGGAGCCAATCGCACCAGAAAAAGGAATATTAGACATAGCAAACTTATCATTCGGACTCCTTGGCCCAAGGAAAGATACACCACCAACAGAAGAAGAAGAACTACTCGGTGCAGCTGGAGGGAAAACTAAGTAACTTCAACATGGCTCTGCAACTTCTAAGTTGGAACTGTAATGGACTTAACTCCCCTCGGAAGAGAAAAATGTGTATTTCATATATTAAGAAAAGAACAATTGGACTTGATTTGTTTACAGGAAACACACGTAATGAGGCTACACAGGAAAATACTTATTAATAAGAGATTGGGACAAGAGTTTATTTCGTCTGACAAAGTTAAAAAGAGAGGAGTGGTGATATACGCAAAGGAGAAACTTTCACCGAAATTAATTTTTAAAGATGAACAAGGAAGATATTTGGCAATTGAAATTCAATTCCAAGGAGAGAAATTTTTGATTGTAGGGGTGTATGCACCAAATCTGAATTCTTCAAGAAGTTGCATGAGACTTTACTGGACTATCTAGATTACAATTTGATTTTGATGGGAGATATGAATGGAGTAGTTTCTACAAATATGGATAAAGCACAGAGACAGGTAGTCACAAAAGATGGCAGACTACCAAAAACCTTTTTTGAGATGACAGACAATATGGACTTAGTGGATATTTGGAGAACAAAGAACCCTCTCGGAAGAGAGGGAACATTCTTTTCTGAAGCCAAGATGACATGGACTAGAATTGACCAAATTTGGGTAACTAGAGGAATGGCACCAAAGATAAAGAAAGTGGAAATCTGCACAAAAACCTGCTCCGACCATAATGCTGTAAAGATGGAGATGAAACAAATATCAACTGGCTCCTTCAGATGGAGGATGAATGACACCCTATTTAGAGATGAAGATGTGTACCAAAAGGCCCAAAAAACTTTGAGAGATTACTTTGAAATAAATATGAACACTGATGTTGAGAAAAGAGTAATCTGGGACGCAAGCAAAGCTGTTATGAGAGGGTTCCTGATACAACAAAATGCAATAAAGAAGAGAAGCCAAAATGAGAAAAAAGATAAAAATTTAGAGAAAATAAAAGAAAGGGAAAAGAAATTGAGAGTGAAACCAAAGTCGCAAGAGATTTTGAGAGAAATTAAATTATATCAAACGCAATACATGGAACTGATGAACCAAGAAATAGAATGGAAAATTAAACAAATGAGACAAAAGACATTTGAATCAGCAAATAAATGCGGGAAACTATTGGCTTGGCAAATGAGAAAAAGACAAGAACTAAATACGGTTACAAATTTAGAAGTGGAAGGAAAGAACATACACAACCCAACTGAGATTAGAAATTGTTTCCAGAGGTATTTTAAACAATTATACTCACAAGGGCCACAGAAAGAAATGGATATAGACCGATTTTTAGAGACAAATGGATTACAAAAAAATTCTCATGAAAGAAAATGAATGTTGAACCATAAAATAACTGAACAGGAAATAGAAGGTGCCATTCAAAACATGCAACTGGGCAAGTCTCCGGGACCGGATGGGCTGACTTCCAGATATTATAGATCTTTGAAGGAGTGATTATTACAACTTTTGAAGGAAGTCTGCAATGAAGTTTTGGAGGGGAAAAGGGCACCAGATTCGCGGAAAGAGGCATATATTACACTTATACCGAAAACAGAGACTGAAAAGACTCAACTTAAGAACTACCGCCCTATATCGTTATTAAATGTGGATTGCAAAATTTTTGCTGACATTTTGGCTAAGAGATTGAAAAAAGTTTTGATGGAGGAGATTCATGGAGACCAAGCGGGCTTTCTCCCGGGAAGACACTTGTTTGATAATTTGAGGAATATAATTGATATTTTGGAAAAACTAGAAGTGAACATAAATACTAAAGCAGTTTTGATATTTGTGGACGCGGAGAAAGCCTTTGACAATATTTCTTGGAGCTTTATGAAAAAGAATCTTCAGGGGATGGGGGTAGGCCAAGGTTTTGAAAATGGTATAGGTGCAATATATTCTGAGTAAAAAGCTAAGTTAATTGTAAATAATGTGGTGACAGAAGAATTTAAGATAGAAAAAGGGACACGACAGGGGTGCCCAATCTCCCCATTGCTTTTTATATCAGTCCTGGCGTTTTTGCTGAATATGATCAGAAGGGACCGGTTGGTTAAAGGTATACAGGTCGGAGCCAAAAAGTACAAATTGAGAGCATTTGCAGATGACCTAGTACTAACATTACAAGAGCCAAAATCTAGTACTAAAAGGGTCTTAGAACTAATTCAAGAATTTGGTCAAGTGGCAGGATTTAAATTGAACAAGTCCAAAACTAAGGTTCTAGAGAAAAACTTAACAGCAATTGAAAAAGAGAGGTTTCAGAATGAGACAGGTTTGGCTGTGGTTAAGAAAGTGAAATACTTGGGGATTAACATGACAGCTAAAAATGTGAACTTATTTAAAGATAATTATGAGAAATGTTGGACAGAAGTGAAAAAAGATTTAGAAATCTGGTCAAATTTGAAGCTTTCCTTGTTTGGTCGAATTGCAGCTATAAAGATGAATGTATTGCCTAGAATGTTGTTTCTGTTTCAAACATTGCTAATTGTGGACAAGATGGACTGTTTCAAGAAGTGGCGGAATGATATCTCTAGATTTGTCTGGCAGGGCAAGAAGCCCAGAATAAAATTTAAGATTTTAACTGATGTAAAGGAAAGGGGGGATTTGCCCTGCCAGACTTTACTATGAATCAGCAGCATTCTGCTGGTTGAAAGATTGGCTGCTCCTTGAGAATACAGACATTTTGGATTTAGAAGGCTTTAACAATATTTTTGGGTGGCATGCATATTTGTGGTACGACAAGGTCAAAGCTCATAAAGCATTTAAAAACCATATTGTCAGGAAAGCTTGTTTAATGTCTGGATTAAATATAAAGATTTGTTGGAAAATAAAACCCCAAGGTGGTTGTCGCCAATGGAAGCAAAGGCTGTGAAAAGGCTCAATATGGAGGCCAAATGGCCAAAATATTGGGAAATATTGGAACAAGAAGGAGACAAATTGAAATTGCAGAGTTTTGAGAAATTAAAAGATAAAGTGCGAGACTGGCTTCACTATTATCAGATAATGGAGGCTTATAAATTGGACAGGAAAATTGGCTTCCAGGTGGAAAAATCAAAATTGGAAACAGAATTGCTAGAACCAAAAAGTAAGATTTTGTCAAAGATGTATAACTTGCTGTTGAAATGGAATACGCAAGATGAAACGGTTAAATCAGCTATGATTAAGTGGGCATAAGATATTGGTCATAACATTATGTTTGCTGACTGGGAACAGTTGTGGACCACCGGTATGAAATTTACGGCATGTAATGCCTTAATAATAATAATAATAATAATAATAATAATAATAATAATAATAATAATTTATTATTTATATCCCGCCCATCTGGCTGGGCCCCCCCAGCCACTCTGGGCGGCTTCCATAGAAACCAGGAAACACTAAAATATCATACATTAAAAACTTCCCTGAACAGGGCTGCCTTAAGATGTTTTCTGAATGTCAAGTAGTTGTTTATCGTTTTGACATCTGATGGGAGGGCGTTCCACAGGGCGGGCGCCACTACCGAAAAGGCCCTCTGCCTGGTTCCCTGTAGCTTTGCTTCTCGCAATGAGGGAACCGCCAGAAGGCCCTCGGCACTGGACCTCAGCGTCCGGGCAGAACGATGGGGGTGGAGACGCTCCTTCAGGTATACTGGGCCGAGGCCGTTTAGGGCTTTAAAGGTCAACACCAACACTTTGAATTGTGCTCGGAAACATACTGGGAGCCAATGTAGGTCTTTCAAGACCGGTGTTAGGTGGTCTCGGCGGCCGCCCCCAGTCACCAGTCTAGCTGCCGCATTCTGGATTAGCTGTAGTTTCCGAGTCACCTTCAAAGGTAGCCCCACGTAGAGCGCATTGCAGTAGTCCAAGCGGGAGATAACTAGAGCCTGCACTACTCTGGCGAGACAGTCTGTGGGCAGGTAGGGTCTCAGCCTGTGTACCAGGTGGAGTTGGTAGACAGCTGCCCTGGATACAGAATTGACCTGTGCCTCCATGGACAGCTGTGAGTCCAAAATGACTCCCAGGCTACGCACCTGGTCCTTCAGGGGCACAGTTACCCTATTCAGGACCAGGGAGTCCTCCACACCAGCCCGCCCCCTGTCCCCCAAAAACAGTACTTCTGTCTTGTCAGGATTCAGCCTCAATCCATTAGCCGCCATCCATCCTCCAACCACCTCCAGGCACTCACACAGGACCTTCACTGCCTTCACTGGTTCTGATTTGAAAGAGAGGTAGAGCTGGGTATCATCTGCATATTGATGGACACCCAGTCCAAACCCCCTGATGATCTCTCCCAGCGGCTTCATATAGATGTTAAAAAGCATGGGGGAGAGGACGGAACCCTGAGGTACCCCACAAGTGAGGGCCCAAGGGTCTGAACACTCATCCCCCACCACCACTTTCTGAACACGGCCCAGGAGGAAGGAGCGAAACCACTGTATAACAGTGCCCCCAGCTCCCAACCCCTCTAGACAGTCCAGAAGGATGTTATGGTCGATTGTATCAAAAGCCGCTGAGAGATCCAGCAGAACTAGGAAACAACTCTCACCTTTGTCCCTAGCTCGCCGGAGATCATCAACCAGTGCGACCAAGGCAGTTTCGGTCCCATGATGAGGCCTGAACCCCGATTGGAAGGGATCCAAATGGTCCGCGTCCTCCAGGCGTGCCTGGAGTTGTTCAGCAACCACACGCTCAATCACCTTGCCCAAGAATGGAAGATTTGAGACTGGGCGATAGTTGGCCATACTGGCTGGGTCTAAAGATGGTTTTTTAAGAAGCGGTTTAACGACCGCCTCTTTCAGCGGATCTGGGAATGTTCCCTCACAGAGGGAAGCATTCACCACCCCGCAGAGCCCATCGCCCAGCCCTTCCCGGCTTGCTTTTATTAGCCAGGATGGGCAAGGATCAAGGAGACAGGTGGTTGGTTTCACGCGTCCAAGCAGCCTGTCCACATCCTCGGGGGTAACGGATTGAAACTGATTCCATGCAACTTGACCAGACAGGGCTCTAGCACTCTCCCGCCCCAGCCCTGCTCCCACGGTGGTGTCTAGCTCCTTCCGAATATGAGTGATTTTATCTGCAAAAAACTTTGCAAAATCGTTGCAGGAGATCTTGGGGTCTTTACAAGGCCCCGGTGGTAAAGGTGGTTCCGTTAAATTGCGGACCACCTGAAAGAGTCTCCTGCTACTATTTTCTGCAGATGCAATAGAGGCGGTGAAGAAAGTCTTCTTCGCCGTCGCTATCGCCACTTGGTAGGCTCGACGTTGAGCTCTAACCTGTGTCCGGTCAGATTCGGAGTGAGTTTTCTGCCACCGACACTCTAGCCGTCTCAGCGATTGTTTCATCGCCCTCAGCTCCGAAGAAAACCACGGGGCTGTCCGGGCTCCATGCAATCGGAGAGGGCGCTTCGGAGCCAGACAATCAATAGCCCTGGTTAACTCCGCATTCCAGCGGGCCACCAGGGAATCAGCTGAAAGGCCATCAACATGGGATAAAGCATCCCCTACCACTCTCTGGAAACCATTTGGATCCATTAAGTGGCGGGGGCGGACCATCCGAATTGGTCCCACCTCCCTGCAGAGGGGAAGGGTCGCGGAGAAGTCCAGTTGCACCAGGAAGTGATCTGACCATGGCACTTCTTTGGTTTCACTTTTACTTAGTGTCAGATCACCCACGTCACTAGAGGTGAATACCAGGTCTAAGGCATGTCCATGACTATGAGTTGGGCCCAACTTATTCAGGGACAGCCCCATGGAGGCCATGCTTTCCACGAAGTCCCGAGCGGCCCCTTGTAAGGTCGTGTCGGCATGGATGTTAAAATCCCCTAGGACAACCAAGCTAGGTGTATCCAGGAGAACATCCGCCACGACCTGAAGCAGCTCGGACAGGGAATCCTTGGTGCAGCGGGGAGGTCGGTACACCAAAAGGAATCCTGTACTGCCCCTATTGCCCAACTTCCAGAACATGCACTCAGAAAACTGGGTCTTCCCAGTAGGACGCCTGATGCAAACTAGTGACTTCCTAAAAATCACTGCAACCCCCCCTCCCCGCCCACATGACCTGGGTTGCTGTGCGTAAGAGAAACCCAGTGGGCAAGCGGCAGCAAGGACAGGCCCATCTGCTTCCTCCAACCAGGTCTCTGTCACACATGCCAGGTCAAATCCTCCATCCACAAACAGGTCGTGGATGGCAGTGGTTTTATTCATCATTGACCTGGCATTACACAGCAACACCTTCAGGTCATGTGGGTTTCCCCTGTTGATTCCAGTATCCATCCGGTCAAGGCCAGACCCGGAGGCAGGGATAGTCTTCAAACAGCGACTAAACCTGCCTCCTCGGTAATGACATGGTCTGGTCTTAGTGTAACTCCGCCTCCTGCCCATGATCACTGAGATCGGATGTCCCAGTGCTTCCGCCCCTGTGGAACTTGTCCCAGCCATCGTGTTGGCTGGGGCCCCACTCCCAGGCAGCCCTGATCCCGCCCCTTAAAAACAAAATACAAACTATACAGAACCAATAAAACAACAGAAAACAAAACAGAACAATAATACTAAAATTAATCCCCAACCAAATATCCATCCCACCCACCCACCCCAACAGAAGAAAAAAGGAAAAAGAGAAATACAAATTTAAATTGCCACCGACTGCTTGAGGACATTTTAAAACACATTAACCACTTGGAATAAGGGCCTTGGCCGCGCCCCCTGGGCCAGTTGGAAAAAGCCCTGGAAGGGAGCAGGCCCTGCAGTCCTCACCCAGCCGATGGTCCGAGGCCTCCCAGCAGCAGGAGTCCCTTTATAGCTGGGAGAGAGGGCTTGGGCCACCCCCCCTGGGCCAGTTGGAAAAGGCCCTGGAAGGGAGCAGGCCCTGCAGTCCTCACCCAGCCGATGGGAGAATATTATGAAAATGATATATAGGTGGTACATGACCCCAGTCAAGCTTGCAAAAATCTACCATTTGCCCGATAATAAATGTTGGAAATGTAAAGAAACTGAAGGAACATTCTTTCACCTTTGGTGGACGTGCCCAAGGATTAAGGCTTTCTGGGAAATGATTTATAATGAAATGAAAAAGGTATTTAAATATACCTTCTTGAAGAAACCAGAGGCCTTTCTCCTGGGCATGGTCGGCCAATTGGTGCCAAAGAAGGACAGAACATTTTTTATGTATGCAACAACAGCAGCAAGAATACTCATCGCAAAGTATTGGAAGACACAAGATCTACCCACTCTGGAAGAATGGCAGATGAAGGTGATAGAATATATGGGACTGGCAGAAATGACTGGCAGAATCCGAGACCAGGGAAAAGAGTCGGCGGAAGAAGACTGGAAGAAATTTAAGGACTATCTAGGGAAATATTGTAAAATTAATGGATGTTAGAATGATGTTGGTTAGAAATTAAATGGTTTTCAGCTGTAATGTTTAAGATAATTGGGGGGGGGAAGGTTGAAAATTAAGCGAAAATTAATGGTGAGGATTTGCTGAATTAACAATTTGAATTGGAATACAAATGGGGAGGTATGAGGAGGTCTGGGAAGTAAGTTATAAGAAAATAAGTGAATGGAATTTTATGTGGTTTTTAATTGTTTTTAGTTTTGTATTTTTGTTATTTCTTTTTGTTTGTGTTTCTTTTTTATTATTGTTTTTGTATAACTTATGAAATGTTAATAAATATCTTATAAAAGAGAGAGAGAGAAATAGAGTTGTTTACATATCGTGGATCAACTCCTCGGTGGGACTTAAGAGCGACAAATGCCAAAATTTACGATGGAAAGAGTGATGTTATCTACGAAGGAGATATATGGAAACCATATGGACTTAGTGGAGGAACGGGAAATCCACACAGGATTATTATACTTGCTATCGGCTTAAGGAGACTAACAGAAGAGATCGTAAAGGAAAAAGAGAAATTATATGAACAAGATATGATGTGGAAACACCAAGATAAGACTGGATAGAATTATGAACTTTGTCTGGACTGATTGGGACTGATTTGGACATTAACGCAGTAATAAGAAGATGATCTGAATCCCCCTTTGGATCTTGAAGTATGGGTTCCCCCAACAAAATTTAAAAATTTGGCTTTGTAATTTGGAATTTATGCGATGTGATTTAATTTGATGTGATTGGCCAGTTAATAAAAAATATTTTTTTTAAAAAAAAAAGAGAAACAATTGGGGGATTCTAGTCTACCATGTAATAATAACTGGCTACAGCTTCATGCTAGGCCCCAGCTTGGATCCCAAGCAGTTAGGAGAGAGAAATTTAAATGAGGCTCACATCCATGATTAGGTTACTGGGCAGTTTATCATCTGGCATGCATATCCTTTCTTCCAACAGAAATGGGGAACCTGTGACTGGCCATATGTTGGACTCCTGGCTCCTATCAGCCCTGGGCAGTATGGCCAGGTCACAAGTTTCCAATCCCTGCCTTACAGAGTAGGGACCATGCCTCCTTGTTCCAGTGAATAGCCAATAAATGCTTTTCTAGATTAAAGGACAAGATTTGTCCCCCAGGAACTACAGTTGTGCCCAACAAGGATTGTGTGTGCATCCCACTTGAGTTTGGAACAGCATCTCCTTTCAGCCAGGCATTCCATGCCCCAGGCTTGGGTAGGGAACAGGTATCATGTCAAAGGGAAAGCAGGCACAGGAGAGGAATGAACCCTAGTCCCCTAGAGCCCAGCCCAGCATCATAAGTGACAACTTGCAACACAAAACAAAGCAGGCACAATTCAGGGGGTTCCAGAAATTCACCATCTTGCTGCATTCCTCTCTGCACCAGGAAAGCAGCCTGATATGCCAGTAAAAGCTCTGCTTTGAGGAGAGAACCCACCTCTTTCCCTTGCTGTAGGAGAGCAAGGGAGTGAAATCTTGCTACTGTAAGTTGGTTGTTGTCAAAAAAAGATGGAGGAGATAGCCCAAGTTCTTGCTGGAGAAAAGGAGTAGTAACAGGTGACGAGGTAATTACTTTACTTTCCGAGTGGGCTTCAGGATGGAGTGGAAAACACAGGAATGCCTGTGCCTTCTGCCCAATACCTGCATCAAAGAAGAGTGCCTTGACTTTCCACCTTCAGTTCTTTGCCCGTGCCAGGAGATTCTGGGAAATGAGGCGACAGTCCCACATAACACTCCTGACTAGAAAGCCAACCTAACTGCTGAAGACAAAGTGGGAGATAATCCCAGCTAGGGAGGACAGATTTTTCAAACCAATCCTCCTCCCAGGAATAATAGAAACCTTGTGTACAGCTAAGCTATGATGGAGCTGATCGGAGATAGGAAACACCTGTGGACACCTTAGCTGCTGCTGACCATTGGGTAAGTTGGCTGGAAGTGCTTGGAGTTGAAGTCCACCCACAGCAACCAAAGGGCCACAGGTTTCCTGTCCATGGACAAAACCTTCCATGTTGAACAGACCGCCTGCCCCCCTGCAGCTAGTCCTTCCCTTTGCGCAACACTGACAGGGAAGACTTTTGCAAAGACAGGATGCTGCTGCAGCAAATCCCACCTTAGCTGAATGGTATGAGGGATAACCCAGCAAAGTGCCTTAAGATTTTTCTGCAGCAGATAATTATACTCTGTGTAAAGGGAATTGGGGTTGCTCGTGCGTAAGTGGCCGCTGCTCTAGGCAACATTGTCTGGCTAAACCTTTCCCTGGCTGAACAGCACTTTCACTGCCTCCCACCGCCCTTGATTCTCTTATGAAACCTCTTTTCAGGTTCTTGTCAATAAACCCCCGCAACTCCTGCATCTCTCTGTCTGACATGGCATACAGTTTACCCACTGGCAGCTGAGCTCCTGGGAGTAGGTTGATTTGACAGTCAAAGGGCCTATGGGGGGGTAGTCTATCCGCTTCCTTCTCACTGAAGACCTCCTGCAGGTCAGCGTATTGCGGTGGTACCTTCCCTTTTCCCCCCACCGCCATCCCTGCCACCCTGGCTACAGCCATCCTCGGGGTCCCCCCCCCCCCGTGACAGTGCTCCAAGCAGTGAGCTGACCCAAAAGTAACTGTCCGCTGGTGCCATGCCACCACTGGATCATGTAGTGCCAGCCAGCTCATCCCCAGTATGATTGGTGGTCCTGCCAGTGTGGCTACGTGGAAGGCAATGGTTTCTGTGTGTCTGGAAACTCTCATTCTCATGGGGGGAGTCTGGTGCGTCACTTCTCCTCCCAGGAGTTCTCTGCCATCAATGGTCGTTACTTGTAAGGGACACTCTAGAGGCAGAAGGTGGAGCTGGTGCTCCAGCGCGAAATCCTTGCTAAAAAAATTGCAAGAACTGCCGGAATCCAGCAGTGCCTTCACCTTGATTGGGTGCCCATTAGGGAGTTCTAGTACCACCTCTATGGCTATCGCTGCTTGGGGGGGGTCTGGCTTGGGCACTTTTACTGGTTGCTGGCCTGGCTGCTGTGCCCGCAGATCAGCAACCAAGCGTTGGCTTTTCCCTGCTCCTTATCCCCCTCCTCCTCCTCACAGCCAGCAGCCCCCACCATTCCTTGCCATGCCTTCCTCTGAGGGCAGACCCTGGCAAAATGTCCTGGCTGTTGGCAGAGGAAACACTTCTTGGTTGTTTTCCCCTCCTTTCCCTCCTTCTTTCGAACTTCGTCGGAGTTTGAAACCCCCCGCGTGCGCGCTCCCCCAATCTCCATTGGTTCCACTGGCTGGGAAGGTTGCTCCGGTATTTCAGGAATGCGGTTGTCATGCCAACGCTCTCCCCTCCCTTCCCGCTTCTCTAGAGCGCGCGCTTCTTGGCGTACTCCTATCGCAAGCACAGCTTTAGTCAGCTGATCCATCGATTGAGGGCGGGGCGCGCGGGAAAGTTCATCCTTCACCGAGGGGGATAAGCCTTCCTCAAAAAGCATTTGCATGGGTTCCGAACCCAGTTCCCACCCAAGTCTGTGGATAAGCATCACAAAACGCGACCAGTACTCTCTAACTGACTGGCCCCCCTGCTTGCACGCCATCAGTTCCCTGCGCGTCACACTCTGCTCCACTTCACTTGAGAACATGGTATCCATGGCGCCAAAAAATTTCCTACGGTCCTTTAGAGCAGCATTCTGCGTTGCCATTGATGGCCGGATCCATTCTCTGGCCGCGTCCTGAAGATGCCCGATAACATAAGCCACCCTCTCCCCATCATCAGCAAAGTCATCATACTGCAGTTCCAGCGTGTACTGTACCTCCGTCCTGAATGCATTATAATCTCTGGGGTTTCCCCCAAACTTGTGCACCAGTCCCGGTACCTTCCTTGCAATGGGGGTGGGCTTCCCCTGGGCATCTTGAGTCCGCCTTTCATCTAGCCGCGCCGCTAACAGGGCCACCTGCCGTTCCAAATCTCAGTTTCTCTCCTCCAGATTTGGCACTGCCGCTGCTCCCTCTCCGGCGCCTGCTCCTCCTGTTTGACTCATGATGCTGCCTGTCCTGTCGTTGTGCACAAGCAACGTCAAGGACTGACGGATTGCTGTAAAGGGAATTGGGGTTGCTCGTGCATAAGTGGCCGCTGCTCTAGGCAACATTGTCTGGCTAAACTTTTCCCTGGCTGAACAGCACTTTCTCCGTGGCTGTGTCAGTCACTGGCAGAATCTGTCAGTGGGCGTTTCCTGAACTTCTTCCAGCATAAAAGCTCTTTGACACCAAGTCGCCGCCTAGCCTCCCTGCGCGGAAGTTTTCTGCGCAGAGTGGGTGTGGCCAGCGGAGGTCCTGGGCTCTCCCTGCTGGTCTCTGTGGAAGAGTCTTGGAGCCATCTCTCCGAAGTCCTTCCCGGCTCCCTTTTCTTCCTGGTGTCACGCTGATTTCCTTCCTCCGAGGAAGTGTTCCCTCTCTCCCAGCTGGGCCCTTCTCCTGCATCGCTAGGGAGCCTTACCTCCACTCTTGGCTCCGATGGCAGTTCCCTGACACTCTGGTAGTGTTTAAAGTGAGTATAAGGAACCTGTGACTCTCAAGAGTCCTTGTCCATTGCCCATGCTGGCTGGGGTGTTCTGAGTTTCCCCAACATCTGGAGGGCCACACGTTCCCCACTCCTGGTTTAAAGAGGAGGCAAAGGGGGCTAAGTCCTAAAAAACCAGCTGTGTGAACAGAGCACTTGACTCCTTTAAAGAAATTAGAACATTGGGTTTGGATAGAGCTGGGAGAGAATGTGTACGTGGAGGCTGACCCTTTCAACTTCCTCGCACCCTGTTTTACACAACTGGAATTACAGCAGCTTTAGCTGAGGGGTGAGTGGAATGGGAATTCCAGTCAGGAAAATGCAAGTCGCTTAAATGATGCACCTTCAAAAAACACAATGCAGGCTCTCAAATTAAAACTGTCCTTCAAGATGCCTTCGTGTTCAACAGTTTAGGTGATGGACAACAGTATCAGAGCCAAAATCCATTTCCCTTCCTTGCTGATCTTGGTTTACTGGTCCGTACTGGGACTAAGAGCTCAGCACTCTCTTCCCCCAACCAACAACAGCTTGCTTTGTCCTGGGAAGGATATGGCAAGAAACTGTTTTCAAAAGTCAACTGTTATTGTACAGGTAAGCATCAAGTGGAAGTTGTAAACGGCCTTCTTTAGTCTGTACAACTCACTGCCAAAAATGGGTGGAAGAGGCAGCCATTACGGCATATAGATAACATCCGTTTTCCCCTCAGAGCAGAAGTGCTTCTATGATGGGGTTGCTTTCCACCCACCCCCCACCCTATCCACCAGGCTTCAGAAGTAAGAGGCCGGACCCAAAAAATGAGGCAGGAGACTGAGGCTCTGATGCAGGTTTTTCTGTACATAAGTTTTTTTTGACACCAAAGTGTTGCTTAAAACAAATCAGAAGAAGCAGCAGCAGCAGCAGCTGCAGCAGCTGCAACACATGCCCCAAAGCCTTGGTGGAAGAGAGAGATGGTGGCGGAGAGAAGGGAACGCTGTTTGCTTTTTCCAAGGAAGGAGGCCAGAAGAGGCAGCCTGCTTGGAAAACTGATTTTGGAGCTGTGCAAGGAAATGCAGCTCCCCGAGTGGGAAGGGGGGGGACACAACACAAAAGAACAAAAATGTCACCACCCAAAACAACCTCCCCAGAGCAGAGGAAGAGCCAAAATAATAAGAGATTGTCCAGTCCTTGTTATTTTTTTAAAAAAATATTTATTGAAATTTTTAAGTAATAGTGTAACAAACAAACAAAGTTATAACATAGCATAACATATTTTCTCATCTTCTTGTGACCTCCTCGCACCTCCCACCCCTACCTTCCATGTTATAAAGTTAATCCAGCAAATTATCACCTTACTTCCATCCTTACTGTCTGATTATCGGTTAAATTTAACCAAATAGTTATCCGAAAGAAAGTTTGTTTTATCTTACATTTTAACTTATGTTCCTACTCCACTTCATCTATTTTGATGGTGCCAAATTGTTTATAATCAAGCATCCTGCTTAACATTCATACAATTTACAATGTTTTTGCAAATAAATCTTAAATTTTTTCCAATCTTCTTCTACCGTCTCCTCTCCCAGATCTCGGATTCTGCCGGTCATCTCAGCCAGTTGCATATAGTCCATCAGTTGCATCTGCCATTCTTCCAGTGTGGGTAAATCTTGAGTTTTCCAGTGTTTCGCGAGAAGTATCCTTGCTGCTGTTGTTGCGTACAATTATAAAAAGTCCCTCTTTACTCACGGGTCCAATTATAAAAAGTCCCTCTTTACTCACGGGTTGTAGCTTCTGATTCCGAATTTAAAGGAAAAAAGGTCAGCGCTCACCGACAGCAGCTGCGTGGCTTCACTCTGCAGAGTAGCGATCGACTCACAGCGCCGCAACCCCCTCCACGATCCGAGGCTCCTTACGGGGTCTCTTCAACGTTTCGGGGGTCGCTTTTGGCACCCGCCGAGTCCCACGTCCATAGGCTCTTGCTGCCTGTGGTTTTTCGGTGCGGGTCTCCGCTTTGCCGTAGCGGACGACCCGATTCCGCAGAGCTTCCCCCTCAGCAAGAGAGGAGGACCGCCATTGCCGTTTCGCGCCGCCTCCGGAAGTGATTGTCCAGTCCTTGTTAGCACCTGTACAATAAAACTGTACCGCACACCCCCACACCCTGCCCCCCTACCCTCCAAATGATCTCTCTCTCTCTCTTTCTCTGCTGCCCCCACCCCGTTGAAGACCGTACTGCCTTGCCAGCCGAACTGATTGAACAAGGATGAAATTATAAAGAGGGAGTGGGAGCTGTACAAATAAAATAGCTGAGACCACCAGGTGCCTTCGGCTGTGTAATCATTCTGTTTCGAAAAGTGGCTGGCTGGACATCAGAAACAAAATAATATGATAAAAAAGGGCAGGGAGGGAAATGCACCCAACCAGGGGTGCCAACTTGAATAAAGTACTGGGGGGGGGGGCAGGTGTCACATTGCTTAGCTGATCACAAGACGTGATGACCACACACCATTTGAATGGTTATGCTCCTCAACTTTGGGGGGGGGGCGGCCCCTCAAATAATTTATTGTGGAAACTGAAGGTTGGCTCCTACTCACCCAACAGAAGCTGGGTGTCTCTAAAACAGAGGGGGGAGAAGAAACAATAGCCTCCCTCTCGCTATTTCATGGAGGACAGGAGAAAGGAAGGCCCAGCTTAGTCACTCAGGGGAATCCCAGAGGCGATGGTGGCTGCAGGAAGTTGTCCCCTGTCTCTCCACACACACACACACCCGAATCACAGTGATACAGACTTACCAAGAACAAAAAAGAAAAAGAACACCACAAATTAAATACTAATTTAAATAAATACTCTCGAAGAGCTTGGGGGTGGGGAAAGAGACGCAGTTCCATGGAGAGGCTTCCAAGCCACCGAGGCCTTGCAGCAGGTGAACGAGTGCAGAGTCCAGGGCACAGGGGACAGCAGCTTCCTACAATCAGGGTTGGTGGGAAGGTAGGAGGGCAGGCGGTGAGCACCTGTTGCAGTTCGTCAGGGAGGACCAGGCAGACAGAAGCCCTGCCCGCGAGAAGGCCACCTTCTCTCCTTGGTCCAGATTATTGCCTTGCAGTGCAGTCCGACGCCGACAGAGGGGAATGCCCAGCCCCCCATCAGCTGCTCCAGGCCTCCAACATCACCTCCGAGCCCAGCAGCCGAGCCAGCTCCAGCTCGTGGCGCACCAGCTCCACCGTCTCTGCAGCACCCAGAGCCAAGGGGGGCGCCATGTGCTCCTGGATTTCTTTTGGGGCCAGCACCTGGCTCAACAACACCTGGCGCTGGAACTCCACCTTGGGCAGGGTGGTCACCTCAAAGTGTGGGAAACGGGCCTGGAAGATGTGGGACGAGAGCTTCAGCCGCTTCAGCATGTCTGAGAAGAGGAACCAGTTGCAGGGCCTGGGCAAAGGGGAGAAGCGTGGTGGTCAGTAGGGACATGCTCTCTGTGCCCATCCCTCCCCTGTTCTCCATTTCACTCTCCCCCTTCCCACCCCCACAGTCAAAGTTCTAAAAGCTGAAATGCAAGGGTTGAAACCTACCCATAAGTGACACCATCCCATCTTGATGGAAGCCCATTTTCCCCATATGTTGCTAGATCACAACTGCCATTATTCTTCCCACTGGCCAAACTGGCTGGGGCCAACAGGAGTTGGAGCTCAATGACATCTAGGGGGCCACATGTTCCCCATCCCTAATGTACTCAGAGCAACTGCCCTATCTTCTAGTGCCGTGTTTCCCCAAACGTGGGTATCCAGCTGTTTTGGGGCTATGATTGCCATCATCCCTGACCACTGGTCCTGCTAGCTTAAAAAGTGCTCACGCTGCAACTCCACGCATCCTCTCTCCCCAGCCGTTAGCACCCACCTCATATTACCCACGGCTACAACTGCCTGGTGCAAGTAAGTGAAAAGGATGGTAGTGCTTAGTTTTTGAACACCATGCTTCTAACCCTCATGGGTGCCCATTATGCTTGAATACACTGCAGCCTGTCCCTACTGACATCTCAGCAGTTGGCTGGACAGAGGAGGGGGGAGGCAGGACTTGGGTCAGGTAGTGGGTAGCTTGTCTCTGTGCTGTGCGGCCCTCCCCCATCCCTCCCCCAGCTTCTGCCTAATAAAAAACAGAACCAATGATGCAAAAGCACAAGACATTCTGAGATCTGCTTCCTTTGCATCCTTTATCTGGGTCACAGTATTGTAATGACTGCAGCACCAGCAGTTTGGAATGGTGCTTTTGCAGATGCAGGATCTTGGCCACGACCCTGCCTGCCTTCACCCCCATCCTTTTGGAACCACGGAGCTCCCACCACTTCCATGCTTAATATGCAGAATAGGCATCATATACCCCCCCAAGCCTGTTATTTTGTCATGGTTTGCCAGTCTCTCATTTGTCACAGCAGGCTCTCTGAATGCCCCTCCCCTCCTTGAGAAGGAGAAGGAGAAGCTGGCAAAACCTTGCTGTGCCTGTGTGAGCTGGAGAAGGAAAGGGAAAGCTGACTTGCAAGCAAATGCATGTCTCCTCATCCTTTCTCCAAGGCTCTCAAAAGCTGTTGTCTGCAACAGACCCGTCATTCTTTCCCTCCTGCTCACCACCTTCCAATGGCACTGGCCTTCAGACTCCTCTTTCTCCCAGGGAGTAGTGGGGTGGTACAATTTGGCCCGTTCTCAAAAGCTCCCCAAGCGCTCCCAACAAGGAGCTGCCGCCATTACTCACCCATGGGAGACAGACACTTCCAGGTTGTAGCAGGGGAGCAACGGCTTGTTGGAAAACTCAAACATGAGGTGGCCCGAGTCCTGCTCATCGTCCTGATCAGAGCTCCCGGGAGGGTTGAGCAGAAGGTCACAGCCAATTTTCTCTTTCCCCTCTGAAACAAGGGATACGGGAAATGGAGAGGGAAGTGAGAGAGGGGAAATGCCACGGGCTCAAAGAACTCTGCACGCACAAGCTTGCTCCCTAGCCTTCCCTGTGCCCAGTTCACTTGCTGGACAGCCATCACCATAGCAACCCAACCATGGGCTGCAAAAAAAAGCCCAGCATGTAGATGCCTGGAGGAACACCTGGCAGAAGCCGATAGAAATTTAGAGACCACTATGGGGCTGTATTATGGTGCAATGCTACAGGAGTGCAGATGGCTCAGGCTGGGTGAGGAATGTAGCTCTGCAAGAATGACAGCTCCTGTTTTGAAAAACCCCATGCATCTAGCCTTTTTAGGTGCAGAGAAGCATCTGGCAGTGCTAGTAAGCTGAGTCTCCTGATGTTTCAGAAGTCGGAATGTAAGATTTCCAGGGGTTGGGGTGCATAGCTCATCAGCCCCTCCCAGGATCAGCAAAGGTAGAATAAATGACAGACACACACACAAAAACCCAAATAGTGGAATAAATTGTGCATAATAAGGGAACTTATGCACAGTGCTCAATCCTTGTCCTTTAGAGCTACCTTCTCCAATGTGGTGCCCTCCAGTTGTTTTTAGACTACAACTCCCATTACTCATGACTGTCAGCAGTGCTGGCTGGGGTTGATGGGAACTGGGACCATGTAGCATCTAGAAGGCACCAGGTGAGGGGAGGCTACTTTTGGCAGGCACAAATTTCAACTGTTCTGGACTGCATGGATGCAAAAATGCTGGGTTCCTCTTTCCCACATTTAAACAGAGAGTACAAACAGTCTTAGATACATACTGCCTCTCATTTCCCCACTCTCTCCACTCTCAGGATGGGAGAGGCCAACTTCCTGAGGCACAGGAGCAGCAGGCTCTTTTCTCCCACAGAGAATGGCTGGAATTCTGGCACAAGGTATGCCAAAAGTCACCCATCTCTTGCTGCCTACTGCTTGCCCAGAGCTGCCATTAGGGCAAGGACAGGGAACCTGTGGCCCTCCAGATGATGCTGGACTCCCAACTCCCATCAGTCCAAGCAAACAGTTAGGGATGACAGAAGCGGAAGTCAAACAGCACCTGGAAGGCCACAGGTTCCCTGTCCCTGCCTAGGCTGAAGAAGGGAAGGCACCAGCAAAGGATCAAAGAATGGAGGAAACTGTTAGGATATAGTTCCGTTCCACCTTAAATGGTCAGGCATGATTGTTGTGTATCACATGCCTGTTTCGTTCCAGCTCTCTCTCTTTTTTAAAAAAATAATAATTTTTATTAACCAACCAATCAAATCAAATCAAATCAAATCACATAAATTCCAAATTACAAAGCCAAATTTTAATTTTTTGTTGGGGGTACCCATATTTCAAGTTCCAAAGGGGATCCAATCATCTTCTTGCTGCTGCTTTCAAGTCCACAAATCTGTCCAAATAATGTTCACAGTTCTATCCAATCCTTTATTGTTGTTTCTTGTTGTTTTCCACATCTCTTCTTGTTGTTTTCATATATTTTTCCTTTCTCTTTGTGACCTCTGATGGTCTCCACAAGCGGGTTAAGACAAATTGTAATCCTGTGTAGGTTTTTTCCGTTCATCCAAGAGCCATATCAGACAGCTTCCGTATATCATCGCTTCCATAAATAAAAACGCTCTTACCGTCGTTAATCTTCACTAGTCTGTCACTCCCTTCTCAGTCCTTTGAGGAGGTTCTCTAGGAATCCAGTATGAAAACAAGTCCATTCCTCCTCCCGGTCGTAAATCTTTCGACAAAACCAGCCAACATGGCGACTCTGTTTTTTATTGCTGCGTCATTCCAAAAGCTCTTGTTCTTTTCTCAATCTCCGTAAAGCAAACTTTTGGTTAGAATTCATTTCCACACAGTTCTTAATCATCCTGCTTGGATCAGTTAAGCAACGGTTCTATCTTGAGGAGGGGTTATTGGTTAATCACTTTGAAGAAAATAAAAAGAGTTCCCCCCCATCCAGTCCTGCTGCCGACATTCCAAGCCTTTGATGTATTCTTCATGATATATTCCTGTTGATCCAACCCGTTGCTCTTCTTTCACAGAGGTCCCTTCAATTAGCAGTATTCACTCTCGTTCTTCACTTGAAATATATGCATTTGCTTCTTTCTAATTGTTTATTTCCAATTTGCTGCAGCTAGTGCGCGATCAGAGACAGCGTCCAGGAGAGCCGGAGTCCACACAAGGGCATTCTGCCTAGTGCCCTCACCCCCTTCTTTCGAATCCGGGGGTGATTTATGGGCACAGCAGGCATGGGCAGTGTTCCCCATTCCCTTGGGGCAACAAGGGAGGCTGCATACTCCCATAACAGCCTCTTAATTACCTCGTGTGGGCCGGAGAGATGTTATTGTCGGCCATCTTCCAATGCGCCCCTAGTGGCCCCCCCATTTCATTCCAGCTCTCGCTGGGAACTTCTGTTTTGTATATAGCTTTTGTTCTGGCTGTTTTCCTGGACACGGAGGCAAGCAGTCATGTTTTTCCTTTGTTCTGATCTACGTTGAATGAAGCTGTAAATAAGCTCTTCTGTCTGCATCTTCCGTTGTGGAGACTCTGCTGAAAGGGTGTGCACGGGCCTTGGAATGTCTCTGAGGCTCGTGTCGCTAATTGACTGACGCTGTTCCTGTTGGAAAGCATGCCCCCTCGGGAGAGGCTGGCCCCTTTCTGCGGCTCCCGGGGCTTGTCTCCGGTGACCTACTCCGGCTGGTATCACGGCAGTCCAGAGAGGTCTTGATAGGCGTCATCCCCCAGCATGGAAGATGCACACCCCCTTCTCCCCCTGCATACCAGCAGGAGAAAGAAGATAGTCAGAAAGTCTATTACATTTCTACGGTTTATTTCTGACTTTACATCTGTACAAAAACATGTCCGTTCAGTTCAGTCTCCTCCAAGCAACTGACTAAGACTTCCTTCACACATGCAACAGGAAGGTCTCATATTAGACACAGAAAAAATCCCTGTAAACTGCCTGGTACATTCTTTCCCAGGACTAGCCACATCATGTGATGTAAACATCGAGCTGCTTGTTTGCAGCTGCGTTGTACTCATATCCCAAAATACTCCCCCATATGATTCAACGTTAGCTGCGAACAAAGCTTGATCCAGAGAAGAAAACAAACAGTTGTTATACACGTAACAATCCCCTGTTGTTTCAGTTCCACCTTTGGAACTACCCGCCACTGGTTTCACCAGTGTAACTCTCTGGTTGTCTGTTTTCCAAGGAATGAGTGCTTCTACATTGCCTTGGCTAGGGAAGGTAGTGTTACATTTTGCAACTCCCAGTTGTGTCTTTGTCTTTGACTTAGACATACCTTTAACCTGGCTTGAGTTGTCAACAATGGTAACACATGCAACAGCTGAGTTAGCAAACTCTTGAGAATAACTCTTGGGTGGTATGCCCTTTGTCATTCTCTCAGACCTGCGTATTGTTGGTTTCTGCTTTCTTCTCTGTGCAGCGAAGTGCTTGTCACGAGACAGGTTGTTTACATTCCACAGTAAATGCACTGTTGGGTTTCTCACGGGAACGGAGACTGGATGTGACGTACACTGGTTTCCTGTTTATCACTGTTCTTTGCAGTTTCAGTTTGTGATTCTCTCCGTGCTTTAGAGGAGAGAGGATGCCTTTTTCTGCTCCGGCAGAGGCAACATGTTTTTCTGTAACTTACCAGCTTTGAAATGTAAATAAAGCAATATAGAGTATGTTGGCACGTACTTTTCATCATTCCGCTGTGCACGGGACACTGCTCATCTCCAACATTTGGTTCTGGGCCCAGAAAAACGCAGTGTTTTGAGAATGGACTCCAGAAGTCGGGCTCCTGGCAAAGGAACAAAGGAGCAAAGAAACGGGAGTGCCGGCAGAGGATCGGAACAGCGGCAGAGGGACGGATCGCACGGTATCTGCTCTGCTCTGCGCGACAAAATGATTGATGTGAGGTATGTGCTACTGCTCCGGGCAGCCTGCCAGCTTCTAATTAATGGCTTTATGGCTAGACTTTGAACTTTTATAGCCGGTTTTGCCGAGGCACAGGCAAATGGCTAAAAGCAACACTTTCCTATGCTGGGGGAAATCGAAAGTAACCTTTTAAAGGTGCTCTTGAAGCAAAGCAGCTGCAAGTGTGACGCAGCAAGAATTTAAGGCAGCATAGAGAAAGCACTTTAGAACTTTCGCTTATGAACTTGCCTTTGGAATGAGGTTTCAAGCAGCTGCAGATAAGCAAGTGGCTCAGGCTCACAAGCAGAGGCTGTTTTGAATTTGCCTTTGGATTAAAGCAGCTTGATTTACAGCAGCAGAGATGATGCAGGAGGCTAATGCCAGAGTCATGATGGCTAGCTGCACAAGGCTGGGTGAGGCAAGTGGGGAATTTGATACCACTAATCAGCCAAATGCTCAACTCACAGTAGCCTGTGATACTGCCATGATTCAGAATGAAGCAGATCGCCGGGGTGCTGGCTGCATGGGAAAGGGGGAGTCTTCACAGACGTCATCCCATAGTGCAGTGGAACCACCAGATGGCGCCAAAGCTTTGAAGGCAGTGAAATGCTACTCGTGTGGACGTCTAGGCCATATGAAGAGGGAATGCAAATATCCCAGGGCCAAGACAGAGCAGCGCAGCGAAAGCTCATCGCGTGGAAAAGGCCAGAGCAAAGGCAAAGGTCCGGTGTCCAGGACAACGCAGCACAAGGCAATGGTCTCACGCTACGCTCCAAAGGTTACAAAGGTTGCAGAGGTTGCAGAGGTCCAGAAGACGTCTAGATCTTTCTTCGTTGTTGATTCAGCGGCAACGCACCACATGTGCAACGATAAGCGACTGTTCGTGTCTTTTACACCGCAGGAAGGTGCGATTCACCAGGCGGATGACCACACAATCCCCAGTAAAGGCTACGGAACTGTTGTTCTTCACAGTTTGGACTTATCGATACAGAATGTGCTTTATGTGCCGGATGCCAAACATAATCTGCTCAGCGTTGGACAGCTGAATGAGCGGAACATTGACGTTTCCTTTAAGAACAAAAGGTGCATCATCACAAAGAAAAATGATTATGTATTGCATGCTGAATTTGTTGGTCGTTTGTATGTTTTGTATTATGATGATGTTGTGCAGGATGACACTTGTTGCATTGCAGGTTCTAACAAAAGTTTGCATGCAGAATGTATTCATGATTTTCATCGAAAATTTGGTCATTTGCATTTTGAAGCAGTATCTAAAATGCCTGCCTTGGTTGAAGGTATGACTATTAAACCCTGCAGGTACCACATGAAGTGCAAAGCATGCGCAGCAAACAAGGTGAAAACGGCTGCGAAAGGTAAGGTGTCTAGTAGGCAAGCTACAGAACCATACCAAGTTATGCATGCTGATTTGGTTGGACCACTAGCGCCCTCTTTGGGTGGAAATAGGTACTTCATGGTTCTCATTGATGCATTTTCCAGGTATATTTATGTGTACAATCTCAAGCAGAAATCAGAGGCTTTTCCAAGGTTCAAGGAATTCTGTGCTTGGTTGGAAAATGTGCATGGTAAGAAGATAAAGATTCTTTTCACTGACCGGGGGGGAGAATTCACTTCTCAGCAGTTTGAAGCTTTTCTGACTGAGAAAGTAATTCAACACGATTTGTCTAGTCCTCGCTCGCCATGGCAGAATGGACTTGCGGAACGAGCAAATCAGACATTGCTTCAAGGGTTAAAAACCTTGCTGCATGATGCAAATCTTCCAGAGAGTTATTGGGCCGAAGCTCTCTCATGTTTCACTTACAGTTATAATCGCAGGTTATCTTCAGCGATTGGTTGTACCCCCTATGAGAAGATGTTTGGCAAGAAGCCCTACATCAAACACATGAAAATTTTTGGTTCTGACATGTGGGTTCACTCACCACAAAACTCCAAGTTAGACAAGCGTGGATTGCATGGTATCTTTCTAGGTTATCAGAAAGGGTCTTACAGAATAATGATGACTGACTCTAAGACAATTAAGCTCACAAGAAGTGTTGAGTACAATGCCAAGTGGGGGGAAAATGTGGGAATTTTCCAATGTTATCCTGATGACAGTGATGAGACTGAGGATAGTCAAAAGCAACCGCAACAACCCACACCCACTGATGAAGGTTCTGATTCTGAGTCTGAAACTGAATCGGGTGATTCAGAGGATTTCAAGAGTGCGAAAGCCTCTATGCGACCCTCTGAAAGCTCTGATCAAGAATTGGAGGAACCATTGTTCACAATAGGTCGTTTTTCTCCTAAGAAGGAAGAGGAGAGTGTTGAAGACTTAAGGCTAATTCGTAGGTCACAGAGAGCCACAAAAGGCAGACCTCCAAAGAGATTTGCTGATGAGTTTGCTAAGATAGCAGTAACAGCTGTTAAAAGCTCCAAGAAGGTTTTTGAACCTTCAAGTTTCCAAGAAATCCAGGATTTGGATTCAAAGGAAGCTGAGCCATGGTTAAATGCCATGAAGGCTGAGCTTGATTCCTTGGAAAGGAACAAAACATGGGACCTAGTTCCAATAGTTCCAGGAATGAAATTGCTTGGAAGCAAATGGGTCTTCAAAGCGAAGACTGATCAAAATGGCAAGATACTCAGACACAAAGCCAGATTGGTAGCCAGAGGTTTTGCACAGGTACCAGGTGAAGACCATCACGAAACCTATTCACCCACAGTGAGGTATGAAAGCATTAGGCTTATGCTCAAGCTAGCTGCAGAGGAAAATCTACACATTAGTCACCATGATGTAAATACAGCTTTTCTGTACAGATCTCTAGATGAATCACTTTATATGCTTCCACCTGATGGCGTACAGGTAAAACAGGGATTTGTTTGTGCTCTGAAGAAATCCCTTTATGGTCTCAAACAAAGTGCACGGTGTTGGCACACAAAACTCACTGAAGTATTGTTTTCTCTAGGTTTTCAGCAAGGGAAAGCTGATCCATGTGTATTTGTCAAAGAGGAGGGGCAAAAGAAACTGTATTGTTTGTTTTATGTTGATGATCTTTTATTCTTTTGGAAAGATGTCACAATGTACAGTAACACCCTAGCTCAACTGAAAGAGCACTTTGACATGAAAGATCTTGGTGAGGTAAACAACTACCTATCTCTGGAAATAGAGAGAGATCAAGATGGTAACATTCTAATACACCAGTCACGGAAAATTGCTGATGTGTTAAGCAAACTAAACCTGATGGATGCTAACCCTGTAGACACACCGATGACAACAGGTTATCAGGTAGATGACACTGAAGAAGCATTTTCTGACACTACACTGTACAGAAGTGTGCTAGGCAAACTAAACTTCATTGCCAGATGTTCAAGACCAGACATTGCTGTTAGCTGTAATTTGCTAAGCAGACAAGTCAACAATCCCACTGTTAAGGATTGGAAAGCTCTGAAACGCATAGCACGGTATTTGAAAGGCACTATGCATTACAGACTGAGATTTAACAATCAGAAGTCTGGTGGTCTTGAGATATTTGCAGATGCAAGTTTTGGAAGTGACACTACAGACAGGAAAAGTACGTCTGGAGTTTGCTACATGTACAATCAGGGTCTATTTGATTGGTCATGCAAGAAGCAAACAACAGTTAGCTTAAGTACTTGTGAAGCTGAACTGAATGCACTGTCTTATTCACTTAAGGATTGTGAATGGTTGTTACAATTGTCCAAAGACATGAAAATTCCTGTCAAATGTCCAATCCAGGTTTACCAGGACAACAAAGCATGTTTGGCTTTGCTGAATTCTGAAGGTTGTAAGCAAAGCACGAAGCACTTGCAATTGAAGTTGCAACATGCTAGGGAATGTATTCAGAAGGGACTCGTAACGGTGTCCTATATGCCAGGTAATGAAATTCCTGCTGATGTATTGTCCAAGATTGTATCAAGGGATCAACACTGTACCTATGTGCAGAAGTTGGGTTTGTACTGATATTGTACGAACACGCTGCCCAGAGATGTTCACAGAAAGGGGGAGGATGTTGGTTTCTGCTTTCTTCTCTGTGCAGCGAAGTGCTTGTCACGAGACAGGTTGTTTACATTCCACAGTAAATGCACTGTTGGGTTTCTCACGGGAACGGAGACTGGATGTGACGTACACTGGTTTCCTGTTTATCACTGTTCTTTGCAGTTTCAGTTTGTGATTCTCTCCGTGCTTTAGAGGAGAGAGGATGCATTTTCTGCTCCGGCAGAGGCAACATGTTTTTCTGTAACTTACCAGCTTTGAAATGTAAATAAAGCAATATAGAGTATGTTGGCACGTACTTTTCATCATTCCGCTGTGCACGGGACACTGCTTATCTCCAACATGCAGATCTTCCTTGCTGACTGGTTCTTCCTCTGGACTTTTTGGAGAACCACTCCCAACAGTAAACAGTGGTTCAGTCAATTCTAGTTCAGTCTTAACCTGTGAAGCACTAGACATTGTGTGTGAACCCCTCTCAATGACTGTGTCAGCAGAACTCTCTGAGCTCTCTCTGTCACTCTCAGTATCAGAGTACTCATCTGCATTGCCATCAGTGGGAAATGTGTGGAGAACCTCTCTCTCCTGTCTCGGAGTGCTCTCTAGATATTTTGTGAGAATCACCTGACCAGATTCAGACAAAATTACTCTGTAGAGACCCTTTTCATAACCGACAAAAATGCCTCTGGCATTTCTGACCCCTTGTGGAGTTTCTGTATGGACGTGAGATCCAAAAACCTTAAAATGTGTTGCAGAAGGTTTCCTTGTGGAAGAGCTTCTCAAAAGGAGAACTTTCCATACGTTTTGAAACCTTTCTCACCCAAGTGCGACAAAAAGAGGATAAAGATTCAGCCCAGAACTCATATTGCAAATGTGAACTCAGCAATTGCGCTCTCATGCCATTTTGCAACTCTTTGTTCACCTTTACATACACACTCTTGTTTCATGAAGCTTCAGATACAGCAATCTTATGCTCTATCCCTCGTTTCTCCAGGAAATCCTGAAAATCCTGTGAAAGAAAAATTGGCTTTTCATCTCTGAAAAGATAAACAATATTAGCATCATGAACAGTCTTAACCTTATCACAAAACTCTTTAAACCTTGCTAAGGTTTCTTTTGGTGATTGCAATACATATGTATGTGTCAGGGAACTGCCATCAGAGCGAGAAACGGAGGCAGGGCTACCCAGCGATGCCGGAGAGGGGACGAGCAGGGGGGAAGGATTTCAGCGTAACACCCATAGAGAAGAGAGGGAGTTGGAGGAATTGGTGACAGGGCTCCAAGACCCTTCCCCCGACACTAGTGGAGAGAGCACTGGGACGCCCCTGCCTTCCCCTTACTTGCGCAGACGCGTTCCGCGCAGAGAACATAGGAGGAGACTCGGGGTCAAACAGCTTTTATGCTGGAAGAGGTTCAAGAGACGCCCACTCTCGGATTCTGCAAGTGACTAACAGGTCACGGAGGGCGAGCTCCGACCCTAAGCATGGTTGGGGTAAGCAAACTAACTGAACTGAAGTAAGGTTACGCACAAGTAACCCCTCACAACCATTACAGCAATCCGAGAGTCCCTGCTGTTACTTGTGTGCAAGCAGTGGAAACATGAGCCAGACTGGAGGCGCCGGGGCAGCGGAGCCAGCTGCGGGGGCGCAGGACCTACTAAAGAGGAACCAGGAGCTGGAACGGCATGTAGCACTGCTGATGGCGCGGCTGGACGAGAGGCGCACCCAGGACGCGCAGGTTAGACCCACCCCAGTGGCAAAGAAGGTGCCAGGACTCGTACACAAATTTGGGGGGATACCCAGAAATATAATGGATTCCGAACAGAAATAGAGTACGCCTTGCAGCTACAGCATGATGACTTTGCTGACGAGGCAGCGCAGGTGGCGTATATCGTGGGGCACCTTGAGGGCAGCGCGAGGGAATGGGTTAGACCCCTAATGGCCTCGCAGAACCCCGCCATGAAGGACGTTCGGAAGTTTCTTCAGGCAATGGACGCAATGTATTCTAGCCAATTGGGGGAGAGCGTGAACCAAAGGGAGCTGCTGAGATGCAAGCAGGGGGAACTTTCCGTGAGAGACTACTGGTCCCGCTATGCGATGCTAATACACCGGCTCGAATGGGATCTAGATAGCCCTCCCATACGGATGCTGTTTGAGGAGGGGTTGTCCCCAACCGTTAAAGATGAGCTCTCCAGCGCGCCCCGCCCGGAGACTATGGATCAGCTGACAAAAGCAGCGCTGGCGATAGGCGCGCGCCAAGAAGCGCGCGCTTTGGAAAGGCGGGAAGGGAGGGGAGAGCGCCACTCTGACTACCGCATTCCAGAGATGCCTAAGCTGCCTGCCGATGACGTAGTGCCAATGGAAATCGATGGAGCGCGGGCGCGCGAGGTTTCTGGCGCCAACCAAGGAGGCAAAAGGGAGGGAAAGGCTGGGAAAAGCACCAAGAAGTGTTTCCTCAGCCAACGGCCAGGACACTTTGCCAGGGTCTGTCCTCAAAGAAAGGCTTGGCAAGGGATTGTGGGAGCCGCTGGAAGCGAGGAGGAGGGGGCAGAGGAAAAGGTGCAGGGAAACGCCAGCGCTTGACTGCCCACAGGGGGGCGCAGCAGCCAAGCAAACAGATAACAGAAGTGCCCCAACCGGACCCACCCAAGGTTTCTATAGCGATAGAGGTGGTGCTAGAACTCCCAAATGGACACCCAGTCAAGGTGAAAGCAATGCTGGACTCAGGCAGCTCCTGTAATTTTTTTAGTAAGGAGTTTGCATTGGAGCACCAGATCCACCTGCTGCCACTTGATTTCCCGCTCCAAGTGACCACGATAGATGGCAGGGAGCTGCTGGGAGGGGAAGTGACACATCAAACCCCACCTATGAGAATGAGTGCATCCAGGCACACAGAGACCATTGCCTTTCACGTGGCCACACTGGCGGGACCCCCGATAATACTGGGCATGAGCTGGCTAGTGCTACATGATCCAGTGGTACATGATCCACCAACGGACAGTCACCTTCGGGTCAGCACACTGTTTGGAACACTGTCTAGGGGGGTGAAACCCAGGGTGAGGTTGGCCAGAGTGGCAGCAACTACACTGAAGCAGAGAGCGGACGTGCCACCACAGTACGCAGATTTACAGAAAGTCTTCAGCGAGAGGGAAGCAGACAAGCTGCCGCCACATAGGCCCTTCGACTGCCAGATCAACCTGCTCCCTGGGGTGCAGCTACCGGTGGGTAAGCTGTATGCCATGTCGGACAGAGAGATGCAGGAGTTGCGAGACTTTATTGACAAAAACCTTAAGAGGGGGTTCATAAGGGAATCTAAGGCAGTGGGGGGAAACCCTGTGTTTTTTGTGGACAAGAAAAACACGGATCAGCCGAGGCTGGTAGTGGACTTTCGAAAATTAAACCTTGTATCGGAACCCGTGACCTTTCCAATGCCCAGAATTGATGATATTCTGACTAAGGTGAGGAAGGGCAAGATCTTCACCAAGCTGGACCTCCGGGGAGCATACAATCTGATTAGAATAAGGAAGGGGGACGAATGGAAAACCACCATGTTCACCCCCCTAGGGGCCTTTGAGTACCTAGTCATGTCATTTGGATTACAATCGGGCTCAGCCCGTTTTCAAAGCTTCATGCACCATGTGCTGGGACCCCTGCTGTACAAAAACTGTGTAGCATTTCTGGACGACGTACTGATCTATTCGGACAATGAAAAGCAGCATGTCCAGGACGTCAGGGAAGTGCTGAAGAGGCTACTAGAGCACCAATTGTGGGTCAAGCTGGAAAAGTGCCAATTTCACGCCAGTGAGGTGGAATTCCTGGGATACAAGTTGTCGGACAAAGGACTTGCCATGGCCCCTGGCAAGGTGCAGGCAGTGCTGGAATGGAAGGCCCCTAAGACCCGGAAGGATGTGCAGAGGTTCCTCGGGTTTAGCAACTTCTACCGGAAGTTCATCAAGAACTTCGCCCACTTGACCGCACCCATCACGGATTGTCTCAGTAGCAAGAAGTTCGTCTGGACGGAAAGTGCCCAAAGTTCCTTCAAAAACCTAAAGAAGGCGTTCGCCTCGGAGGAACAGCTCCTGCACGTGGATCTGCAGAAGCCGATGAGGCTGGAGACCGACGCATCAGACAGAGCTATTGGAGCAGTGTTGCTACAGCCGGGACGGAGCCAACACACCTGGAGGCCGTGCGCCTTCTTCTCACAGAAACTGAACAAATCGGAGCATAACTACACGGTTTATGATCGCGAACTGTTAGCTATTTATGCAGCGTTTCGACAGTGGAGACATCTCCTAATAGGGGCATAGCACAAGATTCAGGTTTGCACGGATCATAAGAACCTGGAATATTGGAGAACAGCTCAAGTGCTCAACCAGAGACAGATTCGATGGGCACAGGAGTTCTCCAAGTTCAACTTTGAGATCAAGTACATGCCGGGGGAAGAGAACGTGAGGGTAGACGCGCTTTCACGGAAGCCCGAGTATATGGAAGGAGAAGGACCGCCGCAAGCTCGACACGTGTTCCCTGAGGAACGATGGGTTTGCGGGGGAGCGTTGGTTGGGAAACGAGAACTAACCGAGCTGATTCGCCAGGACGAATTCGCCCAAACCAGAATCAGGGAACTCAGGGGAACGGGGGGAGATCAGGGAGGCTTTGAGGAGAGGGAAGGACTGCTGTATTACAGGGGAGCAATGTATGTGCCCGGGGAAGCCCTGCGAGAAAGGGTTCTCAGACAGCTTCATGACAACCCAACAGCGGGGCACTTTGGGCAACGCAAAACCATGTTACTGGTTATGAGGCAATTCTGGTGGCCAAGGGTGAGGGAAGATGTACGAGAGTATGTACGGGGGTGTGACCGCTGCCAACGGGCCAAGGGAGAGAGAGCGGCCCCGGCGGGGTTACTGGAGCCCTTACCCACACCGGGAAGACCATGGGGGGAAGTGTCGATCGATTTCATGACCGATTTACCCAAATCTAGAGGGAAGACAGCAGTCATGGTAGTAGTAGATCTGCTAACCAAAATGTGCCATTTTATAGCGTGCTCACATGCAGTAACGGCCGAGGAAACCGCCCGGTTGTTTGTGGATCACATCTTCAGGTTGCATGGGGCTCCGTCGAGGGTTTTCTCCGACCGGGGGAAACAATTTACCTCGAGGTTCTGGAGGAAACTCATGAGCTTATTGCAGGTGGAAGTGGGATTCTCGACGGTGAGACACCCGGAGACCAACGGGCAAGCAGAGAGGGCGAACAGCATTTTACAGCAATATCTACGCTGCTACGTCAACGAGAGACAGAACGATTGGGTAGAGAAGCTAGCACTAGCGGAGTTTGCGTATAACAACGCTGAGCATATGTCCACGGGGATGAGCCCATTCATGACTAATTATGGGTTGCACCCCAGGGCTTTTCCTGGGAGAGGGGAGGAAGGGTGGAGCGTGCCCACCGCAGAGCAGTTTGTGGAAGAAATGGAAGCTCTGCACCAGCAGCTTAAGATGAACCTGGATAGGGCCAAGGAAGTGTACAAGAGACAAGCAGACAAACGTCGCCGGGAAGGGGAGACCATTAGGGTGGGGGACCGAATGTGGTTATCCACACAAGGCTTACCCTTCAAGGGCGGGTGTAAGAAACTGAGGCCAAAACGGCTGGGACCATTTGAGGTGACCCACCAAGTGAACCCGGTGGCGTTCCGGCTCAAGTTGCCAGACAGCATGAAGATCCACCCGGTATATCATAGGTCGCTGCTCTCACCGTACAGAGGGGAGCGGAGGGTCCGAGAGGCAGGAGGGGAAGGGCTCACCCACCCACTAATGGAAGAGAGGGAACGCCACCACGAGG
The DNA here is from genome assembly GCF_964234715.1 of Podarcis melisellensis. Classification (NCBI taxonomy): domain Eukaryota; kingdom Metazoa; phylum Chordata; class Lepidosauria; order Squamata; family Lacertidae; genus Podarcis; species Podarcis melisellensis. The sequence goes on from NC_138535.1 coordinate 12,061,528, forward strand.
TAATGGAGATCCTGGATTCGCGCTGGCGAGGGCGGCAGGTGGAGTACCTAGTGGCTTGGGAGGGGGAACCCGAGTCAGAAAACACGTGGGTGCCTGCAGGGGAAATAGATGATGGATATCTGGTGGAAGAGTTCCACAACAGGTATCCGAGGAAGCCCAAACCCCTTGAGAGATTCTGGGAGGAGCAATTTGCCACCACCGATGAGGAGGAGGAGGATTTCGTGGGTTTTCCGGCTTCCCAGGAGGAAGGAGGAGAATCGTCAGGAGAGGAGGAGTCAGATTGGGAAGTCCCGCCCGTAAGAAATTGGAGCAGGTGGGAAGCGGGGTTTGAGTCCACGGACGACGACAGCAGCTCCTTTCGGGGGTTCCCGGCATCGTCAGCTGAAGAAGGGGACAAGGTCCCGTCACAGGGTCAGGCTGGGGGTGAAGGGGGTCCTGGGGAGGAGGTGGATGTCAGGGAACTGCCATTAGAGCGAGAAATGGAGGCAGGGCTACCCAGCGATGCCGGAGAGGGGACGAGCAGGGGGGAAGGATTTCAGCGTAACACCCATAGAGAAGAGAGGGAGATGGAGGAATTGGTGACAGGGCTCCAAGACCCTTCCCCCGACACTAGTGGAGAGAGCGCTGGGACGCCCCTGCCTTCCCCTTACTTGCGCAGACGCGTTCCGCGCAGAGAACATAGGAGGAGACTCGGGGTCAAACAGCTTTTATGCTGGAAGAGGTTCAAGAGACGCCCACTCTCAGATTCTGCAAGTGACTAACAGGTCACGGAAGGCGAGCTCCGACCCTAAGCATGGTTGGGGCAAGCAAACTAACTGAACTGAAGTAAGGTTACGCACAAGTAACCCCTCACAACCATTACAGTATGCAATCCATACATATTGAGAATAGTGATCAACAAACACAAGATAGTATTTAGCATTGCGTCTAGATGGTGCTAGAGGACCAATTACATCAGCATACACTCGCTGAAAAACACTGTTAATCTTTGTTGCCTTTCTTCCCGTGGCTTCTTTCGATACACCTGCAAAAGAAAGCATTTTAGATTCACATGCAGTGTGCATTTTGTAATCATTCTCATCAAAAATCAATAGATACAGTCCATCTTTCTCTCTGGCAGAAAGATACAGCTCTCCATCTTTAAAGATTTTGCAACTCTGCTTATCATAGGACAACATCAGCCCTTTCTTTGTCATCTGAGAAACACTCAACAAATTGAACTTTAAGTCCGGAACATAATAAACATTACTTATAGTCAAGTTCAGACTCTCCAGATAAACAGTTCCAATTCCGGTAGCTTCCATCTCCTAACCATTGGCTTGAATCACAGTGAAGCGTTGCTTCTCAAACGTAGAAAACAATTCCCGGCGTGACGTGAGGTGCTCGGTCGCTCCAGCGTCGATAATAAACGCGTTTTCTACCGATGATGTGGCTTTTGGCGACATCAAAGCCTTTTCTGGTCTTGCCTGCGACTTGGTACGACCCTTGCCTGAAACCTCAGGCTTTGCACAGCCCCCTTTGGCTCCTTTCTGTTGACGTGGACTTTTACGGTTCCTCTGAATATGCCCAGGCTGGCCACAATTGTAAGAACGAACAACGTTCAAAGCTACAGCCTGCTCCTCTGTAGCAATAACAGTGGGGGTGCTTGAACTCCGAGCTTCACTCCCCCCATCAGCAACAGCTATTGCAGCAAGTCGGTCTCTCTCATTCAGAACCACGGAACAAATTCTCTCCACCGTCAGATCCGCGGCAGTTAGAGAACCAAGTTGACTTGCAATGGTTTTGTAAGTCTGGTTCAAGCTGTTAATAATCATAAAACAGAATATTTCTTCCTGAAGAGGAAAAATTATTTGCGTCATCTGCTGGCATAGAAATTTCATCTCTGTCAAATGCACTTGCACATCGCCATCAGGCTTCAGTCTCATGTTTGTGAGTTTCTCAAAATGCAGCAGCGCAGTGCCAGCGGCATCTCTCTGATGAATTCGCTGTAACATTTGCCAAATCTCGCACGCGAATTATGTGGTCAGAAACACATAAGATGATAGCCGACCTGGCCTTCACATTCTGTTCATTCCAAGCTCTTGTGGGAGCTGCTGGGATGGGATTTTCAATCACCCCAAATACTCTCTGTCTCTGAAGTAGGGCTTTCATTTTCAAAGACCATGAGGAATAATTGTCATTAGTTAGGGGGGGGTGGATAAGGCAAACCTGCCCCTTGCTTGGCATCCATCTTGATTCCAAGTGTCAGCTCTCAGCTACAAGCTTGAAAATCCAACAGTCTGTCAGCTGGCTCCCGGGGCTTGTCTCCGGTGACCTACTCCGGCTGGTATCACGGCAGTCCAGAGAGGTCTTGATAGGCGACATCCCCCAGTGTGGAAGATGCACCCCCCCTTCTCCCCTTGCATACCAGCAGGGGAAAGAAGATAGTCAGAAGGTCTATTACATTTCTATGGTTTATTTCTGACTTTACATCTGTACAAAAACATTTCCGTTCATGAGAGACTATTTTGAAACTAATTTGAGAACTATGGTGGAAAAAAGAGTAATCTGGGACGCAAGTAAAGCGGTCATGAGAGGGTTTCTAATTCAACAGAATGCTATAAAAAAGAGGACTCAAAATGAGAAAAAGGATAAAATTTTGGAAAAAATAAAAGAAGGGGAGAGGAAATTAAGGTCGAGACCCAATTCAAAGGAGATTCTGAGAGAAATCAAACTTTATCAAGTACAATATATGAAACTGATAAATCAAGAAGTAGAATGGAAAATAAAGCAGATGAGGCAAAAGACATTTGAATCGGCTAATAAATGTGGGAAGCTGCTAGCTTGGCAGTTGAAAAAAGACAAAAGTTAAACACAATTACAAACCTCGAGATAGAAGGGAAAAACATTCAGAATCCCGTGGAGATTAGAAGGTGCTTCCAGAGATACTTTAAACAATTGTACACACAAGGGCCTCAGAAAGAGACTGATATAGACCAATTTTTGAGACTTAATGGACTACAAAAAATATATCAAGAAAAAAGGACAATGTTGAATTATGCAATTACAGAACAGGAGATTGAAGGTGCCATTCAGAATATGCAGCTGGGCAAATCTCCAGGGCCAGACGGGTTAACCTCCAAGCATTACAAAGTTTTGAAAGATTACTTAATTCAACCATTAAAGGAGGTTTGCAACGAAATTATGGAAGGGAAGAGGGCGCCGGAGTCATGGAAAGAAGCTTTTATTACGCTTATACCTAAACTAGAGTCTGAAAAGACACAACTCAAGAACTACCGTCCCATTTCCCTGTTAAATGTGGATTATAAAATTTTTGCTGACATTTTAGCTAATAGACTAAAAAAAGTATTAGTAGAAGAGATTCACAAGGATCAGGCAGGCTTTCTCCCAGGTAGACACTTGTCTGATAATACAAGGAACATAATTGATATTTTGGAGATGTTACAAGTGAATATTAACACAAAAGCTGTTTTAATTTTTATTGATGCGGAGAAGGTCTTTGACAATATTTCTTGGAATTTCATGAAGAAAAACCTTAAGGGAATGGGGGTGGGACAAGGGTTTGAAAATGGTATAAGTGCAATTCATTCAGAACAAAAAGCTAAACTGATTGTTAATAATGTGGTGACTGAAGAATTTAAGATAGAAAAAGGAACACGACAAGGTTGCCCTATCTCTCCATTGTTATTTATTTCAGTCCTGGAGGTGCTGTTGAATATGATTAGGAGGGACAGTCAGATTAAAGGAATTCAGGTCGGAGCCAAACAATACAAACTGAAAGCTTTTGCAGATGACCTAGTTTTGACATTACAGGAGCCAGAATCTAGTACGAAAAGGGTATTAGAACTGATTCAAGAATTTGGTCATGTGGCAGGTTTTAAATTGAACAAGTCAAAAACTAAAGTTCTAGAGAAAAACTTAACACAGATTGAAAAAGAAAGGTTTCAGAATGAGATTGGTTTGACCTTAGTTAAGAAAGTGAAATATTTGGGGATCAATATGACAGCTAAAAACTCGAATTTATTTAAAGATAATTATGAGAAATGTTGGTCAGAAGTTAAAAAAGATTTAGAAATATGGTCTAAATCGAAGCTTTCCTTGTTGGGGCGAATTGCAGTTATAAAAATGAATGTATTGCCAAAAATGTTATTTTTGTTTCAAACCTTACAGATTGTGGACAGGATGGATTGTTTCAAGAAGTGGCAGAAGGATATTTCTAGATTTGTTTGGCAGGGCAAAAAGCCCAGAATAAAATTTAAAATATTAACAGATGCGAAAGAAAGAGGGGGGTTTGCCCTGCCGGACTTTAAACTACGAATCAGCAGCATTTTGCTGGTTGAGAGATTGGCTGCTTCTTGAGAACACTGATATTTTGGACTTAGAAGGTTTTAACAATGCTTTTGGTTGGCATGCATATTTGTGGTATGACAAGGTTAAAGCGCACCAAGCTTTTAAATACCATATTGTCAGGAAAGCATTATTTAATGTCTGGATAAGGTACAAAGATTTATTGGAAAACAAGACCCCAAGGTGGTTGTCACCCATGGAAGCAAAGGCTCTGAAAAGACTCAATATGGAGGCCAAATGGCCGAAATATTGGGAGATATTAGAATTAGAAGGAGATAAACTGAAATTGCAGAGTTTTGAGAAATTAAAGGGCAAAGTGCGAGATTGGCTTCATTATTATCAAGTAAGAGAGGCCTATAATTTGGACAAAAAGTTGGGTTTCCAGGTGGAAAAATCAAAATTGGAAACAGAACTGTTAGAACCTAAAACTAAGATCCTTTCAAGAATGTATAACTTGCTGTTGAAATGGAACACTCAGGATGAAACAGTCAAATCAGCCAAGATTAAATGGGCACAGGACATAGGCCATAACATTTTGTTTGCTGACTGGGAAAAGTTATGGACCACCGGTATAAAATTCACGGCATGTAATGCCCTAAGAGAGAATATTATGAAAATGATTTATAGGTGGTACATGACCCCAGTCAAGCTTGCTAAAATTTATCACCTGCCTGATAATAAATGTTGGAAATGCAAAGAGTCTGAGGGTACATTCTTTCACCTATGGTGGACGTGCCCAAAGATTAAGGCTTTCTGGGAAATGATATATAATGAACTGAAAAAGGTATTTAAATATACCTTCCTTAAGAAACCAGAGGCCTTTCTCTTGGGCATAGTTGGACAATTGGTGTTAAAGAAAGATAGAACGTTTTTTTATGTACGCGACAACAGCAGCAAGAATACTTATCGCAAAGTATTGGAAGACACAGGATTTGCCCACCTTGGAAGAATGGCAGATGCAAGTGATGGACTATATGGAGTTGGCAGAAATGACTGGCAGAATCCGAGACCAGGGAGAAGAATCAGTGGAATAGGACTGGAAGAAGTTTAAAGACTATCTGCAGAAACACTGCAAAGTTTATGAATGCTAAAATAATGTTGGATTTGGAAATAATAAGGCATTAGTGACATAGCTTAAAAAGTATGCAAAATGTAATAGAAAAGGAGGAAAGATTAAAGTGATATTATGTCAAAAGTAAATAATATATAAAGGTGATTAAGTACGAGGAGAAAAGATTGGTGACATAATAGAATGAACTTAATAATTAGAAATGAGATCTGAAAGAGGGTAAGGATTTGCTGTATTTGATTGGGTAAAGAGGAACACAAAAAAGGGAGGCGTGAGGAAGTCAAGAAAGGAAGCTAATCAAGCATGATCGAAAAAGTTGGAGTTTTTATGTTTTTGTACTTGGTTGGGTGGAATTTTTCTTTACTGTATTTTATATTTTTGTGTTTTGATCTGTTCTATGTGTTACTTTTGATTATGCTTTATTTCTTTTTACATTTTTTCTATTTCTGTGGTGGTTATGTACTTTTATTTTTTGTAAAAACCTAATAAATATATTTTTTAAAAAAAACATTTCCGTTCAGTTCAGTCTCCTCCAAGCAACTGACTAAGACTTCCTTCACACACGCAACAGAAAGGTCTCATATTACACACAGAACAAATCCCTGTGAACTGCCTGGTACATTCTTTCCCAGGACTAGCCACATCATGTGATGTAAACATCGAGCTGCTTGTTTGCAGCTGCGTTGTACTCATATCCCAACAGTTCCACGGGAGACCAGTGATTGTCTGGAGACGACGTGTAGGCTGACTGATGCCTCCGTCTCCCTGGCAGTATCCCAACAACAGGTTATGGGCCCAGATTCACGGTGCTTACAGGAGAGTAAGACTGCTGAAGACTGCAAGAGGTATGTGGAGAAAAGCGAGACTTTTCTGTGCCGCAACAGAGTCTTTGAAGTCCGAGCCAACTAATTAGGCTGGCAGAGAGAGCAAGCAGGCCTCGTAATTTACAACCTGCCAAAGATAAGGAGCTTTTGAAGGGAATAAGACTCATGGCTGAAGTAAAGAGCTGAAATGGAGCTTTTACAAGCCTAAGATGGGGTTCCATGCCCAAAGCTTAATGGCCACAACTATCAGACCTGGGCAAGGTACTGTGAGGGCCAGATGAGACAGTTTGGAGAGTGGCACACTGTTTCTGAAGCCCCTCCAGTTCCTCTGACAGATAGATGGAGGGCTGATGATTCAGATGTGAAATGCTTTGAAAGTAGCCCATCTGACAGCGTCTCCAGCACAGAGTTTGACTGCCTCGGAGGTCCTGGCTGTTTCCCAGATTGAGAGTGATTGCAGGGATGCTGAGGGCACCAGTTGCAAGCTGCAGGGGGAGCTGACTGTTACGTCATCCCAGGCAGCATTCCAGCCTCCAGGGGGAGCCAAGGAGTCGGCAGCTGAGAGCTGTTTCCTGTGAGAACCAAGGTCGCCTTTGCAGAGACCAGAAGGAGAGATGTAAACAGAGACAAAAGCCTGCAGGTGGCCAGGAGCAGGGGGGCAAGCAGCAGCCCAGGCCGGTGGAAAACAAGGTTTTGTTTGCTGGCACTGCTGCTCTAAAGGCCAAAGCCAGATTTGTTGTTGATTCTGTAGCCACAAGGCACATTACGAAAAATCAACGCTTGTTTATCTCCTTCACGCCTCAAGATGGAGAGATCCAACAGGCTGATGGAAAGACGTTGAGAGTTGCAGGAGTCGGGACAGTGAAACTGGCAAGTCTGCACACAACCATTAGCGAAGTACTTTTTGTTCCAGATTCTGCAGACAATTTGCTCAGCGTCCCACAGCTGACTGGGCGAGGCTTTGAGATTTCCTTCAAGAAGAGCGTCTGTGTCATCAGGAAGGGCAAAGAGGACCTTTTGCATGCAAAGTTTATAGATGGCTTGTTCTTGATAACTTATGATGACAATGCTGTTGATGTGTCTAGTGTTGAATCTTGTTGTGTTGTACAAACTAACAAAGTTCTTCATGCAGGATGTATTCACGAGGCGCACCGAAAATTTGGTCACATGTCTTGGCAGGCACTGGCCAAGATGCCTGGAATGGTTCAGGGTTTGAACATCAAGCCCTGTAAGTTTCACATGAAATGTGTGTCTTGTGCAGAGAACAAGGTGAAGGTTGCTCCGAAAGGCAAGGAGACAGGCTTCCAAACCATATCAGCTAGTCCACGCAGACCTGGTTGGTCCACTTGCACCCTCTTTGGGTAGAGCAAGATACTTCATGGTTTTAATTGATTCTTTTTCCAGGTACATTCATGTGTTTATGCTCCAGCAGATGTCAGAAGCATTTCCTAAGTTCAAGGCGATCTGTGCTTGGTTGGAGAATGCTCACAATAAACACATTGGTTGTTTATTTTCTGATCGAGGTGGTGAATTCACTTCTCAGCAGTTTGAAGGTTTCCTGACTGAGAAGGGAATCCAGCATAGCCTCTCAAGTCCTAGATCTCCATGGGAGAATGGACTTTGTGAGCAAGCAAGCCAAACTTTGCTGCAAGGCCTAAAAACCTTACTGCATGATGCCAATCTCCCTGAGAAATAATGGGCTGAAGCTTTATCGTGTTTCCTTTATTCCTATAATAGGAGACTGTCATCACCTATTGGTTGTACTCCCTATGAGAAGATGTTTGGTAAGAAACCTTACGTCAAGCACATGAGAATATTTGGTTCTGACATGTGGGTACACACCCCACAGAACAGCAAGCTTGGGAAGTGTAGGGCACATGGTTTGTTCACGGGGTACAAAAAAAGGTGCATACGGGGTATTCATAACTGACTGTAAGTCCATTAGGTTCACAAAGAGTGTTGAGTACAATCCTAAATTGGGGGGGGGGGGGAGGGATGTGGGAATTTTCCAGAGTCACTCAGAGGAGGATGAAGATGATGTGAAAGAAGCAGATGATGATGAGGCAGATGAGGAAGCTGAGGATGATGATCAGAGTTTGGATTCCAGCTCAGTGGGCAGCGTTGCTGCTGTTGTCAGCGACAGTGATGACATAGCAGACTACAAGAGCGCAAAGGCCTCAGTCAGACCATCTGATGCGTCTGACACTGAACTGGGAGAACCACTGTTCACCATTGGTCACTTTTCTCCTAAGAAGGAGGAGATGAGTCCAGAAGACTTACGTCTAGTACGCAGATCTGAAAGGGCCACAAAAGGCAAACCTCCAAAGAGATTTGCTGATGAGTTTGCTAAGACAGCAACTGCTGTTCTTAGTAGCTTAGAGAAGGTGTGGGAACCTTCAAGCTTCAAAGAGGTTCAGGAGTTGACCTCTAAAGATGCTGAGCCATGGCTTAATGCCATGAAGGCTGAAGCTGATTCCTTGAATAGGAACCAAACCTGGGAGCTAATCCCAGTAGTCCCAGGAATGAGGCTGGTTGGCAGCAAATGGGTCTTCAAGGCCAAGACAGACCAGATTGGCAAGGTTGTAAGGCACAAAGCGAGATTGGTCGCTAGAGGTTTTTCACAGGTACCAGGACAGGATTACCACGAGACCTACTCACCCACCGCCAAGTATGAGAGCATTAGGCTAATGCTCACGATTGCTGCAGAGGAGAAACTGCACGTTTCTCATCACGATGTGAACACAGCTTTTTTGTACGGGGTTTGGGGGGAGGAGCTGTATATGCTTCCACCTGATGGAGTGCAGATACAGAAGGGAATGGTCGGTAAACTACGGAAGTCCTTATATGGTCTCAAGCAGAGTGCCAGGTGTTGGAACACAAAACTCACTGAGACATTGCTTTCTCTAGGTTTTCACCAGGGCAAAGCTGATCCATGTGTGTTTGTCAAGGAGGAGGGGCAAAACAAACTGTATTGTTTATGTTTTGTTGATTATCTTCTTCTGTTTTGGAAGAATCAGGCTTTGTACCAAAGCACCCTAGCTCAGCTGAAGGAGCACTTTGACATGAAGGATCTTGGTGAGGTATCCAACTATCTTTCTCTGCAGGTGGAGAGGGACCAAGCAGGTAATTTTCTGGTACACCAAACACAGAAAATTGCTGATGTATTAACCAGGTTGAATTTGGTTGATGCAAACCCAGCAGACACACTGATGGTGACAGGTTACCAGGTAGATAGTACTGCTGAAGCGTTTTCTGACACCACACTGTACAGATGCATTCTAGGCAAGCTGAATCTCATTGCTAGATGTTCAAGACCTGACATAGCTGTAAGCACTAACCTGCTTAGCAGACATGCCAACAATCCTACTGTTCAGGATTGGAAAGCTCTGAAGCGCATAGCCCGCTATTTGAAGGGGACTTTGCACTACAGGCTGAGGTTCACCAGTCAGAAGACTGCAGGTCTTGAAATCTTTGCAGATGCTAGTTTTGGAAGTGACACCACGGATGGTACAAGCACTTCTGGAGTATGCTACATGTACAACCACTGTCTGTTTGACTGGCTATGCAAAAAGCAGACGACAGTAAGCCTAAGTTCCTGTGAAGCAGAACTCAATGCCCTGTCATTTTCACTCATGGGTTGTGAATGGTTGATGCAACTGTTTCAGGACATCAGAGTTTCTGTGAAATGTCCTATACAGGTGTATCAAGACAATAGATCCTGTTTGGCTTTGCTGAACTCAGAGAGTTGCAAGCAAAGAGCCAAGTACTTGCAGATTAAGTTACATTGTGCAAGAGAGTGTATTCAGAAAGGACTCATTCAGGTGTCCTACATGCCAGGAAATGAAATTCCTGCTGATCTGTTGTCTAAGGTTGTTAACAGAGAACAACTTAAGGTTTATGTACAGAAGTTGCAATTGGGTTGAACCACAGGTACTACAGGTTACACGGAAAGGGGGAGGATGTTAGGATATAGTTTCATTCCACCTTAAATGGTCAGGCATGATTGTTGTGTATCACATTCCTGTTTCGTTCCAGCTCTCGCTGGGAACTTCCGTTTTGTATATAGCTTTTGTTCTGGCTGTTTTCCTGGACACGGAGGCAAGCAGTCATGTTTTTCCTTTGTTCTGATCTACGTTGAATAAAGCTGTAAATGTGCTCTCCTGTCTACATCTTTCGTTGTGGAGACTGCTGAAAGGGTGTGCACGGGCCTTGGAATGTCTCAGGCTCGTGTCGCTAACTGACTGATGCTGTTCCACGGGAGACCGGTGATCGTCCGGAGGCGACTGGGGGCCTGCCTGATGCCTCCATCTCCTTGGCAGTATCCCAACAAAAACATCGCAAGGTGCACTTGTGAGACCAATATGTCTTGAGCTTGAAGGGTCAACCAAACCAGTTTCTTCAAAGGGCAGTAACTGAGCAAAATCACCCACCATTTGAAGAAAATGGTTCAAACACATCTTTGAAGATCTGTCTCCTCCACTCAGTACGCTGCAGGAGCAAGTGGTTTAAGACCAAAAGACAGAGTGCTTGGGAAACAAATAAAAAATGCCCTGCACTTCATTCCCTTGCTCCAAACATCCTGCCTCTAAGGATGGAGGGAAGCCGATCAGCTCCACTACTTGTTGTTCCAGGGAGCAGGGAAAAGAGGTAGGTGGGGTCTACTCACCTAATATAGTGCTGCTGTAAAAATCCCAGGCTGTATGGGGGTCCCCTTCAGCTCAACCCTGCAGATCCAAGATGTAATCTGCAAGAAGATAAAATGGAATAAAGGAAGCTGAGATGTCAATGTGTTTTCAGGTGCTTAGGCAAGGTTCCCAGAGAGTAAGATGGGGGGATTTTTGACCTGATGTGCCAGATATTTTATCTCTCCCCATCCTTGTGGCTGAACTTTTACAGGTAGGCAGAGGCAACCCATCTGCCATCGGGTGACCATTAAGTAGGCAATCTTGCCCACCTGTTTAAGTTAAGTTGCGGAAGGAAAAAGTCACCAGGAAGCAGCAAGGAGCAGAACTGAACTCTCTCTCATCAGGTGATGGGTGGGCACTTAAAATACTGATGCTTTGGCTGAGCATACCAGCTCCATGTGGGGAACAGGCAGGCACAGCCCATGCAGAACTGAACAGCCCATCAGCTGATTTCACCCACCCATCAAAGTGATGTCAGGTTAAAGGGAAGTTTTCCTTCTGCACATATGTTTTCCCTCTGCACATAACTGTTGCATTATAGGGATACATAACTGTGGCCTTATGGGAAGTCTTGCTATGGGAAGTCTTGCTTCTCTCCTCTTGCATTCTGGGAAGTCTCGCTTATAATCTTCTCTCTGTTTCTGCACACACTGTACGAACCTGCTCCAAACACCAAGACATTCCCTCATCGCTCAGTTCACCTTAAGTTCATGGTGACTTGTACTCCATGCATAGCTGACCACATCTATAGAACTTGATTATTATATTCTTTCATGTTATGATCAATCATTAGTAATTGTTTGTGTTATATTAATCTTTAGTTATAATTAATTAGGAGGTTTCATGCTTGTCTAGTCCCAACCTTGTTTCCCAGCCTTTAATCTACCAGTGATAAATGTTCACATGTAATTCCCACCCCTCACATGTAATTCCCACCTTGCATTTGCATTAACCAATAGGCAATGAGTTTCTTTGTGTTTGTATCAACCAATCAACCACAAGTACACCTGTGGCAATGTTTGTGATATTCAATAAAAGAGAGTTCCCGGGACTTCCCCGGCAGACGCCTCTCACATGACACCTACTACTCGTCTCCCGTGATTTTCATTCCTACATCTGGTGACCCGGGACGTGCCAGATCCCTTACGCAGCCTAGCACCTGTACTTCACTCAACTGGAAAAGTCTCAGCGCGCTTACTTCGTGAGTATGGGGGGCGATTTGACAAAATTGCAGAAAGAACATGCCAGGGAATTGTTTTCTCTAGTTAGACAGCGAGTTGTGGGTGTTAATGTTTCCTTAAAAGAAATTGAACAGCTCCTTGGTGAGATTGCTTGCCAATGTCCCTCCTACCCCGAAAGGGGGTCCCTTGAGGTGGGGACTTGGCAAAAGATCGGGAAGACCCTCTTTGCAGAACCGAGGGCTCCGATTCATTGTCTGCTCACCTGGCAGAAATGTGCAGCTGCCGTTGCTAAATTAGGACCCCAGGCGTCTCCTTCGGCCCCTGCCCTTCGGGCTGTTGCAGACAATCCCCCCTCTCCTTATCCTAAGCTTTTGCCTCCATTGCAGCCTTGCCAACCCCTCCCTACACCTCAGCCCACAAACCCATCCACCCCCACTTCCGGGTTAGCGCGTCTGGCTAATGGCGGATTCCCTCCGAGCTCCGGAGGGAATCGGCTCAGCAGGGGACCGGGTCTTACCGTGCCGGCGACACGGGGACCCTCACAAACCACGCACACGGAGTGCGTGGACATGGTGACTCGGCGGGCACCGTAAGCGCCCCCCCGACCCGTGAAAGAGCCTTTTTAAAGGCTAAGGATCGGGTGCCAGGGAGCGGCGTGGTGCTGTGAGTCTTCTGCTACCCCTGCTGAGCGAAGCCGCATGCCATTCTTCAGTCAGCGCTGACTTCTTCCTGTTAAATTTGGACTTAAAAGCAAGAGCAACAACCCGTGAGTAATTTGAAAATTGGATTACAAATTTTTTTGGTTTGGATTTGGCACGAACGGGGGAGACGAAAAAAAAGGAAGTCCGCCTCCTCCATATTGTTAACAGTGCAAGCAAGGATTTGTCAACTAAAGTTGCGGGAAAAATTTGTGTGATTGGATAAAAGATATAAACCTCACGGATTTAAAAGAACTAAGTTAAGGTGCTGGAGGACAAGAGAGTATTTTGTTTGAAGTAAAATACCACCCTACTCAAGCCCGGGAGCAATCTGAGTTAAGAGCCTGCCGAGATATTGATATTTTTGACAGCTGTCAAATTTGCTGTCAAAGTTGAAAGGACTGAAATTGAAACTCTAATTGATTAAATCGCTACAAAATATCACAAATAAGGAAAGATTGATACAAACCAATCTGACTTTTGGATCGGAGAGGGAAAGATTACTAAGTAACCAGAATCCCTCTAGAGGGGACTTTCGGACATTGCAAGAATGGAACTAAAACAAGGAATACAGGAAATACGTGCTGACTTGAAAGAGCTGATCCTTTTCGTGGGAAAATTGTTACAGAAGAATGAGAAAGGCCATGTTTTGTCTACGAGCCCACCAGACCCGAAACTATCTGAAAATACATTAACTGACTTGGAAAGGGACTCGTTGTTCAAAACACAGGCAGCTGGACAAAGAAAAGAACTCAAGACTGAGGAGGAAAAAACACCTGCCAAGCAAAAGGATTCAAAAGAAGTGAAGGCTGAGACACTGCATAAGAGAGAAAGACCTGTTAAAAAGAAATTCAAACTGACCAAGATGAAAACAGGACTATTTGGGGCATATAGATTCATGAAACAGCGTTGGAATACTGGGTATAAGCGAACAGGTCCAACTGAAAGAATCACTGCCAGCACTGAGAAAATAAGTCACCGATCCTGGGAGTTAAGCATGAGAGATTTTCAAAGAAATCAGCTGAAAGGAACTGTGAGAGACTTGCGCGCCTCGGACGTGAGATCGCCAGGCTAAAAAGATGGACTAAATGTACTTTGGTTAAGGATTGAAACCGGGGGGAGAAGGGTGGGAATTAACAGTCCGAAGGGGATCTTTTCTTTTTCTTTCTTTTTCTCTTTTTTTCCTTTTAATTTTTATAGAACAAAGATTAGTATTACAAGAATGGGAAATCCGTGGGAGGGAAATGGTGGCAATTTTAGGAAAGGTATTTTTTTTCTTTTTTTAGATCTATGTTTATATTTTTGTCTATTCTTTCATTTTTATATAGAGGATTAAGGGATATATGTTAATGAAACGTCAAAAGCATAATAAAGTATAATTTTACAACTAAAATGTCAAAGCACAAACAAAGTATAAATTTTATAACTAAAATGAGTTTAATTAAATTAGGGATAAGTAACTTTAACAAAATAAGGTACAGGATGTTCAGGGGAAAAACTTGCTAGAATAAATAAATTGGAGTTGGGAAACAATAGGAGGAGACGTGGGGAAGTCCTGAAAAGAAGCTATTGAAAATAAGTGTGAAGAGGAGAATCTTTTTTCTTTTTTTCTTTTTTCTTTCTGCTGGTGTACTGCATGTTTATTTGATGTATTTGATGTAACCTTTTTGGAAAACCAATAAAGATTATTTTAAAAAAAAAACAAAAAAAAAACCCATCCACCCCTCCCCTTCCTCCTTTGCCTGCTTTGCCTGCCACAACCCCTGCGTGCTCTCCTACAGGAGCTGTGCGCACCTCACTTTCCCTGGCTAGGCAGAAAGGAATTCTGTCCTTAGAGGAGGAATCTGTGTGGGCTGGGGAATTGCCTTCTGCTTTCCCTATTAGCTCTTTTGTTAATATTAAACAACAACATTCAGAGCCCTACCATCAATTTATAGATAGATTGAAAGAAGCAGTCACCAGGCAGGTTGATAATACTACAGCCCAGAATGAACTGATGAAAAAATTGGCTTTTGAAAATGCAAACACTGACTGTAAGAAGGCTTTGCAGTCAATCATTAACCGTCCTAAGTACGATCTGAGCCATGCCATGTCCTTGCTTGCCGGAGCCAATCCAAATTTGGCAGCCAACCAAAGTGAATTTAAGCATAGCGCAGTAGCTCTGTCCCGTTGGATGCCCTTACTGTGTTTACTAATGGAGCCCCCTCCAGGGGGGTCGTTGCATGGCTACAAAATGATAAATGGCACAGCCTCTACATTCTTCCACAGAAGTTTGCCCAGCATTCTGAGCTGGCAGCTGCTGTTAAAGTTTTGCATCATTTCTCCACGCAGCCAATTCCATGACCCCATACGTGGCTTCCTTTAATGTTACTTGTGCCCGTATGGTGAGCTGCACAAAAACCAACAGTGTAAAAATGGGCAAGGATAACTTCAATTGTTCTGATTATGTAAATATTTCATATATATATAAATACACAGAGCTGCCTGACGGCTGGTTTTGGTCGTGTCCAGGCTTCACGTTTAATTATATTCCTGCAAACATTAGCCATGGCACGCCCTGCTGCTTAAGCCGTATGTCTATTATTTTACCAAAAAAGCATCATTTGTCCCGCTCTCGATATTGACGCCCTGTGCAATTGACTAATGATTATAACGATTCTGTTTCTCTCCCTAGCAGATCTGAATATATTTCTTTAGCTGTCTCTCTTTTAGGAGACCCTGGATTGGCTGTACGAAATAGCAGGAATATTAACTCTTTAGCTTGCTCCGCAGCAAAAGCCTTGAATTCTACTTCACAAGCTCTTCACCTTTTGAATAAAGAACAGAGTGAATTGCGTCACGGACTCTTATAGAACCGCTGCTATCGATTATCTATTGATGCTCCATCATTATGGATGCGAACAAGTGGAAAACATGTGCTGCTTTAATATCACTGACAATTCTAAGGCTATTCAGAAACAAATCTCTCATTTGCAAAATCTCACACATCACATCAAACAGGATGTTGGTTTTTCTGCTTTCTGGGATTCTTTCACCCAGTGGCTTACCGCTTGGCTGCCAAACCTTACTTGGCTTCGTAATCTCTTTCAATATGCTATTGTCATAATTTGTATATTGATTCTACTATGCTGCTTCCTCCAATGCATTCCTGGCCTCATAAGTCTTTTCTCTCGACTTCTCTGTCCCCCTCAGCCACCCAATAAAATCCTTGCTGCTTATTTTGCGAAATGGCAACACCAACAGTAAACCAAAGGGGAGATATGGGCAGATTTATTTCGAGCATGCGTTGGCAAACCACGTATCTCGTAGTATTTTTTGTCCCATCCTCCCTGGCGAATTTATTTTGGGCATTCGCTGGCACACCACTAATCCCGAAATATTTTTGCCTTATTTACCCAGAATGCCTCGCATATAAGAAAAGAAAGGGGGAGATAAAGGGAAGTTTTCCTTCTGCACATATGTTTTCCCTCTGCACATAACTGTTGCATTATAGGGATACATAACTGTGGCCTTATGGGAAGTCTTGCTATGGGAAGTCTTGCTTCTCTCCTCTTGCATTCTGGGAAGTCTCGCTTATAATCTTCTCTCTGTTTCTGCACACACTGTACGAACCTGCTCCAAACACCAAGACATTCCCTCATCGCTCAGTTCACCTTAAGTTCATGGTGACTTGTACTCCATGCATAGCTGACCACATCTATAGAACTTGATTATTATATTCTTTCATGTTATGATCAATCATTAGTAATTGTTTGTGTTATATTAATCTTTAGTTATAATTAATTAGGAGGTTTCATGCTTGTCTAGTCCCAACCTTGTTTCCCAGCCTTTAATCTACCAGTGATAAATGTTCACATGTAATTCCCACCCCTCACATGTAATTCCCGCCTTGCATTTGCATTAACCAATAGGCAATGAGTTTCTTTGTGTTTGTATCAACCAATCAACCACAAGTACACCTGTGGCAATGTTTGTGATATTCAATAAAAGAGAGTTCCCGGGACTTCCCCGGCAGACGTCTCTCACATGACACCTACTACTCGTCTCCCGTGATTTTCATTCCTACATCAGGTGACTGACCAGAGGGGGCACAGTTTAGAGGAAATGGCCTCATGGGCCAAACTGGATCCAAGATTGGCCTGCAGGATGAAGGCTCCACAATCCTTGCCATAAAGACTGATTAAAGCAGGGTTTCCCAAACTTGTGCCTCCAGCTGTTGTTGGACTACAACTCCCATCACCACAAGCTAGCAGGACCAGTGGTCAGGGATGATGGGAAATGTAGTCCAAAAAAACAGCTGGAGACCAAAGTTTGGGAAACCCTGGATTAAAGGGATAATTCAATGTGGATTTATCACAAAAGATTGTGATGTTATGATAAATCCACATTGAACTTTGCAAGCCTTTAATGAGAGCAAAAATCTTCGTCTTTTGCTCACAGGTACCTTCTAGCAAGATTCATGTAGGATTCTAGTCTAATGTTTTCAAGGCAGAGCCCTCCAACATGAATCCGTCCAAAGCCCTCCTTAGAGGGAAAACTAAGCACCAGAATCAACCCATTGAAGCATGCATATATCCTGCAGAATGATGTCCTTTAGTGCAAATCAAGCACTTTCCCTGCAAAACCCATGTGCATTTTCAACTGCAGCAACACATACGTCATATCTAGTATCCAATGGCCAGGGTGTGTGTGTGCAGGGGAATAAAATTGCTGCCTTACCTTTGACAAATGGAAACCTACCATTAAGGAAGTTTTTCATGTTTTCGCTGCTGGCCAGCTTCAGGGCAGTCTGCCCCGAATATGTAGCCAGGGTTGGGTCAGCACCGTAAGACAGCAGGAGCCACATGATCTCCAAGTTGTCATTTGCTGCAGCGTCATGGACAGGCCTGCCAAGAGACAAAGAGTTTTAAATTGAATTTCACAGAGTCAAAAGGCTGGAGCTGACCAGGGATCACCCATTCCTCCCTGGCCTTTTCCCATCAGGGAACCCTTGAGGAACCTGCAAGGGACCCTACCCCTCCTGTTTGCCTTTGTAAAGTGTTGTGTACTCTCTGTTAATGACAGGCGGTAAGCTCAGCATCTGATTGCCTACAAGAGGTCCCAAGTTCAATCCCTAGGAGCTTCAAGTAGGGCTGGGAGAGACCCCTCTGAAAAACCAGAGAGCCTCAGCCAGCCAGTGCGAACAATATGCTGAGGTGGATGGAAGGGTCCTCTGTTCTGCTACATATTTTAAATAGGGAGAAATGAATATGGAGAAATGTCCACTGTTGATCTGTCCTTGGTAACTGAGCAACGACCGTATTATTAATAAATAATTATCCTGAGGTGCAAGGATTTTAAGAAGTACCAGACATGAAGGAGCCACAGCTCAATGGCAAAGCACATGCCTTTCAAGTACACGGGACAACAATTTAGTCCCCGGAATTACTTGATAAAAGATCCAGGCACTGCCACTTTGGGCTTGGGACATTGCAGAACTGATGCCCCTCAGGGTAGATGAGTGCATCAGACAGCCCATCCATTGCGTCTTTCTCATGGGGTGAGGCGTGGACTGGACTACTTTCAAGACCGCAGAGGGATTCTTGCTGAGCCTTCTCCCTAGCATGCTATTTTTAAAGAGAGAGCAGCTCCACTTCAGCAGACAGTTCTCAACCTGCAGAACTTGCTGAAATTCAGTGCAAGATCCTGACCTTAAACTGTATTATGAATCTGCTTGTTTGGTATGGATCAGGGACTGGATGAGGTTGGATAAGCAAGAGACATTAGAATTAGAAGGACATGACAATAGATTTGGTTGGCATGCATATTTATGGTATGGGAAAGGGAAGATTCACAGAAGTTTCTATAACCATATTGTAGCACCCTGCTTGTGGTTAACGCTTAGCTGGAATGAAATATTCAACGCAGCAATAGAGAAATTAAAATAATAATTTATTTGTCAGACAAATAAATGAGAGGCACAGTGGTATATGGTTACCAAGCTCTGGCCTGGCCTCCTGCCATTCTGGCCAGCACTTATATTTCCTTAATCCAGCCCCCTTGCTCCTCCTGTGGCTGCCTTTGTCCAATCAGCCTGGTTGAAATTCCCATTGGCTGTTTGCTAGAACCAATCACAAAAGATACACCCATTTCCTTTTGCCTTTTATGGGAGACAAAAGCTATATATTCTTCTATCTATAAATGACAAATAAGTAATCATTTATCTTACATTTATCTCAACAAGGAACCTTAATTACCAGCTCACCTCTTGCCCTCCTTGCCCTATTGCCCTCCAAAACAGATCGTTAATGGTTTTAAATTTTTATCTTTAACAGATGTCAAGGATCTTAAGTTCACATTCTCATGCATCATCAATGAAAGATCTCCTTTTGGAGGTCTTTAAACAAAAAGCCTGACAACTATATATCAGGAGTGCTCGGTGGCATCTCCTGTCTGGCAGGGGGCTGGGCTCATTTGCCCCTCTGGTCTCCTATAACCATGATTCTATGAAATAAGAATTTAACATTTCTTTCTTTCTAGATCCTTTGCATAATTACATTTAAGCTAATATATTTAATACATAGCATAAATAACCTTTTAAAAGGAAAAGAAATCTTAAAAGGATATCAGTTTAAGAAAGAAACAACTTTAGAAAAAGATTTCCCAAAATACTCCCTCCTTTTCTGCCAGCTAGATGTTTTCCTTTCCATTTCTCTTGACCTTTTTAACCTTAGGAAGAAGATATGGCTCAAGTTTACTATTTGCCTAAGCTTAATCTGTAGGGTCAGTGTAACCTTGCTCTTAGCCTGTAATTCCCTTTTTACGACTTTGAGAATTGTTTTCTGCTATAAATCAAGGGGCCCCTTGTCCAGGAGAATAAACATCTTGCCAAGGTTCTTAGGCAGCTGGTTTGCCTGGCATGAAACATTTGAAAATCTTTAAGCTCATTTTAAAATACAGATCCTGATTAATATATAAGCTTTGATAAAAATGCAGGCTGTGATTAGATGCCTCATTCCCCCCTTTCAAGCTCAAGGACCTTCATCCCAAGTGTCCTTGATAGCTTGACCTTCATCATTTTCCTGAGGTAAAGCTCTGTATAGGGCCATAATATGAGGTAGAGTTTCATTTGAAATCATCTTGCTAATTGTACTTCTAAAACATGAAATGATACATGGCACCATACATAAAACCATTACTACTACTGTCAAGAAAAACAAGCAAGACAATAGTATCCCTTTGAGTCCTGCGACATTAGGTAACCAATTGGTGAGCCATCCCATATCCCATCCTTCCCATGTTTGTACAGGGACATGTGCTATATTCTCCATCTTTGTGGCCAACACACGGATTGCCTCACCATTATCAGAAATGTTAAAGCAACAGGCATTCCCTGTCAAGTTCAAGACTCCACATAGGCCTCCCTGCCTGGCAAGTACATAATCCATTCCCATTTTCAGCTGCAAAATGGCGGCTCTACTTTCATCCAACTGTTGTGCAATAAGTCTCAAACTCTGGGCCGTTGCATTGGTTACAAGTTCCACTACTGCTTGCAATCGAATTATTCTGTTTAGATTATAAATAGGATCCCGTGCCCCTTGTATGAGCTCACCAGGATTCCAGGAGGCAGGATCATAATAGGCTATAATGCGCTCTGGTGGCCAATCATCAGTATCGCTCCAACTTTGTGTACTTCCTCCTGCTATATGAGAAATATCAGCGTTTCTTCGTGTACGCTTGACCGAACTAGTGGGCATGATCCACATTGGTGGTAATACCCATCCCAAGAAACAAGTCCCGCTCCATTTGGAAGGGAGTTTCTTGTATGCCCATTCTCCACATATCCACCACAACCATCGGGTCTGAGGTTTTTGGTACGTGGAGTGCATAAGGCGAAATATCAAAAGGGGTAGAGAGTTCACAGTGCAGTATGTTAGATTGCCTTTTTCTGTCACAGTTATGTTCCATACCACTTTCCATGCATGAATAAAAGGAGGTGCACAGGGCAAGGTATTCCGAGTTCGATAGGTAGTACCGTTTGCCCAGGTTTGACTATTCTTAATATAATCCCAAGTATAGTGGCAATGAGAAGAGCCTATCATGGTAGAATCAGCTGCATCTGATGATTTATGTACACAGAATTCCCCTTGCACAGGTATAACTCGTATTGGTTTAGTTGAGTTCCATCCGGGGAAATTCTGTACTTCTGTTTGGTGTGGCATTTCGCTTACCATACCAATGGCATTTAATGGTATCGGTAATAAGGGCATACCTCCCTCTGAATCATCTGGCCCAAGAGAGCAAACAAGGCAATTAGTCCTATTTGTAACCTTGGCTACCATCTCAGCTAAGCCTACCCACATATTGTGGTCATGGCGGAATCCATATTTAGCAAATTTGGTCAGATTCAAGGACCCTTCCCCTTCCCAAGGGATCAGGATTAATAATAAAATCATGTTGATGTCTAGTAGATGCATTCTTTCCACAAAAGATTACCTTATTGTGATAGCAAAAAAATATTAGCCCCAATATAATTCCCCCAGTGACAGAAATGGGGAACCACCAAGACCAAAACATATATCCCGAGGATCCCCAATGAGTAATATCCCTGATAATTGTTCCACAGGGGGGGGGGGGCAATCAATCAATTGTATAAGAGAATCTTTCCATTCACAATCGCTGGTTCAGATGTTCCTCAAGCTTCAGGCGTGCGCAGGTCAGCCAGCTTCCAGGTTGTGGCTGCAGCAGGCCGGTTGTCTAATGTTGCCCGTGACCTAGCCCGTTCCCGGTAGGGCTAGATACAGGGGTTTTTGGAGAGAGTCAGTTTTAAAGGATTAGAGGGGTCACCTTTGCACGTCCAACTGCCTTCGGACTTCTTCAAACGGGAGTGATGAATCCAGGGGGTCACCTCAGCTACCTTCACCGCTGTTGGAGTAGAGAGCAAGACGGTGTAAGGTCCACGCCACTTAGGTGCAAGTGGATCGCGTTTCCACTCTTTCACCCATACACTATCGCCAGCCTGGAACTGATGAATCGGCTCGGCAATGCTGCACGGCGTGCGTTCGAGGGCCCACCTGTTAAGAGAAACAAAAACACGGGAGAGAGATTGCACTTGTCCCTGTGTCACATGGTCTCCTATTTGTTTAAGGTCAGCTGGAATATCCTGAACAAAGGAGGGCGGCCTCCCATACAGGAGCTCAAAAGATGACAACTTAAGTCTTTTTGTGGGTGCACACCGAACACGAAACAGTGTTATGGGTAACACATCTACCCATCCCAACCCCGTTTCCTGGGTTAATTTTGCCAATTGGGTTTTCAGAGTCCGATTCATTCTTTCAATTTTCCCTGAACTCTGAGGCCTATATGCTGCATGCAGTCTCCATTTCACTTGTAGGACTCGACATACTTCTTGTACTACTTGATCAATGAACGCTGGCCCATTATCACTTCCAATGCATCTAGGTAATCCAAACCTCGGGATCAATTCAGTGAGGAGTCTCTTAGTTACCTCTCGTGCCTTTTCAGTTCGGGTGGGAAAAGCTTCAACCCATCCGGTAAGAGTATCTACAAACACAAGGAGATACTTGAATCCCTTAGAAGGGACCAGCTCTGTGAAGTCCACAATTAGGCTTTCCATGGGGACATATCCCACATGTTGGATTCCAGGAGGTTGTACCGGTCCCTGCCTGGGATTGTTTTTAGCACAAAGAACACATTTCTGGGAAATGCAAGTTGCTAATTGTGATAGATTAATAATATAAAACTTCCGACTGAGACTCTCTCTGGTTGCAGTACCGCCAAGGTGAGTAGATTCATGATAATTTCTTACAATGGTGCCTGCTAGATGATGAGGTACATAAATCCTATTGTCCGGCAGGATCATCCAACCGTCCTTCACAACCGCTCCTTCCTGTTCAGCCCACTTCCTCTCTTCTGGGGTATAGTGAGGTTTAACTTCTTCTGGAACTACCTCTGGTATGAGGGCTGCTATAAATCCTCCCACAGGCTTTTGGGCTGCCTCTCGGGCTGCTTTGTCAGCAGCATGATTTCCTCTGGTTATTGGATCCCTTCCTCGTCCATGACCTTTGCAGTGCATTACAGCAATCTGTTCTGGAGCCCATACTGCTTCCAACAGGATTTCTACTTCAGGTCCATATTTCAAAGCCTTCCCGTGGGCTCCGATCAGACCTCTTTCTTTCCATAGAGCTCCATGTGCATGCAGGGTTAAGAAGGCATATTTAGAATCAGTATAGATGTTTGCCTTACATCCAGCTGCCAATTGCAGAGCTCTAGTTAAACCTATAAGTTCAGCTTTTTGTGCTGAGGTGCCGGCAGGCAAAGCTTCAGCTTCCACAACTTCCTCATTGGTGACCACAGCATATCCTGCTCGTCTGGCACCTTCATGCAGGTAACTGCTACCATCAGTATAATATACAACATCTGGATTTTTCAATGGTTCATCTTTCAGATCGGGTCTACTGGAATAAACTTCATCCATTATTTGGAGACAATCATGTGATTCTTCATCATCTACCTCTGGTAGGGGCAGCAAAGTTGCTGGATTGAGCATATTCACTACTCGTAGATGAATCCTGGGATTTTCACACAATAGGCCTTGGTATCTAGCCATCCTTGGGTTCGTTAGCCAATAACTACCCTTATATTCCATGAGTGTCAGAACAGCATGAGGTACATTCACATACATTGTTTGGCCAAAGGTAAATTTATCAGCTTCTTTGACAAGGCTTGCAGTGGCCGCTACTGCCCTTAGGCATGGAGGCCATCCTTTTGCTACTGAGTCCAATTGTTTAGACAAATAAGCTACTGGGCGGTTCCAACTTCCTAATCTCTGGGTCAGGACTGCTGCTGCAATCCCATTCTGTTCATGTACATACAGCTGAAAGGGTTTTTCCGAATTAGGCAGTCCAAGCGCTGGGGCCTCCATAAGTCGTTGTTTGATAACTAAAAAGGCTTGTTGCTGCTCAGGTCCCCATACAAATGGGTCCTTTTCTGCACCTCGAGTGCTTTCATGTAAGGGTTTGGCCAGACTGCTGAAATCAGGTATCCATAGTCTACAAAACCCTGCTGTTCCCAGGAATCCTCTGAGTTGTTTTCTTGTGGTAGGTTCCTTGATAAGGCAAATAGCTTCTTTCCTCTCTGGTCTCAATGCTCGTTGTTGGTGTGAGATGTCAAAGCCCAAATATTTGACCTTTTCTAAACATAACTGTGCCTTTTTCTGGGAGACTCGGTAGCCAGCTTGCCAGAGCAAGTGGAGCAGTTCCTCTGTCCCTTCTTTACAGGTATCAAAATCCTTTGCCGCTAGTATAAGGTCATCTACATATTGCAGAACCACCTTTTCTCCCGGTATTGAGGGGTAACTTGTTAGATCCTTCGCCAAGGCAGTGCCAAATAAAGTTGGGGAATTTTTGAATCCCTGGGGCAATCTTGTCCAGGTTAGCTGGCCTTTTGTTCCTGTTAAAGGGTCTTCCCACTGGAAGGCAAATATAGGTTGGCTCTGTGGTGCCAGCCGGCAACAGAAGAATGCATCTTTCAAGTCCAATACAGTAAAAAATGTTGCTTCTGGTGGGATCAAACTCAGCAAGGTATATGGGTTTGGTACATTTGGGTGCAAGGTCTCGATAGC
The DNA here is from genome assembly GCF_964234715.1 of Podarcis melisellensis. Classification (NCBI taxonomy): domain Eukaryota; kingdom Metazoa; phylum Chordata; class Lepidosauria; order Squamata; family Lacertidae; genus Podarcis; species Podarcis melisellensis. The sequence goes on from NC_138535.1 coordinate 12,085,955, forward strand.
CTGGTTTACGAGCCTCAAGTCCTGTACTGGCCTGTATTCATCTGTCCCAGGTTTTCGAACAGGCAAAAGGGGTGTGTTCCATTCTGATTGGCAGGGCTTAAGCAGACCATATTTTAATAGGCGGTCCAAATGTTTCTGGATGCCCTCCGCTGCTCGCCGGGGTAAGGGATATTGCTTTACAGATACAGGGGTAGCCATAGGTTTTAGGGTTACTACAATTGGAGCTATATTCTTAGCCATTCCTGGTGGGCTATTTTCGGCCCATACTCCTGGTGGCACCTGTAGGGTTCGGAGGAGCTTGTTTAATTCTGTATCCAATGTGGGTTGGACTTGCAAGGCTGACATTAGGCGCCATGATTGTTCCTTAGGTACTGAGAGGGTAATTATTTCTGCTGCTTTTGATGGCAGTTTCATTTCTGGACCTCGAGGAGTGAAGGTGATTTGGGCCTGCAATTTGGATAACATATCTCTACCTAAGAGAGGTATTGGACACTCAGGTATATACAAAAACTGATGGGTTAAACGATGTCCCCCAATCTGGCATTCCAAAGGTTGGAGGAAAGACCTCTTAGCTGACTGTCCAGTGGCGCTTTTAATGACTACACTTTTGGATGCCTTTTTCTGCAATAGTTCTGGGAGTACTGAGTATTCAGCCCCAGTATCAATCATAAAGTCTATTAAATGGCTCCCTAATTGAATCGTGACCGTGGGCTCCTGGAAGCCTAACTTTATGGAGTCCGGTTGTTCCTAGTCTTGGGTAAAATCCTCTTCTGCCAGTCCAATGAAATTGTCTCTACTCCGTCCTTGTCCAGGTCTCTGATATCTTCCATCTCGAATCATTCCCCGTCCCCGTCCCTGGTTTCTTGGGCCGGAGCCTGGGCCTGGGCCTGGGCCTGGGCGTACTTCTTCCAACCTCAGGGGTTCAGGACACTCCCGCTTCCAGTGACCCTCCTTCTTGCAATTTGCACATTGATTCCTTCCCAGTGGTGGATTCCTTCCCCGCCCTCTCCCTCCATTTAAGGGGCGGTAGTCTTGCTTTACTGCTGTGGCTAGCATCACCATCTTTTCCTTCTGCCACTTCTTCTTCTCTTGTTTCTCAGCCTCATCCCTATTCCGATAAACTCGGCGTGCAATGGCCATAATTTGGCTCATCAGCATCCCTTCCCATCCTTCTGATTTCTGAATTTTCTTACGAATGTCAGAAGCGCACTGGGCCACAAATGTAGCAGTAATCATTCTGCTGTTTTCAGGGGCTTCAGGGTCAAAAGGAGTCCATATACGATAGGCTTCCTGCAGCCTCTCTAAAAAGTCTCCTGGACTCTCATTTGGTTTCTGTTCTACTTCTGAGACTTTAGACATATTAGTGGGCTTCTGACATGCCCTGCGGATACCTTGCACAAGCGTCTGGCGGTAGGTGGTAAGCCTGGTCAGGTGAATTGCATTGTTTGGATCCCAATTAGGATCTTCCAAGGGAAAGTTGTCTTGGAGATGACGGTCAATATTAAAAATATTTCCCACTCTGGCCTGCTCACGCAAATATATCTGTGCCTTTTCAATTATGTCTCTTCTTTCCTCAGTGGTGAAAAGAGTATTCAGGAGTTGGCGGCAATCTGTCCAAGTATTTGGACATGAGTATTGGTCTATGAGTATTTACTATTGAAGTCACCAAGTCCATCATAGCCTGAGGTTTTTCTGCGAAAGATGGGGTGTGTGTTTTCCAATTCATCAGATCCGTAGTCGTGAATGGAATATATTGCAGGGTCGAAGTTCGAGGTGGCCTTGGTCCGGGTTGCCCGTTAACCAGCACAGGCTCCTCAAGTGCATCAAATACTCTTCTAAGAGGGGCTACTACGTGACCTTTCTCTTCGCTTTGCTCTAGGGGCCTCAAATCATAGGGGATGGTATCTGTCCCAAGGCGTTCTTTTAGCAGCTTTATACGCCTGGCTGTATTGCTTGCTGACCAATCAAGGTCTCCCTGTAACTTCTGTAATAGTTCTCTAGGACTAGGATGTACAGGGGTTTGGGGTGGGCAATCAGTTGTTCCACTAACGGAGACTGTAGATGGAGGTCTACTGGGACTCACAGGTGGAATAACCACTTCTGCTTGGGCTTTATTATAAGACTCCAATGCCTCCTGAAGATATTTATCATAATCTATCAAGTTCTGTGACTCCACCCCCATTATTCATTCCACTTTCTTGCCTTGGGGTTACAACTGGTGGAGTGTTTGGATCAGGCTCCCTTCGATGTGGAGCATAGGGTGGAGGTGGAAGCACCTCTTCCTCTGGTCCCTCAAAAATGGGTTTGAGTTTATTTGGCAAGATTCCTTTCCTAGCTTCGGCTTTTACAGCCAACAATTTGCATCGTTTGACTTTGCATTTCCTTATCCATGGAGGATTTTTATTTAATGTGCTCAGCCAAGAATCTATATATGAAAATTGTTCTGGGCACCCTCCAGTTTCTTTGGCGATATCAGACCAAAGTTTGCTTACTAAATTTATATCAAAGGTTCCCTGAGATGGCCATCCAGTATTTTGTTTCGGCCACTCTAATTCACATAACGTTCTCAAGCGCTCTGGTGTCATTTTGACTCCATATGCCCCTGAGAAGGCTTTCTTAAAATTTTTTAACATACATTCAAGAGGTGTATTTTCCCCCTTTGAACCTCCAACTCCCATTGTATGGCCCTGTGAAGTATCCACTCAGTAGCTCACACACGCGCTTTGTGGGGATCCTTGCCCGGTGAAGTCGCCTTACCGGGAACCGAAGTACTGCCCACTCCACACTCAGGTCAGCTACAGATTGTTCTGTACTTTCTCACACATACAATGCGCTAGATACTTCACCACACTCTACCTCCCAACCTTTCCCTTTTCCTCCACCAGACCACCATCTGATGTACCCAACCACCTAGCGTACTCAGTTTCCCCTTACTGAGACGCAGAAGTTTGATCAGGACTTCTCTTCCTCCCAATTAATTGGAGGGCCAAAACCCCTTAGTGCACTTACCCTTAGCTGGTTCCCTGTTTATTTCTCTGGTTCCCCCCGGTCCGTCGCCGCCAGTGAGCAGGGTATCAGACAGACGAGACTTCTGCGTTCCCCTGGAAAAAATTTCCAGTGCGCGCTTGGGTAAGCAGTTCGTGGTCCTCCCTCTTGTACCCTGCCCAGTAGGGCGAAGGGGCTGCGTTCCAGCAGACCACTTATCCGAGTCACAGGGGCACCATAAAATGTAGCACCCTGCTTGTGGTTAACGCTTAGCTGGAATGAAATATTCAACACAGCAATAGAGAAATTAAAATAATAATTTATTTGTCAGACAAATAAATGAGAGGCACAGTGGTATATGGTTACCAAGCTCTGGCCTGGCCTCCTGCCATTCTGGCCAGCACTTATATTTCCTTAATCCAGCCCCCTTGCTCCTCCTGTGGCTGCCTCTGTCCAATCAGCCTGGTTGAAATTCCCATTGGCTGTTTGCTAGAACCAATCACAAAAGATACACCCATTTCCTTTTGCCTTTTATGGGAGACAAAAGCTATATATTCTTCTATCTATAAATGACAAATAAGTAATCATTTATCTTACATTTATCTCAACAAGGAACCTTAATTACCAGCTCACCTCTTGCCCTCCTTGCCCTATTGCCCTCCAAAACAGATCGTTAATGGTTTTAAATTTTTATCTTTAACAGATGTCAAGGATCTTAAGTTCACATTCTCATGCATCATCAATGAAAGATCTCCTTTTGGAGGTCTTTAAACAAAAAGCCTGACAACTATATATCAGGAGTGCTCGATGGCGTCTCCTGTCTGGCAGGGGGCTGGGCTCATTTGCCCCTCTGGTCTCCTATAACCATGATTCTATTGAAGCAAAGAGGTACTCGCGAAGTGTTTAAAATATAGATCAGCCAGACAGCATTTGGAGAATAAGAAGGTGAGGTTTATTGCCAGGCAATAAGGACCCAGTTGGAATATCTTCCAAAGAACTGGGACCCCGATTGACAGAAATCCAGAGGTCTTTATACCTGAGCAGAATACAGCAAATCATTGATCATAAGACAATCATGAGGGACTCACAATATTGTCAGCGAGAATCAGCCAATCAGCAAGCGGTTGTCACGCTACCTGACCCCCGGTCAAGCCTTGGTCAGCACCGGATTCTAGTTCTGCTTTCCGAGCTTGCAGTGACGCTCTGTCTAACCTTTCCCCCAGTAATGACAGGACAGGGAGCTTGGACATTCTGTGGTTTTGCTCTTCCTGTTCTGTGGATTAATTTAGCCTGTATCTGAGGGGAATTTGTATCAGAATCTCTGATTCATGTCTTTCCCCCTTGTCCGGGGTGCGCAGATGTTTAGGGGAAAGGTCAGCTCCAAATTTCGCTGTTTCAAGCATTTTGCAGTTTGCTAAAGCACAGCTTCCCTTTTGATTTAAAATGGATTATAAAGTACTGTATTCCTTGATTTGTGTAAGCATATATGAATATATATTGAATATATTGGTTTCTGATAACTGATTATGTGGATAGCGTAGGGGTAGCCCTTTCCCCTTGCCTCACTATGAAATAAGAATTTAACATTTCTTTCTTTCTAGATCCTTTGCATAATTACATTTAAGCTAATATATTTAATACATAGCATAAATAACCTTTTAAAAGGAAAAGAAATCTTAAAAGGATATCAGTTTAAGAAAGAAACAACTTTAGAAAAAGATTTCCCAAAATACTCCCTCCTTTTCTGCCAGCTAGATGTTTTCCTTTCCATTTCTCTTGACCTTTTTAACCTTAGGAAGAAGATATGGCTCAAGTTTACTATTTGCCTAAGCTTAATCTGTAGGGTCAGTGTAACCTTGCTCTTAGCCTGTAATTCCCTTTTTACGACTTTGAGAATTGTTTTCTGCTATAAATCAAGGGGCCCCTTGTCCAGGAGAATAAACATCTTGCCAAGGTTCTTAGGCAGCTGGTTTGCCTGGCATGAAACATTTGAAAATCTTTAAGCTCATTTTAAAATACAGATCCTAATATATAAGCTTTGATAAAAATGCAGGCTGTGATTAGATGCCTCAATATAATTAGGAAATCATTAATGAGAGTATAGGAGAGATATAAAGATTTATTGGAACAAAAGACCCCTTGGTGGATTTCACCACATGAAGCATTACTTGCTCAAACCACTTGGAAAGAAAGGAAAATGGCTCACATATGTTGATCTATTAAAGGATCATGATGGAAAATGGAAATTAAGAGATTATGACGAGATCAAAGATCATTTTCAGAGTTGGTTGCACTAGCAACAATTATACGAAACATATAAAGAAGACAGTAAGAAAGGATTTAGCTACACAAGATCTAGATTCCAAACGGAAGTGATTGAAGGGAAAGTGAAATTACTGAAGGCTGCTTACAGCATACTATTAGAATGGGAGACGTAAGATGAAGAGGTAAAATCAGTCATGATTAAATGGGCACAAGATGTAGGCCACAATATTATGATGGAAGATTGGGGAAAGTTAAGGAAAACTGAAATAAATTTTACAGACTGTTCCCTGTTGAAGGAGAATTATATGAAGAAGATGTATATGACACCAGTGCAGTTAGGGGAAATGTACAAAACTAGTTCAAATATATGTTGGAAATGTAAGGAAAAGGAGGTGACATTTTTTCATATGTGGTGGGATTGTAATGTAATAAATTTTTTTTGGAGAAATGATACACAATGAAGTGAAGAAAATGTTCCACTTAACGTTTGTTAAAAAACCTGAAGCATTTCTGTTAGGGATCGTAGGGAAAGACCTGCCAAAAAACCTGAAAAACATCTTCATGTATGCAACAACGGCCGCGAGAGTCTGGATGGAAGACTGAAGAAATCCCAACTAAAGAATCATGGCAAGAGAAACTGATGGACTATGCAGAACTGGCAAAGTTGACACATAAGCTACGGGACAAGGATAACTGTGACATCAAAAGTGAATGGGAACCCTTTATAAACAATTTGAAGAAGCAACAAAGTGAATTGGACTCTTCAGCAGGTTTTGAATAAACACTCACAAACTCTTTATTGACAATAATCAGTTAGACAACTTAAGGATTTATACAACTTTGTAACATGCAGAGAATAGCATTCATAGAGAAACCAAAGATTGGAACTGAGGGAAGTCAGGGGGTGGGGGGTGGGCTTTTTAGGGGAGGGTGGGGGAAGGGAGGAAAATGGGGAAAATATTAAGGAAGACATGTTTTTGGATAATATGTTTTGCTTAAATGCCTAATATTTTTTTTTAAAAAAGGAAAGCAAATGCAAAAAAGAAAAGAAAAAGAAATTCAGTGCAAGATGCCCCTCTTAGAGCACACAGACAAGGTAGGTTGCATTTATTTATTTAATTGCCACCCCACCTTTCCTCCCAAGAATCTCAAGGAAGTTCACGTAGTCTCCCCCGTCTCTTTACCCTCATTAAAAACGTGCAATGTAGGTTAGGTAGGAAGGGTATGGCTGGTCCAAGATCACCCAGAGAGTGGCAGAGTTGGCAATGGAACCTGACTCTCCTCTGCCCTAAATCTGACACTCTTAAGTACTGCACCACAGCAGCTCTCACTGGCTTAACTCATCAATGTTACAGATTCAGAAGCTAAAACGGGCCACCTGAGGCCCAGATTCAGTGGACCACTTAGCCCCTGGCCAAGCCCCTGGCAACTGTGGTTCCTCAGCAGCGGTGGACTTGCCTGGTGCCATCCTGCACACTGCAGTTCACGTTTGCACCATGCTCCAGCAAGAGCTGCAGGATGTCCACCCAGCCGCGAGCGCAGGCCTCGTGCAGGGCTGTGTAGCCTGCGTTGTCCCTGTGGTTGACATTGTTGTTTTCCTTCTGCAGGCAGTACATCACCACATCCTGGCGAAAGAACCCCCAACCCAAGATTAGTAAACAATGGCAGCAGTTGTCTCCTGCTGTTTATCCGCCCCGCCCCCCTTGCAAGAAGTGGCACCTACCTTGTAGCCAAGCAGGGCTGCTCTCTGCAGCAGTGTCTCCCCTGCATTCTTGTTCACTATCAGTCGACGAGCTTCAGGGGGCACTGGCGGGGCTGCGGGGGGCTCAGGGGCTCTTTCTGATTTGTGCTGCAGGGACTTGTTCAACAAGCAGGGTTCCTGAGCTTTCTTTGGAGAGCGTATCTTGAACTGGCTCAGGCGTGCCTTGGCCTTTAAAAAAAAATGGAACACAGAGAATGATTGGGGGGATTGGGGAGGAAGAAGAGTAGTGTCAGAACAGGGCTAAGTGAAGAAGAATGCTGAACCTCTAAAAAAAGCTTGCATTCCACAACGTCACAGTTTACATCAATAACACATTTACTTTTGTATGCACACTCAATTCTGCTTCTGCTAGCTGTTGAGAAGGGCAGAAAATGATATACAATATGGAAGTCCGGAAATCTCAGCTGTGTAAATCACACTCTCCAACACCACGCTAGCCCAGTTTCCTGGGATCTCACAGGCATCGCTCACATTTTTTAAAATCTTAAAAAAAGAAAAGAAAACCGAGACTCTCAAATGCTGAATTCTGCTCCCAGTAATCCATTCGGCCTTTGCATTGTGCACAGGCAGACGTACCCAGGGCGGATTGCTGATTTGGGTTCTGAACACATACACACACGGCTTCTGCTCTGATCATATTGAGAGCCCTTTAAAATAAAATGAAAAATGCTAGTAAATCCATTCACAGGAACTGAGGAAGCAGCTGTACACCAGGATGAAACTCTTTGTTTTGCTTAAATTAGTACTGTTGACAACAGGGATGTGCTGCCTTTGGCACTTCAGCTCCCTCCCACCCCAGCTAGGGGGATGACGGGTTGCCCATCCTTGGTCTGTGATGCCGAGTGGCAACTTCCCAAAGCCCCAGGCAACCAAGAGAAGTTATTTCCCAGCATCTGCTAGCTAAACCTTTTAAGTGGCGATTGAGCCTGGTTTTGTAGCTCAGACTCCCACAGAGCCCTGGGTGCAGCACCCGTCTAACCCTATCCCGAAATCAACTCCAGCATCTCCTAAGCAATACTGTACCTTCCCCTCTTCACAGATGCCTGAGAGGTGTTTGGTTTTGCATTTGCGTTCCCCGGAAGGTTTCTCTAGCACATCCTGGATGGGAGCCGAGTTGGGGTGATCCAAGAGGAATCCATTGTGGAAGTCCAGGAGTCCTTGGAGGGTTGGAGAAAGCCTGCTCCTCAAGCACAGGGCCGAGCCTTTGCTCGGCACAGCATCCTTGTGGTTTCGGTACCTGAAGTCTGCAAGGCAAGGCAGAGGGGGATTAAACAGCACAAAGGAGGCTCAAATGCACACATCCCTGGGCTCAAATGCACACATCAGCTCCTGAACATGCAAACAGAAGTGGGGAGTAGAAAAAGAAAGGAACAGCAGAGGCTTCAGAGCAAGCTTCTTGGTTAGCTCCCCTTGCATACTATCAGCCAGCCGTGGGTACATCAGAGGAAGCTGTCCAGCATCCTCAGTCTATGGTGTGCTGCTAAGCAACTGCTCCATTTTAGCCAACTGAAATGGCACTAACGTCACAACTTCTGCACCTATTTCCCTAGCTCCCTTTTATTCTGAGCCACTGCCACATTACCGTGGCAGTGAGTTCCATAGCTTTATTGAATTTATTATTATGCCATCGACGTATATGATCCTTTGCTAACAACTTGAAAGGAAGATGGATCAGAGGGCCAGAGAACTGCAAAAGCAAAGGATTCTGGGAAACTGATACCTCTGACCAGAAGCAAAGAATTAGCATACAAACGAGGGCGAAGGGAGAAGCAGACTGGTGGACGGACCCACCACTGGCAGCACACACCGTTAGATACACTGCAGATGTCCACAATCGCCCCAAAGGGAAGCTGTGCTTGAAGTTCTACGTGGTTTCCTCCTGCTTAATGAACTTTCCCACAATACATGCGGCCGTGTCCTCCCTTAAGGCTTCCAGGCCTTTAAGCTCTTCACGAAGCACTCCGCAGCTTTTTCCACCCGTGCTAACAGAGACCAAGCTTAAGCAGCTGCCCCCTGGTGGCTACCGCAGCTGGCAAACTGGACAGTTGTGCCTTGCTCCGTGCCACTACGGAAGACTTGTCCTCACTCAGGCTGAAGAGGGATGCCTTCCTGCAACCGACAGTGGGATTAATTTGGCAAGCCTGCAAGAGCAATTGTCCCTCTTCTTTCCAATGGCCTAAAAGGGTTTTGTTTTTGTTTTTTTTAAAAAAAAGATGCCAGAAAGGAGAGGGACAACAATTGCTTGTTATTTCCTCTCTGGTAAAGCACTGCCTTTTAAATTCTAGGGAGGAGACAGCTGCAGCATAAGCTGTTCAAAGGGCACTCCATAGACTTCAGAGCCGTTCAGCAACAAATAAGCAGGCTAAGAAGCTGGCGAGGTCTATTTTGGACAACCTCTAGGGAGGTGAAGTTGGATGGATGTCCACCAGGGGTGCTTCAGGCACAGACAGGGCTGTGTGCAGCACTTGGCGCAGGATCACAAACTTCAGACTGCACCACATGGTTCAAAATGCATGGTCAATGCTGGCAAAACCTCAGATGACCCGAGGAAGGGAGACTGCCAGTCCCAAGTTCACACTGTTTCCATGGGAAACTACTGCACATGCACAGAAACATGGTAGGCAAACTAAGAGTGCTGGCAACCATTGTGAGCAGTGGGGGCACACAGGGTGAACAATGTTTCCCTCTCTGCCCCTTATAACCCTCCCAATCACAGGTCTTGGCATGGGTGGCACAGCCCACAAATTTGTGTTTTTTATTTACCAGCCCGCCCCACGGCCAGCAAGAAACACTGGCAATGCTTTGTTTAAAAATTGCATTCTGCAAAGCAGGTTGGCAGAGAAGAGGCAGAAAGGTCCATGCCTCTTTTGCGAGTCCACTCACTTGCCTGCATGGGATTCCTGGTTGCCCATGGCAAGTAAGTGAATTGTTAAATGCAAAGCTGCCACAGGGCCAAGTAACACTAGCCTGACAGCGCAGAAGTTGCACCAAGGGCTGCCGCCTTGAGGATCCCTGCCCTGCAGCCGTTCCCGGTGGCTCCCCTTCGCTACCTGCTTGCATTTTCCACGGCTTGTTGCAACATCTCATGTGCTCCTCTTTCTCCCGCTCTATCAAGTACTCTCCAGTCTGGTACCTCCAGCTTTTCTGCCTCCTCCTTTTCGTTCTCTTTTTTTCCCCCTTTCCTTTTCTTATTTATACCCCACCCTCCCCAACTAATTCTAGGCTCAGGGTGGCTAACACCAAGTATAAAAACAATTGATTAAAATACAACTTAAAAACAAGACAGATAAAAAATAATACAAGAATAGTGACTGATCTTCTATTTTTTTTAAATGATATTTTATTAAGTTTTAAGAATAACAACAAACAGAAAAAGGAAAAAAAACACATACACAAAAATATAAAGTTATAGAATACAAAAAATACAATCATTTAGAAAAAAAGAAAAAAGACAACACCAAAAAAGAAAAGAAAAAGCACATTGAAAAAAACAACAACACAAAAATCCCTCTTTTTAATTCCTCATCTTTGATTCACTTATTTTCCTGACTTCCTCACATCTCCCTTTTTTGTATCCCTTTTAAAAATTAGTTCAGCAAATTCATATCCAATTTAGTTTATCTATTATCAATCCAATCTTATTTTTTACCTTGTCGCTAGAACCCCTTCAGTTCATTTCAATGCCATTAACATTCAAAAATTTTACAATGTTTCTGTAGATAAATTTTAAATTTCCTCCAATCTTCTTCCAACAACTCTTCTCCCTGGTCTTGGATTCTGCCAGTCATTTCCGCCATTTCCATGTAGTCCATTACTTGCATCTGCCATTCTTCCAGTGTGGGTAGGTCTTGTGTCTTCCAATGCTTTACGATGAGTATTCTTGCTGCTGCTGTAGCATACATAAAAAAGTTCTATCCTTCTTTGACACCAATTGGCCGACTATGCCCAAGAGAAAGGCCTCTGGTTTCTTGGGGAAAGTGTACTTAAGTACCTTCTTCAATTCATTATAGATCATCTCCCAGAAAGCCTTAATCTTTGGGCATGTCCACCAAAGGTGAAAGAATGTACCTTCAGTTTCTTTACATTTCCACCATTTATTGTCGGGCAAGTGATATATTTTTGCAAGCTTGACTGGAGTCATGTACCACCTATACATCATTTTCATAATATTCTCTCTTAGGGCATTACATGCCATAAATTTAATCCCGGTGGTCCACAACTTCTCCCAGTCAGCAAACATGATATTATATCCTATATCTTGTGCCCATTTTATCATTGCAGATTTTACTGTTTCTTCCTCAATGTTCCATTTCAACAGCAAATTGTACATTCTTGATAGTATCTTAGCATTGGGTTCTAACAGTTCTGTCTCTAACTTTGTTCTTTCCACCTGGAAACCCACTTTTTTGTCCTGGTTGTAAACCTCTCTTATTTGAAAATAGTGTAACCAGTCTCGCACCTTCTCTTTAAGCTTCTCATAACTCTGCAATTTCAATTTGTCACCTTCCTGTTCTAAAATTTCCCAGTATTTTGGCCATTTTGCCTCCATATTAAGTTTTTTCAAAGCTTTCGCTTCCATGGGTGAAAGCCACCTTGGGGTTTTACTCTCCAAAAAATCTTTATATCTGATCCAGACATTAAACAATGCTTTCCTGACAATATGGTTTTTAAATGCCTTATGTGCTTTTACCTTGCCATACCACAGATATGCATGCCACCCAAATACATTATCATACCCTTCAAGATCTAACACATCCGTATTTTCCAGAAGTAGCCATTCCTTCAGCCAGCAAAAAGCTGCTGATTCATAATAGAGTTTAAAGTCTGGCAGGGCAAACCCCCCTCTATCTTTAGCATCAGTAAGTATCTTAAATTTTATTCTGGGCTTTTTGGCCTGCCAGACAAATCTAGATATATCTCTTTGCCACTTCTTGAAACAGTCCATCTTGTCAATGATTTGTAGTGATTGAAATAAAAATAACATTCTCGGCAATACATTCATCTTAATAACAGCAATTCGACCCAGCAAGGAAAGCTTCAGGTTCGACCAAGTTTCTAGATCTTTCTTCACTTCTGACCAACATTTCTCATAGTTATCTTTAAATAAGTTCACATTCTTAGCGGTCATGTTCACCCCCAGGTATTTTACTTTCTTTACCAATGTTAAGTCTGTCTCCTTCTGAAACCTCTCCCTCTCTATTGGTGTCAGATTCTTCTCGAAAACCTTGGTTTTTGACTTATTCAACTTAAAACCTGCTACTTGACCAAATTCCTGGATTACTTCTAGGGCCCTCTTGGTGCTAGTTTCTGGCTCTTGCAATGTCAATAATAGGTCATCTGCAAAGCCCTTAAGTTTATATTGTTTAACTCCAACCTGAATACAGTGGTGCCCCGCAAGACGAATGCCTCGCAAGACGAAAAACCCGCAAGACGAAAGGGTTTTTCGGTTTTTGCGACGCTTCGCTAGACGATTTTCCCTATGGGCTTGCTTCGCAAGACGAAAGCCCATAGGGAAATCTCCGGGGACCTCTTTTAAATGCTGGCGGTGGGGAGCAAAGCCTTTCCCCCCCCCCCTCCGGACTTCAGAAGAGGTCCAGGAAGGCCGGCGGGGGCGAAAGGCTTTGCTCCCCACCGCCAGCATTTTAAAAGCGGTCCGGGAGAGCCGGGAAGCGCTTCCCGCTATCCCGGACGGCTTTTGAAGGCAGGCGGGGGGGGGAGCAAAGTCCCGGGGCGATTTAAAAGCCCCCGGTTAGGCAGGCAGGGGGGACAAAGACTTTTGCCCCCCGCCAGCCTTCGGAAGAGGTCCTGGACCTCTTCTGAAGGCTGGCGGGGGGCAAAAGTCTTTGCTCCCCCCCGCCTGCCTTCAAAAGCCGTCCGGGGGCTTTTAAATCGCCCCGGACAGTCCCGGGGCGATTTAAAAGCCCCCGGTTAGGCAGGCAGGGGGGACAAAGACTTTTGCCCCCCGCCCGCCTTCGGAAGAGGTCCTGGACCTCTTCTGAAGGCTGGCGGGGGGGCAAAAGTCTTTGCTCCCCCCCGTCTGCCTTCAAAAGCCGTCCGGGGCTTTTAAATCGCCCCGGACAGTCCCGGGGCGATTTAAAAGCCCCCGGTTAGGCAGGCAGGGGGTCCTGGACTTCTTCCGAAGGCGGGCGGGGGACAAAAGTCTTTGTCCCCCCTGCCTGCCTTTCCGGGAGAGCGGGAAGGCAGCGCTGCCTTTTATACTCTCCAAAATCTTTTCTTTTTTCTCCTCTTGAGTTCTCCTTTTTATTGCATTCTGCTGTATCAGAAACCCTCTCATTGCAGCTTTACTTGCGTCCCAGATTACTCTTTTTTCCACAGAAGTCTTCAAATTTATCTCGAAATAGTCCTTCATCATTTTTTGGGCCTTCTTGGTGATTTCTGTATCTCTAAACAAGGTGTCATTCATCCTCCATCTGAAGGAACCAGTCGGTGTTAATTTCATTTCCATTTTCACAGGATTATGGTCGGAGCAGGTTTTGGGGCAAATTTCCACTTTTCAAATCTTGGGAGCCATTCTTCTGGTTATCCAGATTTGGTCAATTCTTGTCCAGGTCTTTTGGGCTTCAGAAAAGAAAGTCCCCTCTCTACCTAGGGGGTTCTTAGTTCTCCAAATGTCAATCAAGTCCATATTGTCTGTCATTTAAAAAAAGGTTTTCGGTAGTCTTCCATCTTTTGTCACCACCTGTCTTTCTGACTTATCCATGTTTGTCGATACCACCCCATTCATATCTCCGAGCATGATGATATTGTAATCCATAAAGTCCAACAATGTCTCATGCAGTTTCTTAAAAAATTCTGATTTCCCCTCATTTGGTGCATAAACCCCTACTATCAAGAGTCTCTCTCCTTGAGATTGTATCTCAATTGCCACAAATCTTCCTTGGTCATCTTTAAAAATAAATTTTGGTGATAAACTTTCTTTTGCATAGATCACAACTCCTCTTTTTTAACTTTATCTGATGAAATAAATTCTTGACCTAATCTTTTATTGATTAATACTTTCCTGTGTATTCTGGTCACATGGGTTTCTTGCAGACAAATCAAATCCAATTTTTCCTTTTTCAATAAATGAAAGATTCTTTTCCTTTTGTCAGGGGAGTTCAAACCTCGAATATTCCAACTTAGTGCCCGCAGAGACATTGTATAAATTATTCTATATTCCTTCCAACAGCTCCCAGCAATTGTTCTTGATCTGTGGGTGGTATCACTTTCTCTGATTTATCCAGTCCCAATGGTGGTTTCCCTGGGTCCAAAGCTCCTGGTCTTGGTATCTTCGGTTCTCTTTCTTCTGCCTCTTTTTGTAGATTTTCCTCGTGATCTTTCAGAAATCTCACTTTATCTTCCTCTGATCTTATCTTCACCTTTCCCCCTTTATAGGTAAAAGACAGGCCTTGTGGAAACTCCCACCTAAAAAATGATACTGTTTCTTCTTAACAGATACACTAAATCTCCGTATTTAGCTCTAAGGTCTAATAGGTATTTTGGGATATCTTTAAAAAATTCAGTCCTTGAGTCTTCTATCTCCAATGATTTCTGGTAATGGAGGCTCAATATTTTGTCCCTCTCTTCTTTAGATCTGAGTGTAATCAGACAGTCTCTTACCCCTCTTCCCCCTTTGCCGCCTTTACCGAGTCTGAAGGCAGTCACTATCTTAAAATCTTTGTCCTGATCAAGGCCCCAGAATTCTTCAAATTCCTGTGTCAGAAATTCACTCAAGTTATTTTGTTCCAATTCTGGTACCGACCTAATCCTTAAATTGGTCTGTTTGTCTCTTAGTTCGATCAAGGACAATAGCACCTTATGATCCTCAAGTTGTTTGTTAATTGGCTGTATCCTTTCTTCTACTGTCTGTGCCTTCTCTTTTGCTTCCTCAGCAATTTTTCTTGTCAATTTAGAGTCCTGCAGCAACCGATCAATGGCCTGTGTGTTGGAGCTGATAGTTGTGGTGTTTAAGTCAATTTTAGCTGACAATTTTTCCAAAGCTCCAAATATTTTATCTAATGATGCATTTAATGTCTCTTCAGAGCCCCCACCTTTTGCTCCAGGCTGTCCAATTTCTTCTTTTTCTAAGACAGGTGGGGCTACTACTGATTGTCTTCGTTGCTGCAGCCTGGTTTTTATCTTTGAGGAGTTTACCTGGGATTTTTCCTGAGGTAGAAGCTGATCCATTACTTTATCTTTGAAACTCAAGGTCACTCTCACGGTTCAGATTCTTTAGTAATGGGAAAATTTCCTGGCCAGCTATAATGGAAAATCCCCAGTTATATCACAAAGCTCCTCTAGGGGAGCTCCTTGGCAACAATGTTCTTTTCAAAGTAACTTATTTCTATAGGCAGTAGTATCCTTCAGTCAAAAGCAACAGTTACAAAGAGGGTCCTTCAATAAAGTCAGTTCAGTTACAGAGTGGTCTCATGTAGTAACAATGTCTTTAAATGGTGCAGAACTTTCCCTGCTGTCTCTGGCAGTCCAATATCAGGGATTAAGCAGTGGTCTTTATTTTCCCTCACCCTTTTTCCTTCAATCGAAAAATTTCTTCTCTTCCCCCCACTCTGAGGGGGGTTACTTATTCCAGACATTAAAATTTAGCTCCTTTTAGCTCAATTTTCCGAATTCTTAGCTTCAAAAGTCTTTGCTTTAGTCCTATTTACAAAACCGGAAGACGGACTTCCTTTTTGCGCCTTCCCGCTTCAGTGCCAAATTCAAGTTCTTTGCGTCGATCAAAGCAAACAAATCCTTTGATCTTCCACTTTTAACGAAATCTTACTCACGGGTTGTAGTTTAGAAGCCGAATTTTCAAAGGAAAAAGGTCAGCGCTCTCTGGCATCAGCTGTGCAGCTTCACTCCGCAGAAGTAGTGATTAACTCTCAGCACCGAGCCACACACCCCCGTCTCGTTCCGGAGCTTTTTAACAAGCCCCTTTGCCAAACGGGGGGGGGGGCGGCGCAAAGGTGCCCGCCGAGTCCCACAGTCGCAGGCTTTGCTCGCCTGCGGTTTTTGGAAGGGTCTCCGCTTCGCTGCAGCGGGTAGACCCGATTTCCGTGGAGCTTCCCCCTCTGTATCAGAAGGAGACCGCCATTGCCGTTGGCGCCGCCTCCGGAAGTCTAGTGACTCATCTTCTAGAATATATTGATATGAAACCTAGCAAGAAGGTGGCAATGTTACTGGTAGATGCGGAGAAAGCCTTCGACATTGTGGCCTGGAATTTTCTGGTCCACACTGTGGAAAGTTTGAAACTTGGGAACAAAATTTCGAATGGTAGTAAAGCGATATATGAAAACCAGAAAGCTAAGTTAATAATTAACAATGAAATAACTGAAGAATTCCGAATTGAAAGAGGCACCAGACAAGGATGCCCTCTATCCCCACTTTTGTTTTTTATGACGCTGGAAACACTCCTAATAGCGATAAGAAAGGACCTAAAAATCAAGGGGATTAGTCTAGGTAATAGACAATATAAAGTTAAAGCGTTTGCGGACGATGTAATCATTACTACAGAAAACCCAGAAGAAAGTATACCAGAAGCACTAAAGAAATTGTTTGAGTATGGAGAAGTATCAGGCTTTAAGTTAAATAAAGAAAAATCTAAATTATTAATGAAAAATATGGGGGTAAAGGATCAGGAAGAATTGGAAAGAGTAGCAGGCCTTAAAATTACCACGAAAGTTAAGTATTTGGGGATCTAGATCACAAATAAAAATACCAATTTGTACAAAGATAACTATGTGAAGAAGTGGAAGGAAATAAAAGGATATCTAAATAAATTGAACTTGCCCTTATGGGGAAGGATATCCTTGATAAAAATGTCAATTCTACCAAAGATGCTCTTCCTTTTCCAGACGATCCCAATAATTATCAGGACAAAATGTTTTAAAGGTTGGCAAAGGGATCTTTCTAATTTTATCTGGCAAGGTAAGAAGCCAAGAGTAAGGTTCAAAGTACTGATGGAGCCTAGAGAAAGGGGCGGGTTCGCAGTCCCAAACCTCAAGCTGTATTTTGCGGCTGCATGCATGACATGGCTAAAAGATTGGATGTTACTGACAGATACTGAAATCTTAGACCTGGAGGGCTGGGACAAAGTTTTCGGGTGGCATGGTTATCTGGGTCACGATAAAATAAAAGCACATAGAGGATTCACTAATCATTTGGTGAGAAAGGCCCTATTCAAAGTCTGGGAAAGAAATCAAACAATAGTAACAGCCAAAACTCCCTGGTGGCTGTCACCTATAGAGTCATCAGCCTTGCACAGAAGCAATATGAAAGATAGCTGGCTAACATATAGGGAACTCGTAGAAGAGATAAAAGATTGCCCAACAGTAAAGACAAAAAAATTCCTTCCAGTAGCACCTTCCAGTACCTGGTATCTGAAGAAGTGTGCATGCACACGAAAGCTCATACCAAGAACTAACTTAGTTGGTCTTTAAGGTGCTACTGGAAGGAATTTTTTTGTTTTGACTATGGCAGACCAACACGGCTACCTATCTGTAACCAACAGTAAAGAAATTAAAAGAATTAAAAGAGAGGGGGGTGAATTGGTTAGAATATTTTCTATTAAAACAATATTTGAGAAGGATAGTAAGCTTAAGGGTTTGATAAAAAAATCTCGGCATGGGAAAAGGAAATTTTATATAACAACCAACAGACTCTTTCAAAAATATATAAACTGTTACAAAATGGGGAAGTAGAAAAGGAGGAAAAAGGAGACGCTATTAAAAAATGGGAACAAGATCTGGGCCACCCAATTGAATATAATGGGAAAGACTATGGACAAAAAATATAAATTTTACAGCATGTTACCTAATAAGAGAGAACTATATGAAAATGTATCACAGGTGGTACATGGCACCAGAAAGTCTTGCAAAAATGAATAAAACATAATAATAAGTGCTGGAGATGCAAGATACAAAAAGGAACCTTCTACCATATGTGGTGGACGTGCCCCGAAATTGGGAAATTTTGGAGCATGATCCACAAAGAAATAAAGAAAATATTAAGAATATCATATAGTAAAAGGCCAGAGGCATTCCTTTTAGGAATTTTAAATGACGATAGTCCAAAAGACAAAACTAGATTTTTCTTATACACAACGTCTGCAGCAAGAATCCTGGTGGCTAAGTACTGGAAAGGGAATCAGTTACCCACTAGGGGAGAGTGGCTATGTAAGCTCTCAGAATACTTAGAATTAGCCAAATTGACAGATTTAATAAGACAAAAACCAAAAAATGAAGTTAAAAATAATGGGAGTGCGTAATGAATACCTCAAAAGTCAAGGTTCGAGGGCAGAAATCTGGCTGAGTCTGGAATAACCTTGTGAAGTGAAAGGATATGAAAGAAGGATTTATATCTAGATGTTAGGATAGAGAGGATAAAGAAAACAGGAAATCAGGAAGACAGAATGAGAGATAAAGGAGGTGCTGTGGGATTGGTGGAAGTCAATGTCTTGTTGTTGTTGTTTTAGTGTTTATAATATTAACTTGTAAGATATGGATTTGTTTTTTTGTTTTTTGTTTTTTTTTGTCTTTTTTAGTTTTCGAATGTTGATTTTTGTGTGTTGTGTATTGCTATCTTTTGATATCTTTCGGGTTGTTGTTGTGTGGAAAATACTAATAAAATTCATTTATTAAAAAAAACAAAAAACAAACAAACATACAACATTAAAATTCAGCCTCATTTCAGTAGAAACTCAAATCAAAACTTTTAATAATAATAATAATAATAATAATAATAATAATAATAATAATAATATCTTTATTGTCATTGCCCCCTCTCGGGGACATAGAAATTACTTGGCTGCTCCATCCACCCAGGTAGGGCACTCCACACAAAATCAAAACAACTATAAAAACACTAATTAAAACAATACAGTATAATACAGCAAGGAAGATTAGATGACTTTCAAAGTCCAGGCTTCCCATTCAGGGCCGAGATTGCTCTGGAGAAGAAGCTGTTCTTAAGACGGCTCGTTCTTGTCTTCATCGTCCTGTATCTCCGTCCCGACGGCAGGAGCTCGAAGAGACAGTGACCAGGATGCGATGGATCTTTTACTATGTCCAGTGCCTTCCTATGGCACCTTGTGGCATAAATCTGCTCTAAGGTGGAGAGTGGGCAGCCAACAATGCTCTCTGCTGCCTTAACAACTCTGCACAACCCCATCCTGTCCTGGGTAGTACAGCTTCCGTACCACACACATAAGCCATAAGTGTGTGCAATTAAGATGGCGTCCGGCACGTTTCCCCCTTCATACTGTGCTTCTGTGCCGATAGAAAACATCTTCAGCTCTCTCAGCTTAGTCCCAGCAGAGTTCACGCAGCGGGGGAAAACTGTTGCTGTGTGTGGAAAATAAATCAAACTGGAAGCAGGCTTTCCTCTTATCTCCAATAGTCTTTTATTGCGTAGAATAACATTGTAAATTTAGCCCGGCGAACAAGCAGGCATCTTTCGCCTCTCCTCTCAGTCAAAACCGAAAGAGAACTCACACAAAGGAAAATTCCCGTATGTGAACATAACCACGCCTCAGAATGTGAGACGTCACTCAGAACTGTTTAACCCTGTAAGTTCTGATTCTCCTCACAAAGTGAGCATGCTCTCAATGGCACAGTGATAGAAGGCAAGCAGCAGTTTCTGCGGAAGATGGTTTTTCCTTAGAATTCTCAAAAAGTACAGTCTCTGCTGCGCCTTCTTCACAAGCCCCCTTGTGTTGACACTCCAGGACAGATCCTCTTGTAATTCAATGCCCAAAAATCTGAACGTTGTTACCCTCTCCACACAGACCCCATCAATCAAAAGTGGCTGGACATTGCTCTTCTGTCTCCTGAAGTCCACCACAAGCTCCTTTGTCTTCCTTGTATTTATGAGCAAGTTGTTAGCTCTGCACCACTCTGTCAGCCACTCTACCTCATCTCTATAGTCCGTTTCACCCTCCCTTTCAGAGATGAGCCCAATCACAGTTGTGTCATCTGCAAATTTGACAACCCTATTACTAGGGTGAGCAGCGACACAATCGTACGTGTAGAGAATATAAAGGAGCGGACTGAGTACGCATCCCTGTGGTGTTCCTGTGTTAGTCTTAAGCATATTAGAGGTATAAGGGCCCAACCGAACCCTCTGGGGGCGGTCTGACAAAAAGTCCAATATCCACCCACAAAGTGATAACGGAAGCCCCAGATCTTCCAGTTTAGACATCAGACGTTGTGGCAGAATGGTATTAAATGCCGAACTGAAATCTTAAAAAAGCAGTCTGGCATACCCCCCCCCCCCCCCGCTGCTCCAAATGTGCAAGAACGGCATGGAGGGCAATCGCCACAACGTCCTCTGTCGATCTTTTCGTTTTATAAGCAAATTGGAATGTGTCCAGTCCCTCTGGTAGGCAGGCAATGACATAATTTCGTACCAGCTTTTCAAAGCACTTCATGATTATAGGTGTGGGTGCTACTGGACGAAAGTCATTCAGATCTTCCGGGTTAGATTTTTTTGCTATTGGAACGATAGTAGAGGACTTTAGGCAGGATGGAACAATAGCCTGGGCTAGGGATCGATTTAAAATCCCAGTGAAAACTCCTGCTAGTTGATCTGCACAGTCTCTCAATACCCTTCCAGCTACCCCATCTGGCCCTGTGGCCTTCCTTGGGTTGATTCCCTTCAACACCTTCCTCATCTCTTCTTTTTCCACAGAGACTACTACATTCCTTTGTACTGATGATGGTGATGGTGGTGATGGTGGCAAAGCCTTCACAGGGAGTGGTGGTGGTGGTGGTAAAGCCTCAGCAGGTGTTGCTGCAGATGTTACTTCAAAACGGGCAAAAAAGGCATTCAAATCCTCTGCGAGGGATGCCCCTCCCTCGTCTGCCAGGGAATCCTTGGATTTATATTCTGTTAATTCTTGTACACCTTGCCACACCTGCCTGGTGTTATTACTTTGTAGATGATTCTCCAGCCACTGTCTATACGCCTCCTTTGCTACACGGATACCTCTCTTTAGATCCGCTCTAGCTAAGCTGTACAACAACTTATTTCCACTTCTGAAGGCAGTATTTCTTGCCTTTAGCAACCCCTGGACCTCCCTTGTCATCCAGGGCTTCCTGTTTGGGTAGATCTTTATCCGGCGCCTCTGTGTTACATTGTCAGTGCAGAACCTGATATAGTCCAACACTTGCTCAGTATGAGTCTCTACATCCTGTTGGGCGAATACCTCCCAATCGGAGTCATGAAAACAGTCTTGTAGTTGTTGGGATGCTTCAGCTGGCCATATTGTAATATCCCTCTTTATAGCTGGAGTCCGTTTCCTCAATGGAATATATTCAGGAGTCAGGAGCAGGGACACATGATCAGATTGGCCTAGATGTGCCAGTGGTTCAGCCTTATAGGCCTGTTTGACATTTGTATACAGCCTGTCCAGAGTCCTTTCTCCCCTGGTTGCACACTTTATGTGTTGATAGAATTTAGATAGGACCACTTTCAAATCTGCCTGGTTAAAATCCCCGCATACAAGAAATGCAGCCTCGGGATACTTGCCTTGTTGTCTGCTAATGGCATCATGCAGAAGACCCATTGCCTCATTGATGTTCGCATCAGGTGCAATGTATACTATAGTTATCAGTACTGCTGTAAATTCTTGGGGGATATATATATATATATAGTTGGGGAGCAATGACTAGCTATCACAGCGTGGTTTGTGCACCAGCTGTTATTCACATATGCACACAAACCTCCCCCCCTCTTTTACCAGAGTCCTCTGTTCTATCATGGCGGAACACTGTATAGCCTGTTAGTTCTATGGCTGAGTCAGGAATAATTGGTGTCAGCCAAGTTTCTGTAAGCAGCAGAAGACAGCATTCACTCACAGTTTTCTCCGTTGCTATCCACAATTTCCACTCCTCCAGCTTATTCACCAAAGATCTCACATTCGCATAGAAAATGCTGGGAAGCGGTAAGTTATAATGTTGTGTCTTCAACCTTAATTGCCTTAATAGCCTTCCTCCTCTGCAGCCTCTCTTCTGTTTACGGTCTCTCCTTCTCCTGTGTCTCTTTACTCCCCAGTTCTTTGAAGTCAAAAAATCTTCCTTGCAGACGCGGAGACACTCACAATTTGTGCAGCACTCACTCCGTAGCCGAATAGATAACATGTCCTGCCGACTATAAACAAGTCTATTTTGGCAGGACAAAAAAGCCAAATTCTGAGTTGAGGAGCAACCAGCCGCTGCGTCTACACGCGCCACCATCTTATCTGTTCTTGGGGGATAAAGAGGGACCACTAGGGGCGCATCAGAAGATGGCTGACAATAACATCTCTCCGACCCACACGAGGTAAATTGGAGGCTGTGATGGGAGTAAATAGCCTCCCTACCCCCCCCCTCGGATTGTGGTGGGGGACTGCCCTTGCCTGCTGTGCCCTATACCACCCCCAAATTTGTGGGGATGGGGGCACTAGGCACAATGCCCTCCTGTGGGATTTCGGCGCTCCTGGACGCCGTCTCTGATCTGCGCCAAAAGCTGCAAGAACTTCAAAAGAAACAATTTGGATGAAGCGAATGCACATATTTCAAGGAAGAAGGGGGAGTAAAGACTGCTAACAGAAGAGATCTCTGATAAAACAAGACGAGTCAGAGGAACAAGTATAAATCATGAGAAGATACGCCAAGACTCGGTATGGCAAAGGGACTGATGGGGGAGGGGGGAAAAAACCTTTCCTTTCTTTCCTTTATGTGATTAAACAAGAATCCCCCCCCATAAGTCAGAAATGTCGTTTTAAGGACTTAAGCTGTGGATTTAAGGCTGTGTGGAGATAAACTATCTAACCAAAGCATTTTTTAAGAAGAGCGTGGAATGTATAAGGGCTTTGGAATGACGCAGTTAAAAATTCCGTCGCCATATTGGGAAGTTCTGTCAGAGGACTTAAGTCTGAGAGGAGAAATAGAGAAATAGAGCTGTTTTTATATTGTGGGTGAAACTCCTCAGTGGGACTTAAGAATGACAGTTCTGTAATTAATGATGGAAAGAGCACTGTTATCTATGAAGGCGATGATATATGGAAACCATCTCGATGTGAGGATTGGAAGAACGGAAAAATTCACACAGGATTATTATTGGTGTTTATCGGCTTAAGGAGACTATCAGAAGAGATCAGAAAGAAAAAAGAGAAAATATATGAACAAGATGTGATGTGGAAACAGCAAGATAAGACTGGATAGAATTATGAACTTTGTTTGGACTGATTTGGACATTAACGCAGTGGCAAGAAGATGATCAGAATCCCCCTTCAGATCTTGAAATATGGGTTCCCTCAACAAAATTCAAAATTCAGCTTTGTAATTTGGAATTTATGTGATGTGATGTGATTTGATTTGATTTGATTTGATTGGCCGGTTAATAAAAATTATTTTTAAAAAAACAAAAAACTTTTTGGGGATAAAAATGTCAAATCTTCAAGGCCAACTATCCAGACTGGTCCTACGTGGGCCAGAAAAAACCCAGGGAAGTCCCCAAATAGGAGTTCCATCACAGAAGGAGAAAGGAAAAATGAAAGAGGGAGAGGGGATCAAGTTGATTCCAAGCCAAAGGCCAGGCGGAACAACTCTGTTTTACAGGCCTTGCGGAAAGAAATCAGATCCTGCAGGCCCCTGGTCTCATGGGACAGAGCGTTCCACCAGGCCGGAGCCAGTGTTGAAAAGGCCCTGGCTCTGGTTGAAGCTAATCTGACTTCCTTAGGGCCCGGGATCTCTAGGGTGTTGCTATTTATGGACCTTGAGGCTCTCCATGGGGCATACCGGGAGAGGCAGTCCCGTAGGTATGATGTGGCCGCTCTCCTCCGCCGCCTCCTTGCAGCTCCACAGCTGCCGAGTGGCATCCACTTGCCACGGCATCCCCTGACCCTTGCGCGAGTGGAAACTGCTCTTCTCTGACCGTGACTGCTCTCTGTCTTTGCAGCCGGAGTGGGGGGAGAGGTGGTGGGATTTTCTCAGCCTGCGATGCCTCAGGGTGAATTGATCCTCTCCCTCAACATTCTCTTCTTCCTCTTCCACCGGCAGTAGAATCTCCTGGCCACACTCCTCCAACATGTTAACAGAAGAGCCTCCCATGCTTCCTACAGGAAGAAGGAAAGGAAAGGACCCCCCCCCCCCCGCTCTTGAATCAGAATTAAGCACTACACCTCGGGATCTCAGCTTTAGCAACACCTCACTCTTTTGTGCCCAATTTTTCCTCTCAGGATCCCCTAATATATAATTCATTTCGCAAGTAACAACAACAACAAAACAATTAGCAAATCCAGATGCTGATTTTTCTTCCAAATTCACTCTGAGGAAGAGACCTGTGTAATTCAAAAGCCTGCACACTTGGTTTCAAAATTAAATTGACCCAAAGCAGAGATATTGTTGGTTTCTGCTTTCTTCTCTGTGCAGCGAAGTGCTTGTCACGAGACAGGTTGTTTACATTCCACAGTAAATGCACTGTTGGTTTTCTCACGGGAATGGGAGACTGGATGTGACGTACACTGGTTTCCTGTTTTTCACAGTTCTCTCGGAGTTCTTTGTTTCCGAGGAGAGAGGAGTTTTTTCTCTGCTCTAGCAGAGGCAAGATGCCTGCTTGTAATCTCTCAGCATTGAAGTGTAAATAAACTAAACTTAAGCATGTAGTATGTACTACTCATTCTTCTGCTGTGTAAAGGACTCTGCAAAATCAACATTTTTGGTCCTGGGCCCAGAATAACGCAATCAAGCTGAAGGATGGACTCCGTAGGTCGAGTGGGAGTTCCGGCAAAGGAACAGAGAAACGGACCGGTCTTATCTTCTCTGCGTCAAGTTGATTGATTGAGAGGTATGTGCTCATGCTCCGGGCAGCCTGCCAGCTCCTAATTAATGGCTTTATGGCTGGAATTTGAACTTTTAAAGGCCGTTTGCCACGGCACAAGCGTAGTGGCTTGGATGGCTGGGAAAGTGAAAGTAACTTTGAACTTGCCTTTGGAATGAGGTTTGAAGCAGCTTGTATAAAGCAGCCTGATTTAAAGCAGCAGAGATGACGCAGAAGGCTGATGCCAGAGTCATGATGGCCCTTCAGGATGCTTGTGGGATTCCTAAGCTCAATAAGAAAAACTATGTGGACTGGGTTCTCTATGCAGAGGCTATTCTGTGGAAAGAGGGTCTGTTTGAAGTTATTACAGACACCCCCCCCAGCTCCAGTTACAGATGCATGGGAAGCTAAGGATTCCAAAGCAAGGGGAACTCTTACATTGATAGTATCCCCAGAAGAGCTCTGTCTATTGCGTGATAAGACCTCAGCCAGAGAAATTTGGGACGCTCTGAGAGAGGCTCACTTGAGGACAGAAGCTGGATCCACTATGTTTTACTTTAACAAGCTGCATAATATGGCTCTTGCTGAAGGTGGAGATGTGCGTATACATCTGATGGAGATGCATAATCTGAGACATGAGCTGCAACAGAGAGGACTCAACTTTCCAGAGGCTGTGTATTCCTTCATGATACTACAATCTTTGGGTTCAGGTTGGGAGTCTGTTGCAACTCAGATTTCTGTACAACCAACTGCTCAGCTGACAGTGGACTATGTTACTGCCGTGATTCTGAATGAAGCAGATCGCCGGGGTGCTAGCTGCATGGGCAAGTGGGAGACTTTACAGACGTCATCCCATAGTGCAGTGGAACCACCAGATGGCGCCAAAGCTTTGAAGGCAGTGAAATGCTACTCGTGTGGACGTCTAGGCCATATGAAGAGGGAATGCAGATATCCCAGGGCCAAGACAGTGCAGCGCAGTGGAAGCTCATCGCGTGGAAAAGGCCAGAGCAAAGGCAAAGGTCCGGTGTCCAGGACAACGCAGCACAAGGCAATGGTCTCACGCTTCACTCCAAAAGTTGCAGAGGTCCAGAAGACGTC
The DNA here is from genome assembly GCF_964234715.1 of Podarcis melisellensis. Taxonomy (NCBI): domain Eukaryota; kingdom Metazoa; phylum Chordata; class Lepidosauria; order Squamata; family Lacertidae; genus Podarcis; species Podarcis melisellensis. Next base: position 12,111,864 of record NC_138535.1, read on the forward strand.
TAGATCTTTCTTCGTTGTTGATTCAGCGGCGACCCACCACATGTGCAACGATAAGCGACTGTTCGTGTCTTTTACACCGCAGGAAGGTGCGATTCACCAGGCGGATGACCACACAATTCCCAGTAAAGGCTACGGAACTGTTGTTCTTCACAGTTTGGACTTATCGATACAGGATGTGCTTTATGTGCCAGATGCCAAGCATAATCTACTCAGCGTTGCACAGCTGAATGAACGGAAAATTGACGTTTCCTTTAAGAACAAAAGGTGCATCATCACAAAGAAAAATGATTATGTGTTGTATGCTGAATATGTTGATCGTTTGTATGTTTTGTATTATGATGATGTTGTGCAGGATGACACTTGTTGCATTGCAGGTTCTAACAAAAGTTTGCATGCAGAATGTATTCACGATTTTCATAGAAAATTTGGTCATTTGCATTTTGAGGCAGTATCAAAAATGCCTGCCTTGGTTGAAGGTATGACTATTAAACCCTGCAGGTACCACATGAAGTGCAAGGCATGCGCAGCAAACAAGGTAAAAATGGCTGCGAAAGGTAAGGTGTCTAGTAGGCAAGCTACAGAACCATACCAAGTTGTTCATGCTGATTTGGTTGGACCACTAGCGCCCTCTTTGGGTGGAAATAGGTACTTCATGGTTCTCATTGATGCATTTTCCAGGTATATTTATGTGTACAATCTCAAGCAGAAATCAGAGGCTTTTCCTAGGTTCAAGGAATTCTGTGCTTGGTTGGAAAATGTGCATGGTAAGAAGATAAAGACTCTTTTCAGTGATCGCGGGGGAGAATTCACTTCTCAGCAGTTTGAAGCTTTTCTGACTGAGAAAGGAATTCAACACGATTTGTCTAGTCCTCGCTCGCCATGGCAGAATGGACTTGCGGAACGGGCAAATCAAACACTGCTTCAAGGGTTAAAAACCTTGCTGCATGATGCCAACCTTCCAGAGAGTTATTGGGCTGAATCTCTCTCGTGTTTTGTTTACAGAAAGGAACAAGACTTGGGAACTAGTTCCAGTAGTTCCAGGAATGAAACTGCTTGGAAGCAAATGGGTCTTCAAAGCGAAGACTGATCAAAATGGCAAGATAGTCAGACACAAAGCCAGATTGGTAGCCAGAGGTTTTGCACAGGTACCAGGTGAAGACTATCACGAGACCTACTCACCCACAGTGAGGTATAAGAGCATTAGACTTATGTTCAAGCTAGCTGCAGAGGAAAATCTACACATTAGTCACCATGATGTGAATACAGCTTTTCTGTACGGATCTCTAGATGAATCACTTTATATGCTTCCACCTGATGGCGTACAGGTAAAACAGGGATTTGTTTGTGCTCTGAAAAAGTCCCTTTATGGCCTCAAACAAAGTGCACGGTGTTGGCACACAAAACTCACTGAAGTATTGTTTTCTCTAGGTTTTCAGCAAGGGAAAGCTGATCCATGTGTATTTGTCAAAGAGGAGGGGCAAAAGAAACTGTATTGTTTGTTTTATGTTGATGATCTTTTATTTTATTGGAAAGATATCACAATGTACAATAACGCCCTAGCTCAACTGAAAGAGCACTTTGACATGAAAGATCTTGGTGAGGTAAACAACTACCTATCTCTGGAAATAGAGAGAGATCAAGATGGTAACATTCTAGTACACCAGTCACGGAAAATTGCTGATGTGTTAAGTAAACTAAACCTGATGGATGCTAACCCTGTAGACACACCGATGACAACAGGTTATCAGGTAGAAGACACTGAAGAAGCATTTTCTGACACTACACTGTACAGAAGTGTGCTAGGCAAGTTAAACTTCATTGCCAGATGTTCAAGACCTGACATTGCTGTTAGCTGTAATTTGCTAAGCAGACAAGTCAACAATCCTAGTGTTAAGGATTGGAAAGCTCTGAAACGCATAGCACGCTATTTGAAAGGCACTATGCATTACAGACTGAGATTTAACAATCAGAAGTCTGGTGGTCTTGAGATATTTGCAGATGCAAGTTTTGGAAGTGACACTACAGACAGGAAAAGTACGTCTGGAGTTTGCTACATGTACAATCAGGGTCTATTTGATTGGTCATGCAAGAAGCAAACAACAGTTAGCTTAAGTACTTGTGAAGCTGAACTGAATGCACTGTCTTATTCACTTAAGGATTGTGAATGGTTGTTACAATTGTGCAAAGACATGAAAATTCCTGTCAAATGTCCAATCCAGGTTTACCAGGACAACAAAGCATGTTTGGCTTTGCTGAATTCTGAAGGTTGTAAGCAAAGCACGAAGCACTTGCAATTGAAATTGCAACATGCTAGGGAACGTATTCAGAAGGGACTCGTAACGGTGTCCTATATGCCAGGTAATGAAATTCCTGCTGATGTATTGTCCAAGATTGTATCAAGGGATCAACACTGTACCTATGTGCAGAAGTTGGGTTTGTACTGATATTGTACGAACACGCTGCCCAGTGATGTTCACAGAAAGGGGGAGGATGTTGGTTTCTGCTTTCTTCTCTGTGCAACGAAGTGCTTGTCACAAGACAGGTTGTTTACATTCCACAGTAAATGCACTGTTGGTTTTCTCACGGGAATGGGAGACTGGATGTGACGTACACTGGTTTCCTGTTTTTCACAGTTCTCTCGGAGTTCTTTGTTTCCGAGGAGAGAGGAGTTTTTTCTCTGCTCTAGCAGAGGCAAGATGCCTGCTTGTAATCTCTCAGCATTGAAGTGTAAATAAACTAAACTTAAGCATGTAGTATGTACTACTCATTCTTCTGCTGTGTAAAGGACTCTGCAAAATCAACAGATATTGCTTGTCTCTTTCTGTATGGTTGTTTAGGGACTGGGGGACCAAGGCAGCTAAGCTAAGAAGATTTTACACAACACACAAGCATATGTTTCAGACAGACCACAACTCCCTGAAAAATAGCCAGGTTCCCCTACCCCAGGTTGAAGGAATCAGCCACTCACCTGACTGGCTGCGTGTGCGGGTGCTCAGCACCACAGGAATGAAGTCCCGGAAACTGTTCTTTGATTTCTTCTCAACAAAAGCTGAGGAGGATTGTTTGGTTGGGGGGAAAGAAAAGAAAAAAGAAGAGAGCTCTGAAAACTAAACTGCCATTTGGAATAATACAACTATTGGTCCAGGGACGCTGTACATCTTCCTTCCTGCCCCCATCCCCAGAGATCTTAGCCACAAGCAGGTGTGAAGCTGGGAAAGTGAGCCCACAAACCCAAAAGGGGGTTTTCAGACACACAACTCGAGATTAGGGCACAATAGATCAAACTGTTCATGGGTTCAGTCATTCAGTCTGCTCTGTCCCACTTCCACATTAATCGGAAAATATACTTTAAAATTTTCATTTCTAGGTTCCGGAGGCGGCGCGTCCGACAATGGCTGCCCTCTTCTAACCGCGAAGAGGGAGCTCTGCAGAAACGGGTCGTCCGCTACGGCATAGCGGAGACCCACGTCGGAAAACCACAGGCAGCGAAAGCCTGTGGCCGTGGGACTCGGCGGGCACCAGGAGCGCCCCCCGAAACGCAGAAGGGACCTCGTAACGTGGAAGGGTTGGCGCGGTGCTGTGAGTCAATCGCTCTTTCTGTGGAGTGAAGCCGCGTAGCTGCTGTCGGCGAGCGCTGTCCTCTTTTCCTGGGAACATCCGATTGGAAAACAACAACTCGTGAGTAAGAAAAGAAAGAAAGATTTGGAGGATAAATTATTGCTAATTCGGCTAAAAGCGAGAGACGAAACCAGGAAGTCCGTCTCTTGTCACTGCTTAAGATTCAAAGCAAAGGACTTTGATGTTTGGAGCCTTTGAAGAGGCGCTAAAAGGCAATCAATTCTTACATCTATTGAAGTCGCTTTTAAGATTTAACCCTTTAAAAGGTTTACTTCGTAATATGAACTGTGCTTTACCTTCTCTGCTGGATTTACAAATTGACAGAGAACCCCAGGCAGTCGGACTGCCTATATAATAGAACTGTCAGATTGCAAACTTTGACACTTTGTTGCTTTGTGCTATTACAAGCTGAGCTCTAGTGGAACTGTTACATTGAATTATTCCATCCTGCACTTGTTATACCTTGAGACCAACTCTGCTAAACACAAGGAAACTGAAGGTTCCTTGGAAACTAAAGGCTGTTTGGACATTGCTTTTGAAGTATTGGAATGTGGAAAAGTTTGAAGTTTTAAATAATTGGCTTTAATAATTTGATTTCCTCCCTCAAAACATAAGTGGGCTCCCTCTAGAGGACTTTGGATTTACAACTATATGTGACTTTGCTTTCTGTTTCCTTTCCTCCTACTTGGTTGTTTACTTTATGGGCTTGTGGATTCTCATGGGAATGCATGAGACCTTTGACCCTGACTAGCAGACAGAATTGGAATGAGTGGCACTGGGAGAATAACAAGAGCGGCTAAAGGGAAAACAAAGCAAACAACTTTGAATCTATCCTCACAGCCGCACAGATCATCTGTCCCTGATGTTTTGGAATTAGAAGAAACTGAGCAACCGTTGTTAGAAGATATGGCAACAGGTGGATCTGCTTCAGTATTAGACAAAATACTTGAAAAACTGGAAGGCTTAGACAGAAAAGTGGATGAACAAACGGCAAAGATTGATCAGACTAGAGGCAGTGTCAATAAACTAACTGAACAAGTTACCTTGAATGCACAATCAATTGGCAAACTATTTGAATCCACTGCAGAAAATCGGAAATTGGCAGAGGAAGCCATCCAGAAAACTGAGGTACTGGAGCAGGAGGTAAGACCACTGCATAAGCAGGTTGGAGAACAGCAGGCCTACCTGTCTATGATCAAACTACGGGCTCGGGATAACAACTTGAAATTGAGGTTTATACCAGAACTTGAACCTGAACAAGGGAACTTAATTGAGTTTTTGACAAAGGACTTTTCCAAGTGGTGGCCTTTGGAGGAAGAAAAGGACTTTAAAATTGTGACTGCTTTTAGACTTGGAAAATCAACAAGGAAAGACAAGCCCAGAGACTGTTTGATTACCCTGAGATCCAAGGAGGAAAGAGACAAAATATCCAAGGAGGAAAGAGACAAAATATTAGGACTACACTACGAAAAGTCACTTGAAATTTTGGATAAAAGAGCAGAGATTTACAAAGATATTCCAAAACAACTTTTGGACCTTAGATCCACCTACACTGAACTAGTAAGGCTGCTGAGGAGTAATTCAATTATTTTTAGGTGGGAATTCCCCCAAGGACTATCTTTTACGTTCAGAGGGAAGAAGGTGAAAATTAAAACAGCTGAAGACAAAGAAAAAAATTTGAATACCTACGGAGAGGACCTTCAGAAAGGGATTGAAAGACCCTCAGGGGCTGGACCACTGCCTGTACCTACACCTACACCTTCGGGGTCTGAAGACCAGGAAAAAAAGATACCACCACCAGAGCAATAACAGATTTATCCAGGATGTCTCTGCAACTTCTGAGCTGGAACATAAATGGCGCCAACCCCCAGAGAAAAGGAGAAGGATATTTCATATATTGAAAAAAGAACAATTGGACATTATTTGTTTGCAAGAAACACATGTGACCAGGCTACATAGAAAAGTGTTAATAAATAAAAGATTAGGCCAAGAATTTATCTCTTCGGACCGAGTAAAGAAAAGAGGTGTGGTGATATATGCAAAAGAGAGCCTGTCACCAAAACTTTTATTTAAAGATGAACAAGGAAGAATTTTGACAATTGAGATTCAAAATCAAGGTGAAAAGTTTTTGATATTAGGAATTTACGCGCCAAATGAGGGAAAATCGGAATTCTACAAGAAGCTGCATGAGATAATGCTGGACTATCTGAATTATGACAACATCATTATGATGGGAGACATGAATGGGGTGGTATTAACCAACATGGATAAGTCACATAGCCAAAACGTAACAAAAGATGGCAGACTACCCAAAACATTCTTTGAACTGACTGACAACATGGACTTGATTGACATTTGGAGAACAAAGAACCCTCTAGGAAGAGAAGGAACATTCTTTTCTGAAGCCCAACTGACATGGACAAGAATCGACCAAATATGGATAACTAGAGGCCTGGCACCCAAGATAAAAAAAGTGGAAATCTGCCCAAAGACCTGCTCCGACCATAACGCTGTAAAGATGGACATGAGACTAACTCCAACCGGCTCCTTCAGATGGAGGATGAATGACAATCTGTTTAGAGATCAGGAGATTGTTAAAAAGGCCCAAAAAGCTTTGAAGGACTATTTTGAGATAAATTTGAACACCACGGTGGAAAAAAGAACTGTCTGGGACGCAAGTAAGGCGGTTATGAGGGGGTTTCTGATACAACAGAACACTATAAAGAAAAAAGCACAGAATGAGAAAAAAGAGAAGATTCTGGAGAAAATTAAAGAAATTAAGAACAAGACCGAAGTCAAAGGAGATCCTAAGAGAAATTAAACTTTACCAAGCACAATACTCAAAATTGATAAACCAGGAAGTGGAATGGAAAGTTAAGCTAATGAAACAAAGATCCTTTGAATCGGCAAACAAATGTGGAAAGCTGCTAGCATGGCAGCTGAAAAAGAGACAAAAATTGAACACGGTCACAAATTTAGAGACTGAAGGAAGAAACATTCAGAACCCAGTGGAGATTAGAAAGTGTTTCCAGAGATACTTTAAACAACTATATACACAAGGGCCGCAAAACGAAGTGGAGATAGAACAATTTTTAAGGAAGAATGGTTTACCAAGGTTGTCCCAGCGAAATAGAACAATCCTGAACCATAAAATAACACAACAAGAGATTGAAGAAGCCATTCAGAACATGCAACTGGGCAAATCTCCAGGGCCAGATGGGCTCACCTCCAAATATTACAAGACATTGAAAGACTATTTGATACATCCATTAATGGAGGTTTGCAATGAAATTATGGAGGGGAAGAAGGCACCGGAGTCGTGGAAAGAAGCTTTCATCACATTGATACCCAAACTAGAAACTGAAAAGACCCAACTTAAGAACTACCGCCCCATCTCCCTCCTAAATGTGGATTACAAAATATTTGCAGACATTTTAGCAAGTAGATTCAAAAAAGTGTTAAATGAAGTAATTCACAAGGACCAAGCAGGCTTTCTCCCAGGTAGACATTTGTTTGCTAATACAAGGAATATTATTGACATTTTGGAACTTTTGCAAACAAATATTAATACAAAAGCAGTGTTCATATTCATAGATGCGGAGAAGGCCTTTGATAATATCTCATGGAAGTTTATGAAGAAAAACTTGGAAGGGATGGGAGTGGGGCGGGGGTTTGAGAATGGGATAGAGGCAATCTATTCGGAGCAAAAGGCTAAATTAATAGTGAACAATGTGGTGACGGAAGAGTTCAAAATTGAAAAAGGAACACGACAAGGTTGCCCTATTTCCCCTTTGCTATTTATTTCGGTCCTGGAAGTGCTCTTGAATATGATTAGAGGAGACCGGTTGGTGGAAGGAATTCAGGTCAGAGCGAAACAGTATAAACTTAAAGCATTTGCAGATGACCTAGTATTGACCCTACAGGAGCCAGAGTCAAGTACCAAAAGGGTATTGCAACTGATTTATGAGTTTGGTCGGGTGGCGGGATTTAAACTTAATAAGCAGAAAACCAAGGTTTTGGAAAAAAAATTGACTTCTTTAGAATCAGAAAGGTTTCAGAAAGAGACAGAGCTAAACGTGGTTAAAAAAGTAAAATACCTAGGGGTAAACATAACATAACATAATTGAAACTTTCCTTGTCAGGAAGTATTGCTGCTATAAAGATGAATGTATTGCCAAAAATGCTGTTTTTGTTTCAAACTTTACAGATTGTGGATAAAATGGAGTGTTTGGGGAGGTCGCAGAGAGATATCTCTAAATTTGTCTGGCAGGGCAAAAAGCCCAGAATTAAGTTCAAGATATTAACTGATGCTAAAGAAAGAGGGGGCTTTGCCCTGCCAGACTTAAAGTTGTACTATGAATCAGCAGCTTTCTGCTGGTTGAAGGACTGGCTGCTTCTTGAAAACACTGATGTTTTAGATTTGGAAGGATTTAACAATGCTTTTGGATGGCATGCATATTTGTGGTATGACAAGGTTAAAATCCATAAGGCTTTCAAGAACCATATTGTCAGAAAAGCAGTGTTCAATGTCTGGACAAAATATAAAGACTTATTGGAAAATAAGACCCCAAGGTGGTTATCACCAATGGAAGCTAAGGCCCCGAAAAGACTCAATATGGAGGCCAAATGGCCGAAATATTGGGAAATAATAGAAAAAGATGGAGATGACTGGAGGTTGCAGAGTTTGGAGAAACTAAAGGATAAAGTGCGAGATTGGTTACATTATGCTCAGATTAAAGAAGTTTTTAAGTTGGACAAAAAGATAGGATTCCAGGTGGAAAAATCAAAGTTAGAAACAGAACTGTTAGAACCCAGTTCTAAGATACTTTCAAGAATGTATAACTTGCTGCTAAAATGGAACACACAAGATGAAACGGTCAAATCAGCTATGATAAAATGGGCACAGGACATAGGGTACAATATTATGTTTGCTGACTGGGAAAGGTTATGGACCACCGGCCTGAGATTCACGGCATGTAATGCCTTGAAGGAAAATATTATGAAAATGATATATAGGTGGTACATGACCCCAGTCAAGCTTGCAAAGATATACCATTTGTTAGATAATAAATGTTGGAAATGTAAAGAAACTGAAGGAACGTTCTTTCACCTCTGGTGGACCTGCCCTAGAGTCAAGGCTTTCTGGGAAATGATATATAATGAGCTGAAAAAGGTATTTAAGTATACCTTCCCTAAGAAACCAGAGGCCTTTCTTTTAGGCATTGTCGGCCAGAGGGTGTTAAAGAAAGACCGAACTTTTTTTATGTATGCAACAACAGCAGCAAGGATACTCATCGCTAAATACTGGAAAACCCAAGATTTGCCCACACTGGAAGAATGGCAGATGCAACTGATGGACTATATGGAACTGGCGGAAATGACTGGCAGAATCCGAGACCTGGGAGAAGAAGTTGTGGAGGAGGACTGGAAGAAATTTAAGGATTATTTACAAAAACATTGCAAATTGTATGAATGTTAAGAAAGATGTAAGATTAGCAACAATGTGGTACCAATAAATTAGTTAAAAGGAATATGAAGATAAATGTAATTAAAAGAAAAGATAAATTTTGGATAAATACTATGTTAAAATTAAGTTTTTAAAACCGGGATTTAAATTATCTAAAATTAGGGATATAATATTCGAAAATTATATTATAAGAATTGAAACAAGTTAATAAATTGCTGGTAAAGTTTAAGATTTTGGAACGCAGGAACAAGAGTTGTGAGGAAGTCCAATGAGGTGAATGAAATGTGGATATTGGAAAATTATATGTTATTCTGTATGTTTTCTTACTGTTTAAACAAAATTTTAATAAATATTATTATTATTTTAAAAAAATCATTTCTATCCTGCCCTTCCTGTCACCTAAAATACACATTTAAAACGTATTTTGGTACTCCCCCCCAAAAAATCTTTATTTATTTATTTTTAGCTACGAGCTGTATTGCAAAATTTGAACAGCTGCAAAACCCAAAGGACAGTTGTGTTCTGATTCGCATTATCATCAGCTTGTAACCTCATGCCCAGCTCAACAGGCAAGTGGTCCTGCCATGGTTGCACAAACAAAAACTGAGGTAGAGGACATTGCAAAAAAATTAAATAAATAAAATAAAAACCTACATTTAAGTTATCTAATAGGCTTGATGTTTGTTAAACCTTTGCTTACATGTAACCCTAACCCTAACGGGAAAAAAAAGGAAAATGCTAGGTACGTGTAATGGTTCTAGGGGTTGCTCGTGAGTAAGCCGGTGCCAACACCTGGCTGGGTTGCCTGAGTGAACCTTTTCTGTCCGGACAGCTACTCACCCGTGGCTGTCTCAATCGCTGGCAGAATCCGTCAGTGGACGTTTCTTAAACTTCTTCCAGCAAAGAAGCTCTTTGACGCCTAGTCTCTTCCTACTCTCCCTGCGCGGAAGCCTTCTGTGCAAGGAGGGCGTAGGCAGCGGAGGACCCTTACCCTCCCCGCTGGTCCCCGGCAAGGAGTCATGGGACCGCCTCGCCGATTCCCCCATCTGCCCCCCTTCTCCACTGGTGCTACGCTGATTCTCTTCCCCAGAAGATGGGCTGCCTCTCCCCATCCCGGGACGCTCTCTGGAATCCCTCTGGCTTTTGCTCTCTCCCACCAGCACTGATGGCAGTTCCCTGACATCCACCTCCTCCTCAGGACACCCCCCCGGCGCAATTTACCGATACAACCTCCCCTCTCTCCTCGGCCAACGATGCGGGGAATCCCCTGAAGGAGCTGTCATCATCTTCTGAGGATTCAAAATCAGCCTCCCATCCGCTCGGATCTCTTCCCTCTGGTTGAACCTCCCAATCTGATTCTTCTCCCTTGGACACCTCCTCTCCCTCCTCTTCGGAGGCAGGAAAACCCACAAAGTCCCCTTCGTCGTCTGTGGGTCCAAATTCTTCCTCCCAGAATCTAGCTAATGGTTTGGGCTTATCTGGGAACAAACTGTGGAATTCTTCCACCAGATACCTGTCAGTGATTGATTCAGCAGGGACCCACGTGTTTTCCGACCTAGGTTCCCCCTCCCAGGCTACCAAGTACTCTACCTGGTGACCTCGCCACCTTGAATCAAGTATTTCCGTGGCTTCGTTACAGTGTTCCCTCTCCTCTACCCGCGGGTGGGTGGTAACCCCTCCCTCCCGTCCCGGGAATTCCCGCCCCTCCCTGTAAGGTGAAAGTAGGGACCTATGGAACACCGGATGTATCTTCATGTGCTGTCAGGCAACTTGAGTTTAAATGCCACTGGGTTAACCTGCTGTATTACCTCAAAAGGCCCCAGCCGCCTCGGCTGCAACTTCTTGCACCCTCCCTTTAGGGGCAACCCTTGGGATGACAACCACACCCGGTCTCCCACCCGTATGGCCTCCCCCTCCCGACGGTGCCTGTCCGCCTGCCTCTTGTAAACTTCCTTGGCCCGCTCCAAGTTCAACCTGAGTTGCTGGTGTAAGGCCTCCATTTCCTCCACAAATTGCTCAGCTGCAGGTACACTCCATCCTTCCTCCCCCCGCCCCGGGAAGGCCCTGGGGTGACACCCGTAATTGGCCATGAAAGGGCTCATTCCCGTGGACACATGTTCAGCGTTATTGTACGCAAATTCAGCCAAAGCTAATTTCTCTACCCAGTCGTTCTGTCTCTCACTGACATAGCAGCGTAGGTATTGCTGGAGTATACCGTTCGCTCTTTCGGCCTGTCCGTTGGTTTCTGGGTGCCTTGCCGTCGAGAAGCTCACCTCGACCTGTAGCAAGCTCATGAGCTTCCTCCAGAACCGGGAAGTAAATTGTTTCCCACGATCCGAGATTACCCTCAAGGGAGCCCCATGCAGTCTAAAAATGTGATCCACAAACAGCCTGGCTGTCTCCTCTGCCGTTGCTGCATGTGAGCAAGCTACAAAATGGCACATTTTAGTCAGTAGATCGACTACTACCATGACCGCTGTCTTTCCCCTTGACTTGGGCAGATCTGTCATAAAATCAATGGACACCACCTCCCAGGGCTTTCCTGGTGTAGGTAAGTGTTCCAGTAACCCTGCGGGGGCAGCCCTTTCCCCCTTAGCCCTCTGGCATCGGTCGCACCCTCATACATATTCTCGTACGTATTCCCTCACCTTTGGCCATCAGAACTGCCTGGTTACAAGTAGCATGGTCTTGTGCTGTCCAAAGTGCCCAGCTGTTGGGTTGTCGTGGAGCTGTCTAAGTACCTTCCCCCTCAAAGTCTCCCCCGGTACATACAGCGCCCCCTTATAGTACAGTAGCCCTTCCTTTTCCTCAAACCCTCCATTGTCTTCCTTTCCGAGTTCCCTGTTTTTTGTCTAAGCGAACTCATCGTCTCTGGTGAGCCCTGCCAGTTCTCGTTTCCCAACCAACGCTCCCCCCCACACCCACCAGTCCTTGGGGAACACGTGCCTGGTGTCTGGTGGTCCCTCTCCTTCCATGTACTCCGGTTTCCGGGAGAGAGCATCTGCCTTTACGTTTTCCTCTCCCGGCACGTATCGGATCTCGAAGGAAAACTTGGTGAACTCCTGGGACCATCTGATCTGTCTCTGGTTGAGCACTCATGCGGTCCGTCAGTATTCCAAGTTCTTGTGGTCAGTTCGGACCTGGATCTTGTGCCGCGCCCCTATCAATAGATGTCTCCATTGCCGAAATGCCGCATAGATCGCAAGCAGTTCTCGGTCATACACTGTGTAGTTTTGCTCTGACTTGCTCAGCTTCCTTGAGAAAAAGGCACACGGCCTCCAGTTCTGCTTGGCCCCAGGCTGCAAAAGGACCGCTCCAATGGCGTGGTCGGACGCGTCCGTCTCCAGTCTCATAGGCTTCTCCGGATCCACATGCAGGAGCTGCTCCTCTGAGGCAAACGCTTTCTTCAGTCTTTCAAAGGATTGCTGCACACCCTCTGTCCACGCGAACTTCTTTTTGTTACTAAGACAATCCGTTATGGGCGCTGTCAAGTGAGCGAAGTTCTTTATGAACTTCCTGTAGAAGTTGCTGAAGCCTAGGAACCTCTGCACATCCTTTCTGTTTTGGGGGGCTTTCCATTCCAGCACTGCCTTCACTTTGCCTGGGTCCATAGCTAGTCCTTTGTCTGACAACCTGTACTCCAGGAACTCAGCCTCCCTGGTGTGGAATTGGCATTTTTCCAGCTTGACCCACAACTGATGCTTCTTCAATCTCTGTAGCACCTCCCTGACGTCTCTGACGTGTTGCTTTTCATTGTCCGAATAGATTAAGACGTCATCCAAAAAGGCTACGCAATTCTTGTACAGCAGGGGCCCCAACACATGGTGCATGAAGGCTTGAAAGCAGGCGGACCCCGATTGTAATCCGAATGGCATAACTAAGTACTCAAAAGCCCCCAGGGGGGTGAACATCGTCTTTTTCCATTCGTCCCCCTCCCTTATCCTAATTAGATTGTATGCTCCCCTGAGGTCCAGCTTGGTAAAAATCTTCCCCTGCCTCACAAGTGTCAAAATATCGTCAATCCTGGGCATTGGGAAAGTCACAGGTTCTGACACCAGGTTTAGGGCCCGGTAATCCACGACTAATCTGGGCTGATTAATCTCTTTTTTTGTCCACAAAGAACACCGGACTGCCCCCACCGCCTTTGATTCCCTTATGAAACCTCTCTTCAGGTTCTTGTCAATAAACTGCCGCAACTCCTGCATCTCCCAGTCGGACATGGCATACAGCTTACCCACCCGTAACCGAGCCCCTGGAAGCAGGTTGATTTGGCAGTCAAAGGGCCTGTGGGGGGGCAGTCTATCTGCCTCCCAATGCTGAAGACCTCCTTCAAATCAGCATATTGTGGTGGCACCTCCCCTTTTTGCTCCAGGGCCAACCCAGCCACCCTGGCCACAGTCATTCTTGGTTCCTTCCCTCCCAGACAGTGTTCTAAGCAGTAAGCTGACCCAAAGGTGACCAATCGCTGATGCCATGACACCACTGGGTCATGTATTGCCAGCCAGCTCATTCCCAGTATTATTGGGGGTCCTGCCAGCGTGGCCACGTGAAAGGCAATGGTTTCCGTGTGCCTGGAGACCCTCATTCGCATTGGCGGTGTCTGGTGTGTCACTTCCCCTCCCAGGAGTTCCCTGCCATCAATGGTGGTCACCTGCAAGGGAAAATCTAGTGGTAACAGGTGGAGTTGCTGCTCCAGAGCGAAGTCTCTGCTGAAGAAATTACACGAGCTGCCAGAATCTAGCAGCCCCTCCACTTTGACGGGGTGCCCATTTCGGAGTTCTAGCACCACCTCTATGGCTATAGCTGCCTTGGGGGGGGGTCAGGCTGGGGCACTTCTATTGGTCGCTGAGCTGGCTGCTGCCCCTGCTGGTTGGCAGCCAGGCGTTGTAGTTTCCCTGGACCGGCCCTTCCTCCCCCTTCTCGTCATGGCCTGCAGCCCCCATCATGCCTTGCCAGGCTTTTCGTTGAGGGCAGACCTTCGCAAAATTTCCCGGTCGCTGACAGAGGAAACACTTCTTGGTAGTTTTCCACTCCTTCCCCTCCCTTTTCCGACCTTCACCATCGTTTGAAACTTCGCGCGTGCGCTTTCCATCGGCTCCACCGCCTGGGAAGAATCCCTTGGCATCTCCGGAATGCGGTTGTCATGGAAACGTTCCGCCCTTATCTCCCGCTTCTCCTGAGCCCGCGCTTCCTGGCGTACACCGATCGCAAGCACAGTCTTTGTGAGTTCATCCATCGACCGCGTGCGGGGCGCTCGGGACAACTCGTCTTTCACTTCGGGGGACAAACCCGCTTCAAGCAACATTTGCATTGGTTCAGAGTCCAGATCCCACCCGAGCTTGTGGACTAACATCGCAAAACACGACCAGTAGTTTCTGACGGACTGGCCCCCCTGCTTGCACCCCATCAGCTCCCGCCGTGTCACGCTTTGCTCCACCTCACTGGAGAACATCGCGTCCATTCCCTGGTAGAATTTCTTAAAATGCTTCAATGCATCATTCTGCGTCACCATTAGGGGCCTGATCCATTCGCGCGCCCCATCCTGCAGATGTCCCACAATGTAAGCCACCCTCTCCCTGTCATCCGCAAAGTCATTTTTCTGCAATTCCAAAGCGTACTGAATTTCCGTTCGGAAAGCATTGTAGTCTTGGGGCTTTCCACCAAACTTGTGTACCAGCCCCGGGACCTTCCTCCCTATCGGGGTGGCTCTGACCTGTGCATCCTGAGCCCGTCTCTCCTCCAGCCGCGCAGACAGGGTAACTACATGCACCTCCAGGTCTCGGTTCCTCTCGACCAGACCTCGCACCATGGCTTCTTGCTCTGTCTCTCCGGCCGGCCCTGTTTGGCTCATCGTGCTGCCTCTCCGGGGCAACGCACAAGCAACGTCAGGGACTGACGGATTGCTGTAATGGTTCTAGGGGTTGCTCGTGCGTAAGCCGGTGCCAACACCTGGCTGGGTTGCCTGAGTGGACCTTTTCTTTCTTTTTTTTAATAAGATTTTTATTAAAGTTACAAAAATTATATAAAAACAAAACAAAACAATAATACAAACAGACAAAAATAAAAACAAGTATAATTTCAATCCCTTATTTTCTTATAACTTACTTCCCCGACTTCCTCATACCTCCCCTTTCTGTATTCCAATTTCTAATTTATTAATTCAGCAAATCCTTTCCCTTAATTTTCATTTAATTTTTAACCTTTATTTTCTTTTTACTTATCCATTACAGCTGGAAACCACGTAATTTCTAAACCAACGTCCTTGTAACATTCATTAATTTTGCAATGTTTCTTAAGATAGTCCTTAAATTTATTCCAATCTTTTTCCGCTGTCTCTCTCCCCTGGTCTCGGATTCTGCCAGTCATTTCTGCCAGTCCCATGTAGTCTATCACCTTCATCTGCCATTCTTCCAAGGTGGGTAGATCTTGTGTCTTCCAATACTTTGCGATGAGTATTCTTGCTGCTGTTGTAGCGTACATAAAGAAAGTTCTATCCTTCTTTGACACCAATTGGCCAACAATACCCAAGAGAAAGGCCTCTGGTTTCTTCAGAAAGGTATATTTAAATACCCTTTTCAGTTCATTATATATCATTTCCCAGAACGCCTTAATCTTTGGGCACGTCCACCAAAGGTGGAAGAAAGTACCTTCATTTTCTTTACATTTCCAACATTTATTATCAGGCAAGTGATAAATTTTTGCAAGCTTGACTGGGGTCATGTACCACCTATAAATCATTTTCATAATATTCTCTCTTAGGGCATTACATGCCGTAAATTTCATTCCGGTGGTCCACAACTTTTCCCAGTCAGCAAACATAATGTTATGACCAATGTCTTGTGCGCACTTAATCATGACTGATTTCACCGTTTCATCCTGCGTATTCCACTTCAACAGCAAGTTATACATTTTTGACAAATTTTTTGTATTGGATTCTAACAATTCTGTTTCCAATTTTGATTTTTCCACCTGGAAACCAATTTTCCTGTCCATCTTATAAACCTCCATTATTTGATAATAATGAAGCCAGTCTCGCACTTTATCTTTTAATTTCTCAAAACTCTGCAATTTCAGTTTGTCCCCTTCTTGTTCCAAAATTTCCCAATATTTCGGCCATTTGGACTCCATATTAAGCTTTTTCACAGCCTTCGCCTCCATTGGCGACAACCACCTTGGGGTTTTATTTTCCAACAAATCTTTGTATCTAATCCAGACATTATACAATGCTTTCCTGACAATATGATTTTTAAAGGCTTTGTGTGCTTTAACCTTGTCATACCACAAATATGCATGCCACCCAAGAGTATTATTAAAACCTTCTAAGTCCAAAATGTCTGTGTTCTCAAGAAGCAGCCAGTCTTTCAACCAGCAGAAAGCTGCCGATTCATAGTATAGTTTAAGGTCTGGCAGGGCAAATCCCCCCCTTTCCTTTGCATCAGTTAAAATCTTGAATTTAATTCTGGGTTTCTTGCCCTGCCAGACAAATTTCGAAATATCTTTCTGCCACTTCTTGAAACAGTCCATCTTGTCCACAATTTGCAATGTTTGGAACAAAAACAACATTCTAGGCAATACATTCATCTTTATAACCGCAATTCGACCAGACAAGGAAAGCTTCAAATTTGACCAGATTTCTAAATCTTTTTTCACTTCTGTCCAAGATTTCTCATAATTATCTTTAAATAAATTCACATTTTTAGCTGTCATATTAATCCCCAAATATTTCACATTCTTAACCACAGTTAATCCTGTCTCATTCTGAAACCTCTCTTTTTCAATAGCTGTTAAATTTTTCTCCAATACCTTAGTTTTTAACTTGTTCAGTTTAAATCCTGCTACTTGACCAAACTCTTTAATTAATTCTAAGACCCTTTTAGTACTAGATTCAGGCTCTTGTAATGTAAGTACCAGATCATCTGCAAATGCTCTCAATTTGTACTGTTTTGCTCCGACCTGTACCCCTTTAACCAGCTGATCCCTTCTAATCATGTTCAACAAAACCTCCAGGACGGATATAAAAAGTAATGGAGAGATTGGGCACCCCTGACATGTCCCTTTTTCTATTTTAAATTCTTCCGTGTCAGGGAACTGCCATCAGAGCAAGAAACGGAGGCAGGGCTCCCGAGTGATGCCGGAGAGGGGACTAGCAGGGGGGAAGGATTTCAGCATAACACCCATAGAGAAGAGAGGGAGATGGAGGAATTGGTGACAGGGCTCCAAGACCCTTCACCCGAAACTAGTGGAGAGAGCGCTGGGACGCCCCTGCCTTCCCCTTACTTGCGCAGACGCGTTCCGCGCAGAGAACATAGGAGGAGACTCGGGGTCAAACAGCTTTTATGCTGGAAGAGGTTCAAGAGACGCCCACTCTCGGATTCTGCAAGTGACTAACAGGTCACGGAGGGCGAGCTCTGACCCTAAGCATGGTTGGGCAAGCAAACTAACTAAACTGAAGGCAATTTACGCACAAGTAACCCCTCACAACCATTACAGCAATCCGAGAGTCATTTACGTTACTTGTGCGCAAGCAGTGGAAACATGAGCCAGACTGGAGGCGCCGGGGCAGCGGAGCAAGCTGCGGGGGGGCAGGACCTGGTGAAGAGGAACCAGGAGCTGGAACGGCATGTAGCCCTGCTGACGGCGCGGCTGGATGAGAGGCACACCCAGGACGCGCAGGTTAGACCCACCCCAATGGCAAAGAAGGTGCCCGGACTAGTACACAAATTTGGGAGGAAGCCCCAGGAATATAATGGATTCCGAACGGAAATAGAGTACGCCTTGCAGCTGCAGCATGATGACTTTGCTGACGAGGCAGCGCAGGTGGCGTATATCGTGGGGCACCTTGAGGGCAACGCAAGGGAATGGGTTAGACCCCTGATGGCCTCGCAGAACCCCGCCATGAAGGACGTTCGGATGTTTTTTCAGGCAATGGACGCTATGTATTCTAGCCAATTGGGGGAGAGTGTGAACCAAAGGGAGCTGATGAGATGCAAGCAGGGGGACCTTTCCGTTAGAGACTACTGGTCCCAGTTTGCGATGCTAATACACCGGCTCGAATGGGATCTGGATAGCCCTCCCATACGGATGCTGTTTGAGGAGGGGTTGTCCCCAACCGTTAAAGATGAGCTCTCCCGCGCGCCCCGCCCAGAGACTATGGATCAGCTGACGAAAGCTGCGCTGGCGATAGGCGCTCGCCAGGAAGCGCGCGCTTTGGATAGGCGGGAAGGGAGAGGAGAGCGTTGCCCTGACTACCGCATTCCTAAGATGCCAAAGCAGTCTCCCGGTGACGTGGTGCCAAGGGAAATTGATGGGGCGCGCGCCCACAAGGCTCTGAGCGCCCACCAAGGAGTCAAAAGGGAGGGAAAGGCTGGGAAAAGCACCAAGAAGTGTTTCCTCTGCCAACGGCCAGGACACTTTGCCAGGGTCTGTCCACAAAGAAAGGCTTGGCAAGGGATGGTGGGAGCCGCTGGAAGCGAGGAGGAGCGGGCAGAGGAAAAGGGGCAGGGAAACGCCAGCGCTTGACTGCCCACAGGGGGGCGCAGCAGCCAAGCGAACAACTAACGGAAGTGCCCCAACCAGACACACCCAAGGCTTCTATAGCGATAGAGGTGGTGCTAGAACTCCCAAATGGACACCCAGTCAAGGTGAAGGCAATGCTGGACTCCTGTAATTTTTTTAGTAAGGAGTTTGCACTAGAGCACCAACTCCACCTGCTGCCACTTGATTTCCCACACCAAGTGACCACGATAGATGGCAGGGAGCTGCTAGGAGGGGAGGTAACACATCAAACCCCACCCACGAGAATGAGTGTGTCCAGGCACACCGAAACCATTGCCTTTCACGTGGCCACACTGGCGGGACCCCCGATAATACTGGGCATGAGCTGGCTAGTGCTACATGATCCACTGGTGGCTTGGCATCAACGGACAGTCACCTTCGGGTCAGCGCACTGTTTGGAACACTGTCTAGGGGGGGAGAAGCCCAGGGTGAGGTTGGCCAGAGTGGCAGCAACTACACTGAAGCAGAGAGCGGAGGTGCCGCCACAGTACACGGACTTACAGGAAGTCTTCAGTGAGAGGGAAGCGGACAGGCTGCCGCCACATAGGCCCTTCGACTGCCAAATCAACCTACTCCCTGGGGCGCAGCTGCCGGTGGGTAAGCTGTATGCCATGTCGGACCGAGAGATTCAGGAGTTGCGGGACTTTATTGACAAAAACCTTAAGAGGGGGTTCATAAGGGAATCTAAGGCAGTAGGGGGGAGCCCTGTGTTTTTTGTGGAAAAGAAAAACACGGATCAGCGTAGGCTGGTCGTGGACTATCGCAAATTGAACCTCGTATCGGAACCCGTGACCTTCCCAATGCCCAGAATTGATGATATTCTGACTAGGGTGAGGAAGGGTAAGATCTTCACCAAGCTGGACCTCCGGGGAGCATACAATCTGATTAGAATGAGGAAGGGGGACGAATGGAAAACCACCATGTTCACCCCCCTAGGGGCCTTTGAGTACCTAGTCATGCCATTTGGATTACAATCGGGCTCAGCCTGTTTTCAAAGTTTCATGCACCATGTGCTGGGCCCCCTGCTGTACAAAAACTGCGTAGCATTTCTGGACGACATCCTGATCTATTCGGACAATGAAAAGCAGCATGTCCAGGACGTCAGGGAAGTGCTGAAGAGGCTACAGCAGCACCAGTTGTGAGTCAAGCTGGAAAAGTGCCAATTTCATGCCAGAGAAGTGGAATTTCTGGGGTACAAGTTGTCGGACAGAGGACTAGCCATGGACCCCGGCAAGGTGCAGGCGGTGCTGGAATGGAAGGCCCCCAAAACCCGGAAGGATGTGCAGAGGTTCCTTGGGTTCAGCAACTTCTACCGGAAGTTCATCAAGAACTTCGCCCACTTGACCGCACCCATCACGGATTGTCTCAGTAGCAAGAAGAAGTTCGTCTGGACTTCTTAAAAAATTCGGATTTCCCCTTATTCGGTGCATAAATTCCTACAATCAAAAATTTCTCTCCTTGAACTTGAATTTCAATTGCCAAGAATCTTCCTTGGTCGTCTTTAAAAATTAATTTCGGCAACAATCTTTCCTTTGCGTATATCACCACTCCTCTTTTTTTAACTCTGTCAGATGAAATAAATTCTTGTCCCAATCTTTTATTAATAAGTATTTTCCTATGTGACCTCATCACATGTGTCTCTTGTAAGCAAATCAAGTCCAATTGTTCTTTCTTTAATATATGAAAAACGCTTTTTCTCTTCCGGGGTATATTCAGACCATTACAATTCCAGCTTAGAAGTTGCAGAGCCATGATGGGGTTATTTACTTTTCCCTCCTACTGCTCCAAGTAATTGTTCTTCTTCTGTCGGTGGTTGCAGTCCAAATGATAAATTTTCTATGTCCAGTATTCCTTTTCCTGGTGAGATTGGTTCCACTCCAGATTCCACCTCTTTCTGAAGATCCTCTTCGTGGTCTCTCAAAAACTTGTCTTTGTCGCTCACTGTCCTTATTCTTATTTTCCTTCCTTTGTATTTAAAGGATAGGCCTTGAGGGAATTCCCACCTGAAAAGTATGCTGTTTCTTTTCAGTAGAACAACCAGGTCTCTGTAGTGGGTTCTTACATCCAAAATATACTTCGGTATATCTTTAAAGATCTCCACATAATAATCTTCAATTTGCAATGTTTTTTGGTAGTGCAAATTCAGAATTTTGTCTCTTTCTTCTTTTGATCTTAAAGTTATCAAACAATCTCTTGCCTTATTCCTTCTTTGTCTTGTGCAGAGTCTAAATGCACTCATTATCTTGAATTCTTCCTTCTCCAGGCCCTGTTGCCAGAAGTCTGAAAATTCTTTTGTAAGAAAGTCCGCCAAATTATCCTTTTCACTTTCAGGTACTGCTCTGATTCTTAAATTTCTCTCTTTTCTCTGCAAAACAATCATGGACAGTGTTAGATCATGATCCTCCAATTTCTTAAAAACCGGTGGAATTTTCTCCTGGGTAACAATTGCAATTTCCTTAGCCTCCTCTGCAATCTTTCGAGTTGTAGCCGATTCCTCTAATAGTTTTTCAATAGTCTCTGTGTTAGAGTTCACCTTCTTTCCGAGTTCATTTATACTTGTGGTATTTAAATCAATTTTTGCTGAGACCTCAGCTACTTGCTTGTTGGTTTCTGCAATTTGCTTGTTAGTTTCGGCAACTTGTTTACTTGTCTCTGCCCCTTACTTCGTTAAATATTCCTGAGATTCATTAATTTTACCAAGTGCCTTTGCCAATGCGTCTTCAAATGACATAGTTCTTGATTTTATTTGCGAGGCAGCAGCTGCTCCTGTGCCTCCGAATGTTGAGGCCCTTCTTTGTTGTAAAATATCAGTCTTGTATTGTCTGCCGGATCTTAAACCTTTTTCCTGTGGCTCTACTTTCCCTTTACCATCTGCCATAACACTCTCATGCCAAGCCAAGGTCAATCTCACGCTTGTAAAATTGTTTTGAATAGGAATTTTCCAATGGCTCAGCAGCTAGTGGTTCAGTTATCATTGTTGCAACAAAGTCTCCTCTAGGGGGAGAAATCTCCAGCTTCACTTTACAATTTTTGAAACAAAAGTGTTCTTTAAAAATCCCCCATGCCTCCTAAAAAGCCACAGTATCAATTATTTTCAGAGTTATTTTAAATGCAACACAGTCCAAAAACAATCCAGGGACACTGTATCCTTTCAAAGAGTTATCAGAAGTTAGCTCAAAAGTTACTTCTTTACCTTAACGTGCTGACAGCCCACAGCCGGCTTCCCTATCAAGGCAGTCCGTCCCCAGGGTTTTAAAACAGTGGTTAAATTCCAATTCTCTTCTTTTCATGCAGGCATGTAAGGTACAATTCCCCCCCCCCCACCGCTCCTGCAAACGGGAGGAGGACTACTTTTTTGACGGTGGATTTGCTTTTGTCCAAAGATAAATTCTCCAAAAGTTACAGCTTCGCAGTCTCTTTGCTTTAATCTATCTGCAGAACGGAAAGGCAGACTTCCTTTTTATACCTTTCCCATCTCGGTACCGAAATTCATCAAATTTAGCTTCAATTTAGTCCTTTAATCCTACTCACGGGTAGTTGCTTTTTTAGATCCAATTCTCAGGAAGAAATCAGCGCTCTCCGATAATGGCGATGCGGCTTCACTCCACAGGCTCGGTAAACAACTCTCAGCACCGCGCCGCTCACCCGCTGCTGTTCCGAAGCCTTTAAAAATGCTCCTTCACAGTTTTTTTGGGGGGCGCAAAAGGTGCCCGTCGAGTCTCCTTGTTCACAGGCTTCACCACCTGTGATTTTTAGGGGTCCCCGCTTTGCCGTAGCGGCAGGACCCGAACCCGCGGAGCAGACTCCCTCCAGAGCTCAGAGGGAAATCCGCCATTAAACGCTGGCGCTGACCGGAAGTCCTGAGTGAACCTTTTCTGTCCGGACAGCCACTCACCCGTGGCTGTCTCAATCGCTGGCAGAATCCGTCAGTGGGCATTTCTTAAACTTCTTCCAGCAAAGAAGCTCTTTGACGCCTAGTCTCTTCCTACTCTCCCTGCGCGGAAGCCTTCTGCGCAAGGAGGGCATAGGCAGCGGAGGACCCTTACCCTCCCTGCTGGTCCCTGGCAAGGAGTCATGGGACCGCCTCGCCGATTCCCCCATCTGCTCCCCTTCTCCACTGGTGCTATGCTGATTCTCTTCCCCAGAAGATGGGCTGCCTCTCCCCATCCCGGGACGCTCTCTGGAATCCCTCTGGAGCTTGCTCTCTCCCTCCGGCACTGATGGCAGTTCTCTGACAGTACGCTACTGTATTTTAAGGAAGCAAGCCAGAAATTCAGAGAACGGGCCTTATATATCCCAGAGAGGATGTACAGAAACGCCTCACACTGCAGGTAGCAGCTCTGCCCTTTAAGGGTGGCTCACACCCATTTTGATCATCCCTCTCTCAAGAGGTAGGAAAAGATGGACTGTGCCCAGCAGAGAGAGACCCTTGCTGGCTACAGGACCAGCGTAAAAGAGTCTTCCATGGATGTTGGACACTTTTAGGAAAGGCAATCGTCAGAGCGCAGACCCAGCTCCTGTACCTTCTTCGCAGCTGTGCCCATGATGCCCTGGAGCTGCCTTCCGGCGCTTGCGCTTCACACGAGGGCTGCCATGCTCCTTCGTGGAGCCCGACTGGCTCTCCTGCTTGCTGACCTCATGGGAGCTGTGATACGTCCGCCACTGTGGATACAGAAGAGACACACTGGCAGTGAGAAGAAGCAAGAGGTCTTTGCCAGATTTGTTCCACGTTATTTTTTCCATGTTTGTACCCCGCACCTCCCCCCTTCATGGATCACTGCCTTGCCATGGCGAAGGGGCTTGAATAACTCAGAGAAGCTATGAGCTATGCCATGCAGGGCCACCCAAGATGGACAGGTCATAGTGGAGAGTTTTGACCAAACGTGATCCACCTGGAGCAGGAACCGGCAAGCCACTCCAGTATCCCTGCCAAGAAAACTGCATGGACAAAGACAACAGGCATATAAAAGTTATGACGCTGGAAGATGAGCCCCTCAGGTCAGAAGGCATCCAACATGCTACTGAGGAAGAGCGGAGGTGTAATGGCTTGGCTCTCCCACAGAAGCGAGAAACCAGCAGTAATTATCTCAGGTTTATTGCTCAAACACATAAATCACTCCGGAGCTCCTTCACTCCATGTCTGACTCCAAGTTAGCAGTTGCCAAGTCTAAACTCCGCCCCTTCCTCTTCTTCCAACAGTGGAAAAAACCCTTCCGCTTCCGTTCTTTTTCCCTCCTCTTACTGACCTTTTCCCGCCTTCGAGTCTTTGGGCTAACTGTTCCCAGCCTCTCTCCTTCTGTCTCTGAGCTAAGATTGGTGTTTAGAGCTTTTTTATCTTCTGCTTGCTCTCTGCTCTCTGAAGTTCTGCCACTCGGCTGCCCCTCCTCCCTCTCACATTCCAGTCTGCATTCCAGTGTCCTTATCTCCCTCGGCTTGCTTAGATTCCCAGCTTCTGTCAGCTCCGGAACGAAGCTGACATCACCCCCTCCTCTAAGCCCCCCTTCCTCCTCCTCGGCTTTGCTGCCTGTCTCGGAGGGCTCTCTCTGCTCTGGTGCCCACCATGTGCCAGTCTCTTCAGCTTCTTCTTCGCTAAGGTCATCCTCTTCCTCCCACCCTCTGGGCTTGGGTTTGTGGGGGAACCTACGGTGGAACTGCCGCTGCAGGTCTGGGGCATGTAAATCCTGGCTTCGTACCCAGGAGTTTTCTTCAGGTCCATAAACTTTCCATGACACAAAATACTGTAACTGTCTTCTACACAGTCTTGAGTCTAAAATCTGTCGGATCGCAAACTCCTCCTGATCCTCCACCATGACCGGAGGAGGAGGTGTTTGTTTAGGTTCCTGGCAGGGATGTGCAGGAACGTATGGTGACAGGAGAGCCCTGTGAAATACAGGGTGTATCTTCATCAAGGCAGGCAATCTCAATTTAAACGCTACGGGGTTTACCTGTTCTACCACTTCAAATGGTCCCAATCGCCTTGCCTCTAACGTCTTGCACCTCCCCTTTGTTGGTAAGTCCTTGGCCGACAACCACACCTTGTCCCCCACCTTGATCTCTTCTCCCTGCTGTCTACGTTCATCAGCATTCCTCTTATACACGTTTTTAGCTGCGTCCAGCTTTTCTCTCAGTAGTTCGTGTAACACCTGCATCTCCCCTACAAACTGTTCTGCCACTGGCACCAACAACGTGTCCTCTGGTTCTGGAAACGCCCTCGGATGTCGTCCATAGTTGGCCAGAAACAGTGTTTGTTGGGTAGACGCATGTACCGCATTGTTGTACGCGAATTCTGCTAGTCCCAATTTATCCACCCAGTCCTCTTGCTGGTACTTCACGTAGCAATGCAAGTATTGCTGCAACGTAGCATTGGTCCTCTCTGACTCTCCATTGGTTTGAGGGTGTCTCGCTGATGTCAGACACAATTCAACTTCCAAAAGCTGCATCAGCTTCCTCCAAAACTGTGAGGTAAATTGTGTTCCTCTGTCCGAAATCACTCGCAACGGCAAACCGTGCAGTTTGAACACGTGGTCTACAAACATCTGGGCTGTTTCCTGTGCCGACAGCAGCTTTGGGCATGGCACGAAGTGCGCCATTTTCGTGAACAAGTCGACCATGACCCAGATGACTGTCTGCTTTCGAGAAGGCGGCAAGTCTGTGATAAAATCCATTGTGATCGCTCTCCCTTGCGGAGTCAGAAGTGGTTGCAGAAGTCCCACTGGTGCTGCTCTAGGTGTTTTTGCTCGCTGGCAAGTGTCACATGCCCTGACATACTCCTGGGCCTCTTCTCTCATCCTGGGCCACCAAAACCGTCTCCTTAGTTGATCTACAGTCTTGTACTGCCCAAAGTGACCCGCCGTCGGGTTGTCGTGGCACTGCCGCATGACTCGTGCTCGCAAATCCCCTTCTGGCACGTAGAGCACCTCACCCTTAAACAAGAGGCCTTCCCTTTCAGTGAATGCTTCAGCGCTGTTCTCCTTGTTACGTATCGCTGCCAGTTTCTGCTGCGCAAATTCATCTCCTTGTGTTTGGCGCCTGAACTCTTCCACATTGACAATTGATGTTGCCGCTAGTTGCAACTGTTCTGGCTTCAGAATGTGTTTCAATTCTTGCTTCTGTTCTCCCCTCATGTATTACGGTTTCCGGGACAAGGCAGCACACCTGTTGAACCGATGCAGATTGGATCGGTGGAAGGGGGGAGAACCAGGAAGGCATGGAAGGAAGGGAGTCAGTGGCGTCGGGAGACACGCACTTGCTTTGTGTGTGCTAGGCAGGGGCATTTGGCTAAACAGTGTCCTGATAGGAAGACAGGGGGATCCCTTTCAGGGACCAGGGTGGAGAAAAAGCCCAAACCCCAAGCAGAACAGTCGGGAAACGGCCAATCCCAGCCCTTAAGAGAGGCTAGGGGCTGGGAGACAAGTCAGTAGAGGGGCCTCAAATGGAACCAGCCGTTTCTGGGATAGCTCTGCCCATGACGCTACAACTCCCAGATGGTCGCAGGGTGCAAGGGCAAGCACTGGTGGATTCGGGGGCTTCTCTAGACTTTGTAGATGCAGATTTTGCGAAGCAACACAACCTTGGGACACAGCAACAAGACTCCCCAATCGAGGTACAGACGATAGATGGTTGACCCTTAATAGGGGGGGAGGTGGTTCAAGCCACACAACTGTTAGGGGTGGAGGTGGTGGGACACAAGGAGACAATGAGGTTCCATATCACTAAGTTAGTGACACACCCCATAGTCCTAGGAATGATGTGGCTCACAAAACACAATCCTGTCGTGGCCTGGCGCCAACGCTCCTTAACGTTCGCGTCAGCCTTTTGCCAAGCGAACTGCTTGAGGCGTGAAGTACCTAGAGAGGTGGGAGCGAAGGGGGCGGAGGTAGGAGGGAAACTCACGGGAGAAGAGAGTTCCATACCCTTGCAGTATAAGGCCTTCAGAGACGTGTTCTGTGAGAGGGAGGCAGACCAGTTACCCCCACACCGCCCTTATGACTGCAAAATAGACTTGGTGCCAGGGGCCCAGATACCCACCAGTCGCCTCTATTCCATGTCAGAGATGGAGTTAGCCAAGCTGAGGGAGTTCTTGCAGAAGAATTTGGCAAGGGGTTTTATCCGACCAACAAAGGCACCAGGGGGAGCCCCAGTTTTCTTCATAAGCAAGAGGGACACCCTGGAATAAAGGCTCGTTGTGGACTATAGGAGAACCAACAAGCTCATGATTCCCAGCCGATACCCCTTGCCACGTATTGGGGATCTGCTGGAGAAGTTGAGATCAGCGAAAATTTTCACCAAGTTGGACCTGAGGGGGGCCTACAACCTGATACGGGTAAGGGAAGGCGACGATTGGAAGACGGCCTTTAATACAAGATATGGGACCTTTGAGTACTTAGTGATGACGTTTGGGTTGCAATCGGGCACAGCCTCCTCCTCCTCCTCCTCCTCCTCCTCCTCCTCCTCCTCCTCCTGCTCCTGCTGCTCCTGCTGCTCCTGCTGCTGCTGCTGCTGCTGCTGCTGCTGTATGGAAGTGAGAGCTGGACCATAAAGAAGGCTGATCGCCGAAGAATTGATGCTTTTGAGGAGACTCTTGAGAGTCCCATGGACTGCAAGAAGATCAAACGTATCCATTCTTAAGGAAATCAGCCCTGAGTGCTCACTGGAAGGACAGATCCTGAAGCTGAGGTTCCAATACTTTGGCCACCTCATGAGACGAGAAGACTCCCTGGAAAAGACCCTGATGTTGGGAAAGATGGAAGGCACAAGGAGAAGGGGACGACAGAGGACGAGATGGTTGGACAGTGTTGTCAAAGCTACCAGAATGAGTTTGACCAAACTGCGGGAGGCAGTGGAAGACAAGAGTGCCTGGCATGCTCTGGTCCATGGGGGTTACGAAAAGTCGGACACGACTAAACGACTAAATAACAACAACAACAACATCCCGCACCTCCAGCACTCCCATGTCCCCAGGGCTGTTTGCAATTGAAATGAAACTTAATAAAACTCTGGAACCGAAATGCTAAGAAGATCCAGCAGATTTTTAAAAAGCACAGCAGTGACATCACTACCCCAATCTGCTTAACAGGTAAAAAAAAAAAAACTAAAATTAAAACAACCTGGGAAAATGGAAAGGGACATAGCTGGTGCTGAAATGACATCAAATCAGGTGCCACCTGGGGGGAAGTGTGTTTATATATATATATGGGACTCGGGTGCCGCTGTAGGTAAAACCTCAGTGCCTAGGATTTGCTGATCGTAAGATCGGCGGTTCGAATCCCCGCGGCGGGGTGAGCTCCCATCATTCGGTCCCAGCTCCTGCCCACCTAGCAGTTTGAAAGCACCCTTAAGTGCTAGTAGATAAATAAGTACCGCTTTATAGCGGGAAGGTAAACGGCATTTCCGTGTGCGGTGCTGGTGCAGCTTCATCACGCTGGCCACGTGACCCGGAAGTGTCTTCGGACAGTGCTGGCTCCCGGCCTCTTAAGCGAGATGAGCGTGCAACCCTAGAGTCGGACACAACTGGCCCGTACGGGCAGGGGTACCTTTACCTTTACTATATATATATATATATATATGTTTGTGTGTGTGTGTGTGTATGTATGTCTATATATGTGTGTGTGTGTGTATGTCTATATGTGTGTGTGTGTGTGTGTGTGTGTGTGTGTGTGTGTATGTACACACACACACACACGGGAATACCTGAAAAGGTCTCTCACTGCCCTTAGAGCCAGTGTGGTGTAGTGGTTAAGAGCGGTAGTCTCGTAATCTGGGGAACCGGGTTCGCGTCTCCGCTCCTCCACATGCAGCTGCTGGGTGACCTTGGGCCAGTCACACTTCTTTGAAGTCTCTCAGCCCCACTCACCTCACAGAGTGTTTGTTGTGGGGGAGGAAGGGAAAGGAGAATGTTAGCTGCTTTGAGACTCCTTAAAGGGAGTGAAAGGCAGGATATCAAATCCAAACTCTACTTCTTCTTCTTATTGCCACTCACTTAGCCTTTGAAGGGCAGGTCACCCTCAGAAAGGCTACAGAAGTGAACCTCAGTCACAGTGGTGTGGAGGAAGACAGTCTAAGAGATAATCTGGGTTCCAAGCCATGCAGGAGCTTTAAAATGATCAGCATGGGCCACTTTGAACTGAACTCTGAAAGGAATCAGAAGCCAGGGCTTCTTAATGGCTGTGTCTCAATCAAGCAGCTGCTGGCAACAGGGAACGCACTTGGGGCAATTAAAACAGACCTGCCCTAAGCCATATGACACAACCAAGCAGTGGCGTAGCGTGGGGGGTGCAGGGGGGGCCGGCCGCATCGGGCGCAACATCTGGGGGTTAGGGTTAGGGGGCGCAAATCCACGGGTTAGGGGGCACAAATTACTTGCCTTGCCCCGGGTGCTGACAACCCACGCTACGCCACTTCAACCAAGTGCCTCTGAGCCTCTTCTGATGTCACATGCTCCATCTAGCTGCACAAAACAACCTCTGATACAAGTAAAGTCTAACACAGGGGAAAGCCCAAGGCATTCTGGTAAGGCTGGAACCACCAGACAAAACGAGAATCGCTTCCAAGACCACATCTGGGATTCACACATCAGCTTCACCTCCAACACAGAGATTCAACCTGGCTACATTTTTTTAAAGTATAGAGGACAAACTACATTTTAAAATGTAATATCAGAGGCATCTCGTCATGTAATTATTTTCCCTGGATCCGTTCTGTCTTTTAGGTAAGATACAGTAAAAATAAGAAACTGAATAAAAAATAACCAACCAGGACATTCGTGTAAACAATGGACACTGATCCTAATAGTGCTCTCATGCAACAAACAAGCACTTCTCATGAGGGAAAGTCACAAAATAATTTAAGATGCACAGTGGTATCACATGAAATTCCTGGTTCTGTCTGCTGTCCAGGCAAGATTCTCTCCTTCCTGTAGTATTGGAAGCAGCTCTGCAGGAACTCCATCAGCACTACAGGAGCTTACTTCCAACATCTTTCAATCCTAGTTCATCTTTTTCCTTGTCCTCAGCAAGAAACTAGTCCTCCCGGAGGACTCCCTAACCCTCAGCCCAATCTCACCCATGCCACCCCTAAGATGCTGCTCCAGGAAACACTGGGTGTGAGCCCTGTTTTCACATCAGGGCAAGTCACTCACCTTGCGGGTGTGCAGGTTCTGGCTGTCCGATTTGCAGAGAGCCTGAGATTCCTCACTGCCCCTGCACTTCTGCTTCTTGTGGGTCAGGCGGTCTGGCCCGTCATGCTGCCGCTTGGACTTGCAGGGGAAGCCCTCCTCCATTTCAATGTGGGCCACCCCCTTGAGCTTGGCTTTTGGAGGGCTTCTCGAGGCAGCCCCAGCATGCAGACAAGTGGCAGAGGTGATCAGCACCTCTGGCTCCACTTGTTCCTTCTTCACGCGGCTGAGATCAACCTGGTGCACACTGCGGAGAGGGACTTCTGCCGCCAGCTGATCCCGAGGTGCGTTGCTGCACTTCCGGTCCTTGCGCTTGCTCCCTGGGAGAGGTGTCTCAGAGGTCGTCCGCACACCTGGCTGGCTAGCTAAGGAAAGGCCGTGAGATAGGTAGGCAGCCAAGACCTGGTTTTTAGGCTTGGTGTCCCCGGGGCACTTGCGGCTACAGCCCTCTGGGGGAGCTTTGGGCTGCTGGGTGGCCTCTGCTGCTGAGTCAGCCTCAAGTCTGTCAGAGTCGTATTTTGGAATGAGACCCTCGGAACCCCTTGTGTCTGGGAGACTGGTCTGAAGAGCTGGTGAGATGCACAAAGGGCTGGCATTGTTCAGCAAGGCTGCCTTACAACCCTTGCCCTGAGAGGGAGATTCGGGGGCTTTCTGAACCACTGCGGAGGACTCTATCAGCTGCACACCAGGGAACATGGCCAGCTCACCTGCACCAACTGGCTTGCAGGGGGCAACTTGATTCGGGCACAGCTGCCCGGCTGCCGAGATGCCGATGGAAAGCAGAGGGCCCTGATGGTAAGGCGACCACCCCGAGGGCAGCAGCTGGGGGCTGGCAGGCTTCCTGTTGACTGAGCACCGAGGGTAAATGCTTCCCTGGCTGGGGCTCCAAATGGCAAGCTCCTTTGAGGGGTGCAACTGGGCCCCTGGGACACCCCAGGCACGAAGGAGCTGCCTTGCGGGGTCAGGTGGCCCCTCTCCACCACTCTTCTTCCCGGGAGGCAGCCTGCCACTGCGAGGCTCTTCCTGGTCAACAATGGAAATGAGCTCCTGCTTGGCGAGATGGCGGGAGTCCCTGCCAAGGCTGGTGCCAGAATCCTTCCCCAGCAGCACGGAAGCTGGGACTGGGTTGGCCACCCCAACGTAGGTGCCTGGGATGGTGCTGATGAGGGTGGTCGAGTTCTTCACCCAGGAGCCCTGCTCCCCATTGCGGAGGAACTCCGGGAAGAAGACAAAGGGCGACGTGGTGCCTGGGCCGCCAATGGCCTGAGCTACCCACTGAGGCTTGGAGAAGACTGTGGTGAGCAGTGCTTTGCCACTGGTGTGCACCGGGGTCAACACAGGCATCGGGGCCATCTTTCGCTGGCTTGGAGGAGGCAGCTTCTGGTGGTTTGACTTGGCGGAAAGGTCAAGGGGCATCTCGCTGCATTCTGGGGAGACCATCTCACGCTCCAGCTGTGGGGGGGGATTTCAGTGGGGAGATGGAGGCCAGGATGCCCAAGGGAAGCTGTTCTGGGCCTGCTGGGCCCCTGGCAAGCACGCTGGTGGCGACTGACAGCGGCACAGTGCTGGCACCTGCCATTGCCGAGGCAGGCGTGCTAGGCAAGAGGTCCGAGCCATCGACAGCAGAGGAGGGTCCAGTGACCGCAGGGGTGCTGCTCTCCCCTGACGGGGCAGGGCAGTTCAGCTGGCTTGTCTCCACAGGGGCCACTTTGGGATCTGCGGCCAAAGGCCTAGCCACGGAGAAGGCATATGGGTAAGAGCAGAGCTCAGAGGGGGAGAGAAGACTAGGCAGGCAGGGGTCTTGTGGGAAGGAGGGCATGACAGGCAGAGCAAGGGCAGAAGGGACCCCGAGCAGGCTCGGAAGAGGTGGGAGGTAAACCAGGGGCTGGCTGGGGGTGAGGACTGCTCCGGGTGGGAAGGAGAGGGCCATTTTTTGCATAGCAAGGGCCTGAGAAGTGGAGAAACAGATGCTTTTCAAGGTGAAGGTGGCTGGGGCAGAGGTCAAAGTGCTGCAGCTGTTGGTGGCCATGGTGGCGGCGGCCTTTGTGGCAGCTGTAAGGGTTGTGCCAGCAGCTGCGGTGCTCTTCTCCTTCCCTGGATGCTCGCTCTCCAGAGCCTTTGGGAAAGCAGGGGAGACCTCTGCCGCCTCCTTAGCAGACAGCCGTGCACCGTCCGGGCTGCCACTGCTCTCTGGCCTTGTGAGTCCACCCTCCCTAACTTTGCCTGGGTTGGCATCGCTGCCCTTCAAGGCCTTCTCAGCACAGTCTGGCTCGCAGGGCTGCTCCTTAAGTGTAGGTTCGAGTTCCTCTTCCATGGTGCCCTCTGCCTCAAACCCTTGGGCATTGCCGCCGCTACTTGAGACTGCCGTGTGCTCCACCTGCAGCAATGAGGGAAGGCAATTGCATTAATAACATTATTGTATAAGCACAATGCTGGTGTTTCATATGCAAATTATATCAGGAATCCTAAAACAGGTTAGAAATCAGTTTTATTGTCTCCACATTGCTAGGGAGCCAAGGCAGAGTGACTTGACTAAGGCTACCTAGAATCAACAAGGGTGATCCACACCTCCACCTGGTACGCCGCGTGAGACCCTACCTACCTTCAGATTGTCTCAT
Source organism: Podarcis melisellensis (assembly GCF_964234715.1). Classification (NCBI taxonomy): domain Eukaryota; kingdom Metazoa; phylum Chordata; class Lepidosauria; order Squamata; family Lacertidae; genus Podarcis; species Podarcis melisellensis. Next base: position 12,144,295 of record NC_138535.1, read on the forward strand.
CAAAGTAGTGTGTGCCCTGGTTATCTCCTGCTTGGACTACTGCAATGCGCTCTACATGGGGCTACCTTTGAAGGTGACTCAGAAACTACAACTAATCCAGAATGCAGCAGCTAGACTGGTGATTGGGAGTAGCTGCCGGGACCATATAACACCAATCCTAAAGGATCTTCACTGGCTCCCAGTGCGTTTCCCAGTACAATTCAAAGTATTGGTGTTGACTTTAAAGCCCTAAATGGCCTTGGTCCAATAAACCTGAAGGAGCGTCTCCTCCCTCATCCTGGACACTGAGGTCCTCCTCTGAGGGTCTTCTGGTGGTTCCCTCACTGAGAGAAGCAAAGTCACAGGGAACCAGGCAAAGGGCCTTCTCTGTATTTAATCATAGCTGATTTCACCGTTTCATCCTGTGTATTCCATTTCAGCAGCAAATTATACATTCTAGATAGATTCTTAGTATTGGGTTCTAGCAATTCTGTTTCTAACTTTGACCTCTCCTTCTGAAAACCAAGTTTCCTGTCTTGCTTAAATGTCTCATTTATCTGACGATAATGTAACCAATCTCGAACTTTATGCTTTAGCTTCTCAAAACTTTGAAGCTTCAACTTTTCACCATCTTGTTCTAAAATTTCACAATATTTAGGCCAGTTAGATTCCATGTTGAGTTTTTTCACTGCCTTGGCTTCCATTGGTGACAACCACCTGGGGGTTTTACTTTCCAATAGATCTTTGTATCTAATCCAAACATTATACAGTGCTTTCCTGACAATATGGTTTTTAAAGCTTTTGTACACCTTTACCTTGTCATACCACAAATATGCATGCCAACCAAAACTATTATCATATCCTTCCAGATCCAAAATGTCTGTATCCTCCAGAAGTAGCCATTGCTTCAACCAGCAAAATGCTGCTGATTCATAATAAAGTCTTAAGTCTGGCAGGGCGAAGCCCCCTCTGTCTTTCGCATCGGTTAAAATCTTAAATTTTATTCTGGGCTTTTTGCCCTGCCAGACAAATTTAGATATATCTTTCTGCCACTTCTTGAAACAGTCCATTTTGTCTAGGATCTGCAACGTCTGAAACAAAAACAACATTCTCGGCAATACATTCATCTTGATAACAGCAATTCGGCCTAACAAGGAAAGTTTCAGCCTAGACCATATATCTAGATCCTTCTTTACTTCTAACCAACATTTTTCATAGTTCTCTTTAAATAAATTCACATTTTTAGATGTTAAATTTACCCCCAGGTACTTGACCTTTTTTGCTATTTCCAACCCAGTTTCACTCTGAAACCTATCTTTTTCTTCCTTTGTTAATTTTTTTTCCAACACCTTTGTTTTTTGTTTGTTTAATTTAAATCCTGCTACCTGACCAAATATCTCAATTAGTTCTAAAACTCTTTTGGTGCTAGCTTCTGGCTGTTGCAAAGTTAGCACTAAGTCATCTGCAAATGCCCTTAATTTATATTGTTTAGCTCCGACCTGTATTCCTTTAACCAGCTGGTCCTTTCTAATCATATTTAACAAAACCTCCAGGACAGCTATGAAAAGTAGAGGGGATATAGGGCATCCCTGTCGTGTGCCTTTTTCTATTGGTATTTCGTCCATTACCACACTGTTCACAATTAGTTTAGCTCTTTGTTCAGAATATACTGCACCTATACCATTTTCAAACCCTTGACCTACCCCCATCCCCTGGAGATTCTTCTTCATAAAATTCCTAGAAATATTGTCAAAGGCTTTCTCCGCGTCCACAAAAATCAAAACTGCCTTTCTGTTAATGTCCACCTCCAACAACTCCAAAATATCTATAATGTTCCTCACATTGTCTGACATGTGTCTCCCTGGGAGAAAGCCTGTTTGATTTTTATGAATCTCCTCTACCAATACTTTCTTAAATCTCTTTGCTAAAATGTCTGCAAATATTTTGTAATCCACATTTAATAATGATATCGGGCGGTAGTTCTTCACTTGAGTTTTCCCTTCCTCTGTTTTTGGTACAAGTGAGATGAATGCTTCTTTCCACGATTCGGGAGCCTTTTTCCCCTCTATTATTTGGTTGCATACTTCCTTCAATGGTTGTATTTGTTATTCTAAAGCACCAATGCTACAGCAAGCAAAGGCTATAGCAGCCAAGACTGCTGCTTGTGGCTGGAAAGCCAAACAGGAAGTTTGTGACTGTTGCCATGGGAACAAAGGGGCAGTCCATTCTGTACTGAGCACCGGATGTTAGCTCAGTGGGTTTGTCATATGACCTGTGCTGGATGTACATGGGTGGAGTTTATTTCTAACTGCTGATGAGTGCAGACATGTTTTCTCTGTACTGAAGTAAAAGACAGGAATAAAAGATGTAAATAGATTTCTGTCTGCTTCTTTCCCCTCCCTGGGGACACCAAAGGGGAGAGAGGAGCAGTTGGTGTGTTTTCCTCACAGCCTGAGGAAAATCGCCGGAACCGACCTCGCGTATGTTTATTCCTGCCGGGAGTCGCCGGAGGGAGGTCTAAGGAATTCAGCCGGTGCCTGAACAGATAGGCACATACCTCTGAGACGGGCTTGCATTCCAACAGTGGTAGCAGACGCCGGTTGCTGTTTTCATCGACCTCTGCATCAAGAAGTGGCCTCCATGGAAGCCTGAGGTGAGAAGGCTGATTCTCTGCAGCCAGAAGCTGACCAGAAGAATCTGAAAGCCAAGCAACGGAGCCCAGGTATGAGATTTTCGGGCTTAAAGGAGTGAATGCAGATTGAGTTATTCTCTGCTTCACGGGGAGCAGCGTTTGGGTAAAACAGCTCCAGTCAAAAGAGAAACCGCATTCCAAACATTCCTGTGGTTAATCCTGTTCAAGGCAAGGAATGCTGTTGCTTAGCAACGAAGGCCATGCCTCAGAGAGGAGAAGTGAAAGTTAAAATGGAATGTTTTGACTACACAGTCTGAAGAGCTCTTGGAAAATTCCAACGCAGCTAGCGTTGAGAGCTGCCAGGTGCACAGAGTGTAAACAAGCCAGCTATTGGATTTTAGAGGCTTGTGTTTGAGAGTCAATGCAAGGACTCAAGATGGATGCAAAGAAGGGAGCTTTGCCTTCTCCGCCCCTTTTGACCAGTGACAATTATGCATCTTGGTCTATTAAGATGAAGGCCCTGCTGCAGAATCAGAGACTGTTTGGGGTGATTGAAAACCCCATTCCAGCAGCACCAACGCGTGCTTGGGAGTCACAGAATGTGAAGGCCAGAACGGCTATAATTCTGTGCGTGTCAGATTCGCAGTTGATCCACATACAAGATTTAGACCACGCGAAAGATGTTTGGAACACGCTGAGAAGGACACATCAGAGAGATGCAGGTTCTTCAGCGTTGCTGTATTTTGAGAAGCTGACCAACCTGAGGCTTCCGCCTGATGGAGATGTTCAAGCGCACCTGACGGAAATGAAATTTCTGCGTCAACAGATGGTGGAACGTAACTTCCGTCTGCAGGAGGAAGTGTTTTGCTTCATGGTGATTAACAGTCTGAATCGGACTTACAAAACAGTTGCCAGTCAGCTGGGGTCTCTCCCAGCAGCTGATCTCACTTCGGAGAGGGTCTTTGCCGTCGTGTTGAATGAACATGACAGACTTGCCGCCCTGGAAGTGAAGGACAAGGGGAGACAAGAACGGAGTTCTGACACCCCCACTGCTGAAGCTACTGGAGAAAATGCTGTAGCTTTGAACATTATCCGATGCTACAATTGTGACCAGACTGGGCATCTTCAGCGCTACTGTAAGAAGCCACGTCGGAACAGAGGAGCCAAGGGAAGCTCCACAAAGTCTGAGGCGTCAGACAAAGGTCACACCATCCCAAAGGCAAAGACTGCAAAAGCTTTGATGTCGCTAAAAGCCACACCAGAGGTGGGAAACTTCTTTGTCCTAGACACGGGCGCGACGGTTCACATGACAGGACACAGAGGACTATTTTCTACGTTTAAGAAGCAAAACTTCGCTGTGCAACTAGCCAACGGTCGAAAGCTGGAAGCCACCGGAATTGGAACTGTGTATCTTAAAAGTCTGAACTTGACTATAAGCAATGTCTATTTGGTTCCAGAGTTGAAGTACAATCTGCTCAGCGTTTCGCAGATTGCCAAGAAGGGACTAAAACTGTCCTATGATGATGAGAACTGTGAGATCTACAAAGATGGAGAGCTGTATCTTTCTGCCAAAGAGAAAGATGGACTGTATTTGTTGACTTTTGATCAAAGTGATTACATGAAATGTAATTCTTGTGATTCTAACATGATCTCTTTTACAGGTGTAGCCAAGAAGAACACCAAGCAGGTGACCTCGAGGGTCAACAAGGCATTTCAGCGGGTGTATGCTGATGTGATTGGTCCTTTAGCGCCTTCTAGAGGCAATGCAAAGTATTACCTAATATGTGTTGATTCTTTCACAGGTTTTGCCTGGATTTATCTTTTGGAGAGACCGAAAGAAGCCTTAGAAAGGTTTAAAGAGTTTTGTGACAAAGTTAAAAATATGCATGATGCTGACATAGATTGTCTTTGCACAGATGAGAAGCCAATTTTCTTTTTACAGGATTTCCAGAGGTTCCTGAAGAAGAAAGGGATAAGACACAAAACTGCTAGTTCCGAACAAGCTTGGAACAAATGTGTCTGTAGTAGAGTGAACAAAGAATTGCAAAAGGGAATGCATGCGCAATTGCTAAGTTCACATTTGCCACATGAGTACTGGGCTGAGTCGCTAATGTCATTCTGTTACACGTGGTTGAGAAAGTTTTCAAAAGAGTTGGGATGTTCTCCTTTTGAGAAACTGTTCCACAGAAAACCTTCTGTTGCCCATTTCAAGGTTTTTGGGTCTCATGTGAGAACAGAAGCTCCAGGTGGGGTAAAGAATGCCAGAGGCATTTTTGTGGGTTATGAAAAGGGTCTCTACAGAGTAATTTTGTCTGAATCTGGTCAGGTGATTCTCACAAAATTTCTAGAGAGTGCTCCTGAACAGGAGAGAGTGATTGTTCACACATTTCCCACAGGTGATGATGATTCTGATGATGATGACGATGAGTTTGATTTTATTGAGTTCAGTAGTACTGATGATGACAGCGATAGCTCAGACAGCTCAGTTGTCACAGTCATTGAGAGGAAATCTCACGTAATGACTAGACCCTCAGAAGAGGAGGATGAACCACTGATTAAGCTTAGTACTGGTTCTCCAGAGAGTTCAGAGGCTGAACCAGAAATCAAAGAAGAGCAGCACCTCTTACGTATGTCTGAGAGAGCAACGAAGGGTGTACCACCCAAGAGGTATTCACAAGAGTTTGCTAACTTATGTGTTGCTGTTGTAAACGACCAAGGTCAGATAGAAGCTGTGTCTGAGTCAGAGACAAAGGCACAACAGAGAGTTGCTAACCAAGGTAAAGCAGATGCACTCATTCCTTGGAAGTCACACAACCAGAGAGGTACATTGGTAAAACCAGTGGCGGGTAGTTCCAAGGGTGGAACTGAAACAACAGGGGAGTGTTATAAGTATAACAACTGTTTGTTTTCTTCTCTGGATGACGCTTTGCTCGCAGCACGCATTGATACTTTAGGGGGAGTATGTTATTCTAAAGCACCAATGCTACAGCAAGCAAAGGCTATAGCAGCCAAGACTGCTGCTTGTGGCTGGAAAGCCAAACAGGAAGTTTGTGACTGTTGCCATGGGAACAAAGGGGCAGTCCATTCTGTACTGAGCACCGGATGTTAGCTCAGTGGGTTTGTCATATGACCTGTGCTGGATGTACATGGGTGGAGTTTATTTCTAACTGCTGATGAGTGCAGACATGTTTTCTCTGTACTGAAGTAAAAGACAGGAATAAAAGATGTAAATAGATTTCTGTCTGCTTCTTTCCCCTCCCTGGGGACACCAAAGGGGAGAGAGGAGCAGTTGGTGTGTTTTCCTCACAGCCTGAGGAAAATCGCCGGAACCGACCTCGCGTATGTTTATTCCTGCCGGGAGTCGCCGGAGGGAGGTCTAAGGAATTCAGCCGGTGCCTGAACAGATAGGCACATACCTCAAGACGGGCCAGAATTCCAACAGTATTAACCATTCCTTGAGTGCTTTGTAATATTTTGCAGTTAAGCCGTCTGGTCCTGGTGATTTCCCCAATTGCATATTCTGAATGGCACCCTCTATTTCTTGTTCTGTAATTTTCTCATTTAAAATCCTTTTGTTTTTTTCTGAAATCTTTGGTAGTCCGTATTTTTTAAGAAATTCCTCTGTCTCTTGTTCATTTATAGGCCCTTGTGCGTACAATTTCTTGAAGAAACTTTGAAAACAATTACTTATCTCATTTGGTTTGGTAATAAGTTTCCCATCTATTTCCAAGGATGTCACAGTATTCAACTTTTGTCTCTTTTTCAATTGCCATGACAGCAATTTCCCACATTTATCTGCCGATTCGAATGTCTTTTGCCTCATTTGCTTTATCTTCCATTCTATTTCTTGGTTCATCAGTTCCATATATTGCGTCTGATAATATTTTATTTCTCTTAAAATCTCATGAGACTTTGGTTTAGATCTCAATTTCTTCTCTCCTTCTTTTATTTGTTTCAATATCTTTTCCTTCCTCTCATTTTGTTTTTTCCTCTTTATAGAATTCTGCTGAATTAGGAAACCGCGCATCACGGCCTTACTTGCGTCCCATACCATTCTTTTTTCCACCTCCGTTCTCATATTTATCTCAAAATAATCCTTCACTATTTTTTGGGCCTTTTGGTAGATTTCTTCCTCTCTAAATAGGGTGTCATTCATTCTCCATCTAAAGGTTCCAGCTGTTGTTAATTTCATTTCCATCTTTACTGCATTATGGTCGGAGCAGGTTTTTGGGCAGATTTCTGTTTTTTTCACTCTTGGTGCCAGATTGCTAGAAATCCAGATTTGATCGATTCTGGTCCAGGTCATTTTTGCTTCAGAGAAGAAGGTTCCCTCTCTTTCCAGCTATGATTAAATGGGCACAGGATATTGGTCATGATATTATGTTTGCGGACTGGGAACAGTTATGGACCACCGGTATTAAATTTACGGCATGCAGTGCCTTGAAAGAGAACATAATGAAAATGATCTATAGGTGGTACATGACCCCAGTCAAGCTTGCAAAGATCTACCATTTGCCCAATAACAAATGTTGGAAGTGTAATGAGACTGAAGGCACCTTTTACCATCTTTGGTGGACCTGCCCAAAGATTAAGGCCTACTGGGAAATGATCTATAATGAAATTAAGAAAATCCTTAAGTGGACATTTGTAAAGAAACCGGAGGCTTTTCTCTTGGGCATGGTCGGCCAATTGGTACCAAAGAAAGATAGGACATTCTTTATGTACGCAACTACAGCAGCAAGAATCCTGTTGGCAAAGTATTGGAAGATGCAAGAACTACCTACTCTGGAAGAATGGCAGACGAAGGTGACTGAATATATGGGACTGGCAGAGATGACCGGCAGAATCCGTGACCAGAGGAAAGAGACAGTGGAGGAGGATTGGAGAAAATTTAAAATATATCTTAAAAATTATTGTAAAATCGTGGTTTGATAAAATGTTAAGGGGAAAGAAACAAAGAATTACAGCTGTAAATGTTAATCTTAAGTAAATCTAAAAGAGACTTGATTAAAAAATTGACTGAAGGGTTGCTAAAAAAGAAAATGGTAAAATAAGGATGCGGTGAAAGGGAGGTATGGGGAAGTCAAATTCTGTTGTATGTTTTTGATATATGTGTTTTGTTTTGTATTGTCTTTGGTATGTTAAGAAAACTAATAAAAATTATTATAAAAAAGGGCCTTCTCTGTAGTTGGGGCCGCCCTGTGGAATGACCTCTCATCAGATGTAAACCGAAAGTAACTTCACACACAAAGAACATTCCCCGTATGTGAACAAAACACACCTCCCAGTGGGCAGGACGACACATTGAACTATTAACCCTGTAAGCTTTGATTCTCCTCACACTCCCTCTCATTCTGTACACTGGGGGAACTGTAAGTACAACCACTTACCCCAAACACAACCCTTCACAGAACTCCCCATGACGCTGGAAGCTCAAAGGTTTAGTAAACCCATCTGCCAGATTCTCCTGACTTGCACAGTACCTCAGCTTCACCAAGCCTGTCTGGACACTCTGACACACATTTTGGAAATGTTTGGTTCTGGACTTAAACTGTCCAGACTCTGCCAACTTCAAACAGCATTGATTGTTCTCCCAAACAGTGATGGGCAGGCAACAATCCCCACAGATCTCTTAGACCAAACACTGGTAAAATTCTAGTTCCCTACAGAGTTCTGATGGCACACTGAACTCAGCTTCAGTAGAGGAAACTGCAATAAGACTTTGCTTTTAGGACTTCCACCCAACTAGAGATTCCCCAAACTTCACTACCATCCCAGACACCGATTTCCTGTCTCCAAGATTTGCCCAATCGCTGTCAGTCTAGCACGTGAGCTGTGCTTCACTCTCAGCTGACAGTTTGAGACAGAAATCTTTGGTATTTTGCAGGTAACGCAGCACCCACTTGATACCATTCCAGGCACTCACACTTGGCTTTGTAGCCTCCCTGCTGAGCAGATTGGTAGCAAATGCTACGTCTGGTCTGCTCCACTGGGAGAGATAAAGCAAACTACCCAGAGCTGACTGAAAGATCTCAGCGTTTTCAAACTCAGCACATTCCCCAAGCGGACTGTCTTTCACGTAGCTTGTCTCCATGGGTGTTCTGACCCCTGCACATTCATACATCCTGAACTTCTCAAGCAACTTCTCAATCTTGCCTTTCTGACTGAACAAAAAGCTTCCATCCTCAGACCTATCTATCTGGACACCTAGGTAAACCTTCACTGGATCAAGGTTTTTTATCTTAAACCTTGCACCTGTTTCCCTGTTTGTGCCACATGGACGATGTCATCCAGAAACACCAAGACCAGCTCCTATGTCTCTCCTGACCCTTTCAGGTACAGGCAGCTGTCTGCCAGACTTCTCTGGCAACCCATGCTCTGCAGAGCATCATTCAGACACATGTTCCAATTACTGGCCGATGGTCTCAAGCCATAAATGGACTTGTGTAACTTCCACACTACATCTGGCTCATTGCCCTCAAACCCTGGAGGAGGTAGCATGTACAGATCCTCCTTCAGGTCTGAGTTCAAATAAGCAACATCCATATCAAAGTGATCCACATGATGACCTCTTTGTGCAGCTACTGTTAAAAGCATGCACAGTTTCACTCCGGGAAGTAGGAGCATACACTTCAGTGTAATGCAGCCCCTTCTGCTGAGTGAACCCTCTGGCCACTAGGCTATCCTTGTACTGTGGTTCTCCAGTCACTGTGGGTTTAATCCTGTAAACCCAGCGACAGCTCATGGCCTGCTTGCCTGCTGGCAGCTTCGTGGTGGAGAACACACCTAAAGACCTCATTGAGTTCAACTCCTTTCCCATTGCCTCTTGCCATTTCCTGGCTTCTGCTTCAGGCAACTGTTGAACTTCCTCAAAACTCTCTGGTTCGCACTGCACCAAACCAACCCACACACTAATGACCTCAAACCTCTCGGGTTTAGTAGTGTGTGTGGAACGCCTTAGCACTACTTCAGGTGCCTCCTCTGATCCACTGGGGCCAGCTAGTGTAGTGCGTCCTTGTCATCAGAAGACTCCACCTCAGACTTACCGCGTCTTCTGAACTTCTGCACTGGACTGGTGGGAGATGAAGGTGCACTCTGAGGTTCTTTTTTAATAGCCTGTGGAGATGCCCTTCCCTGTTCCTGCTCCTGGTCAGGGACCAGATCCTCAGTAGCAGGTTCAGTATCTACCTCTCCCTCCTCAGCAGAGTCAAACAGACTCTCTGAGAGAATGTCAGGATTCCCATGGATGCGTGTCCACCCACTCTGCTCACAGAACTCAGCACTTCTGCTGACTAGAACCCTTGACTGATTGCCTTCTGGATAGGCAAATCTCCACCCCTTAGTCCCTGGTTCATACCCACAAAAGATCATTTTCCAAGACCTTGGGCCACCCTTCCTGCATTGGGCCTTTGGCACAAGAACCCAAGCCTTGCACCCAAACAAATGGAAAAAATGCACCTTGGGCTTCTTACTGTGCAGCAGGAAATAGGGCATGTTCCCTACAACAGAACTGTATGAGCGGTTCAGCGTGAAGCTTGCAGCTTTCCACGCTTCCCCCCAAAAGCGCTGTGGCAACCCTGCGTCAAACAGCATGGCTTCTGCCACTTCCTGCAGTGTTCCGTTCCGACGTTCTGCAACCCCATTCTCCTGTGGAGAATTTGCGACTGTCAATCTGTGGCATATCCCTTTCTGGCGAGAGAAAGCCTGCAAAGCAGACCCAGTGAATTCCCCACCGCAATCTGATTGAAAACTACACACCCTCAGGGGGAATTGTAGTACCACTGCAGTGATCCACTCTTTTAACCATGTTGGCAGTTTCACTCTTGTCCTTAAGACAACCAACCATTTCGGGGGAAATCATCAATCAGAGTGAGAGCAAACCTAGCTCCGCCCAGACTTGCAACTGGCATAGGGCACATAAATCTGCATGGACCAGCTCAAAAGGTTTTGTGGTTACCCTGTCAGAGGTAGGAATAAGTGCACATTTTAACCTTAGCTTTCTTGCAAGCTCTTCAACCCAGAAACTTATTACATGCATTTATTTTGCATCCCTCAGTGCATTCTGGCAGCTTCTTGACATACCCCCAATTGCTGTGCGACATTCTCCTGTGCCACAAATGCTGACACATATCGTGAGTGGGAACGTTAGCACACTGGGCTTGTGCTGTCTCAGTGTCACCCTCACGTGCTTGAGGTGTTTCCAGAACAAAGAACCTTGTTCTGACATTCAACACTAACCAGGTGCTTCCCACCCCTGGAAATAGAACAGACATAATTTTCAAATCTAACCTTATAGCAATCTGTAACAAGAGAAGAAACAGACAGCAGACAACATTGCATTCCTGGCACAACATAGGCTTCCAGTTCCGCCTGTAAAAAAGGAACAAAGGTATTTCCAACAGTCATTAGCTGACTCTGCGACCCATCTGCAAGTGTGACTGCTTTTCCAGTCGAAACAGCTCTGCAGTTCCACATTCGGCCACCAGAGAGCAGCAGATGATGACTGGCACCACTGTCGATGACCCAGCGCAGCATGCTGACCTCACTGGAGCTGTCTATCACCATCGCCATAGATGCAGCAAGATGATGCGAAGTGCTGTCTCTCTCACTTCCGCTGTCACTTCCTCTCCTCGCGTTACCACGCTGGGCTCCCCCTCTTATCTGGTTGCCATGAGAAACAGCCTTGGAGGCATCCTGTGCAGATTCCTTTGCTCTCCTTGGACACTCTCGATGCAGGTGTCGATCAGAGCCGCAAACAAAGCAATGACACGTTGAAAAAGCTTTGGCTGTGTTTTCTGTCTTTACTGCTCCCTCACTCCTGGCGGCAGCTCTCCTTGAGGCTGTCCTGCTTCTGGGGATGTGGCCTTTGGCTCCCGCTGTGGTTCCATGATGAACCCTCTCCAGTTCCTGCCAAACAGCCTGGGCATTTCCAAGACCCTCAACAACTGGCAACTGTGAGCCATCCAGACTGAGCACTATAGATCCCAGGGCTCTCTGGTCCCTCCTCTGTGAGGCATTTGCCGCTGCAACTGCTGCTGCTCCAGCTCCGTCTCCAGCCTGAAGCGGAGCTGCCTCCCAGAGACCTTTGGCTGTAAGCCAGGCTTTCCGGGACCATTCCTCCCAGTTATGTCCATTGAGTCTCTCAAAAGGGACTGTGTAGGACTCTTGGCCTTCCGCCATCTTCTCCCCCAGGGCTTAGCGTACTCATGTTCCAGTAGCTCCTGGCACCCAATTCTGAAGACGAGGCCTTCACCAGTGAGCTCCATGGCCTCAAGCCTTAGGCAGGATCTCCAGCTGGACCTCCTGCTCCCCCACACACAGGCACGACGTGGCTGAATCCATAACCTGTTGTTATGCAGGCAACTGCCACAACCTGTGATGATTTCTGGATGTCCTGTACGCTTCCTTGTGCTTCTGGACTTTCCCCAGCTTCGAGCAGAGTATCGCAAACAGTGGAGTGTGCTTGTGCGGGTGCAAAAATGACAGTCCGTACGCAGGCTTCTTTCTAATCTAAAGAAGCTTTAATGTACATGTAATGGTTGTAAGGGGTTACTTGTGCGTAAGTTGCCTGCTAGTTGTGTTCGACTGCCTGGTTCACCATGCCTTGGCTGCCAGCCCACACTCCGTGGCCGGTCAGTCGCTTGCAGAATCTGTCAGTGGGCGTTTCTTGAACCTTTTCCAGCATAAGAGCTGTTTGACGCCAAGTCTCCTCCTACTTTCCCTGCGCGGAACTCGTCTGCGCAAGTAAGGGGAAGGCAGGGGTGTGCCAGCGCTCTCTCCACTAGTCTCTGATGCAGGGTCTTGGAGACCAGTCTCCAATTCCTCCATCTCCCTCCCTTCTCTACTGGTGTTGTGCTGAATTCCTTCCCCCCTGCTGGTCCCCTCTCCGGCATCACTCTGGAGCCCTGCCTCCGCCTCTCGCTCTGATGTCAGTTCCCTGACAGTACAGCATAGCAAATAAATCATCCAGGAGAAAGAGCAGGCATCCTCCCTTTTGTCAGTGAAAACCGAAAGTAACTTCACACACAAAGAACATTCCCCATATGTGAACAAAACACACCTCCCAGTGGGCAGGACGACACATAGAGCTATTAACCCTGTAAGCTCTGATTCTCCTCACAATATCTGATCACTTGGGGATAGAATACCTCAGCACGCAGAGGTTCCATTTAGCTATCCTGGCTTAAGAAACAGGAATATCCTTTTGTACCAGATTCAGATGACTGGCCCATCTAGCCCAATACTGTCTTCTTTTACTGGCAGCAGCTTCCCAGGGTCTCAGGCCTTCCTAGAACCTGCAACCTGATCCTCTGGAGTTGATGTGGAATGAACCTGGGTCTATACACATGCAAAGCAGTTGCTCTACCTCTTGGTCAGGGGGTAAACAGCCATTAACAAATCTCTCCTTCTCCTCCATGAATGTGCATAACACCCTTTATATAAAAAAGTCACCCAAGTCCATAATAATAATAATAATAATAAATTTTATTTATATCCCGCCCTCCCCAGCCGAAGCTGGGCTCAGGGCGGCTAACAACAATCAAAATAATCCAACATTCTAAAAACATTCATTATAAAATTAATTAAAATCAAATTAAAATCAAATTGATGGCAACCATTAAGCAAAATTCTGTGCAGATTGCCAGAGGAGGGGGTCAGGCTGCGTCCTGACCAAAGGCCTGGTGGAACAGCTCTGTCTTGCAGGCCCTGCGGAAAGATGTCAGGTCCCGCAGGGCCCTAGTCTCTTGTGACAGAGCGTTCCACCAGATTGGAGCCGCGGCCGAGAAAGCCCTGGCTCTAGTTGAAGCCAGCCTAACCTCTCTGTGGCCTGGGAACTTCAGGATGTTTTTATTTGCAGACCGTAAATTTCTCTGTGGGACATACCAGGAGAGGCGGTCCCGTAGGTACGAGCGTCCTAGGCCGTATAGGGCTTTAAAGGTTAAAACCAGCACCTTAAACCTGATCCTGTACTCCACTGGGAGCCAGTGCAGCTGGTATAGTACCGGATGAATATGATCTCGCAGCAAAGACCCCATAAGGAGTCTCGCCACGGCATTCTGCGCCCGCTGGAGTTTCGGGGTCAGTCTCAAGGGCAGCCCCACGTAGAGCGAGTTACAATAATCCAGTCTGGAGGTGACCGTCGCGTGGATCACAGTGACTAGGTCAGGGCGAGAGAGATAAGGAGCCAACTGCTTAGCTTGGCGGAGATGAAAAAATGCCGCCTTTGTTATAGCTGTAATCTGGGCCTCCATAGAGAGGGAGGTATTGAAGATTACACCCAAACTCTTAATGGACGATGCTGGCACTAATTGCACCCCCGCAAGAGATGGGAGTTGCCCCCTCAATCCCATATCGCTCCGTCCCAGCCAGAGGACCTCTGTCTTCGAAGGATTTAACTTCAACCGGCTCCCACGTAACCATCCAGCCACAGCTTCCAGACATCTGGTCAGTGTGTCTGGGGCCGAGTCAGGATGGCCGTCCATCAACAGATAGAGTTGGGTGTCATCGGCATACTGATGGCAACCCAGCCCAAAACTCCGGACAAGCTGGGTGAGGGGGCACATAAAGATGTTAAAAAGCATCGGGGAGAGAATCGCACCCTGAGGCACTCCACACACCAAGGAGTGGTGCGATGACAATTACCCCCCAAGCGCCACCCTCTGTCCCCGACCAGAGAGAAAGGCGGCAAGGCGGTGGTCCAGGAGTTCGTGATCGACCATGTCGAAGGCTGCTGACAGGTCTAGAAGAATCAGCAGCCCCGACCCGCCTCGATCCAGCTGCCTGCGGAGATCATCTGTTAGGGCAACCAGAGCCGTCTTGGTCCCATGACCAGCGCGGAAGCCGGACTGGAATGGATCGAGAGCCGATGTCTCTTTTTTTTTTTTTAAAAAAAAGATCTTTAATAAAGTTTCAAAAATTATATAAAAACAAAACAATAAGACAAACAAAACACAAACAAAAACAAGTATAATTTCAATCCCTTATTTTCTTATAACTTACTTCCCCGACCTCCTCATACCTCCCCCTTTCTGTATTCCAGTTTCTAATTATTAATTCAGCAAATCCTCTCCCTTATTTTTCATTTGATTTTTAACCTTTCTTTTCTTTTTACTTAATCATTACAGCTGAAAACCACTTAATTTCTAAACCAACGTCATTCTAACATTCGTTAATTTTGCAATGTTTCCTAAGATAATCCTTAAATTTCTTCCAATCTTCTTCTGCCGTCTCTCTTCCCTGGTCTCAGATTCTGCCAGTCATTTCTGTCAGTCCCATATAGTCTATCACCTTCATCTGCCATTCTTCCAAGGTGGGTAGATCTTGTGTCTTCCAGTACTTTGCAATGAGTATTCTTGCTGCTGTTGTAGCATACATAAAGAATGTTCTATCCTCCTTTGGCACCAATTGGCCGACCATACCCAGGAGAAAGGCCTCTGGTTTCTTCAGGAAGGTATATTTAAATACCTTTTTCATTTCATTATATATCATTTCCCAGAAAGCCTTAATCTTTGGGCATGTCCACCAGAGGTGAAAGAATGTACCTACAGTCTCTTTACATTTCCAGCATTTATTATCAGGCAAGTGGTAAATTTTTGCAAGCTTGACTGGGGTCATGTACCCCCAAAAATCATTTTCATAATATTTTCTTTTAAGGCATTACATGCCGTAAATTTCATACCAGTGGTCCACAACTGTTCCCAGTCAGCAAACATGTTATGACCAATATCTTGTGCCCACTTGATCATAGCTGATTTAACCGTTTCGTCCTGCGTATTCCATTTCAACAGCAAGTTATACATTCTTGACAAATTTTTGATTTTGGGTTCTAACAATTCTGATTCCAATTTTGATTTTTCCACCTGGAAGCCAATCTTCCTGTCCAACTTATAAGCCTCCATTATTTGATAATAATGAAGCCAGTCTCGCACTTTATCTTTTAATTTCTCAAAACTCTGCAATTTCAATTTATCCCCTTCTTGTTCCAGAATTTCCCAATATTTCGGCCATTTGGACTCCATATTGAGTCTTTTCACAGCCTTTGCCTCCATTGGCGACAACCAAGCCGATGTTTCATCCAGAAACCTACCAAGCTGTTCAGCAACCGCTCTCTCAATCACCTTACCCAGGAATGGAAGATTCAAAACCGGGCAGTAATTGGATAGATCTAAGGGATCTAATGATGTTTTCTTTAAGAGCGGACACACCACTGCCTCCTTCAGTTCCCCTGGGAATATCCCGGTGCCAAGGGACAAATTGATGATATCACCCGGGGGGTCCGCACCTCGTCTGGACATGCTCTAATCAGCCAAGACGGGCACGGGTCAAGAGGACAGGTGGTGGGCTTTCCAGCTCGGAGGAGTCTGCCCACATCTATACCGACGCCAAAGATCAAATCCAGTGTGTGGCCTGCTTGATGTGTGGGGCCCGAAACAAACTGGGAGAGCCCTAGTGTCGCCATGGAAGACACCAGGTCCAGAGCCTGTGAGGAGGGAATGGCATCAGCATGATGTTGAAGTCCCCCAATACCAATAGGTTAGGGAACTCCAAGGCCCAGCCGGCCACCGCCTCCAGCAGGCCTGACAGGGTGGCTGCTGGTGCGCTATGTGGCCAGTACACCAGCCAGACAGCCAAGCTCACCTCGGAGCCCCACACTAGGCCAACACATTCAATGCCGGGGATCGATGGCGATGGTAGAGCCCTGAAAGAACAATCTTCTCGGATTAATAATGCCACCCCTCCCCCCCGGCCCACAGTCCGCGACTGGTGGAGGACGGAGAAACCCGGGGGCGCCATCTCTCGTAAGGTAACAGTATCCCCTTCGCGCACCCAGGTCTCCGTCACACAAGCCAGGTCGCAGGGTGGCGGTTTTGTTGCCTATAGACCTGGCATTGCACAACACCAGTGATGGAGGTGAGTAATCCTTGCTCACCCTACCTTCGTCCCTCGGGATGGGGCGCAAATTGGAAGGGGTACGAGCATATCCGTATCTCGATCCCCTTCGCCTATGACATCTGCCCCCACCGCCATACTGTGGCATCTGAATATAGACTGCATTTTTAATCAAGACTTATATTGGCTTATATCTTGATCAGGTTCCTAAATTAAATGGGCTTAGATTTTCAAAGGTTTCATGCCAGGCAGAAAAAACCTTGGCAAGAGGTTTTCTCCTAAGACAAGAGGGCCCCATTGATTTATGGTAGAAAAAACAATTCTCAAAGTCATAAAAAGGGAGAATTACATATGCTGCCCCAAGGCTGAAAAAACACTATTAAGAATGGGTAAATAGTAAAATAATACCAATGTGCCTCCCAGTAAAATGAGCCATATCTTCTTCCTAAGGTTGAAAGGCCAAGAGCAAATGGTTTTGAAAAACAACTGGCTGGAGAAGGGGGGGAGTGTAAACAGGGGAAGAGACTTTTTCTTCACTTTTTATTTTGAGGCTGTAAACTGTTCCTTCCTTTTACTTTGAGGAGATTTATCCTTCTAAAAAGCTATATATGATAATGTATGAAATATATTAGCTTAAATATATTGGCTTAAATGTAATTATGCAAAGGATTTAAGAAATGCTAGATTCATAGAGTCATATTGCAATAGGAGACCAGAGGGGCAAATGAGCCTAGCCCCCCCTTGCCAGACAGGAGACGCCATCGAACACTTCTGATATATAGTTGTCAGGCATTTGTTTAAAAGACCCTCAAATGAAGGAGATCTTTCAATGTTGATGTGAACTCAAGATCCTTGACATCTGTTGAACATAAAAATGTAAGATTAAACATTTGTTTTAGAAGGCAATAGGGCAAGAGGTGAGCTGGTAATTAAGATTCCATGTAAGATATATTATTACTTATATGTCAAATATATAGCTCTTTGTCTCCCTTATAAGGATAGAAGGAAATGGGTGTATCTTTTTGTGATTAGTTATAGCAATCAGCCAATAGGAAATCCAACCAGGCTGATTGAACAGAGGCAGCCCAGGAGGAGCAAAGGGGGCTGGATTAAGGGAATATAAGTGCTGGCCATAATGGCAGGAGGCAGGCCAGAGCTTGGTAACCATATACCACTGAGCCTCTCATTTATTTGTCTGACAAATAAATTATTATTTTAATTTCTCTGTTGCTGCGTTGAATATTTCATTCCAGCTAAGCGTTAACCACAAGCAGGGTGCTACATTTTATGGTGCCTGCGACTCGGATAAGTGGTCTGCTGGAACGCAGCCCCTTCGCCCTATTGGACAGGGTACAAGAGAGAGGATCTCTAAACTGCTTCCCAGCGCGCACTGGTAAATTTTTCCAGGGGGAACGCAGAAGTCTCGTCTGTCTGATACCCTGTCCACTGACGGCGACGGACCGGGGGGGACCAGAGAAATAAACAGGCAACCAGCTAAGGGTAAGTGCACTAAGGGGTTTTGGCCCTCCAATTAATTGGGAGGAAGAGAAGTCCTGATCAAACTTCTGCGTCTCAGTAAAGGGGAACTGAGTACGCTAGGTGGCTGGGTACATCAGATGGTGATCTGGTGTAGGGCAAAGGGAAGATTGGGAGGTAGAGTGTGGTTGAAGTATCTAGCGCATTGCATGTGTGAGAAAGTACAATGTGTAGCTGACCTAAGTGTGGAGTGAGTACTACTTCGTTTCCCAGTAAGGTGTGTGTGAGTGACTGAGTGGATACTTCACAGGGCCATACAATGGGAGTTGGGGGTTCAAAGGGGGAAATACACCTCTTGAATGTATGTTAAATAATTTTAAGAAAGCCTTCTCAGGGGCATATGGAGTCAAAATGACGCCAGAGCGCTTGAGAACGTTATGTGAATTAGGGTAGCCAAAACAAAGTACTGGATGGCCATCCCAGGGAACCTTTGATATAAATTTAGTAAGCAAACTTTGGTCTAACATCACCAAAGAAACTGGAGGGTGCCCAGAACAATTTTCATATATAGATTCCTGGCTGAGCACATTAAAAAAAAAAAAAAAATCCTCCATGGATAAGGGAATGCAAAGTCCAACGATGCAAATTATTGGCTGTAAAAGCCGAAGCTAGGAAAGGAATCTTGCCAAATAAACTCAAACCCATTTTTGAGGGACCAGAGGAAGAGGTGCTTCCACCTCCCCCCTATGCTCCACATCGAAGGGAGCCTAATTCAAACCCTCCACCAGTTGTAACCCCAAGGCAAGAAACTGGAATGAATAATGGGGGTGGAGTCACAGAGCTTGATTCCTTGATAGATTATGATAAATATCTTCAGGAGGCATTGGAGTCCTATAATGAAGCCCAAGCAGAAGTGGTTATTCCACCTGTGAGTCCCAGTAGAACTCCATCTACAGTCTCTTTTAGTGGAACAACTGATTGCCTACCCCAAACCCCTGTACATCCAAGTCCTAGAGAATTATTACAGAAGTTACAGGGAGACCTTAATCGGTCAGCAAGCAATACAGCCAGGCGTATAAAGCTGCTAAAAGAACGCCTTGGGACAAATACCATCCCCTATGATTTGAGGCCCCTAGAGCAAAGTGAAGAAAAAGGTCACGTAGTAGCCCCTCTTAGAAGAGTATTTGATGCACTTGAGGAGCCTGTGCTGGTTAATGGGCAACCTGGACCACGGCCACCTCGAACTTCGACCCTGCAATGTATTCCATTCACAACTACAGATCTGATGAATTGGAAAACACCCCATCTTTCGCAGAAAAACCTCAGGCTATGATGGACTTGGTGACCTCAATAGTAATAGTCCTATTTGGACAGATTGTCGCCAGCTCCTGAATACTCTTTTCACCACTGAAGAAAGGAGAGACATAATTGAAAAGGCACAGATATATTTGCGTGAGCAGGCCAGAGTGGGAAATATTTATAATATTGACCATCATCTCCAGGACAACTTTCCCTTGGAAGATCCTAATTGGGATCCAAACAATGCAATTCACCTGGCCAGGCTTACTACCTACCGCCAGACACTTGTGCAAGGCATCTGCAGGGCATGCCAGAAGCCCACTAATATGTCTAAAGCAGGGGTGTCAAACTCAAATTCATCGGGGGGCCGCATCAACAGTTTGGTCACCCTCAAAGGGTCGGTTGTATCTGTAGGACTATGTGTCCACTCTTTATTTGTATGGTGCATGTATGGGGACATATTTATACTACTGCTGGCATTATATCACTCCGTTTCTCCTCTCTTCTACAATGGGAATAACCATGGCCTACCTCCTAGGATTGTTGTGAGATCACATTAAGTGTGTGCAGTCGGGTACTGCTGCTGCAAGGCTGAAAACAAGAAACCAGCTCCCTAAAATACAAGCTGGCAATAGCCCATTATGTGGGTCAGAGGCGGCTCTGGTGCAAGTTCAGCTTTTCTGCGGAGCTCAGAGAGGCATTTGCCACCCTAACCCACCACGCTCCGTTGGCCCCAGTGTCTGTTGCGTGTGCCCCCGGGGGGGGGGGGATGATTGCCACGAGGCTTCCGGCAGGTGCTTCACCCAGGAGGGAGAGGGCCCAGCCTGCCTCCATCTCTTACGGCCCTGCACCCCAGGGACCAGGCCGGGCTGTGCCAAGCCTGCAAAGGAAAAGCACAGGCTGCTTTAATATCCCCATGTGCTTGCTGACCCATAACACTGTTTCGTGTTCGGTGCGCACCCACAAAAAGACTTAAGTTGTCACCTTTTGAGCTCCTGTATGGGAGGCCGCCCTCCTTTGTTCAGGATATTCCAACTGACCTCAAACAAATAGGAGACCATGTGACACAGGGACAAGTGCAATCTCTCCCGTGTTTTTGTCTCTCTCCCGTGTTTGTTTGTTTGTTTATCTTAACAGGTGGGCCCTCAAGCACACGCCGTGCAGCATTGCCAAGCCGATTCATCAGCTCCAGACTGGCATAGCATATGGGTGAAAGAGTGGAAACGTGATCCACTTGCACCTAAGTGGCGTGGACCTTACACCGTCCTGCTCTCTATTCTAACAGCGGTGAAGGTAGCTGAGGTGACCCCCTGGATTCATCACTCTCGTTTAAAGAAGTCTGAAGGCAGTTGGACATGCAAAGGTGACCCCTCTAATCCTTTAAAACTGACTCTCTCCAAAAACCCCTGTATCTAGCCCTACCGGGAGCGGGTTAGGTCACGGGCAACATTTGACGACCGGCCTGCTGCAGCCACAACCTGGAAGCTGGCTGACCTGCGCACGCCTGAAGCTTGAGGAGCGTCTAAACCAGCAATTGTGAACGGGAAGATTCTCTTATACAATTGATTGACTGCCCCCTTGTGGAACAATTATAAGTGATATTACACATTGGGGATCCTTGGGATATATGTTTTGGTCTTGGTGGTTCCCCATTTCTGTCACTGGGGGAATTATATTGGGACTAATAATTATTTGCTATCACAATAAGGTAATCTTTTGTGGAAGGAATGCATATGCTAGACATCAACATGATTTTATTATTAATCCTGATCCCTTGGGAAGGGGAAGGGTCCATGAATCTGACCAAATTTGCTAAATATGGATTCCGCCATGACCACAATATGTGGGTAGGCTTAGCTGAGATGATAGCCAATGTTGCAAATAGGACTAATTGCCTTGTTTGCTCTCTTGGGCCAGATGATTCAGAGGGAGGTATGCCCTTATTACCAATACCATTAAGTGCCATTGGTATGGTAAGCAAAATGCCACACCAAACAGAAGTACAGAATTTCCCCGGTTGGAACTCAACTAAACCAATACGAGTTATACCTGTGCAAGGGGAAATCTGTGTGCATAAATCATCAGATGCAGCTGACCCTACCATGATAGGCTCTTCTCATTGCCACTATACTTGGGATTATATTAAGAATAGTCAAACCTGGGCAAACGGTACTACGTATCGAACTCGGAATACCTTGCCCTGTGCACCTCCTTTTATTTATGCATGGAAAGTGGTGTGGAACATAACTGTGACAGAAAAAGGCAATCTAACATACTGCACTGTGAACTCTCTACCTCTTTTGATATTTTCGCCTTCTGTACTCCAAGTACCAAAAACCTCAGACCCGATGGTTGTGGTGGATATGTGGAGAATGGGCATACAAGAAACTCCCTTCCAAATGGAGTGGGACTTGTTTCCTGGGATGGGTATTACCACCAATGTGGATTATGCCCACTAGTTCAGCTAAGCGAACACGAAGGAATGCTGATATTTCTCGTATAGCAGGAGGAAGTACCCAAAGTTGGAGCGGTACTGATGATTGGCCGCCAGAGCGCATTATAGCCTATTATGATCCTGCCTCCTGGAATCCTGGTGAGCTCATACAAGGGGCACGGGATCCTATTTATAATCTAAACAGAATAATTCGATTGCAAGCAGTAGTGGAACTTGTAACCAATGCAACGGCCCAGAGTTTGAGACTTATTGCACAACAGTTGGATGAAAGTAGAGCCGCCATTATGCAGCTGAAAATGGGAATGGATTATGTACTTGCCAGGCAGGGAGGCCTATGTGGAGTCTTGAACTTGACAGGGAATGCCTGTTGCTTTAACATTTCTGATAATGGTGAGGCAATCCGTGTGTTGGCTACAAAGATGGAGAATATAGCACATGTCCAAGTATAAACATGGGAAGGATGGGATATGGGATGGCTCACCAATTGGTTACCTAATGTTGCGGGACTCAAAGGGATATTATTGTCTTGCTTGTTTTTCTTGACGGTAGTAATAATGGTTTTATGTATGGTGCCATGTATCATCTCATGTTTTAGAAGTACAATTAGCAAGATGATTTCGAATGAAACTCTACCTCATATCATGGCCCTATACAGAACCATACCTCAGGAATATGATGAAGATCAAGCTATCAAGGACGCTTGGTAAGCAAGGTCCTTGAGCTTGAAAGGGGGGAATGTGGCATCTGAATATAGACTGCATTTTTAATCAAGACTTATATTGGCTTATATCTTGATCAGGTTCCTAAATTAAATGGGCTTAGATTTTCAAAGGTTTCATGCCAGGCAGAAAAAACCTTGGCAAGAGGTTTTCTCCTAAGACAAGAGGGCCCCATTGATTTATGGTAGAAAAAACAATTCTCAAAGTCATAAAAAGGGAGAATTACATATGCTGCCCCAAGGCTGAAAAAACACTATTAAGAATGGGTAAATAGTAAAATAATACCAATGTGCCTCCCAGTAAAATGAGCCATATCTTCTTCCTAAGGTTGAAAGGCCAAGAGCAAATGGTTTTGAAAAACAACTGGCTGGAGAAGGGGGGGAGTGTAAACAGGGGAAGAGACTTTTTCTTCACTTTTTATTTTGAGGCTGTAAACTGTTCCTTCCTTTTACTTTGAGGAGATTTATCCTTCTAAAAAGCTATATATGATAATGTATGAAATATATTAGCTTAAATATATTGGCTTAAATGTAATTATGCAAAGGATTTAAGAAATGCTAGATTCATAGAGTCATATTGCAATAGGAGACCAGAGGGGCAAATGAGCCTAGCCCCCCCTTGCCAGACAGGAGACGCCATCGAACACTTCTGATATATAGTTGTCAGGCATTTGTTTAAAAGACCCTCAAATGAAGGAGATCTTTCAATGTTGATGTGAACTCAAGATCCTTGACATCTGTTGAACATAAAAATGTAAGATTAAACATTTGTTTTAGAAGGCAATAGGGCAAGAGGTGAGCTGGTAATTAAGATTCCATGTAAGATATATTATTACTTATATGTCAAATATATAGCTCTTTGTCTCCCTTATAAGGATAGAAGGAAATGGGTGTATCTTTTTGTGATTAGTTATAGCAATCAGCCAATAGGAAATCCAACCAGGCTGATTGAACAGAGGCAGCCCAGGAGGAGCAAAGGGGGCTGGATTAAGGGAATATAAGTGCTGGCCATAATGGCAGGAGGCAGGCCAGAGCTTGGTAACCATATACCACTGAGCCTCTCATTTATTTGTCTGACAAATAAATTATTATTTTAATTTCTCTGTTGCTGCGTTGAATATTTCATTCCAGCTAAGCGTTAACCACAAGCAGGGTGCTACAATACCTCTCTCACCCCTCCACGGTAGCAATCCCAAGCCTCATACTAGCCTCCATTAACAAATCAAACCAAAAACAATTGTACCAACAAAACAAATCCCCACCCCACTCACCATCCAACCCCAAACCAACATAAAACGGAACAAAATAAAAATACATGTATACAGACCACCGTTCACGGTGGTACAACAAAGTAAAAACCCCTTTAAAACACTTTAAAATATATAAAAACATCTTTAACATTTGCTGCAGCAACACCAGTGTCCTTAAAACTGTAGCGGTGGCGAGTGTGGGCCCCGCCCCCTAGGCCTGGTGGAGTGGGCCTACAGGAGGAAGCGGCCTTCCTCAACCCCCACGGTGCAGCAGCAGCAGTGGTGTCCCAGTGCCTCAATGAGGCCTTTTAAGCTGTGGCGGTGGTGAGTCAGTCTGGGCCCCGCCCCCTGGGCCAGGTGGAATCAGCCTGAGGAGGGAGCGGCCTTCCCCAACTCACAGTGCAGCAGCAGCAGTGGCCATCAGTCCACCCTGTGGCAGCCCATTCCATTTGAGCTGGCCAGATAATTAGCCACCTAGGCCCTCTGTATCTCAGCAAGTGTCAAAGCCTCCTCCCTTAGGTACAGCCACTAATACCAGCTGCCCTTACCTTAGAAAAGCTGCTGCCAGTGCAGGAGTCAGGGGAGCCCAGATGCTGGGAGTTGCTGGTGTTGGATTCTTCATCAGAAAGTGGGGCTCTTGTGTTGCAGAAAGAAGAGAAAGAACAGTGAAGCTGAGAAACAATCTCCCAAGCCTGCAAGACCCAAAGCACCCCACTTTGGGGGGTATCTCTTGTTAGCAGATGCACGTAGGCAGGGGGCTTCGTCAGCTAGATACAGTTCATGAGTCACACACAGCTCACGCTTGTCCTAAAGGATGTGCAAGCAAGGCAAGGTTGGCTTCCCAACCTTCAGCAGTGGTCCTGTGTAACTTAAGAGAAATTCAGAATCACTGAATGCTTCAGTCTGGGTCGCCAGGTGCTGCTGGACTAAAACTCCCATCATGCAGAACCAGTTTAGCCAAGAGTCAGGGATGATGGGAGCCGTAGTCCTGCAACTCCAGGGAAGCCAAGGTTGAAGAACACTAACAAAGCCATAACAAGCGACAAACACCAGCTCCCTCCCAAGACCTTTTTCTACCTGTTTGCCTTGATACATGTGGCACCCACTCCTAAATCTATGCTGTTTTGGGTCCAGGGCTGCAGCTTCCCAAACTTTACCACCAAGGACGATGGAAGTAAACTTGTGAAGTAGCAGTTGAGATTGTAGCCAAAGTTAGTGTGGGGGGAAAGAAGAGTCCAAGAATCTTGATGATGAAAGAAGAGATCCCTTCCATCCACCTTCCCCCCTGAGATCCCTCACCTCAAGCTTTCCAGACTTTCCACAAATTCTCTCATATCTCAACCATGGAGAAAACCAGCATCAAATACCCCACATTACCCACTTGGCCTGACCTCAATCCCCTACTCTACTTAAGAGTGCTGAGTGGAAAGCCTGGCCATGCTTTTAGAAAGTAATCTTTCTTTCCCTCCACCCCAACATTTTTTTGGGAGGTAGAGCAGCACTATCTCTTCAAAAACATGTGGTTAGTGGTGGTGCTGTCAGCTAATTTCAGGCTGCATATATGCTATAAATTTAAAGCACATTACTTTCTTCTAAGAATCCTGGGAGCTGTAGTCTACGCCTCACAAAGCTGCAATTCTTAGCTACTAAAAACAACCTACAGTTCCCAGGATCCTTTGGGGGAAATCGTATGCTTCAAATGAGCTTTAGATTTATGATTTATGATCTTGAAACACTGGTCTTGCTGGGGGCAGCAGGGAACTTTTGCTAGTTATTATGTCCATTACATCACTTCAAAAATGTGGAAAGCCAGTCCTGCTGCATTTGGGACCCCTCCTGCTCCTTTTGCTAAGGAGTGGGGCTCTGGGCATGCATCTCCGAACCCTGCCCTGATAGCACCACTGCATACTAGAGACTCAGAGAGGTGCCTGTGATCATGTAGGAGTGATTTGTCCCACTTTGCCTCTGCTGGTGATGCATACGGCTACAGGTGAAATGTCATAGATCTTGCAAAAATTAAAAGGATCCAGCAAAGCTTCTCCATTCAAACCTGATACATTGAAAGTTTCTGATTTTAGCTTAAAAACTACCATTCTAATATAGATCTCGCAATATTGAGTACTACTTGGCCAAATTCATACTTTAAATTAATGATTATTATGATGATGATAACAACATATTATTATTATTCAATGTACCACTTAATGACAAAAAAGGCTCGATACCATGTGATGCAGTGGTTAGAGCAGACTAGGAAAGGAGAGACCCAGGTTCAAACCCCCACTCAGCCATGAGGCTCCCTGGGTTCCTTTGGGCTGATCACTCTCTTTCAAAGTAGCCTACCTCACAGGGTTGTTGTGGGAATAAACAACGGGGGAGAGAAGAACCACAAGTTACTTGGAGGAAAGCATAAAACTTTCATTATTATTAAACAACAAAGCCACACACTTCCAGCAAAAAAGAGAGAGTTAAAATAATTAACAGAGATCATAAAATGTACTGGCTGGTGCTGATCTGATCCATAGTCAGCACATCTGGTGGGTACCAAGAGATAGCTACTTTAAAGCAGTAGTCTTCCAGCTTTTTCAGACCCAGGAACTTCCTTTAGCTCAATCATACATATCCTGACCCATTTATTATTTTTCTTACCATATATTTGTATGGTTGTAGAGCTACTGTTTTGACCCACTGTAGATAAGTAGCGGATACCTGGTGCAAAAGTTTAAAGCTGATGTCTGGTGCCGGGAACTTGTGTCCCTGCAGATGTTGTTGGACTGCAACTTCCAGAAGCCCCCAGGCAACAATCAAGAATGGTGGGAGTTGTAGCCCAGCAAAGTCTGGAGGGCCACAGGTTCCCCAGCCCCACTCCCAAGTCTCTTTGGCTAAAACACCCTACAAATTAAGTCAGCTGAACTGCATTTCTGCAAACTGGAGGACACCCCTTTTCCCAGCATCGTCTAACAAGGAATCCAACACCTCATACACACCAGCTGCCCAACCTCTTCGCTCCTGGCCTGTGGAGGCTACACGCACCTCACCTCTCTTCGCTGAGGCCACACATGCGAATCCACTCAGCGCCAGTCCAGTTGTGCACCCCGCTGTAGAGAGGCGCTGCAGAGATCATGACAGCGGCTCAGTGCCAGCCAGTCTCAATCCTGTCACGGGCTCTGCCTATTGAAAAACAACAACAACAAAACACAAAGCATTAGGGCCAGATTTGACAGTCGCTGTTTTCAGCTTCTAAGGGGCAGTTCAGACAGATAAAGAGCAGGGGGGCAGTCACACTGACCCTTGGCTAAGGTGAGGTGCTGCCATGCACAAAGTTAGGCTGGAGGCAAGGGCATCTGCAGAAATGTTTTTGGGAAGGTGGAGCTAAACCACCAAAAAGGGGAAAGCAAGCTAACCTCTCTGCCGCACAAAATGAGAATAATTACCGTACTTCTTGTACTTTTTTGCCTCGTATCTCAGGCTTGAAACTTAGCTTGTTTAAAATGAAAAGCGGGGAATCTGGGAGTTATGGTTCATGGGGTGCAGGGTTGTCTCCTTTGTGGATGCCTATGGCTGGAGGAAGCATGGAACACTGCAGGAGAAGAAGTGCAAAAGGCAAAGGCACGCACGTCAGCTTGAAATTCCTTGAGCTGAGTTCTGTTCAGATAAAGAGTCATTTCCTCTCCGCACTGCCAGGCAATTAATTGCAAAGCAATTCTCAGTACAGATATGCAAGACATGAGCTGTCAAATTTCCAGACTGGGGCCACAGTGGGAAGACCATACAGGGATTGTGGGAAACCCAAAGAGGGGAGTACTGTAACTTCTCATGATGAGAAGTTAGTAGAAAACACAACACCAAGGGAAAATTCAAAGTCACTAGGAAGCTGTGTGGTGTAGTGGTAAGAGCTTGAGACAAAGGAGACCCAAGTCCAAATCCCTTGGGCCCATCGTCATGTATTAACCTAACCTACCTAACAGGGTTGTTGTGAGGAAAAAAATTGGGCAGGGAGGAGCATCATCTATGCCACCTAGATCTCCTTGGAGGAAAGATGGGGGTTGAATGCAGTATATGAAATAAAGGGGGGAGAGAGATGAGGGAAGCAAGTGTGAACTCTTTCTCCCATGCACCGTATCAGTGCTTTATATGGTTATAAGAGAGCTTGCAGATGTGTGGGGGACTTAACAAGCAAATTTCATGGTATATCGAGGGCAAGAAGAAAGCAAAGTACCATACAAAATGGGAGGCGGCACTGGGGGAGAAGCAGAGAGCACAGATGGGACAGGATCTCCGTGCACGAAACATGCCAAAAGCAGAGGCCAAGGCTGCACGGGCAGCCATGTGTTTGTCGAAAGCGCAAAGAAGGACGGGGGTCAACGGCAGAGGCACGAAGGCACCTTGAAGGATGCAGCAACAGAAACGGACATTGTTGAGTGCTTTTTTTGTTGTTGTTCCCAGGGAGGATGTGGGATGTGAGCCAGACAGAACCATTCCCAGGGAGCAGAGAAAAGGGGAGAGCAGGAATCCCTCGCAACTAGGGGAACAAAACCCAGGGGTTGAAAATTGGGTAGCGGAGAAAATAGAGAGAGAGACTCCAAGCTAGGCAGTACAAGTGCAAGTTCCCAAGGAACTACGAGGAGTTCCCTTCTGGGCAGGCAGCACGTAGGGAGGTGCCAAGTGCAGAGAGAATTCCACAAAGGAATTTGCAGAAGTGCCCTCGACCAACCCCACTGAGAAGTCACCCTGATGGCAAGCGTCCCTTCTTGGGAGTCAGGAGCCTTGAGAAGCAACAAGCACCTTCTTTCCCAATCCTCAGTATGCCACTCCCTCAGCAGGAAGATAGCCATGTACACCTCTTGGGGTCCTATAATGTCATCTTATGTAGCCTGGCAGATTAGCATGAGCCAAAGCTCCGTCTCTGCCAATCTACAGTGAACTATTACAACAAAACAGAGGCACCAGGAAAGCAGCTTGAGCCTACAAATGTTTACTCGGAAATTGCCCTGCTTTCAGCAGTTGAGGCTAACTGTGAAGAGGATGCTGCAATCTGTAGGGTCTTCCAAATTTAGTAAACACCTTAGCAATGGAGCTTTGAATATAGCTCTCATGAGAAAGAATATAGCTCTCCATTCCTCGGCCTCAGCTGCCTTTTTCAGAAGCCTGTTCCAATTGCCTGTCAGTACGCCTTTGAGCCGATGCCAACAACTGGGCTCAACAACTTCTGCCGCAACTGGAGCACTTCCAAAGACCTTCCACTCCTGGAAAGCAGGTCTAAGTGCACTGGAGCCACAAATGTCCATTGTGAGCACCAAACTCAGCAGAGTATGAACAACACGGAAGAAAGCTGTGAAGCATAACTTCTTTTATTTCTATTAGCTACTGCAAACTAAAACTAAAAAGAGGTACTGGCTTGCATGAGTGTTATAGTTCTCACTCAGCCATTTAATCTCTACAGAGATAACACTCAGACTCCCACAGAATCAGGCAGGAGCGGAAGAAGCAAAGAGCAGTTTCCGCCTCCTCCTTTCTCAAAACATCAGATCAGGAGATTATTGCAATGGGAGGGGGTGGAAATGTCCACATTGCCAGAGATGAATCCAATTCGGAACCCATACAGAAATGCTTTCTGTTTTCCTGTTTTATTGCAGAGTTATTCAAAAAGTAGCACACTTGATAATACTGGAACAATCATCGCTTGGGAGTGCTACACTTGGTCCAGGATGTTGAGGTTAAAGAGGGCTGCTGGAAGCATAGAATAGATTTTGGTATCTTACCCATAGAATTAATTCAAAGCACAACTGCATATGTCATTTAAGCTTTTGCAGGGGTTGAAAGGCTTCCGGTTTCACTGCCTCCTGAGAATAAGATAAGAGCGACAGTGAAATTTCCAGCGACCTTTATCCCATAAAAATAAAGAATTCGGCTGATAAGGAATGCATTAAGGACAAGGGGACAAAGCTAGGCTACGGAACCAACACGACGTGAACGTGCTGGTGTGGCAAAAAGAAGCCAACCCCAAAAAAATTCCCCCAAAAGACTAAAGCACAAAGAATAAAGAGCGGGGAGAAGATTTTATTTGATAAATTACAGAAATATTTCTCATTATACTTAAACAACAGCGCAGAACTGTACAATAAGTATCAAAAAAAGTGGAAGAATAACAATATTTATTCTGCAGCGGCAAGTTTGTCCTATGTGTTACGGCAAAATCTGGGTGCGAGGCTGCTCTGCCACCCAGCTCATCGGACTAAGTCCGTGGGTCCCTGCGGAGGAAAATGAGCTCAGCCGGAGACAGGAGCAAGCAGCAGAAGATCCAAGTTTATTGCGCAACAGGTTCAAGGCGAGATTGAACAGTGAGAAAGGGGTGACATGAGTTTTTGAAACTCCCTCCATGTCCCAGAATACAGTGCAAAACACGTCATGAATACATTAAAGAGAGGTTTGGTTACACAGATTAACATATGGAGGAGGGAGGGGGGAATATGCAGAGCTACACCAGATTAACATAAGGAGGAGGGAGGGGGGAATATGCAGAGCTGGAGATATGCACAGATAAACACTTCCTGGGGATGAGAAAACAATAGTCCCAAATATGCATAGTCTGCCACCTGACATTGTCTGGAGGAAAGGCTGATCAGAGCAATTTGAAAGGATTAGGGTCTTGACACCTTGCTTGAGGGATTTTGCTGGACAGGGGAAATGTGATGGAGTCCTAGGGTAATTGAGCAAACTGGCACGCTGATTTTCTATGAATTTTATAGATTTTAGTCCCTTTTGACATTGACAATTGGAAATAAATTGATATATTGTAGCGAAGAAGAAGGTGAAGAAGACATGCCCCCCCTTCCGTAACAGTCCGCCATTCGGAGATAGATTTGCATTAAAGTTCTGTAAGAACTTGCAAATCTTTTCTCCGCACCCTAAATCTCGGTGAAGGTAGGGGTGCCGTGTGAGTGGGAATAGGCCCTAATGGAAAAGGAGGTTGGTTGAGCAGGGCAACAAAGGAGGGAGCAACACGGACCAATACAATGTATGTTTACGTTATATAGATATGCACTAAGTATCCAGGCTGCAATTAGCTTTTGGTCCTTTTAAGTGCAAGTGAGCAACTTCCCATGACTGCAAGACCAGAGCCTCTAAAATAAAACCCCATAGAAAGGCCAAGGTAAAGACATTTACCTCAGGACGTGTCCAAACCTGTGCCAGCTGTGATGGGTGCCAGGCAACATGGCTAATATGAAAGCCCTAAGTGGATTCACCAGGGATTGCCACTACTGTGACACGTGAGACCACAGAAGAGCTACCTTGACACCTGAGAACACAAAATGGCGGGGGGCAAAGCAAACTGCATTTTTTCCAGTCAATAGTGGACCTTCCTGCTAAATGTAAAGCATAGACCACCACTGAACAAAATACAACAGGTGTTCCTTTATGCGATATCCTATATCCAGCTATCTGCACTACTATACTTGCAAATGGCCTTAAGAGGCATGATTTGCAAGTCCCCTTCAGGTTTGCACAAACCCACACATCTAGTACGATAGATACAAAGTTATTATTTAGTGCAAATCTATCTCCGAATGGCGGACTGTTACGGAAGGGGGGGCATGTCTTCTTCACCTTCTTCTTCGCTACAATATATCAATTTATTTCCAATTGTCAATGTCAAAAGGGACTAAAATCTATAAAATTCATAGAAAATCAGCGTGCCAGTTTGCTCAATTACCCTAGGACTCCATCACATTTCCCCTGTCCAGCAAAATCCCTCAAGCAAGGTGTCAAGACCCTAATCCTTTCAAATTGCTCTGATCAGCCTTTCCTCCAGACAATGTCAGGTGGCAGACTATGCATATTTGGGACTATTGTTTTCTCATCCCCAGGAAGTGTTTATCTGTGCATATCTCCAGCTCTGCATATTCCCCCCTCCCTCCTCCTTATGTTAATCTGGTGTAGCTCTGCATATTCCCCCCTCCCTCCTCCATATGTTAATCTGTGTAACCAAACCTCTCTTTAATGTATTCATGACGTGTTTTGCACTGTATTCTGGGACATGGAGGGAGTTTCAAAAACTCATGTCACCCCTTTCTCACTGTTCAATCTCGCCTTGAACCTGTTGCGCAATAAACTTGGATCTTCTGCTGCTTGCTCCTGTCTCCGGCTGAGCTCATTTTCCTCCGCAGGGACCCACGGACTTAGTCCGATGAGCTGGGTGGCAGAGCAGCCTCGCACCCAGATTTTGCCGTAACATATGAAAGTTGTTAAAACTACAAACACAAAGCGGCTGAACTGCTAGAGAGCAAAGAGGAAAAGACACGAAAAAATCAAGAGAAAAAGCAGAAAGAAAGACTCAACACGTGGTTTTGGATTTAAACTTTTTTTAACTTACATAAATGGCAAATATGGCATAGTGTGCTTGGAGAAAAGGCTGGACTAAGTGTGGACTCAGGAGCAGAGAGAGGAACGACGCAAGAAGGGGTGGAGTCAAAGAAACAAGAGGTCTTAAAGGAGACAAAGACAGGTATCTATTAAAAGGATTACAGAGACTGGACACAGCGACACCAAGTGGTGTAAAAAAGAAAAAGCATCCAACTTTACTCCAGTTAACTGTATAAGAGAGACTGAGTGAATTGAAGAGTGAACAGGCGATTGAATAGGGGAGGAAGGTAAAAAAAAAAAACCACTCTCCCACCCCTGGATATACAGACTCACAAACAGTCTTCCCTTCTTACTTTTTCCCCCTTTTCCCATTTCCCTTTTTTGGGGGGATCATAGAATCATAGAATCACAGAGTTGGAAGAGACCACAAGGGCCATCGAGTCCAGCCCCCTGCCAAGCAGGAAACACCATCAGAGCACTCCTGACATATGGTTGTCAAGCCTCTGCTTAAAGACCTCCAAAGAAGGAGACTCCACCACACTCCTTGGCAGCAAATTCCACTGTCGAACAGCTCTCACTGTCAGGAAGTTCTTCCTAATGTTTAGGTGGAATCTTCTTTCTTGTAGTTTGGAACCATTGCTCCGTGTCCGCTTCTCTGGAGCAGCAGAAAACAACCTTTCCCCCTCCTCTATGTGACATCCTTTTATATATTTGAACATGGCTATCATATCCCCCCTTAACCTCCTCTTCTCCAGGCTAAACATGCCCAGCTCCCTTAGCCGTTCCTCATAGGGCATCGTTTCCAGGCCTTTGACCATTTTGGTTGCCCTCCTCTGGACACGTTCCAGTTTGTCAGTGTCCTTCTTGAACTGTGGTGCCCAGAACTGGACACAGTACTCCAGGTGAGGTCTGACCAGAGCAGAATACAGGGGCACTATTACTTCCCTTGATCTAGATGCTATACTCCTATTGATGCAGCCCAGAATTGCATTGGCTTTTTTAGCTGCCGCGTCACACTGTTGGCTCATGTCAAGTTTGTGGTCAACCAAGACTCCTAGATCCTTTTCACATGTACTGCTCTCAAGCCAGGTGTCAGCCATCTTGTATTTGTGCCTCTCATTTTTTTTGCCCAAGTGCAATACTTTACATTTCTCCCTGTTAAAATTCATCTTGTTTGTTTTGGCCCAGTTCTCTAATCTGTCAAGGTCGTTTTGAAGTGTGATCCTGTCCTCTGGGGTGTTAGCCACCCCTCCCAGTTTGGTGTCATCTGCAAATTTGATCAGGATGCCCTTGAGTCCATCATCCAAGTCGTTGATAAAGATGTTGAATAAGACCGGGCCCAAGACAGAACCCTGTGGCACCCCACTAGTCACTCTTCCCCAGGATGAAGAGGAACCATTGATGAGCACCCTTTGGGTTCGGTCAGTCAGCCAGTTACAAATCCACTGAGTGGTAGCATAGTCAAGACCGCATTTTACCAGCTTCTTTACAAGAATATCATGGGGCACCTTGTCAAATGCCTTGCTGAAATCAAGGTAGGCTACATCCACTGCGTTCCCTTCATCTACCAGGCTTGTAATTCTGTCAAAAAACGAGATCAGGTTAGTCTGACATGACTTATTTTTCAGAAATCCATGCTGACTATTGGTGATCACAGCATTCCTTTCTAGGTGCTCACAGACTGTTTGCTTAATGATCTGCTCCAGAATCTTCCCTGGTATTGATGTCATACTGACTGGGCGGTAATTATTTGGGTCCTCTCTTTTCCCCTTTTTGAAAATAGGGACAACATTTGCCCTCCTCCAGTCTGCCGGGACTTCGCCTGTTCTCCAGGAATTCTCAAAGATGACTGCCAGTGGTTCTGAGATCACATCTGCCAGTTCTTTTAATACTCTTGGATGCAGTTCATCTGGCCCTGGAGACTTGAATACATCTAGACTAGCCAAGTATTCTTGTACTATCTCCTTAGTTATTCTGGGCTGTGTTTCCTCTGCTGAATCATTTGCTCCAAATTCTTCAGGTCGGATTGTTGCATTCTGGAAAATTTGTTGATAAATTCCTACCCTCTACTCCCCTCCTTCTTTTTTTCCTTGCCTCCCTTCCTGGCTTCCCTTTCCCCTTTTGTTTCCCTCACCTACCATTAATTTGGTAACAGGAATTGTTGAGCATCAACAATAATTGAAAAATAATTGGATTAATAGGAATCTCATTTGAAGAGAGTGGGTGACAAGGTGGGAGGCGAGTGGGGGGAGAGGGGGTGGAATGGAGGCGGGCAGGGGAGAAGAGTGAAAAACGAAAGGTATTCGGATTATTTAGAAATATTTGATTTTATACAGAAAGCAACAAACCCAATTGAGGGGGGGGGAATAGAGAGATAAGAAAAATTGAAAAAAGTCATTATTTTATAAATCGGAAGGTGCCAAGTTTTATTTGGAAATAAAAGATCATGCCAAGGGATTAACCTTATATAACCTCAGGGAGGACAGAGGGAAAGAGTAACAATTAAGGCTTGGGATAAGGTTTTTACTTTATCCCAAAGAAACTAATATGTCATCCAACAAAAAGTTTATTACAGGCCCAACATACAACCAACAGGGCAGAATAAATTCTGGGTTAGAACAAGAAATGGACCTGAGAGACCTCATTCTGAGTTTGAAGAACAATATAGGATACATGAAAAAGGAATTTTGTGATCTCAAAATGGAAATGAATAATAAAGTAAAAGGACTAGATGATAAATTATATAGGATGGTGTGAAAAATTGATGAAAATACAAAATCAGTTACAGAATTGAAGATTCAAGTAAAAAAAAACTCACTGAGGGAAAGCAAGAACTAACAAAATCAATACATGAACTCAAAACCAAAACACAACATTTAGAATAAATTAAAAAAAAAACCTCCAAAGAATTAAGAGAAAATAAAAAAAAGATTGGGAAAGGGTTAAAAAGGAAAATGATGACTTTAAAATAACACAGGAGACAACCTGGGATGCCTTGTCTATTCTCCAGATGCAGACTAAAGAGAATGTTCTCAGAATACACGGTGATCCAGAAATAGCTGAAGAGAATGTACAAGAAACTATCACAAGAGAAGTAGCTAATTG
This sequence comes from Podarcis melisellensis, assembly GCF_964234715.1. NCBI lineage: Eukaryota > Metazoa > Chordata > Lepidosauria > Squamata > Lacertidae > Podarcis > Podarcis melisellensis. Next base: position 12,179,463 of record NC_138535.1, read on the forward strand.
GCTAGAAGTAGAAGAAGATTTGATATCAGAAAACACAGAGAATGTATTCAGGGTAAACTCTAGAAAAGCAAAGGCAAATAAATGGCCTGAGGATTGCTTAATTACATTCTCATTGAATAAACTGAAGAATAGGGTCTTACAACATAGAAGAAAGAAGGCATTTAAAATAAAAGGAGAAGACATCATAATCTTGAAAGAAATCCCCCCCCCATCTGCTTAAAAAGAGAGAAAAATATCAATTCCTGACAAATGCCCTAAAAGCAAAATCTATATTTTTTAATGGGAATTCCCAGAGGGAATCGCCTTTAATTTTAAAGGAAAAAGAAGATTGATTTAGAAACAGTAGAAGAAGCTGAAAAATTCTACAGAACATATAAAAATGAGCTAGGGGGCAACAGACAGACAATAGCAGAAAGTCCAGCCTAAAATATAAGAACTATAAGAACACTAATCTAGAATACATTAGGAACGTGATTGTAGAAGGTGATTTGACATTCAATAAAGTATTATACACTGACTTGCTAATTTACAATATTAACACTGACTTGTTAATATTGTAAATAAAAATTATTGTAACAAATTTTAACGAATAAAAATGAATCTAAAAATTATGTTGTGGAACGTTAATGGTTTAAACGAAAAGAAAAAAAGTAACAAAGTACAACACATATTAATGAAACAAAAGAATGATGTCATCTGCTTACAGGAGACCCATGTTACAAAAGACCACAAAAGAGTGCTAATAAATCCTAAACTAGGAAAAGAATTCATCTCTGTCCAGGTAAAAAAAAGAGGGGTAGTGGTCTATGTTAGACCATGCTTAGAGCCAGAATTAATATTTTCCGACCCAAACAGAAGAATAATAATACTCAAAATTCAAAGCCAAGGAGAAAAAATTATTATAGTAGGGGTGTGTGCCCCTAACGAGGAAAAGGCAAAACAAATTTAAAAACTAGAAACGAAGTTGTTAGACTATATGGAAGAAGAAATAATATTTGTCAGGGAACTGACATCGGAGCCAGAAGTGGAGGCAGGGCTCCCAAGCGATGCCGGAGAAGGGCCAAGCAGGGAGAGAGGGAACTCATCGGCTGGGGAAGGAAATCAGCGTAACACCAGGGATAAAGGGGGGCGGATGAGGAAATCGGAGAGGGGGCTCCAGGACTCTTTGCCGGAGACCAGCAGAGAGAGCACAGGTCCTCCGCTACCCACACCCACCCTGCGCAGAAGACTTCCACGCAGGGAAAGTAGGCGTAGACTTGGCGTCAAAGAACTTCTTTGCTGGAAGAAGTTCAAGAAACGCCCACTGACGGATTCTGCTAGCGACTGAACAGCCATGAAGCGAAGGGCTGTCCAGCCAGGAAAGGTTTAATCAGACTACCTAGCCAGGAGTGGCGGCAACTTACGCACGAGCAACCCCATATAACCATTACAATATTATTAGGAGATTTTAATGGGGTTATAAACCCACAACCAGATGGAATGGGAGAAAATAATAGACAAGGGAAATTACCATCCAGTTTTGTGAATATGATTGAGAGCTTGGAACTAAAAGATTCTTGGAGGTATAAAACATGAGCTAGAAAGAGATTATACGTATTTCTCTGAACCAAAGAAATCAGCTAGCAGGATAGATGCTATATGGATTTCTACAGACTTGCTTAGAAGGATTGAGGAGTCACAGATTTTACCAAAAACAATTTCAGACCATTCAGTCCTCTTAGGCCTAAAATCAGATTGGAGAACAGGAATAAGGAGAAGGCAATTGAATGAATCTTTATTGAAAGATGAAAAATAATAGAAGATGCTAAAAACACACTAAAGGAATACTTCGAATTAAATAACAAGTAAACGAGCGATATCAGAACAATATGGGATGCAGGCAAGGCGGTTATTAGAGGATATTTTATAAAACAAAATGCCTTACAAAGAAAAGAGAGCAATAGGACTTCAGTGTTGGCTGCCCGTTCTGCTGGAAGGGTGAGCTCTTTCGCTTGAAAGAGCACCGGTGCTTTGAAGGTTGAAGGTTGGGGAAACCACTAGAGCGATGCGGTACCTCTTAGAAACCTCGGATTGAGCATTCCGAGGACTTGGTGTTCCTGCGGGTGCCTGGAATGACTCCCTCACTCCCTGGTAAGCTCTTGATAAGGCCTCCGAGAGCGGGTGGGGTTGGAGACTGAGGCACTTGGGAATAGACTCGCTTCCTTCATCACATGAAGCTCTGAGTCCGGCGATCGTGAGCGGCCAATTTCTCCAAGCAACTTTGATTGGAAAAGAGTGAGTAATAAATTAAAAATCTGGACATTTATTTGGAAAGGACAGGGGCTTAAAAAAAACGGAGGTCAGTCCCTTCCTCTGATTAAGAGACAAAACAGCTACATTAGCCGAAGCCGCGATCTAAGATTTACGACTTTCTAAAGACTTTCAAGTTAACCTTTGTATCCCTCCTGCTAGCAGGGGGAAGGGGGGAGATACTTTTCAGACTTTTTTTAATCCTTGCAGACAGTTTGGATTTACGAGGTATTTTCTTTGTGGAAGCAGACTACTCAGTCGGGGAGACTAGACTCCATTGTGACGTTGTAAAGAAAAGGACACGTTCAACGTTTGTTTTCCTACTTGGGGGGGGGGGAGTAACTGCAGCTGCCCGAACTCAAAGGTTTTTCCTTTTCCCTTTCTCTTTTAAACCGTACCCCTACCCCCAGATATACCGTATTTTTCGCACCATAGGGCGCACCGGACCATAGGGCGCACCCAGTTTTTTGGGGGGGAAATAAAGGGGGGAAAATTATTTTCCCCCAGGCACGGGGCTGGGGTGGGGGAAGCTCGAGTTTCCCCCGACCCCAGCCCCCAAAACAGGCAGCTCTCTGCAAACCGTGGGAGCACTCCCGCTGCTTGCGGAGAGGTCCGCGAAGCCTGGCTGCGCTGAGCTCAGCGCGCGCAGGCTTCAACATGCAGGCAACTCTCCGGAAGCAGCGGGAGCGCTCCCGCTGCTTGCGGAGAGGTCCGCGAAGCCTGGGCGCGCTGAGCTCAGCGCGCGCAGGCTTCGGCATGCAGGCAAGTCTCCGCAAGCAGCGGGAGCCCAGCGCTGGGCTCCCGCTGCTTGCAGAGAGGTGTGCGAAGCCTGGAGAGCGTGAGGGGTCGGTGCGCACCGACCCCTCTCACTCTCCAGGCTTCAGCGAAAGCCTGCATTCGCACCATAGGACGCACACACATTTCCCCTTCATTTTTGGAGGGGAAAAAGTGCGTCCTATGGTGCGAAAAATACGGTAAATGGTAAATTGTGACTGTGTTATTAACTTCTGGGGAATTAAGGAAGGATTACAAGTTAGAGAGACTGTTGACTTGTATATTAAGACTGGTGGAGAGGCTTGAGAAGAGAAACTGTCTGTCTCCTTATCTCACCTTTGTGTTTGAGACTGACCTTGAACAAAAAATTGCAAGTTATGGATGGGGGAGAGAAAGGAGAGAGGACAGAGAAAACAAAAACCAAAGCAAGGAGGGATTCTAAGTCACCATCTTTTGAGGACTCTGTGTTGCAATTGCTTCAGGAAATTAAAACAGAAGTAAGAGGAAATCAAAAGTCTATACAGGAACTAAAAAGTGACTTTGCTCAATTAAGACAAGATTTGACCCAAGTTAATTCAGATGTATCAGCACATGAGTCAAGGCTGGCGCATTTGGAAACTGTGAGAATTGCTGACTTAGAAGCAATTCAGCGACAATCTCAAATTTCAATTGCATCTCTGCAGCTAAAACAGAGGGAATGCAATCTGAGATTGAGGGGCGTACCTCAGAAAGAGCAGGATAATTTGAAGGATTGGTTAATTGAAGAATATGCAGTGTACTGGGGCCTCTCAAAAGAAGAATTAAATTCCTGGATTGACAAGGCCTACAGATTTGGACCTAAAAAAGATACTAAGATGACACATGACTGTATGGTGATTTTTAAAACTAAGAGCAGAGAGATATTATTTTAGGCCACCATTATAAAATAAAAATTAAAGATAGATGAGAAGGGAATAATTCTGTTTAAAGACATTCCGACATACTTTTTTTAAAAAAAGAATATTTATTAAAGTTTTCAATAGTAATACAATAAAAATCAAAAAGAAAACAGAAAAAATAACAAAAATACAAAAATGAAAATAATTAAAAACACACAAAGTTTCCATTACTTATTTTCCATTAACTTATTTCGAAGACCTCCTCGTACCTCCCTTTTTTGTATTCCAATTCAAATTGTTAATTCAGCAAATCCTTATCAATAAATTTTAACCTATTTCTAAACCTTTTTTTCCATATTCTCTTAAAGCATTACAGCTGGAAACCACTTAGTTTCTATCCGACATCATTCTAACATTCATTAATTTTGCAATATTTCTGTAGATAGTTGTCAGGGGCTCAGGAGCAGAGGCACAGGAGAGGGAGGAAATGGAGAGCGAGGGGGAGGAATCCGAGGGGAGCGTAGGCGATGACAGTGGTCCGAGGGATTCCCTGAGTCTCTCCAGCGAATCAGAAGATTCACAGAAGGGGGCGCCTATGGCCAGGGCAAGGGGGGTACCAAGGGGGACACCCCAGAAGGAAGGGGCCAGAGGGGACTCAGAGAGCAGCAGTTGGAAATCAGGACCAGCTTCCCCACCGGAGCGCAGTGGGGGGGGGAGGAGTCCCAGGTATCGGGACCAGGGTGTTCACCACCAGCGAGAGGAGATGAGTCAGGATTGACCACGCCTCCATTGGAGAGCGCGGAAACGGTCAAGAGGAAGGTTGCCCACTGGGCGCGCGCGCCAAGTTCAAATGTACAGGCGAGCGGCACAGCAGGTAGCCCGGATAGGGAACCAGGTCCTAAAGCCCGCTGAAAGGAGGGACAAGAGTCAGGGGGGTCAGCGTCAGAGGAGTCCAGGAAGGAGGAGACCCCGGGGGCAGATGGACCCAGAGGAGGAAAGAACAACAGAAGAGGTGGAGTAAGGCCAGGGTCTTAAACTGGTGTATAGGGGGCGGAGACTCAGACGGAGCTTCGTCGGTCTAGGTTCTAGACGTAGAGCTGCACGCTGCGGCTTGTAAATGGAAACTGAACTTCAATAAAGACTTTTGTACATTACAACCAGCTAGCGTTGGTCCTCTGTGAGCTGGGACCTGGAGGCAGCTCTGACAGTAAGCTCCGTCCCCTAAAACCTCGCAACGTGAGTGGACGCAGCGAGGGGCGAAGATTGGTGCTTCGCGAGCTCACAAAAGCAGGACAGGATGACTACCGAAGAACGAATGGTAGCCCTGCAAAATGCAGTGACACAACTTAACGCGGAGATACTAGCAGCCAGGAAGAGGGAAGAAGATACTGCTGCTACCTGCAGGGATCTGCAAACCAGGTTTGAAATGTTGACTAAGCAGGGGCTACCGGGAGCCAGACCAGAGGGGATTGGGCTGGGAAAGAGAGGAGGCAGCCTTGTGTCTCATTTCGATGGGAGTCTGCAGCAGTACCCTAACTTCAGAGCAGACGTGGTATTTGCGCTACAGTTGCTGGAGAAGGACTTTAGAGATGAGCAGGAGAAGGTGGGCTTTATACTAACTCATCTCCATGGAGAAGCTAAAGCGTGGCTGCGCAATCTGTGGAGAGATGAGGATCCCGCTCTCCGAAGTGCGGATGCCTTCATTAAAGCGATGGATGTGTGTTTTTTATCTACAATAGACGTAGATATCGCCAGAAAAGAGATACATGGACTGAAACAAGGGAGAGCCACTGTAAGGCAGTATCACTTCCGCTTTTTTGCATTGGTCAACGCGCTGGGATGGGAGAAAGATTCAGCTGCGGTCAGAGACCTTTTCTGGGAGGGGTTGAACGGAGCTGTGAAAGACGAAATTGCTAGGGGGGAACGACCCCAAAGCACTCAGGAAGTTGTCCAGAGAGCGCTAACGGTTGGGGTGCGTCTGGAAGAACGTCCGTGGAGCAAAGACAAAGGGCGTTGGGGACGCACGCCGGCGAGAGCACCTCCCTTCTTTCCCAGGGACGCAACGCGCGCTCAATCCACGCCTCCGCTGGGAGGGGGAGAGGAACAGATGGAGATAGGTGGTGCCAGGGCTCAGTCAGCAACCAGAGCCCTAACACCGGGAGCAGTCAAAGCGAAGCCTCCTAGAGGGAACAGGAAGTGTTACATCTGCGACAGTGCTCAGCACATGGCAAAAGAGTGTCCCCAGAGGCTCCACAAGCACACTGCAGCCTCAGCAACAGTAACAGAAGCAGTTCAGCAGAAAGAACCACAGCAGGGAAACGACGGAGTCTGGCTGGAAGCAGAGGCACTGGGGCCCAGCCAGACGAGTCAGTGAAGCAGTCCCCAGAGATTTTACAGCCCACAGACCCACTCCCGCCCAAACCAGTGGTGCAACTCACTGCATCGCTCCAGCTACCCAATGGACTCACTATGGAAGTGCCCATTACGATCGACTCTGGTAGTAATGCAGACTTTATAGGACTGGATTTCATCAAGCGACATCGCATAGCGCTCCTGCCAGCCACGATGCCCCTGAAAGTTGTCACGGTCGATGGAAGAGAATTGCTAGGGGGGCAGGTGGTCAAGCAAATGCCGCCGATGGTGATGCAAATTGGAAATCACCGGGAAGTCATCAGCTTCAATGTCACCCAACTGTCGGACACGCCTGTAGTATTGGGCATGAGTTGGCTGCACAGGCACAGCCCGGCATTGGCATGGTACCAGCGCCAACTAACTTTCGGCTCCTCCTACTGCGCAGAACACTGCATCCTGCCTAGCCCGGAGGGGGAAGAGGATGACCCGCAGCTACGATTAGGCACGCTGCAAGCAGTGCCCCACAAGTACGCAGCGTTTTTGGAGGTTTTCTGCGAGAAGGAAGTGGACAAGCTGCCTCCCCACAGGTCCTATGATTGCAAGATTGACCTCCTGCCGGGGGCGATGCTGCCGACCGGGAAACTGTATTCCATGTCGGAAGACGAACTGCAAGAACTCAGGGAGTTCATAGATCACAACTTGAAGCGCGGTTTCATCCGGGAGTCCAAAGCAGTGGGGGGCAGTCCCGTGTTTTTCGTGAAGAAAAAAGACACGCCCCAAAAAAGGCTTGTGGTTGATTACAGAATTTTGAATTCGAAAACCAAGCCCACGGCCTTTCCCATGCCCAAAATCGACGACCTACTCGCGACGGTGAGGAAAGGACGCGTCTTCACCAAGTTGGATCTGCGAGGGGCGTACAACCTTATTCGCATACGGGAGGGTGACGAGTGGAAGACAGCCATGTTCACGCCCCTGGGCACCTATGAATACAGAGTTATGCCGTTTGGATTACAAAATGGCTCCCACTATTTCCAAGCCTTCATGCATCACGTGTTAGCGGGACTCCTCTACAAGAAGTGCGTCTGCTTCCTGGACGACATCCTGATATTCTCAGAATCGCAGGAGGCTCACGAGAGGGACGTCAAGGAAGTTCTGCACAGACTACGGGAGCACAGACTGTACGCCAAACTGGAGAAGTGCCAGTTCGACATGACAGAGGTGGATTTCCTGGGCTACAAATTGTCCGACAAGGGGCTCGCCATGGACAGCGCCAAGGTCCGCTCAGTGTTGGACTGGAAGAGCCCGCGCAATCGGAAGGAGGTCCAGAGGTTTGTCGGCTTTGCCAACTTTTATCGCAAGTTCATCAAGGAGTTCGCTATGCAGACGGCAGCCATTACCGACACTCTCAGCTCCAAGAAGAAGAAGTTCATCTGGACGGAGCAGGCGGAGCAGTCCTTCCAGAAGCTCAAGCGTCTCTTCGCGTCCGAAGAGCAGCTACCGCATGTGAACCCCAGCAAACCGATGAGGGTTGAAACGGACGCCTCAGACAGGGCCGTGGGAGCGGTCCTGTTGCAGCAAGATCCGCAAGGGGACTGGAGGCCGTGCGCTTTCTACTCCAGGAAACTCAGCAAGTCGGAGCAGAACTACGCCATCTGGGACAGGGAGTTGCTGGCCATTCATGCAGCATTCAAGGCGTGGCGGCACTTCCTCATCGGAGCCAAACACACAGTGCAGGTCCGCACGGACCATAAGAACCTGGACTACTGGCGCACGGCAAGGTTCCTGAACCAGAGGCACATACGCTGGGCGGAGTTCTTTGCGGATTTCGACTTCAGGATAGAGTACATCCCAGGAGACAACAACGTCATGGCGGATGCACTGTCCAGGAAGCCGCAGTATCTCGAGGAAGCGGCACCGGCGGCGGCCAAGCACATTTTCGCACCGAAAGCGTGGGCGTGCGCTTCGGCCACCGTGGACCAGGACGCCGTGCGTCGCGCGCTGCAGGCGGACTCCTTCGCACGAGCCAAGATTTAGGTGGTGCGCAGTGGCACAGCGAAGGACGACGAGTTCCAGATACGCGACGGACTGCTCATCCGCAAAGGGGCCCTCTATGTACCGGGAGACGACCTCCGCGCGAAGGTACTGCAGCAGTTGCACGACGCACCCACCGCCGGGCACTATGGCAAAGAGAAGACTGTAGAATTAGTAGCCAGAGACTTTTGGTGGCCCAAGATGCGGGGGGAAGTTGCGGATTACGTCACGAGGTGCGACACATGCCAAAGGGCCAAACCAGTACACAGACCGCCGGCGGGACTGCTGGAACCGCTGCAGACCCTGCTCGAACCGTGGGAGAGGGTGGCTCTGGACTTTGTCACAGATCTACCCAGCTCGCGGGGCAAAACAGCAGTTCTCGTGGTGGTGGACATGTTCACCAAAATGGCCCACCTCATTCCGTGCACGAAGGTGGCCACAGCGGAACAGACCGCCAAACTGTTCATAGACCACGTGTTCAAGGTTCACGGTCTACCACGGTCTATCCTGTCCGACCGGGGGCGCCAGTTCATCTCGAACTTCTGGCAGAAGCTGATGGGCATCCTGAACGTCAAGATCAACCTAGCGTCGGCGAGACACCCGCAGACCAATGGACAAGCGGAGAGGGTCAACGCCATCATGCAGCAGTACCTGAGATGCTACGCGAATCAGCAGCCTGCGACATGGGTGGACTACCTGCCGCTCGCCGAGTTCGCCTACAACAACACGAAGCACGTGTCCACGGGGGTGACACCGTTCTTCGCCAACAATGGGAGGCATCCCAGAACCTTCCCGGGATTAGAGAGCGTGGGGGAGGGGGAGCCACAGGCAGCGGACGCCTTCGCGTCGGAGTTGCAGGAGGTCCACGAACAGCTCCGAAGGCAGTTAGAACTAGCGAAACACGCATACAAGCTGCAGGCTGACAGACACAGAAGGGTTGGGGAAGACATACAGGTGGGAGACTGGGTCTGGTTAGCAGCCCAGGCAGTACCGGCCAGATCGTTAGCGAAGAAGAAGCTCGCACATAAGCAGCTAGGGCCTTACCAAGTCGAGGCAAGGATCAATCCAGTGGCCTTCTGGTTGACACTTCCGGAGGGATCCAGAATGCACCCGGTCTTTCATAGATCAGTGCTCACGCCCTACAAGGCACCTCACAGGTTTCAGGCGCCAGGGACGGCACCAGACCCGCTCAGGGAAACGCCCACGGACGGGGGGTCACCAAGGGGGGGAGCCTATCAACGAGGTCACAGAGATTTTAGACTCGAGATGGGGGGAAGAGGGGGTTGAGTATCTCCTCGCCAGGGAAGGTACCCCGGCCAGCGCCAACAGCTGGGTGCCGTACTATGCGGTGGAGGAGCACTACCTCAAGGACGAGTTCCACGCACTCTTCCCACACAGACCTATGCCGGCAGATTATTTCGATGAATATCTTTTCACACCCACACTTTCAGCCAGCACGTTCCAGGGGTTCTCATCGGACGAGGAACCAGCACCCGACACACGTTCCCCGGAGGGATCACCCTCGGGGTCTGCCACAGACCGCTCTTACTGGTGGGACAATCAACCGGAGGAGCAGTGGCGCAGGAAGTGGCTGAAGGGGCCTTGGCAGGCAACATCCCCCGAGGCGACCGGGGGAGAGACAGACATGGACGTGTTGGGGGAGGACCTTGGGTTCGAGCACGGAGGCAAAGAGATGGAAGCAGAGGAGATCGCCGTCGGCAAGACCATGGAGGACTATCCGGACTTATCCGGCTGGATGCACGCCACGGGGGACGAACTGTATCCTGCATTCACCCCCATAATGATGGAGCAACCAGAACCCACACCTGAAGGAGGGGAGGGGGGAAGGGGGGCTTCGAGGGGGGGATGGATGTCAGGGGCTCAGGAGCAGAGGCACAGGAGAGGGAGGAAATGGAGAGCGAGGGGGAGGAATCCGAGGGGAGCGTAGGCGATGACAGTGGTCCGAGGGATTCCCTGAGTCTCTCCAGCGAATTGGAAGATTCACAGAAGGGAGCGCCTATGGCCAGGGCAAGGGGGGTGCCAAGGGGGACACCCCAGAAGGAAGGGGCCAGAGGGGACTCAGAGAGCAGCAGTTGGAAATCAGGACCAGCTTCCCCACCGGAGTGCAGGGGGCGGGGGAGGAGTCCCAGGTATCGGGACCAGGGTGTTCACCACCAGCGAGAGGAGATGAGTCAGGATTGACCATGCCTCCATTGGAGAGCGCGGAAACGGTCAAGAGGAAGGTTGCCCACTGGGCGCGCGCGCCAAGTTCAAATGTACAGGCGAGCGGCACAGCAGGTAGCCCGGATAGGGAACCAGGTCCTAAAGCCCGCCGAAAGGAGGGACAAGAGTCAGGGGGGTCAGCGTCAGAGGAGTCCAGGAAGGAGGAGACCCTGGGGGGCAGACGGACCCAGAGGAGGAAAGAACAACGGAAGAGGTGGAGTAAGGCCGGGGTCTTAAACTGGTGTATAGGGGGCGGAGACTCAGACGGAGCTTCGCCGGTCTAGGTTCTAGACGTAGAGCTGCACGCTGCGGCTTGTAAATGGAAACTGAACTTCAATAAAGACTTTTGTACATTACAACCGGCTAGCGTTGGTCCTCTGTGAGCTGGGACCTGGAGGCAGCTCTGACAATAGTCTTTAAATTTCTTCCAATCTTCTTCCGCCGACTCTTCTCCCTGGTCTCGGATTCTGCCAGTCATTTCTGCCAATCCCATATAGTCCATCACCTTCATCTGCCATTCTTCCAGAGTGGGTAGATCCTGTGTCTTCCAGTACTTTGCAATGAGTATTCTTGCTGCTGTTGTGGCATACATAAAGAAAGTTCTATCCTTCTTTGGCACCAATTGGCCGACCATGCCGAGGAGAAAGGCCTCTGGTTTCTTCAGGAAGGTATATTTAAATACCTTTTTCATTTCATTATATATCATTTCCCAGAAAGCCTTAATCTTTGGGCATGTCTACCAGAGGTGAAAGAATGTACCTACAGTCACTTTACATTTCCAGCATTTATTATCAGGCAAGTGGTAAATTTTTGCAAGCTTGACTGGGGTCATGTACCCCCAAAAATCATTTTCATAATATTTTCTTTTAAGGCATTACATGCCGTAAATTTCATACCAGTGGTCCACAACTGTTCCCAGTCAGCAAACATGTTATGACCAATATCTTGTGCCCACTTGATCATAGCTGATTTAACCGTTTCGTCCTGCTTATTCCATTTCAACAGCAAGTTATACATTCTTGACAAATTTTTGATTTTGGGTTCTAACAATTCTGATTCCAATTTTGATTTTTCCACCTGGAAGCCAATCTTCCTGTCCAACTTATAAGCCTCCATTATTTGATAATAATGAAGCCAGTCTCGCACTTTATCTTTTAATTTCTCAAAACTCTGCAATTTCAATTTATCCCCTTCTTGTTCCAGAATTTCCCAATATTTCGGCCATTTGGACTCCATATTGAGTCTTTTCACAGCCTTTGCCTCCATTGGCGACAACCAAGCCGATGTTTCATCCAGAAACCTACCAAGCTGTTCAGCAACCGCTCTCTCAATCACCTTACCCAGGAATGGAAGATTCGAAACCGGGCAGTAATTGGATAGATCTAAGGGATCGACTTCCGGTCGGCACCAGCGTCTAATGGCGGTCCTTGCCTTGAGCTCCGAGGCAGGACTGCTCCGTAAGTTCGGGTCTGACCCGCTACGGCGAGCGGGGGACCCCTAAAATCACAGGCGCGGAAGCCTGTGAACAAGGAGATTCGGTGGGCACCTTTGCGCCCCCCGGTACCGTGAAGGAGCCTTTTTAAAGGCTACGGAGCGGCATCGGGTGTGAGCGCGGTGCTGAGGATCGCAACCCAGCTTACGGAGTGAAGCCGCGTCGCCATTGACGGAGAGCGCCGATTCCTTCCTGAAACAACCAATTGGCAACAATACCCGTGAGTAAGATCTGCAAAACTAAGAGAACGGGACTTTTAAAGTTTTTCAAGAAATTAGGCTGAAAACGGGAGAGGCAGAAATTAAGGAAGTCAGCCCTCCGGAATTGCATGACCGATTGAGCAAAGGGAAAAATCAAGCTATCTTTAAAGGAAACATCTCTCTTTAAAACTTTTCCGAACTTTTGACATTTGTAAGAGACTTCCCCCCCCCCCCCGACAGGCAGGAGAAGGGGGGGAAGGAGAAGAAAATAACTTTTACTGCCAGAGGAAAAAGGGATTAGAAGTGAGGCTCTCCACCGCCGAAACCTCTGATCAGGCTGCCGGAGAGACTAGCGCCTGAAGGGAACTGTCAAAAAGTTGCTGGATATAAAGATTAAATCTAATGGATATAAAATATAGGGACTTAAGTGGATGAAACTGTTCAGTTTCTGTTAATTGATTCTCATGGGAAACTTGCAGATTCTGGCTTCAAACAATTAACTCAAGGCAGTGTCAATTTACTCTTGGCAGAAAGCCCAGGTCAGCTTGACCTAGAAACTGCTTACTCTGATTGGTTAACAACCAGCATTCAACTCTTAACTAGGGATTGCTAGCTCAGTTTGATGTGAGGTGTGTTAGGAGTAGAAGTGCTGTGTATGGTTTTGAGAGAGAGAGAAAGAGAGGATTTATTTTGCTTTTATTTGTATGCAGAAACTCTGCTGGTTTTATTTTCTCCTTTTAATAAATCCTGTAAATAGTTATTCTGAGTCTAGCTGACTAGTCATTACTGCCGCAACTAGCTTCTTCGCTGTGCAGGAAAACTCTGCTACGTTTGGGCTAAAGCCAATAGGGCTATGCCTGACACTTCAAAGTTCCAAGAGGTTATGGGCATTGTGCTGCCAGCCTGAGTTGCGGTGGTGTCAGCATCAACGGCGTTGGTTCCAGTAGTTCCAGAAGTTGTTGTTCCTGGCTGGTTCCTGACCGTGGTGAGCTGGTGACGCAGCGGACAGAAGGACAACAGCTGCAGCGTGTGAGTGCTGGGTGCTGTGGTTCCTGTTCTCTCTCTCGGTGGTCGTGAGTAGCTGGTTCCGGGTTCCAGGGACATCGCTCTCAAGATGGCCTCACAACCAGTTCAGATGGCTTTTGAGCGTCTGAATGACTCCAGTTACTTGCTGTGGTCGGAACGCATGCAGGCAGTGCTGCAGAGGGATCGTCTCTGGCAAGTGGTGAGTAAGTTTCCTGCGAAGCCTGATGATGAAGACCTCGATAAAGACCAAAGAGCAAGGGCCACAATTGTCTTGGGGCTGGAAGATTCCCAGTTGCCGTATGTGAGGGGAATCAAGACAGCTAGAAGTGTGTGGCAAGCACTTAAAGAACTCCATGTGCGTGAGACAGCGGTTTCCAAGCTGTTCATTCGCAAGGCATTGTACAAGGCAATGTTAAAGCCTGGGGTTACAATGCAGGAACACCTACACAGTTTACAGTTAAAGTTTACTGCGCTACAGGAAAGAGACTGTGCGTTAGACCAGCAGGAGAAGGTGGCTATTATTTTGAGTTCTCTCCCGGAAAGCTGGGATAATTTAGTTTTGTCTCTAGAAGGCATCCAAGAGCGTGATTTATCAGTCAGTTATGTTACTGGGCGTTTGATTGAAGAATGGCAGAAGAGGCAAGAAAGGTCGTTTGCTGCAGAGGCTTCTACAGGCGGGCGGTTTGGAAGGAGTTCTCATGCCGTGCCAGAGGTGAAGCAAAAGCAGCGTACCGGTGAGGAGTCAGCGTTTGCTGTTAGGCGTTGTTTCCGATGTGGGTCCTCAGCACATCTAAAATGACAATGTCCGGAGTTGGTCAAGTCTCAGTGGCCGGTGCAGGAGCAGAGACGAGATCAGCAGCAGCAGCAGCGGAAAAAGAAATTCTTCAAACGAAAACAGTCGGCTCAGCTGGTGACCGGCGAGGTCAAGATTGCTGATGAGAAACAAGCGGTCTGGGTGGTCGATTCGGGAGCATCTCGCCACATCGTAAACTCAGATGACTTGTTTGTTTCCAAGAACTCAGCACAGCGCAGCCAGGTGGCTCTAGCAGACGGAAGTACTTCCGAAGTGATTTCGGGGGGTGCAGTTTTTGTTCCTTGTCTTCGTGAATGTCTGCAAAATGTACTTTGTGTGCCTTCATTAAGGAGCAATCTGATGTCTGTAGATTGTTTGCTAAAAGCTGGGTTTAAAGTGTATTTTGAAGGAGACAGTTGCATTATTAAGAAGGCTGGTGAGATTTTAGGCACTGCTAAGTCAGAGGGAGGCTTGTTTTGGCTTAAAGCAGGATCTCAAGTTGCAGCAGTAGTCAGTAAATCTCAGCCTGCAGTGAATAACAAAGCTATACATGACAACTGTGTGCACTTATTGCATAGGAAACTGGGGCATGCTGGCTGGAAAAGTGTACTAAAAATGTCTGAATTGGCTGATGGGGTTGATTTAAAGAGTTGTAACAAGTACCTTGATTGTAATGTGTGTAAAAAGGTTAAAACCCACAGAGTCTCTTACCCCAGAAGTGACAGTTAGTGAGTCACCGCTACAGCTGGTTCACATGGACGTAATTGGTCCATTTGCTGTAAGCAGGGGTGGATCGCGTTTTTCACTAACAATTGTGGATGACGCCACACGTTATTCTTGGGTTTTTCCCATGAAGAACAAGGGTGACGTGTTCACTAAGTTTAAAGGCTGGGTGGCATCTGTGGAAAGATTTCTGTCCACTAAACTTAAAAGGATTCAGACGGACAGAGGTGGCGAATTTATGTCAAATGCCTTTAGAGATTGGTTACAGAAGCGTGGCATTGGGCATAGAAAAACAAACGTTTTTTCCCCAGAGGAGAATGGCGTTGCAGAGCGAAAAAACAAATCTTTGCAAGATATGATGTTTGCCATGCTTGATGATGCTGATTTGCCCATGTTTTATTGGGGGGAGAGCATGCTCACCGCGTGTTATCTCCAAAACAGGCTCTTTCATCAAACCATAGGTACAACCCCGTACTTTAAATTGTTTCAGAAAAAACCCAAAATTGACCATTTACATGTGTTTGGATCAAAAGCCTGGGTATTAATTCCAAAACAAATGAGAAAGAAGGGAGATCCTAAGACCAAACAGTTAGTGTTTGTGGGTTACCAGGAGCTGGGAAAAGGTTTCCGCTTTGCTGAAGGGACAAATGGCATTGTGATCTCCAGGAATGCCAGTTTTTGTGAACATAGTGGCTGGGAGAGACTACATGCCAATACTGAGGTTTGGTTTGAACCTTCCCAGGAGCTTCATGACTCTGAAGGTAAACATAGAGAATCAGAGTCTGAGGGGGAGGAAAGTTCAGATAAGAGCTCTCAAGAAAGTGGAGTTAGCCAGAGACCAGTTGCTAAGCAACAAAAGAGAGGTCGTAGTTCTGAAGAGGAAAGTGGGTCAGAAGAAAAATTTTCTCCCAGAAGATCTAAAAGACAAAACAAAGGAGTGCCTCCTGTGCGTTTTTCTCCAGATACTGCAAATGTGTTTAGTGTAATTGCAGAGCCCAAGAGTTTTCAGGAGGTGTTAAAGTTACCAAAAGAGGAGGCAGAGCGCTGGAAACAGGCAATGGAGGAAGAGATGTCCTCTCTGAATGAGCACAAGGTTTTTACACCAGTAGCAGCGCCTGAGGGGGCAAAGATTGTAGGCTGCAGGTGGGTGTACAAACTTAAACCACTGGTGACAGGAAAGTACAAATACACAGCTCGTTTAGTGGCTCAAGGATACTCTCTGAGGCCTGGAAAAGATTATGACGAGACTTAGGCCCGGTGAGGACATATCTAGGGTTGGAAGTGTGCTGGGCCCAAGATGGCAGCTGCCTAATTAGTCAGCAGAACAAAATTAAACAACTACTGACTACATACAGAATGCAGGATTGCAAAGGGGCAGTGGTGCCTATGGATCCAGGTTTCATAAAAACACTTCATACAGATGAGAGTCCTGAATTTGAACATCCTGATGTATATCACTCTGTAATTGGAAGTTTATTGTATCTAGCACAGTGGTCCAGACCTGATATTAGTTATGCAGTAGGCATATTAAGTAGATTGGTCTCAAAACCCACACTAAATGCCTGGAAAGGGGTAAAACAAGTTCTGAGGTATCTCAAACAGACAATTGGCTATATGTTACAATTAAATTCTTCAGAGGATGAAATGTTGAGTTGCTTCTGTGATAGTGACTGGGGAAATTTGCCGGATAGAAAATCTGTCACAGGACTGGTCATAATGGTCGGTGGAGCTTTAATCAGCTGGCGGTCACGCAAGCAAGACGTTGTAAGTGTGTCATCAACGGAATCAGAGTACGCCGCATTGAGTGAATTGTGCAACGAGGTGATTTATTTCAAGCATTTGTTAGCAGATTTAAATGTAAATTGTGGAGAACCAGTACAAGTTTACATTGATAATCAAGCTTGTATAACTTTAAGTAAAACAGAGGGTTTCAAATCACGTTCTAAACATATCTCTGTAAAATACCAAAATGTGCGTTGCTGTGTACAAGACAATATAATCACCTGTACTTATGTATCAAGTGAAGAAAATGTAGCAGATGTGTTAACTAAACCATTGGCAAAGGTAAAGAACAAGCGAATGTGCAAGGGTTTAGGTTTGCTGGAAAAATGATCTTCTACATAGGTGTATTTGATGTTAATTGTCCAGCAGAATCTGTGAGGGGGTGTTCAGTTTCTGTTAATTGATTCTCATGGGAAACTTGCAGATTCTGGCTTCAAACAATTAACTCAAGGCAGTGTCAATTTACTCTTGGCAGAAAGCCCAGGTCAGCTTGACCTAGAAACTGCTTACTCTGATTGGTTAACGACCAGCATTCAACTCTTAACTAGGGATTGCTAGCTCAGTTTGATGTGAGGTGTGTTAGGAGTAGAAGTGCTGTGTATGGTTTTGAGAGAGAGAGAAAGAGAGGATTTATTTTGCTTTTATTTGTATGCAGAAACTCTGCTGGTTTTATTTTCTCCTTTTAATAAATCCTGTAAATAGTTATTCTGAGTCTAGCTGACTAGTCATTACTGCCGCAACTAGCTTCTTCGCTGTGCAGGAAAACTCTGCTACGTTTGGGCTAAAGCCAATAGGGCTATGCCTGACACTTCAAAGTTCCAAGAGAAACGTACAGCATTTAAATTGTAACGAACAGGGCTTTTGGCCGGACTTTGGTCTATGGAACTTTGCATGGGTTACTTTTTCTTTGTTATTTGGTTGCTATTGCTGTTGCCACTGTCTGGATACAGTTTCTCCCTCTAGAGGACTAAAAGAGAGAAACAGTTGCATTGTGCCAGAGACAAAGAAGTGGGATTTTCCACTGGAAACCTTCCTGTGTGAACGACCTTGAGTTATGAGCGGCCAACTGGAGGAGATAGCAACAAGAAGCAAAACAAAACAGGCTCAAAAACAGACTCAAAGAAGAGGCTCCATGTCAGGAGCCGCAGCTGCACAGGAAAGGGGAACAACAGCATCAATGGAATCTATGACACAAGCATTGCTTAGAATAAATACATCCCTAGAAGCATTAACCAAGCAGTCTACAGAGAACTCTAAGAAACTGACAGATAATTCTAAAAAGTTGACAGAGCTAACAACAAGATTAGACTTGAACACGACAGCAATAGCAAGTAACACAGACTCTATAAATCGTCTTGTGCAAGAAAGCACAGAAACAAGAAAAATAGCTGAGAACGCAAGGTGCACGGCCGAGGACACTAGGGGAAAATTTGTACCTATTGCAAAGAAAGTTCACGAACATGACACAGCTTTGGCCTTTATGGAACTAGAGAGGAAAAATAAAAATCTGAAATTGAGATCAGTACCGGAGGAGGAAGAAGGCAACCTGGGAGAATTTCTCACAGACAAGTTTCAAGAATTTTGGACTGATGAATTAGAAGGGGAAGAAGATGAATTTGTAATCACTTCAGCCTTCCGGATTGGCAGAAAACAAGGTAAATAACCAAGGGATTGTTTAATCAGCCTAAGATCTAAGGAAGAAAGAGATAAAATATTGAATTTACACTACCAGAAGGCCTTGATCGTCAAGAATTCCCGAATACAGATCTTCAAGGATATCCCTAAGTACTTTTTAGAGGTGAGGTCCCAATTTAAGACCTTAGCGGATCTGCTGAAAAAACACAATATCCCATTTAGGTGGGAGTACCCACAAGGATTGTCTTTCGACTTCAAAGGGAAGAAAATCAAGATCAAAACAATTCAAGACAAAGAGCAATTTTTGGAGAGAAATTTAGAGGATTTTGAGAAAGGAACTGTAAGCGAGAGAGAAATACCGGACATAGCAAACCTTTCATTTGGATTAACCCCTACACCTACAGAAGAGGAACAAGAACTGGGAGCAGTCGGTGGGAAAGCAGCCCAATAACAAAAATGTCTCTGCAACTTGTGAGCTGGAACTGCAATGGTTTGAACCACCCCCGAAAAAGGAGACAGGTGTTCCACATATTGAAAAAAGAAAATCTGGATATAATATGTCTGCAAGAAACCCACATTGCCAGGATAAACAGGAAACTTCTGATAAATAAAAGATTAGGACTGGAATTTATTTCTTCGGACAAAGTTAAGAAAAGAGGTGTGGTGATTTACGTTAAAGAAAAATTGGAACCTAAATTGATCTTTAAAGACGAACAAGGAAGATTCCTGGCAGTGGAAACTCAAATTCATGGAGAAAGAATTTTGATTGTAGGAGTTTATGCACCCAACGAGGGTAAGGCTGAGTTCTTCAAGAAGTTGCATGAGACCTTAATGGACTTTTTGGACTTAAAAATAATATTGATGGGCGATTTGAATGGAGTAGTCTCCACGAACATGGATAAAGCACAAAGGCAAGTAATTTCAAAGAATGGAAGACTGCCAAAGACTTTTTTTGAGCTGACTGATACTATGGACTTGATTGATATTTGGAGAACAAGGAACCCTCTGGAAAGAGAGGGGACCTTCTTCTCTGAAGCAAACATGACCTGGACCAGGATTGACCAAATTTGGATCTCTAGCAATCTGGCACCGAGGGTTAAGAAAATAGAAATTTGCCCAAAAACTTGTTCAGATCACAATGCAGTAAAGATGGAAATGAAACTGACAACAGCTGGGACCTTCAGATGGAGAATGAATGACACCCTGTTTAAAGATGAAACAATCTACAAAAAGGCCCAAAAGACATTGAAAGACTACTTCGAGATAAATTTAAGATCAGATGTCGAAAGAAGAATAATATGGGACGCAAGTAAGGCCGTGATGCGAGGTTTCCTGATCCAGCAGAATTCAATAAAGAGGAAACAACAGAATGCGAGGAAAGAAAAAATTTGGAAACAAATGGAGGAAGGAGAAAAGAAACTGAGGTCTAAACCTAATTCCAAAGAGATTTTAAGGGAAATAAAGTATTATCAGACCCAATATATGGAATTGGTGAACGAGGAGATAGAATGGAAAATAAAACAAATGAGGCAAAAAACTTTTGAATCAGCAGACAAATGTGGGAAACTCCTGTCATGGCAATTGAAAAAAAGACAAAAGTTGAATACGGTGACATCGCTCGAAGTGGAAGGTAAACATCTTAATAAGCCAAATGAAATCAGTAATTGTTTTCAAAGTTTTTTCAAGAAGCTATATGCTCAAGGGCCAAAGAAAGAGCAAGAGATTGAAGACTTCATTAAAAAGTATGGACTATCAAAGATTCCGGAAAAGAATAAGAGGATTTTAAATGAAAAAATCACAGATCAAGAAATAGAGGGTGCCATCCAAAGTATGCAATTGGGGAAATCACCAGGACCAGATGGGCTGACTGCGAGATATTATAAGGCACTGAAGGAATGGCTGATACAACCACTGAAAGAAGTTTGTAACCAAATTTTGGAGGGGAAAAAGGCTCCCGAATCGTGGAAAGAAGCATTCATCTCACTTATACCGAAGACAGAAACTGAGAAACATCAAGTTAAGAACTACCGCCCTATATCACTCTTAAATGTGGATTACAAAATCTTTGCAGACATTTTAGCAAAAAGATTCAAAAAAGTGCTACAAGAGGAGATTCATAAAGACCAAACAGGCTTTCTCCCTGGGAGACATATGTCAGACAATGTGAGGAATATTATAGACATTCTGGAATTGTTGGAGTCTGACATTAATAGAAAAGCAGTTCTGATTTTTGTGGATGCGGAGAAAGCCTTTGACAACATTTGTTGGAGCTTTATGAAGAGGAATCTCCAAGGGATGGGGGTAGGCCAAAATTTTGAAAATGGTATAGGTGCTATATATTCTGAACAAAGAGCTAAACTAATTGTGAATGGTATGGTTATGGATGAA
This sequence comes from Podarcis melisellensis, assembly GCF_964234715.1. Taxonomy (NCBI): domain Eukaryota; kingdom Metazoa; phylum Chordata; class Lepidosauria; order Squamata; family Lacertidae; genus Podarcis; species Podarcis melisellensis. The sequence goes on from NC_138535.1 coordinate 12,200,049, forward strand.
ATCCCAATAGAAAAAGGGACACGACAGGGATGCCCATTGTCCCCTCTATTGTTTATATCAGCCCTGGAGGTACTGTTGAATATGATCAGAAGGGATCAGCAGGTAGAAGGAATAAGATTGGGAACAAAGCATTATAAGTTGAGGGCATTTGCAGATGATCTAGTTCTGACTTTGCAACAACCTGAAGCCAGTACAAAAAGAATTTTAGAACTTATTGAAGAATTTGGTCAAGTGGCAGGTTTTAAATTAAATAAGCAAAAGACAAAGGTGTTGGGGAAAAATCTGACGCTGGGGGGAAAAGAGAATTTTCAAAGGGAAACTGGTTTGGAAATAACAAAAAAAGTTAAATATCTGGGGGTGAATTTAACATGTAAAAATGCGAATCTATTCAAAGATAACTATGAGAAATGTTGGTTGGAAGTTAAGAAAGATTTTGACACATGGTCTAGGTTGAAACTTTCCTTGTCAGGCCGAATTGCTGTTATTAAGATGAACGTATTGCCGAGATTGTTGTTTTTATTCCAGACACTGCAAATTTTGGATAAGATGGACTGTTTCAAGAGGTGGCAGAAAGATGTATCTAATTTTGTCTGGCAGGGCAAAAAGCCCAGAATAAAATTCAAAATCTTAACAGATGCAAAGGATAGAGGGGGCTTCGCCCTGCCGGACTTAAGACTTTATTATGAAGCAGCAGCTTTTTGCTGGCTGAAACAATGGCTACTTCTTGAGAATACAGACATCTTAGATTTAGAAGGATATGATAATAATTTCGGCTGGCATGCATATTTATGGTATGACAAGGTAAAGGTGCATAGAGGTTTCAAAAACCACATTGTCAGAAAAGCATTGTTTAATGTATGGAACCGATATAAAGATCTGTTGGAGAATAAAACCCCCAGGTGGTTGTCACCCCTGGAAGCCAAGGCGGTAAAAAAACTCAATATGGATCCAGACTGGCCAAAATATGGTGAAATCATAGAATATGATGGTGAAAAGATTAAATTACAGAGTATGGAGAAACTGAAACCTAAAGTCCGAGACTGGTTACATTACCAGCAGATTAATGAGACGTTTAAGCAAGACAGGAAAGTAGGATTTCAGAAGGAGAAGTCAAAGTTAGAAACAGAATTATTGGAGCCCAATACTAAGATTCTGTCTAGAATGTACAATTTGTTGCTGAAATGGAACACACAGGATGAAACAGTAAAATCAGCGATGATTAAATGGGCACAAGACATTGGTCATGAGATTATGTTTGCAGACTGGGAAAGGTTATGGAACACAGACATTAAGTTTACGGCATGTAGTGCCTTAAAAGAGAACATAATGAAAATGATCTATAGGTGGTACATGACCCCAACCAGGCTAGCAAAGATATATCATTTGCCCAATAATAATTGCTGGAAATGTAATGAATGTGAAGGAACCTTTTACCACCTTTGGTGGACCTGCCCAAAGATTAAGGCCTACTGGGAGATGATCTATAATGAAATTAAGAAAATCCTTAAGTGGACATTTGTTAAGAAACCGGAGGCTTTTCTCTTGGGCATGGTCGGCCAAACGGTACCAAGGGAAGACAGAACATTCTTCATGTATGCAACCACAGCGGCAAGAATTCTACTGGCAAAGTATTGGAAGACTCAAGAACTACCTACTCTGGAAGAATGGCAAATCAAGGTGACAGAATTTATGGGACTGGCTGAGATGACCGGCAGGATCCGTGACCAGAGGAGAGAGACGGTGGAAGAGGACTGGAGGAAGTTTAAAATCTATCTTAAGAATTGTTGTAAAATTTTGGAATGTTAAAATGTCAAAAGGTATGAGATATAGAATTATAGCGGTTAAATTTGAAATATGAGAAAAACTTAAGGAAAAAGAGTTTTGAAATTGATCAAAGGTTTGCTAAGAATTAACACTTTAAAACTAAGGATGCAGTGAAGGGGAGGTTTGGGGAAGTCACATTAGTGTTAGTTTGTGTTGTTTTGTTGTTGTTGTTTTTGTTATGTATGTTCCTGTTATTGTTTATGTTGTTGAAAATGAATAATTTTTTTTTTTTTTTTTAAAGGATAGATCTAAGGGATCTAATGATGTTTTCTTTAAGAGCGGACGCACCACTGCCTCCTTCAGTTCCCCTGGGAATATCCCGGTGCCAAGGGACAAATTGATGATATCACCCGGGGGATCTGCACCTCGTCTGGACATGCTCTAATCAGCCAAGACGGGCACGTCCTTGGGCACGTCCACCAAAGGTGAAAGAATGTACCTTCATTTTCTTTGCATTTCCAACACTTATTATCGGGCAAATGATAAATTTTTGCAAGCTTGACTGGGGTCATGTACCACCTGTAAATCATTTTCATAATATTCTCTCTTAAGGCATTACATGCCGTAAACTTCATACCTGTGGTCCATAACTGTTCCCAGTCAGCAAACATAATGTTATGTCCAACATCTTGTGCCCATTTAATCATAGCAGATTTCACCGTTTCATCCTGAGTGTTCCATTTCAACAGCAAGTTATACATCTTTGACAAAATCTTAGTTTTAGGTTCTAACAGCTCTGTTTCTAATTTTGATTTTTCCACCTGAAAGCCAATTTTCTTGTCCAAATTATATGCCTCCATTATCTGGTAATAATGAAGCCAATCTCGCACTTTGTTTTTTAATTTCTCAAAACTCTGCAGTTTCAATCTATCTCCTTCTTGTTCCAAAATTTCCCAATATTTCGGCCATTTGGCCTCCATATTGAGCTTTTTCTGAGCTTTTACTTCCATTGGTGACAACCACCTTGGGTTTTATTTTCCAATAAATCCTTATATCTTATCCAAACATTAAACAATGCTTTCCTGACAATATGGTTTTTAAATGCTTTATGTGCTTTAACCTTGTCGTACCACAAATATGCATGCCATCCAAAAACATTGTTAAAACCTTCTAAATCCAAAATGTCTGTGTTCTCAAGAAACAGCCAGTCTTTCAACCAGCAGAATGCTGCTGATTCATAGTAAAGTTTAAAGTCTGGTAGGGCAAATCCACCCCTTTCCTTTACATCAGTTAATATCTTAAATTTTATTCTGGGCTTCTTGCCCTGCCAGACAAATCTAGAAATATCTTTCTGCCACTTCTTGAAACAATCCATCTTGTCCACAATTTGTAACGTTTGAAACAAAAACAACATTCTAGGCAATACATTCATTTTTATAGCTGCAATTCGACCCAACAAGGAAAGCTTTAAATTTGACCAGATTTCTAAATCTTTTTTCACTTCCATCCAGCATTTTTCATAGTTATCTTTAAATAAGTTCCCATTTAACCACGGTCAAACCCATCTCATTCTGAAACCTCTCTCTTTCAATTGATGTTAAATTTTTCTCTAAAAGCTTAGTTTTTAACTTGTTCAATTTAAATCCTGCCACTTGACCAAATTCTTGAATTAGTTCTAAAACCCTTTTAGTACTAGATTCTGGCTCCTGTAACGTCAATACTAAGTCGTCTGCAAATGCTCTTAGTTTGTACTGTTTAGCTCCGACCTGTATACCTTTAACCAGCCGGTCCCTTCTAATCATGGTCAGCAAAACCTCCAGGACCGAAATAAATAGCAATGGGGAAATTGGGCACCCCTGTCGTGTCCCTTTTTCTATCTTGACTTCTTCCGTAACCACATTATTTACAATTAGTTTGGCCTTTTGTTCAGAGTATATTGCACCTATACCATTTTCAAAACCTTGACCTACCCCCATCCCCTGTAGGTTCTTTTTCATAAAACTCCAAGAGATGTTGTCAAAAGCTTTCTCCGCATCTACAAATATCAGAACTGCTTTAGTGTTTATATTCACTTCTAGCTTTTCCAAAATGTCAATTATGTTCCTCAAGTTGTCAGACAAATGTCTTCCCGGGAGAAAGCCCGCTTGGTCCTTGTGAATCTCTTCCATCAATACTTTTTTCAATCTCTTGGCCAAAATGTCAGCAAAAATTTTGTAATCCACATTTAATAACAATATGGGGCGGTAGTTCTTAAGTTGAGTCTTTTCAGTCTCTGTTTTCTATGTAAGTGTGATATACGCCTCTTTCCACGACTCTGGTGCCCTTTTCCCTTCCAAAATTTCATTGCAGACTTCCTTCAAGGGTTGTAATAACCACTCCTTCAAAGATCTATAGTATCTGGAAGTCAGCCCATCCGGTCCTGGAGACTTGCCTAGTTGCATATTTTGGATGGCACCTTCTACTTCCTGTTCAGATATTTTATAATTCAGCATTAATTTACTTTCTTGAGAGATTTTTTGTAATCCATTTGTCCTCAGAAATCGGTCTATATCCATTTCTTTCTGTGGCCCTTGTGAGTATAATTGTTTAAAGTACCTCTGGAAGCAATTTCTAATCTCAATTGGATTATGTATGTTCTTTCCTTCCACTTCTAAATTTGTAATGGTGTTTAATTTTTGTCTTTTTTTCATTTGCCAAGCCAGCAGTTTCCCACATTTATTCGCTGATTCAAATGTCTTTTGTCTCATTTGTTTAATTTTCCATTCTATTTCCTGATTCATCAGTTCATCATGTATTGTACTTGATATAGTTTTATTTCTCTCAGGATCTCCTGCGACTTTGGTTTTGCTCTCAATTTCTTCTCCCCTTCTTTTATTTTCTCCAAAATTTTATCTTTTTCCTCATTTTGGCTTCTCTTCTTTATTGCATTCTGTTGTATCAAAAACCCTCTCATAACAGCTTTGCTTGCGTCCCAGATTACTCTTTTTTCAACATTGGTGTTCATGTTTATTTCAAAATAGTCTCTCAAAGTTTTTTATACACTTCTTCATCTCTAAATAAGGTGTCATTCATCCTCCATCTGAAGGATCCAGTTGTTATTTGCTTCATCTCCATCCTTACAGCGTTATGGGACATTCCGACATACTTTTTGGCCCTGAGAAATAATACGGATTTGGCCAGTGCCCTAAGGAAAAAGAACATTTTCTTCAGGTGGGAGTTCCCGGAAGGACTATCTTTTAAATTTCAAGGAAGGAAACAAAGAATAACAGCTGTCGGAGAGAAAGAAAGATTTTTGGAGAAAAACGCAAAAGAGCTTGGACTGGAAAGTTCTCCTTCATTAGGGGCAGGGGCAGTGGGCCCCTAACAAATTAGGATGTCTTTGAAAATCTACTCCTGGAATGTGAATGGTCTAAATTCACGCTTTAAGAGGAATCAAGTTTATCACGTACTGGCAAGACAGAATTTGGATATAATTTGTTTACAAGAAACAGTGCTACAAGGGCACCACAGCCCCCCAACACACCCCTGGAAGGAGATTCAGGGGCCAGGATCCTGGCATGGCTGTTGAGTGATTCCCCCGGCCGCCAGGTAACCTCTTTTTTTAGAGGAGACGAGAGCGGCAGGGTAGAAAGGCAGGCAGCGGGACGCCATTGCTAACCTCCAGGAGCGAAGCCCCGAGCTTGTACGCTGGAGCGATCGGCTCTCCAAACTAAGAAATCGAATTGGAAACTTTTTTTAAAAAAAGGACTAAAATATAATCTAATTGCATCTAATTCGACACAGACAAGGTGGAAAAAAAGGAGGTCAGCCTTGTCTGGATTCCTAAGAATACACAGGGATTATTCTCAGAACGGAACGGAACAGAACGGAATAGTGAGTTAAGACAAACGGTTTTGTTTTGGCGGTTGGATTTATCTCTTTTTTATTATTTTTTATAATAAATTTTATTAATTTTCATCCAGTTATACATTTTAACCCGAATACAACAAATTATGACTGTTTTGAACTTCCTTCAGCATCTCTGACAATCATCCATATTTATACCTTTAATATACATTCCCTTTTTTCGTATTGCCATTGTTCCTCCTTGCTCCCATTATTTCTAATAAACAATACTTATTTGTTTTTTTACAGTGCCTCTTGAAAACCCACTAGCGTTGTGTTTACACCACATATGTTTTTCAGATAGTCCACCAATTTTCCCCAGTCCTCGATGAACTTTTGGTCTTTAGTATATCTGATTTTCCCAGTTAATTTGTCCAATTCCGCATAGTCTATCAATTTTAATCTCCATTCTTCTATCGTCGGTATCTCCTCTTGTTTCCACTTCTGGGCCAACAGGATTCTGGCTGCCGTTACCGCATATTGGAAAAGCTTATAGTCCTTTCTTCTTATGTCCTTTCCTACAATACCTAAAAGAAAAGCTTCTGTTTTTTTCACAAAAGTATATCTTAACATTTTTTTCATCTCATTATATATCATTTCCCAGAAGCTTTTCACTTTCTTACATTCCCACCACTGATGAAAGAACGTCCCTTCTTTATCTTTACATTTCCAACATTTGTTATCAACCTTATACATCTTTGCTAGTTTTACAGGTGTCATATACCATCTATAAAACATTTTCATCACATTCTTTTTCAATAACGTACATGCCGTAAATTTTATATTCTCTTTCCACAATTTTCCCCATTCCTCAAATTGAATATTATACCCAAAATCCTTTGCCCACTGTATCATTACCGATTTAACCTCTTCATCCTTCGTATTCCATTCCAGCAATATCTTATACATTTTTGACAGAGTTTTATACTCATTGTTTATTATGTCTTTTTGGAAAATTGATTCTTTTTCCACAAAACCTTTTTCCTTCAAATCTTTTTTGAATATTTCATTTACTTGAAAGTAATGCAGCCAATCATATATATGCTCTTTGATTTGTTCGTATGGCTTCAGTTTCCATTTCCCTCCTTCATTAGTCACCAATTCACCATATTGTTGAATGGTTTCTTTAAATGTAAAGGTTCATCATTGTTCCACTCGATGTGTATGTCTTTAAGGGGCCAGAGCAAGGGCCAGAGCAAGATAACGAGACCCAGCTTTACAGCTGTGAAACCTAGCAGGTGCTGCTGAGTTATACTGATTAAGCTGTGTTGGCAATTGGGTGTAGTATATAAGGAGCAGCACCTAGCTCTCCCATTACCCTGGGGGTTGGGTCTGGTTTGTTGTTAATGTATTTAGTGTTTAAGGAGTTTTTGTAATTAAAACCTTGTTTAAGTTATTTTTGAGTCCCTTTCTTTTTAATGCATGATCTCCCCAGCAAGCTCTCTGCAGCGCTACCATACTGCAAAAAGCCAACATCTTTGGTTATGGGCCCAGCTGCTGAGTGGATGACTGCATATTTTTGGACTCTGAGAAAGGTTTGAAAACTCCTTCTCCTGTTAGTGTAGTTTCTGTGGGTCTGGAAGAGTTCCAGAATGGTTGATCGGGTTTCTGAAGCTGAGAAGGCTCTGGTCTTCCCACAGCTAACAGATGAGAACTATAGTTTATGGTCTTTTCGGGTGGAGGCGCTTTTGACCTCTAGAGAAGTATGGACCTATGTAACTGATGACCCTCCTGACCCTGTAACTAATGCTTGGTTGAAAGGAGATGCGAAAGCTAGGGCGATAATTAATTTGGCAGTCAGCGACCAGCAAGTAGTTTATATAAGAAATAAGAAAACTGCCAAAGAAATGTGGGACAGTCTTGCAGCAGTGCATGTTAGAAAAGAGTCAGTGTCTGCATTGACATTTTTCAAGCAGCTGTACCAGACGAAGTTGCAGCCTGGTGGTGATTTGGCAGCACACTTGAGACGTCTGGAGGCAATACGCAGCGAATTAATTCGAAGGGACATGGACATACCTGATATTCAGTATGTTTTTATCATTCTTTGTTCCCTTAATGAGGACTTTGATGGTATAGCTAGCCAGATATCTGCTGTTCCGCCAGCACAATTAACTGTGGAAGGGGTAACGGCAAGATTAATGGGCGAGTTGGATAGAAGGGAGGCTTGTGCCATAAGCATTCCTATTTCCAGAAGTAATGAGGAACGCCATATGCAAACTTGTGGTGATACAACTGCATTTAAAGCTGCAAAGCGTTGTTGGTTGTGCAATAAGCAAGGACATTTTGCAAAGGACTGCAGAGCCAAAAGAAAGCAAAGTACTCCCAAGCCTGCTTCTGTTCGTCAGTCACGGTTGTCATCTCAGCAGCCAACATCATATTGTAAAGACAGAAACGAGCCGCGAGCTTTTCATGCTCGGACTACAGATCGTAAAAGATTTAAAGGTGCCAGGTGGAAGTCTTTTATTGTGGACTCAGGAGCATCTCAGCACGTTTGCAACGATCGAAGCTTGTTTATTTCTTTCGAAGAGGAAATTGGTAATGTACATTTAGCCAATTCACAAGTCTTGCAGTCGCTTGGCAGGGGTACTGTTAAACTCGACTCTTTAAACATTACGATAGCGAACTGCATTTACTGCCCGTCAGTGGACAATTTATTGTCAGTAAGGTGTTTTGCTCGTCAAGGCATAACTGTGCGTTTCTTAAAGTCAATGTGTGAGTTTTTCGATGGGAACAAACGTCTATTGTATGCCCAAGAATCTGATGGTTTATATAGACTGTATTTTTGCACCTACTCACAATCGCCTATAAATTGCAGAACAGCACAGTCAAGCCAGGGGTTGAGGAATGTAAGGCCACATTCCGGGTGTCTCCATGAGGCGCACAGGATTCTGGGACACCTGAATTTTGCTGATGTAATTAAGACAAAGAATATTGTTAATGGCCTCAACTTAAAACCATGTAAATTCTTTATGCAATGTCTATCCTGTTGCAAGAATAAGATTAAGGTTGCACGCAAGGGTAGGTGCTCAGATAGGAAAGTAACTGAGCCATTTGAACGTGTACATTGTGATTTAGTTGGGCCACTCCCACCATCATTAGGAGGTTCTAAGTACTGGCTCACCCTGGTAGACCAGTATAGTAGATACTGTTGGACTTATGCAATAGCTGAGAAGTCGCAAGCATTTGAGAAGTACAAAGCTTTTTGCAACTGGGTAAAAATGCACTTTAACAAACCAATTAAGAACCTGTTTTCTGACCGGGGCGGGGAATTTGTTTCTGAGGATTTTGAGAAATTCCTGGAAGCACAGGGGACTACTCATGAGTTATCTTGCCCCCGAAGTCCCTGGCAAAATGGGCTTGTTGAAGTTGTGCAGCGTGACCTGCAGGCAGGGGTTAAAACGTATCTGCACGATGCTAATCTGCCCAAAGACTTTTGGGCTGAAGTGCTTAATGCGTTTTGTTATGTTAGAAATCGCAGTTATCATTCTGGTTTAGATGTCACCCCCTATGAGAAGTTGTTTAAAAAACACCCTAATCTGAAATACCTACGTATTTGGGGTTCAGATGTAATTATGCATTATCCCGCTAAGCAGAAATTGGGTGAACGTAGTGTCCAGGGAAAATTAATGGGCTACCAGCAGGGGGCGTACAGAATTTACATACCAGCAACTGGCAAATTTCATATTACCAGAAGCATGATACAAACTGTAAATTGGAATGGAGTTGCTGTTTTCCAAGATACTGATGGTATAGATAATACTGAGGAAGAGGAGGAAGAAGCAGCAGCAGCAGGGAATAATGGTGCTTCTGAATTAACTGAAGAAGACAAAAAGCCTGTTGAATCTGATTTGTTTGGTGATTTAAAGTCACAGGCACCTGAGGGGAGGTTAGATTCTCTTGAGTTTTCTGACCGTGAGCTTAGCCTACAGGCATCTCTTCAGCCTGACAATGATGATTTACAACCTGAAACTAGTAGTTCACTTAGTCCCATTAAGTATGAGGAGTCTGACTCTCCTTCCGGACTGAGACGTTCAGATAGAAAGAGACAGAAGCCACAACGATTTGCAGATGAACATTTTAATACTGTGTATGCCAATAAGGCGGTTTTTGAGCCAAAAAGCTATAATGATGTTCAGAATTTACCTAAGCACCAACCTGCAAATTGGTATAAAGCTATGAACTCTGAAATAGCTTCTTTAAAAGAGCATAACACTTGGTCTCTTGTACCACAAACCCCAGATATGAGACTTATTGATTCAAAATGGGTTTATAGAGTTAAAATGAATGACAAAAATGAAGTTGTAAGGTACAAAGCAAGATTAGTTGCTAGGGGTTTTCAACAAATTCCAGGCGAAGATTATGATTTGTGTTATTCACCAAGCGTAAAATATGAAACAGTTAAGCTTTTGTTAAAAGATGCATCACAACGAGGACATTCTGTTTATCACCTAGATATAAAAACTGCATATTTGTTTGCTGATTTAAAAGAACAAATTTTTATGCGTGTTCTTGAAGGCATAGAAGCCGCTGAAGGTTTGGTATGCAAATTAAATAAATCCCTTTATGGTCTGCACCAAAGTGGAAGGAATTGGCACCAAACTTTAGCAAAAGAATTGCTGGATATTGGTTTTTCACAAGGAAAGGCAGACAATTGTGTATTTATAAAGGAAAGGGAAAACTCTGTAACGAAAATATGTGTGTATGTAGATGACGTGTTAATTTCTACAAAAACTAAACAGGAATATGAACAGGTAGTATCACAGTTACAGAAGAAATTTGATGTGGTGGAATTAGGCATAGCTAAAAATTACTTATCCATGCAAATTGAGAAAGGCAAAAATGGATCTTTTCTGGTTCATCAAACTGCAAAAATTGATGATCTTGTTGAAATGCTACATTTAGAAAATGCAAATGGGAAGGAAAACGCCTATGGTGTGTGGTTTCACCTTTACAGGTGAAGATAAGCCATTTCCTAACAAAACTTTGTATCGTTCTGCTATAGGCAAGCTAAATTTCATTCAAAGAATCTCAAGACCAGATATAACTTATGCTTTTCACTTTCTGGCAAAATTTGTGGAAAAGCCCACTACACAATGTTTCTCTGCTCTTAAGAGAGTGGTAATGTACCTTAAACATACCAAACATTATAGGTTGCAGTTTACATCAAGTATTGACAAAGGTTTTGAAATTTTCTGCGATGCATCTCATGCAGTGGAACAAAATAATTGCAGGGGTGTGTCTGGTATGGTGTTTTGTTATAACGGTTGTCCATTTGAATGGAAGTCCCAGACACAAACCATTATTTGTCTCTCCACAACAGAGAGTGAATTATGTGCATGCGTTCAGGCAACTCGTGATGAATGGTATCTGCAAGTGTTTGCAGACCTACAGATACAAGTAACACTACCAGTAAAAGTTTACCTTGATTCCCAGAGTGGACTTGCTATCCTATGTTCAGAAACCAATACGCAGCGCACTAGAGTCTTAAGATTACGGTTGCAGTTTGTAAAGAAACTAATTGCTGACGAAATGATTGTATTTGAATATGTTCCAGGTGACAATCAAATTGCAGACATTTTTACTAAAGCACTTCCAAAGGTTACACATGAAAAACATGTACAAAGTATGCTTTATGTTTTTGTTCCACAATGATGAACCGCAGGGGAAATGTTGAATGGTTTCTTTAAATGTAAAGGTTCATCATTGTTCCACTCGATGTGTATGTCTTTAAGGGGCCAGAGCAAGGGCCAGAGCAAGATAACGAGACCCAGCTTTACAGCTGTGAAACCTAGCAGGTGCTGCTGAGTTATACTGATTAAGCTGTGTTGGCAATTGGGTGTAGTATATAAGGAGCAGCACCTAGCTCTCCCATTACCCTGGGGGTTGGGTCTGGTTTGTTGTTAATGTATTTAGTGTATAAGGAGTTTTTGTTTTTGTAATTAAAACCTTGTTTAAGTTATTTTTGAGTCCCTTTCTTTTTAATGCATGGTCTCCCCAGCAAGCTCTCTGCAGCGCTACCATACTGCAAAAAGCCAACACATATGTGCCCCATTTTTCTCTCATATTAATCTTCTTAACACTCATTACCTCCAACGGGGACAACCAGTGCGGGACTTTGGGTTCCAATATATTTTTATATCTTTCCCAAACCTCTATTAAAGAACCACTGAAGATGTGGTTTCCAAATCCTTTGTGAACCCTCTTTTTATCATACCATAGGTACGCGTGCCACCCAAATCTATTATCAAAGCCTTCAAGGTCCAGTAATTCATTGTTTTCTAACTTTATCCATTCTTTTACCCAGCATAAACATGCTGCCTCGTAGTACAATCTCATATCTGGCAGGGCGAAGCCTCCTCTTTCTTTAACATTGGATTTATCTCTTTTTGATTCTTTTTATTTGGCTCCTATTAAGGAGTAAGGTGGACAGAGGGGATAGAGGTGATAATTTTTCTTTTTGTGGACAGTCTTTATGTGAAATCAATGGGAAACGTTGACAAAGGACCTTCGGGTTGTTTTTTACTTTCGATTTTAAAAGACCTGCGCAACAAGCAAGAAGCATAGACTACAGACTTTTGAAGTCTTTGTTTAAGCGTGTATTTACCTTTTCTTCCCTTGTATTACCATACGATAAGAAGACACAAACTGCTCTTTTGGTTGCTAAGTTTAAGTATATATGGGACATATTTAGCGTGGTTTTCTCCCTCTTTGGATTTATTGGAGACTGCACCCCCACTCTTTTTGTTTATTACGGAAATGACTGGAATAGAACAGGGCATCACCATTTTGATCTCCAGAGTGGATGAGATTTGATCCTGCTTCTCTTTTAAGTAACTGATTGGATTGGAATTAGTTTCGCTTTTTCGCCTTTTTCTTCCTTTTTTCCTTTATATATATGGATAGACTTTTTGTTTCTATTTGCTTCTTTTGAGGGACTTGGTTTGGGAATTTTTATTTTTGTTTTGCTTTTATTTTTAAACTTTTTTAAGAGTTAGGGACATTTTTTTTGTATTAGTGGTTTTGTGGAATATAATTAAAAATATTGGATGTGGCCATGCAAGTGGCAAGAAGAAAGTGAAGTAACCCTCTGAATTTTTAATTGGTCTAAATTCCGGATCTTGTGGCCTTGGGTTTTTGTTTTTACTTAGCTCCCTCTGGTGGATACTTTTATTGGAGTTAAATTGGAACAGTTACATAGGTGGCAGAAGATATTTAATCAGAATGTCTCACATACAGAAGAAAGGTGAAGGAGGGACACCTGCAGAAAGGAAGAGTTCTAGGCAAGAATCTGAAATTAAAGGAGACTTAATAAAGATGTTTACAGAGCTTAAATCAGATCTTAAGTTAGAAATAAAAAAAAGTGAGAAAAATATTGAAACAAAATTGGAACAAATGGATAAAAAAATAGATGTGACTGTTAAAAAAAATTGATGAAATGGTTAATGAGATAAAAGGGCAAATGAAGGAGATGACAAAAAGGACACAAAATTTGGAAGAAGGGATGAAAAAGACCAAATTAGATGTTAGGGAAATTAAAAAAGAAGAGAAAATCAAAGCAGAGGTGTCAGAGGTGAATAGAGCACAAGAGGAACTGTGGAACTCAATTGCCATGAATGGAAAAAAAATTCCTTCCAGTAGCACCTTAAAGACCAACTAAGTTAGTTCTTGGTATGAGCTTTCGTGTGCATGCACACTTCTTCAGATACACTGAAACAGAAGTTTCCAGACCCTTCTATATAGTGAGAAGGTGGGGAGGGGTATTACTCAGAAGGGTGGTGGGAATGGGTGATTGGCAGATAGCTGTGATGAGCCTGTTGACGACTCTTAACGACTACAATAGGTCTTACAGGAAAAAGCAAGGGGTGGAAAGGTGAAAAATGGCTTTGTCATGTATAATGAGATAAGAATCCAAGGTCTTTGTTCAGACCAGGTTTCTCCATGGTTTTAAGTTTGGTGATAAGTTGCAATTCAGCAGCTTCTCTTTCCAGTCTATTTCTGAAATTCCTTTGTAACAAAACAGCTACTTTGAGATCTTGTATAGAATGTCCTGGGAGATTGAAATGTTCTCCTACTGGTTTCTCTGTCTTGTGATTCCTGATGTCCGATTTATGTCCGTTTATTCTTTGGCGTAAGGTCTGGCCTGTTTGTCCAATATAGAGAGCTGAAGGACACTGTTGGCATTTGATGGCATACACAATGTTAGACGATGAGCAATTAAATAGTCCCGAGATGGTATGTGTGATGTTGTTGGGGCCAGTAATGGTGTTGCCCGGGTGTATGTGGCAGCAAAGTTGGCATCTGGGTTTATTGCAGGCTCTGGTGCCAGTGTCCGTGTTTGGTCTGGTTGTAGTATTATTGTGGGTTAGGTCTTAAACATCAAAAGGATGAGACAGAGGAATTTTGAGTTTGCAAATAAATCAGGAAAATTTCTGGCTTGGCAGATTAAAAAAAGGAAAGAGCAAAACACAATTAAAAAAATTATAGTTGAAGATCAAGAGATAGATAATCCGAAAGGAATTAGAAAAGGATTTGTGGATTTCTAGAGACATTTATATAAAAGAAAAGAAAAAGGTAATATTAAAAAATAGAAGATTTTTTAAAGGAAAAAGAGGTGCAGAAAATTCCGACGGAGAAAAAGAATAAACTGAACGAGACAATCGAGATAGAATAAATTAACTGTGCAATTAAAGAATTGAAAAGTGGAAAGACGCCAGGGCCGGATGGATTTAGTGCGAGGTTTTATAAAGAAATGAAAGACATTCTACTTGTACCGTTGAAAGAAGTGATGAATAATATTTTAACAAAAAAAAGAAATACCAGAAACATGGAAGGAAGCTTATATTACTTTTATCCCTAAACAAGATTCTGATTTGTCTCAAGTTAAAAACTATAGGCCTATTTCGCTTTTGAATAATGATTATAAATTGTTTGCAAGTATATTAGCAAATAGGATGAAAAAGGTATTAAAATAATTGATACATAACGATCAAGCAGGTTTTCTTCCAGGCAGGCAGATGAAAGGTAACATAAGAAATATAATTAATATAATGGAATATCTGACTGCCAGGAATGATAAGCAAGCAATGTTGATATTTGTGGATGCAGAGAAGGCCTTTGATAAAAAACTTAGAAATGATGGATATGGGACAATTGTTTTTAAATGGTATTAAGGCAATATATACAGAACAAAGAGCAAAACTAATAGTTAACTGTTAGGATATTTCCGTTCCACCTTAAAAGGGAGCAGGCTTGTGAGTCTGCGTATTTCCTGTTCTCAGGATGTTTATGTTTGCTATTGCTTTCGTTTTCTCTCTCTGCGCCAGAACACGCTAGCAGGCAGTCACGTTTGTTCTTTGTTCTGACCAACACTGAATAAACATTCTAAATGATACCCTCCTGAGTGCAACTTTTGCTGTGTGAATTCTGCTGACAGAGTGTGCACCAGCCCAAGAATGTGGCAAGCTATTTCTTAGGCTTCGTGTCGCTAATTGCTGATACTGTATCTACGGGAGGTCGATGGATCATCCAGCAGCCGGCTTGGGGGCTCAGATGGACTTTATCTCCCTGGCAGTATCCCAATGTGAAAATATTACAATAACTAAAAGTACAAGACAAGGGTGTCCTCTCTCAGCGTTGTTATTCATTGCGGTCC
The DNA here is from genome assembly GCF_964234715.1 of Podarcis melisellensis. Taxonomy (NCBI): domain Eukaryota; kingdom Metazoa; phylum Chordata; class Lepidosauria; order Squamata; family Lacertidae; genus Podarcis; species Podarcis melisellensis. The sequence continues at coordinate 12,215,350 of NC_138535.1, forward strand.
TGGAGATCTTTCTAAGGGCAATAAGAAGTAATGAACAAATAAAAGGTGTGACTGTGGGCTGTAATGAATATAAGGTTAAGGCCTTTGCTGATGACTTGGTTATTACTGTGGAGGATCCCATAAATACTGTAACAGAAGTGCTGAAAGAAATAGATCAGTTTGGTCAGGTGGCGGGATTTAAATTGAATAAGAAAAAAACCAAAATAATTGCCAAAAATATGGATCAAGAAATAATTGATAAAATGCAGCAACAAACAGAGATGGAAGTGGTCAAGAAAGTTAAATATTTAGGAGTTTGGTTAACCCCCAAGAGTATTGACCTATTTCAGAATAATTATTCCCCAATTTGGAATAAGATCAAAAGAGACCTGGAGGTGTGGGGAAGAATGAAATTGTCATTTTGGGGAAGAATTGCAACAATAAAGATGAGTGTGCTACCGAAATTGCTATTTTTGTTTCAAACAATTCCAATAATTAAAGGGGCAGTAACTTTTAAAGAATGGCAAAGAGTAATTTCAAGGTATATCTGGCAGGGTAAGAAGCCGAGAATAAAGTTTAAGTTATTGACAGATGCAAAAGAAAGAGGAGGCTTCGCCCTGCCAGACTTGAAATTATATTATGAAGCATCATGCCTCTGTTGGTTAAAAGAATGGATGAAACTAGAAAATACAGAATTGTTAGATTTGGAAGGTTTTGATAATAGATTTGGGTGGCACGCATATTTGTGGTATGACAAGAAACGTGTGCATAAAGGTTTTGAAAACCACATAATACGAAGGTCTCTTATTGAAGTTTGGGAGAGGTATAAAAATCTATTGGAGCCAAAAACTCCATATTGGTTATCGCCACTGGAGGCGATGAGTGTAAAGAAGATCAATATGAGGGGGGGATGGGCGACATATGAGAAGTTAATAACGAGGGCAGGAAGTAAATGGAAAATGAGACCATATGAAGAGGTTAAAGAATATGTTAATGATTGGCTGCATTATTTTCAAATCAATGAAATGTTTAAGAAAGATATGATACAAAGGGGTTTTTCTGATAATCAACATTTCAGAAAGAAATATTGAACAATGAAACTAAAAGCTTAGCGAGAATGTATACGTTATTATTGGAATGGTATACAAAGGATGAAGAGGTGAAATTGGTTATGATTGACTGGGCCAAAGATTTTGGTTATAATATACAAATAGATGATTGGTTAAAACTGTGGAAGGAAGGAATAAGATTTACTGTGTGTACTATAATAAAAGAAAATGTGATGAAGATGATGTATAGATGGTATATAACACCAGTGAAATTAGCAAAGATGTTGTGATGAGACGATGAGCTGCTTGTGCGTAAAATGCAAGTCCCTCAGAGTTTGATCAGGTTTTCAAACCTCTGCCTGTGACGGAGCCCCTCCAGCATGGCTGCGTCAATCACTAGTAGAATCCGAAAGTGGCTGCTTTCGGAAACGTTTCCAACATAAAAGCTCCTTAACGGAAACACGTCGTCTGGCCTCTCGGCGTGACAGTTTCCGTCGAGGTGTGGGTGTCCCTATAGGAGGTCCTGAGACCTCCCCACTGGTTTCGCTTGAAGCGTCTCTGAGCCATCCCTCCGACTCACTTTCCCTTGGAGTTCTTGCTCGCCCTCTACTGGTTCCCTCTTCCGCTGCTACTGCTCTCTCAACCTCAGGGAGCCTTTGCACCTGCGGCGCTTTAGATGTCAGTTCCCTGACATCCACCTCCCCTCCAGAGCCCCCTTCACCCCCTCCCGTCTCCTCTCCTACTGGCGGTGAGGAGGTAAAACCCCTGAAAGAACCTCCCTCATCTTCCGACGTCGCGAACACTTCCTTCCACTTGTTGCTGTTCCTACTCTCTAGGTACTCTTCGTCATCAGAGTCCACTCCATCTTCCAACTCCGACTCCGCGAACCCTTCCATTTCCTCTTCCTCATCGGTGGTGCCGAAATACTCCCTCCTAAACCTTGCTATAGGCTGAGGTTTCCTCGGGAACCTTTGGTGGAACGTTTCTGTTAAAACCTCGTCATTGACTTCCTCTGCACTTACCCAGGTGTTTTCTGACTCCGGTTCCCCTTCCCACGCCACCAAATACTCCACCTGATTACCCTTCCACCTGGAATCGAGGATTTCCGCTACATGGTTGCGGCGTTCCCTCTCTTCCAAGGCTGGTCCCCTGACGTGCTCCCCTTCACGTCCCCCCCTGTATGGTGACAATAACGACCTGTGGAACACTGGGTGCAATTTCATGTGGTTGGGTAATCGGAGTTTGAAAGCTACCGGGTTGACCTGCTGAATCACCTCAAAGGGTCCCAATCTTCTGGGCCTCAGTTTCTTACAACCCCCTTTGAACGGCAACCCTTGGGTTGACAACCACACTTGATCCCCCACCCTTATGGTTTCACCTTCCCTTCTGTTCTTGTCTGCCTGCTTCTTATATTGTGCCTTGGCCCTTTCTAAGTTGAGCTGGAGCTGCTGATGGATGGCTTCCATCTCTTCTACAAAATGTTCAGCCGCTGGAACGCTCCATCTCTCCCCTCCTTCCCCTGGAAATGCCCTGGGGTGACACCCGTAATTAGCCAAGAAGGGACTCATCCCTGTGGACACATTCTCCGCATTATTGTAGGCAAATTCTGCCAACGCCAACTTTTCGACCCAATCGTTCTCTCTGTCATTGACATAACACCTAAGATATTGTTGAAGAATGCCATTTGCCCTTTCCGCCTGCCCGTTGGTTTCAGGGTGCCGGGCAGTTGAAAAATTAACTTCCACGTGTAGCAAGCTCATGAGCTTCCTCCAGAACCTGGAAGTAAATTGTTTGCCTCGATCTGAGATCACCCTCGAGGGAGCCCCGTGCAACCTAAAGATATGTTCCACAAACAACTTCGCCGTTTCTTCCGCTGTGACTGCATGTGAGCATGCTACAAAATGGCACATCTTAGTTAACAGGTCTACTACTACCATGATGGCTGTTTTCCCCTTGGACCTTGGCAGATCCGTCATAAAATCTATTGATATCGCTTCCCAAGGCCGTTCTGGTGTGGGTAAAGGTTCTAATAACCCTGCCGGCGCCCTTCTTTCCCCTTTGGCTCGCTGACATTGGTCACACCCTCTTACATACTCCCTTACATCTTCCCTCACCTTAGGCCACCAAAATTCCCTGGTAACCAACCACATGGTTTTGTGTTGCCCAAAATGTCCCGCCGTGGGGCTATCATGCAACTGCTTGAGTACTCTCCCCCTCAATTCACCTTCGGGTATATACAGTGCCCCTTTGTAATACAATGCCCCATTTCTTTCCTCAAAACCTCCGGGGCTCTCGCCCTCCCCCCTGAGACCTCTGAGCTTATCCTGGGCATATTCATCATTTTCCGTTTCCTCCACCAGTTCCCGTTGCCCCACCAGCGCCGCCCCACACACCCAGCGGTCCTCCGGGATGACATGTCTCTCTTCGATCACCTCCTCCCCTTCCCAATATTCTGGTTTGCGTGAGAGCGCATCCGCCCTGACGTTTTCTGGGCCTGGCACATAACAAATCTCAAAGTTAAATTTGGAGAATTCCTGTGCCCATCTCACTTGTCGTTGGTTGAGCACTCGAGCTGTTCTCCAATACTCTAAATTTTTGTGGTCGGTGCACACTTGCACCTTGTGTTGTGCCCCAATTAATAAATGTCTCCACCTCCGGAATGCTTCGTGAATGGCAAGTAGTTCCCTGTCATACACCGTGTAATTCCTCTCGGACTTATTCAGTTTCCGCGAGAAGAATGCACACGGTCTCCACTCCGACGCACTCCTCCCCGGTTGAAGAAGGACTGCCCCTATAGCCCGGTCGGATGCATCTGTTTCCACTCTCATGGGTTTTTGTAAATCCACATGCAGAAGTTGTTCTTCCGAGGCGAAAGCCCTTTTCAGTTCTTCAAAGGCTCGATCCGCCTCCACCGTCCAAACAAATTTCTTCTTGCTGCTGAGGCAGTCGGTGATGGGCGCCGTCAAGTGGGCAAAGTTCTTGATGAACTTCCGATAAAAGTTCCCAAACCCCAAGAATCTTTGCACGTCCTTCTTGGTCTTCGGTGTCTTCCATTCCAGTACCGCTTGAACCTTGCCTGGATCCATGGCCAATCCCTTGTCTGACAAGCGGTACCCCAGGAATTCCACCTCCTTGGTATGAAACTGGCACTTCTCCAGTTTCACCCACAGTTGGTTGGCTTGCAGCCTGCCCAACACTTCTCGAACGTCCCTCACATGCTGTTCCTCATCTTCCGAATACACCAACACGTCGTCTAAAAAGGCCACACAGTTCTTGTAGAGCAAAGGTCCCAGAACGTGGTTTATAAAAGCTTGAAAACAGGCGGAGCCCCCTTGTAGACCGAAGGGCATAACGAGGTATTCAAAGGCTCCCAAAGGGGTAAACATGGTGGTCTTCCATTCATCTCCCTTCCTTATGCGTATCAGATTGTACGCCCCCCGTAGGTCCAGTTTTGTAAAAATCTTTCCCTTCCTTACTCTGGTCAAAATGTCGTCAATTCGGGGCATAGGGAAAGCCAGGGGCTCCGACACTGCATTGAGGCCCCTGAAGTCACACACCAGTCTCGGTTTGTCTGTGTTCTTTTTGTCCACAAAAAACACTGGGCTGCCCCCCACCGCTCGGGACTCTCTGATGAAACCTCGCTTCAAGTTTTTGTCAATGAACTCCCTCAGCTCCTGCATCTCCCTGTCTGACATGGCGTACAGCTTGCCTACTGGGAGTTGGGCCCCTGGGAGTAGGTTGATTTGACAGTCAAAGGGTCTATGCGGTGGCAGTTTGTCTGCTTCCCTTTCGCTGAATACGTTGCTCAGATCTGCGTATTGCGGGGGCACCTTCCCTTTGCCCATCACTTCCATCCCCGCTAGGGTGACTCTGTCTCCTCCCGAGACCTTCCCCTCCTTGCAGTGTTCTAGGCAATGCGCTGACCCAAAGGAGACCACCCTCTGATGCCAGCCCACTAGCGGATCGTGTAGCGCCAGCCAGCTCATCCCCAAAATGATGGGCGCTCCTCCCAGGATGGCCACATTAAACGCTATCTGTTCGGTGTGCCTTGCCACTCTCATTATCATCGGGACAGTCTGTTGGCTAACTTCTCCCCCCAACAGCTCTCTGCCGTCAATCGTAGTCACCTGCAAGGGGTTACTTAAAGGGATGGTCTGTATCTGGTGCTCAGCTGCAAACTCCTTACTCATGAAATTACAGGAGCTGCCTGAATCCAAAAGCGCCTTGACCTTTAGTGGGTGTCCGTTTGGCAGTTCTAGTAACACCTCTATCACTAAAGCAGGTCTGGGAGGTTCTGGCATGGGCACTTTCATTGCTCTTTGGCCTGGCTGCTGTGCCCCGACGGTGGCAGCCAGGCGTTGGCTTTTACTTGCTCCTTGCTTTCCTCTTCCTTTCCCCCAACAGCTCCTGCCATCCCTTGCCATTCCTTTCTTTGTGGGCAGACTCTGGCAAAGTGCCCTGGCTGTTGGCAGAGATAACATCTCTTGGCGCTCTTTCCCTCCTTCTTCCGCCCTTCACTGGGATTTGAAACTGCGCGCGCCCGCGCTGTTCCAACTTCCATCGGCTCTGCCGGCGGGAAAGATGGCTCTGGAATGTCTGGAATGCGGAACTCCCTCCAACGGTCTCCTTTCCCTTCCCGCCTTTCCAAAGCCCTCGCCTCCTGGCGCGCTCCTATGGCCAGCGCAGATTTGGTTAATTGGTCCATAGACTCCGCCCTGGGCCCCCGGGAAAGCTCATCTTTGACGGTTGAAGAAAGCCCCTCTTCGAAAAGCATTTGGATGGGCTCCGCCGATAGGTCCCACCCCAATTTATGAATCAGCATAGTAAATTCAGTCCAGTACTCACGGACAGATCTGCTTCCTTGCTGGCAAGCCATTAACTGCCTTCGCACCACCCCCTGCTCAATATCGCTGGAAAACATCAGGTCCATGGCACGAAAAAACTTCCTCGTGTCCTTTAAGATCTCATTATTCGCTGCCATCAGGGGTCTAACCCAATCTTTCGCCCCGGATTCGAGATGGCCAATCACATACGCCACTCGCGATTCCTCGTCGGGGAAGTCATCAAACTGCAAGTTTAGAGCGTATTGCATCTCTGTTCTAAAGGCATGATAGTTCCTGGGATCCCCCCCGAATTTCTGCACCAATCCTGGTACCTTTCTGGCGAGCGGGGTGGTTTTCTCCTTTCCCTTTTCTGCATCCTGAGCCCTCCTCTCCTCAAGCCTCGCCGTTTGCAGCGCCAACTGGATCTCCAACGCTCTGTACCTTTCTTCCAGGCTTGGACCCCCTCCAGCTGCTCCTGCACCCCCGGTTCCGGCTGGGTTGCTCATGATGCTTCTCTCTGCACAAGCTGGCTTTCGGTGACTTTCGGATTGCTGTGATGAGACGATGAGCTGCTTGTGCGTAAAATGCAAGTCCCTCAGAGTTTGATCAGGTTTTCAAACCTCTGCCTGTGACGGAGCCCCTCCAGCATGGCTGCGTCAATCACTAGTAGAATCCGAAAGTGGCTGCTTTCGGAAACGTTTCCAACATAAAAGCTCCTTAACGGAAACACGTCGTCTGGCCTCTCGGCGTGACAGTTTCCGTCGAGGTGTGGGTGTCCCTATAGGAGGTCCTGAGACCTCCCCACTGGTTTCGCTTGAAGCGTCTCTGAGCCATCCCTCCGACTCACTTTCCCTTGGAGTTCTTGCTCGCCCTCTACTGGTTCCCTCTTCCGCTGCTACTGCTCTCTCAACCTCAGGGAGCCTTTGCACCTGCGGCGCTTTAGATGTCAGTTCCCTGACAGATGTATAAGATAAGTAATAAATGTTGGAAATGTAAAGAAAAGGAAGGAACGTTTTATCATATGTGGTGGGAATGTAAAAAAGTAAAAAGCTTTTGCGAAATGATATATAATGAATTGAAGAAAATGTTGAAATATACATTTGTTAAGAAACCAGAAGCGTTTTTACTAGGAATAATAGGTAATGAAATAAATAAGAAAGAAAGGAAATGATTCTTATACGCGGTGACAGCAGCAACAATATTGATGGCCCAGAAATGGAAACAAGAAGAGCTACCTACGATAGAAGAATGGAGAATGAAAATGATGGACTATGCGGAACTCGATAAAATAACAGGACGGATCCGGAATCGATGCAACCAGAGATTCACAGAAGATTGGAGGAAATTTACAGAATATATGCAAAAATTAAGTGATGATGAGATAACGTTTGTAAGTTTTAAGGAAGTTTTGTGATAAGAAAAGTCAGAAATATTGTTTTTAAAAAAACAAGATAAAAAGTTAAATAATATTCTAGTGCAATATTAATTTAAGAAATGTGGAAGAAGTAAGTAATATGAAGGATTGCCAGGCGAGTTGAGGGAAGTCAAAAAGGAGAAATTGGTGACAAAAAAGATGTTTTGATTGTATAATTTTGTATTGGAAAATGAATAAAAATATTATAAAAAATAAAATAAAAATATTGAAAGATTGGCTAATTCAACCGTTGGCAGATGTGTGTAATAAGATTCTAAGAGGGGACAAAGCTCCTGAAACCTGGAAAGATGCATTTATCACTCTGATTCCAAAAATAGATCAAGATAGATCTGATGTAAAAAATTATAGACCAATCTCATTACTTAATGTGGATTATAAAATCTTCGGAAACATTTTAGCCAATAGATTAAAAAAGGTTCTATCAAATTATATACATAAAGACCAGGCAGGATTTCTACCTGGGAGACATATGAAAGATAACATTAGAAATATAATTGATATAATAGAAAGGTTGGAAGCGAAAAGAAATTGTAAAGTAATGTTAATGTTTATTGATGCTGAAAAGGCCTTTGATAATGTTTCTTGGTTATTTATGATGAAAAACCTAGAAAGAATTGAGGTTGGCCAGGAATTTTTAAATGGTATCAATGTGATCTATTTTGAACAAAAAGCAAAAATCATAGTTAATAATGTGGTCTCAGAGGAAATCAGAATTGAGAAAGGAACCAGGCAAGGGTGCCCGCTTTCCCCTCTGTTATTTATTTCTGTTCTGGAGGTTTTGTTAAACATGTTGAGGAAAGAGGAGGAGGTTAAAGGCATTGTAGTAGGATCCAAGCAATATAAATTAAAAGCCTTTGCTGATGACTTGGCTTTAACTTTACAAGATCCAGAAACCAGTGCAGTAAAAGCACGAGCTGATTCAAGAGTTTGGGCAGGTAGCAGGATTTAAATTAAACAAGAGCAAAACCAAAGTTTTAGAAAAAAAACTTAGATAATGAGGAAAGAAAAAACCTTTTTGAAAGGACAGGCCTTGTTTCTGGGGAAAAAGTTAAATATTTGGGTGTGAACTTATTGGTAAAGAATTTGAATCTTTATAAAGATAACTATGAAAAATTATGGAATGAAATCAAGAGAGATCTTGAGATATGGTCAAACCTAAAACTCTCATTGATGGGCCAAATATCAGTGGTTAAGATGAATGTATTGCCGTAGATGTTTTTATTTCAAGTTTTACCAATCATTGATAACGTCAAATGTTTTAAAGAATGACAGAAGGCATTGTCTAAATTTATCTGGCAGGGGAAAAAACCTAGAATTAAATATAAATTACTTACAGATATAAAGAAAGAGGGGGCTTTTCCCTACCAGATTTGAAGATATACTTTGAAGCTGCCACATTCGGCTGGATCAAGGATTGGATTCAATTAGAGAATGATGATGTGTTAGACTTGGAGGGACTGGATAATCAATTTGGATGGCATGCATATCTATGGTATGACAAGATAAAGGCCCACAGTGGTTTTAAGAATCATGTAATTAGAAAGGCATTGCAGTGGTGCCTCGCAAGACGAAATTAATCCGTTCCGTGAGGCTCTTCGTATAGCGGTTTTTTCGTCTTGCGAAGCAAGCCCATTGACAGCTTAGCGGATTAGCGCTACAGCTGTCAAGCGGCTTCCAGCGATCAGCTGTTAAGCGGCTTATCAGCGGAACAGCTGATAAGCGGCTTAGCGGCTTTAAAAAAGGAAGAAAAAAGCGAAAAAAACCCGCGGGGGGATGCAAGATTTTTTTCGTCTTGCGAAGCAACCCCATAGGGGAATTCGTTTTACGAAGCGCCTCCAAAACGGAAAACCCTTTCGTCTAGCGGGTTTTTCGTCTTGCGGGGCACCACTGTATACAATGTATGGACTAGACAGCTTTACGAGCGGTGATTAGGCCATCCATAACCTATGCGGAATTGATTGATTGGAGACGTGACCGTCTAATTGGTTTACGATCGCTAATTAGCCCTTTACCACGGTCCGGCACGCTTCCTCACGAACTGCGCACTTCTGCTACCCTCCTGGTCACGTCGTGCAGAGTAAAACACAGCGGTAAAAGACTGTCGCCTAGCTTCAGATAAACTCAGAGAGCACTTAAGTCCATTTACAGTTGTTTATTGAAACATTTCATCAACAGAATCCAGGACTTCTTTCAGCCATAGCAAAGGCACGTCTTTCTCTCTCAAACACCCAGAGAAAGAGGTTGACTCCTCCCAGCTTCTAAAAGCTGACGTCAGAATGTGACGCACACCCAGAACAACTTAACCTGTTAAGTTCTGGATTATCACAGTATGGACTAGATACAAAGATCTCTTAGTAAGAAAAACACCAAAATGGATTTCACCAATGGAAGCACAGGCCCAAAAAAAGTTAAATATGGAAAACAAATGGATGGGGTATTCAGATTTGTTGTTAGAGAATCAGGAAGGTTTTAAATTAAAACCATGTGAACAAATTAAAGAAAGTGAATTGGTTGCAATATTATCAAATTAACGAATTATATAAGATGGATAAGAGAAATGGTTTTGCAACAGAAAAAACCAAATTGAAAACGGAGTTGTTAGATACTAATGATAAGAATATGTCTAAAATGTAGGGGTTCCCCCCCCCACCATCCTGCCTCCCCCCCCCCCCGTAGGGGGAGAGCAGTGACTGGTGAAACACTGGATGGATCCTCATGCTCTCTGGCAACCGCAGCTTAAAGGCCACCAGGTTGATTTGATGGATTACCTCAAATGGCCCCACCCTCCGGGGCTTGAGCTTCTTGCAACCTCCTTTCCAGGGCAACCCTTGTATGGACAACCACACCTTATCCCCAACCCGGACCACTTCCCCCGGCCGCCGATGCTTGTCGGCCTGCCTCTTGTAAACCTCCTTGGCCCTTTCCAAGTTCAACTGCAGCTGCAGGTGGATCGCCTCCATTTCCTCTGCAAAGCGTTCTGCTGCGGGCACACTCCTTGACTCCTCCCCCCTCCCTGGGAATGCCCTTGGGTGACAACCATGGTTAGCAAAAAACGGAGTCATTCCCGTGGAAACATTCTCTGCGTTGTTGTAGGCAAACTCAGCCAGAGCGAGTTTGTCCACCCAATCGCTGGGTCTCTGACTGACATAACACCACACTGTTGCAAGACAGCATTTGCTCTCTCCGCCTGCCCACTGGTCTCTGGGTGCCTGGCTGTGGTAAAACTCACCTCCACCTGCAACAGACTCATGAGTCTGCGCCAAAAACGCGAGGTGAACTGAGTCCCCCATCTGAGACCACCCGCGTGGGTACCCCGTGTAACCTAAACACGTGCTCAACGAACAGTCACGGCATGCGAGCAGGCCACAAAATGGCACATTTTTGTTAGAAGATCCACCACCACCATGATCGCTGTCTTTCCCCTGGACCTGGGCAGATCAGTGATGAAGTCCACCGCCACCACCTCCCATGGCCTGCCCGGTGTGGGCAAAGGTTCCAGCAAACCAGCTGGTGCCGCCCTTTCCCCTTTGGCTCTCTGGCAGGTGTCACATCCTCTCACATACTCCTTGACATCTTCCCTCACCTTGGGCCACCAAATTCCCTGGTGACCAGCAACATGGTTTTATGCTGCCCAAAGTGCCCCGCTGTGCAGCTATCGTGGAGTTGTTTGAGCACTCTGTTCCTAAGGTTTTCCCCCAGGACATACAAAGCTCCCCTATAGCCTCCCCCCCCTAACTTCGGAACCTCCCTCGGAACCTCCCCTTTGCCTTAACTCCATCTTTTTCCTGGCAAAGTCATCCTCTCTGAGCAGCCCCATCAGTTCATCGTCCTTGACCAATGCCCCCCCCCCACATCCACTTGCTCTCGGGGAACATCAGTCTTGCCACCGGAGCCCCTTCTTCCGGCATATACTCCGGTTTCCGTGACAGTGCATCGGCCCTCGCATTCTGTTTGTTGGCTATTTGCAGTATGGTAGCGCTGCAGAGAGCTTGCTGGGGAGACCATGCATTAAAAAGAAAGGGACTCAAAAATAACTTAAACAAGGTTTTAATTACAAAAACTCCTTATACACTAAATACATTAACAACAAACCAGACCCAACCCCCAGGGTAATGGGAAAGCTAGGTGCTGCTCCTTATATACTACACCCAAATGCTGACACACCTTAATCAAATACAACTCAGCAGCACCTGCTATGTTTCACAGCTGCAAAGCTGGGTCTTGTTATTTTGCTCTGGCCCTTGCTCTGGCCCCTTAAAGACATACACATCAAGTGGAACAATGATGAACCTTTACATTTAAAGAAACCATTCAACACTGTTCTCCCGGCACATACTGGATCTGAAAGTTAAAGTTGGCAAAGAACTCCGCCTACCTTATCTGTCTCTGGCACAACACCCTCGCTGTTCGCCAGTACTCCAAATTCTTGTGGTCAGTGCACACCAAGATTTGGTGCCTCGCTCCAATCAGAAAATGCCGCCATTGTTTGAACGCAGCGAAGATCGCAAGCAATTCCTTATCGTAGATAGTATAGTTCTGCTCTGATTTACTCAGTTTCCGTGAAAAGAAGGCACACGGACGCCACTCCCCTTTTTGATTTGGCTGCAGCAAAACCGCCCCAATCGCCCGATCAGAGGCATCCGTCTCAACCCGCAGTGGTTGATCGGGGTTGATGTGGAGCAGTTGCTCCTCTGATGCAAAGACCCTCTTTAGCTGCTCGAAACCTTCTTGTGCCGCCTCCGTCCAGCGAAACTTCTTCTTGGCACTAAGACAGTCCGTTATGGGCGCCGTCAGTTTCATGAAACCTTTGATGAATTTCCTATAGAAATTGCTGAAACCCAGGAAACGCTGAACATCCTTCCTGGTCTTAGGGCTCTCCCATTCCACCACCGCCTTCACCGTCTCCGGATCCATGGCCAGACCCTTGTCTGACAGCCGGTAACCCAGGAACTCGACCTCTTTCGCGTGGAACTGACACTTCTCCAGCTTCCCCCACAATCGATGCTACTTAAGTTTGCTCAGGACCTCCAGTACGTCCTTGACGTGCTGTTTCTCGTTGTCCGAGTACACCAGTATATCGTCCAGGAAACAAACACAGTTCCAGTACAGCAAAGGCCCTAGCATGTGGTGCATGAAGGCCTGGAAACAGGGAGTGCCACACTGTAATCCAAAAGGCATAATGAGATACTCAAATGCCCCCAGCGGGATGAACATGGTGGTTTTCCACTCATCGCCCTCTCGCACTCTGATGAGATTGTACGCCCCCCGGAGGTCCACCTTGGTGAAAATCTTCCCCTTTCGCACCCTGGCTAGAACATCGTCAATCCTGGGCATTGGGAAGGCCACCGGTTCCATCAGGCTGTTCAGGATTCTGAAATCCACGACCAAGCGGTGTTCGTTAGTCGATTTCTTGTCCATGAAGAACACAGGGCTCCCACCAGCCGCCTTGGATTCTCTGATGAATCCCCTCCTCAGATTTTTCTCAATAAAGTCCTTTAGGTTCTCGATTTCTCCTTCCGACATGGCGTAGGTCCGTCCCACAGGCAGCGTGGCCCCAGGCTTCAGGTTGATCTGACAGTCATATGGCCGATGAGGTGGTAACGCGTCAGCCTCCTTTTCACTGAACACCTCCTGCAGGTCCTTGTAGCACGAACGTATCTCGGGAGCTGCCATCCTGGCCTCCATCAGCTGTTGTTGCTCTAGGCCCAGGCAGTTCTCCATGCAGTGCGTCAAACCAAAAGTGAGGGACCGTTGGTGCCATGAAACCACCGGGTCGTGCAGAGCCAACCAACTCATGCCCAATATGGCCAAGGTGGCCACGTGGAAGGCGATGACCTCGGAGTGGGTGGACACCCGCATCCTCATGGGAGGCGTTCGATGTGTGACTTCACCCCCCAACAGTTCTCTCCCATCAATGGTAGTAACTTGCAACGAAAAATCCAAAGGCCTCAGGTTAAGTTGGTGCCGGGCCGCAAACTCCTTGCTAGAAAAGGAGGCAGAAGCACCTGAGTCAACTAAAGCGAATTCCTCCACCGTCTGGCCATTGGGGAGCTCTAGAATCACTTTCAACATTATGCTTGCTTTGGGGTGTCCAAGCCGGGGACTTTCGCTGTCGCTTGTGCCTGGCTGCCGCCCCGGTTCATCACCAGCCAGGCCTCCTAGTTTCCCGACATCTTAGGGACCTCTGCCTCAGTCTGTTGAGCTGCCCCAACCATTCCCTGCCAGTTGCGACACGCAGGGCACACTCTGGCAAAGTGCCCTGCTTTCTGACAGACAAAACATTTCTTGGCTGCTTGCCAGTCTTTTTTCTCCTTCCCGCCCGGCCGTTGCATTTTCAAACTTTCCCGTGCATGGGCAGTGTCTATCTCCATCGGCTCTGGCATTTGCTGACCTTCTGAGGCAGCTGCCGGCATTTCAGGAGTGCGGTTACCATGATAACTCCTTTCCTTGCCTTGTCTCCGCTCCCTCTGTCTGGCTTCTTGTCTCAAACCCACCGCAAACGCAGCCTTCGTTAACTCATCCATGTCCTTAGGGCGTGGACCCCTGGCCAGTTCGTCTTTAACTTCCGAGTTCAAGCCCCCCTTAAATAGAGCTTGTACTGGCTGTGACTCCAATTCCCAGCCCAGCTTGTGTATAAGCATGGCGAACTCGGCCCAATACTCACACACCGTGGATTTCCCCTGCTTCAAAGCTAACAACTCCTCCTGTGTCTTGTCAATTAAACTTTCATCTGAGTAGATAAAGTCCATAGCTTGCCAGAATTTGGACAGATTCTTGAGCGCTGGATTCCCCGAGGCAATTAACGGCCTCACCCAGCTCTTGGCAGAGCCCGATAGGTGACTAATTACGTGGGAAACTTTCTGCGCGTCATCCTCAAACTGAGCGCTGTGCAGTTCCAAAAAATAACCCATTTCAGTTTTGAAATCAAGGTAAGTCCCAGGGTCTCCACAGAATTTTTCAACCCACGCAGACCTGCCCCCTGCCCCTGGCAAACCTGCGGTCTTTTGCTGTGCTGCTCTGGATTCCATAAGCCGAGCCTCCAAGTCCGAAACACGAGCCTGAAGAGCCGCATTTTGCTTTCGCAAGTCTGCCAATTCCTTTTCCATAATGAGCCGTCTGCTTTCTGTCACTAGCTTCCTGCAGCAGAAAATTGAGAAGCAGCAAGCTGTGAGGGATGTGTTTGCTGCCTAGCTAGTTAGGAGATAACATTCCAGGCATCGAGCCACTTCTGTCCGGTAGATTTATTACTGCAAAATCCAAGCCCACGCCAGAGCTCCAAAACAACACCTCCGTGTTGCTCAGTCAGTTGCCGCTTCTAAAATTTTGTGATGTGGCTTTCTAGACCAGCATGCCCAGTGAGACAGGGAACGCCTCTTATATCCTCTCTTCTGGGAATAGCTAGTTCCTGGAACAGACTGGCCACTCCCTATTTCAGTCTCCGATTCAGAGGACTGGCTGGAAAAGTGCTGTTTGGGCTCTTGGTAAGTGTTTCCATGCCCCCCCCCCCATCTCTGTCTGCCTCCCTTTCCCTGACAGGTGCAAAATTTAATTAAAATTTATTCGAAAAAAAAGAAAAGAGAGCAATAAAGAAAAAGGAAATTGAATTAAACAAACAACCAAATAATGAAAGAATTAAAAAAGAAATTAGGTAATTACAGCCAGAGTATACGTCGAAAATAGAACAAGAAATTGAGTGGAATTTGAAAACGCTTAAACAAAATAATTTTGAATTCGCAAATAAACCAGGTAAGTACCTAGCATGGCAACTCAAAAAATTAAAAATGAAAAACAAATTAATAAAAATAGGAGAGAAAAGTATAGATAATCCTAAAATAATATTACAAAAGTTTTTTAAATATTATGACAATCTATATATTAAAAAAAATGCTGACATAGAGGAAGAGATAGAAGATTACCTATGCCATGTGGGTCCGGTACGTTTCCACAGCAACAGAAATTCACGGACTTGCAGCAGAGCGGCACAGCAAGTGGTTCTTGTGTGAGTGAGCTTGCAGAAGGGAGAGTCGACACGCTGTTGTTCCTCTAGCTAACAGCTTTATTTACATCAGAACGGTAAAATAACAAACAAACCATCGGAGACGGCAGGCATGGTGTCTCTCAGTGTCTCAGCAGAAAAGTGAAAGTAACTCAAAGACAAAGAACTCAGCTTTCCCGGATGTAGGGAATGTTAGTGAGTAGCAGTGTCCCGTGCACAGCGGAAGGATGAGGAGTACGTACTACATACTCTATATTGCTTTATTTACACTTCAAAGCTGGTAAGTTACAGAAAAACATCTTGCCTCTGCCGGAGCAGAAAATGCATCCTCTCTGCTCTAAAGCACGGAGAGAATCACAAAGTGAAAC
The DNA here is from genome assembly GCF_964234715.1 of Podarcis melisellensis. Taxonomy (NCBI): domain Eukaryota; kingdom Metazoa; phylum Chordata; class Lepidosauria; order Squamata; family Lacertidae; genus Podarcis; species Podarcis melisellensis. The sequence continues at coordinate 12,231,000 of NC_138535.1, forward strand.
TGCAAAGAACAGTGAAAAACAGGAAACCAGTGTACGTCACATCCAGTCTCCTTTCCCGTGAGAAACTCCAACAGCAATTGACTATGGAATGTAAACACCTGTCTTGTGACAAGCACTTTCGCTGCACAGTGAAAGAGAGCAGAAACCAACATCCTCCCCCTTTCTGTGAACATCACTGGGCAGCGTGTTCGTACAATATCAGTACAAACCCAACTTCTGCACATAGGTACAGTGTTGATCCCTTGATACAATCTTGGACAATACATCAGCAGGAATTTCATTACCTGGCATATAGGACACCTTTACGAGCCCCTTCTGAATACATTCCCTAGCATGTTGCAACTTCAATTGCAAGTGCTTCGTGCTTTGCTTACAACGTTCAGAATTCAGCAAAGCCAAACATGCTTTGTTGTCCTGGTAAACCTGGATTGGACATTTGACAGGAATTTTCATGTCTTTGCACAATTGTAACAACCATTCACAATCTTTAAGTGAATAAGACAGTGCATTCAGTTCAGCTTCACAAGTACTTAAGCTAACTGTTGTTTGCTTCTTGCATGACCAATCAAATAGACCCTGATTGTACTTATAGCAAACTCCAGACGTACTTTTCTTGTCTGTAGTGTCACTTCCAAAACTTGCATCTGCAAATATTTCAAGACCACCAGACTTCTGATTGTTAAATCTCAGTCTGTAATGCATAGTGCCTTTCAAATAGCGCGCTATGCGTTTCAGAGCTTTCCAATCCTTAACAGTAGGATTGTTGACTTGTCTGCTTAGCAAATTACAGCTAACAGCAATGTCAGGTCTAGAACATCTGGCAATGAAGTTTAGCTTGCCTAGCACACTTCTGTACAGTGTAGTGTCAGAAAATGCTTCTTCAGTGTCATCTACCTGATAACCTGTTGTCATCGGTGTGTCTACAGGGTTAGCATCCATCAGGTTTAGTTTGCTTAACACATCAGCAATTTTCTGTGACTGGTGTACTAGAATGTTACCATCTTGATCTTTCTCTATTTCCAGAGATAGGTAGTTGTTTACCTCACCAAGATCTTTTATGTCAAAGTGCTCTTTCAGTTGAGCTAGGGCGTTATTGTACATTGTGACATCTTTCCAAAAGAATAATAGATCATCAACATAAAACAAGCAATACAGTTTCTTTTGCCCCTCCTCTTTGACAAATACACATGGATCAGCTTTCCCTTGCTGAAAACCTAGAGAAAACAATACTTCAGTGAGTTTTGTGTGCCAACACCGTGCACTTTGTTTGAGACCATAAAGGGACTTTTTCAGAGCACAAACAAATCCCTGTTTTACCTGTACGCCATCAGGTGGAAGCATATAAAGTGATTCATCTAGAGATCCGTACAGAAAAGCTGTATTCACATCATGGTGACTAATGTGTAGATTCTCCTCTGCAGCTAGCTTGAGCATAAGCCTAATGCTTTCATACCTCACTGTGGGTGAGTAGGTCTCGTGATAGTCTTCACCTGGTACCTGTGCAAAACCTCTGGCTACCAATCTGGCTTTGTGTCTGACTATCTTGCCATTTTGATCAGTCTTCGCTTTGAAGACCCATTTGCTTCCAAGCAGTTTCATTCCTGGAACTACTGGAACTAGCTCCCATGTTTTGTTCCTTTCTAAGGAATCAAGCTCAGCCTTCATGGCATTTAACCATGGCTCAGCTTCCTTTGAATCCAAATCCTGGATTTCTTGGAAACTTGAAGGTTCAAATACCTTCTTGGAGCTTTTAACAGCTGTTACTGCTATCTTAGCAAACTCATCAGCAAATCTCTTTGGAGGTCTGCCTTTTGTGGCTCTCTGTGACCTACGAATTAACCTTAAGTCCTCAACACTCTCCTCTTCCTTCTTAGGAGAAAAACGACCTATTGTGAACAATGGTTCCTCCAATTCTTGATCAGAGCTTTCAGAGGGTCGCATAGAGGCTTTCGCACTCTTGAAATCCTCTGAATCACCCGATTCAGTTTCAGACTCAGAATCAGAACCTTCATCAGTGGGTGTGGGTTGTTGTGGTTGCTTTTGACTATCCTCAGTCTCATCACTGTCATCAGGATAACATTGGAAAATTCCCACATTCTCCCCCCACTTGGCATTGTACTCAACACTTCTTGTGAGCTTAATTGTCTTAGAGTCAGTCATCATTATTCTGTAAGACCCTTTCTGATAACCTAGAAAGATACCATGCAATCCACGCTTGTCTAACTTGGAGTTTTGTGGTGAGTGAACCCACATGTCAGAACCAAAAATTTTCATGTGTTTGATGTATGGCTTCTTGCCAAACATCTTCTCATAGGGGGTACAACCAATCGCTGAAGATAACCTGCGATTGTAACTGTAAACAAAACACGAGAGAGATTCGGCCCAATAACTCTCTGGAAGATTGGCATCATGCAGCAAGGTTTTTAACCCTTGAAGCAATGTCTGATTTGCCCGTTCCGCAAGTCCATTCTGCCATGGCGAGCGAGGACTAGACAAATCGTGTTGAATTCCTTTCTCAGTCAGAAAAGCTTCAAACTGCTGAGAAGTGAATTCTCCCCCGCGATCACTGAAAAGAGTCTTTATCTTCTTACCATGCACATTTTCCAACCAAGCACAGAATTCCTTGAACCTAGGAAAAGCCTCTGATTTTTGCTTGAGATTGTACACATAAATATATCTGGAAAATGCATCAATGAGAAGCATGAAGTACCTGTTTCCACCCAAAGAGGGCGCTAGTGGTCCAACCAAATCAGCATGAACAACCTGGTATGGTTCTGTAGCTTGCCTACTAGACACCTTACCTTTCGCAGCCACTTTCACCTTGTTTGCTGCGCATGCCTTGCACTTCATGTGGTACCTGCAGGGTTTAATAGTCATACCTTCAACCAAGGCAGGCATTTTAGATATTGCCTCAAAATGCAAATGACCAAATTTTCTATGAAAATCGTGAATACATTCTGCATGCAAACTTTTGTTAGAACCTGCAATGCAACAAGTGTCATCCTGCACAACATCATCAAAATACAAAACATACAAACGATCAACATATTCAGCATACAATACATAATCGTTTTTCTTTGTGATGGTGCACTTCTTGTTCTTGAAGGAAACGTCAATGTTCCGCTCATTCAGCTGTCCAACGCTGAGCAGATTATGCTTGGCATCCGGCACATAAAGCACATTCTGTATCGATAAGTCCAAACTGTGAAGAACAACAGTTCCGTAGCCTTTACTGGGAATTGTGTGGTCATCCGCCTGGTGAATCGCACCTTCCTGCGGTGTAAAAGACACAAACAGTCGCTTATCGTTGCACATGTGGTGGGTCGCCGCTGAATCAACAACGAAGAAAGATCTAGACATCTTCTGGACCTCTGCAACCTTTGGAGTGAAGCGTGAGACCATTGCCTTGTGCTGCGTTGTCCTGGACACCGGACCTTTGCCTTTGCTTTGGCCTTTTCCACGCGATGAGCTTTCGCTGCGCTGCTCTGTCTTGGCCCTGGGATATCTGCATTCCCTCTTCATATGGCCTAGACGTCCACACGAGTAGCATTTCACTGCCTTCAAAGCTTTGGCGCCATCTGGTGGTTCCACTGCACTATGGGATGACGTCTGTGAAGTCTCCCGCTTGCCCATGCAGCTAGCACCCCGGCGATCTGCTTCATTCTGAATCACGGCAGTAACATAGTCCACTGTCAGCTGAGCAGTTGGTTGTACAGCAATCTGAGTTGCAACAGACTCCCAACCTGAACCCAAAGATTGTAGTATCATGAAGGAATACACAGCCTCTGGAAAGTTGAGTCCTCTCTGTTGCAGCTCATGTCTCAGATTCTGCATCTCCATCAGATGTGTACGCACATCTCCACCTTCAGCAAGAGCCATATTATGCAGCTTGTTAAAGTAAAACATAGTGGATCCAGCTTCTGTCCTCAAGTGAGCCTCTCTCAAAGCGTCCCAAATTTCTCTGGCTGAGGTCTTATCACGCAATAGACAGAGCTCTTCTGGGGATACTATCAATGTAAGAGTTCCCCTTGCTTTGGAATCCTTAGCTTCCCATGCATCTGTAACTGGAGCTGGGGGGGTGTCTGTAATAACTTCAAACAGACCCTCTTTCCGCAGAATAGCCTCTGCATACTGAACCCAGTCCGCATAATTTTTCTTATTGAGCTTAGGAATCCCACAAGCATCAGCTAACTTTGCATTCGCCATTTCTGCTGCGTTAAATCAGGCTGCTTTATACAAGCTGTGTCTGTGCTGCTCTGCTTATCTGCAGCTGCTTCAAACCTCGTTCAAAAGGGCTTTCTCTCTGCTGCCTTAAATCTTGCTGCGTCATTGCTGCAGCTGCTTTATTCCAAAAGCGCTTTTAAAAGTTACTTTCGATTTCCCCAGCATAGTAACTTATGCCTGTGAGCCTTTTGCCTGTGCCCGACAAAACGGCTTTAAAAGTTCAAAGTCCAGCCATAAAGCCATTAATTAGAAGCTGGCAGGCTGCCCGGAGCAGTAGCACATACCTCATCAATCATCTTTACGCGCAGAGCAGATTCCGATCCGATCTGTCCCTCTGCATTCCGATCCTTTGCCGGCACTCCGATTCGACCTCTGGAGCCCATGACCATGTGTTAGTGAGTAGCAGTGTCCCGTGCACAGCGGAAGGATGAGGAGTACGTACTACATACTCTATATTGCTTTATTTACACTTCAAAGCTGGTATGTTACAGAAAAACATCTTCCCTCTGCCGGAGCAGAAAATGCATCCTCTCTGCTCTAAAGCACGGAGAGAATCACAAAGTGAAACTGCAAAGAACAGTGAAAAACAGGAAACCAGTGTACGTCACATCCAGTCTCCTTTCCCGTGAGAAACTCCAACAGCAATTGACTATGGAATGTAAACACCTGTCTTGTGACAAGCACTTTCGCTGCACAGTGAAAGAGAGCAGAAACCAACAGGGAAAAGCTCCTCCCCAGATGCAGGACACACAGAGCTGCTAACCCTGTAAGCTCCAAACCTCACACCCCCTCTTGTCCTGCACTGGGGGCATGTAAGTGTGACCACTTACCCCAAACACAGACCTTCACAGAACTCCCCATGTCGCTGGAAGGTCAGCGGTTTTTCGGGAACCCATCTGCCAGGTTCTTCGAACTGGGACAGTATTTCAGTTGCACCAATCCCAACTGAACACTCTGGCACACATTTTGGAAACAGATGTCTAGGTGTTTGGTTCTGGCCTTAAACTGCCCAGACTCTGCCAACTTCAGACAGGGTTGATTGTCCTCCCAAACCGTGACGGGCAAGCAACACTCTCTGCAGATCTCTTGAACCAAGCACACATAGAACTCCAATTCCCTACAAATCTCAGACAGCGCACTGAACTCAGCCTCAGTAGCGGATAGCGCTATGAGGCTTTGCTTTTGGGACTTCCACCCAACCAAAGAGTCCCCTAGCTTCACCACCATACCAGAGACAGACTTCCTGTCTTCCAGATTCGCCCAATCGCTGTCTGTTCAGCACATCAGTTTGACATCGCCCTTGGCTGACAGCTTGAGACAGAAGTCTTTGGTATCCTGCAGGTAACGCAGTACCCGCTTGACTCCATTCCAGGCCTGTACGCTTGGGTTTTTAGCTTCCCAGCTGAGCAGATTGGTAGCAAAAGATATGTCAGGTCTGCTCCACTGGGACAGATACAACAGACTACCCAGGGCCAACTGAAAGAGCTCAGCATTTTTTAACTCAGCGCATTCTACTTGCTGACTGTCTTTCACGTAGCTTGTCTCCATAGGTGTCCTGACCCCTGCACATTCAGACATTCTGAACTTTTCAAGCAACTGCTCAATCTCGCCCTTCTGACTGAGCAAGAAACTTCCATCTTCAGTCCTGTATATCTGCACACCTAGGTAGATCTTTACTGCACCTAGGTTCTTGAGCTTAAAACGTTTTCCAAGCTCTTTGGCAAACTTTTCCACCCGTTTATTTGCCTTTGAGACATATACGATTTCATCAACAAAAACTAAAAGCATTTCCTGTGACTCTCTTGACCCTTTAAGGTACAGGCAGCTGTCAGCAAGACTCCAGTGTGGTGTAGTAGTTAAGAGCAGTAGTTTCGTAATTTGGGGAACCGGGTTCGTGTCCCTGCTCCTCCACATGCAGCTGCTGGGTGACCTTGGGCTAGTCACACTTCTTTGAAGTCTCTCAGCCCCACTTACCTCACAGAGTGTTTGTTGTGGGGGAGGAAGGGAAAGGAGAATGTTAGCCGGTTTGAGACTCCTTCGAAAGTATGTGTTTTGCCCCACCCAGACTGGCTACTGGCATAGAGCCACACAAGTCTGCATGCACCATCTCAAAAGGCCTGGTTGTCACTCTGTTAGACCTATGGTAAGAGCACATTTTTACTTTGGATTGCTTACAAGCTATGCAATCTAAAAACTTATCACATGCCTTCATCTTGCACCCCTCAGTGCACCCCGGGACCTTCTTAATGTAGTTCATGTGTGCCATACGTCTGTGCCGTAAATGCTGACAGCCATCATGTGTTGGAACATTGGCACACTGAACCTGTGCTGACTCAGTGGGACTGTTACCTGCAATAGGCGTTTCTACCACAAACAGCCTGTCTTTGCATTCAACACTGAACAGTTGATGCCCACCCCTGGAAAAAGAACACATATTATTCTCAAAACTAATGCTGAAACCATCAGCAACAAGGGCAGCCACGGATAGAAGACAGCTGGACATCTCTGGAACGACAAAAGCCTCAATCTCGTGCTGTAAAAAAGAACAATACAGTGAGCCAGATATAGTCAAAGCACATTTGCTTCCATCTGCTAGTGTGACAGTTCGTCCACTTTTTACAGCTTTGCAGTTCCGCAGAAGACCACTAGAGGGCATGAGATTGTGAGTAGCACCACTGTCCACCACCCAGCTCAGCACGTTGCTATGGGTGGAGCTGGTCTCTGTTGCCATGCTCGCTGCAAAATGATACTGTGAAGACTTGTCCTTGCTTTCAGTTCCCTTGATACTTTTGTGAGCTTTCCCACGTCTCTCCGCTGAGCTTATCTGGTTGCTACGTGAGACTGTTGGTTTCTGCTTTCTTCTCTGTGCAGCGAAGTGCTTGTCACGAGACAGGTGTTTACATTCCACAGAGTCTGTACTGTTGGAGGTTTTCCCACGGGAATAGGAGACTGGATATGACGTACACTGGTTTCCTGTTTTTCACTGTTCTTTGCAGTTTCAGTTTGTGATTCTCTCCGTGCTTTTGGGGAGAGATGACGCTTTCTCTGCTCCGGCAGAGGGAAGATGTTTTTCTGTAACTTACCAGCTTTGAAATGTAAATAAAGCAATATAGAGTATGTTGGCACGTACTTTTCATCATTCCGCTGTGCACTGGACACTGCTTATCTCCAACATTTGGTTCCGGGCCCAGAAAAACGCAGTGTTTTGAGAATGGACTTCAGATGTCGGGCTCCTGGCAAAGGAACAAAGGAGCAAAAAGCATCGGATCAGCGGCAGAGAGACGGAACGCACGGTATCTGCTCTGCGCGTCAAAATGATTGATGAAGGTATGTGCTACTGCTCCGGGCAGCCTGCCAGCTTCTAATTAATGGCTTTATGGCTGGACTTTGAACTTTAATAGCCGGTTTTTGCCGTGGCACAGGCAAATGGCTAAAAGCAACACTTTCCTATGCTGGGGGAAATCGAAAGTAACTTTTACAAATGCTGTTGAAGTACAGCAGCTGCAGATGTGACGCAGCAAGAATTAAAGGGCAACATAGAGAAAGCACTTGGGGACTTTCGCTTTTGAACTTGCTTTTGGAATGCAGTTTGAAGCAGCTGCAGATAAGCAAAGCAAATAAACAGAAGAGAGGCTCAGGCTCATAGGCAGAGGCTGTTTAGAATTTGCCTTTGGATTGAAGCAGCTGTACACAGACACAGCTTGTATAAAGCAGTCTGATTTAAAGCAGCAGAGATGATGCAGGAGGCAAATGCCAGAGTCATGATGGCTAGCTGCAGAAGGCTGGATGAAGCAAGTGGGGAATTTCATACCACTGATCAGCCAAATGCTCAACTCACAGTAGCTTGTGATACTGCCATGATTCAGAATGAAGCAGATCGGCGGGGTGCTGGCTGCATGGGAAATGGGGAGACTTCACAGACGTCATCCCATAGTGCAGTGGAACCACCAGATGGCGCCAAAGCTTTGAAGGCAGTGAAATGCTACTCGTGTGGACGTCTAGGCCATATGAAGAGGGAATGCAAATATCCCAGGGCCAAGACAGAGCAGCGCAGCGAAAGCTCATCGCGTGGAAAAGGCCAGAGCAAAGGCAAAGGTCCGGTGTCCAGGACAACGCAGCACAAGGCAATGGTCTCACACTTCGCTCCAAAGGTTGCAGAGGTTGCAGAGGTCCAGAAGACGTCTAGATCTTTCTTCGTTGTTGATTCAGCTGCAACGCATCACATGTGCAATGATAAGCGACTGTTCGTGTCTTTTACACCGCAGGAAGGTGCGATTCACCAGGCGGATGACCACACAATCCCGAGTAAAGGCTACGGAACTGTTGTTCTTCACAGTTTGGACTTATCGATACAGGATGTTCTTTATGTGCCGGATGCGAAACATAATCTGCTCAGCGTTGGACAGCTGATTGAGAAGAAAATTGACGTTTCCTTCAAGAACAAGAAGTGCATCATCACAAAGAAAAATGATTATGTGTTGCATGCTGAATTTGTTGATCGTTTGTTTGTATTGTATTATGATGATGTTGTGCAGGATGACACTTGTTGCATTGCAGATTCTAACAAAAGTTTGCATGCAGAATGTATTCATGATTTTCACAGGAAATTTGGTCATTTGCATTTTGAGGCAGTATCTAAAATGCCTGCCTTGGTTGAAGGTATGACTATTAAACCCTGCAGGTACCACATGAAGTGCAAGGCATGCGCAGCAAACAAGGTGAAAATGGCTGCGAAAGGTAAGGTGTCTAGTAGGCAAGCTACAGAACCATACCAAATTATTCATGCTGATTTGGTTGGACCACTAGCGCCCTCTTTGGGTGGAAATAGGTACTTCATGGTTCTTATTGATGCATTTTCCAGGTATATTTTTGTGTACAATCTCAAGCAGAAATCAGAGGCTTTTCCTAGGTTCAAGGAATTCTGTGCTTGGTTGGGAAATGTGCATGGTAAGAAGATAAAGATTCTTTTCACTGACCGGGGGGGAGAATTCACTTCTCAGCAGTTTGAAGCTTTTCTGGCTGAGAAAGGAATTCAACACGATTTGTCTAGTCCTCGCTCGCCATGGCAGAATGGACTTGCGGAACGAGCAAATCAGACATTGCTTCAAGGGTTAAAGACCTTGCTGCATGATGCAAATCTTCCAGAGAGTTATTGGGCCAAAGCTCTCTCATGTTTCACTTACAGTTACAATCGCAGGTTATCTTCAGCGATTGGTTGTACCCCCTATGAGAAGATGTTTGGCAAGAAGCCATACATCAAACACATGAAAATTTTTGGTTCTGACATGTGGGTTCACTCACCACAAAACTCCAAGTTAGACAAGCGTGGATTGCATGGTATCTTTCTAGGTTATCAGAAAGGGTCTTACAGAATAATGATGACTGACTCTAAGGAAATTAAGCTCACAAGAAGTGTTGAGTACAATGCCAAGTGGGGGGAGAATGTGGGAATTTTCCAATGTTATCCTGATGACAGTGATGAGACTGAGGATAGTCAAAAGCAACCACAACAACCCACACCCACTGATGAAGGTTCTGATTCTGAGTCTGAAACTGAATCGGGTGATTCAGAGGATTTCAAGAGTGCGAAAGCCTCTATGCGACCCTCTGAAAGCTCTGATCAAGAATTGGAGGAACCATTGTTCACAATAGGTCACTTTTCTCCTAAGAAGGAAGAGGAGAGTGTTGAAGACTTAAGGCTAATTCGCAGGTCACAGAGAGCCACAAAAGGCAGACCTCCAAAGAGATTTGCTGATGAGTTTGCTAAGATAGCAGTAACAGCTGTTAAAAGCTCCAAGAAGGTTTTTGAACCTTCAGGTTTCCAAGAAATCCAGGATTTGGATTCAAAGGAAGCTGAGCCATGGTTAAATGCCATGAAGGCTGAGCTTGATTCCTTGGAAAGGAACAAAACATGGGACCTAGTTCCAGTAGTTCCAGGAATGAAATTGCTTGGAAGCAAATGGGTCTTCAAAGCGAAGACTGATCAAAATGGCAAGATAGTCAGACACAAAGCCAGATTGGTAGCCAGAGGTTTTGCACAGGTACCAGGTGAAGACTATCACGAGACCTACTCACCCACAGTGAGGTATGAGAGCATTAGGCTTATGCTCAAGCTAGCTGCAGAAGAAAATCTACATATTAGTCACCATGATGTGAATACAGCTTTTCTGTACGGATCTCTAGGTGAATCACTTTATATGCTTCCACCTGATGGCGTACAGGTAAAACAGGGATTTGTTTGTGCTCTGAAAAAGTCAATTTATGGTCTCAAACAAAGTGCACGGTGTTGGCACACAAAACTCACTGAAGTATTGTTTTCTCTAGGTTTTCAGCAAGGGAAAGCTGATCCATGTGTATTTGTCAAAGAGGAGGGGCAAAAGAAACTGTATTGTTTGTTTTATGTTGATGATCTTTTATTCTTTTGGAAAGATGTCACAATGTACAATAACGCCCTAGCTCAACTGAAAGAGCACTTTGACATGAAAGATCTTGGTGAGGTAAACAACTACCTATCTCTGGAAATAGAGAGAGATCAAGATGGTAACATTCTAGTACACCAGTCACGGAAAATTGCTGATGTGTTAAGCAAACTAAACCTGATGGATGCTAACCCTGTGGACACACCGATGATAACAGGTTATCAGGTAGATGACACTGAAGAAGCATTTTCTGACACTACACTGTACAGAAGTGTGCTAGGCAAGCTAAACTTCATTGCCAGATGTTCTAGACCAGACATTGCTGTTAGCTGTAATTTGCTAAGCAGACAAGTCAACAATCCTACTGTTAAGGATTGGAAAGCTCTGAAACGCATAGCGCGGTATTTGAAAGGCACTATGCATTACAGACTGAGATTTAACAATCAGAAGTCTGGTGGTCTTGAGATATTTGCAGATGCAAGTTTTGGAAGTGACACTACAGACAGGAAAAGTACGTCTGGAGTTTGCTATAAGTACAATCAAGGTCTATTTGATTGGTCATGCAAGAAGCAAACAACAGTTAGCTTAAGTACTTGTGAAGCTGAACTGAATGCACTGTTTTATTCACTTAAGGATTGTGAATGGTTGTTACAATTGTGCAAAGACATGAAAATACCTGTCAAATGTCCAATCCAGGTTTACCAGGACAACAAAGCATGTTTGGCTTTGCTGAATTCTGAAGGTTGTAAGCAAAGCACGAAGCACTTGCAGTTGAAGGTGCAACATGCTAGGGAACGTATTCAGAAGGGACTCGTAACGGTGTCCTATATGCCAGGTAATGAAATTCCTGCTGATGTATTGTCCAAGATTGTATCAAGGGATCAACACTGTACCTATGTGCAGAAGTTGGGTTTGTACTGATATTGTACGAACACGCTGCCCAGAGATGTTCACAGAAAGGGGGAGGATGTTGGTTTCTGCTTTCTTCTCTGTGCAGCGAAGTGCTTGTCACGAGACAGGTGTTTACATTCCACAGAGTCTGTACTGTTGGAGGTTTTCCCACGGGAATAGGAGACTGGATATGACGTACACTGGTTTCCTGTTTTTCACTGTTCTTTGCAGTTTCAGTTTGTGATTCTCTCCGTGCTTTTGGGGAGAGATGACGCTTTCTCTGCTCCGGCAGAGGGAAGATGTTTTTCTGTAACTTACCAGCTTTGAAATGTAAATAAAGCAATATAGAGTATGTTGGCACGTACTTTTCATCATTCCGCTGTGCACTGGACACTGCTTATCTCCAACCGGGCAGTCTCTCACGAGATGGGAGGGGGATCCACATCTGTAGCAACGTCTTGAAGAAAAAGCTTTCACAGATTCATCATTGCTTTTTGCTGCCCCCCCCCCCCACTCCTGGGTGCACAGCTCATGGGGGCACAGCTAGTGCCTACTCGCTTTCTGTCTCTTCTGCTCTTCATCGCAAAGTCTCCCCGTTATATATTCCAGACTAAGCTGGTCAGGCAGCATCGTTTCCATGGTCAAAACTAAATTCTCATAACTCCTGTCCAAAGAGCTCAACAGGATGTAAGCCTAGAGCTCATCAGGGAGAGGTACGTTCAGCTGCCGCAGCTTAGTAAAAACACAGCATCTGTGTAATGTGATCTTGTACCGATTCCCCTGGAGACAGCCTCAACTCAAAAAGAGAGCGTGTCACATGAATCTTGGCACCAGCCGTGGTTCTTTGGTGTACCCTGACCAAAGAGTCCCAGACCCCTTGCAAGTCAATAATCCATCAATGTGGGGCAGTTGAGAATCCTCCAGGGGAAGTACTATATGGGACATTGCTTTCTGGTCTTTCTTCACTGCCGCTGTAACTCTGGCAACCTCAGCAGCATTTGCCCCAGCGGCTGCCACTGGCGGTTCATTTTGGGTGCAATCCCAGAGCTGTTTGCCCAAAAGCCAATACTTCACTCTTCTCGACCAGTCCTCCCAATTGCGCCCATTAAGCCTCTCAAAAGGGATGGTGAAAGTCTCATGAGCCTGGGCCTCTGCCATCTTCCCGGGGCTATAAGCTTACTCACGCTTTCTGCCAGCCGGTTGTTTCAAAGATGCCTCCTCCAGCAGGCTCTTGCTTCCACCAGCAAGATCGGACTCCTTCTGCTTTCTCCACAACAGCAGACAGGATCTCAGAGCTGGACTTCACTGCAACTCCTCTCCTCACACTCAGCACAAACGTGGCTGGAAAGCTTCCATAACCTGTGGGTCCGGTACGTTTCCAAAGCAACAGAAATTCCTGGACTTGCAGCAGAGCGGCACAGCGAGTGCTTCTTGTGTGAGTGAGCTTGCAGAAGGGAGAGTCCACACGCTGTTGTTCCTCTAACTAACAGCTTTATTTACATCAGAACGGTAAAATAACAAACAAACCATCAGAGACGGCAGGCATGGTGTCTCTCCGTCTCTCGGCAGAAAAGTGAAAGTAACTCACAAAGAACTCAGCTTTGAGTTGTTAACCCTGTAAGCTCCAAACCTCACATGCCAACAGAAAATCCTAGAGGCTAATAAAGAAAAAATTCAAAAGTTAAACGCCCCAATAACAATATTAGAAAACAAAAATCCAATTAAGAAGGCACACAGTCCAGATGGCCTCCCAGCTGAATTTTATAAAAAAAATGGACGAGATTTTAGTAACACCATTGTTAGAAATAATGAATAATGCCCTTAATAAAGGGGAAATCCCCGATTTGTGGAGGGAAGCCTACACAATACTAATACCTAAACAGGGAGGCAACCCAGAACTAATATCTAACCACAGGCCGATATCACTATTAAACTGTGATTATAAGCTTTTCACCAATATATTGGGAAATAGGCTCAAAGAAATCATTAGAGATATTATATATCCAAACCAGGCGGGATTTCTTCCTGGAAGACAAATCTCTAGAAATACCAGAAACCTTGTCGAAATTTTGGAATATCTAGAAACTAAGAGTGATAAAAAGGCAGCTGTGTTATTACTTGATGCCGAGAAAGCATTTGACAATGTTTCCTGGCTTTTTATGAAAAAAACAAATAGAGGTAATGAAATTAGGAGAAAAGTTTAGAAACGGAATGGAGGCAATATACCATCAACAAAGAGCTAGACTTCTGATGAATGGCAACCTTACAGAAAATATCCCTATCACAAAGGGGGCAAGACAGGGTTGCCCCTTGTCGTCCTTATTATTTATATTAGCCTTATAACCACTCTTACAAAATATCAGGAAGGATGAAAATTTAAAAGGGATAGTGATTGGGGGGAAATCCCATAAAGTCAGGGCATTCGCTGATGATTTAATGGTAACAACACAAGATCCAAAACAAAGTTTACCAGCAACTATAGATTTAATTAAAAAAATATGAAAGAATAATGGGAATAAAAATAAATTACCAAAAAACTAAAATATTGACAAAAAACCTAACACAAGAAGAGAAAAGAGAACTACAAGAAACAACAGGCCTGGAAATTAAAAACAAGGTTAAATACCTGGGGATCTGGATATCAACTAAAAATATAAACCTATATGAACATAATTATATTAAAACTTGGAAAGAGATTAAGAAAAACATGGAAATGTGGACTAGACTTCACCTCTCCCTTTGGGGAAGAATCTCAGTAGTTGTCACAGAGCTGCCAGGGAATGCTCCGGATCTGGAGGAGGGGGAGGAAAAGGAGCCAGTAGAAGAGACAGGAGGAGCACAGGGGAGAGAGCAAGAGGAAGGAACTCAAGTGGCAGGAAGGCTCCCTGATGTTGGTGAGCAGCAACACCACTCTACCAGCTCAGGCACAGAGGGAGAGGTGATGCCAGTTCCTTCAGCACAGGACAGGAGAGGGTTAAAGTGCAGGGAACAAAGAAGGCATTTGTGACTTCCCAAGCTGCTCTGCTGGAGGACACTTCCCACTTCCTGGATCTACTATGGATGATTTGGACGCATGAAGCTACACTCTGTACCTTGTACATAGATGTAAATAAATACTGTAAATACATCTCTGAGTGAGCAGAGGTATTTCTTGCAAAAGGCTTCCCAAACCCATCACAGTAGTGAAGATGAATATCCTTCCTAAAATGATTTACCTGTTCCAAACAATACCAATCTTGGGAGGAATGAAATGCTTCCAAGAATGGAGAAAGGAATTAGCAAGATTTGTTTGGAGTGGAAAGAAACCGAGAATCAAACATCAATTATTAATAGATAAAAAAGAGAGGGGAGGGTTTGCATATCCGGACTTAGAATTAATTATACCATGCGGCTGCAGGATTAGTATGGTTAAAAGAATGGATTATTCTAAAAGATACTGACGTGTTAGATCTTGAAGGCCATGACAATCGGTACAGATTTAATATATGAAAAAGTGAAGGTCCACATGGGGTTATTGGAACCAAAAGTACCCTTGTGGACTTCACCCGCAGAAGCAATAGCAATTAAAAGGAGGGATATGAAGGGAGAGTGGCCTACGTACCGGACACTATTGGAAGTGGAAAAAGAAGAACCAATTTTGAAGAATTATAATGAAATTAAAAAATATCTATCAGACTGGCTCCAATATTTTCAGTTAAACCAAAGAGTGTGCATAGATAAGAAAGAAGGTCTCGCAAAAGAAACATCTAGATTTGAAAAAGAGTTAACCCATAATAAAGGAAAACACATATCGCAAATTTATGATTATTTATTAGAATGGGAAGTAAAAGAAGAACAAGTTAAAGTTGTAATGGTAAGATGGGCGCAGGATTTGGGATACAACATTTACATAATAATAATAATAATAATAATAATAATAATAATAATAATAATTTATTATTTGTACCCCGCCCATCTGGTTGGGTTTCCCCAGCCACTCTGGGCGGCTTCCAACAAAGATAAAAGATACACTGAAATGTCACATATTAAAAACTTCCCTGAACAGGGCTGCCTTCAGATGTCTTCTGAATGTCAGGTAGATGTTTATCGCTTGGACATCTGATGGGAGGGCATTCCACAGGGCGGGCGCCACTACCGAGAAGGCCCTCTGCCTGGTTCCCTGTAACTTGGCCTCTCGCAGTGAGGGAACCGCCAGAAGGCCCTCGGAGCTGGACCTCAGTGTCCGGGCAGAACGATGGGGGAGGAGACGCTCCTTCAGATATACTGGACTGAGGCCGTTTAGGGCTTTAAAGGTCAGCACCAACACTTTGAATTGTGCTCGGAAACGTACTGGGAGCCAATGTAGGTCTTTCAAGACCGGTGTTATATGGTCTCGGCGGCCGCTCCCAGTCATCAGTCTAGCTGCCGCATTCTGGATTAGTTGTAGTTTCCGGGTCACCTTCAAAGGTAGCCCCACGTAGAGCACATTGCAGTAGTCCAAGCGGGAGATAACCAGAGCATGTACCACTCTGGCGAGACAGTCTGCAGGCAGATAGGGTCTCAGCCTAAGTACCAGATGGAGCTGGTACACAGCTGCCCTGGATACAGATTTGACCTGTGCCTCCATGGACAGCTGTGAGTCCAAAATGACTCCCAGGCTGCGCACCTGGTCCTTCAGGGGCACAGTTACCCCATTCAGGACCAGGGAATCCTCCAAACCTGCCCGCCTCCTTTCCCCCAAAAACAGTACTTCTGTCTTTCCCTTTTTTTAAAAAAAAAAAAAGATTTTTATTAGGATTTTA
The DNA here is from genome assembly GCF_964234715.1 of Podarcis melisellensis. Classification (NCBI taxonomy): domain Eukaryota; kingdom Metazoa; phylum Chordata; class Lepidosauria; order Squamata; family Lacertidae; genus Podarcis; species Podarcis melisellensis. The sequence continues at coordinate 12,247,315 of NC_138535.1, forward strand.
ACAGATTTTATCATAACAAACAAAACAAAACAACACAATAACAGACAATAAACAATATAACACATAAAAATCGAACAAAAATATATAAGTTCAATTATTAATTTCATATACCTTACTTTCCCGACTCCCTCACACCTCCCTTTCCTGTATTCCAATTTCCAAATTTGTTTCAGCAAACTCTTCCATTATTTTGACTGATGTTAATGTTACTTAATTTCTTTTAAATTAACCATTGCCGCTGCTAACCACTTGTCTTCTAATCCCCGTCATTGATTAATTTTGCTATGTTTCTTTACTTGTTACTTATACAACATCTTTGCACGTTACTTTCAATTTTGTCACTAATGCCACATTATCTCTATATCCTGCATCGTTTTAACATTCAAATAGTTTACAATGTTTTTGCAGATAATCTTTAAATTTCCTCCAATCTTCTTCTGTTTGTTCTTCTCCCAAGTCTCGGATTCTGCCAGTCATTTCTGCCAGTTCCATGTAGTCTATCAGTTGCATCTGCCATTCTTCCAAGGTGGGCAAATCTTGTGTCTTCCAGTACTTTGCGATGAGTATTCTTGCTGCTGTTGTTGCATACATAAAAAAGGTTCTATCCTTCTTTAACACCTTCTGGCTAACAATGCCCAAAAGAAAGGCCTCTGGTTTCTTAAGAAAGGTATACTTAAATACCTTTTTCAGTTCATTATAGATAATTTCCCAGAAGGCCTTAACCTTGGGGCATGTCCACCAGAGGTGAAAGAATGTTCCCTCAGTTTCCTTACATTTCCAACACTTATTGTCAGGCACATGATATATCTTTGCAAGCTTGACTGGTGTCATGTACCACCTATAAATCATTTTAATAATATTTTCTTTCAAGGCATTACATGCCGTGAAATTCATGCCAGTGGTCCATAACCGTTCCCAGTCAGGAAACATAATGTTTTAACCAATGTCTTGTGCCCACTTAATCATAGCTGATTTGACCGTTTCATCCTGAGTATTCCACCTTAACAGCAAGTTGTACATTCTTGACAATACCTTAGTTTTAGGTTCTAACAATTCCGTTTCTAATTTCGATTTTTCCACCTGGAAACCTATTTTCTTATCCATATTAAAAACCTCTCTGATTTGATAATAGTGTAGCCAGTCTCGCACTTTGGCTTTTAATTTCTCAAAACTCTGCAATCTCCATGTATCCTCATCATGTTCTAGTATCTCCCAATATTTCGGCCATTTGGCCTCCATATTGAGTCTTTTCAGGGCCTTAGCTTCCATAGGTGACAACCACCTTGGAGTCTTGTTTTCTAATAAATCTTTGTATCTTGTCCAGACATTAAAAACTGCTTTCCTGTCAATATGGTTCTTAAATGCTTTATGAGCTCTAACCTTGTCATACCACAAATATGCATGCCACCCAAACGCATTGTTGAACCCTTCCAAATCCAGAATGTCAGTGTTTTCAAGAAGTAGCCAGTCCTTCATCCAGCAGAAAGCTGCTGATTCATAATATAGTTTCATGTCTGGCAGGGCAACCCCCCCCCCTCTTTCTTTAGCATCAGTCAGTATTTTAAATTTTATTCTGGGCTTTTTGCCCTGCCAGACAAATTTAGAAATATCTCTCTGCCACCTCTTGAAACAGTCCATCCTGTCCACAATCTGCAAAGTCTGAAACAAAAACAACATTTTTGGCAATACATTCATCTTTATAGCAGCAATTCGGCCCAACAAGGAGAGCTTCAAATTTGACCATACTTCTAGATCTTTTTTTTACCTCTGACCAACATTTTTCATAATTGTCTTTAAATAAGTTCAGGTTTTTAGCTGTCATATTTATCCCTAGGTATTTCACTTTCTTCACCACATTTAAATCTGTCTCTTTCTGAAGCTTTTCTATTTCCGTAAAGATCATATTTTTCTCCAATACTTTGGTTTTTTGCTTATTTAATTTAAATCCTGCCACCTGACCAAATTCCTGAATCAGTTCTAAAACTCTTTTCGTACTAGATTCTGGCTCCTGCAACGTCAAAACCAGGTCATCTGCAAAGGCTTTTAATTTATATTGTTTGGCTCCGACCTGAACACCTTTAACCAACTGGTCCTTCCTAATCATATTCAAGAGCACCTCCAGAACCGAAATAAATAGCAATGGAGAGATAGGGCAACCCTGTTGTGTTCCTTTTTCAATTTTAATCTCTTCTGACACCACATTATTAACTATCAATTTTGCTTTTTGTTCCGAATAGATTGCTTCTATACTATTTTCAAACCCTCGTCCCACACCCATTCCCTTGAGGTTTTTTTTCATAAAACTCCAAAAAATATTATCGAAGGCCTTCTCCGCATCAATAAAAATTAACACTGCTTTTTTTTTTTTTAATAATATTTTTTATTGCTTTTTTCCAAGGTCAAATACATCGTCAATAATCCAACAAAAGCGATTTTACAGAAAGGAAAAAGAAAAGTTATTGGACAAGAAAGAAATCATGCTTTATAAACAATTTTTCATGATCTACTGGACTTCCCCACATCCTCCATCCCCTGCATCTTTTTCAATAAAAAAAAAAAGTTAACAGCAAATTAATACCTTGTTTCCTGTGTTTTTATACTTTCATCAATTGTATTTTAGATTTAGGGTAAATATTATTAGTTCACATTTCCAACAGTCCTAAAAATAAAAACTTTACCCTAGACTTTAGTCATTTCACAATCATAACTTAAGTTCCAGCAAAATCAAAGTTTGATATCTGAAGCTTGTTGTCTAAAAGCTTAACAAATTCTCAACATTCATATAACTTATAATGTTTTTGTAAATAGTCCTTAAATTTTTTCCAGTCCTCTTCCACTGCCTCTTCTCCCAGGTCTCGGATTCTGCCAGTCATTTCGGCCAGTTCCATATAGTCCATCAGTTGCGTATGCCACTCTTCCAGCGTGGGTAGCTCCTGTGCCTTCCAGTATTTAGCTAAGAGAATTCTTGCTGCTGTAGTTGCATATAAAAAGAAAGTTCTATCCTTCTTTATCACTCTCTGGCCCACAATGCCCAGGAGGAAGGCCTCTGGTTTCTTGTGAAAGGTATACTTAAATACCTTTTTCAGCTCATTATAAACCATTTCCCAGAATGCCTTCACCCTCGGGCACGTCCACCAGAGGTGAAAGAATGTTCCTTCAGCTTCCTTACATTTCCAACACCTTTTATCAGACAAATGATAAATCTTTGCAAGTTTGACTGGGGTCATGTACCACCTATATATCATTTTCATAATGTTTTCTTTCAAGGCATTACATGCCGTGAATTTCATACCGGTGTTCCATAACCTTTCCCAGTCTTCAAACATGATGTTGTATCCAATGTCTTGAGCCCATTTTATCATAGCTGATTTAACTAACTCGTCTTGTGTATTCCATTTAAGCAGCAGGTTATACATTCTTGAAAGCACTTTCGTCTTAGGTTCAAGTAGTTCTGTCTCTAATTTTGATTTTTCCACCTGGAAACCAATCTTTTTATCTTTTTTAAAAATCTCTTGAATTTGGGCATAGTGAAACCAATCTCGCACCTTGTCCTTTATTTTTTCTAAGCTCTGCAGCCTCCAATTGTCTCCAACTTTTTCTATTATCTCACAATATTTTGCCCAACCACTCTCCATATTAAGTAATTTGGTGGCCTTAGCCTCCGTTGGTGATAACCACCTCGGCGTCTTATTTTCAAGTAAGTCCTTATATTTAGTCCAGACATTAAACAAAGCTTTCCTGACAATATGGCTCTTAAACAATTTATGGACCTTTACCTTGTCGTACCACAAGTATGCATGCCATCCAAAAGCGTTGTTAAACCCTTCCAGATCTAGGACATCAGTGTTTTCTAGTAAAAACCAATCCTTCAGCCAGCAGAAGGATGCTGCCTCATAATATAACCTTAAGTCCGGCAGGGCAAATCCCCCTCTTTCTTTAGCATCTGTTAGTATTTTAAGTTTTATCCGGGGCCTTTTGCCCTGCCAGACAAATTTCGTGATATCCTTCTGCCACTTTCCAAAACACTCCACTCTGTCCACGACCTGCAGGGCTTGAAACAAAAATAACATCTTTGGCAATACATTCATCTTTACAGCTGCAATTCTTCCCAACAAGGAAAGTTTTAATCTTGACCAAATTTCTAAATCCTTTTTAATTTCAGTCCAACATTTTTCATAATTGTCTTTAAATAAATTCAAATTTTTCCCAGACAAATTAACCCCCAGGTATTTCACTTTTTTAGCCACCATTAACTCCGTTTCCTTCTGAAACCCATCTATTTCTAAAGAAGTCAGGTTTTTCGCCAAAACCTTTGTTTTTTGTTTATTCAACCTGAATCCCGCCACCCGACCAAACTCATAAATTAATTCTAAAGCTCTTTTTGTACTAGACTCTGGCTCCTGTAGTGTTAAAACTAGATCATCTGCAAAAGCCTTCAGCTTGTATTGTTTACCTCCGACCTGTATTCCTTCCACCAACTGGTCCACCAACAATACCTCCAGGACCGAAATAAATAGCAGGGGTGATAGGGGGCACCCCTGTCGTGTTCCTTTTTCAATTCTAAACTCTTCTGTCACCACATTGTTCACTATTAATTTAGCTTTTTGCTCTGAATAGATTGCTTCTATACCATTTTGAAACGCCCTTCCCACTCCCATCCCTTCCAAATTTCTCTTCATAAATTTCCAAGATATATTGTCAAAGGCCTTCTCTGCATCTATAAAAATTAATACAGCTTTCGTATTCATATTGGTCTGCAATAGCTCCAAAACGTCTATAATATTCCTAGTATTGTCAGACAAATGTCTACCAGGGAGAAAGCCTGCTTGGTCTTTATGAATTACTTCATTCAGGACTTTTTTAAATCTACTTGCCAAGATATCAGCAAAAATTTTGTAATCCACATTCAGGAGTGAAATAGGACGGTAATTCTTGAGTTGGGTCTTTTCAGATTCCAGTTTTGGTATCAAGGTGATGAATGCTTCTTTCCACGATTCCGGTGCCCCCTTCCCCTCCATAATTTGATTGCAAACCTCCACTAATGGCTGAATCAGATAGTCTTTTAGAACCTTATAATATTTGGAGGTAAGTCCATCTGGGCCTGGAGATTTCCCCAATTGCATATTCTGAATGGCACTTTCAATTTCCTGCTGTGTTATTCTATAATTCAGGGTTGTTTGTTTATCTTGAGATAATTTTTCCAGTCCATTACTTTTTATAAATTGAATAATCTCAGCCTCCGCCTGTGGGCCTTGAGTAAACAGTTTTTTGAAATATCTCTGGAAGCACTTTCTAATTTCTTCTGGTTTCTGAATACTTTCTCCATCAACCTCCAAGTTGGTGATAAAGTTCAATTTGTGTCTCTTTTTCAACTGCCATGCTAATAATTTTCCACATTTATTTGCTGATTCAAACGATCTTTGTCTCATTTGTTTAATTTTCCATTCTACTTCTTGATTTATCAATTTGGCATATTGTGCTTGATGAAACTTAATTTCTCTTAACACTTCTTTTGACTTTGGATTGAGTCTAAGCTTCTTTTCACCATCTCGTATCTTCTCTAGTATCTTATCTTTTTTCCCATTCCAGAGTTTTTTCTTAATAGAATTTTGTTGAATCAGAAACCCCCTCATAACAGCTTTGCTTGCGTCCCAGATTGTTTTCTTATCCACCGAAGTATTCATATTAATTTCAAAATAATCCTTCAACGTTTTTTGGGCCTTCTTCACAATCTCCTGATCTCTAAACAAAGTGTCATTCATTCTCCATCTGAAGGATCCAGCTGGCATAAGTCTCAAGTCCATTTTCAGAGCGTTGTGGTCGGAGCAAGTTTTAGGGCAGATCTCTATTTTTTTAGTCTTAGGGGCCAGCCCTCTAGTTATCCAAATTTGGTCGATTCTTGTCCATGAAAGGTGGGCCTCAGAAAAGAAAGTCCCTTCTTTACCTAGTGGGTTTTTTGTCCTCCAAATGTCGATCAAGTCCATATTGTCTGTCAGTTCAAAAAAAGATTTGGGTAGTCTGCCATCTTTAGTCAAATTTTGGTTTTGTGACTTATCCATATATGTAGAGACAACTCCATTCATAATCTCCCATCAGAATGATGTTGGTATAATCTATATGATCCAGCATTATCTCATGCAGCTTTTTATAAAATTCCGATTTCCCCTCATTTGGTGCATATATTCCTACTATCAAAAATTTTTCTCCTTGTGTTTGTATTTCAATCGCCAAAATTCTTCCTTGTTCATCTTTAAATATAAACTTTGGTGCTAGGTTCTCCTTTGCATAGATCACTACTCCTCTTTTCTTAACTTTGTCTGAGGAAACAAATTCTTGGCCTAATCTTTTGTTAATTAAAACTCTCCTATGGAGCCTAGTCACATGTGTTTCTTGTAGGCAAATAATGTCCACTTGTTCCTTTCTCAATATGTGAAAGATCTTTTTCCTTTTCTCAGGGGAGTTTGCACCGTGAATATTCCAACTGAGTAGCTGCAGAGACATCTTGAATCAAATTGTTAGCCAATAGGGGTGTCTTTCTTATCGTCTAGATCTGGAGGTGTTACACCAGGCGGAGGTGGTGGCCAGGCACCTGCTACTCCTTTCCGAAGGTCCTCCCCGTAGTCGTTCAGGAATTTTTCTTGGTCTTCTGCTGATCTAATTCTCACTTTTTTCCCTTTGATACTGAAAGATAGTCCTTGAGGAAATTCCCACCTATAAGGAATTGTGTTATTTCTCAATAGGCTTGCAAGGTCTTTATATGTAGTTCTTAAATCCAACAGTTGTTTCGGTATGTCTCTGAAGATTTCTGCTGTCCTTCCCTGAATCACCAATGTATTTTTAAAATGAAGGCCGAGTATATTATCTTTTTCTTGCTTAGATCTCGAAATGACCAGGCAGTCTCTTGGTTTATCCTTCTTAGCCACTCTTCCCAGCCTAAAGGCGGTGACAATTTTAAAGTCCTTGTCTTCTGCGATGCCCCAGAACTTTGATATTTCTGCCGTCAAGTAGCCAATCAAATCTTCTTTCTCAAGTTCTGGAATATTCCTAATCCTAAGGTTGCTTTCCCGATTTTTCAATTCTGCCATGGACAGATAGGCTTGCTGTTCATTGATCTGTCTGCTCAGTGGTCTTACTTCTCCTCTTACTTCTTCTATCCTCTTTTTGTTTTGGTCTGCTTTTAAGTTTGCTTCTTCAGCTAATTTACGATTTTCTACTGTTGTTGATTGCAAATTTCCAATAGCCTGTAAGTTTTGAGAAACTTGGTCAGTCAATTTGTTAATTGTAGCTGTCACTTGGTCGAACTTAGAGGCCTGTTCATCTGCTTTTTTATTCAAAGCAGCCAGCTGTTCCAATATTTCTTTAGATACAGGGTCCAGCCCTCCTGCAGCCATGTCCCGGAAGGCTGGCTGTTTAGATTCTCCTTCTTGCAGACCTGTAACAATTGGAACGGATGATCTACGAGGCTGCACAGGCAGGGTTGTTTGTACTAGCTCAGATTGTTTTGCTTTTTTGGCAGCTCTTGTTTTTGCAGCACCACTCATTCCACAGCTGTCCATGTAGCAAGGTCAAATTGTAAATCCCATGGGAAAGACAAACCGAAAGAAAAACATCCAGGCAGAAGATTTACAAAGACAACCTGCAGTTCCCAGAGACTAAATATTCCACAATCCAGTAGGGGGAGCTCCCCAAAAGTTAAGAGGAAAGAAGTGAAAAGTTTCCACCATTAAGTTCCAAACTTTAAAAGTTCCAAAAGTTAAAAAGGGAACCAAAAACCAAGGGGTAGGACCTTCAAAAGTTCACTTTAACTAGCAGAGGATAGATGTTCTTTACTATGGTGCATGTAACAGTTCCTTATTTGTAGCCCCAATGTAACTTCAAAGTTTTATATACAGTTACTGCAATCTGATGATTTTTTGTATCCAGACAGTCCGAGAGCTGGGTTTTGAAACTTTGAAACTTTGTAATCCACAATAAAGGAAAGGGAAGAGGTCGCTGTCTATATCCTCTTCTAAAGAAAAAGTTCTTAACTTTTATACACTTTAATCCGAATTTGCAAGGTATACTCCAACTTCTTAAAAGCCCCTCTCAGCGCTTCAGCTTTATAACTCTTTGCTTGCTTTCAGCCGAATTTCAGAAATTTAAGTTCCCAAATCTCAAAGATCTTACTCACGAGTAGGTTGTTTCAAATCGAATGTTCAAGGAAGAAAGGTCAGCGCTCATCAGCAGCAGCCGCGCGGCTTCACTTCCGCGGAAAGAGCGATGAACTCACAGCACCGCTACCCCCTCCACGTTCCGGAGCCCCTTACGGGGTCCCTTCTTCGTTTCCGAGGTCGCTCTTGGTGCCCGCCGAGTCCCACGACCACAGGCTCACTCTACCTGTGGTTTTTCTTAACGGGTCTCCGCTTTGCCGTAGCGGACGACCCTTTTCCGCGGAGCCCCTCTTCACAGCGCGAAGAGGACCGCCATTGCTGTTTCGCGCCGCCTCCGGAAGTGCTTTTGTATTAGTATTTGTCTGCAATAACTCCAATATATCAATAATGTTCCTTGTGTTATCAGACAAATGTCTACCTGGGAGAAAGCCTGCCTGATCTTTATGTATTACTTCATTTAACACTCTTTTCAGTCTGTTGGCTAAAATATCTGCAAAAATTTTAACAGGGATATGGGACGGTAGTTTTTAAGTTGTGTCTTTTCAGCTTCGGATTTTGGTATGAGTGTGATGAAAGCTTCTTTCCACAAGTCCGGTGCCTTTTCCCCCTCCATAATCTCGTTGCACACCTCCTTTAGTGGTTGAATTAAATAGTCTTTCAAAGTCTTATAGTACTTGGAGGTTAACCCGTCCGGCCCTGGAGACTTGCCCAATTGCATGTTCTGGATGGCACCTTCAATCTCCTATTCCGTTATCTCATAGTTCAATATTGTCTTATTTTCTTGAGATAATTTTTGTAATCCATTAGTTCTTAAAAATTGGTCTATAGCAGTCTCTGCGGCCCCTGTGTATAAAGTTGTTTGAAGTATCTCTGGAAGCATTTTCTAATCTCCACAGGATTCTGTATGTTTCTCCCTTCTATCTCGAGGTTGGTGACCGTGTTCAACTTCTGTCTTTTTTTCAACTGCCATGCCAGCAGTTTTCCACATTTATTTGCCAATTCAAAAGTTTTTTTGCCTCATTTGCTTAATTTTCCATTCAACTTCCTTGTTTACTAATTTCATATATTGTACTTGATATAATTTAATTTCTCTCAAGATCTCCTGTGACTTTGGTTTCGATCTTAGCTTTTTCTCTCCTTCTTTTATTTTTTCCAAGATTCTGTCTTTTTTCTCATTTTGAGCTCTCCTCTTTATTGCATTCTGCTGTATCAGAAACCCCCTCATAACTGCCTTGCTTGCGTCCCAGATTATTCTTTTTTCCACTGTAGTTTTGAGATTTACTTCAAAATAGTCCTTCAGGTTTTTTTGGGCCTTCTTAACAATCTCTTGGTCTCTTAATAAGGTGTCATTCATCCTCCATCTGAAGGAACCAGTCGTAGTTAGTCTCATTTCCATCTTTACTGCATTATGGTCGGAGCAAGTTTTTGGGCAGATTTCCACTTTTCTAGTCTTCGGTGCCAGTCCTCTAGTTATCCATATTTGGTCAATTCTTGTCCATGTCATTTTAGCTTCAGAAAAGAAGGTCCCTTCTCTTCCTAGGGGTTTTTTTTGTTCTCCAAATGTCAATCAAGTCCATATTGTCAGTTAGTTCAAAAGAAGTCTTTGGTAGTCTGCCCTCTTTTGTTATATTTTGGCCTTGTGCTTTATCCATATTCGTGGATACCACCCCATTCATATCTCCCATCATAATGATGTTATTATAGTCAATATACTCCAGCATTGTCTCGTGCAACTTCTTGTAAAATTCCGACTTCCCCTCGTTTGGTGCATAAATTCCCAAGATCAAAAATTTTTCTCCTTGTACTTGAATTTCAATTGCCAAAGTTCTTCCATGTTCATCTTTAAAAAGAAATTTTGGTGACAGGCTTTCTCTTGCATAGATGGCAACTCCTCTCTTCTTCACTCTGTCAGATGAAATAAATTCTTGACCCAGTCTCTTATTAATTAAGACTTTCCTATGAAGCCTAGTCACATGTGTTTCCTGTAGACAAATTAGATCTAATTGTTCCTTTTTTAATAAATGAAATATCTTCTTCCTTTTCTCCGGGGAGTTACAGCCTTAATGTTCCAACTTAGTAGTTGCAGAGACATGTTGAAGTGTGTCTATTCTCCCTTTGGCGGTGGTATCACTTTCTCAGAGTCCACAGAACCCAAAGGTGTAGGTACAGAACTAAGTAGTCCAGATCCTAAGGCTCCTAGTTCACCTTCAGTCCCTTTCTGAAGGTCTTCTCCGTAGTCACTCAAAGTTTTTTCCTTGTCTTCAGCTGTTTTGATTTTAACTTTCTTCCCTCTGAAAGTAAAAGATAGTCCCTGGGGGAACTCCCATCTAAAGATGATGCTGTTGCCTCTCAGTAGTGTCACCAAATCTCTGTAATCAGATCTAAGTTCCAGTAAGTGTTTCGGGATGTCTTTGTAGATTTCCACGTTAATATCCTGAATTTCTAAGGTCTTTTGAAAATGTGCACTCAGTATCTTATCTCTTTCTTCCTTCGTTCTGAGGGAGATCAGGCAGTCTCTAGACTTTACCTTCTTCCCTCCTTTTCCAAGTCTAAATGCACTTACAATTTTAAAGTCTTTATCTTCTTCCAAAGACCAAAATTCTGCAAATTCTTTTGTCAAATATTCAATTAGAGCTCCCTTTTCAAGTTCTGGGACTGACCTCAATCTCAGATTATTTTCTTTACTTTTTAATTCCACCATAGACAGGTATGCCTGATGATCACCAATCTGTTTACGCATAGGTTTTATTTCCCGTTCCACGGCCTCCACTTTCCGTTGGGCCTCTTCCACAATTTTGCGGTTTTCAGTAGTGGTTTCCAAGAGTTTCCCAATAGCTTGTGTATTTAAGCCGACTTGTTGAGTCAGATTATTTACACTGGCTGTATTTTGGTCTAATTTAGTTGAATGTTCATTCACTTGCTTACACAGATCATCTAATTTTCCAAGAATTTTATCTAATACTGATGTGTCTCCACCTGTGGCCATTCCTTCAGGCCTTTCTTGCCTTTCTTGCTCTGAGTCTTCCTGTTGTGTCACGGAGACAATAGGAACCGATGATCTGCGCAGCTGTGAAGTTATAATAGTTTGTTGTGTCTTGGCTTTGCCTGATCTTGTTTTCCAACTCATCCCACCACTGTCTATGCGCCAAGGTCAGTCTCACGGTTAGTAATTCCCATGGGAATCCACAAGTCCCTGAATGGAAAAATCCCCCAGCAGTTGCACAATTTCAATGTTCCTCTAGGGGGATCTATCTGTTTCTTACAAGAGAGAAAGTTACTGTTCATACAACTTTCCAAGTTGTTTAAAGTCTCTCAAATATTAATATCAATGTCAAACAGCCTCCAATTCCTAAGAACCTTCTTAGTCCTTTAATCTTTTGCAGAGTGAACCTTAAATACTTACAATGTCTCAAAAGGTGCGAGTTTCCAGCATAGCAATTCAACGTAGCAGTCCACTGTAACAATTCTAACCAATTGACAGTTCTAGCAATTTTGTAGCTCTAATAGTCTGGCAGCCCGATTGCAGGGGTCTCACAGAGATTTTGTAAATCCATAAGAAAGCAAGGATATATCCACAAGTAAAAGGTAAAATCCACGGGTAGAAAAGTAGGCTAAATTCAGTTGATGCTCAGATTACTGCCCTTTAAAGACGTAGTTTCCAAGGCATTAGAAAGTTAACCGTCTTTGCTCTGGGTCTTTGTACAGAGCCGGGAGGCGGACTTCCTGGTTGCACCTCCCGCTTGAGTGCCGAATTTCCAATAATTTAGTCCCCAGGTCAATAAACTTCGTCTTACTCACGGGTAGTTGTTTTATAGCCGAATTGTCCCAGGAAGAGGGTCAGCGCTCACCGACAGCAGCTTCGCGGCTTCACTCCGCAGAAAGAGTGATCGACTCACAGCACCGCGCCAGCCCTTTCACGCTCCGGAGCCCCTTACGGGGTTCCTTTGATGTTTCGGGGGGCGCAAATGGTGCCCGCTGAGTCCCACGGCCACAGGCTAACGCTGCCTGTGGTTTTCCAACGAGGGTCTCCGCTTCACTGTAGCGGATGACCCGTTTCTGCGGAGCTTCCCCTTCACCAAGTAAAGAGGACCGCCATTGCCGTTCGCGCCGCCCCCGGAAGCCAGTACTTCTGTCTTTCCCATGGAACAATGGGAAAGATTATGGAGGAAAGATATAAAATTCACAGCATGCTCAGCAATCTCAGAGAAAATAGTATGAAGATGTTATACAGATGGCATCACACTCCTTTTAAACTTGCAAAAATGTACAAAGGCAGATCGCCATTATGTTGGAGATTGAAAAATGATACAGGATCATATTTCCATATGTGGTGGAATTGTGAGGTTATCCATGAATTTTGGAACAACATTTATAGTGAACTTAAAAAATTATTCAAAGTTACATTTATAAAAAAAAAACCCAGAAATCTTTCTATTCGGTATAATACCAATGGAAATAAAAAAGAATATAAGGCAACCAGAATAATAGTGGCAAGAAATTGGAAAAATGAAATCTTACCAACGATTACAGAGTGGCAAATTCTTATGATAGAATACCTGCAACTAGCAAAATTGACTGAAAAAAATAGAGGAATGTCAAACCAAAAGGTATTCAGGGAATGGAAGGTATTTAAAGAATACTTGAAAATGTACTGTACGAACAATAAGATACTTGCAGAAATAGAGTGATACAGATAACCAAGAACTATTTAAAATATAATAGTGGAATATAGATCTATATATAAAACAAAATAATATGAATCTGTGCAAGGAATACAGATAATATAAGCAGTATAATGAAGATTATTGGAAGTTACATATTTTAATTTGTTATGTAAGTGTAATATGTTTGTTTATTGTTTATTTGCTTATTTGTTTATGTTTGTTTTTCTATCTTTTCTTACTCTATTGTTTTTATTGATTTGTATCTTTTTGTATTATATGTTATGTAATTCAAGTATATTTGTCTATGTGAAAATTAATAAAGATTTTCTAAAAAAATAAATAAAATATAAGCTTTTGTAGGGGTTAGTCCTGCAAGTCAGGGAGGGGCTGTTGATCAGCAGAGGAGCACCGTGCTTTGTATGTGAAAGCTCCCAGGTCCAATCTCTGGTATCCCCAGGTAGGGCTGGGAAAGAGCCCTGCCCCAAATCCTGGAGAGCAGCTACCAGTCAGGAAATGGCCTGCTACTCATTCATCAATAGTTTTTGTAACCTGCCTTTCATCCCAAAGAGGAGCACAGGGTGACTAACAAGATAACATGAAAAGAACTATATGACACAACTGTTACGATATGGATGCAATACTGCTGCAAAGTGCTAGCTTGAAAAGTAAACATGATGGGAATGTTGGGACTGCCCGTGGGAAACAAAGGGACAGTCAATTCACAGTGCGAAGCACCGGAATTAGCTCAGAGTGTAATATGAGCTCTTCCGTTTGTTCCTGTCCAGGAAGTACAGGAAGTGTTTGTCTCTACACTGCTGGAGTTTGAAGAGAGCAGTCATATTTTTTTGTAACGCTGCAAAGACAGAAATAAAGGCATGTAAATACGTTTCTGTCTATCTCTTTCCCCTGCCAGGGAGCAGTAAAGAGGGGGGGTGTTCTTCTCACGTTTGAGAAGAATCGCCGATTGAGACCTAGCCTGCGCTTGCTGGGGAATGCAACCAGGGAGGTCAACAAGGAATCAAGCCGGGTGCCTGTGATTGTTGCCAGTTTCTCCTGATATGGGCTTGAATTCCCGACATATGGTAGCACGGAGTCGATGGCATCGATCCATGAAAGCAGCTAAAGAGGTTGATGGATCGTACTCATCCTCTGCAAGGAGATAAAGGAGTTTGTGGTAGCGTGCAGATGGAGGCTACAACGAACGGCTAAACACCGAAGCAGGCGTTTTTGCTGATAAGCCAGGAGCAACGGAACCTCCAAGGTATGCTGATTTATGGGCTAAAAGAGTGAACGCAGATTGATTCTTCTCTGGTTCACAAAAGCTGCTTTTTGGATAGAAAAACAGCACTGAGAGAGAGCCACATTCTTCGCATTCTTGGGACTGATAACAGTTTGCTGCTCAAATCTGGAATGTCCAGTTGCTAAGCAACAAGACGTCAGTCTTTTCAGCTACTTCGGAGATAGTTAGCTTGAAAAGAAAGTGGAACGTTACTAGCCAACACGGCTGACAGTGTTAGAGGCTAGAAAAACAGCGTTTGTTTGTCTGCTATATCACTGCTCTTGGAGGGACTTCCAAAGCAGCTTGCGTTTAGCTGCCAGGTGCAAAGAGTAAACAGCCAGCTATTGGAATTTAGAGGCTCGAGAGTGGGAGCTGAGGCTTGGATTCAAAATGGATACCAAGAAGGGGGGAGGCTTGTTGCTATCAAAGGGTTAAGAAGTAGCAAGATGCTCTAATCACTGAGCAGCTGGAGGTCATTAAGCTTCCAGGAATGTGAGTTTGTATAAATAGTCAGTCTCCCGTGTGTTTGTTCCTTTTTTTGGGCGTGTTTGCTGATATGTGTGGTTCGTCGCCAGGGTTTTTTCTTTTCTAAATAAACCTTTTCTTTGAGTTCCAAACCGCTTGCTCCAAGATTCCTCTTTGAAAAGATACTGCCTCTCCTGCCCTTCTTAAACCGCTGCGCGAAATGCTCTGCTGTAATGGGACTTGTGACGATGGAAGCGCACTGGACATTTGCTTAGCATTAAACTAATTAAAGTTTAATGGGACAGGTTATGGGATGTTTGTACGTCAAGAAGGAGATAAGGAGTGCAGTTCAGAGTGATTTATGAAAGGACTGGAGCGAAGACAGAAGCGGTTGCCGACAACGAAAGCCTTCAAAGCAGCTTGAGTCCTGCAACTTGCCTAGAAAAGTTTTGAACAGGCACTGCGCAGTTTGTACTCGCTGGAAGACGTCTTATTCCCCAAGGAGCCTCCTCAGCAGCTGGGAGACGGTCTACAGGTGTGTGAGTATCGTTCCTAAGCCCCAGGGAGGATGGCAGAGTCCCAGGAAAGTTTTACTGTCCCGTTTACGTGACTCAATAGGAAAAATTGGCAAGATTGGAAGGCTAGAGTAAGGGTTTGGTTGCAAGCAAAAGAGTTGTGGAGTTGTACTGAAGCACCGCCTTTACAGGCAGCTGCAGACGCGTCTGCAGAAGACAAAGCAGCAGCAGCAGCTTCACAGAAACACGACAGGAAAGCCCAAGGTCTACTAGTTTTGGCAGTGGGTCCAGAGCAAATGCCTTATGTTTCTGAGTTAAAGAACACGCATGAGGTCTGGACGGTTCTGCAGCGGCTAAATTCCAGAAACACTGCGGGGGCCAAGATCCATGCTACAAGATGTTTGTTTGATTTACGTCTCCAACCGGGAGCGTGTGTGAAAGAACATATTGCCAAAATGGTGTCTGCCTTTAATCAACTAAGACAGCTGGGCATTCCTTTCTCTATGGAGCAGCAGTCATACATATTGTTGTCTTCTCTTGATAAAAGCTATGAGACTCTAGCTCTAACTTTGGAAGCTATGCCTTCAACTGAATTAACCCTTGAATACATTTCTTCTCGGCTTGCAGATGAACAGGATAAAAGGCAAAGAGAAAGAGGTTTGTCTTCAAAGGGGAGTTATGCTGTGCCTAAGAGTGGGGATGCTGAGTTTGAGAACACAGTAAATGCTTTTGCAGCTAGACACTGTTTTCGCTGTGGTTCCTCTTCCCATTTAATTAGGAATTGCACACATGAACCTGGTCAAGACAGCAACAAGGCCGTTACCCCTAGTTACCAGACAAGGAGTTCCAGGGGACGTCGAAGAAGAGGAGGAGGTCGTGGCTACTCCCACAGCACATGGCTTCAGCAATGGCGTTGATGCAAGGGCGTGGCCAAGGCAACAATCTACGCTGCTTGATCGACAGTGGTGCATCTCACCACCTGGTGGCGCCATCTAGTGTCCGTTTGCAGAATTGCAGACATTTGCAAACCCTTAAAGTTGTGACAATGGCAGATTCAACTAAACGTTCCTTAGAGACCGTAGGCACAGTGTTCCTGAATTGTTTGCAAACAGAAATTGATGCCTATGTGCTAAAGCGAATGAAGGGGTGTATTTTGTCTGTGTCAGAACTTGATAGAAATGGGTTTAAAACTGTGTTTGAAAATGGGGTTTGCACTATTTCAAAGTATAATGTATCTCTTTTGCAGGTGGAATGCAGAAATGGGTTATATTATTTTGAGACAAGTCCAGATGAAGTTGAACAGGTTCATGCTGGTTGTGTGAACTCGCCTACCCATAATTCTTGTGTTCATTTATGGCACCGCCGTTTGGGACATATTAATTTTCAGTATGTTAAAAGGCAACCTGAATTATCAGAAGGGTGCAAAATGAACAAATGTACTAAGTATTTGGATTGTACTGCATGCAAAAGGGCGAAGGTTCATAGATGCAGCTATCCCAGTTCAGATAGGAAATCTGGCAAAGTATTCCAACTTGTGCATATGGACCTATGTGGCCCAATGCCTGTTGCTAGCATGGGAGGTTCGAGGTATGCACTGTGTCTCTCGGATGACAAAACAAAGGTTACATGGTTTTTCCCTCTCAAAACAAAAGCAGATACTGCAGAAACAGTTAAAAATTGGGTTCATGCGGTAGAACTTGAATTCGGTACTAAAGTACTTGCTTTTCAGACAGACAGAGGGTCAGAATTTACCGGGTCTGTGTTGCAGAATTTCTTTAAGAAAAAGGGAATTAAGCATCGTCTGTCTACACCTTATTCCCCCCAAGAAGGAGGCGTGGCTGAACGTAAAAACAGGGTTCCGCAAGAGTTGGCAAACTCTATGTTGTTTGATGCTAAACTCCCTTAAAGTTACTGGGCGGAAGCCTGGCAGGCGGCTACTCATATTCTGAACCGAGTATATAATTCGGTAATTGATACTACCCCATATTTTGCTTTATATGGGAAGAAGCCCAAAGTTAATTACTTTCGGGTGTTTGGATGTCAAGCCTATGTACTTATCCCAAAAGCGTTAAGGAAAAAGGGAAGTCCAAGGGCTAGGAAACTCATCTTTTGTGGGTACGAACCACACGCCAAATCTTGGAGATTCGTGAACCCAGATGGGGATACTACAAGAGTGGTCCTCAGTAGGAGCGCTGAATTTTGTGAGCAATCTGGATGGACTCACTTACATGCTAACCCTGACATTTTGAGAGATGATTTAGGCATATATGCTGAGAATGAAAGTCCAGAGGGTGGTGAGCCAGAAGGGGATGGTGCACATGGTTCAGATGCAGATTCTGACCAGGCACAAGGTTCTTCTCCTAAGGTAGAAAAGCCAGAATCTAGGAGTGTTCCAACGTCGCCAGTCAGTAGGCCTAGCAGACAGCAAAAGCGAAGCAGGTCGCCTGCAACACCAAGCCCAAGGGAGGTATCTGAACGGAGGTCTTTATGCCTAGGGGCGCGTCCAGATATAAAGTCTGAGACAGAATCTGACAGCCAACGGTCAGAGGGGGCACAAGAGGAGCAATTGCGCAGGTCAAAACGTGCCACAAAGGGCAAACCGCCAGAGCGGTTTAAGGTGACAAGTGTATACGTAAATATGGCACAGTGTGAGCCAGATAGCTATATGGAAGTACAACAGCTTCCAAGCTCAGAAGCCGTAAAGTGGCAGGAAGCAATGGAAAAGGAGATGGCTTCAATGAAGTCTCTTGGTGTGTTTACAAGTACAGAGCTTCCGAAAGGGCAACAAGCTGTAGGGTGTCGATGGGTATATCGTTTAAAGCCCACAACTACTGAGGAGTTGCAATATAAAGCCCGACTAGTTGCAAAAGGGTTTTCGCAGCGCAAAGGTGTTCACTACTCTCAAATCTATGCCCCTACTTCAAGATCGGAGTCACTAAGAATGCTTTTAGCCTCTTCAGCTAAGAAGGGAAATAAGCTGTTTCATTTTGATGTCAATGTGGCTTATTTAAATGCAGACTTACAGGAGGAAGTCTATATGACACCACCACCAGGTTTTGAAGGAGACAAGCCAAACCAGGTCTGGCACCTACACAAATCCATTTATGGGTTGAAACAGTCCGCCCGTAATTGGAATTCCTGCTTAAACGATGCTCTAGAGAGCATGGGGTTCAGAAAGAGCGCAGCAGATGCGTGTCTTTATCTAAAAGGCTCGGGATGTGAACAAGAAGCAGTCTTGATATTTGTTGACGATTTATTATACAGTGGAAAGGATGATAAACTTGCACAACAATTTGCCACAAAGCTTGGAGAAAGGTTTCAGATAAAATCACTAGGCAATGTATCTGTTTATCTAGGAGTTAAAATTCAGCAAGATGAAAATGGGAACTATTGGCTCAGCCAAGAAGCTAAGATCCAGCAGTTGCTGGAAAGGTTTAAAATGGACAACTGTGCTGGTGTTAAAACCCCAATGGAGTTAAGTTACACAAAGGATGCTCAAGCTGAGCAACAGGCAGAGTTCAGTAATCCTGGGGTTTACCAGTCAGCGATAGGCAGTCTACTCCACATTGCACAGTGGACTCGGCCCAATATAACATATGCTGTCAACATGCTGTGTAGACAAGCTGAAAAACCATCAATGCATGCCTGGCAAGGAGTAAAAAGAGTTTTAAGGTATCTCCAAACTACCAAAAGGTTTCGCTTAAACCTATCAGCAGAGGGCAGCACACAACTTGAATGTTGGGCCGACAGCAGTTGGGCAGATGCTGGACCAGATAGAAAATCAGTGTCAGGAATGGTGATAAAATTTGGAAATGCAGTAATTGGTTGGAGATCAAGAAAGCAATCACTTATAGCTTTAAGTTCAACTGAATCTGAGTTCAATGCATTATCAGATGTATGTAGAGAACTGGAATTTTATAAGCAACTGGTACAAGAATTGTTTGGAGAATGTTCCCTACCTATCAGAGTGTGGGAAGACAATCAACCTTGTATTAAACTAGCTAAATCAGGTCAATTTAAGGCACACACAAAACACTTGGATATCCGTTATCAAAATGTATGCCAAAGTGTAAAACAAGGTTTAATTGAACTAAAGTATTGTCCAAGCCAAGAAAATCTCACAGACAGTTTTACAAAAGCTTTGAGTCCGCAATCTCATAAATGTTTCTGTTCAGGTTTAAATTTGAATTAAGGTTGGTACAGCTCAGTGTTACGAGCGAGAGGGGGTGTTGCTATCAAAGGGTTAAGAAGTAGCAAGACGCTCTAATCACTGAGCAGCTGGAGGTCATTAAGCTTCCAGGAATGTGAGTTTGTATAAATAGTCAGTCTCCCGTGTGTTTGTTCCTTTTTTGGGGCGTGTTTGCTGATATGTGTGGTTCGTCGCCAGGGTTTTTTCTTTTCTAAATAAACCTTTTCTTTGAGTTCCAAACTGCTTGCTCCAAGATTCCTCTTTGAAAAGATACTGCCTCTCCTGCCCTTCTTAAACCGCTGCGCGAAATGCTCTGCTGTAATGGGACTTGTGACGATGGAAGCGCACTGGACATTTGCTTAGCATTAAACTAATTAAAGTTTAATGGGACAAGGCTTACCTTACCCACCTCCAGTGACTAATGACAATTATGCCTCATGGTCTGTAAAGATGAAAGCCCTGCTTCAGAATCAGAGGGTTTTGGGGGTGATTGATAACCCCATCCCTCCTGCACCAACACCAGGTTGGAATTCACAGAATGTGAGAGCCAGGACGGCCATAAGTCTGTGTGCCTCAGATTATCAGCTTGTGCATATTCAGGATTTGGAATACGCGTGTGAGATTTGGCAAACGCTGCATAGAATACATCAAAGAGATGCTGGTAATTCTGCGCTAAAAATTTTGGACTAACACTAAGTGAGATCTGGATGTAAAAGGATTTAAGTGAGGAACCCGACCTGTTTTTTCAGAGCGAAAATGACGCAGGATACATAGTCGTAAGAGCGAAGAAAGGAAATGACTAATCACCCACTGTAGAGAACAGAAAAGTGAAAGTCCTCAGCAATCTTTTAAGCGAGGCGAAGGAAACTAAGTAATATAAAAGTAATTGAACAGACCTTTAGAGACTTTGTATCTCCTTTGGGGGGAAGACACTAAAAACAAGAGAATAAACTGAACAGAGTGGTTGTAAAGAGATAAATACCCTGAAGCCTCAAACGCTAATATTGAAGCACAAGGGGGAAGGAGGGGGAAGGAGAAAGGACGAAACAAAATAAAAGTTTCTAAACAAAATAATAACTTCCACTCACTTGCCCTTTTTGTTCTGAAGTTTGAAAACTGAAATCTTTATAGTGTAGTATAACTTGAGCAATTGATTAAGCAAAAGCGTAAATTTTTCTTCCCCCTTCTCTTTTAAACTTTAAATTTGGACATTAACCTCCTCCCCCCCCTAAAGAATTCGGAGTTTTGACCTCTTTTTCTGCTTCTTTTCTCTGAGTTATTTGGAATTATTCATGGACTGAGCTCATAGAGACAAGACCAACTTTTATTTGAACACCTACCCCCTCCTTTTTGAACGACTGAATTAAAATTTGAGTACACCTGACTCTTAAAGGCTTTGAAATTTGGATTTTTGTGGGACTGAAATATATTCGAATATGAGAGAGGAGTGTATTCAAGATTATCGGAGGATATATTCACATTCATTTGATGGTCTGGACTTGATCTTTGGTTGTTTGGACTTCTGGATTTTTTTTCAATTATAGCCCAATATTGGATTAAGCCAGCAAGTGGCTGAAGAACACAGAATTTAGAAGCTAAGTAAATAATTCTCTCCCCCGCTTTCTCATTACCTGTGGAGAACTAAATGTGTGGAGCCCATCAAACTGCACATTAGAGATTGGGTTTATTCCTTATCTATCTAATTATCCATAATTTCTCCCTCTACGGACTGCTTCGATGTTCTCACTCTCTCCTTGGCCGTAGAGATTTATTTACTGAGACCAACCCTTAAATACTGATGCACTCTCCTGGTGAAATTTCGGAATCGGATTAAGCTGACCAAGTGGCTGAAGTTCAAATAGAAGGAAGGAAAGAGAGCCTTCACATAAGACAAAATTAGATATATGCTAAATTTATCTTGCTGTTCTTACTGTTTGTTTGCTGCTCTGTGTGTTTCGATTTGTTTCTCTCTTTTTTTTCTTTTCTTTTTTACTCTTTCTTTCATTACAAAGGCTTCCCAGTAAGATTGATAGATTCCTTATGAGGCCCTTATTTAATATAACTAACAACTTTTTAATAAGTTTATTATTGAAACAATCTAGACTAACTTGTATTAGTTGTGAGGTTATGTGAGGTTATGTTAGACCCTATCTAAATTTGGAGTTTATAATTTGTAAGCTCACCAACTGGGGCTTCAATCTTGGAAATTAACCAACATCTGAGACCCTAGAATTGAAGCTGGAAATTATCTAAGCTAACTTGGCAGTATTAACGTATTTGTTGGAAACCGAAGGGACTGAGAACAATTTGATTTATTACACTCAGCTTCCACTTACCTTTTTATAACTCTAAATGGTTAAAAATTTGAAATCTGAGTGTTCAAGAAAGTGCTTTGGAATATACTGTTCGATAATTAGTAAGATCCCCTTCGTGGATCACTGCCTTGCCGTGGCAAAGGGGCTTGAAGAACTCAGAGAAGCTATGAACTATGCCGAGCAGGGCACCCAAGATGAACAGGTCATAGTGGAGAGGTTTTTTTTTTAATGAATATTTATTAGCATTTTCAATAACAAACATAACAAAAATAAACAGAAAAAAGTAATAAAAATACAACAAAACTTAAAAAGAACAATTAAAAACATATGCAATTTCAATTGCTTATTTTCATATAACTTCTTTCTCAGACCTCCTCACACCTCCCCTTCTTGTATTCCAATTCAATTGTTATTCCAGCAAATTCTTATTACTTATTTCTCAACCTTCGCTTAATAATTTTTACATATTGTAATTTTACCTTTCCTCTTTCTTCCATTTCCTTAAATTATTTTTGCAATTCTTATTTTCATTTTAATTTGACCATTCTAAAAACCAATTTTAACTTATCTAAACTTAAACATCAATACTTATACGTCATTTCTTATTCTTAAGCATATTTCTTAAAGTCGGCCAATATTTCCCTTCCACGGCTTTCCCAACTTCCATGCAAATAATCAACACATTAAAACAAAGTAATTTATAATTATATACCCTTTGGATTACCAAACTCCACCCCCCCTTTCCCGGTTTTGGTCCCCAGCAATTGTTCATCATATACTGTTTAGCCTGGAGATCTCACGTCCGAGGCTCTCAAGTCACCCTCAGTTCCTCTCTGTCGGCCTCTTTGACAGTCCTTGATGTTAAGCCCCAAGGCTCGGAGGGGCTCCAACCCCACAGGATCCAAGTTTTTTCCAACTAACCCTCCATATTTAAAATTAACGCTTATGGGGTGCTCCAGACCTAGTTTCATCTTCCTCTCAAGTCCAAAAGTTCCCCAAGCTCCAACTTCCACCTTGGTCAGATTTGTGATCCTTAGGTCTTCATTTTCCATCTCAGGCCAGACTTTCCACCTCAAATTTTTATTCTCCTTTGTTACCTTCCTGTCAGGCCCCGAATTATAGCTCTCCTTTTGAGGAGATTTCACCCCTCCCATAACCAAGAATCTCCTGATCATCTCCTGAGGTCTCTGCTGACTCTACAGAGAGGAGGAGCAATGTACTGCTCTCTACTTAATTAGTCAAGTGAGTGAGTCTCTGTGTGTGAGAGAGAGTCAGTCAGTTTGTCGGAGAGTGAGTGCAAGAGATAGTATTTAGAGATAAGATTGCTGCTAAGAGCAGCTGCAGGCACTCAGAGTAGCATTGATGTATGCTCAGAATATTTAGCTCTGTATATAGTTTGTATTATAGCTGTAGTTATAGAATAAAAGAAGATACTTTACAGAGCTGCTCTCCGAGTGGTTTATACTCTGCAAGACTCTGCAAAACGCTGCTGCGCAACGACTGCATTATTGAGACAGTGTATCTGGTGCTCTCAGCTCCAAGCTGTGAGTCCACAGCACTGTGACCAGTTCCTGTGGAAAAGGAGGTCTCTGGCAGTGCTACCCAGCTCGCCCAGCCCAGTCGGGGCTGTAGTGCATGAGTCCAGTTGGTACACTGGCTCAAGGGCGATGCTGACATCGGTTATGGGCCCAGTCGTCTGACCAGTCGTTGTTCCAGTCATCCCAGTCGTCCCAGTCGCCAGAGGTGTCTGTTGCTGATCGCTGGACGGCGGAACGGAGGCTGCATGCTGGACTGGTTTGTGGTGCCTAGAAGCAGAGCTGTGTTGGAGCAGAGTGCTCAAGCTGCCGCCGTTGCTGTTGCTGCTGCTTGAGGTATGTTGCTGACTGCCAAAGAAAGAAGATAGCATCCCTGTTTGCCTGTTAATTGCGCTTTGAGTGGGGGAGAGAGTGGCTGAAGAAGTCCAAGGCTTTATCTGTGTTTGCACGAGGGAAGTGTCTTGCTCTAAGTAATAGCAGACATGGCCTGTGCACATTCTGGCCAGATGGCTATGTCCTTTCCCCTCCTCACGCCTGAAAACTATGCAGTTTGGCAAGTTAAGATGAAAGCGCTTTTACAGAGGGAAAAGCTATTTCACACCATAGAAGATGACCCTCCAGATAAAGATGATGATGATTGGGCTGAGTGGCATGCTGCAGATATGAAAGCCCGAGGGACAATTGTTTTGAGTGTTTCAGACCACTTGCTGGTAAACTTAGAGGGTCAAGAGACTGCACAAGCTGTTTGGCATAAGTTGAGAGATATGCATCTGAGACAAAATGCTGGTTCCAGTGTGATTTTCTTCAAGAAGCTATGCAGGTTGCAGTTGCAGAAAGGTGGTGATTTGCCTAGCCATCTATCTCAGTTAAAGCGTCTCAGACAGGACCTTGTTCAGCGAGACCTGGCTATTTCAGAGGCTGTGTTTGCAATGCTGATGATAAATAGCCTAGATGAGTCTTATGATGGAGTAGCTGCCCAGATTTCTACAATGCCTTCTGACCGGCTAACAGAAGATTATGTGTCTAGCGTGCTCCTGAATGAGTGGGATCGCAGACAGGCTGTTAGAGAAAGCCGGGACAATGGTGCTGTTAAAAATGTGCCTGAAAATGTGCCTGAGTCTTCAGCAGGGGAAAGTGAAAGTGAAACTGCTGCTGTTAAAGCACTAAAGTTGAAGCGGTGCTTTTCATGTGGAGCACAAGGCCATTTGAGTTTCCAGTGCTGCAAGAAATCTTCAAAGAAGAAGGGAAACTTCAGAGGCAGAGGGGGAGGAGGACGAAATCCCCAAGCACCTGCTACTTCAAAGGTTTTGCTCTCTCGCTGCTGCAGTCAACGTGGGTGGAGTTTCTTTGTGATCGACTCTGGCTGTACCAACCATGTAGCCAAAGATAAGGATCTCTTTGTTCAGCTTGAGAAGCAAGAGAAAGAAATTCATCAAGCAGATGGGACAGTTCTCACGAGTGAGGCTAAGGGAACTGTGTTCTTAAAGAGCCTGAATGCAACAATTAAGAATGTCCTGCATGCACCTGATATTCAGGATAATTTGTTGAGTGTTTCCCAGCTTGATCATCAGGGTTTTAAGGTGGTGTTTGCTAAATCTCGCTGTGAAATTCGTCGAGATGGCAAGCTCATTCTATATGCAAAATGTGTAAATGGTCTTTATCAATTGCCTTTTGTTTCAGGTACAGGTACTGCAGAAGCAACTGAGAAAGAGTGTTGCAATTTGTCTGTTGATAAGAATGAGAAGATGCATGACCAATGTATTCATTATTACCACCGTGTTTATGGTCATTTGAATTTCCAGGCTGTGGCAAAAATGCCTGATATGGTTCAGGGTATGAAGCTGAAAGAATGTCCCTACCACATGAAATGTGTTTCTTGTGCTCAGAGTAAGGCAAGGCAAGCTCCCAAAGGTACAGAGTCTGGGAGAGAGGCCAAGAAACCATACGAAGTCATTCATGCAGACTTAGTGGGGCCTCTAGCGCTCTCTAGAGGCAATTCAAGGTTTTTCATGGTTTTGATAGACTCCTACTCTAAATATGCATGGGTCTATATGCTGCAGAAAAAGTCTGAAGCCTTTACTAAGTTTCGTCAGTTTTGTAAATGGCTCAGAAATGTACATAATGAGAATGTACATTTGTCTTTTCACTGACAGGGGTGGAGAGTTTTGTTCAGAAGAGTTTGAGGCTTTTCTTTCTGAACAGGGCATTGAGCATAGGACTGCCACGCCCAGATCGCCCTGGCAGAATGGTTTATGTGAGAGATTGAACCAGACCCTGCAGCAAGGAATCAGAACACTGTTACATGATTCGGGGCTGCCCAATCCTTTTTGGGCCGAAGCTCTTTCGTTTTTCTGTTACGTGTATAACAGGAGGTACCAGTCTAGTGTAAATTGCACCCCATATGAGATGCTTCACGGAAGAAAGCCATGTGTGAAGCACTTTAAAATTTTTGGTTCGGAAGTTTGGGTGCACACCTCGCAGGGTGACAAACTGAGTAAGCGTGGAGAACATGGTATTTTCCTAGGATATGAGAAAGGGTCTTATCGTGTCCTGATCACAGACACGAAAACCATAAGGCTGACCAGGAGCATTGACGACAATCCACAATGGGACAGAGTTGGCGTTTTTCAGTGCCATCCCATTTGTGATGATGGTGCAAAAGGGGCAAAGAAAGTTAAGAGGGAGGCAAGTTCTGATGTGATTGATAATTCTGATGCCAATGTAGATCCAGATGATGGCACAGATTATCAGAGCCCAAAAGCCTCAGGTGAATCTGACGCTGATTCAGACTTAGCAGCTTCATATACTTTAGCTCCCCATTCTCCCGAAGAGGAGGAAGCACCAGAACAAGAAGATCAGAGAGTTTTGCGCAGATCTGAGAGAACAACCAAGGGGGTACCACCGAAAAGGTTTTCTGAAGAGTTTGCAAAGGCTGCGGTCACATGCAACTCTGGTGGGGTTTTTAAACCTAGCATGAAGTGTACTGAGAGTAGTGGCACAAAACGCTGCATTTATTTCCTTACCTGACGTTAAAAGGATCAGGATTGAAGGAGCAAGCATGTGTTTAAAGTGATTTGTTCAAATCTGCCTAATTAGAAATGTCAATTTGCATTTGAGAGTGAGAAACGTGTATGAAGATTTTTCCAGAAGCTGCTTATTCATTTGTATGTTCACAATGTGTATTTTGTGTAAACTACAGGTTGAGGTTTATGTTTTAACTCTTTCCTAATAGACACAGAGTGGTTGAAGTAACTGTTTAATGATGTGATAAAGTGTCTTAGATAAGGGGGAAGAGAGATACCTGCAAGTATGTAACCAAGGTTGTAAGCAGAGAACAACTTTTGGAGTGTGTGTGCAAATTGCAGTTATGTTAAAGATTCTTGAATGGTCGGATGAAATGGGGGAGGATGAGGAGATTTCACCCCTCCCATACCCAAGAATCTCCTGATCATCTCCTGAGGTCTCTGCTGACTCTACAGAGAGGAGGAGCAATGTACTGCTCTATACTTAATTAGTCAAGTGAGTGAGTCTCTGTGTGTGAGAGAGAGAGTCAGTTAGTTTGTCGGAGAGTGAGTGCAAGAGATAGTATTTAGAGATAAGATTGCTGCTAAGAGCAGCTGCAGGCACTCAGAGTAGCATTGATGTATGCTCAGAATATTTAGCTCTGTATATAGTTTGTATTATAGCTGTAGTTATAGAATAAAAGAAGATACTTTACAGAGCTGCTCTCCGAGTGGTTTATACTCTGCAAGACTCTGCAAAACGCTGCTGCGCAACGACTGCATTATTGAGACAGTGTATCTGGTGCTCTCAGCTCCAAGCTGTGAGTCCACAGCACTGTGACCAGTTCCTGTGGGAAAGGAGGTCTCTGGCAGTGCTACCCAGCTCGCCCAGCCCAGTCGGGGCTGTAGTGCATGAGTCCAGTTGGTACACTGGCTCAAGGGCGATGCTGACACCTTTAACATCTGCAAGGCTAGAACTCCTCTTTCCTTTTCTTCAAAAAGAACATGTGTCTCTTTCTCCATATTCTCATGGCTCTCAGATTTCTCTGGTTGTTCAATTGTGTAGATTTCTTACTTCCACGCCTTATCAGTCTCAGGAATGTTATTTACTGCCAAGACCAAAGTGTTCACACTTGTAGTCAAAACATTGGTCTGATCTTGTAACTTTCCCAGGAGAACAAGTATTCTATTGAGTTCAGTCTGATTTTTATTTCCTTCAGCCATTCTTGTAATGTCCCTACCCCCCACAAGGGGGATTTTGGTACTTTACTGTCTTTCGATTTAAACCCAGTAAACAAGTTAGTTTGTATCAGCTCTCCCTTATTTTCGAAAAATTGCAACAAATATAGCCAGCAGAAGCGACAAAGACAAAGTTCTCTTTTTCCTTTCCTTTGACAGCTAGTTTGACAGCTGTCAAACTCTTCAGTACTTCATCAGCAGGCTCTCTCACGGGACGCCCCTGGGCTCGGGGGGGGGGGTGTGAAACTTTAACTCCCAAAGTTACTTTTATCCTCTGGTAAAATTCTTGTAGTGTCAAACCGTGAAGGTTAAAAGCTTTTAGATAAAAAAAAAGAAGATTCTCTCGACCTTAGATAGCAGGCTCTTTGCTTTAAAATATCTACAAAGAGGGGGGGGCGAACTTCCTTTTTAACCCTTCCCCGCTTGTTCCTAATTCAACAAAATTTTCTTTAAATTCCGAATTTCATATTTACTCACGGGTTCTTATTTTTAGGTCCAAATGTTCCAAGGAAAAAGTCAGCGTTTCTCCGACAATGGCATGCGGCTTCGCTCCGCAGAAGTAGCAGTCTACTCACAGCACCGCGCCGTACCCCGTCCCCGTTCCGTAGCCTTTAAAAAGGCTCCTTCGCAGTTTGGGGGGGCGCAGATGATGCCTGCCGAGTCACCACGCTCACAGGCATCTGCGCCTGTGATTTTTAAGGGTCCCCGCGTCGCCGCCGCGGACAAGACCCAATCCTGCGGAGCCGATTCCCTCCGGAGCTCGGGGGGAATCCGCCATTAGTCGATGGCGCTAACCCGGAAGTCATAGTGGAGAGTTTTGACCAAACGTGATCCACCTGGAGGAGGAACCGGCAAGCCACTCCAGTATCCCTGCCAAGAAAACTCCATGGACAAAGACAACAGGCATATAAAAGTTATGACGCTGGAAGATGAGCCCCTCAGGTCAGAAGGCGTCCAACATGCTACTGGGGAAGAGCGGAGGGCAAGTACAAGTAGATCCAGAGCTGATGAAGCGGCTGGGCCAAAGCCGAAAGGACGCTCAGTTGCGGATATGCCTGGAAGCGAAAGGAAAGTCCAATGCTGTAAAGAAAAATATTGCATAGGAACCTGGAATGTAAGAACCATGAACCTGGGTAAGTTGGAGGTGGTCAAAAATGAGATGGCAAGAATAAATATTGACATCCTGGGCATCAGTGAACTAAAATGGACGGGAATGGGTGAATTCAGTTCGGATGACCATCATATCTACTACTGTGGGCAAGAAACCCGTAAAAGAAATGGAGTGGCCCTCATAGTCAACAAAAGAGTGGCGAAGGCTGTACTGGGATGCAATCTCAAAAATGATAGAATGATCTCGATACGAATCCAAGGCAGACCTTTTAACATCACAGTAATCCAAGTTTATGCACCAACTACTGGTGCTGAAGAAACTGAAATTGACCAATTCTATGAAGACTTACAACACCTTATAGAAGTGACACCAAAGAAGGATGTTCTTCTCATCATAGGGGATTGGAATGCTAAAGTAGGGAGTCAAGAGGTAAAAGGAACAACTGGCAAGTTTGGCCTTGGAGTTCAAAACGAAGCAGGGCAAAGGCTAATAGAGTTCTGTCAAGAGAACAAGCTGGTCATCACAAACACGCTTTTCCAATAACACAAGAGACGACTCTACACATGGACATCACCAGATGGGCAGCATCGAAATCAGATTGATTATATTCTCTGCAGCCAAAGATGGAGAAGCTCTATACAGTCAGCAAAAACAAGACCTGGAGCTGACTGTGGCTCAAATCATCAGCTTCTTATAGCAAAATTCAAGCTTAAACTGAAGAAAGTAGGAAAAACCACTGGGCCGGTAAGATACAATCTAAGTCAAATCCCTTATGAATACACAGTGGAAGTGAGGAACAGGTTTAAGGATTTAGATTTGGTGGACAGAGTGCCTGAAGAACTATGGATGGAGGCTCGTAACATTATACAGGAGGCAGCAACGAAAACCATCCCAATGAAAAGGAAATGCAAGAAAGCAAAGTGGCTGTCCAATGAGGCCTTACAAATAGCGGGGGAGAAGGCAAGCAAAAAGCGAGGGAGATGGTGAAAGATACAGGAAATTGAATGCAGATTTCCAAAGAATAGCAAGGAGAGACAAGACCTTCTTAAACGAGCAATGTAAAGAAATAGAGAAAAGCAATAGAATGGGAAGAACCAGAGATCTGTTCAAGAAAATTGGAGATATGAAAGGAACATTTTGTACAAAGATTTCCATAATAAAGGACAAAAGTGGAAAGTACCTAACAGAAGCAGAAGACATCAAGAAGAGGTGGCAAGAATACACAGAGGAATTATACCAGAAAGAAATGGATGTCCCGTATACCCCAGGTAGTGTGGCTGCTGACCTTGAGCCAGACATCCTGGAAAGTGAAGTCAAATGGGCCTTAGAAAGCACTGCAAATAATAAGGCCAGTGGAAGTGATGGTATTCCAGCTGAACTATTTAAAATTTTAAAAGATGATGCTGTTAAGGTGCTACACTCAATATGCCAGCAAGTTTGGAAAACTCAGCAGTGGCCATAAGATTGGAGAAGATCAGTCTACATCCCAATCCCAAAGAAGGGCAGTGCCAAAGAATGCTCCAACTACCGCACAATTGCACTCATTTCACACGCTAGCAAGGTTATGCTTAAAATTCTACAAGGAAGGCTCAAGCAGTATGTGGACCGAGAACTCCCAGAAGTGCAAGCTGGATTTAGAAGAGGCAGAGGAACCAGAGACCAAATTGCAAACATGCACTGGATTATGGAGAAAGCTAGAGAGTTCCAGAAAGACATCTACTTCTGCTTCATTGACTATGCAAAAGCCTTTGACTGTGTCGACCACAGCAAACTATGGCAAGTTCTTAAAGAAATGGGAGTGCCAGATCACCTCATCTGTCTCCTGAGAAATCTCTATGTGGGACAAGAAGCTACAGTTAGAACTGGATATGGAACAACTGATTGGTTCAAAATTGGGAAAGGAGTACGACAAGGCTGTATTTTGTCTCCCTGCTTATTTAACTTATATGCAGAATTCATCATGCGAAATGCTGGGCTGGATGAATCCCTAGCCGGAATTAAGATTGCCGGAAGAAATATCAACAACCTCAGATATGCAGATGACACAACCTTGATGGCAGAAAGTGAGGAGGAATTAAAGAACCTTTTAATGAGGGTGAAAGAGGAGAGCGCAAAATATGGTCTGAAGCTCAACATCAAAAAAGCGAAGATCATGGCCACTGGTCCCATCACCTCCTGGCAAATGGAACGGGAAGAAATGGAGGTAGTGAGAGATTTTACTTTCTTGGGCTCAATGATCACTGCAGATGGTGACAGCAGCCACGAAATTAAAAGACGTCTGCTTCTTGGGAGAAGGGCAATGACAGGCCTAGACAGCATCTTGAGAAGTAGAGACATCACCTTGCCAACAAAGGTTCGTATAGTTAAAGCTATGGTTTTCCCAGTAGTGATGTATGGAAGTGAGAGCTGGACCATAAAGAAGGCTGATCGCCGAAGAATTGATGCTTTTGAATTATGGTGCTGGAGGAGACTCTTGAGAGTCCCATGCACTGCAAGAAGATCAAACCTCTCCATACTGAAGGAAATCAACCCTGAGTGCTCACTGGAAGGACAGATTGTGAAGCTGAGGCTCCAGTACTTTGGCCACCTCATGAGAAGAGAAGACTCCCTGGAGAAGACCCTGATGTTGGGAAAGATGGAGGGCACAAGGAGAAGGGGGCGACAGAGGACGAGATGGTTGGATAGTGTTTTCGAGGTTACCAGCATGAGTTTGACCAAACTGCGGGAGGCAGTGGAGGACAGAGGTGCCTGGCGTTCTCTGGTCCATGGGGTCACAAAGAGTCGGACACGACTAAACGACTAAACAACAACAACAATTAGTAAGATAGGGCTTAGATTGTGCGCCCTCTAGGGGAGAGAACAAATATTGTAAGAGATTTAATTCAAAACTAGAGAAGGAGAAAATGTCGGGAGAAAATGGAAAAAAGATAGGAGGAACACCATCGGAAAGGAAAACATCCCGACAAGAAGAGATTAAGGACCTAGATATTTTATGGTTAAAAATAAAAGAGGAGTTCAAACAGAGTGAAATACATATGGGGAAAAAACTAGGAGAGATGCATGAGTTAATAGATAAGAAAATAGAGGGAGCAGTAGGAAAATTGTCAAATAAAATTAAAGATCTGACAGTTCGGTCAAAGACTTTGGAAGAAACAAATAAAAAATGCAGAAAGAAATGAAAGAACAAAGAAAGGAGACAGATAGGATAAAGGATGAGATAGGAGAACTGAATAGAAATCAAGACCAAGTTTTGGATAATTTAGTGATGATTGAAATGAAACAAAAACAGCTAGATTTGAAATTTAGGGGAGTAGGAGAAAAAATAAATGAAAACATTAAAGAAAAAATGATTAAAGAACTAGCGAAATGGTTAGAACAGAAAGAAGAAGAGGTTGCATATACGATGGAAAACGCTTTCAGAATTAAAACAAAGACCAAACAAGTAAAATCAAAAAAAGTCGTAGGATACTGCTTAGTTCTTTTCAACTCGATAGAGATGAAAAATATGATATTAAGAATAAGCTATCAAAAAAATTAATTATTGATGACAGACCAATCATCATCTTTAAAGAGATACCAACCAGACTCCTGCGCAAAAGGGAAGGTTATAAACAGCTGGCAAGTGTCCTAAAAAAGAATAATATACAATATAGATGGGAGTTCCCTGAAGGGATTTCCTTTTTTTATAAAGATAAAAGATTTAGGATTGCCGAGACCCAAGAAGTGAAGAAATTCCTGCGTAGATATGAGAAAGAGCTAGGAAGAGTAGAGGAGAGATATGAAGGAAGAAGTGAGGATCCAGAGGAGAGAAGAAGGAAAAAACAAATAGGGAAAGATAAAGAAGATAAAGGTAGAGAAGAAGAAGTAGATGAAGAAGAAGAGGAAGAGGTAGCAGCGGAAGAGGAACAAGAAGAAGAGGAAGAGAATAGAGAAAACAAAACCACTCAAATCTAAATTATTAGTTATCTGTAAACTGGAAAGTAGTCATTATAATGAACTTGAAAGTTTTGTCGTGGAATGTGAATGGTTTGAATGAAAAAACCAAAAGGAATAAAATTGTAAATGTGTTGAAAAGAAAGAATCTAGATTTAATCTGTTTACAGGAGACACACGTGACTAAAAAGCATAAACATATCCTGGTACACAAAAAGTTGGGGGTCGAGTTTATAAATTGTATAGCGGAAAAGAAAAGAGGGGTAGCGATATATGTGAAAGAAAAATGGGAACCCAAAGTGATTTGTAAAGACAATGAAGGAAGGATTTTGGGAGTACAAATTAACTTCCAGGGTGAAAAATTTAATGTGATAAACATATATGCCCCAAATCTGAATAAACCGGAATTCTTTAAGAAACTGGAACAAATTTTATTGGAGTTAGAGTGTAACAAGACGATACTACTGGGAGATTTTAATGGAGTGCCGAAACCAGAATTAGACAATCAGGAAAGAAAAAGAGTAAACAAGGAAAACTGCCAAGATCCTTTAATAATTTGGAGGAAAACTTAGATTTAATAGACATCTGGAGATACAAACATGCAATAGAGAAGCAATTCACCTTCTTCTCAGAGCCACACAAGAGCTGGGGTAGAATTGATCAAATCTGGGTCTCAAGGGAGCTTACACTGAGAACTATAAAGTGTGAAATCCAACCTAGAACTCTCTCTGATCATAATTTGGTAGTTTTGAAAATAAAAGGCAAATCACAGGGCGGGTTCAGATGGAGAATGAATGAACACCTACTGGAGAACGAAGAAGTGGTTGAAAAAGCCAAAGCCACCTTAAAAGATTATTTTAACCTGAATCTTAATACAGAAACAAGTATGGACATAGTCTGGGACGCCAGTAAGGCGGTCTTAAGAGGGTTTTTTATTCAGCAAAATAGTTACAGGAGGAAAGTAAGAGAACAAAAGAAAGAGGAAATCCTCAACCAGCTAAAAGAATGTGAGAAAAAATTAACAACAAACCCGAAAGATGAACAAAACATGCAAATAATAAAAATGCTACAATCCCAGTACTCAATGTTAACAAGCCAAGAAATTGAATGGAAAATTAAATCAATGAAACAAAAATACTTCGAGTCAGCTAACAAAACGGGTAAATTATTAGCTTGGCAATTGCGAAGAAGGCAAAAACAAAACGTAATAAACACGATAAAAATAGAGGAGCAATTGATAGAAGACCCAAAAGAAATAAAGGAGAATTTCCTCAAATTCTATGAGAAGTTGTATAAAAAAGAAGAGGAAGAAATAACCCAAATAGAAAAATATCTAGAAGATTACAGCGGGAGGACCATAACAGAGGAAGAAAGAATTCAATTAAATAACCCCATAAAAGCAGAAGAGATCCAAGATGCGATAAAGAAGATGAAAACAGGGAAAGCCCCAGTACCGGATGGATTACCAGCCAAATATTATAAAGTATTGGAAAACCAATTAACGCCAGTGCTATGTGACATCATGAACAATATATTAAGAGGAGGAAGGGTACCAGAGACATGGAAAGAGGCTCACATTACGATGATCCCTAAACCAGACACGGATAAATTGAACATTAAAAACTATAGACCCATATCACTATTAAATAACGACTATAAAATCTTCGCGGAGGTGATGGCAAGCAGACTTAAAAAATGTCTAGTAAATCTAATACATAAGGATCAGGCAGGATTTCTTCCAAACAGGTTACTTAAAGATAACGTAAGGCATACCATAAACATTATTGAATATCTGGAGTGTAAGAACGAAATACCCGCGGCGCTGATTTTTATCGATGCCGAAAAGGCATTCGACAACGTTTCATGGCAGTTCCTATTGAAGAGTATGGAGAAAGCAGGGCTAGAGGATGAGTTTATGGATGGAATAAAAGCAATATATTCGAATCAATCTGCAAAACTGATTATAAATAATAATCTAACAAACTCATTTAAAATTGAAAAAGGAACAAGACAGGGATGCCCTCTATCCCCGCTTTTATTCATTATGGCACTAGAGGTAATTACAAATAAAATAAGAGTAACACCAGAGATCCGAGGGATCAAAATAGGAACAAAAGAATATAAACTAAAAGCGTATGCGGATGACTTGATGTTATCCCTGGAAAATCCGCAAAAAAGTGTTGGTAAGGCCTTGGAGATGTTAGAAGAATTTGGCAAGCTATCTGGTTTCAAATTAAATAAATTAAAGACAAAAATGTTGACTAAGAATCTGGGAAAGGAGGAAAGTGAAAAATTGGAAGTACAGCATGGAATTAAGGTGGCAAAAAAAATAAAGTATCTGGGAATTTGGCTAACTACAAAAAACATAAATCTGATTCAAGACAACTATCTTACAACATGGAAGGAGATTAAGAAAGATCTAGATACGTGGAATAGAGTGAAGCTTTCGTGGATGGGAAGGATGGCGGCAATAAAAATGAACTTACTTCCAAGAATGTTATTTCTGTTTCAAAATATCCCAGTGATCAGAGGCTCTAAAATGTTTACGGATTGGCAAAAAACCCTTTCGAAATTTATATGGCAAGGTAAAAGACCAAGAATTAGATTCAAACTTCTTACAGACCGGAAAGAAAGAGGGGGATTCTCGGTACCCAATCTGAAACTATATTTCGAGGCCGCCTGCCTCTGTTGGATCAAAGATAGGATTAATCTGGAAAACACTGATTTGTTGGACCTAGAGGGGTTCGACAATAGGTTCGGCTGGCATGCCTATTTATGGCAAAATAAAGAAAAGGTACATAAAGGGTTTTCAAGTCATATTATTAGAGGGCCTCTATACGAAGTGTGGGAGAAAAATAAAAAACTCCTAGAATGGAAAACACCCTGGTGGTTATCACCAACTGATATTTTAATAACTAAAAAAGTAAATATGGAAGGAGAAAGGCTGACCTATGAAGACCTACTGATAAGATCAGAAAGCAGATGGAAGATGAGAACATATGAGGAGTTGAAAGATAAATTAACAGGCTGGTTACAATTCCATCAAATAAATGCAGTATGGATAGAAGATAAAAAAAGTAGGGATGAACGAGAAGAAATCCAAATTTCAGATAGAAATAGTTGAAGGCAAATCCAAATTATTATCCAAAATGTATAATATATTATTAGAATGGGACACCAAAGATAAAGGAGGTAATGACAAGATGGGCAATGGATCTGGGATACAATATAGGATATGATAAGTGGTTGAAATTATGGACTAGCGGAATGAAATTCACGGCATGTGTAACACTCAGGGAAAATTTGGAAAAGATGATGTATAGGTGGTACATCACACCGGCAAAACTAGGGAAAATGTATAAAACAGGAAATAAGATTTGCTGGAAGTGTAAAATCAAAGAGGGCAATTTTTCCATATGTGGTGGACATGCGACGAAATGAAGAAATATTGGGAACATATTTATAATGAGTTAAAAAATATATTCAAATACACATTTCCCAAAAGACCAGAGGCCTTCCTACTAGGAATAATTGGGGATGAAATCAAAAAAGAAGATAAGACATTATTCCAGTATGCTATAGCTGCCGCTAGATTATTAATTGCCCAAAATTGGAAAAATCAAAACACCCCAGCAATTAGAGATTATCAAAACACCCCAGCAATTAGAGATTGGCAAATAAAATCATTTGAATTTGTTGAACTTGCAAAAATGACACAAAAAATCAGAAACCCAAAAAATACAAAGTTTATTAGCGACTGGAATAAATTTATGATATACATTGAAGGGAATTATAGAAACCTAAAAACTATAGCAGGTTTGATATAGATCTTACGATGTGTAAACCATTAACAATTACCAGCTGCAGGAGAAATAAATTATTTACATCAAGAAGCCTGAAATCGGGAGGGATGGAGGTCAATAGGGTGTAGAAGAATGATTTAAGCTTTCAAAGATATAAAGATACAAGTGTGAAGAGAAAGAACTGTAACGGAAACTGATATTATTTTTATGTTACGTTCAGATTTTTTTTTTCCTCTCTTTTTTGTAACTGTTGATTTGTTTTCCCTTTTGGTTATTTAAGTGAAACTCAATAAAAAGAAATAATAAAAAAGAGATGCTGGTTCTTCGGCGTTGCTGCATTTTGAAAAGCTGACCAATCTAAGGCTAGCGCCTGATGGAGATGTGCAAGCGCATCTGACAGAGATGAAATTCTTACGCCCGCAGATGGCGCAACACAATTTTCCTCTACAGGAAGAGATATTCTGTTTCATGATTATTAACAGCCTTAATTGGACTTATAAAACGGTTGCAAGTCAGCTGGGTTCTCTACCTGCCAGAGATCTTACGGCAGAGAGAATTTGTTCAGTGGTTCTCAATGAGAGAGACCGCCTTGCTGCAATAGATGTCAAAGACAGGGGGAGAGAAGCTCAGAGTTCTGACACCCCCACTGCTAGTGCAAGTGAAGGACAGGCTGTTGCTTTGAACGTTGTCCGTTGTATCAATTGTGGACAGACTGGGCATCTTCAGTGGAATTGTAAGAAGCCACGTCAACAGAAAAGAGCTAAGGGGAGCTCTGCAAAGCCTGAGGCGTCAGGCAAAAGTCGTACCAAGTCCCAGATGAAACCTGCAAAAGCATTGCTGTCAACAAAAGCCGCATTTTCAATGGAGAACACTTTTGTTTTGGACACTGGAGCGACGCAACACATGACGTCGCACAGAGTACTGTTTTCTACGTTTAAGAAGCAAAGCTTCGCTGTGAAACAGGCCAATGGCCAGGAGCTGGAAGCGACCGGGTTTGGAACTGTGTATCTTGAAAGTCTGAACTTGACTATTAACAATGTGTATTTGGTTCCTGATTTAAAGTTCTTTGACTGCTTTTATTCTCAGTTGTCATATTTCCAGTCTCTCAAATACATGGCATAAAAGCATTTTGATGGAATTGGTTAATTTAAACTTGTTGCTAGATTACAGCAACTCCCTTTCCAATTTCTAAGGCTTTCCAATCTTTCAGTTATATATTATGTTTTAGACAATATTTGCAATGCTAACAGCAAATATTAACATTTAAAAATATTGTTTAACATACAGCTGTAAGGTTGTTGTTGGTTTTTGTAAAGTACCAATTTCCATTTTTATTCCTACTACTAATATGTATTATTATGTACCTAAGATGTTATTATTATAATATCAGCAGGTACCAGCTGAGAACAAGTTATAGTGAACTGATTTCAAGCTGTAGAGTTCTTCCAGCCAGAAAACATCTCGATTAGCCAATAAGGTGTTACAAAGCCTTCAGGTATTCTTCTTAAATGTGTTCATTACTTGTCATTTTCACATATTCATAATAATGCCAATATGGCCCATCACATGTGTGCGCGCGTGTGAAAGTTTAGCTGCAGGTGAAACATTGCAATGAATACTTTATGTTAGTACTGTGTGTTCAGTTTATGAACAGAGCTATGTGCCAAAAGCACATAGCTAAAATGCCATTTCATTTTATAACTTTTCAATTTATATATATCCAGTTATGAAACAGTTAGTGGAATGAGCTTTATATTATATTGTATATATAAGTTTTGCATTAAAGCCCCTGGGACCAACCCTTATAATTATTTAAATCTAAATATAACGGCAAATAATTCTCAATGCTGACATGTTTTTATTTCATTACTTCCATCTGAAAATATGCTATTAACTGACAAAGTTGTGATGAAGATACATAAAATCTTGAGGGGGAAAAATTGGATTTATTAGCCCCACCAATTGCCACAAAACTTACTTTATTTTAACAAACAATCTTTATTACGGTCCAGAGACCAACAAAACATTACAAATCAATACAGAGTTCATACAGCCTACCTCCAGGTTAATCAAGCACTTTGTTTGGAATATTGGGCTCATTTGTTCTTTCAACCACCGATAAAAACTTTGCCACTGCCAAAGTTCTAGCTTTTGTCCGGTCTTCCAGTAGGAACCTGACATAGTGAGCCTCTGACTTTCCCGGGAAAGGCACCAGCAAGGGTAGTATCAGTTCAGCCCTGGCCTGCTCATACTTCGCACAATGTAACAAAATATGATTTATGGACTCGATGTCTTGAGCACACGAGCAAAGTCTGTCCTGGTAGGGAACTCCTCTCAACCTGCCATCCAGCACTGCAGAGGGGAAGACATTCAGTCTGGCCTTGGTGAAAAGGCTTCGATAGTTAGGTACTGTCAGGTTTTTGATGTAAGGTGTTAACTCAAAGACATACCCATATTGAACTCCTGCTGCCAGTGGACTACAGACTGCGTGTGACCGAGATCGCAAGTCACTGTGTGCATTGTCCCATAATCTTTGCTTTAAAGCCTTTTGGGCGCCTTCATAGCCCAGGTAATACAGTTGGGGGGGAGACAGACCAATAGAGGTGGCTTTTTTAGCCATGGTTTTCTGCCATTTGCTGACAAATTCCTCATTGGTGATATGTTGGTACAGACCCTTCCCTAGATTAAACACTGAAATCCTGAGCCAATGTCTTAGGGCAGCCCACCATGCTCTAGCTGAAATTGGGCATTCACCAGCTTCCAACAGAAGTACGGAGTTGGGGACGCAGTTAGGTACCTGCAGCAGAGATCGTAAAAATTTTGCCTGAAAGCCATCTAGCTTTGGCAGGTCCCCATTATGCCAGACATTTGCTGCATACAGGAGTTGGGAAACGGGCTTTGCGTTGAAAACCCTTAAGGCTGCTGGAACATATTTGCCGCCCTTTGTGAAGAAGAATTTATGTATGGCTAGCTTTGTAATCTCCGCCTTTTGAAGGGAGGTTTGCCAATGGTGCTTCCAAGATCTTGTATGATGGAATGTGAGCCCTAGGTAGCTGAAGTATTTTACCTGTTCGAGGTTATGGCCATCCAGCACCCATTTAGACTGGGAGAATCTTCTTTCGAAGACTAAGATTTTAGATTTTTCATAATTAATGGATAAACCATTTCCAGAACAGTAATCAGAAAATTTCCTCAACAGATAATTCAAGCCCGGCCTGGAACGCGAGATGATGGCTGCGTCATCAGCATACAACAACAAAGGGGTCCTTCTCATTCCTATTTTTGGAATGTGTCCATCTGGGTCCATTAAGTTCTCTTCTAGGTCATTTAGGAATAGGCAGAACAATGTGGGGGCCAAAATACAACCCTGTCTCACCCCCCTAGTCATCTCGATGCTGTTCGATAGCTGTCCCTGTCGACCGCATCGGACCTGCAGTTTGGTTCCATTGTACAGGGCTTTTATAAGAAAGAGAAGTCGTTTGTCCTGCAAGATCAGACTCAATTTGGACCATAGCTGGGATCTGGGGATGGAGTCAAATGCTGATTTCAGGTCCATAAAGGCCACGAAGAGTTTACCCTGTAGGTGTCTGGTATACTTCTCAGCTAGGAAGGACAGCATTAGACAGTGGTCTGTTGTTGAATGATTCTCACGGAAAGCTGCCTGGGCTTCAGATAGTATATTATGTTCATTTAGAAAAGTTGTCAATTTGCTACTGAGGAAATGGGCATATAGTTTCCCAATTATTGAGAGCAGGCTAATAGGCCTATAATTGGAAGGTACATTTGGGTGGCCTCTCTTAAAGATTGGGACTATTATAGCATGTTTCCAGCTATATGGTACCTTACCAGAGTTATTTACTACCGTAAAGAGTGCTGCCAGAAGCGGGGCCCACCAGTGCTGGTTTGATGTAATCACCTCAGCTGGGATAAAGTCTTTCCCCGGAGCCTTTCCGCTCTTCAGCTTCCCAATTAATGTATGGACTTCCTCCACAGTTACCGGCCTCCAATTAGGGAGCAGTGACAATTGTACCCTGTCATCCTCCTGTGAACTGGAAGGGAGGTTTGGACTTTCCATAAATATATTTCTGAAGTGGTTCTCCCAAACCTGAGCTGGAATGACACAGCTGGGGGCTGAGGAGCTATTTTTCATTGAGTCGGAGACCAGTTGCCAAAAGAGTTTAGTTTCATTGTTTAGTGAGGCATTTAAAGTTCAATATGCTGAGTGTTTCGCAGATCACAAAGAAAGGACTGACTTTGTCCTATGATAGAAAAAGCTGCAAAATCTTCAAAGATGGAGAGCTGTATCTTTCTGCCAAAGAGAAAGATGGACTGTATTTGTTGACTTTTGATCAAAGTGATTGCATAAATTGTAATGCATCTGAATCTAACATGATTTCTCTTGCAGGTATGGCGAAGGACGTCCAGAAGGCGACCAAAGTTAACAGTGCATTTCAGCGAGTGTATGCTGATGTGATTGGTCCTCTAGCACCATCTAGAGGCAATGCAAGATATTATCTTGTGTGTGTAGATTATTTCACTCATTATGTATGGATATACATATTGCAGAAACCACAAGAAGCCTTAGAAAGGTTTAAAGAGTTTTGTGACAAGGTTAAGACTGTTCATGATGCCAACATTGATTGTCTTTTCACAGATGAAAAGCCAGTTTTTCTTTCACAGGATTTTCAGGATGGAGCATGGAACAAAAGTGTCTGTGTGCAAGTGAAAGAAAAAAAAGAATTAAGGACCACAAGGCTTTCCATAGTTAAAACCATACTCAAGGCAGCTTACAACTTGAAAAAATTTACATAATTACAAACATATCAAAAGTAGCCATAAACAATAAACAAAATGTCAGAAAGTACACAACCGAATGAAACAATTTCCACAATGTACCTCATCAGTGAAGTCATGAGAGCTATCCATTGCACTCACACTACCACATTCCAGACAGCACTCTAAATAGCAATCCCTTACCCAGCTGAGCAAAGAATTTAAAATTTCCCAACAACAATATCGTTCCATCAGTGTTTTTCAGGAGGGTTGGGGGTGATGGTGACTGCAATACCCTTTCGGAACAGAAGCAGTTCCTCAAGGGAAAATGCCCTGATCCTGTGCAAGCAGCACATTTCTTGGTCTTCAAAATAAACATGTGAAAAGGAATTCCAACCCTGGATGGAACTCAGTGGGTCATCTAATACAATCTCAATGTAATCTCAGTCAAATGTAGTTGGTACAAGTGTCAACCTGGAAAACCCATGTCTGAGTCTGTGTTAAGTCATGAAGCTCACTGCAGGACCTTGGCTTAGTCACTCATCTTCAGCCTGTGCTACCTGACAGGGCTGTTGTGAAAATAAACTATGATAACCCTCATGTATATTGCCCACAACTCATCCTAGAAAGAGCAGGATACAAACATGATTGATGGTAACAATAAATAACAATAAATAACCTCCTAACCTAGGAGACAAAATCTCTTAGATGACATCCAAGAAAGACAGGAAGTTAACTCCATTGCATAACAGCTCTCCAAACTTCTTAAATCATTTTTAGTCTACATCTGTCATGGAAGTTCACTACAAAGCTAGGGAAATGGCAGAAGTTGGATTCTAGCACATAATTATACAAAATAGGGTGCACAGGACTCCAATGTTATATAAATGCTGGTGCTTGGAAATTTTATGTATTTTCCAAAGTCTGGATTCAAACCCATTGCTTTTTGCTTTGTCCTCAGTAGAAATGATGTCTGATATCCCTAACTTTGCAAAGATCTGTTCCTGTCCAGATCTGTTTTCTGCAGAACATATATTTCATCCTGGATATCATGATCTGAATTTTCTGTTGAAGGGTCCAGACATACTCTGAAGGGTGCCAAACAGGTGAATAAAATACCAAAAAGGATGAAAATCTAAAGGAGACGGACAAAAAGAAGCGTCCAGAGAAATTGTTTTACAGTTTATGCATTTGTAAAAGGAGGACTTATTTCTGCAAAATAAAATCCCCAAAGAAATAGCAGGACAGAAAAACTCCAGCAGTAAAGTTTCAAACCTCATGTTGCCTTGAATATACATCTTGTCTTACTTTAGCCAAATAGCTAAACGTATCGTCCCCCTAGTTCCTTCTCCTCCTACTGCATACCCAAAATGATCAAACACTATTTTATCTGAAGAATGACAACACAAGCTTTTCTAGCCATAACACAGCATTCACAGAATTCAAGTTTGTGCTTCAAGAGGCTCAAAGCACTTAAGATACATTATTTCAATAACTCATACAACAATCCTGTAAGTTAGGGCAATATCCAGGATGGGTGAGAAAGCAAACAGCGGTTTTCCTAAGGGAACCACATTCACGACAGAACAGAATTTGAACTGGATATTTCTTAAATTCAGTCTCAAAGCCCTTATATTAAACTTGTCTCAGAAAAGTGACCATTAGTAATGGACAGATCTGCCCAAGTCTGCCCCTTTCCTTTCCACTGGCACCCAATCATAGGTCTGTTCCATTCTATTTTGTGCAATTCTTTTTTAAAGATAGCATGAAAAAGTTGTACTTAAATTATATGCACCCCCCAAATATGTATTTTTAATGCTTTTCAATGTATTTTCCACAAAAGGTACATTTTACATGTGCTTTAACCATCAACAACGTTTGTCTGTGCTCTTTTTGTGCACTAAAACTTCATTGCAAAATCCAGTTAAGTGCATCCTCTAATGAGGACTTGTGTTCCAATCCACAGACAAGTTTAGGACTGTTGAACTGGGTCAATACATTGCAAAAAACCCCCCACCAAAAACGGACTAATTGAATTCCTCCTCCATCCCAAAAGA
This sequence comes from Podarcis melisellensis, assembly GCF_964234715.1. Lineage (NCBI taxonomy): Eukaryota > Metazoa > Chordata > Lepidosauria > Squamata > Lacertidae > Podarcis > Podarcis melisellensis. The sequence goes on from NC_138535.1 coordinate 12,290,345, forward strand.
CTACAGAGCAGAAACAGGAGAACCTATGGCCCTCCAGATGTTGCTGAACTCTAGCTCCCATCAGCCCCAGCCAGCATGGGCAATGGTCAGGGATGATGGGAGTTGTAGTCCAGTATGTTCTGGTGGGCCACAGGCTTCCCACCTCTGCCACAGAGGAAAAACCAGTGTCTGAATAAAGCTTTAGATGTTGTTGGAACATATTTACTAAGAATAGGGCAAAATTTACAACATACATATATACTGTATGTTATAAAGCCAACAGCTTGTACAGCTTTGAGAGCTTCAGTGGCTGCCACAAAAAGTCAAAATGGACATCTCTGCTGGTGCTTGCAGAGACAAAGGCCAAAAGGAAATGAGCTCCGTCAACAGTTAAAGGCCAGACGGATTAACAGATTAACAACATTTCTTATAGCTTTTGTGTTACAGGTCAGCCCTCCAGATGAAGAAAGAGGTTTATTCCCAACCTGCAATCTCTTTAAGTTAACCTTTGACGGACACATGGTACATAAACAAGTGTGCTCCTGAATCAAATTCCATATATGACATTTTTCTTTTTAAAAATACTTTCCAGCCCCCACCGCATGAAAAACAGCAACCATCATGTAGGAAATAAATTCAGCTTGCAAAAGTTGCCAAAACTTTAGCAATATGGAGAAGATAAAGTTACACTATTTACTTATGCCGCGCCTTATAACAACCTGGAAATCTGGATGTTGAGAACTTAAGTGAAGCAAGGACTAAGCAGTGGCAACCTGCAATTAAGCACACAACACTACTGAGAGTGTACAGAGTGCCTCTTTCTCTTCATGAATTGAGAGAGAACACAGCTCCCATTCTACACATCTGGGTTGAAGGAACAAAGTTTCTAGGCCTACAGTGGCTTGAGGTATGGCACTACTTTTAGAAACAAACCACCACTATACCCAGTGGAAGGCCTTATCACAGTAGTGTCAGCAACCACTTCCAACTGGCTTCAATAGAAGGCATGCATTTGGAGTGCAGGATCAGAGTGGAAGTCCCCATTTAAAACCAGCTCCTCTCCCTCACACTCTGCTTGCGAGTATGTATACAGAATGACTGCCAAAGCAATCTTTGCCTGCACACCTGCTCATTCCCTTTTCTTAAGCGTGCGCAGCCAGGACAATGCACTCCTAAGCATGCAAAGACAATAATGCATCTCCACCGAAGCCAGGCACTTGCAAACTTTTACCATGTCCAGGTAAACCCTCTCTCTTAGTCACACTGTGCAATGGCACGGAGAGAACCATCACTCGCTTGCTCACTGCAGCCTGGCAAGGGAAGTCTCACAGTGGAAACCTGTCGCAGCTGCAGATTAACATCATGTTTCTAAAAAACACAAGACAGGCTATCAAGACTGGGAAAAGCCTCCTCCAGACTCCAAGCGCACACACATTGTCCAGCCAATGCCTGCAGCACCTCTTCCCACCCCCACCCCGCAAACTGCCCTTCATCCCCATTTCAGTTTCAAAAAATGTCCCATCCCTTCACTCTTTCCTGCTGCCACTGCCAGGCTCCAATTTCCTTGGCAGACTGAGAACTACACAACATTAAACATGCACAACGACTAGCTCCGGGGGCTGCCATTTGTGGGCCCAACTTGGAGGCAGAGCCATGATTACAACAAATTGGAGGGGGGTGTTGCTCATGTGTTACCTAACTCTATGCTCCTCACCAACACAGACACATGGACACTTTTTGTGCTTTGCAAGCATTCTCAAGCCACCCTCCCACCAAGACATCTGAGTTTAAAGGGCTGGCCACGTACACTGCAAAGATGCCAACCAATACTTCCCACTCTTCCAAACAGGGCAAAAGTTGTCCCCCTCTTTCTGAAAACAAGCTTATGTTCTCTTCGCCTCCTGCGGACACACTCGCTACCGAGACTCAGAGAAATCAACCTCCGGCAGAATGGGTCGCCTCCGTTCCGCCTTCAGCAGCCCATCTCTGCCTCCCAACCGTCTAACATTTGGTTACTGCTTCGAGTTTACTGTAGCTCACCTCCGCGCCACGTTCCTCCTCTCCTTTTCCCTCGCGGACCACAATCTAAGTTGCCTGTCCCTTCGGGACCATCACTGACTTCGCCCTTGTCTCTTGTCAGGAGGGACCAACCAAGCTTGAGTCTCTGCCATTCAGAAGTGTATATGCCATTATGAGGTCTCGTCTATCGGCGGATCGCCCCGCAACGTGCGCCTGGAGTGGGTGGCCGCTGAATAATTTCCCCTCCTTGCACAAAAAATTAAGTCCAGAATTTAGACGGGGTGGTGCAGCTCAGGCTCCCCATGCCGAAGGCTCACCACACGCCCTAGATGCACAGAGACTCGCGCAGAGCACCGTATCCGCCTCCGGAGGCCAGAGCGAAAAGGGTGTCGACCCCCTCTGTCCGCCCCGTCACTGGAAGCAAAGGAGAAATGGAAAGAGAGTGTGAAGAAGAGGAGGGTGGCAGTGGTCGAAGTAGTGGGGGTAAGCTCAAGCACCCCTTCCTGAGAACAGAAAAATCTGCCTGCTAGCCTGAAGCGACGATCGCGTCCTCCCTTGCCGTCGGCGCCGGAGCAGAAGCGGCCCTGCTGTCACCATCCTGTCCTGGACGGGACCTTACCGCGAAGGGAGGACGGGGGGGGGGTCAGGAAGGGAGAGAAAAGGTCCGCGGTCCAAGGCCCGCTCCCCGTTTCCATGGAAACCTCACTCACACGCCGCCCCCCCTTCCCTCCCCGATGGCGAAGGAGGGGTGGAGTATAGCTGTCAACTTTTCCCTTTTCTTGCGAGGAATCCTATTCAGAATGAGAGAATTTCCCTTAATAAAAGGGAAACGTTGACAGCTATGGGGGGGGGGGAGGAGAAGTGGGCGAGGCAAAGGGAATCTCCGGGGGCCGTCCACACGCACCTGCTCCCAGGGCGGGCCCCCGCCGGGTACAAGTGGCATTTGATCCCAAAGGAATCCAGCCAAGCGGAGCCGGAGGAGCACAAGGGCCGACCAGCGCGGCTCCGCCGAGCAGCAACGCAGCGTAAGGAACAGCGGCGGTGGCAGCACTGGCAGAGTGTGAGGACGAGGACGAGAACGAGCCACCGCAGACTGCTGCTTGCTGCGGGGTCTGCCGGGAAGTGTAGTCCGGCCGCCCCCACGCCCACCCCGAGCCGGGCCCTGCCCTGCAGCTTACGCCTCCCCGGCTGCACCGTGGCGAGCCCTGCCGTGAGAGCGGGGCGGTTTGCTCTGAGCCAGCCGAGTCTGGAGAAGGAAAGAAGGGGGGAGGAGTGTGGAGGGGGGTTGAGAGGAGGAGGGGCCTCGCGCCCTGCCCGGGGAGGGGCTGGGTGAGGGCCTCCCCTCTTTCCACCCCCTGGGGTTACCCATTCACACGCACAAAACCAAGTCCTCGGGTGGTACTGGGCACCCATCCCAAAAATATGCACGGTTAGCTCTCCACACCAATGAGGTCACGGGACTGGAGAGAGAGAAAAGAGATGGGGTCGGGGTACATATTCAAGAACAGATCAAATACATGCCAAAGTATTAAAGAGGAGAAAAATTATGAAACTGCTTACATACTGTCAACTAATATCCAGATTCAAGAAAGACTCTATGGCAAATATTTAAATAAGTGAAAAGACAGAATTTGAGTCCATCATAACAGAGTTCTACCTTTTGGGTAAAATTTATAAACTATTACTCGGAAAAAGGTAAAAGGGGGATCTAGACGGATCCTTGTGAATTCATATGATTTTTTCATTCAAATTAAATGAAACCACCATGATACTGTAGACCATGTCTTACTGTGTAGGCAGCATCAAAAAAATCACGCATCCACTGTTTCGGGGGGCCGCAGGGGAGCAAAAATTGTTAGGAAATCTGCCATATCAGGAGAAACTGGCCACTCTCCAGGAACCCGGCATGATCTCCTGGTGACCTCCCTGTCTGCATTCCTCGGCAGATGCAGGCTAGGTCGCGATTGGCGATCCTCCTCAACGTGAGAAGAACACACCGCTCTTCCCCCCCTCCCAGGTAGGGGGAAAGAGAGAGACAGAAATGTATTTACATGCCTTTATTTCTGTCTTTGCAGCATTACAGAGAAAACACGTCTGCTCTCATCAGAGTCCATCAGAAGAGAGAGAAAACTCCACCTCCTGTACTTCCTGTACAGGTCATATTTCACTCTGAGCTAATTCCGGTGCTTTGCACTGAAAATAGACCCTCCCTCTGTTCCCACGGAACAGTTCCAACATTCCCATTATGTTTTGCTTCCAAGCCACCTGCTGCTCGCGGTCGCATTGCATCCATATCGTAACAAAAAGATGGTTATGAAACACGGATCCTCATGGATCTTCACGCTTTTTGCATTGGGCCAACCCAAACTCACTGTCAAATCACATATTATAGCCAGGGGCACAGCCTGCACAACGAAAAACTCGGATCCACGGCTTCCTGGTCGTAGTGTGGTCCTAAAACGTGGTTTTGAAGCACGGATCCTCATGGATCCTCATGCTTTTTGCATTGGGCCAACCCAAACTCACAGTCAAATCACACGTCATAGTCAGGGACACAGCCTGCACCACAAAAATCACGGATCCACGGCTTCCTGGCCATACCGTGGCCCAAAAACGTGGTTTTGAAGCATGGATCCTCATGGATCCTCATGCTTTTTACATTAGATCAGCCCAAAGTCACCATCAGATCAAACATCATGGCCATGGGCACAGCATGCAACACAAAAATCACGGATCTACGGCTTCCTGACAAAACCGTGGCCCAAAAATGTGGTTTTGAAGCACGGACCCTCATGGATCCTCATGATTTTTGTATTGGGCCAACCCAAACTAACCGGAAAATCACATATCATGGCCATGGGCACAGCATGCAACACAAAAATCACGGATCTACGGCTTCCTGGCAAAACCGTGGCCCCAAAACGTGGTTTTGAAGCACGGACCCTCATGGATCCTCATGATTTTTGTATTGGGCCAACCCAAACTAACTGGAAAATCACATATCATGGCCATGGGCACAGCATGCAACACAAAAAACTCGGATCCACGGCTTCCTGGTGAAACCGTGGCTTAAAAACATGGTTCCGAAGCATGGATCCTCATGATTTTTGTATTGCGCCAACCCAAACTCACTGGCAAATCACATATAATAGCCAATGACACAACCTACACCACAAAAAACTCCACACCTGCCTGGCCATACCGTGGCCCAAAAACGTGGTTTTGAAGCACGGACCCTCATGGATCCTCATGATTTTTGTATTGGGCCAACCCAAACTAACCGGAAAATCACATATCATAGCCAGGGGCACAGCTTGCACCACAAAAAACTCGGATCCACGGCTTCCTGGTGAAACCATGGCTTAAAAACATGGTTCCGAAGCATGGATCCTCATGATGTTTGCATTAAATCACCCCTAAGTCACCATCAGATCAAACATCATGGCCATGGGCACAGCATGAACACAAAAATCATGGATCCACGGCTTCCTGGTGAAACCATGGCCCAAAAACGTGGTTTTGAAGGATGAATCCTCATGGATCCTCACACTTTTTGCATTGAGCCACACCTAAATCACTGTCAAATCACACATCATAGCCAGCTGCACAGCCTGCACCACAAAAAACCCAGATCCATGGTTATCTGGCAACGCCATGGACCAAAAACCTGGTTATGAAACACGGATCCTCATGGATCTTCATGCTTTTTGCATTGGGCAAACCCAAACTCACCGTCAAATGACACATCATGTGAGGAGAATCAGAACTTACAGGGTTAAACAGTTCTGTGTGACGTCTCACATTCTGAGGCATTGTTATGTTCACATACAGGAATCTTTCTTTGTGTGTGAGTTACTTTCGTTTTTGGCTGAGAGGCGAGAAGGATGCCTGCTCTCTTGCCGGGACTGATTTATGATGTTTTCCTTCTCATTAAAGGCTGTTAGAGATTAGCAAGAAGCCTGCAAACAGTCTGATTTATTATCCACACACAAGGCAACACTTTCTGCCGCTGCAGAACTCTGCTAAGAGCTGCAAAGAGAGCTCAAATTTTTTCTATCGGCACAGGCGTCCATCGGCACAGGGGAAGTGTGCCGGGCACCATCTTATCTCAGCAGGTTATGGAAGCCAGCCAAGCTTTGGAAGCTGTTGCCACGTCGTGCCTGTGTGTGTGGGAGAAGCCAGCTGGAGCTCCTGCCTAACATTTTGAGGCAGCGAAGCTTGCTGGGGAGGATCTCATCTTCAGGACCGGGTGCCAAGAGGAGCTGCTGGTTACGTGAGTAGGCTCAGCCCCGGGGGAGAAGATGGCAGATGGACAGGAGTCATTCTCAACTGGGAGCAACTGGGAGGAGTGGTCAAGGAAGCTGAAGGCCTGGCTGGTAGCCAAGGGTCTGTGGGAGGCAACCCAAGGGCCCCCACAGCAAGCTCCAGCCGGAGCTGCAGCAGCGGTTGTTGCAGCTGCCCATGCCTCACAGAGGAAAGACCAGGAAGCCCTGGGAGCTATCGTGCTCAGTTTGGAGGGCTCACAGTTACCTTTGTTGGAGGGTCTTGACAGTGCCCAGGCTGTTTGGCAGGAGCTGGAGAGGGTTTGCCGAGAAACCACAGCGGAAGCCAAAAGCCACGTCCCCAGATGCAGTACAGCCTCAAGGAGAGCTGCTAGCAAGGTTTGGGGGGGGGGCAAGAAGACCAAAGGCCAGTTTGCAAAGTTTTCCACCGGTCGTTTGTGTGACGAGGAGGAACGCCGTCTCAGAGAGGGCCGAGCTGGCTCAGGGTGCCCTGCCGGTAGCAGGGGGGGGGGGATCAAGCCAGAAGGCACAGTTCAAGCTTTTTCCACTCGTCATTGTTTTGTCTGCGGGTCTGTTGAACACCTGCGTCGGTCCTGTCCGAGGGGAGCCAGAGAGGCCGGGTAGGATGTCTCCAAGGTCACTTCCCATGGCAGTCAGCCAAGTCCTCATGGCAGCCAGCCAGGTTTCCATGGCAGCCAGTCTAGGAGAGGAGGCCAGCGTGGGAATGCGAAGGGAGGGGGACGTGACAGAGGAAGTGAGAAGGACGGTTCTTCTTATCACCTAGCTGCCTCCATGGCAACACTGAAGGACAACTCCAGTGAGGGCAGCATGCTGCGTTGGGTCATCAACTCAGGAGCCAGCCATCACCTGATGCCAGTGCCACCTAGTGGTGAAATGTGCTACTGCAGGGCTGTTTCAACTGGGAAAACAGTCACTCTTGCTGATGGCTCACAGAGACAATTAACCACTGTTGGCAATGTGTTTGTTTCTTTTTTACAGGCAGAGCTGGAGGCCTACGTTGTGCCAGGAATGAAATGTTGTCTTTTATCTGTATCTGCTCTTGTATAGGAGGGTTATAAGGTTTGCTTTGAAAATGATGTCTGTTCTATTTCCAGGGGTGGGAAACAACTGGTCAATGTTGCATGTCAGAACAACCTCTTTGTTCTGGAGACACCTCTGGAGGGTAAGGGGGGCGCTGAGACAGCACAGGCGCAGTGTGCTAACGTTCCCACACATGATTCGTGTGCTCACTTGTGGCACAGGAGAATGTCGCATAGCTGTTGGAAATATATCCAGAAGTTGCCAGAATGCACTGAGGGTTGTAAGATGAAAGCATGTGATAAATTCTTGGATTGTAGGGCATGCAAAAGAGCAAAGATAAAGAGGTGCAGTTATCCCAGATCGGAGAGGGTAACCACAAGGCCTTTAGAGCTAGTGCATACAGACCTTTGTGGACCCATGCCAGTGCTGAGTCTGGGCGGAGCCAGGTATGCGCTCACGCTGATAGATAGATAGATAGATAGATAGATAGATAGATAATACTTTATTCGGCTATAAGCCCACAAGGTAAAACCAATCAATAAATAAAATAGCATTTTACATTCTAAAATATCAACTAAAATATTTCAACGCATAATCTCCTTCACATTACATACAATCTCTAGATGTACCGTATTGTGGCCTTGAAGATAAAGATGGTGCATAGAGTTTACTAGATTTTTAATAGTCATGCAGCATTTTATATGAAAGAACTGAAATCAGGAATCTGGCAACCTGTAATGTTCTATAAGAGTCAATGTCCTGGAGTAGATAGGCTAGATGTAATTCAGGTGGTTTAGCAACAGTTTCCAAAATGATTGAACTCAGAATCCTTGATCGGGGAACAATATATAAAGGACAATTAAACAAGATATGATAAAGGGATTCTATTGATTTGTTGTCACATGTGCATAAAACAGAGGTTTTACCGTTAGAAAATCTATTGCTCAACACATTTGAGGGGAACACATTAAATCTGGCTCTAACAAATGTGAATCTATGCGACGCAACCGATAAGGTAGACAGATATCGAGGTATCTGGGACGTAGATGTAATGCCCTGATTTATCGGGGAACATGTACCTCCACCTGTAGTGAGATTTTGTTGCAAATCAGCCTCCTCCAATCTTTGTTTGATGACCTTTTTAGCTGTAATTAGATCTAAATTTAGTATATCGGAAGGAGAGATTCCATAAGACAACAGTTTGGAATGGATTTTTGTTGCCCATGGGCTGGTAAATTCATCTCTCCAAAGGCACTGGATAAGATGGTAATTAGGCAATTTATGCCAAAGGGACAGCCAATAATTAAAGGCATGTCTCCACATCAGAATCTCTAAGAAGGGGGTCTTAAGTTCTAAGCGAATAGCAGAGTTGCTTACACAGGAGGGTAGTTTCAAAAGGCATCTGAGAAAAAGATTTTGCAATGTCACCAGAGGCATGAGGTTTACAAAAGCGCCCCATAAAGGGACCGCATAGGCCATAGTTGCAACCACTTTTGCACTATAAATTTTTAAGGCAGATGGAACATGCATAGCCCCCTCAGTATAGAAGAAGCGTAATAGAGCGTAGATAAGGGCTTTACCCTTATTTTGTAAGTATGTGATATACGCTTTCCATCCCATATTGTGCTGGAAGTAAATTCCTAGATATTGAAATTTGTAGACTTGTTCAATTGGCTTCCCCTCGAGTTCCCACCTATACAATTTACGACTCCTGGAAAAAATTAGGACTTTAGATTTGGAATGGTTAATAGTAAGTAAATTTGTTTGGCAATATAACGCGAAAATCTTAAAGGCCCTCCTCAAACCGATTCTTGAATATGAGAGGATCACCGCATCGTCAGCGTACAATAATAAGGGGCAGCGATAGTCTGCAAGCCTGGGTGCATGAATGGTGGTTTGGGCCTCAGCTAGGGGAGTTCTCATGTCACTAATATAGAGGTTAAAGAGATAGGGGGCAAGGATGCACCCTTGTCATACCCCCTTATTTATTGGTACAGAGTTTGTGAGATCGCCCTCAGGTGTTAACCTCACCCTAGCAGCCGTCCCTTCATGTAATTTGATCATAAGCCACAACAGCCTTTTATCTATGCCCCACTTTGCCAATTTTCCCCATAACAGCTCTCTAGAGATACTGTCAAAAGCCGCCTTCAGGTCTATAAAAGCGGCACATAGAAGACCATGAGTGGGGGAAGAATACTTCCACGCCAAATGATATAGAATTATTGCATGGTCAATAGAAGCACGATTTGGTCTAAACCCGGCCTGTTCATGGCCTATCAGATTGGAATCTTCGGCCCATTAGGTTAGTCTGGTTAGCAGGAAGCGAGTATAGATTTTTCCGATGATTGATAATAAACTAATATTACGATAGTTTCCTGGGTCCTCTGGTGGTCCTTTTTTATATATAGGAATTATGATGGACTCCTTCCATGATCTAGGTATCTGGCCCGTGGCATTGATTGCATCAAAGACTTTTGCAAGAATTTTGGCCCACCATGCTGGGTGTTGTTTAATAGCTTCCGCCGGGATCAGATCGGGCCCTGGGGCTTTATCAGTTTTCAGTTTAGCAATTAAATCTACTATTTCCTCCGGGTCAGTATCTGGCCATATGGGCAAGTGACTTGAAAGAGTATCAGAATGAATGTTAGAGATATCTGTCTGGGAGAAATATTTTCTTAGAAATTGTTCCCATGTCGGGGCTGGTATAACCGTCAATGGGTATTTCCTCGATCTTTTGTTTATTAAATTCCAAAAACCACGAGAGCCGCGAAGCTTAGAGGCAGCAATCAGCGCTTGCCAACATCTTAGCTGCCACTCATGCTTGGCTGACTTCTGTGCCTGTTTGTAAGCAATTTTGGCCTGCAAGTACTCTGGGGGAAGAGTTTCAGCTCCAGAAGATTTATATCTGTTGTAGATACAACAGAGAGAGAGTCTAGCTTGCTTACATTTGGAATCAAACCAAGGTGCACCGAACCTGGGTTGATCTCGGTTAACCAGGTGAGCTGACATCGTAAAGAAGCTAGTTAAATCTACAGAGAGGTGGGAGAACCACTCCAGTATCCTATTTGGTTCAGACCACTCCGCCACTGAAGCAATAAGGGATTCGGAGATATTCCTCTGGAAGAATTCTGCATATTTTTGGGCCTGTTTCATAGACCATTTCATGCTTCTTACTTGAGCTGCGGCATTTAAACCTACATGAATTGGGTGTGAACCGCTAACCAGGTGCCAGTCAAGCGTTAGCTTGGCCGCTAGAGGTAGGTGGTCACTGAATTGTACATTGTCTACTTTGAAATAAAAGAAGTTTGAAAATAGGTCTTCTGAAACTAGAAGGTAGTCTAGGACACTATTTGATGTTGTGCCCAAATGAGTGAATTCTCCTGGCACGTCCAGAGGGCAATTGCCATTCAAAATGTTCAAATTCATACGAATGGCCAATTGATAAAGAAGGACTCCCGCCTCATTCACTCTGATGTCCTTAGATCTTCTTGATGTAAAAGAGATTAAATCAGATTTTGGGTAGGGGGGAGATACCCACCACTTGGCCTTAATTATCCCATCCCAGTTGGCGGCTGTACGTGCATTAAAGTCACCACCCATTATCGATGGGATATTAGGGTACATAGCATAGCATGCCAATAAATGATCTTCCAGAGAATCCGATATAAGACCACCTGGAGGAAGATAAACATTGGTGATTAATAGTGAGAATTTTTCGCTTGAAATCAGACCTGTAAAGGCAAAAGGAGGAAAAGTCTGAACTAGCGAGAGTTTAGCGCTCATTTTAAGCGATATGGTGATTGCAAGACCACCTCTGGACCGGCCACCTTTTGGGGAGGAACTAGCTGGAAGTGATATCAGTTCAAAGCCATTTATATCTATTTTATCTTCTTCCCATGTTTCTTGCAAAAGGATTATCTGAAAAGAGTTTATATAGGACAGAAATTCGGGATCTAATCTTTTCCTTTTCCAGCCAGCAATGTTCCAACTTAGGACTGCTAGCTGGGGACTTCTGTGTTGTTCTTTTAACAGTCAAAACGGAGGAGGGGCGGACTCTCTGGAAAAGACAGAAGATGTAACGAAAAAATCAGTTATTTTACATTGGGAAGATGGTAACTGTGAGGAGCCCTCCAAATTAAAAATTTTAACAATTTGGTTCGACTGTTGGAACACCGTGGATGATCTACTAGAAGTAGATCCCTGAACAGGAAGTCTCTTCATTTCGAAATTCTTTGTACAACTTGACAGAGAAATATCCAGAGAGGGAGAAATTAAGTCTGTCGGAGGAAACCCTCTAGCAGATTTATCATCAGACATTAGGATGATTTTATTGATGCGTCCCATCGGGTCTTCAATCGTTTCCGACGATGGGTCCCAAAGTGTAACATTCACATTTTCCTTTAAAGAAGATAGTTTAGGGGACATCACGGGGGCGGGAATTGCGGAAGACTCTCTCAGGGGCATCACTTGTGGACTACTTCTATATCTGGTCGAAACTGGAGAAGATTCTAGCTCTGGCATAGATGAGTGAGTTAAAGAGGGATTTGAGTCAAGCAGGGAAATCAGAATTTCGTCCTTAGGTGTGTTGGTCGATGGCTGTAGATGAAGGTTAAGTGAGGATGGCAGAGCCTGGTCGTCTCGTGGTATAGCACTAGGGGCAGAAACAACTTGAAGATTTGAGTCTTGCAGAATGGTTTTTGTTTTCAAAGTGGGGCTGAGCTGAAGAAGGTCGACCACTTCTGTCCGGTGAGCCCGAGTGGGGTTATTTGAAGCATCGTTAGTATCTTCCCCTCTGTGTTGGACTTGCAAAAGCTGAGATTTAAGCGTGTCAAATCTTTGCATCATCACCGACTGTTCTTTCAGAGGGAGGGCTCTGAATGAATCAATAAGTTCCCTTTCATCAAGGGCAGTCTGCAGGTTTTCGTCCTCATATATGGCTGTTTGAGAGGGTATCGAGATTGGTCGAGAATGGCACGCTGCAGAATCATCGCAGTGGGGCCTGACAGTATTTTGAAGTAAGGCAGAGTCTCTTGTCCTAATGTCCTCACCGCCAGGGCACCTATTTAGAAGGGGTTTGATCTTGCTATCTGCAAAAACCCTCGTTGCTACGATATCGGCCATGGACAGAAGCGTTTTCCGCCTAACAATAATAGATGGCTAGACTCTCCCATTGGATTTCACCACTAGAAGTGATGAGTGTGAAAAAAAATAATATGAGGGGGAGGTGGATAACATATGGAGAATTGGTAATAAGAGAGGGAGGGAAATGGAAAATGAAAACTTATGAAGAGGTGAAATAATTCGTTTACGACTGGTTACACTACTTTCAGATTAATGAAATGTTTAAAAAAGATTGTAAAATGTGTGGGTATGAAGGTAAAGAATCAAAATTCCAAATGGAGGTATTGAATAATGAGTATAAAAACCTGTCTAAAATGTACAAAATGTTGCTGGAGTGGCATACAAAAGATGAAGAGGTAAAAATAGTAATGATACACTGGGCAAGAGACTTTGGTTACAATATACAGTATGATGATTGGATGAAATTATGGAATGAAAGGCTGAAATTTATGGCATGTACTGCATTGAAAGAAAATGTAATGAAAATGTTTTACAGATGGTATATAACGCCAGTTAAACTGGCCAAAATGTATAAAACATGCAATAAGTGTTGGAAATGTAAAGAAAAAGAAGGTACTTTCTATCATATGTGGTGGGAGTGTAAAAAGGTGAAAGACTTCTGGGAAATGATATACAATGAATTGAAAAAGATATTGAAATATACGTTCGTTAAAAAACCAGAAGCCTTTCTATTAGGAATGGTAGGAAATGAAATCAATAAGAGAGACTGTAAACTGTTTCAATATGGAGTGACTGCCACAAGGTTACTTCTGGCCCAAAGATGGAAACAGGAAGAAATTCCAACAGTGGAAGAATGGAGAAGGAAATTGACCGAATATGCAGAACTGGACAAATTGACTGGGAAGATTCGATACCAGAAAGACCAAAAGTTTATCAAGGCCTGGGGGAAATTTACAGAATATCTGAAAAATATATGTGATACACAGACAACGCTTGTTGGTTTTGAAGAGACTCTGTGAAATAGTAAGAAATACTGCAAAAAAGAGAGTAAGAGGAAAAGGAGTGGGGGAAGGCAATATCATGTTTAGAAATGCGTTAATAAATAGAAATTTGTCGAAAGATTGACAGAGAAACTGAGGGAAGTCAAAAATTGAAGCATGAGTGTAAAATAATTTGTTGACTGTATAAAACTTGTTTGGAAAATGAATAAAAATTATTTTTTTTAAAAAACAACCCAATAATAGATGGTATCTTTTCAGAGTGGAACGCAAGTATCACCTTCAAGAAGTTGGTCTGTCGGAACAGGGGCATCACAGCATATAGGTCAATCTGGTGTTTCTTAATTTTTAAAAGTTTGCTTAAACAGTCTTTAGCCCCTTCTAGTGATGACCATCTTCCTATTTCCGACCTGACAGAAAGGCAACTTTTCTTGGGTTGCAGAGTTAATTTCTGATTATTCAATTGGGAATTTAAGATATATTTAATTTTAGTCACCTTTATTTTATCTGAATTGGGGTGAGGCAATAAATTTTTGACCTCACAAACTGAAGATTGTGTTGTTGATTCAAGTTTTTCTACTTTCAGCAGGATGTTGGATAATTGTGAAGATACCTCATCCAGCCTTTTAAAGATACAGTGAAGGGTCTTAATTACTAAGTGTAACTGCTCACAACTGGGGAACTCCCTCATATCAGATGTTAGACCATCATCCTGTGATGAGAGTTTTTCTTTTGTATTCTCCATTACAGGCTTTACTTTTGAAAAATTTTGAGTCATAGGAATTGGAGTGGCTTCTAAATCAGTTAGAGGTAGGAAGCGATTTTGGATTTCCACCGCAAAGCAATGCTCGGCATGGTCACTCCCTCTTCTATTCCGGTGAGGCACCAACCTTGATAGTTTTGGTTTAGGGGATGATAGGGGCTCGTCAAAGTCTCTCAAGCGTTTTTTCTGACCCATACTATCCTCAGGCCAAGGATTATACGATTCTTAAAATAACACAAGCCCTCTCTCCAATTAAAATAATGGCGTTCTCTTCTCTTTAAGCAGCCGAGGCCGGCCCGCTGATAAGAGAGAAACAAGGAGCAGTCTGCAGCAGTCTGGAGCAGGGCCAATTCTCTCAGAGAGTTGCCATAGCATGTAGCTGCAGCAATTATAAAATGCTTCAAAGACTGACTGGGTCAGTTAAGATAAAATATAAAAGATTAAAAGAAGATTAAAAGAAATCTGAAGAGCACCGGTAAGCGCGTCTTACCTCGGCGCCAAGTTGAGCTCCTGTTCTCTCACGCTGACAGATGATTTTTCGAGGAACAGCTGGATCTTCTCGCTGAAACAGAAAAGCGAGGCGGCGCAACTGATCAAAGACTGGGTTGTGGCGGTGGAACTACAGTTTTCCACCAAGGTGCAGAGCTTTCAGAGCGACCGAGGTGGAGAGTTCACCAGGTCTGCTCTGCAGAGTTTCTTCCGCCAGAAGCGGATAAGTCATAGGTTGACGGTTGCTTTTTCTCCTCAGGAGAATGGCATAGCGGAGCGCAGGAACAGAACGCTAGCATAGGCAGTTGACGCTCTAATGTTTGATGCTGGTTTGCCTCAGCGCTTTTGGGCCGAAGCTTGGAAAGCTGCCAGCTTCACTTTGAACAGGTCCTATAGCTCTGTTGTAGAGGACACACCCTATTTTCTGCTGCACGGCAAGAAGCCCAAGGTGCATTTCTTCCGTGTGTTTGGTTGCGAAGCTTGGGTGCTTGTGCCAAAGGCTCAACGCAAGAAAGGTGACCCGAGGTCTTGGAAAATGATCTTTTGTGGGTACGAGCCTGGGACAAAAGGGTGGAGGTTTGCCTATCCAGAAGGCGATCAGTCCAGGATTCTAGTCAGCAGGAGTGCTGAGTTCTGTGAGCAGAGTGGGTGGTCAAGGATCCATGCGAATCCTGACGTTCTCTCAGAGAGTCTGTCTGATTCTGCTGAGGAGGGAGAGTTAGAAGCTGAACCTGTTGATGAGGATCAGGTCTCTGACCACGGTCAAGAACAGGGAAGGGCATCTCCACAGGTTGTTAAAAAAGAGCCCAAAAGTGAGCCTTCATCTCCCGTTAGTCAATTGCAGAAGGCCAGAAGACGCAGTAAGTCAGAGGGGGAGTCTTCTGATAACAAAGACACACTAGCTGGCCCCAGTGGGTCAGAGGGAGCACCTGAGACAGTGCTCAGACATTCCACACACACTACAAAGGGGGTACCACCTGAGAGATTTGAGGTCACCAGCGTGTGGGTTGGTTTAGTGCAGTGCGAACCAGAGAGTTTTGAGGAGGTTCAACAGTTGCCTGAAGCAGAAGCCAGGAAGTGGCAAGAGGCAATGGGAAAGGAGTTGAACTCAATGAGGTCCTTAGGTGTGTTCTCCACCACGAAGCTGCCAGAGGGCAAGCAGGCCATGAGCTGTCGTTGGGTTTACAGGATTAAGCCCACAGCATCTGGAGAACAACAGTACAAGGTGAGGCTTGTAGCCAGAGGGTTCACGCAGAGAAGGGGGATGCATTACACCAAAGTGTATGCTCCTACTTCCCGGAGTGAGACTCTGTGTGTGCTTTTAGCAATAGCTGCTCAAAGAGGGCACCAAGTGCACCACTTTGATGTGGATGTGGCTTATTCGAACTCGGATCTGAAGGAGGATCTGTACATGCTACCTCCTCCAGGGTTTGAGGGCAATGAGCCAGGTGTTGTGTGGAGGCTGCACAAGTCAATTTATGGTCTGAAACAGTCAGCCAGAAATTGGAACATGTGCCTGAATGAAGCTCTGGAAAGTTTGGGTTTCCGGAAGAGTCTTGCAGACAGTTGCCTGTATCTGAAGGGGTCAGGAGAGACACAGGAAGCGATTCTGGTGTTCGTAGATGATATTCTGTACGTGGCACAGACAGGTAGACAGGTGCAAGGTTTTGCCAAAGAGCTTGGTAAGAAGTTTAAGCTCAAAAACCTTGGTCCCGTTCAGGTTTATCTAGGCGTTAGGATAGACAGGTCTGAGAACGGGAGTTTCTTGCTCAGTCAGAAAGGCAAGATTGAGCAGTTGCTTGAGAAGTTCTGGATGTCTGACTGTGCAGGGGTCAGAACGCCCATGGAGACCAACTTTGTGAAGGACAGTCAGCTTGGGGAGCGTTCTGAGTTCCAAAACCCTGAGGTGTTTCAGTCAGCGCTAGGGAGTCTGTTGTATCTCTCTCAGTGGAGCAGACCAGACATAGCGCTTGCTGTGAATCTGCTCAGTAGGGAGGCTACAAAGCCCAGTGTGAATGCCTGGCAAGGCATCAAGAGAGTGTTGAGGTATTTGCAGGATACCAAAGATTTTTGCCTCACGTTGTCAGCTGAAGGTGACGCACGGCTTACGTGCTGGAGTGACAGCGATTGGGCTTCTCTTGGGGACAGGAAGTGTGTGTCTGGGCTGGTGGTAAAGTTCGGGGAATCCCTGGTTGGGTGGAAGTCCCGGAAGCAAAGTCTTATTGCACTTTCTTCCACTGAGGCTGAGTTCAGTGCGTTGTCGGATTTGTGCAGGGAGTTGGACTTCTACCGGTGCTTGATCCAAGAGATCTGTGGGGATTGTTGCTTGCCCATAACTGTTTGGGGAGACAATCAACCTTGTATTAGGTTGGCAGAATCTGGACAGTTCAAGTCCAGAACCAAGCATTTGGACATACGTTTCCAGAATGTATGTCAGAGTGTCCAGGCAGGTTGGATACGGCTCAAGTATTGTTCGAGCCAGGAGAACCTAGCTGATGGGTTTACTAAACCCTTGACCTTCCAGCGACATGGGGAGTTCTGTGAAGGGTTGTGTTTGGGGTGAGTTATACTCAGTTTCCCTCAGGATGCGAGACGAGAGGGGGTGTGAGGAGAATCAGAACTTACAGGGTTAAACAGTTCTGTGTGACGTCTCACATTCTGAGGCGTGGTTATGTTCACATACGGGAATCTTTCTTTGTGTGTGAGTTACTTTCGTTTTTGGCTGAGAGGCGAGAAGGATGCCTGCTCTCTCGCCGGGACTGATTTATGATGTTTTTCTTCTCATTAAAGGCTGTTAGAGATTAGCAAGAAGCCTGCAAACAGTCTGATTTATTATTCACACACAAGGCAACACTTTCTGCCACTGCAGAACTCTGCTAAGAGCTGCAAAGAGAGCTCAAATTTTTTCTATCGGCACAGGCGTCCATCAGCACAGGGGAAGTGTGCCGGGCACCATCTTATCTCAGCACATCATGGCCATGGACACAGCCTGCACAACAAAAAGCTCAGATCCACGGTTATCTGGCAACGCCATGGCTCAAAAACGTGGTTTTGAAGGTTGGATCCTCATGCTTTTTTCCATTGGGCCACACCAAACTCACTGTCAAATCAAACATCATGTACAGGGGCACAGCCTGCACAACAAAAAACTCGGATCCATGGCTTCCTGGCCGTACCGTGGTACAAAAACGTGGTTTTGAAACACGGATCCTCATGGATCCTCACGCTTTTCGCATTGGGCCAACCCAAACTCAACATCAGATCACGCATCATAGCCAGGAGCACAGCTTGCACCATGAAAAACTCAAATCCACAGCTTCCTGGACACTCCATGGCCCTTCCTCCTGGGCTGTGTCCAGAAAGTGGTGGTGGGGGATGAGTGTTCAGACCCCTGGGCCCTTACTTGTGGGGTGCCTCGGGGTTCCGTCCTCCCCTCCATGCTTTTTAACATCTACATGAAGCTGCTGGGAGAGATCAGCAGGGGGTTTGGACTGGGTGTCCATCAATATGCAGATGATACCCAGCTCTACCTCTCTTTCAACTCAGAACCAGTGAAGGCGGTGAAGGTCCTGTGTGAGTGCTTGGAGGCGGTTGGAGGATGGATGGCAGCTAATGGATTGAGGTTGAATCCTGACAATATGGAAGTACTGTTATTGGGGGACAGGGGGTGGGCTGGTGTGAAGGACTCCCTGGTCCTGAATGGGGTAATTGTGCCCCTGAAGGACCAGGTGCGCAGCCTGGGAGTCATTTTGGACCATGGAGGCACAGGTCAATTCTGTATCCAGGGCAGCTGCCTACCAGCTCCATCTAGTACGCAGGCTGAGACCCTACATGCCCAGAGACTGTCTCACCAGAGTGGTGCATGCTCTAGTTATCTCCCGCTTGGACTACTGCAATGTGCTCTACTTGGGGCTACCTTTGAAGGTGACCTGGGAACTACAACTAATCCAGAATGCGGCAGCTAGGAGACCACAAGGGGGCGCGTTGGAAGATGGCCGACAATAACATCTCTCTGACCCACACGAGGTAGTTTAGGGGCTGCTATGGGAAGTAGGCAGCCTTCCCTTCCCACCAGGATGTGGTGGGACCCTGTCTTGCCAGCGGTGTTCATAATGCACCCCCTGATCCGAGAGATGGGGGTGCAGAACACTTGGCATGAGCCCTCGGTGAGGTCAGCTCTTCCTGACGCCGATTCCTATTAGCGCGTGCTGGTTGCTTCAGTTTGGATTTATAATTGGAAACAGATGATTGGAAATGAACCTGAAGCACATATATCAAGTAATGCTCGACAGATAAGGCTGCTGAATAATGGATCTCTGCGACTGAGAGCGACGGATGGATAAGTAAATCTTTTGATATGTCATCACCAAGAGACTGTATGTTTGGAATGAAGGGGGGGTGGAGGAAAAACTCTTTTTTTCTTTATATGATGTGACAAAAATAATCCTCCACTCCAGAAAGAAACAAGATCGTTACGTATTTTTTTTAAGAAGCATAAGCAGAAGTTTAAGAACTGTGTGGGAGGTGGAAAAAAGATCGGTGGGCGCTGAGGAATTTTTATGATGCAGTTAAAAAAATGGCGTCTCACCAAGACAGGCTGCAGGAGAAAAGAGAAAGATGGGGGAGGAGAATCAGGAATGCTGGAAGGAGAAGGAGTACGAAACTGAAGTTTGACCTGACAGAGCCCCCTGATCTACTTGATTTATTCGGCTAGCCTGGAAAAATAAAGGACAATGAAGATTAATTTTGTCTACGGAGGTGTTGAACAGGGCTGTCCTGGACTAAACCCACACAGAGAGAGAAACCAGCTTTCAGTCTGCTTATGAGAATCATCAGAGATCGCAAAGAAAGGAATACGATAACAACAAGATGAAGAAAATATATAAAGAACTATCTGGTCTGAGCTGGATAGAACTGATCAATTAATGCAGTAAAATAAGTGAAGTCTGGAAATAGCCAGAATTTTGGACTTGTGCGGAGCTTGATATACGGGTACTCCCAAAAAAATTAAAATTTGGCTGTATAATTTGGAACCAATGTGATTTGAATAATATGATGTGATTGGCCTGTTAATAAAAATTATTTTTAAAAAAAACAGAATGCGGCAGCTAGACTGGTGACTGGGAGCGGCCGCCGAGACCATATAACACATGTCCTGAAAGACTTACATTGGCTCCCAGTACATTTCCAAGCACAATTCAAAGTGTTGGTGCTGACCTTTAAAGCCCTAAACGGCCTCGTTCCAGTATACCTGAAGGAGCGTCTCCACCACCATAGTTCTGCCCGGACAATGAGGTCCAGCAACAAGGGGCTTCTGGTAGTTCCCTCACTGCGAGAAGCAAAGCGACAGGGAACCAGGCAGAGGGCCTTCACGATAGTGGCGCCTGCCCTGTGGAATGTCCTCCCATTAGATGTCAAAGAGATAAACTACATGACATTTAGAAGACATCTGAAGACAGCCATGTTTAGGGACGTTTTTAATGTGTGACTTTTTAATGTATTTTTATTTCATTTTTTTTTTGGAAGCCACCCAGAGTGGCTGGGGTACAAATATATTATTATCATTATTATTATCAGTAATTTGTAGGATTTGATAATCTTTATAGGTCTTTTAAATTTCTAATCTATCTATCATCTATCTATCTATTGTGAGGAGAACCTGACCTTACAGGGTTAAACAGCTCAGAGTGTACGCCCTGCCTACTATTTGGGAGGGGGGAGATTCTGCGTGATATCCGAGAGTCTCCAGCCTTTGTTCTTTCTCTCTACTTTCGCTTTTGAGGAGAGTGGACGTGTTTTCATGATGCTGTTCGACAATGGATAGTCTGCTGTAAATAAAAACTGTTTCTAGCTGCTAATATCCTGAGTGGACTTTATTTAAGCACACTGAAGAAAGCACTGAAGTTTGCAGCTTTCTCTTACCGCTGCTTAACTCCGGGCTGGACGCCAGGACATATCTGAGCAATAAATCTTCTTCAGGTTATGGACGACAGTAACGGCAATTAGGGAAAGCCTACTTTGATGTGCTGTGTGCTTTAAAAAGGCTGTAAAAAGTTGAGAAGCTTCTGTTTTTGCTGCCGGAAGAAAAAAGTCCTGCTTTGAGGCTTTACTTGGGAGAAAGCAGGGAAACTGGCTGAAATGCTGTGTGCTGCAAAGAGCCACTGGAGGCCTCTCCTTTGAAGCTGGCTGGTACGCGTGAGTACTTCAAAGCCCCAATGGGAGCACTGGGGGAGGAGATGGCTGAGCTCCAGGAATTTTATGATGTCCCGTCCTGGGATATCTGGGTTAGGAGAGTAAGGGGGTGATTTTTGGCCACAGGGCTCTGGAGTATAGCCCAGAAGGAGCCGGCCCCACCGATGCCAGTTGCTGCTGAAGATGGCGCAGCAGACCTGGAGGCTGCTTTGCTGGAAGATAGAGAGCAGAGAATGCAAAGAGAGCTCTGCATGTTGAAAGCCAGCGTAGACGCTTTACTGTTGCCCCACCTGGAGGGGGTTGAGGAGTCTGTGTGAAAGCTCAGCAGGAGCCCAGGGCCGGAAGAAAGCCGAGAGCAGGGAGGAAGCCGAGAGCCCAGTGGGGACTGCTGGCCATGTTCCTGAAGTTACAGCTGGGAGTAGCTGCTTTGTCTCCGAGGGGCCATGTGATGTAGAGGCCCGCAACCAGAGTGCTGGGGAGCGTGCAGGCCCAGGCTGTGCACCCAAAGGTGGGGGTGCTGGGAACGCAGAAATGGCTGAAGAGGAAGCTATGAGAGCTGTTGCTACGCATCACCGCTGTTATCGCTGTGGCTCCCCCTCCCATCTTGTGAGAGAATGTCCAGTGGAGGCACAGGAACAGCCGAAGGCCGTCTCCCGTAGCAACCAGATAAAGGGCTCTTCTTCAAAGCGTGGGAAAGGCAAGCCGAAGGCAGCTGGCAGAGACACTGAACATAAACATTTGGCAGCCTCTATGGCTGCAGACAAGAGTTGGCAACAGGATGCTGTGCTGGCTTTTGTGATCGACAGTGGAGCTTCCCATCACCTAGTGCCATCTGCAGGATTCCTGGAGAACTGCACCTCTGTATCTTCTGGGAAGACTGTCTGTTTAGCAGATGGGACTCAACACCACTCACGCAGACTGGCTCACTGTTTTGTTCTTTCTTACAGGATTCAATCCAGGCTTTTGTTGTTCCAGGACTGTCCTGCGCATTGCTGTCTGTCAGCGCCCTTCTTGCTGAGAACTACAGAGTGTGTTTTGAGAACAATAAGTGTTCTATTTCTAAGAATGGACAGCAACTAGTCAATGTTGAATGTAAAGACAGGTTGTTTGTGATAGATGCTTCCTTTGCAGGTACAGGTGGCACGGAGGTGGCTCAAGCACAGTGTGCCAACGTTCCAGTTCATGATGCATGTGCTCACTTATGGCACCGACGCATGGCTCACGTGTCCTGGGGGTCAGTGAAGAAGATCCCAGAGTGTACGCAAGGGTGCAAAATGAAATCATGTGCTAAGTTTCTAGGTTGCAGAGCATGCAAGTCTGCAAAGGTAAAAACGTGCACATACCCTAGGTCTGAGAGGGTGACCACTAGGGCTTTTCAGTTAATTCATGCAGATTTGTGTGGTCCAATGTCTGTGACCAGTATGGGCAGAGCCAAATATGCGCTGGTTCGGATTGATGACCATACGCGCAACTCCTGGCTCTTCACGATCCAACACAACAATGAAGCTGCGCCACTAATCAAAGACTGGATTGCAGCTGTGGAACTGCAGTTTTCCACACAGGTGCAAAACTTTCAGAGCGATCGCGGTGGGGAGTTCACCGGGTCTGCACTGCAAAGTTTCTTCCGCAAAAAGGGGATTCAACACAGATTGTCCTCTCCACACAGTCCCCAACAGAACGGGATTGCGGAAAGACAGAACAGGACTCTAGGGGAGATGTCCGCAGCTCTTTTGTTTGATGCCGGGCTCCCACAGCGCTTTTGGGGGGAGGCTTGGCAAACAGCCAACTTTATTCTGAACAGGTCGTTCAATTCAGTGGTAGGTGACACACCCTACTTCTTGCTGCACGGAAAGAAGCCGAAAGTGCACTACTTCCGCGTTTTTGGCTGTGAGGCTTGGGTCCTCATACCAAAGGCCAAACGCAAGAAAGGTGAACCCAAGTCCCCCAAAATGATTTTCTGTGGGTATGAGCCAGGGACCAAGGGGTGGAGGTTTGCTTATCTGTCAGGGAATCAGTCCAGGATTCTGCTCAGCAACAGTGCTGAATTCTGTGAGCAGAGTGGCTGGGCAAGGATACATGGGAACCATGACATCCTGTCAGAGAGTCTGCTTGACTCTGCCGATGAAGGAGAGGAAGAGGTTGAACCTGCTACTGAGGCTCAGAGTTCAGACCCAGTGCAGGCAGAGGGGAGAACTTCTCCCAAGGCTGTGAAGATTGAGCAACGCAGTGCTCCATCTTCCCCCACAGGTTCGGCTGAGAAGTCCAGAAGGCGCAGTAAGTCAGAGGGGGAGCTCTCTGATGCCAAGGACGTTCTGGCTGGCCCCAGTGGGTCAGAGGGGGTTCCTGAAGTAGTGCTGTGCCGTTCAGCTCGGACGACCAAGGGGAAACCTCCTGAACGGTTTGCCATCACTAGCGTGTGGGTCGGAATGGCACAGTGTGAACCCGAGAGTTTTGAAGATGTTCAGAAACTGCCTCAGGAAGAAGCCAGGAAATGGCATGAGGCGATGCAGAAGGAAATGAACTCAATGGAGTCTCTAGGTGTGTTCTCCCTCACGAAGCTGCCGGTGGGCAAACAGGCCGTGGGTAGCCGCTGGGTTTACCGTCTTAAGCCCACAGCGACAGGAGAACCGCAGTATAAGGCCAGATTAGTGGCAAGAGGATTCACGCAGCGCAGGGGGTTGCATTATACGGAAGTTTATGCTCCCACCTGTAGGAGTCAATCTCTACGTTTGCTGTTGGCCGTTGCTGCACAAAGAGGGTTGCTGGTGCATCATGTGGACGTTGCTTACTTGAACTCAGACCTCCAGGGGGATTTGTACATGCTTCCTCCTCCAGGGTTTGAGGGCAATGAGCAAGGTACTGTGTGGAAACTTCACAAGTCAATTTACGGTCTGAAGCAATCGGCCAGGAATTGGAACTTGTGCCTGAATGAAGCTTTGGAGAAGCTAGGTTTCAGGAAGAGTCATGCTGACAGTTGCCTGTTCCTTAGAGGATCAGGAGACTCACAGGAACTGGTGTTATTTTTCGTTGATGACATCATCCATATTGGAAAGGCAGACAAACAGGTGCAGAAGTTTGCCAAAGAGCTTGGGAAACGG
The DNA here is from genome assembly GCF_964234715.1 of Podarcis melisellensis. NCBI lineage: Eukaryota > Metazoa > Chordata > Lepidosauria > Squamata > Lacertidae > Podarcis > Podarcis melisellensis. The sequence continues at coordinate 12,314,289 of NC_138535.1, forward strand.
TTTCAGCTCAAGAACCTGGGTGCAGTAAGGATCTACCTGGGCGTGCTGATAGCGAGAACTAAGGATGGTAGCTTCTTGCTCAGTCAGAAAGGCAAGATTGAGCAGTTGCTTGAGAAGTTCAGAATGTCCGATTGTGCAGGAGTTCGGACACCTATGCAGACGAACTTCGTGAAAGATAGCCAGCAAGCAGAAAGTGCCGAGTTTGAGAATGCTGAGCTCTTTCAGTCAGCTCTAGGTAGTCTGTTGTATCTGTCCCAATGGAGCAGACCAGACATTGCCTTTGCTACCAACCTGCTAAGTAGGGAAGCGTCAAAGCCCAGTGTGAGTGCTTGGCACGGTATCAAGCGGGTACTGCGCTACCTGCAGCATACCAAAGACTTTTGTCTTAAGCTGCCAGCTGAAGGTGAGGTGAAGCTCACATGCTATGCGGACAGTGACTGGGCAAATTCGCAGGACCTCAAGTCTGTGTCTGGGTTGGTGGTAAAGTTTGGGAAGTCACTAGTTGGGTGGAAATCCCGGAAGCAAAGTCTCATTGCGCTGTCTTCTACTGAGGCTGAATTCAGCGCACTGTCAGATTTGTGCCGGGAACTAGAGTTCTATAGATGCTTGGTGCAAGTGATCTATGGGGATTGTAGCTTGCCCATCACGGTTTGGGAGGACAATCAACCTTGTTTGAAATTGGCTGAATCTGCGCAATTTAAGGCCAGAACCAAGCATCTGGACATACGTTTCCAAAATGTGTGTCAGAGTGTTCAGTCAGGTTTGATTCGGCTGAAGTATTGTGCCAGTCACATTAACTTGGCCGATGGATTTACCAAACCTTTAAGCTTCCAGCGTCATGGGGAGTTTTATGGTGGTTTGGAGTTGGGGGTAAGTTCTGTACATACTTTCCCCACAGTAGCGCAGGGCGAGAGGGGGTGTGAGGAGAACATGAGCTTACAGGGTTAAACAGCTCAGAGTGTACACCCTGTCTACTATTTGGGAGGGGGGAGATTCTGCGTCATATCCGAGAGTCTCCAGCCTTTGTTCTTTCTACTTTCGCTTTTGAGGAGAGTGGACGTGTTTTTCACGATGTCTGCGGTGATAGATAATGGATAGTTTCTGCTTAAATAAAAACTGCTTTTAGCTGCTAAGATCCTGAGTGGACTTTATTTAAGCACACTGAAGAATGCACTTGAGTTTGCAGCTTTCTCTGACTGCTGCTGATCGCCGCGTGTTGCTCAGAGCCTTTGGAATGTGGCCTTTGAAGTCCGGAGGCCTGGCCGGTAGCTGCGCAGCCGAAGCGGGCTGGACGCCAGGACTTATCTGAGCAATAAATCTTCTTCATCTATCTATCCCCTCCCCTTTTTCCCTTTCTGTACTTCCCTATTCTTATAAAATTTAATATATATATTTTTAAAAAATTTACGGCTCCACAGTTTTCTGGGTAGCCCCATATTCATTACCCAACCACCTATGCTGCTCATGGCCAGATCATTTGGGGCACTGTCATGCTGTAAAAAGATTCTCATGAAGCACAGATCCCCATGGATCCTTAGGTTTTTTATGATTGGTCACCCTGAAATCACTATCAAATCACACCTGATGTATATGACCACAGAATGAACCACAAAAACCACAGAGCACAGCCAGGGAACAAACACTATATTAAATACTTTAATCCTCATGGATGGTCATGATTGTTAAATGGGCTCCACCAAATTACATTGTAACATCACACCAATGTCCATGGAATGACCAAAATAAAAACTCTATCTGAAATGGTTCTGCATTAGCATGAACATTGTATTTAAATGACATTCATATCCATAGCTTCCACTGTGAAGAACTGCACCTGGAAATTTTTGACCCTGCTAAACTTCAAGAATATCCAAGGCAGAGATTGTGATGAGCTTACCTGTGAATGTAAATTATCAAACCAACTAGATGGAGACCACCAAAGTACCCATGAAAAACAATCATCTGTCTTGCATCAATTCAGCTACAAATGATTTTGGGATAAAAGTTGGTTGCTTTTTGGGGGGGGGGTAATTATAAATGGAGGTTTAACTGCAAGTTTTCTTGCCAACAGAGTTTGTCAGTGCAAACTTTGAAATAGGGGGTCTCCAACATGGTGCCCATGGGCATCATGGTGCCTGCTGACAGCTTTCCTGGAGTCTACCACGTGTTTTTAGAAAAAGAACAGGATTAGTGGTGAATTGTGCCCAGAATGACTTCAGATTGTTCATAGTACATTTGATTGGCTGCAGGGGCATACGAAGGGGCAGCGGGGTGGTGGTGCCCTAGGGTGCCATGCTGGGGTGAGGGTGACAGTAGGGTCGCGGTACTGGATGCCGCTTTTGCGGCGTCCGTGTTCGCTGCTGCTCTTGCAGCAACTGTACAGGCAGCCCCTCTCGCAGCAACCATATGGGCCGTACGGGCAGCTGCTCTCGCGGCGACTGTACAGGCTGCTGCTCGCATAGCGTCCGTACAGACAGCCCCTCTCACAGCGGCTGTACAGGCTGTACGGGCAGCCGCTCTCCTGGTGACTATACGGGCTGCCGCACGCACAGTCCATACAGGACATTGTGTGCGGGCCCATCATCCAGGACTTGTTACCATATTATAGCTGCCACAAAATCTATCGGCATGCCACCAGAACCAGGGAAGCCTTGCCAGTTGCAGCTCACACAGTTGAAGGGAAATAAAAGACAGAAGAGTAGATTGGGAAGAAAGTTCCCCAGACTGCTGGAAAAGATAACAGTAGCTCCAGCATCTGATTCACTGCAGGCTGCTGAGGGGTTGGACTCCTTAAGATCACCAACTGACTATGAGACACCTGGAAAGCACTCAACCTCAGATGACCTCCACTCGAAAAAGTGGGAAAGAGGATTTGACAGTGACCAATATTGATTCTTTTGATAGCAGCCCCATATTCTCAACACAAAGTGAGAAGTGCTTGGGCAAATCACTGATTTGTACATCATTTCCCCCATGGCACAACTGTACCTTCCCCACACTCAGTCTACAAACCATGGGACTTGTGGGTTCAGTTGGCAACATCTGTGTGTATGACTATGACATAAACACACTGAAAGGATCAAACTGGATAAATGACTGCATAATAGATGCCTTTCTTGCCTCCAGGGTGATCATGGCCAAAGAGCTAGGTCACGATGGAACAATTTTCCCACTTACTTGCCACTTCATGCAGATATGTCAAAGATTGTCAGTGCAAGCTCTGAAGAACTGTTTGAGATTTGGAGTGCTAAAGAAAGATGTTTTGATTATTCCAGTAAATGACAGAGAAGTCCACGGGATACTGATAGTAATCATTTTTAAAAGGAAGACCGTGCTCTACCTAGATTCCAAACATGGATTGAACCACTCTGTGATTGTTGCAATAACATCCTTCTTAGCATGTCTGTATGAGATGGATTCAAAATATCCCTATAGTTTTGCGGACTGGTCATTTTTTGTACCAACTGATATACCCAGGAAAGGTAATTCCAGTGACTACGGTCCTTTCACATGTACCATTGCCCATCTGAATGCTTCTGCTGCCCAATTACAGTTCATACAAAAGGATATGGCTGCCATTAGACCCTGGATTGCAAAAGAAATAATACAGTACAATGGGAAAACCTATTTTGAAGGACAAGACAAATATTTTCATGTGGAAATTGATGCTGTTCCTCCCAAGAAGAGACAAATCTTGAAAGAGAGTCACATTACTGTGTCTCGATCATGCCCAGAGGGATGGAAGGATACACTAACCTATTGCTCAGATATTTTACCTTCCTTGTTTGAAGGCTGCTGGTCACTATGTTTCTTGAAGGAAGGGTGCAGGAGGCCCAGTGGTGACCTAACTGGTTTACTGTGAAGGAAACTGCAAGGACTGGCACCACTGCTTTCGCATAGGCATTGATTCAAAAGATCTTCCAGAGGTTTTTGTGTGCCCAGACTGTCAATCCACTGTAGCCAAATAGATTTTGAAACTGCAAACTGTCATATTCCACAGGCTGGTATAATACAGCAAAATCCAAACACATAGTTTTCATCATCATGGCAGGGATGGTCTTTTTCCATAGAATTCTTGTTCATGGAGTTGGTTTTTATATCCTGCTTTTCTCTACTTGAAGGAGTCTCAAAGTGGCTAAAAAACTCCTTTCCCTTCCACCCCCACAACAGACACCTTGTGAGGTAGGTGGGGCTGAGAGAGTTCAGAGAGAAATGTGACTGGCCCAAGGTCACCCAGCAGCCTGCATGTGGAGGAGCGGGGAAGCGAACCCGGCTCACCAGATTAGAGTCCACCGCTCTTAACCACTACACTGTTGGAATTCTGCCAGGTCAGAGGTATGTGCCACAGCTTAGGCACCGGCAGATATTCCTTGGCGACCTCCCCGCTGCTACACTGCTGATAAGCAGCCGAGGTCTCGGCGATTCTTCTCAGAAGTGTGAGAGGAACACACCGTTCTTCCTCTCTCCCCTTTGGTGTCCCCCAGGGAGGGGAAAGAAGCAGACAGAAATCTATTTACATCTTTATTTCTGTCTTTCATATCAGTACAGAGAAAACATGTCTGCACTCCATAGCAGTTAGAAAAGACTCCACCCATGTACTTCCAGTACGGGTCATATGACACACACACACTGAGCTAACATCCGGTGCTCAGTACAGAATGGACTGCCCCTTTGTTCCCATGGCAACAGTCACAAACATCCTGTCTGGCTTTCCAGCCACAAGCAGCTGCCTTAGCTGCTAGAGCCTTTGCTTGCAGCAGCTTTGGTGCTTTAGAATAACATACACCACAGAAACATATCTCTTAAAACTCTGGAGCAAGCTGTTCAGTTCAGCCTCATAGTGATACTGATTTGCGGAGGGAAGGTTGGTGATGAGCAAGATCTGTTCCTATTTCCCAACACAGAGACAATAGAGCAGTTTCTTTGGGGGGCTGAACCTGCAGAGTGTTTCTGTTCAGAATTGAATTTCCATGGCAGAAATTGGCTAAGTGCCTTTATAAACATTCAGCTTCTCAAATCGAATCCCATCATGAAACTTTCAGGAGTAGCTGTTGGAGGTGGAGGGCAGAGAAGGTGCTAGTCCTTATCTCCCTCCTCCCAGCCCCATGATCAGTTGCCCAATGGGCTGAATTTCAGGGCTTTTGCATGTAAAGGGCAAGCTTGTTCTTTACTTGTTTAGACTCTTTAAACTTGGGAACAGATATTTGGCTCCATGATCAAAATTACCAAAAGGGTCAGCTTCTAGAGGACTGGAAAGATCATGATTGTACTTCCCCTACCCTCAGCCCTAACTCCGTTGAGTATTTTTTGTTACGAGTGTTTGGGGCTGATGCTGTAGCATTCTTGTCTGGGGGCTTGATTGAAAAACAGAAAAGTGACCCTCACCTAACTCTCCAATGCCCTTCAACAAGAATGCTGTAGGAAATATTGCTAAGCCCAAAGAGAGACAAGAATTTGCTTCAGCTCACCCTGTTAATGGAAGAGCAAAAGCTATGCGTGTGTCATTCTCAATCAGTCTGCTTTCAGGACTGATTTTAGAACCCTCTTATATCAGGCCACATGGTCACTGGAGGTGGCCCCATCATGCAGACTTGTCTATCCACACAGGGACCATCTATTTTTATTTTTTTCTGATACTGGATTTTAAGTTACAGTTACATCTTTTAAAACAGCTGTCAGTATATCACACTGTATTCCACCTGCCTTCCAAAGGAACACGTGGCTCTCCCCACATAGCGGGTTAGGTTGAGACTGCTGATCCAAAGTGATCAGTAATTTTTACGGTAATTACAACCCTGCTTTCCCTTGTACCAGCTTACCTTGACTTCAGTAAGGCCTTTGAAAAGGTCCCCCATGATATTATTGCAAAAAAGCTAGTAAAATGTGGGCTAGACAAAGCTACTGTTAGGTGGATTTGTAATTGGTTGATGGGCTGAACCCAAAGAGTGCTCATTAGTGGCTCACCTTCATCCTGGAAAAAAATGACTAGTGGGGTTCCACAAGGTTTTGTCCCGGGCCTGGTGCTATTCAATATTTTTATAAATGATTTGGATGATGGAATAGAGGGCATGCTAATCAAATTTGCAAATGACTGCAAACTGGGAGGGGCTGCTAATACACCAGAGGACAGGGTCAGAATTCAAAATGACCTGAATAGCCTAGAGAGCTGGGCCAAAACCAACAATATGGAGTTCAATAGGGAGAAATGTAAGGTACTCCACCTGGATAGAAAAAATGAAATGCACAGGTGGGGGACACTTGGCTTGACAACAGTACCTGTGAAAGGGATCTGGGAGTCTTAGTCGACCACAAGTTGAACATGAGTCAACAGTGTGATGTGGCAGCTAAGAACGCCAATGCAATTTTCTGGGCTGCATCAATAGGAGTATAGTGTCTAGATCAAGTGAAGGAATGCTACCACACTATTCTGGTTGGACAGACCACACCTGAAATACTGTGTCCAGTTGAAGAAGGATATTGTCAAGTTGGAGCATGTCCAGAGGAGGATGACCAAAATGTAAAAGGTCTGGAATACAAGCCCTATGAGGAGAGACTTAGGGAGCTGGATTTGTTTAATCTAGAGAAGAGAAGATTAAGGAGTGACATGATAGCCATGTTTAAATATTTGAAGGGATGTCATGTTGAAGAGGGATGCGGGTGGCGCTGTGGGTTAAACCACAGAGCCTAGGACTTGCCGATCAGAAGGTTGGCAGTTTGAATCCCTGCAATGGGGTGAGCTCCCGTTGCTCGGTCCCTGCTCCTGCCAACCTAGCAGTTTGAAAGCACATCAAAGTGCAAGTAGATAAATAGGCACCACTCCGGTGGGAAGGTAAACAGCGTTTCCGTGTGCTGCTCTGGTTCACCAGAAGCGGCTTAGTCATGCTGGCCACATGACCCAGAAGCTGTACACCAGCTCCCTCGGCCAATAAAGCGAGATGAGCGCCGCAACCCCAAAGTCGCCAAGACTGGACCTAATGGTCAGGGGTCCCTTTACCTTTACATGTTGAAGAGGGAGCAAGCTTGTTTTCTGCTGTTCTAGAGACTAGGATGCAGAATAATGGATTCAAACTATGGGAAAAGAGATTCCACCTGGGCGTGGTAATCCAGTCAGGGAAAAAGGGAGACAGACTATGTTTAGGGCACCGTTTCCAGCCCCTTCCCCTTTTCGGGGTGAGCATAGTGGATCCTGAAAAGGGCTGCTCAGTCATGGATACAGCTGCTGAGCTGCTCAACTGCCTCATTTCTTGAGTCAGAACGACTGACCGCCCATGTGTCGGTTCATGACTAGGGGCTTCACATTCCTGCCTCTGTAGGCATTTAGTGATCGCCATGGGGGGTTGGGTTTGGGGGGGTTGGGTTGGGTTTTTGGAAGACGTCTGTGCGTGAATTTGTTTTATGTGTGTAGATCAGTGCACGCTGACCAACGCACAGTCTTCGCAGTAGGGCTCTGTTCTGATGGCATGAGTAGTCACGATGAACTGTGGATCCTATCTGCTGCAGCCTTCATCCGCCTTCACAGCCGTTGTAACACACTGCGTGTTATCACCCGCCTCTTCTGCCGTTAAGGACTTCTTGGATCATTCTTTGTCTAGCTCCTTCCCTGTTATGTACTAAGCTTGGATCCTAGAACAATAGGCAAGTAGGATCCTAGAATGCAATAACTGATTGGCTTGCAGGAAAAGACCAATCAGGCTCCAGGAGGGAAGCAGAATCAGCCAGTCAGACGGGACTCATTGTGTAAATAATGTATATAAAAGCCTGAGGTTTGGGGGGAAATTCAGTCACTGTTTTACAAGCTGCAATAAAGAGCATGTAATCACTACAGGACTCTGAGCATATTTAATTTTCTTTGACCTTACTGCCTTGGGTGACCCTGCTGGGAGTACGAGATTCCCAACGGCTTCGCTCACAAGGGTCATAGGAATGTGCAAGCCCACTCACCATGACAAGTGAGAGAACTGAGATAGATTGCACCGAGCCCTGGTCTCATTAGACAAAGCGTTCCACCAAAAAGGTTCTGGCTCTGGTTGAGGACAGCTGGATATGTTTTGGGCCAGGGACCACCAGTAGGTTGCTGTTAGATGAGCATCACACTCATGGGGGTTGTATTGGAAGATAATTCCCACAGATAAGAAAGGTCACAGACTGTTTAGGGCTTTAAAAATTAGCACCAAAACATTGAACCTGATTTGATACTCCACCTGGAGCCAATCCAGCTGATGAACAACCAACTGGATGTGGGCTCTCCACAAAGTCCAATTCAGAACCCATGCATCTGCATTTTAGACCATTTGGAGTTTCTGGAGCAGTCTCAAGGGTAGCCCTGCATATCTCTCTCTCTCTCTCTCTCTCTCTCTCTCTATATATATATATATATATATATATATATCACATTTATGCCCTGCACTCCCCGGCTCAGGTGTACAGCAAGTTAAAGTACGATAGTCTAATCTGCAAGTGACTACTGCATAGATCACCATGGCTAGGTTGGAAAGGGACAGGTACGGTACCGATCGCCTAAGCTGACATAGATTAAAAAATGCCAGTTTGGCTACATTTGTGACCAATGCCTCCATAGAGACAGAAGCATCCAGGATCACACCAGGTGTGACTATTGCTACAGGTGACTATTGTGCCCCATGAAGAGCTGGGAGCTGGCAAACCAAACCAAAATCATTCTGGCCCAGCCATTGGATGCCCATCTTTGATTGAGGCAAGGAAGAAGGGCTACCCCTATGCTATCCATATAATCAGTTATCAGTAATCAATATATTCATATATGCTCACACATAATCAGGGCTTACAGTATTTTATAATCCATTTTGAATCAAAGGGAAGCTGTGCCTTAGCTAACTGCAAACTGCTTGAAACAGCAAAATTAGGAGCCGACCTTTCCCCTACAAACATCCGTGTACCCTGGACAAGGGGAAGACGTGAATCAGAGATTCTGGTACAAAATCCCCTCAGATACAGGCTAAATTAATCCACAGAACAGGAAGAGCAAAACCACAAAATCTCCAAACTCCCTGTCCTGTCATAACTAGGGGAGAGGTTAGACAGAGCATCACTGCAAGCAACGGAAAGCAGAACTAGAACTCCATGCTTGACCAGTGCTTGACCAGGAGCTGGAAGCATGGCAAGAAGCTTGCTAATTGGCTAATTTTTGCTGGCAATATCGTGACTGCCTCATGGTTGTCTCATGATCTATGATTTCCTGTGATCTGCTCAGGTATAAAGACCTCTGGATTTCTCTCAATCGTGGTCCCAGTTCCTTTTGGAAGAGATTCCAAACTGGGTCCTTATTGCCTGGCAATAAACTTCACCTTCTTATTCTCCCTTGCTGCGTCTGCCTGATCCTTATTAACGCTAAGTGGGTACCTGCTTACGTTCGTGTGCATCATTTGGTACCGTGCTCGGATCATACAGGCCAGTAGGGTATTTTTTTTACCCAAAAAGAGCCTTGCTCAAGCTTGGGCGGGGGGACACGTCGAGGGACCTTGTTTCACCTCCCGGCGCCAATCAGATATCATTTCCGAAGGAGAGAGGCAACCGCCTTCGGCGTGGACTCCTGTCAAGGCGAAGGCAACAACCGAGGGAGAATTTGAATGTGAGCCAACAGGAAAGGCGCACCACGAAAGGAACTCACGGTGAGTTAAGATAATAATGAGTGCTTTATCAACACTGTGAGCTACCCACTAGTATCTTCCCGTTAAAGGGGAAAGGATCCCAAAAGAAAGGGAAAGGGAGGAAAAGCTGGGTCAGCCAAGGAGGAATAAAGGTTTCTGCAGTAAAAGGTTGGGAGGAAAAAACAGCTGTGGGGGGGGGTGAGGGGGGGAAAAGTGCTGTGTGTGTTTCTCTGCCAAGTTGTTTTCGCCGCAAGCAAAGGGGGACGAAAGGGCTGTGTGTGCGTGGTCGAATGAAAGAGCGTCCCGGGACCATGTGGTTTGAATGAGTAAAGACTGTGTTAAAAAGGAAGAGTGTTTGAAAAAAGAGATTGTGAGTAAGCGGAGAAGGGCTTTAGAAAAGTGAGGAGGAAGAGTCCTTGTTCTATTTTTGAAAGCTGCCTGGTTGAAAGCGTTTTGCCTGGTGAAAAGGGAAAGCTTTTTGCAAAGAAATGGGGGGGAAATGTTCAAAAAACGTTCAAGCCTGTACACCCCTAGAATGTATGATAGAGAATTTTAAAACAAACAAACAAACAAAAAAATTCCTTCCAGTAGCACCTTAAAGACCAACTAAGTTAGTTCTTGGTATGAGCTTTCGTGTGCATGCATTTTGTGTATTTTAGGTAGAAGATAGAAAGTTCCTGGTCGAGGTTCTGTTGGTGTGTTAGTGAGGATCTGTTCTTGGATGTGTGGGGGCAGCTCCTTAACAATCTTGTTCAGTTCTTTTTTGTATTCTTGTGTGGGGTCTGAGTCCAATTTTATGTAAAAAGCGGTATTGGAAAGTTGTCTGTGAGCCTCCTGAATGTAGTCAGTTTTGTTCATGATGACGGACACTGGCACCAGAGCCTGCAATAAACCCAGATGCCAACTTTGCTGCCACATACACCCGGACAACACCATTACTGGCCCCAACAACATCACACATACCATCTCGGGACTATTTAATTGCTCATCGTCTAACATTGTGTATGCCATCAAATGCCAACAGTGTCCTTCAGCTCTCTATATTGGACAAACAGGCCAGACCTTATGCCAAAGAATAAACGGACATAAATCGGACATCAGGAATCACAAGACAGAGAAACCAGTAGGAGAACACTTCAATCTCCCAGGACATTCTATACAAGATCTCAAAGTAGCTGTTTTACTACAAAGGAATTTCAGAAATAGACTGGAAAGAGAAGCTGCTGAATTGCAACTTATCACCAAACTTAAAACCATGGAGAAACCTGGTCTGAACAAAGACCTTGGATTCTTATCTCATTATACATGACAAAGCCATTTTTCACCTTTTCACCCCTTGCTTTTTCCTGTAAGACCTATTGCAGTCGTTAAGAGTCGTCAACAGGCTCATCACAGCTATCTGCCAATCACCCATTCCCACCACCCTTCTGAGTAATACCCCTCCCCACCTTCTCACTATATAGAAGGGTCTAGAAACTTCTGTTTCAGTGTATCTGAAGAAGTGTGCATGCACACGAAAGCTCATACCAAGAACTGACTTAGTTGGTCTTTAAGGTGCTACTGGAAGGAATTTTTTTTGTTTTGACTATGGCAGACCAACACGGCTACCTATCTGTAACTGTAAATAATGTGGTTACGGAAGAATTCAAGATAGAAAAAGGGACACGACAGGGGTGCCCAATTTCCCCATTACTTTTTATATCGGTCCTGGAGGTCCTGCTGAACATGATTAGAAGGGACCGGTTGGTTAAAGGTATACAGGTCGGAGCCAAACAGTACAAATTGAGAGCATTTGCAGATAACTTAGTTTTGACGTTACAGGAGCCAGAACCTAGTACTAAAAGGGTTTTGGAACTAATTCAAGAGTTTGGTCAAGTGGCAGGATTCAAATTGAACAAGTTAAAAACTAAGGTTTTAGAGAAAAACTTAACATTGATTGAAAGAGAGAGGTTTCAGAATGAAACAGGTTTGACTGTGGTTAAGAAAGTGAAATACCTGGGGATTAATATGACAGCTAAAAATGGGAATTTATTTAAAGATAACTATGAAAAATATTGGACGGAAGTGAAAAAAGAGTTAGAAATTTGGTCAAATTTGAAGCTGGGTCGAATTGCAGCTATAAAGATTGAATGTATTGCCTAGAATGTTGTTTTTGTTTCAAACATTGCAAATTGTGGACAAGATGGACTGTTTCAAGAAGTGGCAGAAAGATATTTCTAGATTTGTCTGGCAGGGCAAGAAGCCCAGAATAAAATTTAAGATATTAACTGATGTAAAGGAAAGGGGTGGATTTGCCCTGCCAGACTTTAAACTTTACTATGAATCAGCAGCATTCTGCTGGTTGAAAGACTGGCTGCTTCTTGAGAATACAGACATTTTGGATTTAGAAGGTTTTAACAACGTTTTTGGGTGGCATACATATTTGTGGTACGACAAGGTTAAAGCACATAAAGCATTCAAAAACCATATTGTCAGGAAAGCATTGTTCAATGTTTGGATAAGATATAAGGATTTATTGGAAAATAAAACCCCAAGGTGGTTGTCACCAATGGAAGCAAAAGCTCAGAAAAAGCTCAATATGGAGGCCAAATGGCCGAAATATTGGGAAATTTTGGAACAAGAAGGAGATAGACTGAAACTGCAGAGTTTTGAGAAATTAAAAAACAAAGTGCGAGATTGGCTTCATTATTACCAGATAATGGAGGCATATAATTTGGACAAGAAAATTGGCTTTCAGGTGGAAAAATCAAAATTAGAGACAGAACTGTTAGAACCCAAAACTAAGATTTTGTCAAAGATGTATAACTTGCTGTTAAAATGGAATACTCAGGATGAAACGGTGAAATCTGCTATGATTAAATGGGCACAAGATGTTGGACATAACATTATGTTTGCTGACTGGGAACAGTTGTGGACCACAGGTATGAAATTTACGGCATGTAATGCCTTAAGAGAGAATATTATGAAAATGATTTACAGGTGGTACATGACCCCAGTCAAGCTAGCAAAAATCTATCATTTGCCCGATAATAAATGTTGGAAATGTAAAGAAACTGAGGGTACATTCTTTCACCTTTGGTGGACGTGCCCAAGGATTAAGGCTTTCTGGGAAATGATCTATAATGAAATGAAAAAGGTATTTAAATATACCTTCTTGAAGAAACCAGAGGCCTTTCTCCTGGGCATGGTCGGCCAATTGGTGCCAAAGTAGGACAGAACTTTTTTTATGTACGCTACAACAGCAGCAAGAATACTCATCGCAAAGCATTGGAAGACAGAAGATCTACCCACTCTGGAAGAATGGCAGATGAAGGTGATAGACTATATGGGACTGGCAGAAATGACCGGCAGAATCCGAGACCAGGGAAAAGAGTCGGCGGAAGAAGATTGGAAGAAATTCAAAGATTATCTTCAGAAATATTGCAAAATTAAGGAATGCTAGAACGATGTTGGATAGAAGTTAAGTGGTTTCCAGCTGTAATGTTTTAAGAGATATGAAAAATAAGATTTTGAAATAAGCAAAATTAATGGCGAGAACTAATAATTTGCTGAGTTAATAATTTGAACTGGAATATAAGGAAGGGAGGTATGAGGAGGTCTGGAAAATTAGTTAAAAGAAAATAAGTAAATGGAAATTTTATGTGTTTTTATTTTTTCTGTTTTTGTACTTTATGTATTTTTGTTTTTTTTCTTTTTGTTTTACAATGTATTTTTTTCTGGAAGAGTTTAATAAATATTTATTTAAAAAAAATAGAATTATGTCGCGCAGTTTTGGATTCAATAATGCAAAGACCGGATCTATATAAGGAGCAGTATTATTATATCAATAAATGGATTACAATATGTTTAAAAAATCCGGACTGGCTCAGAATGAAAAAAGGAAGTGGTGGCAGCTGTGAGATTTTCGTTGTAAGGCAGGGGGCCAGGAAAACCACAAATTCTTCTGCAACTGACAGGAAAATTTATGTTGCTCCTCCAGAGGAAGAGGGAATTCTCCCCCCTCCATATAACTATAGCAACAGAAATCAAGCGATACTGCCGCCTTCAGAGCAAGTATTGGCACCTCAAAACATATCGGCAGGACAAACCCAACAGATCCCTATGCCCAGCCGATCTCAGCCAGCTATAAATAACTCTCTGCAAGCCACAAATAGTACCTTACAGGCTGCCCCACCTTCTCAAGCATCGCTGGATGTGCCTAGCCTTCCAGATTTGCCTTGCCAGCCAAAACAAACTGCAGCTTTTGATCAAAGCACGCTACCCTACCCTCCCGAGGGAAAATTCAACCAGGACGTCAGCCTGGCAGACACAGACAGAGGGAGCGGAAGGAGGAACCAGTCTAGTCAAGTTTATTAAATTTGTGAGGTCCATGCCTTTACACAAAATACCATAAAACATTATTAAAAGATAAACAATAAAATTATAAAAATAAGCTAAAATTCAAGCCTTGCTGTCCAAGCAAGGAAACTACCCAAAAAACCCCCACCATTCAAGAAAGAAGATACAGCAACAGGTTAGGAGAGCAATGGGAGGGACCTCCCCTTTTCATCCAGGAACCATACTCTAGTTTTCATAGCCTTCACCACAAAGACCGCTACCACGTGAGAAATCCGTGGATCAGCGTCCACCAGTAAAAACTTTACTTGGTCCTCAGAGTTGACCATTGATTTGGGAATGGTTTGTAACATCGCATCCCTGAAGGCCGAATAGATGGGACAATACAACATGTAATGTGTGAGATCCTCTTTGGTTCTCATATGACAAGGACATATACGCTGCTCTACTGGGATTCTTGCATATCTGCCTGACAGATAGGCCGTAGGAATGGTTTGAAAATGGGCCATGGTGAAAGCTCTCCGAAGGGTGGGATTGGTGATATTCGCCAAGTAATTGGCGCAGGTTTTGACTGTTTTCAGTCGGGGAAACCAGTGGGAGGACCCTGGGTTCTGTATTTTTGTGATATCTAACAGAGCGTCTCTCTCCAGGATCCATTCCCGAACTTTGTCCGGGCTCCACAGTTTGAGAATATTAAATTCCGGAAGGGTGTATCTAACCAGGATCTCAGATAGGTTTTGACGCCAAGTGGTGTTATTTTGAAGAGATACAAAGGCTTGTTTGGCCAATAAGATGTTTGAAGTGTTTGCAAGGTTGATGTAGAATCGTAGGAATCTTAAGTGGGCCCTGGCAGACACAGAGGGTAATCCAACCTCCACCCTCAAGAAAGCTGCTGGGGTTCCCTGGAGAAGGCCTAGAATCCTCTTGAGATAATAATTTTGCAAAATTTCAAGCCGTTCCAACAGCCTCTGGTTCCACCCCCAGAGTTCTATCCCATATAACATATAACATCTGGGGAATAGCTTTCCCAACAAAAGCTCTTAATGCCGGGATCACCAATTGACCTCCCCGGGTATGGAAGAAACTAAGCCGGACACCAATTGTTCTTCGTGTTAGGATGGTTACAGCCTTAAAGTGGGCTAACCAACTAGATGTAGCCTGAAATGTAACACCCAGATATTTAAAAAAAGGGCACTGTTCAATCACATGTTCGTCTAAAGACCATCTAAAGGTGTGGCGAGCTCTACTGAACACCACAATTTTTGTTTTGTCATAGTTTATCTTTAGTGAGTTATGGGAACAGTAGGCTGCGATCCCCTCCAGCATGCTGCGTAAGCCTCTTCGGGTGAGTGCCATTAAAGCCATGTCATCGGCATAAAGCAATATATTCAGACGTTTACCTTCAAGGGCTGGAGCCGATGACTTGTACTTTGCCATGTACTGCACAATGTCGTTTATATAGAAGTTAAAAAGAAATGGGGCTAGCAGGCATCCCTGTTTGACCCCTTTCCCCAATGGCAGTGGGTCCGTAAGAATTCCCGATGGGCCAGTTCTGATTTTGACTGTAGTATCTGTGTGTAACTCTCTGAGGATTTTTAAAAGCCGTCTATCAATGTCCGTTTCATATAATTTTTTCCATAGTCTATCTCTACAGATTGAGTCAAAGGCAGATGTCAAGTCAACGAAGGCCACAAAGAGTCTGCTCTTATACGCTTTTGCATATTTAGCTACCAGGGTCTGTAGTACCATACAGTGACCTATCGTATTGTGGCCCTTTCTAAATCCTGCCTGTTCCTGGTTGAACAGGTTAGAATGGTCCGCCCAGTCTACCAACTTGTTTAATAAGTACCGGGTATAAAGTTTGTATGCGATGTCCAGAAGGCTTACAGGGCGGTAGTTTGCTGGATCTTGAATATCTCCCTTCTTGCAGATAGGGGCTACCACACTTAGTTTCCAGTTTGCTGGAATTTTACATGTGTTGTTTATTGCCGTAAAAAGTTTGGCCAAAAAGATGGCCCACCATTGGGCATTTGATTTAAATACCTCAGGGGGGATCATATCCTCACCAGGAGCTTTGCCATTTTTTAATGTTTTAATTAGCTGTAGGCACTCTAATTCCGTAACAGGATCCCAACTAGCTAGATGGTCATTCTTCAATGGGAGGGACGGACTCGAATTAGCAATATTTGAGGGTGTGTATAACTGGGATAAGTGTTGAAACCACACATCGGATGGAATACTGTTGTTTACAATTTTTCCTTTGGATGAGACGGAAGGAGGAACCAGCACATTTCAAATGTCTGGAGCATGGGGAGAACAAATTAATTCATTGAAAACCCCAGAAAGCCGTGACAGTTCAAAATTATGGGAATTGATGGATGCTATTACAGATTCTGGACAGAAATTGGTCCTAAAAATGAGAGAAACTGAATTGCCTAGCACATCTCAAAGCCCGGCCTCGCCTAGTTTTCCTAAGGGAGGTTATTATTTATGAAATAACAAGGGGGCACCAGCGCCGATGCTTCCCCTGAGGGCAATCCTAGGGCCCCAAGACCCACGTCCTATGGATGGCCAGGGCAGACCAACTGGACCCTGGCCTGCAAGAACTGTCACACTCCAATACGTCCCTTTTACAACAACAGATTTATTGAATTGGAAAACACATACGGTACCCTTTTCAGAGAAACCTCAGGCCATGCTGGATTTAGTTGCTTCCATTATGGTAACCCATCTGCCTACATGGCAGTATTGCAGACATCTTTTAATGACTCTTTTCACCTCCGAGGAAAGGAGAAGAATAGATTCCACTGCAGACAACAATCTCAAAGCCCAGGTGCCAAATTCTGAAAATAATCCGGATGTTTGGGTTTGTGCCAGATATCCACTTTCAGATCCAGGGTGGGACCCTGATAGGGATAAGGACGCCTTGGACAATTATCGGCAGGAAGTTTTAAAAGCTATAAAGGGTGCTGCCAGGAAGCCTACAAATATCTCTAAAGTCTCTGAAGTTGTTCAACTTAGTGATGAATCTCCCTCCAATTTTTTGGAACGCTTAATGGAGGCATATAGGATTTATACCCCTTTTGATCCAGAAGCCCCAGAAAGTAAGCAATTGGTAAATGCGGCATTTGTGGTTCAGAGCGCTTCGGACATAAAGAAAAAATTACAAAAGTTAGATGCCTTTGAAACATTGCAAATGGAACAGCTCCTAGCAATCGCACAAAAGGTTTTCTTGAACAGGGAAAATGAGGTTAAGAAGGACAGAGTTCGGGAACTGAAGCAAAAGGCAGTGTTTTTGGCTGCAGCCATCAGCCAAGGCTCAGCATTTGATGCAGGTGCCCAAGGGAGAGGTTCAAATAGGGCACGTGGAAGAGGAAGAGGAAGGGGACTGCCATTAGGAAGAAATCAGTGTGCAATTTGCTGGAAGGAAGGTCATTGGAAACAGGAGTGCCCCGATGCAGGGGAAACAGAGGGAGAAGGTGGATTCAGGGAACAGAGGGAACGTGGACGTGGATGGGGATTGCAGCGTGGAAGGATGCACGCAGGAAGATGTTGGGATACTGCCAGGGAGACAAAGGCCACCACTGCCTCCACGTCGAACTCCGGACGTCCATCGATCTCCCGTAGATACAGTATCAGCGATTAGCGACACGAGCTCCAGAAATAGATTGCCACATTCCTGGGCTGATGCACTCAGGAGGGTATCATTTAGAATGTTTATTCAGCGTTGGTCAGAACAAAGAACAAACATGACTGCCTGCTAGCGTGTTCTGGCGCAGAGAGAGAAAACGAAAGCAATAGCAAACATAAACATCCTGTGAACAGGAAATACGCAAACTCTGTGACACACAAAAGCCTGCCCCCTTTTAAGATGGAACGGAAATATCCTAACATCCTCCCCCTTTCCGTGTAACCTGTAGTACCTGTGGTTCAACCCAATTGCAACCTCTGTACGTAAACCTTAAGTTGTTGTCTGTTAACAACCTTAGACAACAGATCAGCAGGGATTTCATTTCCTGGCATGTAGGACACCTGAATCAGTCCTTTCTGAATACACTCTCTTGCACGATGTAGCTTAATCTGCAAGTACTTGGTTCTTTGCTTGCAACTCTCTGAGTTCAGCAAAGCCAAACAGGATCTATTGTCTTGATACACTTGTATAGGACATTTCACAGAAACTCCGATGTCCTTAAACAGTTGCATCAACCATTCACAATCCTTGAGTGAAAGTGACAGAGCATTGAGTTCTGCTTCACAGGAACTTAGGCTCACTGTCGTCTGCTTTTTGCACAACCAGTCAAACAGACAGTGGTTGTACATGTAGCATACTCCAGAAGTGCTTGTACCATCCGTGGTGTCACTTCCAAAACTAGCATCTGCAAAAATTTCAAGACCTCCAGTCTTCTGACTGGTGAACCTCAGCCTGTAGTGCATAGTCCCTTTCAAATAGCGGGCTATGCGCTTCAGAGCTTTCCAATCCTAAACAGTAGGATTGTTAGCATGTCTGCTAAGCAGGTTAGTGCTTACAGCTATGTCAGGTCTTGAGCATCTAGCAATGAAATTCAACTTGCCTAGAATGCATCTGTACAGCGTAGTGTCAGAAAACGCTTCAGCAGTACTATCTACCTGGTAACCTGTCACCATCGGTGTGTCTGCTGGATTTGCATCAACCAAATTCAACCTGGTTAATACATCAGCAATTTTCTGTGTTTGGTGTACCAGAAAATTACCTGCTTGGTCCCTCTCCACCTGCAGAGAAAGATAGTTGGATACCTCACCAAGATCCTTCATGTCAAAGTGCTCCTTCAGTTGAGCTAGGGTGCTTTGGTAAAAAGCCTGATTCTTCCAAAACATCAGAAGATCATCAACAAAACATAAACAATACAGTTTGTTTTGCCCCTCCTCCTTGACAAACACACATGAATCAGCTTTGCCCTGGTGAAAACCTAGAGAAAGCAATGTCTCAGTGAGTTTTGTGTTCCAACACCTGGCACTCTGCTTGAGACCATATAAGGATTTCCGCAGTTTACAGACCATTCCCTTCTGTATCTGCATTCCATCAGGTGGAAGCATGTACAGCTCCTCCCCCAAAATCCCATACAAAAAAGCTGTATTAATGTCATGATGGGAAACATGCAGTTTCTCCTCTGCAGCTATCTTGAGCATCAGCCGAATGCTCTCATATTTGACGGTGGGCGAGTAGGTCTCGTGGTAATCCTGTCCTGGTACCTGTGAAAAACCTCTGGCAACCAATCTGGCTTTGTGTCTGACAACCTTGCCAATCTGGTCTGTCTTGGCCTTGAAGACCCATTTGCTGCCAACCAGTCTCAGTCCTGGGACTACCGGTACCAATTCCCAAGTTTGGCTCCTATTCAAGGAATCAACTTCAGCCTTCATGGCATTAAGCCAAGGCTCAGCATCTTTAGAGGTTAACTCCTGAACCTCTTTGAAGCTTGAAGGTTCCCACACCTTCTCTGAGCTACTAAGAACAGCAGTTGCTGTCTTAGCAAACTCATCAGCAAATCTCTTTGGAGGTCTGCCTTTGGTCGCCCTTTCAGACCTGCGAACCAGACGTAAGTCTTCTGGACTCATCTCCTCCTTCTTAGGAGAAAAGTGACCAATGGTGAACAGTGGTTCTTCCAGTTCATTGTCAGACGCATCAGATGGTCTGACTGAGGCCTTTGCGATCTTGTAGTCTGCTGTGTCATCACTGTCGCTGACACCAGCAGCAGCGCCGCCAACTGAACTGGAATCCGAACTCTGATCATCATCATCATCCTCAGCTTTCTCAACATCATTTGCTTTTATCACATCACCTTCATCCTCCTCTGGGTAACTCTGGAAAATTCCCACATTTTCCCCCCACTTAGGATTGTACTCAACACTCTTGGTGAACTTAATGGACTTAGAGTTAGTCATCCATACCCTGTATGCACCTTTTTCGTACCCCATGAACAAACCATGTGCCCCACGCTTCCCAAGCTTGTTGCTTTGTGGGGTGTGTACCCACATGTCAGAACCAAAGATTCTCATGTGCTTGACGTTCGGTTTTTTACCAAACATCTTCTCGTACGGAGTACAACCTATAGGTGATGACAGTCTCCGATTATAGGAATAAGTGAACGTCGACAGAGCTTCCCCCCAAAACTTCTCAGGGAGGTTGGCATCATGCAACAAGGTTTTTAGGCCTTGAAGCAAAGTTTGGTTTGCTCGCTCCGCAAGTCCATTCATCCATGGCGATCTAGGCGTTGACAAATCATGCTGGATTCCCTTCTCAGTCAGGAAAGCTTCAAACTGCTGAGAAGTGAACTCCCCGCCCCGATCAGTAAAGAGACAGCCGATACGTTTACCATGAACATTCTCCAACCAAGCACAGAATGCCTTGAACCTAGGAAACGCTAGCGATTTCTGCTCAAGCATAAACACATGAATGTACCTAGAAAATGAATCAATTAGAACCATGAAGTACCTTGCTCCTCCCAAAGAGGGCGCAAGTGGACCAACCAGGTCTGCATGCACAAGCTGGTAGGGTTTGGAAGCCTGCCTGCTAGACTCCTTGCCTTTTGGAGCAACCTTCACCTTGTTCTCTGCACAAGATACACATTTCATGAGATACTTACAAGGTTTGATGTTCAAACCTTCAACCAACTCAGGCATCTTGGCTAGCGCTTGCCAAGACATGTGACAAAATCTTCGATGTACTTCATGAATGCATCCTGCATGAAGAACCTTGTTAGTTTGTGCAACACAACAAGAATCAACATTAGACACAACAGCATTGTCATCATAAGTTATACAGAATAAACCATCTATAAACTTTGCATGCAAAATGTCCTCTTTGCCTTTCCTGATGACACAGACGCTCCTCTTGAAGGAAATCTCAAAACCACGCCCAGTCAGCTGTGGGACACTGAGCAAATTGTCCACTGCTCCTGGAACATAAAGTACATTACTGATGGTTGTATGCAAACTTGCAAGTTTAACAGTCCCTTCTCCTGCAATTTGCAACGTCCTTCCATCAGCCAGGTGGATCTCTCCATCTTGAGGTGTGAAGGAGATAAACAGGTGCTTATCCTTTGATAAATGGCGGCTCGCACCAGAGTCCACAACAAACCTGGCCTTGGCCTTTGGAGCAGTTTTTCTGGCAAGCAAAACCTTGTTTTCCACCGGTGTGGGCTTTTGCAGCTTGCCCCCCTGCTCCTGGCCATCAGACTTGCCTTTAGCCTTTGGTGAAGCAGTGTCAGCAAACATAGCCTTGTTTTCCACTGGCGTGGGCTCTTCACCCTCCCTCTGCTTCGGGCCATCTGCAGGCATCTTGCTCTGTTTACCTCTGGCCTTCCGGCCTCTGCAAAGGCGATGACCTTGGTTCCCACGAGAAACAGAGCTCTCAGGTGCCGACTCCTTGGCTCCCCCTGGAGACTGGAATGCTGCCTGGGATGACATCACAGTCAGCTCCCCCTGCAGCTTGCAACCGGTGCCCTCAGCATCCCTGCATTCATTCGCATTCTGGGAAACAGCCAGGACCTCCGATGCATTCACACTCTGGGCATTCAGACTCTGAGCTGGGATGACTGGCAGATGAGCTTTCTTCAAAGCATTCCACATTTTACCTGCAGTCGTATTTCCAGCTAGCGTTTTTATTTCCTCCAGAGAGACGGACAAGACGATTAGGTCTATGGCCCTTAAACTCTGGGCCCTCCATTTCTCTGTCAGAGGAACTGGAGGGCTTTCAGACACAGTATGCCACACTCCATACTGACGCAGCAAACTCTCACACCATTTTGCCCAGGTCTGATAATTTGTCCCATTTAACTTTGGGCATTCAGCAGCTTCAGAGGCTTGGAAAAACTCCATTTCAGGTCTTTTCTTGAGCCGGAGTCTCTTCCTTTGCCTCAAAGACTCCTTATTTTGGCTCCCATTAATCACGAAGCCTCTGGCTCGGCTCCCAGGCCAATTAAGCCCTGCCGGACATCAAAGACTCTTTGCCGCGGCCCAACAGAAAAGCCTCCTCTTTCGCTTTTCCACATACCTCAGCAGTCTGTCCCAGTCTTACTCTCCTGTAAGTGCCGTGAATCTGGGCCCGAAACCTGTTGTTGGGATTCTGCCAGGGAGACAAAGGCCACCACTGCCTCCACGTCGAACTCCGGACGTCCATCGATCTCCCGTAGATACAGTATCAGCGATTAGCGACACGAGCTCCAGAAATAGATTGCCACATTCCTGGGCTGATGCATACTTTATCAGCAGAATTCACACACAGCAAAAGTTGCACTCAGGAGGGTATCATTTAGAATGTTTATTCAGCGTTGGTCAGAACAAAGAACAAACATGACTGCCTGCTAGCGTGTTCTGGCGCAGAGAGAGAAAACGAAAGCAATAGCAAACATAAACATCCTGTGAACAGGAAATACGCAGACTCTGTGACACACAAAAGCCTGCTCCCTTTTAAGGTGGAACGGAAATATCCTAACAGAAGATATGTGAGGAACAGAGGAAGTAGCAGAGATTTTGTTGGATTAGCGCAATTGGAGGAATACGAGAATGAGAATGCATAGGACAGACTGGGCTCAACTCTTTCTTTAGGCTCCCAAGAGCCCATGGTCTCGGTCAAACTGGGGAGCCGCTTAGTAAATTTCATGATAGACACTGGAGCACAATTTGTGGTGCTCACAAAGCCGTTAAAAGCAAAAAGCAACCAAGCAGTAACAATTGTGGGGGCCACAGGCAACAGGGTCCTTAAACCGTTTTTGCAACCTCAAGAATGCCAGATTGGAGGGAAAACCCTTACACATCAATTTCTGTATGTGCCTGAATGCCCCATTCCCTTGCTGGGATGTGACTTTCTGTCAAAGGTTCAAGCCCAAATTGCTTTCACACCAAAAGGGGCAGAAATGAAATTACCCCAGGCTGCTACAGGGATTGTTACAGTAGAGGTCCCTAGAGAACAGGCCTGGAAAATGATGATGGCTTTATCAAATAAGGACTCCCAAAGGGAAATATCACAGATTCCTAAAAATCTGAGAGCCCCACCTGGAGTATGCGCAGAGGACAACCCACCAGGCATGGCAAAGAACATAGCACCATTCATAATAACCCTAAAGCCAGGGGCAAAGCCAATAGCAACTCGGCAGTACCCTATCCCAAGACAAGCAGCAGAGGGAATGCAGATGCACATAGACAAGTTTTTGCAATATGGACTCTTGGTAAAGTGCCAGTCCAGCTGGAATTCTCCACTTTTTCCAGTACGTAAGCCTAATTCTGATCAGTTTCGCCCAGTCCAAGATCTGAAAAGGATTAATAATTTAATCCAGACTCTGCATCCCTGTTTGCCCAATCCTTATAATCTCCTAGGATTATAAGGACTTAAAAGATGCATTTTTCTGTTGCCGCGTTGCATCTCAGAGCCAGCCAATATTTGCATTTCAATGGGAGGATCCTTACAAGGGGACAAAAACCCAGTTAACGTGGACCAGATTACCTCAGGGATTCAAGAATTCGCCAACACTTTTTGGAACAGCCCTAGCCCAGGATTTGTCTAAATTCCCATCAGTACCTGGGAAAACGATTCTTTTTCAATTCCTGGATGATTTATTACTTGGATGTGATAGCTATGAGACTTGTAAGAAGGCCACAGATGATTTGCTTTATCTCCTTTGGGAGGCAGGATACAAGGTGTCTCGGAAAAAGGCTCAAATTTGCCAAGAGACAGTGAAATATTTGGGTTTTCAGATTTCTCACCAGCAGAGGGCGTTGGGATCCGAAAGGAAGGAAGCCATATGTATCATTAAGGAACCCACAAGCCGCAGGCAATTGCGAGGTTTTTTGGGGGCAGCAAGCTTTTGCCGTATTTGGATCCCTGATTTTAGCACCCTAGCAAAGCCTCTTTATGAAAGCACAAAAGGCAGAGAGAATGCTCATTTCGAATGGCATGCAGAGCAAAGGAAAGCTTTCAATACGTTAAAGTCTAAACTGATGCAGGCACCAGCCTTAGCCTTGCCAAATCCAGATAAAGCCTTCCATCTTTACGTTCATGAGAGGTCTGGGGTTGCAGCAGGGGTCTTGACTCAAGTATTGGGAAGTTGGAAAAGACCTGTAGCTTATTTGTCAGAACAGCTGGATGCAGTGGCAAAAGGATGGCCACCTTGTATGAGATCAGTAGCTGCAACAGCCCTATTGGTCAAAAAGGCATTTAAATTCACCTTTGGACAGGAAATTTATGTGAATGTGCCTCATGCTGTTTTAACATTAATGGAATACAAGGGAAGTTATTGGCTTTCAAATGAGCGCATGGCAAATTACCAAGGGCTTTTATGTGGTAACCCACAAGTGCATTTGCAAGTTGTAAACACCCTGAACCCGGCTTCCTTGCTACCCCTTCCCGAGTCAGTGGACCATGAGCCTCATGATTGCATTCAAGTAATGGACGCAATTTACTCTAGCCGTCCATATTTGCAGGATGAGCCTTTAAAAGACCCAGATGTGGAATATTTCACAGATGGAAGCAGCTTCATAAAGGAAGGGCAAAGGAGGGCTGGATATTCTGTGGTTACTCAAACTGACGTCATTGAAGCATGGCCTCTGCCAATTTCATCCTCAGCGCAGAAAGCAGAACTTGTGGCTTTAACCAGAGCTCTTCAGCTAGCAGCTGGTTGTAGCGTAAACATCTACACAGACTCAAAGTTTGCTTTTTTAACTTTACATGCCCAGGGAGCCTTGTGGAGGGAAAGGGGGCTCATTGGGACAGAAGGAAAAGCGCTGAAATATGGCTTGGAATTAGAGGCTCTTTTGGAAGCTGTATGGGCTCCAAGGAAGGTTGCGGTCATACATTGCCGAGGCCACAGCAAGGAAACCACAAAATCAGCAAAGGGAAATCGATTTGCAGATTTAGCTGCAAAACGGGCTGCTCTATTACCACCGCCACCTGCCTCTATAACCGCTTCTCTTTTTCCTACAGCAATTGATGTAGAGCAAATAAAACCCATTTACACGGAGGCAGAAGCAAAATGGGCCCTACAAGAAGGGGGGTACAGAATGCCACCACAGGATGGATGGTTTATCCTATCAGACCAACGAGTATTTGTCCCAGAAGCCTTAGGCAGGGACATAGTAAAACAATATCATGAGTCCACTCACTATGGGGCCACAGCATTGCGGGAAAGCCTGAATAGACAATTTGACATAACTAGGATATCCCAGCTGGCCGAAGCAGTATCACGTGCATGTCTTCTGTGTGCAAAAAACAACCCCAAGCAAGGCCCAGTACCTCCACCAGGAATACAGCAAACAGGCTTAATGCCAATGGAGAATTTGATAGTGGATTTCACAGAAATGCCCAAGGCAAAAGGTTTTAAATCTCTTTTGGTCTTTACATGCTCTCTCACAGGCTGGCCTGAAATTTATCCCGCTAGAACTGAAAAAACCCAGGAAGTCGTAAAACGCCTCCTAACAGAAATCATTCCAAGGTTTTGTCTACCAAGATGTATAGGCAGTGACAATGGTCCAGCCTTCGTTGCATCAATAGTGGATGGTGTATGCAAAGCCTTACAAATACAATGGAAACTACATGCGGCCTATAGACCTCAAAGCTTCATGATGGATAAAGATTCAGCCGACTCCGTTTCCTCCATCCCAGCACACCCACCTAAAAACTGGCCAATATATCCAGGGTAGCATCTGGCCAGGGCCATGAAGCAGTAAATCCATGATGTTTGT
Source organism: Podarcis melisellensis (assembly GCF_964234715.1). Taxonomy (NCBI): domain Eukaryota; kingdom Metazoa; phylum Chordata; class Lepidosauria; order Squamata; family Lacertidae; genus Podarcis; species Podarcis melisellensis. The sequence continues at coordinate 12,339,962 of NC_138535.1, forward strand.
GGTCATATCTGTGGTTATGTACAAGATATTTGAATAAAGGGTGAATTTGGGGTTCCCCAAAGTGAAAAGCGTGAGGATCCAAGAGGATCCGTGTTTCAAAACCACATTTTTGTACCACGGTACGGCCAGGAAGCCATGGATCAGAGTTTTTTGTGGTGCAAGCTGTGCCCCTGGACAGGATGTGTGATTTAACGGTGATTTAGAGGTGGCCCAATACAAAAATCATGAGGATCCATGAGGATCCGTGCTTCAAAACCACGTTTTTGGGCCACGGTATGGCCAGGAAGCTGTGGATCCGTGATTTTTGTGTTGCATCCTGTGGAAAAAAGGTAAAAGGCGGATCTAGACAGATCCTCGTGAATTCATATGATTTTTTCATTCAAATTAAATAAAACCACCATGATACTGTAGACCATGTCCTACTCTGTAGACAGCATCCAAAAAATCATGCATCCACTATTTCGTGGGGCTGCAGGGGCGCAAAAACATGGTTAAAAAACACGGATCCTCATGGATCCTCATGATTTTTGCACTAGATCAGCCCAAAGTCACCATCAGATCAAACATCATGGCCAGTGGCACAGCATCCACCACAAAAATCACAGATCCACGGCTTCCTGGCCATACCGTGGCCCAAAAACATGGTTCCAAAGCACGGATCCTCATGGATCCTCATGCTTTTTGCATTGGGCCAAACCAAACTCACTGTCAAATCATATATCATAGCCAGGGGCACAGCCTACACCCCCAAAAACTCGGATCCACGCCTGCCTGGCCATACCGTGGCCCAAAAACGTGGTTCCGAAGCACGGATCGTCATGGCTCCTCTTGATTTTTGCACAAGACCAGCCCAAAGCACCATCAGATCAAACATCATGTCCAGGGGCACAGCCTGCACCACAAAAATCACGGATCCACGGCTTCCTGGCGATACCGTGGCCCAAAAGCGTGGTTTTGAAGCACGGATCCTCATGGATCCTCACACTTTTTGCATTGGGCCAACCCAAACTCACTGTCAAATCACATATCATAGCCAGGGGCACAGCATCCACCACAAAAATCACGGATCCACGGCTTCCTGGCCATACCGTGGCCCAAAAACGTGGTTTTGAAGCACGGATCCTCATGGATCCTCACACCTTTTGCATTGGGGCAGCCCAAACTCACTGTCAAATCACACATCATGTCCATGGACACAGACTGCACCACAAAAAACTCGGATCCATGGCTTCCTGGTCATAACACGGCCCAAAAACGTGGTTTTGAATCACGGATCCTCATGGATCCTCACACTTTTTGCATTGGGCCAACCCAAACGCACCGTTAAATCACACATCCTGTCCAGGGGCACAGCCTGCACCACGAAAATCATGGATCCACGGCTTCCTGGCCACTCCGTGGCCAACAAACGTGTTTTTGAATCACGGATCCTCATGGATCCTCACGCTTTTTGCACTAGATCAGCCCAAATTCACTGTCAAATCACACATTATGGCCAGGGGCACAGCCTGCACCACAAAAAACTCGGATCCACGGCTTCCTGGCCATACCGTGGCCCAAAAACATGGTTTCAAAGCACGGATCCTCATGGATCCTCGCGCTATTTGCATTGGGCCAACCCAAACTCACTGTCAAATCACACATCATGGCCAGGGGCACAGCCTGCACCACAAAAAACTAGGATCCATGGCTTCCTGGTCATACCACAGCCCAAAAATGTGGTTTTGAAGCACGGATCCACATGGATCCTCACGCTTTTTGCATTGGGCCAACCCAAACTCACTGTCAAATCACACATCATGGCCAGGGGCACAGCCTGCACCACAAAAAACTAGGATCCATGGCTTCCTGGTCATACCACAGCCCAAAAATGTGGTTTTGAAGCACGGATCCACATGGATCCTCACGCTTTTTGCACTAGATCAGCCCAAACTCACTGTCAAATCACACATCATGTCCAGGGATACAACTTGCACCACAAAAAACTAGGATGCATAGCTTCCTGGTCATAACACGGCCCTAAAACGTGGTTTTGAAGCACGGATCCTCATGGATCCTTACACTTTTCGCATTGGACCTGCCCAAACTCACTGTCAAATCACACATCATGGCCAGGGACACAGCCTGCACCACAGAAAACTCAGATCAACGGCTTCCTGGCCGTACCGTGGCCCAAAAAAGTGGTTTTGATGCACAGATCCTCATGGATCCTAACGCTTTTTACATTGGGCCACCCCAAAAGGTAAAGGTAAAGGTAAAGGTACCCCTGCCCGTACGGGCCAGTCTTGACAGACTCTGGGGTTGTGCGCCCATCTCACTTAAGAGGCCAGGGGCCAGCGCTGTCCGGAGACACTTCCGGGTCACATGGCCAGTGTGACATCACTGCTCTGGCGAGCCAGAGCTGCACACGGAAACACCGTTTACCTTCCCGCTGGTAAGCGGTCCCTATTTATCTACTTGCACCCGGAGGTGCTTTCGAACTGCTAGGTTGGCAGGCGCTGGGACCGAGCAGCGGGAGCGCACCCCGCAGCAGGGATTCGAACCGCCGACCTTTCGATCAGCAAGTCCTAGGCGCTGAGGCTTTAACCCACAGCGCCACCTGTGTCCCTGGGCCACCCCAAACTCACTGTCAAATCACATGTCATAGCCAGGAGCAGAGCCTGCACCACAAAAAATCATGGATCCACAGCTTCCTGGTCATACTGTAGCCGAAAAACGTGGTTTTGAAGCACGTATCCTCAAGGATCCTAACGCTTTTTGCATTGGGCCACCCCAAACTCACTGTCAAATCACACATCATAGCCAGGGGCACAGCCTGCACCACAAAAATCATGAGTTGCACTGCAAAGATCACAAAAATGCCCTTACCTGCACTGTTAATGTCACCACTGCAATATTATTATGAGAGCCGATAGGAGAATATATGATTACCGTATTTTTCACTCTATAGGACACACTTTTTACCCTCCAAAATTAAGGGGAAATGTGTGTGCGTCCTATAGAGCGAATGCAGGCTCCTTGGCTTCAGAAATAGCAGCACGAAGCCCCCGAAGCGCAGAGGGAGCGCTCCCTCCGCCCTCCAGAGGCTACGAGTTGCTTTCGCTGAAGCCTGGAGAGCGAGAGGGGTCGGTGCGCACCAACCCCTCTCACTATCCAAGCTTCAGGGATAGCTGCCTGAAGCCTTTGGAGCGCAGCGCAAGTTCCCGCTGCGCTCCGAAGGCTTGCAGATAGCCAAATGAAGCCTGGAGAATGAGAGGGGTCGGTGCACACCGATCCATCTTGCTCTCCAGGCTTTGCTTCGCTGGAGAGGCGCTGAGCGGATGGGGGAGAATTCCCCCCCCCCCGTTCTTCCCCTCCTATGGTTCGGTGCATCCTATATAGCGAAAAATACGGTATATATTGTACCAAGATATGGTTCATCTTCAAGAACAAATCAAATACATGCCAAAGCATTAAAGAGGAGAAAAAATATGAAACTGCTTACATACTGTCAACTAATATACAGATTCAAGAAAGACTGTATGGCAAATATTTAAATCAGTGAAAAGACAGAATTTGAATCGATCATAACAGAGTTCTACCTTTTGGGTAAAATTTATAAACTATTACTCAAATATGAAACCAAGCCCGAACAAGCAAAACCTTATATGACAAAATGGATGCAAAAATTTTAAGAGCAGTTCACAGTGGAACAATGAGAACAATTATGAATAAAGGAATAAAATTTACTGCAAGTTAAGCCCTAAAACAAAATTGGTACAGTGGAACCTCGGGTTGCAGACATAACCCGTGACTGAGGCACGTCCGCAACCCACAGCATTCGCATCCTGAAGTGCCACGTCTGTAAGGATTTGTATAATAGACCTTAGTTACAAAAATATTTCCTGTTTAAAAATAGAAGCTTTGTGTGTATATGATAAAGAAAGAAATATATAGTAGAAAAAATCTTGTCTGTCTGATCTAGAAATGAAATCATATTTTAAAATAATTCTTGCTTTAGATTTTTATAATCATATATGGTATTTCTCCAATAGCAAACTACCTAGAATTGGAAATAATATTTAGTACACTAACCTTTGATTAACTCTTGATAAATGTCAGCTTGCTGAGTTATTTTGTACGATTGTGATTCAATGTTATATTTGCGCTCAACAAGGGAAACCCACATGACCTGAAGGTGTTGCTGTGCAATGCTAGGTCAATGATTCATAAGACCGCTGACATCCATGACTTGATCGTGGATGGAGGACTTGACCTGGCATGTGTAAGAGACTTGGTTGGATGAAGCAGATGGGCCTGTCCTAGCTGCTGCTTGTCCACCAGGTTTCTCTTACACACAGCAACCCAGGTCATGTGGGTGGGGGTGGTGGGTTGCAGTGATTTTTAGGAAGTCACTAGCTTGCATCAGGCGTCCTACTGGGAAGACCCAGTTCTCTGAGTGCATGTTCTGGAAGTTGGGCAATAGGGGCAGTACAGGATTCCTTTTGGTGTACCGACCTCCCCACTGCACCAAGGATTCCCTGCCCGAGCTGCTCCAGGTCATGGCGGATGTTCTCCTGGAGATACCTAGTTTGGTTGTCCTAGGGGATTTTAACATCTATGCCAACATGACCTTACAAGGGGCTGCTTGGGACTTCGTGGAAAGCATGGCCCCCATGGGGCTGTCCTTGACTCATAGTCACGGACATGCCTTAGACCTGGTGTTCACCTCTAGTGACGTGGGTGATCTGACACTCGGTGAAAATGAAACAAAAGAAGTGCCATGGTCAGATCACCTCCTGGTGCAACTGGACTTCTCCGTGACCCTTCTCCTCTGCAGGGAGGTGGGACCAATTCGGATGGTCTGCCCCCACCACTTAATGGATCCAAATGGTTTCCAGAGAGTGGTAGGGGATGCTTTATCCCATGTTGATGGCCTTTCAGCTGATTCCCTGGTGGCCCGCTGGAATGCGGAGTTAACCAGGGCTATCGACTGTCTGGCTCCGAAGCGCCCTCTCCGACTGCATGGAGCCCGGACAGCCGCGTGGTTTTCTTTGGAGCTGAGGGTGAGGAAACAATCGCTGAGACGGCTAGAGCGCCGGTGGCAGAAAACTCATTCTGAATTGGACCGGACACAGGTTAGAGCTCAATGTCGAGCCTACGAAGTGGCGATAGCGACGCCGAAGAAGACTTTCTTCACCGCCTCTATTGCATCTGCAGAAAATAGTAGCAGGAGACTCTTTCAGGTGGTTTGCAATTTAACAGAACCACCTTTACCACTGGGGCCTTGTAAAGACCCCAAGATCTCCTGCAACGATTTTTCAAATTTTTATGCAGATAAAGTTGCTAATATTCGGAAGGAGGTAGCAGGGTCGGGGCAGGAGAGTGCTAGAGCTCTGTCTGGTCAAGTTGCATGGAATCAATTTCAATCCGTGACTCCCGAGAATGTGGGAAGGTTGCTTGGATGAGTGAAACCAACCACCTGTCTCCTTGATCCTTGCCCATCCTGGCTAATAAAAGCAAGCTGGGAAGGGCTGGGCGATGGGCTCTGCGGGGTGGTGAATGCTTCCCTCTGTGAGGGGGCATTCCCAGACCTGCTGAAAGAGGTGGTCATTAAACCGCTTCTTAAAAAAACATCTTTAGACCCGGCCAGTATGGCCAACTATCGCTCAGCCTCAAATCTTCCATTCTTGGGCAAGGTGATTGAGCGGGTGGTTGCTGAACAACTCCAGGCATGCCTGGAGGATGCAGACTATTTGGATCCCCTCCAATTGGGATTCAGGCCTCATCATGGGACTGAAACTGCCTTGGTCGCACTGGTTGATGATCTCCGGTGGGCTAGGGACAAAGGTGAGAGCTGTTTCCTAGTTCTGCTGGATCTCTCAGCGGCTTTTGATACAATCGATCATAACATCCTTCTGGACCGTCTAGAGGAGCTGGGAGCTGAGGGCACTGTTATACAGTGGTTCTGCTCCTTCCTCCTGGGCTGTGTCCAGAAAGTGGTGATGGGGGATGAGTGTTTAGACTTACGTGTGGGGTGCCTCGGGGTTCCGTCCTCCCCTCCATGCTTTTTAACATCTACATGAAGCTGCTGGGAGAGATCATCAGGGGGTTTGGGCTTGGTGTCCATCGATATGTGGATGATACCCAGCTCTACCTCTCTTTCAACTCAGAACCAGTGAAGGTGGTGAAGGTCCTGTGTGAGTGCTTGGAGGCGGTTGGAGGATGGATGGCAGCTAATGGATTGAGGTTGAATCCTGACAATATGGAAGTTCTGTTCTTGGGGGACAGGGGGTGGGCTGGTGTGAAGGACTCCCTGGTCCTGAATGGGGTAACTGTGCCCCTGAAGGATCAGGTGTGCAGCCTGGGAGTCATTTTGGACTCACAGCTGTCCATGGACGCACAGGTCAATTCTGTATCCAGGGCAGCTGTCTACCAGCTCCATCTGGTATGCAGGCTGAGACCCTACATGCCCGGAGACTGTCTCACTAGAGTGGTGCATGCTCTTGTTATCTTCCGCTTGGACTACTGCAATGTGCTCTACGTGGGGCTACCTTTGAAGGTGACCAGGAAACTACAACAAATCCAGAACGCGGCAGCTAGTCTGGTGACTGGGAGTGGCCACCAAGACCATATAACACATGTCCTGAAAGACTTACATTGGCTCCCAGTACATTTCCAAGCACAATTCAAAGTTTTGGTGCTGACCTTTAAAGCCCTAAATGGCCTTGGCCCAGTAGACCTGAAGGAGCATCTCCACGCCCATCATTCTGCCCAGACACTGATGTCCAGCACCAAGGGCCTTCTGGTGGTTCCCTCACTGCGAGAAGCAAAGCGACAAGGAACCAGGCAGAGGGCCTTCTTGGTAGTGGCGCCCGCCCTGTGGAATGTCCTCCCATTAGATGTCAAAGAGATAAACAACTACCTGACATTTAGAAGACGGTAGCCCTGTTTAGGGATGTTTTTAATGTGTGACTTTTTAATGTATTTTTTTTTTTTGGAAGCCACCCAGAGTGGCTGGGGAAACCCAGCCAGATGGGCAGGGTACAAATATAGTAGTAGTATAGTACAGTGTTTCCCAACCGGTGTTCCGCGGCACACTAGTGTGCCGCCGGACGTTGCCTAGTGTGCCGTGGGAGGGAGGCGGGCGAGTCGGGCTAATCCTCCAACGAGCTCCACCTCCAGACCCATTGCTCAAATCCTTTAACCCAGGAGGGCGGGGAGGGGGGGGAGAAAGAGAAAAAAGAAAGGGTGGGAAAAAAGAAGGGGAAGAGAAAATATTTTTTTAAAAAAAGGAAAGAGAGGGAAAAAAGCGAGGGATGGAGGAAGGGGAATAAACAGAAGGGGAGGACAATGAAGAGGGGCGGGGCTTGGCAGGCAGCAGATAACTGGGGAGGGGGGCGCGGCTGGCGGCGGCTCAAGGCAGGAAGGGAGGAGCTGCCTTGCGGAGAGTCTTGGGCTGCAGAGATTTCCCGTTCAGGAGCGCGGGAGGCCACGCCGTGGATGGGAATCTCCTCCTCCTCTTCCTCCTCCTCCTCCAGGAGAGAGGGTGGTCCGCCCCACCGAGTCGGGCGTGCTCAAGCGTGGGAGCCTATAGTTAGAGCTCAGCTCCTTTTCTTGCCTTCCCCGCCCCCCCACGGAGCACATTTTCCTCGCCCCCCCCAACCCCCGCATGTAGAATAGAAGCCCTCCAGCCTCCACGGTGCACAAACTCTCCCCTCTGCAACGAAGGTGTTATGTACTGAGTCGAATAGGATCCAAACTGCAGCAGTCTGATTGGTCCTAGAACAATAGGCTCCAAAAGGCAGCAGTCTGATTGGTCCTAGAACAATAGGCTCCAAAAGGCAGCAGTCTGATTGGTCCTAGAACAATGCAGCAGTATGATTGGTTAGCAGGAACCACCCAATCATGCTCCAGATAGAAGTGAATCCACAACCTGATTGGCTTACAGTAGAATTCCGGAATTAGCCAATCATGTGCAGCCCATTGTGTAAATAATGTATATAAAGCAGATACTCTGAGGGGACATTCATTCATTCCTCCTCACCACTATGAGCTGAATAAAGAGCATGAAATCACTTTGCGACTCTGAGTATATTTCAGAAGCGCTTTGTTGCATATCTTTGGTGAGGTTTTTAGGCAGTCTTGGTGCACCTTAAATCAGCGCTAATTGCGCCTGGACGCAGTATTTACTTCCGCGTAGGCCCCCTCCCCCCCCCCCGGTAGCACCTGACGTTGCTATTCGTATCATCAGGTTTGTTTGTTGATAATTTAATTGTTTTAAAAGCATCATGCTAAAGAGCTCTCTCCCACCCCCAGACCCTTGGGCAAAACAGAAACACACACATACACAAACACAGAGATTGAGCCCTGCAGGTTTTATGAAATGAATGGATTCTGAATGCCTGTTTCAGTGGCTTGTCCGCCTTAGGCTGCTGGGCCAGACACCTGTTACACGGTGCAGTCCGTAAGCTGTGAGCGCTGCTACCTGCCGCCGAGACCACGTAACGACAGTCTTGAAAGACCTACATTGGCTCCCAGTACCTTTCCGAGCACAATTCAAAGTGTTGGTGCTGACCTTTAAAGCCCTAAGCGGTTTCGGTCCAGTATACCTGAAGTAGCGTCTCCGCCACCATCGTTCAGCCCAGACACTGAGATCCAGTGCCAAGGGCCTTCTGGCAATTCCCTCACTGTGAAAAGTGAGGTTACAGGGAACCAGGCAGAGGGCCTTCTCAGTAGTGGCGCCCGCCCTGTGGAATGCCCTCCCATCAGACATCAAAGAGATAACCATTACCTTCTATGCTGTTACTATTTTTTTATTTTTTTTTACATAAGTAAAAAGTGACCTTTCCCCATCTGGCATGGTGGTGTGCCTCGAGATTTTTTTCATGAAACAAGTGTGCCTTTGCCCAAAAAAGGTTGGGAAACACTGGTATAGTAGTAGTAGTACTTTGTAGGAATTGATATTCTTTATAGGTCTTTTAAATTTCTAATCTATCTATCTATCTATCCCCTCCCCCTTTTCCCTTTCTGTACTTCCCTATCCTTATAAAATTGAATATACCGGTATATATATATATATTTAAAATTTACGGCTCCACAGTTTTCTGGGTCACCCCATATTCATACAAACGCTATCTGAAATGGTTCTGCATTACCAAGAACATTGAATTAAAATGGCATTCATATCCATAGCTTCCACTGTGAAGAACAGCACCTGGAAATTTTTGATGCTGCTAAACCTCAAGAATATCCAAGGCAGAGATTGTGATGATCTTACCTGTGAATGTAAATTATCAAACCAACTAGGTGGAGACCACCAAAGTAACCATGAAAAACAATCACATGTCTTGCGTCAATTCAGCTACAAATGGTTTTGGGACAAAAGTTGGTTGCTTTGCGGGGGTGGTAATTATAAATGGAGGTTTAACTGCAAGTTTTCTTGCCAATAGATTTTGTCAGTGCAAACTTTGAAATAGGGGGTTTCCAACATGGTGCCCATGGGCATCATGGTGCCTGCTGACAGCTTTCCTGGAGTCTACCACGTGTTTTTAGAAAAAGAACAGGATTAGTGGTGAATTGTGCCCAGCATGACTTCAGATTGTTCATAGTACATTTGATTGACTGCAGGGGCATATGAAGGAGCAGCGGGGTGATGGTGCCCCAGGGTGCCATGCTGGGGGGAGAGTGACAGTACGGTCGCTGTACTGGCTGCGGCTTGTGCGTCGTCCGTGTGGGCTGCCGCTCTTGCGGCAACTGTACAGGAAGCCCCTCTCGCAGCGACTGTATGGGCAGTACGGGCAGCTGATCTCGCAGCGACTGTACAGGCTGGTGCTCGTGTAGCGTCCATACAGGCAGCCCCTCTCACGGCGGCCGTACAGGCTGTACGGGCAGCCGCTCTCCTGGCGACCATATGGGCTGCCATGCATGCACAGTCCGTACAGGACATTGTGTGCACACTCCTCATCCAGGACTTGTTACCATATTATAGCTGCCACAAAATCTATCGGCATGCCACCAGAACCAAGGAAGCCTTGCCAGTTGCAGCTCACACAGTTAAAATGAAATAAAAGACAGAAGAGTAGATCAGGAAGAAAGTTCCCCAGAGTGTAGGAAAAGATAACAGTAGCTCCAGCATCTGATTCAGTGCAGGCTGCTGAGGGATTGGACTCCTTAAGATCACCAACTGACTATGAGACACCTGGAAAGCACTCAGCCTCAAATGACCTCCACTCCAAAAAGTGGGAAAGAGGATTTAACAGTGACCAATATTGATTCTTTTGATAGCAGCCCCATATTCTCAACACAAAGTGAGAAGTGTTTGGACAAATCACTGATTTGTACATCAGTTCCCCCATGGCACAACTGTACCTTCCCCACACTCAGTCTACAAACCATGGGACTTGTGGGTTCAGTTGGCAACATCTGTGTGTATGACTATGACATAACCACACTGAAAGGATCAAACTGGATAAATGATCGCATAATAGATGCCTTTCTTGCCTCCAGGGTGATCATGGCCAAAGAGCTGGGTCACAATGGAACAATTTTCCCACTTACCGTACTTGCCACTTCATGCAGATATGTCAAAGATTGCCAGTGCAAGCTCTGAAGAACTGTTTGAGATTTGGAGTGCTAAAGAAAGATGTTTTGATTATTTCAGTAGATGACAGAGAAGTCCACTGGATACTGATAGTAATCATTTTTAAAAGGAAGACCGTGATCTATCTAGATTCCAAACACGGATTGAACCACTCTGTGATTGATGCAATAACATCCTTCTTAGCATGTCTGTATGAGATGCATTCAAAATATCCCTATAGTTTTGCGGACTGGTCATTTTTTACACCAACTGATATACCCAGGCAAGGTAATTCCAGTGACTACAGTCCTTTCACATGTACCATTGCCCATCTGATTGGTTCTGCTGCCCAATTACAGTTCATACAAAAGGATATGGCTGCCACTAGACCCTGGATTGCAAAAGAAATAATACAGTACAGTGGGAAAACCTATTTTGAAGGACAAGACAAATATTTTCAAGTGGAAATTGATGCTGTTCCTCCCAAGAAGAGACAAATATTGAAAGAGAGTCACATTACTGTGTCTCGATCATGCCCACTAACCTATTGCTCAGATATTTTACCTTCCTTGTTTGAAGGCTGCTGGTCACTATGTTTCTTGAAGGAAGAGTGCAGGAGGTCCAGTGGTGACCTAAGTATGGTTTACCGTGAAGGAAACTGCAAGGACTGGTACCACTGCTTTCGCATTGATTCAAAAGATCTTCCAGAGGTTTTCATGTGTCCAGACTGTCAATCCACTGTGGCCAAATAGATTTTGAAACTGCGAACTGTCATATTCCACAGGTTGGTATAATACAGCAAAATCCAAACATATAGTTTTCATCATCATGGCAGGGATGGTCCTTTTCCATCGAATTCTTATTTATGGAGTTGGTTTTTATATCCTGCTTTTCTCTACTTGAAGGAGTCTCAAAGTGGCTAAAAATCTCCTTTCCCTTCCACCCCCACAACAGACACCTTGTGAGGTAGGTGGGGCTGAGAGAGTTCAGAGAGAAGTGTGACTGGCCCAAGGTCACCCAGCAGCCTGCATTTGGAGGAGCGGGGAAGCGAACCCAGCTCACCAGATTAGAGTCCACCGCTCTTAACCACTACACCACAGAAACGTATCTCTTAAAATTCTGGAGCAAGCTGTTCAGTTCAGCCTCATAGTGATACTGATTTGTGGAGGGAAGGTAGGTGATGAGCAAGATCTTTTCCCATTTCCCAACACAGAGACCATAGAGCAGTTTCTTTTGGGGGTTGAACCTGCAGAGTGTTTCTGTTCAGAATTTCCGTGGCAGAAATTGGCTAAGTGCCTTTATAAACATTCAGCTTCTCAAATAGAACTCCATCACGAAACTTTCAGGTGTAGCTGTTGGAGGTGGAGGGCAGAGAAGGTGCTAGTCCTTACCTCCCTCCTCCCAGCCCCATGATCTGTTGCCCAATGGGCTGAATTTCAGGGCTTTTGCATGTAAAGGGCAAGTTTGTTCTTTACTTGTTTAGATCTTTAAACTTGGGAACAGATATTTGGTTCCATGACCAAAATGACCAAAAGGGTCAGCTTCTAGAGGACTGGAAAGATCATGATTGTACTTCCCCTACCCTCAGCCCTAACTCCGTTGAGTATTTTTTGTTATGAGACTGAGTGTTTGGGGCTGATGCTGTAGCATTCTTGTCTGGGGGCTTGATGGAAAAACAGAAAAGTGACCCTCACCTAACTCTCCAATGCCCTTCAGCAAGAATGCTGTAGGAAATATTGCTAAGCCCAAAGGGAGGCAAGAATTTGAGTCAGCTCACCCTGTTAATGGAAGAGCAAAAGCTATGCGTGTGTCATTCTCAATCAGTCTACTTTCAGGACTGATTTTAGAACCCTCTTATATCAGGCCACATGGTGACTGGAGGTGGCCCCATCATGCAAACATGACTATCCACACAGGGACCATCTATTTTTATTTTTTTCTGATACTGGATTTTAAGTTACAGTTACATCTTTTAAAACAGCTGTCAGTATATCACACTGTATTCCACTTGCCTTCCAAAGGAATACGTGGCTCTCCCCACATAGCGGGTTAGGTTGAGACTGCTGATCCAAAGTGATCAGTAATTTTTACGGTAATTACAATCCTGCTTTCCCTTGTACCAGCTTACCTTGACTTCAGTAAGGTCTTTGAAAAGGTCCCCCATAATATTATTGCAAAAAAGCTAGTAAAATGTGGGCTAGACAAAGCTACTGTTAGGTGGATTTGTAATTGGTTGATGGGCTGAACCCAAAGAGTGCTCATCAGTGGCTCCCCTTCATCCTTGAAAAAAATGACTATTGGGGTTCCACAAGGTTCTGTCCTGGGCCTGGTGCTATTCAATATTTTTATAAATGATTTGGATGATGGAATAGAGGGCATGCTAATCAAATTTGCAAATGACTGCAAACTGGGAGGGGTTGCTAATACACCAGAGGACAGAGTCAGAATTCAAAATGACCTGAATAGCCTAGAGAGCTGGGCCAAAACCAACAATATGGAGTTCAATAGGGAGAAATGTAAGGTACTCCACCTGGATAGAAAAAATGAAATGCACAGGTGGGGGACACTTGGCTTGACAACAGTACCTGTGAAAGGGATCTGGGAGTCTTAGTCGACCACAAGCTGAATATGAGTCAACAGTCTGATGTGGCAGCTAAGAATGCCAATGCGATTCTGGGCTGCATCAATAGGAGTATAGTGTCTAGATCAAGTGAAGGAATGCTACCACACTATTCTGGTTGGTCAGACCACACCTGAAATACTGTGTCCAGTTCTGGGCACCACAGTTAAAGAAGGATATTGTCAAACTGGAGCATGTCCAGAGGAGGGTGACCAAAATGTAAAAGGTCTGGAATCCAAGCCCTATGAGGAGAGACTTAGGGAGCTGGATTTGTTTAATCTAGAGAAGAGAAGATTAAGGAGTGACATGATAGTCATGTTTAAATATTTGAAGGGATGTCATGTTGAAGAGGGAGCAAGCTTGTTTTCTGCTGTTCTAGAGACTAGGATGCAGAATAATGGATTCAAACTATGGGAAAAGAGATTCCACCCAGGCGCCGTAATCCAGTCAGGGAAAAAGGGAGGCATACTATGTTTAGGGCACCGTTTCCAGCCCCTTCCCCTTTTCGGGGTGAGCATAGTGGATCCTAAAAAGGGCTGCTCAGTTATGGATACAGCTGCTGAGCTGCTCAACTGCCTCATTCCTTGAGTCAGAACGACTGAATCTGTATCCACCGCACATGTGTCGGTTCATGACTAGGGGCTTCACATTCCTGCCCCCGTAGCCATTTAGTGATCGCCATGGGGGATGGTTTGGGGGGGTTAGGTTGGGTTTTTGGAAGACGCCTGTGCGTGAATTTGTTTTATGTGTGTAGATCAGTGCACGCTGACCAACGCACAGTCTTCGCAGTAGGGCTCTGTTCTGATGGCATGAGTAGTCACGACGAACTGGTGGATCCTATCTGCTGCAGCCTTCATCCACCTTCAGAAACGTTGTAACACACTGCTTGTTATCACCCGACTGTTCTGCCGTTGAGGACTTCTTGGATCATTCTTTGTCTAGCTCCTTCCCTGTTATGTACTAAGCTTGGATCCTAGAACAATAGGCAAGTAGGATCCTAGAATACAAGAACTGATTGGCTTGCAGGAAAAGACCAATCAGGCTCCAGGAGGGAAGCAGAATCAGCCAGTCAGACGGGACTCATTGTGTAAATAATGTATATAAAAGCCTGAGGTTTGGGGGGAAATTCAGTCACTGTTTTACAAGCTGCAATAAAGAGCATGAAATCACTACAGGACTCTGAGCATATTTAATTTTCTTTGACCTTACCACCTTGGGTGACCCTGCTGGGAGTACGAGATTCCCAATGGCTTTGCTCACAAGGGTCATAGGAATGTGCAAGCCCACTCACCATGACAAGTGAGAGAACCGAGATAGATTGCACTGAGCCCTGGTCTCATTAGACAAAGCATTCCACCAAAAAGGCTCTGGCTCTGGTTGAGGACAGCTGGATATGTTTTGGGCCAGGGACCACCAGTAGGTTGCTGTTAGATGAGCGTCACACTCATGGGGGTTGTATTGGAAGATAATTCCCACAGATAAGAAAGGTCACAGACTGTTTAGAGGTTTAAAGATTAGCACAAAAACATTGAACCTGATTTGATACTCCAACTGGAGCCAATCCAGCTGATGAACAACCAATTGAATGTGGGCTCTCCACAAAGTCCAAGTAAGAACTCATGCATCTGCATTTTAGACCATTTGGAGTTTCTGGAGCAGTCTCAAGGGTAGCCCTGCATATCTCTCTCTCTCTCTCTCATTTATACCCTGCCCTCCCCGGCTCAGGTGTACAGCAAGTTAAAGTAGTCTAGTCTGCAGGTGACTACTGCATGGATCACCATGGCTAGGTTCGAAAGGGACAGGTACGGTACAGATCGCCTAACCTGACATAGATTCAAAAATTCCAGTTTGGCTAAATTTGTGACCAATGCCTCCATAGAGACAGAAGCATCCAGGATCACACCGGGACTCCTGATGGCAGCTACAGGTGACTATTGCACCCCATGAAGAGCTGGGAGCTGGCAAACCAAACTGAAATTATTCTGGCCCAGCCATTGGATGCC
This sequence comes from Podarcis melisellensis, assembly GCF_964234715.1. Taxonomy (NCBI): domain Eukaryota; kingdom Metazoa; phylum Chordata; class Lepidosauria; order Squamata; family Lacertidae; genus Podarcis; species Podarcis melisellensis. The sequence goes on from NC_138535.1 coordinate 12,355,146, forward strand.
CATCTTTTATGGATAGAGATTCAGCCGACTCCATTTCCTCCATCCCAGCACACCCACCTAAAAATTGGCCAATATATCCGGGGTAGCATTTGGCCAGGGCCATGAAGCAGTAGATCCATGATGTTTGTGGTCAGATCTGTAGTTATGTACAAGATATTTGAATAAAAGGTGAATTTGGGGTTCCCCAATGCAAAAAGTGTGATGATCCATGAGGATCCGTGCTTCAAAACCACATTTTTGGGCTACGGTTTTGCCAGGAAGCCATGGATCCGTGATTTTTGTGGTGCAGGCTGTGCCCCTGGCCATGATGTGTGATTTGATGGTGAGTTTGGTCTGATCTAGTGCAAAAAGCTTGAGGACCCATGAGGATCCGTGCTTCAAAACCACGTTTTTGGGCCACGGTATGGCCAGGAAGCCGTGAATCCGTGATTTTTGTGGTGGATGCTGTGCGCCTGGCCATGATATGTGATTTGACAGTGAGTTTGGGTTGGCCCAATGCAAAAAGTGTGAGGATCCATGAGGATCCATGCTTCAAAACCACGTTTTGGGGCCACGGTATGGCCAGGAAGCCGTGGATCCGTGATTTTTTGGTGGATGCTGTGCCCATGGCCATGATGTTTGATCTAAAGGTGACTTTGGGTTGGCCCAATGCAAAAATCATGAACATCCATGAGGATCCCTGCTTCGGAACCATGTTTTTGGGCCACGGTATGGCCAGACAGGCGTGGATCCGAGTTTTTTGATGATGTGTGATTTGACGGTGAGTTTGGGGTAGCCCAATGCAAAAAGCGTGAGAATCCATGAGGATCCATGCTTTAAAACCACGTTTTTGGGCCATGGAGTGGCCAGGAAGCCGTGGATCCGTGATTTTTGTGGTGCAGGCTGTGCCCCTGGCCATGATGTGTGATTTGATGGTGAGTTTGGGTTGGCCCAATGCAAAAAGCGTGAGGATCCATGAGGATCCATGCTTCGAAACCACGTTTTTGGGCCATGCCGTTGCCAGATAACCGTGGATCTCAGTTTTTTGTGAAGGATGCTTTGCCCCTGGACATGATGTGTGATTTGACAGTGAGTTTGGGTTGGCCCAATGCAAAAAGCGTGAGGATCCGTGCTTCAAAACCACGTTTTTGGGCCATGGAGTGTCCAGGAAGCCATGGATCCGTGATTTTTGTGGTGCAGGCTGTGCCCCTGGCCATGATGTGTGATTTGACAGTGAGTTTGGGGTAGCCAAATGCAAAAAGCATGAGGATCCATGAGGATCCGTGCTTGAAAACCACGTTTTTGGGCCATAGAGTGGCCAGGAAGCCGTGGATCCGAGTATTTTTTGGTGTAAGCTGTGCCCCTGGGAATGATGTGTGATTTGACGGTGAGTTTGGGTTGGCCCAATGCAAAAAGCGTGAGGATCCATGAGGATCCGTGCTTGAAAACCACGTTTTTGGGCTACAGAGTGGCCAGGAAGCCGTGGATCCGAGTTTTTTGTGGTGTAAGCTGTGCCCCTGGGAATGATGTGTGATTTGACGGTGAGTTTAGGGTAGCCCAATGCAAAAAACGTGAGGATCCATGAGGATCCGTGCTTCAAAACCACGTTTTTGGGCCATGGAGTGTCCAGGAAGCCGTGGATCCGAGTTGTTTGTGGTGCAGGCTGTGCCTCCGGACATGATGTGTGATTTGACAGTGAGTTTGGGTTGGCCCAATGCAAAAAGCGTGAGGATCCATGAGGATCCGTGCTTCAAAACCACGTTTTTGGGCCATGCCGTTGCCAGATAACCGTGGATCTCAGTTTTTTGTGGTGGATGCTTTGCCCCTGGACATGATGTGTGATTTGACAGTGAGTTTGGGTTGGCCCAATGCAAAAAGCGTGAGGATCCATGAGGATCCGTGCTTGAAAACCACGTTTTTGGACCATGGAGTGGCCAGGAAGCCGTGGATCCGTGATTTTTGTGGTGCAGGCTGTGCCCCTGGAAATCATGTGTGATTTGACGGTGAGTTTGGGTTGGCCCAATGCAAAAAGCATGAGGATCCATGAGGATCCATGCTTCGAAACCACGTTTTGGGCTATGCCGTTGCCAGATAAACGTGGATCTCAGTGTTTTGTGGTGGATGCTGTGCCCCTGGACATGATGTGTGATTTGACAGTGAGTTTGGGGTATCCATGCTTCAAAACCACGTTTTTGGGCCATGGAGTGGCCAGGAAGCCGTGGATCCGAGTTTTTTGTGTTGCATGCTGTGCTCCTGGCCATGATGTTTGATCTGATGGTGACTTTCGGCTGATCTAGTGCAAAAATCATGAGGATCCATTAGGATCTGTGCTTCGGAACCACGTTTTTGGGCCACAGTATGGCCAGGCAGGAGTGGATCCGAGTTTTCTGTGGTGTAGGCTGTGACTTTGGGTTTGCCCAATGCAAAAGTGTGAGGATCCATGAGGATCCGTGCTTGAAAACCACATTTTTGGGTCACGGTATGGCCAGGAAGCCATGGACCCGTGATTTCTGTGGTGGATGCTGTGCCCCTGGACATGATGTGTAATTTGACAGTGAGTTTGGGCTGATCTAGTGCAAAAATCATTAGGATTCATGAGGATCCGTGTTTTTTAACCATGTTTTTGCACCATTGCGGCACCACGAAACAGTGGATGCGTGATTTTTTGGTTCCTCCTACAGACTAAGATGTGGTCTATAGTAGCATGGTGTTTTTATTTTGTTTCAATATAAAAATCATATGAATTCATGAGGATCCGTGCCTCGGATCCATGTTTTTGTGGTGCTGCAGCGCGGCAAAGTGTTGGATCCATGTTTTTTATAGTCCAGTTTGTAGGCGTGCCTTCTAGGTGTGATTTGACATTGCATTTGTTGGAATTATTTTTTAAAAAGTGGAGGATCCATGAGGATCCGTGTAGATCCGCCTTTTACGGAGACCCTCCATTAACTTTGCTAACTCTGCATAGTTCACCAACTTCTCCGGTCTTCCAATTTTGAGCTATTAAAATTCTTGCAGCTGTTGTAGTGTACATGAATAATGTCTTTTTTTTCTTTTGGCAGATCCTGTCCTAAAATACCTAACTGTAGATCTTCTTTCCTCCCCCCCCCCCTTCCCATGCCTTATTGTCCATAATTGCATCGGTACATCAAAGACATATCTTCATTATTGCCCGTCAATCAAACTTGTCGAAAATAAGAATCCAACGAAAGAATGTTTCCACATTGGAAAAGTGACCATGCTCCTTCTAGGACAAGATGGATTCCAAAACCAGTTGAATATGCGGAGTTGTTGGACAATTTGTCAGGGAAAAATGAAAAAAAAATATTTTTTTAAATAAATTTTTATTGAAGTTTCCACAAATTTTTATCACAACAAAGAAAAAACACAATAACAAACAGAAAAGAAAAAAGACAAAATAGAAAATACAAACAGAAAACACGTATAGATTCAATTTTTACTTTCTTATAGCTTACTTTCTCGACTTCCTCATACCTCCCATTTCTGTATTCTAGTTTCTGATTAATTTGTCAGCAAATCCTTCCCTTACTTTTAGTTTAATTTTAATGTTATTCATTTACTTTAAATTATCCCTTACCGCTATTAACTCCTTATTTTATAATCCAGCGTCATTTTAACAATCATTAATTTTACAGTATTTCTTTAGATAATCCTTGAATTTTTTCCAATCTTCTTCCGCCGCTTCTCTTCCCTGGTTTCGGATTCTGCTCGTCATCTCTGCCAAACCCATATAGTCTATCACCTTCATCTGCCATTCTTCCACGGTGGGTAGATCTTGCATCTTCCAGTACTTTGCGATGAGTATTCTTGCCGCTGTTGTAGCATACATAAAGAAAGTTCTGTCCTTCTTTAACACCAATTGGCCAACTATGCCCAGGAGAAAGGCCTCTGGTTTCTTAGGGAAAGTGTACTTAAGTACCTTTTTCAGTTCATTATAGATCATTTCCCAGAAAGCCTTACTCCTTGGGCACATCCACCAAAGGTGGAAGAATGTTCCTTCAGTTTCTTTACATTTCCAACATTTATTGTCGGGCAAATGATAGATTTTTGCAAGCTTGACCGGGGTCATGTACCACCTGTAAATCATTTTCATAATATTCTCTCTTAGGGCATTACATGCCGTAAATTTCATACCGGTGGTCCACAACCTTTCCCAGTCAGCAAACATAATGTTATGACCAATGTCCTGAGCCCACTTAATCATTGCAGATTTAACCATTTCATCTTGTGTATTCCATTCCAACAGCAAGTTATACATTCTTGCCAAATTCTTAGTACTGGGTTCTAACAGTTCAGTCTCTAATTTTGATTTTTCCACCTGGAAGCCAATTTTCCTGTCCATTTTAAAAACTTCCATTATTTGATAATAATGAAGCCAGTCTCTCACTTTCCCTTTTAGCTTCTCAAAACTTTGTAATTTTAATCTGTCCCCTTCTTGTTCCAAAATCTCCCCATATCTCGGCCATTTGGCCTCCATATTAAGTTTTTTAGAGGCCTTTGCCTTCATTGGCGACAACCACCTTGGAGTTTTGCTTTCCAGCAAATCTTTATATCTAGTCCAGACATTATATAATGCTTTCCTGACAATATGGTTTTTGAAACCTTTATGAGCTTTAACCTTGTCGTACCACAGATATGCATGCCACCCAAAAATATTGTTAAAACCTTCTAAGTCCAAAATGTCAGTGTTCTCAAGAAGTAGCCAATCTTTCAACCAGCAGAAAGCTGCTGATTCATAGTAAAGTTTAAGGTCTGGCAGGGCAAATCCGCCCCTTTCTTTTATATCAGTTAATATCTTAAATTTTATTCTCGGCTTCTTGCCCTGCCAGACAAATTTAGAAATACCTTTCTGCCACTTCTTGAAACAATCCATCCTGTCCAATATTTGCAATGTTTGGAACAAAAACAACATTCTAGGCAATACATTCATCTTTATAACTGCAATTCTACCCAACAAGGAAAGCTTCATATTTGACCAGATTTCCAAATCTTTTTTCACTTCAGTCCAAGATTTCTCATAATTGTCTTTAAATAAGTTCACATTTTTAGATGTCATATTTATCCCCAAATATTTCACTTTCTTAACCACAGTTAACCCTGTCTCATTCTGAAGCCTTTCTTTTTCAAATGATGTTAAATTTTTCTCCAATACCTTCGTCTTAGATTTATTCAGTTTAAATCCTGCTACCTGACCAAACTCTTGAATTAGTTCTAAAACTCTTTTTGTACTAGATTCAGGCTCTTGTAATGTAAGTACTAAGTCATCTGCAAATGCTCTCAATTTATACTGTTTCGCTCCGACCTGCACTCCTTTAACCAACTGGTCCTTCCTAATCATGTTCAGCAAAACCTCCAGGACCGATATAAAAAGTAGTGGAGAGATTGGGCACCCCTGACGTGTCCCTTTTTCTATCTTAAATTCTTCTGTAATCACATTGTTCACAATAAGTTTTGCTTTTTGTTTAGAATATATCACACCTATACCGTTTTCAAACCCTTGGCCTACCCCCATCTTCCGGAGATTCTTCATCATAAAACTCCAAGAAATATTGTCAAAGGCTTTCTCGGCGTCCACAAATATCAAAACTGCTTTGGTGTTAATGTTCACTTCCAACATTTCCAAAATATCAACTATATTCCTTACGTTATCTGATAAATGTCTTCTCGGGAGAAAGCCTGCTTGATCTCTGTGAATCTCCTCCATCAAAACTATTTTCAACCTTTTTGCTAAAATGTCAGCAAAAATTTTGTAATCCACATTTAGTAAGGAAATAGGGCGGTAGTTTTTAAGTTGAGTCTTTTCCGTCTCTGTCTTCGGTATAAGTGTGATGTAGGCCTCTTTCCATGTATCTGGTGCCCTTTTTCCCTCCATAATTTCGTTGCAAACTTCCTTCAAAGGTTGTATTAACCACTCTTTCAAAACCTTATAGTATCTGGAAGTCAATCCGTCCAGTCCTGGAGATTTGCCCAATGTCATATTTTGAATGGCACCTTCTATTTCTTGCTCTGTTATTTCCTGGTTCAAAATTCTTTTACTTTCCTGTGAGATCTTTCTCAGTCCATTTTTTCCCAAAAACAGTTCTATATCTGTAACTTTCTGCGGCCCTTGTGTATACAATTGTCTAAAATATCTCTGGAAACAGTCCCTAATTTCTGTTGGTTTGTAAATGTTCTTTCCATCCACTTCTAAATTTGTGACCGTATTCAATTTTTGTCTCTTCTTTATTTGCCAAACCAGCAATTTTCCACATTTATCTGCTGATTCAAAAGTCTTTTGTCTCATTTGCTTAATTTTCCATTCTATTTCTTGGTTCATCAACTCCATATATTGTGTCTGATATAATTTAATTTCTTTCAGAATGTCCTGTGATTTTGGTTTTGATCTTAATTTCCTTTCTCCATCTTTTATTTTCTCCAAAAAATTTTCTTTCTTTTCGTTCTGGCTTTTCTTTTTAATTGCATTCTGTTGTATCAAGAATCCTCTTATAACTGCTTTACTTGCGTCTCAGATTATTCTTTTTTCTACACTGGTCCTCATGTTAATTTCAAAATAGTCCTTTAAAGTTTTCTGGGCCTTTTTACAAAATTCTTCATCCCTAAATAAGGTGTCATTCATCCTCCATCTGAAGGTGCCAGTTGTTGTTAACTTCATCACCATCTTTACCGCGTTATGGTCGGAGCAAGTTTTTGGGCAGATTTCCACTTTTTTTATCCTAGGCGCCATTCCTCTAGTAATCCAAATTTGGTCAATTCTAGTCCATGTCATTTTGGCTTCAGAAAAGAGGGTTGCCTCTCTTTCAAGTGGGTGTTTTATCCTCCAAATGTCAACCAGATCCATATTGTCAGTCATTTCAAAAAAAAATTTGGGTAGTCTTCCATCTTTTGTAACTATCTGTCTTTGGGCTTTGTCCATATTAGTTGATGCTACTCCATTCATGTCTCCCATCAAAATTAAATTTATGTCCATATAGTCCGTCAAAGTCTCATGCAACTTCTTAAAGAATTCCACTTTCCCCTCGTTTGGTGCGTAAATTCCCACGATCAAAAATTTCTCTCCTTGAACTTGAATTTCAATTGCCAAATACCTTCCTTGATCATCTTTAAAAATTAATTTCGGTTGCAATTTTTCCTTTGCATAAATCACCACTCCTCTTTTTTTAACTCTGTCTAAGGAAATAAATTCTTGACCCAATCTTTTATTAATAAGTAATTTCCTATGTGACCTCGTCACATGTGTCTCTTGTAAACAAATCAAGTCCAATTGCTCTTTTTTTAATATATGAAAAACACTTTTTCTCTTTCGGGGAATGTTCAAACCGTTACAGTTCCAACTTAAAAGTTGCAGAGCCATGATGGGATTATTTGTCTTCTCCTCCTACTGCTCCGAGTAGCTCTTCTTCTTCTGTCGGTGGTGTCCGTTTATATGGTAGCTTGTCTTTGTCCAGAATTCCTCCTCCTGGATGATCTTGCCCTGGTTCCACCCCCTTGTAAAGATCCTCTTCGTGTTCCTCTAGAAACTTGTCTTTATCCTCCACAGTCTTTATTTTCCTTTTCTTTCCCTTGTACTTGAAAGATAGGCCTTTTAGTTGATTTGCTTTATAATTTTGTATTAATGGGTGATGAAGAATCTTTTCTTTATTTCAATTAAGCAATTTTTTTTTTAAAAAAAAGAATATAAATCTTAGAAAGATTCCCCCCCAAAGCATTTTATTTTAAAAATCCGATTTATTTATTTTTAAAAATCCGATTAAAAAAATAAAATAAAATCCGATTTAAATAAAATAAACCCGATTTTTTAATTTTTTTTAAAATGATCATTAATGTTTATCCACCCTGATTACACATTTTTATTTGCTGCAAGTCACTTGGAGACCTTCAGGAGACAAGCGACTAATAATAATACCTTGAAAAATCAAAGGCACGTGCAAAAGAACGAACGAGGACTCGAACTCGCAGCCCTGAAAAGGAATCATGACGCTTCTTCCAGCGGCCCCGGCCTCTCACCGCAGAAGCCACTTTCTGGATTGGCCCGTAGAGGGATGTCAAAATAGAGCAGCAAATCACTCTGCGGTAAAGCGCTTGCCCCGCCCTCAATGGGCGGAGCGGCAAGGGAGAGCCGCGGTGACGAAATCATGAGGCTCGCCTTCCCCCCGCCCGGACTTTTTCCCTTTTGCCCCGCCCTCTATTCGGTTGAGCATGCGCAATCGTCGTCGGGAGCAGCTCCGGCCAGATGCACGCACGCGTAGAGGCCGACATGCGCAGGAGCAGCGGGACGCATGCGTGAAGGGGCGGCGATTCAACAGCCCGCGCATGCGCATCGCCTACCGGCTTGCCAGCCTCCAATGCCGTGCTTCGGCGAGACGCACGCACGCGCAGAGGCCGACGTGCGCATGCGTGAAGGGCCTGCCCGCCGTTTCCCTTCCTTTCGCCCAGCAGCCGGGCGATCCAGTTGTCAGCGCTTGCGCAACGCTTACCGGCTGGCCAGCCTCTGCCTGAGGAGACGCTCCGACGCCGCTCCTGAGGCGAAGGTGCGGCGGCGGTGACGACGGGCTGGAGCAGGAGCCTCCTCCGCCGGGCAAGTTCCATGCTTCTCCCGTCACAGCTGGGAGGCCAGGCCTGAGGAGCAGCAGCCGAGGCCGCCCTCAGTGAGCAGGCCCGCCGCCGCCATGGCCCAGGTCGAGAAGATGGAGTTGGACCTGGAGCTGCCGCCGGCCGGGAGTGAGGGGGGCGGCCTGAGGCGCTTCAATAGTGCCCCACTCATCCACGGGCTCAGGTGAGGAACGGGCCCTCCCGCTGCTCGGGGATTACAACTCCGATCATTCCTACCGCACGTGACCGGTGGTCAGGGATGATGGGAATCGTAGTCCTCGAACAGCTGGAGGGCCGAGTTTGCGTCTAGTTCAACCGGTATCCCAAGAAATGGGGCACTGCGCCATGAAGGCAGGGGGCGCCTTCTCCTCTTGCGCCTGGTCATTCGCAGGAGGAGGAATAATAATAATGATAATAATAATTAAAAAAAAATTGTATCCCGCCCTCCCTGGCCGAGGCCGGGCTCAGAGTGTCTAACATCATATAAACAACACAATGTGCATAAAAACAGACATCAATCTTAAATCTAAAATAAATCTTAAAATTAATTCAGACAAGTTAAAATCTGGGCAGGTGGTGATTATCAGGTTGGAATTGAGAGTGGTTAATACTTGCCAAGACCAACTGTTTCCACTGTTTAAAATAATAGTTATTATTTCAAAAAGGGCATTGGGGTCGGTAGGAACAGAAAGGAGGCATCACCCCCCCCCCCCGAGGTACTGTCACCCTTTTGGCCCTCCAGCTTCTTTGGGACTGCAATTCCCATTATCCCTGACCGCTGGTCCTGTGAGCTAGGGGTGATGGGAGTTGTAGTCCCAAAGACGGCTGGAGGGCCAAGTTTGGCCATGCCTTCTCGAAATGAATGGGCGCGCAGAGACTCGAGCAGACCAAGATCCCTCTTGTGCGACGAAGCCGAACTTGAGGTTGGTGTGGGTATTATGAGACGTATAGGATGCCCAACTACTGCGCTTGCAGACCCAGAGCAGAAATGTGAAAATTGTTTATAGGCACCTTGCTTGTATATATCCCGTATCTTTTGCTCTATAGGACACACTTTTTCCCCTCCAAAAATTGAGGGGAAATGTGTGTGCGTCCTATGGAGCGAATGCAGGCTCCTTGGCTTCAGCGATAGCAACGTTAAGCCTCCGAAGTGCAGAGGGAGCGTTCCCTCCGCACTCCGGAGGCTTCGCGTTGCTTTCGCTGAAGCCTGGAGAGCGAGAGGCGTCGGTGGGCACCGACCCCTCTCGCTCTCCAGGCTTCAGGGATAGCTGCCTGAAGGCCTTCGGAGCGCAGCGCAAGTTCCCGCTGCATTCTGGAGGCTTCAGGTTCCTTTCACTGAAGCCAGGAGAGTCTTGCTCTCCCGGCTTCAGCAAAAGGAACCCGAAGCCTGAGGAGCGCAGTGGGAACTTGCGCTGCGCTCCTAAGGCTTCAGGGATAGCCGTGCGCAGCTCCTTTGGCAGGGAGAGGCTGCACGGGGCTAAAGAGGAAGCCAAAACCGAGCGGGATCTATTCCGCTCGCTGTCTTGGCTTGTGCCATAGCCATGTGCAACCCCTCCGGCAGGGAGAGGTTGCGCTGGGCTAAAGAGGAAGCCAAAACAGCAAGCAGGATTCATTCCGCTCGCTGTCTTGGCTTATGCCATAGCTGAGCGCAACCCCTCCGGCAGGGAGAAGCTGCTCAGGGCAATGGCTTCTTTAGCCCCGTGCAGCCTCTCCTGGCTGGAGAGGTTGCGCGCAGCTAAAGAGGAAGCTTGTGCCATAGCCGCATGCAACCCCTCCGGCAGGGAGAGGTTGCAGGCAGCCTGTACACTGCTCTTTGGGGCTGGGGGAAAATATTTTCCCCCCTTGATTTCCCCCTCTAAAAACTAGGTGCCCCCTATGGTCCGGTGTGCCTTATGGAGCGAAAAATACCGTGTATATGCGATGGAAGGCTTAAAAGTGGTTTTTGCGCCAGGTGAGCTGGGGGTTCCCCCGGAGGAAAAGCAGGGTGGATTTGATTTAAATCCTCTTTTTTTTTTTACAGAAATGTTCAACCTTGCTGAAATCTTCTTCATATTGACAACCAGAGGAAGGTTTCGTTTTTGGAAGAATAAATTTTCAGAATAGTTTTTACAGTTACATCAAAAATGACTGATTTGGTTATACTATTAGAAATACATACAGATAATTGTGAAATTATTGTTTCTATTTGGACACTGTACTTGATTGGAAGGAGAAAAATAATCATTTCCTTCATAACAATTTAAACAATTTATTTCACTAAAACAATAACATGATAAACATGATGGGCCATGCCTGGTTTAAAGCATACAGTTAAAACACAAATAAAGGATCTGGAGAGCACATTGGAATGTTGTTCTACTTTATGCTACCTAAGGTCACAGGGAACTGGTATCCTATAGACCAGCGATGGCCAAACTCGGCCCTCCAGCTGTTTTGGGACTACAACTCCCATCATCCCTAGCTAACAGGACCAGTGGTCAGGGATGACGGGAGTTGTAGTCCTAAAACAGCTGGGGGGCCGAGTTTGGCCACCACTGCTGTAGACGTCTGTTACAATGGGCAATTAACCTGTTGATATCAGTGGGGTTCCTGTTTTGGACTGGGCCTGTTGAATGGCCTCATTCGTAATAATTTCAAACGGAGGGCTTCTTGTTTCACAGCTCATACTCTTAGCCAACATACTGCTATTCCACTAGTAATTAATAATGCTAATAATTTATTATTTATACCCCGCCCATCTGGCTGGGCTTCCCCAGACACTCTGGGTGTCTTCCAACCGAATATTAAAAACACAAGACAGCATCAAGCATTAAAAAACTTCCCTAAACAGGGCTGCCTTCAGATGTCTTTTAAAAGTCAGATAGTTGTTTATTTCGTTGAGGGAGGGCGTTCCACAGGACGAGAGCCACTAGCGAGAAGGCCCTCTGCCTGGTTTCCTGTAACTTCATTTCTCGCAGGGAGGGATCCGCGAGAAGGCCCTCGGTGCTGGACCTCAGTGTCTGGGTGGAACGGTGGGCTGGAGACGCTCCTTTGGGTATACAGGATCGAGGCTGTTTAGGGCTTTCAAGGTCAGCACCGACACTTTGGATTATGCCTGGAAACGTCCTGGGAGCCAATGCATATCTCTCAGGACCATTGTTATATGGTCTTGGTACGGTTTTATTTTACAGAAAGGTTCAACCTTGCTAGCATCCTAATTATACTGACACACAGAAGTAGGTTTCCTTTTGGGAACAATTAAGTCCTTTATTTACACAAAGGTTCAGCCTCGCTGGCATCCCCTTAACACACTTTGAATTGTGCCTGGAAACGTCCTGGGAGCCAATGCAGGTTTCTCAGGACCGGTGTTGTATGGTCTTGGTGGCCGCTCCCAGTCCCCAATCTAGCTGCTGCATTCTGGATTGATTACAGTTTCCGGGTCACCTTCAAAGGCATCCCCACATAGAGCGCATGGCAGCAGTGTGGCCAGGATCCAAAGTGCTACAGGTGGTATTGTGCTAGCTGTGCATGGGAGCTACATATTTGTATAGAGCTAGCAATATGTGTGGCACATTTCAGAACAAACCAAGCAGCCTCTTCCAAAATTGATAGCCGACATTCGGATGGGAGAGAAGAGGGTGGGAAGGGAAGAGTAGTCAATCAGGAATTTAGAATCGTATGTAAGACAGCTGCATAACGTAACAGATGCTTTCGCTTCTTTCAGTGACAATTCCCAGGTCTTTCAGCCTCACGTCTTGCACACCCGCTGGAACAGCACAATGGTCGTGAACCGGCACAGCATGGTAAGCACTGGTGAGGTACAAAGCGCATTCGAACCCCAAGGGTTTGTGGAAGAGGGAGGCTGTGTGGGAGCCTGACAGACAGGCGGCGAAAGCCCCGTTGCATTTCCATCAAAGCTGAATTGGTGGTTGTGCTGTCAGCCCTTGACTAATATTATTTCATGCATATCAGTTGATATCTTGACCCTCCTCCATGAAAATAGCTGTTTACTTGGCCGTTTTCCTATGTCGTGAAGGCTGAAATTTCAATTCAGTGGAGCAGGGTCAAGATATTAACTGATATGCATGAAATGTCAGAGATAGCTATATAATCCCTAGTGTAGTAACATAAGACCTTTGGAGCAGGCATTTTTTAAAAAAAAGTTTTTTATGAACCGCCCTAATCAGAGAACCACTTTTTGAGGTGGCAAAAGTGATGTCTTCAATTTCCAGCTCCTGCCAGCCAACTCCATAAGGAGGAGGCCATAAGGCATCATCATCAGTTATCCTCTTAATTTGTATTTATTTTTGTTCAAATTTTATTCATTTTCAATCACAATCTTCCAATTAATGACAAATCAAATCAAACCAATCCAGATTACAGTAATAGCAGTGCACCAATTATATATTCCAATTGTAAAAAAAATTTAAAAATTGGGACTTCTGTGTTCCAGATGTCTGGAGATAACCGTCCTCATTCACATCTCTGCATTTCCGGCTATTGTTCAAATTCCATACTAATATTATCCACCCTCATTCTGAATCAGATCAGTTGTCGTTTCTGTGGCTCACATCTTCTGTAGCAAAGCTTTTATGCATATGTATTATGCATATTGTATTTTTTCTGTGATGTTAACCGCTCTGAGCCTGGCTCCGGCCGTGAGGATTCTCCTGATCCTCAGATCCCAAAGGTGTAGGTACAGGCGATGCCCCAGACCCTGGAAGTCTTTCAATCCCTTTCTGAAGGTCCTCTCCGTAAGCACTCAAAATTTTTTCTTTGTCCTCGGCTGTTTTAATTTTCACCTTCTTCCCTCTGAATGTAAAAGATAGTCCTTGGGGGAATTCCCACCTAAAAACAATTGAATTGCTCCTCAGCAGTCTTGCTAACTCTGTGTAGGTGGATCTAAGGTCCAAAAGTTGTTTTGGGATATCTTTATAAATTTCTGCTCTTCTGTCCAGAATTTCAAGTGACTTTTCGTAATGTAGGCCTAGTATTTTGTCTCTTTCCTCCCTAGATCTCAAGGTAATCAAGCAGTCTCTGGGCCTGTCTTTCCTTGTTAATTTTCCAAGTCTAAAAGCAGTCACAATTTCAAAGTCCTTTTCTTCTTCCAATGGCCAAAACTTGGAAAATTCTTTTGTCAGGAACTCAATCAAATTCCCTTGTTCAAGTTCTAATATTGACCTCAATCTCAAGTTATTTTCCCGACTCCGTAGTTCTATCATAGATAGGTAAGCCTGCTGTTCACCAATCTGCTTGTGCAATGGTTTTACCACCTGCTTTAATGCTTCAGCTTTTTGATTGGCTTCCTCGGCCAATTTGCAATTTTCTGTGGTGGCTTCAAATAGTTTCCCAATTGATTGTGCATTCAGAGCAACTTGTTCAGTTAGTTTATTAACACTGGCTGTGTTTTGGTCAATCTTAGCCGTTTGCTCATCCGCTTTTTTGTCCAAAGCTTCCAATTTTTGGAAGATTTTGTCTAGTACTGAGTTGGATCCTCCTGCTGCCATATCTTCCAACAAAGTTTGCTCAATTCCTTCTTCTTCTGCCACCAAAACAGCAGGGACAGATGATCTACGCGGCTGTGAAGTTAAAGTCAAAGTTGTTTGTTTAGCTTTCGCTTTAGCCGCTCTTGTTTTCCCAGCGCCACTCATTCCCGTTCTGTCTACTAGTCAAGGTCAAACTGTATGTTCCCATAGGAATCCACCAGCCCAGAGAATAAACAAGATAAAAGGGAAGGAAAGAGAAAGCAAAGTCACATACAGTTATAAGTCCAAAATCCTCTAGAGGGAGTTCGAATGTATCTTGAGGGAAGAGCCAAATTGTTAAAATCAATAGTTTTTAACTCCAGTTAATCCAACGTTTCAAAACTTCTAAAACAATGTCCAAACAGCCATTAATTTCCAAGGAACCTTCAGTTCTCTTGTAGTTAGCAGAGTTGGTCTTAAAAGCACAACAATGTCTCTAGCAAGTGCCAGAAAAAGTATTTCAATGTAGCAGTTCCAGTAACACTCAGTTTGTAACAGACCAAAGTAACAAAGTGTCAAAGTCTGCAATCTGACAGTTCTGTTGATCAGGCAGTCCGACTGCCTGGGTTTCTCAGTAAAATTGTAATTCCACAAGAAGAGGTAAAACACAGTCCATGCTAAAAAAATAAACCACTTAAAAAATTAAATCCTAAATCTCCATGAGAGCAGCTCCCTTAGATGCACAGATTGATTGCTTTTAACGCCTCTTCAAAGGCTCCAGACATCAAAGTCCTTTGCTTTAGATCTTAAGCAGAAGCGGAAGACGGACTTCCTGGTTGCGTCTCCCGCTTTTAGCCGAATTTTAAATACTTTAGTCCCCAATTCTTTCTGTCTTTTTTTACTCATGGGTTGTTGCTTTTCAAATCGAATGTTCCCAGGAAAAAAGGTCAGCGCTCACCGACAGCGGCTATGCGGCTTCACTCCACAGAAAGAGCGATCGACTCACAGCACCACGCCAGCCCTTCCACGTTCCGACACCCCTTACGGGGTCTCTTCTTCGTTTCGGGGGGGCGCTTCTGGTGCCCGCCAAGTCCCACGACCACAGGCTTTCGCTGCCTGTGGGTTTCTGATGCGGGTCTCCGCTTCGCCGTAGCGGACGACCTGTTTCTGTAGAGCTCCCTCCTCACAGCGCGAGGAGGACCGCCATTGCCGTTCGCGCCGCCTCCGGAAGTCGTCCCAGCCAAAAATAAGAGTTTTTAAATGGCAAGTCAACAACTTCTCTCTGGTGTCTCCTAATGAGCTGGTGTCCGTGTATGTCTGTATATAATGCTGTGTTGTGGGGCATGCTTCCTGGCTGTGTATTACGTGGAAATTATTTAAATTCCTCCAAGAACAAAAGGACCCCCCCCCCAAGTGTCAGGCCTGGTCGTTGTCCTCTTCAGATCACCACACAAACGCTTCTTGTTCTTTTATAACTTTTTATTGATTATTAACAAAACAATCTCATAAGCGGGTCTTAAATATTATTCCTCAGAGTCACTTCTTTCAGATACCTTCTGAGCTCTGCTTCTCCGTGACCAGCCACCCTCAAAATGGCGAAGGCGCCCTTCCCTTCGCTTTCCCACTCTTTTTTCTAACCTCCTGGCTAGAGCTGGCTTGTATCTCCCCTCCTCCCAATCTGAGCTAGAACTTAACCCTTGCCTTTCCTGTGAACAGCCGGTCCCTCCCTGTTGTTCTTCTTGCTCCCTTCTATTAGATTCACTGCTCTCCTTCCCCCCTTGGGGAATGCTTTCTCCCTCTGAGAAACTGGAAACTTCTAACTCTTCCCTGACACCAAGCTCCTCCAGGTTGAGTATCCTCTTTACTTCTTGAGTACGTATGTGTCAGGGAACTGACATCGGAGTCAGAAGTGGAGGCAGGGCTCCCAAGCGATGCCGGAGAAGGGCCAAGCAGGGAGAGAGGGGACTCAGCAGCTGGGGAAGGAAATCAGCGTAACACCAGGGATAAAGGGGGGCGGATGGGGGAATCGGAGAGAGGGCTCCAGGACTCTTTGCTGGAGACCAGCGGGGAGAGCACAGGTCCTCCGCTACCCACACCCACCCTGCGCAGAAGACTTCCGCGCAGGGAAAGTAGGCGTAGACTTTGGCGTCAAAGAACTTCTTTGCTGGAAGAAGTTCAAGAAACGCCCACTGACGGATTCTGCTAGTGACTGAACAGCCACGAAGTGAAGGGCTGTCCAGCCAGGAAAGGTTTAACCAGGCAACCTAGCCAGGAGTGGCGGCAACTTACGCACAAGCAACCCCATATAACCATTACAGTATGCTTCTTTTCTGATCCAGACATCATTTTTACAATTGCTGCCGTTTGCATGTCTCAGTTTCTCATCAGGGCAGAACTCGAACTCAAGGCCGGACTTCCCCTTGTGCCCGACATAATCACACAAATAGAAATTGCAAATAGAAATATGGCCTGTCAAGAATCCCTGCTCTGTAGTGTAACTATTCATGGCATATCTCAGGACTGGAGTTGTTGAGCTTTTTTTACACTTTTACCCCAAAGCTGTTGAGCTG
Organism: Podarcis melisellensis; assembly: GCF_964234715.1. Taxonomy (NCBI): domain Eukaryota; kingdom Metazoa; phylum Chordata; class Lepidosauria; order Squamata; family Lacertidae; genus Podarcis; species Podarcis melisellensis. The sequence continues at coordinate 12,371,746 of NC_138535.1, forward strand.
TTTTTCAGATGGAAGTTGTAGAGCTTTTTTTAGGATTGATGCTGCTGAGCTTTTTTTTTACAATTTTAAGCCAAAGTTGTTGAGCTTTATTTAGGATTGAAGTTGTGCTTTTTTACGATTTTGCCCCAAAGCTGTTGAGCTTCTTTTAGGATTGAAGTTGTTGAGCATGCAGTAAACTTTGTTTCCTCTTTCCATGACTTTTTGCAAGATGAGGAACTTGCAATTTTCTGTCTTGCAAAGAGGCAAGCTGATAGCATTTTCAATGGCAGGAATAAATTCAGCTAATTTTGCCCCAATATTGAATTAGCTTTAGTATCAATCTCTACATGGTAGGCTAAAGTGTCAATCATCTCCACCAGATAAACAGATGAACAGTGAGAAGAATAAGTTTTGCAGCTGAAATTCCACATATAAATAATGCTTCAACTCTTCTTAGCCACCAATGAAGGTGTTTTCAGGTTCTATCATTGTTAAAATATTTAGAGTACTGTATTTTTCGCTCGATAAGATGCACTTTTTTCCTCCTAAAAAGTAAGGGGAAATGTCTGTGCGTCTTATTGAGCGAATGTGTGGGCCCTGGAGCCGGCTGGCCCAAGTGCAGGGGCGAAAATCAGATCGCGTGTCACAGAGGAGGAAAGGCTGCAGAGAGGAGGCTGCTGGGGTTCCTGTATCGGGCATACTTTGGTGTGTGTGTGGAGGCGTGTGAGTCGTGTTGCTGCATGGGAGAGCGCATGGTTAAAGGGGGCGCTTGAGTGTCCTTGTGTGTGGAGCCTCTCAATCTGTACGGCATCCCAAGGCTACCGTCTGTTCATCAGCCCTGTTCCCCTTGCCTAATTATTGTAGGGCCTTCCTAAAGATTCAATTGCGACTCCTATTTTGTTTTGCGCTCCCCGCTGCGTATGGTTTTAACTGGGCGATTGAAGTCAGCCGCTGCTCTCCTCTTTTTGTTCTTGTCCCTTTCTGGCAGGGAGCGCACAGCCTCAGTGAACTCCTTTCCTGCCCTCTGCCTCAGGGTCTTACTGCCCACCCTCTTTTGTTTTTGGTTGATGTGTTTGCTTGGATTGGGCCAGCAATGGCCCATTCCCCTTGCTCAGCGTGTCTGCTTGCTGTGAGGTGACGCAGCTAGGAAGGAATTAGCAGGCAGACACGATCCTTTCCCCTTCCGTTGTTCAGCACAGGCTGCGGCAGCGTCACCTCACAGCAAGCAGACACGCTAAGCAAGGAGACTGGTAGCAGACAAATGCAACAAAGAGCAGGGAAGTCCCCTGCCCTCCTGGTAAGCAGAGGGGAAAGGATCACGTCCTTCCTGCTAATTCCTTCCTAGTCACCCTGTGTGCAGGCTCCAGCCCACCCGGCTCAGGTTCCGTCAGCCAGAAGCGCAACCGACAGCTGCTGCCGCTGCCTCCTCTCCGTGCTCCAGTGCTTCTGCTGCTGCGTCCAGGGAAGCATTTTAGGGAAGCGCAGGCAGCCAGAAAACATGCAGGTGGGAGATAGAGAGAGGGGGCTGGCTTGGGGGGGGGGACTTTTGCTTTCCTTTCCTCCCTCCCGTTAAACCCCTCTCCTGCATTGTTAGCCAGCTCCTTCTCCACACACCCCTCTCGTGCTCCTTGTCCCTTCTGTGTTTTTCCTTCCCTCCCCACTTAAAACGTGGTTACGAAGCATGGATCCTCAGGATCTTTGCATTGGGTCACCCCAAATTCACCATCAGATCACATAGCATGTCCATGGGTACAGCCTGTACCAAAAAAATCACGCACCCACTGTTGCCTGGGGCTGCAGTGGCGCAAAAATGTGGTTACAAAGCACAGATCCACATGGATTCTCAGGATTTTTGCATTGGGCTACCCCAAACTCACTGTCAAATCACATGTCTGTGGCCACAGCATGAAGCACAAAAATCATACATCCACTGTTTCATTCAGAATATTATTTTTTTGTTGTTTTCCTTCTCTAAAAACTATGTGCGTGTTATGGTCAGGTGCGTGTTATAGAGCGAAAAATATGGCAATATTACCTTCCTTTGCAACAGATTTATATGATGGAGTTTGATCGCATCTGCATGAGAGAAACTGTCATTCCTCTTTCCTTTTAAGAAGAATGAATATTCTTTCAATGCTATAAAAATAAGGAGTTTTCAGGGCCACATGCTTTGGAGCAGAGGCTGAGTGGTAGTGTATTTTTCCTACATTAAAATGGGTGGAATGCATATCTACCATAATCTATAGTCCTGGGGAGGTTACAGCTGTGGAAATATTAGTGTTCTTCAGGGTGGATTTGATTTAAATCAAATCGATTTAAATCACGATTTAAAGCACTAGTCCATAACGCTTGATTTAAATCCTTTTTTACAGAAAGGTTCAACCTTGCTGGCATCCTCTTCATAAAAACAGAACACTGGAGGTACACTTTAACAGGGTGGATTTGATTTAAATCAAATCAATTTAAATCACAATTTAAATCACTAGTCAGTAAGAATTGATTTGCACCTCCATGGACAGCTGTGAGTCCAGAATGACTACCAGGCTGCGCACCTGGTCCTTCAGGGGCACAGTTACCCCGTTCAGGACCATGGAGTCCTCCACACCCGCCTTGTCCGCCCAAAACAGTACTTCTGTCTTGTCAGGATTCAACCTCAATCTGTTAGCCACCATCCATCCTCCAACCGCCTCCAGGCACTCACACAGGACCTTCACCGCCTTCACTGGTTCCAATTTGAAAGAGAGGTAGAGCTGGGTATCATCCGCATACTGATGAACACCCAGCCCAAACCCCCTGATGATCTCTCCCAGCGGCTTCATGCAGAACTAGGAAACAGCTCTCACCTTTGTCCCTAGCCCGCCGGAGATCATCAACCAGTGCGACCAAGGCAGTTTCAGCCCCATGATGAGGCCTGAATCCCGTCTGGAAGGGATCCAAATGGTCCGCTTCTTCCAGGCGTGCCTGGAGTTGTTCAGCACCCACTCACTCAATCACCTTGCCCAAGAATGCCCAAGATTTGAGACTGGGCACACAAAAACTTTAAACAAATCCTTATTTCCTGATGAATAGCCTTTGGACTATAATGTCACTTAAATAGAAATTCTTGACAAAGATTTTTCCTCCGAAAGCGTTTTATTTTCAAAATCCGATTTACCGTATACCATGTATAAGACACCCCCTATTTTGGGGGACTCTAAATTACCTGTGTAGAAGACGAGCCCCAATTTTAAACCTATCTTTTTGGTAAAAAACCCTAGTCTTATACATGGAAAAATATGGTAAATCCAAAAAATCCAATTTAAATATTTTAAAAATCCTATTTAAATTTTTAAAAATTGATTTTTTTCATTTTTAAAAAATCATTGATTTTAACCCACCCTGGCATTCTTACTATACAATTCTGTGGGCAGTTTTTATTAGCGGCTCATCTTTCCTTCTTTACAAAGTGGCATGCCAGGTTCTTGAGTGAGTGTTGGCTTTCAGCCCAACCAAAGCAAGGTAACTTCTGAAAGGTCTGTGTCTTCCTTCTCTCCCACAGCTGATCTCTTCCTCTACAATTTGTATTCCCAGCAGCCGACTCCATCAGATCAGGAGGGTAAGCAACATTTCACTTCTACAGGCGCTGTCATTGAAGTACAAACATATATAAAGGTTCTTTGGAATTGGTCTCAATAATATCTCGGTTATTCGAAGAAAACAATTGTTTTGCAGAAATTAAGACTATAATGGAAATTGTTTGAAGATTATATGTCCAGACACTGCTCAAAAAAATAATATGTTGATATGTTTGGATTAATGCTTGTAAAGTCGAGTAAGAATAAATAATAATAAGTTAAGAGAGTTAAGAAACAAAGATATAAATTGCAATGTGAAATACAGTAATACTGTACAAAAGAAGGTGAATGTTGGTGGAGGGAAGTCACAAGGGTGTTTTAATGTTTGTAATTGGTGTCAGTAGCGTATGTGAAATTTTTCTGTTTTCCTGTTGGTTTGTATATAAAATAAAATAAAATTTAAATAATAATAATGTATTTCTACTGTGCCCATCTGGCTGGGTTTCCCCAGCCACCCTTGGCAGCTTCCAACAGAACACTAAAAACATAATAAAACAAGCATAGGCAAACTTGGCCCTCCAGCTGTTTTGGGACGACAACTCCCATCATCCCTAGCTAACAGGACCAGTGGTCAGGGATGATGGGAGTTGTAGTCCGAAAACCTCTGGAGGGCCGAGTTTGCCTATGCCTGGAAGAAGGGGCAGGGGAGTTCAGGGTGGGGCGGGCAGGCTTCCTTGCTGGCATCCTCTTAATATTGACAACTAGAGGAAAGTTTCCTGTACTGCGCCGTTGAGGGCTTTCAAGGTCTGCACCAACACTTGGAATTGTGCCCAAAAACGCCCCGGGAGCCTATGCAGGTCTTTCAGGACAAGTGTTATGTGGTCTCGGCGGCTGCTCCCAGTCCCCAGTCTAGCTTCCGCATTCTGAATTAATTGCAGTTTCCAGGTCACCATCAAACGTAGCCCCACGTAGAGCATGTTGCAGTAGTCCAGTGATGGCCAAATTTGGCCCCCTCCAGCTGTTTTGGGACTACAGCTCCCATCACCCCTAGCTCACAGAACCAGTTTGGCCATCACTGCAGTAGTCCAAGCGGGAGATAACCAGAGCATGCACCACTCTGGTGAGACGGGAGGCAGGGAGGGTCGGTGCTGGTTTCTGCTGCTGCAGAGGGTTGAGATATGAGCTTCCAGGTTTGAAAGCTTCCTGCAGACAGAAAACGAGCATGTTGGGGGAAAATGTATCTTCCTGATACATTTATGTTTTGTGTGCATCTACGCGGTTATTTATATTCAAACGCATACAGTGGTACCTCGGGTTAAGTACTTAATTCGTTCCGGAGGTCCGTTCTTAACCTGAAACTGTTCTTAACCTGAAGCACCACTTTAGCTAATGGGGCCTCCTGCTGCTGCCGCGCTGCCGGAGCACAATTTCTGTTCTCATCCTGAAGCAAAGTTCTTAACCTGAAGCACTATTTCTGGGTTAGCAGAGTCTGTAGCCTGAAGCGTATGTAACCTGAAGCGTCTGTAACCCAAGGTACCACTGTATTACCCTATCCACTGTGATGGTACAGTTTGGCTGCACCATGCAATTCTGCTGATACACCCTGGTGCAAATTTATGTATTTTTTCCGTGTATAAGACTAGGTTTCTCCCCCCCCCCCAAAAAAAATAAAAAATTGGGGGGGGGGGGCGTCTTATACGCGGATATATCTTCCACCCATTTTCTTAAATCTGATTCCCCCAAAATAGTCTTATACAGTGGGACCTCAGGTTACATACACTTCAGGTTACAGAACATGCTGATTCCTGGACCGTCTGCAGGCCAGATTGAAAAGGCAATTGGGCCGGATCCGGCCCCCGGGCCATCGTTTGCCTACCCATGCTGTTGATTTTCAGATCCCCACACCACACTCGAGCTTCTGCATAGCTGCGCAGTCTTACAGAGGCGACTTTCTGCATATAGCCCACCAATTCTCCATGGGATTGTTGGGGGAATTTCCTGGCTAATCAAGTATCTGTCTTTGCTGCTCTGTCGTGAATTTCTTCGCCGCTTTCGATATGTGACAGGGAGCTAGGTCCTGCTGCAATATCTCAGTACCGTCAGGATACCTCTTTCTCAGCTCTGGAATAACTCTCTTACGTAGAACCTCAATAGATTGTAGCGAGCTCATCGTTCCTCCTATTGGCTGCAGGCTTCCGACACCACAATGACCAACTGGCTTTTGATGTTTGTTTTGAGTACAGGATAGCGAGTGAGATAGAAAATATTCTTTGTTTCAATTCATTTGCACAAGGCTGTATAGGATGTAGCAGTGGTGGCCAAACTTGGCCCTCCAGCTGTTTTGGGACTACAATTCCCATCATCCCTGACCACTGGTCCTGTTAGCTTGGGATGATGGGAGTTGTAGTCCCAAAACAGCTGGATGGCCAAGTTTGGCCATCACTGGGATATAGGATTTATCGGATTCTGTTGATATAGGATATATAGGATATTACAGGGGTCAGCAAACTTTTTCAGCAGGGGGCCGGTCCACTGTCCCTCAGATCTTGTGGGGGGCTGGACTATACTTTTTTTAAAAAAATGAACAAATTCCTATGCCCCACAAATAACCCAGTGATGCATTTTGAATAAAAAGGCACATTCTACTCATGTAAAAACACGCTGATTCCCGGACCGTCCGCTGGCTGGATTGAGAAGGCGATTGGGCCGGATCCGCTCGCCGAGCCTTAGTTTGCCTACCTGTGATATAAGATATATCAGATTATGCTGATATAGGACAGGCATCGGCCAACTTGGCCCTCCAGATAGCGAGTGAGATAGAAAATATTCTTTGTTTCAATTCATTTGCACAAGGCTGTATAGGATATAGCAGTGGTGGCCAAACTTGGCCCTCCAGATGTTTTGGGACTACAACTCCCATCATCCCTGACCTCTGGTCCTGTTAAATAGGGATGATGGGAGTTGTAGTCCCAAAACAGGCATCCCCAACCTGCGGCCCTCCAGATGTTTTGGCCTACAACTCCCATGATCCCTAGCTAACAGGACCAGTGGACAGGGATGATGGGAATTGAAGTCCAAAACATCTGGAGGGCCGAGTTGGCCGATGCCTGATATAGGATATATGGTTGATATAGGAAGTGATATTTTGCGGAGCAGGAAGTCATTAAGAACTAAGCTGTGAATTCTTGTACTCCAGGAGGAAGGAGTGGATTTGATGAACAGAGAAGCGGCACATGAAAGGTAGGCGCAACTGAACTGCTGTCTTAAAAAAAAGGAGCAAATATACCCACAAAGTAACTGGCTGTGTTTAACTATATAAATTATTTATACATCATATAAATATAACTCTTTTCACATTAACTAACTGAGTAGAAGCAATTAAGGACCAACATTTAGAACGGGAAATACAAATAGATCAGTTCTTATATACGTAATGTTCAAATAGAAGCTTTTGTGTTCCACGTATGTACAAATGAATCAGTTTTTTTAAAGGTAATGTCCAAATAAAAGCTTTTTGTGTTCCATGTATGTCTTTACAAATACAAGTGTCAGACGCGACAACTTTAAGAAGCAGTACTTGTAGAAAATGAACTTGTTCTTTGTAATGTTCCACATATGCCTTTGCAAAGTATAGTTGTTGTATGCAGTTGCTGTAAAAAAAAAGAAGAAGCAGCGACTGTGTTCTCTTGTCACCACTGATGAGCCTTTTTGTGTTTTAGGGAAGTCCAAACAGCAATGCAGATAAGCCAATCATGGGAAGAAAGCTTGAGCCTGGTAATCTTTTTACAGATGTTTAATATTTTAATTTAATTTAATTTAACCAGTGAGCTTAGAGTGGGGAATGAAGTGATTGGCTGTGCTCTTTTTCATTGAGATTTTTGCAGCGCAGCCCCATGAGGCTGTCAATATGACCCTTTTGTGTTCTCAGAGTGACAACGACTTGGACAAATCAGAAAAATCATCGTCTCCTAAGAGGATAGACTTCATTCCCATCTCTCCGGCACCTTTGCCCACGAGGGGGATTGGAAAGGTACGCCAGAGAGCTTCCTCAGTTTAGGAGTCGCAAGGGAGGTGGCAGTGTGGGAAGACTTTTCTATACAGCAGGGACGCCCAACGCCCGATAGACTGCAATCTACTCTCGCAGTATAAAAAAAACTGGCCGGGATCTACTCATTGTCGTTGGATGGATCAAAGTTGTGGAGCTTTTTTTGGGGCAGCCAAAGTGGTTGACCTTTTCCCCTGGAAGCAAATGAATGAAGGAGACGGAATATATGAATGAATGAATGAATGAATGGAACGAAATATATGAATGAATGGAACGGAATATATGAATGAATGGAACAGAATATATGAATGAACAGAACAGAACGAGCGTTGCGATTCACACAGAACATAATCAAAGGTCACTTATATATAATACACAGTTGAGGGTCCTGAATCCGCAGTCCGATAGTGCAGGGATATCCAACTCCCGATAGACTGCGATCTACTCACAGTATTAAAAAACAACTGGCCGGGATCTACCCATTGTTGTTGGGTGTATCAAAGTTGTGGAGCTTTTTCCCCCCGGAAGCAAATGAATGAAGGGAATGGAATATATGAATGAAGGGAATGGAATATATGAATGAAGGGAACAGAATATACGAATGAATGGAACTGAATAGATGAATGAATGGAACTGAATGAGCATTGCGAGATACACAGAACATAATCAAAACTTGATTATATAAAACACAGTGGAGGGTCCTGAATCCACAGTCCGATAGTGGAACTTAATTTGATGGCCCACTTTTTTGCTAGGGAGCAAAAGTGGCTGATCTTTTTGGGGGAAGGCAAAGTTGTTCAGCTTTTCTTAGGAAGCCAGAGTGGTTGAGCTTTTTTGAGGATGCAGTAGTTGTTGAACTTGTTTTATTGTGGGGGGGGGGGAGATCCCTGAGGGACCAGAGATCGACCAGGAACACCCCACATTCTACTAGTAGATCGTGATCTACCTGTTGGACGTGCCTGTTATACGGGAACTAAATGATATTTAGTGGTCTTCGGGAGTCCTCAGATCTTTTGGACCGATAAGCTCATTCATAATCTTCAGAGAGGGCTGTGGACACCAACCCTTCTGGTTCCTTCTGTCCAGAACTGGAGGGATAAATATTTTGCAATATGTTTATAAAACTTCATTTTTTTCCTATCATTTTTATTAGTTTTTTGTAAACATTTTAAACATAACATTCAACTTATATATAACATAGAAAACATTTGGCTAAAACAGCCGGAGACTTCCCTCCTCCTTGACTTAATGGTTTTCTGTGTATAAGACTAGCCCCCCCCCCCCCAAAAAAAAATAATGTCAAAAATTTGGGGGCATCTTATACACAGATACGTCTTCCCCCCATTTTCTTAAATCGGATTTCCCCAAAATAGGGGGTATTTCCTACATGGGGGCATCTTATAGGCAGAAAAATAAAGGTAAAGGTACCCCTGCCCGTACGGGCCAGTTGTGTCCGACTCTAGGGTTGCGCACTCATCTTGCTCTAGAGGCCGTGAGCTGGCGCCATCCGAAGACACTTCCGGGTCACGTGGCCAGCGTGACGAAGCTGCAGCTGGCGAGCCAGCACCAGTGCAGCACACGGAAACGCCGTTTACCTTCCCGCTATAAAGCGGTCCCTATTTATCTACTTGCACTTAATAGTGCTTTCGAACTGCTAGGTGGGCAGGAGCTGGGACTGAACGACAGGAGCTCACCCCGCCGCGGGGATTCGAACCACCGACCATACGATCGGCAAGTCCTAGGCACTGAGGTTTTACCCACAGCGCCACCCGCGTCCCTAGGCAGAAAAATACAGTACTATTAAATCCAAATTGTAAATTGACCATTTTTAAATTACCATATTTTTCTGTCTATAAGGCGCCCCCATGTATAAGATGCCCCTCAATTTTGGACACTATTTTTTAGGGGGGAAACCTAGTCCTATAGACGGTAAAATATGGTACTATTAAATCCTAATTATAAATCAACCATTTTACACTTTGCAATAATAGATAAAGTCCACCTTACAAAACTTCTGGCAACCCTCCTAGCGAAGTTAGTTTTTTACAATTGTCTTTCAAGTATTCTGTAAATTTATTCCAATATTTCAGGAAAGTCTGGTCTTGCTGGTTCCGAATTTTCCCTGCAAGTTTCGTCAGCTTGCCATAGTCCATTAATTTTGTCTGCCCCTCTTCTTTCATTGGGATCTCTTGTATGCTTCCAACGTTGGGCTAATAATATTCTTGCTGCAGTTCTTGCAGATAAAAACAGTCTTTTATCTTGCTTATGTATTTCATTACCTACAATGCCTAGTAAGAAGTCTTCTTGGTTTGTTTTTTTAAATAAATATATATTTTAACATTTTTAAAAAGTTCATTATAAATCATTTCCCAGAAAGCTTTCACCTCCTTACAGACCCACCACATACAGTTTAAAAGTACCTTCCTTTTCTTTACGTTTCCAACAACGATTCCTTGTTTTATGCATTTCAGTTAATTTCGCTGGTGTTGATATGTTAATAAAACTTCTTATTTCTAACGACAGAAACATCATTTCAGGTGCTTTTCAATGCTGTGCTTGTCTTTCCTAGCAATGCTTCTCTCCCTCCCTGCAAATGTTTGTGTGTAGTAATGGATTGCCTCCAAGCCCAACTCCTAGCCCCATAAGGAGATTTTCAAAGTAAGTCAGTATATCTGCGGAAGCGTTTCTTAGTAATCAGTTTGACTTCTGTACTGTTAACTTATACATGACCTATGCCTGCGAATGGAACAGATCAGGGTGGATAAAAAGCAATGATTTAAATATATATATGTCAAAAAAGATGTTTTTATTTAAATCGGATTTTTAAAAAAAATTAAATCAGATTTTTAAAATAAAATGCTTTTGGAGGAAACATCTTTCTAAAGATAGTTTTCTATTTAACTGACATTCGAGTCCAAAGGCTATTCATCAGGAAATAAGGATTTTCATTTTCATTTTTCAAAAATAATAAATTTTCAGAGTAGTTTTTACAGTTAATAATAATAATAATAATAATAATAATAATAATAATAATGATTTATTATTTGTACCTCGCCCATCTGGCTGGGTCTCCCCAGCCACTCTGAGCGGCTTCCAACAAAGATGAAAGATACACTAAAATGCCACATATTAAAAACTTCCCTGAACAGGGCTGCCTTCAGATGTCTTCTGAATGTCAGGTAGATGTTTATCGCTTTGACATCTGATGGGAAGGCGTTCCACAGGGCGGGCGCCACTACCGAGAAGGCCCTCTGCCTGGTTCCCTGTAACTTGGCCTCTCGCAGTGAGGGAACCGCCAGAAGGCCCTCGGAGCTGGACCTCAGTGTCCGGGCAGAACGATGGGGGCGGAGACGCTCCTTCAGATATACTGGACCGAGGCCGTTTAGGGCTTTAAAGGTCAGCACCAACACTTTGAATTGTGCTTGGAAACGTACTGGGAGCCAATGTAGGTCTTTCAAGACTGGTGTTATATGGTCTCGGCGGCCGCTCCCAGTCACCAGTCTAGCTGCCGCATTCTGGATTAGTTGTAGTTTCCGGGTCACCTTCAAAGGTAGCCCCACGTACAGCGCATTGCAGCAGTCCTAGTGGGAGATAACCAGAGCATGTACCACTCTGGCGAGACAGTCTGCAGTCTGATAGGGTCTCAGCCTATGTACCAGATGGAGCTGGTAAACAGCTGCCCTGGATACAGATTTGACCTGTGCCTCCATGGACAGCTGTGAGTCCAAAATGACTCCCAGGCTGCGCACCTGGTCCTTCAGGGGCACAGTTACCCCATTCAGGACCAGGGAATCCTCCACACCTGCCCGCCTCCTGTCCCCCAAAAACAGTACTTCTGTCTTGTCAGGATTCAACCTCAATCTGTTAGCCGCCATCCATCCTCCAACCGCTTCCAGACACTCACACAGGACCTTCACCGCCTTCACTGGTTCTGATTTAAAAGAGAGGTAGAGCTGGGTATCATCTGCATACTGATGAACACCCAGCCCAAACCTCCTGATGATCTCTCCCAGTGGCTGCATGTAAATGTTGAAAAGCATGGGGGAGAGGACAGAACCCTGAGGCACCCCACAAGTGAGAGCCCAGGGGTCTGAACACTCATCCCCCACCACCACTTTCTGAACAGGGCCCAGGAGAAAGGAGCGGAACCACTGTAGGACAGTGCCCCCAGCTCCCAGCCCCTCAAGACGGTCCAGAAGGATGTTATGGTCGATGGTATCAAACGCTGCTGAGAGATCCAGCAGAACTAGGAAACAGCTCTCACCTTTGTCCCTAGCCCACCGGAGATCATCAACCATTGCGACCAAGGCAGTTTCAGCCCCATGATGAGGCCTGAATCCCGACTGGAAGGGATCCAAATGGTCTGCTTCTTCCAGGCGTGCCTGGAGTTGTTCAGCAACCACTCGCTCAATCACCTTGCCCAAGAATGGAAGCTTTGAGACTGGGCGATAATTGGCCATCGTGGCCGCATCTAAAGATGTTTTTTTAAGAAGCGGTTTAATAACCGCCTCTTTCAGCGGGTCTGGGAAGGTTCCCTCACGGAGGGAAGCATTCACCACCCCACGAAGCCAATCGCCCAGTCCTTCCCGGCTAGCTTTTATAAGCCAGGATGGGCAAGGATCCAGGAGACAGGTGGTTGGCTTCACTCGTCCAAGCAGCCTGTCTACATCCTCGGAGGTAACAGATTGGAATTGATCCCACACAACTTGACTAGACAGGACTCTAGCACTCTCCTGCCCCGGCCCTGCTCCCACGGTGGAGTCTACTTCTTCCCGAATCTGAGCGATTTTATCTGCAAAAAAAAATTGCAAAATCATTGCAGGAGAACATGTGGCCCGTACTGGGCCCCGATGTTGCAGGTGCTTCCACTAAATTGTGAACCACCTGAAAAAGTCTCCTGCTGCTGTTTTCTGCAGATGCAATAGAGGCGGTGAAGAAAGTCTTCTTCGCTGTCGCTATCGCCACTCGGTAGGCTCGACGTTGAGCTCTAAGCTGTGTCCGGTCAGATTCGGAATGAGTTTTCCGCCACCGGCGCTCTAGCCGTCTCAACGATTGTTTCATTGCCCTCATCTCCGTGGAAAACCACGGGGCTCTCCGGGCTCCATGCAATCGGAGAGGGCGCTTCGGAGCCAAACAGTCAATAGCCCTGGTTAACTCCACATTCCAGCGGGCCACCAGGGAATCGGCTGAAAGGCCATCAACATGGGATAAAGCATCCCCTACCACTCTCTGGAAACCATTTGGATCCATTAAGTGGCGGGGGCGGACCATCCGAATCGGTCCCACCTCCCTGCAGAGGGGATGGATCGCAGAGAAGTCCAGTTGCACCAGGAAGTGATCTGACCATGGCACTTCTTTCATTTCGCTTTTACTTAGTGTCAGATCACCAACATCCATAGAGGTAAACACCAGGTCCAAGGCATGTCCGCGGCTATGGATTGGGCCAGACTTATTCAGGGACAGCCCCATGGAGGCCATGCTTTCCACGAAGTCCCGAGCGGCCCCTTGTAAGGTCGTGTCGGCATGGATGTTAAAATCCCCTAGGACAACCAAGCTAGGTGTCTCCAGGAAAACATCCGCCACGACCTGAAGCAGCTCAGGCAGGGAATCCTTGGTGCAGCGGGGAGGTCAGTACACCAAAAGGAATCCTGTACTGCCCCTATTGCCCAACTTCCAGAACATGCACTCAGAAAACTGGGTCTTCCCAATAGGACGCCTGGTGCAAACTAATGACTTTCTAAAAATCACTGCACCCCCCCTCCCCGCCCACATGACCTGGGTTGCTGTGCGTAAGAGAAACCTGGTGGACAAGCAGCGGCAAGGACAGGCCCATCTGCTTCATCCAACCAAGTCTCTGTTACACATGCCAGGTCAAGTCCTCCATCCATGATCAAGTCATGGATGGCAGTGGTCTTATGAATCATTGACCTGGCATTGCACAGCAACACTTTCAAGTCATGTGGGTATCCCTTGCTGATTCTAGTATCCATCCGGTCAGGACCAGACCCGGAGGCAGGGATAGTCCTCAGACAACGACTAAACCTGCCTCCTCTGTAATGACATTGTCTGGTCTTAGCGTAACTCCTCCTCCTACCCGTGATCACTGAGATCGGTTCTCCCAGTGCATCCCCCCCTGTGGAACATGTCCCAGCCATTTTGTTGGCTGGGACCTACTCCCCAGCAGCCCTGAACCCTCCCCTTAAGAACAAAATAATACCTTAAAAAAAAACAAATAAAACAATACAAACAAAAAACAATAAAAATTACAAAAACATAAAATTAAACAAATTCCCAGGCCTAATAAACATCACCCCCACCCCCACATACAAAACATTCAAAATAAAATTTTTAAAACATTTTAAAAGCACTCTGCACCCCTCCAGCAGTAACAGCAACTGTCATAGTGACGCCCGTCAGGCCCACCCCATGGCCAGGTGGTGAGTGGCAGGAAGGAGCAGGGCCCCCAGACACTCACACAGGAGAGTCCTCCTGGGCAGCGGAACACAGCAGTCCTTTTGAGGCTTCAGGCCCCGCCCCAGGCCAGATGGTGAGTGGCAGGAAGGAGCAGGACCCTCAGACACTCACACAGGAGAATCCTCCTGGGCAGCAGCGCACAGCAGTCCCTGTGAGGCTTCAGGCCCCGCCCTAGGCCAGATGGTGAGTGGCAGGAAGGAGCAGGGCCCTCAGACACTCACACAGGAGAGTCCTCCTGGGCAGCGGAGCGCAGCAGTCCTTATGAGGCTTCAGGCCCCGCCCTGGGCCAGATGGTGAGTGGCAGGAAGGAGCAGGGCCCTCAGACACTCACACAGGAGAGTCCTCCTGGGCAGCGGAGCGCAGCAGTCCTTATGAGGCTTCAGGCCCCGCCCTGGGCCAGATGGTGAGTGGCAGGAAGGAGCAGGGCCCTCAGACACTCACACAGGAGAGTCCTCCTGGGCAGCGGAGCGCAGCAGTCCTTATGAGGCTTCAGGCCCCGCCCCGGGCCAGATGGTGAGTGGCAGGAAGGAGCAGGGCCCTCAGACACTCACACAGGAGAGTCCTCATGGGCAGCAGAGCACAGCAGTCCCTGTGAGGCTTCAGGCCCCGCCCTGGGCCAGGTGGTAAGTGGCAGGAAGGAGCAGGGCCCTCAGACACTCACACAGGAGAGTCCTCCTGGGCAGTTACATAAAAAATGACTGATTTGGTACTACTACAGTCATACCTCAGGTTAAAGACGCTTCAGGTTGAGCGTTTTCAGGTTGCGTCCTGCGGCAACCCAGAAGTACCAGAAAGGGTTACTTCCGGGTTTCGCCACTCGTGCATGCGCAGACGCTCAAAATGACGTCACACGCATGCGCAGAAGCGGCGAATCACTAAACACACGCAGACGTGGGTTGCATTCTGCTCAGGTTGTGAATGGGGCTCCGGAACCATAAAATTACTCATCTACTACTATCCTTCCGAGAAATACCCCACCCCACCCTCCCTCTATGTATCAGGGTCTGGGGACTTCTGGTTCAGTGTATCTGAAGATGTCTGCCTGCGCACGACAGCCAAGTATTATTAGTGAATACAAGGATTAAGAAAAAGTCAGTCATGGAGGCGCAGGTCTGTAGTCTTACTATGCTTCTGTTTGGGAACCATAAAATCACTCATCTCCTACTACCCTTCTGAGAAAAACCCCACCCCACCCTCCCACGATATATAAGAGTCTGGGGACTTCTGTTTCTGTGTATCTGTAGAGAGCCAGTGTGGTGTAGTGGTTAAGAGCGGTAGACTCCTAATCTGGGGAACCGGGTTCGTGTCTCCGCTCCTCCACATGCATCTGCTGGGTGACCTTGGGCCAGTCACACTTCTTTGAAGTCTCTCAGCCCCACTCACCTCACAGAGTGTTTGTTGTGGGGGAGGAAGGGAAAGGAGAATGTTAGCCGCTTTGAGACTCCTTAAAGGGAGTGAAAGGCGGGATATCAAATCCAAACTCTTCTTCTTCTTCTGTGTATCTGAAGAAGGGTGCATGCACACGAAAGCTTATACCAAGAACAAACTTTGTTTGTCTCAAAGGTGCTGCTGGACCATTTTTAATTTTTTATTTATTTATTCCGACTGTGTCCGACCAACGCGGCTGCCCCCCTGAATCTAGATGCATGCTGATGGACAGTGGGTGGCGTTGTGTTTGTTATTATTTATTATTTCTTTTATTTCTGCACCACCCCATCCCTGAAGCTCTTGGGGCGCTTCACGTTAAAAACCACTTGCATAAAACCAACACGAAAACCAGATTATCAGTTGTATAATTTAAACATCATGTGTGTTTCCTTACTTGTATACTCCAATACAGCCACAACACGTGGTTAATGAATGTAATAAATGCATTTATTAATAGTAGAATGTCACCCCAAATTTACAATTTCCAAATAAAATAGATATCAGTCCATCACCAAAGAGTAGTCAATGTAATGAGTTAACATTTCAAATAGTGCTGAAGCAACCTGTATATTAATTAACGAATAAACAATAAATTAGGAATACACACCAAGTAATTTTTTTAGAATATCCATACAGGTAAATATAATACTTGGGGATCGGTGCTTACTAACCAGTGTAGCTAGCTGATGCTGATAAAACCAATGTATAGAACTTATAAGGTTATTCACAGATGTATCAAATAACAAATAATTAGGATCAATGTAAGAAACTTTAAAGGTACAGTATATCAAATCTGGCAGCACACCGCAAGCTGAAACCATAAAGTCACAGGCTGGTTACTTAAAGCCCATTTTTAAAATAAATTTATTTCTTCTGACAATTTATCAGTTATACAGTGGTACCTTGGGTTATAGACGTTTCAGGTTACAGACTCCGCTAAGCCAGAAAGAGTACCTCAGGTTAAGAACTTTGATTCAGGATGAGAACAGAAATCGCGCGGTGGCGGGGCGGCGGCAGCAGTGGGAGGCCCCATTAGCTAAAGTGGTGCTTCAGGTTAAGAACAGTTTCAGGTTAAGAACGGACCTCCAGAATGAATTAAGTTCTTAACCCGAGGTACCACTGTAATTTAAACATGTTATGTGTTGCCTTACTCGCCTAAGCAGATAGCAATTGGCATTTCTGATGTTATGTAACTTGTCATTATTTATGTTTTATTTTCTGGAAAGGATAGCATTTATTTTCAACTTTATATCAATTTTATTAGCATTGTCCTGAAAATACTGCCCCGTGTAGATATGCTTATTAAAGAGCGGACTCGTGTAGCAGAGTTTCATTTGATAAACTGCTAGGGCACAAAGTCCATCTTTGGTGAAATTCCTTGGCGGTTAAAAATATTAACAGTGTTTGCTTTTATGGGATGAAAGTTTGTGAAAGGCTACTCTTTGTAAGGGCATTATACAGCATTATAATCAGGGTGGATTTGATTTAAATCGATTTAAATCACGATTTAAACCACTCGTCAGTCAGACTTGATTTAAACCACTAGTCAGGAAGGCTTGATTTAAATCCCTTTTTACAGAAAGGTTCAACTGTGCTGGCATCCTCTGAATACTGACAACCAGAGGAAGGTTTCCTTTTTGGAATGATAAAATCCCTTTTTAACAGAAAGGTTCAACCTTGCTGGCATCCTCTTAATATTGACAATCGGGAGGAAGGTTTCCTTTTTGGAATCATAAATTTTCAGAGGTTTTCCAGTTATAACAAAAATGACTGATTTGGTTATACCATTAGAAATACTTACAAAATTATGGTGAGGTTTAATAAGTTAACTGTTTCAATTTGGAGAACTTTTCTGCAGTACTTGATTGGAAGGAGAAAAATAATCTTTTCCTGCACAACAATTTAAACAATTTATTTAACTAAAGGAATAACATTATAGCACATGTATCCATGTTTGTTAACTGATGTGGTTAAACTAATTTTTTTTTTTAAAAAAAACCCTTAGACTGAGTTTTAGCACTTAAAGCAGGCATCCCCAACCTGTGGCCCTTCAGATGTTTTGGCGTACAACTCCCATGATCCCTAACGGGACCAGTGGTCAGGAATTATGGGAATTGTAGTCCAAAACATCTGGAGGACCGAAGGTTAGGGATGCCTGATTTAAAACAAATCCTTATTTCCTGATGAATAGCCTTTGGACTATAGTGTAACCTAAATGGAAAACTATCTTTTTAATGATTTAAAAATCCGATTTAAATTATTAAAAAATCTGATTTTTTTAAAAAAACATTGATTTTTATCCACCCAGATTATAATTTTGAAAACACAATACAGTAGCTTTAAAGTCGTCTTGTCACCTCAGAAGTTTTCCCGTTCCTAGGTTGACCGTAATCCGGCTTTGATTTTAGCAGGAGGAGCCAGAGTCCAATCAACTGCATCCGGCCCAGCGCTCTTGGTCCCATCAAAAGGAAAGGTTTGTGCAGGGGCAAAGGCAGGGGGGTGCCGTGGGGCCGTCCATCCCGGGTGTCACCACTGGGGGGGGACACAAAATGCCATGGGGCCCTCACCGTGGGGCCTGTGGCCTGACCGAGCCATGCGTCTTTCCTGCTCCAGATCAGGCGTGGCCAAACTTGGCCCTCCAGCTGTTTTGGGACTACAACTCCCACCACCCCTGACCACTGGTCCTGTTGTTGGGATATTGCGTTCCACCTTAAGAACAGACGTGTGGATTGTTGCATGTCACATGTCTGTTTACAGTCCAGCACAGCTTGGAGGATGGATGGCGGCTAACAGATTGAGGTTGAATCCTGACAAGACAGAAGTACTGTTTTTGGGGGACGGGGTGGGCGGGTGTGGGGGACTCCCTGGTCCTGAATGGGGTAACTGTGCCCCTGAAGGACCGGGTGTGCAGCCTGGGAGTCATTTTGGACTCACAGCTGTCCATGGAGGCGCAGGTTAATTCTGTGTCCAGGGTGGCTGTCTATCAGCTCCACCTGGTACGGAGGCTGAGACCCTACCTGCCTGCGGACTGTCTTGCCAGCGTGGTGCATGCTCTAGTTATCTCCCGCTTGGACTACTGCAACGCGCACTACGTGGAGCTACCTTTGAAGGTGACCCGGAAACTGCAATTAATCCAGATTGCGGCAGCTATTCTGGTGACTGGGAGTGGCTGCCGGGACCACATAACACCGGTCCTGAGAGATCTGCATTGGCTCCCAGTACGTTTCCGAGCACAATTCAAAGTGTTGGTGCTGACCTTTAAAGCCCTAAATGGCCTCGGTCCTGTATACCTGAAGGAGCGTCTCCACCCCCATCGTTCAGCCTGGATGCTGAGATCCAGCACCGAGGACCTTCTGGCGGTTCCCTCATTGCGAGAAGTGAGGTTACAGGGAACCAGACAGAGGGCCTTCTTGGTAGTGGCGCCCGCCCTGTGGAACGCCCTCCCTTCAGATGTGAAGGAAAGACATCTGAAGGCAGACCTGTTTAGGGAAGTTTTTAATATTTAATGCTGTATTGTTTTTAACACTTGATTGGAAGCCGCCCAGAGTGGCTGGGGAAGCTCAGCCAGATGGGCGGGGTATAAAGAACAAATTATTATTATAAATTATTATTATTATTATTATTATTATTATTATTATTATCATCATCATCATCATCGCTGGGAACTTCTGTTTGCTTTTGCTTTAGCTGTCTTGCTTTGGACACGAAGGAAAGCAGACATGTTTTCCTTTTGTCCTGATGTATGCTGAATAAACTGCTTGTAAATATGCTCACACAACCTCTCTTGCCACTTCTGTTTGCGTGTTTACTCTGCTGAGTAGAGTGCCCCAGCTTCTGAAGCTCGGGTCCAGATTCATGCTGATCCAAGGACTGGAGATAGCTCGGCACACCAGCCGGTGGGCTGGAGCCAGCTGGGGGCCTGCCAATTGCCCCCGTTTCCTTGGTTGCATGCCAACAACAGGGTTATGGGCCCAGATCCACGGCGCTTACACAAGAGTAAGGCTGCTGATGGATGCTGCACCACCTGGCATTTGATGTCTGTGCCAAGCAATTAAGGCCGGAGAGAAGCAGGCTGCGTTGATTTACGACCTGCTAAGATAAGCGGCTGTGAAGAGCTCAGGTCCTGGCTGAAGTAAAAAGCAGGAATAGATCTCTTACAAGCATCAGATGGGGCTCCCTGTCCACGTCTAAATGGACACAATTATCAGACCCGGGCAAAGTACTGCAAGGGTCAATTGAGAAGGCTTGGGGTATGGAACACTGTTTCTGAAGATCCCCCAGCTCAAATAACAGATGCATGGTCTGCAGCCGACTCCAAATCAATGGGGGCGATTCTCCTGTCAGTAGCTCCGGAGGAGTTAATTACCCTGGCTGGCAAGGCGTCTTCACGCCAAATGTGGAAGGCGTTGAAGGAATCGCATCTGAGACAAGAAGCTGGGTCTGTATTGCTTTACTTCAGAAAGCTGCACAGAAAGAAGCTTGAGCCAGGGGGAGATCTCAGAGCCCACGTATTGGACTTGCAGAAGTTAAGACAGGAATTAGTGCATACAGGTTTCATTATGCCGGAGTCTTGATTTGCGGTCCTGATTTTGGATTCCCTGGATGAGACTTACCACGCTGTGGCAAGCCAGCTGGCTACTCTACTTGCTCAAGACCTGACTGCAGCAAAGGTTTTGGCTGTCCTCCAAAATGAGAGCAGTGGTACCTTGGGTTAAGAACTTAATTCGTTCTGGAGGTCCGTTCTCAACCTGAAACTGTTAGTAACCTAAAGCACCACTTTAGCTAATGGGGCCTCCTGCTGCCGCTGCACAATTTCTGTTCTCACCCTGAAGCAAAGTTCTTAACCCGAGGTACTATTTCTGGGTTAGCAGAGTCTGTAACCTGAAGCGTATGTAACCCAAAGCGTATGTAACCCGAGGTACCACTGTATGATCGGAGGAATGCAGAACCCGATTGCGTGCTTCAGGGAGAGCAGACTGCGATGTCATCTGGGACAGCATTGCAGCCACCAGGGGGAGCTAAGGCTTTGGCAGCTGTGAAATGCTAGTCCTGTGAGAATCAAGGTCACGTCCAACGGAATTGTCCAAAGGCGAAAGATAAACAGAGAAAAAAGACTGCAGATGGCCGGAAGAAGGGGGGCCAAAAGCCCGAAACAGTGCAGAACAAGGCTTTAGTTGCTAGCACTGCTTCTCCAAAAGCCAAAGCCTGATTTGTTGTGGATTCATGCGCATCGCAGCACATTGCAAGGGACAGACACTTGTTTATCTCCTTTATGCCACAGGATGGGGCAGTTCAACAGGCTGATGGAAAGACATTGCGGGTTGCTGGAATTGGGACAGTGAAACTGACAAACTTGCACACCACCATCAGCAAGGTACTGTATGTTCCTGATTCAGCAGACAATTTGCTCAGTATCCCACAGCTGACTGAGCAAGACTTTGAAATTTCCTTCAAGAAGGGGGTTTGCATCATTCGGAAGAACAATGAAGGAATCTTGCATGCTGATTTTATAGATGTATTGTTCTTGATAGCTTACGATGACACTGGTGTTAATGTCCCTAATGTTGAATCTTGTTGTGTTGCACAAACTAACAAAGTTCTTCATTTAGATTGTATTCATACACATCATCAAAGATTTGGTCACATGGCATGGCAAGCGCTCGCCAAGATGCCAGAGAAGGTTCAAGGTATGACAATCAAACTCTGCAGGTATTATATGAAATGTGTCTCCTGTGCAGAAAACAAAGTGAAGGTTGCACCCAAAAGCAAAGTGTCTAGCAGGCAGGCTTCTAAACCCTATTAGCTAGTCCACGCAGACCTCGTTGGTTCACTTTCACCCTCTTTGGGTGGCGCCAGGTACTTCATGGTTTTAATTGATGCTTTTTACAGGTACATTCATGTGTTTGTGCTCAAGCAGAAATCAGAAGCATTTCCTAGGTTCAAGGCCTTCTGAGCTTGGTTGAATAATGCCCACGGTAGACAACTTGGTTGTTTGTTTACTGACCGAAGTGGGGAATTCACTTCTCAGCAGTTTGAAGCTTTTTTGACTGAGAAGGGAATCCAGCACGACCTCTCAAGTCCCTGGGAGAATGGACTTTGTGAAAGGACAAATCAAACTTTGCTGCAAGGCCTAAAAATCTTGTTGCATGATGCCAATCTTCCTGAGCAATATTGGGCAGAGTCGCTGAATAATTTTGTTTACACGTATAACAGGAGATTGTCTTCACCTATCGGCTGTACTCCCTATGAGAAGATGTTTGGTAAGAAACCTTACGTCAAGCACATGAGAATCTTTGGTTCTGACATGTGGGTCCACAGCCCACAGAGCAGCAAGCTTGGGAAGCGTGGGGCACATGGTTTGTTCATGGGGTATGAAAAAGGTGCATACAGGGTACTCATGACTGACACTAAGACCATACGGTTCACAAAGAGTGTTGAATACAATCCCAAGTGGGGGTGGGATGTGGGGATTTTCCAGAGTCACTCAGAAGATGAGGATGCTGAGGTAGCAGAGGAAGCTGAGGATGATGATCAGAGTTCAGATTCCAGCTTAGTGGGCGGTGCTGCTGCTGATGTCAGCGACAGTGATGACACAGCAGACTACAAGAGCGCAAAGGCCTCACTCAGACCATCTGATGGGTTTGACACTAAACTGGAAGAACCACTGTTCACCATTGGCCACCATTCTCCTAAGAAGGAGGAGATGAGTGCTGAAGACTTGCATCTAGTATGCATATCTGCAAGGGCCACAAAAGGCAAACCTCCAAAGAGATTTGCTGATGAGTTTGCTAAGACAGCAACAGCTGTTGTTAGTAGCTGATCCAAGGACTGGAGATCGCCCAACACACCAGCCAGTGGGCTAGAGCCAGCTGGGGGCCTGCCAATTGCCCCCATTTCCTTGGTTTTATGCCAACACCTATTAGCTAGGGACAATGGGAGTTGTAGTCTCAAAACATCCGGAGGGCAGAGTCTGCCTATGCCTGGAGTCGAGGAGCGGGTGCCTGAAATGATAATCACCCAGAGACTTGGTTTGGTTGTCTTGTTTTGCTGCTATGAGGCAAGCTTCAAACTGCTGCTTTTTGAAGGTCTCCTCCTCCAATCTGAACCAAATCTGCTTGATTTTGGTAGGAAAAATGGAAACCGAAAGCCAGCCCAAGAGACTTTTCCAAGGAACCACCAACATGCTTTCTCCCGACGTGACCCAACTGTCAGACCTCAGCTCATGGTAAAATTAATCTTAATAATGCATATACTACTCATCTTGGCCCAGAAATGGTTTGCCATGTCTTTTGATGTTCCAGCATTCCAAAATAGTTCCTACCCAGGGTGGATAAAAATCAATGATTTTTTTTTAAAAAAAGGGATTTTATATTTAAATCTGATTTTTTTTACTTAAATTGGATTTTTTAAAATTTAAATCAGATTTCTAAAACAAAATGCTTTTGGAGGAAAAATCTTTCTAAAGCTTTTTTATTTAAGTGACATTCTAGTCCAGGCATAGGCAAACACGACCCTTTAGATGTTTGGGGACTACAACTCCCGTCATCCCTGACCACTGGTCCTGTTAGCTAGGGATGATGGGAGTTAGTATTAAGAGGATGCCAGCAAGGTTTGGCCTTTGTGTGTGTGTGTGTGTGTGTGTGTGTGTATATATATATATACCGTATTTTTCGCCCTATAGGACGCACATAGTTTTTTGGGGGGGAAAAACAAGGGGAAAAATTATTTCCCCCCCAGGTTTGCGCAGCCATCCGCAAGCTAGAAGAGGGAGACGGAGCGCTCCGTCTCCCCCTTCTGCCTTCAGGGACAGCCTCTCTAGCCTCCGTGGGGCAGCAGCTTGCCCCGCTGTCCCCCGAGTTTGTGGGGCTGGCGGGGGAGAGAAGCAAGCTTGCTTCTCCCCCCCGCCAGCCTCCAGATCGGGTCGGGGAATAGCGGGGTGGCGGCGCTGCACCTCCCCGCTGTCCCCCGAGCTTTTGGGCTTCAGGCTGCTGCCTGCAAGCCTTGCGAGCCCGCGGGACCTCCCACAGGGCTTGCAAGACTTGCGGATATCTTCCTGAAGCCTGCATTCGCCCCATAGGACGCACACACATTTCCCCTTCATTTTTGGAGGGAAAAAGTGTGTCCTATAGGGCAAAAAATACGGTGTGTGTATATATATCAAGCGTTACTGAGTGACTTGAATCATGATTTCAACCGACTTGATTTGAACCCAATCCACCCGGCTGGGTACGGACCAGAACCTGCCAGTGACTTCTTCGTATTTGTTGCTTTTTGTTTGTTTCTGCATTCACTTTATATGCACTTTATCTGAAGAGGTGAGTTGGTCTATGACATGCATAGGCAAACTCCGGCCCAAACTCCGGGGGAATACAATTCGCATCATCCCTAGCTAGCAGGACCAGTGGTCAGGGATGGTTGGAATTGTAGTCCTCAAACAGCTGGAGGGCCAAGTTGGGCCATCACTGCTCTAGATCAGGCGTGGCCCAACTTGGCCATCCAGCTGTTTTTGGACTACAACTCCCATCATCCCTAGCTCACAGGACCAGTGGTCAGGGGTTATGGGAAATGTAACATAGGAGTTTGCCTATGCCTGCTCTAAGTTTCTACTGGACATTTTTTTATTTTTTTATTTTCATTTCATGTGCCCTGACTGAAGCTTGTGGTTTCCCCTCGTGCCCTGCAGTTTGTCCTCGGACGCCCTCGACGGGAGCTCCAGCAGTGCCAGGCTTTCCTCCGACTCCCTGGCCAAAGGCGCCGTGGCGGAAGCACCTGTTGCGCGATCCGAACCCCCTTCATCTTGATGGATGACCTTTCCCCCAAGTGACTCCCCCCTGCCGCTCGCCTGGATGTCCGCCCGTGCCGTCCTTTCCCTATACCCGCCCACAGAGAAATTGGTGGCATAAAACCCCTGAGGGCATGCGGATTATAAGCGCAGAGTGCGAAATGCCCACGTCAACCTTCCTTCTCGGCAACGTCTCCTGGCGATTTTAATCCTTTTAAGGGATGCGTCAGGTCCCAGCGGTGCCTGGCTTGCCGGTTTCCCTTTTAATTCTTTTGCCAACATCTGCTCGGTTTTCCTTTTAACTACCAATTATTTTGACAACAACTGCTCGGATCGGGACTTTCCTTTCAAAGAAAGTGAATCCACATTTCCTCCAGATTCTCGGAAAAGCACCCAATTTATATTCGCGTTAAAAATGGCGAGAAACCAGTCGCCGTCACTTGTTCCAAAGGTAAGAATGTAGTTGAAATAAACTCTGTTGCTCTAGGTCAGGCCTACACAAATTTGGCCCTCCAGCTGTTTGGGGACTACAACTACCATCATCCCAGACCACTGGTACTGTTAGCTAGCGATTGTGGGAGTTGTAGTCCCCGAACAGCTGGAGGGCCGAGTTTGCCAATGCCTGGTCTAGATACTTGTTTAGAAAGAACAATTCTCCTTTTAATAGACACATCAGGCCCAATGCTGCCTGGTTTGCCGGTTTTCCTTTTAACTACCTGTAGGAGCATCTCCACCCCCATCGCTCAGCCCAGACACTGAGATCCAGCACCGAGGGCCTTCTGGCGGTTCCCTCATTGCAAGAAGTGAGGTTACAGAGAACCAGACAGAGGGCCTTCTTGGTAGTGGCGCTCGCCCTGTGGAATACCCTCCCTTCAGATGTGAAGGAAATAAGCAGCTATCTTCTCTTTAAAAGACATCTGAAGGCAGCCCTGTTTAGGGAAGTTTTTAATATTTAATGCTGTATTGTTTTTAACACTTGATTGGAAACCGCCCAGAGTGGCTGGGGAAACTCAGCCAGATGGGCGGGGTATAAAGAATAAATTATTATTATAAATTATTTTGCCAATGTCTGCTCGGATCGTAACTCTTAATTCTCGGAAAAGCTGTTGCGATCGCTTGTTCTGAAGCAGGCACAGGCAAACTCCAGCCCTCTAGATGTTTGGGACTACAACTCCCATCATCCCTAGCTAACAGGACCAGGGGTCAGAGACGATGGGAGTTGCAGTCCCCAAACATCTGGAGGGCCGGAGTTTGCCCATGCCTGTTCTGAAGGTAAGAATGGAGTTGAAATAAACTAGATCAGACCTAGGCAAACTCTGCCCTTCAGCTGTTTTGGGACTACAGCTCCCATCATCCCTGACCACTGGTCCTGCTAGCTAGGGATCATGGGAATTGTAGGCGAAAAACATCTGAAGGGCCAAGGTTGAGGAAGCCTGATCTATTCCTTCTCACAAGATCCCATCGGCCTTAACTTCTTTTTTCTTTTTTAAAAAGAAGCAAACAATTTGCCATCTACTGTCTCACACGCTATTTATTATTTATAATTCTGTAAAATAAAATAAAATAATCATAATCATAATCGTAGTAGTCTGGTGATTTGTTAGAGTATTTATGAAGCCCTTTCCCCATGTTCTGTGAGCGCTGGCTGGTCTGTATTGATAGGCAACGTAGTCCTATTTGTAGGATTCCGGTTCCAAATGTTTCTTGTCGTCCACATTTGGAAAACTTTGATTTTCTTCCTTCCTTCATTCCGAGAAATAGCACGGAATTTGATGTGAGATTGTGCTCATCTGGCTTGGAAAAAGGAGAAAAAAAGGACATTTGGCTTTTCCCTTCCTGGAATTTTCCTTTGGAAAGCGTTGGTTTGGAACTGGAGTTGTACCTCTTGTTACCCCTATTCCGGTTTTCACCTGGGGAGAGTTGGTTTCCTCAGCCACCACTGCTCTAGATCAGGCATGGCCCAACTTGGTCCTCCAGCTGTTTGGGGACTACAACACCGATCATCCCTGACCACTGGTCCTGTTAGCTAGGGATGATGTGCGTTGTAATCCCAAAACAGCTGGAGGGCCAGGTTGAACCACGCCTGCGCCTACTATGGATGAGCTTCCCTGAAGTGCAAATACAGCAGTACCTCCGCTTATGTAACCCTTTGGTTACGTAAACTTCGGGATATGTAAGTGGCAACCCCAGAAGTGTTTTACTGGGTTTTGCAGCTTGCGCAGAAGCCCTCTAGCACGCCGCGCACATGTACAGAATGGCACCTCTGGTTGCAAAAACCTCGGAATCCGGCCAGACCTCCAGAACGGATCCTGTCTGCAACCAGAGGTACTGCTGTAATGTATTTGTGTGTGTGTGTGTGTGTGTGTGTGTGTGTGTATGTATGTATGTATATGTATATATAAACTCTGTGTGTGTGTGTGTGTGTGTGTGTGTGTGTGTGTGTGTGTTGCAGATTTAGCAGTCAACAATTCATCCGGTGTAGCTGTATGATTGCAAAAGCTTGTCCTCTTTTCTCCTTTTGTAAAAAGGGCGCCAGGGGTCAGCAAACATTTTCAGCAGTGGGCCGGTCCACTGTCCCTGGACCTTGGGGGGGGGGCTGGACTATATATATTTTTTTGGGGGGGGGATGAACGAATTCATATGCCCCACAAATCACCCAGAGATGCATTTTAATAAAAGCACTCATGTCAAAACACGCCAATTCCTGGACCGTCCGCTGGCCGGATTGAGAAGGCGATTGGGCCGCATTCAGCCCCTGGGCCTTAGGTTGCCTACCCATGCTCTGGGCCATCCCCCCCTCCCATTTTCTGAAATCTGAGTCTCCAAAAATAGGGGGCGTCTTATACTGTGGGCCATCTCCTCTCTCCCCCCCCCCCCCGGTTTTCTTAAACCTGAGTTTTCAAAAATAGACTGAAAAACATGGCAGCTTCCACTGTCAGGCGAGTGGCTTTCTATTCCGCCATCTTGCCGTTTTATCCGTATTTAAATTTGCAATACTCACAGTCAAATGAACGTTGCAGATAGAACTGCCGGCTCCTATGGCAGCCAAACGCTAAAGTCGACGTGAATTTAAAAACATGCAATTTAAAAAGAAAGCAGAAATGAGATTTTTGCATGGTAGACCTAGGTAGAGAAGTTTCTGCAAATTCCTTCGACCATTTCATGGCTGTCTGTCGAAAAGTGCCTCCGAGCATGCGAGTCTTTCCAGTGAAAACAGAGTTAAAGCTTTGCTTTCCAGGGAAAAAAAGCAATGCAAATCGCCAGATGATTTTTGCACCCAAACGGGAGTCAGAGGCCCACGTTCAGGATGCAAATTTAAAACGCGGTAAGAAAAGGAGAAAAAAAGATAAACATCCAGTTGTGTTTTCACTCATGTTCTCAGGATGACCATAGTGATAAGACCTGCAAGAATCAGAGGAAAAAATCCAGTTATTTCAGCTTAACTCGAGAAATAACCCACACCGAGAGGTTTGTTAGGTGTGGGGGGCACGCATGAAAGCTTGTTCATGTGAAGAGAATCAGAACTTACAGGGTTAAGCAGTTCTGAGTGACGTCTCACATTCTGAGGCGTGGCTATGTTCACAGAGGCGAGTGTTTCTCTGTGTGTTTTTTTTTTCCTTTCGCTTTTGCGGCGAGGCAGCAAGATGTGCGCTCTCTCGCCGGGCTGATTTATGAGGTATTTCTACACGATTAAAGACTGTTAGAGATAAGCAAGAGAGCCTGCGTGCAGTCTGAGTTATTACACACACACAGGAACAGTTTTCTACCACTTCGACGACTGCTACAGGGAACTGACGGAGAGCTATGCACGGGGGTCCTATGGGGTGCAGCAGAAGCCTGCCGGACCACATCCAATAGCCACAGTTCACCGGGAGCCAGATGCACGTTTGTTAATATTTGTGAAATGTAGTTTGCATAGACAACTGATCTTTGTACAAACGCGGAAATGTCAGGGGGCTCAGATATACTTTCAATTGCAATCAGGGTGGATTGGATTCAAATCAATTTCAATCACGATTTCAATCACTAGTCAGTAAGACTTTATTTAAATCATATTTTTTTCTACAGAAAGGTTCAGCCTTGCTGCCATCCTCTTCATATTTGACAAGCACAGGAAGGTTTCCTTTTTGGAATAAGTTACAGAAAGGTTCAGCCTTGCTGGCATCCTCCTAATATTGACAACCAGAGGGAGGTTTCCTTTTTGGAACACTAAAATTTCAGAATCGTTTTTACAGTTCTATCAAAAATGACTGATTTGGTTCTACTATTCGAAATACATTGACAGATAATGATGAAATGTTGGTGAGGTTTCATAAGCTAACTGTTTCTATTTGGACAGCTTTTCTGCTGTACTTAATTGAAAGGAGAAAAGGAATCATTTCCTTCATCACAATTTAAACCATTTATTTAACTAAAGCAATAACATGCTAGCATATGGACCCATGTTTGTTAACTGATGGGGTTGAACGTTTTTTAAAAAACAACTTAAGACAGACTGAGTTTTAGCACACATTAAAAACTTAAAACAAATCCTTATTTCCTGATGAATAGCTTTTGGACTATAACCTAAAAGGAAAACTATAGAAAGATTCTTCCTCCAAAAGCATTTTATTTCAAAAATCCGATTTTTAAAAACTTTTTAAAAAAAACCATTGATCTTTATCCACGCTGGTTGCAATTTTGCTGGCATGGGCCTCACGCAGTGACTCGATTATAGGTTGTTTTTTTAAAAACGTTTCTATACACATTTTCATTTTTTCACTTGGTCCTGCCCCAAAACACATAATGTAATGACGACAAAAAGATGCGTACCTAATACGTAAGCTGCTACTAACTTTTGATTCACACTTAAGTGGAGGTAGAGAGGCACGAGGGAACCCCCTTCTCCCAATGTGGGAAGCATGAGAGCCGCAATGCACACGATTCCGAGGAACACGGTGAGCAAACTCGGCCCTGATGAGGCAATTCTGTTTTCTGGAAAAAGGAAAAGGCATTTGACATTATGGAAAGGGGCAGAATTTCTTTCCTTTCCTTTCTTCCCCCACCCATTTATCGAATTTAGTAAATAACAAAACTTTAAAAAAAATCTTTATTATGTTGCAAAGTAAATAAATCAAAACAAAACCATACATAAAGAAAAATATCCAATAAAACAGAAAGAAAGAAAAAAGAAGAAAAAAGTAGACAGTTAAAGAATAAAGAAAAGTATAATATTTCAATACAATAAACACTATTTTACAAAATAATAATAATAATTAGACTTCCATCACTTTCACATTTCCTTTCACCTTTCATATTTTATCTGTATTTCAGTATTATTTTCCTCTTAATATATAGATTTGTATATATGTATATTTTCCCTTTTCTATTCACGAGGTCATTCTAGACACAGCCAAATTTTTACTTTTGTACCTTGTATTTCTGAATAGTCATTCAAGCAATTCCATTCCTTCTTGACTGTATTCATTGGCTTTAGTCTTATTATATCCATCAATTTGGCCAGTTCTAAATATTCACATAATTTACATAACCATTCCTCTTTGGCTGGTACCTGGTTACCCTTCCAGTACTTAGCCACCAGAATTTTCGCCTCTGATGTCGCGTACAGAAAAAAATTAGTTTTTTCTTTTGGAATACAGTATCACTGTTCAATATTCCCAAAATATATGTTTCTGGTCTTTTACTATGTGAAGTTCTTAGTAACTTTTTTTTTTCATGAATCATGTCCCAGAACTTTCTGATCTCTGGACATGTCCACCACATATGGTAGAAGGTTCCAATCTGTTTTGTGCATCTCCAACACTTATCTCCCCTTCATGGATCACTGCCTTGCCGTGGCGAAGGGGCTTGAAGAACTCAGAGAAGCTATGAACTATGCCGAGCAGGGCACCCAAGATGAACAGGTCATAGTGGAGAGTTTTGACCGAACGTGATCCACCTGGAGGAGGAACCGGCAAGCCACTCCAGTATCCCTGCCAAGAAAACTCCATGGACAAAGACAACAGGCATATAAAAGTTATGACGCTGGAAGATGAGC
Organism: Podarcis melisellensis; assembly: GCF_964234715.1. Taxonomy (NCBI): domain Eukaryota; kingdom Metazoa; phylum Chordata; class Lepidosauria; order Squamata; family Lacertidae; genus Podarcis; species Podarcis melisellensis. The sequence goes on from NC_138535.1 coordinate 12,402,045, forward strand.
CCCTCAGGTCGGAAGGCGTCCAACATGCTACTGGGGAAGAGCGGAGGGCAAGTACAAGTAGATCCAGAGCTGATGAAGCGGCTGGGCCAAAGCCGAAAGGACGCTCAGTTGCGGATATGCCTGGAAGCGAAAGGAAAGTCCAATGCTGTAAAGAAAAATATTGCATAGGAACCTGGAATGTAAGAACCATGAACCTGGGTAAGTTGGAGGTGGTCAAAAATGAGATGGCAAGAATAAATATTGACATCCTGGGCATCAGTGAACTAAAATGGACGGGAATGGGTGAATTCAGTTCGGATGACCATCATATCTACTACTGTGGGCAAGAAACCCATAAAAGAAATGGAGTGGCCCTCATAGTCAACAAAAGAGTGGCGAAGGCTGTACTGGGATGCAATCTCAAAAATGATAGAATGATCTCGATACGAATCCAAGGCAGACCCTTTAACATCACAGTAATCCAAGTTTATGCACCAACTACTGGTGCTGAAGAAACTGAAATTGACCAATTCTATGAAGACTTACAACACCTTATAGAAGTGACACCAAAGAAGGATGTTCTTCTCATCATAGGGGATTGGAATGCTAAAGTAGGGAGTCAAGAGATAAAAGGAACAACTGGCAAGTTTGGCCTTGGAGATCAAAACGAAGCAGGGCAAAGGCTAATAGAGTTCTGTCAAGAAAACAAGCTGGTCATCACAAACACGCTTTTCCAACAACACAAGAGACGACTCTACACATGGACATCACCAGATGGGCAGCATCGAAATCAGATTGATTATATTCTCTGCAGCCAAAGATGGAGAAGCTCTATACAGTCAGCAAAAACAAGACCTGGAGCTGACTGTGGCTCAGATCATCAGCTTCTTATAGCAAAATTCAAGCTTAAACTGAAGAAAGTAGGAAAAACCACTGGGCCGGTAAGATACAATCTAAGTCAAATCCCTTATGAATACACAGTGGAAGTGAGGAACAGGTTTAAGGATTTAGATTTGGTGGACAGAGTGCCTGAAGAACTATGGATGGAGGCTTGTAACATTATACAGGAGGCAGCAACGAAAACCATCCCAATGAAAAGGAAATGCAAGAAAGCAAAGTGGCTGTCCAATGAGGCCTTACAAATAGCGGGGGAGAGAAGGCAAGCAAAATGCGAGGGAGATGGTGAAAGATACAGGAAATTGAATGCAGATTTCCAAAGAATAGCAAGGAGAGACAAGAAGACCTTCTTAAACGAGCAATGCAAAGAAATAGAGGAAAGCAATAGAATGGGAAGAACCAGAGATCTGTTCAAGAAAATTGGAGATATGAAAGGAACATTTCGTACAAAGATTTCCATAATAAAGGACAAAAGTGGAAAGGACCTAACAGAAGCAGAAGACATCAAGAAGAGGTGGCAAGAATACACAGAGGAATTATACCAGAAAGAAATGGATGTCCCGTATACCCCAGGTAGTGTGGTTGCTGACCTTGAGCCAGACATCCTGGAGAGTGAAGTCAAATGGGCCTTAGAAAGCACTGCAAATAACAAGGCCAGTGGAAGTGACGGTATTCCAGCTGAACTATTTAAAATTTTAAAAGATGATGCTGTTAAGGTGCTACACTCAATATGCCAGCAAGTTTGGAAAACTCAGCAGTGGCCAGAAGATTGGAGAAGATCAGTCTACATCCCAATCCCAAAGAAGGGCAGTGCCAAAGAATGCTCCAACTACCGCACAATTGCACTCATTTCACACGCTAGCAAGGTTATGCTTAAAATTCTACAAGGAAGGCTCAAGCAGTATGTGGAACGAGAACTCCCAGAAGTGCAAGCTGGATTTAGAAGAGGCAGAGGAACCAGAGACCAAATTGCAAACATGCGCTGGATTATGGAGAAAGCTAGAGAGTTCCAGAAAGACATCTACTTCTGCTTCATTGACTATGCAAAAGCCTTTGACTGTGTCGACCACGGCAAACTATGGCAAGTTCTTAAAGAAATGGGAGTGCCAGATCACCTCATCTGTCTCCTGAGAAATCTCTATGTGGGACAAGAAGCTACAGTTAGAACTGGATATGGAACAACTGATTGGTTCAAAATTGGGAAAGGAGTACGACAAGGCTGTATTTTGTCTCCCTGCTTATTTAACTTATATGCAGAATTCATCATGCGAAAGGCTGGGCTGGATGAATCCCTAGCCGGAATTAAGATTGCCGGAAGAAATATCAACAACCTCAGATATGCAGATGACACAACCTTGATGGCAGAAAGTGAGGAGGAATTAAAGAACCTTTTAATGAGGGTGAAAGAGGAGAGCGCAAAATATGGTCTGAAGCTCAACATCAAAAAAACGAAGATCATGGCCACTGGTCCCATCACCTCCTGGCAAATAGAAGGGGAAGAAATGGAGGTAGTGAGAGATTTTACTTTCTTGGGCTCAATGATCACTGCAGATGGTGACAGCAGCCACGAAATTAAAAGACGCCTGCTTCTTGGGAGAAGGGCAATGACAGGCCTAGACAGCATCTTGAGAAGTAGAGACATCACCTTGCCAACAAAGGTTCGTATAGTTAAAGCTATGGTTTTCCCAGTAGTGATGTATGGAAGTGAGAGCTGGACCATAAAGAAGGCTGATCGCCGAAGAATTGATGCTTTTGAATTATGGTGCTGGAGGAGACTCTTGAGAGTCCCATGGACTGCAAGAAGATCAAACCTCTCCATACTGAAGGAAATCAACCCTGAGTGCTCACTGGAAGGACAGATTGTGAAGCTGAGGCTCCAGTACTTTGGCCACCTCATGAGAAGAGAAGACTCCCTGGAGAAGACCCTGATGTTGGGAAAGATGGAGGGCACAAGGAGAAGGGGGCGACAGAGGACGAGATGGTTGGATAGTGTTTTCGAGGCTACCAGCATGAGTTTGACCAAACTGCGGGAGGCAGTAGCGGACAGAGGTGCCTGGCGTTCTCTGGTCCATGGGGTCACGAAGAGTCGGACACGACTAAACGACTAAACAACAACAACAACAACAACACTTATTACCAAGCGATTTGTTCATTTTAGCCAATCTCTCTGGTGCTAAATACCACCTACAGTGCATTTTCAGGTAATTTTCTCTTATTAAATAACATACTGTAAAATTTATATTTTTTTATCCACAGTTTTTATGAATGGTATTGTCAGGGGCTCTGACAGGTATAATACAGGCATGTCCAATAGGTAGATCGTGACCTACTTAGACCTGAACCCCCCCAAAACAGGGGTATGTGACTGCCAGTTTTTAACTCTGAGTGGATCACAGTCTCTTGGGAGTTCGCCACCCCTGGTATAACAAAAAGTACAAATGACTATCCCAAATAACTATCCCAAAATACAGACGTGCCTTCACACTGGCAAGATTGGATGTGATGCCCTCTGCCGTACTTGAGGGCAGATACCAAAAGATTCCAACTGAGAAACGACTCTGCCCCTGTGCAGATGGCAATCTGGAAACAGTGGCTCATGTTTTCCTGTCCTGTTCTGTCCCCTTTATAAAGATCTGAGGAATGAGATCATCACCCCACTCTTACTTACCATCCCAGGCCGCCCATCTGTGGCCACATTGTTTTTTCTTTTATCAGATCAAAATGATCAGACAACAGCAAAGGTTGCTAGGTTTATCAAGGGTGCAATGAGATTAAGGGACACTATCTGAACAATAATCTTGGCCCTTTTTACCCACTGTTGTCTTTTTAATTGTATATATTGCTTGTTTTATGTTGCTATGGCCATTGGCTAATGTGAATAAAGTTTATCTATTTATCTACAAATGAGATCCACTTCATTCCTAAATGTTTCATTTCACCAAACAATCTTGCTTCCCGTCATATCCACCCTGCCAGAATGGCTAGGACTTCAGGGGTCGGCAGACTTTTCTGGCAGGGGGCCAGCCCACTGTCCCTTGACTATATTTTGAAAAATCAAAAAAAAATGAAGAAATTCCTATGCCCCACAAATCACCCAGAGGTGTGTTTAAAATAAAAAGGTGCATTCTATTTGTGTAAAAACACGCCAATTCCTGGACTGTCCGCTGGCCAGATCAAGAAGGTAATTGGGCTGGATTCAGTCCCCGGGCCGTAGTTTGTGGACCCGTGGATTAGAGCAGGGGCCGGCAATTTTTTTTTGCTGCGGGCCGGTCCACCATCCCTAGCAACTTGAGGAGCCAGAGAAGCAGCACCGGGGGGGGGGGGTGTGGAGCTGGAAGAAGAGGCGAGGGGGGCAAGTAGTCCTCCCGAGCCCCACCTGCTGCAGTTACCTCCTGGAGGCTGCCACCACTACTGCTGCTGATTCTCGTGAGTAGGCAGAGCGAGCTCATCCGCTGCACTCTCCGGCCCACAGGAGCAGCAGGGCGGCGGAGTGTGAAAGGGCTGGCTCCGGAGAGGGGCTGCTCAAAATGGCACTCAGCCAGCCCCCTTCCTCCTCTAGGCAGGGTGGGGAGAAGCAAGGAGGGAGGGATTTAAATCACTAGTCAGCAAGACTTGATTTAAATCATTTTTTACAGAAAGCTTCAACCTTGCTGGCATCCTCTTCATATTGACAACCAGGGGAAGGTTTTCCTTTTTTTTGAATCATAAAATCCCTTAGTTTTTTTGGGGTTTTTTGCTTGTTTTTTTACAGAAAGCTTTGACCTTGCTGGCATCCTCTTCATATTGACAACCAGAGGAAGGTTTCCTTTTTGGAATTTGGAGGCACACCATACCATCATTTGCTAGACTAAGCTTGTAAGGTGACTTGATGTTACACCGTCATAGTACTATAAAAGAAGTAATTGCAACAATAAATGATATGCAGTGGGAATGAGAATTTAAAGGACTACAAGGTGCTGGGTGCTGGTGGAGGAGAGTCAAATGGGTATGGTCCTCCATCCTTCCTTTCTTTCTGACCCTTTCCCTTTACTCTCTTTGGTTTTGGGGGGTGAACTTTTTGTCTGTTTGTAAATATGCTTAAATAAAACATTAAAAAGTCAAATGGGTGTGGTACTTGACCCTTCCCCCCCCCTTCCCTTTACTCTCTGGTTTTTGTGGTTAAGTGCAGGCTTCCTCAACCTTGGCCCTCCAGATGTTTTGAGACTACAATTCCCATCATCCCTGACCACTGGTCCTGCTGGCTAGGGATGGGAGTTGTAGGCCAAAAACATCTGGAGGGCCGAGGTTGAGGAAGCCTGGGTTAAGTGTGTGTACCTTATTAGTCAGTAAAATTTTATTTATACCCCGCCCTCCCCAGCCAAGACCAAGCTCAGCCCGGCTAACCTCAAATATCAAATACATGAAAACGCAACCAAATGATTAAAACACAGCTTAAAAATTAGAACCAGGATAAACTTAAATGGCTGCCCATGAATTACAACCATAGGGGTCGGGGACTTCAAGTATTCGTAAGGGCCAGCTATCCGTTTTGGTCCCACATGAGCCGATAAAAGGGCCAAAGAGATAACTTACAGGGTCCCATAGAGGGGGGGGGGGGTTCAAACTGGGCCCGGACCGAAGGCCAGGTGGAACAGCTCCGTCTTGCAGGCCCTGGTGGAAGGACGTCAATTCCCGCAGGGCCCTGGTCTCCTGCAATAGAGCATTCCCCCAGGCTGGGGCTAAAGCTGAAAAGGTCTTGGGCCTTGGATGAGGCCAGTTGAACTTCCTTGAGGCCTGGGACCTCCAAGTTATTATTTGCAGACCCTAAGGTCCTCCACGGGGCATGCCAGGAGAGGTGGTTCCATAGGTACGAGGGCCCTCGGCTGTATAGGGTAAGGGTACCAGGCGACCCCATTTCCCGGGGACAGTCCTTGGATTTACAAATCGGTCCCCTGACAAAGCCTATCCCCTTCAACTGAAGTTGAAAAGTGTCCCTGGATTCATGGGGGGGGGGGGAATCCGGTAACGTTCGTATAGGGCTTTAAATTATGGTTACCAGATGTCCCCGTTTCCCGGGGACAGTCCCCCAATTTACAAACCTGTCCCCGGATTTAATGTCCCTGGATTTATATTGTTGTTGATTTATTGGTAGGGAATGAACGTGGTGTGATTGGTTCAATGGCACAAGGCACATCATATGGCTGCTGAGGCTGCCACCGCCACTGCCAAGGGGGAACTGGGGACGCCCGGCATGTCGACTGGGGGAACTGCTGACACACACACACCCCGCGACCCAAATCAAGCCGGGGGCGAGAGCGCCCGGCCACCCAGCTGACTGCTCAGTGGCGCTCCGGGGCAAGAAATACCCCGGAGCCGACACAGGGAGGAGGAGGAGAAGGAAGAGAAAGAGGAAGGCAAAAGAGGGAAGCCCTGACTTTGCTGTGTCGCCACCAAAGAGGAGAGGTAGGAGAGCACCAGGAGGGTGAGGGCACATGGACGAGCCCCGGCCCGAGCCAAGCCTACTCCACAGCGGCTAGCGCAGGCTTCCTCACCCTCAGCCCTCCAGCTGTTTTGAGACTACAATTCCCATCATCCATGACCACTGGTCCTGCTAGCTTGGGATGATGGGAGTTGTAGTCCCAAAACATCTGGAGGGCTGAGGTTGAGGAAGGCCACACGACAGAGGAGACCACAGAAGAGAAGAGGGTACTTCTTTTTTTTTAAAGTAACTTTTCTTAATAGCTTTTTTTTCTCTTTTCAAAGAAAAGTGTCCCCGGATTCTTTGGAAAACCTTACTTGAAAGCAGGCACCTCCAACCTTTGGCCCTAGGCCAAAACATCTCAAAGGCCACAGGTTGGGGATGCCTGCTTTAAAGGTGAAAACCAGCACCTAAAACCTGACCTTGTGCTCCACCAGGAGCCAGTGCAGCTGGCATAGTGCTGGGTGGATGTGGTCCTGCGGCGGGGAGTGTTCTGCACCCGCTGGGGTTTCTGGGTCGGCTTCGAGGGCAGCTCCGCGTAGAGCGAGTTATAATAATCGAGCCGGGAGGTGACCGTTGCATGGATCACAGTGGCTAAATCAGGGCGAGGGAGGTAAGGAGCCAACTGCTTAGCTTGGCGGAGATGAAAAAATGCCACCTTTGTTATAGCTGCAACTTGAGCCTCCGTATTGTCTGCTTGTAAATATACTTAAAGAAATAAGAAAAGGCAACTGGAAATTATGTGTGCAACAAAACCGGCAAGAATTCTACTAGCACCAGCTCGGAAGAAAGCCCAATGAAAAAACAGTGTCAAGAGAAACTCCCGGGATATGCAGCATTAGCCAAATGAACAGATAAATTACACAAAAGGGACAACAAAGACTTTAAAAGAATTTTGAACCATTTATGATATATATGAAGAAACTGTTATGATATTGAAGCAATGCTGCTGCAAAGTCCTAGCTTGAAAAGTAAACATGATAGGAATGTTGGGACTGCCCGTGGGAAACAGAGGGACAGTCAATTCACAGTGCGAAGCACCGGAAATAGCTCAGAGTGAAATATGAGCTCTTCCGTTTATTCCTGTACAGGAAGTGCAGGAAGTGTTTGTCACAACACTGCTGGAGTTTGAAGAGAGCAGTCATGTTTTTTGTAACACTGCAAAGACACAAATAAAAGCATGTAAATACGTTTCTGTCTATCTCTTTCCCCTGCCCGGGGGGGGGGGGGCAGGAAAGAGGGGGGGGGTGTTCTTCTCACGTTTGAGAAGAATCGCCGATCGAGACCTAGCCTGCGCTTGCTGGGGAATGCAGCCAGGGAGGTCAACAGGGAATCAAGCTGGGTGCCTGGGATTGTTGCCAGTTTCTGCTGATATGGGCTTGAATTCCGACAGAAACAACACAAAGAGTTGGACTCATTGGCAGGGTTTGAGTAAACATTCACAAGTGTATATAACATGGGTAGCCCAATCGCCTTCTCAATCCAGCCTGCAGACGGTCCAGGAATCAGCATGTTTTGACATGAGTAGAATGTGTCCTTTTATTTAAAATGCATCTCTGGGTTATTTGTGGGGCATAGGATTTTGTTCATTTTTATTTAAAAAAATAGTCTCCAAATATGTACATATAGTCTCCAAAATATAGTCTGCCCCCCACAAGGTCTGAGGGACAGTGGGCCGGCCCTGGCAGAAAAAAATAAGACGCAGGATGAAGAAATTGAAAGTAAAACCAGTGGAAGGATAAGGGAAGTCCAGGGGAGGGGGGCAGGAAAAAATGGGAAATTGTTGGAGAGATATTTCATCAAGGATGTATATATCGCAAAACCAATAAAAACTGTTTAAAGAAAAAAATTTAAATATGCTTAAATAAAACAATTTTTAGAAAGAAAGAGGCAGGTACCGATATACAGTGGTGCCCCGCTAGACGAATGCCTCGCAAGACGAAAAACCCGCAAGACGAAAGGGTTTTTCGGTTTTTGCGACGCTTCGCTAGAAGATTTTCCCTATGGGCTTGCATCGCAAGACGAAAGCCCATAGGGAAATCTCGGGGACCTTTTTTTAAATGCTGGCGGTGGGGAGCAAAGCCTTCCCCCCCCTCCGGACTTCAGAAGAGGTCCAGGAAGGCCGGCGGGGGCGAAAGGCTTTGCTCCCCACCGCCAGCATTTTAAAAGCGGTCTGGGATAGCAGGGAAGCGCTTCCCGCTATCCCGGACGGCTTTTGAAGGCAGGCAGGGGGGGCAAAGACTTTTGCCCCCCCGCCTGCCTAACCGGGGGCTTTTAAATCGCCCCGGGACTGTCCGGGGCGATTTAAAAGCCCCCAGACGGCTTTTGAAGCCTCCCCCCCCGCCCGGCTTCGGGGCATCATCCCGATGCCGGGCGGTGGGGCAGGAACGCCTCCCCCAGCCGCCCGGCTTCGGGGCATCGTCCCGATGCCGGGCGGTGGGGCAGGAAAGCCTCCCCCAGCCGCCCGGCATCGGAACGATGTCCCGAAGCCGGGCGGCCGGGCGAGAATGCCTCCCCCCCCCGCCCGGCTTCGGGGCATCGTCCCGATGCCGGGCGGTGGGGCAGGAACGCCTCCCCCAGCCGCCCGGCATCGGAACGATGTCCCGAAGCCGGGCGGCCGGGCGGGAAAGCCTCCCCCCCCGCCCGGCTTCGGGGCATCGTCCCGATGCCGGGCGGTGGGGCAGGAAAGCCTCCCCCAGCCGCCCGGCATCGGAACGATGTCCCGAAGCCGGGCGGCCGGGCGGGAAAGCCTCCCCCCCCCGCCCGGCTTCGGGGCATCGTCCCGATGCCGGGCGGTGGGGCAGGAACGCCTCCCCCAGCCGCCCGGCATCGGAACGATGTCCCGAAGCCGGGTGGCCGGGCGGGAAAGCCTCCCCCCCCCGCCCGGCTTCGGGGCATCGTCCCGATGCCGGGCGGTGGGGCAGGAACGCCTCCCCCAGCCGCCCGGCTTCGGGGCATCGTCCCGATGCCGGGCGGTGGGGCAGGAAAGCCTCCCCCAGCCGCCCGGCATCGGAACGATGTCCCGAAGCCGGGCGGCCGGGCGGGAAAGCCTCCCCCCCCCCGCCCGGCTTCGGGGCATCGTCCCGATGCCGGGCGGTGGGGCAGGAACGCCTCCCCCAGCCGCCCGGCATCGGAACGATGTCCCGAAGCCGGGCGGCCGGGCGGGATAGCCTCCCTCCCCGCCCGGCTTCGGGGCATCCTCCCGATGCCGGGCGGTGGGGCAGGAACGCCTCCCCCAGCCGCCCGGCTTCGGGGCATCGTCCCGATGCCGGGCGGTGGGGCAGGAACGCCTCCCCCAGCCGCCCGGCATCGGAACGATGTCCCGAAGCCGGGCGGCCGGGCGGGAAAGCCTCCCCCCCCCGCCCGGCTTCGGGGCATCGTCCCGATGCCGGGCGGTGGGGCAGGAACGCCTCCCCCAGCCGCCCGGCATCGGGGCATCGTCCCGATGCCGGGCGGTGGGGCAGGAACGCCTCCCCCAGCCGCCCGGCTTCGGGGCATCGTCCCGATGCCGGGCGGTGGGGCAGGAACGCCTCCCCCAGCCGCCCGGCTTCGGGGCATCGTCCCGATGCCGGGCGGTGGGGCAGGAACGCCTCCCCCAGCCGCCCGGCTTCGGGGCATCGTCCCGATGCCGGGCGGTGGGGCAGGAAAGCCTCCCCCAGCCGCCCGGCATCGGAACGATGTCCCGAAGCCGGGCGGCCGGGCGGGAAAGCCTCCCCCCCCCGCCCGGCTTCGGGGCATCGTCCCGATGCCGGGCGGTGGGGCAGGAACGCCTCCCCCAGCCGCCCGGCTTCGGGGCATCCTCCCGATGCCGGGCGGTGGGGCAGGAACGCCTCCCCCAGCCGCCCGGCATCGGGGCATCGTCCCGATGCCGGGCGGTGGGGCAGGAACGCCTCCCCCAGCCGCCCGGCTTCGGGGCATCGTCCCGATGCCGGGCGGTGGGGCAGGAAAGCCTCCCCCCCCGCCCGGCTTCGGGGCATCGTCCCGATGCCGGGCGGTGGGGCAGGAACGCCTCCCCCAGCCGCCCGGCATCGGAACGATGTCCCGAAGCCGGGCGGCCGGGTGGGAAAGCCTCCCCCCCCCCGCCCGGCTTCGGGGCATCGTCCCGATGCCGGGCGGTGGGGCAGGAACGCCTCCCCCAGCCGCCCGGCATTGGAACGATGTCCCGAAGCCGGGCGGCCGGGCGGCCGGGCGGGAAAGCCTCCCCCCCCCGCCCGGCTTCGGGGCATCGTCCCGATGCCGGGCGGTGGGGCAGGAACGCCTCCCCCAGCCGCCCGGCTTCGGGGCATCGTCCCGATGCCGGGCGGTGGGGCAGGAAAGCCTCCCCCAGCCGCCCGGCATCGGAACGATGTCCCGAAGCCGGGCGGCCGGGTGGGAAAGCCTCCCCCCCCCGCCCGGCTTCGGGGCATCGTCCCGATGCCGGGCGGTGGGGCAGGAACGCCTCCCCCAGCCGCCCGGCATCGGAACGATGTCCCGAAGCCGGGCGGCCGGGCGGGATAGCCTCCCCCCCCGCCCGGCTTCGGGGCATCGTCCCGATGCCGGGCGGTGGGGCAGGAACGCCTCCCCCAGCCGCCCGGCTTCGGGGCATCGTCCCGATGCCGGGCGGTGGGGCAGGAACGCCTCCCCCAGCCGCCCGGCATCGGAACGATGTCCCGAAGCCGGGCGGCCGGGCGGGAAAGCCTCCCCCCCCCGCCCGGCTTCGGGGCATCGTCCCGATGCCGGGCGGTGGGGCAGGAACGCCTCCCCCAGCCGCCCGGCTTCGGGGCATCGTCCCGATGCCGGGCGGTGGGGCAGGAAAGCCTCCCCCAGCCGCCCGGCATCGGAACGATGTCCCGAAGCCGGGCGGCCGGGCGGGAAAGCCTCCCCCCCCCCGCCCGGCTTCGGGGCATCGTCCCGATGCCGGGCGGTGGGGCAGGAACGCCTCCCCCAGCCGCCCGGCATCGGAACGATGTCCCGAAGCCGGGCGGCCGGGCGGGATAGCCTCCCTCCCCGCCCGGCTTCGGGGCATCCTCCCGATGCCGGGCGGTGGGGCAGGAACGCCTCCCCCAGCCGCCCGGCTTCGGGGCATCGTCCCGATGCCGGGCGGTGGGGCAGGAACGCCTCCCCCAGCCGCCCGGCATCGGAACGATGTCCCGAAGCCGGGCGGCCGGGCGGGAAAGCCTCCCCCCCCCGCCCGGCTTCGGGGCATCGTCCCGATGCCGGGCGGTGGGGCAGGAACGCCTCCCCCAGCCGCCCGGCATCGGGGCATCGTCCCGATGCCGGGCGGTGGGGCAGGAACGCCTCCCCCAGCCGCCCGGCTTCGGGGCATCGTCCCGATGCCGGGCGGTGGGGCAGGAACGCCTCCCCCAGCCGCCCGGCATCGGGGCATCGTCCCGATGCCGGGCGGTGGGGCAGGAACGCCTCCCCCAGCCGCCCGGCTTCGGGGCATCGTCCCGATGCCGGGCGGTGGGGCAGGAAAGCCTCCCCCAGCCGCCCGGCATCGGAACGATGTCCCGAAGCCGGGCGGCCGGGCGGGAAAGCCTCCCCCCCCCGCCCGGCTTCGGGGCATCGTCCCGATGCCGGGCGGTGGGGCAGGAACGCCTCCCCCAGCCGCCCGGCTTCGGGGCATCCTCCCGATGCCGGGCGGTGGGGCAGGAACGCCTCCCCCAGCCGCCCGGCATCGGGGCATCGTCCCGATGCCGGGCGGTGGGGCAGGAACGCCTCCCCCAGCCGCCCGGCTTCGGGGCATCGTCCCGATGCCGGGCGGTGGGGCAGGAAAGCCTCCCCCCCCGCCCGGCTTCGGGGCATCGTCCCGATGCCGGGCGGTGGGGCAGGAACGCCTCCCCCAGCCGCCCGGCATCGGAACGATGTCCCGAAGCCGGGCGGCCGGGTGGGAAAGCCTCCCCCCCCCCGCCCGGCTTCGGGGCATCGTCCCGATGCCGGGCGGTGGGGCAGGAACGCCTCCCCCAGCCGCCCGGCATCGGAACGATGTCCCGAAGCCGGGCGGCCGGGCGGCCGGGCGGGAAAGCCTCCCCCCCCCGCCCGGCTTCGGGGCATCGTCCCGATGCCGGGCGGTGGGGCAGGAACGCCTCCCCCAGCCGCCCGGCTTCGGGGCATCGTCCCGATGCCGGGCGGTGGGGCAGGAAAGCCTCCCCCAGCCGCCCGGCATCGGAACGATGTCCCGAAGCCGGGCGGCCGGGTGGGAAAGCCTCCCCCCCCCGCCCGGCTTCGGGGCATCGTCCCGATGCCGGGCGGTGGGGCAGGAACGCCTCCCCCAGCCGCCCGGCATCGGAACGATGTCCCGAAGCCGGGCGGCCGGGCGGGATAGCCTCCCCCCCCGCCCGGCTTCGGGGCATCGTCCCGATGCCGGGCGGTGGGGCAGGAACGCCTCCCCCAGCCGCCCGGCTTCGGGGCATCGTCCCGATGCCGGGCGGTGGGGCAGGAACGCCTCCCCCAGCCGCCCGGCATCGGAACGATGTCCCGAAGCCGGGCGGCCGGGCGGGAAAGCCTCCCCCCCCCGCCCGGCTTCGGGGCATCGTCCCGATGCCGGGCGGTGGGGCAGGAACGCCTCCCCCAGCCGCCCGGCATCGGGGCATCGTCCCGATGCCGGGCGGTGGGGCAGGAACGCCTCCCCCAGCCGCCCGGCTTCGGGGCATCGTCCCGATGCCGGGCGGTGGGGCAGGAACGCCTCCCCCAGCCGCCCGGCATCGGGGCATCGTCCCGATGCCGGGCGGTGGGGCAGGAACGCCTCCCCCAGCCGCCCGGCTTCGGGGCATCGTCCCGATGCCGGGCGGTGGGGCAGGAAAGCCTCCCCCAGCCGCCCGGCATCGGAACGATGTCCCGAAGCCGGGCGGGAAAGCCTCCCCCCCCCGCCCGGCTTCGGGGCATCGTCCCGATGCCGGGCGGTGGGGCAGGAACGCCTCCCCCAGCCGCCCGGCTTCGGGGCATCCTCCCGATGCCGGGCGGTGGGGCAGGAACGCCTCCCCCAGCCGCCCGGCATCGGGGCATCGTCCCGATGCCGGGCGGTGGGGCAGGAACGCCTCCCCCAGCCGCCCGGCTTCGGGGCAGGAACGCCTCCCCCAGCCGCCCGGCTTCGGGGCATCGTCCCGATGCCGGGCGGTGGGGCAGGAAAGCCTCCCCCCCCGCCCGGCTTCGGGGCATCGTCCCGATGCCGGGCGGTGGGGCAGGAAAGCCTCCCCCAGCCGCCCGGCATCGGGGCATCGTCCCGATGCCGGGCGGTGGGGCAGGAACGCCTCCCCCAGCCGCCCGGCATCGGAACGATGTCCCGAAGCCGGGCGGCCGGGCGGGAAAGCCTTTGTCCCCCCTGCCTGCCTTCCCAGGGGCTTTTAAATCGCCCCGGACAGCGGAGAAGTCCTCCGCTGTCCCGGGCGATTTTAAAATGCCGCCCGCCAGAAGAGGTCGGGGGAAGGCTTTTTCCATAGGAACGCATTAATTGATTTTCAATGCATTCCTATGGAAAACCGTGCATCGCAAGACGAAAAACTCGCAAGACGAAGAGACTTGCGGAACGAATTAATTTCGTCTTGCGAGGCACCACTGTATAGCACCAAAAAGCAATGGCGTTCCAAGCACCCAACTACCTGGCTGGGATAAAGCCTGCTCGAAAAAGACGCTCTCTGCCAGGTGCTCCGTGATCATCTTCTCCTCCTCTTCCTTTGGCTCTTTCGCCGCCGGAAGCAGCATGGCGATGACCTCTTTCCTCCCCAACGCTTTCCTCTGGCTCTGCTCGGAGACCAGGAGCCGAAACTTGTCAATCACACCATAGTGGCACGGTTGGACGTCTCGGTGACGGATCATGCTGTAACGGGAGGAGAGTGTGAACGGCCACATTTCCATTTTTAACACGTTATTGCTTTTTTTTGTTTTACTGTTTATTAAATTTTCTTTTTTTCCTTTATAACAAGCATCCCCAACCTGTGGCCCTCCAGATGTTTTGGCCTACAACTTCCATGATCCCTAGCTTAACAGGACCAGTGGCCAGGGATGATGGAAATTGTAGTCCAAAACATCTGGAGGGCCGAATGTTGGGACTGCCTGCTTTATAACAACCAAATAAAATTTCTTTATCAAATATATCTTTTCTCAAATTGAGCTTTGTCTTCCTTCCATTCCCCTCCCTGATTTCCATATGCAATCACTTTTATCTTCGCATTTCTAAATCACCCTATTTACCTTATCTCAGGCTTCCTCTCAATATGGACAGAGGAAGGTTTCCTTTTAGGAAAGGTTCAGGCTTGCTTGCATCCTCTCAATATGGACAAGTGGAGGAATGTTTCCTTTTGGGAACCATAAAATCACCCATTTCCTACCACCCTTATGAGAAATACCCCACCCCACCCTCCCACTATATATCAGGGTCTGGGGACTTCTGTTTCAGTGTATTTGAAGAAGAGCGTCTGCACATAGAAGCTTAGACCCAGAACAAACTGAGTTGGTCTCTAAGGTGCTACTAGACAATTTTTATTTTTTTATTATTTCAGCTATTTTTGTTCACCTGCATAATCTCCCTTGCTTTTTCCTGCCGGACTAATTGCAGTCGTTCACAGTCGCCCACAGGTTGACCAATCCCATTGAGTTCTACTACCCTTTGTAGAAAAACCCCACCCCACCCTCCCACTATATATCACGGCCTGCTAATAATAACAACAAATAATAAACTTTGATTTGTATCCCGCCCTCCCCGGCCAAAACTGGGCTCAGGGCAGCTAACATCAAATATGTAACACTGGTATAAAATCAAGCAATAACGAAATTACCTCCTGAAAACAAGTCAGGATCAAATTAAAATCCAATTAGATGGCTTTCTGCAGGATTAGGGTTGGGAACAGTAAACGCTCATCAGGCCCAACTATTTGCGCTGCTCTTATATGGGCCTGGGAGGCCTCTTTTCATACTAGTCCTTATACAGACTTCAGTTTCCGTGTATCTGAAGAACTGCGCATGCACACAAAAGATCAGACCCAGAACAAACTTCATTGGTCTCTACGTTCCTCCTGGACCATTGTTCTTTATTTTCCCCACCCTGAGATGTCTTGATAAGGGTAGACTATACATCTAATAAAGGGAAGATCGGCCTCTGGAAGGCAGGTTAGTGGTTGCTATTCATTACAAGCCAACAAACCCAAAACCAGCTTTTTTTTTTTTTAAAAAAAAAGATTTTTATTAAAGTTTCAAAAATTATATAAAAACAAAACAAAACAATAATACAAACAGACAAAAGTAAAAACAAGCATAATTTCAATCCCTTATTTTCTTATAACTTACTTCCCCGACTTCCTCATACCTCCCCTTTCTGTATCCCAATTTCTAATTTATTAATTCAGTAAATCCTTTCCCTTAATTTTCATTTAATTTTTGGCCTTTCTTTTCTTTTTACTTATCCATTACAGCTGCAAACTACGTAATTTCTAAACCAACGTCATTCTAACATTCATTAATTTTGCAATGTTTCTTAAGATAGTCCTTAAATTTCTTCCAATCTTCTTCCGCTGTCTCTCTTCCCTGGTCTCGGATTCTGCCAGTCATTTCTGCCAGTCCCATATAGTCTATCACCTTCATCTGCCATTCTTCCAAGGTGGGTAGGTCTTGTGTCTTCCAATACTTTGCGATGAGTATTCTTGCTGCTGTTGTAGCGTACATAAAGAAAGTTCTATCCTTCTTTGGCACCAATTGGCCGACAATACCCAAGAGAAAGGCCTCTGGTTTCTTCAGAAAGGTATATTTAAATACCTTTTTCAGTTCATTATATATCATTTCCCAGAACGCCTTAATCTTTGGGCACGTCCACCAAAGGTGAAAGAATGTACCTTCATTTTCTTTACATTTCCAACATTTATTATCAGGCAAGTGGTAAATTTTTGCAAGCTTGACTGGGGTCATGTACCACCTATATATCATTTTCATAATATTTTCTCTTAGGGCATTACATGCCGTAAATTTCATACCGGTGGTCCACAACTGTTCCCAGTCAGCAAACATAATGTTATGACCAATATTTTGTGCCCACTTAATCATGGCTGACTTCACCGTTTCATCCTGCGTATTCCATTTCAACAGCAAGTTGTACATTTTTGACAAATTTTTAGTATTGGATTCTAACAATTCTGTTTCCAATTTTGATTTTTCCACCTGGAAGCCAATTTTCCTGTCCAACTTATAAGCCTCCATTATTTGATAATAATGGAAGCCAGTCTCGCACTTTATCTTTTAATTTCTCAAAGCTCTGCAATTTCAGTTTGTCCCCTTCTTGTTCCAAAATTTCCCAATATTTCGGCCATTTGGACTCCATATTGAGCCTTTTCACAGCCTTTGCCTCCATTGGCGACAACCACCTTGGAGTTTTATTTTCCAGCAAGTCTTTATATCTAATCCAGACATTATATAATGCTTTCCTGACAATATGATTTTTAAAGGCTTTGTGAGCTTTAACCTTGTCATATCAAAACCAGCTTTTTACTCACATGTCAACGCAGCACTGAGGCTTCACCGCACCCACTGCATCGACCACAATGTATTTATTTGGGGTTGTGCAAAGAACTAAAAGAAAAGAAAAAGGGTCGTTATTCGATGTCAGCCAATTGCCAGGAACTGGCACAGAAGCGAAGCTCAACATCAGGCACAGGCAAACTCCGGCCCTCCAGTTGTTTTGGGACTACAACTCCCATCATCCCTAGCTAATTGGATCAGTGGTCAGGGGTGGTGGGAATTGTAGCCCCAAACATCTGGAGGGACAGAGTTTGCCTATGACTGCTCTACATTTTTTCGTCATTTACTTCACCTACTGCAGGGATGGCCCAACCCGGCCCCCCAGCTGCTTTGGACTACAATTCCCATCATCCCTGACCACTTTTTAAATAAAGAATTTATTGAACAGGCAAAGTCTTAAAATACATGCAATACCAGGAAACAAACATAAAAATTATTAAGAGTATACATACAAAATAACAAAAATAAAGGAAAAAGAGAGGGAGAGGGAAAAAGAAAAGAAAAAAGAAAAGAAGAATAAATGAATAGAGTAAAAAACATAGTAATAGCTCATATTTTAGTCAGCAAAGAAAAGAAACTTCCAACTATACCCATGGTACTAATTTTCAAATAAACTATTATTTACAGTTACACAACACTGTTTTTCGTTAACTGTTGGGGAAACGCTGAAGACCATTGTAATTTCAAGGAGCTAGATGACATGCCTCTTTCCCTTTACATTCCTGGTTTTAAATTTGCCGATTCATGCTGGTATAACTTGTTTTCCACACACCTGTGTCAGGAGTTTCCTGGGTCTCCTGTGTTCTAGGTGCTGATTGGCTAGTGGGGAGGATACCCAATTGCAGTGAATTGGTTTGGAGATGCTCAGCTGCTCCGCATTCCTGTTGAGTCACAACCCGTGTCCCAGGCTGATCATGAGTGATCCCTGCTAACCAGGTGCAGTCAATCAAAGTTGGCTATAAAAGCTGTAGGTTGAAGGGGCTCACAGAGCTTCTTCACAGATTGAGGTACCAGATACTGTTGGCTGGGGTCTCTCTTGCTGCTCTACCTGGAGCTCCAGGCAGCTAAGGGGAGATTGTGTGTGACTTCTGTCAGGTATGCTGTAATTTGTGTTTTGTATGCCTGCTGCTATCTGTTAACCTTATGCAAATAAAGCATTACTTATTCTTCATCCACTGGTGTGTTTATTGGCTCCAGATCTAGAAAGAACCCTGCCCTTGGCAGAACATTAACTTAACTTTATCTAATGTGTACTTTGTATTACAACGCTCATTCAATATCCTCCAGAAAACTTTTACTATTGCAGTACCCTTTGAGATATTACTTATTAACCAATCCTTATTTACTTCTTGTTTTGTATTTCCTCTTCCTGACCCCGTTCTCCTTGCTAATTGTAAGTACTCTTATCAATTTGGCTTGCCATTCAGTCTTTGAGGGGACATCATCCCTGACCACTGGCCCTGTGAGCTAGGGATGATGGGAGTTGTCCCCAAACAGCTGGAAGGCCAAGTTGGGCCATGCCTGATCTAGACTCCCAAGTTATTGTAAACCACCCAGGGACTTTCAGGCAAAAGGCAGGTCAGAAAGTGAATAAAAGGAAGTTGAGGCAATCCCTCCTCCCCAAGCAAGCCCTTCAATTGAATTGTACCTGAGACGCACCTTTGAATTTTAAGGCAAATTCATAGGGGTTATAGAGAGTCAACACCTGTTTGTGGGTCGACTGGTCGTCCGCGTAAAAGATAAGCTCCGTGGGGAACAGGAATACGGGAAGGGTTCCTTCCACTAACTCTGGCTGCCGTTTTTGCTGCTGCATTGGCCCCGAGTCGTCCTCCCCGCTGTGCCTTCTGCTCACAGGACCGCTTCGTCTCCCCAAGCGTCTTGTCAGAGCAATTTAGGAATCCAAAAGCATTTTGGCAAACCTATAGGCAGAAAAACAACAACGGTAAAGGTCAAAGGCTCTGGTTCGCATACTTTGGCAGCCAGGTGGATATATATTAATATATAGCAAGCTTCCTAAACCTTGGCCCTCCAGCTGTTTTGAGACTACAATTCCCATCATCCCTGATAACTGGTCCTGCTAGCTAGGGATCATGGGAGTTGTAGGACAAAAACATCTGGAGGGCTGAGTTTGAGGAAGCCTGATATATAGAAACAATCATAATATTGTTCATAGTTGTTTCAAATGGAGGACTTCTTGTTTCACAGCTCGTACTCTTGGCCACTATACTCCATACCGCTATTAATAAAGTTTGGCCCTCCAGCTGTTTTGGGACTACAACTCCCATCATCCCTAGCCAGCAGCACCAGTGGCCAGGGATGATGGGCATTGTAGTCCCAAAAAAGCTAAGAGGGGGTCATCCCTGACACAACTCCGGGAACTCCGCCACGGGAGAAGGAGGCGCTGCCCACCACTGCCCGGGACCCCCAAGGCGAGAGAGAGTGACCGTCAAAGGCATGACGACGACCCCCCCCCCAAAAAAGCCAGGCCCTCCTCGCCCTCAGTGAGGGTCGCCTGCTTCTTCGAGAGCCATTTCCCCCAGGAAGCCCCCCCCCAACGGCCCGAGACCCCCGATCGCCGCCCACCCCCGCAGAGGAGCGCAGCGCAGCTCCTTCCCCTCAAGCCCGAGGAGACCCGCTTTTGTTTCGGGGTCGGGTCGCCTCGCAGCTGTTTCGGGACTACAACTCCCATCAAGGAGCAAGAAGTGAGGGATGGTGGGAATGGTAGTCCCCAAACAGGCCCCTCAGCGGGAAGGAAACCCCTGAGGGCATTCCTGGGGGGCGACAGACCCCCGCTCCCTGCCCTCACTCACCCCTCGGACAGACCCGCCGCCGCCTCTGGACTCTTTCGGTCACCAAGCGCCGACTCTCTCCCTCCGCTCAGCGGACGGGCCCGCCCATTTCCCCGCCCCTTTTGTGTCACCAGTCGATAGGGCTGCCGGGAATGTGAAGCGGGAGGCGGGAAAAGGGCGCGAGAGGCGGTGCCTCTTCTCGACGTCCTTGGGCGGCAGGGGGCGGGGCGGTGGGTGGAGCTTCCTCGACGCGTGCACAAAGAGGAGGGCCTCGCTCGGGCCGCCCATCGTCGCTTGCTGCGGTGATGGGAATAAGGGCTGTTGTTTCTGTGGAGGCTGCGGATGTGCGTTTCCCTCGCCCGGCCCGTCCAGAAAGAGGGTCGTCCTCTCCCCGCCTCTCACGGTATGTAGTGAAAAACGACAATAAACAACGCGCGCGCGCGCGCACACACACACACACAGAATCGCAGGTTGGCTGGCGAATGGTGGCCGTCCAGCTGTTTTGGGACTACAACTGCCTTCATCACTAGCTCACAGGAGGATCTGGGTTAAAGGCGGATCTAGACGGATCCTCATGGATCCTCCCCTTTTTAAAAAATAACCCCAACAAATGCAGTGTCAAATCACACCTGGAAGGCACGCCTACAGACTGGACTATAAAAACGTGGATCCAACCCTTTGCCGTGGGCACGCTGCAGCAGCACAAAAACATGGATCCGAGGCATGGATCCTCATGAATTCATATGATTTTTATATTGAAACAAAATAAAAACACCATGATACTGTAGACCACTTCTTAGTCTGTAGGCAGAACCAAAAAAATCATGCATCCACTGTTTCGTTACAAAACACGGATCCTCATGGATCCTCATGATTTCTGCACTAGATCAGCCCAAAGTCACCATCATTTCAAATATCATGGCCATGGGCACAGCATCCACCACAAAAAATCACGGATCCATGGCTTCCTGGCCATACCGTGGCCCAAAAACGTGGTTTTGAAGCACGGATCCTCATGGATCCTCACGCTTTTTCCATTGGGCCACCCCAAACTCACCGTCAAATCACACATCATGTCCTGAGGTACCGCCTGCACCACAAAAAAGTAGGATCCACGGCTTCCTGGTCGTACCGTGGCCCCAAAACGTGGTTTTGAAGCACGGATCCTCATGAATCCTCATGCTTTTTGCATTGGGCCAACCCAAACTCATTGTCAAATCACATGTTATAGCCAGGGGCACAGCCTGCACCACAAAAAACTCAGATCCACAGCTTCCTGGCCACTCCATGGTCCAAAAACATGGTTTTGAAGCATGGATCCTCATGATTTTTGTATTGGGCCACCCCTAAATCACCATCAAATCACATATCATAGCCAGGGGCACATCCTGCAACACAAAAAACTCAGATCCATGGCTTCCTGGTCGTACCGTGGAACAAAAACGTGGATCCTCATGGATCCTCACCACAAAAATCATGAGTTGCACTACAAAAATCACAAAAATGCCCTTACCTGCACTGCTAATGTCTCCACTGGAAAATTATTATTAGAGAATATATGACTATATATAGTACCAAGATATGGTTCATATTCAAGAACAGATCAGATACATGCCAAAGTATTAAAGAGGAGAAAAAATATGAAACTGCTTACATACTGTCAACTAATATCCAGATTCAAGAAAGACTGTATGGCAAACATTTTTTCAAAATTATTTTTATTGAGATTTTCAGTTAAACAGAAAACAGAAAACAAACCAGAACAAACAATCAAAAACTAAAACAAACACTCTTAACAACCGTTCTTTGGTACCATCATCTTATTTACATTGCGTTGGATCACGCCTCGACTTCCTTCCTATCCCGTTGCGGTTTTCTTGGTATACTTCTACTCTTACAGTTTCTGTTCCAATTATGTACACGTTACAAGGTTTATGTTAAGCCTACTGTAGTTTTTAAATTTCTACAATTACTTTCAGTATATGTCACAAATTTACTCCATTCGTCAATAAACTTTGTACCTTCTTGGTGTCTAATTTTATGTGTCATTCTTGCTAAGTCTGCGTATTTAAATAATTTTACTTGCCAATCCATAACCGTAGGGATCTCTGCTGATTTCCATTTTTGAGCTATCAATACCCTGGCCGCCACCGTCGCGTATTGAAACAATCTCTGATCTTCTTTTTTAATTTCGTCACCTATTATTCCTAACAAAAATGCCTCCGGTTTTTTTGAAAAAGTATATCTGAAAATTTTCTTTAATTCGTTATATATAAGCTCCCAAATTTTTTTCATTTCCTCACAAACCCACCACATATGGTAAAGATCCCCATCCTTCTGCTTACATTTCCAGCATGTGTTTCCAATTTTATACATTTTCCCCAATTTTATACATTTTCCCCAATTTTACCAGTGATGTACCATCGGTACACCATTTTCTCCAGGTTTTCCCTTAATGTGACGCATGCTGTGAACTTCATTCCTTTATTCCATAGCCTCACCCACTTGTCGTACTCTATGTTATATCCAATTGCCCATTTTACCATCACCTCCTGTCAGGGAACTGCCATCGGAGAGTCAGGTGGTGGAAGGGCTCAAGGAGGCTAGGAGAGCCTCGGATGCGGAGGAAGGAACCAGTAGGGGGAGAGGGAGAGTTCCTGCAGAAACTCAATCGGAGGAAGGGCTCCAAGATGTTTCCAGTGAGAATAGCGGGGAGGGCTCAGGACCTCCGCTGGGGACGCCCACTCCGCGGAGGAAACTGTCACGCAGAGAATCCAGAAGAAGAGTTTCCGTCAAGGAACTCTTATGTTGGAGTAAATTCCGGAAACGCCCACTGACGGATTCTGCCAGCGATTGAGGTAGCCACGCACCCATGGCTCCTCGAACTGGGAAAGTTTAGGAACTGATGTGAAGCTTGGAGGACTTAAACGCTTACGCACGAGCAGCCCCCTTTTCCCATTACACCTCCTTTATCAACTCATCTTTTGTATCCCATTCTAACAAAAAATTATACATCTTAGATAAAAGTTTGGTTTTTCGTTCTAGAATTTCTATCTGATATTTAGATTTTTTTCTCATTCATCCCCAGTTTTTTATCTTCATTCCAAAGTGCATTTATCTGGTGGTCTTGTATCCAACCTGTCAATCTATCTTTCAATTCCTCATAAGTTCTTCCAACCTTTTTCTGTTTTTACCAATAAATCTTCATATGTTAACCTTTTCCCCTTCATGTTCAATTTTTTTATTGTTAAAATATCTACCGGGGATAACCACCAACGGGGTGTTTCTTTCTAGAAGTTTTTTGTTTTTCTCCCAAACTTCGTACAGGGCTCCTCTAAAAATATGATTTGAAAAACCTTTGTGAACCTTTTCTTTGTTGAGTCACAAGTAAGCATGCCAGCCATATCTATTATTAAAGCCTTCTAAGTCCAACAATTCCGAATTTTCTAAAACAATCCACTCTTTAAGCCAACATAAACAGGAAGCTTCATAGTATAATCTTAGATTTGGCACTCTTTCTCTCCGGTCTGTAAGTAGTTGGTATTTAATTCTCGGCCTCTTTCCCTGCCATATGAATTTTGAAAGATTTTTTTTGCCATTCCTTAAATATTGAAGGCCCCCTGATTATCGGAATAGTCTGAAATAGGAACAACATTTTTGGGAGAATATTCATCTTGATTGCCTCCATTCTTCCGGACCATGAAAGCTTTAACCTATTCCGTATATCCAAATCCTTTTTAATCTCTTTCCATGTAGGTATATAATTATCACTGATTAAATTGATATTTTTCGATGTCAACCAGATACCTAGATATTTTACTTTTTTTACGACTTTAATTCCATATTTTTGTTCCAATTGCTCTCTTATATTCCTATCCATATTTTTAACCAGCATTTTAGTCTTTCTTTTGTTTAATTTGAAACCTGATAATTTGCCGAATTCCTCTAATTGTTCCAAAACCTTACCGACGCTTGTTTGTGGTTCTTCTAAGGATAACACCAAGTCATCCGCATATGCCTTTAACTTGTACTCCTTGGTACCAATTTTAACCCCCCGTATCTCTGGTGTAGTTCTCATCCTGTTTGCTATTACCTCTAACACCATTATGAAAAGTAAAAGGGATAGAGGGCAGCCTTGTCTTGTTCCCTTTATAATATTAAATGAATCTGTCAAATTTAGCTGTTTGATTAGAGTAAATCGCTTTTATGCCTTTCATGAAAGTGCCCTCTATCCCCATTGTCTCCATGCTCTTTAACAGAAACTGCCATGATACGTTATCAAATGCTTTTTCGGCATCTATAAATATTAGGGCCGCTGGTATTTCATTTTTGACTTCCAAATATTCTATAATATTTATGATATGCCTGACGTTGTCCTTAAGTTGTCTATTTGGGAGAAATCCAGCTTGGTCTTTATGTATAAAATCCTTTAAACAATTTTTAAGTCTGTTTGCCAGCATTTCTGCAAAAATTTTATAATCATTGTTTAACAATGAAATAGGTCTGTAATTTTTTATATTCAGTCTATCAGTGTCTGGTTTAGGAATCAGGGTTATATGTGCTTCCTTCCAGGTACCTGGTATATTCCCTCCTTGCAAAATGCTGTTCACATAACACCGGAGTCAGTTGGTCCACTAAGGTTTTATAATATTTGGCCGGTAATCCGTCCGGGCCTGGGGCTTTACCTAATTTCATCTTTTTTATCGCTTCTTGTATTTCTTCTTTCGTAATTGGTTTATTCAATTGTGCCTTTTCTTCTTCTGTTATGTATTTTCCTTTGTAATCTTCTAAATATTTTCCTATTTTGTTTGTTTCTTAATTTTCTCTTTTATATAGTTTTTCATAATATTTATGGAATGATCTCTTTATTTCATTCAAATCTTCTATTTGACGTCCTTCAACTTTGATCTCATTTATTACACTTTGTTTTTGTCTTTTCCGTAACTGCCATGCCAAAAATTTTCCTGTTCTGTTGGCTGATTCAAAAAATCTCTGCTTCATTGATTTTATTTTCCATTCTACCTCCTGATTTACCAGCATTGAATATTGGGTTTGTAACATTTTAATTACTTGTTTATTCTGCTCGTCTTTGGGTTTTATCGTTAAATTCTTCTCACATTCTCCTAATTGCGTTAGAATATCTTATTTCTTCTTTTCTCTTAATTGTCTTCTATAGCTGTTTTGCTGTATTAGGTGACCCCTCATGACGGCTTTGCTTGCGTCCCAGACTATGTCAATATTAATATCATTATTTAAATTCCATTTAAGATATTCTTTCTTTTTTTTATATAAATTTTTATTAAGATTTTCACAGATTTTTAGGATAATACACAAAACATAGAACATAGAAAAACATACAACACGTATAATTTCAGATCTTACTTTCTTATAACTTACTTTCCCGACTTCCTCATGCCTCCCTTTTCTGTATTCTCATGTCTAATTAATTGATCAGCAAATCCTTCCCTTATTTTCAATTTAATTTTGTTAACCCTCATTTTCTTTTATCATAACCATTGTTGCTATTTAACCCCTAACTTTCTCATCCAGCATCAATCTAACATTCACTAATTTTTGAATATTTCTTTAGATAGTCTTTAAATTTTTTCCAATCCTCCTCCGCCGTTTCTCTTCCCTGGTCTCGAATTCTGCTTGTCATCTCCGCCAAAGCCATGTAGTCCATCACCTTCATCTGCCATTCTTCCACGGTGGGTAGATCTTGTGTCTTCCAGTACTTTGCAATAAGTATTCTTGCTACTGTTGTAGCATACATAAAAAATGTTCTATCCTTCTTTAACACCAATTGGCAGACTATGCCCAGGGCATAGTCATTTAAGATATTCTTTCAGGGTGTCTTTAGCTTTTTCAATTACTTCGGAGTTCTCAAAAACATTTTCATTCATCCTCCATCTATATATACTTTACACTTTACCTTTTATTTCTAAGACTATGGGGTTATGGTCTGATAGAGTTCTTGGCTGTATTTCACATTTCAAAATTCTTGGAGTTAGGTACCTTGAGGTCCAGACCTGATCTATCCTCGCCCAACTCTGGTGAGGTTCCGAAAAGAATGTAAATTGCTTTGTACTTGGATGTTTATCTCTCCAAACATCTATTAAGTCCAGATTTTCCACCAAATTGAACAAGGACCTTGGTAATTTCCCTTGATTACCTTTCTTCTTTTTTGTTAGCCTGTCCAATTCTGACTGTACCACTCCATTGAAAACTCCTAATAAAATTATTTTTTGATCCTCTATTTCAATCAATCTCTCTTCCAATTTCCTATAAAACTCTGCCTTATTTGTATTTGGCACGTAAATGGCAACCACATTAAGTTTTTCACCCTGATGATTGATTTGTACCCCCAATATTCTCCCTTCCTCATCCTTACAAATTAATTTAGGTTCCCATTTTTCTTTGACATAGAGTACCACCCCTCTTTTTTTACCCACATCAGAATTAATAAATTCCACCCCCCCTAACCTTTTATTTTTCAAAATATATTTGTGTTTTTTGGCAATATGAGTTTCTTGTAAACAAATTACATAGAGATTTTTTTTCTTCAATACATTCTAAGTTTTATTCCTCTTAGATTTCTCATTTAAACCATTCACATTCCAGGTTATTAATTTCAACGTCATTATTATTTAACCGAATTAACCGTAGTAACAAATTAAAATTAAATTTGAGTGGTTTTGTTGCCTGTGTCGTCCTCCTCTTCTTCTTCTTCTTCTTCTCCCACTTCTCTTTCTTCTGTTTCCTCCTCCTCTTCTTCTTTTCCTCTTCGTTCTTTCTCTTCCTCTCTCTCCCTTTTCCTTCTTCTCTCCTCTAAATCTGACTCCCTTTCTCCAAATTTATCCTCTACCTTTCCAAGCTCCTCCTCGTATCTCCTTGAAAATTTCCTCACTTCTTGAATGTCCGTCAACCTGAATCTTTTATTTTTGTAATGAAAGGAGATCCCTTCCGGGAACTCCCACCTGTGTTGTATGCCGTTTCTTTTCAAAACACTCACTAGTTGTTTATAGCCATCTCTCTTACGTAAAAATATGGTAGAAATTTCTTTGAAGATAATAATCGGCCTGCCATCTATTATCAACTTTTTTTGGTAACTCGTTTTCAATATCGCATTCCTCATGTCTAACGAGTTAAATATCACTAGACAATCTCCTGGTAGTTTCTTTGATTTAGCTTGTAAAGATCTTACTTTTATTCTAAATGCATTTTCCACTGTATATTCAACTTCTTCTTTCATGTCCAGCCATCTTGCCAGCTCTTTGATCATTTTAACTTTGATGTTCTCATTCATCTCTTCTCCTACTCCTCTAAATTTCAAATTCATTTGCTTCTGCCTCATCTCCAACATGGCTAGACTTTCCCATACTTGGTCCTGACTTTTATTCAGGTCTCCTAACTCCGCTTTAATCTTATCTCTCTCTCTCTTGTTCTCCTTCACTTCCTTTTGGATTCTTTTAGTTGACTCTTCTATTGTCTTTGATCTAACTGTCAAGTCTGTGATTTTGTTTGAGAGTTCTCCTACTGCCCCTTCTATTTTTTTATCTAGCATTTCCTGCACTTCTCCTAACTTCTTCTCCATATGTTGTTCGCTTTGCTTAAATTCTTCCTTTATCTTCAGCCACAAAATGTCCAAATCTTTAATTTCTTCTTGTCGGGATATTTTCATTTCCCTCGGTGTTCCCCCTATCTTTTTGCCATTCTTTCTTGCCATTTTAAATCAATTTTCTTTTTTTCCCCATTTTTTAACAAAGTTTTCCAAATTTTTCTAATGAAATACTCAATTTCACCCCTAGGGGGCGTACAATCCCCCTCTAATGCCTTTTATATATGAAAGAAACCTATTGTCTATTATACCACAAGATGTCTCTCTTCAACTTCTTTCCCCAGCACAATATTAATATATTTTATCACTTTTTTCTCAATTTCCTTAAATATCTCCACCAATTAACCAATTCTTGTGATTAAGCAAATTGATACAGATTAATACAGATTAATACACTTGCATTAACACATTTTTGGAAACCAGTAAATCAGTTAATCAAATAAATCAAATAAATCAGTTTCAGTACCCTCACTCCAATTAATACAATTAATAATTTTCAACAATAGGGGTTTAAAAGGTCTACTTAAGTTAATTCACTTATAACTGATTTAGCTGAAATTCTCTTTTAGCCCCCTGTTTTCTTACCTTTTGAAGTTTTAATTCAGTTAAGCAATAATTTTCAGCCACTTGTAGGCCTAAATCCACTCGACTTAAATGCTCTTCAGCCACTTGCAGGCCTAATCCAAATCGGGGCAGGTCAACTTGAATGTTAAACAGCTTTAAAGAACCAAAAATGGAATATTTGTAATCCAGAATGGCTTCCTTCTCTTCTTGTCCTCTTACTGGTATAGTCTAATATTATAACAAATTGTATCCAAAACCTACAACCTGAGAGGGAGATAAAGAAAGAAATAGTCCCAAAATCCTGAGTCACTGGAAATCCAATATATAAAAATCCAAAGGGGAAGTGTCCAAAGTTCAATATTAAAGTTCTTATATTTTTTCTTCACCTCTTGCCGGCTTATTAGTTATTAATATGAAGAGAATATGAAGAGAGAGGGGAAGAGAAAGGGGAAGAGCCAAAAAAGAGGAAGTTTATTTTCCCCTCTCCACACTTTTTTCCTTACCCAGAAAAAAATATAAAAAATAAACGGAGGGAATGTACTGAAATAGCATAATAATTAGGCTGGGAGGGTTATCCATATACTTAAAGTCAATTTGGGTTTTTTTAAAAAAACCCCTGGAACCAAAAATGATAGTGTTGATGTTCTTAAAATCCAGCTCTTAAATCCCAGTTCCTAGATCTCAGCTCTTATTTCTGCTTTTCCTCTACTTGGCCACCATTAATCAAGCACAGTTCATAAGTCCTTTAAGTCATTAATCACTCTCTCCTTCAAAAAAGCCTCTTACGCATTCTTTTCACAACCATGAGGGTAAAACAAAGTTCCAATATAACTCTTTTTGCAGCTCTTTAGTTCAAATTAATCCACTGCCTCGGCACAAAGTTTCAGAGGACTTTCACTTTGTACTCACTCAGCAGGGTTGTCAGCCTCCTTCCTTTTTTCTTGCAACTTTCTCTCTCTGCGCCATTTTCTCTCCGCTACTGGGATGGACCCCTTAAATCAATCCTTCGACATCCAGAACTCCCTCAGTGTATTCTTTTCAAGTCTATCTTTAAAGCCAGTTGTGCACACTGAGGGTTCTGTTCTTATAGATTTGGAAGTTTACCGCTTTTCAGTAGAAGTTAAGAGACATCGCAACGCGGGGGTGGTGGTGCCTCCCTGTCGTGTCTGCAGCTCCGTTTGCTCTTGAGCCTTAAAAAAAAAAAACCTGAAAAAGTGGAGAAGCTGCTTTGACGTCGCTGGGTGCCCTGTCCCCCAAGGCTGCTCCCCTTGAGGTTTGGGGCCACCCCCTGAACCCCTGCGTCACTCAGAAAGCCTCAGAGAGGTTTTCTGCACTTCCACAATGTCCGCGGTAAACCAGAACTCCTTGTATGGCAAACATTTAAATCAGTGAAAAGACAGAATTTGAGTCCATCATAACAGAGTTCTACCTTTTGGGTAAAATTTATAAACTATTAATCAAATATGACACCGAGCCCGGACAAGCAAAACCTTATATGACAAAATGGATGCAAAAATTTTAAGAGCAGTTTACAGTGGAACAATGAGAACAATTATGAATAAAGGAATAAAACTTCAAGTTAAGCCCTAAAACAAAATTGGTACAGTGGAACCTCGGGTTGCAGACATAACCGGTGAAAGAGGCACGTCCACAACCCACAGCGTTCGCATCCTGAAGCGCCACATTTGCACAGGCGCCAGCACAATTTGGCGCTTCTGCGCATGTGTGAGCGGCGAAACCCAGAAGTAACCTGTTCTGGTACTTCCAGGTTTCCCGCGGTCCGCAACCCAAAAACACGTAACCTGAAGCGGCCGTAACATGAGGTATGACTGTACAAAAATGTTCTTTCAATGGTATATAACTTTGAAAAATATACAGAAGATGAATAATGCAATGAATGGACATTGCTGGAAATGTGATAGACCTTAAGGAATCTTCTTCCATTTATGGTGGACCTGTGAAAAGACCAAAAAGTTTTGGAGGAAAGTTCATTTCGAAATGAAAAAAATGTAACCCCCCCAAATTTGCATTGGACCCCCAAACTATGCTGTTGGGTATGACTCCTTCAGCTACTGTACTGTGAAATCGTCAGTGGAACTATTTAGTTATATGACCACAGCAGTCAGAGTGGTCTTGGCTAACATATGACCACTGCCATCCATGACTTGATCGTGGATGGAGGACTTGACCTGGCATGTGTAACAGAGACTTGGTTGGAAGAAATAGATGGTCCTGTCCTAGCTGCTGCTTGTCCACCAGGTTTCTCTTACACACAGCAACCCAGGTCATGTGGGTGGGGGGGGGGGGTTTGCAGTGATTTTTAGGAAGTCACTAGCTTGCATCAGGCGTCCTACTGGGAAGACCCAGTTCTCTGAGTGCATGTTTTGGAAGTTGGGCAATAGGAGCAGTACAGGATTCCTTTTGGTGTACTGACTGTTAGGATATTTCAGTTCCACCTTAAGAGAGAGCAGGCTTGTGAGTCACAGAGTCTGTGCATGTCCTGTTTCTCAGGATGTTTTAAGTTTGCTATTGCTTTCGTTTTCTCTCTCTGCGCCAGAACACGATAGCAGTCGGTCATGTTTTTCTTTGTTCTGACCAACGCTGAATAAACATTCTAAATGATACTCTCCTGAGTGCAACTTTTGCTGTGTGAATTCTGCTGAAAGAGTGTGCACCAGCCCAGGAATGTGGCATTCTATTTCTGAGGCTTGGTGCCGCTAATTGCTGATACTGCGTGACTACGGGACATCAACAGATCGTCCGGAGACGACGTGGAGGCAGTGATGGCCTTTGTCTCCCTGGCAGTATCCCAACAACAGGTTTCGGGCCCAGATTCACGGCACTTACAGGAGAGTAAGAATGCAACAGACTGCTGCTGAGGTATGTGAAAAGCGAAAACGGAGAGGCTTTTCTGAATGCCGCGGAAGGGAGCTTTTGATGTCCAGCAAAACTAATTGGTCTGGGAGCAGCGCCAGAGAATTCGTGATTAATGGGAGCCGAGATAAGGAGTCTTTGAAGTAAACAAAGAGACTCGGGCTCACGTAAAGACCTGGAATGGAGTTTTTCCAAGTGTCTGAAGCTGCTGAATGCCCTAAGTTAAATGGGGGAAATTATCAGACCTGGGCAAAATGGTGTGAGAGTTTGCTGCGTCAGTACGGGGTGTGGCAAACCGTGTCTCAAGCCCCCCCAGTTCCTCTGACAGAGAAATGGGAGGCCCAGAATTCGAGGGCCATTGACATAATCGTCTTGTCCGTCTCTCTGGAGGAAATAAAAACGCTTGCTGGCAACGTGACGGCACGTAAGATGTGGAATGCTTTAAAGAGAGCTCATCTGCCAGTCATCCCAGCTGAGAGTCTGAATGCTCAGAGTTTGAATGCATCGGAAGTCCTGGCTGTTTCCCAGAATGCGAATGAATGCAGGGATGCTGAGGGCACCGATTGCAAGCTGCAGGGGGAGCAGACTGTGATGTCAGCCCAGGCAGAATTCCAGCCTCCAGGGGGAGCCAAGGAGTCGGCAGCTGAGAGCTCTGTTTCTCGTGGGAGCCAAGGTCATCGTCTTTGCAGAGGCCGGAAGGCCAGAGGTAAACAAAGACAGATGCCTGCAGATGGCCCGAAGCAGAGGGGGAGTGAAGAGCCCACGCCAGTGGAAAACAAAGCTTTGTTAGCTGGCACAGCTTCACCAAAGGCTAAAGGCAAGCCTCATGGCCAGGAGCAGGGGGGCAAGCTGCAAAAGCCCACGCTGGTGGAAAACAAGGTTTTGCTTGCTGCAAAGACTACTCCAAAGGCTAAAGCCAAGTTTGTTGTGGACTCAGGGTGCACGCGCCATTTAACGAAGGATAGACACCTGTTTATCTCCTTCACACCTCAAGAAGGAGAGATCCACCTGGCTGATGGAAGGACGTTGCAAATTGCAGGAGAAGGGACTGTTAAACTTGCAAGTTTGCATACAACCATTAGTAAGGTGCTTTATGTACCTGGAGCTAAGGACAATCTGCTGAGCGTCCCACAGCTGACTGGGCGTGGTTTTGAAATTTCCTTCAAGAGGAGCGTCTGTGTCATCAGGAAAGGCAAAGAGGACATTTTGCATGCAAAATTTATGGATGGTTTATTCTGTATAACTTATAATGACAATGCTGTTGTGTCTAATGCTGATTCTTGTTGTGTTGCACAAACTAACAAGGTTCTTCATGCAGGTTGTATTCATGAAGCACATCGAAGATTTTGTCACATGTCTTGGCAAGCGCTAGCCAAGATGCCAGGGTTGGTTGAAGGTTTGAGCATCAAACCTTGTAAGTACCACATGAAATGTATATCTTGTGCAGAGAACAAGGTGAAGGTTGCTCCAAAAGGCAAGGAGTCTAGCAGGCAAGCTTCCAAACCCTACCAGCTAGTGCATGCAGACCTGGTTGGGCCACTTGCGCCCTCTTTGGGAGGAGCAAGGTACTTCATGGTTCTAATTGATTCTTTTTCTAGGTACATTCATGTGTTTATGCTTGAGCATTCCCTAAGTTCAAGGCATTCTGTGCTTGGTTGCAGAATGTTCGTGGTGAACGTATCGGCTGTCTTTTTACCGATCGGGGCGGGGAGTTCACTTCTCAGCAGTTTGAAGCTTTCCTGACTGAGAAGGGAATCCAGCATGATTTGTCAATGCCTAGATCGCCATGGATGAATGGACTTGCGGAGTGAGCAAATCAAACGTTGCTTCAAGGCCTAAAAACCTTGTTGCATGATGCCAACCTCCCTAAGAAGTTTTGGGGGGAAGCTCTGTCGACGGTGGTTTATACCGTTAATCGCAGACTGTCATCACCCATAGGTTGCACTCCGTACGAGAAGATGTTTGGTAAGAAACCGAACGTCAAGCACATGAGAATCTTCGGTTCTGACATGTGGGTACACTCCCCACAAAACAACAAGCTTGGGAAGCGTGGGGCACATGGTTTGTTCATGGGGTACGAGAAAGGTGCATACTGTTGGAGATAAGCAGTGTCCAGTGCACAGCGGAATGATGAGAAGTATATGCCAACATGCTCTATACTACTTTATTTACAGTTCAAAGCTGGTAAGTTACAGAAAAACATTTTCCCTCTGCCGGAGCAGAGAAAGCGTCATCTCTCCTCTGAAGCACGGAGAGAATCACAAACTGAAACTGCAAAGAACAGTGAAAAACAGGAAACCAGTGTACGTCACATCCAGTCTCCCGTTCCCGTGGGAAAACCTCCAACAGTACAGACTGTGTGGAATGTAAACACCTGTCTTGTGACAAGCACTTCTGCTGCTCAGTGAGGGAAGCAGAAACCAACATCCTCCCCCTTTCTGTGAACATCACTGGGCAGCGTGTTCGTACAATATCAGTACAAACCCAACTTCTGCACATGGGTACAGTGTTGATCCCTTGACACAATCTTGGACAATACATCAGCAGGAATTTCATTACCTGGCATATAGGACACCGTTACGAGTCCCTTCTGAATACGTTCCCTAGCATGTTGCACCTTCAATTGCAAGTGCTTCGTGCTTTGCTTACAACCTTCAGAATTCAGCAAAGCCAAACATGCTTTGTTGTCCTGGTAAACCTGGATTGGACATTTGACAGGAATTTTCATGTCTTTGCACAATTGTAACAACCATTCACAATCTTTAAGTGAATAAGACAGTGCATTCAGTTCAGCTTCACAAGTACTTAAGCTAACTGTTGTTTGCTTCTTGCATGACCAATCAAATAGACCCTGATTGTACTTATAGCAAACTCCAGACGTACTTTTCCTGTCTGTAGTGTCACTTCCAAAACTTGCATCTGCAAATATCTCAAGACCACCAGACTTCTGATTGTTAAATCTCAGCCTGTAATGCATAGTGCCTTTCAAATACCGCGCTATGCGTTTCAGAGCTTTCCAATCCTTAACAGTAGGATTGTTGACTTGTCTGCTTAGCACATTACAGCTAACAGCAATGTCTGGTCTTGAACATCTGGCAATGAAGTTTAGCTTGCCTAGCACACTTCTGTACAGTGTAGTGTCAGAAAATGCTTCTTCAGTGTCATCTACCTGATAACCTGTTATCATCGGTGTGTCTACAGGGTTAGCATCCATCAGGTTTAGCTTGCTTAACACATCAGCAATTTTCCGTGACTGGTGTACTAGAATGTTACCATCTTGATCTCTCTCTATTTCCAGAGATAGGTAGTTGTTTACCTCACCAAGATCTTTCCTGTCAAAGTGCTCTTTGAGTTGAGCTAGGGCGTTATTGTACATTGTGACATCTTTCCAAAAGAGTAAAAGATCATCAACATAAAACAAACAATACAGTTTCTTTTGCCCCTCCTCTTTGACAAATACACATGGATCAGCTTTCCCTTGCTTAAAACCTAGAGAAAACAATACTTCAGTGAGTTTTGTGTGCCAACACCGTGCACTTTGTTTGAGACCATAAAGGGACTTTTTCAGAGCACAAACAAATCCCTGTTTTACCTGTACGCCATCAGGTGGAAGCATATAAAGTGATTCATTTAGAGATCCGTACAGAAAAGCTGTATTCACATCATGGTGACTAATGTGTAGATTTTCCTCTGCAGCTAGCTTGAGCATAAGCCTAATGCTCTCATACCTCACTGTGGGTGAGTAGGTCTCGTGATAGTCTTCACCTGGTACCTGAGCAAAACCTCTGGCTACCAATCTGGCTTTGTGTCTGACTATCTTGCCATTTTGATCAGTCTTCGCTTTGAAGACCCATTTGCTTCCAAGCAATTTCATTCCTGGAACTACTGGAACAAGGTCCCATGTTTTGTTCCTTTCCAAGGAATCAAGCTCAGCCTTCATGGCATTTAACCATGGCTCAGCTTCCTTTGAATCCAAATCCTGGATTTCTTGGAAACTTGAAGGTTCAAAAACCTTCTTGGAGCTTTTAACAGCTGTCACTGCTATGTTAGCAAACTCATCAGCAAATCTCTTTGGAGGTCTGCCTTTTGTGGCTCTCTGTGACCTACGAATTAGCCTTAAGTCTTCAACACTTTCCTCTTCCTTCTTAGGAGAAAAGTGACCTATTGTGAACAATGGTTCCTCCAATTCCTGATCAGAGCTTTCAGAGGGTCGCATAGAGGCTTTCGCACTCTTGAAATCCTCTGAATCATCTGATTCAGTTTCAGACTCAGAATCAGAACCTTCATCAGTGGGTGTGGGTTGTTGTGGTTGCTTTTGCTGTTGACTATCCTCAGTCTCATCACTGTCATCAGGATAACATTGGAAAATTCCCACATTCTCCCCCCACTTGGCATTGTACTCAACACTTCTTGTGAGCTTAATTTCCTTAGAGTCAGTCATCATTATTCTGTAAGACCCTTTCTGATAACCTAGAAAGATACCATGCAATCCACGCTTGTCTAACTTGGAGTGTTGTGGTGAGTGAACCCACATGTCAGAACCAAAAATTTTCATGTGTTTGATGTATGGCTTCTTGCCAAACATCTTCTCATAGGGGGTACAACCAATCGCTGAAGATAACCTGCGATTATAACTGTAAGTGAAACACGAGAGAGCTTCGGCCCAATAACTCTCTGGAAGATTTGCATCATGCAGCAAGGTTTTTAACCCTTGAAGCAATGTTTGATTTGCTCGTTCCGCAAGTCCATTCTGCCAAGGCGAGCGAGGACTAGACAAATCGTGTTGAATTCCTTTCTCAGCCAGAAAAGCTTCAAACTGCTGAGAAGTGAATTCTCCCCCCCGGTCAGTGAAAAGAATCCTTATCTTCTTACCATGCACATTACCCAACCAAGCACAGAATTCCTTGAACCTAGGAAAAGCCTCTGACTTCTGCTTGAGATTGTACACATAAATATACCTGGAAAATGCATCAAGAAGAACCATGAAGTACCTATTCCCACCCAAAGAGGGCGCTAGTGGTCCAACCAAATCAGCATGAACAATTTGGTATGGTTCTGTAGCTTGCCTACTAGACACCTTACCTTTCGCAGCCATTTTCACCTTGTTTGCTGCGCATGCCTTGCACTTCATGTGGTACCTGCAGGGTTTAATAGTCATACCTTCAACCAAGGCAGGCATTTTAGATACTGCCTCAAAATGCAAATGACCAAATTTTCGATGAAAATCGTGAATACATTCTGCATGCAAACTTTTGTTAGAACCTGCAATGCAACAAGTGTCATCCTGCACAACATCATCATAATACAAAAGAAACAAACGACCAACAAATTCAGCATACAATTGATAATCATTTTTCTTTGTGATGATGCATCTATTGTTTTTAAAAGAAACGTCAATCTTCTTCTCAATCAGCTGTCCAACGCTGAGCAGATTATGTTTCGCATCCGGCACATAAAGCACATCCTGTATCGATAAGTCCAAACTGTGAAGAACAACAGTTCCGTAGCCTTTACTGGGGATTGTGTGGTCATCCGCCTGGTGAATCGCACCTTCCTGCGGTGTAAAAGACACGAACAGTCGCTTATCGTTGCACATGTGATGCGTCGCCGCCGAATCAACAACGAAGAAAGATCTAGACGTCTTCTGGACCTCTGCAACCTCTGCAACCTTTGCAACCTTTGGAGCGTAGCGTGAGACCATTGCCTTGTGCTGCGTTGTCCTGGACACCGGACCTTTGCCTTTGCTCCGGCCTTTTCCACGCGATGAGCTTTCGCTGCGCTGCTCTGTCTTGGCCCTGGGATATTTGCATTCCCTCTTCATATGGCCTAGACGTCCACACGAGTAGCATTTCACTGCCTTCAAAGCTTTGGCGCCATCTGGTGGTTCCACTGCACTGCGGGATGATGACTGTGAAGTCTCCCCCTTGTTGATGCAGCTAGCACCGCGGCGATCCGCTTCATTCAATATCACGGCAGTAACATAGTCCACTGTCAGCTGAGCAGTTGGCTGTACAGCAATCTGAGTTGCAACAGACTCCCAACCTGAACCCAAAGATTGTAGTATCATGAAGGAATACACAGCCTCTGGAAAGTTGAGTCCTCTCTGTTGCAGCTCATGTCTCAGATTCTGCATCTCCATCAGATGTATACGCACATCTCCACCTTCAGCAAGAGCCATATTATGCAGCTTGTTAAAGTAAAACATAGTGGATCCAGCTTCTGTTCTCAAGTGAGCCTCTTTCAGAGTGTCCCAAATTTCTCTGGCTGAGGTCTTACCACGCAATAGACAGAGCTCTTCTGGGGATACTATCAACGTAAGAGTTCCCCTTGCTTTGGAATCCTTAGCTTCCCATGCATCTGTAATTGGAGCTGGGGGGTTGTCTGTAATCACCTCAAACAGACCCTCTTTCCGCAGAATTGCCTCTGCATACAAAACCCAGTCCGCGTAATTTTTCTTATTGAGCTTAGGAATCCCAAAAGCATCAGCTAGCTTTGTACAGCTAGCCATCTCTGCTGCTTTAAATCAAGCTGCTTTAATCCAAAGGCAATTTCTAAACAGCCTCTGCCTATGAGCCTGAGTCTCGTTGCTTCTCTGCAGCTGCTTCAAACTGCATTCCAAAAGTTACTTTCACTTTCCCAGCCATCCAAGCCACTACGCTTGTGCCATGGAAAACGGCTTTAAAAGTTCAAAGTCCAGCCTTAAAGCCATTAATTAGAAGCTGGCAGGCTGCCCGGAGCAGTAGCACATACCTTCATCAATCATCTTGACGCGCAGAGCAGATACCGTGCGTTCCGTTCCTCTGCCGCTGTTCCGATGCTTTGCCGGCACTTTGTCTCTGTGCTCCTTTGTTCGTCTGCCAGGAGCCCGACTTCTGGAGTGCATCCTCAAAACACTGCATTTTTCTGGGCCCGAAACCAAATGTTGGAGATAAGCAGTGTCCAGTGCACAGCGGAATGATGAGAAGTATATGCCAACATGCTCTATACTACTTTATTTACAGTTCAAAGCTGGTAAGTTACAGAAAAACATTTTCCCTCTGCCGGAGCAGAGAAAGCGTCATCTCTCCTCTGAAGCACGGAGAGAATCACAAACTGAAACTGCAAAGAACAGTGAAAAACAGGAAACCAGTGTACGTCACATCCAGTCTCCCGTTCCCGTGGGAAAACCTCCAACAGTACAGACTGTGTGGAATGTAAACACCTGTCTTGTGACAAGCACTTCTGCTGCTCAGTGAGGGAAGCAGAAACCAACAGGGTGTGGATGACTAACTCTAAGTCCATTAAGTTCACCAAGAGTGTTGAGTACAATCCTAAGTGGGGGGGAAATGTGGGAATTTTCCAGAGTTACCCAGAGGAGGATGAAGGTGATGGGAAAAAGACAGATGATGTTGAGAAAGCTGAGGATGATGATGATGATGATGATGATCAGAGTTCGGATTCCAGTTCAGTTGGTGGCGCTGCTGCTGCTGTCAGTGACAGTGATGACACAGCAGACTACAAGAGCGCAAAGGCCTCAGTCAGACCATCTGATGCGTCTGACAATGAACTGGAAGAACCACTGTTCAGCATTGGTCACTTTTCTCCTAAGAAGGAGGAGATGAGTCCAGAAGACTTACGTCTGGTTCGCAGATCTGAGAGGGCCACCAAAGGCAGACCTCCAAAGAGGTTTGCTGATGAGTTTGCTAAGATGGCAACTGCTGTTCTTAGTAGCTCAGAGAAGGTGTGGGAACCTTCAAGCTTCAAAGAGGTTCAGGAGTTAACCTCTAAAGATGCTGAGCCTTGGCTTAATGCCATGAAGGCTGAAGTTGATTCCTTGAACAGGAACCAAACTTGGGAATTGGTACCGGTAGTCCCAGGAATGAGACTGGTTGGCAGCAAATGGGTCTTCAAGGCCAAGACAGACCAGAATGGCAAGGTTGTCAGACACAAAGCCAGGTTGGTTGCCAGAGGTTTTTCACAGGTACCAGGACAGGATTACCACGAGACCTACTCGCCCACTGTCAAATATGAGAGCATTCGGCTAATGCTCAAGATAGCTGCAGAGGAGAAACTGCATGTTTCTCACCATGACATTAATACAGCTTTTTTGTACGGGATTCTGGGGGAGGAACTGTATATGCTTCCACCTGATGGAATGCAGATACAGAAGGGAATGGTCTGTAAACTGCGGAAATCCTTATATGGTCTCAAGCAGAGTGCCAGGTGTTGGAACACAAAACTCACTGAGACATTGCTTTCTCTAGGTTTTCACCAGGGCAAAGCTGATCCATGTGTGTTTGTCAAAGAGGAGGGACAAAACAAACTGTATTGTTTATGTTTTGTTGATGATCTTCTGATGTTTTGGAAGAATCAGGCTTTTTACCAAAGCACCCTAGCTCAGCTGAAGGAGCACTTTGACATGAAGGATCTTGGTGAGGTATCCAACTATCTTTCTCTGCAGGTGGAGAGGGACCAAGCAGGTAATTTTCTGGTACACCAAACACAGAAAATTGCTGATGTATTAACCAGGTTGAATTTGGTTGATGCAAACCCAGCAGACACACCGATGGTGACAGGTTACCAGGTAGATAGTACTGCTGAAGCGTTTTCTGACACTACGCTATACAGATGCATTCTAGGCAAGTTGAATTTCATTGCTAGATGCTCAAGACCTGACATTGCTGTAAGCACTAACCTGCTTAGCAGACATGCTAACAATCCTACTGTTCAGGATTGGAAAGCTCTGAAGCGCATAGCCCGCTATCTGAAAGGGACTATGCACTACAGGCTGAGGTTCACCAGTCAGAAGACTGGAGGTCTTGAAATCTTTGCAGATGCAAGTTTTGGAAGTGACACCACGGATGGTACAAGCACTTCTGGAGTGTGCTACATGTACAACCACTGTCTGTTTGACTGGTTGTGCAAAAAGCAGACAACAGTGAGCCTAAGTTCCTGTGAAGCAGAACTCAATGCTCTGTCATTTTCACTCATGGATTGTGAATGGTTGATGCAACTGTTTAAGGACATTGGGGTTTCTGTGAAATGTCCTATACAGGTATATCAAGACAATAGATCCTGTTTGGCTTTGCTGAACTCAGAGAGTTGCAAGCAAAGAACCAAGTACTTGCAGATTAAGCTACATCGTGCAAGGGAGTGTATTCAAAAAGGACTGATTCAGGTGTCCTACATGCCAGGAAATGAAATTCCTGCTGATCTGTTGTCTAAGGTTGTTAACAGAGAACAACTTAAGGTTTACGTACAGAAGTTGCAATTGGGTGAACCACAGGTACTACAGGTTACACGGAAAGGGGGAGGATGTTAGGATATTTCCGTTCCACCTTAAGAGAGAGCAGGCTTGTGAGTCACAGAGTCTGCGCATGTCCTGTTTCTCAGGATGTTTTAAGTTTGCTATTGCTTTCGTTTTCTCTCTCTGCGCCAGAACACGATAGCAGTCGGTCATGTTTTTCTTTGTTCTGACCAACGCTGAATAAACATTCTAAATGATACTCTCCTGAGTGCAACTTTTGCTGTGTGAATTCTGCTGAAAGAGTGTGCACCAGCCCAGGAATGTGGCATTCTATTTCTGAGGCTTGGTGCCGCTAATTGCTGATACTGCGTGACTACGGGACATCAACAGATCGTCCGGAGACGACGTGGAGGCAGTGATGGCCTTTGTCTCCCTGGCAGTATCCCAACACTGACCTCCCCGCTGCACCAAGGATTCCCTGCCCAAGCTGCTTCAGGTCATGGCGGATGTTCTCCTGGAGATACCTAGTTTGGTTGTCCTAGGGGATTTAAACATCCATGCCAACACGACCTTACAAGGGGCTGCTTGGGACTTCGTGGAAAGCATGGCCCCCATGGGGCTGTCCTTGACTCATAGTCACGGACATGCCTTAGACCTGGTGTTCACCTCTAGTGACGTGGGTGATCTGACACTCGGTAAAAATGAAACAAAAGAAGTGCCATGGTCAGATCACCTCCTGGTGCAACTGGACTTCTCCGTGACCCTTCTCCTCTGCAGGGAGGTGGGACCAATTCGGATGGTCTGCCCCCACCACTTAATGGATCCAAATGGTTTCCAGAGAGTGGTAGAGCATGCTTTATCGCATGTTGATGCTGATTCCCTGGTGACCCGCTGGAATGCGGAGTTTACCAGGGCTATCAACTGTCTGGCTCCGAAGCGCCCTCTCCGATTGCATGGAGTCTGGACAGCCCCGTGGTTTTCCCCGGAGCTGAGGGCGATGAAACAATCGTTGAGACAGCTAGAGTACGGCAGAAAACTCATTCTGAATTGAACCGGACACAGGTTAGAGCTCACCGTCGAGCCTACCAAGTGGCAGGCAGAAAATAGTAGCAGGAGACTCTTTCAGGTGGTTTGCAATTTAACGGAACCACCTTTACCACCGGGGCCTTGTAAAGACCCCAAGATCTCCTGCAACGATTTTGCAGATAAAGTAGCTCATATTCGGAAGGAGGGTAGACACCACTGTGAGAGCAGGGCCAGGGCATGAGAGTGCTAGAGCCCTGTCTGGTCAAGTTGCATGGAATCAATTTCAATCTGTTACCCCCGAGAATGTGGACATGGATCCAATGTCCCCATGGATCCTTACATTTTTTATGTTTGGTCACCCTGAAATCACACATGATGTATATGACCACAGAATGAACCACAAAAACCACAGAGCACAGACAAGGAACAAACACTATATTCAATACTTTGATCCTCATGGATCGTCATGATTGTTAAATGGACTCCACCAAATTATATTGTAAGTGTCAGCATCGCCCTTGAGCCAGTGCCACCAACTGGTAAAGGCTTCAGACTTTTTCTGCAACATATAGACCCATACATATCTTGAATAGGCATCTATCAAAACCATGAAAAACCTTGAATTGGCTCTAGAGAGCGCTAGAGGCCCCACTAAGTCTACATGAATGACTTCGTATGGTTTCTTGGCCTCTCTCCCAGACTCTGTACCTTTGGGAGCTTGCCTTGCCTTACTCTCAGCACAAGAAACACATTTCATGTGGTAGGGACATTCTTTCAACTTCATACCCTCAA
Organism: Podarcis melisellensis; assembly: GCF_964234715.1. Classification (NCBI taxonomy): domain Eukaryota; kingdom Metazoa; phylum Chordata; class Lepidosauria; order Squamata; family Lacertidae; genus Podarcis; species Podarcis melisellensis. The sequence continues at coordinate 12,443,750 of NC_138535.1, forward strand.
CCATATTAGGCATTTTTGCCACAGCCTGGAAATTCAAATGACCATAAGCACGGTGGTAATAATGAATACATTGGTCATGCAGCTTCTCATTCTTATCAACAGATAAATTGCAACACTCTTTCTCAGTTGCTTCTGCAGTTGTACCTGTAACAAAAGGCAGTTGGTACAAACCATTAACACACTTGGCATACAGAATGAGCTTGCCATCTTGACGAATTTCACAACGAGATTTAGCAAACACCACCTTAAACCCTTGTCGATCAAGCTGGGAAACATTCAACAGATTGTCCTGAATATCAGGCGCATACAGGACATTCTTAATTGTTGCATTCAGGCTCTTTAAAAACACAGTTCCCTGAGCCAAACTCCTGAGAACAGTCTCATCTGCTTGATGAATTTCTTTCTCTTGCTTCTCAAGCTGAACAAAGAGATCCTTATCTTTGGCTACGTGGTTGGTACAGCCAGAGTCGATTACGAAGAAACTCCGCCCATGTTGATTGGAGCAGCGAGAGATAAAAGCCTTTGAAGTAGCAGGTGCTTGGGGATTTCGTCCTCCTCCCCCTCTGCCTCTGAAGTTTCCCTTCTTCTTTGAAGATTTCTTGCTACACTGGAAACTCAAATGGCCTTGTGCTCCACACGAAAAGCACCGCCGCAACTTTAATGCTTTAACAGCAGTTTCACTTTTCCCTGCTGCTGGAGACTCAGGCACATTTTCAAGCACATTTTTAACAGAACAGTCCCGGCTTTCTCTAACAGCCTGTCCGCGATCCCACTCATTCGAGAGCACGCTAGACACATAATCTTCTGTTAGCTGGTCAGCAGGCGCCGTAGAAATCTGGGCAGCTACTCCGTCATAGGAATCATCTAGGCTATTTATCATCAGCATTGCAAACACAGACTCTGAAATATTCAGGTCTCACTGAACAAGGTCCTGTCTAAGGCGTTTTAATTGAGACAGATGGCTAGGCAAATCACCACCTTTCTCCAACTGCAACCTGCACAGCTTCTTGAAGAAAATCACACTGGAACCGGCATTTTGCCTCAAATGCATATCTCTCAGTTTATGCCAAACAGCTTGTGCAGTCTCTTGACCCTCTAAATTCACCAGCAAGTGGTCTGAAACACTCAAAACAATTGTCCCCCAGGCTCTCATGTCTGCAGTATGCCACTCAGGCCAATCATCATCATCCTTCTCGGGAGGGTCATCTTCTATAGTGTGAAATAGCTTCTCCCTCTGTAAAAGAGCTTTCATCTTGACCTGCCAGACAGCATAGGTCTCAGGCGTGAGGAGAGGAAAGGACAGAGCCATCTAGCCAAAATGTGCATAGGCCATGTCTGTTATCAATTAAAGCAAGACACTTCCCTCGTGCAACACAGATAGAGCCTTGGACTCCTTCAGCCACTCTCTGTCCCACTCAGAGCACAATTAACAGGCAAACAGGGATGCTATCTTCTTTTCTTGGCAGCCAGCAACATACCTCCATAAATCAAGCAGCAGCAACAGCAACAACGGCAGCTTGAACACTCTGCTTGAAAACAGCTCTGCTTCTGGGCACCACAAATCAGTCCAGCATGCAGCCTCTATTCCGCCGTCCAGCAATCAGCAACAGAAGCCTCTGGCGACTGGGACGACTGGTACAACTGGAACAACGACAGGTCAGACAACTGGAACAACGACTGGGCCCATAACCGATGTCAGCATCGCCCTTGAGCCAGTGCCACCAACTGGACTCATACACTTCAGCCCCGACTGGGCTAGGCGAGCTGCGTAGCACTTCCAGAGACCACCTTCTGCACAGGAACAGGTCAAAGTGCTGTGGTCTCACAACTTAGAGTTGTGAGCACCAGATTCACTCCAACAAGAAGACAGTCGTCGCACAGCAGAGTACAGCAGAGTATAGCAGAGCATAAATGACTCGGAGAGCAGCTCTGTAGAATATCTTATTTTATTCTATCTACAACTATAATACACAACTATGTACAGAGCTAAATGAGGTCTAAACAAAAATGCTGAACTGCACTGAGTGTCTGCAGCTGCTCTTAGCAACAACCTTATCTATACACACGATCTCTCTCTAACACTCAGTCTCTCTCTCTCTCTCTTTGATGTGAGGCTGGAGCGGAATAAGTAGAGAGCAGAAACCGCCCCCTCCTCTCTGGAGAATCAGCAGAGAACATCAGCAGATTCTTGGATATGGGAGGGGTGAAATCTCCTCAGTAAGATCACACCAGTGTCCATGGAATGACCAAAATAAAAACTATATCTGAAACGGTTCTACATTAGCAAGAAGATTGTATTAAAATGACATTCATATTCATAGCTTCCACTGTGAAAAACTGCACCTGGAATTTTTTTTTTTTAAATTAATTTTTATTCAAATTTCCAATAACCAATCCATTTATAAATAAACATCCAATTTAACTTATACATTCTTTTAGACTTCCATCAGCCTATCTGACAATTTTCATATTTATCACTTCTCACATTTCATACATTTATGTTGCACTTTGACAATCCCTATTTTATCTTCTCTTTTAAGCGACATTCCAGTTTATTTTTTCACAGAGCTTCTTGAAATCCAGCACCTGGAAATTTTTGACGCTGCTAAACTTCAAGAATATCCAAGGCAGATATTGTGATGATCTTACCTGTGAATGTAAATTATCAAACCAACTAGATGGAGACCACCAAAGTAACCATGAAAAACAATCACCCGCCTTGCGTCAATTCAGCTACAAATGGTTTTGGGACAAAAGTTGGTTGCTTTGGGGGGGGGGTGGTAATTATAAATGGAGGTTTAACTGCAAGTTTTCTTGCCAACAGAATTTGTCAGTGCAAACTTTGAAATAGGGGGTCTCCAATGTGGTGCCCATGGGCATCATGGTGCCTGCTGACAGCTTTCCTGGAGTCCACCACGTGTTTTTAGAAAAAGAACAGGATTAGTGGTGAATTGTGCCCAGCATGACTTCAGATTGTTCATAGTACGTTTGATTGGCTGCAGGGGCATACGAAGAGGCAGCAGGGTAGTGGTGCCCCGGGGTGCCACGCTGGGGGGAGGGTGACAGTACGCTCGCTGTACTGGCTGCCGCTTGTGTGGCATCCGTGTGGGCTGCCGCTCTTGCGGTAACTGTACAAGCAGCCCCTCTCTCAGCGACTGTATGGGCCGTACGGGCAGCTGCTCTCGCGGTGACTGTACAGGCTGCTGCTCACGTAGCGTCCGTACAGGCAGCCCCTCTCACGGTGGCCGTACAAGCTGTACGGGCAGCCGCTCTCCTGGCAACCATACGGGCTGCCGCACGCGCAGCATCCGTACGGTCTGCCATGCATGCACAGTCCGTACAGGACATTGTGTGCGCGCCCATCATCCAGGACTTGTTACCATATTATAGCTGCCACAAAATCTATCGGCATGCCACCAGAACCAGGGAAGCCTTGCCAGTTGCAGCTCACACAGTTGAAGCGAAATAAAAGACAGAAGAGTAGAGCGGGAAGAAAGTTCCCCAGACTGCAGGAAAAGGTAACAGTAGCTTCATCATCTGATTCAGTGCAGGCTGCTGAGGGGTTGGACTCCTTAAGATCACCAACTGACTATGAGACACCTGGAAAGCACTCAACCTCAGATGACCTCCACTCCAAAAAGTGGGAAAGAGGATTTGACAGTGACCAATATTGATTCTTTTGATAGCAGCCCTATATTCTCAACACAAAGTGAGAAGTGTTTGGACAAATCACTGATTTGTACATCAGTTCCCCCATGGCACAACTGTACCTTCCCCACACTCAGTCTACAAACCATGGGACTTGTGGGTTCAGTTGGCAACATCTGTGTGTATGACTATGACATAAATACACTGAAAGGATCAAACTGGATAAATGACTGCATAATAGATGCCTTTCTTGCCTCCAGGGTGATCATGGCCAAAGAGCTAGGTCACGATGGAACAATTTTCCCATTTACTTGCCACTTCATGCAGATATGTCAAAGATTGCCAGTGCAAGCTCTGAAGAACTGTTTGAGATTTGGAGTGCTAAAGAAAGATGTTTTGATTATTCCAGTAAATGACAGAGAAGTCCACTGGATACTGTTACTAATCATTTTTAAAAGGAAGACCATGCTCTACCTAGATTCCAAACATGGATTGAACCACTCTGTGATTGATGCAATAACATCCTTCTTAGCATGTCTGTATGAGATGGATTCAAAATATCCCTATAGTTTTGCGGACTGGTCATTTTTTGCACCAACTGATATACCCAGGCAAGGTAATTCCAGTGACTACGGTCCTTTCACATGTACCATTGCTCATCTGTACCATTGCTCAACTGTGTCCAGTTCTGGGCACCACAGTTGAAGAAAAATATTGTCAAGCTGGAGCATGTCCAGAGGAGGGTGACCAAAATGTAAAAGGTCTGGAATCCAAGCCCTATGAGGAGAGACTTAGGGAGACTTAGGTAGCTGGATTTGTTTAATCTAGAGAAGAGAAGATTAAGGAGTGACATGATAGCCATGTTTAAATATTTGAAAGGATGTCATGTTGAAGATGGTATCCAGCTGAGAGTGAAAATTTTCTTTAATGTCTTCATCGGCATCCAGTGTTTGTGCATAAATGCTTATAATAGTAGTCTGTTGGTTTTTTGTGAACTTTATTCGAAGGGTTGAGAGTCGCTCATTAATGCCAGTAGGGACTTCTGACAGGAGCTTCACAAGGTTGTTTTTCATAGCAAAGCCTACCCATGTATTCAGTGTTCTCGTTCAGATAGACCTTTCCAGAAGAATGTGTAGCCTCCTTTTTCTTCCTTCAGTTGTCCCTTGCCTGCTCTTCGAGAGTCTTGAAGCGCTGCAATATCAATGTTCAAACGTCACAGCTCTCTTGCAATGATGGCAGTTCGCTGTCTGTGTTATCTGACAAAGTCCATATATTCCATGTTCCAAAGTTCAATTGTCTTTTACGACCCCTGGGTGGTGACCCCACTGGGTGCGGTAATCCAGTCAGGGAAAAAGGGAGGCAGACTATGTTTAGTGCACCGTTTCCAGCCCCTTCCCCTTTTCGGGGTGAGCAGAGCAGAGTGGATCCTTGAGTCAGAACAACTGACCGCCCATGTGTCGGTTCATGACTAGGGGCTTCTGCTGCAGCCTTCATCCGCCTTCACAGCCGTTGTAACACACTGCGTGTTATCACCTGCCTGTTCTGCCGTTAAGAACTTCTTGGATCATTCTTTGTCTAGCTCCTTCCCTGTTATGTACTAAGCTTGGATCCTAGAACAATAGGCAAGTAGGATCCTAGAATGCAAGAACTGATTGGCTTGCAGGAAAAGACCAATCAGGCTCCAGGAGGGAAGCAGAATCAGCCAATTAGACAGGACTCATTGTGTAAATAATGTATACAAAAGCCTGAGGTTTGGGGAGAAATTCAGTCACAGTTTTACAAGCTGCAATAAAGAGCATGAAATCACTACAGGACTCTGGGCATATTTAATTTTCTTTGACCTTCCCGCCTTGGGTGACCGTGCTGGGAGTACGAGATTCCCAACGGCTTCACTCACAAGGGTCATAGGAATGTGCAAGCCCACTCACCATGACAAGTGAGGGAACTGAGATAGAGTGCACTGAGCCCTGGTCTCATTAGAAAAAGCGTTCCACCAAAAAGGCTCTGGCTCTGGTCGAGGACAGCTGGATATGTTTTGGGCCAGGGACCACCAGTAGGTTGCTGTTAGATGAGTGTCACACTCATGGGGGGTGTATTGGAAGATAATTCCCACAGATAAGAAAGGTCACAGACTGTTTAGGGCTTTAAAGATTAGCACCAAAACCTTGAAACTGATTTGATACTCCACCTGGAGCCAATCCAGCTGATGAACAACCAAATGAATGTGGGCTCTCCACAAAGTCCAAGTAAGAACTCATGCATCTGCGTTTTAGACCATTTGGAGTTTATGGAGCAGTCTCAAGGGTGGCCCTGCATCTCTCTCTCTCACACACTCTCTCTCTATCACATTTATACCCTCCCCTCCCCGGCTCAGGTGTACAGCAAGTTAAAGTAGTCTAGTCTGCAGGTGACTACTGCATGGATCACCATGGCTAGTTTGGAAAGGGACAGGTACGGTACCGGAGACTTCCGGTCGGCGCCAGCGTTAATGGCGGTCCTTGCTTCGAGCTCCGAAGCAGGACTGCTCCACGAGTTCGGGTCTGACCCGCTACGGCGAGCGGGGGACCCTTAAAATCACAGGCGCGGAAGCCTGTGAACAAGGAGACTCGGTGGGCACCTTTGCGCCCCCCGGTACTGTGAAAGAGCCTTTTTAAAGGCTCCGGAGCGGCATCGGGAGTGAGCGCGGTGCTGAGAGTCGCTACCCAGCCCGTGGAGTGAAGCCGCGTCGCCATCAACGGAGAGCGCTGATTCCTTCCTGAAACTACGATCTGACAGCAACACCCGTGAGTAAGACTGAGGGATTTAACGGGACATTAAATTTGGACATTCGGCTGAAAACGGGAACGGCTTAAATTAAGGAAGTCTGTCTCCCCGAACTGCATGTTAAACAGAGCAACGAAAGAATAAGCTGCATTTAAAAGGAAAATTCTTTTTTTTTTTAACTTGTCAAACCTGACATTGAACTTAAACCTCCCCCCCATCAGGCAGGAGAAGGGGGGAAGATAACTGGACACTGTTAACCTGCATTAAAATAAGTAGAAGGAAAAAGTCTTTCACTGCCAAACCCCCCGGAATCGGGCTGCCTGAGTAAGGAAAGAGAACTGTCAAAATAATTTTGGATACAAAGTGGACTTTATCTGAAACAAAATTACGGGACTTTAGAGGAACTATTTTGTTGAACTTTTGGTTGAAACAAAGTAAGGATTTACAGTTTGACTCTTGAACTTTTTCATCGCTCTATGTTTCCTTGTTTCTTTGTCTCTTATTTCCATTTGGATACAATCAAATGCTCCCTCTAGAGGGTTTAAAAGGAAACAGTTTCATTGAAGAAGAAATAGTGGGATTTTCCACTTGTAAACTTTTCCTGTGAGAACGACCTTGAGGATATGAGTGCCCCAGCGGATGAGATATCAACTAGATCCAAAACAAAGTCTGCACAAAGAAAAAGGGGCTCAATATCAGGAGCAACGCCAGCTGCACAGGAGAAGGTAACTACAGCATCAATGGATTCTATGACACAAACATTGTTTAAAATAAACCAGTCTTTGGAAGTATTGACAAAGCAGTCTGCGGAAAATTCTAAAAAACTGACAGAATTGACAGCAAGATTGGATTTGAATACTGCAACTGTGACATCTAATACAGACTCTATAAATAGATTAATACAGGAAAGCACAGAAACAAGAAAAATTGCTGAAAGCGCTAAAAGTACGGCAGAGGAGACAAGGCAAAAATTTATTCCAATTGCAAAAAAAGTGAATGAACATGATGCAACTCTGGCCTTAATGGAACTGCAGAGGAAGGAGAAGAACTTGAAATTAAGATCAATTCCTGAAAGTGAGGGGGACAACCTTGTGGAATTCCTTACAGAGAAATTTGTGGAATTTTGGCAAGATGAATTGGAGGCAGATGAGGAGATTGCAATAACCACAGCCTTTCGGCTGGGCAGGAGACAAGGCAAGAAGCCAAGGGATTGCCTAATTACATTGAGATCAAAGGAAGAAAGAGATAGAATATTGAATTTGCACTACCAAAAGGCACTGGTGATCCAGAATTCTCAGGCACAGATTTTCAAGGACATCCCCAAATACATTTTGGAGGTGAGAACCCTCTATAAAGATCTGGTAGACCTGCTGAAGAAAAACTCCATCCCATTCAGGTGGGAGTTTCCACAAGGCTTGTCCTTCAACTTCAAAGGTAAGAAGTTCAAAATAAGAACAATTCAAGACAAGGAACAGTTTTTGGAGAAAAACTCAGAGGATCTGCAGAAAGGAACGGTAGGAGAGGAAGAAATAACTGACATTGCAAATTTATCATTTGGACTCCCCTCAATACCAACGGAGGAAGAACAAAAACTTGGAGCAGTCGGAGGAAAAGGCACTTAATAACAAAATGTCTCTGCAACTTCTGAGTTGGAACTGTAACGGTTTGAACCTTCCCTGAAAAAGACGCCAAGTTTTCCACATTTTAAAGAAAGAACAACTAGATATAATATGCTTGCAAGAAACTCACATTGCCAGGATACACAGGAAACTTTTGACAAATAAAAGACTGGGACAGGAATTTATTTCATCAGACAAAGTTAAAAAAAGAGGTGTGGTGATTTATGCAAAAGAAAAATTAGTTCCAAAAATGATATTCAAGGATGAACAAGGAAGGTACCTGGCAATTGAAATTCAAATTCAAGGAGAAAAAGTTTTGATAGTAGGAGTTTACGCACCAAATGAAGGGAAGGCTGAATTCTTTAAGAAGTTGCATGAGACTCTAATGGACTTTCTCGACTATAAAATCGTAATGATGGGAGATATGAATGGAGTTGTCTCCACAAACATGGACAAAGCGCAGAGACAAGTGATCTCTAAAGAAGGGAGATTACCAAAGACCTTTTTTGAAATGACTGAAACTATGGACCTTATTGACATTTGGAGAACAAGGAACCCTCTTGAGAGAGAGGGAACTTTTTTCTCTGAAGCAAAAATAACATGGACAAGAATTGACCAAATTTGGGTTACTAGTAGCCTGGCGCCAAGAGTGAAAAAACCAGAAATCTGCCCAAAAACCTGCTCCGACCATAATGCGGTAAAGATGGAGATGAAACTAACAACAACTGGATCCTTTAGATGGAGAATGAATGACACCCTATTCAGAGATGAAGAGATTTATAAGAAGGCCCAAAAAACATTGAAAGATTACTTCGAGATAAATTTGAGAACAGATGTGGAGAAAAGAATAATTTGGGATGCTAGTAAGGCCGTGATGCGAGGTTTCCTAATTCAACAGAACTCTATAAAGAGGAAAAAGCAAAATGAGAAGAAGGCAAAAATTCTGGAAAAAATGAAAGAAGGAGAAAAGAAATTGAGATCTAAACCAAAGTCTCAAGAGATCTTGAGAGAAATAAAATATTATCAGATGCAATATATGGAATTGATGAACCAAGAAATAGAATGGAAAATAAAGCAAATGAGACAAAAGACTTTTGAATCAGCAGACAAATGTGGGAAACTTCTGTCATGGCAATTGAAAAAGAGGCAAAAACTGAACACTGTGACATGCCTTGAGGTAGATGGAAAAATCATCCACAAGCCGAATGAGATAAGTAATTGTTTCCAAAGTTTTTTTAAGAAATTGTATGCACAAGGGCCAGTAAATGAACAAGAAATAGATGATATTATTAAAAAATATGGACTACCAAAAATTTCAGAACAAAGCAAAATGATCCTGAATGAGAAAATTACAGCACAAGAAATAGAGGGGGCCATTCAGAATATGCAACTGGGGAAATCACCAGGACCAGATGGTTTGACTGCTAGATACTACAAAGCGTTGAAGGAATGGTTAATACAACCATTGAAGGATGTATGCAATGACATTTTGGAAGGGAAAAAGGCTCCCGAATCGTGGGAAGAGGCATTTATCTCACTTATACCGAAAACAGAGACGGAAAAGAACCAGGTCAGGAACTACCACCCAATATCTTTATTGAATGTGGATTACAAAATTTTTGCAGACATTTTGGCAAAAAGATTTAAAAGAGTGCTGTTAGGGGAGATTCACAAGGACCAGACAGGCTTTCTCCCTGGGAGACAGATGTCAGAAAATGTGAGGAACATTATAGACATTTTGGAGTTATTAGAGGTGGATATTAACAGGAAAGCTGTTTTGATTTTTGTGGACACGGAGAAAGCCTTTGACAACATTTGCTGGAGTTTTATGAAGAGGAATCTCCAAGGGATGGGGGTAGGCCAAGGTTTTGAAAATGGTATAGGTGCAATATACTCTAAACAAAAAGCTAAGTTAATTGTAAACAGTGTGGTAACGGAGGAAATATCAATAGAAAAAGGGACACGACAGGGATGCCCAATATCCCCTTTGCTCTTTATATCAGTCCTGGAGGTTTTGTTAAATATGATTAGAAGGGACCAGTTGGTTAAAGGTATTTAGGTCGGAGCCAAAAATTACAAGTTAAGGGCATTTGCAGATGACCTAGTGTTAACTTTGCAACAGCCAGATACTAGTACTAAAAGAGTATTAGAACTAATTGAGATATTTGGTCAAGTAGCAGGATTTAAACTGAACAAACAGAAAACGAAAGTGTTGGAAAAAAACAATGGAAGAAAGAGAGAGATTTCAGAGTGAAACAGGGTTGGAAATAACAAAAAAAGTGAAATATCTGGGGGTGAACTTAACATCTAAGAATGTGAATTTATTTAAAGACAATTGTGAAAAGTGTTGGACAGAAGTAAAGAAAGATTTAGAAATATGGTCCAGACTGAGACTTTCCTTGTTAGGCCGAATTGCTGTTATTAAGATGAATGTATTGCCTAGAATGTTATTTTTGTTTCAGACGTTACAGATTTTAGACAAGATGGACTGCTTCAAGAAGTGGCAGAAAGACATATCCAAATTTGTCTGGCAGGGCAAAAAGCCCAGAATAAAATTTAAGATTTTAACTGATGCAAAAGATAGAGGGGGCTTTGCCCTGCCGGACTTAAGACTCTATTATGAATCAGCAGCTTTTTGCTGGTTGAAACATTGGCTGCTTCTTGAAGATACAGACATTTTGGATTTGGAAGGGTATGATAATAACTTCGGTTGGCATGCATATTTATGGTATGACAAGGCAAAGGTGTATAAAAGTTTCAAAAACCATATTGTTAGGAAAGCACTATACAATGTTTGGATTCGATATAAAGACTTGTTGGAAAGTAAAACTCCCAGGTGGCTGTCACCAATGGAAGCGAAGGCGGTGAAAAAACTTAATATGGATTCTAAATGGCCAAAATATTGTGAAATCCTAGAACAAGATGGTGAGAAGTTTAAACTTCAGAGTTATGAGAGACTAAAGTTCAAAGTTTGAGACTGGTTACATTACCGTCAGATAAATGAGACATTTAAGCAGGACAGGAAAATAGGATTTCAGAAGGAGAGGTCAAAGTTAGAAACAGAACTGTTAGAACCCAATAATAAGAACTTGTCTAGAATGTACAATTTGCTGTTGAAATGGAATACACAGGATGAAACGGTGAAATCAGCTATGATTAAATGGGCACAGGACATCGGTCATGACATTATGTTTGCTGACTGGGAACAGTTATGGACCACCGGTGTTAAATTCACGGCATGTAATGCCTTAAAAGAGAACATAATGAAAATGATTTACAGGTGGTACATGACCCCAGTCAAGCTTGCAAAAATATACCATTTGCCCAATAATAAATGTTGGAAATGTAATGAGACTGAAGGTACCTTCTACCACCTTTGGTGGACCTGCCCAAAGATTAAAGCCTTCTGGGAAATGATCTATAATGAAATTAAGAAGGTCCTTAAATGGACTTTTCCAAAGAAACCTGAGGCTTTTCTCCTGGGCATGGTTGGCCAACTGGTGTCAAAGAAGGACAGGACCTTTTTTATGTACGCTACCACAGCAGCAAGAATTCTTCTGGCAAAGTATTGGAAGATGCAAGAACTACCTACTCTGGAAGAATGGCAGACAAAGGTGACAGACTTCATGGGACTAGCAGAGATGACCGGCAGAATCCGAGACCAGGGGAAAGAGACAGTGGAAGAGGACTGGAAGAAGTTTAAATTATATCTTAAAAACTGTTGTAAAATTGAGGAGTGTTGAGATGCCAAGGGGTAAGAAGTAGAGAAATAGAGCGGTAACTATTAAGTTTAAGGAAATCTAATGAAAGGGAATCAACAGATAATTTGATCAAAGGGTTGCTAAAGAACTTTGGAATAAGGATGCAGCGAAAGGGAGGTATGGGGAAGTCGGTATATGTTTAATGTTGTGTATGTTGTTGTTTCGTAATGTGTCTGTTTTTTATTATGTGTTTGAAAAATCAATAAAAATTCTTTAAAAAAAAAAAAAGGACAGGTACGGTACCAATCGCCTAACCTGACATAGATTAAAAAATGCAAGTTTGGCTACATTTGTGTCCAATGCCTCCATAGAGACAGAAGCATCCAGGATCACACCGGGACTCCTGATGGCAGCTACAGGTGACTATTGCGCCCCATGAAGAGCTGGGAGCTGGCAAACCGAACCAAACTCATTCTGGCCCAGCCATTGGACGCCCATCTTTAATGGACAGAGATTCAGCCAACTCTGTTTCCTCCATCCCAGCACACCCACCTAAAAATTGGCCACTATATCCAGGGTAGCATCTGGCCAGGGCCACGAAGCAGTAGATCCATGATGTTTGTGGTCAGATCTGTGATTATGTACAAGATATTTGAATAAAGGGTGAATTTGGGGTTCCCCAATGCAAAAGGTGTGAGGATCCATGAGGACCCATTCTTCAAAACCATGTTTTTGGGCCATGGAGTGGCCAGGAAGCCGTGGATCCTAGTTTTCTGTGGTGCAGGCTGTGCTCCTGGCTATGGCGTGTGATTTGACAGAGAGTTTGGGTTGGCCCAATGCAAAAAGCGTGAGGATCCATGAGGATCTATGCTTCAAAACCACGTTTTTGGGCCATGGAGTGTCCAGGGAGCCGTGGATCCGAGTTTTTCGTGGTGCAGGCTGTGCCCCTGGACATGATGTGTGATTTGACGGTGAGTTTGGGGTGGCCCAATGCAAAAAGCATGAGGATCCATGAGGATCGGAGGGGCGCTAGGCACGCCTTGGAAGATGGCCGACAATACCATCTATCCAGCCTGCTCGAGGTAATTAGAGGCTGATTATGGGGAGTAAATCAGTCTCCCTCTTCTTCCCAGGGGTTTGGGAAGATGTTGCCTCGCCCGTGGTTGCCATAAATCACCCCCGATTTCGGAAGAAGGAGGGGGTGAGAGGCACTGGGCAGAAAGCCCTCAGGCAGGCTCTGGAACTCTCCGACGCTGCTTCCAAGAGCGAAACTGGTTGCGTTGCTTTAAGAGTAAAAAAAATTGGAGAAGTAAACGCATATGCTTCGAGCAAGGTCAGGAGTGTTTTATCTGCTAAATAATTCCACCACTGAGATGATGAAGATTGGGACGGAAGGAACAGAGGACAACATCAAAGAATCACAGACATTTTGGTATGTGGAACGGAACGGAAAGGGGGGAGGAACTGACTACTTTTTCAATATGATTTACTTAACAATCCTCCCCCTTAGAAGAACTGTCACTACGACCAATTGCAAGTGGGACTAAAAATAAACTGTGTGGGGGAAAATAATATGAATTAAAGGTTTTATTCTGTGAAAAGATTTGGAAGAAGTCTTTGTGACGCAGTTAGAAATGTGATCCGACATGGACAGGCAGACCTTTGTTGCATGATATATGGTCTTAGGGAGAGTGAGCCACTGATCTGTTATCAGGTTGGGATCGTAAAATCGAAAGGGTGATAACCCTCCTGGGGAGACTAATTTACGATGCAGCGGGTCTGGGAAAGTTAATGAGCGGGCATTTAGACTGTATTTCATAGGAACGGAACAAGATGGCGACGCCCGCTCAAATGGAACTCTTGGACTATTGGATTTATGTGAGTGATTTACGAGAGAGCATTACAAAGTCCACACAGAAATATAAACAAGACTGTTTCTTTTAATCCACTTGCGGAGACAACTCGGAGGTGACCGAAAAGGAAAATGAGTAACGACAAGGAGATGAGAAGATGGGACTGAGAACATCATTGTAAACATCAAAGCAGCACAAATATAGATGATTGGACTCCTACCGATCTCAAAGCATGGGTACCCCCCACAGAAATTTATAATTTGGAAAATATTTGGATTTTATGATTTGTATTGTTATAATTTGGATTAATTGGTATAATATGTCTGATTTGGTAAATGGAAACTTAATAAAAATTATTTTCAAAAGTAAAAAAGAGGATCCATGAAGATCCGTGCTTCAAAACCACGTTTTTTGACTACGGTACGACCAGGAAGCCATGGATCTGGGTTTTTTGTTGTGAAGGCTGTGCCCCTGGGCATGATGTGTGATTTGACGGTGAGTTTGGGCTGGCCTAATGCAAAAACCGTTAGGATCCATGAGGATCCGTGCTTCGAAACCACCTTTTTGGTCCATGGCGTTGCCAGATAACCGTGGATCTGAGTTTTCTGTGGTGCAGGCTGTGCCCCTGGACATGATGTGCGATTTGACAGTGAGTTTGGGGTGGCCCAATGAAAAAAGCATGAGGATCCGTGAAGCTCCGACCTTCAAAACCACATATTTGGTCCATGGCGTTGCCAGATAACCGTGGATGCGAGTTTTCTGTGGTGCAGGCTGTGCGGCTGGACATGATGTGTGATTTGACGTTGAGTTTGGGTTGGCCCAATGCAAAAAGTGTGAGGATCCATGAGGATCCGTGCTTCAAAACTACGTTTTTGGGCCATGTTGTGGCCAGGAATCCATGGATCCTAGTTTCTTGTGGTGCAGGCTGTGCTCCTGGCTATGATGTGTGATTTGACAGTGAGTTTGGGGTGGCCCAATGCAAAAAGCGTGAAGATCCACGAGGATCCGTGGTTTGGAACCACGTTTTTGGGCCACGGTTTCACCAGGAATCTGTGGATCCGTGATTTTTGTGTTGCATGCTGTGCCCCTGGCCATGATGTTTGATCTGATGGTGACTTTGGGCTGATCTAGTGCAAAAATCATGAGGATCCATGCTTCGGAACCACGTTTTTGGGCCATGGTATGGCCAGGAAGCCATGGATCCGTGATTTTTGTGGTGGATGCTGTGCCCATCGCCATGATGTTTGATCTGATGGTGACTTTGGGCTGATCTAGTGCAAAAATCATGAGGATCCATGAGGATCCGTGTTTTTTAACCATGTTTTTGCGCTCCTGCGGCCCCACGAAATAGTGGATGCATGATTTTTTTGATGCTGTCTACAGAGTAAGACATGGTCTACAGTATCATGGTGGTTTTATTTAATTTGAATGAAAATATCATATGAATTCACGAGGCTCCGTCTAGATCCGGCTTTTACCTTTTTCCATGGAGGTGCATAGGCAAGGCTTTAAACAGCTCGATTCTGAGGGGATGGGGGAAAGCGCACACACTCTATTTACTCGCTCACCCGTCGGCCACGTAAAGAGGGACTCCCACCCCCAGATGTACACATTGCTGCAGCCCTAAATTTGCGCGCACACCCCTGCTGGAGATGTAAAGGCCTACGCACTGCCACTGAGCTCAAATAAAACAGAGTCTCACTCCTTCCTCTTCTCCCTCCCCCCTGTTCCAGTTTGGGCGGGGAGGTTGCTAGGAGAAGAAATGAAGAAGGATGTATGCCTGTGTATGTAGTAGGGCCGTTACTGACAAAATGAAGGATTTTCAGCAATTGTAAAATAAATTTGGGGGGTGGGGAGAAATGAGGGGAGAGGTATGCGTGGAAAGGGAGTGTTCCTATTATAAAAGGACCACTTTAAACAAAACTCCTATCTCTATGTTTGGTTTATCTTCCGCGACTCTGCATGGCTGGCCGCTAGGGTCAAGTAAACAAGGGGAAGCGAGTAGGACTTCACAGTTTTCTGTGGTAAGAATCGAAGGAAGTGTTTGTAAGACACACTTGGCACCAGCGAAATCAGGTAGGGGGTTATTAAATGCTTAGTGGTGTTTCTGCCTCCCCCCACATCCACTTCCAAGAGATGGGAGGGAGGGAAGACATATTTTTAAAAAAATAGTGCTTCCTTTGTGTAATTTTTTCATATCCCTCCCGTTGAGGACTTAAAACTTGTGACTACAAACACCTGCAACTTTTCTTGTCTGCTTTGTGATATTTGCAAAGGGATAGTATATAGCAGTGCTTTTTTTTTTTAGGGGGTACGCAGGGGTACGCATACCCCTAAACATTTTGTGAATCTAAGTTTGGCCTCATTGAGGGGCAGTATTTCAATATGAGTAGGAAAATGAGAGTACCCATAAACTTCTTTTTTAGTGGAAAGGGCTGTGCTGGGAGGAGTGCATGCTTGTCTCTCTGTCCAAGGCAGGAACTTATGTGCAAGTGTTTCTCCACATTGATAATGGTATTATTTTTATTTATAAAATGGGCTGCTGGGGAAACTGGGGTTTTGTTTCTTGTCTGCTACAATCTCAACTCCTTTTAAAGTATGAAAGTCCTGCAGATTGAGCCCCTGAACATGTTTACATACAAGCAAATTGCACTGTGTCCTGAGAGGCTTTACTTGCAAGTAAATGCGTGCAGGATTGTAAGCCTAGACACTTCTTTTCCCTTCCCCGCCATTTATGGTGCCACTTCCAACTGTTAACAGAGATGTAGACCTTTTCCTGTGTGTAAGAAGTGGGTCCTAAGACCCTTAATCCCACACTTTAAAATATAAACTGAACACAATTGGTGAAGGAGCAAAGAGTTTATTGAATACAATACAATGCTGCAAGAGCAGTTGTCCAAAGTAGGCACACCCTGGCTTTGGCAAAGCATAAGCTTATATTCCCTATACCTGAAGTGCAGGTTCTCTCCCTTGTCTCCCCATTGGCTGGGTACTACAAGGTTTACAGCCTATCATGACTGCTTAATTACCCTACTAACATTCCCAGCTCTGTTTACATCCCATTACTGTGATTTCGGCACCCCTCTATCTTTATTATTTCCCTTATTTGGCCTATGTTCCTATGCAGTTACTTGCTAAGCCAAGCAAAAATACCACATCTTGACCACAAATTCTCCAGTTATGAGAAGTGGGTCGAACTAGACTTCAGGTGTCTGTCTAACTGTTACAACCGCATTCTGGCTCTAAACCTCTCTAGTTATCAGGTGTGAATCAATCTGAACTGCTAACGTCTGTCTAACTTGTTGCATTTGTGGTTTATGTGAAAAAGCAACATCTTCATTCCTCACATGTGCTTGTGCTGCTGGAAGCCCTGCTGAGTGGGAGAGGAAGAAGGAGTGGAAGGAGGCTGTTTAATGGTTTAGGTTTTGTTAGTTTGGCACCACTTTAGCTTCAGATACTCTCATCTGTCTTCCCCTTTTAGCACTCACAGAAACCAAGCAGATTGCTGTCCAGGTAGGAAGTGATCCTGCTTTCTTAGATGTGTCAACAGCCCCCCCCCCCAGGAGAATCTGGGTACAGTGGTACCTCAGGTTATGAACAGCCTAGTTAACGAACTTTTTGGATTACGAACACTTCCAACCAGGAAATGAGTGTTCTGGGTTGCTTTTTATATATATATACGAACGTACTCCATTCGGGGGTGCACTTCCTTTTTGAGTGCCACACTTCCGTTGTCCTGCAGCGGAAAAGGAGGTCGTCACAGTGTTTTCCCCAGGCACAAGGGAGGGAAGCTGCGTGCCTGCCAGCCATCTGGCTGGCAGGCGCACAACTCTCCCCCATGCCGCTGTGGGAGGAGAGCATTTCCCACAGAGGCTTGAGAGGGAAGCTGTGCGCCCGTCAGCCATCTGGTTGGTGGGTGTGCAACTCCCATCCCCCGTGCCGCTGTGGGAAGCACGCGCTCTAGGGAGCATTTCCCACAGCAGCGTGGGGGGGGGATCTGTGTTGTCAGGGAACTGCCATCAGTGCTGGAGGGAGAGAGCAAAAGCCAGATGGATTATAGAGAGCCTCCGGGGATCGGGATAAGTAGCTCATCTTCTGGGGAAGAGAATCAACGCAGCTCCAGTGGAGAGGAGGTGCAGGAGTCGGAAGTGGCGAGGCGGTCCCAGGACTCCTTGCCTGGGAGAAGCGAGGAGGGAAGGGGTCCTCCGCTGCCCACGCCCTCGTTGCGCAGAAGGCATTTGCGCAGAGAGGGGAGGCACAGACTGGGCGTAAAACAGCTTCTTTGCTGGGGGAAGTTTAAAAGACGCCCACTCACGGATTCTGCCAGCGATTGAGTCAGCCACGGGTGAGTGGCGCTCCGGACAGACAAAGTTTACTTTGGCAGCCCAGCCAGGTATTCGCAACCAGCCAGGGAGATATTTGCCTGCTTGCTCACGAGCAACCCCTTGGAAACATAACAGCAATCCATGTGTCTCTGACGTGCTCGTGAGCACCCCGGGGAAGGCAGCACGATGAGCCAGACAGGACCAGCCAGAGAGATGGAGCAGGAAGCCATGGTGCGAGGTCTGGTCGAGAGGAATCGAGACCTAGAGGCACATGTCGCTACGCTGTCAGCGCGGCTGGAGGAGAGACGGGCTCAGGACGCGCAGGTCAGATCCACCCTGATCGGGAGGAAGGTCCCTGGGCTGGTAAATAAGTTTGGAGGGAAGCCCCAAGAATACAATGATTTCCGGACGGAAATTCAATACGCTTTAGAATTACAAAAAAGCGACTTTACTGATGACAGGGAGAGAGTGGCGTACATTATTGGACATCTACAGGATGGGGTGCGGGAATGGATCAGACCCTTGATGGCGACAGGGAACGATGCATTGAAAGACCTGAAAAAGTTTTATCAGGCAATGGACGTGATGTTCTCCAGCAAGGCGGAGGAAAGTGTGACCCGGAGGGAGCTGCAAGCAGGGGAGTCTGTCCGTCAGAAGCTACTGGTTGCGTTTTGCCATCTTAGTGCATAAGCTCGGGTGGGACCTAGATTCTGAACCCGTGCAAACGCTGTTTGAGGCGGGCTTGAATCCTGAAGTGAAAGATGAATTGTCCAGAGCGTCCTGCCTGCGGTCGATGGATCAGCTTACAAAGACTGTGCTTGCGATTGGAGTACGCCAAGAAGCTCGGGCTCAAGAAAGGCGGGAGATAAGGGGGGGGGCGTTTTCATGGCAACCGGATTCCTGAAATGCCGAGGGAGCGTTCCCAGGCGGCAGAGCCGATGGAAATCGATGGAGCGCTCGCACGCGAAGTTTCAAATGCTAGTGAGGTCAGGAAAAAGGAGGGGAAGGAGTGGAAAACTACGAAGAAGTGTTTCCTCTGTCAGTGGCCGGGACATTTTGCGAAGGTCTGTCCCCAACGGAAGGCCTGGCAAGGCATGATGGGGACAGCAGGCCACGACGAGGAGGGGGAGAAGGGGCCGTTGCAGGGAAACGAGAAAGCCTGGCTGCCGACCAACAGGGGCAGCAGCCAGGCCAGCGACCAGTAGAAGAGCCCCGACCTGACCCTCCCAAGGCAGCTATAGCCATTGAAGTGGTGCTAGAACTCCCAAACGGGCACCCAGTCAAGGTGAATGGTTTGCTGGAATCTGGTTCGTCGTGCAACTTCTTCAGTAGAGACTTCGCTCTGGAGCACCAGCTGCACCTGTTGCCACTAGATTTCCCCTTGCAGGTGACCACCATTGATGGCAGGGAGTTACTGGGGGGGGGGGGCGACACACCAGACACCACCAATGCAGATGAGTGTTTCCAGGCACACGGAAACCATTGCCTTTCACGTGGCCACGCTGGCGGGACCCCCAATAATACTAGGAATGAGCTGGCTGGCACTACATGACCCAGTGGTGTTATGGCATCAGCGGTCGCTCACCTTTGGGTCAGCTTACTGCTTAGAACACTGCCTGGGAGGGAAGGAACCAAGAATGACTGTGGCCAGGGTGGCTAGGGTGGCCCTGGAGGAGAAAGGGCAGGTGCCACCACAATATGCAGATTTAAAGGAGGTCTTCAGCGAGAGAGAGGCAGACAGACTGCCCTCCCACAGGCCATTTGACTGCCAAATCAACCTGCTTCCGGGGGCCCAGTAACAGGTGGGTAAGCTGTATGCCATGTCCGACAGGGAGATGCAGGAGTTGAGGCAGTTTATTGACAAGAACTTGAAGAGAGGTTTCATAAGGGAATCGTGTGAGGAGAACCTGAGCTTACAGGGTTAAACAGCTCAGAGTGTACGCCCTGCCTACTATTTGGGAGGGGGGAGATTCTGCGTCATATCTGAGAGTCTCCAGCCTTTGTTCTTTCTACTTTTGCTTTTGAGGAGAGTGGACGTGTTTTCACGATGCTGTTTGACAATGGATAGTTTCTGCTTAAATAAACCTGCTTTTAGCTGCTAAGATCCTGAGTGGACTTTATTTAAGCACACTGAAGGAAAGCACTTGAGTTTGCAGCTTTCTCTGACCGCTGCTGATCTCTGCGTGTTGCTCAGAGCCTTTGGAATGTGGCCTTTGAAGTCCGGAGGCCTGGCTGGTAGCTGCGCAGCCGAAGCGGGCTGGACGCCAAGGCTTATCTTTTTTATATATATAAAAATTTTTATTGATTTTTCAAACACATAATAAAAGACAGACGCATTACAAAACAACAACATACACAACATTAAACATATACCGACTTCCCCATACCTCCCTTTCGCTGCATCCTTATTCCAAAGTTCTTTAGCAACCCTTTGACCAAATTATCTGTTAATTCCAAACGCCAAGGCTTATCTGAGCAAAAAATCTTCAGGTTAAGGACGACAGTTACGGCAATTAGAGAAAGCCTGAAGTGCTGTGTGCTTAAAAAGGCTGTGATAGTTGAGAAACTGCTGTTTTTGCTGCCGGAAAAAAAATCCTGCTTTGAGGCTCTGCCTGGGAGAAAGCAGGGAGGCTGGCTGCAAGCTGTGTGCTGCAAAGGGACGCCGGAGGCCTATCCTCGGAGCCGGTTTGGTACGCGTGAGTACTCCAAAGCCCCAAGGGGGGACCGGGGGAGGAGATGGCAGAATTCCAGGAGAGTTTCAACGTCCCCTTCGAAAGATTAAATCAGCAAAATTGGGAGGACTGGTCAAGAAGAGCACGGGGGTGGCTCACAGGGAAAGTCCTGTGGGGCTGTGTTCAACGTGAACCTACCCCAGCAGCTGCTGGTGCTGATGAGGCAGCCAGAGTGCAGACAGCTACAGCACAGAGAAGGGACCAGAGGACTTATGGGCTTTTAATCCTTGCCCTGGATTCATCTCAGCTCCCTCATGTTGATGGTTTGACCACTGCGAAAGCCGTCTGGGACGCTTTGGAGCGTGTCCACCAGAGAACGACGGCTGGGGCCAGAATCCATACTACTAGGAGCCTTTTTGAGTTGAAGCTTCAGCCGGGGGTGGGGGTGTCAATGCAGGAGCATATAACCCAGATGCTGGCAGCGTTCAACAGGCTCCGGTAGCTACAGGTCCCTCTCTATGAGGAGCTCAAAATGTACATTCTTTTGAGCTCATTGGACAGGAGCTATGAGACGTTGTGTCTGACCTTGGAAGCGATGCCGGCCGACCAATTAAATCTTGATTACATGGTGGGCCGCCTCTGCGGCGAAGAATCCCACAGACAGAGAGCTGGGGGGAAAGCTCCAGGCCCAGGCTGTGCTCCCAGGAGTGGGGGTGCAGGGAATGCAGGAAGAGCCGGAGGGGAGACTGAGAGCTTTTGCTTCCCGTCGCTGTTATCGCTGTGGCTCCCCCTCCCATCTGGTGAGAGAATGTCCAGTGGAGGCACAGGAACAGCCGAAGGCCGTCTCCCGTAGCAACCAGATAAAGGGCTCTTCTTCAAATTGTGGGAAAGGCAAGCCGAAGGCAGCTGGCAGAGACTGAACATAAACATTTGGCAGCCTCTATGGCTGCAGTCAAGAGTTGTCAACAGGATGCTGTGCTGGCTTTTGTGATCGACAGTGGAGCTTCCCATCACCTAGTGCCATCTGCAGGATTCCTGGAGAACTGCACCTCTTTATCTTCTGGGAAGACTGTCTGTTTAGCAGATGGGACTCGACACCCACTCACGCAGACTGGCTCACTGTTTTGTTCTTTCTTACAGGATTCAATCCAGGCTTTTGTTGTTCCAGGACTGTCCTGCTCGTTGCTGTCTGTCAGCGCCCTTCTTGCTGAGAACTACAGAGTGTGTTTTGAGAACAATAAGTGTTCTCTTTCTAAGAATGGACAGCAACTAGTCAGTGTTGAATGTAAAGACAGGTTGTTTGTGATAGATGCTTCTTTTGCAGGTACAGGTGACACGGAGGTGGCTCAAGCACAGTGTGCCAACGTTCCAGTTCATGATGCGTGTGCTCACTTATGGCACCGACGCATGGCACACGTGTCATGGGGTCAGTGAAGAAGATCCCAGAGTGTACGCAAGGGTGCAAAATGAAATCATGTGCTAAGTTTCTAGATTGCAGAGCGTGCAAGTCCGCAAAGGTGAAAACGTGCACATACCCAAGGTCTGAGAGGGTGACCACTAGGGCTTTTCAATTAATTCATGCAGATTTGTCAGGTCCGATGTCTGTGACCAGTATGGGCAGAGCCAAATTTGCACTGGTTCTGATTGATGACCATCCACGGAACTCCTGGACCTTCTTGATCCGACACAAAAATGAAGCTGCGCCGCTAATCAAAGACTGGATTGTGGCTGTGGAACTGCAGTTTTCCACACGGGTGCAAAACTTTCAGAGCGATCGCGGTGGGGATTTCACCGGGTCTGCAACGCAAAGTTTCTTCCGCAAAAAGGGGATTCAACACAGATTGTCCTCTCCGCACTCTCCCCAACAGAACGGGATTGCGGAAAGACGGAACAGGACTCTAGGGGAGATGTCCGCAGCTCTTTTGTTTGATGCCGGGCTCCCACAGCGCTTTTGGGGGGAGGCTTGGCGAACGGCCAACTTTATTCTGAACAGGTCGTTCAATTCAGTGGTAGGTGACACACCGTACTTCTTGCTGCATGGAAAGAAGCCGAAAGTGCACTACTTCCGCGTTTTTGGCTGTGAGGCTTGGGTCCTCATACCAAAGGCCAAACGCAAGAAAGGTGAACCCAAGTCTCAAAAGATGATTTTCTGTGGGTATGAGCCAGGGACTAAGGGGTGGAGGTTTGCTTATCTGTCAGGGAATCAGTCCAGGATTCTGCTCAGCAACAGTGCTGAATTCTGTGAGCAGAGTGGCTGGGCAAGGATACATGGGAACCCTGACATCCTGTCAGAGAGTCTGTTTGACTCTGCCGATGAAGGAGAGGAAGAGGTTGAACCTGCTACTGAGGCTCAGAGTTCAGACCCAGTGCAGGCAGAGGGGAGAACTTCTCCCAAGGCTGTGAAGATTGAGCAACACAGTGCTCCATCTTCCTCCACACGTTCGGCTGAGAAGTCCATAAGGCGCAGTAAGTCAGAGGGGGAGCTCTCTGATGCCAAGGACGTTCTGGCTGGCCCCAGTGAGTCAGAGGGGGTTCCTGAAGTAGTGCTGCGCTGTTCAGCTCGGACGACCAAGGGGAAACCTCCTGAAAGGTTTGCCGTCACTAGCGTGTGGGTCGGAATGGCACAGTGTGAACCCGAGAGTTTTGAAGATGTTCAGAAACTGCCTCAGGAAGAAGCCAGGAAATGGCATGAGGCGATGCAGAAGGAAATGAACTCAATGGAGTCTCTAGGTGTGTTCTCCCTCACGAAGTTGCCGGTGGGAAACCAGGCCGTGGGTAGCCGCTGGGTTTACCGTCTTAAGCCCACAGCGACAGGAGAACCGCAGTATAAGGCCAGATTAGTGGCGAGAGGATTCACACAGCGCAGGGGGTTGCATTATACGGAAACGTATGCTCCCACCTGTAGGAGTGAATCTCTACGTTTGCTCTTGGCCATTGCTGCACAGAGAGGGTTGCTGGTGCATCATTTTGATGTGGACGTTGCTTACTTGAACTCAGACCTCCAGGAGGATTTATACATGCTTCCTCCTCCAGGGTTTGAGGGCAATGAGCAAGGTACTGTGTGGAAACTTCACAAGTCAATTTACGGCCTGAAGCAGTCGGCCAGGAATTGGAACTTGTGCCTGAATGAAGCTTTGGAGAAGCTAGGTTTCAGGAAGAGTCTTGCTGACAGTTGCCTATTTCTTAGAGGATCAGGAGACACACAGGAATTGGTGTTATTTTTCGTTGATGACATCATCCACATTGGAAAGGCAGACAAACAGGTGCAGAAGTTTGCCAAAGAGCTTGGGAAGCGGTTTCAGCTCAAGAACCTGGGTGCAGTAAGGATCTACCTGGGCGTGCTGATAGCGAGAACTAAGGATGGTAGCTTCTTGCTCAGTCAGAAAGGCAAGATTGAGCAGTTGCTTGAGAAGTTCAGAATGTCCGATTGTGCAGGAGTTCGGACACCCATGGAGACGAACTTCGTGAAAGATAGCCAGCAAGCAGAAAGTGACGAGGTTGAGAATGCTGAGCTTTTTCAGTCAGCTCTAGGTAGTCTGTTGTATCTGTCCCAATGGAGCAGACCAGACATTGCCTTTGCTACCAACCTGCTAAGTAGGGAAGCGTCAAAGCCCAGTATGAGTGCTTGGCACGGTATCAAGCGGGTACTGCGCTACCTGCAGCATACCAAAGACTTCTGTCTTAAGCTTCCAGCTGAAGGTGAGGCAAAGCTCACATGCTATGCGGACAGTGACTGGGCAAATTTGCAGGACCTCAAGTCTGTGTCTGGGTTAGTGGTAAAGTTTGGGAAGTCACTAATTGGATGGAAGTCCCGGAAGCAAAGTCTCGTTGCGCTGTCTTCTACTGAGGCTGAATTCAGTGCACTGTCTGATTTGTTTCGGGAACTAGAGTTCTATAGATGCTTGGTGCAAGAGATCTATGGGGATTGTAGCTTGCCCATCACGGTTTGGGAAGACAATCAACCTTGTTTGAAATTGGCTGAATCTGCGCAATTTAAGGCCAGAACCAAGCATCTGGACATACGTTTCCAAAATGTGTGTCAGAGTGTTCAGTCAGGTTTGATTCGGCTGAAGTATTGTGCCAGTCACAATAACTTGGCCGATGGATTTACCAAACCTTTAAGCTTCCAGCATCATGGGGAGTTTTGTGGTGGTTTGGAGTTGGGGGTAAGTTCTGTACATACTTTCCCCACAGTAGCGCAGGGCGAGAGGGGGTGTGAGGAGAACCTGAGCTTACAGGGTTAAACAGCTCAGAGTGTACGCCCTGCCTACAAATTGGGAGGAGGGAGGAGACACGTCATATCTGAGAGTCTCCAGCCTTTGTTTTTTTCTCTCTACTTTCGCTTTTGAGGAGAGAGGACGTGTTTACACGATGCTGTTCGCTGTGATAGACAATGGATAGTCTGCTGTAAATAAAAACTGCTTCTAGCTGCTAATATCCTGAGTGGATTTTATTTAAGCACACTGAAAAACGCATTGGAGCTTGCAGCTTTTTCTTGCCGCTGTGTTAAACTCTGCGTTTGCTCAGAGCCTTTGGAATGTGGCTTTTGAAGTCCGGAGGCCCAGCAGAACTGCGCAGCCGAAGCGGGCTGGACGCCAAGGCTTATCTGAGCAATTAACATTCTTCATCCCCAACATAGAAGCATATTACATTGCCAACCAAATACGCCATATAATAGAAGATGAGACAAAACAATGGGTGCACCTAGAGAGGGACACAATTGAAAACACCTGCACCACAGTGTACCCACTCCTCCCAAACAAACTAAAGTGGTTTGGAGTTAGGGGTAAGTTCTGTACAACCATAAAGAACTTCGCTCACTTGACAGCACCCATAACGGATTCTCTTAGCAGCAAAAAGAAGTTCGCATGGACAGAGGAAGCGCAGCAATCCTTTGAAAGGTTGAAGAAGGTGTTCGCCTCGGAAGAGCAGCTCCTGCATGTGGATCTGGGGAAGCCCATGAGAGTGGAGACGGACGCGTCCGACTGCGCCATTGGAGCAGTACTGTTGCAACCCGGGTCCAAGGAGGACTGGTGGCCTTGTGCCTTTTTCTCTAGGAAGCTGAGCAAGTCGGAGCAAAACTACACTGTTTACGACCGAGAATTGCTCATGATTTACGAGGCATTCCAACAATGGAGACACTTTTTGATTGGAGCACGGCACAAGATCCAGGTCCGAACGGACCACAAGAACTTGGGATACTGGCGGACAGTGCGGGTGCTAAACCAGAAACAGGTCAGATGGTCCCAGTAGTTCGCAAAGTTTTTCTTTGAGATACAATACGTGCCGGGGGTGGGAAATGTTAGAGCGGATGCACTCTCCAGGAAACCGGAATACATGGAGGGGGAAGGGCCTCCTGAAGCCAGCCACGTGTTCCCCGAAGACCAATGGTTGTGGGGGGGAGCGTTGGTAGGGAAACAGGAGCTAGCAGGGCTCACCAGAGAAGATGGGTTTGCCCAAACTAAAATCAGGGAGCTCAGAGGCGGAAAGGAAGACAATGGGGGGGTTGAGGAAAAGGAAGGGTTACTGTACTACAAGGGGGTGCTGTATGTGCCAGGAGAGACATTGAGGGGCAAGATACTTAGACAGCTTCATGATAACCCAACAGCTGGGCACTTTGGACAGCACAAGACCATGCTACTAGTCACCAGGCAGTTCTGGTGGCCAAAGGTAAGGGAAGATGTACGAGAATATGTACGAGGGTGCGACAAGTGCCAGAGGGCAAAAGGGGAAAGGAATGCCCCAGCAGGGTTGCTGGAACCCTTACCCACACCGGAGAGGCCCTGGGAGGTGGTGTCCATTGATTTTATGACAGATCTGCCCAAGTCTAGGGGAATGACAGCAGTAATGGTGGTGGTCGATCTGCTGACAAAAATATGCCATTTCGTGGCCTGCCCGCATGCGGTGTCAGCAGAGGAGACAGCCAAGCTGTTTGTGGACCATATTTTTAGGTTGCATGGCACCCCATTGAGGGTGATCTCTGATCGCGGAAGACAATTTACCTCCCGGTTCTGGCAGAGACTCATGAGCTTGCTGCAGGTCGAGGTGAGCTTCTTGAGGGCAAGGCACCCAGAAACCAACGGACAGGCCGAAAGAGCGAACGGAATACTCCAGCAATACCTATGCTGCTATGTCAGTGAGAGGCAGAACGATTGGGTAGAGAAGTTGGCACTGGCTGAATTTGCATACAATAACGCTGAACACGTGTCCACGGGAATGAGCCCCTTCATGGCCAACTACGGGTGTCACCCCAGGGCCTTCCCAGGACGGGGGGAGGAGGGATGGAGTGTACCTGCGGCTGAGCAATTCGCAGAGGAAATGGAGGCTTTACACCAACAACTCAGGCTAAACTTGGAAAGGGCCAAGGCAGTTTACAAAAGGCAGGCAGACAGGCACCGTCGGGAAGGAGAGGTCATATGGGTGGGAGACCGGGTATGGTTGTCGTCCCAAGGGTTGCCTCTAAAGGGAGGGTGCAAAAAGTTGCAGCCTAGGCGACTGGGGCCATTTGAGGTAATACAGCAGGTAAACCCCGTGGCGTTCAAACTCAAGTTGCCCGACAGCATGAAGATACATCCGGTGTTCCATAGGTCCCTACTTTCACCTCACAGGGAGGGGTGGGAATTCCCGGGAAGGGAGGGAGGGGTTACCACCCATCCGCGGGTAGAGGAGAGGGAACACTGTAATGAAGCCACGGAAATACTAGATTCCAGGTGGCGAGGTCACCAGGTAGAGTACTTGGTAGCCTGGGAAGGAGAACCCCGGTCTGAAAACACTTGGGGCCCTGCTGAATCAATCACAGAGGGGTATCTGGTGGAAGAATTTCATGGTTTGTTCCCGCATAAGCCTAAACCATTAGCTAGATTCTGGGAGGAAGAATTTGGACCCACAGACCAGGGGAATTTGTAGGCTTTTCTGCCTCCGAAGAGGAGGGAGGGGAGGTGTCAGAGGAAGAAGAATCAGACTGGGAGGTTCAACCAGCTGGAGGGGATCCAAGGGGATGGGAGGCCGGTTTTGAATCCATGGAAGATGATGACGGTTCTTTCAGGGGATTCCCCGCATCGCCGGTCGGCGAGAGAGAGGTGGATGCATCAAAAGATCTCACCGGGGGTGAGGGGGGTCCTGAGGAGGGGGTGGATGTCAGGAAACTGCCATCAGTGCTGGAGGGAGAGAGCAAAAGCCAGATGGATTATAGAGAGCCTCCAGGGATCGGGATAAGTAGCTCATCTTCTAGGGAAGAGAATCAATGCAGCTCCAGTGGAGAGGAGGTGCAGGAGTCGGAAGTGGTGAGGCGGTCCCAGGACTCCTTGCCTGGGAGAAGCGAGGAGGGAAGGGGTCCTCCGCTGCCCACGCCCTCGTTGCGCAGAAGGCATTTGCGCAGAGAGGGGAGGCACAGACTGGGCGTAAAACAGCTTCTTTGCTGGGGGAAGTTTAAGAGACGCCCACTCACGGATTCTGCCAGCGATTGAGTCAGCCACGGGTGAGTGGCGCTCCGGACAGACAAAGTTTACTTTGGCAGCCCAGCCAGGTATTCGCAGCCAGCCAGGGAGATATTTGCCTGCTTGCTCATGAGCAACCCCTTGGAAATATAACATGTGTGCATCCCAGTTCAGCTACTGATTGTTTGTTTGTTTGATTGATTGATTGATTGATTGATTGAGTGATTGATTGATTGATTGATTGATTGATTTTTTGACTGTAGAAATGGATAAAAGCCCCCCCCCCCCGTCCAAACAATGACTATCATCAGTGCAGGAAATATTATTTTTAATTTTTATTATCTACAATACTGTTTTATTAATTTTATAGTACAGTACATTGATCATTGCTTTCATTTTATGGATCAATGATCTTGTTAGATAGTAAAATTCATGTTAAATTGCTGATTTAGAGGTTTTTAAAAGTCTGGAACAGATTAATCTATTTTGCATTACTTTCTATGGGAAAGCGTGCCTTGGTTTAAGAACGCTTTGGTTTAAGAATGGACTTCCGGAAGGATTAAGTTCATAAACCAAGGTACCACTGTATTTTAGTGTCTCAGGAGTGTTGGGGACATGGCAAAATGGCCCCAAGTGGGGAAGCCCAATGAAATCCACCCCCCCACCAGTTTTTGGTGGTATGTTTGGGGCTTGCATGGACTTTGTTCCTTGGTGCTTTGCTGTCCTTAGATTTTGTAATGTGTTGACTTTACTGCCACTGCTTTCTCTCTTTTCAGTTGACTTGTTAAGATCTGATCTGTATCTTCTTGTATCCACTTTAAATACTTGTGGGGTGTGTGTAGTGGACATAGTATTTTTTTAAAAAATATTTTTTAATTGAGTTTTACAAATTTTATCACCATCACAATCAACATTATCTCAAAAACAAAATAGGACATACATCCCCTCCCCCCACGACTTCCTCCAACTTCATTTTTGGGTTCTTTGAATGTTTGTTTTCCCTGCTTGTTTTTTTTTACCTTAATATGCAGTCTTTAACTTAAATATTATTATATTCTTCACCTTTTTGTACCTAACTTATTTTCACATTTCCTCTTGCACTTTATTATTTTCAATTTTTTACCTCTTAATTTCTATGTTGTTAATGATAAGTGTTTACTCAAACCCTGCTAGTGAGTCTACATCTTTACAGTTTTTCTGTAAGGTTCCCAGTCTTTTTAAAATCTCTATTGTCCTTGTCTCTAAGTTTTGCAGTTAACTTCGCCATTTCAGCATATTGCATCAGTTTTTCTTGCTACTCTTCTTCAGTTGGTATCTTTTTTTTCAAATTGTTTTTATTGATTTTCCAAAAATTTTAAACAAACAAACAAATTCTTCAGTTGGTATCTTGTCATCTTTCCATTTTCGGGCTAGTAAAATCCTAGCCGCTGTTGTCGCATACATAAATAACTTATTCTGTTCTTTTGGCAAGTCTTGACCTGTAATGCCTAACAAAAATGCTTCTGGCTTTTAAACAAATGTTGCCTTAATATTTTTTTTTCATTTCGTTATAAATCATTTCCCCAAAACTTTTGATTATTTTACAGTTCCACCACATATGATAAAACGTGCCTTCTTTTTCTTTACATTTCCAGCACTTACAGGTGAAACTCGGAATCCACACAGACTATGGAAACTTCACACTGGACTTCAAGCATCTGGCATTGTGTGCCTCCCCATTCTTCCTCCAGACTCTGGGTCCTTGGTTTCCAAATGAGATGCAAACGCTGCTCTCATCAGAAAAGAGATTTGGGGAGCCATGTCATCAGCTGGTGTTGGTCCACTGTGCTTCATTAAGTCCAGGGTCAACGCAGCCGTCTACCAGCAGATTTTGGAGCACTTCATACTTCCTTCCGCAGACGAGCTTTATGGGGATGCCGACTTCATTTTCCAGCAGGACTTTGGCACCTGCCCACACTGCCAAAGGTACCAAAACCTGGTTCAATGCCCATGGGATTACTGTGCTTGATTGGCCAGCAAACTCGCCTCACCTGAACCCCATAGAGAATCTATGGGGCATTGCCAAGAGAAAGATGAGAGACATAAGACCGAGCAATGCAGAAGAGCTGAAGGCTGCTACTGAAGCATCCTGGTCTTCCATAACACCTCAGCAGTGCCACAGGCTGATAGCATCCATACCATGCTGCATTGAGGCAGTAATTGATGCAGAAGGGGCCCAAACCAAGTACTGAGTACATATGTGTAATGGGAAAAGGGGGCTGCTTGTGCGTAAGCGTTTGAGCCCTCCAAGCTTTGCCATCAGTTCCTAAACTCTCCCAGTCCACAGAGCCATGGGTGCATGGCTACCTCAATCGCTGGCAGAATCCGTCAGTGGGCGCTTCCGGAATTTACGCCAACATAAGAGTTCCTTGACAGAAACTCTCCTTCTGGATTCTCTGCGTGACAGTTTCCTGCGCGGAGTGGGCGTCCCCAGCGGAGGTCCTGAGCCCTCCCCGCTGTTCTCACTGGAAACATCTTGGAGCCATTCCTCCGATTGAGTTTCTGCAGGAACTCTCCCTCTCCCCCTACTGGTTCCTTCCTCCGCATCCGAAAGTCTCCTAGCCTCCTGGAGCCCTTCCACCACCTGACTCTCCGATGGCAGTTCCCTGACATCCACCTCCCCTCCAGGACTCCCCTCACCCCCCATTTCCCCCTCTTCTCTGGGTGGCGAGGCTGGGAACCCCCTGAAAGAATCCTCCTCATCTTCGGATGACTCGAAAACTGCTCTCCACCTACTACTGTCCCTTCTTTCCCCATACTCTTCCCCATCTGATTCTTCTTCCTCTTCCTGTCCTGATTCTGGGAACCCCTCGAACTCCTCTTCCTCATCAGTGGTGCCGAAGTGTTCCTCCCAGAACCTAGCCAAGGGCTGGGGCTTCCTTGGGAACCGGCGATGAAACGTTCCTACTAAGACCTCATCCTTGACCGTTTCTGCTGGTAACCAGGTATTTTCGGACTCCGGTTCCCCTTCCCATGCCACTAAGTACTCCACCTGTTTCCCCTTCCACCGAGAGTCAAGTATTTCTGCTACATGACTGCTTCGCTCCCTCTCTTCTACTTGCGGTGCCGCGGGAACCTCACCTTCACGTCCTCAAAATTCCCACCCCTCCCGGTATGGTGATATTAATGACCTATGGAATACTGGATGCAGTTTCATGTTGTCTGGCAGCCTGAGTTTAAAGGCCACCGTATTGACCTGCTGTATAACCTCGAAGGGTCCCAGTCGTTTGACAACCACACCCGGTCCCCCACCCTTATGGTCTCTCCTTCCCTTCTGCTCCTATCTGCCTGCTTCTTGTATTCTACCTTGGCCCTATCCAAATTCATTTTGAGCTGTTGATGTATTGCTTCCATTTCTTCCACAAAATGTTCCGCTGCCGGTACGCTCCATCTTTCCCCTCCTTCCCCTGGAAATGCCCTGGGGTGACACCCATAGTTAGCCATAAATGGACTCATGCCCATGGACACATTTTCTGCATTATTGTATGCGAATTCGGCTAGGGCTAATTTCTCTACCCAATCATTCTCTCTGTCATTTACATAACACCTCAGATATTGTTGCAGAATACTGTTTGCCCTTTCCGCCTGCCCATTAGTTTCTGGGTGTCTGGCGGTTGAGAAATTGACCTCCACGTGCAGTAAGCTCATGAGCTTCCTCCAGAACCTGGACGTAAATTGTTTCCCTCGGTCTGAGACCACCCTCAAGGGGGCGCCATGCAACCTAAAAACGTGTTTTACAAACAACTTGGCGGTTTCTTCCGCCGTTACTGCATGTGAGCAAGCTATAAAGTGGCACATCTTGGTTAACAGGTCTACCACTACCATTACCGCAGTTTTCCCCTTGGATCTTGGTAAATCCGTCATGAAATCTATGGAAACTGCCTCCCATGGCCGTTCGGGTGTGGGTAATGGTTTCAGCAACCCCGCCTGCGCCGCCCTCTCCCCCTTCGCTCGCTGGCAGCGGTCGCACCCCCTTACATACTCTCGTACATCTTCCCTCACCTTGGGCCACCAGAATTGCCTGGTAACTAACCACATTATTTTGTGTTGCCCAAAGTGCCCCGCGGTGGGGCTGTCGTGCATTTGTTTGAGTACCCTACCCCTCAATTCCCCTTCTGGTATGTACAAGGCCCCCTTGTAGTACAATGCCCCGTTCCTTTCTTCAAAACCCCCGGTGATCTCCCCGGCTCTCCTGAGCCCTCTGAGCTTATCTTGGGTGTATTCATCGTTCTCTGTCCCTTCTACCAGTTCTCATTGCCCCACCAATGCTGCCCCACACACCCAGTGGTCCTCGGGGATGACATGTCTCTCTTCAGGCGCTCCCTCCCCCTCCATATACTCTGGTTTTCGAGAGAGAGCGTCCGCCCTTAAGTTCTCTGGTCCCGGTATGTAGCGAATCTCAAAATGGAACTTGGAAAATTCCTGTGCCCATCGCACTTGTCTCTGGTTCAGTACTCGGGCCGTTCGCCAATATTCCAGGTTCTTGTGGTCCGTGCACACCTGGACCTTGTGCTGCGCTCCTATTAGCAGGTGCCGCCATCGTCGAAATGCTTCATAAATGGCGAGCAGTTCCCTGTCGTACACTGTGTAGTTCCTTTCGGATTTATTCAACTTCCGCGAGAAGAAGGCACACGGTCTCCAGTCCGACGCATCCTTCCCCGGTTGGAGCAGAACCGCCCCTACCGCTCGATCTGATGCATCTGTTTCCACCCTCATCGGTTTCTGTAGATCCACGTGCAAGAGCTGTTCTTCCGAAGCGAACGCTTTCTTTAGCCTTTCAAACGCTCGCTGTGCCTCTTCCGTCCATGCAAATTTCTTCTTACTACTGAGACAATCGGTGATGGGAGCCGTTAAGTGGGCAAAGTTTTTGATGAACTTCCGATAGCAGTTTCCAATCCCCGGGAATCTCTGCACATCCTTCCTGGTTCTGGGTGTCTTCCATTCCAGTACCGCCTGGACCTTGCTAGGATCAATGGCTAATCCCTTGTCTGACAAACGGTACCCCAGGAATTCCACCTCTCTGGTATGGAACTGGCACTTCTCCAGTTTGACCCACAGCTGGTTTGCTTGCAGCCGGCTTAGGACCTCTCGGACATCTCGGACATGCTGTTCTTCGTCCTCTGAGTAGACTAACACACTGTCTAAGAAGGCCACACAGTTCTTATAGAGCAAAGGTCCCAGCACGTGATTCATGAAGGATTGAAAGCAGGCTGAGCCCCCCTGTAATCCGAAAGGCATAACGAGATACTCAAAGGCCCCCAAGGGGGTGAACATGGTAGTTTTCCATTCATCCCCCTTCCTCATCCGTATCAGGTTATACGCCCCCCTCAGGTCCAGCTTGGTAAAAACCTTTCCCTTCCTCACCCTGGTCAAACTGTCGTCAATCCTGGGCATGGGAAAGGCCACAGGTTCTGACACCGCGTTGACGGCCCGGAAGTCCATGACCAGCCTGGGTTTATTCGTGTCTTTTTTGTCCACAAAAAACACTGGGCTGCCCCCCACCGCTCTTGACTCCCTGATGAAACCTCGTTTCAGGTTCTTGTCTATGAACTCCCTTAACTCCTGCATCTCCCTGTCTGACATGGCGTACAGCTTGCCCACTGGTAGCTGGGCTCCCGGGAGGAGGTTAATTTGACAGTCAAAGGGTCTATGCGGGGGCAGTCTATCTGCTTCCTTCTCACTGAAGACGTCACTCAGGTCGGCGTATTGTCGGGGTATTTCTCCCTTTTCCCCCACTGCCATCCCTGCCAGACTGGCCCTAGCCAGCCCCTGCATTTCTCTTCCCTTGCAGTGCTCTAGGCAATGAGCTGACCCCAAAGAGACTGTCCGCTGGTGCCATCCCACTAGCGGGTCATGTAGCGCCAGCCAGCTCATTCCCAAGATGATGGGAGGTCCCGCTACTGTGGCTACATGAAATGCAATGACTTCCGTGTGCCTTGCCACTCTCATTGTCATGGGGACCATCTATTGGTTTACGTCCCCTCCCAGCAGTTCCCTCCCGTCAATCGTTGTCACCTGCAAGGAAGGACTTAAGGGCAGCGTCTGTATCTGGTGCTCTGACGCAAACTCCTTACTCATGAAATTGCAGGAGCTGCCTGAATCTAAGAGGGCTTTTATCGTGAGTGGATGTCCGTTGGGTAGCTCTAGTAGCACCTCTACGACGAGAGCAACTCTTGGGGGTTCAGGCTTGGGCACGTTCACTGATCCTTGGCCTGACTGCTGTGCCCTGTCGCTGGCAGCCAGGCATTGGCTTTTACTTGCTCCTTAACCCCCTCCTCCTCACTCCCAACAGCTCCCACCTGCGGGCAGACCCTGGCAAAATGTCCTGGCTGTTGACAAAGGAAACATTTCTTGGCGCTCTTCCCCTCCTTTTTCCGCCCTTGGGTTGCTCATGATGCCTCTTCTTTGCACAAGCAGCGTCAAAGACTGACGGATTGCTGTAATGGGAAAAGGGGGCTGCTCGTGCGTAAGCGTTTGAGCACTCCAAGCTTTGCCATCAGTTCCTAAACTCTCCCAGTCCGCAGAGCCATGGGTGCATGGCTACCTCAATCGCTGGCAGAATCCGTCAGTGGGCGCTTCCGGAATTTACGC
The DNA here is from genome assembly GCF_964234715.1 of Podarcis melisellensis. Lineage (NCBI taxonomy): Eukaryota > Metazoa > Chordata > Lepidosauria > Squamata > Lacertidae > Podarcis > Podarcis melisellensis. Next base: position 12,478,397 of record NC_138535.1, read on the forward strand.
CAACATAAGAGTTCCTTGACGGAAACTCTCCTTCTGGATTCTCTGCGTGACAGTTTCCTGCGCGGAGTGGGCGTCCCCAGCGGAGGTCCTGAGCCCTCCCCGCTGTTCTCACTGGAAACATCTTGAAGCCATTCCTCTGATTGAGTTTCTGCAGGAACTCTCCCTCTCCCCCTACTGGTTCCTTCCTCCGCATCTGAAAGTCTCCTAGCCTCCTGGAGCCCTTCCACCACCTGACTCTCCGATGGCAGTTCCCTGACAATATGCATTCTTCTACTTCTCAGAAGACCAGTATTGCTCTATTTGCAATCCTTGTTTTGCTGATTTCATTTAATATTCTAATTTTCTGAGATTGTTAATTTGGGGTTTTCATCAGCTGTATGCCATAATCATCACAATTATAACAAATAAAGGCCTGACATATCGCTTTGCATATCATGAGTCTATCTCATCTCTTAGTTTCACCTTTTCTGTTGAATTACTGAAATAAATGAACTTTTCTAATTTTCTGAGTTTCACCTGTATATTTAATTGATGGTTTTGACATGTTTTTTGTTTTCTCTATTTAGTGTTATTCAGTGCTTTTTTGCTAGAAAAATAGGTGCTGGTACTCACCATGAAGTTGTTCCAGTAAGTGCCACACCTTTTAACAACAAAAAAGAGGTGTCAGTACTACGTACCCTTGAGTATCCCCTGAAAAAAAAACCACTGGCTATTATTTCTATGAATCAAAATAATGAACACTAAATTGAAGGAGAAGATAATGACTGAGATAAATGGTCTATATTAACTCTTTCTTGGTTAGGTGAGTTATAAATATGAGCATACTCATTTCAAAAAATAATAATAAGAAAAAATAATAGAAAACAAATTTAAAAGTGGCAAAACATGATCAACAATCAATCAATCTTTATTGCGGTCAAAAACCAGACAACAGAAATAACATCAACATGTACTACATCAACACCAAGGGCCGGACATGGTACACAAAATTAAAAAATTCCTTATATACTTATTTACATTAAAAATAACACTCCCTCAACTAAATTCTATGATCCAGAGTTTAAAATCAGTATTTATTCACCGACCATCACTGTAACCGCAGCCTATCTTGTCCTCGTTGCCATAAAATCGAATTTTGCGACAGGCCTGGTGATATTCTGATCTTCGTCAGCAAGAAGGTATTTAACATAGGTTTTCTCTGAGTGGTCAGGTAGATTTCTTAATAATGGTTGAATTAGTTCCCTTTAGGTATCACGATATAACGGGCAATATAAGGGAACATGCGACTTAAGGTTCATATAAGAATTTGTAAATTTTGGAGCATCGGTTAGGATCAATTTGAAATTCTGTATCCCAGATTTGTTCTTTAAACATGATCAACCTTTTTTGTTTGGGGTTGGCAGAAAGTGATTGTTAACTTCAATGTATATCAAAAGAATGAAAAAGGCAGATTATGTTACGATATAGAAGCAGTGCAGCTGCAAACTGCTAGCTTGAAAGCAAAACATAATGGGAATGTTGGGACTGCCCGTGGGAAACAGAGGGACAGTCAATTCACAGTGCGAAGCACCGGAATTAGCTCAGAGTGTAATATTGTTGGAATTCTGCCTCGGTCAGAGGAATGTGCCTCAGCGAAGGCACCGGCAGATATTCCTTGGCGACCTCCCCGCTGCTCCTCCCGGCAGATAAGCAGCCGAGGTCTCGGCGATTCTTCCCAGAAGTGTGAGAAGAACACACCGTTCATCCTCTCTCCCCTTTGGTGTCCCCCAGGGAGGGGAAAGAAGCAGACAGAAATCTATTTACATCTTTTATTCCTGTCTCTTATACCAGTACAGAGAAACATGTCTGCACTCCACAGCAGTTAGAAGAAACTCCACCCATGTACTTCCAGTATGGGTCATATGACACACACACACTGAGCTAACATCCGGTGCTCAGTACAGAATGGACTGCCCCTTTGTTCCCATGGCAACAGTCACAAACATCCTGTTTGGCTTTCCAGCCACAAGCAGCTGCCTTAGCTGACTGAGCTGCTAGAGCCTTTGCTTGCAGCAGCTTTGGTGCTTGTGATGGGACGATGAGCTGCTTGTGCGTAAAATGCAAGTCCCTCAGAGTTTGATCAGGCTTTCAAACCTCTGCCTGTGACGGAGCCCCTCCAGCATGGCTGCGTCAATCACTAGTAGAATCCGAAAGTGGCTGCTTTCGGAAACGTTTCCAACATAAAAGCTCCTTAACGGAAACACGTCGTCTGGCCTCTCGGCGTGACAGTTTCCGTCGAGGTGTGGGTGTCCCTATAGGAGGTCCTGAGACCTCCCCACTGGTTTCGCTTGAAGCGTCTCTGAGCCATCCCTCCGACTCACTTTCCCTTGGAGTTCTTGCTCGCCCTCTACTGGTTCCCTCTTCCGCTGCTACTGCTCTCTCACCCTCAGTGAGCCTTTGCGCCTCCGGCGCTTTAGATGTCAGTTCCCTGACATCCACCTCCCCTCCAGGGCCCCCTTCACCCCCTCCCGTCTCCTCTCCTACTGGCGGTGAGGAGGTAAAACCCTTGAAAGAACCTCCCTCATCTTCCGACGTCGCGAACACTTCCTTCCACTTGTTGCTGTTCCTACTCTCTAGGTACTCTTCGTCATCAGAGTCCACTCCCTCTTCCAACTCCGACTCCGCGAACCCTTCCATTTCCTCTTCCTCATCGGTGGTGCCGAAATACTCCCTCCTAAACCTTGCTATCGGCTGAGGTTTCCTCGGGAACCTTTGATGGAACGTTTCTGTTAAAACCTCGTCATTGACTTCCTGCGCACTTACCCAGGTGTTTTCTGACTCCGGTTCCCCTTCCCACGCCACTAAATACTCCACCTGATTTCCCTTCCACCTGGAATCGAGGATTTCCGCTACATGGTTGCGGCGTTCCCTCTCTTCCAAGGCTGGTCCCCTGACGTGCTCCCCTTCACCTCCTCCCCTGTATGGTGACAGTAACGACCTGTGGAACACTGGGTGCAATTTCATGTGATTGGGTAATCGGAGTTTGAAAGCTACCGGGTTGACCTGCTGAATCACCTCAAAGGGTCCCAATCTTCTGGGCCTCAGTTTCTTACAACCCCCTTTGAACGGCAACCCTTGGGTTGACAACCACACTTGATCCCCCACCCTTATGGTTTCACCTTCCCTTCTGTTCTTGTCTGCCTGCTTCTTATATTGTGCCTTAGCCCTTTCTAAGTTGAGCTGGAGCTGCTGATGGATGGCTTCCATCTCTTCTACAAAATGTTCAGCCGCTGGGACACTCCATCTCTCCCCTCCTTCCCCTGGAAATGCCCTGGGGTGACACCCGTAATTAGCCAAAAAGGGACTCATCCCTGTGGACACATTCTCCGCATTATTGTAGGCAAATTCTGCCAACGCCAACTTTTCGACCCAATCGTTCTCTCTGTCATTGACATAACACCTAAGATATTGTTGAAGAATGCCATTTGCCCTTTCCGCCTGCCCGTTGGTTTCAGGGTGCCGGGCAGTTGAAAAATTGACTTCCACGTGTAACAAGCTCATGAGCTTCCTCCAGAACCTGGAAGTAAATTGTTTGCCTCGATCTGAGATCACCCTCGAGGGAGCCCCGTGCAACCTAAAGATATGTTCCACAAACAACTTCGCCGTTTCTTCCGCTGTGACTGCATGTGAGCATGCTACAAAGTGGCACATCTTAGTTAACAGGTCTACTACTACCATGATGGCTGTTTTCCCCTTGGACCTTGGCAGATCCGTCATAAAATCTATTGATATCGCTTCCCAAGGCCGTTCTGGTGTGGGTAAAGGTTCTAATAACCCTGCCGGCGCCCTTCTTTCCCCTTTGGCTCGCTGACATTGGTCACACCCTCTTACATACTCCCTTACATCTTCCCTCACCTTAGGCCACCAAAATTCCCTGGTAACCAACCACATGGTCTTGTGTTGCCCAAAATGTCCCGCCGTGGGGCTATCATGCAACTGCTTGAGTACTCTCCCCCTCAATTCACCTTCGGGTATATACAGTGCCCCTTTGTAATACAATGCCCCATTTCTTTCCTCAAAACCTCCGGGGCTCTCGCCCTCCCCCCTGAGACCTCTGAGCTTATCCTGGGCATATTCATCATTTTCCGTTTCCTCCACCAGTTCTCGTTGCCCCACCATCGCCGCCCCACACACCCAGCGGTCCTCCGGGATGACATGTCTCTCTTCGATCACCCCCTCCCCTTCCCAATATTCTGGTTTGCGTGAGAGCGCGTCCGCCCTGACGTTTTCTGGGCCTGGCACATAACAAATCTCAAAGTTAAATTTGGAGAATTCCTGTGCCCATCTCACTTGTCGTTGGTTGAGCACTCGAGCTGTTCTCCAATACTCTAAATTTTTGTGGTCGGTGCACACTTGCACCTTGTGTTGTGCCCCAATTAATAAATGTCTCCACCTCCGGAATGCTTCGTGAATGGCAAGTAGTTCCCTGTCATACACCGTGTAATTCCTCTCGGACTTATTCAGCTTCCGCGAGAAGAAGGCACACGGTCTCCACTCCGACGCACTCCTCCCCGGTTGAAGAAGGACCGCCCCTACCGCCCGGTCGGATGCATCTGTTTCCACTCTCATGGGTTTTCGTAAATCCACATGCAGAAGTTGTTCTTCCGAGGCGAAAGCCCTTTTCAGTTCTTCAAAGGCTCGATCCGCCTCTGCCGTCCAAACAAATTTCTTCTTGCTGCTGAGACAGTCGGTGATGGGCGCCGTCAAGTGGGCAAAGTTCTTGATGAACTTCCGATAAAAGTTCCCAAATCCCAAGAATCTTTGCACGTCCTTCTTGGTCTTCGGTGTCTTCCATTCCAGTACCGCTTGGACCTTGCCTGGATCCATGGCCAATCCCTTGTCTGACAAGCGGTACCCCAGGAATTCCACCTCCTTGGTATGAAACTGGCACTTCTCCAGTTTCACCCACAGCTGGTTGGCTTGCAGCCTGCCCAACACTTCTCGAACGTCCCTCACATGCTGTTCCTCATTTTCCGAATACACCAACACGTCGTCTAAAAAGGCCACACAATTCTTGTAGAGCAAAGGTCCCAGAACGTGGTTTATAAAAGCTTGAAAACACGCGGAGCCCCCTTGTAGACCGAAGGGCATAACGAGGTATTCAAAGGCTCCCAACGGGGTAAACATGGTGGTCTTCCATTCATCTCCCTTCCTTATGCGTATCAGATTGTACGCCCCCCGCAGGTCCAGTTTTGTAAAAATCTTTCCCTTCCTTACTCTGGTCAAAATGTCATCAATTCGGGGCATAGGGAAAGCCAGGGGCTCCGACACTGCATTGAGGGCCCTGAAGTCACACACCAGTCTCGGTTTGTCTGTGTTCTTTTTGTCCACAAAGAACACTGGGCTGCCCCCCACCGCTCGGGACTCTCTGATGAAACCTCGCTTCAAGTTTTTGTCAATGAACTCCCTCAGCTCCTGCATCTCCCTGTCTGACATGGCGTACAGCTTGCCTACTGGGAGTTGGGCCCCTGGGAGTAGGTTGATTTGACAGTCAAAGGGTCTATGCGGTGGCAGTTTGTCTGCTTCCCTTTCGCTGAATACGTTGCTCAGATCTGCGTATTGCGGGGGCACCTTCCCTTTGTCCATCACTTCCATCCCCGCTAGGGTGACTCTGTCTCCTCCCGAAACCTTCCCCTCCTTGCAGTGTTCTAGGCAATGCGCTGACCCAAAGGAGACCACCCTCTGATGCCAGCCCACTAGCGGATCGTGTAGCGCCAGCCAGCTCATCCCCAAAATGATGGGCGCTCCTCCCAGGATGGCCACATTAAACGCTATCTGTTCGGTGTGCCTTGCCACTCTCATTATCATCGGGACAGTCTGTTGGCTAACTTCTCCCCCCAACAGCTCTCTGCCGTCAATCGTAGTCACCTGCAAGGGGTTACTTAAAGGGATAGTCTGTATCTGGTGCTCAGCTGCAAACTCCTTACTCATGAAATTACAGGAGCTGCCTGAATCCAAAAGCGCCTTGACCTTTAGTGGGTGTCCGTTTGGCAGTTCTAGTAACACCTCTATCACTAAAGCGGGTCTGGGGGGTTCTGGCATGGGCACTTTCATTGCTCTTTGGCCTGGCTGCTGTGCCCCAACGGTGGCAGCCAGGCGTTGGCTTTTACTTGCTCCTTGCCTTCCTCTTCCTTTCCCCCAACAGCTCCTGCCATCCCTTGCCATTCCTTTCTTTGTGGGCAAACTCTGGCAAAGTGCCCTGGCTGTTGGCAGAGATAACATCTCTTGGCGCTCTTTCCCTCCCTTTTCCGCCCTTCACTGGGATTTGAAACTGCGCGCGCCCGCGCTGTTCCAACTTCCATCGGCTCTGCCGGCGGGAAAGGTGGCTCTGGAATGTCTGGAATGCGGAACTCCCTCCAACGGTCTCCTTTCCCTTCCCGCTTTTCCATAGCCCTCGCCTCCTGGCGCGCTCCTATGGCCAGCGCAGATTTGGTTAACTGGTCCATAGACTCCGCCCTGGGGCCCCGGGAAAGCTCATCTTTGACGGTTGAAGAAAGCCCCTCTTCGAAAAGCATTTGGATGGGCTCCGCCGATAGGTCCCACCCCAATTTGTGAATCAACATGGTAAATTCAGTCCAGTACTCACGGACAGATCTGCTTCCTTGCTGGCAAGCCATTAACTGCCTTCGCACCACCCCCTGCTCAATATCGCTGGAAAACATCAGGTCCATGGCACGAAAAAACTTCCTCGTGTCCTTTAAGATCTCATTATTCGCTGCCATCAGGGGTCTAACCCAATCTTTCGCCCCGGATTCGAGATGGCCAATCAGATACGCCACTCGCGATTCCTCATCGGGGAAGTCATCAAACTGCAAGTTTAGAGCGTATTGCATCTCTGTTCTAAAGGCATGATAGTTCCTGGGATCCCCCCCGAATTTCTGCACCAATCCTGGCACCTTTCTGGCGAGCGGGGTGGTTTTCTCCTTTCCCTTTTCTGCATCCTGAGCCCTCCTCTCCTCAAGCCTCGCCGTTTGCAGCGCCAACTGGATCTCCAACGCCCTGTACCTTTCTTCCAGGCTTGGACCTCCTCCAGCTGCTCCTGCTTCCCCGGTTCCGGCTGGATTGCTCATGATGCTTCTCCCTGCACAAGCTGGCTTTCGGAGACTTTCGGATTGCTGTGATGGGACGATGAGCTGCTTGTGCGTAAAATGCAAGTCCCTCAGAGTTTGATCAGGCTTTCAAACCTCTGCCTGTGACGGAGCCCCTCCAGCATGGCTGCGTCAATCACTAGTAGAATCCGAAAGTGGCTGCTTTCGGAAACGTTTCCAACATAAAAGCTCCTTAACGGAAACACGTCGTCTGGCCTCTCGGCGTGACAGTTTCCGTCGAGGTGTGGGTGTCCCTATAGGAGGTCCTGAGACCTCCCCACTGGTTTCGCTTGAAGCGTCTCTGAGCCATCCCTCCGACTCACTTTCCCTTGGAGTTCTTGCTCGCCCTCTACTGGTTCCCTCTTCCGCTGCTACTGCTCTCTCACCCTCAGTGAGCCTTTGCGCCTCCGGCGCTTTAGATGTCAGTTCCCTGACAGTGCTCTTCCGTTTGTTCCTGTCCAGGAAGTGCAGGAAGTGTTTGTCACTAGACTGCTGGAGTTTGAAGAGAGCAGTCATGTTTTTTGTAATGCTGCAAAGACAGAAATAAAGGCATGTAAATACGTTTCTGTCTATCTCTTTCCCCTGCCGGGGGGGGCAGGAAAGAGGGGGTGTGTTCTTCCCACGTTTGAGAAGAATCGCCTATCGAGACCTAGCCTGGATCTTGCTGGGGAATGCAGCCAGGGAGGTCAACAGGGAATCAAGCCAGGTGCCTGGGGAAGTTGCCGGTTTCTCCTGATAAAGGCTTGATTTCCGACATTTGGTAGCACGGAGCCGATAGCATCGATCCATGAAAGCAGCAAACGAGCTCGATGGATCGTAATTCATCCTCTGCAAGGAGATAAAGGAAGAATGTGGTAGCGTGCGGATGGAGGCTACAATAAACGGCTGAGCACCGGAGGAGCCGTTTTTGCTGATAAAACAAGCAACGGATTCCCTCAAGGTATGGTGCTTTTATGGCTGTGAGAGTGAACGCGAATTGAAGCATTCTTCGATTCACTGAGTGTCTGCTTTTGGATGAAAACAGCACGAAGAAACAGCCTGCATATTTCAAATTCCTTAGGCTTGATAAGCTTTGCTATTGCCGGTCAGCCAAGTCCAGTTGCTAAGCAACAAGACGTCAGTCTTTTCAGCTACTTCGGAGATAGTTAGCTTGAAAAGAAAGTGGAAAGTTACTAGCCAACATGGAAGTGAGGCTGACAGTGTTAGAGGCTGGAAAAACACTGGGAAAACAGCGTTTGTTTTGTCTGCTATCTCACTGCTCTTGGGGGACTTCCAAAGCAGCCTGCGTTTAGCTGCCAGGTGCAAGGAGTAAACAGCCAGCTATTGGGTTTTACAGGTTCAAGAGTGAGAGCTGAGGCTTGGATTCAAAATGGATACCAAGAAGGGGGGAGGCTTACCTTACCCACCTCCACTGACTAATGACAATTATTCCTCATGGTCTGTAAAGATGAAAGCCCTGCTTCAGAATCAGAGGATTTTGGGGGTGATTGATAACCCCATCCCTGCTGCACCAACGCCAGGTTGGAATTCACAGAATGTGAGAGCCAGGACGGCCATAATTCTGTGTATCTCAGATGATCAACTCGTGCATATTCAGGATTTGGAATACGCGTGTGAGATTTAGCAAACGCTGTGTAGAATACACCAAAGAGATGCTGGTTCTTCAGCGTTGCTGCATTTTGAAAAACTGACCAATCTAAGGCTAGCGCCTGATGGAGATGTACAAGCGTATCTGACAGAGATGACATTCTTACGCCAGCAGATGGCGCAACACAATTTTCCCCTACAGGAAGAGATATTCTGTTTCATGATTATTAACAGCCTTAATCGGACTTATAAAACGGTTGCAAGTCAGCTGGGTTCTCTACCTGCCAGAGATCTTACGGCGGAGAGAATTTGTTCAGTGGTTCTCAATGAGAGAGACCGCCTTGCTGCAATAGATGTCAAAGACAGGGGGAGAGAAGCTCAGAGTTCTGACACCCCCACTGCTAGTGCAAGTGAAGAACAGGCTGTTGCTTTGAACGTTGTCCGTTGTTTCAATTGTGGATAGACTGAGCATCTTCAGCGGAATTGTAGGAAGCCATGTCAACAGAAAGGAGCTAAGGGGAGCTCTGCAAAGCCTGAGGCGTCAGGCAAAAGTCGTACCAAGTCCCAGATGAAACCTGCAAAGGCATTGCTGTCAACAAAAGCTGCATTTTCAACGGCGAACGCTTTGTTCTTGACACGGGTTGCACGCAACACATGACGTTGCGCCGAGGACTGTTTTCAACGCTTAAGATGCAAAGCTTCACTGTGAAACAGGCCAATGGCCAGGAGCTTGAAGTGACCGGGTTTGGAACTGAATATCTTGAAAGTCTGAACTTGACTATTAACAATGTGTATTTGGTTCCTGATTTAAAGTTCAATCTGCTGAGTGTTTCGCAGATCACAAAGAAAAGACTGACTTTGTCCTATGATAGAGAAAGCTGCAAAATCTTCAAAGATGGAGAGCTGTATCTTTCCGCCAGAGAGAAAGATGGACTGTATTTGTTGACTTTTGATCAAAGTGATTGCATAAATTGTAATGCATCTGAGTCTAACATGATTTCTCTTGCAGGCATGACGAAAGACGTCCAGAAGGCGACCAAAGTTAACAGTGCATTTCAGCGAGTGTATGCTGATGTGATTGGTCCTCTAGCATCATCTAGAGGGAATGCAAGATATTATCTTGTGTGTGTGGATTATTTCACTCATTATGTGTGGATATACATATTGCAGAAACCACAAGAAGCCTTAGAAAGGTTTAAAGAGTTTTGTGACAAGGTTAAGACTGTTCATGATGCTAATATTGATTGTCTTTTCACAGATGAAAAGCCAGTTTTTCTTTTACAGGATTTTCAGGATTTCCTGGATAAGAAAGGCATAAGGCACATGGGTCTCATGTCTTGACTGAAGCTCCAGGTGGAGTAAAGAATGCCAGAGGCATTTTTGTGGGTTATGAAAAGGGTCTCTACAGAGTAATTTTGTCTGAATCTGGTCAGGTGATTCTCACAAAATTTCTAGAGAGTGCTCCTGAACAGGAGAGAGTAATTGTTCACACATTTCCCACTGAGGAGAATTCAGATGATGATGATGATTTTACTGATTACAGTGGTACTGAGAGTGACAGTGATAGCTCAAAGAGCTCAGTTGACACAGTCATTGAGAGGAAATCTCACACAATGGCTAGACCTTCACAGGTGAAGGATGAACCACTGTTTACTATTGGAACTGGTTCTCCAAAGAGTCCTGAGACTGAACCAGTGAGCAGAGAGGATCAGCACCTCATACGCAGGTCCGAGAGAGTTACAAAGGGTGTACCACCCAAGAGGTATTCAAAAGAGTTTGTTAACTCAGCTGTTGCATGTGTTACTATTGTTGACAACTCAAGACAGGTTGAAGCTGTGTCTAAGTCAGAGACAAAGACACAACAGGGAGTTGCTAAGCGTAACACTACATTCCCTAGCCAAGGTAATGCAGATGCACTCATTCCTTGGAAGTCAGACAACCAGAGAGGTACACTGGGGAAACCAGTGGCGGGTAGTTCCAAGGGTGGAACTGAAACAACAGTGGAGTGTTATATGTATAACAACTGTTTATTTTCTTCTCCGGATCAAGCTATGCTCGCAGCGCACATTGATTCATATGGGGGAGTATGTTACGATATAGAAGCAATGCAGCTGCAAACTGCTAGCTTGAAAGCAAAACATAATGGGAATGTTGGGACTGCCCGTGGGAAACAGAGGGACAGTCAATTCACAGTGCGAAGCACCGGAATTAGCTCAGAGTGTAATATGAGCTCTTCCGTTTATTCCTGTCCAGGAAGTGCAGGAAGTGTTTGTCACTAAACTGCTGGAGTTTGAAGAGAGCAGTCATGTTTTTTGTAATGCTGCAAAGACAGAAATAAAGGCATGTAAATACGTTTCTGTCTATCTCTTTCCCCTGCCCGGGGGGGGGGCAGGAAAGAGGGGGGGGTGTTCTTCTCACGTTTGAGAAGAATCGCCTATCGAGACCTAGCCTGGATCTTGCTGGGGAATGCAGCCAGGGAGGTCAACAGGGAATCAAGACGGGTGCCTGGAAAAGTTGCCGGTTTCTCCTGATAAAGGCTTGATTTCTGGCAGATTATTCTGTTCCCACCCAACAGCCAATCCACCTGAGATAGTGCTGGACAACCAGCAATTCAAAATATTCCTGACTAAGGAGGAACTATCATAGCCTCCCCCAAATGCTGCAGGTGTAATTCCTAGGTATATCACTTGGACTCAGTTTCATACCAGAGGCCTTTAGTAGGTATAACTGCTGTTCTAGGACCAGATAGTTCATAGAATCATAGAATTGCAGAGCTGAAAGAGATCCCAAGAGTAATCTAGTCCAACTCAGTGCAGTGCAGGAATCAGTTTGCCAGACTTGTGTCCAGATTTTATCAGCTGTTTTGAACAGCTGATAAAAATGCCATGCCACCCTGTTCAGCTGGGATGCCCAGCTGAATCACAGGGTGGCATAGAGAACATGGTCAGACACTGAACAGATCAAGAGCATCAACTGCCTGGAGTTGAGAGAAATTATATCTAGTGCTGTGGGAATTCAGCGGAGGTATAACAGACTTGTTGGGCATGAGGAAAAGCCTTTTCTGTGGTGGCTCTATGGCTCTGGAATTCATTGCTAGTTGACTGCCAGAAAGCTACCATGCTCCAATCCTTTAGAAAGACTCAAAAGTCCCTTGAGGAAGAGAAAGGACCCATTCCTTGGGGAATGATAATGTATCCTCTCTGGCTGAGGATACCTCTCCGGTTGGTGGAGAGATCGTGGTAGTGAGAAATTCAATCTCTAGGAATATAGATAGTTGAGTGGTCAGTGCGCATACAGACCACAGGGTTAATTGTCTGGAACAATTATTGTGGATATTGCTCGTGGCCTAGTGTTGGGAAACTGTACGTGCAGCTACTCACACAGAGTCAATTAAGGTTTGGCAGACAGCCAGAAGGCAATCTGAAGGAGTAAGTCTGCCTGGTGATAACAAAGGCATGGAGACAGCTCCCTGATTGGTCAAGCTCTCTCAAAGGAGTGATAATTAATGGCCCACTAACTGGAATGTGTTAGTTCAGAGGTTCAGAGTTGTTCTGTGTCAGTGTAGGAGTTGTGAGTCGTGTCAGAGAGAGCTAGCAAAAGATTCGTGTTCTGTTCCTGTAAATAGTTCACTGTATATAATAAACACCTAACTACAAGTTCCTGATACCTGCTTCGTCTATCCTGTCTGCAACCAAGTCGCCAATTGCTTCCATGGATTCTGCGTTAACTCTGCTAGGTCTGGCTAAGGTCCTGCAACTAGTCAGAAAGTTGCGAAACACCAATAGGTTCCGGCAATAGGTTATGGACACGAGCAGATTGGTTGCAGCAAGTTCTGAAGCAGTGGACGCCTGGGTCAACAGTCTCCCAGATTCCTAGCATAGGAGTTGGCAAGGACTGGCCGGAGGTGATCAGCGGTAGCTGTGTCGTGTGTGTGTCGACGTCAGAAGCTGACCCGGCAAGACCTGCATGTCCTGGGTGTTTGGACGTTTGGAGCTACTAAGGACAGACACCAGCTGTAGTGTTTGGAAGCTGGATGTTGCGGATCGCTCTCTGGAGTTGTAAGCTGTGAGCTGCTGGTTCCTGTTTGTTGTGGAACACTGCTCAGAAGCAATGGCTTTTCTGTTTGCGTTGCCATTTGAACAGCTCAACAACCACAACTATTTGCTATGGTCTCAATGCATGCAGGCTACGTTGCAGAGAGAGTTTCTCTGGGAGTCAGTGGACAAACTGCCTTGGAAGCCTGATGCTGAAGACAAAAATAAAGACCAAAGAGCAAAAGCCACGATAATCCTGGGACTGGATGATTTGCAGCTGCCACATGTGCATGGGCTCGATCCTGCGCAAGAGAAATCTCCACATTCGGGAGACGGGTAGTTCGAAGCTGTCTATCCGGAAGGCTCTGTACAAGTCTGAGCTAAAACCAAGAGTTACAATGCAAGACCATCTCCACGATTTGCAGCTGAAGTTTGTGGCACTTCAGGAGAGAGGCTGTAATCTTCCTGAGGAGGAAAATGTCTGCATTATCCTAAGTTCTCTGCCTGATAGCTGGGACAATCTCATTCTCACGCTGGAAGCTATGCGTGAAGAAGATCTGACTCTGGATTATGTTACTGGCAAGCTGCTGGAAGAATGGCAGAGGCATGAGGGCTGTTGGGATTTCAGCCCCCACCAGTTGCCACGCTGGCAGGAAACAGCAGGTGCTGTTTACATCTTGTGAAGTCTCACAGCGTGAGACAGGAAGTTATCTTCTGTTCTCAGCCGATTCACTGTGTACTGGGAGGAGTTTTTCTCAGCCTCTTCTGCTCTTGAGACAGAGCAGGGTTGTGTCGTGAAACCCAGAGCTTGGCTGCTCAGACATGCAGCCCTTTGTGTTGTTATTGTTTTGCAGTAAATAAATGTAGTAATGAAACTACAAGACTGCCTTTTCCCTCTTGTCGCTGTGCAAGGGAAACTGGTATGCTTCCTCATAAGAGAGAGGCTGCCTATCTTGGCCGATCGCCCTGGTCTGAGAGGAGGAGGAAGATTCCTGAACGGCAGCCAGGGATGATCATCGAAGCTTCGCCTTTGATGGATGTTCGGGAGGCTGGCTGGAGGCTGGCACAGCTCCCGGGCTGGCGACGTTTCAACAGCGGCAAGGAGTTGTCGACTTCAAGTGCTTCGTCAAGCAATCAGCTTGTGAGGAATGTAGACCGCATTTCTGAAGAGAAGCAGCCAAAACAACGTGCCCGAGCTACTGCTGGCGTACAGGCTGCGTTTGCTGTTTGTTGTTGTTACCGGTGCGGTTCTACTCGGCATCTGAGGAAGCAGTGTCCGGAGGAGGTTGTGCCTTAATAATAATAATAATAATAAATTTTATTTATATCCCGCCCTCCCCAGCCAAAGCCGGGCTCAGGGCGGCTAACAAAAATAAAACAGTACAAAAGTACAGTACAAACAACACTCTAAAATCATTCATTATAAAATTGATTCAAATCAGGCCACTGGCAACCATTGTGCCAGAGCTCCACGAAGGTTGCCGAGGGAGGGAGTCAGGCTGTGCCCTGGCCAAAGGCCTGGTGGAACAGCTCTGTCTTGCAGGCCCTGCGGAAAGATGTCAAGTCCCGCAGGGCCCTAGTCTCTAGTGACAGAGCGTTCCACCAGATCGGAGCCACAGCCGAAAAAGCCCTGGCTCTAGTTGAGGCCAGCCTAACTTCTCTGTGGCCTGGGACCTTCAAGATGTTTTTATTTGAAGACCGTAAGTTTCTCTGTGGGGCATACCAGGAGAGGCGGTCCCGTAGGTACGAGGGTCCTAGGCCGTATAGGGCTTTAAAGGTTAAAACCAGCACCTTAAACCTGATCCTGTATTCCACCGGGAGCCAGTGCAGCTGGTATAGCACCGGGTGAATGTGGTCTCGCAGCGAAGACCCCGTAAGGAGTCTCGCTGCAGCATTCTGCACCCGCTGGAGTTTCTGGGTCAGTCTCAAGGGCAGCCCCACGTAGAGCGAGTTACAATAATCCAGTCTGGAGGTGACCGTCGCATGGATCACAGTGGCTAGGTCAGGGCAAGAGAGATAAGGGGCCAACTGCTTAGCTTGGCGGAGATGAAAAAATGCCGCCTTTGTTATAGCTGTAATCTGCGCCTCCATGGAAAGGGAGGTGTCGAAGATTACACCCAAACTCTTAACGGATGGTGCTGGCACTAATTGCACCCCCGCAAGAAATGGGAGTTGCCCCCCCCGATCCCATATCGTCCCGTCCCAGCCACAGGACCTCTGTCTTCGGAGGATTTAGCTTCAACCGGCTCCCACGTAACCATCCAGCCACAGCTTCCAAACATCTGGTCAGTGTGTCTGGGGCCGAGTCAGGATGGCCATCCATCAACAGATAGAGTTGGGTGTCATCAGCATACTGATGGCAACCCAGCCCAAAACTCCGGACAAGCTGGGCGAGGGGGCGCATAAAGATGTTGAAAAGAATCGGGGAGAGTATCGCACCCTGAGGTACTCCACACACCAAGGAGTGGCGCGATGACAATTCCCCCCCAAGCGCCACCCTCTGTCCCCGACCAGAGAGAAATGAGCGCAGCCATTGAAGGACTGTGCCCTGAATCCCCACGTCGGCAAGGCGGTGGTCCAGGAGTTCGTGATCAACCATGTCGAAAGCTGCTGACAGATCTAGAAGAATCAGCAGCCCCGACCCGCCTCGATCCAGCTGTCTACGAAGATCATCTGTTAGGACAACCAGAGCCGTCTCAGTCCCATGACCCGCGCGGAAGCTGGACTGGAATGGATCCAGAGCCGATGTTTCATCCAGAAACCTACCAAGCTGTTCGGCAACCGCTCTCTCAATCACCTTACCCAGGAACGGAAGATTCGAAACCGGGCGGTAATTGGATAGATCTAGAGTCCAAAACAGCGCAAGCAGCAGAAGAAGTTTGCAAAGAAGAAGCAGACGGCACAACTTGTGATGACCGTGGTCAAGTGTTCTGATGAGCGGCGAAACACCTGGATTATTGATTCAGGGAGTTCCCGCCATATTGTTGTTTCAGAGGTGTTTTTTGCCAAGAAGGTTGCTACACCATGGAGCCAGGTGGCGTTGGCTGGCGGGAAGAAATCTGACATGGAGTCCGGTGGCTCTGTGCTTGTCTCCTGTCTATGCACGTTTTGTGTGTTCCTTTGCTGAGGAGCAATCTGATGTCCATTTCCGGTCTACTGAAAGCTGGGTTTGTAGTGCTGTTTCGGGACAGTTACTGTGAGATCCAGAAAGGTGGAGAGACATTGGGGAGGGCTCTGGCAGAAAATGGGTTGTTTGTGTTAAAAGACTGTGTTCAAGAGTCTGTACTAGCTAGCAATGACACACAACCTGTATGTAAAAATGAAGGTTTTCATAAAAAAATGTTTGCATCTATGGCACAGGAGATTAGGTCATGCCCATTGGCAGAGCGTAACCAAAATGCCACAATTGAGTGATGGGTGTGTGTTACAGTGTTGTGACAAATTCCTTGATTGTAATGTGTGTAAAAAAGTTAAGAGTCACCGTGGGTCTTATCCCAGAAGTGAAAGGGTGAATGAAAGACCGGTTCCGCTTGTGCATGCTGACGTGGTGGGTCCTTTCGCACTCAGCAGGGGTAATTCATGATATGCGCTAACAATCATAGATGATGCCACAAGGGTGAACTATGTTGAAAGGCAATTTTCTTTCAAGGTTGCAGAGTGATCGAGGAGGTGAATTTATGTCTGGACCTTTTCAGTCCTGGTTACAGACAAAGGGCATAGGTCATAGAAAGATGAACCCCTATAGTCCGGAAGAAAACAGATTATGTGAGCGAAAAAATAGGAATCTTCAAGAGATGATGCACTCAATGCTTGAGGATGCTGGTTTATCAAAAGCTTATTGGGCCGAAGCTTTGCTTTTGGTGTCTTATGTACAGAACCACATTTTTCATAGATCAATTGGAACAACGGCCTATTTCAAATTGTTTAACAAAAAGCCCAAAGTTGATAATTTGCGTACTTTTGGTGTAAAAGCTTGGGTTCATGTGCCTCGAGCACAGAGGAAAAAAGGTGATCCCAAAGCACAACAGCTTGTTTTTGTAGGTTACCAAGATTTGGGCAAAGGTTACAGGTTTGCTGTTGGTAAAAATGGGCTGGTTGTTTCAAGAAATGCTACGTTCTGTGAGCATAGCGGCTGGGAGAAGCTGCATGCCAATTCTGAGGTTTGGTTTCAAATATCAAAGGGGGAATCTTTGAGAGCTAATAGAAAACCAGACACAGACAAAGAAGAGGATTCTTCTGTTGAGACTAATGAGAATGGCAGTCAGTTTTTGCCAAAGGAGGAATTCCACTCTCAAGGGGGCCGAGAATCCGAGGGGGATAGCAGTGAAAGCGAAGACAGTTTTACTCCCAGAAGGTCTCAGAGGGAGAATAAAGGTCTACCCCCAGGTCATTTTAAGCCTGGTACTGCTAATGTTTTTCATGTAGCTGCTGAACCTCAAAGCTACAAAGAGATGCTGGCGTTGCCAGAGGACCAAGTTTTGCTCTGGAAAAGCGCTATGCAAGAGGAAATGGATTCTCTAGTTGAGTATGAAGTGTTTACGCCCACACCACCACCGAAAGGAGCTAAAATAGTGGGGTGCAGGTGGGTTTACAAGCTCAATCTGTTAGCCACTGGGGATGTTAAGTACAAGGCACGTTTAGTGGCTCAGGGTTTTTCCCAAAGACCGGGGCTTGTTTTTGACTAAGTGTTTGCTCCGACAGCTAGAAGCGAGAGTTTGCATCTGCTGCTGGCAATTGCAGCAAAACGCAAGTTAAAAGTAAACCACTTTGACATCCAGACAGCTTATTTACATGCTAGTTTGAGTGAGGAACCCTATTTAGCAGAACCCCCTGGTTCTGAGTCTGGGTCAGGCAACGTGTACAAACTTCACAAGGCACTGTATGGTTTACAACAATCTGCAAGAAATTGGAACAAGTGTTTAGATGACGTTCTATTTTCTCTAGGTTTCCAACACAGCGTTGCAGACGGTTGTCTGTATGTGTGTGGTGCTGATGATAAACAGGAGTTTTGTGTGGTCTTTGTTGATGACTTGTTATTTTTCTCTAAGACAGACAAACAGATCAAAGCGTTTTCCACACAGCCAAAAAGTTCAAAGTGAAAGACCTTGGTGCTGCAAAAAAGTTATCTTGCTCTGGAAGTGTGCTGGGCGGAAGATGGCAGTTTGTTGCTGTCAGGGAACTGCAGGCAGCGAGGGAGGAAAGAATTAGAGGATACAGGGAACGATCTCCACTGCTCAGTACTGAGTCCTCCTCAGAAGACAGAGAAGACGATAGTGAGTCTGGGGAGGAAGGGGTGCTTCAGAGAGAGGAGGATCCACGTCACAGGGGAAAACGGAAGGGGCTGAGCCGTTGGCTCGGTTGGTCTCGAGGGAGAGGGAAAAGAGAAAGTAGTTAGAGCAATGCGTCATGAGAGACGGGTCGCTTTGTTTATTCTGCATGTAATCTTGTCAGAAGGAAATAAAAAAAGGAATTTATGGCTGGCTGCTGGGAGTGTTTCTCTGCTAAGTGCAGCAACGCATGCAGCTGGCTAGCTGACAGTTGCTTAGCCAGGAAAAGAAAATTAAACAACTGCTAACAACTTACAGAATGCATGATTGCAAAGGGGCAACTACTCCCATGAATTTAGGTTTTGTTAAGGCTTTGCAAGCTGATGAAAGCTCTGAGTTTGAGCAACCTGATTTGTATCAATCAGCTATTGGGAGTTTGCTGTACATATCACAGTGGAGCAGGCGTGATATCAGCTACACAGTAGGGATTTTGAGCAAGCAACTGTCTAAGCCCACTGTGAGTGCCTGGAAAGCAGTAAAACGTGTTCTGAGGTATCTGAAGCATACTGCTGGTAGTGTTTTAAAGTTAAGTTCAGCAGGTGATGAAATGCTTACGTGTTACTCAGATAGCGACTGGGCAAATTTACCTGATCGTAAATCAGTTACTGGATTAGTGTTTTTGCTTGGTGGGTCACTGATTGGATGGAAGTCCAGAAAACAAAGTATAGTCAGTGTGTCATCCACCAAAGCTGAGTTTGCAGCAGTAAGTGAGCTCTGCAATGAGCTGGTGTATTACAAACAGTTGCTGAGAGATTTGGGCATACAATGCAATTCTCCAATTCAGGTGAATGTTGACAATCAAGCTTGTAGAACGCTCAATAAAACTGAACAGTTTAAATCCAGATCCAAACATGTGGCCATAAAATACCAAAATGTGTTATGTAATGTGCAGAGAAATCTCATTGCATATGAATATGTTCAGAGTGCTGAAAATGTTGCTGACATACAAAACCGTTGTCGTTTGTAAAGAACAAGCAAATGTGTGAAATTGAGAAATTATGAGAAATTATGAAATGAAATTAAGAGAGATCTGGAGACAATAGTGATCATCTATGTTGGAAATGTAAAGAAAAAGAAGGTACCTTTTATCATATGTGGTGAACCTGCCCCAAGGTGAAAGACTTCTGGGAGAAGATTTATAATGAATTGGAAAAAAAATGTTGAAATATACATTTATTAAGAAACCAGAGGCCTTTCTTCTTGGAATAATAGGTTTGAAATTGTTGTAATTGCAGACTCCTGTACACAGCGGAAGGATGAGCAGTACATGCCACATGCTTAACTTTACTTTATTTACACTTCAATGCTGAGAGATTACAAACAGGCATCTTGCTTCTGCGAGAGCAGAGAAGCAACTCCTCCTCTCGGAAAACAAAGAACACCGAGAGAACTGTGAAAAACAGGAAACCAGTGTACGTCACATCCAGTCTCCCATTCCCGTGGGAAAACCAACAGTACTTTGACTGTGGAATGCAAAACATTGTCCCGTGACAAGCACTTCGCTGCACAGTGAAGGAAGCAGAAACCAACATCCTCCCCCTTTCTGTGAACATCACTGGGCAGCGTGTTCGTACAATATCAGTACAAACCCAACCTCTGTACATAGGTACAGTGTTGATCCCTTGATACTATCTTGGACAATACATCAGCAGGAATTTCATTACCTGGCATATAGGACACCGTTACGAGTCCCTTCTGAATACATTCCCTAGCATGTGGCAATTTCAATTGCAAGTGCTTCGTGCTTTGCTTACAACCTTCAGAATTCAGCAAAGCCAAACATGCTTTGTTGTCCTGGTAAACCTGGATTGGACAATTGACAGGAATTTTCATGTCTTTGCACAATTGTAACAACCATTCACAATCCTTAAGTGAATAAGACAGTGCATTCAGTTCAGCTTCACAAGTACTTAAGCTAATTGTTGTTTGCTTCTTGCATGACCAATCAAATAGACCCTGATTGTACATGTAGCAAACTCCAGATGTACTTTTCCTGTCTGTAGTGTCACTTCCAAAACTTGCATCTGCAAATATCTCAAGACCACCAGACTTCTGATTGTTAAATCTCAGTCTGTAATGCATAGTGCCTTTCAAATAGCGCGCTATGCGTTTCAGAGCTTTCCAATCCTTGACACTAGGATTGTTGACTTGTCTGCTTAGCAAATTACAGCTAACAGCAATGTCAGGTCTTGAACATCTGGCAATGAAGTTTAGCTTGCCTAGCACACTTCTGTACAGTGTAGTGTCAGAAAATGCTTCTTCAGTGTCTTCTACCTGATAACCTGTTGTCATCGGTGTGTCTACAGGGTTAGCATCCATCAGGTTTAGTTTGCTTAACACATCAGCAATTTCCCGTGACTGGTGTACTAGAATGTTACCATTTTGATCTCTCTCTATTTCCAGAGATAGGTAGTTGTTTACCTCACCAAGATCTTTCATGTCAAAGTGCTCTTTCAGTTGAGCTAGGGCGTTATTGTACATTGTGATATCTTTCCAAAAGAATAAAATATCATCAACATAAAACAAACAATACAGCTTCTTTTGCCCCTCCTCTTTGACAAATACACATGGATCAGCTTTCCCTTGCTGAAAACCTAGAGAAAACAATACTTCAGTGAGCTTTGTGTGCCAACACCGTGCACTTTGTTTGAGACCATAAAGGGACTTCTTTAGAGCACAAACAAATCCCTGTTTTACCTGTACGCCATCAGGTGGAAGCATATAAAGTGATTCACCTAGAGATCCGTACAAATACGCTGTATTCACATCGTGGTGACTAACGTGTAGATTTTCCTCTGCAGCTAGCTTGAGCATAAGCCTAATGCTCTCATATCTCACTGTGGGTGAGTAGGTCTCGTGATAGTCTTCACCTGGTACCTGTGCAAAACCTCTGGCTACCAATCTGGCTTTGTGTCTGACTATCTTGCCATTTTGATCTGTCTTCGCTTTGAAGACCCATTTGCTTCCAAGCAGTTTCATTCCTGGAACTACTGGAACTAGCTCCCATGTTTTGTTCCTTTCTAAGGAATCAAGCTCAGCCTTCATGGCATTTAACCATGGCTCAGCTTCCTTTGAATCCAAATCCTGGATTTCTTGGAAACTTGAAGGTTCAAATACCTTCTTGGAGCTTTTAACAGCTGCTACTGCTGTCTTAGCAAATTCATCAGCAAATCTCTTTGGAGGTCTGCCTTTTGTGGCTCTTTGTGACCTGCGAATTAGCCTTAAGTCCTCAACACTTTCATCTTCCTTCTTAGGAGAAAAGTGGCCTATTGTGAACAATGGTTCTTCGAATTCTTGATCAGAGCTTTCAGAGGGTCGCATAGAGGCTTTCGCACTCTTGAAATCCTCTGAATCATCCGATTCAGTTTCAGATTCAGAATTAGAACCTTCATCAGCGGGTGTGGGTTGTTGCGGCTGCTTTTGCTGTTGCCTATCCTCAGTCTCATCACTGTCATCAGGATAACATTGGAAAATTCCCACATTCTCCCCCCACTTTGCATTGTACTCAACACTTCTTGTGAGCTTAATTGTCTTAGAGTCAGACATCATTATTCTGTAAGAACCTTTCTGATAACCTAGAAAGATACCATGCAAACCACGCTTGTCTAACTTGGAGCTTTGTGGTGTGTGAACCCACATGTCAGAACCAAATCAGCATGAACAACCTGGTATGGTTCTGTAGCTTGCCTACTAGACACCTTACCTTTCGCAGCCATTTTCACCTTGTTTGCTGTGCATGCCTTGCATTTCATGTGGTACCTGCAGGGTTTAATAGTCATACCTTCAACCAAGGCAGGCATTTTAGATACTGCCTCAAAATGCAAATAACCAAATTTCCTGTGAAAATCGTGAATACATCCTGCATGCAAACTTTTGTTAGAACCTGCAATGCAACAAGTTTCATCCTGCACAACATCATAATAATACAAAACAAACAAACGATCAACATATTCAGCATGCAATACATAATCGTTTTTCTTTGTGATGGTGCATTTCTTGTTCTTGAAGGAAACGTCAATGTTCCGTTCATTCAGCTGCGCAACACTGAGTAGATTGTGTTTGGCATCTGGTACGTAAAGCACATCTTGTATCGATAAGTCCAAACTGTGAAGAACAACAGTTCTGTAGCCTCGACTGGGGATCGTGTGGTCATCCGCCTGGTGAATCTCACCTTCCTGCGGTGTAAAAGACACGAACAGTCGCTTATCGTTGCACATGTGGTGGATCGCTGCTGAATCAACAACGAAGAAAGATCTAGACGTCTTCTGGACCTTTGCAACCTTTGGAGTGAAGCGTGAGACCATTGCCTTGTGCTGCGTTGTCCTGGATACTGGACCTTTGCCTTTGCTTTGGCCTTTTCCACGCGATGAGCTTTCGCTGCGCTGCTCTGGGATATCTGCATTCCCTCTTCATATGGCCTAGACGTCCACACGAGTAGCATTTCACTGCCTTCAAAGCTTTGGCGCCATCTGGTGGTTCCACTGCACTCTGGGATGACGTCTGTGAAGACTCCCCCTTACCCATGCAGCTAGCACCCCGGCGGTCTGCTTCATTCAGAATCACGGCAGTAACATTGGCTACTGTGAGCTGAGCAGTTGGCTGTACAGCAATCTGAGTGCCACAAGCATCAGCCAGCCTTCTGCAGCTAGCCATCTCTGCTGCTTTAAATCAAGCTGCGTCTGTGTTCTGCAGCTGCTTCATTCCAAAAGCACTTTTAAAAGGTACTTTTGGTTTTCCAGCCTCCCAAGCCTCTGCGCTTGTGCCTTAAAAGTTCAAAGTCCAGCCATAAAGCCATCAACTAGAAGCTGGCAGGCTGCCCGGAGCATGAGCACGTACCTCTCATCAATCAACTTGACGCAGAGAAGATAACATCCGATCCGTTTCTCTGTTCCTCTGCCGGCATTCCGACCTGACCTCTGGAGTCCATCCTTCAGTTTGATTGCGTTTTTCTGGGCCCATAACCAAGAATGTTGTAATTGCAGACTCCTGTACACAGCGGAAGGATGAGCAGTACATGCCACATGCTTAACTTTACTTTATTTACACTTCAATGCTGAGAGATTACAAACAGGCATCTTGCTTCTGCGAGAGCAGAGAAGCAACTCCTCTCCTCGGAAAACAAAGAACACCGAGAGAACTGTGAAAAACAGGAAAACAGTCTACGTCACATCCAGTCTCCCATTCCCGTGGGAAAACCAACAGTACTTTGACTGTGGAATGCAAAACATTGTCCCGTGACAAGCACTTCGCTGCACAGTGAAGGAAGCAGAAACCAACAGAAATTGCCCAAGAAAGATGCTAGATTGTTTTTGTATGCCACAACTGCTGCTAGGATTTTGTTGGCCAAAAATTGGAAAACACAAGAAGTGCCAACAGTGGAGGAATGGCAGATGAAGATGATGGACTTTTGGGAGCTAGCCGACCTGATCGGAAGAGTCCGCGACCAGAAGGAGGAGGAGTACCAGGAGGAATGGATGAAATTTAAAGACTATTTAGCTAAATATGCTAAGATAACTTAAATAGAAATACTTGCAAATACCAGATTGGTTTAGGATTAAAATATGTGATGTTATAGAATAATATGTCTAAAGTTAATATGAAAAAAAAGAAAGATGTTAATTGACTAAGTAAATGTTATGAGAAATTAGTTTTGGAAAACTGTTACAATTATATACATTGAAACACAGCCAGGGGGATTCGAGGAAGTCACCTAACAATGTTAACAATAGTGGAACAATTGTAGTTGGGATTTATGTTTGTTTGTTTATAAATTTGGAAAATTAATTTTAAAAATTGGAAAAAAAACATAATAGAACATCACAAATACAGCATAAATCATATAAAAAGTCAACAAATCATCACTAAAACCATTAGAATCTTTAAAACACTATTAACAAAAAAACTAAAAATAAGCTAAACATCACAATTACAGCAGGTCATAGTATACGATTAACAAATCAATATGACATTTAGAATCTATAAAGCAATATTAACAACATTAACAAAATAGCAACTTAATAAATAAGTGAAGTACTGTTAAGTTCATACACACACTCTCCATACCCCATGACTCATAATATTTCATTCTATTCAGTTTATTAAAATACACATAATGCATATTTTTAAGCCAGCTCAGCCAGATGCTGCAGCGCCTGCAGTCCTTGGGTAGTGAACCATGGTGGAAATGGTGGGGTTCTTGGGCTTACCACCAGTGGTTAGGTGAATATTGACTCCAAGTAGCCTGCCTAGGCACTGTTGGTAAGGAACTCACCCCTGTCACTCTCAGTAATCAGGAGGTCCATTCCAAGTTGAGGAAGTCTGAGACAAACCTGTAGCTCTGGAATGGTGAGTTGCGGCTGCACTCAATGTAGAGGCTGGCCAGGAGGTCTCCATACTCGGGATACTCTCACAGTGCTGTGGCACTGTGGCCCATTCATCAGCAGATGCTTCAGCTTCTTCAGCAGCACCTTAGCTGACATGGTGGCAGAGGAGGAGTGAGCAGGGCAGCTAGTCAAGTCCATCAGACAGGAGGGAGAGGTTGCAATAAAGATGCTGAGGGAGACTCAGCAGGGTCCTGGTTGTGAGGAGAACCTGAGCTTACAGGGTTAAACAGCTCAGAGTGTGCGTCCTGCCTACTGTGGGGCGGAGAGACTCTGCTTCACTTCCGAGAGTCTCACTCCTTTTGTGATGGCCTGGGAATCTGATTCAGAGGCTGAACCTGAGGAATCCCAGCCTGCACAGGAGTCCCCGCCTCCAGGGCCGGCTGAGCCAGGGCAGGGGCTTGAATCTGAAGGGCCCACACCTGTGCCGGATCCTCAGGAGCAGACACCAGATGAATCCACTCTGGCTCCGGAGGTGATTGAGGACCCATTGCCTGCAGGTGCTCCTCTCCCAGCCCTGTCAGGGGAAGGTGAGGTTGCCTCTGGGTCCAGTAACCCTCCAGCCTCTCCTGAGCTGCAGAGGCTCAGGGCAGAGAGGTGGAGGGAACTAAGTTCTCTCAGGAGGAGTGCTCACCTTAAGGCCAGGAGAGGCGAGTCACCTGTGGGCCGGGACCGCCCTAGGCCCCAGAGGAGATAAAGGCCAGTCAGCCCAGTCCCAGGTTGCGGGAGCAACATCGCTGGAAATCTGTTCCTGCTAGCACCCTGACCTGCTCTTCCAGAGTTCCTGACCACGCCCAGCTCCTTGCCTTGGACCTCACTTCACCCTTGGCGGGCAGCCTCCAGACCCTCGACCCAGGACCGGACTCGGACCACACCACATGGTAACCCCCCCGGGACCAGCACACCTTTGTTCTATTCTGCTTTCAGTTCTTGTCCGGGACAGACATGCTTACACGATGTTCCGTGATTGTGGATAATTTCTCTGTATTAAACTGCTTTTAGCTTTTAGTAACTCAGTGTGAGAGTCTGATTTATGCACAGAAGACAGAGGCTTATTTTCTGACCGCTGCTAGACTCTGCTTTTGCTCAGAGCTTTGGAATGCAGAGGCCTGGCACAGCGAATGAAGCGGGCTGGACGCCAGACCTATCTCTTTGAGCAATAAATCACCTAAGAGGTTATGGACGCAGCAAGACGCTGTCAGAGAAAGCCTGCTTTGACGTGCTGTGCTGGAAAGCATTTGGCTGCTGAAGAAGGAAGCCCAGCTCTGAGGCCCTGCCTGGAGGAAAGCAGGCGGTCTCGCTGGCTGCAAGCTGTGTTCTGCAAAGTGTCACTGGAGGCCTCTCCTTGGAAGCCGGCTGGTACGCGTAAATACTTCTGAGCCCCAAGGGAGGACCGGGGGAGGAAATGGCTGATCTCCAGGACTCTTTTGATGTGCCGTTTGAGAAGCTCACCGGCCAGAACTGGGAGATCTGGGCCAGAAGAGCACGGGGGTGGTTTTTTCCACAGGGCTCTGGAGTCCATTCCAGAAGGAGCTGGCCCCACCCATGCAAGCTGCTACTGGAGAGGATTTTCAGGATTTCCTGGAGAAACAAGGGATAAAGCACAAGATTGCTGTTTCTGAAGCTGCATGGAACAAAAGTATTTGTGTTAAAGTAAACAAAGAATTGCAGAATGGCATGAAGGCACAACTGCTGAGTTCACATTTGCCACATGAGTTTTGGGCTGAATCTTTATTTATTTATTTTTGGTTACACTTGGGTGAGAAAGGTTTCAAAAGGTATGGAAAGTTCTCCTTTTGAGAGGCTATTCCACAGAAAACCTTCTGTAGCACATTTTAAGGTTTTTGGATCTCATGTGAAGACTGAAGCTCCAGATGGAGTGAAAAATGCAAAAGGCATTTTTGTGGGTTATGAGAAGGGTCTCTACAGAGTAATTTTGTCTGAATCTGGTCAGGTGGTTCTCACAAAATTTCTAGAGAGTGCTCCTGAACAGGAGAGAGTAATTATTCACACATTTCCCACTTAGGAGAATTCAGATGATGATGATGATTTTACTGATTATACTGGTACTGAGAGCGACACAGAAAGCTCAGAGAGCTCTGTTGACACAGTCATTGAGAGAGGTTCACACACAATGGCTAGACCTTCACAGGTTAAGGTTGAACCACTGTTTACTATTGGAACTGGTTCTCCAAAAAGTCCTGAGGATGAACCAATCAGCAAAGAGGATCAGCACCTCATACGCAGGTCTGAGAAGGTCACAAAGGGCGTACCACCCAAGAGGTATTCTCAAGAGTTAGCTAACTCAGCTGTTGCATGTGTTACCATTGTTGACAACTCTAGACAGGTTAAAGGTGTGTCTAAGTCAGAGACAAAGACACAACTGGGAGTTGCTAAGCGTAAAACAACATTCCCTAGCCAAGGAACTGCAGAAGCACTCATTCCTTGGAAAACAGACAACCAGAGAGTTACATTGGTGAAACCAGTGGCGGGTAGTTCCAAGGGTGGAACTGAAACAACAGGGGATTGTTACATGTATAACAACTGTTTGTTTTCTTCTCTGGATCAAGCTTTGTTCGCCGCTAACGTTGATTCATATGGGGAGTATGGAACGATATGAGAGCAACGCAGCTGCAAACTGCCAGCTCGATGTTTACATCACATGACGCGGCTAGCTGTGGGAAAGAATCTTCCCGGAAGTTCACAGGCTGGAAAAGTCTTTGTGAAGTGTGTAATATGAGACCTTCCTGTTGCGTTTGTAAAGGAGGTCCTTGTGACTTGCTTGAAGGAGTCTGAAGTGATCGGATATGTTTACTTGTAAGCTTGTACGGTCAGAAATAAACATGATGTAAAAGGACTTTCTGACTACTCTTCTTTCCCCTGCGAAGGGGGAGAAGTGGGTGTGAATTTTTCCATGCTGGGAAATGTTGCCTATTGAGATCTATCCTGGACTTGCGGGGATTGAAGCCAGGGAGGTCACCGGTAAACAAGCTCAGGGAGCAGGGAGAGGGGCCAGTCTCTCCCGTTAAGGCTTGTTTTCCAACAGGCACCACTTGTAGGAGTGCAAATATCCAGAGTGTGAGGTCAGGTGGGATTACTATGAGGAATTATAAAATATGCATCAAGCCATTGTGTCCACGATGAATGCATTGTGTTGGCTGGGTTTGATACACTGACAATAATTTGTGATCAAATCCCACAACCCTCTGCATCTCTGGTCATTTTCTCTTCTGCCCATTTCTCTTTCTTCACAATCACGTACACTGCCAGTTGCTTCGACAGGCAGGCATCTTGGGCCATAAAGATAGTGGGCAAGTTTCTTTGAAGTAGCTCTCTGATATGTTAATCTTAGGATGTTAATCTTAGGGCCAGGGAACAGATCTCACATGAAGGTAATAATGATCGCTGTCCTCCTGGCCATCCTTCTTATCATATATATTGCTTGTTTATCACCTCCGGGGTTGCCAAATGTATTCCTTTGTAGTTTTGTTAATTATTTTTGGTAGTTTAACTTTGTCCCCACGTGGGTTAGTTGAAATGCTCAGAAGAAATCTGATTGGTTATTTCGAACACTCTGTAAAAAGTTTTTTTGTGAATAAAATGACCTGGGTTGAGGGGCTGAGGACAGACAGTCAGAGATTATTATACGCACCCTTCCCAGAGTCTTGCAGGTTCAAGTCTCTGTGTGTATTCTTATTAATCAGAGTTCAATCCTTCCTTTACTTTGTGAACGCCTCACCACTGTCAATCACGAAGGTCAGCACAGTGTCCTGTTTACAGCTCTGGAATGTTGCCATAGAAGCTGCTAAATGTTTATGTTCAGGGCCATCTCTGCCAGCTGCCTTCGGCTTTGGTTTCCCACGTTTCGAAGAGCATGAAGCGAAAGCTCTCACAGTCTCCCCTCTAGCTCTTCCTGCATTCCCTGCAGCCCCATCTTTGGGAGCACAGCCTGGGCCTGCATGCTCCCCAGCACTCTGGTTTTGGGCCTCTCGGAGACAAAGCAGCAACTCCCAGCTGTAACTTCAGGAACGTGGCCATCAGCCCACACTGGGTCCTCGCCTCCCTCTCAGCCCTTAGCTCCTGCTGAGCTTTCACACAGACTCTTCAGCACCTGCCAGGCGGCCTGAGCCGACTTAATACCCTCCAAGACGTGTTCGAGGAACGGGGGGCAGACCAGCTGCTGCCGCATCGGTCTTTTGACTGCGGCATAGACCTTCAGCCCGGAGCGCCCCTGCCAGTGAGTCGCTTATACTCTCTAACAGAGCCAGAGCGCAAAGCTTTGCAGGACTTCCTGCGCAAGAACCTGGGGCGTGGTTTCATTAGGGCTTCTACCTCGCCCACCGCTGCGCCAGTTCTCTTCGTTAAGAAGAAATGTGGGAGCGGGAACTACTGGCCATCAAGGTGGAGGTGAGAACCGACCTCCGGAACCTGGAGTACCTCCAGACCACCCGCAAGCTGAACCAAAGGCAGATCTGGTGGGCGTTGTTCTTTTCCCGGTTCCAGTTCCGGATCCGCTACATCCCTAGCTCCCAAAACCAGAAGGCGGATGCCCTGTCCCGGAAACCTGAAGACAACGCAGACACGGTGCAGCAAGCAGTACCCACCACGATCCTACCACCGGCTGCATTCCTGGCCACCCAGGAGGCTGAACCACTGCAGGCTCGGGTGCGGGAACAGCAGCGGGTCGATGCTTGGGCCCAGGAATGATTCCGGGAACTGGCCGAAGGGTCATGCCCTCAGCATCCGGGGCTGGTCTTGCATCAGGGCCTTCTGCTGCACCACGGTCGCCTGTACATCCCGCCAGGGCCACTGCGGGCTGAGGTTCTCTGGATGACCCATGATGCCCCAGCAGCGGGACACTTTGGGCGGTATCTGACCACCCACCTGGTATGCCGTGAGTTTTGGTGGCCCCGCCTGAAGGCTGACGTGGCTCGCTACGTCGCTGGTTGTGATGTCTGCCGGCGGGCCAAGGGCCCTACCGGGCGACCCCCCGGCCTACTTCAGCTATTGCCAGCCCCAGCACGTCCTTGGCACACGGTTTCGCTGGACTTTGTAGTGGACTTACCCCCATCTCGTGGCTGTACCTGCCTTCTAGTTTTCTCCGACCATTTCACTAAGATGGTGCCCTGTGCCCCCTGCCCATCCGTACCCACAGCTAAGGAAACCGCTCAGCTGTACCTTCAGCATGTCTTCCGCCTGCATGGCCTACCTGAGCGTGTGGAGTCCGACCGGGGCGTTCAGTTCACATCCCGGTTCTGGCGAGCATTGCACCAGACCCTCGGGACAGAGGTCTGTCTCTCATCAGCCTACCACCCACAGACCGATGGCCAGACGGAACGGGCGAACGCGGTGCTGGAGCAGTACCTCCGGTGTTACTGCAGCTACCAGCAGGATGACTGGGTCGACCACGTAGCATTGGCGGAGTTCGCCTACAACAACGCGGTGAATGCGTCCACCCAGCAGACCCCGTTCCAGGCCAGTTACGGTTATCATCCACGGCTGTTTCCGGATGTGCTGCCGGCATCCGCGGTCCCTGCGGTGACGGAGTGGCTTCAGGAGCTCCAGTCCCAGCAACAGCTATTGATGGAGCAACTGCGCCAGGCCAAGGAGGCGTACAAGGTCTAGGCCGACCGCCACCGCCAGGTGGGGCTGGAACTCCACGTCGGTGACCTGGTATGGCTCTCCACTCGCCACCTCCACCCCTCTCGACCTTCGCGGAAGCTGGACACCCGTTTCACCGGCCCGTTTCCTATCGTGGACCAGGTCTCGCCTGTGGCATTCCGTCTCCGGTTGCCCGCAACCCTGAAGGTTCACCCGGTCTTCCACAGGTCCCTTCTGAGTCCGGTGGCCCCACCCGACGAGTTCCACCCGAACCGTCCCCGACCGCAGCCAGTTTTGGTTCAGGGGAGCCTGAGTACGAGGTGGAATGCATTCTGGACTCCCGATACCGCAGGGGAAAGCTACAGTATCTCATAGACTGGAAGGGGTATGGACCGGAGGACCGTTCCTGGGAACCAGCAGCCAACGTCCACGCGCCTGCCTGCCTCCGAGATTTCCATGCGGCGTACCCCAGCAAGCCGGGTCCAGACCCTCGATTGAGGGCGGGGCTGGGAGGGGGGTGGTGTGATGGCCTGGGAATCCGATTCAGAGGCTGAACCGGAGAAATCCCAGCCTGCACAGGAGTCCCTGCCTCCAGGGCCGGCTGAACTGGGGCAGGGCCTTGATTCTGAAGCACCTGCACCTGTGCTGGAACCTCAGGAGCAGGCACCAGGTGAATCCACTCTGGCTTCAGAGGTGGTTGAGGACTCAGTGCCTACAGGTGAGTCTCCCCCTGGGCCAAGTAACCCTTCAGCCTCTCCTAAACTGCAGAGGCTCTGGGCAGAGAGGCAAAGGGAACTGGTTTCTCCCAGGAGGAGTGCTCGCCTTAAGGCCAGGAGAGGCAGGTCTCCTGGGGGCCGGGACCGCCCCTGGCCTCAGAGAAGATAAAGGCCAGTCAGCCCGGTCCCAGGTTGCGGGAGCTGTTATCATAAAGCACCAATGCTGCAGCAAGCAAAGGCTCTAGCAGCTAAGGCAGCTGCTTGTGGCTGGAAAGCCAGACAGGATGTTTGTGACTGTTGCCATGGGAACAAAGGGGCAGTCCATTCTGTACTGAGCACCGGATGTTAGCTCAGTGTGTGTGTCATATGACCCATACTGGAAGTACATGGGTGGAGTCTATTCTAACTGCTATGGAGTGCAGACATGTTTTCTCTGTACTGATATGAAAGACAGGAATAAAAGATGTAAATAGATTTCTGTCTGCCTCTTTCCCCTCCCTGGGGGACACCAAAGGGGAGAGAGGAAGAACGGTGTGTTCCTCTCACACATCTGAGAAGAATCGCCGAGACCTCGGCTGCTTATCAGCAGTGTAGCAGCGAGGAGGTCGCCAAGGAATATCTGCCGGTGCCTACGCTGAGAAGGGCACATTCCTCTGACCGAGTGGCAGAATACCAACAGGAGCAACGTCGTTGATGATGAGCTGTTTCGGCCAGCATCCAGTCCTGTTTTCCCCAGAGTTCCTGTCCTTTCCCAGCTTCCCGCTGTGGACCCCACTTCGCCCGAGGAGGACTGTCTGCCAACCCTCAACTCAGGTCCTGGACCTTGCCCCACGGTAACCTCCCCCCTGGACCAGCACAGGTGTCCACTCTATTCTATCTGGTTTTGCATCTTTCTTTGCATCTTTCTACATCCCTGCAAAGGAACTGCTGGGTTGGTGCGCTCCGTGCAAAAGTAGAAAGCAGGAAGTCCTCCTTTGGCACTCTGCTACATGGAGCCACAGAAGTGAATCTGAAAGCACACTTGGGCCTGATTTGCCCACAGGCTCTTGCCTCAATGCAAGAACTTGAATCAGAACTTGTGCACCACCTGGACAAAGGTCCCAGTGGAAGCTCCTGCTCGGATTGAATCTCGCCCTGGGCTGTAGATTATAAAATTGATTAAAAATTTAAATGGGGTGGCAGGGATCTAGGCATTGTGAGTACAGGGGCACAGAATAGCAATTCAGAGAGGCGAAAGCTCTGCAAGTGCCAAACACACTTAACTAGAGAGACAGTATACAAGGGGAGACCCCCGAGCTGAGCAAAAGAAAGCTCTGGAACGACTAGCACTGGAAGAGGTTGCATCAGGGAAAATAGATGTTGTAACTGACTGAAAATGGCCAATCTTAAAATACTGAGTTGGAATGTAAATGGTTTAAACTGTGAAGCCAAACGTATTCAGATTGAACATGTAATAGCAAAACAGAAATTAGATATAATTTGTCTCCAAGAGACACATATTGCAAAAAAGCACAAAAGGGTCTTAATTAATAAAAAATTAGGTATGGACTTCATCTCATCAGATAAAACGAAAAAGAGAGGAGTTGTTTTTTATATTAATCCTGCACTTAAACCCAAATTGATTCAGAAGGACGAAAAAGGTAGAATTCTAATAATATAAATAAAAGTTCAGGGAGAGAAAGTGATACTGGTTGGTATTTATGCACCCAATGACAAGAAAGCAATTTTGTTTAAAAAATTAGAAACAGAATTAATTTAATTCGCAGACCAAAAGATTATTCTAATGGGAGACTTAAATGGAGTACCATTTTTGGTGAAGACAGATCAGCCAATGAAAAAGAGACAAAGGAAGGCAAATTGCCAAAAACTTTTTTTGATATGACACAAAATCTAAATTTGATAGATATATGGAGAATGAGACATATGTTTGATAAAGGGTATACATTTTACAGCCATGTACTTGACAGCAGCTCGAGAATAGACTCTGTATGGATTTCCAAAGAACTGGAAATAAGAGTCAAAATATTTGAAATTAATCCCAGAACATTTTCAGACCATAATTCCTTGATTATGGAACTACAAAAAGAAAGCCAAATTTCTTTTAGATGGAGATTAAATGATGACTTATTAGATGACCAAAAATTTGTTGAAAAAGCAAAAAAGACCCTGACAGATTATTTTGAAATAAACAGTCAAGGGCAAACAAAATTACAGATGGTCTGGGACGCAAGTAAGGCAGTAATGAGAGGAATCTTTATACAACAAAACTCATTTAAAAGGAAATTGAGAGAGAAAAAGAAAAAAGAAATTCTAGAGGAAATTATGAAAAAGGAGAAACAGCTGCCAAACAAAGCAAACAAAGAGGCAGTAAAACAGGCAATTAAAACTCTGCAAACCCAATACTCAATGAACATAAACGCGGAAATTAGTTGGAGAATAAAAAGAGTAAAACAAAAATATTTTGAGCATGCAAATAAACCGGGTTGTTTAGCCTGGCAGCTGAAAAAAAGCTAACAAAGGAACTCCATAAACAAAATTAACATAAATGGCAGAATTACAGACAAGTTGAAGGAAATAAGAGAAGGATTTGTTAAATACTTTTCTGAGCTGTATAGACAAGGGAAAGAAAAAACATTCAAGATAGAAGAGTATATCAAAAGTAGTAATATGCCACACATAAAAGACGAACAAAGGAACATTCTCAATTCCCAGATAACAGTGCAAGAATTACCGTATTTTCCGCCCTATAGGACGCACTTTTTCCCCTCCAAAAATGAAGGGGAAATGTGTGTGCGTCCTATGGGGCGAATGCAGTCTTTCGCTGAAGCCTGGAGAGCGAGAGGGGTTGGTGCGTACCTGAGGCGTTCACAAAGTAAAGGAAGGATTGAACTCTGATTAATAAGAATACACACATAAGCTTGAACCAGCAAGACTCTGGGTAGGGTGCGTATAATAATATAGGCACTCCGTGCCTGTCTGTGTCTGTGTCTCCCTGCACCCCTCGGCCCAGGTCATTTTTATTCACAAAAGAACTTTTTACAGAGTGTTCGTAAGAACCAATCAGATTTCTTCTGAGCATTTCAACAAACCAACGTGGGGACAAGTTAAACTATAAACACTAGTTAGCATGCATACTTTTGGAGTAAATGAATGAAAACAACAAAGGAGCAGCAACCCCGGAGGTCATAAACAATCAGTACACATGATAAGAAGGATGGCCAGGAGGACAGTGACCATTATCACCTTAATGTGAAACCTGTTTCCTGGCCCTAAGATTAACATCCTAAAATAAATATATAAGAAAACTACATCGACGAAACTTGCCCACTATCTTTATGGCCCAGGATGCCTGCCTGGCGACAACTGGGCTGTGTATGTGACTTGTCAGGCAAGAGAGATGGACAGTAGAGGAAATGGCCAGAGATGCAGAGGTGTAGATTGATCAAGAATCATATCAAAATAGTTTAAACCCAGTCAACTCAATGCTTTCATTGCTGACACAGATGGCTTGCTCTATATCTGTTATAATTCCTCATAGCAATCCCACCTGATCACTACATCTCTGGATATTTGCACTCCTACGCGTACCGACCCCTCTCGCTCTCCAGGAAGCTATCTGCAAGCCTTGGGAGCCCGTGGGAGTTCCCGCCGGTCTCCCAAGGCTTCCGGAGAGCTGCCTGCACCCCGAAGCCAGGGGCGCGCTGTGAAGCGCACTCCGGGCTTCGGGCAGATATCCGCAAGCCTGGGGAGACCTAGCGTGCACCAGTCCTTGGGATGAGGACAGCTATTTCTAAGGCTTGTGTCGCTAATTGACTGATACTGCGTTTCTACGGGAGATCGATGGATCGTCCGGAGACAGCGTGGGGGCATGATGGCCTTTGTCTCCCTGGCAGTATCCCAACACCCTGACTATTAGGTCCAGTCATGACCAACTCTTGGGTTGCGGCACTCATCTCGCTTTATTGGCCGAGGGAGCCGGCGTACAGCATGTGGCCAGCATGACTAAGCCGCTTCTGGCGAACCAGAGCAGCAACCGGAAACGCCATTTACCTTCCCGCCGGAGCGGTACCTCTTTATCTACTTGCACTTTGACGTGCTTTTGAACTGCTAGGTTGGCAGGAGCAGGGACCGAGCAACGGGAGCTCACGCCGTCACGGGGGATTCGAACCACCAACCTTCTGATCTGCAAGTCCTAGGCTCTGTGGTTTAACCCACAGCACCACCCACGTCCCTTTAGGATTCAAATTAAATAGGAATAAAACCAAATTATTAGTTAAAAATATGAAAGAAGAGGAAAGAACGGAGTTAGAACATAACATTGAGATTGAAGTCCACAAAAAGGTCAAGTATTTAGGGATTTGGCTAACATGAAGAAATACAAACCTATTAAAAACAATTGGCTCGAGGTAAAAAGAAATTTAGAAATATGGAGCAGAATGAATCTCTCATTGTTAGGTAAAATATCGGTGATTAAAATGAATGTGTTGCCAAAAATGCTATTTCTTTTCCAGTAAACACCCGTCATCCTGAAAGATGAAAGCTTTTAAAAATGGCAGAAAGAGATCTCAAAATTCATCGGGGGGGGGGGGCATGCATATTTATGGTATGGGAAAGGGAAGGTTCACAGAAGTTTCTATAACCACATAATTAGGAAATCATTAATGAGAGTATGGGAGAGATACAAAGATTTATTGGAACAAAAGACCCCTTGGTGGCTCTCACCACATGAAGCATTACTGCTCAAACCACTCGGAAAGAAAGGAAAATGGCTCACATTTGTCGATCTATTAAAGAACCATGATGGAAAATAGAAATTAAGAGATTATGACGAGATCAAAGATCACTTTCAGAGTTGGTTGCACTATCGACAATTACACAAAACATATAAAGAAGACAGAAAGAAAGGATTTAGTTTAGTTTAGTTCTAGGTTTCAAACGGAAGTGATTGAAAGGAAAGTGAAATTACTGAAGGCTGCATACAGCATACTATTAGAATGGGAGACGAAAGATGAAGAGGTAAAATCAGTCATGATCAAATGGGCACAAGATGTAGGTCACAACATTATGATGAAAGATTGGGAAAGGTTATGGAAAACTGATCTAAAATTTACAGATTGTTCCCTGTTGAAGGAGAATTATATGAAGATGATATCTAGATGGTATATGACACCAGTGCAGTTAGGGAAAATGTACAAAACTAGTTCAAATATATGTTAAATACATGCCAAGACAATAGTGCAGTGGGTCCTTATCTGAGAGATGTCGTTTGCCGATGATGCAGCCTTGACAGTACACTCCAAGAAAGCTCTACAGCAGGCATAGGCAAACTCGGCCCTCCAGATGTTTTGGGAATACAACTCCCATCATCCCTAGCTAACAGGACCAGTGGTCAGGGATGATGGGAATTGTAGTCCCAAAACATCTGGAGGCCCGAGTTTGCCTATGCCTGCTCTACAGAGACTTATCAACTATTTTGCCAAAGTCTACATGGAGTTCGGCCTTACTATCAGCCTGGCGAAGACCCACATCCTGAGTCAGGATGTTACCAACACTCCACACATCAGCATTGGTAGCCACATGCTTGAGGTGGTAAATGAGTTTGTCTACTTGGGTTCCACAATAACCAGAAACCTCTTCATTGCCGTAGCTGTATTGGCAAGACAGCTACAGCAATGGCTCACCTCACCTCTCCAAAAGGGTATGGGAGAATGTGATGCTAATGACCAAAATCAATATGGTCTACCAGGCTTGCATGTTGAGCACGCTGCTTTATGCAAGTGATGCCTCAACGCCTACCACATGCACTGTGTCAGGAAGATTTGGGGCGGAGTCAAAGAAGCTATTACAGGAAATAAGGCTTCCTTCAGAACTTGAAGTTTTCTCCAAATAAAGAGAACAATAAGGAACACAAATTTTGGCAAAAAAAAGTGAGCATATGGTAAGGGATGCGAAAAAAGAATTTGAGGAGCACATTGCTAAAAACATTACAGCTAACAACAAGAAGCCCTTTAAACATATTAGTAGCAGGAAACTTCGTCTTCTTCTTTTTTATTATTATTAATTTACATCCATACACAATCTTAGGTACATGTACAGCCTTAAATAATTATACCATTAAATATTGCTTTAAACTTGTATTTCTACATGCTCTTTTCTTATAATTTCTAACGAAACAAAAATAAACCAAAGTAAAAAATCCAATAAACTAAATTGTATGAAAACAGACTTCCTGTCATTTCCCGATGTAAGTTACATTTACGACATTGAATGTACTTATACTTCATACCTTACTCTTACTATAGTTTCTAGTACTTTCTTATAACATATTGTACCATTTTCCCTTGCTTAGTAGTATTTAATTTACACAAGGGTCATTCAAACGCTGCCAAATTTTCAAATACAAAAATTATATACAAATTTTATATACCTAGAAAGAAAAAGAAAAAAAAGAAAGAACAAAGAGAAAAAACAAAAACAATTTCCCCCCAAAATCATATACATACCAACACACTAGACTTCCTGTCTTTCCTGTTGTATATTCCTTTTTTACAAATGAATGTACTCTTCTTATTGTATATTTCTTTACATATTCTCTAATATATTCCTATATCAACATGTGCTCTTAGTCTTATTTCTCAACTCAATCTCACTCCAACATCAATCAAATGCTAGCATAGATAGCAAACCTTTACTGTATTTTTGAACATATGTTTTATATCTATCCCACTTTTTCATAATTTTTTGTTTTGAATTGCCTCTTAGGGTATTTGTTAACTGGACCATTTCAGCAAATTCTTGTAGCTTGTAATGCCAGTCCATTATTGTCAGGACTTCTTTTTCCTTCCACCCTTTTGCCAGTCTGAGCTGCAGCCGTTGCATATAAGAATACCTCCCTAAAGGCCTTTGATATGTCCCTGCCAACAATGCTTAACAGAAATGCCTCTGGTCTTTGTAAAAAAGTTATTCCAAACATTTTTTTCAACTCCTCATAAATTAAGCCCCAGAACACTTTGATCTTCCTACATAGAATCATAGAATCATAGAGTTGGAAGAGACCACAAGGGCCATCGAGTCCAACCCCCTGCCAAGCAGGAAACACCATCAGAGGACTCCTGAAATATGGTTGTCAAGCCTCTGCTTAAAGACCTCCAAAGAAGGAGATTCCACCACACTCCTGGGCAGCAAATTCCACTGTCGAACAGCTCTTACTGTCAGGAAGTTCTTCCTAATGTTTAGGTGGAATCTTCTTTCTTGTAGTTTGGAACCATTGCTCCGTGTCCACTTCTCTGGAGCAGCAGAAAACAACCTTTCTCCCTCCTCTATGTGACATCCTTTTATATATTTGAACATGGCTATCATATCACCCTTTAACCTCCTCTTCTCCAGGCTAAACATGCCCAGCTCCCTTAGCCGTTCCTCATAAGGCATCGTTTCCAAGCCTTTGACCATTTTAGTTGCTCTCCTCTGGACACGTTCCAGTTTGTCAGTGTCCTTCTTGAACTGTGGTGCCCAGAACTGGACACAGTACTCCAGGTGAGGTCTGACCAGAGCAGAATACAGTGGCACTATTACTTCCCTTGATCTAGATGCTATACTCCTATTGATGCAGCCCAGAATTGCATTGGCTTTTTTAGCTGCCGCGTCACACTGTTGGCTCATGTCAAGTTTGTGGTCAACCAGGACTCCTATATCCTTTTCACATGTACTGCTCTCAAGCCAGGTGTCACCCATCTTGTATTTGTGCCTCTCATTTTTTTTTGCCCAAGTGCAATACTTTACATTTCTCCCTGTTAAAATTCATCTTGTTTGTTTTGGCCCAGTTCTCTAATCTGTCAAGGTCGTTTTGAAGTGTGATCCTGTCCTCTGGGGTGTTAGCCACCCCTCCCAGTTTGGTGTCATCTGCAAATTTGATCAGGATGCCCTTGAGTCCATCATCCAAGTCGTTGATAAAGATGTTTGCATTTCACCATCTTCTCCTCTGAGTGACCCCACTGTTTCTTTGTTCTTCATTTGGCGACATGTATCATATGTCCACCACATATGATACATGTCACCATTACTCCCACCACACCTCCAACAAATATTCTCTAAAATTTTATACATCTTCGATAGTCTTGAGGAGGTGAGATACCATCTGTGCTGCATCTTTAACATATTTTCTTTGATGTTATAACATGCCATAAATTTCATATTTCTCCAAAGCTCTTCCCATTCAGCCATCATTATTGGACGTCCAATGTCCTGTGCCCATCTAATCATTATTGCCTTAACCACCTCCTCCTTAACTTCCCATTCCAGGAGGAGTCGATATATTCTCGAAATTACCCTGATTTTATTATTTATTAATTCTGTTTCGAGTTTAGAGGGCTGATTATCAAATCCAATCTTTTTATCTTGTTTAAATAATTCGTATATTTGATGGTATTCCAACCAACCAGAAAGCTGGTCTTTTATCTCCTCATATTTTCTAAATTTAATTTGGCCATCCTCTTCTAACAATAAAGCATTATATGTTATCCATTCTCCTTTCATGTTCTTCTTTTTTACCGCGTTTGCTTCAACTGGCGAAATCCATCTTGGGGTCTTTGGTTCTAAGAGTCTTCTATATTTTCCCCAAACTCTAAACAGGACATTTCGTACTATGTGGTTTGTAAAGCTCTTATGTACTCTATACTTATCATAATTTAAGTACGCATGCCACCAGTAACGGATGTCATGCCCTTCTATATCTAGTACATCTGTATTACTAAGAAGGAACCAGTCCCTCATCCATGAAAAGCAGGTAGCCTCATAGTATAATTTTAAATTGGGGAGGCCAAACCCTCCCCTTTCATTAGTATCTATTAAGACCTTATGTTTTATTCTTGGTCTTCTCACTGACCAAATGAATTTAGATATTTCTTTCTGGCAGCGGTCAATGCAACCAGTTTTCCCAATAACCGGAATAGTCTGAAACAAGAAAAGCATCTTTGGCAAAATGTTTAATTTAACCGCCGATATATGGCCCCAAAATGATATTTTTAACCTACTCCACCTCTCCATGTCTCTTTTAATTCCTGCCCAGCACTTAGCATAATTCTTTTCATAAAGATTAATATTTTTAGATGTCAGCCAAATTCCCAAATATTTGATTTTTGAATATACTGTATTTTTCGCTCTATAAGACGCACCAGACCATCAGACGCACCTAGTTTTTGGAGGAGGAAAACAAGAAAAAAATATTCTGAATCCCAGAAGCCAGAACAGCAAGAGGGATCACTGCGCAGCGAAAGCAGCGATCCCTCTCACTGTTCTGGCTTCTGGGATAGCTGCGCAGCCTGCATTCGCTCCATAACACACACACACACATTTTCCCTTACTTTTTAGGAGGGAAAAAGTGAGTCTTATAGAGCAAAAATTACGGTATTTTAAATTCTGTTAATTTCTCAATTTCCTCCTTTTCTATTGGCGATAGATTTTTTGCTAATAATTTGGTTTTATTAATATTCAATTTAAATCCAGAAACCTTTTGTAATGGCTTTAGGGGTTGCTTGTGCGTAAGTTACCGCCTCTCTGGGCTAGGTTGCCTGGTTAAACCGTTTCTCGCTGGACAGCCATCCACTCCGTGGCTGTTCAGTCGCTGGCAGAATCCGTCAGTGGGCGTTTCTTGAACCTCTTCCAGCAAAGAAGCTCTTTGACACCAAGTCGCCGCCTACTTTCCCTGTGCGGACGTCTTCTGCGCAGGGTGGGTTTGGGCAGCGGAGGACCTGTGCTCTCCTCGCTGGTCTCCTGCGAAGAGTCCTGGAGCCTCCTCTCTGCTTCTCCCATCGGCCCCCCTCTATCCCTGGTGTAGCGCT
Source organism: Podarcis melisellensis (assembly GCF_964234715.1). Classification (NCBI taxonomy): domain Eukaryota; kingdom Metazoa; phylum Chordata; class Lepidosauria; order Squamata; family Lacertidae; genus Podarcis; species Podarcis melisellensis. Next base: position 12,519,005 of record NC_138535.1, read on the forward strand.
GATTATCTTCCCCAGCCAGAGACCTGCCTCTCTCCCTGCTTGGCCCCTCTCCAGCATCGCTGTGGAGCCTCGCCTCCTCTGCTAGTTGCGATGGCAGTTCCCTGACATCCATCTCCCCCCCAGAACCCCCTCCACCCCCGACCCGACCTTTGGATCCAACTTTGTCCCTGTCCTCGGCCGACGATGCAGGGAATCCTCGGAAGGAGCTGTCGCCATCCTCAGAGGATTCAAACCCCACTTCCCACCCGCTCTGATCTCTCCCCGCGGGGTGGGCCTCCCAGTCTGAATCCTCCCCCTCCGACGCTTCTCCTCCCTCCTCTTCGGAGGCAGGAAAACCCTCAAAGTCCTCCTCGTTGTCGGTGGTGCCAAAGTGCTCCTCCCAGAACCTCGCTGGTGGTTGTGGTTTGTGTGGGAACCGACTGTGGAACTCTTCCACTAGATACCCGTCATTGATTGCTTCCGCGGGAACCCACGTGTCTTCTGACCGGGGTTCTCTCTCCCACGCTACCAAGTACCCTACCTTGCGCCCTCGCCACCTGGAATCGAGTATTTCCGTAACTTCATGCTGTCAGGCGCTTGAGCCTGAATGCCACGGGGTTCACCTGCTGAGTTACCTCAAAAGGTCCCAGCCGCCTCGGCTGCAACTTCTTACACCCTCCCTTAAAGGGTAACCCTCGGGTTGACAACCACACTCGGTCTCCCACCCGTATGGCCTCCCCCTCCCGACGGTGCTTGTCTGCCTGCCTCTTGGACCACTGAGAGACATTGTAATTCTGTTAAGTTAAACTCTGCAAAAGAAGACGTTTTCTTTTTGGAGGATCTTCTTATGATCTGAAACTGTTGCTAATTTTTAAGGGACGTTTTGGAAGTTGGGGAATGTTTTTCTAAACTTTAATTTCAATGTCGGATACAGTGTCCCTCTAGAGGACTATTGAGACTGTGCAACCACTGGGGGAATTTTCCATTCGTACTCCTGGCTTTGGGGACTTTCCACTGGAAGATTTAACCGTGGGACTGACCTTGATTCCCAGACAGAAGTGGGATGACTGGCAGGACAAGATCAGCTAAGATAAAAGCTCTACAGCCTGGCATAAGTTCTCAACACCGCAGATCATCGGTTCCTGACCTCCCAGTGACACAGGAGGAAGACTCAGATCAAAGTAGGCCCAGAGGAATGGCATCAGGAGAGGATTTTACTTCAGTGCTAAATAAAATCTATGAAAAATTGGATGGCTTAAGTAAGCAAGTTACTGACCAATCAACTAAAATTGACCAAAATACTGCCAGTTTAAATAAGTAAGCCAGCAAGTAAATTCCAACGCACAATCTATTGGAGAACTATTGGAAACATCTGCGTCAAACCGGAAAATCGCTGAGGAGGCGAAGGAAAAAGTGGAGGCTGTACAAGAAGAAATAAAACCGATGCGTAAACAAATTGGGGAAAATCAAGCACTACTGTCTATGATTGAGTTGAAGGAAAAACAGAACAATCTGAGGATCAGGGCAGTTCCAGAAATTGAAAAGGAGAATTTAAGTGAATATCTTACAAAGGAATTTGAGAAATTTTGGGCACTAAAAGAAGATAAGGACTTTAAAATAGTAAGTGCGTTTAGACTTGGAAAGGGAGGGAGAAAGAACAGATCGAGAGACTGTCTAATCTCCCTCAGAACGAAGGAAGAGAGAGACAAGATATTGAGTGCGCACTTCAAGAACGCTCTGGAGGTTCAAGAATCAAAAGTGGAAATTTATAAAGTTATTCCTAAACTTATATTGGATCTCAGAGCTAACTACGGAGATTTAGTGGCCCTGCTGAGAAGTAGCAAGATTATCTTCAGATGGGAATTCCCCCAGGGGCTTTCCTTTACTTACAGAGGGAGAAAAGTTAAAATAAGATCAGTTGAAGACAAGGAGAAATTTTTGAGTGATCACGAGGAGAACCTTCAAAAAGGACCTGTGGAAGAACTTAGAGCCTTAAGAGCAGGTTTAGCAGGCCTAGCATCGACCCCCTTGGGACTTGACAAAACAGGGAGAGAGATACCACCGCCTAAGGGAGAAGAACTCTTGGGAGCAGTAGGAGGAATATAAAAGCAGCACAACATGTCTCTGCAACTTTTAAGTTGGAACATTCATGGTCTAAACTCCCCAGAAAAAAGGAGGAAAGTTTTTCATCTATTAAAAAAGGAGCAATTGGACTTAATTTGCCTTCAGGAAACACATGTGATTAGGCTTCATAGGAAAGTACTGATTAATAAAAGACTAGGTCAAGAATTTATTTCATTGGACAAAGTCAAGAAGAGGGGAGTGGTTATTTATGCAAAAGAAAGCTTATCACCAAAATTTGTTTTTAAAGATGAACAAGGCAGAATTTTAGCAATTGAAATCCAAACCCAAGGAGAAAAATTTCTGATTTTAGGAATCTATGCACCGAATGAGGGGAAAACGGAGTTTTACAAGAAACTACATGAGACATTGCTGGACTATATGGAATATAGCATTATCATGATGGGAGACATGAATGGGGTAGTATCTACGAATATGGACAAGGCACAGAGAGAGGTGATTACTAAAGACGGCAGACTACCGAAAACTTTCTTTGAATTGACTGACAATATGGACTTGATCGACACTTGGAGAACTAAGAACCCCCTAGGAAGAGAGGGTACATTCTTTTCTGAGGCCAAAATGACATGGACTAGAATTGACCAAATCTGGATAACTAGAGGACTGGCACCGAAGATAAAAAAGGTAGAAATTTGCCCAAAAACTTGCTCCGACCATAACGCTGTAAAGATGGAAATGAAATTAACACCAGTCGGCTCCTTCAGATGGAGGATGAATGACACCTTACTAAGAGACCATGATGTTATTAAGAAGGCCCAAAAGACTTTGAGAGACTATTTTGAAGTAAATTTGAAAACCACGGTTGAAAAAAGAGTAATCTGGGACGCAAGTAAGGTGGTTATGAGAGGGCTTTTAATCCAGCAGAATGCAATAAAAAAGAGAACTCAAAATGAGAAGAAGGATAAAATTCTGGAGAAAATAAAAGAAGGTGAGACTAAACTAAGATCTAAACCCAAATCACAAGAGATTCTGAGAGAAATTAAGCTGTATCAAGTACAGTATATGAAAATGATAAATCAAGAAGTGGAATGGAAAATTAAACAGATGAGGCAAAAGACTTTTGAATCGGCCAATAAATGTGGAAAACTGCTAGCTTGGCAGTTGAAAAAGAGACAGAAATTAAATACCATCACAAATTTGGAGATAGAAGGAAGGAACGTTCAGAATCCAGCCGAGATCAGAAGGTGCTTCCAGAGATACTTCAAACAACTCTATACACAAGGGCCACAGAAAGAGATAGATATAGACCAATTTATAAGAACTAATGGACTACAAAAAATCTCTCAAGAAAAAAAGACAATGTTGAACCATCAAATTACAGAACAGGAGATTGAAGGTGCCATTCAGAATATGCAGTTGGGAAAATCTCCAGGGCCAGATGGGTTGACTGCAAAATATTATAAAATTTTGAAAGAATGGTTAATTCAACCATTAAAGCAAGTTTGTAATGAGATTTTGGAAGGGAAGAAGACACCTGAATCGTGGAAAGAAGCTTTTATTACACTCATACCGAAAACTGAGGCTGAAAAGACACAACTTAAGAACTACCGCCCCATATCCTTGTTGAATGTGGATTACAAAATTTTTGCTAATATTTTGGCAAATAGGCTGAAGAAGGTTTTGGTTGAGGAGATACACCGAGACCAAGCCGGCTTTCTCCCTGGCAGACATTTGTCTGACAATACAAGAAATATAATGAATATTTTGGAAAAATTACAAGTAAATATTAACACTAAAGCAGTTTTAATTTTTATAGATGTGGAGAAGGCCTTTGACAATATTTCTTGGAATTTTATGAAGAAAAATCTTCAGGGCATGGGGGTGGGCCAAGGGTTCGAAAACGGTATAAGTGCAATTTACTCAGAGCAGAAAGCTAAATTGATAGTTAATAATGTGGTGACAGAAGAATTTAAGATAGAAAAAGGAACACGACAGGGTTGTCCTATCTCCCCATTACTTTTTATCTCGGTCCTGGAGGTTCTGCTGAACATGATTAGAAGGGACCGTTTGATAGAAGGTATTCAGGTTGGAGCTAAACAATATAAATTGAAAGCGTTTGCAGATGACTTGGTTTTAACACTACAGGAGCCAGAATCTAGTACGAAAAGGGTATTAGAACTGATACAGGAATTTGGTCATGTGGCAGGATTTAAGCTAAACAAGTTAAAAACTAAGGTATTGGAGAATAATTTAACTCCAATTGAGAAGGAGAGGTTTCAGAAAGAGACAGGGTTAATGTTGGCTAAGAAGGTAAAATACTTGGGGGTTCATCTGACTGCTAAAAATCTGAATTTATTTAAAGATAACTATGAGAAATGTTGGTTGGAGGTAAAAAAAGATCTGGAGATCTGGTCAAATTTGAAGCTTTCCTTGTTGGGTAGAATCGCGGTTATAAAAATGAATGTATTGCCAAAAATGTTATTTTTGTTTCAAACATTACAAATTGTGGACAAGATGGACTGTTTCAAGAGGTGGCAGAAAGATATTTCTAGATTTGTCTGGCAGGGCAAAAAGCCCAGAATAAAATTTAAAATATTAACCGATGCTAAGGAAAGAGGTGGGTTTGCCCTGCCAGACCTCAAACTTTATTATGAATCAGCAGCATTCTGCTGGTTGAAAGACTGGCTGCTTCTTGAGAACACAGACATATTAGACTTAGAAGGGTTTAATAATGCATTTGGATGGCATGCATATTTGTGGTACGACAAGGTAAAAGTTCATAAAGCATTTAAAAACCATATTGTCAGGAAAGCTTTGTTTAATGTCTGGACAAGATATAAAGACCTATTGGAAAATAAGACCCCAAGGTGGCTGTCACCAATGGAGGCAAAGGCTGTGAAAAAACTCAGTATGGAGGCCAGTTGGCCGAAATATTGGGAAATTTTAGAGCAAGAAGGAGACAAATTAAAATTGCAGAGTTACGAGAAATTAAAAGATAAAGTGCAAGACTGGTTACATTATTTTCAAACAAGAGAGACTTACAATCTGGATAAAAAAATTGGCTTCCAGGTGGAGAAATCAAAATTGGAAACGGAACTGCTAGATCCAAAAGCTAAAATATTATCAAGAATGTATAACTTGCTGTTAGAATGGAACACGCAGGATGAAATGGTTAAGTCAGCTATGATTAAATGGGCACAAGACATTGGACATAACATTATGGCGGCGGACTGGGAGCAGTTGTGGACCACCGGTATGAAATTTACGGCATGTAATGCCCTAAGAGAGAATATTATGAAAATGGTATACAGGAGGTACATGACCCCAGTCAAGCTTGCAAAAATCTATCATTTGCCCGATAACAAATGTTGGAAATGTAAAGAGACTGAAGGTACCTTCTTTCACCTTTGGTGGACATGTCCAAGGATTAAGGCCTTTTGGGAAATGATATATAATGAACTGAAAAAGGTATTTAAATATACCTTTCTGAAGAAACCAGAGGCCTTTCTCCTGGGCATAGTCGGCCAATCGGTGTTAAAAAAGGATAGAACTTTTTTTATGTATGCAACAGCAGCAGCAAGAATACTTATCACATAGCATTGGAAGACACAAGATCTACCCACCGTGGAAGAATGGCAGATGCAAGTAATTGACTATATGGAGATGGCAGAAATGACTGGCAGAATCCGAGACCAGGGAGAAGACTTGGTGGAAAAGGACTGGAAGAAATTTAAAGACTACCTGCAGACACATTGTAAAATCCATGAATGTTAAAATGATGTGAGATATAAAATAATATGGCATTAGTGAATAAGCTATGATTATGCAATAAGGAACGTAACAGGGATGAAAATATGGAAGTAAGACTTACTTAAATATTTTAACAGATAATGTGATTTGAAAGAGGATAGGGATTTGCTGAATCTGATGGTAAACAGGAACACAGGGAAGGGAGGTGTGGGGAAGCCAAGAAACAGGGTTAAGAAACTCAGAACCTTAAAGGGAAAAATGTTTATTCTTTCTTTTTTATGTATTTTTTATTTTCTTTGTTTTATGTTCTGTATTGTTTTATTTCTTATATGTTCTTATGTATCTCTTTAAAAAATCTTAATAAATATCTTATAAAAAAAAATACATGCTGTCAGGGTTTCAGGGAGAGAAGAGCAGATGAGGGAGGAGACAGAGAGCGAGGGGGAAGAATCCCAGAGAGACGAGGAGGAGGATGACAATGAGCAAAGGTCGTCCATGAGTCTGTCCAGTGAGTCAGAGGACTCCCAAAAGGGAGCCCCCCTGGTCAGACCAAGGGGAGCCCAAGGGGGAAGCAGTCAGGAGCAGGGGAGCGAAGGGAGAGCCCCCAGTGGGAGTTGGAGATTGGGGCCGGTTTCTCCGCCGGAACGGAGTGAAGGGGGTGGAGTTACCAGTGTGTCAGAGGGAGCAGAGCAGGAAGCAGACAGGGGAAGGAGATCGGGGCAAGACGTTCTGCCGGAAGGGGCGGAGAGTAGCACCGGGAGCAGTGTAGCGGTCGAGAGGAAGGTCAGAAGCAATGTACGCGCGCCAAGTTCAAATGTGGAGGCGCGCGGAAGTGAGGAGAGCCCTGGGGAGGAGCCCGGCCCCAAAGCACGAAGGAGGGGGGAACAGGCATCAGAGGATTCAGCCTCTGGTGAGTCCCGGCGGGAGGGAACCCAGGGGGGCAGAAAGACCCTGCGGAAGAGGAAGGAGAGGAAGAGGTGGTCCAGCACAAACCTCTTAAACTGGTGCAGGGGCGGCACTGATTCAGAGGGGACTTCAGCGGTCTGATGTCACAGACGTAGAGCCACGGAGATGGAATGTAAAAGCAGCAATGTTCTTCAATAAAGACTTTTGTAAATAAACTGGATTGGACTTAGGTCTCTTGTGAGCTGGGACCACGGGTGGCTCTGACAGTAAGTCCCCTCCCACAGAACGCAAAATTTTTTTTTGCAAAGCTCACCAACGGTAGCAGTCATGAGTGCGGAGGAACAGCTGCAAGCGCTGGGGAAGCAGGTTACCGAACTCACAGCTGCAGTCATTGCATCTCAAAAGAAGAATGACGAACTGGAGAAGCGCTGCCAGGACCTGCAAACAAGGTGGGAGCATGCAAGCAGGGCAGGGTTCCCGGGATCCAGATCGGAGGGAGTTGGACTTGGACGGCGGGGGGGCACCCTAGTCACCCACTTTGATGGGAACCTGAAGCACTACCCTAGTTTCAGGGCAGACGTCTTGTATGCACTGCATTTGCTTCGCAATGATTTTAAAGATGAGGAAGAGAAAGTGGGATTTATAATTTCGCATTTGCATGGGGAAGCCAGAGCTTGGTTGCGCAATTTGTGGCGCGAAGATGGCCCTGCCCGCCGAGACTCTGATGAATTTATTAAAGCGATGGATGCCTGTTTCCAGTCATCTGTGGACCTGGATATTGCGCGTAAAGAGATGCATGGGCTGCGGCAAGGCAAAGCCACAGTACGTCAGTATCATTCCAGATTCTTCGCATTATTAACTGTGTTAGGCTGGGAAAAGCACAGCAAACCAGTGAGAGATCTCTTCTGGGAAGGTCTTAGCGGCCCCATCAAGGATGAGCTTGCCAGGGGAGACAGACCCCAGACCCTAGAAGATGTGGTGCAAAGGGCTCTTGCGATAGGAGTAAGACACGAAGGACGCCCTTGGCACGATGGGGAAGGACCCCAGGCGCGTGCACCAGCAAGGACACCCCCTTTTATCCCCAGGGACTTTGGCCAGGCGCACCCCTCGCCCTTGGGGAGGCAGGGAGAAGAGCCGATGGAAATTGGTGGTGCTAGGGCTCAGACACCAGCCAGAGCCCCGGTTTCCGGTGCAGTAAAGGCGAAGCCTCCTAGAGGGACCAGGAAATGTTACATTTGTGACAGTGCACAGCATATGGCGAAAGAGTGCCCCCAGAGGCTCCAGAAGCACACTGCAGCTCTAGCAACAGTGGCAGCAGAAGTGATGCAAGGAGAGCAACCTCAGGGAAACGACAGTGCCTGGCTGGAAGCGGAGCTGCTGGGGCTCAGCCAGGCGGATCTGTAGAGCAGTCCCCAGCGCCTTTGCAACGCACAGACCCTTTACCACCCAAGCCAGCAGTGCAGCTCACTGCAACGCTTCAGTTGCCGAATGGAACCACCCTGGAAGTTCCCATCATGATCGATTCAGGGAGCAATGCGGATTTTGTGGGGATGCAATTTGTCAAGCAGCATCGCATAGCGCTTCTGCCCGCAACAACGCCTCTGAACGTAGTTACGGTGGATGGCAGGAAATTGCTAGGAGGGCAAGTTGTGCAACAGACGCCTCCCATGGTGATGCAGATTGGAAATCATCGAGAAGTCATTAGCTTCAATGTCACCCACCTGTCAGACACGCCCATAGTATTAGGCATGAGTTGGCTGGAGAGGCACAGTCCCGCTGTAGCGTGGTACCAGCGGCAGATCACCTTCTGCTCATCGTATTGTGCTCAACATTGCATCCAGTCCAACCAGGAGGAGGGGGCTGAGCAGCAGCTGCAATTTGGCATGGTGCAGGCAGTGCCTCGCAAGTACGAAGGATTCTTGGAGGTTTTCTGCGAGAAAGAAGCTGACAAGTTGCCGCCTCACAGGCCTTACGACTGTGCGATCGACCTGGCGCCGGGGGCGCAGCTGCCGACTGCAAAGCTGTATTCCATGTCTGAGGACGAGATGCGAGAGCTCAGAGAGTTCATAGAGCATAATTTGAAGCGTGGTTTCATCCGGGAATCCAAAGCAGTGGGGGGCAGTCCTGTTTTCTTTGTGAAGAAGAAAGACACGCCCCAAAAAAGACTCATTGTGGACTACCGGTTCATAAACAGACTGACTAAGCCCAAGGCCTTTCCCATGCCCAAGATTGACGACCTCCTAGCGACCGTTAGGAAGGGGAAGATCTTCACCAAGTTGGATTTGCGTGGAGCGTACAACCTCATCCGCATCCGGAAGGGCGATGAGTGGAAGACTGCCATGTTCACGCCTCTGGGCACGTATGAATACAGAGTTATGCCGTTTGGTCTCCAAAATGGCTCCCACGTTTTCCAAGCCTTTATGCATCACGTGCTGGCGGGACTCCTCTACAAGAAGTGTGTGTGTTTTCTCGACGACATCCTGATTTTCTCGGAATCGCCGGAAGCTCACGAGAAAGACGTAAAGGAGGTCCTGCAGAGACTGCGGGAGCACAGGCTCTACGCCAAGTTGGAGAAGTGCCAGTTTGATGTGACGGAGGTGGATTTCCTCGGCTACAAGCTGTCCGACGAGGGGCTGGCCATGGACAGCGTCAAGGTCCGAGCGGTGTTGGACTGGAAGAGCCCACGCAATCGGAAGGAAGTCCAGAGATTCATCGGGTTTGCCAATTTCTATCGCAAATTCATCAAAGGTTTTGCAAAGGAGACGGCAGCAATCACGGACACCCTCAGTTCCAAGAAGAAGAAGTTCGCTTGGACGGAACAGGCGGAGCGCTCTTTTTGGAAGCTTAAAAGCCTCTTCGCCTCCGAGGAGCAGCTGCTGCACGTGAATCCCGGCAGGCCCATGCGGGTAGAAACCGACGCGTCCGACAGAGCGGTTGGAGCCGTCCTTCTGCAAGAAGATCCGCAAGGGAATTGGAGACCTGGTGCCTTTTACTCCCGGAAGCTCAGCAAGACGGAGCAGAACTACACCATATGGGACAGGGAACTGTTGGCCATTCACGCAGCTTTCAAAGCGTGGCGACACTTCCTCATAGGAGCCGAGCACACAGTGCAGGTCCGCACGGATCACAAGAACTTAGAGTATTGGCGAACAGCGAAGCTGCAGAGCCAAAGACACATGCGCTGGGCAGAATTCTTCGCGGATTTCGACTTCAGAATAGAATACATCCCGGGGGATTCCAATGTTATAGCCGATGCGCTCTCCAGGAAACCACAATATCTTGAGGAGACGGCACCAATAGCAGCTAAGCACATTTTTGCACCGCAGGCGTGGGCATGCGCTGCCATAGCAGTCGACCTGGACGCGGTGCGACGCGCGTTGCAAGTGGATCAGTTTGCACAATCCAAGATGGAGGAGCTGCACAGGGGTTCACAGAGAGACGATGAGTTCCAGTTGCGAGACGGGCTCTTGACTCGCAAAGGTGCTCTCTACGTACCAAGCGACGAGCTCCGCGCAAAGGTTCTGCAGCAGTTGCACGACGCCCCCAGTGCGGGCCACTTCGGCAAGGAGAAGACAATAGAATTAGTGGCCAGGGACTTTTGGTGGCCCCAGATGCGGGGAGAGGTGGCGGATTACGTCGCCAGGTGTGACACCTGTCAGAGGTCCAAACCAGTACACCAGAAGCCAGCGGGATTGCTGGAACCGCTGGAGACGCCGCAGCAACCGTGGGAGAGGGTAGCCCTAGACTTTGTTACTGATCTGCCCAGCTCCAGGGGCAAGACGGCGGTACTGGTGGTTGTGGACCTGTTCACCAAGATGGCGCACTTCATTCCTTGTGCCAAGGTGGCGACGGCAGAACAGACCGCCAAACTCTTCGTCGACCACGTGTTCAGAGTGCATGGGCTGCCGCAGTCCATCCTGTCCGACAGGGGGCGCCAATTTGTTTCCAATTTTTGGCAGAAGCTTCTAGGTATCCTACACGTCAAGATCAACCTAGCGTCGGCGAGACATCCACAGACCAACGGCCAAGCAGAGAGGGTCAACGCGATCATGCAGCAGTACCTGAGATGTTACGCCAATCAGCGACCCGCAGCGTGGGTGGACTACCTGCCGATGGCTGAGTTTGCCTACAACAACACGAAGCACGCATCGACGGGGGTGACGCCGTTCTTCGCGAACAATGGCCGTCATCCCAGAACCTTTCCGACGCTCGTAGAAACGGGAGAGGGGGTGCCGCAAGAGGCCGACCAGTTCGCAGCAGAGTTGCAAGAGGTGCACGAGGAGCTGCGGAGACATTTGGAGCTGGCCAAACAAGCCTATAAGGTGCAGGCGGACAAACACAGAAGGGCGGGAGAAGACATCCAGGTGGGGGACTGGGTATGGTTAGCGGCCCAAGCGATGCCAGCCAAATCGTTAGCCAAGAAGAAGCTAGGACACAGGCAGCTAGGGCCATACCAGGTTGAGGCTAGGATCAATCCTGTAGCATTTCGCCTGGCCCTCCCAGAAGGATCCAGAGTGCACCCGGTCTTTCATAGGTCGGTCCTCACTCCCTACAAGGCCCCGCACAGGTTTCAGGAGTCAGAAACAGTACCAGACCCACGCAAAGAGTCACCCAAGAGGGGGGGGTCGCCTAGGGCCGAACCACTCAACGAGGTCACAGAGATCCTGGACTCAAGATGGGGGGCAGAGGGAGTTGAATACTTTCTCGCCAGAGAGGGCACCCCAGCCAGTGCCAATAGTTGGGTGCCGGGCTACGCGTTAGACGAACCCCTTTTGAAAGATGAGTTCCATGCACTTTTCCCACATAGACCCATGCCAGCTGAGTACTTTGATGACTGGCTCTTTACACCCACATTGTCAGATAGCACGTTCCGGGGCTTCTCTTCCACCGAGGACGGAACGGCAGAATCGAGCCCGCCCAGAGGATCGTGTTCGGGAGTGGACACACTACCCTCGGATTGGTGGGAGGAGCAACCAGAGGAGGACTGGCGTAAGAGGTGGGTGAAGTGGCCTTGGCGGGCAGCACCAGACGAAGTAGCAATGGAAGAGGAGACTGAGAATGCTTTGGGTGAAGAACCCGAGTTCGAACACACATACACAGAACTGCCAGCAGAGAACATTGACGTAGATGACCTGTATCCCGAATCTACCCCCGAAGAGCCGCAGCTCCCACAACCTGCACCCGACGGGCGGGAGGGGGGAAGGGGGGGCTTCGAGGGGGGGATGGATGTCAGGGTTTCAGGGAGAGAAGAGCAGATGAGGGAGGAGACAGAGAACGAGGGGGAAGAATCCCAGAGAGACGAGGAGGAGGATGACAATGAGCAAAGGTCGTCCATGAGTCTGTCCAGTGAGTCAGAGGACTCCCAAAAGGGAGCCCCCCTGGTCAGACCAAGGGGAGCCCAAGGGGGAAGCAGTCAGGAGCAGGGGAGCGAAGGGAGAGCCCCCAGTGGGAGTTGGAGATTGGGGCCGGTTTCTCCGCCGGAACGGAGTGAAGGGGGTGGAGTTACCAGTGTGTCAGAGGGAGCAGAGCAGGAAGCAGACAGGGGAAGGAGATCGGGGCAAGACGTTCTGCCGGAAGGGGCGGAGAGTAGCACCGGGAGCAGTGTAGCGGTCGAGAGGAAGGTCAGAAGCAACGTACGCGCGCCAAGTTCAAATGTGGAGGCGCGCGGAAGTGAGGAGAGCCCTGGGGAGGAGCCCGGCCCCAAAGCACGAAGGAGGGGGGAACAGGCGTCAGAGGATTCAGCCTCTGGTGAGTCCCGGCGGGAGGGAACCCAGGGGGGCAGAAAGACCCTGCGGAAGAGGAAGGAGAGGAAGAGGTGGTCCAGCACAAACCTCTTAAACTGGTGCAGGGGCGGCACTGATTCAGAGGGGACTTCAGCGGTCTGATGTCACAGACGTAGAGCCACGGAGATGGAATGTAAAAGCAGCAATGTTCTTCAATAAAGACTTTTGTAAATAAACTGGATTGGACTTAGGTCTCTTGTGAGCTGGGACTACGGGTGGCTCTGACACATGCCGTAAATTTCATACCGGTGGTCCACAACTTTTCCCAGTCAGCAAACATAATGTTATGACCAATGTCTTGTGCCCACTTAATCATGACCGATTTCACCGTTTCATCCTGCGTATTCCATTTCAGCAACAAGTTATACATTTTTGACAAATTCTTTGTATTGGATTCTAGCAGTTCTGTTTCCAATTTTGATTTTTCCACCTGGAAGCCAATTTTCCTGTCCATCTTATAAACTTCCATTATTTGATAATAATGAAGCCAGTCTCGCACCTTATCTTTTAGTTTCTCAAAACTCTGCAATTTCAATTTGTCCCCTTCTTGTTCCAAAATTTCCCAATATTTCGGCCATTTTGACTCCATATTTAGCTTTTTCACAGCCTTAGCCTCCATTAGCGACAACCACCTTGGAGTTTTATTTTCCAACAAATCTTTATATCTAATCCAAACATTATACAATGCTTTCCTGACCATATGATTTTTAAAGGCTTTATGTGCTTTAACCTTGTCATACCACAAATATGCATGCCACCCAAAGATATTGTTAAAACCTTCCAAGTCCAAAATGTCTGTGTTCTCAAGAAGCAGCCAGTCTTTCAACCAGCAGAATGCTGCTGATTCGTAATAAAGTTTAAAGTCCGGCAGGGCAAATCCCCCCCTATCTTTTGCATCAGTTAAAATCTTAAATTTTATTCTGGGCTTCTTGCCCTGCCAGACAAATCTAGAAATATCTTTCTGCCACTTCCTGAAACAATCCATTTTGTCCACAATTTGCAACGTTTGAAACAACAACAGCAACAGCAACAACAACAACAACAACAACAACAACAACAACAACAACAACAACAACAATAATAATAATAATAATGTATTATTTATACCCCGCCCATCTGGCTGAGTTTCCGCAGCCACTCTGGGTGGCTCCCAATCAGTGTTAAAAACAGTACAGCATTACATATTAAAAACTTCCCTGAACAGGGCTGCCTTAAGATGTCTTCTGACCTTAAGATGTCTTCTGACATCTTGGCAACATTCTTGGCAATACATTCATCTTTATAACTGCAATTCGGCCCAACAAGGAAAGCTTCAAATTTGACCAAATTTCTAAATCTTTTTTCACCTCCAACCAGCATTTTTCGTAATTATCTTTAAATAAATTCCCATTTTTTGCTGTCATATTGATACCTAAATATTTCACTTTCTTAACCACAGTCAAACCTGTTTCATTCCGGGTCTTGGGGGCCTTCCATTCCAGTACCGCCTGCACCTTGCTGGGGTCCATAGCTAGGCCCTTGTCTGACAACTTGTACCCCAGAAACTCGACCTCCCTTGTGTGAAATTGGCATTTTTCCAGCTTGACCCACAACTGGTGCTTCTGCAGTCTCTTTAGCACTTCCCTGACGTCTTTGACATGTTGCTTCTCATTGTCAGAATAGATTAAGACGTCGTCCAAGCAAGCTACGCAGTTTTTGTACAGCAGGGACCCCAACACGTGGTGCATGAAAGCTTGAAAGCAGGCGGAGCCCGACTGTAATCCGAAGGGCATAACTAAGTACTCAAAGGCTCCCAGTGGGGTGAACATGGTGGTTTTCCATTCGTCCCCCTCCCTCATCCTGATCAAATTGTATGCTCCCCTGAGGTCCAGCTTGGTAAAAATTTTCCCCTGCCTCACCCGTGTTAAAATATCGTCAATCCTGGGCATTGGGAAGGTCATGGGTTCTGATACAAGGTTCAAGGCCCTAAAATCTACGACTAATCTGGGCTGATTAATATCCTTTTTGTCCACAAAGAACACCGGACTGCCCCCCACTGCCCTTGATTCTCTTATGAAACCTCTTTTCAGGTTCTTGTCAATAAATTCCCGCAACTCCTGCATCTCCCTGTCCGACATGGCATACAGTTTACCCACTGGCAACTGAGCCCCTGGGAGTAGGTTGATTTGGCAGTCAAAGGGCCTATGGGGGGGGTAGTCTATCCGCCTCCTTCTCGCTGAAGACCTCCTGCAGGTCAGCATATTGGGGTGGCACCTTCCCTTTTGGCTCCACAGCCATTCCAGCCACCCTGGCCACTGTCATCCTTGGGGTTCCCCCCCCATTCAGTGTTCCAAGCAGTAAGCTGACCCAAAGGTGACTGACCGCTGATGCCATGCCACTACTGGATCATGCAGTGCCAGCCAGCTCATTCCCAGTATTATTGGGGGTCCTGACAGTGTGGCTACGTGAAAGGCAATGGTCTCTGTGTGCCTGGACACCCTCATTCTCATTGGTGGGGTCTGGTGCGTCACCTCCCCTCCCAGAAGTAACCTGCCGTCGATGGTTGTCACTTGCAAGGGAAAATCCAGAGGCAGCAGGTGGAGTTGGTGTTCCAGAGCGAAGCTCTTGCTGAAGAAATTGCAGGAACTGCCTGAATCCAGCAGCCCCTTCACTTTGACTGGGTGCCCATTTGGGAGTTCTAGCACCACTTCTATGGCTATGGCAGCCCTGGGAGGGTCTGGTTGGGGCACTTCTATTGGTTGTTGGCTTGGCTGCTGCCCCCGCTGATTGGCAGCCAAGCTTGGCTGTTTCCCTGGGCCTGATCCGTTTCCCCCTTCCCCTCACAGCCAGCAGCTCCCACCATCCCTTGCCAGGCCTTTCTTTGAGGGCAGACCCTGGCAAAATGTCCTGGCCGTTGGCAGAGGAAACACTTCTGGTGGGTTTTCCAATCCTTTCCCTCCCTCTTGCGCCCTTCAGTGGTGTTTGAAACCTCGCATGCGTGCGCGCCATCTATTTCCATTGGCTGAGCCAGCTGGGAAGGCTGCCTCTGTATTTCAGGAATGCGGTAGTCATGGTAACGTTCCCCTCTCCCTTCGCTCTTCTCCTGAGCCCGAGCTTCCTGTCTTGCTCCAATCGCAAGCACAGCCTTGGTCAGCTGGTCCATCGACTGCAGGCAGGGCGCGCGGGAAAGCTCATCCTTGACCGTTGGGGACAACCCCTCCTCAAACAACATCTGAATGGATTCAGCGTCCAGATCCCACCCAAGCCGGTGGATTAACATCGCAAAGCGCGACCAGTACTCTCTAACAGATTGGCTCCCCTGCTTGCACCCCATCAATTCCCGTCGAACCACATTTTGCTCCACTTCGCTTGAAAACATTGCATTCATTGCCTGAAAAAAATTCCTGATGTCTTTCAAGGTGGCATTTTGCGTTGCCATTAGGGGCCTCATCCATTCCCGCGCCCCATCCTCCAGATACCCCACAATGTAGGCCACCCTCTCCCCATCATCCGCAAAGTCATCATGCTGCAGTTCCAAAGCGTACTCTATTTCCGTTCGGAACGCGTTGTAGTCCTGGGGCTTCCCCCTAAACTTCTGCACCAGCCCCGGTACCTTCCTTGCGATGGGGGTGGGTCTGACCTTGGCATCCCGAGCCCTCCGTTCTTCCAGCCTCGCCGTCAGCAGAGCCACATGCTGTTCTTAATCTCGGTTCCTCGCCACCAGATTCTGCACTCCAGCTGCTTGCTCCGTGGCGCCGGCTTCTCCGGTTTGACTCATTATGCTCCCCTGTCTGTCGCTGCGCACAAGCAACTTCAGGGACTGAAGGATTGCTGTAATGGCTTTAGGGGTTGCTTGTGCGTAAGTTACCGTCTCTCTGGGCTAGGTTGCCTGGTTAAACCATTTCTTGCTGGACAGCCATCCACTCCGTGGCTGTTCAGTCGCTGGCAGAATCCGTCAGTGGGCGTTTCTTGAACCTCTTCCAGCAAAGAAGCTCTTTGACACCAAGTCGCCGCCTACTTTCCCTGTGCGGACATCTTCTGTGCAGGGTGGGTGTGGGCAGCGGAGGACCTGTGCTCTCCTCGCTGGTCTCCTGCGAAGAGTCCTGGAGCCTCCTCTCTGCTTCTCCCATCGGCCCCCCTCTATCCCTGGTGTAGCGCTGATTATCTTCCCCAGCCGGAGACCTGCCTCTCTCCCTGCTTGGCCCCTCTCCAGCATCGCTGTGGAGCCTCGCCTCCTCCGCTAGTTGCGATGGCAGTTCCCTGACACCTTTCCATATTCTGGAATGATTTCCAGCACTTTTGTAAGACTCTCTTTCGGATCCTCAGTTGTTATAATAAGATCATCCGCAAACGCCCTCAGTTTATAACTACTACTCCCCAGCTTTATCCCTTTAATATTTTTTTTCCTCTCTGATTTGTTTATTTAGAGTTTCCATTGTTAAGATAAATATTAAGGGAGAGAGCGGACAGCCCTGTCTTGTCCCCTTGTTAATTTCGCATTCCTGAGTTATTTTCCCATTTATTATAATTTTAGCTTTTTGTTTTGTATATATCGCTTTAATACCTTTACAATATTGATCTCCAAATTCCATCTGGAATTTCCAGGATATGTTGCCAAAGGCTTTCTCCGCGTCCACTGCCATTAAAACGGCTGGCTTATCTATTCTTAAATCCAGGTATTCCAGCAGATTTATAATATTTCTTGTATTACTCTGAATCTGTCTACCGGGGAGAAAGCCTGCTTGATCACTATGGATAATATTCTGGAGGATTCTTTTTATTCTTTCAGCTAAAATATATGCGGATAATTTATAATCATTATTCAGGAGCGATATGGGTCTAAAGTTAGTTATTGCTTGCTGATCTGTTCCCTGTTTCGGAATTAGCGTAATAAAACTTTATTTCCATGACTCAGGCATCTTGCCCTCTTTCAGAATGTTATTCATAATATTTTTGAGAGGTTCAGAGAGAACATCCTCTATTTTTTTATAATAAATGGCTGGGAGGCCATCCGACCCTGGTGTTGTTCCAGACTTAGATTTCTTAATGGCCCTTTGGATTTCAAACGCTGTAATGGGCGAGTTCAGGAGTTCTCTTTGTTCATTAGCTAATTTTGATAAGTTGTTTTGGTCTAGATATTCTTTTACCTCTTCTGTTGTTTCTCTTCCTTCTTTATAGACTTCTTTATAAAATTCTTTTTATAAAGAATCTTTTTTCAATTTCCTTAGGGTTACTTATTATTTTGTCCCCAATTTTGATTTTATTAATTATCCTTTCACACTCTTTTCTTTAGCTGCCAAGCCAGTAATTTGCCTGGCTTGTTAGCGAACTCAAAATTTCTGTTTCTTTTTTTTTTTAAGCATTTATTAATTTTCCAATAAAAACACCCAATTAACATATCAAATAAAATAAAATAAAAATAAAAAACTAAAATAAAAAGGTCCAATTGTCTCCCAAATTGTAATAATTTTGTTTTGACTTCCCATGGTCTGATTTTTTTTTTAAGCTATTTATTGAGATTTTACAAACAAAGAAAATTACAATATAAGAAAAGAAAAAGAAAAAAGAAAAAGAAAAAAGATACAAAAATACAAAAAAGGTACAAAATATGTAAAAAATAAAAACAAATAAAAACAAATCAATCTTTTCGTGTCTTATATTTCAATTACTCGTTTCCCGACCTCCTCACACCTCCCTTTTTTGTATTCCAGTTCACATAGTTAATTCAGCAAATCCTTTCCCTCTTTGTTTTTATCTTAATTATAAATCTTAACATCTTGAACATCATATTTTCATCTAATTATCAATCCTTTTTTGCAGATTCTTTTAACTTTGTTACTAAAACCATCTCATTTCAATCCTGCATCATTTTAACATTCATTAATTTTACAGTGTTTCTGCAGATAGTCTTTAACTTTCTTCCAATTTTCTTCCACCAACTCTTCTCCCTGGTCGCGGATTCTGCCAGTCATTTCCGCCAATTCCATATAGTCTATCACTTTCATCTGCCATTCTTCCAAGGTGGGTAGATCTTGTGTCTTCCAATATTTCGCGATGAGTATTCTTGCTGCTGTTGTAGCATACATAAAAAAAGTTCTGTCCTTCTTTGGCACCAATTGGCCGACCATGCCCAGGAGAAAGGCCTCTGGTTTCTTCAAGAAGGTATATTTAAATACCTTTTTCATTTCATTATAGATCATTTCCCAGAAAGCCTTAATCTTTGGGACGTCCACCAAAGGTGAAAGAATGTACCTTCATTTTCCTTACATTTCCAACACTTGTTATCGGGCAAGTGATATATTTTTGCAAGCTTGACTGGTGTCATGTACCACCTGTATATCATTTTCATAATATTCTCTCTTAGGGCATTACATGCCGTAAATTTCATACCTGTGGTCCACAACTGCTCCCAGTCAGCAAACATTATGTTATGTCCAACATCTTGTGCCCAGTTAATCATAGCAGATTTGACCATTTCATCCTGTGTATTCCATTTCAACAGCAAGTTATACATTCTTGATAGTATCTTAGTTTTGGGATCTAACAGTTCTGTTTCCAATTTTGATTTTTCCACCTGGAAACCAATTTTTTTGTCCAAGTTGTAAGCCTCCCTTATTTGATAATAATGAAGCCAGTCTCGCACTTTATCTTTTAGTTTCTCAAAACTCTGCAATTTCAATTTGTCACCTTCTTGTTCCAAAATCTCCCAATATTTTGGCCATTTGGCCTCCATGTTGAGCTTTTTCTGAGCCTTCGCTTCCATCGGCGATAACCACCTTAGGGTTTTATTTTCAAGTAAATCTTTATATCTTGTCCAGACATTAAACAATGCTCTTCTGACAATATGGTTTTTAAATGCTTTGTGAGCTTTAACCTTGTCATACCACAGATATGCATGCCACCCAAAAACATTGTTGAAACCTTCTAGATCCAAAATGTCTGTGTTCTCAAGAAGCAGCCATTCTTTCAACCAGTAAAATGCTGCTGATTCATAGTAAAGTTTAAGGTCTGGCAGGGCAAATCCACCTCTATCCTTTGCATCAGTTAATATTTTAAATTTTATTCTGGGCTTCTTGCCCTGCCAGACAAATCTAGAAATCTCTTTCTGCCACTTCTTGAAACAATCCATTTTGTCCAAAATTTGCAATGATTGAAATAAAAATAACATTCTTGGCAATACATTCATCTTTATAACAGCAATTCGACCAAACACGGAAAGCTTCAAATTTGACCATATTTCAAGATCCTTTTTCACTTCTGACCAACATTTCTCGTAATTATCTTTAAACAAATTTAGGTTCTTAGCAGTCATGTTCACCCCCAGGTATTTTACTTTCTTAACCAATGTTAATCCTCTCTCCTTCTGAAACCTCTCTTTCTCAATCGGTGTTAAATTTTTCTCAAGAACCTTAGTCTTTAACTTGTTCAACTTAAATCCTGCCACTTGACCAAATTCCTGAATCAATTCTAATACTCTTTTAGTACTAGATTCTGGCTCCACGGTCTGAATTTTGAAGCGCATTCAACATCATAGTCCTGCCTCTCATCATCCTCAATGTTATTCATAATTCCATGTCCGATTTTTCCCCTCCACATTTTGACTCTGGTTCTACGATCCTCATTCATGTCAGAAAACAGATACTTTTTTCCCCTATGGAGTACAGATTTGTCCGTATATTGTACTCCTTCAGCTGTTTTTTCATCGCACCGCTTCATTTAATTGCATCCAATTTCAAAGTTCTGTCCAGCTCTTTGAGAGTTGTTATTTTGGCAGCTCCCAGATCATTAATCTTTCCCGTCCAGGTGTTATCAAAGAAACAGAGAGAAATTTCCTTCTGTAACCTCCTTGTTGTTTTATCTTAAACAGACTGTTTGCAATGTAGCCATATTTCAGACAGTTAGCAACTGGCCTTTGGAATCCTCCCAGTCCCCCCTCCGGGCCCTAGAAGGGGGCTGCCAGACATCCATTTAGCCCTCTCTCTCGCTCGTAATAAAAAAATAAATCTTTTTGCAAACAGTTGTATATGTAATATACAATAAGTAATATTGGTTCCAGTCTTTATAACCAACCATCCGTTAGCTCCTGTTTCTCTTAATCAGGGAAGTATCTCAGATATTCAGTAACGACGTGGTGGGTAGGAGCCATTTTGTCCTTTGTCCTTTGTTTTCGTCTTTAACAGACATTTCCGGTCTTAGAAGAGAAGTGGCTGCGAGTAGATCCCAATTATATATGAAAGTCCATCTGAACTCACTTTTTGAAGAGCAATTTAAGTTCTTAATGAGGCTTGGCATGCATTATGGATTGTTGATGTTAAGGATAAAAGAATGTTTTTTTACATACCAAGCCCCTCCACATTCCAAACATCATGATGAGGATCTCTTTGAAGTTCAATCTTTTGCACCAGAGACTGTACATACTGCAGTTTTTTTCCAGCTTCTTCAATTCAGAGCGTGCCTGTTTGTTTTCCAAATCTTTATATTTTCCCAAACAGATGCATCCGACTATGGGGTGGCGTCGCAGGAGTGTCAGCCATCCCTAGCTCCGTGACCCAGTGCCCCTGCCGTCTGCCACATTGGCAATCTGGGGCAGACCGCGGGTCATTGAGACAGTCCTCCCCTGCCCTGGGGAGGCTGCCAGGGCTAATTACCCCCATATCAGCCCTGAATTATTAGAACGGCTGAGGTCCGATCTTGTGGCATCAGCCATTTTCCACCGCCAGAAACAGGAAGTCCCCCAAAATTTATCTGTTTCATTAATCTTAATTTCCATTCCATTTCTTCATTTATTATCATAGAATATTGTGATTGTAGTATTTTAATATTTCTCTTTATTTCCCCATTATCTGGTCTCTTATATAATTCGATTTCATTTTTCCTGATCTCTTCTACCACTTCTTGCTTCTTTTCTTTCTGTTTTCTTTGGATTGAGTTTTGCTGTATAAAAAATCCTCTAAGGACAGCTTTGCTGGCATCCCAAACGATCTTTAAGTCAGTCTCCTTATTCAAATTGAAATTGAAAAATTCTTTTAAAGTCTTTTTGGCTTTGTCTAATATTTTTTCATCTTTTAATAGCCTCTCATTTAACCTCCATCTAAATACTTTTTCCTTTTCCCCCTTCAGCCAGACAAATACTGCATTATCATCAGATAATGTTTTAGGTTGGATTTCAGTCTTAAATATTTTTGGGATTAAATCTTTTGATATCCAAATTGCGTCTATTCTTCCAGCTGTGTTATTAGGATATGAAAAGTATGTGAATTCTTTTTTAAATGGGTTTTGAGTTCTCCAAGCGTCATCTATATGCAACATTTCTGTTAACTGAAAGAAGGTTTCTGGTAATTTCATTTGTTTTCTTTTTGGGGTCTTTTTAGCTCTGTCCAGATCTGGGGCTACCATTCCATTCTGATCCCCTAGTAATATACCGTATTTTTCGCACCATAGGACGCACCGGACAATAGGATGCACCTTGTGTTAGAGGGGGGAGAACAAGAAAAAAAAATTCTCCCCCTCTCTGCCCAGCGCCCCTTCAGCGAAGCGGCAGGAGAGGGGGAGAATTTTCCCCTTCTTGTTTTCCTGCTCTAAAACAAGGTGCCGTTTAAGGTGCGTTCAGGCGGCTACCTTGGAAGCCTGGAAAGCGAGAGGAGTCGGTGCGCAATGACCCCTCTCGCTCTCCAGGCTTCAAGTTCCTTTCGACCTGCTCTTTGGGGCTGGTGGGGGGAAGCCCACCACCAGCCCCAAAGAGCAGGTCAGGGAGCAGCAGAAAGGTGCAGCGGAGAGGCTGCTGCCATAGTTGCGCGTCACTTCTCCAGCTGGGAGAGAGTAAGCGGGGCTTCTTTAGCCCCACACGGCTCTCCCGGCTGGAGAGGTGACACACGACTATAGAGGCTCCTGCCATAGCCGCGCGTCACCTCTCCAGCCGGGAGAGGGTCGCGGGGTGCTTCTTTAGCCCCGCGTGCGCTCTCCCGGCTGGAGAGGTGACGCGCGGCTATAGAGGCTCCTGCTATAGCCGCGCGTCACCTCTCCAGCCGGGAGAGGGTCGCGAGGCTATGCCGTCTTCGCTCCATAGGACGCACACACATTTCTCCTTCATTTTTGAAGGGGAAAAAGTGCGTCCTATAGAGCGAAAAATACGGTAATCCTTTCTCCCACATGCTCCAATAATTTCCCTTCTAAGGATTGATAAAACTCACTCTTCTCATTAGGAGCATAAATGCCAATAACTATTATCCTTTCTCCTTGTAAATTTATTTCTATCACTACAACTCTTCCTTGTGAATCTTTGAAGATCAATTTTGGTTCCAAATAGGATTTAGCATAAATTACAACTTTTCTTTTCTTTATTTTATTTGAAGATACAAAGTCCATTCCTAACTTTTTATTGGATAGCAATTCTTATATGTTGTTGCGCGACGTGAGTTTATGGTTCGAGGACCCGATCCCCGCGTAGTGGAATGAAAACGCAAGGACATGTGATATAAGGTTAATGGGCAAGAAAAGGCCACAACTTTATTGATTACAGCAAGTGAAAAGGTATTGGCTTAGGCATTGGATTACGTCAGCTGACTCCACCCCCTCAGAGAGGGGTGAGTCTAAAACAGAGGGGTTTATTCACCAGTAGGTGGAGCCTGTTGATGCTAATCCAACTATAAGCTCTCCCCTGATGTCACCGATGGTCGTTCCATGGCCTCCCACCACGCAGGCATCGGACAGAATACACGACTGCCGGATTCCTTTAACGGAATACCCAAAATTGAAGGCGCAGGCGATGGCCACACCTAGCCCTTTGACACACCACAACACATTATTCCAATGCCTAACCGCCACCTGAGCTCAAAAGGCTCGCCGCCAATACCCTCACAGCTGTAACCAATCCCTGATGCTGCTGCTGATGCTATTTAACCAAATGTCATTCCCTTGGTCTGAAAGATGAACCCCATCATTCCAGTACAAGGCCTGATCGCCAATCCGGATATGGTCGTGGGAAATGACTCGGCCATTCATAAAGTGCACCCAACGGGCTATTGCACGATTTAAGAGTTTCCTGGATTTTTCAATGGCCATACAGTTCTGCGCACCACGCCAAACAATTCTCTTCAGGAAGGAGGACCAGAACACCGTTGTTCCGGGACACAAGGCAGCAATCTCATCCAAATCTCTTTTATGTTCCATGACAAGTCCGCACTTCTTCTGTTAACAAGGTCATTTTCCCCTAATTGAAGGATAAGGATGTCGGGAGGGCCAAACATGGCGACTTTCTCCCTCAGCAATGGCACAAGCTCTTCCCAACGCATGCCTCGTCTCGAAAACCAGGAAACACGCACTCCAGGTGGCAACCCAAGATTAGGGGTGAGGCCGCAGCTAGCCAACACGGGCCCAATGGACCATACTGTGGCCGCAAATCCAAACACTTTTTTTGAGAACGGCTGAGAATAAAGGAAAGAGAAAGACGGGTAAATAGAGGTAATGCAGCGGAGCGCACACTAGCGAATGTAACCTTTATAAGCATCGGATTTCCACCGGCCCATTTCTTTAATCCTATCCGCCAGCAGACCCAAGCGCGCCACTGTTGTGGTGGCGCCAATCCTGAATGAGTGTGCAGCATAATCTTGGGAAGATAAACCACAGGCATCAATAGCTTTGCAGAGTACCCTTGTGAATTGGTGTCTCAACAAAGGTGACCCATCCTCGTGAACCAGGAGCGGGCCAGGACCGGGCAGTCTGAGGTAAAGGTACCATCTAGTGTCCTTGACTGGGCATGGGCCCCACTGCGCTGAAGCTGTAGGTTTTACAAGGGAACCCTTACCTGCCTGATCTGTTTTGGATTGACGTATCCGCATTGTCGTGCTAGCTTCGGACAACTGCACGTCCTCCATGAGGAGGCCGCGCGTTGACCCAGTTGCGTTAACATCAGCTACTACTTCACCGACCCTCAAGGCGCCAAAAAAGGTGATTGCATATGCAGCAAAAAAAAGGCGGGCCTCAAACTTGGTCCAGCAGATTGACCTAAGCTTTGTGCATATCTGAGAGAGCAGCCCGTAAGAAATTGGCTTAGCATATGCTGCGGAAAAGAGGCGGGCCTCAAACTTGGTCCAATAGATCGACTTAAGCTTTATGCGTATTTGAGAGAGCAGCCTGTAAGAAATTGGCTTATGGCCCTCAGCTCTAGGGGGTTGCAGTTTACCCCAACCTTCAATAGCTCTGCGGATCAGGAAGTCACTGCATGGGTCGGAGGAAAACATGGCTTTACAAAAGAAGCTGATGGCGGCTACATGTATCTTTAAAGTTTTGGGGGCCCGGCCTAAAGGAGGCTATAACATATGCTGCAGAGAACACCCAGGCCTCGAACTTGGACCCACAAATTGACCTAAGTTTCATACGGATTTGGGACAGCAGCTCGTAAGAAATAGGCTTGCGGCCTTTGTTACTTGGAGGCTGCAGTCAACTCCAACCTTCAATTGCCCTGCGGACCATGAAGTCACAGCACGAATCGGTGGAAAAACATGGGTCTACTAAAGAATGTGATAGCGGCTATAGTAAAGGTAAAGGTAAAGGTACCCCTGCCCGTACGGGCCAGTCTTGACAGACTCTGGGGTTGTGCACCCATCTCACTTAAGAGGCCAGGGGCCAGCGCTGTCCGGAGACACTTCCGGGTCACGTGGCCAGCGTGACATCGCTGCTCTGGCGAGCCAGAGCCGCACACGGAAACACCGTTTACCTTCCCGCTGGTAAGCGGTCCCTATTTATCTACTTGCACCCGGGGGTGCTTTCGAACTGCTAGGTTGGCAGGCGCTGGGACCGAGCAGCGGGAGCGCACCCCGCCGCAGGGATTCGAACCGCCGACCTTTCGATCGGCAAGTCCTAGGCGCTGAGGCTTTAACCCACAGCGCCACCTGTGTCCCGATAGCGGCTATGTGTACCCTCAAAGTTTTTGAGGCTCAACCTAGGCCATGAAGGTGTGTTAAGTACTGCAGAACATTTTCTGTGGAGGGTGTAACATTAGTGGAAAGGGGACTTCCAGGTTAGCGCCATCGGCGAATGGCGGAGTTCTGGGTCTTCCCGCCGCGGCGAAGGTGGGAACCCACTAGAAATCCCAGGTGGAGGAAGCCTGGGAACATGGGGTTCGGCAGGGCACCAGGAGCGCCTCCCCTACTCACGGGGAACCCCACTTTGGGGCTCCGGAGCGAAGTGGGGTGAGCAGCCGCGGTGCTGCGAACTGATTGCTACTTTCACGGAGGGAAGCCGCATAGCCATTGCCGGAGAGCGCTGACTTTTTCCTGTCGACAATTGGACTCTAAACAAGTACCCGTGAGTAAAAACGGAAAATTGGATCAAGAAACACCCTAATTTGGCACCAGAGCGGGAAGGTTCAAAACAGGAAGTCCGCCTTCCGCTTTTTGTAAATAGACTGAAGCAAAAACCTTGTAAGCTAATAGCCTGGAAAGTTGCTTGTAAAGGTCGAAATTTCCTTCATTTATAACCACTAAAACCCCCTTGGAAGCAGGAGAAAAGGGGGGGGGGAATTTGACTGTTTAAGCCTGCAGGAGAGGGAGTAAAGAAAAATAAGTTTCCACCGTCTCAAACCTGGGAACGGGGTGTCAGAGACAGAAATTGTTGGAGACGTCCATTGACTGTGAATGGAACATTTTGACAGATAGCTAAGAAAGAGAAACAAACTGATTCCAATGTTGCCTTTTGCATTCTAAAGAAACAAAATATTTGAAAATTGAAAGTAACTTTCTTTTGTTGGACATGCTTTAAAAAGATGGACACAAGGCATTGGAAGTAGAGGGAAAGATCCAGCCAATTAATAGACAACTAGAAGACCACAAGACGCAATTGTCCTTATTTGAACTTAAAGATAAACAGGCCAATCTAAGAATTAGAGAGGTCCCAGAAGTGGAAGGAGACAATTTGAGCGATTTTTTGACACAGTAATTTGAAGAATTCTGTGGCTTAGACCCAGATAAAGATTTCAAGAGAGTGACGGCCTTTAGATTTGGCAAGGGCGGTAAAGGAAAAAAGAACAAAGCAAGAGATTGTTTGATTACACTTAGATCTAAGGAAGAGAGAGACAATATTCTGAGTTTGCACTACAAGAAATCACTGGAGATAGAGAACTCCAGGATTGAGATTTATAGAGATATCCCGAAACAACTTTTGGACCTTAGGGCCAAATACGCAGACTTGGTGTACTTGCTAAGAAGAAATAGCATTATTTTCAGGTGGGAGTTTCCCCAGGGTTTGTCTTTTACCTATAAAGGGCGAAAGGTGAGAATCCGATCAGAGGAGGATAAAGAGAGATTTCTGAAAGACCACGAGGAACATCTACGAAAAGAGTCAGAGGAAGGAGAACCGAAGATACCAAAGCCTGCGGCTTTGGACACAGCAAAGTTGCCACTAAGTTTGGACAGTCTAGAGAAAGTGAGACCACCAACAGACCAAGAACAGTTACTGGGAGCAGTTGGAGGAACAGAATAATTATACAATGTCTCTACAGGTACTAAGCTTGAACATTAGAGGGCTGAACTCTCCTGATAAAAGGAAGAAAATTTTTCATTTGTTAAAAAAGGAGAAATTGGACTTGATTTGTTTGCAAGAAACCCATGTGACTAGAACACATAGAAAAGTTCTAATTAATAAAAGGTTAGGTCAATAATTTATTTCATCTGATAAGGTGAAAAAAAGAGGAGTTGTGATTTATGCAAAAGAAAGTTTGACACCTAAATTTGTTTTTAAAGATGACCAAGGAAGATTTGTGGCAATTGAGATACAATTTCAAGGAGAGAAGTTTTTGATAGTAGGGATATATGCACCAAATGAGGGGAAGTCAGAATTTTTTAAGAAACTGCATGAGACATTGTTGGACTTTATGGATCACAACATCATTATGCTCGGAGATATGAATGGAGTGGTTTCGACAAATATGGATAAATCAGAAAGACAAGTGGTAACTAAAGATGGAAGACTACCGAAAACTTTTTTTGAATTGACAGACAATATGGACTTGATTGACACTTGGAGAACTAAGAACCCCCTAGGTAAAGAGGGAACTTTCTTTTCTGAAGCCCAAAAGACTTGGACAAGAATTGACCAAATCTGGATCACTAGAGGACTGGCACCCAAGATTCGAAGGGTGGAAATCTGCCCAAAAACTTGCTCCGACCATAACCCTGTGAAAATGGAAATGAAAGTAACATCGACTGGCTCCTTTAGATGGAGGATGAATGACACCTTGTTCAGAGATGAGGAAATCATTAAGAAGGCCCAAAAAATTATGAGAGATTATTTCGAGATAAATTTGAAGACTTCTGTGGAAAAAAGAGTAATTTGGGACACTAGCAAGGCCGTAATGAGAGGATTTCTGATTCAACAAAACACAATAAAAAAGAGAATTCAAGAGGAGAAAAAAGAAAAGATCTTGGGAAAAATAAGAGAAGGAGAGAAGAAACTTAGACCTAAACCGAAGTCACAAGAGATTTTAAGAGAAATTAAGTTACATCAAGTACAATACATGAAAATGATAAATCAAGAGATTGAATGGAAGATTAAACAGATGAGACAAAAGACTTTTGATTCAGCGAATAAATGTGGGAAGTTGCTAGCATGGCAGTTGAAGAAGAGACAAAAATTAAATACTGTTACTAACCTTGAAGTTAACGGAAAGAATATACAGAATCCACAGGAGATAAGAGACTGTTTTCAGAGATATTTCAAAAAGCTGTATACACAAGGGCCACAGAACGAGATTGAAATTGATCAATTTTTGAAAACTAATGGATTACAAAAAATTACTCAAGAAAATAAATTGTTTTTGAACCACAAAATAACAGAACAAGAGGTGGAAGGTGCCATTCAGAATATGCAGTTGGGCAAATCTCCAGGGCCTGATGGACTAACCTCCAAATACTATAGAACTTTGAAAGACTATTTAATTCAACCACTAAGGGAGGTTTGCAATAAAATCATGGAGGGGGGAAAAGCGCCGGAGTCGTGGCAAGAAGCATACATCACACTTATACCGAAAAATGAGGCTCAGAAGACACAACTTAGGAACTACCGTCCCATATCCCTTTTAAATGTGGATTACAAAATTTTTGCAGATATTTTGGCCAAGAGATTGAAAAAAGTACTAGCTGAAATGATACATAAAGATCAGGCTGGCTTTCTCCCTGGTAGACACCTATCTGATAATATGAGGAATATAATCAATATTCTAGAAAAGTTACAAGTGAATATCAATACAGAAGCAGTCTTGATATTTGCAGATGCGGAGAAAGCCTTTGACAACATTTCTTGGAGTTTTATGAAGAAAAATCTTCAGGGGATGGGGGTAGGACAAAACTTTGAAAATGGTATAGGTGCGATTTATTCTGAGCAAAAGGCTAAATTGATAGTGAATAACGTGGTGACAGATGAGTTTAAGATTGAGAAAGGGACACGACAAGGCTGCCCAATTTCCCCATTACTTTTTATTTCAGTCCTGGAAGTTCTGCTTAATATGATAAGAAGGGACCACTTGATACAGGGTATTCAGGTCGGAGTTAAACATTACAAACTTAAAGCCTTTGCAGATGACCTCGTTTTGACATTACAGGAGCCAATAGATAGTACTAAGAGAGCAGTAGAATTGATCCAGGACTTTGGTCAGGTGGCAGGATTTAAGCTAAATAAGACAAAAACTAAGGTTTTGGGGGAAAATTGACCCCGATTGTAAGAGAAAGGTTTCAGAAGGAGACAGACTTAATATTGGTAAAGAAGGTAAAATACCTGGGGGTGAATATGACTTCTAAGAATGTTAATTTATTTAAAGATAAGTATGAAAAATGTTGGTCAGATGTGAAAAAAGATTTGGAAATTTGGACAAACCTGAAGCTTTCCTTGCTAGGCCGAATCGCTGTTATTAAGAATGAATGTATTGCCGAGAATGCTGTTTTTGTTTCAATCGCTGCAAATTATTGATAAGATGGATTGTTTTAAGAGGTGGCAAAGAGATATCTCCAGATTTGTCTGGCAGGGCAAAAAGTCCAGAATAAAATTTAAGATACTTACGGATACTAAAGATAGAGGGGGATTTGCCCTGCCAGATCTTAAACTTTACTATGAATCAGCAGCTTTTTGCTGGTTGAAGGAATGGCTACTTCTTGAAAACACAGACATCTTAGATCTTGAAGGTCATGATAATGTATTTGGATGGCATGCATATTTGTGGTATGGCAAGGTTAAAGAACATAAGGCGTTCAAAAACCATATTGTCAGGAAAGCACTGTTTAATGTATGGTCGAGATATAAAGATTTTTTGGAAAGTAAAACCCCAAGGTGGCTCTCACCTATGGAAGCGAAAGCTTTGAAAAAACTTAACATGGAGACAAAATGGTCAAAGTATTGGGAAATTTTGGAAGGGGAGGGTGATAAATTGAAACTGCAGAGTTATGAGAAGCTTAAAGATAAGGTGCGAGATTGGTTACATTATTTTCAAATAAGAGAGGTCTATAACCAAGACAAAAAAGTGGGCTTCCAGGTGGAAAAATCAAAGTTAGAGACAGAACTGTTAGAACCCAATGCTAGGATATTGTCAAGAATGTACAATCTGCTGTTGAAATGGAATACTGAGGAAGAAACGGTAAAATCTGCAATGATAAAATGGGCACAAGATATAGGATATAACATTATGTTTGCTGACTGGGAGAAGTTGTGGACCACCGGGATTAAATTTACGGCATGTAATGCCTTAAGAGAGAATATTATGAAAATGATGTACAGGTGGTACATGACCCCAGTCAAGCTTGCTAAAATCTATCATCTGCCCGATAACAAATGTTGGAAATGTAAAGAAAATGAAGGTACATTCTTTCACCTTTGGTGGACGTGCCCAAGGATTAAGGCTTTCTGGGAAATGATATATAATGAATTGAAGAAAGTACTTAGGTACACTTTCCCTAAGAAACCAGAGGCCTTTCTCCTGGGCATAGTCGGCCAATCGGTGGTAAAGAAGGATAGAACTTTCTTTATGTACGCTACAGCAGCAGCAAGAATACTCATCGCAAAGCATTGGAAAACACAAGACCTACCCACTCTGGAAGAATGGCAGATGCAAGTAATGGAGTACAAGGAGATGGCGGAAATGACTGGCAGAATCCGAGATCAGGGAGAAGAGTCGGTGGAAGAAGATTGGAAGAAATTTAAAATTTATTTACAGAAATATTGTAAAATTTTTGAATGTGAATGACGTTGGAATGAAACGAAGTGGCTCTAGCAATATGATTAGAAGTTACAATAAGTGAGGAAAATAACCAAGGGTAAAATAAGAGGGTATGAATTTGCTGAACAAACCTATAAATGGAATACAAAAAAGGGAGGTGTGAGGAAGTCATGAAAATAAGTTAATGAATGGTACAATATTTGAAAGAGGGGTTTTTTCTTTTTAATTTTGCTTTTTAAATTTTGTTTTTTGTTTTTTGTATGTTTCTGTGTTTTTGTTTTTAAACTTCTATTTGTAAAATCTTAATAAATATTATTTTAAAAAAATAAAAAAATAAAAAGATGGACACAAATAGAAATTGTCTCCTCTAGAGGGAGCTTGTCAAATTGTTGCTGCAGTTTACTTGGAGACTTTACAGCTGCGAGATTAAGATCGTGGGACCAGTCTTTTGACCTTGAATAAAAATGTGTTGGGAGGAAGTTTTGGTGCTTGCTTTTTGTAAAACAAATGCTTTGCTGGAGCAGTTGCATGAGAAGATGGATTTGATGAATGAGAAGTTGGATTTGATGACTGTTGTAGTCAGTGAATGTGGACAAACAGGGAATACTGACACAGAAATCATACAGGGACCAACTCAGGAAACTGGTACGACTGGGCAAGTGCAAGGGCAGATGATAATGGAGGAGGTTGCAGTTGCACCTCAAGCAATACAAATGGAGAGATCCGAGGCCTTGCAGGAGCATAAGCCGCTGTTTTGGAAGATTGAATTTGGAGTAGACCAGGGGGAGCCTGGAGCTGAGGAGGCTCTTAACTTTGGAGGGACTTTGAAATATGCTGTTAAATATTTTTTGGATTATATTGATGACTGTGGGGAGTGGGACTGTGGGAAATGAGGGGAGATGGAGATAATTATGGGCTGGAATCCCCCAGAGACCTACTCCTCAATGAGAAAGGAAAGAAATCAAGAAAGAGACCAACAAAAGACAAGGAAAAGTGCAAGTATAAACAAGAAGAAGAAGATCTGCAGAAGGGGCATGGAAGAGATTTAAGAGCCTTGGACATAAGATTACCAGGTTGATGGACTAGATGGAATGGACAGTAAGGACTGACATAACCCGAGATCAGGAAGAAGGGACGTTGGATGAAAGTTGGAAGAAAGTCTATAAAGAAAAACTTTTATTTTGGGAATTAGTGTAAAATTAATGAATATTAGGGAAAATGTTGGAATGAAACTGTCTGGCTTTAGTAGAAATGATATAAGGAGTTATGTATAAATAGGCATTAAGTTTTAAGTTTTAAGGTATTTTACGGTAAGATAAGGTTAAATAAAGTAAGGCAAATTGATTAACAGAATATGGTGAAAGATGGAAAGGATTTGCTGAGTTAATTAATAGGTTAGACTGTCAAGATAAATTATTCAATAAAAATTGAAAAAGATGGAAAGAATTTGCTGAAATAACTAATTAAGCTAGAATACAAAAAGGGAGGTGTGAGGAGGTCAAGGAAACAAGCAAATGAAAGATAAAGATATGTAATATGGGATTTGTATTTTGCTTTTTTTCTTTGTTGTTGTGTTGTTGTATTGGTTTTTATGGTTTTTTTCTCCTTCTTTTTTTCCCTTCTCTTTTTTGTAATCTTGAAACTCTTAATAAATATCATTTTAAAAAAAACATTAGTGGAAAGGGAGGATACTTTGGACCTGAAACCCATGAATTCACACCAGACCTTCTTATATGATCTAAGCGTAGAGGATGCGACAGATGCTAATACTCCCTTAATCACTTCACGTCTCCAAGGTTCCACAGGTGCTCCGAAACGGGTTTGGCAGTGGCTGAGCCCTGGGAGCTAATGCTCGGAAGCGAGGCACCGAAGGACGAATGATCGGAGTAGGCACGACACCCTCTCAGAACACGATGACTGCTTAGCCAGTATGTTGACCACCGCCTGGTTATCAGTTCTGAAGCACACCCGGCGATTCTGGAACTCCTCAGTCCAAATGTGAACAGCCACAACTAAGGGAAAAAAACTCCAGAAAAGTGAGATCCCGCGTGATAGCCTCGCCTTGCTGCTCTGCTGGCCATTGTTGAGCACACCAGCGTCCCCTAAAGAATAAACTGAAGCCCAAGGACCCAGCGGCATCAGAGTGAACCTGGAAATCTGAGGACAGGTTGAGGATTTCCTGCCATAAGTAGACTCCATTGTAGCATTCCAGAAACGTGATCCAGATCTCAAGGTCTGTCTTAACCGATTTTGGGAGTCTTACCCTGTGGTGCGGTTTGTTTGTTTGTTTGTTATTTTATTTTATTTTTTTAAGGTTAGGTATGCACACAGGGCCCCAAGACTCATTTTGTATCATGACTTTTAAACTTCTGATTTGTTTCTGAGTCACTTGGTGCTCTCTGTGCTGAATCTGAAGGGGGATAGCACACAGACTAACTGAATGTGGATGTTCATTATGCACTGTATCATAGTATAGTACAGTGATTATAAAAATATCTGCTTGAGTATACGTTTTCATCATGTGTAAAACTCATAAGGAATAAACAAATAGTTCTATATTGTGATCAAGTAACTCCTAGAACAAAATTGTAAGTTTTAGCTTCAGAAAACCAGTTGCTTCTAGCCAACATCCTGTTGCCAATGTAGCTAAAATTTTAGCATTTTTGATTGTTAGTTGATAACAAGATTGTTAGTATGAGAAGAGATTGGTGGGATGCTCTCCTAAAGATTTCCAAAACTGTTGTACTACAGACACAGCCAGGACATTCCAGACACAGCCAGGGCATTCCAGAACAATTCTATCTGATACTGTAAATGTCAGGTTTCAGTTTCACTCTAGCTAGAAAGAACTGCTACATATGCAACATGTTCTAGAAGATTGCCAAAGGTGAGCTCTTGGCCAAAGTGTTATCCACTTCAGTGAAGTGTTATTTCTCACAAAACTAGCAATTTGTTTACTAACTATACATGTTCCCTAATATGGTTAAAGCATTGAAATTATGTGATTCCGACTGTTGGGCTTAAAGGCTTACTAGATTCTAGGACTAAGGACTAAATCATTATTGTGCAATTTTGCCCACAGCTGCCCTGCTCATTGGGAGAACAGGAAATGGATCTGGAACACTTCAAAGCAGTACCATTGCTCCCATGTGTCTTCCTGTTTGGGCTGTCATTTTGTTAAAGCTGTGGTCTTGCTCTTGTAGTTGATCTGGGAGAAAAAGGCAGGTTCCCCAGGAAAAAATAATTCCTGTATGAGGTGTTATGGAATGATACATTTGGTTGCCTAATAATCTCAAAAGGGGGGTGGGTCTGGGAAGGAGTGCCTCTCTCCTGGAGACCAAGCAGGGGCTAAGTGGTGGCCCTGTTGGGTTCATCCCAATTAGCTGTATGCCATAGTGTGACTCCAGAGGCGGAGATAGCTGCTCTGGCACCCGGAGTGGCACACATGGTGTGCACCCAGGGGTGGGGCTAGCTACCCATGGGGCGAGGCGAGTGTCCTTTCCCTTACTGACTTCTGATTAGGAGAGTCCTTTGTGGTTAAGGAGCCAACTACTGGGATTCTGAAACTCTCTGAGAAACCCTTCCAAAGATAGGATGCTGCACTTCCGTCCGGATGGATAAACAAGAGGTTGCGGAGAGGAGAAACCTGAATTGGAGAAAATGCTAGACCCAGAAGGACTTTATCGATGGTTCCCTGCTGCGGGGGCTCGTCTGGAACTAGAGTGGTGGAAGCCCCGCCCTCCCTGAAAGGGCTGGGTGAGCCCCTGCACATCTCTCACACTTGTGCGGGTACTTACAAGACTGCCTTTGGCATTGCCCTTTATTGAATTACCAGCACACCTTACATTTTAAATCCTTTCTAAGGTCCAGCTTTCCAGTGCGATACACCTCTGATGGCTTCTTCTCGACATACGGGCTAACTGCCAGATGCTAATAGCAGCGGCCTCCCCAGAAAGGACGTAAGCCGTTCTGACTCATCATCACCGGCTGATGGGGTGCCTGATTCTGGAAGCTGGACCCAGGGCTGCTTATTCTGCAAAGAACTAGAAGAACTGGAAGCAACCGGGTTATTGATACGGGCCGGCAGCCTCCACGCAGGCGCCCCTATGCGGTTCTGAAAGTCGCCGAGCAAGCCTAAGACCTAGTTTGTGTCAGTGTATGGAAACATCACCACTGCAGACAGCCAGTTTGTTGACATCACATGATGCGCTTATCTCTGGGAAAGAAGAATTTCCCAGGACGTTCACAGGCTGGATAAGTCATTGTGAAGAGTGTAACTTGAAGCCTTCTGACTGCGCATGTTCAGGAAGTTTGTCAGACTTGCTGGAAGAACTGAACTGAAAGGATGTGTTTTTCTCTAGTGTTGTAATGTCAGAAATAAACATCATGTAAATAGATTTCTGACTTATTTTTCTTTCCCCTGCGGAAGCAGGAGGGAGGGGTTGTGCATTTTACCCACTCTTGGGAAAATGTCGCCTATCAAAATCTCCCTGGTCTGTCTGGATATCAGCCAGAGGAGGTTACCGCTAAGCAAGCTCCTAGGACAGTGAGAGGGGCCAGCCTCTATGGAGGCGGCTTGCAAACCAACAGTTTGCACAGCCGCCGTTCCTGTCTGAGGGCTTGGGCCTGCACCTGGGTAGTTTAAAGGCTGGCCACTGGTTTGCGAAACAAGGAAGTAAGAAACGCAAGGCAAATAGAACTAAAGAATAGCTAAGAGAAAGCGCTGTTCATAGTCAACAATGAATGATCTGAAGGCATTGAGGAAATGCGAAATGGGTTTGGGTTTATTATTACGACGGTTGCCAGCTGCAGTGTGTGCTGGTACTGCACCCGTGCGCTTCCTCTTGGGCGCCATGAGCTGCTCTGTGCACTAGTAAAATGCGCCTACTATTTATTTCATCACTAATTATTTTATTTTATTTTAAATTTAATTTTCATTTATTTATTTATTTATATTTTTAATATTAATTATTATTATTATTATTATTATTATTATTATTATTATTATTATTATTATATATATTATTATTATTATTTATAATTATATTATATATTATATATTATTATTATTTATAATTATATTATATATTATATATTATTATTATTTATAATTATAATTATTTTTATTATTAATTATTTATTTTTCAGATTTATTTTATTATTTTATTTTATTATTGTTGTTGTTATTTTTAATTAGTATTAATATCACCAATCAATTAATTAAATGTTAGTATACAATTATTGTGCATGAATAAAGTTCGGAGCATGGTTGATGAATTAATTATTAATCGATAGTATCTCAATTAATAGCCAGTGGATTTATAGCTATGAGTAGGAATTACTATTATCAATTGCTCCGCGTAACTGCTGACAAAATGAACAAGCTATACGTCACTTAAGCTATACGTCTCCCACTCCCAGATGAAACTGCTCCCATCTGTGAAATATTCCACTTCAGGATATTTTATAGACTGATCCTGTAAATCTGGACAGCTGGAATACACCTCATCCATTACTTGAAGGCAATCATGGGGTTCATAGTCCGCTGGCTTGGGGAGGGGTAATAAGGTGGCAGGGTTCAGGGTGTTTACAACTTGCAAATGAACTTGTGGATTTCTGCACAAAAGCCCTTGATATCTGGCCATGAGATCATTGGAAAGCCAGTAACTTCCTTTGTATTCCATCAGAGTTAAAACAGCATGAGGCACATTCACATAAATCTCCTGTCCAAATGTGAATTTAAATGCCTTCTTGACCAATAGAGCCGTGGCAGCTACTGCTCGCAAACAAGGGGGCCATCCTTTAGCTACTGAGTCCAACTGTTCTGACAGATAAGCCACAGGTCGCTTCCAGCTGCCCATCCTTCGGGTTAAAACACCCGCTGCAACCCCCCTCAGTTCATGCACATAAAGCTGAAATGATTTGTTTGGGTTAGGCAATCCAAGGGCTGGTGCCTGCATCAGTTTGGATTTTAATGCATTAAAGGCTTCCCTCTGCTCAGCGTGCCATTCAAAATGAGCATTCTCCCTTCCCTTTGTGCTTTCATAAAGAGGCTTTGCCAAATTGCTAAAATCTGGAATCCAAATGCGGCAAAAGCCTGCTGTTCCCAGAAATCCACAAAGCTGCCTGCAGCTAGTGGGTTATTTAATGAAATAGCTTCCTTTCTCTCAGATCCCAGTGCCCTCTGCTGGTGGGAAATGTCAAAGCCCAGATATTTTACAGTCTCTTGGCAAATATGAGCCTTTTTTCGGGATACCTTGCATCCAGCCTCCCAGAGGAGGTGCAGCAAGTCTTCCATGGCTTTTTTTACAGGTCTGATAACTATCACAGGCCAAAATCACATCATCAATGTACTGCAGAATCACTTTCTTCCCAGGTACTGATGGGAATTTAGCTAAATCCTGAGCTAGGGCTGTTCCAAAAAGTGTTGGGGAATTTTTGAACCCTTGTGGTAAACGTGTCCAGGTTAACTGGCCTTTAGTTCCATTGTAGGGATCTTCCCATTGAAATGCAAAGATTGGTTGGCTCTGAGGTGCTACACGACAACAGAAAAAAAGCATCTTTTAAATCCAACACTGTAAACACAGTTGCCTCTGATGGAATAAATCCTAGAATATTACAGGGATTAGGCACATTTGGGTGTAATGTCTCTATGGCATCATTAATTCTCCTCAAATCTTGCATAGGACGGTACTGGTCTGAATGGGGTTTGCGTACAGGGAAAAGTGGAGAATTCCAACACGACTGGCATCTTATCAATAGTCCATATTTCAAGAATTTGTCTATGTGCACCTGAATTCCCTCTGCCGCTTGTCGTGGAATAGGGTATTGCCGAACTGCTATTGGCCTTGCCCCAGGTTTTAGGGTTACTATAATTGGTGCAATATTTTTTGCCATGCCAGGTGGATTGTCCTCTGCCCATACTCCAGGTGGGGCTCGCAGAATTTTTTGAATTTGTGGCATGAATTCCCTCTGGGGGTCCTTGTCTGACAGGGCCATCAACATCTGCCAAGCCTGTTCCTGAGGCACAGCCACTGTTATAATCCCTGTAGCTTTTGGGGGTAATTTCATTTCAGCCCCTTTTGGTGTGAAAGTAATTTGGGCTTGAATTTTAGATAGAAAGTCACGTCCCAAAAGGGGAATGGGGCATTCTGGCACATAAAGGAATTGATGTGCGAGGGTTTTTCCTCCAATCTGGCATTCTTGAGGTTGCAAAAACGGTTTGAGAATCCTATTGCCAGTGGCCCCCACAATTGTTACTGCTTGGTTACTTTTTGCTTTTAGGGGTTTTGTAAGCACTGAGTACTGGGCGCCCGTGTCCACTATGAAATTAATTAAGCGGCTCCCTAATTTGACTGAGATCATGGGCTCACTGGAGCCTAAGGGGAGGGTTGAGCCTGGTCTGTCCTATGAATTTTCATTCTCATATTCCTCAAGCTGCGCCAATCCAACAAAATCTTGGCTACTTCCTCTGTTCCTTGCATATTTTCCTCCTTGTATCCTTCCACGCTGCTGTCCCCATCCTCTTCCTCTCTGTTCCCCAAATCCTTCCTGCTGTCTCTCTTTTCTCCATGCTTCAGGGCATTCCTGTTTCCAATGACCTTCCTTTCTGCAAATGGCACACTGATTTCTTCCCAGCGGCTGCCCTCTGCCTCTTCCCCGTCCCCAGCTGGAACCTCTTCCCTGGGAACCTGCATCGAACGCTGAGCCTTGGCTGATAGCAGCAGCCAAAAAAACGGCTTTTTGCTTCAATTCCCGAACTCTCTCCTTTTTAATTTCTGCATCCCGGTTCACAAACACCTGCTGAGCAATTGTTAAGAGCTGTTCTAGATTTTGCCCTTTGAACCCCTCCTATTTTTGCATTCCCCCCCCCAAATATCGGGGGCGCTTTGAGCCACAAAGGCTGCATTGACCATTTGCCTGTTTGCTGGGGCTTCTGGATCAAAAGGGGTATAAATCCTGTATGCTTCCATTAAGCGTTCAAGGAATTCAGAGGGCGATTCATCAGGTTTCTGAATCACTTCTGTCAGGGAACTGCCATCGGAACGAGAGGAGGAGGCGAGGCTCCACGACGATGCTAGAGAGGGGCCAAGTAGGGAGAGAGGCAGGTCTCCTGTTGGGGAAGAAAATCAGCGCAACACCAGGGATGGAGGGGGGCCAATGGGGGAAGCAGAGAGCAGGCTCAGAGACTCTTCACTGGACACCAGCGGGGAGAGCACAGGTCCGCCGCTACCCACGCCCTCCCTGCGCAGAAGACTTCCGCGCAGGGAGAGTAGGAGGAGACTGGGCGTCAAACAGTTTTTATGTTGGAAAAGGTTGAAGAAACACCCACTGTCGGATTCTGCCAGCGACTGAACAGCCACGAAGTGAGGGGCTGTCCAGACAGGAAAGGTTTAACCAGGCCACCTAGCCAGGAGTGGCGGCAACTTACGCATGAGCAACCCCATATAACCATTACAGCAATCCAACAGTCCCTGAAGTTGCTTGTGCACAGCGACAGGCAGGCAGCACCATGAGCCAAACCGGGGGAGCAGGCGCCACGGAGCAGGCAGCTGGAGTGCAAAATCTGGTGGAGAGGAACCGAGATTTGGAACAGCATGTAGCTCTGCTGACGGCGCGGCTAGAAGAAAGGCGGGCGCAGGATGCACAGGTCAGACCCACCCCCGTTGCAAGGAAGGTACCGGGACTGGTACATAAGTTTGGGGGGGAGCCCCAAGACTATAACGCGTTCCGGACGGAAATAGAGTACGCTTTGGAACTGCAGCATAATGACTTTGCTGATGATGGGGAGGGGGTCGCATATGTTATTGGGCATCTACAGGATGGCGCCCGGGAAGGGGTCAGGCCCCTAATGGCGACGCAAAATGCTGCCTTGAAGGACCTTAGGAATTTTTTTGGCGCGATGGATGCAATGTACTCCAGTCAAGGGGAGCAAAATGTGACTCGCCGGGAACTGATGGGGTGCAAGCAGGGGAGCCAATCAGTTAGAGAGTACTGGTCGAGTTTTGCGATGTTGATCCACCGGCTCGGGTGGGATCTGGACTTGGAGCCCATTCAAATGTTGTTTGAGGAGGGGTTGTCCCCAACGGTGAAGGACGAGCTTTCCCGTGCGCCCCGCCCGCAGTCGATGGATCAGCTGACCAAGGCTGTGCTTGCAATTGGAGTATGCCAGGAGGCGCGGGCGGAGGAGAAGCGCGGAGGGAGAGGGGAACGTTGCCATGACTAACGCATTCCTGAAATGCCGAGGCAGTCTCCCTAGCCGGCTGAGCCAATGGAGATAGATGGAGCGCGCGCGCGCGCAGTTTCAAACTCCGGTG
Organism: Podarcis melisellensis; assembly: GCF_964234715.1. Classification (NCBI taxonomy): domain Eukaryota; kingdom Metazoa; phylum Chordata; class Lepidosauria; order Squamata; family Lacertidae; genus Podarcis; species Podarcis melisellensis. The sequence continues at coordinate 12,559,000 of NC_138535.1, forward strand.
AAGGTCGCAAGAAGGAGGGAAAGGATTGGAAAACCACCAAGAAGTGCTTCCTCTGCCAACGGCCAGGACATTTTGCCAGGGTCTGCCCTCAAAGAAAGTCATGGCAAGGAATGGTGGGAGCCGCTGGTGGTGGGGAGGAGGAGGAAAATGGGCAGGCGCAGGGAAACGCCAGCGCTTGGATGCCGATCAGCGGGCACAGCAGCCAGGCCAGCAACTAATAGAAGTGCCCCAGCCAACCCCCCCCCCAAGGCAGCTATAGCCATAGAAGTGGTGCTAGAACTCCCGAATGGGCACCCAGTCAAGGTGAAGGCGCTGCTGGATTCAGGCAGCTCCTGCAATTTCTTTATCAAGGACTTCACTCTGGCGCACCAACTCCACCTGCTGCCCCTGGATTTCCCCTTGCAAGTGACCACCATCGATGGCAGAGAACTTCTGGGAGGGGAAGTGACGCACCAGACCCCGCCAATGAGAATGAGGGTTTCCGGGCACACGGAGACCATTGCCTTTCATGTAGGCACACTGGCAGGACCCCCAATAATACTGGGAATGAGCTGGCTGGCACTGCATGATCCAGTAGTGGCATGGCATCAGCGGACAGTCACCTTCGGGTCAGCTTACTGCTTGGAACACTGCATGGAGGGGGGGAACCCCAAGGATGACAGTGGCCAGGGTGGCGGGAATGGCGGTGGAGCCAAAAGGGAAGGTGCCACCCCAATATGCTGACCTGCAGGAGGTCTTCAGCGAGAAGGAGGCGGATAGACTACCCCCCCATAGGCCCTTTGACTGCCAAATCAACCTACTCCCAGGGGCTCAGCTGCCAGTGGGTAAACTGTATGCCATGTCCGATAGGGAGATGCAGGAGTTGCGGGAATTTATTGACAAGAACCTGAAAAGAGGTTTCATATGAGAATCAAAGGCGGTGGGGGGCAGTCCGGTGTTCTTTGTGGACAAAAAGGATACTAATCAGCCCAGATTAGTCATAGATTTTAGGGCCCTAAACCAGGTATCAGAACCCATGACCTTCCCAATGCCCAGGATTGACGACATTTTAACACGGGTGAGGCAGGGGAAAATTTTTACCAAGTTGGACCTCAGGGGGGCATACAATTTGATCAGGATGAGGGAGGGGGACGAATGGAAAACCACCATGTTCACCCCCCTAGGAGCCTTCGAATACTTAGTTATGCCCTTCGGATTACAGTCGGGCTCCGCCTGCTTTCAAGCTTTCATGCACCACGTGTTGGGGTCCCTGCTGTACAAAAACTGCGTAGCCTGCTTGGACGACGTCTTAATCTATTCTGACAATGAGAAGCAACATGTCAAAGACGTCAGGGAAGTGCTAAAGAGACTGCAGAAGCACCAGTTGTGGGTCAAGCTGGAAAAATGCCAATTTCACACAAGGGAGGTCGAGGTTCTGGGGTACAAGTTGTCAGACAAGGGCCTAGCTATGGACCCCAGCAAGGTGCAGGCGGTACTGGAATGGAAGGCCCCCAAGACCCGGAAGGATGTGCAGAGGTTCCTAGGGTTCAGCAATTTCTACAGGAAGTTCATCAGGAACTTCGCTCATTTAACAGCACCCATCACAGACTGTCTCAGCAGCAAAAAGAAGTTTGTCTAGACGGAAGGGGCCCAGCAATCCTTTGAAAGCCTGAATAAAGTGTTCGCGTCGGAAGAGCAGCTCCTGCACGTGGATCTGGAGAAGCCCATGAGGCTAGAGACCGACGTGTCAGACCGGGCCATAGGAGCCGTACTTTTGCAGCCAGGAACCCAGCAAGACTGGAGGCCGTGCGCCTTTTTCTCGAGGAAGCTGAACAAGTCGGAGCAGAACTACACGGAGTATGACGCAAACTGCTAGCTATCTATGCAGCGTTTCACCGATGGAGACATCTGTTAATAGGGGCGCGGCACAAGATCCAGGTTTGCACGGATCACAAGAACTTGGAGTACTGGAGGACTGTGCGAGTACTCAACCAGAGACAGATTCGATGGGCACAAGAGTTCTCCAAGTTTTCCTTCGAGATCCGGTATGTGCCGGGAGTGGAGAATGTTAGAGCCGATGCTCTCTCCCGTAAGCCAGAGTACATGGAAGGAGAGGGACCACCGGAAGCCCGACACGTGTTCCCCGAGGACAAATGGGTGTGTGGGGGAGTGTTGGTTGGGAAACGAGAACTAGCCGGTCTCACCAGGGACGACGAGTTCGCCCAAACTAAAATCAGGGAACTACAGGAAGGAAGGGAAAACCAGGGAGAATTTGAGGAAAAGGAAGGGGTACTGTACTATAAGGGAGCGCTGTACGTACCGGGGGAGACATTGAGGGGAAGGGTACTCAAACAACTCCACGACAACCCAACAGCAGGGCACTTTGGTCAGCACAAGACCATGCTGCTTGTCACCAGGCAGTTCTGGTGGCCAAGGGTAAGGGAAGATGTACGGGAGTATGTACGGGGGTGCAACCTCTGCCAGAGGGCAAAGGGGGAGAGGGCGGCCCCTGCAGGGTTACTGGAACCCTTACCCACGCCGGGAAGACCCTGGGAGGTGGTGTCCATAGATTTTATGACTGATTTGCCCAAATCAAGAGGGAAGACAGCAGTCATGGTAGTAGTTGACCTACTGACAAAAATGTGCCATTTCATAGCTTGCTCGCATGCGGTGACGGCAGAGGAAACGGCCAGATTGTTTGTGGATCACATATTCAGGTTGCATGGGGCTCCCTCGAGGGTCATCTCAGATCGCGGGAAACAATTTACTTCAAGGTTCTGGAGGAAGCTCATGAGCTTGCTGCAGGTCGAGCTGGGCTTCTCGACGGCGAGACACCCGGAAACCAACGGACAAGCGGAACGAGCGGACAGTATACTCCAGCAATACCTACACTGCTATGTCAGCGAGAGATAGAATGATTGGGTAGAGAAACTAGCGCTGGCTGAATTTGCATACAATAACGCTGAACACGTGTCCACGGGAACGAGCCCGTTCATGGCCAATTATGGGTGTCACCCCATGGCCTTCCCTGGGAGGGGGGAGGAAGGGTGGAGCGTACCTGCAGCAGAGCAGTTTGTGGAAGAAATGGAGGCCTTGCACCAGCAACTCCAGATGAACTTGGAGAGGGCCAAAGAAATTTACAAGAGGCAGGCAGACAAGCACCGTCGGGAAGGGGAGTCCATACGGGTGGGGGACCGAGTGTGGTTGTCAACCCAAGGGTTACCCTTTAAGGGAGGGTGCAAGAAGTTGCAGCCGAGGCGACTGGGACCTTTTGAGGTAACACAGCAGGTGAACCCCATGGCATTAGGCTCAAGCTGCCTGACAGCATGAAGTTACACCCGGTGTTCCATAGGTCCCTACTCTCTCCGTACAGGGAAGGGCGGGAATTCTTGGGACGGGAGGGAGAAGTCACCACACACCCGCAAGTAGAGGAGAGAGAACACCACAACCAAGCCACGGAAATACTTGATTCCAGGTGGCGGGGTCGCAAGGTAGAGTACTTGGTCGCTTGGGAGGGAGAACCCCGGTCCGAAGACACGTGGGTTCCCGCGGAAGCAATCAATAACGGGTATCTAGTGGAAGAGTTCCACAGTCAGTTCCCACACAAACCAAAACCACCAGCGAGATTCTGGGAGGAGCAATTTGGCACCACCGACGACGAGGAGGAGTTCGAGGGTTTTCCTGACTCCGAAGAGGAGGGAGGAGAAGCGTCAGAGAGGGAGGATTCAGACTGGGAGGCCCACCCCGCGGGGAGAGATCACAGAGGGTGGGAAGCGGGTTTTGAATCCTCTGAGGATGGCGACAGCTCCTTTCGAGGATTTCCCGCATCGTCGGCCGAGGACAGGGACGAAGTTGGATCCAGAGGTCGGGCTGGGGGTGGAGGGGGTTTTGGGGGAGAGATGGATGTCAGGGAACTGCCATCGGAACGAGAGGAGGAGGCGAGGCTCCACGACGATGCTGGAGAGGGGCCAAGTAGGGAGAGAGGCAGGTCTCCTGTTGGGGAAGAAAATCAGCGCAACACCAGGGATGGAGGGGGGCCAATGGGGGAAGCAGAGAGCAGGCTCAGAGACTCTTCACTGGACACCAGCGGGGAGAGCACAGGTCCGCCGCTACCCACGCCCTCCCTGCGCAGAAGACTTCTGCACAGGGAGAGTAGGAGGAGACTGGGCGTCAAACAACTTTTATGTTGGAAAAGGTTGAAGAAACGCCCACTGTCGGATTCTGCCAGCGACTGAACAGCCACGAAGTGAGGGGCTGTCCAGCCAGGAAAGGTTTAACCAGGCCACCTAGCCAGGAGTGGCGGCAACTTACGCACGAGCAACCCCATATAACCATTACAGCTTCTGATACTTTGGAAATATTAGTGGGTCTTCCAGCTGCCCCCTTTATTGCTTTTAACACCTTCTGCCGGTAGGTGCTCAAAGAATCCTTGTCTCTATCAGGATCCCATCCTGGGTTTGAAAGGGGGTACCGGGTACGGACCCATCCATCTGGATTTGGTTCTGTGGATGGCACTTCTGCCCTAAGATTTTTCTCTGCAGTGGCATCTATTCTTCTCCTTTCCTCAGTGGTGAAGAGGGTCATTAAAAGATGCCTGCAATCCTGCCATGTGGGCAGATGGGTTACCATGATTGAGACCATTAAATCCTGCATAGCCTGTGGCTTTTCAGAAAAGGGCAGGGTATGGGTTTTCCAATTTAGCAGGTCTGTGGTTGTGAATGGCACATACTGCATGGTGACGGAACGCACTGGCCACTCCCCTGTTTGCTGACCCTGGGCATTAGTGGCTCTCGGCTCCTGCGGTCCCAAAACTGCTCTCAAGGGAAACATTGGAGCTGGGGCACCTCTCTTATTTCGGAGATAATGTCCCCCCTTATTTAAATGTGGTGAAGAAGGAGGGCTGGCCCACAATTGTGAAGAGCTGGGCACATCACTTTCTCTCATTTATATTACTAATTTCTGTCCAGAATCAGTTACTGCATCCATGTTGTTGTTGTTTAGTCGTTTAGCCGTGTTCGACTCTTCGTGACCCCATGGACCAGAGCACGCCAGGCACTCCTGTCTTCCACTGCCTCCCGCAGTTTGCTCAACTGCATCCATAAGTTTCCACAAATCTGACTTTTCATGCATGGCTGAGGTGCTCGTTGAGTTGCTAACTTCTTTTTTTCCCCAATAATTTTTTATTAATTTCCATCCAGTTATACATTTTAACCGGAATACAACAAATTGTGTCTGTTTTGAACTTCCTTCAGCGTCTCTGAGAGTCATCCATTTTTGTATCTTTAATATGCATTCCCTTTTTTATATTGCCATTATTTCTCCTTAATCCCATTATTTTTAATAAACAATGCTTATTTGATTTTTTACAGTGCCTCTTGAAATCCCACTAACGTTGTGTTCATACCACATATATTTTTCAGATAATCCACCAATTTTCCCCAGTCCTCGATGAACTTTTGGTCTTTAGTATATCTAATTTTCCCGGTTAATTTGTCCAATTCCGCATAGTCTATCAGTTTTAGTCTCCATTCTTCTATCGTCGGTATCTCCTCTTGTTTCCACTTCTGGGCCAACAGGATTCTGGCTGCTGTTACAGCATATTGGAAAAGTTTAAAGACCTTTCTTCTTATGTCCTTTCCTGTCATCCCTAAGAGAAAAGCTTCTGGTTTTTTCACAAAAGTATATCTTAACATTTTTTTCATCTCATTATATATCATTTCCCAGAAACTTTTTACTTTTTTACATTCCCACCACTGATGAAAGAACGTCCCTTCCTTATCTTTACATTTCCAACATTTGTTATCAACCTTATACATCTTTGCTAGTTTTACCGGAGTCATATACCATCTATAAAACATTTTCATTACATTCTCTTTCAGCAGCGTACATGCAGTAAATTTTATATTCTCTATCCACAATTTTTCCCATTCCTCAAATTGAATATTATACCCAAAATCCTTTGCCCACTGTATCATTACCGATTTAACCTCTTCATCCTTAGTGTGCCACTCCAGCAATATCTCATACATTTCTGACAGAATTTTATATTCATTGTTTATTATGTCTTTTTGGAAAGTTGATTCCTTTTCTATATAACCTTTTCCCTTCAAGTCTTTTTTAATTGTTTCATTTACCTGACGATAATGCAGCCAGTCATATATATACTCTTTGACTTGTTCGTACAGCTTCAATCTCCATTTCCCTCCTTCTTTAGTCACCAATTCACTGTATGTACCCCATTTTTTCCTCATATTAATTTTCTTAACACTCATCGTTGAGTTGCTAACTTCACCCCAAGCTGAAGCTGTGGATGTTTCTCCAGGTTCTGCCCCCCCCCTAATGTCTCTAAAGCTGAAATTGTTAGTTTCTGTTTCTCACTGTGCAGCTGCTTGCAGTCACAGGACTGTGTTTACATTCCAGGGATTCCTGCTACAGCCTCTATGCGACCCTCTCAAGGCTCTGATCAAGAATTGGAGGAACCACTGTTCACTATAGGCCACTTTTCTCCTAAGAAAGAAGAGGAGAGCCTGGAAGACCTACGTCTGATTCGCAGGTCTGAAAGAGCCACAAAAGGAAGAAGACCTCCAAAGAGATTTGCTGATGAATTTGCTAAAGCAGCAAAAGCTGTAACTGCTGTTAATAGCTCCAAGAAGGTATTTGAACCTTCAAGCTTCCAAGAGATCCAGGCTTTGGATTCGAAGGATGCTGAGCCATGGTTAACTGCCATGAAAGCTGAGCTTGATTCCTTAGAGAGGAACAAAACATGGCAGCTAGTTCCGACAGTTCCAGGGATGAAACTGCTTGACAGCAAATGGGGATTCAAAGCAAAGACAGATCAAAATGGCAAGATAGTCAGACACAAAGCCAGATTGGTAGCCAGAGGTTTTTCACAGGTACCAGGAGAAGACCTACTCACCCACTGTGAGATATGAGAGCATTAGGCTTATGCTCAAACTTGCCGCAGAAGAGAATCTACACATTTCTCATCACGATGTGAATACAGCATTTTTGTACGGAACCTTGGGTGAATCACTTTATATGCTTCCACCTGATGGCGTAAAGGTAAAACAGGGATTTGTTTGTTCTCAAACAAAGTGCACGATGCTGGCACTCTAAACTCACTGAAGTATTGTTTTCACTAGGTTTTCAGCAAGGTAAAGCCGATCCATGTGCATTTGTCAAAGAGGAAGGGCAAAAGAAGCTGTATTGCTTGTTTTATGTTGATGATATTCTTTTCTTTTGGAAGGATGTCAAAATGTTCCACCAGGCCTTTGGTCAGGGCACAGCCTGAGAGTGCCCTCCTTTGGCAATCTTCACAGAACTTTAGCCTAATGGTTGCCATCAATTTGAGTTGAATTAATTTTAATGAAATGATTTTAGAATGTTGTATTATTTTATTGTTGTTAGCCGCCCTGAGCCCGGCTTCGGCTGGGGAGGGAGGGATATAAATATGATTATTATTATTTAAAGATCAAGCGGGCTTTCTCCCGGGCAGACATTTGTCTGACAATACGAGGAACATAATTAATATCCTAGAAAAACTACAAGTGAATATTAATACTAAAGCAGTTCTGATATTTGTGGACGCGGAGAAAGCCTTTGACAATATTTCTTGGAGTTTTATGAAGAAGAATTTACAGGGGATGGGGGTAGGTCAAGGTTTTGAAAATGGTATAGGTGCAATTTATTCACAACAAAAGGCAAAATTAATTGTGAACAATGTAGTGACAGAAGAGTTTAAGATTGAGAAAGGAACACGACAAGGTTGCCCAATCTCTCCATTGCTTTTTATATCGGTCCTGGAGTGTCAGGGAACTGCCATCAGAACGAGAGACGGAGGCAGGACCACCCAGCGATGCCGGAGAGGGGACGAGCAGGGGGGAAGGATTTCAACGTAACACCCATAGAGAAGAGAGGGAGATGGAGGAATTGGTGACAGGGCTCCAAGACCCTTCCCCCGACGATAGTGGAGAGAGCGCTGGGACGCCCCTGCCTTCCCCTTACTTGCGCAGACGCGTTCCGCGCAGAGAACATAGGAGGAGACTCGGGGTCAAACAGCTTTTATGCTGGAAGAGGTTCAAGAGACGCCCACTCTCGGATTCTGCAAGTGACTAACAGGTCACGGAGGGCGAGCTCCGACCCTGGGCATGGTTGGGGCAAGCAAGCTAACTGAACTGAAGTAAGGTTACGCACAAGTAACCCCTAACAACCATTACAGCAATCCGAGAGTCTCTGCTGTTACTTGTGCGCAAGCAGTGGAAACATGAGCCAGACTGGAGGCGCCGGGGCAGCGGAGCCAGCTGCGGGGGCGCAGGACCTACTAAAGAGGAACCAGGAGCTGGAACGGCATGTGGCACTGCTGATGGCGCGGCTGGATGAGAGGCGCACCCAGGACGCGCAGGTTAGACCTACCCCAGTGGCAAAGAAGGTGCCAGGACTAGTACACAAATTTGGGGGGGAGCCCCAGAAATATAATGGATTCCGAACAGAAATAGAGTACGCCTTGCAGCTGCAGCATGATGACTTTGCTGACGAAGCAGCGCAAGTGGCGTATATCGTGGGGGCACCTTGAGGGCAGCGCGAGGGAATGGGTTAGACCCCTAATGGCCTCGCAGAACCCCGCCATGAAGGACGTTCGGAAGTTTCTTCAGGCAATGGACGCGATGTATTCTAGCCAATTGGGGGAGAGCGTTACCCAAAGGGAGCTGCTGAGGTGCAAGCAGGGGGAACTTTCCGTGAGAGACTACTGGTCCCGCTTTGCGATGCTAATACACCGGCTCGGATGGGATCTAGATAGCCCTCCCATACGGATGCTGTTTGAGGAGGGGTTGTCCCCAACCGTTAAAGATGAGCTCTCCCGCATGCCCCGCCCGGAGACTCTGGATCAGCTGACGAAGGCAGCGCTGGCGATAGGCGCTCGCCAAGAAGCGCGCGCTTTGGAAAGGCGGGAAGGGAGGGGAGAGCGCCACTCTGACTACCGCATTCCGGAGATGCCTAAGCTGCCCGCCGATGACGTAGTGCCCATGGAAATCGATGGAGCGCGGGCGCGCGAGGTTTCTGGCGCCAACCAAGGAGGCAAAAGGGAGGGAAAGGCTGGGAAAAGCACCAAGAAGTGTTTCCTCTGCCAATGGCCAGGACACTTTGCCAGGGTCTGTCCTCAAAGAAAGGCTTGGCAAGGGATGGTGGGAGCCGCTGGAAGCGAGGAGGAGGGGGCAGAGGAAAAGGTGCAGGGAAACGACAGCGCTTGACTGCCCACAAGGGGGCGCAGCAGCCAAGCGAACAGATAACAGAAGTGCCCCAACCGGACCCACCCAAGGTTTCTATAGCGATAGAGGTGGTGCTAGAACTCCCAAATGGACACCCAGTCAAGGTGAAAGCAATGCTGGACTCAGGCAGCTCCTGTAATTTTTTTAGTAAGGAGTTTGCATTGGAGCACCAGATCCACCTGCTGCCACTTGATTTCCCGCTCCAAGTGACCACGATAGATGGGAGGGAGCTGTTGGGAGGGGAAGTGACACATCAAACCCCAGCTATGAGAATGAGTGCTTCCAGGCACACAGAGACCATTGCCTTTCACGTGGCCACACTGGCGGGACCTCCGATAATACTGGGCATGAGTTGGCTAGTGCTACATGATCCAGTGGTAGCCTGGCACCAACGGACAGTCACCTTCGGGTCGGCACACTGTTTGGAACACTGTCTAGGAGGGGTGAAACCCAGGGTGAGGTTGGCCAGAGTGGCAGCAACTACACTGAAGCAGAGAGCGGACGTGCCGCCACAGTACGCGGATTTACAGGAAGTCTTCAGTGAGAGGGAAGCGGACAAGCTGCCGCCACATAGGCCCTTCGACTGCCAGATCAACCTGCTCCCTGGGGTGCAGCTACCGGTGGGTAAGCTGTATGCCATGTCGGACCGAGAGATGCAGGAGTTGCGAGACTTTATTGACAAAAACCTTGAGAGGGGGTTCATAAGGGAATCTAAGGCAGTGGGGGGCAGCCCTGTGTTTTTTGTGGACAAGAAAAACATGGATCAGCCAAGGCTTGTAGTTGACTTTCGAAGCCTGAACCTTGTATCGGAACCCGTGACCTTCCCAATGCCCAGAATTGATGATATTCTGACTAGGGTGAGGAAGGGCAAGATCTTCACCAAGCTGGACCTCCGGGGAGCATACAATCTGATTAGAATAAGGAAGGGGGACGAATGGAAAACCACCATGTTCACCCCCCTAGGGGCCTTTGAGTACCTAGTCATGCCATTTGGACTACAATCGGGCTCAGCCTGTTTTCAAAGCTTCATGCACCATGTGCTGGGACCCCTGCTGTACAAAAACTGTGTAGCATTTCTGGACGACGTACTGATCTATTCGGACAATGAAAAGCAGCATATCCAGGACGTCAGGGAAGTGCTGAAGAGGCTACTAGAGCACCAATTGTGGGTCAAGCTGGGAAAGTGCCAATTTCACGCCCGTGAGGTGGAATTCCTGGGATACAAGTTGTCGGACAAAGGACTTGCCATGGACCCTGGCAAGGTGCAGGCAGTGCTGGAATGGAAGGCCCCTAAGACCCGGAAGGATGTGCAGAGGTTCCTCGGGTTCAGCAACTTCTACCGGAAGTTCATCAAGAACTTCGCCCACTTGACCGCACCCATCACGGATTGTCTCAGTAGCAAGAAGTTCGTCTGGACGGAAAGTGCCCAAAGGTCCTTCGAAAAACTAAAGAAGGCGTTCGCCTCGGAGGAACAGCTCCTGCACGTGGATCTGCAGAAGCCGATGAGGCTGGAGACCGCCGCATCAGACAGAGCTATTGGAGCAGTGTTGCTACAGCCGGGACGGAGCCAACACACCTGGAGGCCGTGCGCCTTCTTCTCACGGAAAGTGAACAAATCGGAGCATAACTACACGGTGTATGATCGCGAACTGTTAGCTATTTATGCAGCGTTTCGGCAGTGGAGACATCTCCTAATAGGGGCACAGCACAAGATTCAGGGTGCACGGATCATAAGAACCTGGAATATTGGAGAACAGCTCGAGTGCTCAACCAGAGACAGATTTGATGGGCACAGGAGTTCTCCAAGTTCAACTTTGAGATCAAGTACGTGCCGGGGGAAGAGAACGTGAGGGCAGACGCGCTGTCACGGAAGCCCGAGTATACGGAAGGAGAAGGACCGCCGGAAGCTCAACACGTGTTTCCTGAGGAACGATGGGTTTGCGGGGGAGCGTTGGTTGGGAAACGAGAACTAACCGAGCTGATTCGCCAGGATGAATTCGCCCAAACCAGAATCAGGGAACTCAGGGGAACGGGGGGGGGGGGGGGGAGATCAGGGAGGCTTTGAGGAGAGGGAAGGACTGCTGTATTACAGGGGAGCAATGTATGTGCCCGGGGAAGCCCTGCAAGAAAGGGTTCTCAGACAGCTTCATGACAACCCAACAGCGGGGCACTTTGGGCAACACAAAACCATGTTACTGGTTACGAGGCAATTCTGGTGGCCAAGGGTGAGGGAAGATGTACGAGAGTATGTACGGGGGTGTGACCGCTGCCAACGGGCCAAGGGAGAGAGGGCGGCCCCGGCGGGGTTACTGGAGCCCTTACCCACACCGGGAAGACCATGGGGGGAGGTGTCGATCGATTTCATGACCGATTTACCCAAATCTAGAGGGAAGACAGCAGTCATGGTAGTAGTAGATCTGCTAACCAAAATGTGCCATTTTATAGCGTGCTCACATGCAGTAACGGCAGAGGAAACTGCCCGGTTGTTTGTGGATCACATTTTCAGGTTGCATGGGGCTCCGACGAGGGTTATCTCCGACCGGGGGAAACAATTTGCCTCGAGGTTCTGGAGGAAACTCATGAGCTTATTGCAGGTGGAAGTGGGATTCTCGACGGCAAGACACCCAGAGACCAACGGGCAAGCAGAGAGGGCGAATAGCATTTTACAGCAATATCTACGCTGCTACGTCAACGAGAGACAGAACGATTGGGTAGAGAAGCTAGCACTAGCGGAGTTTGCGTATAACAACGCTGAGCATGTGTCCACGGGGATGAGCCCGTTCATGGCTAATTATGGGTTGCACCCCAGGGCTTTTCCTGGGAGAGGGGAGGAAGGGTGGAGCGTGCCCGCCGCAGAACAGTTTGTGGAAGAAATGGAAGCTCTGCACCAGCAGCTTAAGATGAACCTGGATAGGGCCAAGGAAGTGTACAAAAGACAAGCAGACAAACGCCGCCGGGAAGGGGAGACCATTAGGGTGGGGGACCGGGTGTGGTTATCCACACAAGGCTTACCTTTCAAGGGCGGGTGTAAGAAACTGAGGCCAAGATGGCTGGGACCATTTGAGGTGACCCACCAAGTTAACCCGGTGGTGTTCCGGCTCAAGTTGCCAGACAGCATGAAGATCCACCCGGTATTTCATAGGTCACTGCTCTCACCGTACAGAGGGGAGCGGAGGGTCCAGGAGGCAGGAGGGGAAGGGCTCACCCATCCACTAATGGAAGAGAGGGAACGCCACCACAAGGTAATGGAGATCCTGGATTCGCGCTGGCGAGGGCGGCAGGTGGAGTACCTAGTGGCTTGGGAGGGGGAACCAGAGTCAGAAAACACGTGGGTGCCTGCAGGGGAAATAGATGATGGATATCTGGTGGAAGAGTTCCACAACAGGTATCCGAGGAAGCCCAAACCCCTCGGGAGATTCTGGGAGGAGCAATTTGCCACCACCGACGAGGAGGAGGAGGATTTCGTGGGTTTTCCGGCTTCCCAGGGGGAAGGAGGAGAATCGTCAGGAGAGGAGGAGTCAGATGGGGAAGTCCCGACCGTGAGAAATTGGAGCAGGTGGGAAGCGGTGTTTGAGTCCATGGACGATGACAGCAGCTCCTTTCGGGGGTTCCCGGCATCGTCGGCTAAAGAAGGGGACAAGGTCCCGTCACAGGGTCAGGCCGGGGGTGAAGGGGGTCCTGGGGAGGAGGTGGATGTCAGGGAACTGCCATCAGAACAAGAGACGGAGGCAGGACCACCCAGCGATGCCGGAGAGGGGACGAGCAGGGGGGAAGGATTTCAACGTAACACCCATAGAGAAGAGAGGGAGATGGAGGAATTGGTGACAGGGCTCCAAGACCCTTCCCCCGACGATAGTGGAGAGAGCGCTGGGACGCCCCTGCCTTCCCCTTACTTGCGCAGACGCGTTCCGCGCAGAGAACATAGGAGGAGACTCGGGGTCAAACAGCTTTTATGCTGGAAGAGGTTCAAGAGACGCCCACTCTCGGATTCTGCAAGTGACTAACAGGTCACGGAGGGCGAGCTCCGACCCTGGGCATGGTTGGGGCAAGCAAGCTAACTGAACTGAAGTCAGGTTACGCACAAGTAACCCCTAACAACCATTACATGGAGGTTCTGCTAAATATGATTAGAAAGGACCAATTGGTTAAAGGTATACAAGTGGGAGCTAAACAGTACAAACTGAAAGCATTTGCTGATGATTTAGTATTGACTTTACAGGAGCCAGAATCTAGTACTAAAAGGGTACTGGAACTGATTCAAGAATTTGGTCGGGTAGCAGGTTTTAAGTTGAACAAGATGAAAACTAAGGTTTTAGAGAAAAATCTAACTGTGAAGGAGAGAGAAAAGTTTCAGGAGGAGACAGGATTAACATTGGTTAAGAAAGTGAAATATTTAGGGGTTAACATGACTGCCAAGAATGTGAACTTATTTAAGGATAATTATGAAAAATGTTGGACTGAAGTGAAAAAGGACTTAGAAATATGGTCAAATTTGAAGTTATCATTGCTAGGCCGAATTGCTGTGATAAAAATTAATGTATTGCCAAGGCTGTTGTTTTTGTTTCAAACATTGCAAATTTTGGACAAGATGGATTGTTTTAAGAAGTGGCAGAAAGATATTTCCAGATTTGTCTGGCAGGGCAAGAAGCCTTGAATTAAATTTAAGATATTAACTGATGCTAAAGAAAGAGGTGGATGTGCCCTGCCAGACCTTAAACTTTACTATGAATCAGCCGCTTTTGGCTGGCTGAGAGAATGGCTGCTTCATGAAAACACTGATGTGTTGGACTTAGAAGGTTTCAACAATGTATTTGGTTGGCATGCATATTTGTGGTATGATAAGGTAAAAGCACACAAAGCGTTTAAAAACCATATTGTTAGAAAAGCACTGTTTAATGTTTGGATAAGATATAAGGATTTGTTAGAAAATATTTTTTTTTAAAAAAAGAATTAAGATTTTTTTAAAATACAAATGCATAAATAGTAACCAACTTCGTTTACATAACATACTTTCATCACTTATTTGGACTCCCTCACGTCTCCCGCCCCCACTTACATCGTAAATAAGGTTTTTTCAAACAAATTATCATCTTGTTTAGAATCTTATATCCCTTCATTTTAATACAATCTAACAGTTCTCTAACAATAGAGGATGTATAGTCTTCTTAATCTCACTTATCGTCAAATTAAAATCTAATTTAGTGGTGGACAGTTATTTATGATCAGCATCCTTCTTAACATTCGACCAAGTTACAATGTTTTTGTAGGTATATCTTGAATTTCTTCCAGTCTTCTTCAACCCTCTCTTCTCCCAGGTCTCGGATTCTGCCGGTCATCTCAGCTAGTTGCATATAGTCCATCAGCTGCATCTGCCATTCTTCCAGTGTGGGTAGATCTTGAGTTTTCCAATTCTTAGCAATGAGTATCCTTGCTGCCGTTGTAGCATACATAAAAAATGTTCGGTCCTTCTTTAACACATTCTGGCCGACAATGCCCAGAAGGAAGGCCTCTGGTTTCTTGGTGAAGGTATACTTAAGTACCTTTTTCAACTCATTATATATCATTTCCCAGAAGGCCTTCACTTTAGGGCAAGTCCACCAGAGGTGAAATAATGTTCCTTCATTTTCTTTACATTTCCAACATTTATTGTCAGACAAATGGTATATTTTGGCAAGTTTAACTGGAGTCATGTACCATCTATATATCATTTTCATTATATTTTCCTTCAGAGCATTACATGCAGTGAAGTTCAACCCAGTGGTCCACAACCTTTCCCAGTCTTCAAACATAATGTTATGCCCAATATCCTGTGCCCACTTTATCATAGCCGATTTAACCATTTCGTCTTGTGTGTTCCATTTCAACAGCAAGTTATACATTCTTGAAAGTACCTTAGTCGGATTTGTTAGAAAATAAAACCCCAAGATGGTTGTCACCAATGGAAGCGAAGGCTCAGAAAAAACTCAATATGGAGGCCAAATGGCCGAAATATTGGGAAATTCTGGAACAAGATGGAGACAGAATAAAACTGCAGAGCTTTGAAAAATTGAAAAACAGAGTGTGAGATTGGCTCCATTATTACCAAATAATGGAGGCATATAACTTGGACAAAAAAAAAGTTGGTTTCCAGGTGGAAAAATCAAAATTGGAAACAGAATTGTTAGATCCCAAAATTAAGAATTAGTCAAGAATGTATAACTTGCTGTTGAAATGGAACACTCAGGATGAAACAGTGAAATCTGCAATGATTAAATGGGCACAAGATGTTGGACATAACATTATGTATGATAATGTATTTGGGTGGCATGCATACTTGTGGTACGGCAAGGTAAAAGCGCACAAGGCATTTAAAAACCATATTGTTAGGAAAGCACTGTTTAATGTCTGGATTAGATATAAAGACTTTTTGGAGAGTAAAACCCCAAGGTGGCTTTCACCTATGGAAGCGAAAGCTTTGAAAAAACTTAATATGGAGGACAAGTGGCCAAAATATTGGGAAATTTTAGAACAGGAAGGTGACAAATTGAAATTGCAGAGTTATGAGAAGCTTAAAGAGAAGGTGCGAGACTGGTTACACTATTTTCAAATAACAGAGGTTTTTAACCAGGATAAAAAAGTGGGTTTCCAGGTGGAAAAATCAAAGTTAGAGACAGAACTGCTAGAACCCAATGCTAAGATTCTATCAAGAATGTATAATTTGCTGCTGAAATGGAACACTGAGGAAGAAACAGTAAAATCAGCAATGATAAAATGGGCACAAGATATAGGCTATAATATTATGTTTGCTGACTGGGAGAAGTTGTGGACCACCGGGATTAAATTTACGGCATGTAATGCCCTAAGAGAGAATATTATGAAAATGATGTACAGGTGGTACATGACCCCAGTCAAGCTTGCAAAAATTTATCATTTGCCCGATAATAAATGCTGGAAATGTAAAGAAATTGAAGGTACATTCTTTCACCTCTGGTGGACGTGCCCTAGGATTAAGGCTTTCTGGGAGATGATCTACAATGAATTGAAGAAGGTACTTAAGTACACTTTCCCTAAGAAACCAGAGGCCTTTCTCCTGGGCATAGTCGGCCAATTGGTGTCAAAGAAGGATAGAACTTTCTTTATGTATGCTACAGCAGCAGCAAGAATACTCATCGCAAAGCACTGGAAGACACTCTGGAAGAATGGCAGATGCAAGTAATGGACTATATGGAAATGGCGAAAATGACTGGCAGAATCCGAGACCAGGGAGAAGAGTTGGTGGAAGAAGATTGGAGGAAATTTAAAATTTATCTACAGAAACATTGTAAAATTTTTGAATGTTGATGACATTGAAATGAATTGAAGGGGTTCTAGCAACAAGGTTAAAAATAAGATTAGATTGATAATAGATAAGTTAATTGGATATGAATTTGCTGAATTAATTTTCAAAAGGGATACAAAAAAGGGAGATGTGAGGAAGTCAGGAAAATAAGTGAATCAAATATGAAAATTTAAAAAGAGGGATTTTTGATTTTTGATTTAGCGTGTTTTGTTTTTTGCTTTTCTGTCTTTTTTTTTCTTTTTTCTTTTTTATAAGTTAAATGTCTGTAATTCTTTTTTTGTATTTTGTAACTTTATATTTTTGTGTATGTGTTTTTTCGTTTTTTCTGTTTATTCATAAAACCTAATAAAATATTATTATTAAAAAAAAAGATGTTGGACATAACATTATGATGGCTGACTGGGAACAGTTATGGACCACAGGTATGAAATTTACGGCATGTAATGCCCTAAGAGAAAATTTAATGAAAATGATTTACAGGTGGTACATGACACCAGTCAAGCTTGCAAAAATTTATAATTTACCTGACAACAAATGTTGGAAATGTAATGAGATTAAAGGTACATTCTTTCACCTTTGGTGGACATGCCTAAGGATTAAGACATTCTGGGAGATGATTTATAACGAAATGAAAAAGGTATTTAAATATACCTTCCTGAAGAAACCAGAGGCCTTTCTCCTGGGCATGGTCGGCCAATTGGTGCCAAAGAAGGATAGAACTTTTTTTATGTATGCAACAACAGCAGAAAGAATACTCATCGCGAAGTATTGGAAGACACAAGATCTACCCACCCAGGAAGAATGACAGATGAAGTTGATGGACTATATGGAACTGGCGGAAATGACTGGCAGAATCCGAGACCAGGGAGAAGAGTCGGTGGAAGAAGATTGGAAAAAATTTAAAGATTATTTACAGAAATACTGTAAAATCAATGAATGTTAGAAAAATGCTGGAATGAAGTTATATGGCTTTAGCAGAAATGCTACAAAGAACTAAGTACAAATAGATTGTTAATGGATTAAAGGGAAAAATGAGGATAGAATATGTTAAAATAAATTACAGGACAGAAAATTGAGGAAGATGGAAAGGATTTGCTGAAACAGTTAATTGAAGTGGAATACAAAAAAGGGAGGTGCGAGGAGGTCGCTGAAACAAGAGAATGAAATATAAGAGATTGAAATTATTGGATGTGTTTTTAATTGTTTATGTTTTGTTTTATTAAGGTTAGTGTTTATGTAGTGTTTTTGTTTCTGTATTGTATTGTATTGTTTTGTTCTGTTTAATTCTTTTTCTTTTTCTTTGTAATCTTTAAACTGTTAATAAATATTATTTTTAAAAAATAAATAAATATTATTATTATTATTATTATTATTATTATTATTATTATTATTATTTTCTTTTCTTTTGGAAGGATGTCAAGATGTACAATAGTGCCCTAGCACAACTGAAGAAGCACTTTGACATGAAAGATCTTGTTGAGGTATCCAGCTACCTATCTCTGGAAATAGAGAGGGACCAAGATGGTAATATTCTAGTACACCAGTCACAGAAAATTGCTGATGTGTTAACCAAACTAAACCTGATGGATGCTAATCCTGTAGCTGTAATTTGCTAAGCAGACAAGTCAACAATCCTACTGTTAAGGATTGGAAAGCTCTGAAACGCATAACACGCTATTTGAAAGGCACTATGCACTACAGACTGAGATTTAACAATCAGAAGTCTGGAGGTCTTGAGATATTTGCAGATGCAAGTTTTGGAAGTGACACTACAGACAGGAAAAGTATGTATGGAGTTTGCTACATGTACAATCAGGATCTATTTGAATGGTTGTGCAAGAAGCAAAACAGTGGATTGTGAATGATTGTTACAGTTGTGCAAAGACATGAGAATTCCTGTCAAATGTCCAATCCAGGTTTATCAGGACAACAAAGCATGTTTGGCTTTGCTGACTTCTGAAGGTTGTAAGCAAAGCACGAAGCACTTGCAATTGAAGCTGCAACATGCTAGGGAATGTGTTCAGAAAGGACTCGTAACGGTGTCCTACATGCCAGGTAATGAAATTCCTGCTGATCTGTTGTCCAAGGTTGTTCCGAAGGAGCAACAGACAGACCAGACCGGCAAGGTTGTCAGGCACAAAGCCAGACTGGTCGCCAGAGGGTTTTCACAGGTACCAGAACAGGATTACCATGAGACCTACTCACTCACCGTCAAGTATGAGAGCATTAGGTTAATGCTCAAGATTGCTGCAGAGGAGAAACTGCACGTTTCTCATCACGACGTGAACACAGCTTTTTTGTACAGGGTTTTTGGGGAGGAGCTGTATATGCTTCCACCTGATGGAGTGCAGATACAGAAGGGAATGGTCTGTAAACTACGGAAATCCTTATATGGTCTCAAGCAGAGTGCCAGGTGTTGGAACACAAAACTCACTGAGACATTGCTTTCTTTTGGTTTTCACCAGGGCAAAGCTGATCCATGTGTGTTTGTCAGGCAGGAGGGGCAAAACAAACTGTATTGTTTATGTTTTGTTGATGATCTTCTTCTGTTTTGGAAGAATCAGGCTTTGTATCAAATCACCCTAGCTCAGCTGAAGGAGCACTTTGACATGAAGGATCTTGGTGAGGTTTCCAACTATCTTTCTCTGCAGGTGAAGAAGGACCAGGCAGGTAATTTTCTGGTACACCAAACACAGAAAATTGCAGATGTATTAACCAGGCTGAATTTGGTTGATGCAAACCCAGCAGACACACTGATGGTGACAGGTTACCAGGTAGATAGTACTGCTGAAGCATTTTCTGACACCACACTGTACAGATGCATTCTAGGCAAGTTGAATTTCATTGCTAGATGCTCAAGACCTGACATAGCTGTAAGCACTAACCTGCTTAGAAGACATGCCAACAATCCTACTGTTCAGGATTGGAAAGCTCTGAAGTGCATAGCCCGCTATTTGAAAGGGACTTTGCACTACAGGCTGAGGTTCACCAGTCAGAAGACTGGAGGTCTTGAAATCTTTGCAGATGCTAGTTTTGGAAGTGACACCACGGATGGTACAAGCACTTCTGGAGTGTGCTACATGTACAACCACTGTCTGTTTGACTAGCTGTGCAAAAAGCAGACGACAGTAAGCCTAAATTCCTGTGAAGCGGAACTCAATGCCCTGTCATTTTCACTCATGGATTGTGAATTTTTGATGCTGTTTCAGGACATCAGAGTTTCTGTGAAATGTCCTATACAAGTGTATCAAGACAATAGATCCTGTTTGGCTTTGCTGAACTCAGAGAGTTGCAAGCAAAGAACCAAGTACTTGCAGATTAAGTTACATTGTGCAAGAGAGTGTATTCAGAAAGGACTCATTCAGGTATCCTACATGCCAGGAAATGAAATTCCTGCTGATCTGTTGTCTAAGGTTGTTAACAGAGAACAACTTAAGGTTTATGTACAGAGGTTGCAATTGGGTTGAACCACAGGTACTACAGGTTACACAGAAAGGGGGAGAATGTTACGATATAGTTCCGTTCCACCTTAAATGGTCAGGCATGGTTGTTGTGTGTTACATGCCTGTTTACTTCCTGCTCACTGGGAGTTTCCATTTTGTATATAGCTTTTGTTCCTGCTGTTTTTCCTGGACACGGGAGCAAGCAGACATGTTTTTCCTTTGTTCTGTCCTACGTTGAATAAAGCTGTAAATATGCTCTCCTGTCTGAATCTTCCGTTGCGGAGACTGCTGAAAAGGGCGTGCATAAGTCTTGGAATGTTTCTAAGGCTCGTGTCGCTAATTGACTGATGCTGTTTCCACAGGAGACCGGTGATCGTTCGGAGACAACGCGGAGGCCTACCTGATGGCTTTGTCTCCCTGGCAGTATCCCAACATGGACAACGTATTCAGGTTACATGGGATGGCTTCCAGGCTGGTTATGGATCATGGAAGTCAATTTACTTCACGCTTCTGGAGGAAGTTGATGGAGCTGCTGGAGGTAGAAGTAAACTTCACCTCAGCTAGACATCCCCAGACAAATGGGCAAACAGAAAGGGTGAATGCTATTTTGCAGCAATACTTGGGATGCTATGTGAATCATCAACAAAACGACTGGGTAAAGAAGTTGAGTTTGGCTGAATTTGCATACAATAATGCAGTGCACACTTCTACAGGGGTGTCGCCCTTCATGGCAAACTATGGGAGACATCCAAGGGCCTTCCCTGGGAGGGAAGAAAGATTGCTGGTACCCGCAGCTGAAGAGTTTGTGGAAGAAATGGAGTTTCTGCATAGGATGCTGAAGGAAAACTTGGAAAGGGCAAAGTCAGAATACAAGCAAACTGCAAATGCTCATAGGAGGGAGGGAGAAAGGATACAAGTGGGAGATAAGGTTTGGTTATCTTCCAAAGGGTTACCTTTTAAGGGTAGGTGTAGAAAGCTGGAGCCCTGGAGGTTGGGACCTTTTGAAGTAATAGAGCAAATTAACCCAGTGTCCTTCAGACTCCACTTACCAGAGAACATGAGGATTCACCCTGTGTTTCATAGGTCCTTGCTGTCACCATACAATCCAGCACATAGGTATCAAATGGAGGCCAGGGAATCTCCTCCATCTCCTACACTGCTAGAAGAAGGGCAGAGTGGAGAGGTGGAGGAGATTCTAGATTCCAGGTGGCATAGGAACAGACTGCAATACCTAGTGGCTTGGGAGTGTGATCCTGCAACTGAAAACTCTTGGGAACCGGCAGAGAATATCCAAGCACCTGAGTTACAAGAGGAATTTCATGCGCAATACCTCCACAAACACAAACCCCACAATTGGTGACTCAAAGAAATATTTGCGCAGACTGATGAGGAAGAGGAAGACTTTTTCGGGTTTCAATCCTCAGAAGAAAGCGAGAGCGACACAGATGGGGGGGGGTCTTAGGAGGGGGGTGATGTCATGGGACTGCCAGAGAATGCCAGGGAGGAGCAGGAACAGTCAGAGGGAGGTGGACAGGAAGTGACGGATGGGGAAGGGGAGGAGGGCCAGTAGGCGGAAAGGCTCTCTGATGCTGAAGCAGAGCCTCAGCACCACACAGGAAGTTCTGGCACCGATGGTGAGGTGGTGCCTGTTCCGTCTGCCAAGGAGAGGAGAGAGTTAAAGAGGAGGGGGGAGAGGCATCACATGAAACTTCCCCGCCTTTTCTGTTGAAGGAGAAGCCAGCGAAGGCCACTCCTAGAATCTGAACCGGAGGATTCAGACGCATGATTATAATGTACATATGTAAAATAAAGAACTGTAAATATCTCTGGGTGAGCAGAGGTGCTTATTGTGAAGAGCATACACAAGCCATCACAGTTATGCTACCATTAATATTATTCTTGCCTTTCATTTAGTATACATTGCCTGGATTCCATTACAAAAAAGTTCTCCAAATTCCATTTGTTGTATCATGGTTATCATAAATTTCCAAGAAATTTTATCAAATGCTTTTTCCGCATCAACAGATATTAATAAGGCTGGTTTATCAATTCTTGTTTCCAAGTATTCCAGAATATTTATGTTTTGGACTTCCGGGTTGGCGCCATCGCTTAATGGCGGATTCCCTCCGAGCTCTGGAGGGAATCGGCTCTGCAGAGACCGGGTCTTACCGCTGCGGTGACGCGGGGACCCTTAAAATCACAGGCGTAGAAGCCTGTGAGCGTAGTGACTCGGCGGGCACCATTTGCGCCCCCCCAATCCGTGAAGGAGCCTTTTTAAAGGCTTCGGAATGGGGACAGGGTGCGGCGCGGTGCTGAGAGTACTCCTTCATCTGTGGAGTGAAGCCGCGAGTCATTATCGGAGAGCGCTGACTTTTTCCTTGGAACATTCGGACTCTAAAACATCAACCCGTGAGTAATACGGAAATTGGAATCTTAAAGAAAAATTTTGCAGATCAGGCACGAGCGGGGAAGGGTTAAAAAGGAAGTCCACCCCCCCTCTTTGTAAACAATTTAAAGCAAAGGACCTGCTGGCTAAGGTTGAGAGAATCCTTTCTTTTTTTTAGTAAAAGACTTTAATTTCACGGTTTTGACATTATAATAATTTTTGCTGGAGGATAAAAAGATTAATTTTGGGAGCTGAAGTTTCACCCCCCCCCGGACCCGGGAGTGTCCCACGAGAGAGCCTGTTGATGAAAGACTGGAAAGTTTGACAGCTGTCAAATTGGCTGTCGAGACGGAAAAGGAGAACCTAGTTTTTGTTGCTTCTGTTGGTTAACTTGTAACAATTTGTTGAAAATAAGGAAGGGCTGATACAAAATAACCTGACTTTTGGACTTGAGCTGAAAGGAATACTAAGGAACTAAAATCCCCCTAGAGGGGTTTAGTGACATTACAGGAATGGCTGGAGGAAGGAAAATCCAGGCTGAATTGGACAGAGCATTTGTTCTCTTGGGAAAGTTACAAGGCCAATCTGATGTTTTGGCTATGAAGGTTACAGCTCTGGACTTAGCAGTAAAGAACATTGTTGAACCTGATAAGGATTTGAAACAAGGAGCCTATCCAATTGAACAAATAGAGAAAACGGAGAGCTTTGACAATATGGAGCAGGTGACAGATGTTGTCCCTGAAGAAAAGGAAGGAGGAGCTGAAACTTTGCAGAAGTTAAAGGAGAGCAACATTTTGAAGCCTGACATGATGACAAAAAAGGAAAATAAAAATCTGATGTGGAGAGCCTGGCCTGAATTGGAGGTGGAAGCTGGAGCCTGGGGGACATTTGGACTTGAAAGGAGTATAAAACAAGATTTGAAGTACCCCATAAGCTTTATCCCTAAAAATGGAGGTCTGGCTGGTAGAAATATGGATCCTGTTGGGCTGGAGCCTCTTCGAGATTTGGTTCCTGTTGGGCTGGAGCTTCTTCGAGATTTGGAGTTTAACATTAAAGACTACCAAAAAGACCGGCAGAGAGGAACTGAGAGAGAATTGAGAGCCTCGGACGTGAGATCTCTAGGCTAAACACTATATTGAGACTGATGGATTTTTGTTGAGGACTGAAACCGGGAAAAGGGTGGGTGGAGTTTGGGAATCCAAAGGGTATATAAATATATTTTGTTTTATTTCTACTTTGCTTTGCTATTGGTATGGAAATTGGGAAAGACGTGGAAGGGAAATTTTGGTCGACTTTAGGAAAAATGTTTAAAATGTTTAAGAAAAAATAATGAGGTATAAATATTGATGTGTAAATTTGGTTAAGTTAAAATTGATCTTTTTTTAAATGGCTAAATTAAATGAAAATAAGGTTTGTAAATATAAATTGAGGAAATGGAAGAAAGAAGAAAAATAAAATAATAATATGTTAGAATAAATTAAATTAAGTTAAAATGGAGAAGTAAATTAAGGACTTGCTGAGCCAATAATTTAAATTGGAATACAAGAAGGGGAGGTGTAAGGAGGTCTGAGAAACAAGTTAAAAGAAAATAAGTATTTTTAATTGTTTTTATTTTTAAGTTTTGTATTTTTGTATTTTTTTTTTGTTTATTTTTGTCTTTGTTGTTATATGTGTTGTTCTTTTTTGAAAATGCTAATAAATATTCATTTTTAAAAAACCAGAATATTTATAATGTTTCTAATATTGTTCTGCATTAAGCGTTGAGGGAGAAAGCCCGCTTGATCTTGATGTATAATGGTTTGGAGAATATTCTTTACCCTATCAGATAATATACTAGCAAATAGCTTATAATCATTATTTAATAGTGATATGGGCCTATAGTTGGAGGCCAGGGCTAAATCGGTTTCCTGTTTTGGAATCAGGGTTATATAACTTTCCACCCATGATTCTGGCATCCTACCATTTTCCAAGATATTACAGTGGTACCTCGGGTTACAGACACTTCAAGTTACAAACTCCGCTAACCCAGAAATAGTACCACCGGTTAAGAACTTTGCTTCAGGAAGAGAACAGAAATCACGTGGTGACGGCGTGGCGGCAGCGGGAGGCCCCATTAGCTAAAGTGGTACCTCAGGTTAAGAACAGTTTCAGGTTAAGAACGGACCTCCGGAATGAATTAAGTTCTTAACCCGAGGTACCACTGTATTCATTACTGTTTTTAATGGTTTGGCTATGACCTCTTCTAATTTTTTATAATAAATTGCCAGGAGTCCATCGGGTCCTGGTGTTTTCCCTAGTTTAGATTTTTTAATTGCTTGGTGGACCTCAAATGCTGAAATTCGGGCATTCAGGGTTTTTGCTTGTTTCATAGAAATTTCTGTTAAGTTATTTTGGTCCAAATATTCTTTAATTTCTTCTGGTGTTTCTCTGCCTCTATAAAATTCCACAACATTTTTTTCAATTTCTTTAGGGTTACTTGTAACATTATTTCCTACTTTAATTTCATTAATTATTCTTTCGTTTTGTCATTTTTTCAGTTGCCAAGCAAGTAATTTACCAGGTCTATTGGCAAATTCGAAATTCATACCCCAAAACTTTTGCAGGCTCAAACAGGATCAAAAGCAGGGTGGCTGATAACAACATGAGCACAAATCTTTATAAATGTACAACACAAAGGGTAATAACAACCGGGGACCATTTCTCTTACCATGCCAGGCTTGTGGAAACAGGATACTTTTACTCAATGGACCTTTCAGTTCAATGCTACAGAGTTCTTCCTCTGTTCTTAAAGTTTAACCAGCTTTAAGCTTTTTTTTTCCTGCTACACACTGCACAGGAAGGAGCAAAAGGGGCTTCTAGTGCTTTTGGTACTTATATTGATTTTGGTACTTAATTGTGGGAGCCCACAGCTCCCACAATTATTTGTGGGAAGCCATCATTGCTTAATGTGGTACGATGCTGCTTTAAATGTATGGTGTGAATGTGGCCTATGTCCTTTTGAGATCCAGCAAGAAGACGATGATAGAGAGAGCAAATGGTTGTTTTTTTCACAGAGTAAATTACAGCTCACAGAGAGCAAATCAGGCACACACTTAGAAAATGGGTTTATTTTTGTTTCTTTCAGAGCAAAGTGAAACAGCTTTCAAAAGTTTCAATAATGCAGCCCACAGGATATATATATATATATATATATATGTAAAGGGAATTGGGGTTGCTTGTGCGTAAGTGGCCGCTGCTCTTGGCAACGTTCTCTGGCTGACCTTTTCCCTGGCTGAACAGCACTTTCTCCGTGGCTGTGTCAGTCACTGGCAGAATCCGTCAGTGGGCGTTTCCTGAACTTCTTCCAGCATAAAAGCTCTTTGACACCAAGTCGCCGCCTAGCCTCCCTGCGCGGAAGTTTTCTGCGCAGAGTGGGTGTGGCCAGCGGAGGTCCTGGGCTCTCCCCGCTGGTCTCTGTGGAAGACTCTTGGAGCCATCTCTCCGACGTCCTTTTCAGCTCTCTTTTCTTCCTGGTGTCACGCTGATCTCCTTCCTCCGAGGAAGTGTTCCCTCTCTCCCGGCTGGGCCCATCTCCTGCATCGCTAGGGAGCCTCACCTCCACTCTTGGCTCCGATGGCAGTTCCCTGACATCCACCTCCCCCCCAGGACCCCCCTCATCTCCGGCCCGTTCCTTTGGCCCAAATTCCTCCCTCCCCTCTGACAGTGATGCAGGGAATCCCCGGAAGGAGCTATCCCCATCCTCTGATGATTCAAACATTGCTCTCCACCTGCTGCTATCTCTGCTCACGGGGTAATCTTCCCAATCCAATTCCTCTCCCTCTGATACCTCTCCCCCCCCTCTTCGGAGGCCGGAAATCCCATAAACTCTTCTTCATCATCTGTGGTGCCAAATTGCTCCTCCCAGAACCTCGCTATTGGTTTGGGCTTCCTTGGGAACCTGCTGTGAAACTCCCCCCGGAGATACTCATCCCTGATGGTTTCCGCAGGAACCCACGTGTTTTCCGACTCGGGCTCCCCCTCCCAAGCCACCAAATACTCCACCTGTCTCCCTCGCCATCTTGAATCGAGTATTTCCGTGGCTTGACTACTGAGTTCCCTCTCCTCTACCTGTGGATGTGTGGGGACCTCTCTCTCTCGCCCTGGAAATTCCAGTCCCTCCCTATATGGTGAGAGTAAAGACCTATGGAACACCGGGTATAGTTTCATGCTGGTCGGCAACTTGAGCCTAAAGGCCACAGGATTAACCTGCTGTGTTACCTCGAAAGGTCCCAGCCGCCTTGGCCGCAACTTCTTGCAACCTCCCTTGAACGGTAACCCTTGGGTTGACAACCACACCCGGTCCCCAACCCGTATGGTTTCCCCTTCCCTACGGTGCTTGTCTGCCTGCCTCTTGTACACTTCCTTGGCCCGTTCCAAGTTCATCCTGAGTTGTTGGTGTAAGGCCTCCATTTCCTCCACAAACTGCTCTGCTGCCGGTACACTCCACCTCTCCTCCCCCTCCCCTGGGAAGGCCCTTGGGTGACACCCGTAATTGGCCATGAACGGGCTCATTCCCGTGGACACATGTTCAGTGTTATTGTACGCAAATACGGCCAGCGCTAGTTTCTCCACCCAATCGTTCTGCCTCTCGCTGACATAGCAGCGTAGGTATTGTTGGAGTATACTGTTCGCTCTTTCCGCTTGCCCGTTGGTCTCCGGGTGTCTGGCTGTCGAGAAGCTCACCTCGACTTGCAGCAAGCTCATGAGCTTCCTCCAGAACCTGGAAGTAAATTGCCTTCCTCGGTCGGACAAAACCCTCAAGGGGGCGCCATGCAGCCTGAAGATGTGATCCACAAACAGCCTGGCAGTTTCCTCTGCCGTCACCACATGCGAGCAAGTGATAAAATGGCACATTTTTGTTAACAGGTCGACAACAACCATGACGGCTGTTTTCCCCCTTGACTTGGGCAAATCGGTCATAAAATCTATGGATACCACCTCCCATGGTCTTCCCGGTGTGGGTAAGGGTTCCAGTAACCCCACGGGCGCCGCCCTCTCCCCTTTCACTCGTTGGCAGCGGTCGCAACCCCGTACGTACTCCCGTACATCTTCCCTCACTCTTGGCCACCAGAACTGCCTGGTGACAAGCAACATGGTTTTGTGTTGACCAAAATGCCCCGTCGTTGGGTTATCATGGAGTTGTTTGAGTACCCTTCTCCTCAAGTCATCCCCTCGTATGTACAGTGCTCCCCTGTAATACAGTACCCCTTCCTTCTCCTCAAAACCCCCATGGTTCCCTGATTTTGGTTTGGGCAAACTCGTCGTCCCTCGTCAGCCCGGCTAGTTCTCGTCTCCCCACCAACACTCCCCTACACACCCATCTGTTCTTGGGGATCACATGTCGGGCTTCTGGTGGTCCCTCTCCTTCCATGTACTCTGGCTTCCGGGAGAGGGCGTCTGCTCTGACGTTTTCCTCTCCCGGCACGTACCGAATCTCGAAGAAGAACTTGGAGAACTCCTGAGCCCATCGCACCTGTCGCTGGTTGAGCACCCGTGCAGTCCTCCAGTATTCCAGGTTCTTATGGTCCGTGCACACCTGGATCTTGTGCTGCGCCCCTATTAACAAATGTCTCCAGCGTCGAAAAGCTTCATAAATTGCAAGCAGTTCCCGGTCATACACCGTGTAGTTTTGCTCCGACTTGCTCAGCTTCCTTGAGAAAAAGGCGCACGGCCTCCAGCTGGACTGGTCTCCCGGCTGTAGCAGCACCGCCCCTACGGCTCGGTCTGACGCGTCTGTCTCCAGCCTCATTGGCTTCTGCAGGTCCACGTGCAAGAGCTGCTGTTCCGAAGCAAACGCCCTCTTTAGCCTTTCAAAAGATTGCTGTGCCTCTTCTGTCCAGACGAACTTCCTTTTACTACTGAGACAATCGGTGATGGGTGCGGTTAAGTGTGCGAAGTTCTTGATGAACTTCCGATAGAAATTCCCAAACCCCAGGAACCTCTGCACGTCCTTCCGTGTCTTGGGGGTCTTCCATTCCAGAACCGCTTGCACCTTGCCTGGGTCCATAGCTAGGCCCTTGTCCGACAACCTGTATCCCAGGAACTCGACCTCTCGGGCGTGGAATTGGCACTTCTCCAGTTTGACCCACAACTGGTGCTCCTGTAACCTCTTTAGCACTTCCCGGACATCTCTGACATGTTGCTCCTCGTTCTCCGAATAGATTAACACGTCATCTAAGAAGGCCACGCAATTCTTGTACAGCAGGGATCCCAACACGTGGTGCATGAAAGATTGAAAACAGGCTGAGCCTGATTGTAATCCAAAAGGCATAACTAAGTACTCAAAAGCCCCCAGAGGGGTGAACATGGTAGTTTTCCATTCATCCCCCTCCCTCATCCTAATCAAATTGTACGCTCCCCGGAGGTCCAGCTTGGTAAAATCTTCCCCTACCTCACCCTGGTTAAAATATCATCAATCCTGGGCTTTGGGAAGGTCACGGGTTCCAATACAAGGTTCAACGCCCTGAAATCTACGACCAATCTGGGCTGTTTAGTGTCTTTTTTGTCCACAAAGAACACCGGACTGCCTCCCACCACCCTTGATTCTTTTATGAAACCTCTTTTCAGGTTCTTGTCAATAAACTCCCGCAACTCCTGCATCTCTCTGTCTGACATGGCATACAGTTTACCCACTAGCAGCTGAGCTCCTGGGAGTAGGTTGATTTGACAGTCAAAGGGCCTATGGGGGGTAGTCTATCCGCTTCCTTCTCACTGAAGACGTCCTGCAGGTCAGCGTATTGCAGTGGTACCTTCCCTTTTCCCCCCACCGCCATCCCTGCCACCCTGGCTATGGCCATCCTCGGGGTTTCCCCCCCGTGACAGTGTTCCAAGCAGTGAGCTGACCCAAAAGTAACTGTCCGCTGGTGCCATGCCACCACTGGATCATGTAGTGCCAGCCAGCTCATCCCCAGTATGATTGGTGGTCCTGCCAGTGTGGCTACGTGGAAGGCAATGGTTTCTGTGTGTCTGGAAACTCTCATTCTCATGGGGGGGAGTCTGGTGCGTCACTTCTCCTCCCAGGAGTTCTCTGCCATCAATGGTCGTTACTTGTAAGGGACACTCTAGAAGCAGAAGGTGGAGCTGGTGCTCCAGCGCGAAATCCTTGCTAAAAAAGTTGCAAGAACTGCCGGAATCCAGCAGTGCCTTCACCTTGATTGGGTGCCCATTAGGGACTTCTAGTACCACCTCTATGGCTATGGCTACTTGGGGGGGGTCTGGCTTGGGCACTCTTACTGGTTGCTGGCCTGGCTGCCGTGCCCGCTGATCGGCAACCAAGCGTTGGCTTTTCCCTGCTCCTTATCCCCCTCCTCCTCACAGCCAGCAGTCCCCACCATTCCTTGCCATGCCTTCCTCTGAGGGCAGACCCTGGCAAAATGTCCTGGCTGTTGGCAGAGGAAACACTTCTTGGCTGTTTTCCCCTCCTTTCCCTCCTTCTTTCGAACTTCGCTGGAGTTTGAACCCCCCCCCCCCCGCGCGCGCGCTCCTCCAATCTCCATTGGTTCCACTGGCTGAGAAGGTTGCTCCGGTATTTCAGGAATGCGGTTGTCATGCCAACGCTCTCCCCTCCCTTCCCGCTTCTCTAGAGCGCACGCTTCTTGCCGTACTCCTATCGCAAGCACAGCTTTAGTCAGCTGATCCATCGATTGAGGGCGGGGCGCGCAGGAAAGTTCATCCTTCACCGAGGGGGATGAGCCTTCCTCAAAAAGCATTTGCACGGGTTCCGAACCCAGTTCCCACCCAAGTCTGTGGATCAGCATCGCAAAACGCGACCAGTACTCTTTAACTGACTGGCCCCTCTGCTTGCACGCTATCAGTTCCCTGCGCGTCACACTCTGCTCCACTTCACTTGAGAACATGGTATCCATGGCGCCAAAAAATTTCCTAATGTCCTTTAGGGCAGCATTCTGCGTTGCCATTAATGGCCGGATCCATTCTCTGGCCACGTCCTGAAGGTGCCCGATAACATAAGCCACCCTCTCCCCGTCATCAGCAAAATCATCATACCTCAGTTCCAGCGCGTACTGTACCTCCGTCCTGAATGCATTATAATCTCTGGGGTTTCCCCCAAACTTGTGCACCAGTCCCGGTACCTTCCTTGCGATGGGGGTGGGCTTCCTCTGGGCATCTTGAGTCCGCCTTTCATCTAGCCGCGCCGCTAACAGAGCCACCTGCCGTTCCAAATCTCGGTTTCTCTCCTCCAGATTTGGCGCTGCCGCTGCTCCCTCTCCGGCGCCTGCTCCTCCTGTTTGACTCATGATGCTGCCTGTCCTGTCGTTGTGCACAAGCAACGTCAAAGACTGACGGATTGCTGTAAAGGGAATTGGGGTTGCTCGTGCATAAGTGGCCACTGCTCTAGGCAACGTTGTCTGGCTAAACTTTTCCCTGGCTGAACAGCACTTTCTCCGTGGCTGTGTCAGTCACTGGCAGAATCCGTCAGTGGGCATTTCCTGAACTTCTTCCAGCATAAAAGCTCTTTGACACCAAGTCGCCGCCTAGCCTCCCTGCGCAGAAGTTTTCTGCGCAGAGTGGGTGTGGCCAACGGAGGTCCTGGGCTCTCCCCACTGGTCTCTGTGGAAGACTCTTGGAGCCATCTCTCTGACGTCCTTTTCGGCTCTCTTTTCTTCCTGGTGTCACGCTGATCTCCTTCCTCCGAGGAAGTGTTCCCTCTCTCCCGGCTGGGCCCTTCTCCTGCATCGCTAGGGAGCCTCACCTCCACTCTTGGCATATATATTATCAGTGTAGAGACATAAATGTACAGAAATGAAATGAAAAGCCCCCAGTTTCAAAATGTCTGGTCCCTTACCAAAGTAACAGCAATTTGCCTTCAAATGAAAACTGTTTTAAGCACTTCTCTGAAGAATGGAGCAGGGCGGGTGGGTGGGAGGAGGAAGAAGAAAGCAGAGACCTCAGGTATCCCAGAACATCCTTGGCAATGCGCCTTGCAATGGACGTTCTGGCGCAAAACTGCCCGAGCAAAAAATATTTAGTGCTGCAAATAGTGGACTCATTCATTAGCTGCTTAGAGCCAATTAACACCAGAACTTTGCAGCATCAAGGCATAAGTCAATACAAATCAGTTTGCAGGAGCTTGGGTGTGTAGCATGTTGACATAGGAACCCTGCTCCCACAAAAGGAAAGGTTCTACAATCCCCCATGACCCTGCACAACCCCCATTCACCTCGTCATCAGAATTGTAGTCTGTTAAGGGTGCTGAAAGCTGTTAGGAGACCTTCAACAAACTGCAATTCCTAG
The DNA here is from genome assembly GCF_964234715.1 of Podarcis melisellensis. NCBI lineage: Eukaryota > Metazoa > Chordata > Lepidosauria > Squamata > Lacertidae > Podarcis > Podarcis melisellensis. The sequence goes on from NC_138535.1 coordinate 12,590,683, forward strand.
GACACTTTGTGGGAAGCCATGTGTCTTAAATTGGAATAAGAGTGCTTTAAATGTATGGTGTTGGTGTGGCTCTCATTTTCTACATCAGTTTGCAGCCTTTGAAAAGAAAAAAGAAAAGAAAAGAGAACACATTTTTGGAAATCAATTTCCCATAATACAATGCCTTTCGTATGTTATTTTCACTAATATATGCATTTCTATGCATACTTTACCCTAGTATAAGCATTCTTATACACATTACTTGGCCAGAAAATTACACTGCAAAATTCAGAGAAGTGCAAATTTCAAAGGAGGGCTGCGTTTCATTTTGCATATTGTTCCATGAGAGTGTGAATTAGGTTAAGGTCACCAATAGATATGAACTGAATGGGACTTCTCCCCATTCAGTGAAAACACTGACACTCAGGGGAAGAAAGCTGACAGCCATTACCACCACACCCTGGTCTGGATGCCAATAAGATGGCAGGCAGGTAGGGGGAACATCTCATGCACTCTAATGGAACAGCCTCCACTGAGCCTAGGTAATCTCATGGCTGGTGGCATGTTCCAGAGAAAGCAAAAGGGAGTTATTCCTCCTTGCAACCTATACTTAACAGGAGGAACTCAAGATCTTGTTCCCAGACATTGGCACTCCCTTCTGAGCTAAGAGAAGTTAGACTGGCTCCCTCCTTATTGTCCTTCCGCCTGCAGGTGAAGCAGACCTTCTTTTTCCAACAGGCTTTTGGGAACAGAGTGTTTTTAATGAAAGGACTGGTGCTGTGCTGTTTTTGTTGTGATTGCTTGTATGTTTTTAATAGATCAGGTAGGTAGGTAGATGATAGACACTTTTAATTTTATTAATGTTTAATAGTTTTAAAATTATTTTTCCTCTATGTTTTTAGCTGTTCTTACCCTTTCTAGGAACAGTCCACACTTTAATGCTGCTGCCATTGTGAGTGTTGGGGAAGGCCGCTCCATCCTGCAGGCCAATTCCACTGGGCCTAGGGGGCGGGGCCCACACTCACCACCACCACAGCTCTAAGAGGCTCCAGAGAGGCCTCAGAACACTGATGCTGCTGCTACTGCTGTAGCAAAAGTCGAAAATGTCGAAAATATTTTAAAATGTTTTAAAAGTGTTTTTACTTTGTTGCACCACTGTGAACGGTGGTTTTTATTTATGTATTTTTATTTTATTTTTGTTTGGGGTGGGATAAATGTTGAGTGGGGTGGGGATTAGTTTTATTTTAGTATAATTGTTTTTGGCTTTGTTTTGCTTTTACTATTTTGTTAGGCCACTGTAAAGTTTGTATTTTGCTTTTTAAGGGGAAAGGGTCAGGGCTACCTGGGAGTGGGCCTCAGCCAACAGAATGGCTGGGGCAGGTTCCACAGGGGCAGAAGCACCAGGACACCCGATCTCAGTGATCATGGGCAGGAGGAGGAGCTACGCTAAGACCAGACCATGTCATTACCGAGGAGGCAGGTTTAGTCATTGTCTGAGGACTATCCCTGCCTCCGGGTCAGGTCCTGACAGGAAGAATACTGGAATCAGCAGGGGAAACCCACATGACCTGAAAGTGTTGCTGTGCAATGCCAGGTCAATGATGAATAAGACCCACTGCCATCCACGACCTGATTGGATGAAGCAGATGGGCCTGTCCTTGCCACTGCTTGCCCACCAGGTTTCTCTTATGCACAGCAACCCACGTCATGTGGGCGGGGAGGGGGGGGTTGCAGTGATTTTTAGGAAGTCATTAGTTTGCACCAGGTGTCCTATTGGGAAGACCCAGTTTTCTGAGTGCATGTTCTGGAAGTTGGGCAATAGGGGCAGTACAGGATTCCTTTTGGTGTACCGACCTCCCCGCTGTGCCAAGGATTCCCTGCCCGAGCTGCTTCAGGTCGTGGCGGATGTTCTTCTGGAGACACCTAGCTTGGTTGTCCTAGGGGATTTTAAAATCCGTGCCAACACGACCTTACAAGGGGCCGCTTGGGACTTTGTGGAAAGCATAGCCTCCATGGGGCTGTCCCTGAATAAGTTTGGCACAACTCATAGCCGCGGACATGCCTTGGACCTGGTGTTCACCTCTATGGATGTTGGTGATCTGACATTAAGTAAAAGTGAAACAAAAGAAGTGCCATGGTCAGATCACTTCCTGGTGCAACTGGACTTCTTTGCAACCCTTTTCTACCCTGTTAGAATTCTTGCCCGTCTCAGAGGTATGTGCCTATCTGTTCAGGCACCGGCTGAATTCCTTAGACCTCCCTCCGGCGACTCCCGGCAGGAAACAACATACTCGAGGTCCGTTCCGGCGATTTTCCTCAGGCTGTGAGGAAAACACACCAACTGCTTCTCCTCCTTCTCCTCCTCCCTTCATATCCCCAGGGAGGGGAATCAGACACATATAGAAACGTATCTACATGTCTTTATTTGTGTCTTTAAGCAGTCATACAGTAAACATGTCTGCTCTCTTCAACAGACAGAGAGAAACTCCCTGTTTGGCTTTCCAGCCACAAGCAGCAGACTTGGCTGCTATAGCCTTTGCTTGCTGCAGCATTGGTGCTTTAGAATAACATACTCCCCCTAAAGTATCAATGCATGCTGCGAGCAAAGCATCATCCAGAGAAGAAAACAAACAGTTGTTATACTTATAACATTCCCCTGTTGTTTCAGTTCCACCCTTGGAACTACCAGCCACTGGTTTTAACAATGTACCTCTCTGGTTGTGTGACTTCCAAGGAATGAGTGCTTCTGCATTACCTTGGTTAACAACTCTCTGTTGTGCCTTTGTCTCTGACTCAGACACAGCTTCAATCTGACCTTGGTCGTTTACAACAGCAACAGCTAAGTTAGCAAACTCTTGTGAATACCTCTTGGGTGGTACACCCTTCGTTGCTCTCTCAGACCTACGTAAGAGGTGCTGCTCTTCTTTGCTTTCTGGTTCAACCTTTGGACTCTTTGGAGAACCAGTACTAAGCTTAATCAGTGGTTCATCCTCCTCTTCTGAGGGTCTAGTCATTATCTGAGATTTCCTCTCAATGACTGTGACAACTGAGCTGTCTGAGCTATCGCTGTCATCATCAGTAGTACTGAACTCAATAAGATCAAAATCATCATCATCATCATCATCATCATCATCATCATCATCTGTGGGAAATGTGTGAACAATCACTCTCTCCTGTTCAGGAGCACTCTCTAGAAATTTTGTGAGAATCACCTGACCAGATTCAGACAAAATTACTCTGTAGAGACCCTTTTCATAACCCACAAAAATGCCTCTGGCATTCTTTACCCCACCTGGAGCTTCTGTTCTCACATGAGACCCAAAAACCTTGAAATGGGCAACAGAAGGTTTTCTGTGGAACAGTTTCTCAAAAGGAGAACATCCCAACTCTTTTGAAAACTTTCTCAACCACGTGTAACAGAATGACATCAGCGACTCAGCCCAGTACTCATGTGGCAGATGTGAACTTAGCAATTGCGCATGCATTCCCTTTTGCAATTCTTTGTTCACCCTAATACAAACACATTTGTTCCAAGCTTCTTCGGAACTAGCAATTCTGTGTCTTATCCCTTTCTTCTTCAGGAACCTCTGGAAAACCTGTAAAAGAAAAATTGGCTTCTCATCTGTGCAAAGACAATCTATGTCAGCATCATGCATATTTTTAACTTTGTCACAAAACCCTTTAAACCTTTCTAAGGCTTCTTTCGGTCTCTCCAAAAGATAAAGCCAGACAAAACCTGTAAAAGAGTCAACACATATTAGGTAATACTTTGCATTGCCTCTAGACGGTGCTAAAGGACCAATCACATCAGCATACACCCGCTGAAATGCCTTGTCGACCCTCGAGGTGACCTGCTTGGTGTTCTTCTTGGCTACACCTGTAAAAGAAATCATGTTAGAATCACAAGAATTACATTCCATGTAATCACTTTGATCAAAAGTCAACAAATACAGTCCATCTTTCTCTTTGGCAGAAAGATACAACTCTCCATCTTTGTAGATCTCGCAGTTCTGATCATCATAGGACAGTTTTAGTCCCTTCTTGGCAATCTGTGAAACGCTGAGCAGATTAAACTTCAACTCTGGAACCAAATAAACACTGCTTATAGTCAAGTTCAGACTTTTAAGATACACAGTCCCAATTCCGGTCGCTTCCAGCTTTTGACCGTTGGCTAGTTGCACCGCGAAGCTTTGCTTCTTAAACGTAGAAAATAGTCCTCTGTGTCCTGTCATGTGAACTGTGGCTCCAGTATCTAGGACAAAGAAATTCCCCGCTTCTGGTGTGGCTTTTAGCGACATCAAAGCCTTTGCAGTCTTTGCCTTTGGCTTGGTGTGACCTTTGTCTGACGCCTCAGACTTTGCGGAGCTCGCCTTAGCTCCTCTGTTCCGACGTGGCTTCTTGCAGTACCGCTGAAGATGCCCAGTTTGGTCACAATTGTAGCATCGGACAACGTTGAAAGCTTCGGCGCTTTCTCCAGTAGCAACAGCAGTAGGGGCGTTAGAACTCCGTTCTCGGCTCCCCCTGTCCTTGACTTCCAGGGCGGCAAGTCTGTCATGTTCACAAAGAACCACGGCAAAGACCCTCTCCGACGTGAGATCAGCTGCTGGGAGAGACCCCAGCTGACTGGCAACCGTTTTGTAAGTCCGATTCAGACTGTTGATCACCATGAAGCAAAACACTTCCTCATCCAGATGGAAGTTGCGCTCCACCATCTGTTGACGCAGAAATTTCATTTCCGTCAGGTGCGCTTGAACATCTCCATCAGGCGCAAGCCTCAGGTTGGTCAGCTTCTCAAAATACAGCAACGCTGAAGAACCTGCATCTCTCTGATGTGTCCTTCTCAGCGTGTCCCAAACATCTTTCGCGTGGTCTAAATCTTGTATGTGGATCAGCTGCGAATCTGACACGCACAGAATTATAGCAGTTCTGGCCTTCACATCCTGTGACTCCCAAGCACGCATTGGTGCTGCTGGAATGGGGTTCTCAATCACCCCAAACAGTCTCTGATTCTGCAGCAGGGCCTTCATCTTAATAGACCAAGATGCATAATTGTCACTGGTCAAAAGGGGCGGAGAAGGCAAAGCTCCCCCCTTCTTTGCATCCATTTTGAGTCCTTGCATTGACTCTCAAACACAAGCCTCTAAAATCCAATAGCTGGCTTGTTTACACTCTGTGCACCTGGCAGCTCTAACACTGGCCGCGTTGGAATGTTTCTTCCAAAAGTTCCTTTGGAAGGGCCTAGTCATAACAAAACCTTGTTTTTGCCTCTCCGAGGCAAAAGCCTGACTTGTCCAGCCCTCTCGTGAAACTGGCCTTCGTTGCTAAGCAACAGCATTCCTTTTCCTTGAACAGGAAACCACAGGAATGTTTGGAATGCAGAGCTATTGTCTCTCGGAGCTGTTTCTCCCAAACGTTTCTCCCTCGAAGCAGAGAATGAATCAATCTGCATTCACACGTCTAAGCCCGAAAACCTCATACCTGGGCTCCGTTGCTTGGCTTTCAGATTCTTCTGGTCAGCTGCTGGCTGCAGAGAATCAGCCTTCTCACCTCAGGCTTCCATGGAGGCCACTTCTTGATGCAGAGGTCGATGAAAACAGCAACCGGCGTCTGCTACCACTGTTAGAATTCTTGCCCGTCTCAGAGGTATGTGCCTATCTGTTCAGGCACCGGCTGAATTCCTTAGACCTCCCTCCGGCGACTCCCGGCAGGAAACAACATACTCGAGGTCCGTTCCGGCGATTTTCCTCAGGCTGTGAGGAAAACACACCAACTGCTTCTCCTCCTTCTCCTCCTCCCTTCATATCCCCAGGGAGGGGAATCAGGCACATATAGAAACGTATCTACATGTCTTTATTTGTGTCTTTAAGCAGTCATACAGTAAACATGTCTGCTCTCTTCAACAGACAGAGAGAAACTCCCTGTTTGGCTTTCCAGCCACAAGCAGCAGACTTGGCTGCTATAGCCTTTGCTTGCTGCAGCATTGGTGCTTTAGAATAACACCCCTCTGCAGGGAGGTGGGACCGATTCGGATGGTCCGCCCCCGCCAGTGGTAGGGGATGTTTTATCCCATGTTGATTGCCTTTCAGCTGATTCCCTGGTGATCCGTTGGAATACGGAGTTAACCAGGGCTATTGACTGTCTGGCTCCGAAGTGTCCTCTTTGATTGCATGGAGCCCGGACAGCCCCGTGGTTTTCCCCGGAGCTGAGGGCGATGAAACAATCGCTGAGAAGGTTAGAGCGCCGGTGGCGGAAAACTCACTCTGAATCAGACCGGACACGGGTTAGAGCTCAAGGTCGAGCCTACCAAGTGGCGATGGCAACGTCGAAGAGGACCTTCTTTGCCTCTTCTATTGCATCTGCAGAAACAGCAGCAGGAGACTTTTTCAGGTGGTTCACAATCTATCGGAACCACCTGCACCACCGGGGCCTGGTAGGGACCCCAAGATCTCCTGCAATGCTTTTGCAAAGTTTTTTGCAGATAGAGTCGTCAGATTCGGAAGGAGGTAGACTCCACTGGGGGAACAGGGCCGGGGCGGGAGAGTTCTAGAGTCCTGTCTAGTCATGTTATATGGGATCAATTTCAATCTGTTACCTCTGAGGATGTGGACAGGCTGCTTGGACGAGTGAAACCAACCACCTGTCTTCTAGATCCTTGTCCATCCTGGCTGATAAAAGCAAGCTGGGAAGGGCTGGGCAATGGGCTCCATGGGGTGGTGAATGCTTCCCTCTGTGAGGGAGCCTTCCCAGACCCACTGAAAAAGGTGGTCATTAAACCGCTTCTTAAAAAGAACATCTTTAGACCAGCTATCACCCAGTCTCAAATCTTCCATTCTTGGGCAAGGTGATTGAGCGGGTGGTTGCTGAACAACTCCAAGCATGCCTGGAGGATGCGGACCATTTTGATCCCTTCCAATCAGGATTCAGGCCTCATCATGGGACTGAAACTGCCTTGGTCGTGCTGGTCAATGATCTCCAGCGGGCTAGGGACAAAGGTGAGAGCTGTTTCCTAGTTCTGCTGGATCTCTCTGTGGCCTTTGACACCATCGACCATAAAATCCTTCTGGACCGTCTTGAGGGGCTGGGAGCTGGGGGCACTGTTCTACAGTGGTTCCGCTCCTTTCTCCTGGGCCATGTTCAGAAAGTGGTGGTGGGGGATGAGTGTTCAGACCCCTGGGCTCTCACTTGTGGGGTGCCTCAGGGTTCCGTCCTCTCCCCCATGCTTTTAAATATCTATATGAAGCCACTGGGAGAGATCATCAGGAGGTTTGGGCTGGGTGTTCATCAGTATGCAGATGATACCCAGCTCTACCTCTCTTTTAAATCAGAACCAGTGAAGGCGGTGAAGGTCCTGTGTGAGTGCCTGGAGGCGGTTGGAGGAGGGATGGCGGCTAACAGATTGAGGTTGATTCCTGACAAGACAGAAGTACTGTTTTGGGGGGACAGGGGGCGGGTGTGGGGGACTCCCTGTTCCTGAATGGGGTAACTGTGCCCCTGAAGGACCAGGGGCGCAGCCTGGGAGTCATTTTGGACTCACAGCTGTCCATGGAGGCGCAGGTTAATTCTGTGTCCAGGGCGGCTGTCTACCAGCTCCACCTAGTATGCAGGCTGAGACCCTACCTGCCTGCGGACTGTCTCGCCAGAGTGGTGCATGCTGTAGTTATCTCCCGTTTGGACTACTGCAATACGCTCTACGTGGGGCTACCTTTGAAGGTGACCCGGAAACTGCAATTAATCCAGATTGCGGCAGCTAGACTGGTGACTGGGAGCGGCCGCCGGGACCACATAACACCGGTCCTGAGAGATCTGCATTGGCTCCCAGTACATTTCTGAGCACAATTCAAAGTGTTGGTGCTGACCTTTAAAACCCTAAACGGCCTCAGTCCTGTGTACCTGAAGGAGCATCTCCACCCCCATCGTTCAGCCCAGACACTCACATCCAGCGCCGAGGACCTTCTGGCAGTTCCCTCATTGCGAGAAGTGAGGTTACAGGGAATCAGGCAGAGTGCCTCCTCGGTAGTGGCGCCCGCCCTGTGGAGATGTGAAGGAAATAAGCAGCTATCTTCTCTTTAAAAGGCATCTGAAGGCAGCCCAGTTTAGGGAAGTTTTTAATATTTAATGCTGCATTGTTTTTAACACTTGATTGGAAGCTGCCCAGAGTGGCTGGGGAAACTCAGCCAGATGGGCAGGGTATAAATAATGTATTATTATTATTATTATTATTATTATTATTATTATTATTATTATTATTATTATTATTATTAAAGCTCCATTTCTGAGGGCTCTATCTCTGCTCTGGAGCTTTCCCCATGGTGGATATGTTCTGCCTCCATTGTTGAAGGCAGTGTGTTTCTGAATGCCAGTGGCTGAAAACTGCAGGAGGAGAGAGGGCTCTTGCGCTCGGGACCTGCTTGCAGGCTTCCCATAGGGCATCTAGTTGGCCACTGTGAGAACAAAATTCTGGAATAGATGGGCTATTGGTCTGATTCAACAGGTCTCCTCTTTATGCCCTTCAAGGGACTTAGCTCAGAGGTATACTCCATGTGCCAGAACCCTTGAAAGTCACTTCCAGTCAGGGCATGCAGCACTGAGCTAGATGGATCAATAGTTTGACTCCATAAAAGGCAGCTTCCTAAGTTTAAAAGGAAAGACCATAGCTCAGTGGTAGAGCATCTGCTTTGCACACAAAAGGTCCCAGGTAGAACAGGGAAGGATCCTGTGTCTGAAAACCTGGAGAGCAGCTGCCAGTCAGCATTGACAGTACTGAGCTAGATAGACCAATGGTCTGAATGGCGTGAGATGAGGAGGGAGCTTAATCCTTGTAACTGAAGCTTTACGGTTTTAACTTTATTGGGATCCACCATCACCCTAAGCCCTCAGTGTGGGGATTGGAGGCGATGAAACAAATAGCTCAGGAAATGGGTTTAAAGGTAAAGGGTAAAGGGAGCCCTGACCATTAGGTCCAGTCGTGGAAGACTCTGGGGTTGTGGCACTCATCTCGCTTTACTGGCCGAGGGAGCCGGCATACAGCTTCCAGGTAATGTGGCCAGCATGACTAAGTCGCTTCTGGTGAACCACAGCAGCGCACGGAAATGCTGTTTACCTTCCCGCTGGAGTGGTACCTATTGTAGCCTTATTGGAGTTCACCGATTGGGTCTGCATTGCTCCCGGACAGGAGGAAGGAAGTCAAATGACACCGAGGGTTGGTTCAGAGAAAGAGTTCTTTATTTCTGCTCTCCGGAACAGCAGAAAGGCACCTGCGTGGTGTGTCCACAGCAAGTCCAAATAAATGAGAAATTTCATGCAGTATATATATCCTCCAGGCACCCTCTCCCTCCTTCCCCAGGAATCCAACCACGTCAGCCTGTACACGCAGGTTGACATCACATATGTTCCTGCTCCGGTATTCTTAACCATAAAAGGGTATTCCTTCCTGTACTTCTGACCATAAAAGGCTATTCCTGTTCCTACTCTTATCTTGGAGGAAGAGGTCACCAACTCCAAGAACACACTCTGGCGCTGTTCCAAGACTAGGTCTGTGTGTCAGAGTGTGTGTCATCCCTGTTCTACTGGAACAGTCAAGGCCATCTTTGCCGTCATGAACTGATAAAGGAGAGGGCTCTGAGCACTTGTTTATTCAGCCGGCTTTTTGTTTATAAATTGACTCAGAGCTCAAGTTAATGGATTTTAGCTAAGGGAAAATAGGGATTTTGGTGCCTGTTTCAAACTGCCTGCACAGTCAGTTTTGGGTTTGGGAAACCCATTCCTTCACTATTTATCTACTTGCACTTTGACGTGCTTTCAAACTGCTAGGTGGGCAGGAGCTGGGACCGAGCAATGGGAAGTCACCCCGTCGCGGGGATTCAAACCGCCAGCCTTCTGATCAGCAAGCCCTAGGCTCTGTGGTTTAATACACAGCACCACCCTAAGCCCTCAACGTGGGGATTGGAGGGATAAAACAAATAGCTCAGGAAATGGGTTTAGCAGCTCTTGAGTAACTGCTTATGAACACTGGCATTCCAAGGACCAGGGAAGAGCAAGCAAAACTTGTTATGCCTCATTCTTTTTTCTTTTTTTTCAAGTAAATTTTTATTATTTTCTTTAAATATTCTTTTTCTAACAATCCTTATTGTTACCATATGCTTCCTTTGGCTCTGTCGAGTCTTGACTTCCCTTCCTCCCTGCAGTTGGTATATTTATCACATTCTTATCGCATACATTATTCTTATATCACTACTATTTTACATTGAATGTATTATTCCAGTCCTGCTAGTGTCTTTAAGTTTTTACAGTTAATAATAATAATAATAATAATAATAATAATAATAATAATATTTTATTTATATCCCGCCCTCTCCAGCCGAAGCCGGGCTCAGGGCGGCTAACAACAATCAAATAATCAAACAGTCAAATAATCACACATTCTAAAAATATTTCATTATAAAAATTAATTAAAATCAAATTGATGGCAACCGATTAAGCAAAATTCTGTGCAGGTTGCCAGAGGAGGGAGTCAGGTTGCGCCCTGACCAAAGGCCTGGTGGAACAACTCTGACTTGCAGGCCCTGCGGAAAGATGTCAGGTCCTGCAGGGCCCTAGTCTCTTGTGACAGAGCGTTCCACCAGATTGGAGCCACAGCCGAGAAGGCCCTGGCTCTAGTTGAGGCCAGCCTAACCTCTCTGAGGCCTGGGACCTTGAGGATGTTATTATTTGCAGACCGTAGGTTTCTCTGTGGGGCATACCAGGAGAGGCAGTCCCGTAGGTACGAGGGTCCTAGGCCGTATAGGGCTTTAAAGGTTAAAACCAGCACCTTAAACCTGATCCTGTACTCCACCGGGAGCCAGTGCAGCTGGTATAGTACCGGATGAATGTTATCTCGCAGCGAAGACCCCATAAGGAGTCTCGCCGCGGCATTCTGCACCCGCTGGAGTTTCTGGGTCAGTCTCAAGGGCAGCCCCGCGTAGAGCGAGTTACAATAATCCAGTCTGGAGGTGACCGTCGCATGGATCACAGTGGCTAGGTCAGGGCGAGAGAGATAAGGGGCCAACTGCTTAGCTTGGCGGAGATGAAAAAATGCCGCCTTTGTTATAGCTGTAATCTGCGCCTCCATAGAGAGGGAGGTATCGAAGATTACACCCAAACTCTTAACGGACGGTGCTGGCACTAATTGCACCCCCGCAAGAAATGGGAGTTGCCCCCTCGATCCCATATTGTCCCGCCCCAGCCAGAGGACCTCTGTCTTCGAAGGATTTAACTTCAACCGGCTCCCACGTAACCATCCAGCCACAGCTTCCAGACATCTGGTCAGTGTGTCTGGGGCCGAGTCAGGATGGCCGTCCATCAACAGATAGAGTTGGGTGTCATCAGCATACTGATGGCAACCCAGCCCAAAACTCCAGACAAGCTGGGCGAGGGGGCGCATAAAGATGTTAAAAAGCATCGGGGAGAGAATCGCACCCTGAGGCACTCCACACACCAAGGAGTGGCGCGATGACAATTCCCCCCCAAGCGCCACCCTCTATCCCCGACCAGAGAGAAACAAGCGCAGCCATTGAAGGACTGTGCCCTGGATCCCCACGTCGGCAAGGCGGTGGTCCAGGAGTTCGTGATCGACCATGTCAAAGGCTGCTGACAGATCTAGAAGAATCAGCAGCCCCGACCCGCCTCGATCCAGCTGCCTGGGGAGATCATCTGTTAGGGCGACCAGAGCCATCTCGGTCCCATGACCAGCGCGGAAGCCAGACTGGAATGGATTTAGAGCAGATGTTTCATCCAGAAACCTACCAAGCTGTTCAGCAACCGCTCTCTCAATCACCTTACCCAGGAATGGAAGATTTGAGATCGGGCGGTAATTGGATAGATCTAAGGGATCTAATGATGTTTTCTTTAAGAGCGGACGCACCACCGCCTCCTTCAGTTTCCCTGGGACAAATTTATGATATCCCCCAGGGGGGCCCGGTGCCAAGGGACAAATTGATGATATCCCCCAGGGGGGCCCGCACCTCGTCTGGACACACTCTAATCAGCCATGACGGGCACGGGTCAAGAGGACAGGTGGTGGGCTTTCCAGCTTGGAGGAATCTGTCCACATCGGCTGGAGATATCCGGTCAAAGTGGTCCAATACTGGACCCGAGGACAGTAGAGGGGCCTCCAGTTCCTTTATTGTATCCAAATTGGCAGGGAGGTCATGGCGGAGCAACAGGACCTTCTCCGCAAAAAAGCTCGCAAATGCCTCACAGCTGTGTGTCAGATTGTTATTTAAACTTGGCTGTCCTTCAAGGGACGTTAAAGACCGAATTATACTAAATAATTGTGCCGGGCGAGAGCTAGCGGATGCAATGGAGGCCGAGAAGTAAGACTTCTTAGCGGCCTTCACTGCCATCTCATAGGTTTTCATAAAAACCCTATAAGATGTTCTTGAGGCTCCGTCACGGGCACCCCGCCATACTCGCTCTAGCCGTCTGAGGTCCTGCTTCATTTTCCGAAGCTCCTCGGTAAACCAGGGAGCCCAGTTTCTGCGGGGTCGCAGAGGGCGCTTAGGTGCGATCTCATCGATGGCTGCCAGGAGCTGGGTATTCCAGCCCTCAACAAGCTCAGTCAATGAGTCGCCAGGGGGAGCAAGGTCCTGCAAGGCTTGACAGAATCTATCAGGGTCTATCAGCCTCTGCGGGCGAGCCCAAATCGGCTCGCCACCTAAGCAGGGTGGGGGTGGAAAGTCAATCCTGGCTTTCAGAGCGTAGTGATCAGACCATGGCACCTTTATCGAAGGAGACATGATCACATCTATACCGGCGCCAAAGATCAAATCCAGCGTGTGGCCTGCTTGATGTGTGGGGCCCGAAACAAACTGGGAGAGCCCTAGTGTCGCCATGGAAGACACCAGGTCCAGAGCCTGTGAGGAGGGAGTGGCATCAGCATGGAAGTTGAAGTCTCCCAATACCAATAGGTTAGGGAACTCCAAGGCCCAGCCGGCCACCGCCTCCAGCAGGCCTGACAGGGTGGCTGCTGGTGCGCTAGGTGGCCGGTACACCAGCCAGACAGCCAAGCTCTCCTCAGAGCCCCACACTAGGCCAACACATTCAATGCCGGGGATCGATGGCGATGGTAGAGCCCTGAAAGAACAATCTTCCCGGATTAATACTGCCACCCCTCCCCTCCGGCCTACAGTCCGTGACTGGTGGAGGACGGAGAAACACGGGGGCGCCATCTCTCGTAAGGTAACAGTTACCCCTTCGCGCACCCAGGTCTCCGTCGCACAAGCCAGGTCGACCCCCTGCGAGGTAAAGAAATCTCGCAGGGTGGCGGTTTTGTTGCCTATAGACCTGGCATTGCACAACACCAGTGAAGGAGGTGAGTAATCCTTGCTCACCCTACCCTCGTCTCTCGGGATGAGGCGCAGATTGGAAGGGGTACGAGCATATCCGTATCTCGATCCCCTTCGCCTATAACATTTGCCCCCACCGCCATACCTCCCTCACCCCTCCACGGTAGCAATCCCAAGCCTCATACTAACCTCCATTTACAAAATAGAAAAACAAAACAGCCAAAAACAATTATGCCCAAACAAAACCAATCCCCACCCCACTCAATATACAACCCCAAAACAAAACAAGACGGAACAAAACAAAAATACATAGATAAAAACCACCATTCACGGTGGTACAACAAAGTAAACAATAAAAACACCTTTAAAACTCTTGGAACTTTGACGTGTCAGGCTTTAGCCCAAACGTAGCAGAGTTTTCCTGCACAGCGAAGAAGCTAGTTGAGGTGGAATGACTAGTCAGCTAGACTCAGAATAACTATTTACAGGATTTATTAAAAGGAAAAATAAAACCAGCAGAGTTTCTGCATACAAAGCAAAGCAAAATAAATCCTTTCTTTCTCTCTCTCTCTCTTAACCACACACAGCACTTCTACTCCTAACATACCCCCAACACAAACTGTGCTAGCATTCCTAGATAACAGAGTTGAGTGCTGGTCGTTAACCAATCAGAGTAAGTAGTTTCTAGGTCAAGCAGACCTTGGCTTTCTGCCAAGAGAAATTGACACTGCCTTGAGTTAATTGTGTGAAGCCAGAATCTGTAAGTTTTCATGAGAATCAATTAACAGAAACTGAACAAAAACACCTTAAAATATATATAAACATATTTTATGTTTATATATAAACAAAAATATGTATAAACATAAAATATTCCTTTAAGTATTCAATAAATTTACTCCAATTGTTCTTGTATCTCTGGTCTTCTTGGTCCCGGATCCTCCCTGTCAATTTGGCAAGTTCTGCAAAGTCTGTCATCTTCACCTGCCACTCCTGGATGGTTGGTATATCTTGTGTTTTCCATTTTGGGGCCAGTAGGGCTCTTGTGGCTGCAGTGGCATACATGAACAAATTCTGATCTTTTGTTTTAATCTCCCTTCCCATTAGGCCTAGCAAAAAGGCTTCTGGTCTTTTCGGAAAGGTGTACCTAAATATCTTTTAAAGTTCATTATAAATTGATTCCCTTTTTTTTTTAACCTTATCGCAGGTCCACCACATATGAAAATAATCGCCATCTACTTCTTTACATTTCCAACATCTTCTATCTCTCTTTCTATACATTTTAGCCAATTTTGTTGGCGTTAAATGCCATCTATACATCATTTTTAATACATTCTCCTTTAAAGCTGTAGTGATCAGGTGGGATTGCTATGAGGAATTATAACAAATATAGAGTAAGCCATCTGTGTCAGCAATGAAAGCATTGCGTTGACTGGGTTTAAACTATTTTGATATGATTCTTGATCAATCCACACCTCTGCATCCCTGTTCTATTTCTCTTTCTTGACCAGTCACGTACACTGCCAGTTGCTTCACCAGGCAGGCATCCTGGGTCATCAAAGACAGTGGGCAGTTTCTTTGATGTAGCTTTTCTGATATGTTAATCTTAGGATGTTAATCTTAGGGCCAGGAAACAGATCTCACCTGAAGGTGATAATGATAGCTGTCTTCCTGACCATCCTTCTTATCATGTATATTGCTTGTTTATCACCTCCCGGGGTTGCCAAATCCACTGCTTTGTAGTTCTGTTTTATTTACCCCATGCTTAATTAGTTTTGGTAGTTTAACTTTGTCCCCACGTGGGGTTTGTTGAAATGCTCAGAAGAAATCTGATTGGTTCTTACAATCACTCTGTAAAAAGTTCTTTTGTGAATAAAACGACCTGGGCCGAGGGGTAGAGAGAGAGATTATTATACGCACCCTTCCCAGAGTCTTGCTGGTTCAAGCCTTTGTGTGTATTCTTATTAATCAGAGTTCAATCCTTCCTTTACTTTGGGAACGCCTCAAAAGCCATACATCCAGTAAATCTCAAACCCTCCTTCCATAATTTTATCCACGCTTCCAACTCAATATTATGCCCAATGTCAATCGCCCATTTTATCACCTATTCTTTTACCTCTTCCTCTTTTGTGTACCATTCAAGCAGCAAATCATACATTCTAGATAACGTTTTACCTTTATACTCTATCAACTCAATTTGGAATTTTGATTTTTTGTCCTCAGACCCATTTCTCCTTTTGTCTTCATTCAAAATATCATTTTTTAAAAAATATATTTATTAAAGTTTCAAAAATTATATAAAAACAAAACAAAACAACAATACAAACAAACACAAACAAAAACAAGTATAGTTTCAATCCCTTATTTTCTTATAACTTACTTCCCCGACTTCCTCGTACCTCCCCTTTCTGTATTCCAATTTCTAATTATTAATTCAGCAAATCCTCTCCCTTATTTTTCATTTAATTTTTTGCCTTTCTTTTCTTTTTACTTAACCATTACAGCTGAAAACCACATAACTTCTAAACCAACGTCATTCTAACATTCATTAATTTTGCAATGTTTCCTAAGATAGTCCTTAAATTTCTTCCAATCTTCTTCCGCTGTCTCTCTTCCCTGGTCTCGGATTCTACCAGTCATTTCTGCCAGTCCCATATAGTCTATCACCTTCATCTGCCATTCTTCCCGGGTGGGTAGATCTTGTGTCTTCCAATACTTCGCGATGAGTATTCTTGCTGCTGTTATAGCATACATAAAGAATGTTCTATCCTTCTTTGACACCAATTGGCCGACGATACCCAGGAGAAAGGCCTCTGGTTTCTTCAGAAAGGTATATTTAAATACCTTTTTCATTTCATTATATATCATTTCCCAGAAAGCCTTAATCTTTGGGCATGTCCACCAAAGGTGAAAGAATGTACCTTCATTTTCTTTACATTTCCAACATTTATTATCAGGTAAGTGGTAAATTTTTGCAAGCTTGACTGGGGTCATGTACCACCTATAAATCATTTTCATAATATTCTCTCTTAGGGCATTACATGCCGTAAATTTCATACCGGTGGTCCACAACTTTTCCCAGTCAGCAAACATAATGTTATGACCAATATCTTGTGCCCACTTAATCATGGCTGATTTCACCGTTTCATCCTGCGTATTCCATTTCAACAGCAAGTTATACATTTTTAACAAATTCTTAGTATTAAGTTCTAACAATTCTGTTTCCAATTTTGATTTTTCCACCTGGAAGCCAATTTTCCTGTCCAACTTGTAAGCCTCCATTATTTGATAATAGTGAAGCCAGTCTCGCACTTTATCTTTAAATTTCTCAAAACTCTGCAATTTCAGTTTGTCCCCTTCTTGTTCCAAAATTTCCCAATATTTCGGACATTTGGACTCCATATGGAGCCTTTTCACAGCCTTTGCCTCCATTGGCTACAACCACCTTGGGGTTTTGTTTTCCAGCAAGTCTTTATATTTAATCCAGACATTATACAATGCTTTTCTGACAATATGATTTTTAAAAGCTTTATGAGCTTTAACCTTGTCATACCACAAATATGCATGCCACCCAAAAATATTGTTAAAACCTTCTAAGTCCAAAATGTCTGTGTTCTCAAGAAGCAGCCAGTCTTTCAACCAGCAGAAGGCTGCTTTTTTAAAAAAGATATTTATTGAAATTTTCAAAAAACAAGAAAAAACAAAAGAAAAATTAAAAACACATAGCATTTACATTCCTTATTTTCAATAACATCTTTCCCTGACTTCCCCACACCTCCCCTTCTTGTATTCCAGTCCAATTGTTAGCTCAGCAAGTTCTTGTCCCCAAATTTTGCCTTATTATATTTAATTTGTTTTAATTAACCAATTTTAACTTATAAACCTCAATTTGTACGTCAATGCTCATTCTTTAAACCCTTTTCTAAAAGTCGATCCAAGTTCCCTTCCACGAATTTCCCAGTTTTTATACTGATAACGAAACAGAATAAAAAGAAACAAAATGTAATTGTACACCCTTTGGATTCCCAAAATCCCACCCCCCCCCTTTCCCGGTTTCGATCCCCAGCAAATGTCCATCAGTCTATCAACTATCAGCCTGGAGACCTCACGTCCGAGGCTCTTAATTCTCTCTCAATTCCTCTCTGCCTGTTTTTTTGATAGTCCTTTGTATTGAACACCAAGTCTCGGAGAAGCTCTGGCCCAATAGGGTCCATGTTTCTTCCAGCCAGACCACCATATTTAAAAGTGGGGCCCAAATCTTGTTTCTTACTCCTTTTAAGTCCAAATGTCCCAAATGTCCCAAAAGCTCCAGCTTCCACCTTAATCAGATTTGTAATCCATAGGTCTTCAGATCTCCCCATGAGGAGATCTCTCCATTCTTCATTCTCCAATTCAAACCAGATTCTCATCGTCCAAATCTTGTTTTCCTTTGTATCCATCTTAGCAGGCCTCTGGCTCTCCTTTATCATCTGCGGCATTCCAGCTCCTCCTTCCCTCTCCTCCGGAACAACACGTATCTCTTTCTCCACTCTTTCAAAAATCTCAGATTTCTTTTCTTGTTCAGCTGCATGGGCTTCTTGAGTCAAGTCCTTATCAAATTCAGTGAGTTTATTTACTGTTAAGTTCAAAATTGTAACATTTGTAGCCAAAACATTCTGTCCAGTTCAGCCTGTATTTTTCCACCTGCAGCCATTCTTGTAGTGTCCCTGAACCCCCTCTAGAGGGATTCTGGTTTCTTAGTATTCCTTCCAGCTCAAATCCAAAAGTCAAGTTAACTTGTTTCAGTTCTTCTTTGTTTTCAACAATTTAAAACCAAGTTGTAACAAATATAGCCAGCAAAGACAACAGAAACAAAGTTCTCTTTTTTTCCAGCTTTGACAGCTAGTTTGACAGCTGTCAAACTCTTCTATGTCTCCTCAACAGGGTCTCTCGCGGATCACTCCCGGGTCCCGGGGGGTTGCACTTCAGCTTTCAAAATCAACTCTTATCCTCCAGCAAAATTACTTATACTGCCAAATCGTGAAATTAATAACTTTTATCCAATAAAGAAAAAGATGTTCTCTCGACCTTAGTTATCTAATCCTTGCTTTAAATTATCTACAGGACGGGGAGACGGACTTCCTTTTTGCGCCTTCCCCGATCGTGCCTAATTAAAAAAAAAAGAATTTTTCCTTTGTAATTCCAATTTCCGTACTACTCACGGGTTGTTACTTTTAGAGTCCAATTGTTCAAAGGAAGAAGTCAGCGCTCTCCGGCCATGGCATGCGGCTTCGCTCCGTAGGAGAAGCAATCGACTCTCAGCACCACGCCACTCCCCATCCCCCGTTCCGTAGCCTTTAAAAAGGCTCCTTCGCGGGTCGGGGGGCGCAAATGGTGCCCACCGAGTCACCAGGTCCACAGGCTACAGCGCCTGTGGTTTCTGAGGGTCCCCGCATCGCCGCCGCAGCAAGACCCATCTTCTATGGAGCCGATTCCCTCCGGAGCTGTTCCAATAATTTATTATTCCTTTCCCACACTTCTAACAGTGGCCCTCTAATAATACGGTTAGAAAAATCTTTATGTTTCTTTCCTTTATCCCGCCACAGATAGTCATGCCATCCAAATCTTAAGTTAAAACCCTCTAGATCTAACAAATCTTTATTTTTAATGATAATCCATTCTTTTACCCAACAAAGGCATGCTGCTTCATAATATAACTGTAAATTTGGGACCGCAAATCCCCCCCTGTCTTTTTGATCCGTGAGCAATTTGAATTTAATCCTTGGTCTTTTTCCTTGCCAAATAAATTTAGAAAGTAGTCTCTGCCAATCTTTAAATAGTGAAATTCCCCTAATTATCGGTAAATTTTGGAATAAAAAGAGTAAGTTTGGTAATAGATTCATTTTGATCGCAGCCATTCTCCCCAACCAAGAGAGGTGTATTCTGTTCCAAGTATCCAAGTCCTTTGTTATTTCTTTCCATGTGTTCTTGTAGTTATTTTCAATCAGATTTATGTTCTTCATGGTTAACCAGATTCCGAGATATTTTACTTTTTTGGCAATTTTAATCCCTGTTTGAGTTTCGAGATCATTTTTTGTCTTTTCTTCCAGATTTTTGGTCATTATTTTGGTTTTTGCTCTGTTCAATTTAAAACCGGATAGTTTTCCAAATTCCTCTAGTAGTTCCAATACTTTACCAACACTCTTTTTTGGGTCTTCCAGCGACAACATAAGATCATCAGCATATGATTTCAATTTGTGTTCTTTCACTCCTATTTTTATACCCCGAATATCTTGAGTTTTCCTTATCTTATTTGTAATTATCTCTAGCACCATAATGAACAGTAACGGGGACAGAGGGCACCCCTGTCGGGTACCTTTCGCTATCTTAAACGGAACTGTCAAATTTTTATTTATGATTAGTCTAGCACTTTGTTGTGTATAAATCGCTTTAATTCCTTCCAGGAATGTGCCCTCTATCCCCGACCCTACCAAACATTTTATCAAATGCCTTTTCGGCGTCAACGAACATTAAAACTGCTGGAATTTCATTATGGCATTCTAGATATTCAATGATGTCTATTGTATGTCTTATGTTGTCTTTAATTTGTCTATTGGGTAGAAAACCGGCCTGGTCAGTATGGATGAGATTACTCAGACACTTTTTAAGCCGGTGTGCCATTATATCGGCAAAGATCTTATAATCATTATTCAATAATGAGATCGGTCTGTAATTCTTGATGTTAAGTTTGTCTGAATCTGGTTTCGGAATCAACGTGATGTATGCTTCTTTCCAAGATATTGGTGTTTTTCCTCCTCTTAATATCTCATTCATTACATCACATAATACTGGTGTTATATATTCTTCTAGGGTCTTGTAATACTTAGCAGATAACCCATCTGGGCCTGGGGCTTTCCCCAGTTTCATCCTCTTAATTGTCTCTCTAATTTCCTCTACTTTTATAGGTTTATTTAAATCGTTTCTTTCCTCTTCCGATATGTTATTTGGGCTGTTTTCTTCGAAATATTTTTCTATACCTGTTAAGTCTTCTTCCTCTATTTTATATAACTTTTCATAGAATTTAAGGAAGTTCTTTTTTATTTCGTTGGGGTCCTCTAGCACTTGTTCTTCCACTTTTATTTTGTTGATAAGACTGAGTTTTCTCCTTTTTCTCAATTGCCATGCCAGGAACTTTCCAGTTTTGTTTGCAGATTCAAAAAACTTTTGTTTCATTAACTTGATTCCCCATTCCACTTCTTGATTTATTAATATTGAGTATTGTGTTTGGAGCATCTTATATTCTTGTTTATAACCATTGTTGTTCGAATTTTTTATCATGTTTTTCTCACATATTCTCATTTTATCAATTACTTCTTTTTTCTGTTCTTTGGCCTTTTTTCTTTGAATATTTTGCTGTATCAGGAGGCCTCTTAACACTGCCTTGCTAGCGTCCCACACTACATCTATGTCTGTCCCCTTATTCATATTTAGGTCAAAATAGTCTTTTATAGTAGTTTTTGCTTTTTCAATCACTTTTTCTGTTTCAAATAAGTAGTCATTCATTCTTCATCTGTATAGCCCCTGGGTGTTCCACTTTAGTTGTAGTGTTATTGGGTTATGGTCCAACAGAGTTCTGGGTTGGATCTCGCAATTCACCACTCTTGTTGTTAATTCTCTTGAGATCCAAATCTGATCCAACCTACTCCAGCTCTGGTGTGGTTCAGAGAAGTGGGTGAATTGTTTCAATTACCTTCAGAGTTATTTTAAATACAAAACAGTCCAAAGACAGTCCAGAGACACTGTATCTTTTCACAGAGTTAGCTCAGAAGTCACTTCCAAAGTCTTTACTTTAACGTGCTGACAGCCCGCAAATCGGCTTCCCTGTCAAGGCAGTCCGTCCCCAGGGTTTAAGACAGCGGATGTATTTTTATTCTCTCCTTTTCATGCAGGTATATAAGGTACAATTTCCTCCCCCACCGCTCCTGCAAACGGGAGGAGGGCTGCTTTTTTAACGGTGGATTTGCTCTTTTCCAAAGGAAAATTCTCCAAAAGTTACAGCTTAACAGTCTCTTTGCTTTAATCTATCTGCAGAACGGAAAGGCAGACTTCCTTTTTATGCCTTTCCCGTTTCGGTGCCAAAGTTCTTCAAAATTTAGCTCCAATTAATCCTTTAATCCTACTCACGAGTAGTTGCTTTTAAGTCCAATTCTCAGGAAGAAATCAGCGCTCTCCGATAATGGCGATGCGGCTTCACTCCACGGACTGGGTAAACAACTCTCAGCACCACGCCGCTCACCCGCTGCTGTTCCGAAGCCTTTAAAAAGGCTCCTTCACAGTTTGGGGGGGGGCGCAAAAGGTGCCCGCCGAGTCTCCTCATTCACAGGCTTCACCGCCTGTGATTTTTAGGGGTCCCCGCTTCGCCGTAGCGGCAGGACCCGAACCCGCAGAGCAGACTCCCTCCGGAGCTCAGAGGGAAATCCACCATTAATCGCTGGCGCTGACCGGAAGTCCATTCAAAATATCATTAATCTGTTGATATTGTAACCATCCTGTTAACATGGTTTGAATTTGTTCATATGGTTTGAGTTTTACCCCCGCTCTGTTTTCCTGTTGATGTCCTCATATGTTGCTCTCTTCCCTTCCATATTAACTTTTTAAATTGTCAACACCTCAATTGGTGATATCCACCATGGAGTCTTTCTCCCACACTTCATATAACGATTTTCTAATCACGTGGTTTAAGAAACCTTTATGTACTTTTACCTTGTCATACCATAAGTACGAATGCCACCCATATCTATTGTCATGAGCTTCTAGATCCAGAAGGTCAGTATTTTCCAATGTCAACCATTCTTTTATCCACACCAGGCAGGAAGCTTCATAATATAAATTCAAATCCGGCAAGGTGAAGCCTCCTCTCTCTTTTTTAATCTACTAATATCTTCATTTTTATCCTTGGCTTCTTCCCCTGCCAGACAAATTTCGATAGGGTTTTTTGCCAATCTCTAAATTGTCTTGTCCCTTTAATCACTGGTTTTGTTTGAAATAAGAATAACATTCTGGGTAAAATATTCATCTTTATCACTGAGATTCTACCTAAAAATGACAATTTTAGTCTACTCCCTATGTCTAAATCTTTCTTAATTTCTTTCCATGTACTCTCATAATTATCTTTAAACAATTATATATTTTTTGTTGTCAACCAAATTCGCAAATATTTCACCTTTTTAGCTACCATAATTCCTGATTCTACTTGTAATTCTTCCACATCTTCTTTATTCATATTCTTTACTAACATTTTTGTTTTAATTTTATTAAATCTAAACCCAGATACCTTTCCAAATTCTTCCATCTTTTTTATAGCCTCTTTCACACTTTGTTTTGGTTCTTCTAGAGTTAAAGCTAAGTCATCCGCAAAAGCTCTTACTTTAAATTCTTTTAATCCCATCTTTATACCCCTGACTTCTGGTAACTCTCTTAAGTTCTCATTTAAGACCTCAAAAACAGTGATAAATAGCAAAGGAGAAAGGGGACATCCCTGCCTGGTACCTTTAGATATCTCAAAATTGTCTGACATGTTATTATTGATAATTAGCTTTGCTTTTTGATCCAAATATATCGTATTGATACCTCTCAGAAACTGTTCTCCAATACCTAATGCTTTTAAGTTTTCTTTCATAAAGTGCCAGGATACATTATCAAATGTTTTTTCAGCGTCAGAAGAAGAAAAGTCACAAGGGTTTTGACAATCATATTTTCAGGAGCTCCATAATAGAAATATGGGATAGGTACAAAAATATACTAGAACCCAAAGTTCCACACTGGTTGTCACCACTAGAGGTAATGAGTGTAAAGAAAATCAATATGAGAGGGAATTGGATAACTTATAGAGAGTTAGTAATTAAAGAGGGGGGGAAATGGAAAATGAAGCCATATGAACAAGTTAAAGAGCATGTCTATGATTGGTTGCATTATCTTCAAGTAAATGAAAGGTTCAAAAAGGACCTTAAAGATAGGGGATATACAGAAAAAGAATCGAAATTTCAAGTAGAGATAATTGACAATGATGTTAAGACAATGTCAAAAATGTACAAAATACTTTTGGAATGGCAAACAAAAGATGAGGAGTTAAAGTCGGTTATGATACATTGGGCCAGAGATTTAGGTTATAATATACAATTGGCTGATTGGGAAAAAGTATGGAATGGAAATATGAAATTTACTGCATGTACGGCGTTAAAGGAGAATATTATGAAAATGGTATACAGATGGTATATTACACCCGTAAAGTTAGCAAAAATGTACAAAACATGTAATAAGTGTTGGAAATGTAAAGAAAAAGAAGGATCATTTTTTCATATGTGGTGGGAATGTAAGAAGGTAAAGGGTTTCTGGGAAATGATATATAATGAGTTGAAAAAGATGTTTAAATACACGTTTGTAAAAAAACCAGAAGCCTTTTTGTTAGGAATAACAGGAAGAGAGATAAATAGAAGTGATTATAAACTTTTTCAGTATGCAGTAACAGCGGCAAGAATATTAATGGCCCAAAAATGGAAACAAGAGGAACTACCGACCTTGAATGAGTGGAGAATAAAACTTATGGACTATGCAGAACTGGATAAAATGACTGGAAAAATCAGATACCAAAAAGATCACAAATTCATCGAGGACTGGGGAAAGTTCACGGATTATCTGAAAACTATATGTGATGAACAGACAACGCTAGTGGGTTTTAAGGAGGCTTTGTGATAGTACAAGGTATATTGTAAAAAGAAACAGAGATGGAAGGTTAATATTAAATCGGCAATATTATATAGAAAATGCGTGAAGATAAGAAAAATGGATGATTGAGGAAGGTCTGGTGGAAGTTCAAAAAATAGCAAATTTGTAAACATGGTTGTACGGATTTATTTGTAAAGGAAAAACTTAATACAAATTTATATATATATATAAAATGTTTTTTCAGCGTCGGTGAACATTAGCATTGCCTGCTTCTCATTTCTCACCTCCAAATATTCAAGTATATCTACTATATTCCTTACATTGTCCTTCAGCTGTCTTCCCGGTAAAAAGCCTGCTTGATCTTTGTGAATTACTTAGCACCGTTTCTGGTCTATCAGCCAATATGTCCGCAAATAACTTATAATCATTATTCAGTAACGAAATCTGTCTAAAGCTCTTTGCACCCCAAATGTCCGCATCTTTCTTCGGGATCAATGTAATATACCGTATTTTTCGCACCATAGGGCGCACCCATTTTTTGGGGGGGAAATAAAGGGGGAAAAATTATTTCCCCCCCCCAGGCGCGGGGCTGGGGCGGGGGAAGCTCGAGCTTCCCCCGACCCCAGCCCGCAAACAGGCAGCTCTCTGCAAGCCGTGGGAGCACTCCTGCTGCTTGTGGAGAGGTCCGCGAAGCCTGGGCGCGCTGAGCTCAGCACGCGCAGGCTTCTGCATGCTGGCAACTCTCCGCAAGGAGCCGGAGCGCTCCGGCTCCTTGCGGAGAGGTCCGCGAAGCCTGGGCGCGCTGAGCTCAGCGCGCACAGGCTTCGCCATGCTGGCAACTCTCCGCAAGGAGCCGGAGCGCTCCGGCTCCTTGCGGAGAGGTCCGCGAAGCCTGGGCGCGCTGAGCTCAGCGCGCGCAGGCTTCGGCATGCTGGCAACTGTCCGCAAGGAGCCGGAGCGCTCCGGCTCCTTGCGGAGAGGTCCGCGAAGCCTGGGCGCGCTGAGCTCAGCGCGCCCAGGCTTCGGCATGCTGGCAACTCTCCGCAAGGAGCCGGAGTGCTCCCGCTCCTTGCGAAGAGGTCCGCGAAGCCTGGAGAGCGTGAGGGGTCGGTGCGCACCGACCCCTCTCACTCTCCAGGCTTCAGCGAAAGCCTGCATTCGCACCATAGGACGCACACACATTTCCCCTTCATTTTTGGAGGGGGAAAAGTGCGTCCTATGGTGCGAAAAATACGGTAGGTCTCTTTCCAGGTATTTGGGATCTTTCCTTTTCTTAGAGCTTTATTCATGACTTCACTTAATACTGGTGCTAAATGTCCCGCTAATGTTTTGTAATACTTCGCTGAAATGCTATCTGGCCCTGGGGCTTTCCCTATTTTCTTTTTTTTTCTTCATGATTTTTATTGTTTTTAAACCATAACAAACAAAAAATAAAACAGTTTACATCTTATTATCACGGATTTCTTTTGAGACTTCCTTCAACTTCCCCTCAAATCATCCATGCCCTTATTTAACAAATTTACGCAAATCCTAGTTTATATTGACATTATTTTCTCTTTTCATCTTTTTCTCTTTAGACAATATTCCTACTTTTTCACAGAGCCTTTTTGAACCCAACTAGCGTTATCTGACCTTCACTTATATTTTCCAGATACTCCACAAATTTCCCCCAGTCATCAATGAACCTTTGGTCTTTTATATATCTAATTTTCCCCGTCAATCTGTCCATCTCCGCGTAATCTAACAATTTTGCTCTCCATTCCTCAACCGTCGGTATGTTCTGTTGTTTCCAATTTTGAGCTAGTAGGACTCTTGCGGGCGTTGTCGCATATTGAAAAAAATTGCCGTCATTGTTCTTTATATCCCTTCCTGCTAATCCTAACAGGAAAGCCTCCGGTTTTTTTTCAAAGGTGTATCTTAGTATACTCTTCATTTCATTATAAACACTTTCCCAAAAACCTTTGACCTTTCTGCATTCCCACCACATGTGGAAAAAGGATCCCTCTTTTTCCCTGCATTTCCAGCATTTGTTACAGGTTTTATATATTTTTGCTAACTTTGCAGGTGTTATATACCATCGGTAAAACATCTTCATGAGGTTCTCCTTTAACGTTATACAAGCTGTAAATTTAAGGTTTTTTTTCCAAAGTTTCTCCCATTCTTCGTAGTATATATTATGACCGATGTCCCTTGCCCACTGAATCATCACCGACTTCACTTCCTCATCTATCAAATTCCACTCTAATAGCAGATTGTACGTTTTAGAAAGGATTTTATAGTCATTGTTTATTATTTAGAGTCTGGAATTTGGAATCTTTGTCCGCATATCCTCTCTCTTTAATATCTTGTTTAAACATTTCATTTATTTGGAAATAGTGTAGCCAATCAAATACTTTTTCTTTAACCTGATCGTACAGTTTCAATTTCCATGTCCCACCTACTTTTATTAACAGTTGTTCATAGGTTATCCAATCGCCTCTCATATTTACCTTTTTCACACTCATAACTTCTAATGGGGATAGCCAGTGTGGTACTTTAGGTTCTAGTAGAAATCTATTCCTCTCCCAAACTTCCATCAAAGGGCCTTTAAAGATGTGGGTTTCGAAACCCTTGTGTTTCCTCTTTCCCTGCCATAAGTACGCGTGCCATCCTGCTCTGTTGTCAAATCCCTCCAGATCTAATAGTTCCTTATTTTCCAATTTTATCCACGTTTTCACCCAGCAAAGACACGATGCCTCATAATATAGTTTCAGGTCTGGCAGGGCAACCCCCCCCCCTTCCTTTAGCTTCTGTTAACAGTTTAAACTTAATTCTTGGTTTTTTGCCCTGCCAGACATATTTTGAGATCTCTCTTTGCCACTCTTTAAATATCTTAGTGCCCTTGATTATCGGTAAGTTCTGGAACAAAAATAACATTCTTGGGAGCACGTTCATCTTGATTAAGGCTATCCTGCCCCAGAATGACAATCTCAGCTTCCCCCACCTCTCAAGGTCCTTCTTTATCTGTTTCCATACCTGCTCATAGTTGTTCTTAAATAAATCTATATTTTTCGGGGTTATCCATATTCCTAGGTATTTCACCTTTTTGGCCACCTCTATTTCTGTTTGTTGTTGTATTTCCTTAATTACCTTCGAGTCCATGTTCTTCACCATTATTTTAGTCTTTCTTTTATTTAATTTGAAGCCCGCCACCTTACCAAATTGTTCAAGTTCTTCCAGTATCTCTTTTATTGAACTCAACGGGTCTTCTGTTGTTATTACTAAATCGTCTGCGAACGCCTTGACTTTGTATTCGTTTTTACCAATTATAATCCCTTTTATCTTCTTATTTTGTCTTATTGAATTCAGAAGTACTTCCAATACTATTATAAATAACAGCGGGGAAAGTGGGCAACCCTGTCTCGTTCCTTTCTCTACCATTATTTCTTCTGACACCACGTTGTTTATAATCAATTTAGCCTTTTGCTCCGTATAGATTGCCTTTATTCCGTTAAAGAAATTCGAACCGACCTCCATATATTCTAACTGTTTTAATAAAAAGTCCCAAACTATATTGTCGAATGCTTTCTCTGCATCCACGAACATCAATATAGCTTGCTTTTCGTACCTGGCAGACAAATATTCTATAGTATTTATTATATTTCTAATATTGTCTTTCATTTGCCTGCCAGGCAGAAAGCCCGCCTGATCTCCATGGATATATTCTAACCATATATTTTTAACTCTACTTGCCAGTATCCCTGCAAATATTTTATAATCAACATTTAGCAATGAAATCGGCCTGTAGTTCTTGACTTGCAGTAGGTCTGAATCTTGTTTTGGGATTAAAGTAATGAATGCGTCTTTCCATGTGTCTGGTATTTCTTTTTCTTTCAGGATATTATTCATTACTTCTCATTGGTGTCAATAGTATAGTTTCCATTTCTTTATAGTAGCTTGCCGTGAAGCCATCTGGGCCCGGGGCTTTCCCTCTTTTTAATTCTTTTATTACTAATTTTATTTCTTCTGTCTCTATTGGTATATTCAATTGCTCTTTTTTCTCTATTGGGATCTTCTGCACCTGCTTATCTTTCAAGAATCTTTCTATTTTCCTCTGGTTATTTCTCTCTCTGTTTTTATATAATCCTCTATAATAATCCAGAAAAGCTTTCCTTATTTCCTTGGGGTTAGTTATTTCTTCTCCATTCACTGCAATTTTATTTATTGTACTTTGTTCCTTTCTTTTTTTAGTCTGCCATGCCAGGAGCTTCCCTGACTTATTCGCAAACTCAAACGTTCTTTGTCTTAGTTTTTTGATATTCCATTCCACTTCCCTGTTTATTAATGTTGCATAGTGGGCTTGCAGGACTTTAATGTTTTCTTTTATTCTCTTATTATTAGGCTTTTTAACTAACTTCCCCTCACAGTCCATTATCTGTTTCAGAATGTCCTTTTTCACTTTTCCCCTTCCTTTATTTTTAATGGCATTCTGCTGAATGAAAAGGGGCTTTCCCTATTTTCATTCTTTTTATTGCCTTCATAATTTCTTGTACTGTTATTTTCTGATTTATCATTTCTTTTTCTTCTTCTGAAATTTGATGTAATTGGTGGTCTTGTATGTAGTTTTCTATTTTCTTGCTATCCTCCTTTTCTTTTCTGTTAAGTTCTTTATAAAATCTCTGAAATGCTTTCCTAATTTTTTTTGGGGGGGTCTTCAATTATCTTATCTCCATCTTTTATTTTACAGGTTACATTTTGTTTTTGTCTTGCCTTTATTTGCCATGCCAGATATCTCCCAACTTTATTAGCCAAATCAAAATTCTTTTGTCTCATTGCTTTTATTTTCCATTCCACCTCCTGGCCCACCACCATGGAGAACTGAGTCTGCAACATTTTAATGTTTTGCTTTATTGTTTCAACTTTAGGTTTTATTGTTAGCAGTCTCTCCTTCGCCATGAGCTGGGCCAGGATTTCTTCTTTCTTCTTCTCCCTTCCTCTTTTCTGGAAACTATATTTTTGAATCAGGAAGCCCCTCATCACTGCTTTGCTCGCATCCCAGACTGTTTCAATGGGTGTTTCTTTGTTTAAATTCCATTTAAAGTAATCTGTTATTGTCTCTTTTGCTCTTTCCACTATCTTCGAATCCTTCGTGACCAGTCCTCCCAATTGTGCCCATTTAGCCTTTCAAAAGGCACATTAAAAGACTCATGCGATTGTGATTGCTGTGATTTCCGGGGCTATAGCTTACTCACGCTTCTGCTGGCCGGTTTGCTTCACAGACGCCTCTCTGCAGCAAGCTCTGCTTCACCAGCGAAATCACGACTGTCTCTGTCCCTTCACAACACCAGGCAGGATCTCAGAGCTGGACTTTGCTTTGTTCCCTTCTCACACTCAGCACAAAACGTGGCTGGATCTTCCATAAGCTGTTGGATAACTGCCTGAGTCCGGCACGTTTCCTCTGCGCCAGAACTCCTCAGGCAGCAGCAGAGCGGCAGCGCGTGCTTGACGTGTGGAAGAAAGGAAAAGTCCATACGCTGTTTCTTGCTAACTAAACAGTCTTTATTTACATCAGACAGAGAAAAGAAACAGATCCATCAGAGACCGGCGCCATAACGTGCATCCTGAACGCTTGCCCAGTCAGAAATTAAGCTAACACAGAGACAAAGAATTCAGCTTCTGGATGTGGAAGCTCCTCCCCAGATGCAGGACATACAGAGGTTAACCCTATAACTACCAAAACTCACAGTTTCTTTATTTAAATTCCATTTAAAATAGTCTGCTATAGTCTCATTTGCTTTTTCCACTATCTTTTGATGATTAAATAAACTCTCATTCATTCTCCACCTATATGTTGAGGGGTCTTTTCCTTTTAATTCCATATACAACGAGTTATGGTCTGATAAACTTCTTGGGGAGATCTCAGTTCTAGAAACTCTCAATACTAGATCCTTAGAAGTCCAAATATAGTCCATTCTACCAGAACTTTGGTTTGGTTCTGAATAGAATGTGAACTGTTTTGTTGTTGGATTCTTAAGTCTCCAAATGTCTGTTAGCCCCAATGTATTAACCATATCAAAGAATATTTTCGGCAATTTACCTTCGTATGTATCCCGTCTCTTTGTTGATCTGTCTAAATCAGGTACCACCACTCCATTAAAGTCTCCCATTAGTATCAATTTCTGGTCCATGATAGTCATTCTTGAGCAGAAACACTTCATGCCCCTACTGATGGAAGGTGCTCACCCCCGTTTGCTGCTGTAAATCTCCAGCAGGGCTGGCAACAGGAAGGGAGCAAAAGTATTTTCAGGCTCCTGGTTAGTGTTCCTTGGGACTAGTAGGGCAGAATGCTTCAAAATTTCCACATGTAAGGATCGCAAGCATTTTTCAGGATGTGGAAACATCTGGTCTTTGCAATCAACTTGCAACCATACTAGTCAGGGAATGCTTTGCAGAACATTATCTCACCACCATTTTCTCCACTGATATCTGGGCAAACAGCGACCAGGAGGCTTCATATGGTTTGTGGATTGTAGGAATAACGGAGGACGATGGGAGGTTGGAAGCAGGTGAGCTGTGCAGAAGCATGCTGGCAAGCATGCTCCAAAACAAGCTGCCGGCTAGCTCTGCAGAGGCTCCTTTTATTAGCAGAAGTCAACAACTGGAAACAGTAGTGAAACCATCCTGAACATGACATATTTCCATCAAAGCACATTCCCAGTGTTAGCAAAGACACGTGTCAGCAGGTGTTTCCCTAAAATGTTTTCCCTGATACTTGATTACATCTGCGTCCCCGGTCATGCTCCAGCCAAGCGTTATGTCTAGTAACCAAATATGTGAGAGGACAAATGGTCAGGGGGGAAACCCTGTTTTCTAACCAAGAAGGCAAAAGGTCCGGGAAAGCAGGCGCAATGCTCCTTGACATACTGTTGCATGTCTGGTGCAAGGTTTGCCTTTGCAAAGCGGAGCGTTACCTCCACTTCTCCCCTTCCTAAATATTCTAAGACGGGTGTATTCTGAGTCCGAATCAGTAAGGGCTAAAATGTGCGGCCCAGAACGTGGTTTGCAAAGCTAGAGCAGAGAGGGTCATGACGTGGGGGCAAGGCAAGCCTTGCAAAGTTGAAAAAATGGGGAAACACATTGTATAGTTTGCAGTAAGCTGGGCAAATATATGGCTGCAAATAATGAGTCTAATGTCTCTGGTTGTTGGGCTCAAGAGAGCTGATGTTGTCCAGCGGGAACGAGGGCTTTGATGTCACCCCAAGTGACTAGACGTGGTTCTTTCATGGTCTGTACTCAGCAGCACTATGTCTCCCTCGGGTGGTGCTTTTCCTGCATATCCTGTAGGGTGCTGGAAGTTTGGAGTCAGATTGGTCAGGTCCTGATGCCAGGCCATGCTGGACAGCTGATTGGACTGCTGACCACACACACTGAACTGGAACTCACAACGGACCTGTAGGGGTAAAAAAATAACAGCATAACCCTGTCCCCAGGTGATATGGGGCCACAAGGCCACGCAACTGCATGTCTGACAGCTGTTGACCTGCAGGAGTATCCTAACTTCAGAGCGGATGTAATATATGCACTGCAGCTGCTAGAGAAAGACTTTAAAAATGAGGAAGAGAGAGTGGGATTTATTGTTTCGCATTTACGGGGAGAGGCGAAATCGTGGCTGCGCAATCTCTGGAGAGATAAGGATCCAGCCCTCCAAGATGCAGTTGCCTTCGTTAAAGCGATGGATGCGTGTTTTTTGTCTGAGATTGATGTTGATATCGCCAGGAGACAGATTCATGGACTAAGGCAGGGCAAAGCCACTGTAAGGCAATATCACTCACGCTATTTTGCATTGGTGAACGCACTGGGGTGGGAGAGAGAATCAACTGCCGTCAGAGACCTGTTCTGGGAGGGTCTGAATGGATTTGTGAAGGATGAGATCGCAAGAGGAGAGAGACCCCAAACCACCAAAGAGGTGGTGGAGAGGGCTCTTACGATTGGAGTGAGGCTGGAAGGACGCCCTTGGGACAAGGAGGAAGGGCATTGGGGACGCACGCCAACGAAAGCACCACCCCCCTTTCCCAAGGAAGCGGCGCGGGCTAGATCCCTGCCTCAAATGGGAGGGGGAGAGGAGCCGATGGAGATAGGTGGTGCTAAGGCTCAGTCCACAGCCGGAGCCCTAACGCCGAGAGCAGTCAAAATGAAGCCTCCTAGAGGGACCAGGAAGTGCTACATCTGCGACAGTGCTCAGCACATGGCGAAAGAGTGTCCCCAGCGGTTTTGCAAGCACACTGCAGCCGCAGCTACAGTAACAGAAGCAGTTCAGCAAAGTGAATCACAGCAGGAAAACTCCACTGTCTGGCTGGAAATGGAGCCACTGGGGGCCAGCCAGACAAGTCAGTGAAGCAATCCCCAGGGACATTGCAGCCCACGGATCCCCTCCCACCCAAACCAGTGGTGCAGCTCACCGCATCCCTTCAACTTCCCAATGGGCTCACCGTAGAAATTCCCATTACCATTGATTCTGGGAGCAATGCAGATTTTATAGGCATGGAATTCATCCAGCAACATGGCATAGCCCTTCTGCCAGCGACGGTACCTCTGAACGTCGTCACGGTGGACGGCAGGGAGCTACTGGGAGGGCAAGTGCTGCAGCAGACGCCGCCAATGGTGATGTGTATTGGTAATCACCGTGAAGTCATCAGCTTCAACGTCACCAGCCTGTCAGACACGCCCATAGTGTTGGGTATGAGTTGGCTGGATAGGCACAGCCCGGCATTGGCATGGTACCAACGTCAACTGACCTTCTGCTCCTCCTACTGCGCAGCACACTGCATCCTGGCTGACCTGGAAGATGAGGGGCACGAGGAAGGACCACAGCTAAACTTGGGCATGCTGCAAGCGGTACCCGACAAGTACAAAGAGTTTTTGGAAGTCTTCTGCGAGAAGGAAGCGGACAAGCTGCCTCCCCACAGACCCTACGACTGCAAGATTGACCTCCTGCCGGGGGCGACGCTGCCGACGGGGAAACTGTACTCCATGTCTGAGGATGAACTGCAGGACCTCAGGGAGTTCATAGAGCACAACTTGAAGCGGGGATTCATCCGGGAGTCCAAGGCGGTGGGGGGCAGTCCCGTGTTCTTTGTAAAGAAGCGGGACACGCCCCAGAAGAGGCTGGTCGTGGACTTTCGCGTCTTAAACCTGAAAACCAAGCCCTCGGCCTTCCCTATGCCCAAGATCGATGACCTGCTGGCGACGGTGAGGAAGGGTCACATCTTTACCAAGTTGGATCTGCGCGGAGCGTACAATCTCATTCGCGTGCGGGAAGGCGACGAGTGGAAGACGACCATGTTTACGCCGCCGGGCACTTATGAATATAGAGTTATGCCTTTTGGATTAAAGAATGGTTCCCACTGTTTTCAAGCCTTCATGCATCATGTCCCGGCGGGTCTTCTCTACAAGAAGTGCGTCTGCTTCCTGGACGACATCCTGATCTTCTCAGAGTCGCAAGAGGCTCACGAGAGAGATGTCAGGGAAGTTCTGCAGAGGCTGCGGGAGCACAGGCTGTACGCCAAGCTGGAGAAGTGCCAGTTTGACAAGACGGAGGTGGATTTCCTGGGCTACAAACTGTCCGACAAGGGATTGGCCATGGACAGTGCCAAGGTACGTGCAGTGCTGGACTGGAAGAGCCCGCGCAATCGGAAGGAAGTCCAGAGGTTTGTCGGCTTTGCCAACTTTTATCGCAAATTCATCAAAGGGTTCGCCATGCAGACAGCGGCCATCACCGACACCCTCAGTTCCAAGAAGAAGAAGTTCATCTGGACGGAGCAGGCGGAACAGTCCTTTCAGAAGCTTAAGCAGCTCTTCGCCTCCGAGGAGAACCTGTTACACGTAAATCCCAGCAGGCCCATGAGAGTGGAGACGGACGCCTCTGACAGGGCCGTAGGAGCCGTTCTGTTGCAGCAAGACAACCAGGGGGACTGGAGGCCGTGCGCTTTCTACTCCAGAAAACTCAGCAAAGCGGAGCAGAACTACACCATCTGGGACAGGGAGTTGCTGGCCATACATGCAGCCTTCAAGGCGTGGCGGCACTTCCTAGTCGGAGCCAAACACACGGTGCAGGTCCGCACGGACCATAAGAACTTGGAGTACTGGCGCACGGCGAGGTTCCTGAACCAGCGACACATCCGCTGGGCGGAGTTTTTTGCAGACTTCGACTTCAGGATTGAGTACATCCCAGGAAACAGCAACGTCTTGGCGGACGCGCTGTCCAGGAAACCGCAGTATCTGGAGGCAGAGGCACCGGCGGCGGCCAAGCACATTTTCACACCACAGGCGTGGGCATGCGCGTCAGCCACGGTGGACCTGGACGCGGTACGCCGCGAGCTGCAGACGGACTCTTTCGCCCGAGCCAAGATGGAGGAGGTTCGCCGCGGCACGGCGAGGGACGACGAATTCCAAGTACGCGACGGCCTGCTACTCCGCAAGGGAGTCCTCTACGTACCAGGAGACAGCCTCCGCGCGAAGGTCCTGCAACAGCTGCACGACGCGCCCAGCGCGGGGCACTTCGGCAAGGAGAAGGCGGTGGACTTGGTGGCCAGAGACTTTTGGTGGCCTAAGATGAGGGGGGATGTAGCGGACTACGTCAATAGGTGCGACACCTGCCAAAGGGCCAAGCCAGTACACAGGCCGCCGGCGGGCCTGCTGGAACCGCTACAGACACCATTCGAACCGTGGGAGAGGGTGGCCCTGGACTTTGTCACGGATCTGCCCAGCTCGAGGGGCAAGACGGCAGTACTCGTGGTAGTAGACCTGTTCACCAAGATGGCCCACTTCATTCCTTGCGCGAAGGTGGCCACGGCCGAGCAGACCGCTAAGATGTTTATAGACCACGTGTTCAAGGTGCACGGCCTACCACGGTCTATTTTGTCCGACCGGGGGCGCCAGTTCATCTCCAACTTCTGGCAAAAGCTGATGGGGTTCCTGAACGTCAAGGTCAGCCTGGCATCGGCGAGACACCCGCAGACTAACGGGCAAGCGGAGAGGGTCAACGCCATCATGCAACAGTACCTGAGATGCTACGCGAACCAGCAGCCCTCGACCTGGGTGGACTATCTACCGTTGGCCGAGTTTGCCTACAACAACACGAAGCACGGGTCCACGGGGGTGACACCGTTTTTCGCCAACAACGGGCGGCATCCCAGAACCTTCCCGGGTTTGGACACAGTGGGGGAGGGGGAGCCGCAGGGAGCAGAGGCCGTGGCAGCGGAGTTGCAGGAGATTCACGAGCAGCTCAGGAGGCAGTTAGAGATGGCGAAACAGGCTTACAAAGTGCAGGCAGACCGACACAGGAGGATTGGGGAAGACATCCAGGTGGGAGACTGGGTCTGGTTAGCAGCCCAGGCAGTTCCAGCCAGATCGTTGGCCAAGAAGAAACTCGGGCACAAGCAGCTAGGGCCTTACCAAGTAGAGGCGCAGATCAACCCAGTGGCTTTCCGGCTGACACTCCCGGAGGGGTCCAGAATGCACCCGGTCTTTCATAGATCAGTGCTCACGCCCTACAGGGAGCCCCACAGGTTTCAGGCGCCAGGGACAGCACCAGACCCGCTCGGGGAAGCGCCCAGGAAGGGGGGGTCGCCGAGAGGGGGGCCACTCAATGAGGCCACAGAAATTTTAGACTCAAGGTGGGGGGAGGATGGAGTTGAGTATCTCCTCGCCATAGAGGACACCCCGGCCAGCGCCAACAGGTGGGTGCCTGACTACAAATTGGAGGAGCAGTGGCTCAAGGAAGAATTCCATACGCTTTTCCCGCACAAACCCATGCCGGCGGGCTTTTTCGATGACTGTCTGTTCACACCCACCCTTTCAGCCAGCACCTTCCGGGGTTTCTCTTCAGCTGAGGAAGCGTCTCCGGGAGGCAGTTCCCCAGAGGGATCGCTCTCAGGTTTTGGCACGGGGGGATCTTATTGGTGGGAGGACCAACCCGAAGTGGGCTGGCGCAGAGACATGCCGAAGGGACCCTGGGAAGTGTAGCCCCCTCAGGCGACAGGGGGAGAAGGGCTCTTGGGTGATTTGGGGGCGGCCTCAGACTTCGAGCACACCGCGCAGGAGATGGAAGCGGAGGAGATCGCTGTCGACGAGCCCATGGGGGACTTCCCGGACTTATCCCAATGGCTACATGCCTCGGGAGACGAACTGTATCCTGAAATCACCCCCACTAGACTGGAGCACCCGGAACCCGCACTGGAAGAGGGGGAAGGGGGAAGGGGGGGCTTCAAGGGGGGGATGGATGTCAGGGGTTCAGAAAGAGAGACACAGGAGGGGGAGCAAATGGAGAGTGAGGAGGAGGAGTACGAAGGGGGAGCAGGCAGTGACAGCGGCCAGAGTCACTCCACAAGTCTCTCTAGCGAATCGGAGGACTCACAGAAGGGAGCGCCCATGGCCAGAGCGAGGGGGGTTCCAGGGGGGAAGCCCCAGGAGGGAGGGGCCAGCGGGGAGTCTCTGAGCAGCAGTTGGAGATCAGGACCAGCTTCCCCACCAGAGCGCAGTGGGGAGGGGGAGTCCCAGGAGTCGGGACCAATGCTCTCACCACCAGCGGGAGGAGAGGAGTCAGGTTTGGCAACGCCCACATCAGGAAGCGGGGAAATGGTCAGAAGGAAGGTTACTGGCTGGGCGCGCGCACCAAGTTCAAATGTAGAGGCGAGCGGCACAGCAGGGAGTCCTGACAAGGAGCCAGGTCCTAAAGCCCGCCGGAAAGAAGGGCGAGATTCAGGGGGGTCAGCGTCAGAGGAATCCAGGAAGGAAGTAACACCAGAGGGCAGAAGGACCCAGCGAAGGAAAGAGCAGCGCAGGAGGTGGAGCCGGGCTAGAATCTTAAACTGGTGTGGGGTCAGCAGTGAGTCAGAGGGGACTTAGCCGATCTAGCGTCAAGACGTGGGTCTGCGCGCCCAAAGCTTGGAAATGGAAACTAAACTTCAATAAAGACTTTTGTATATAACATCCAATGGGCGTCGGTCCTCTGTGAGCTGGGA
This sequence comes from Podarcis melisellensis, assembly GCF_964234715.1. Classification (NCBI taxonomy): domain Eukaryota; kingdom Metazoa; phylum Chordata; class Lepidosauria; order Squamata; family Lacertidae; genus Podarcis; species Podarcis melisellensis. The sequence continues at coordinate 12,627,686 of NC_138535.1, forward strand.
CCAAGAGGCAGTCCTGACAACGCCAAAGCAGCTTTATGGAGAAAATGCCAAGCCCAAACTGAATGACTGACTTTTTATTTTACGCTAATTCCTCTAATTGGTTTTTGGGAGAAAAGCTGAGTGTGGAGAAAAACTGTATACCCCCTCCCCCCCCTCCCTTCCTGCTTGTGATTTTGCTGACGTGGAGGCTGAGAGTGCCAGCCTGTGCTTTTAAAGACGGATTAAACTTTGTTCCTTTCTTTCAAGAAAAAACCTGTTCGGACCCTGCTGCTTTGGCAAAGAGAACCCTGACTGTGTCTTTGTTATTTCTTTTCCTCTTTGGATACCCTCTCCCTCTCCCCTCTCCTTATTCTTTCTTTTTTTTTTACTACTACTTTGTGATCAGTAGTATCCCTTTGCGCTTAACTTCTTCCTTTCCCCTTTCCTTTCCTTTCCTTTCCTTTCCTTTCCTTTTCCCTTTCCCCTTTCCTTTCCTTTCCTTTCCTCCCTTACTCTGTTTCTCTCTTTTTCTTTTTCTTTCTTTCCTCTTTTTCATCTGTTCTTTCTCTTCTCTATTTTTTCTTCTGATACTTGACTGTTTTATGCCTTTTTGATGGTTCAATTCAAAATCCTTTATTAGGCATAACACACCACACATTAACTAACAAGCATCATATACAGACTGTATAAAATACAGGCTCAGCAAACACAGTTTATCCCAGTCTTATTCTTAACTCCAAGAAATAAATCGATGAACATAGATAATATAATACAACATAGCAACATCACCTACCAATAAAAACCACTAAGTCTCTTTATCATGGCCCATTCTTTCTTCATGGAAAACACTTAAAAATTCAGCCGCTATTAACGTAATTTGGTCATCGCTGTCTGCCAGCAGGTCCCGAACAGTTGGTTGTGTAAAAATCTGTCTATTAAATTTTAGGGCCTCAAATAATTGTCCTCTGGCACAACTGCCAAAATCACCAGAAAAGAATATATGCTCCAGAGTATCGGGTTCCTGCTTTCTGCATTTGCAGAGACGCTCTGATTCTGGGATAGCTAAGTATCTTCCTCTCACTACCACCGAGGGAAACATGTTAAATCTGGCCAACATAAACAGCCTACACGATTCATGTTTCTTCAGATTTGTCATGTATCCCTTTTGGAAATCTCTACACAAAGGGAGATTTAAGTGGATAGGAGAGCAGGTGCTGTGCTTTGGCGAGAAGTTTGGCGAGAACGCTTTTTTCTGTGAGAGTCTTCCTGATAATTTCCCATATATCTTTGGGATCAGAGATTTCAAAGTCAGTTAGAGTGAGCCCTATCAAATCCAGTTTTCTCCTACAAATCAATGATAGATTGTAGATTGCACTATCACTTAAAAGATCGTAAAGTAGAGAATTAGGGGATAGGGCTCTATAATGAAGGAAGATCCAGTATTTCAAGGTCCTCAGCCATGCTCTTACTGACAAAGGCAATATTCCCAGCTCACAACATATTGTTTCATATTTTACAGAGTTTGCAAGTCCTAACAATGACCTCAGAAGGGATGCGTGAAATTTATCCAACCTCTTGAGGTCACCTGAAATCCACACTGGTGTGCCGTATAGAAGTTGGGCACAAAGTTTCATGTCAATCACTTGCAATACGGCTGGAATAAATCTGTTTCCTACTGGAGAAAAAAAATAGGATTTAATATGTTGGGCTGTCACTTTGGCCTTAACTATTGCAGCACTTATATGTGTATTCCAATTCATATTATTTTTGAATGTGATTCCCAGATAATTGAAGTGGTTAACTTCCTGTATTAGATGTCCATTAATTATACAGCCTTTTGGGTTCCCTCTCTTTCTGAATTGCATAATCTTTGTCTTATCATAATTAATTTTGAGATTATTGAGAGAGCAGTAGTTTGAGAAACTCTTAAATAATTTTTTTAAACCCAAAACAGAGAGTGAAATAATTACAGCATCATCTGCATAAAGTAATAAAAAGAGTGGGCTATTGTTTAAATAAGGAGTATGAGTGGTTGCGTTTTGAAGAAATGATGGTAGGTCAGATAAAAAAAAAAAAAGATTAAATAGGGTAGGAGCCAAGATACAGCCTTGCCTAACTCCTCGATTGTTCAGAATAGGACCTGCAAGTCTACCATCTTTTGATACTTTAACATATATTTGGTTATTAGCATGTAAACTTTGAATCAGTGTAAGTAGATATTTTGCTGATATTGGGTCCAGCAAGCTTCCCAGTTTAGCTCCGTATCCCTGGAAGCTCTGAGCTGGCCTAGCAGAGTAAATGCAGTGGTCCTGAGTCCATGTGAGAAAGGGATAAATTAAGTCCAAAAGACAGATCGGTTCTTATCTCGAGAAGCGTTTATTTACAAGTCATAAGTCAGTCTATCCATCAGAAACCTCCGCCATTCCAAAGGCATTCCTCCGTGCTTTTAAAAAAGCACACAGACAGCTCCGTTGAGCTGTCTCTCTCAGCGTCTCTCAGTGAGAACTGAAACTAAATCTCACAGGCAAAGCCTGTGACATAGGGTCCTGCTTCCGGCCCCTCCCAGATGCAGGGCACCACGGAGTTTTAACCCTGTTTGTTCCAAACTCCACACCCCCTCTTGTCCTGCGTCTGGGGACAATAGCCAACAATGCTTTCCCCATACACAAACCCTCACAGAACTCCTCGTGCTTCTGGAAGGTTAATGGTTTTGTGAAACCATCAGCGAGGTTCTTGGTTGAGGGACAGTATTTCAGAGCAACTAGCCCCTCACGAACGCTCTGACACACATTTTGAAAACGTATGTCCAAATGTTTGGTTCTCGCCTTGAATTGCCCCATCTCAGCTAATTTAAGGCACGGTTGATTGTCTTCATGCACCACAACGGGCAGACAATTCTCCCCACAGATTTCTTCGACCAAACACACATAGAACTCCAACTCTCTGCAAGCATCTGATAGCACACTGAACTCAGCTTCAGTAGATGAAAGCGCTATGAGACTTTGTTTCCGGGACCTCCACCCAACTACTGAGTCCCCAAACTTCACCACCAGACCTGACACTGATTTGCGATCCTCAAGGTTAGCCCAATCCGAGTCCACCCAAGCAGTCAGCTTGACATCTCCTTGAGCTGACAACTTAAGACAAAAGTCTTTGGTATCTTGCAGGTAACGCAGCACCCGCTTTATACCACTCCAGGCCTGCACACTAGGACTTGAGGCCTCTCTACTGAGCAGATTGACAGCAAACGCTATATCTGGTCTGCTCCACTGTGACAGATACAACAGACTACCTAGAGCTGACTGAAAAAGCTCAGTGTTTTCGAACACCACACGTTCTACTTGCTGACACTCCTTTACAAATCCAGCTTCCATGGGTGATCTGGCACCTGCACAATCAGACATCCTGAACTTCTCAAGCAACTGTTCAATCTTACCCTTCTGGCAAAGCAAAAAGCTTCCATCACTTGCTTTTGTGATCTGCACGCCCAAATAGGATTTGACATCTCCAAGCTGCTTCAACTTGAACCGCTTTCCAAGCTCTCTAGCAAACTTTTCCACCTGTTTACCTGTCTGTGCGATTGCCAAGATATCATCAACAAACACAAGCACCAATTGCTGTTTTACGCCTGACTCTTTAATGTAAAGACAACTGTCTGCAAGAGATCTCTTAAAACCTAGCTCCTCTAAAGCTTCATGTAGGCACATATTCCAATTCCTGGCAGATTGACGTAATCCATATATGGATTTGTGCAATCGCCACACAACGCCTGGCTCACTGACTTCAAACCCTGGAGGAGGAAGCATGTACAACTCCTCCTTGAGATCTGAGTTCAGGTAGGCGACATCTACATCAAAATGGTTCACCTTCCAACCTCTCTGTGCTGCTATCGCCAAAAGCATTCTCAGAGTCTCCGCTCTCGAGGTTGGCGCATATACCTCTGTGAAATGGACACCCTTCCTCTGTGTGAATCCTCGGGCTACTAATCTCGCTTTATACTGTGGTTCTCCTGCTTCTGTGGGTTTCAAACGGTAAATCCATCTGCAGCTAACAGCTTTTTCGCCCATCGGCAACTTCGTGAGAGAAAACACACCTAGAGACTTCATTGAGTTCATCTCCTTCTGCATCGCCTCATGCCATTTGCTAGCTTCTTCCTGAGGCAACTTCTGAACATCCTCAAAGGATTCAGGTTCACATCTAGCTACACCAACCCAGACACTAGTTGCTTCATACCTTTCAGGTGGCTTTCCCTTCGTTCATCTAGCTGATCTCCTCAGCGTGAATTCTGGAACTGCGCCTGATTCACCTGGATCAACCCTACTATCCTCTGTGTCAGACACATCCCCCTCTGACCTGCTGCGCCGTTTCGGGCGCACAGCTGGTTCTGCTGGTGAGGATGGTGCACTCCTTAGCTCAGACTTGACAGTGACCTGTGGAGGGGTCCTGGGACTCCTCTTTGGAGAACCTGGCGCTGGACCCTGTTGCTGTGGACTGCGCGCATCAGCAACAGGTTCAGCTTCGCCTTCCTCCTCTTCCTCATCTGAGTCTGACAGAACATCTGGGTTCCCGTGAAGACGTTTCCACCCACTCTGCTCGCAAAACTCAGCACTGCCGCTAATAAGCAGCTTAGACTGGTTGCCAGTAGGGTATGCGAAACGCCACGCCTTTGAACCCGGCTCATAGCCCACAAAGATCATCTTCCTAGACCTTGGCTCACCCTTTCTGCGCATGGCTTTTGGAACGAGAACCCAAGCCTGAGACCCAAAGACATGAAAGTAGTGTACTTTAGGCTTTTTCTGATGCAACAAAAAATATGGTGTGTTGCCTACACTGGAATTGTACACCCTATTCTGTACAAAACATGCTGTCCGATAACTCTCTGCCCAAAAGCGCTGTGGCAAACCCGAGTCTGCCAACATAGAATGCGCGGATTGCTCTAATGTGCGAAACTTTTTCTCTGCAACCCCGTTCTGTTGCGGAGAGTAGGGGGCCGTCAATCGATGATTGATACCCTTCTGCCTGAAAAACGATTGCAGCGCAGAACCTGTGAACTCCCCCCCGCGATCAGATTGAAAGGAAATCACCCTGGTAGAGAACTGTAGTTCTAAGGGGGAGGGGGCCGGGAAAGGAAGGAAGAGACGCTGAGGAAGAAAATGAGGAGAGTGATGCCGCGGTGGGAGAAGAGGCGGCAGGAGAGGAGGAGGTCCTAGGGAACAAGGACTCTAGATTTTAAACTTGTAAAACTGAACTGAGTGCTTAACACACCTAAGAGTTAAACAATAGCCGCTACACTGAAGCTTTTATCCTGGAATGTGAATGGGTTGAATGAAAAATTGAAAAGGAATAAAATTGAGAAAGCCTTAAAAAATAAGAACTATGATGTAATTTGTTTCCAAGAGACGCACATAGCAAAAAAACACAGACATATCCTAGTCAATAAGAATTTAGGGGTAGAATTTGTCAACTCGGGAATAAATAAGAAAAAGGGAGTAGTGATATATGCCAAAGAAAAGTGGGACCCGGTACTAATCTGTAAAGATGACGAGGGGAGAATAGTAGGAATCCAACTTAATTGTCAGGGAGAGAAGCTCAACGTGGTAACGGTCTATGCCCCCAATACAAATAAAGCTGAATTCTTTGAGAAGCTGGAACAAATATTATTAGAATTGGAAGACCATAAATTAATCTTGCTTGGGGATCTAAACGGGGTCCCAGCACCGGAATGGGATAGAAATGTAAAGAAGGGGAAAGTGAATCAAGGGAAGCTGCCAAAATCCTTTAGTAATTTGGCGGAGAATTTTGATTTAATTGATATATGGAGGCATAAAAACCCTGTAACAAGGCAATTTACTCATTTCTCAGAACCCCACCAGAGCTGGGGCAGAATAGATCAGATTTGGGTCTCAAGAACAATTTTGACAAGAGTAAGGGAATGTGAAATACAACCCAGAACCTTATCAGATCACTGCCCAATAGTTTTGGAAATAAAAAAGGAAACATCAGGTCCATACAGGTGGAGGATGAATGAGTACCTCTTAGAAATTGAGGAGGTGATAGATAAAGCTAAAACCACCCTCAAGAATTACTTTGACTTAAACTGGAATAAGGGTACGCCCACTGACGTAGTTTGGGACGCCGGTAAAGCAGTCCTAAGAGGCCTCTTGATACAACAAAATAGTTACAGGAGAAAACTGAGAAACCAAAAGAAAGAAGAGATCCTTACCCAGCTAAAAGATTGTGAAAAAAAATTAGTAATAAGACCAGGAGACGATAGGCTTAAACAAACCTCTAGCATGCTACAGGCACAATATTCCGCACTACTAAATCAGGAGGTAGAGTGGAAAATTAAGTTTATGAAGCAGAAATATTTCGAGTCGGCGAACAAATCTGGGAAGTTGCTGGCATGGCAGCTAAGGAGGAGAAAAAAGCAAAACGTGATAAATAAACTTATAGTAGACAATAAGATAGTGGAAGAAACAACTGAAATAGAAAGAAGGTTTACCCAATTTTATGGAAAGTTGTATGAGAAGGGAGAAGAGGAAGACGTAGAAATAGAAAAATACCTGGCAAAGTGTGGAGGGATCCAGGTAACGGAAGAGGAAAAAAAATATCTAAATAAGAGTATCACAGTAGAGGAGGTGAGGGAGGCCATTAAGAGAATGAAAAATGGGAAGGCACCCGGCCCTGATGGACTAACTGCCAAATATTATAAAATACTAGGAGATCATATAGCCCCAGTGCTCAGCGAGGTTATTAACAACATCCTCCAGGGAGGAAGGATCCCAGAATCATGGAGGGAGGCACACATTACGCTAATACCAGAAACAGAGAAAACGGATATAAGAAACTATAGACCAATCTCCCTGCTCAACAACGATTATAAGATCTTTGCAGATATTATGGCGAGCAGGCTTAAGAAGTACTTAATGAGAGCCATCCATAAAGATCAAGTGGGTTTCTTACCGAATAGGCAGTTAAAAGATAATGTCAGACATCTAGTGAACATCATCGAATATCTGGACATGAAGATAGATACCCTGGCAGCATTAATTTTCATTGATGCTGAGAAAGCATTCGATAATGTTTCTTGGAATTTTTTGATACGGTGTATAAAAACAGTAGGAATAGAGGGCCCCTTTTTAGAAGGGATAAAGGCAATATACTCAGGGCAAAGGGCAAGGCTGATTATAAACGATAGCCTCTCCAGTCCTTTTACAATAACGAAGGGCACAAGACAAGGCTGCCCGTTATCCCCCCTTCTCTTTATTATGGTCCTAGAGATACTGGCAAATAAAATAAGGGAGTCATCAAGAATAAAGGGGATAAAAGTCGGAGAAAAAGAGTACAAGCTAAAGGCATATGCCGATGACTTGGTGCTAACTTTAGAGGAACCAATGAACAGTGTTAGTAATACTGTAAAGATCTTAGAAGAATTTGGCAAATTGGCGGGGTTCAAACTAAACAAGGAAAAAACTAAAATTCTAGTGAAGAACCTGGATGAAGTAGCAAAGAACCAGTTGGAGCAAATGATAGGCATCAAAGTGGTAAAAAAAGTTAAGTACCTGGGAATATGGATATCGCCAAAGAATATAAACCTATTAGAAGATAATTACACCAAGGTCTGGAAAGAAATTAAGAGAGACCTGGACATTTGGAATAGGTTGAAACTGTCTTGGACAGGAAGGATGGCTGCGATCAAAATGAGTATCCTGCCAAAACTACTGTTTTTATTCCAGAATATCCCTATAATTAGAGGAACATCATGTTTTAAGACCTGGCAAAAAATTCTGACGAAATTCATATGGCAGGGGGAAAGGGCCAGAATTAAATTCAAACTGCTGACGGATGCGAGAGAGAGGGGGGGCTTCGCAGTCCCAGACCTAAGGCTTTATTACGACGCTGCCTGCCTCTGCTGGATAAAAGACTGGGCGACTTTAAAAAACCCAGACTTATTGGATCTTGAAGGCTTCGATGCCAGGTTTGGCTGGCATGCCTATTTATGGCAAGATAAAGGTAAAGCCCACAAAAGCTTCTCAAATCACATTATTAGAGGCTCCCTACTTGAAGCCTGGAACAGGAATAAAAAAGTAATTGAAAGCGGTACGCCTTGGTGGATCTCTCCAATTGACATTATAACGCTTAAAAAAATAAACCAAGAAGGGGATAGATGGACATATGAGGATCTTTTAGTTAAACTGGAGGGTGGATGGAGAATCAGACCCTACGAGGACCTAAAAGGAAAACTAAACAGCTGGTTACAATATCATCAGATTAATGCGTTGTGGCTTGAGCATAAAAAAACAGGGATGAGTGAAAGAAAATCGAAATATCAGGTAGAAATATTGGAATCTAATAGTAAACTCCTCTCTAAAATGTATAAACAATTGTTAATCTGGGAAACCAGAGATGAGGTAGTTAAGGGGGTCATGGTTAAATGGGCCAGAGATCTGGGACATAATTTGGAACAGGAGAAGTGGCAGAAACTATGGAAGAAGGGCATGAAGTTCTCGGCATGTGCCGCTCTCCGAGAAAATCTAGAGAAGATGATGTACCGATGGTACATCACCCCGGCAAGTCTGGGGAAGATGTACAAAACCGGAGACAGCACATGCTGGAGATGTAAAAACAAGGTGGGAACTTCTTTCATATGTGGTGGACCTGTGAGGCGGTGAGAGGATTCTGGGACCAAATTTATGAGGAACTAAAGAAAATTTTAAAATATAACTTCCCTAAGATACCGGAAGCGTTTCTCTTAGGAATGGTAGGAGAAGAGATTAAAAGAGAAGATGAAAACTTCTTCCAATACGCCACGGCGGCGGCCAGGATCGCGTTGGCGCAGAATTGGAAAACACCTAACACCCCCACAGTTAAAGAGTGGCAGATGAAACTATTCCAATATATAGAACTAGCGAGATTGACAAAAAGAATTAGATATCAAAATAATACTAAATTAAAAAATGACTGGAGTAAATTTTTGGGCTATGTCGAAGTTACCTATGGAATGATGAAAATCTCAGTGGATGGAATTTAATACCTGTAATGTTTGAATTTTGGTAATGATAATGTAATCAGCGAGTAAACTATAAGGATTTTACAACCCAAACCGGGAAGGATGGAAGTCACAATGTACGGAATGATGTTTTATTATCTTTTTTTGGTTTTTCTCTTTTCTTTTTCTTTCTTTTTTTTGTCTTTTTCTTGCTTTCTTTCTTTTTTTTTCTTTTTTTAATGTTATTTTCTTTTTTCTTTTTTCTTTTCTTTTTTGATCCCCTATTGTATGTTCTGCTGTGGTTTGTAGATGATTGTATGACTTGTGTAAAAAATTTAATAAACAGAAATTTAAAAAAAAAAAGGAAAAAAAAAAGAGAACTGTAGTTCTATCGCCGTGATCCAATCCCTGATCAATGCAGCCGCCTCTGACTTGCATTTAAGCGCAAAAGCCCAAGTAAACCTCGAAAAATCGTCAATCAGAACTAGAACCCACTTAGACCCAGCTAAAGAAGGGGTAGGCATGGGTCCTGACAAATCTGCATGCACAAGTTCAAAGGGTTTGCTAGTTCTCCTTTCTGATCTGGGATATGAGCATGTTGTGACCTTCGACTGCTTACAGGCTTGACAATCTAGGTATTTGTCACAAGCCTTGAACCTACAACCAATGGTGTTTTCGGCAGCCTTTCGCACAAGCGACCACCCAGCGTGCCCAAATTTCCTGTGCCATAAGTGAATACAATCATTGTGTGGTGGGACATTTGCGCACTGCACATGGGCATCTTCACTGGACTCTCCACTAGCCCCATTTTCCACCAGCCCCATTTTTCCACCAGTCCCATTTTCCACTAGTCCCATTTTTCCACCAGCCCCATTTTCAACAGGCATCTGCACCAGAAAGAGCCTGTCTGTTCTCTCAACGCTGTAGACCTTCTTTCCATCCCTGTAAAAAGAGCAGAATTTGTTAGAGAACCGAACATCGAACCCTTCATCATTTAAGGCTGTTACACTTAAAAGAGAGTGCGCAAGCTCTGGGACAACATAAGCTTGCACCCAACAATCCAAGAAAGAACAATATAAAGACCCAGATTCAGTCAGTGGTCTTTTAGATCCATCTGACATTTTGACATAGCGTCCAGTTTTAACTGTCTTGCAGTTCCTCAGGAACTCTCGAGAGTTTACTAAAGTGTGGGTCGCTCCAGTGTCTATAATGAGAGATAAAGTGTCTCTCTGGCTGTCTTCCAAAGCTGCCATGGCAACGCTCGCACCCCCACCGGGGCCTCTGCAAGTGTCAAAGTCAGTGTCCTGCCTGGTTGCCATGCACACAGCCTCCCCCCGATCAAGGCTTTTGCCTTTTCCCAGGCACACTGTTGCAGCTGTGAGATGAAAAGATGAGGCGTCTTTGTTTTCCTCCTGGCCTGCCGCTTTCCCACGTCGCTGCTGAGAGCAGGCCTTGGGAAACTGCTTTATTGACATTGCACTGCAGCTGGTGGCCTTGGCAGCCTGGGCCTCAAGCGGATGCTTCCCAGTGCTGTTGGACGTCGCAGCAAAGCACAAACAACTTTCGGAGACTTTCGCTTTCTCAGAGCTCTTGGCACGGCCTGCACCCCCACTCTTGGGTGCACAGCAGCCTGAGGAACAGCTTGCCACTGCTTTCCTCCTTTCAGCTCTCAGCTTTTCTCCAGCACACAGTCCATCACACAGACGCGTTGAAGCATTGCAACAGCTCCCCAACACTGTCCCAGCCCCCATTGGGCTTCCTGGGCAACCTTCAGCCTCTCCTGGGCTTCCTCTAGCCCCCTCTGGCCTGGCTCCCGCTGAGCTTTCACACACACTCCTCAGCGCCTGCCTCTGCTCTCTCTCCCTCAGCAGAGCATCTGCTTGTGTGGGTGGGGCCGGCTCCTTCTGGACTGGACTCCAGAGCCCTGTGGCCACAAACCACCCCCTGGCTCCTCTTGACCAGGCCTCCCAATTGGCTCCATGCAACTTTTCACCGGGGTAGCTCTCTTGGCTCTGCTGTGCCTGTGCAGCAGCCATCTCCTCCCCCCGGGGCTTCAAACGTACTCACTCTGCCAGCAAGCTGGGCGTCCGAAGCAGCCGTCTCTCTCTTGGCTCTTGGCTCCGATCATCAGCATCTCCCACTGCCCTTCCTGGCAGGAGATCACAGCAACTCAAAGCTGGCGTTCTCCTCCCTTCTCACACTTGTCAGGAAACACGTAACCGCCATAACCTTTGCTGATATTGGGTCCAGCAAGCTTCCCAGTTTAGCTCCGTATCCCTGGAAGCTCTGAGCTGGCCTAGCAGAGTAAATGCAGCGGTCCTGAGTCCATGTGAGAAAGGGATAAATTAAGTCCAAAAGACAGATCGGTTCTTATCTCGAGAAGCGTTTATTTACAAGTCATAAGTCAGTCTATCCATCAGAAACCTCCGCCATTCCAAAGGCATTCCTCCGTGCTTTTAAAAAAGCACACAGACAGCTCCGTTGAGCTGAGGTTGAGCTGTCTCTCTCAGCGTCTCTCAGTGAGAACTGAAACTAAATCTCACAGGCAAAGCCTGTGACGTAGGGTCTTGCTTCCGGCCCCTCCCAGATGCAGGGCACCACGGAGTTTTAACCCTGTTTGTTCCAAACTCCACAGATATGGGTCGATACCAAGGTGTTCTAGTTTAGTCCATAGTTTGTTGCGGTCGACCGAATCAAAGGCACTTTTAAATAAAGACTTACTGGAAAATAAAACTCCAAGGTGGCTTTCACTATTGGAAGCTAAGGCCCGAGAAAGACTCAATATGGAGGCCAACTGGCCAAAGTATTGGGAAATACTAGAAAAAGATGGAGACAATTGGAAATTGCAGAGTATGGAGAAAATGAGAGATAAAGTGCGAGATTGGTTACATTACGCTCAGATTAAGGAAGTTTTTAAACTTGACAAAAAGTTAGGGTTCCAGGTGGAGAAATCGAAGTTGGAAACGGAATTGTTAGAGCCTAAGACTAAGGTACTTTCAAGAATGTACAACTTGCTGTTAAAATGGAACACACAAGATGAAACGGTAAAATCGGCCATGATAAAGTGGGCACAGGACATTGGGCACAATATCATGTTTGAGGACTGGGAAAGGTTGTGGACTACTGGGCTGAATTTCACTGCATGTAATGCTTTGAAAGAAAATGTAATGAAAATGATATACAGATGGTACATGACCCCAGTCAAACTTGCAAAAATATACCACTTGTCTGATAATAAGTGTTGGAAATGTAAAGAAAATGAAGGAACATTCTTTCACCTCTGGTGGACCTGCCCTTAAGTGAAGGCTTTCTGGGAAATGATATATAATGAACTGAAAAAGGTATTTAAGTATACCTTCTCTAAGAAACCAGAGGCCTTCCTTTTGGGTATTGTCGGCCAAGGGGTGGTAAAGAAGGACCGAACATTTTTTATGTACGCAACAACAGCAGCAAGGATACTTCTCGCGAAGCATTGGAAAACTCAAGATTTACCCACACTGGAAGAATGGCAGATAATAATAATAATAATAATTTATTATTTGTACCCCGCCCATCTGGCTGGGTTTCCCCAGCCACTCTGGGCGGCTTCCAACAGAAATGAAAAATACACTAAAATGTCACATATTAAAAACTTCCCTGAACAGGGCTGCCTTCAGATGTCTTCTGAATGTCAGGTAGTTGTCCATCGCCTTGACATCCGGTGGGAGGGCATTCCACAGGGCGGGTGCCACCACCGAGAAGGCCCTCTGCCTGGTTCCCTGCAACTTGGCCTCTCGCAGGGAGGGAACCGCCAGAAGGCCCTCGGAGCTGGACCTCAGTGTCCGGGCAGAACGATGGGGGAGGAGACGCTCCTTCAGATATACTGGACCGAGGCCATTTAGGGCTTTAAAGGTCAGCACCAACACTTTGAATTGTGCTCGGAAACGTACTGGGAGCCAATGTAGGTCTTTCAAGACCGGTGTTATATGGTCTCGGCGGCCACTCCCAGTCACCAGTCTAGCTGCCGCATTCTGGATTAGTTGTAGTTTCCGGGTCACCTTCAAAGGTAGCCCCACGTAGAGCGCATTGCAGTAGTCCAAGCGGGAGATAACCAGAGCATGTACCACTCTGGCAAGACAGTCCGCAGGCAGATAGGGTCTCAGCCTACGTACCAGATGGAGCTGGTAAACAGCTGCCCTGGATACAGATTTGACCTGTGCCTCCATGGACAGCTGTGAGTCCAAAATGACTCCCAGGCTGCGCACCTGGTCCTTCAGGGGCACAGTTACCCCATTCAGGACCAGGGAATCCTCCACACCTGCCCGCCTCCTGTCCCCCAAAAACAGTACTTCTGTCTTGTCAGGATTCAACCTCAATCTGTTAGCCGCCATCCATCCTCCAACCGCTTCCAGACACTCACACAGGACCTTTACCGCCTTCACTGGTTCTGATTTAAAAGAGAGGTAGAGCTGGGTATCATCTGCATACTGATGAACACCCAGCCCAAACCTCCTGATGATCCCTCCCAGCGGCTGCATGTAGATGTTGAAAAGCATGGGGGAGAGGACAGAACCCTGAGGCACCCCACAAGTGAGCGGCCAGGGGTCTGAACACTCATCCCCCACCACCACTTTCTGAACACGGCCCAGGAGGAAGGAGCGGAACCACTGTATGACAGTGCCCCCAGCTCCCAGCCCCCCAAGACGGTCCAGAAGGATGTCATGGTCGATGGTATCAAACGCCGCTGAGAGATCCAGCAGAACTAGGAAACAGCTCTCACCTTTGTCCCTAGCCCGCCGGAGATCATCAACCAGTGCGACCAAGGCAGTTTCAGCCCCATGATGAGGCCTGAATCCCGACTGGAAGGGATCCAAATGGTCCGCTTCTTCCAGGCGTGCCTGGAGTTGTTCAGCAACCACTCGCTCAATCACCTTGCCCAAGAATGGAAGGTTTGAGACTGGGTGATAATTGGCCATCGTGGCCGCATCTAAAGATGGTTTTTTAAGAAGCGGTTTGATAACCGCCTCTTTCAGCGGGTCTGGGAAGGCTCCCTCACGGAGGGAAGCATTCACCACCCCACGAAGCCCATCGCCCAGTCCTTCCCGGCTAGCTTTTATAAGCCAGGATGGGCAAGGATCCAGGAGACAGGTGGTTGGCTTCACTCGTCCAAGCAGCCTGTCCACATCCTCGGAGGTAACAGATTGAAATTGATCCCACACAACTTGACCAGACAGGACTCTAGCACTCTCCCGCCCCGGCCCTGCTCCCACGGTGGAGTCTACTTCTTCCCGAATCTGAGCGATTTTATCTGCAAAAAAATTTGCAAAATCATTGCAGGAGAACATGTGGCCCGTACTGGGCCCCGATGTTACAGGTGGTTCCGCTAGATTGTGAACCACCTGAAAGAGTCTCCTGCTGCTGTTTTCTGCAGATGCAATAGAGGCGGTGAAGAAAGTCTTCTTCGCCGTCGCTATCGCCACTTGGTAGGCTCGACGTTGAGCTCTAACCCGTGTCCGGTCAGATTCAGAATGAGTTATCCGCCACCGGCGCTCTAGCCGTCTCAACGATTGTTTCATTGCCCTCAGATCTGTGGAAAACCACGGGGCTCTCCGGGCTTCATGCAATCGGAGAGGGCGCTTCGGAGCCAAACAGTCAATAGCCCTGGTTAACTCCACATTCCAGCGGGCCACCAGGGAATCGGCTGAAAGGCCATCAACATGGGATAAAGCATCCCCTACCACTCTCTGGAAACCATTTGGATCCATTAAGTGGCGGGGGCGGACCATCCGAATCGGTCCCACCTCCCTGCAGAGGGGATGGGTCGCAGAGAAGTCTAGTTGCACCAGGAAGTGGTCTGACCATGGCACTTCTTTCGTTTCACTTTTACTTAGTGTCAGATCACCAACATCCGTAGAGGTAAACACCAGGTCCAAGGCATGTCCGCGGCTATGGGTTGGGCCAGACTTATTCAGGGACAGCTCCATGGAGGCCATGCTTTCCACGAAGTCCCGAGCGGCCCCTTGTAAGGTCGTGTCGGCATGGATGTTAAAATCCCCTAGGACGACCAAGCTAGGTGTCTCCAGGAGAACATCCGCCACGACCTGAAGCAGCTCGGGCAGGGAATCCTTGGTGCAGCGGGGAGGTCGGTACACCAAAAGGAATCCTGTACTGCCCCTATTTCCCAACTTCCAGAACATGCACTCAGAAAACTGGGTCTTCCCAATAGGACGCCTGGTGCGAACTAATGACTTCCTAAAAATCACTGCAACCCCCCCTCCCCGCCCACATGACCTGGGTTGCTGTGCGTAAGAGAAACCTGGTGGACAAGCAGCGGCAAGGACAGGCCCATCTGCTTCATCCAACCAAGTCTCTGTTACACATGCCAGGTCAAGTCCTCCATCCATGATCAAGTCATGGATGGCAGTGGTCTTATGAATCATTGACCTGGCATTGCACAGCAACACTTTCAGGTCATGTGGGTATCCCTTGCTGATTCTAGTATCCATCCGGTCAGGACCAGACCCGGAGGTAGGAATAGTCCTCAGACAACGACTAAACCTGCCTCCTCTGTAATGACATGGTCTGGTCTTAGCGTAACTTCTCCTCCTACCCGTGATCACTGAGATCGGTTGTCCCAGTGCATTCCCCCCTGTGAAACATATCCCAGCCATTTTGTGGGCTGGGGCCCATTCCCCGGCAGCCCTGAACCCTCCCCTTAAGAACAAAATAACCCCTTTAAAAAACAAAACAAAAAAACCACACAAATACAACAATACAAACAAAAAACAATAAAAATTACAAAAATTACAAAAACATAAAATCAAACAAATTCCCAGGCCCAATAAACATCCACCGCCCCCCCCCACATACAAAAAATTCAAAATAAAAATTTTAAAACATTTTAAAAGCACTCTGCAGCCCTCCAGCAGTGACAGCAACTGTTCTAGTGAGGCCCGTCAGGCCCTGCCCCAGGCCAGATGGTGAGTGGCAGGAAGGAGCAGGGCCCTCAGACACTCACATACAGGAGAGTCCTCCCGGGCAGCAGAGTCCAGCAGTCCTTTATCAGGCTTCAGGCCCCGCCCCAGGCCAGATGGTGAGTGGCAGGAAGGAGCAGGGCCCTCAGACACTCACATACAGGAGAGTCCTCCCGGGCAGCAGAGTCCAGCAGTCCTTTATGAGGCTTCAGGCCCCGCCCCAGGCCAGATGGTGAGTGGCAGGAAGGAGCAGGGCCCTCAGACACTCACATACAGGAGAGTCCTCCCGGGCAGCAGAGTCCAGCAGTCCTTTATGAGGCTTCAGGCCCCGCCCCAGGCCAGATGGTGAGTGGCAGGAAGGAGCAGGACCCCATACACTCACACAGGAGAGTCCTCCCGGGCAGCAGAGTCCAGCAGTCCTTTATGAGGCTTCAGGCCCCGCCCCAGGCCAGATGGTGAGTGGCAGGAAGGAGCAGGGCCCTCAGACACTCACATACAGGAGAGTCCTCCCGGGCAGCAGAGTCCAGCAGTCCTTTATGAGGCTTCAGGCCCCGCCCCAGGCCAGATGGTGAGTGGCAGGAAGGAGCAGGACCCCATACACTCACACAGGAGAGTCCTCCCGGGCAGCAGAGTCCAGCAGTCCTTTATGAGGCTTCAGGCCCCGCCCCAGGCCAGATGGTGAGTGGCAGGAAGGAGCAGGGCCCTCAGACACTCACATACAGGAGAGTCCTCCCGGGCAGCAGAGTCCAGCAGTCCTTTATGAGGCTTCAGGCCCCGCCCCAGGCCAGATGGTGAGTGGCAGGAAGGAGCAGGACCCCATACACTCACACAGGAGAGTCCTCCCGGGCAGCAGAGTCCAGCAGTCCTTTATGAGGCTTCAGGCCCCGCCCCAGGCCAGATGGTGAGTGGCAGGAAGGAGCAGGGCCCTCAGACACTCACATACAGGAGAGTCCTCCCGGGCAGCAGAGTCCAGCAGTCCTTTATGAGGCTTCAGGCCCCGCCCCAGGCCAGATGGTGAGTGGCAGGAAGGAGCAGGGCCCTCAGACACTCACATACAGGAGATGCAACTGATGGACTATATGCAACTGGCCGAGATGACCGGCAGAATCCGAGACCTGGGAGAGGAGACGGTAGAAGAGGATTGGAAAAAATTTAAGATTTATTTGCAAAAATATTGTAAGCTGTATGAATGTTAAGCAGGATGCTTGATTATAAACAATTTGGCACCATTAAAATAGATGAAGTGAAGTAGGAAGATAAGTCAAAATGTAAGAAAAAACAAATTTTTTGGATAACTATTTGGCTAAATTTAATTTTTTATGGAGTATAACCAAGGTACCTAAAATTTGAGATATAACATTGAAAACTAGACAGTAAGGATGGAAGTAAGGTGATAATTTGCTGGATTAATTTTTTTAAGTGGAAGGTAGGGGCGGGAGACGTTAGGGGGTCCTAAGATGATAAGAAAATATGTCATGTTATGTTATAACTTTGTTTGTTTGTTATATTGTAACTTAAAAATTTCAATAAATATTTATAAAAAACAAAAAAAACAAAGGCACTTTTAAATCCACAAATGCCACAAAGAGTTTTCGTTTATTTCTCATGACATATTTATCCACAAGATGACTTAACACTAGACACTGGTCAAGAGTTGACGAGCCTGCCTTAAAACCAGCCTGCTCTTTACCAGGTAGACCTTTTGTCAGCATCCATTCTTCCAATTTAATCAGCAGAGATTTGGCATAGATTTTACTTATGCATGGTAACAAACTTATAGGCCTGTAATTCTCTTGGCACTTCCTATCACCTTTTTTAAAGATCGGTACCAGTATTGAGTTGTGTCAGGGAACTGCCATCGGAGAGTCAGGTGGTGGAAGGGCTCCAGGAGGCTAGGAGACCTTCGGATGCGGAGGAAGGAACCAGTAGGGGGAGAGGGAGAGTTCCTGCAGAAACTCAATCAGAGGAATGGCTCCAAGATGTTTCCAGTGAGAACAGCGGGGAGGGCTCAGGACCTCCGCTGGGGACGCCCACTCCGCGCAGGAAACTGTCACGCAGAGAATCCAGAAGGAGAGTTTCCGTCAAGGAACTCTTATGTTGGCGTAAATTCCGGAAGCGCCCACTGACGGATTCTGCCAGCGATTGAGGTAGGCATGCACCCATGGCTCTGCGGACTGGGAGAGTTTAGGAACTGATGGCAAAGCTTGGAGGGCTTAAACGCTTACGCACGAGCAGCCCCCTTTTCCCATTACAAGTTGTTCCATGACTTAGGTACAAGGGCTGAGTGATAGATAGAATTAAAAAGCTGCACAAGTTTGATGGTCCACCATTCTACATCTAATCTCAACAGGTCTATTGGAATGCCATCCATACCAGGTGATTTCCCTTGCTTAAACGAAAGAATTATCCTTTTCATCTCCTCAACAGTAATTTGAAATTGTGTGGTTTTTGCCAGAGAAGATTTAAAATTTTCCTTTTTACAAACTTGGTGATCATAAAAAACAGCAGTAAAATGTGAAATCCAAGCCTCATCGCTTATATTAGGGAAATCCGTGATATCTTTTATTGAGAGAAGTGACCAAAAAGTTTTGGTATCTTTAATTTCTAATGCAGTAACAATTTTAGACCATTTGGCTAGTGCGAACTCAGATTTTTTTTCCAGGAGCATGATCTTAAAAGCATTTTTCATTTCAAAATAAGTCTTCCAGAGACCTTGAGAGTTGGTAATCAAATCAAATCAAATTTTATTAAACGGTCACAGACCAGATTAACTCGTACAGCTAGTCAGCGAAGCATAACACCGGAAAAAAACAAAGGACAATTTCAATACAGATTAGGCCATAACAGCAATTTAAAATTAGACAGCATAAATAAAATTAAGTATTTGCCTTCGCCTGCATATTGACATTGGAAAGCTCTTGTTTCCTACGCCTAATAGCGGCTACACAGAATTTGGCAACATTGATCGTAATTTCAGGAACCTTATCTTCTACCAAGGCTCTCATACGTTGGAGTTCTGGTTCATTTTTAAGCTTTTGTAGAACTGGGGCAATAAAGGTCAGGCGTAGATCCTCGTAGTAACTACAGTGCAGCAATACATGCAGACTTGTTTCCACTTCCGATGAGCCACATGGGCAAACACGTGACTCATATGGTTTGCCCTCATATCTGCCTAGCAGCAGGGCAGAGGGCAGAACGTTGAATCTGGCCAGGGTAAAGGAGTGTCTGTACTTAGGTATTTGTAAATCAGCCAGATAATTTGCGGGTGAAAACCCTCTCCCAAAATCTCTAATTGTGGCATGTTTATCCATTTTGCGCATATGACATTGCAACTCTATGTCCCTAATACGTTGAAGCACTTGACATTTGGCTCTCTCATATCCTGCCGCTATCAAGATCTGCGGGGAGAATCCCAAGCTTCTTATCTTTTCAAACAGGGAAGCTTTCCAGGTAGAATGAAAGGTGTCTAAGAGTGTTAAAGGAGCCAAACCGGCCGGGGAAAAAATAAGTTTTAACCAATAGTGTATCTTTAGAATCCACAACTGCGCGTTAACGGGTGGTTGTCCAACTTCTAAGCGGACAGCTATATTAGATACACAGGGGGGGATCCCCAATAGACACCGATAGAATTTTGTTTGAAATGCCTCCATAGGCGCAAAAATTTTAAAACTGCAAACCTGGGATCCATAAGTGAGTTGTGGGAGTATTTTTGCAGCAAAAACCTGGGAGGCTGCCGGAACGTATTTACCCCCTTTCCCGTGAAAAAATCTTGTAAGGGCTTTATTGGCCCTTCCTGCGTTGGCAATGGCGTTTTTCATCTGTTGGTACCACGAGACCCTTTCCTGAAAAGTTATTCCCAGGTATTTGAAAGTTGCTACCTGGTCAATAGGTTGACCGTTTATTCTCCATTTGTGTTTCCTTCTTTTTTTTGAAAACACCATAATTTTAGATTTGCTGTAATTTATTGATAGTTGTTCCTCTTGACAATAGTCAGCAAGTGATCTCAAAAGCTTCCTCAAGCCAACGCAGGAAAATGAGAGTAGGACTGCGTCATCCGCATACAGAAGCACCGGGAGGGGCAAACCTGCCAGTTTGGAGAGTTGGTAATATAGGCTTCTTTTAGACAAGTTCTAAGTTCTTTCTTATAGTTAATACAATCTTTATCAAACCAGTTATACTTATTTAAAGGTTTGTTGCTGCACTGAGTGCCTAAAAAGGAAGAGAATAATTCCTGGATGGTCTTATAATAGCCATCATTGTCCTCCAAGGGCATCAAATTTTGGTTAGCCACAGGTTCGAGAATAACTGGGTTATTTTCAAATACTGCTAATAGATCCTTCCTATATTTTTCACTTATATAAATTCTTTTGGCATAAATAGTCTTATCAGTACTAATAAGAGGACTAGTATCATTATTTCTAGGATTCCTGTACATCTCTAAAACTATTGGGAAGTGGTCACTCTCTGAGCGAGGTACAACTGTAAAAGAGGCAACTTCATTTAACATTTCAACGGAAACTAGAGAATAGTTGATTACGCTCCTACCCCTTTTGGAGCTGAAGGTAAAATTTCCTGGAATATCTGGCCACATTGAGCCATTCAAAAATGAGAGGTTAAATTCTAAAACCAATTGTAAAAGTTTTCCTCCCGCTTTATTAATAATGATGTACTTTGAATTCCTCCCTATTCTCAATGGAAGTGGGGCATCTTCAGCTAGATTTGAGACATAGCGTTTATAGAGAGACGTATTATCTGATCCAATTCGAGCATTGGTGTCTCCCATTACAATCAGGGGGATATTTGGAGATTTACTACGTATTAAATGCAACTCTTCAGAGACTATATTCCAACCATAATCTGCTCTAATTTCCAACTCTATGGGAGGAAAACATATATTTAAAAGAAGTATTTCCCTGCAAACAATGGAAAATGATAATAATTGTGCATACTGTCCAATATTTCTGATATAATTAATTTTAAGGACTGTTTAATACCACAGATCAAACCGGCTTTAGGGTGACCTTTTGTTGACATTTTAGTAGCGGGTAAATTATAAGTAATAAAATTAGGAATATTTAAAGGTTTAAGAGACCAGGTTTCCTGCAAAAGTATTATATCATAAGACTCAAGAAAATTTATAAAATCAGAATCAGCTAATTTACATGAGAGTCCAGCTACATTCCAGGACATAATAGAAAGAGTTTGGAGAGATCTTTGATTTAAGGGTGCTAGTGAGGTATGCGTGGTGCATTCCGGATGTCACACCAAGTTCCTCTGGTTCTTACTATTAGCCCTTTCAGCGGGTTCAGATAGTTCAGATGCTAATTCAATGATGTTTAGAGATGTATTCAGTATGCTCACATTTGAGGAGGGTGGAATGCTAGGGTTGCAACCTGGCGCACCCATGCTGGGCGGTTTATTTGGGGAGCCCAATTCGGTCTCATTTAATTCTCTCATTTTATCCCATGCTAATGTAGTGGTCAGGTTTGCCTCTGAGATGGATTGCATGCGAGCTGGGTTATAGGAGGGGCGTTTCGGCTCCAAGATCTGAGAGGATGGATTCATCTCCGCAACAACCAATTGGCCTGGGGTAACGGAGGGTTTCCCGACCCATAAATCCAGCTCGTGACGATAGAAGCATGAAGCCTGATCTGGGACAAAGTCAGATATGTTTTGATTGTGTGGTCCCTGTTGGTCCTTCGTTAGATTTGTCAGACAGGAACGAAGGTTATTCAGTCTATAAAGTATTTTGTTCTGAGATTCTTGAGGGAGAGCGCAGTAGGAGTAAATTAAATTATTTTCAAAACTTTCGAACCCGTTACCTTGGCTTGCCTCATATAAAGTCCCTGGAGAGTCTGATCTTTGAAGATCATTAGTAAGTAACTCTGGGTGGTGATTAGGCGAGTCCTCAGTGGCTTTTATATCAATTAAAGTGTGGTATTCAGCCTTTTGATGAGGTGCTGCAGTCGAGGTTGCAAAACTGGGGAATAGTGGGATAGGAGAGGCCTCATTTTTAAAGTGCCTTGATATTTTTACACCACTTGTCTTTAGGTGTTCTCTGTGTTTATATATCAGTTTTGCCAATCTCCGATCATGGAATGTAACCACCGCCCTGGCACGCAAGCCATCAAAATATAGATATTCCAATTTGTCCAACTCTGAGGGATTACTCAAAGTACCTGGCACGTATGCCTTAAGGAATTTCAGTAGATGGACTTTGCGATCCTCTTGAGATAAAAATCCTGGAGGCTTAGGATAGCTTGAAAAAACAAGCTTGTTTTGAAGCAACACCAGCTTCGAGTTCTTATTTGTTGGAATGCTCTCCTTATTGGATTTGGAGTTGTCTATGGTTAAAACGTAGGACCATGGATCTTGGGGCAATAAATCTTGCTTAGAGCTTGGTGGTGGAGGAAGCGCTGAAGGTTTTAGGCAATGCAGAGCTTTATCAGCACAGACGTTTGGAGGCAAATCCTGTTTAACTGACTTCTTGGCTAAAGACTTCACCAGGTTCCATCTAGTCCCAGAGGCTGTTGTGCTCTCGAGTAGGTTAAAAAGCTTTTAAAAAACCATTTTTTTATAATGCACTGTGTCAGGGAACTGCCATCGGAGCCAAGAGTGGAGGTAAGGCTCCCTAGCGATGCAGGAGAAGGGCCCAGCCGGGAGAGAGGGAACACTTCCTCGGAGGAAGGAAATCAGAGTGACACCAGGAAGAAAAGGGAGCCGGGAAGGACTTCGGAGAGATGGCTCCAAGACTCTTCCACAGAGACCAGCGGGGAGAGCCCAGGACCTCCGCTGGCCACACCCACTCTGCGCAGAAAACTTCCGCGCAGGGAGGCTAGGCGGCGACTTGGTGTCAAAGAGCTATTATGCTGGAAGAAGTTCAGGAAACGCCCACTGACGGATTCTGCCAGTGACTGACACAGCCACGGAGAAAGTGCTGTTCAGCCAGGGAAAAGTTTAGCCAGACAACGTTGCCTAGAGCAGCGGCCACTTACGCACGAGCAACCCCAATTCCCTTTACAGCAATCCGTCAGACCTTGACGTTGCTTGTGCACAACGACAGGACAGGCAGCATCATGAGTCAAACAGGAGGAGCAGGCGCCGGAGAGGGAGCAGCGGCAGTGCCAAATCTGGAGGAGAGAAACCGAGATTTGGAACGGCAGGTGGCCCTGTTAGCGGCGCGGCTAGATGAAAGGCGGACTCAAGATGCCCAGGGGAAGCCCACCCCCATCGCAAGGAAGGTACCGGGACTGGTGCACAAGTTTGGGGGAAACCCCAGAGATTATAATGCATT
Organism: Podarcis melisellensis; assembly: GCF_964234715.1. Lineage (NCBI taxonomy): Eukaryota > Metazoa > Chordata > Lepidosauria > Squamata > Lacertidae > Podarcis > Podarcis melisellensis. Next base: position 12,650,901 of record NC_138535.1, read on the forward strand.
CAGGACGGAGGTACAGTACGCGCTGGAACTGAGGTATGATGATTTTGCTGATGACGGGGAGAGGGTGGCTTATGTTATCGGGCACCTTCAGGACGCGGCCAGAGAATGGATCCGGCCATTAATGGCAACGCAGAATGCTGCCCTAAAGGACCTTAGGAAATTTTTTGGCGCCATGGATACCATGTTCTCAAGTGAAGTGGAGCAGAGTGTGACGCGCAGGGAACTGATGGCGTGCAAGCAGGGGGGCCAGTCAGTTAGAGAGTACTGGTCGCGTTTTGCGATGCTGATCCACAGACTTGGGTGGGAACTGGGTTCGGAACCCGTGCAAATGCTTTTTGAGGAAGGCTTATCCCCCTCGGTGAAGGATGAACTTTCCCGCGCGCCCCGCCCTCAATCGATGGATCAGCTGACTAAAGCTGTGCTTGCGATAGTACTCCAAGAAGCGCGCGCTCTAGAGAAGCGGGAAGGGAGGGGAGAGCGTTGGCATGACAACCGCATTCCTGAAATACCGGCGCAACCTTCCCAGCCAGTGGAACCAATGGAGATTGGGGGAGCGTGCGCGGGGGGGGGGGGGGGTCAAACTCCGGCGAAATTCGAAAGAAGGAGGGAAAGGAGGGGCAAACAGCCAAGAAGTGTTTCCTCTGCCAACAGCCAGGACATTTTGCCAGGGTCGGCCCTCAGAGGAAGGCATGGCAAAGGAATGATGGTGGCTGCTGGCTGTGAGGAGGAGGGGGGTAAGGAGCAGGGAAAAGCCAACGCTTGGTTGCCGATCAGCGGGCACAGCAGCCAGGCCAGCAACCACTAAAAGTGCCCAAGCCAGACCCCCCCAAGGCAGCCATAGCCATAGAGGTGGTACTAGAACTCCCTAATGGGCACCCAATTAAGGTGAAGGCACTGCTGGATTCCGGCAGTTCTTGCAATTTTTTAAGCAAGGATTTCGCGCTGGAGCACCAGCTCCACCTTCTGCCTCTAGAGTGTCCCTTACAAGTAACGACCATTGATGGCAGAGAACTCCTGGGAGGAGAAGTGACGCACCAGACTCCCCCCATGAGAATGAGAGTTTCCAGACACACAGAAACCATTGCCTTCCACGTAGCCACACTGGCAGGACCACCAATCATACTGGGGATGAGCTGGCTGGCACTACATGATCCAGTGGTGGCATGGCACCAGCGGACAGTTACTTTTGGGTCAGCTCACTGCTTGGAGCGCTGTCACGGGGGGGGGGGACCCCAAGGATGGCCGTAGCCAAGGTGCCAGGGATGGCGGTGGGGGGAAAAGGGAAGGTACCACTGCAATACGCTGACCTGCAGGAGGTCTTCAGTGAGAAGGAAGCGGATAGACTACCCCCCCATAGGCCCTTTGACTGTCAAATCAACCTACTCCCAGGAGCTCAGCTGCCAGTGGGTAAACTGTATGCCATGTCAGACAGAGAGATGCAGGAATTGCGGGAGTTTATTGACAAGAACCTGAAAAGAGGTTTCATAAGAGAATCAAGGGCGGTGGGAGGCAGTCCGGTGTTCTTTGTGGACAAAAAAGACACTAATCAGCCCAGATTGGTCGTAGATTTCAGGGCGTTGAACCTTGTATCGGAACCCATGACCTTCCCAATGCCCAGGATTGACGATATTTTAACCAGGGTGAGGAAGGGGAAGATTTTTACCAAGCTGGACCTCCGGGGAGCGTACAATTTGATTAGGATGAGGGAGGGGGATGAATGGAAAACCACCATGTTCACCCCTCTGGGGTCCTTTGAGTACTTAGTTATGCCTTTTGGATTACAATCAGGCTCAGCCTGTTTTCAATCTTTCATGCACCACGTGTTGCGTGGCCTTCTTAGATGACGTGTTAATCTATTCGGAGAACGAGGAGCAACATGTCAGAGACGTCCGGGAAGTGCTAAAGAGGCTACAGGAGCACCAGTTGTGGGTCAAACTGGAGAAGTGCCAATTCCACACCCGAGAGGTCGAGTTCCTGGGATACAGGTTGTCGGACAAGGGCCTAGCTATGGACCCAGGCAAGGTGCAGGCGGTTCTGGAATGGAAGACACCCAAGACCCGGAAGGACGTGCAGAGGTTCCTGGGGTTTGGGAATTTCTATCGGAAGTTCATCAAGAACTTCGCCCACTTAACTGCACCCAGCACCGATTGTCTCAGTAGCAAAAGGAAGTTCGTCTGGACAGAAGAGGCACAGCAATCTTTTGAAAGGCTAAAGAGGGTGTTCGCTTCGGAAGAGCAGCTCTTGCATGTGGATCTGCAGAAGCCAATGAGGCTGGAGACAGACGCGTCAGACCGAGCCGTAGGGGCAGTGCTGCTACAGCCGGGAGACCAGTCCAGCTGGAGGCCGTGCGCCTTTTTCTCAAGGAAGCTGAGCAAGTCGGAGCAAAACTACACGGTGTATGACCGGGAACTGCTTGCAATTTATGAAGCTTTTCGACGCTGGAGACATTTGTTAATAGGGGCGCAGCACAAGATCCAGGTGTGCACGGACCATAAGAACCTGGAATACTGGAGGACTGCACGGGTGCTCAACCAGCGACAGGTGCGATGGGCTCAGGAGTTCTCCAAGTTCTTCTTCGAGATTCGGTACGTGCCGGGAGAGGAAAACGTCAGAGCAGACGCCCTCTCCCGGAAGCCGGAGTATATGGAAGGAAAGGGACCACCAGAAGCCCGACATGTGATCCCCAAGAACAGATGGGTGTGTGGGGGAGTGTTGGTAGGGAGACGAGAACTAGCCGGGCTGACGAGGGACGACGAGTTTGCCCAAACCAAAATCAGGGAACTCAGGGGTGAAGGGGAAAACCATGGGGGTTTTGAGGACAAGGAAGGGGTACTGTATTACAGGGGAGCACTGTACATACCAGGGGATGACTTGAGGAGAAGGGTACTCAAACAACTCCATGATAACCTGACGGCGGGGCATTTTGGTCAACACAAAACCATGTTGCTTGTCACCAGGCAGTTCTGGTGGCCAAGAGTGAGGGAAGATGTATGGGAGTACGTACGGGGGTGCGACCGCTGCCAACGAGCGAAAGGGGAGAGGGCGGCACCCGCGGGGTTACTGGAACCCTTACCCACACCGGGAAGACCATGGGAGGTGGTATCCATAGATTTTATGACCAATTTGCCCAAGTCAAGGGGGAAAACAGCCGTCATGGTTGTTGTCGACCTGTTAACAAAAATGTGCCATTTTATCGCTTGCTTGCATGCGGTGACGGCAGAGGAAACTGCCAGGCTGTTTGTGGATCACATCTTCAGGCTGCATGGCGCCCCCTTGATGGTTTTGTCCGACCGAGGGGAGCAATTTACTTCCAGGTTCTGGAGGAAGCTCATGAGCTTGCTGCAAGTCGAGGTGAGCTTCTCGACAGCCAGACACCCGGAGACCAACGGGCAAGCGGAAAGAGTGAACAGTATACTCCAACAATACCTACACTGCTATGTCAGTGAGAGGCAGAACGATTGGGTGGAGAAACTAGCGCTGGCCGAATTTGCGTACAATAACGCTGAACATGTGTCCACGGGAATGAGCCCGTTCATGGCCAATTATGGGTGTCACCCCAGGGCCTTCCCAGGGGAGGGGGAGGAGAGGTGGAGTGTACCGGCAGCAGAGCAGTTTGTGGAGGAAATGGAGGCCTTACACCAACAACTTAAGATGAACTTGGAACGGGCCAAGGAAGTGTACAAGAGGCAGGCAGACAAGCACCGTAGGGAAGGGGAAACCATACGGGTTGGGGACCGGGTGTGGTTGTCAACCCAAGGGTTACCGTTCAAGGGAGGTTGCAAGAAGTTGCGGCCAAGGCGGCTGGGACCTTTCGAGGTAACACAGCAGGTTAACCTGTGGCCTTTAGGCTCAAGTTGCCGACCAGCATGAAACTATACCCGGTGTTCCATAGGTCTTTACTCTCACCATACAGGGAGGGACTGGAATTTCCAGGGCGAGAGAGAGAGGTCCCCACACATCCACAGGTAGAGGAGAGGGAACTCAGTAGTCAAGCCACGGAAATACTCGATTCAAGATGGCGAGGGAGACAGGTGGAGTATTTGGTGGCTTGGGAGGGGGAGCCCAAGTCGGAAAACACGTGGGTTCCTGCGGAAACCATCAGGGATGAGTATCTCCGGGGGGAGTTTCACACCAGGTTCCCAAGGAAGCCCAAACCAATAGCAAGGTTCTGGGAGGAGCAATTTGGCACCACAGATGATGAAGAAGAGTTTATGGGATTTCTGGCCTCTGAAGAGGAGGGAGGAGAGGTATCAGAGGGAGAGGAATCGGACTGGGAAGATTACCCCGTGAGCAGAGATAGCAGCGGGTGGAGAGCAATGTTTGAATCATCAGAGGATGGGGATAGCTCCTTCCGGGGATTCCCCGCATCACCGTCAGAGGAAAGGGAAGAATTTGGGCCAAAGGAACGGGCCGGAGGTGAGGGCGGTCCTGGGGGGGAGGTGAATGTCAGGGAACTGCCATCGGAGCCAAGAGTGGAGGTAAGGCTCCCTAGCGATGCAGGAGATGGGCCCAGCCGGGAGAGAGGGAACACTTCCTCGGAGGAAGGAGATCAGCGTGACACCAGGAAGAAAAGAGAGGTGAAAAGGACGTCGGAGAGATGGCTCCAAGACTCTTCCACAGAGACCAGCGGGGAGAGCCCAGGACCTCCGCTGGCCACACCCACTCTGCGCAGAAAACTTCCGCGCAGGGAGGCTAGGCGGCGACTTGGTGTCAAAGAGCTATTATGCTGGAAGAAGTTCAGGAAACGCCCACTGACGGATTCTGCCAGTGACTGACACAGCCACGGAGAAAGTGCTGTTCAGCCAGGGAAAAGTTTAGCCAGACAACGTTGCCTAGAGCAGCAGCCACTTACGCACGAGCAACCCCAATTCCCTTTACACACTGTCTTAAGATTTTTTATGTTTTTACTTTTTTTTAACATTTTTTGCAACTATGGATCTCCTTTTACAAGCATTAGCTCTGCAGGCTTTCTTACCCTTCCTTAATGGGCCACTCCTACAGAGGGTGGAGGCGAGGCCATGATTACTTTCCGATTCTGCAGGCATTCCAATGGGTTTTCTCCAGAGAGTTTTACAGGAGTCAGCCATGATGGTAAGAATTTTTGTGCAAGTGTCCAAGTAGGACTTTATGGATTCAATGTCCTCAGTAAGAAGCACTAGCCATTTGATGATTGAGAGACCCTCTTCATTTGTTTCGTGGGAATGAGGAAAAGAGTCTTTTGAAGGTTTAATATTTCCCGAGGCCAATTCCGAAATTTGTTTTAACATTAGTTCCTCCATTTTTTGATCTAACGATGGTTCGGGGGGAACTTGGGATTTGGCTTTCAGTTTCGGGGATGCTTCATCGGCTGTATCGAGGATATTTTGTGTTGCTTCCAATATATTCAGGCTTTTATCACTGCTTTTAGTACTCTCCTTTCTTTGCATAACCAGTCCTTCATTATGGCTGTGAGAGAGATTGGTAGGAGAGAGTAGAATTTCTCTTCCCTTCTTGTTCTTGTTCTCATTCATTTCAGTCGTTTCCTCATTTGTTCCACATTTTGCTCTGTTCATGTAGAAGCGAGTGATTTTCGTTTGTGCTTTCTTTAGAGTGGCTCTTTTAAAGGTGGGTCTTACAGCCTTCAGAGAAAAGCCTGAGGTTTTGCAGCCACTCCTGGTCGTCACCATTGTTTCTTTACATTTGTAAATTATTTCTTTATTGTTGTAATAAACACTCTACAACACTGAGATAAATAGACAGGAGGTATTTGTAAAAGAGAAGAAAGACACCTTGGTGGAGAAGCAGGGGTGAGTTTACTTCTTCAATTGCTACAGAGTGATTACCACAGAGGTTCTGATACTCCCCCGGTAATAATCAAGAGGCCAGGTCCATATAGTTCTTTCTTGTGAGGGCCAAGTTGAGCGTGGGAAAAGGTAAAAAATCAGAATGGTTTACTGCAGCAAAGTAATAGGGCTTGTTTACTGCAGCAAAGTAATAGGGCTTGTGCCAGGGGATAAAATGAAGCAGAACTTGCCTTCAGTTTCAGCCGCCGAAGGAGAGGGGAAGCAGCGAGGCTCAGCTGTGCTGAGACCAACAGCAGTTGATTTTCCAGAGAGAGAGAGATTCGAGCCGCTGTAAATCAGAGCAGCTTCTGCTGTAAATCAAGAAGCTCGGCGTCTACCCACAATAGGGCGTCTGATCTCCATTCCTGCTGAGCCAGAGCTAATTAGGGCTTTCTCCGGCGCTTTACAGACTTTCTGTAACTCCGGCCCTTGACCTAGGCTTTGTAAATTAATAGCTGCCAACTAACAAAGATAATACTGAGGCTGATAAAAGCTAATAAAAACTGATAAAAAGCTAATAAAAACTGATAAAAATAATAAAAATAATAAAAACAGCATCAACTGATGCGGAGTTCAAGTCGACGCTACTACTAACGACGACGCCATCTTGGATCCTCCCTTTTGATGGTTAATTTTTCTTTTTTGTCTGTGTGTTTTTGTTTGAATATTTCTTTTTTTCTTTTTGTGAACATTGGATTGGATTTTTAAGTATATGGTACTTTTGGAACTTTAATTAAAGAATGGGATTGGCCAGACAAGAGGCGGAAGATTCTTTTTTCATATTTTAAGAGGATTGTTTCATCCCCCCCTTTGTGGTTTTTTCTTTTTTTCTTTTTTCTTTTTTATGTTTGGACTGTTTATTGGTGGTCAGCCCTTCTTTCCCTTTGCATTACTATAATATGTTGGATTAGCCAAACAAGTGGCACAGTTATTTATTTCTTGCTTTTTGATTTATTATTTCTCTATGTTAAAGAAATTTGGATTTCATTTCTAAGGATAGCACGGGAAGAAGAGAACAACGTCTCATGCACGGGAAAAAACAGGAGAAAGTGTGACTCCTTCGGAAAGAAGAGGAAGTAAACAGGAAACTGAATTTAAAGGGGACATTGTAAAAATGTTCACAGAAATTAAAAGGGACATTAAACAAAGCAAAAAAAATATAGAGACAAGATTAGATCAGATGGACAAAAAATTTGACATGACAGTTAACGAATTGAAAGGACAGATGAAGGAAATAACAAAAAGAACACAAAATTTGGATGAAGGAATGAAACGAACAAAATTAGAAGTGAGGGAGGTGAAGAAGGAGAGGGAATGGGTTAAGGGAGAGGTTTTAGAAATTAATAAAACACAAGAAGAATTATGGGATGCGATTTCTATGAATGAATTGAGGCAAAGAGAACTTAATTTGAGATTGAGATCTGTGCCCAAAGTTCAAGGAGAAAATATAATGGAGAAACTAACAGCAGAGATTGCACAATGGTTTAGTATGGAAGTGGAAGACGTCAGAAAAACAATCCAAAATGCTTTCCGAATTAAAACAAGAACTGTTAAAGCAAATAAATTCCCAGGTAATTGCTTGATTATATTCAAAGATAGAGAAATGAAGAATTTGATATTACAGAAAAATAGAGAAAAAAGGTTGTGTATTGATGGAGCCTTCATAATTATTTTTAAGGACGTCCCACTTCGCTTATTGAAAAAACGTGACCCTTATAAACCACTGACACAGACATTAAGGAAGAATGAAATTGAATTTAAATGGGAATTTCCAGAAGGGATTTTCTTTTACTGCAAAGGGAAGAAGTTTAAATTTACAAATGTGGATGAAACACATAAATTTCTGAGAAGATATAAGGATCTGGGAAAGGGAGAGGGAGAGGAAACAGAAGGAGCAGGAGCAACAGGCCCGGCAGGACTGGAAGAAGAGGAAAAGGATAGTAAAGAAGAGGAAGAAGAGAAAGAGAAAGAGGAAGAAGAAGAATAAGAAGAAGAAGAAGAAAGACAAGTTTAAGACTTTTATACCTTTATTGGTAAAAAGAAGCACAAAATGGCACTAAAATTATGGACTTGGAATATTAACGGAATTAATGACAAAAAGAAACGAAAAAAATTCAACATTTCTTGAAAAAAAGAATTTGGACATTATTTGTTTACAAGAAACTCATGTGGTGAGAAGACATAGAAAGGTATTGATTAATAAAAAATTGAGAAATGAATTTATTTCATCTGATAGAAGCAGGAAGAGAGGAGTGGTTTTGTATATAAAGAATAAATTTGAAGCTCAGCAGATTTTCAAGGATGAAGAAGGTAGGATAATTGCAGTACAAGTCATATGGCAAGGCGAAAAATTGATAATAGCTGGAGTATACGCACCGAATGGAAATAAAACTGAATTTTATAAAGATTTAGAGGAAAAAATATTTGAATTTGTGGATCAGAAAATCATAATAATGGGTGATATGAATGGAGTAGTTTCAATGGAAATGGATAGGTTGAGACTAAGTGGAAAATCAAAGGAAGGAAAACTACCTAAGACTTTTTTCCCTATGATTGAGAACTGTAGCTTGATAGATGTTTGGAGGCTAAGACACCCATTAGATAAACAATGTACATATTTCTCAGAACCAAATTAATCAATGTCAAGAACTGATCATGTTTGGTTATCCAGTGAGTTAACTCTAAGAGTGTTAAAAATAGAAATGCAACCAAAGATACTTTCGGATCATAATGCAACAAAGTGTGAAATAAAAGGAATAGAGGAAAAATCCTTTCGATGGAGGATAAATGAGAGCTTATATGATGATCAAAAAATAGTTGAGAAAGCGCAGAAGAATTTAACAGATTACTTTGTGAATAACTGTAATAAAGGTACACAAATGAGCACAGTATGGGATGCCAGCAAAGCAGTAATGTGAGGGTTCTTTATACAGCAGAACATTATTAAAAATAAATTCAGAGAAAAAGGGAGAAAAGAAATATTAAAACAAATAATGGAAAATGAGAATAAATTAATTAAAAACCCAAACAGTGTGAAAATAAAACAGAATATTAAAGTATTACAAACTCAATTTGCAATGATAATAAATAAAGAAGTAGAATGGAATATTAAAAGAATTAGACAAAAGAACTTTGAACATGCTAATAAATCTGGGAAATGGCTGGCATGGCAGATTAAAAGGAGAAAGGAGCAGAATACAATTAATAAAATCATACTGGAAGGAAAAAAAATAGATAATCCAAAAGAAATCAGAAAAGGATTTGTGGACTTTTATAGACATTTATATAAAAAAACTGGAAAAAATAACTGTCAGGGAACTGCCATCGGAGCCAAGAGGAGAGGTAAGGCTCCCCAATGATTCCGGAGAGGGAACTAGCAAGGAGAGAGGGAGAGCTTCCGCTGGGGAAGGAAATCAAGGTGACACCAGGAAGAAAGGGGAGGCTGAGAGTACTTCGGAGGGAAGGCTCTGAGACTCTTCCAGTGAGATCAGCGGGGAGAGCACAGAACCTCCGCTTGACACGCCTACTCTGCGCAGAAAGCTTCCGCGCAGAGAAGCTAGGCGGAGACTTGGAGTCAAAGAATTTTTATGTTGGAAGAAGTTCAGGAAACGCCCACTGACGGATTCTGCCAGTGACTGAGACAGCCGAGTTATAAGGGCTGTCAAGCCAGGGAAAGGTTTAGCCATACAACCAGCTTGGAGCAGTTTGTGGCTTACGCACAAGCAACCCCAATTCCCATTACAATAACGTTAAGAAAATAGAAGACTTCTTGAGACAGAAAGAGGTGCAGAAAATTCCAACAGACAAAAAGGCCAGCCTGAATGACCCAATTGAAATAGAAGAAATAAAAGCTGCTATAAAAGACTTGAAAAGTGGAAAGACACCAGGACCGGGTGGATTTACAGCAAGATACTATAAAGAAATGAAATACACCCTACTTGTGCCATTGAAAGAAGTGATGAATAATATATTTAAAGAGGGGAAATTGCCAGAAACATGGAAAGAAGCATATATTACACTTATTCCAAAACAAGATTCAGATTTAACACAAGTAAAGAATTATAGACCGATTTCTTTATTAAACAATGACTATAAATTATTTGCAAGCATATTGGCAAACAGAATGAAAAAAATAGTGAATGAAATTATTCATAAGGATCAAGCAGGCTTTTTACCCGGCAGACAGATGAAAGATAATATAAGGAATATAATTAATATAATTGAATATCTGACTGCCAGGAATGAAAAGCAAGCAATGTTAATTTTTGTGGACGCCGAGAAGGCTTTTGATAATATTTCTTGGGAGTTTATGTTAAAAAATTTGGAATTTATGGATACGGGTCAATTCTTCCTAAATGGTATAAAAGCGATATATTCGGAACAGAGAGCAAAATTAATTGTAAATAATATAGTAATAATATAGTAACAGAAAATATTGAAATTACTAAAGGCACAAGACAAGGATGTCCTCTTTCACCATTATTATTCATATCGGTACTGGAAATCTTTTTAAGATCAATAAGGAGAAATGAGTTGATAAAGGGTGTTACGGTCGGTCGAAATGAGTACAAAGTGAAACCCTTTGCCGATGACTTGGTATTAACAATTGAAGAACCATCTACAAGTGTTAAATAAGTATTAGAGGAGATAGAACAGTTTGGGCAGGTGGCTGGTTTTAAATTGAACAAAAAAAAACTAAGATAGTTGTTAAAAATATGAAACAGGACCTGGTTGAAGTATTGCAGCAACAAATAGGTATAGAGGTTGTTAAGAAAGTTAAATATTTAGGAATTTGGTTAACCTCCAAAAATATTAATCTATTTCAAAACAATTATACGCCAATATGGAATAGTGTTAAAAGAGATCTAGAAAATGTTTACACTGAAATTTGCCTAGGGTCCTGCACTTCTTCCCATTTCCTAATTGTTTTTCTAAAAGTGCTTTCAGGGAGTGATTGGAACGTTTCACAATCGCTTGACCTGTTGAGTTCCCCTTCGCTGCAGTTTTAGATCGCTGGCGGTAGCCCAGATAAAACCAGAAAAGGTATCTATGGTGACGTGAACCGCAGAATTAGGGCTTAACATGTGTTACAGATGTCACATCCATTTGCTATAACTGCAGTGCTTCCATGCCTCTAAGATTAACCCAGGACGATATCTACTTTTACCTCCCCACCTCCATTTTATGCTGTTATTTCTATGTATACTATGCTATGGCCATACGGCTAATGCAATAAATCTATTGATTAACCTAATGACTGAGGCATACTTTGAACTGTTTTGCTAGAACCTTTGCAGATTGATGGGGGGGGGGGGAATGTAACGTCCATTGGGTCTAAGAATGAGGAAGTTACAATTAGCTCTCACAAGGCAGCATATGCCTGGATATTTTCTGCTGCTAACAGTGCCAAAGAATGCTCCAACTACCACACAATTGCACTCATTTCACACTCTAGCAAGGTTATGCTTAAAATTCTACAAGGAAGGCTCAAGCAGTATGTGGACCGAGAACTCCCAGAAGTGCAAGCTGGATTTAGAAGAGGCAGAGGAACCAGAGAAAAAAATTGCAAACATGCGCTGGATTATGGAGAAAGCTAGAGAGTTCCAGAAAGACATCTACTTCTGCTTCATTGACTATGCAAAAGCCTTTGAATGTGTCAACCACAGCAAACTATGCCAAGTTCTTAAAGAAATGGGAGTGCCTGATCACCTCATCTGTCTCCTGAGAAATCTCTATGTGGGACAAGAAGCTACAGTTAGAACTGGATATGGAACAACTGATTGGTTCAAAATTGGGAAAGGAGTACGACAAGGCTGTATATTGTCTCCCTGCTTATTTAACTTATATGCAGAATTCATCATGCGAAAGGCTGGGCTGGATAAATCCCTAGCCGGAATTAAGATTACCGGAAGAAATATCAACAACCTCAGATATGCAGATGACACAACCTTGATGGCAGAAAGCGATGAGGAATTAAAAAACCTTTTATTGAGGGTAAAAGAGGAGAGCACAAAATATGGTCTGAAGCTCAACATCAAAAAAACCGAAGATCATGGCCACTGGTCCCATCACCTCCTGGCAAATAGAAGGGGAAGAAATGGAGGCAGTGAGATATTTTACTTTCTTGGGCTCCGTGATCACTGCAGATGGTGATAGCAGCCACGAAATTAAAAGACGCCTACTTCTTGGGAGAAAAGCAATGACAAACCTAGACAGCATCTTAAAAAATAGAGACATCACCTTGCCAACAAAGGTCCGTATAGTAAAAGCTATGGTTTTCCCAGTAGTGATGTATGGAAGTGAGAGCTGGACCATAAAGAAGGCTGATCGCCGAAGAATTGATGCTTTTGAATTATGGTGCTGGAGGAGACTCTTGAGAGTCCCATGGACTGCAAGAAGAACAAACCTATCCATTCTGAAGGAAATCAGCCCTGAGTGCTCACTGGAAGGACAGATCGTGAAGCTGAGGCTCCAATACTTTGGCCACCTCATGGAGAAGACTCCCTGGAAAAGACCCTGATGTTGGGAAAGATGGAGGGCACAAGGAAAAGGGGACGACAGAGGACAAGATGGTTGGATAGTGTTCTCAAAGCTACCAGCATGAGTTTGACCAAACTGTGGGGGGCAGTGGAAGACATAAGTGCCTGGCGTGCTCTGGTCCATGGGGTCACGAAGAGTCGGACACGACTAAACAACAACAACAACAACAACGTTGTGAGGGAGAACACACCAAGAGACTCCATTGAGTTCATCTCCTTCTGCATCGCCTCATGCCATTTGCTGGCTTCTTCCTGAGGCAGTTTCTGAACATCCTCAAAGGTTTCAGGTTTACATTGAGCCACACCAACCCACACACTTGTGGCCTCAAACCTGTCAGGCAGTTTACCCTTTGTTGTTCGGGTTGATCTCCTCAGCGTGAGCTCTGGTACCCCCTCTGACCCACTAGGGCCTGCCAGACCATCCCCAGTGTCAGAAAACTCCCCCTCTGACCTGCTGCGTCTTTTGAACCTTACAGCTGGACCTGTGGGGGCGAGGATGGCTCACTCTTTGGCTCAGACTTGATAGTGGCCTTTGGAGGGGTTCTGGGCCGCTCCTTCTCTGGACTCTGTTGCTCTGGACTCTGTTGCCCAGCAACAGGATCAGTTCCCACCTCCTCCTCCTCATCTGAGTCAAGAAACTGTTCTGAAAGAACATCTGGGTTACCATTTGTGCGTGTCCACCCACTTTGCTCACAGAACTCAGCACTGCTGTTCACAAGCAGCCAGGACTGGTTGCCATCAGGATATGCAAACCACCACCCTTTGGTCCCTGGTTCATATCCCACAAAGATCATTTTCCTGGACCTTGGGCCACCCTTTCTGCGTTTGGCCTTTGGGATGAGGACCCAAGCCTCACAGCCAAAAACATGTAAGAAATGCACTTTGGGCTTCTTAACGTGCAGCAGAAAATAGGGCGTGTCCCCTACAGCAGAATTAAACACGTGATTCTGCGTGAACGCCGCAGCCTTCCAAGTTTCACTCCAAAAGCGTTGTGGGAGTCCTGCATCAAACAGCAAGGCAGCCACAGCCTCCTGCAGTGTTCTGTTCTTACGTTCATCAGCACCATTCTGTTGAGGACTGTGTGGTGCTGTCAACCTGTGACTGATTCCCTTCTGCTGGAAGAAATTCTGCAGCGCAGACCCAGTAAACTCCACCCCTCTATCGCTCTGAAAGCTAATCAATTTTGTAGAATATTTCAATTTTACTCCTGTGATCCAGTCTTTAATCAATGCAGCAGCTTCCCCTTTGTGTTTAATCGAAAACACCCAAGGGTTCTTCCAAAAATCATCCACCAAAAGCAAAACATATTTGGACCCATGCAGACTGGCTACTGGCATTGGGCCACACAAATCTGCATGCACCAGCTCAAAGGGCTTGCTTGTTTCTCTGCTAGACCTGGGATATGAGCATGTTTTTACCTTGGATTGTTTACAGGCTCTGCAATCTAAAAACTTATCACATCCCTTTATTTTACACCCCTCTGTACACTCTGGGGCCTTCTTGACATAATTCCAACAAGAATGTGCCAGTCTGCGATGCCATAAGTGTATACACCCATCATGTGGCGGGACGTTTGCGCACTGCACCTGTGTTACCTCAGGGGGGTCATCATCTGCAATAGGCAACTCAAGCACGAACAGCCTATTCTTGCATTCAACACTGAACAGGTGTTTCCCATCCCTGGAAAAAGAACACATGTTATTTTCAAAACAGACACGGAAACCGTCAGCTACCAAAGCAGATACGGATAAAAGAGAGTTGGCCATTTCTGGAATCACAAAAGCTTGAACCTCATGGTCCAAGAATGAACACTACTGAGTCCCAGACTGAGTCAGTGGGCATCTGCTTCCATCTGCCAGCGACACAAATCTTCCACTTTGCACAGTCTTGCGGTTCCAAAGAAGCCCAGCAGATGGCACTAAAGTGTGTGTGGCACCTGTGTCAACAATATAGGAGAGGCTGTCTTCCTGTTTGGATTTCACTACTGCCATTGAAGCAGCCAGATGATACAGCGTTGTTTTCTCCTTACTTTTGCCTCGACTAGAGCCTTTGGCAGTCTTCCCATGCCTCTGTGCCTGGGAACTGTCTCTAATCTGCATTCCTTTCCGGCTGACCTTGGGTTCCTGAGCCTCTGCAGAACAATCGCTCACGAGATGTGACGTGGATCCACAGCGAAAACAGTGTTTGGAAACAAAGGCTTTTACAGAGCTCTCATTGCTTCTCCCTGCACCCCCACTCCTGGGTGCACAGCCTCCAGAGGAACAGCCGGTGTCTGCTTTCCTCTCAGCTCTCTGCCTCCTTTCCTGTCCATCCCATGGATGTGTCAAAGCATAGAAACAGCTTCCAGGAACGTGGCCTTCAGCCTCCACTGGGCCTTCGGCCCCCTCTCGGTCCTTGGCTTTGCACGCCCTCTCCAGTACCTGCCAAGCAACCCGGGCCTCCTTGATACCCTCAAGGTGAGGCAACAGCCAAGCGTCCACACTCAGCCTTATCATGCTCAACACACTCTGATCCCTTTCCAGAGCAGCTGCCACGTCTACCTCAGCACTCTCAGCAGCCTGAGATGATGGGGTTTGCATGCATTGCCAGAGCTGTTGTCCCAACAGCCAGTACTTCATCCTTATGGACCACTCCTCCAAATTGGGGCCAGTCAGCCTTTCAAAAGGCACATCATGTGATTGCTGCTGTTGTGCCATCTTCCCGGGGCTATAAGCTTATTCACACTTTCTGCCGGCCGGTGCTTCAAAGATGCTTCCTGCAGCAAGCTCCGCTTTCACCAGCGAAATCACGATTGCCTCAACTTCAGGCAGGATCTCAGAGCTGGACTTTGCTTTGTTCCCTTCTCACACTCAGCAGAAAACGTAGGCTGGAGCCTTCCATAACCTGTGGAATTACTGCCTGTGTCTGGCACGTTTCCTCTGTGCATAAATCTTCCAGGCAGCAGCAGAGCGAGCAGCGAGGGCTTTTCGTGTGAGAAGAAGTAAAAGTCCGCAAACTGTTTCTTCTATCTAAACAGTGTTTATTTACATAAGCAGGTAAAACAACAAAGAACTCCACCGGAGCTTGGAGACATTGCGTGTATCTCTCTCCCAGTCAAAAGTGAAAGTGTCTCACACAGACAAAGAAACTTCAGCTTCTGTTTACGTAGAAAGCTCCTCCCCAGATGTAGGACATACAGAAGGTTAACCCTATAACCACCAAACTCCACACGCATCCTGCTAGGGCTCACTCCACTTGTCAACGCTGCCTATCTGCCGGGTCCTTTGCCAATCACATTTCCCCCACACCTGGCCGACTTCTAATTCCTTTACACCTGACTAAAAAAACACACCATCTCTTTATACCTCAGCCCACCCCCTTATAGCTCAGCCTAACCACCAGCTGCAACATGGTAATAACCATGGGCTTAGACAGGATTTATGTTGGTGCTGAGCTATCTGCGACGTGATTGGTCAGTTAGTTAAGTATTTCTATTTATTTACTTGATTTTTTAAAATGCATATTAGGAAGATACTGCACTTTGATGCTAATAGCAAGCTCTGTAAGCATGGGTCCTGATGTGATCAAAAGTGTGAGTGTGTTCACACGTTACTTTCAATGAATATACAATTTGTGTGCCTGCCTAGACAAATAGTTGAACTGTAAACTTGTACAATTACTCACCTGTAACATTTCATAAGAATGCAGTCTGTGTGGAATGGCTTGGATGTGTGTAGGCTAAGCTTGTATCGGTGTTCAGCAGAACGTGTGGACAAGGCCTAGTACCAGCCATGAACGAGGGAGGAACTGGCAGGCTTTGGGGAACTCCCAAGTTTGCAGAAGTACAAATAACATTAGTGGATGGGATACTAAGGGAAGAAACCTTCTAAGCTGACCAGTGAGGACTGACCCTGCTCATTGGCCCAGAATGTGGACTGACTGTTAGAAGGCAGAGAATAAAAACAGGGGAAGGAGATGTAATGGTGTACCCTGGAAAAGGGCATAGCTCAGCTGGCTGGCTGTCACCTTGAAGGAGAGCACGCCATGCTGTAACATTGTCATTGCACTTTTAAAAATTGAATATCCCTGAAAACACAGTGAAAGGTAAGTGTAATGGGAATTGGGGTTGCTCGTGCGTAAGGTGCCTCTACTCTTGGCAAAGTTGCCTGGTTAAACCTTTCCCTGGCTGCACAGCCCTTACTCCGCAGCTATGTCAGTCACTGGCAGAATCCGTCAGTGGGCGTTTCCTGAACTTCTTCCAGCATAAAAGTTCTTTGACGCCAAGTCTCCGCCTAGCCTCCCTGCGTGGAAGTCTTCTGCGCAGGGTGGGCATGGGCAGCGGAGGACCTGTGCTCTCCCCGCTAGTTTCTGTGGAAGAGTTCTGGAGACATCTCTCCGAAGCCCTCCCCTGCTCCCCTTTCTTCCTGGTGTCACGCTGATTTCCTTCCTCAGTGGATGAGTTCCCTCTCTCCCTGCTGGGCCCTTCTCCGGCATCGCTGGAGAGCCTTCCCTCCACTCCTGGCTCCGATGGCAGTTCCCTGACAGGAGGGTAATCAAACAGTCTCTCGACCTGTTCTTTCTCCCTCCTCTCCCAAGTCTAAAAGCGCTTACTATCTTAAAGTCCTGCTTATCATCCAAGTTCCAAAAGTCTGCAATTCCTGTGTAAGAAAATCACTTAGGTTATCTTTTTCAAGTTCTGGTACTGCCCTGATCCTCAGATTAGTCTGTTTCTCCCTCAGTTCAATCATAGACAAAAGCGACTGATGGTCCCCAAGCTGTTTGCGCATCGGTATTACTTTTTCCTCTACAGCCGCTGCTTTTTCTTTTGCTTCCTCAGCTGTCTTTCGATTAGAGGCAGATTCTTGCAGCAGTTTTTCAATGGATTCTGTATTGGAGTTCACCTTCTGTCCCAAGTTGTTAATGCTAGCAGTATTCTGGTCAATTTTAGTTGTTTGTTCAGTAACTTGTTTACTTAAATTTCCCAATGTTTCATAAATTTTGCTTAATACTGAAGTAAATCCCTCTTCTGAGGCCATTCCTTTTGACCCAGCTTGTGCAGAATCTTCCCCCTGTGTCACAGGAGGGCCGGGAACAGATGGTCTGCGCTGCTGGGATGCTGCACTGGTCTGCTGCAGTCTGACCTTACCCGATCTTGTTATTTTTTCGTCCATCACACTTTGTCTGAGAATCAAGGTCAGTCCCATGGCCAAAGCTTGCAGTGGAAATTCCCAAGAGCTGAGAGTGGAAAAATCCCCCAGCTAGTTGTAACAGTTTCAGTGTTCCTCTAGGGGGACACAGTAACAGTCATTAAAATTGCAATAGAGTGTCTTTTCCAACTTTTCCAAAGTCCCCCTTCAGCAAAACAGGCAACAGTTTCAAGTCCAGAGAAGACCTTTAACAAGTATCTCCCTTGCAGAGTTAACTGTCAAAAAGTTACATTGTCCATAAATAGTGCGGCTCTCAATACAACAGTTCTAACGATCCTGGCAATCCGTTCCCAGGGATTAGGTGGTGGTCTCTATTCCCTTTTCTCTCCTTCTTCCTTTCTTTTGCAGGCAAAAAGTCACTTTCCCCTCTCCCCCCCCCCCTCCTGCAATTCAGGGAGGGAATTCTTTTGCTTCGACGTTCGGATTTGAGACTTTTAAACACAGCTCTCCAGGTCTTAGCTTAAACAGTCTTTGCTTTGATCTGTATACAGAAAGCGGAAGGCGGACTTCCTGTTTACACCTTTCCGCTTCAGTGCCAAATTAGTCCCTTTTTTCCCTTTAATCCCAGATCTTAAGCTTCACCTACTCACGGGTAGTTGTTTAGCAGCTGAATTGTCACAGGAAAAAGGTCAGCGCTCTCCGGCAACAGCTGTGCGGCTTCACTCCACGGAAAGAGCAATTGACTCTCAGCACCGCGCCAAGCTCCCGTTATGCTCCGGAGCCCCTTGCGGGGTTCCTTCGCAAATCTGGGGGGTGCTAAGGGTGCCCGCCGAGTCCCACGGTCACAGGCTTCTCCCGCCTGTGATTTTCAAGAGGGTCCCTGCTTCGCCGTAGCGGTCAGACCCGGTTTCCGCGGAGCTTCTCCCTCCAGGCTAGAGGGAATCCGCCATTGTCGATGGCGCCGCCTCCGGAAGTCCTGATTTTCTTTTGTTTGATCCATAGATTCCAGCTACTACAATTGGTTCCCCGTCTAGTAATATTTTGACTATTGCAATCCTCCCCTCTTTATTTTCATATAGCAATTCTGCTTCATATTTGCTTTTAACATACATTACAACCCCCCTCTTTTTTCTTACATCAGATGCTATGAATTCTTCCCCTAACTTTGGTTTTACCAATAATCTTTTATGCTTAATATTAACATGGGTTTCTGGTAAACAAGCAAGATCCCATTTCTGCCTCTCTAAGATATGCCCTATTTTCTGCCTTTTACTCCTATCGTTTAAACTATTCACGTTCCAAGATAACAATTTAAATTTCATTCTTTATTAATTTAAAATTGTAAAGTTAGTAGAAAGAGTTTAAGTTATCTGTGGTGGTAAAAGAGAAGAGTTTTATAGTAGTTGTTCGTCTGATTATTACCACTGGCGTAGTTCTTTATCCTTCCACCCTTTGCTTGGCTCTTTCTTCTTCTTCCACCTCGTCCGATAGCTCTCCCTTTTTTCCTTCCTCATTTCTTACTTCGCTTTTCCCTCCTCCGAATTCTCCTCGGTACTTCCTCCAAAACATATCTGCTTCCTCAAATGTCTCAAATTGTCTTCTTTTTCTTTTGAAATTGAAGGAAATCCCCACTGGGTATTCCCATCTGAAGGATATTGATTTAGCCGTTAATGCTTTTGTTAGAAATTGGAATTGCTGTCTCTTTTTTATTAACTTTGGTGGGATTTCTCTCAGAATTATTATTTCTTTTCCATCTATGGTTAACTTGTTCTTACTCTTTGTTTGGAGAATCTTATCTTTCATCCAGTTTGATGTAAATACAATGATGCAATCCGCCAGCCATTTGTTCATTTTTGCCTTTCTTGAGTTCACTCTGAAGATTTTCTCCATCTGTTCTATTATGTCTTTTTCCTGTAAATGTAGCCACGTTGCTAAGATTTCGATCATCTTCTTCCAGATATCATCCCTCTCCTATTCTGGAATATTTCTCTCTCCTATTCTGGAATATTTCTGAATCTCAAGGTCTTCTCTTTAATCTGCATTTGTGTCATTGCTAGTGCGTCCCCAGTAGTTTCCTGGATTTCTTTTTGCTCCTCCATCTCCCTTTGTTCTTTGCTAATTTTCTTCACCACCTCTACCATTTGTTGATTTTTATTCTTTATTTCTTGTACTTTCTTATCTGTCTCCTTCATTCCTTCTAAGACTTCTATTATTTTTTTCTTTATTTCTTCATTTTCTTTTTCATTTTTTTCCATTGTGTTTTCTAATTTTTCTAGTTTTCCATCAATTGTCTTGATTTTTTCCTCCAGATCTTTTCTCATTCCTCCAATGTCCCCCTTCAAACTTATGATAAGCTGTCTCAATTCCATTTCCTGTTCCAAGCCTGAGTTTCTTCTTAATTGTTGCTGTTGACTTCCAGTTCCAGTCATCTGTTTTTTAAATGCATGAGACATTTTGCATTCTCTTTTTCAACCACCAGATGTCCTTCTGTTGCTTCAATTTTCCTTTACTTCTGCTTTCAAATCCCCACTCGGCCATGAAACTCACTCAGCGACCTTGGGCCAGTCACTTGGGCTCTTGGTCTGACCTACCTCACAGAGTTGTTGTGGGGATAAAATGAGGAAGGGGAGAACCATGTATGCTACTTTGAGCTCCTTGGAGAAAAAGGTGGAATATAATTGCAGCAAATAAATTAATATAATTTAACCACCTCACAGGGTTGTTCTGAAAGTAAAATGGAGGAAAAACTTATATATGCCACCTTAAGTTCCTGAAAGGAACGGTGGGATATAGAGGTTATAAATGAGAAATATCTGTGCAGTTGTGAGTTGATGTGATGAATAGTAAATGGGGTAAAGGCTGTGACAAGAAACCTCTGGCCTCCAGATGTTACAGACTATGCACATTAGGTGGGTATCTCAACAGCTGGAGGACCACAAATGTCCTGACTTAAAAGTAGAGTTCCTTACCAGATCCTTTGGAAATTTAAGATAAAATTTTGATAAAACAGGACTGGAGTCACACAGCAGTTCATAACATAAAGGAAATGAACTACAAATTCATGTGCCAGCAATTCAGGCTCCAGTGATGATGTTTCAAGGAGCTGAGGAAGATCCTCCACAAGCAACCATCAACCAAAGGAGACAATGCCAAGCGACCCAGATCAAGCAGTCAACATGGTTCCTCCAGATGTTGTGGACTATAAAATCAGCCCAGGACAGCATGGCCCATGGCCACAACTGATGAGAGCGTCTGTCTAGAAACTTGGCCCATCCCCAGGGTATATGGGCCTATGGGGTGACTCACTCTAAGGTTGCCTCATATGCGTTATTTGTTTCCACAGGAAAGTACTTACCCTCACTGTGGCAACAGATCATTTGTTAATAGAAAAACCTAGTGGTGTAAATGGATAAGAGACATCACACCACAGCCTATGTCTCTCTTCCCATCGGGGGTGGGGGGTGGGGGAGTTTGTAGCTCAAGTGTCAAGTTTGGGTGTTAAATGTTTCAGTTGAGACCCTTTTACTAGCCATTAGGTTTGATGGACTATCCCTTCTCTGGCTGGATCATCACCAAAACACTATTGGAAATTCCTTGGGCTTGGATGATGAAATAGGAACCTGTCCGTGAATCTCATTCTTTTTCCTGAACATTTTCTTTTCCTTGGGAGTTTTGGTAAAAAAAGGGGGGGGTAAGCATACCCACCTTCCAACCTACTTCCTTCACCGCCCCCTTCAAAAATCAGGCTCTTTGCACTGCAGATACCATTAAGCTTAAATTCTTCTAAGTGTCTCTATATAAATTGCCTTGATATTGTCTTCTAAACCGACTTCCGGAGGCGGCGCGTCTGGCAATGGCTGCCCTCTTCTAACTGCGAAGAGGGAGCTCCGCAGAAACGGGTCGTCCGCTACGGCGAAGCGGAGACCCACATCGGAAAACCACAGGCAGCGAATGCCTGTGGCCGTGGGACTCGGCGGGCACCAGGAGCGCCCCCCGAAACGTAGAAGGGACCTGGTAAGAGGTCCCGGAACGTGGAAGGGCTGGCGCGGTGCTGTGAGTCAATCACTCTTTCTGTGGAGTGAAGCCGCGTAGCTGCTGTCGGCGAGCGCTGTCCTCTTTTCCTGGGAACATCCGATTGGAAAACAACAACTCGTGAGTAAGAAAAGAAAGAAAGATTTGGAGGCTAAATTATTGCTAATTCGGCTAAAAGCGAGAGACGAAACCAGGAAGTCCGTCTCTGGCTACTGCTTAAGATTTAAAGCAAAGACTTTGATGTTTGGAGCCTTTGAAGAGGCGTTAAAAGGCAATCGACTCTTACATCTGTTCAAGTCGCTTTGGGACTTAACCCTTTAAAAGTCTTACTTCGTAACATGAACTGTGCTTTACCTTTTCTGCTGGAATTACAAATTGACAGAGAACCCCAGGCAGTTGGACTGCCTAGATAACAGAACTGTCAGATTGCAAGTTTTTGACACCTTGTTGTTTAGAGCTGTTACAAGCTGAGCTCTAGTGGAACTGTTACTTTGAATCGCTCTATCCTGCACTTATTGAGACTTTGTTATATATTGAGACCAACTCTGCTAAATACAAGGAAACTGAAGGTTTCTTGGAAATTAAAGGCTGTTTGGACATTGCTTTTGAAGTATTTGGAATTTGGAAGAATTTTGAAGTTTTAAATAATTGACATTAATAACTTGACTTCTTCCCTCTAACATAAGTGAGCTCCCTCTAGAGGACTTTGGATTTACAAGCATATGTGACTTTCCTTTCTGTTTCCTTTCCCCTTACTTGGTTGTTTACTTTATGGGCTTGTGGATTCTCATGGGAATATACTCAACCTGACCTTGACTAGTAGACAGAATTGGAATGAGTGGCACTGGGAGACCAACAAGAGCGGCTAGAGGGAAAAAGCAAACAACCTTGAATCTACTTTCACAGCCGCACAGATCATCTGTTCCTGATGTTTTGGAATTAGAAGAAACTGAGCAACCGTTGGCAGAAGATATGGCAACAGGTGGATCTGCTTCAGTATTAGACAAAATACTTGAAAAACTGGAAGGCTTAGACAAAAAAGTGGATGAACAAACGGCAAAGATTGATCAGACCAGAGACAGTGTCAATAAACTAACTGAACAAGTTACTCTGAATGCACAATCAATTGGCAAACTATCTGAAACCACTGCAGAAAATCGAAAATTGGCAGAGGAAGCCTTCCAGAAAACTGAGGCACTGGAGCAGGAGGTAAGACCACTGCACAAGCAGGTTGGAGAACAGCAGGCCTACCTGTCTATGATTGAACTACGGGCTCGGGAAAATAACTTAAAATTGAGGTTTATACCAGAACTTGAACCCGAACAAGGGAACTTAATTGAGTTTTTGACAAAGGAATTTTCCAAGTGGTGGCCTTTGGAGGAAGAAAAGGACTTTAAAATTGTGACTGCCTTTAGACTTGGAAAATCAACAAGGAAAGACAAGCCTAGAGATTGTTTGATTACTTTGAGATCCAAGGAGGAAAGAGACAAAATATTCGGACTACACTACGGAAAGTCACTTGAAATTTTGGACAAAAGAGCAGAGATTTATAAGGATATTCCAAAACAACTTTTGGACCTTAGATCCACCTACTTTGAACTAGTCAGGCTACTGAGGAGCAACTCAATTATCTTTAGGTGGGAATTTCCCCAAGGATTATCTTTCACGTTCAGAGGGAAGAAGGTGAAAATTAAAACAGCTGAAGATAGAGATAAATTTTTGAATACCTACGGAGAGGACCTTCAGAAAGGGATTGAAAGACCCTCAGGGGCTGGACCACAGCTTGTACCTACACATACACCCTCGGGGTCTGAAGACCAGGATAAAAAGATACCACCACCAGGGCAATAACAGATCTGTCCAGGATGTCTCTGCAAATTCTGAGCTGGAACATAAATGGCGCCAACATCCCGGAGAAAAGGAGAAGGATATTTCATATTTTGAAAAAAGAACAACTGGACATTATTTGTTTACAAGAAACACATGTGACTAGGCTACACAGAAAAGTGTTAATAAATAAAAGATTAGGCCAAGAATTTATCTCTTCGGATCGAGTAAAGAAAAGAGGTGTGGTGATATATGCAAAAGAGAGCCTGTCACCAAAATTTCTATTTAAAGATGAACAAGGAAGAATCCTGGCAATTGAGATCCAGACTCAAGGAGAAAAGTTTCTGATATTAGGAATTTATGCGCCAAATGAGGGAAAATCGGAATTCTACAAGAAGCTGCATGAGATAATGCTGGACTATTTGAACTATGATAACATCATTATGATGGGAGATATGAATGGGGTGGTATCAACCAACATGGATAAGTCACATAGCCAAAATGTAACAAAAGAAGGTAGACTACCTAAAACATTTTTTGAATTGACTGACAACATGGACTTGATTGACATCTGGAGAACAAAGAACCCTCTAGGAAGAGAAGGAACATTCTTTTCTGAAGCCCAACTGACATGGACAAGAATCGACCAAATATGGACAACTAGAGGCCTGGCACCCAAGATAAAAAAAGTGGAAATCTGCCCAAAGACCTGCTCCGACCATAACGCCGTAATGATGGATATGAGACTAACTCCAACCGGCTCCTTTAGATGGAGGATGAATGACAACCTGTTTAGAGATCAGGAGATTGCCAAAAAGGCCCAAAAAGCTTTGAAGGACTACTTTGAGATAAATTTGAACACCACGGTGGAAAAAAGAACTGTCTGGGACGCAAGTAAGGCGGTTATGAGGGGGTTTCTGATACAACAGAATACTATAAAGAAAAAAGCACAGAATGAGAAAAAAGACAAGATTTTGGAGAAAATTAAAGAAGGTGAGAAGAAGCTAAGATCGAGACCGAAGTCAAAGGAGATTCTAAGAGAAATTAAACTTTACCAAGCACAATACTCAAAATTGATAAATCAGGAAGTGGAATGGAAAGTTAAGCTAATGAAACAAAGATCATTTGAATCGGCAAATAAATGTGGAAAGCTGCTAGCATGGCAGCTGAAAAAGAGACAAAAACTGAACACGGTCACAAATTTTGAGATTGAAGGAAGAAACATCCAGAACCTAGTGGAGATCAGAAAGTGTTTCCAGAGATACTTTAAACAATTATATACACAAGGGCCGCAAAACGAATCGGAGATAGAACAATTTTTAAAGAAGAGTGGTTTACCAAGGTTGTCTCTGCGAAAAAGAACAAACCTGAACCATAAAATAACACAACAAGAGATTGAGGAAGCCATTCAGAACATGCAACTGGGCAAATCTCCAGGGCCAGATGGACTCACCTCCAAATATTACAAGACATTGAAAGACTACTTGATACATCCATTAATGGAGATTTGCAATGAAATTATGGAGGGGAAGAAGGCACCGGAGTCGTGGAAAGAAGCTTTCATCACATTGATACCCAAATTAGAAACTGAAAAGACACAACTTAAGAACTACTGCCCCATCTCCCTCCTAAATGTGGATTACAAAATATTTGCAGACATTTTAGCAAGTAGATTTTAAAAAGTGTTAAATGAAGTGATTCATAAGGACCAAGCAGGCTTTCTCCCAGGCAGACATTTGTTTGCTAATACAAGGAACATTATTGATATTTTGGAACTCTTGCAAACAAATATTAACACAAAAGCAGTGTTGATATTTATAGATGCGGAGAAGGCCTTTGACAACATTTCTTGGAAGTTTATGAAGAAAAACTTGGAAGGAATGGGAGTGGGACGGGGGTTTGAGAATGGGATAGAGGCAATCTATTCGGAGCAAAAGGCAAAATTGATAGTGAACAATGTGGTGACGGAAGAGTTCAAAATTGAAAAAGGAACACGACAAGGTTGCCCTATTTCCCCTTTGTTATTTATTTCGGTCCTGGAAGTGCTCTTAAATATGATTAGAGGAGACCGGTTGGTGGAAGGTATTCAGGTCGGAGCGAAACAGTATAAACTTAAAGCATTTGCAGATGACCTAGTTTTGACCTTACAGGAGCCAGAGCCAAGTACCAAAAGGGTATTGCAACTGATTTATGAGTTTGGTCGGGTGGCGGGATTTAAACTTAACAAGCAAAAAACCAAGGTTTTGGAAAAAAAATTGACCTCTTCAGAATCAGAAAGGTTTCAGAAAGAGACAGAATTAAATGTGGTTAAAAAAGTAAAATACCTAGGGGTAACAAACAAACAAAACAAACAATCTTTATTACGGTCCAGAGACCAACAAAACATTACAAATCAATACAGAGTTCATACAGCCTACCTCCAGGTTAATCAAGCACTTTGTTTGGAATATAGGGCTCATTTGTTCTTTCAACCACCGATAAAAACTTTGCCACTGCCAAAGTTCTAGCTTTTGTCCGGTCTTCCAGTAGGAACCTGACATAGTGAGCCTCTGACTTTCCCGGGAAAGGCACCAGCAAGGGTAGTATCAGTTCAGCCCTGGCCTGCTCATACTTCGCACAATGTAACAAAATATGATTTATGGACTCGATGTCTTGAGCACACGAGCAAAGTCTGTCCTGGTAGGGAACTCCTCTCAACCTACCATCCAGCACTGCAGAGGGGAAGACATTCAGTCTGGCCTTGGTGAAAAGGCTTCGATAGTTAGGTACTGTCAGGTTTTTGATGTAAGGTGTTAACTCAAAGACATACCCATATTGAACTCCTGCTGCCAGTGGACTACAGACTGTGTGTGACCGAGATCGCAAGTCACTGTGTGCATTGTCCCATAATCTTTGCTTTAAAGCCTTTTGGGCGCCTTCATAGCCCAGGTAATACAGTTGGGGGGGAGACATATTGGAGGGGGATGCCAGCCGGTGGCAGAGGACAGAGTGACTCCAGGAGACATAGGTGTAAGAACACCAAACGGAAAAAACGAAGACTTTATTACTAAACAAATAAACACAAGCTCTGGTGGATGTTATTCCTGCAGGCAAAGCAACAAAACTCAGCTTTTTTCCTTTATAGCAACGGTCACCTGCAGCCAATTAATCCTAGAAACTTCTTAAAGGTATACACACATGTTTCTGTGCCGAATGTCCTCTAACACCCCCTCTCATTCAAACAGAAACAATAGTATTTTAAACAGAAAAGAACATATTTACATATCACACACTGCAACTCCCAACTTTGTTACCAGTCGTGTATGTTTTTCAAGGGTTAACGCTTTTGTAAATACATCCGCCACATTTTGTGTACTTTCACAATACTTCAGCATTATCTGGTTCTGTTTTACATTTTCAGCTACATTTTGGTATTTAATTTCTAAATGCTTTGATTTGTTTCTAAACAGGTCAGATCCAGACAAGGTTATTACGGCTTGATTATCTTCCATAACTTGAATAGGATAATTACACTCTACGTCTATATCCTTGAGGATCTGAACATAAAATTTTACTTCATTACATAATTCCGACAATGCACAGTATTCGGCTTCAGTTGATGATGTGGCCACTATAGTTTGTTTTTTGGATTTCCATCCTACTAAAGAATCTCCAAATTGAAATACCATTCCAGAAATTGATTTTTTATCAGGCAGGTTGGCCCAATCGCTGTCCACGTAACACTGCAATTTTGTGGACCCTGAAGATGGTAATTTTAAACAATAATCAAGTGTTTGCTTTAGATATCGGAAAATACGTTTTAAACCTTTCCAGGCATTTTCTGTAGGACAGCTTACTAGTCTGCTTAGTATTCCAATTGCATAACTCAAATCTGGTCTGCTCCACAATGAAATGTATAATAAACTTCCAATTATTGAATGGTACATTTCAGGATTTACAGGTTCTGTGCATTTTTCTTCATTTTTGAAAAAACCTATTTCCATTGGGGTTTTTATTCCCTTGCAGTTTTGCATATTGTTTCTTTCAAGTAACTCCACTATTTTGTCTTTTTGACTCAACAAAAAACTTCCATCGTTTGTTCTTTGAATTTCTAAACCGAGATAATTTTTTACTGGCCCCAAATCTCTTACTTTAAATTCCTTTCTTAGTTGTTCTGCAAATTTTTTCACTTGCTTGTCACCTTTTGTAGAGTAAAGCAAATCATCAACATAACACAAACACAATTCTTGTTTATCACCCTTTCCTTTAGTGTATAAGCAGTTATCAGCTAAGCTTTTAAAACCAAGATTTTTTAAAGCATTATCAAGACATTCGTTCCAATTTCTAGCTGACTGTTTGAGCCCATAAATTGCTTTGTTCAGCCTATATACAGAATTCTGTTCTCCTGCCTCAAAACCTGGCGCTTGATTCATAAAAATTTCTTCTTGCAGATTTGCGTTAAGATAAGCTGTTTCAATATCAAAATGGTTTACCTTAAACCCACGTTGTGCTGCAAGAGCTAACAATAAGCGTACACTTTCACTCCTTGCAGTAGGAGAAAAGGTTTCATCAAAGCTTTCACCTTTTCTTTGAGTAAAGCCTTGTGCTACCAGTCTGGCTTTGTACTTAACATCACCACCTGCCAAGTGTTTTATTTTATACACCCATCTACAGCCCACTGCCTTTTTTCCTTCTGGCAATGGCTCAATGGTAAAGACATCGTGTTCTGCTAAAGATTTCATTTCTGCTTTCATTGCATTTTTCCACCTTACTATTTCCTGGTGTGGTAACTTTAAAACTTCCTCATAATCACGAGGTTCCTTTTTCACATCAACAGTTTTAGCTTCTTGTATAGTAACTTGAACACTCTCCCCCTCTGAACTATCTTCCCCTTCTGATTCATCCTGCTCAGGAGAAATTGGTTCAGCTTTAGGAGATTGTGTACTGGGATCCTCATCCCCTGAATCCTCATCACTGTCACTTTCAGAACTTTCTTTAATTTGTGGCTTATCTTCCTCAGATTTCACAAATTTATCTGTATTATCAGAATATAACATAACTTCTGAATTTCCATGTAAACGAACCCAACCATCTTGCTCACAAAACTCTGCATGTCTTGATATTACAACTCTGCCACGCCCTAGTGCAAAACGATACCCCTTTGACCAAGTTTGATAGCCAACAAACCTAAGTTTCTTTGCCTTGGGCTCACCTTTCCTTCTCTGTCCTTTTGGGATGTGAACCCAAGCCCAGCAACCAAAAGTTTTAACATGGTCCAAAAAGGGTTTTTTTCCATAAAGCAAAAAATGAGGGGTGTTGTTTATGGTAGAATGAAACAATCTGTTCTGTATGTAGTTAGCACACAGAATTCCTTCTCCCCAATACTTCCTGGATAGGCCAGAATCATATAGCATTGAATCTAACATTGTTTGTAAAGATCTTATCTTGCGTTCTGCAACTGAATTTTCTTCAGGTGAAAAAGGACACGATTTACGGTGACAAATACCACGCTTTTTCAACCAAACTTGGAGGGCTTCAGACATGAACTCGCCTCCACGGTCACTTTGTAACTGGGTAACTTTGTAAGGAAACTGCCTTTCTATATAGTTGATCCAATTCTTAATCAGTTGACCAGTTTCACTTTTGTGTTTTAACAAATATACCCAAGTATACCGGCTATAATCATCCACAAGAACCAAAAAAAACTTTGCTCCTCCTTCAGACTCTGCAAATGGCCCACAAAGGTCTGAATGTACTAAAGCAAATGGCCTCTTGCTAATTCTAGTACTTTCAGGGTAAGACCCTCGCTTACTTTTAGACTCCTTGCAGGTATTGCAGTCTAGAAAAACTGAACATTTTTTCATTTTAATTCCCTTGCTTAATTCTGGCATTTTTGCAATACTGCGGAAATTGGCATGCCCCAAACGACGATGCCACAGATGCTGGCACTCATCATGCAAGGCTCTATTACAGGCTTTAACACATGCCCCAGACTCACTTACTAGCTGGTCTTTCAAAACAAACAAACCATTTTGTAGCGACGCTGTAACCACTTTTCCAGCTTTCTCTATTCTACAGCCTGAACCAGAAAAGGTTACTTTAAATCCCTGCTTAACAAGACTTGTAACTGAAAGCAAATTATTTTCTAAGCTTGGTACACATAAAACATTGGTAAACTTGGTACTTAAACAGTTGATATTCACACTACCCTTTCCAGCTGACTCATGCGCTGTTCCATCAGCTAGTACTACATTTACAGATTTACAAGGCTGCTTTTCTACAAGGGTTTGTGCAGACTTGACAAAAATGTTTGTTGCTGCTGAGTCTAAAATCCAGTCTTGTCCAACGTCGTGACTGGTGCCTCGAACTGCTGCAGAAACATACTGGATTCGATTCTTCCTGTTTCCTCGCTTCCCAGCAAACGCAGGCCGCCCTTGTCTTGTATTTTCTCCCACAGACACAGTGCACTGTCGTACTAAATGCTTGGTTGACCCACAACGATAGCATCTTCTAACTGTGAACGCTGCTTCCTCTCTGTGGTCTACAACCTCTTTAGGATGCCGCTCCTCATCAGTTGCATATCTTTTACTGGACTGCCTCCCATTTCTGGAGTTACGGTGAGGGGTTGTGGCCTTCCTCTCATGGCGTCTTTCCTCCTCATCAAGCAAACGGCCAGTTAAGAAATGCATTGTTAATTGGCTTTCTGGGATTGCTTCCAGAGTCATCACTAAATTGTCCCATGACTCAGGAAGTGAAGACAGCACAATATAAACTTTTCTCTGTTCAGAAAAATGTTCCCCAAGTTCATTTAACTGTGAAAATAAATCACGCATTCTTTGAAGATGTGTTGAAACACATTCACCCTCACTTAGTCTGGCTCGGTACAGAGCTCTCATTAGAGTAATTTTGCTTCCAGCAGTGTCTCTAATATGTATTGCTCTCAGTGCTTGCCAAATCTCACTTGCTGTTTCAAGGTCTCGCACATGAGATAACTGAGACTTCTCTAAACTCAGAATTAAATTGGCATAGGCTTTGTCCTCCAGTCTTTGGTCTGCTTCATCTACTTCTTCATCCTCCTCTTTTACAGGAGGGTTAACAATTGCAGTCCAACATTGTTCTTTCTTTAAAAACGCCTGCATCTGTAAACTCCATGACATATAATTGGACTCTCCCAGTTTCTCTACTGGAAAATAGGAAGCTCCCCCTTGAGCTCCAGCTCCAAGTCCAGCCATGGCACCACCCAGCCTTCAGCTTTCCACTCAGTTCTTACTCACACGTGGCTTGAAGAAACGTTCGGCTCCTGGTCCCAAACAGACACTCCCTGCTGATGCCTTCACACAGCCAGCTGCTTGAGAAACGCTGAGTTGCTTCCAGTCTCTGGGTTCTTTTCACGCTCTGTCTCTGCCCACTCAAGACTGGGGACTGGGCCCATAACCTATTGGAGGGGGATGCCAGCCGGTGGCAGAGGACAGAGTGACTCCAGGAGACATAGGTGTAAAAACACCAAACGGAAAAAACGAAGACTTTATTACTAAACAAATAAACACAAGCTCTGGTGGATGTTATTCCTGCAGGCAAAGCAACAAAACTCAGCTTTTTTCCTTTATAGCAACGGTCACCTGCAGCCAATTAATCCTAGAAACTTCTTAAAGGTATACACACATGTTTCTGTGCCGAATGTCCTCTAACAAGACAGACCAATAGAGGTGGCTTTTTTAGCCATGGTTTTCTGCCATTTGCTGACAAATTCCTCATTGGTGATATGTTGGTACAGACCCTTCCCTAGATTAAACACTGAAATCCTGAGCCAATGTCTTAGGGCAGCCCACCATGCTCTAGCTGAAATTGGGCATTCACCAGCTTCCAACAGAAGTACGGAGTTGGGGACGCAGTTAGGTACCTGCAGCAGAGATCGTATAAATTTTGCCTGAAAGCCATCTAGCTTTGGCAGGTCCCCATTATGCCAGACATTTGCTGCATACAGGAGTTGGGAAACGGGCTTTGCGTTGAAAACCCTTAAGGCTGCTGGAACATATTTGCCGCCCTTTGTGAAGAAGAATTTATGTATGGCTAGCTTTGTAATCTCCGCCTTTTGAAGGGAGGTTTGCCAATGGTGCTTCCAAGATCTTGTATGATGGAATGTGAGCCCTAGGTAGCTGAAGTATTTTACCTGTTCGAGGTTATGGCCATCCAGCACCCATTTAGACTGGGAGAATCTTCTTTCGAAGACTAAGATTTTAGATTTTTCATAATTAATGGATAAACCATTTCCAGAACAGTAATCAGAAAATTTCCTCAACAGATAATTCAAGCCCGGCCTGGAACGCGAGATGATGGCTGCGTCATCAGCATACAACAACAAAGGGGTCCTTCTCATTCCTATTTTTGGAATGTGTCCATCTGGGTCCATTAAGTTCTCTTCTAGGTCATTTAGGAATAGGCAAAACAATGTGGGGGCCAAAATACAACCCTGTCTCACCCCCCTAGTCATCTCGATGCTGTTCGATAGCTGTCCCTGTCGACCGCATCGGACCTGCAGTTTGGTTCCATTGTACAGGGCTTTTATAAGAAAGAGAAGTCGTTTGTCCTGCAAGATCAGACTCAATTTGGACCATAGCTGGGATCTGGGGATGGAGTCAAATGCTGATTTCAGGTCCATAAAGGCCACGAAGAGTTTACCCTGTAGGTGTCTGGTATACTTCTCAGCTAGGAAGGACAGCATTAGACAGTGGTCTGTTGTTGAATGATTCTCACGGAAAGCTGCCTGGGCTTCAGATAGTATATTATGTTCATTTAGAAAAGTTGTCAATTTGCTACTGAGGAAATGGGCATATAGTTTCCCAATTATTGAGAGCAGGCTAATAGGCCTATAATTGGAAGGTACATTTGGGTGGCCTCTCTTAAAGATTGGGACTACTATAGCATGTTTCCAGCTATATGGTACCTTACCAGAGTTATTTACTACCATAAAGAGTGCTGCCAGAAGCGGGGCCCACCAGTGCTGGTTTGATGTAATCACCTCAGCTGGGATAAAGTCTTTCCCCGGAGCCTTTCCGCTCTTCAGCTTCCCAATTAATGTATGGACTTCCTCCACAGTTACCGGCCTCCAATTAGGGAGCAGTGACAATTGTACCCTGTCATCCTCCTGTGAACTGGAAGGGAGGTTTGGACTTTCCATAAATATATTTCTGAAGTGGTTCTCCCAAACCTGAGCTGGAATGACACAGCTGGGGGCTGAGGAGCTATTTCTCATTGAGTCGGAGACCAGTTGCCAAAAGAGTTTAGTTTCATTGTTTAGTGAGGCATTCAATAGTAGGGACCAGGAATTTTGTTCGGACTGCCTTTTTTTGAGGCCAAAAGGGCTTTGTACTCTTTTTTGATTTTGAAATAAGATTGAGGTAAGTAGCTTAATCCAGCGTTTCTATAGGCCAAATAGGCGTTCCTTAGGGCTTCCTTCTTTGTGTGGCACTCTTGGTCAAACCAACTGCGCCCTTTCGCAGTGCGTGGCTTGCCGGCTGAGTTTATGTTAACCGAGACCACATCCTGCAAGGACTCAATGAGATTTTCATAGGCTGTCAGGGAGGAGTCTATTGATAAGTTAAGATCAATTATAATAAACAATTTAATTGCAGTTTGTGAATTCAATCTATTCTCAACTGCAATTGCTATCTCAGGTGTCCATTTTTTCCTACGCAATGCTGGATCATTTGCTTTGTCTATGTCCTCATGTTCTATGTGAGAGTGCTGAATTGAATTTTGGCCGGTAATGGAGATGATAAGAGGTAAGTGGTCACTTTCAGTCCTATTATCTATTGTGAATTTTTTAATTGATTCGAAGGCCTGTCTGTTAGTGAGACAGTAGTCTACTGTGCTGGCCCCATTTGAATTTATGAATGTGTACTCGCCTTCTTTGTCCCCGGGGAATGCCCCATTAGCAATGATCAGATCCAGACTTATTTGTAAAAAAGCCAGGCAGAATCCAGCATAGTTGATTTGGCTATCTTTCGAATGTCTACGTGGGGGTGGGTTTAGCAAGAGGGCGCTATTTTCCTTTAGATCTCTTAATATTGGGAATTTTATTTCCAGGCTATCATCATTTGAGCCTATTCTGGCATTCATATCTCCCATTAGGTAAAATGGCGAGCCAGGGTACCTAATTTGTAGGGAATAAAGGAAACTATGGATTTTACGCCACGTGCTCTCTATCTGTGTTTGCACTGTATATGGTGGAATATACACTGAAACAAAAATAATACTCTTGGATTCCATATGCAAGGTGATCCCCAGTGCCAGCTGCTCGAAAACTGAGCACTCAATAACTTGTGACGTCAATTGAGCGGAAACCAGAGTTACTAGGCCCCCCCTCGGTCGTCCCCTTCCAAGCGGTTTAGAGGGGTAAGCATAACAGCGAAGAACATGAATTTATTTAAAGATAACTATGAAAAATGCTGGTCTGAAATTAAAAGGGATCTAGAAGTTTGGTCAAGACTGAAACTTTCCTTGTCAGGATGTATTGCTGCTATTAAGATGAATGTATTGCCAAAAATGCTGTTTTTGTTTCAAACTTTGCAGATTGTGGATAAAATGGAGTGTTTTGGGAAGTGGCAGAGAGATATATCTAAATTTGTCTGGCAGGGCAAAAAGCCCAGAATTAAGTTTAAGATATTAACTGATGCTAAAGAAAGAGGGGGCTTTGCCCTGCCAGACTTAAAGTTGTACTATGAATCAGCAGCTTTCTGCTGGTTGAAGGACTGGCTGCTTCTTGAAAACACGGATGTTTTAGATTTGGAAGGATTTAACAATGCTTTTGGATGGCATGCATATCTGTGGTATGACAAGGTTAAAATACATAAGGCATTCAAGAACCATGTTGTCAGAAAAGCAGTGTTCAATGTCTGGACAAAATATAAAGACTTATTGGAAAATAAGACCCCAAGGTGGTTATCACCAATGGAAGCTAAGGCCCCGAAAAGACTCAATATGGAGGCCAAATGGCCGAAATATTGGGAAATAATAGAAAAAGATGGAGATAACTGGAGGTTGCAGAGTTTGGAGAAACTAAAGGGGAAAGTGCGAGATTGGTTACATTATGCTCAGATTAAAGAAGCTTTTAAGTTGGACAAAAAGATAGGATTCCAGGTGGAAAAATCAAAGTTAGAAACAGAATTGTTAGAACCCAGTTCTAAGATACTTTCAAGAATGTATAACTTGTTGCTAAAATGGAACACACAAGATGAAACGGTCAAATCAGCTATGATAAAATGGGCACAGGACATAGGGTACAATATCATGTTTGCTGACTGGGAAAAGTTATGGACCACCGGCCTGAGATTCACGGCATGTAATGCCTTGAAAGAAAATATTATGAAAATGATATACAGGTGGTACATGACCCCAGTCAAGCTTGCAAAGATATACCATTTGTCAGATAATAAATGTTGGAAATGTAAAGAAACTGAAGGAACGTTCTTTCACCTCTGGTGGACCTGCCCTAGAGTTAAGGCTTTCTGGGAAATGATATATAATGAGCTGAAAAAGATATTTAAGTATACTTTTCCTAAGAAACCAGAGGCCTTTCTTCTGGGCATTGTCGGCCAGAAGGTGCAAAAGAAAGACCGAACTTTTTTTATGTATGCCACAACAGCAGCATGGATACTCATTGCTAAATACTGGAAAACTCAAGATTTGCCCACACTGGAAGAATGGCAGATGCAACTGATGGACTATATGGAACTGGCGGAAATGACTGGCAGAATCCGAGACCTGGGAGAAGAACTGGTGGAGGAGGACTGGAAGAAATTTAAGGACTATCTACAAAAACATTGCAAATTGTATGAATGTTAAGAAAGATGTAAGATTAGCAACAACATGGTACCAACAAACTAGCTAAAAGGAATAAGAATTTAAATGCTATTAAAAGAAAAGACAAATTTTGGATAAATATCATGTTAAAACTAAGTCTTTAGATCTGTGGTTTAAATTTTCTAAAATTTGAGATTTAATATTGGAAAATTGTACTATAAGAATTGAAACAAGTTAATAATTTGCTGGTAAAATTTAAGAGTTTAGAATGCAGGAACGAGAGCCGCGAGGAAGTCCAAGGAGGAGAATGAAATGTGGATATTGGAAAATTATATGCTACTTTGTATATTTTTTACTGTTGAAAATTTTTAATAAATATTATTATAAAAAAAAGATATTGTCTTCTAAACCACACATCTACTTAGATATTGTCATGTCTTCACTTACTGTGGGCTTGCTGTAGTTCTCTAGGACCGTACACTGATTGTCAATTTGAATATTTAATTCTCTCTCCTCCCTTTGTCTCATTCATGACTTGTTAGGTAGACTTAGATCACATCCTTGTTGTTGTGCCTTTGGGGGCGATGTCAAACTCTTGGAAGGTTGCAGTGCCTGCTGTGGCTGTAGAGACATCCACGCTGCAGTGAAAACACATGGCTTGCCTTAATATTGGGAACTGTCGTCTGTTAAGGGTGCTGGTAATTGTAGCTCCATGAATGGGCAAACTACAGTTCTGAGGGTTTTTAGGGAAAGCCATGTGCTTTAAACGTATGGAGTGGATGTGACCTTATTTTTTGACTGGCAGGGTATTATCCTCAAAAGCATATCTTTGAAATCTGACCATCTTTCAAAAAACCCTCAGTTACCCTCCCAGAGCTGCAAGAAACCACGAGATGCAACTATAGCCAAAACAACGAGATGCAACTATAGCCAAAACACTTTTAATAGGAAAATGCTGGCCAGAGGATAAGAATGCTGCAGAGTTAGGGCTCATGCCTTCACAGCATATTTCCGAGGTGGGTACCGGCATTCTTTTCGCTGCTGCTTTTTGGTCTTCAGACCTTCTTCATGTTTGTTTAGCCTGCGCCGCATGGCATGTGTCTTCTTAGGCTGCAAGTCTAGAGGCTTGTATTTCTTGCCCTGTTTGCAGAACAGAGAAGCTAGGCTCAGAATGGACTTTTAGAAGAGATACGGGAGACCTCATGAACAAAAACAGAGGCTGCTGCAGTTTGAAATTCTGGGTACTCAAAAATGTGACCACTTTTGTGTCAGTAAGGCTTGGTGAAGGCTACTTGCCTGGCTGCCTGTGGCAAATGCAAACACTACAAAAGCCTCTCAATACCAGTTGCTGGAGAACAGTGCATGTCTAATCCAGGGATGGAGAACCTTGGGTCCTCCAGCTGTTGCTTAACTAAAACCCTCATCGTACCTGACCACTGGCTGTGTTCACTGGGAATGATGGGAGTTGTAGTTCAGCAGCACCTAGAGGGCCAAAAGTTCTTCATGCCTGGTCAACTCAAACTGGCACATAGAGAGCTGCCTTATACTCAGTCAGTCCAATGATAACTCTAGCTCAGCATTGTTTACTCTGAGTGGATGTCCAGGGTTTCAAGCTATACCTGGAGATGCAGGGGATTGAACCTGGGACCTTATGCAGGCAGAGTAGATGTTCTGCATGCATAATCTGAAGAGCTATGGCCTGAAAATCTTCAGATACTCATACACAGTAAAATTAATGACATTTCTTGTCTAGTTTTTTAAATGTTTGCTTACAAAAATCGTATCTCCGCACCACCCAAAATGTGTTTTGGTTAAAGATTTCCAGAAGAGCTGCCAAGGTTACCCAGAGGCCCAGACCATTGCTCATAAGTACGACACCCTCAGAGCATTGTGTACCTACTAGACAACTGCTTAGACCACATGGCCCAGCAAAAGTTATCCAGCAGGAGGCTGCTTTAGCAAGTACAGATTAACACTGCATTCATGGAGTTTTGAGCAGTGCTGGTTGTTGGCCTTGCAATCTCTTTGGAAAGACGCCCCCCCTGCCCCCAATATTGAGATTATCCAAGCTGCCTTAATATTTAATCCACTTAAGGCTCTTCCCAGAGTTAATAGGTTGCATCCAGCCAAGGTCTACTCATAACAGAACCACTGGAATTAATGGGGCTAACTTAAGACATGTGCACTCATTTCAATGGTTGTGCTGTAAGAACGGAATGTGGATGCTTGGGACTCCAGCCTGTCTTTTACAGGATTTATTGAGTGCAAAACTTATGTACGGTGCAGAGGTTTCAAAAGGACGTCTGCCTCAATCGCTAGAACCACTTCCAAGCTAGGGAGGAGGTGGGGTTGCGGGCTTCACACCCCTCCCCACACTCGCGGGGGCTGGCTTCAGCCCCCGCAATACCAAGGAATCCTTGGACGCGTCATACCCTGAACCAGCCAATCGGCTGGCCCGGGGGGCGTGGCCTCGCTTTACTTAGGGTCTCCCTCTTTCCTGCGCCGCAGCTGATCAGGTTTTTCGCTCCTTACTGCAGCATTCAGCCTTGGTGTTTAGCTGTGGATTCCTTTGCTTGGTGACCCCTTATTGCAAGTGTGCAGGAGCAACCGCCGCTGCCGTCCATCGCCAGCCTTAAAGAGAGCTTTCGTGCTGGGGGCTTTTCCTTGCCTGCGATCGCCAACCGCTACAAATTGAGCTGGAATCACCGGGGGGGGGGTGTTAATTTACAGGCTTTCTTCTATTTGCGTGTTGCTGGCGTCGGCAGATCAGCTGGTTCTGACCGGCATGGTTGCTCCAGGTGCCACTAGAAGGGCTGCTCTTTTGAGGGGCTGCTCTCTCCGGGATCTCCTCTTCCTCCCAAGCTCTAGATGAATGGGTCCTTTTCCTGACCACCTTTTCCGCGTCACGGGCGCTTCGCTTCCCTGTTCCAGGAGTGGTAACGTATTGAAAGGGAATTTTCTTGGGGCTATTTGAATTTATTAGTGGCAGGAGCGGGAGAATAGCGGCGCTCTGGGGTTCGTTCTTAGTTGGCTGGCAAAAATTATTCTCCAGGGTTGTCTGGGTTACTAGGGCAGCGTCACAGTCGGGAGGCACACGTGACCACCCGACAGCAGCCATAAGCAGCCGCCATCTTAGGAGAGGCAACCCCAGCCTCAATTGCAGCCCATTCTGTGCTCCTTGCTCATCTTAGTGTTTCCTGATTGTGCGCAATTCTCCGTCCCCTTAAAAAAGACTAATCGTCCGCAGCGTGCAGGGGTTAATAGCGCGTGTGGAGTCCTTTGCAGCCGAACTGAGGGTGATCGTTACCAGTCGCCTTGGTTACCATTCATAGCACCGCCATTTTCTGGAACCCACGTGTTTTGCAGCAGTAGTTCCGAACAACAGCCATTTTAGGTGAGGCAGCCAGCTGCCGGTGCCGCGTTTCTGCTGATTTCTGTTTCTCTGCCTAGTGTTAACCCTGGGTCTGCCACTTACCCTTTTAATTCATTCTCTTTAATTCATTACCCCTTTTAATTCACTTTTAATAAACTCACATTTTAAAGGGCTGCATCCCCCCCCCCCCGCAAATTGAAAGGAAGTATCGGAATTGGCGTATTTATAATCACCCCTCCCTGCTGGGAGTTTAGCGCTCTATATTAAGCGTCCGGAAAAACAAGAGCCGTTAAGAGAGGGGAGCGTCCAAGGCTAGCGGCTTATCCCTGCGCTGCTGTGGGCGGGGGGGGGGGGGGCCTCGGGAGCAGATCGACACCCCACACTGCCTGTTCTTCTCAGGCTCATTCCAGCATCGTAATTAAATTGACTTTGTAGATTTTGTGGATTTGAATAAGGACCATAGTAAAGTGCTTTGTGCAAAATTATAATGACTATTTTATTGGAATCAAGCAAGTCTGGAATTTAAGTGCCCAGTGCATGAATTTACCGGTCCCTTAGCTGATATTAGGCCTGCGTGCAAGACTCTATTGGTCTATTATTTGGTATTAGGTGCCGGATTTGAATTCAAGTGCTCAGCAAATAATTTAATTGGGTGTGAATCAAGCGCTTGACTCAGGGCAAATTTCGATTAGGAGCAATTTAAGCCTGTGGGGCAGGACCTAATTACACAGACTGGTGTTACGGCAAAATCTGGGTGCGAGGCTGCTCTGCCACCCAGCTCATCGGACTAAGTCCGTGGGTCCCTGCGGAAGAAAATGAGCTCAGCCGGAGACAGGAGCAAGCAGCAGAAGATCCAAGTTTATTGCGCAACAGGTTCAAGGCGAGATTGAACAGTGAGAAAGGGGTGACATGAGTTTTTGAAACTCCCTCCATGTCCCAGAATACAGTGCAAAACACGTCATGAATACATTAAAGAGAGGTTTGGTTACACAGATTACATCATGAATATATTAAAGGGAGGTTGGGTTACACAGATTAACATATGGAGGAGGGAGGGGGGAATATGCAGAGCTACACCGGATTAACATAAGGAGGAGGGAGGGGGGAATATGCAGAGCTGGAGATATGCACAGATAAACACTTCCTGGGGATGAGAAAACAATAGTCCCAAATATGCATAGTCTGCCACCTGACATTGTCTGGAGGAAAGGCTGATCAGAGCAATTTGAAAGGATTAGGGTCTTGACACCTTGCTTGAGGGATTATGCTGGACAGGGGAGATGTGATGGAGTCCTAGAGTAATTGAGCAAACTGGCACGCTGATTTTCTATGAATTTTATAGATTTTAGTCCCTTTTGACATTGACAATTGGAAATAAATTGATATATTGTAGCGAAGAAGAAGGTGAAGAAGACATGCCCCCCCCTTCCATAACACTGGGGACCCAGTGCTGCTAACTAGGATCATAAGAGTTAAAGGGGGACGCTTTGGTATTATAACATTGCATTGCAATTCTAACCTTAATTTAAGGAGCTTGCTGCCTACGTTGTTGGGGCATTGCAGGAGTGTTCAGCTTCTTTCTACCAGACTTTTAGAAAACATCTGAAGGCAGCCCTGTTTAGGGAAGCTTTTAATGTTTGATGTATTAGAGGATTTTAATGTTTTTTTTGAAGCCGCCCAGAGTGGCTGAGGAAGCCCAGCCAGATGGGCGGGGTACAAATAACAAATTATTATTATTATTATTATTATTATTATTATTATTATTATTATTATTATTATTATCATTATTGTTAGCAACACACGGAAAAAGGTAAAAGGTGGATCTACACGGATCCTCGTGAATTCATATGATTTTTTCATTCAAATTAAATAAAACCACCATGATACTGTAGACCATGTCCTACTCTGTAGACAGCATCAAAAAAATCATGCATCCACTATTTTGTGGGGCCGCAGGGGCGCAAAAACATGGTTAAAAAACACGGATCCTCATGGATCCTCATGATTTTTGCACAAGACCAGCCCAAAGTCACCATCAGATCAAACATCATGGCCAGGGGCACAGCATCCACCACAAAAATCACAGATCCACGGCTTCCTGGCCATACCGTGGCCCAAAAACGTGGTTCCGAAGCACGGATCCTCATGGATCCTCACGCTTTTTGCATTGGGCCAACCCAGACTCACTGTCAAATCACATATCATAGCCAGGGGCACAGCCTACACCACAAAAAACTCGGATCCACGCCTGCCTGGCCATACCGTGCCAAAAAACATGGTTTTGAAGCACGGATCGTCATGGATCCTCCTGATTTTTGCACAAGACCAGCCCAAAGTCACCATCAGATCAAACATGTCCAGGGGCACAGCCTGCACCAGAAAAATCACGGATCCACGGCTTCCTGGCCATACCGTGGCCCAAAAACGTGGTTTTGAAGCACGGATCCTCATGGATCCTCATGCTTTTTGCATTGGGCCAAACCAAACTCACTGTCAAATCACATATCATAGCCAGGGGCACAGCCTACACCACAAAAAACTCGGATCCACGCCTGCCTGGCCATACCGTGCCAAAAAACATGGTTTTGAAGCACGGATCGTCATGGATCCTCCTGATTTTTGCACAAGACCAGCC
Organism: Podarcis melisellensis; assembly: GCF_964234715.1. Taxonomy (NCBI): domain Eukaryota; kingdom Metazoa; phylum Chordata; class Lepidosauria; order Squamata; family Lacertidae; genus Podarcis; species Podarcis melisellensis. The sequence continues at coordinate 12,692,036 of NC_138535.1, forward strand.
CAAAGTCACCATCAGATCAAACATCATGTCCAGGGGCACAGCCTGCACCAGAAAAATCACGGATCCACGGCTTCCTGGCCACTCTGTGGCCAACAAACATGTTTTTGAATCACAGATCCTCATGGATCCTCACGCTTTTTGCATTGGGCCAACCCAAACGCACCGTTAAATCACACATCCTGTCCAGGGACACAGCCTGCACGACGAAAATCACGGATCCAAGGCTTCCTGGCCACTCCGTGGCCAACAAACGTGTTTTTGAATCACGGATCCTCATGGATCATCACGCTTTTTGCATTAGATCAGCCCAAATTCTCCGTCAAATCACACATCATGGCCAGGGGCACAGTCTGCACCACACAAAACTCAGATCCACGGCTTCCTGGCCATACCGTGGCCCAAAAACGTGGTTCAGAACATGAAATTGGGGAAATCACCAGGACCAGACGGCTTGACTGCGAAATACTACAAAGCTCTTAAGGAATGGTTAATACAACCATTGAAGGAAGTATGCAATCAGATATTAGAGGGGAAAAAGGCTCCCGAATCGTGGAAAGAAGCATTTATCTCACTTATACCGAAGACAGAAACTGAGAAACATCAAGTTAAGAACTACCGCCCTATATCACTCTTGAATGTGGATTATAAAATTTTTGCAGACGTTCTAGCGAAAAGATTCAAGAGAGTACTGGTAGAGGAGATTCACAAGAATCAAACAGGCTTTCTCCCAGGGAGACACATGTCAGATAATGTGAGGAATATTATAGACATTTTGGAGTTGCTAGAGGTGGACATCAACGGAAAGGCAGTTTTGATCTTTGTGGACGCGGAGAAAGCCTTTGACAACATTTCTTGGAAATTTATGAAGAAGAATCTCCATGGGATGGGGGTAGGCCAAGGGTTTGAAAACGGTATAGGTGCAATATACTCTGAACAAAAAGCTAAACTAATTGTGAATAATGTGGTAATGGACGAAATACCAATAGAGAAAGGCACACGACAGGGATGCCCTATATCCCCTCTACTTTTTATATCTGTCCTGGAGGTTTTATTAAATATGATTAGAAAGGACCAGCTGGTAAAAGGAATACAGGTCGGAACCAAACAATACAAATTAAGGGCATTTGCAGATGATTTAGTGTTAACTTTGCAACAGCCAGAAGCTAGTACCAAAAGAGTTCTAGAATTAATGGAGATATTCGGTCAGGTTGCAGGATTCAAATTAAATAAACAGAAAACAAAGGTGTTGGAAAAAAATTTAACAAATGAGGAGAAAGATAGGTTTCAGAGTGAAACTGGGTTGGAAATAGCAAAAAAGGTTAAGTACCTGGGGGTAAACTTAACATCTAAAAATGCGAATTTATTTAAAGACAATTATGAAAAATGTTGGTCAGAAGTAAAAAAAGATCTAGATATATGGTCTAGGCTGAAACTTTCCTTGTTAGGCCGAATTGCTGTTATCAAGATGAATGTATTGCCAAGAATGTTGTTTTTATTTCAGACGTTGCAGATCCTAGACAAAATGGACTGCTTCAAGAAGTGGCAGAAAGATATATCCAAATTTGTCTGGCAGGGCAAAAAGCCCAGAATAAAATTTAAGATCTTAACTGATGCAAAAGATAGAGGGGGCTTCGCCCTGCCAGACTTAAGACTTTATTATGAATCAGCAGCATTTTGCTGGCTGAAGCAATGGCTACTTCTGGAAGATACAGACATTTTGGATCTGGAAGGATATGATAATAGTTTTGGTTGGCATGCATACTTGTGGTATGACAAGGTAAAGGTGTATAAAAGCTTTAAAAACCATATTGTTAGGAAAGCATTGTATAATGTTTGGAATAGATATAAGGACTTATTGGAAAGCAAAACCCCCAGGTGGTTGTCACCAATGGAAGCGAAAGCAGTGAAAAAACTTAACATGGACTCTAATTGGCCTAAATATTGTGAAATTGTAGAATATGATGGTGAAAAACTGAAGCTTCAAAGTTTTGAGAAGCTAAAGCATAAAGTTCGAGACTGGCTACATTATCGTCAGATAAATGAGACATTTAAGCAGGACAGGAAACTTGGTTTTCAGAAGGAGAGGTCAAAGTTAGAAACGGAATTGTTAGAATCCAATACTAAGAATTTGTCTAAAATGTATAATTTGCTGCTGAAATGGAACACACAGGATGAAATGGTGAAATCAGCTATGATTAAATGGGCACAGGACATTGGTCATGATATTATGTTTGTTGACCGGGAACAGTTATGGACCACCGGTATTAAATTTACGGCATGCAGTGCCTTGAAAGAGAACATAATGAAAATGATCTATAGGTGGTACATGACCCCAGTCAAACTTGCAAAGATCTACCATTTGCCCAATAATAAATGCTGGAAATGCAATGAGACTGAAGGTACTTTCTATCATCTTTGGTGGACCTGCCCAAAGATTAAGGCCTACTGGGAAATGATCTATAATGAAATTAAGAAAGTCCTTAAGTGGACATTTGCAAAGAAACCGGAGGCTTTCCTCTTGGGCATGGTCGGCCAATTGGTACCAAAGAAGGATAAGACATTTTTTATGTATGCGACCACAGCAGCAAGAATTTTGTTGGCAAAGTATTGGAAGATGCAAGAACTACCTACTCTGGAAGAATGGCAGTCGAAGGTGACGGAATATATGGGACTGGCAGAAATGACCGGCAGAATCCGTGACCAGAGGAAAGAGACAATGGAAGAGGACTGGAGAAAATTTAAAATATATCTTAAAAATTATTGTAAAATTGTGGACTGATAAGATGTCAAGGGGTAAGAAACAAAGAATTACAGCCGTAAATCTTAAACTTTAAGTAAATTTAAAAGGGACTTGATTAAAAATTGACTGAAGAGTTGCTTGAAAAAATGGCAAAATAAGGATGTGGCGAAGGGAAGGTATGGGGAAGTCAAATTTTTGTTGTATGTCTTTGATGTTTGTGTTTTGTTTTGTATTGTCTTTTATATGTGTAAAAAACCAATAACAAAACAAAAACGTGGTTTTGAAGCACGGATCCTCATGGATCCTCACGCTTTTTGCATTGGGCCAACCCAAACTCACTGTCAAATCACACATCATGTCCAGGGGCACAGCATCCACCACATAAATCACGGATCCACGGCTTCCTGGCCATACCGTGGGCCAAAAACGTGGTTTTGAAGCACGGATCCTCATGGATCCTCACGCTTTTTGCATTGCGCCAACCCAAACTCACCGTCAAATCACACATCATGTCCGGAGGCACAGCCTGCACCACAAAAAACCCGGATCCACGGCTTCCTGGACACTCCATGGCCCAAAAATGTGGTTTTCAAGCACGGATCCTCATGGATCCTCACACTTTTTTCATTGGGCCAACCCAAAGTCACCATCAGATCAAACATCATGTACAGGGGCACAGCCTGCACCAAAAAATCACGGATCCACGGTTTCCTGGCCATACCGTGGCCCACAAACGTGGTTTTGAAGCACGGATCCTCATGGATCATCTCACTTTTTGCACTAGATCAGCCCAAATTCACCGTCAAATCACACATCATGGCCAGGGGCACAGCATCCACCCAAAAAAATTTGGATCCACGGCTTCCTGGACACTCCATGGCCCAAAAACGTGGTTTTCAAGCATGGATCCTCACGCTTTTTGCATTGGGCCAACCCAAGCTCACTGTCAAATCACATATCATAGCCAGGGGCACAGCATCCACCACAAAAACTCGGATCCACGGCTGCCTGGACCATACCGTGGCCCAAAAACGTGGTTTTGAAGCACGGATCCTCATGGATCCTCACACTTTTTTCATTGGGCCAACCCAAAGTCACCATCAGATCAAACATCATGTCCAGGGGCACAGCCTGCACCAGAAAATAACGGATCCACGGTTTCCTGGCCATACCGTGGCCCACAAACGTGGCTTCAGAAATAGCAGCACGAAGCCCCTGAAGCGCAGAGGGAGCGCTCCCTCCGCCCTCCAGAGGCTACGCGTTGCTTTCGCTGAAGCCTGGAGAGCGAGAGGGGTTGGTGCGCACCGACCCCTCTCGCTATCCAAGCTTCAGGGATAGCTGCCTGAAGCCTTTGGAGCGCAGCACAAGTTCCCGCTGCGCTCCGAAGGCTTTCAGATAGCCAACTGAAGCCTGGAGAATGAGAGGGGTCGGTGCACACCGATCCATCTTGCTCTCCAGGCTTTGCTTCGCTGGAGAGGCGCTGAGCGGATAGGGGGAGAATTCCCCCCCCCCCCCGTTCTCCCCCTCCTATGGTTTGGTGCGTCCTATATAGCGAAAAATATGGTATATATTGTACCAAGATATGGTTCATCTTCAAGAACAAATCAAATACATGCCAAAGCATTAAAGAGGAGAAAAAATATGAAACTGTTTACATACTGTCAACTAATATACAGATTCAAGAAAGACTGTATGGCAAACATTTAAATCAGTGAAAAGACAGAATTTGAGTCGATCATAACAGAGTTCTACCTTTCGAGTAAAATTTATAAACTATTACTCAAATATGACACCAAGCCCGAACAAGCAAAACCTTATATGACAAAATGGATGCAAAAATTTTAAGAGCAGTTCACAGTGGAACAATGAGAACAATTATGAATAAAGGAATAAAATTTACTGCAAGTTAAGCCCTAAATCAAAATTGGTAAAGTGGAACCTCGGGTTGCAGACATAACCCGTGAATGAGGCACGTCCGCAACCCACAGCATTCGCATCCTGAAGTGCCACGTCTGTAAGGATTTGTATAATAGACCTTAGTTACAAAAATATTTCCTGTTTAAAAATAGAAGCTTTGTGTGTATATGATAAAGAAAGAAATATATAGTAGAAAAAATCTTGTCTGTCTGATCTAGAAATGAAATCATATTTTAAAATAATTCTTGCTTTAGATTTTTATAATCATATATGGTATTTCTCCAATAGCAAACTACCTAGAATTGGAAATAATATTTAGTACACTAACCTTTGATTAACTCTTGATAAATGTCAGCTTGCTGAGTTATTTTGTACGATTGTGATTCAATGTTATATTTGCGCTCAACAAGGGAAACCCACATGACCTGAAGGTGTTGCTGTGCAATGCTAGGTCAATGATTCATAAGACCGCTGACATCCATGACTTGATCGTGGATGGAGGACTTGACCTGGCATGTGTAAGAGACTTGGTTGGATGAAGCAGATGGTCCTGTCCTAGCTGCTGCTTGTCCACCCGGTTTCTCTTACACACAGCAACCCAGGTCATGTGGGCAGGGGTGGTGGGTTGCAGTGATTTTTAGGAAGTCACTAGCTTGCATCAGGCGTCCTACTGGGAAGACCCAGTTCTCTGAGTGCATGTTCTGGAAGTTGGGCAATAGGGGCAGTACAGGATTCCTTTTGGTGTACCGACCTCCCCACTGCACCAAGGATTCCCTGCCCGAGCTGCTCCAGGTCATGGCGGATGTTCTCCTGGAGATACCTAGTTTGGTTGTCCTAGGGGATTTTAACATCTATGCCAACATAACCTTACAAGGGGTTGCTTGGGACTTTGTGGAAAGCATGGCCCCCATGGGGCTGTCCCTGATTAAGTTTGGCCCAACTTATAGTCACAGACATGCCTTAGACCTAGTGTTCACCTCTAGTGACGTGGGTGATGTGACACTAGGTAAAAGTGAAACAAAGAAGTGCCATGGTCAGATCACTTCCTGGTGCAACTGGACTTCTCCGTGACCCTTCTCCTCTGCAGGGAGGTGGGACCAATGCGGATGGTCCGCCCCCGCCACTTAATGGATCCAAATGGTTTCCAGAGAGTGGTAGGGGATGCTTTATCCCATGTTGATGGCCTTTCAGCTGATTCCCTGGTGGCCCGCTGGAATGCGGAGTTAACCAGGGCTATCGACTGTCTGGCTCTGAAGCGCCCTCTCCGACTGCATGGAGCCCGGACAGCCCCGTGGTTTTCTTTGGAGCTGAGGGTGAGGAAACAATTGCTGAGACGGCTAGAGCGCCGGTGGCAGAAAACTCATTCTGAATTGGACCGGACACAGGTTAGAGCTCAATGTCGGGCCTACGAAGTGGCGATAGCGACGACGAAGAAGACTTTCTTCACCGCCTCTATTGCATCTGTAGAAAATAGTAGCAGGAGACTCTTTCAGGTGGTTTGCAATTTAACGGAACCACCTTTACCACTGGGGCCTTGTAAAGACCCCAAGATCTCCTGCAACGATTTTTCAAATTTATATGCAGATAAAGTTGCTAATATTCGGAAGGAGGTAGCAGGGTCGGGGCAGGAGAGTGCTAGAGCCCTGTCTGGTCAAGTTGCATGGAACGAATTTCAATCCGTTACTCCCGAGAATGTGGGCAGGTTGCTTGGATGCGTGAAACCAACCACCTGCCTCCTTGATCCTTGCCCATCCTGGCTAATAAAAGCAAGCCGGGAAGGGCTGGGCGATGGGCTCTGCGGGGTGGTGAATACTTCCCTCTGTGAGGGGGCATTCCCAGACCTGCTGAAAGAGGTGGTCATTAAACCGCTTCTTAAAAAAACATCTTTAGACCCGGCCAGTATGGCCAACTATCGCTCAGCCTCAAATCTTCCATTCTTGGGCAAGGTGATTGAGAGGGGGGTTGCTGAACAACTCCAGGCACGCCTGGAGGATGCAGACCATTTGGATCCCTTCCAATCGGGATTCAGGCCTCACCATGGGACTGAAACTGCCTTGGTCACACTGGTTGATGATCTCCGGGGGGCTAGGGACAAAGGTGAGAGCTGTTTCCTAGTTCTGCTGGATCTCTCAGCAGCTTTTGATACAATCGATCAAAACATCCTTCTGGACCGTCTAGAGGAGCTGGGAGCTGAGGGCACTGTTATACAGTGGTTCTGCTCCTTCCTCCTGGGCTGTGTCCAGAAAGTGGTGGTGGGGGATGAGTGTTCAGACTTACTTGTGGGGTGCCTCGGGGTTCCGTCCTCCCCTCCATGCTTTTTAACATCTACATGAAGCTGCTGGGAGGGATCATCAGGGGGTTTGGGCTTGGTGTCCATTAATATGCGGATGATACCCAGCTCTACCTCTCTTTCAACTCAGAACCAGTGAAGGCGGTGAAGGTCCTGTGTGAGTGCTTGGAGGTGGTTGGAGGATGGATGGCAGCTAATGGATTGAGGTTGAATCCTGACAATATGGAAGTTCTGTTCTTGGGGGACAGGGGGTGGGCTGGTGTGAAGGACTCCCTGGTCCTGAATGGGGTAACTGTGCCCCTGAAGGACCAGGTGTGCAGCCTGGGAGTCATTTTGGACTCACAGCTGTCCATGGACGCACAGGTCAATTCTGTATCCAGGGCAGCTGTCTACCAGCTCCATCTGGTACGCAGGCTGAGACCCTACATGCCCGGAGACTGACTCACTAGAGTGGTGCATGCTCTTGTTATCTTCCGCTTGGACTACTGCAATGTGCTCTACGTGGGGCTACCTTTGAAGGTGACCAGGAAACTACAACAAATCCAGAACGCGGCAGCTAGTCTGGTGACTGAGAGTGGCCACCAAGACCATATAACACATGCCCTGAAAGACTTACATTGGCTCCCAGTACATTTCCAAGCACAATTCAAAGTTTTGGTGCTGACCTTTAAAGCCCTAAATGGCCTCGGCCCAGTAAACCTGAAGGAGCATCTCCACGCCCATCATTCTGCCCAGACACTGATGTCCAGCACCAAGGGCCTTCTGGTGGTTCCCTCACTGCGAGTAGCAAAGCGACAAGGAACCAGGCAGAGGGCCTTCTTGGTAGTGGTGCCCGCCCTGTGGAACGCCCTCCCATTAGATGTCAAAGAGATAAACAACTACCTGACATTTAGAAGACGGTAGCCCTGTTTAGGGATGTTTTTAATGTGTGACTTTTTAATGTATTTTTATTTCATTTTTTTGGAAGCCACCCAGAGTGGCTGGGGAAACCCAGCCAGATGGGCAGGGTACAAATATAGTAGTAGTATAGTAGTAGTAGTAGTAGTAGTACTTTGTAGGATTTGATATTCTTTATAGGTCTTTTAATTTTCTAATCGATCTATCTAGCTATCCCCTCCCCCTTTTCCCTTTCTGTACTTCCCTATCCTTATAAAATTGAATATACCGGTATATATATATATATATATATATATATAAATAAAATTAATTTACGGCTCCACAGTTTTCTGGGTCACCCCATATTCATACAAACACTATCTGAAATGGTTCTGCATTACCAAGAACATTGAATTAAAATGACATTCATATCCATAGCTTCCACTGTGAAGAACTGCACCTGGAAATTTTTGATGCTGCTAAACCTCAAGAATATCCAAGGCAGAGATTGTGATGATCTTACCTGTGAATGTAAATTATCAAACCAACCTGGTGGAGACCACCAAAGTAACCATGAAAAACAATCACATGTCTGGCGTCAATTCAGCTACAAATGGTTTTGGGACAAAAGTTGGTTGCTTTGGGGGGGGGTGGTAATTATAAATGGAGGTTTAACTGCAAGTTTTCTTGCCAACAGATTTTGTCAGTGCAAACTTTGAAATAGGGGGTTTCCAACGTGGTGCCCATGGGCATCATGGTGCCTGCTGACAGCTTTCCTGGAGTCCACCACGTGTTTTTAGAAAAAGAACAGGATTAGTGGTGAATTGTGCCCAGCATGACTTCAGATTGTTTATAGTACATTTGATTGACTGCAGGGGCATACGAAGGGGCAGCGGGGTGATGGTGCCCCAGGGTGCCATGCTGGGGGGAGGGTGACAGTACGGTCGCTGTACTGGCTGCCGCTTGTGTGGCGTCTGTGTGGGCTGCCGCTCTTGCGGCAACTGTACAGGCAGCCCCTCTCGCAGCGACTTTATGGGCAGTACGGGCAGCTGATCTCGCAGCGACTGTACAGGCTGCTGCTCGTATAGCGTCCATACAGGCAGCCCCTCTCACGGCGGCCGTACAGGCTGTATGGGCAGCCGCTCTCCTGGCAACCATATGGGCTGCCATGCATGCATAGTCCGTACAGGACATTGTGTGCACACTCATCATCCAGGACTTGTTACCATATTATAGCTGTCACAAAATCTATCGGCATGCCACCAGAACCAAGGAAGCCTTGCCAGTTGCAGCTCACACAGTTGAAATGAAATAAAAGACAGAAGAGTAGATCAGGAAGAAAGTTCCCCAGACTGCAGGAAAAGATAACAGTAGCTCCAGCATCTGATTCAGTGCAGGCTGCTGAGGGGTTGGACTCCTTAAGATCACCAACTGACTATGAGACACCTGGAAAGCACTCAACCTCAGATGACCTCCACTCCACAAAGTGGGAAGAGGATTTGACAGTGACCAATATTGATTCTTTTGATAGCAGCCCCATATTCTCAACACAAAGTGAGAAGTGTTTGGACAAATCTCTGATTTGTACATCAGTTCCCCCATGGCACAACTGTACCTTCCCCACACTCAGTCTACAAACCATGGGACTTGTGGGTTCAGTTGGCAACATCTGTGTGTATGACTATGACATAACCACACTGAAAGGATCAAACTGGATAAATGATCGCATAATAGATGCCTTTCTTGCCTCCAGGGTGATCATGGCCAAAGAGCTGGGTCACAATGGAACAATTTTCCCACTTACCGTACTTGCCACTTCATGCAGATATGTCAAAGATTGCCAGTGCAAGCTCTGAAGAACTGTTTGAGATTTGGAGTGCTAAAGAAAGATGTTTTGATTATTTCAGTAGATGACAGAGAAGTCCACTGGATACTGATAGTAATCATTTTTAAAAGGAAGACCATGCTCTATCTAGATTCCAAACACGGATTGAACCACTCTGTGATTGATGCAATAACATCCTTCTTAGCATGTCTGTATGAGATGGATTCAAAATATCCCTATAGTTTTGTGGACTGGTCATTTTTTACACCAACTGATATACCCAGGCAAGGTAATTCCAGTGACTACAGTCCTTTCACATGTACCATTGCCCATCTGATTGCTTCTGCTGCCCAATTACAGTTCATACAAAAGGATATGGCTGCCACTAGACCCTGGCTTGCAAAAGAAATAATACAGTACTGTGGGAAAACCTATTTTGAAGGACAAGACAAATATTTTCAAGTGGAAATTGATGCTGTTCCTCCCAAGAAGAGACAAATATTGAAAGAGAGTCACATTACTGTGTCTCGATCATGCCCACTAACCTATTGCTCAGATATTTTACCTTCCTTGTTTGAAGGCTGCTGGTCACTATGTTTCTTGAAGGAAGAGTGCAGGAGGCCCAGTGGTGACCTAACTATGGTTTACTGTGAAGGAAACTGCAAGGACTGGTTCCACTGCTTTCGCATAGGCATTGATTCAAAAGATCTTCCAGAGGTTTTCGTGTGTCCAGACTGTCAATCCACTGTGGCCAAATAGATTTTGAAACTGCAAACTGTCATATTCCACAGGTTGGTATAATACAGCAAAATCCAAACATATAGTTTTCATCATCATGGCAGGGATGGTCCTTTTCCATCGAATTCTTATTCATGGAGTTGGTTTTTATATCCTGCTTTTCTCTACTTGAAGGAGTCTCAAAGTGGCTAAAAATCTCCTTTCCCTTCCACCCCCACAACAGACACCTTGTGTGGTAGGTGGGGCTGAGAGAGTTCAGAGAGAAGTGTGACTGGCCTAAGGTCACCCAGCAGCCTGCATGTGAAGGAGCGGGGAAGCGAACCCAGCTCACCAGATTAGAGTCCACTGCTCTTAACCAGTACACCACAGAAACGTATCTCTTAAAACTCTGGAGCAAGCTGTTCAGTTCAGCCTCATAGTGATACTGATTTGTGGAGGGAAGGTTGGTGATGAGCAAGATCCTTTCCCATTTCCCAACACAGAGACCATAGAGCAGTTTCTTTTGGGGGCTGAACCTGCAGAGTGTTTCTGTTCAGAATTTCCGTGGCAGAAATTGGCTAAGTGCCTTTATAAACATTCAGCTTCTCAAATAGAACTCCATCACGAAACTTTCAGGTGTAGCTGTGGGAGTTGGAGGGCAGAGAAGGTGCTAGTCCTTACCTCCCTCCTCCCAGCCCCATGATCCGTTGCCCAATGGGCTGAATTTCAGGGCTTTTGCATGTAAAGGGCAAGCTTGTTCTTTACTTGTTTAGATCTTTAAACTTGGGAACAGATATTTGGCTCCATGACCAAAATGACCAAAAGGGTCAGCTTCTAGAGGACTGGAAAGATCATGATTGTACTTCCCCTACCCTCAGCCCTAACCCCGTTGAGTATTTTTTGTTATGAGACTGAGTGTTTGGGGCTGATGCTGTAGCATTCTTGTCTGGGGGCTTGATGGAAAAACAGAAAAGTGACCCTCACCTAACTCTCCAATGCCCTTCAGCAAGAATGCTGTAGGAAATATTGCTAAGCCCAAAGAATTTGCTTCAGCTCACCCTGTTAATGGAAGAGCAAAAGCTATGCTTGTGTCATTCTCAATCAGTCTACTTTCAGGACTGATTTTAGAACCCTCTTATATCAGGCCACATGGTCACTGGAGGTGGCCCCATCATGCAAACATGACTATCCACACAGGGACCATCTATTTTTATTTTTTTCTGATACTGGATTTAAAGTTACAGTTACATCTTTTAAAACAGCTGTCAGTATATCACACTGTATTCCACTTGCCTTCCAAAGGAATACGTGGCTCTCCCCACATAGCGGGTTAGGTTGAGACTGCTGATCCAAAGTGATCAGTAATTTTTATGGTAATTACAATCCTGCTTTCCCTTGTACCAGCTTACCTTGACTTCAGTAAGGCCTTTGAAAAGGTCCCCCATAATATTATTGCAAAAAAGCTAGTAAAATGTGGGCTAGACAAAGCTACTGTTAGGTGGATTTGTAATTGGTTGACGGGCTGAACCCAAAGAGTGCTCATCAGTGGCTCCCCTTCATCCTTGAAAAAAAATGACTATTGGGGTTCCACAAGGTTCTGTCCTGGGCCTGGTGCTATTCAATATTTTTATAAATGATTTGGATGATGGAATAGAGGGTGTGCTAATCAAATTTGCAAATGACTGCAAACTGGGAGGGGTTGCTAATACACCAGAGGACAGAGTCAGAATTCAAAATGACCTGAATAGCCTAGAGAGCTGGGCCAAAACCAACAATATGGAGTTCAATAGGGAGAAATGTAAGGTACTCCACCTGGATAGAAAAAATGAAATGCACAGGTGGGGGACACTTGGCATGACAACAGTACCTGTGAAAGGGATCTGGGAGTCTTAGTCGACCACAAGCTGAATATGAGTCAACAGTCTGATGTGGCAGCTAAGAATGTCAATGCGATTCTGGGCTGCATCAATAGGAGTATGGTGTCTAGATCAAGTGAAGGAATGCTACCACACTATTCTGGTTGGTCAGACCACACCTGAAATACTGTGTCCAGTTCTGGGCACCACAGTTAAAGAAGGATATTGTCAAACTGGAGCATGTCCAGAGGAGCGTGACCAAAATGTAAAACGTCTGGAATCCAAGCCCTATGAGGAGAGACTTAGGGAGCTGGATTTGTTTAATCTAGAGAAGAGAAGATTAAGGAGTGACATGATAGCCATTTTTAAATATTTGAAGGGATGTCATGTTGAAGAGGGAGCAAGCTTGTTTTCTGCTGTTCTAGAGACTAGGATGCAGAATAATGGATTCAAACTATGGGAAAAGAGATTCCACCCAGGCGCCATAATCCAGTCAGGGAAAAAGGGAGGCATACTATGTTTAGGGCACCGTTTCCAGCCCCTTCCCCTTTTCGGGGTGAGCATAGTGGATCCTAAAAAGGGCTGCTCAGTCATGGATACAGCTGCTCAGCTGCTCAACTGCCTCATTCCTTGAGTCAGAACGACTGAATCTGTATCCACCGCACATGTGTCGGTTCATGACTAGGGGCTTCACATTCCTGCCCCCGTAGCTATTTAGTGATCGCCATGGGGGGATGGTTTGGGGGGGGTTAGGTTGGGTTTTTGGAAGACGCCTGTGCGTGAATTTGTTTTATGTGTGTAGATCAGTGCACGCTGACCAACGCACAGTCTTCGCAGTAGGGCTCTGTTCTGATGGCATGAGTAGTCACGACGAACTGGTGGATCCTATCTGCTGCAGCCTTCATCCACCTTCAGAAACGTTGTAACACACTGCTTGTTATCACCCGACTGTTCTGCCGTTGAGGACTTCTTGGATCATTCTTTGTCTAGCTCCTTCCCTGTTATGTACTAAGCTTGGATCCTAGAACAATAGGCAAGTAGGATCCTAGAATACAAGAACTGATTGGCTTGCAGGAAAAGACCAATCAGGCTCCAGGAGGGAAGCAGAATCAGCCAGTCAGACGGGACTCATTGTGTAAATAATGTATATAAAAGCCTGAGGTTTGGGGGGAAATTCAGTCACTGTTTTACAAGCTGCAATAAAGAGCATGAAATCACTACAGGACTCTGAGCATACTTAATTTTCTTTGACCTTACCACCTTGGGTGACCCTGCTGGGAGTACGAGATTCCCAACGGCTTCGCTCACAAGGGTCATAGGAATGTGCAAGCCCACTCACCATGACAAGTGAGAGAACCGAGATAGATTGCACTGAGCCCTGGTCTCATTAGACAAAGCATTCCACCAAAAAGGCTCTGGCTCTGGTTGAGGACAGCTGGATATGTTTTGGGCCAGGGACCACCAGTAGGTTGCTGTTAGATGAGCGTCACACTCATGGGGGTTGTATTGGAAGATAATTCCCACAGATAAGAAAGGTCACAGACTGTTTAGAGCTTTAAAGATTAGCACAAAAACATTGAACCTGATTCGATACTCCAACTGGAGCCAATCCAGCTGATGAACAACCAACTGAATGTGGGCTCTCCACAAAGTCCAAGTAAGAACTCATGCATCTGCATTTTAGACCATTTGGAGTTTCTGGATATCAAGGGTAGCCTAAATATCTCTCTCTCTCTCTCTCTCTCTCTCTCTCTCTCTCGCATTTATACCCTGCCCTCCCCGGCTCGGGTGTAATGCAAGTTAAAGTAGTCTAGTCTGCAGGTGACTACTGCATGGATCACCATGGCTAGGTTGGAAAGGGACAGGTACAGTACCGATCGCCTAACCTGACATAGATTCAAAAATTCCAGTTTGGCTAAATTTGTGACCAATGCCTCCATAGAGACAAAAGCATCCAGGATCACACCGGGACTCCTGATGGCAGCTACAGGTGACTATTGCACCACATGAAGAGCTGGGAGCTGGCAAACCAAACTGAAATTATTCTGGCCCAGCCATTGGACGCCCATCTTTAATGGATAGAGATTCAGCCGACTCCGTTTCCTCCATCCCAGCACAACCACCTAAAAATTGGCCAATATATCCAGGGTAGCATTTGGCCAGGGTCATGAAGCAGTAGATCCATGATGTTTGTGGTCAGATCTGTAGTTATGTACAAGATATTTGAATAAAGGGTGAATTTGGGGTTCCCCAATGCAAAAAGTGTGATGATCCATGAGGATCCGTGCTTCAAAACCACGTTTTTGGGCCATGGAGTGTCCAGGAAGCCGTGGATCCGGGTTTTTTTTTTTTGGTGCAGGCTGTGCCCATGAACATGATGTCTGATTTGACAGTGAGTTTGGGTTGGCCCAATGCAAAAAGCTTGAGGATCCATGAGGTTCCGTGCTTCAAAACCACGTTTTTTGGCCATGGAGTGGCCAGGAAGCCGTGGATCCTATATTTTTGTGGTGCAGGCTGTGCCCCTGGCCATGATGTGTGATTTGATGGTGAGTGTCAGGGAACTGCCATCGGAGCCAAGGGTGGCGCTGAGGCTCCCAAATGATGACCCTGGAGAGGGAACCAGCAGAGGGAGAGAGGACGCTTCCGCTGGGGAAGGAGATAGAGGTGACACCAGGGAGAAAGGGGAGTCCGAGGGAGCTGCGGAGAGAAGGCTCCAGGACTCTGCCAGTGAAACCAGTGGGGAGAGCGCAGGACCTCCTCTGGGGACGCCCACTCTGCGCAGACAGCTTTCGCGCAGAGAAGGGAGACGATGATTGGGTGTGAAAGAACTCTTATGTTGGAAGAAATTCAGGAAACGCCCACTGACGGATTCTTCCAGTGATTGAGACAGTCCTGGTGTACTGACTGTCCAGCCTGGGGTGAAAGTTTTGTCCAAACTACACAGCTCGGTGCAGTTTGCGCTTTACGCACAAGCAACCCCATACCCTCTTAGAGTGAGTTTGGTCTGATCTAGTGCAAAAAGCTTGAGGACCCATGAGGATCCGTGCTTCAAAACCACGTTTTTGGGCCACGGTATGGCCAGGAAGCCGTGGATCCGTGATTTTTGTGGTGGATGCTGTGCCCCTGGCCATGATATGTGATTTGACAGTGAGTTTGGGTTGGCCCAACGCAAAAAGCGTGAGGATCCATGATGATCCATGCTTCGGAACCACGTTTTTGGGCCACGGTATGGCCAGGAAGCCGTGGATCCGTGATTTTTGTGGTGGATGCTGTGCCCCTGGCCATGATATGTGATTTGACAGTGAGTTTGGGTTGGCCCAATGCAAAAAGCATGAGGATCCATGAGGATCCGTGCTTCAAAACCACATTCTTGGGCCATGGAGTGGCCAGGAAGCCGTGGATCCGTGATTTTTGTGGTGGATGCTGTGCCCCTGGCCATGATATGTGATGTGATAGTGAGTTTGGGTTGGCCCAATGCAAAAAGCGTGAGGATCCATGAGGATCCATGCTTCGAAACCATGTTTTTGGGCCATGCCGTTGCCAGATAACCGTGGATCCGTGATTTATATGGTGGGTGCTGTGCCCCTGGACATGATGTGTGATTTGACAGTGAGTTTGGGTTGGCCCAATGAAAAAGCGTGAGGATCCATGAGGATCCGTGCTTCAAAACCACGTTTTTGGGCCATGGAGTGTCCAGGAAGCTGTGGATCCAAGTTTTTTGTGGTGGATGCTGTGCCCCTGGACATGATGTGTGATTTGACGGTGAGTTTGGGCTTGGCCCAATGCAAAAAGCGTGAGGATCCATGAGGATCCGTGCTTGAAAACCACGTTTTTGGGCCATGGAGTGGCCAGGAAGCCGTGGATCCAAGTTTTTTGTGGTGCAGGCTGTCCCCTTGGAATGATGTGTGATTTGACGGTGAGTTTGGGGTAGCCCAATGCAAAAAGCGTGAGGATCCATGAGGATCCATGCTTGTAAACCACATTTTTTGGCCATGACGTTGCCAGATAACCGTGGATCTCAGTTTTTTGTGGTGGATGCTGTGCCCCTGGACATGATGTGTGATTTGACAGTGAGTTTTGGTTGGCCCAATGCAAAAAGCGTGAGGATCCATGAGGATCCGTGCTTCAAAACCACATTTTTGGGCCATGGAGTGTCCAGGAAGCCGTGGATCCAAGTTTTTTGTGGTGTAAGCTGTGCCCCTGGCCATGATGTGTAATTTGACAGTGGGTTTGGGTTGGCGCAATGCAAAAAGCGTGAGGATCCATGAGGATCCGTGCTTGAAAACCACGTTTTTGGGCCATGGAGTGGCCAAGAAGCCATGGATCCGTGATTTTTGTGGTGCAGGCTGTCCCCTGGGAATGATGTGTGATTTGACGGTGAGTTTGGGTTGGCCCAATGAAAAAAGTGTGAGGATCCATGAGGATCCGTGCTTCAAAACCACGTTTTTGGGCCACGGTATGGCCAGGCAGGCCTGGATCCGAGTTTTTTGTGGTTGATGCTGTGCCCCTGGCTATGATATGTGATTTGACAGTGAGTTTGGGTTGGCCCAATGCAAAAAGCGTGAGGATCCATGAGGATCCGTGCTTGAAAACCACATTTTTGGGCCATGGAGTGTCCAGGAAGCCGTGGATCCGAGTTGTTTGTGGTGCAGGCTGTGCCTCCGGACATGATGTGTGATTTGACGGTGAGTTTGGGTTGGCCCAATGCAAAAAGCGTGAGGATCCATGGGGATCTGTGCTTGAAAACCACGTTTTTGGGCCATGGAGTGGCCAGGAAGCCGTGGATCCGAGCTTTTTGTGTTGCATGCTGTGCTCCTGGCCATGATGTTTGATCTGATGGTGACTTTCGGCTGATCTAGTGCAAAAATCATGGGGATCCATTAGGATCTGTGCTTCGGAACCACATTTTTGGGCCACACTATGGCCAGGCAGGAGTGGATCCGAGTTTTCTGTGGTGTAGGCTGTGCCCCTGGCTATGATGTGTGATTTGACAGTGACTTTGGGTTTGCCCAATGCAAAAAGTGTGAGGATCCATGAGGATCTGTTCTTGAAAACCACGTTTTTGGGCCACGGTATGGCCAGGAAGCCATGGATCCGTGATTTCTGTGGTGGATGCTGTGCCCCTGGACATGATGTGTTATTTGACAGTGAGTTTGGGCTGATCTAGTGCAAAAATCATTAGGATTCATGAGGATCCGTGTTTTTTAACGATGTTTTTGCACCATTGCGGGACCACGAAACAGTGGATGCATGATTTTTTTGGTTCCTCCTACAGCCTAAGATGTGGTCTACAGTAGCATGGTGTTTTTATTTTGTTTCAATATAAAAATCATATGAATTCATGAGGATCCGTGCCTCGGATCCATGTTTTTGTGGTGCTGCAGCGCGGCAAAGTGTTGGATCCATGTTTTTTCTAGTCCAGTTTGTAGGCGTGCCTTCTAGGTGTGATTTGACATTGCATTTGTTGGAATTATTTTTTAAAAAGTGGAGGATCCACGAGGATCCGTGTAGATCCGCCTTTTACGGAGACCCGCAACACACCTTTAGTTTCGCCTTCTAGTCCTTTCATTTTTAGGTGGTGGCAGAGAAAACCCAATAAGACACTTATTTTCTCTGGTGCATAAGGCTTGATAGCTAAGCATTACTGCAACCCAATTAGGGTGCTTCGCACCTATTGTACCAGCCTTTGTGGGGAATACTGTTCTAACGCGCTCACTGTGAGCTTATATCGGTCAGTATATACTAAATTCTCCGTGGCATGCATACGTCATTGCCCAGCATAGTCAATACTGAACTTGCTGGCTTTCCGGGTGCTTTAAAGTACCTCCCAGTGTAGACAATTTTGGTAAATAAATCCTGCCTCCAGTCAGGCTTCCCTGCGTGGCTCTGCTGGGGGCTGACCTGGCAGGAGAGCAGAGTAGCAGCGGTCCTGCGTCCTGTGAGATGAGGGATAAATCAAGTCCAGAGACAGTTTGGTTCTTATCTCTAGAAGCGTTTATTTACAAAGCAGTAAATTCATCAGAAACCTCCGACATTCTCTGTGCTCCAAAAGCACACACACAGCCTCCGAGCTGAGCTGCGTCTCAGGCAGAAGCGAAAGCAAGTCTGAACAGTGACACAGACTGTGACGCACTTCTCTGCGTTAAGCTCCTCCCAGATACAGGACACCACGGAGTTTTAACCCTGTCAGTTCCAAACTCCACACCCCCTCTTGTCCTGCATCTGGGGACAATAGCCAACAATGCTTTCCCCATACACAGACCCTCACAGAACTCCTCGTGCTTCTGGAAGGTCAATGGTTTTGTGAAACCATCAGCGAGGTTCTTGGTTGAGGGACAGTATTTCAGAGCAACTAGCCCCTCATGAACGCTCTGACATACATTCCGAAAACGTATGTCCAAATGTTTGGTCCTCGCCTTGAATTGCCCTGTCTCAGCCAATTTGAGGCATGGTTGATTGTCTTCATGCACCACAATGGGCAGACAATTCTCTCCACAGATTTCCTCGACCAAACACACATAGAACTCCAGCTTTCTGCAAACCTCTGATAGCGCACTGAACTCAGCTTCAGTAGATGAAAGCGCTATGAGACTTTGCTTCCGGGACCTCCACCCAACTACTGAGTCCCCAAACTTCACTACTAGGCCTGACACTGACTTATTTAACTGTTGGGATATTTAACTGTTGGGATTTTAGCCCCCACCAATTGCCACGCTGGCAGGAAACAGCAGATGCTGTTTACATCATGTGGTTTGGCACAGCGTGAGAAAGGATGTGAGATTCTGTTCTCAGCGTGACTCTCACTGTGTGCTGAGAGGAGGAGTCCCTTTAAGTCTTCTCTTTGACTCTCAGGAGATAGCTGGGTGTGTGGCAAAACCCAGGGCTTGACTGCTCAGACATGCAGTCCTTTGTGTTTGTTGTTTTGCAGGAAATAAATGTAGTAATGAAACTACAAGACTGCCTTTTCCCTCTGATGTTTGCAAGGGAAATTAGTATACTTCCTCATGAGAGAGAGGCTACTTATTTGACCGGTCACCTGGACTGAAGGAGGATTCCTGAACGGCAGCCAGGGAGTGACCATCGGAATGTTTCGCCTTTCGAGTGCACCGGGCGACCCCCCTTTTCTTCGCGCACATTATTCTTACATTGATACTATTATACATTGAAGGTATTATGCTAATTCTGCTAGTGTCTTAACATTTTTGCAGTTCTCCTTTAGATATTCAATGAATTTACTCCAGTTATTCTTGTATCTTTGGTCTTCCTGGTCTCGGATCCTCCCTGACATTTTGGCAAGCTCTGCAAATTCTGTCATCTTCACCTGCCACTCATGGGTGGTTGGTATATCTTGTGTTTTCCATCTTTGGGCCAGGAGGGTTCTTGCGGCAGCCGTAGCGTACATAAACAAATTCTGGTCTCTCCTTTTGATTTCCATTCCTATTAGACCTAATAGGCACGCTTCCGGTCTTTTGGGAAAGGTATACCTGAATATTTTTTTAAGTTCATTATAAATTGATTCCCATTTTTTTTTAACCTTATCACAGGTCCACTACATATGAAAGTAATCACCATCTACTTTCTTACATTTCCAACACTTTCTTTCTCTCTTTCTATACCTTTTAGCCAATTTTATTGGCGTTAAATGCCATTTATACAACACTTTTAATACGTTTTCCTTCAAAGCCATACATCCTGTGAATCTTAAGCCCTCCTTCCATAATTTTTTTCCACGCTTCCAATGCAATGTTATGCCCAATATCAATCGCCCATTTTATCATTGATTCCTTTACTTCTTCATCTTTTGTGTACCATTCAAACAGTAGGTCATACATTCGAGATAATGTTTTACCTTTGTACTCTATTAACTCAATTTGGAATTTTGATCTTTTTGTCCTCAAACCCGTTTCTCCTTTTATCTTTGCTCAATAAGTTATTAATCTGATGATATTGTAACCACCCTGTTAATATCTTTCGAATTTGTTCATATGGTTTGAGCTTTACCCCCTGATCTGTTTTCCTGGTAATATCCTCATATGTTACTCTTTTCCCTTCCATATTTACTTTTTCCGTTGTCAGCACCTCAATTGGTGATATCCACCATGGTGTCTTTCTTTCCAAAAGGTTTTTATTTCGGTCCCACACTTCAAATAATGATTTTCTGATGACATGATTTAAGAAGCCTTTATGAACTTTTACTTTATTATACCATAGATATGAATGCCAACCATATCTATTGTTGTGGCCCTCAAGATCTAAGAGGTTGGTGTTTTCCAATGTCAATCATTCTTTTAGCCATACCAAACAGGAGGCTTTGTAATATAAGATCAGGTCCAGTAGGTCGAAGCCTCCTCCCTCTTTCTTATCTACTAATATCTTCATTTTTATCCTTGGCTTCTTCCCCTGCCAGACAAATTTCGATTGCGTGGCAAGTCCCCTCCCCCCCATGTGAAATAAAGACACGGACACTTTAATTAAGGTTAATGGGCGTAAAAGGCCACAACTTTACTGATTAAAGAATTGAAGGTATTGGCCTTAGGCATTGGCTCCTATTGACTACCCGGCATGGTGACCGGGAAGGGTTGCACACAAGCCGTGGGGGTCCTGTTGAAGTACGCCAACTAGGATCCCACGGGTGTCACCGCTCGGGGGCGTGCCGGAGGCCCTACCTTCCAGGTTGCGGATAAGGCCACGCCCCCCGGAGTCCTCTAACGGACTACCCCTTCCATTGGGGGAAGGTGATGGCAGTTCCTTCCCCCCCGTCCATTTGCATAACAATTAACCCCTGCCAATGCCTAACCGCCACTCGAGCAGAGCTCGCCGCCAATACCTTCAACCCTGTAACCAATTCCTAATCCCTGCTACAATGTCCCCCAACCACATATCATTACCAGCATCTGACAGATGCACACCATCCCATTTGTAGAGGGCCTCGTTGCTGTGCTGGATGCCTGGGTGATCTATGATGCACCCCCCCAGAGCCGCCACTCTACGTTCCACTGCCCGCTCCAAGACCTTTCTTGCCTTATTGATCCCCACCGGGCTCACACAATCTCTCCATGTCCTCCTTTCAAGCAACGAGGACCACAAGATAGTAATGTTAGGGTAAACCGCCAACAAATCCGCGAAGTCGTCAAAAATATTCCATCTTAGATCAATAGCTTTGCGGTACGCCAGGTCATTTCCCCCCAATTGTACAACCAGGGCGTCGGGTGGCCTCTGAGCGGCAGCTCTCGTCATCACTACTGGCTTGAATTCGCTCCAACGCATCCCTCTACGCGCTATCCAGGCCAGTTCCACATTTCCAGGCAGGTTCAGATTTTGCCGCAACCCAGAGCTCTTGGCACGCATCCTAGCCCAATGCACTATGCTGTGGCCCACCAACCAAATGCGCACTTTCTTGCATTCTGTAAGGCAAATAGATAAAGAAACCAAGGTCAGGCATACCCATGCTAGTCAAAGATTCTTCCTGACGTAAACTCTGTACGCATTAGATTTCCACCTCCCCAAATCTTTTATCCTTTCCGTGGAGAGCCCCATGTGCACCGCGGTGGTGGCCGCCCCAATCCGAAAGGAGTGGGCCGCGAATTCGGCCGCGGGCAGTCCGCAAGCTGTTAATGCCATGCGCATCACGCGCGTGAATTGGTGTCTGGCTAGAAGGGATCCATCCGCATGTATAAGTAGGGGGCCAGGGCCATTGGGTCTTAAATAGAGGAAACGCCTCGTGTCCCTAACCGGACAGGGCCCCTTGCCCTGCGCTGCTGGTAATCGGAGGAGAGCCCCCTTTCCTTGTTGATCTGTCTTGGAGCTGCGCACCTGAACGAAGAGGTCAGACTCAGAGAGGGTCAGATCGCTTAACATAATGCCCCTTTGGGAATGGGCGACTCCCCCCTCGCAAACTACCTCACCCACTCGTAAGGCACCAAAGGCGGCGATGGAGTAAGCGGCCGAGAATAGGCGAGCTTCATATTTTGACCAGCATATAGCTCGCAAAGTTTTGTGAAACTGGGTCAGGATATCATAAGTTATGGGCCTCCTCTTATCTGATCCGGGAGGTTGCTGCCGGCGCCAACCTTCCAAAGACTTACGCACGATAAATGCCGCGCAAGGGTCGGTGGCGAAAAAGGCTTTACAAAAATATGATATGCCCGCGGATTGGATATTGAGCGTCTTTGGTGCCCTGCCAAGCTGTTTCAGGTGAGCTAAGTAACGGAGCACCTCCTTAGTAGTAGGAATGGAATTTCGACTTGAGCTGGCTATCGCACTGCGAAACTTTAAAAAATCGGCCCAAGCCTTTTTGTAAGATCTCATTGTGGAAGGGGCCCCTGCTCCGAATACTCCCTTGATCACTTCCTGCTCCCAAGACTCCAGAGATGCTCCGGGAAAGGCATTGATGATGGCTCCGCGTCCGGCGCTAATGAGCGGAAGCGCTCCATCTGAAAACGAGACAGAGCGTCAGCGATGTCATTATTAACGCCAGGTACGAATTTGGCCGAGAAATATATATTTCGTTCCAGGCACAGAAGGACGAAGGATCGTAAAAGGTTTCCTACCCTGGTGGAGCGCGCGGACTGTCTAACAAGAACCGATACTACCGACTGGTTGTCTGTATTGAAACAAACCCTGTGGTTGCGAAACTGGTCAGCCCAAAGGTGTACCGCCACTACAATAGGGAAAAACTCCAGGAATGTGAGGTCCCGGGTGATGGGACGGCCCTGCCAGTCGGGAGGCCACTTTTGTGCACACCACTGGCCCCTGAAATATACCCCGAAGCCCAATGACCCTGCGGCATCTGACTGGACCTGGAAGTCCGCCTCGAGTGCCATGGAATCTTGCCATAAGGATATACCGTTATAACTGTTGAGGAATCGCAGCCATACACCCAGATCCGCTTTAACTTCTTTGGAAAGACGTACCCTATTTATTTTTATTTTGGTAGCAAATAGTACCCAATTTGGCCAAGCGGCCACAGAAGGGGCGGCCTGGTGCCACCACCCTACAAGCGAAGTTTAAGTGACCCAGAAGGGATTGAATTTGCCTCAGGGTAATCTTCCTTAGTGGCAGTAGTTGTTCAATCAGCGCCTTAAGGGCAGCCAGTTTTTCGTTGGGCAGCCTAGATGTTTGGGCCTCCGTGTCTAACTCGATGCCTAGGTAGACCAAAGTAGTTGCTGGCCCCTCCGTTTTTTCCGCGGCCAGGGGCACCCCCAGTTCCCCTGCCAGTGTTGTGAAAGCCCCCCAAAGGGCAGTGCACCGTTGGGTACTATTTGCTACCAAAATAAAATCATCCAGGTAGTGAGACACGCCCGACGACCCTGTCCTGTGGCGCAAGGCCCAATCGAGGAATGTACTGAACGTCTCAAAGGCTGAGCAGGCGACGGAGCAGCCCATCGGCATTGCTTTGTCAATGAAATACGTCCCCTCAAATCTAAATCCTAACCAACGGAAGTCATCAGGATGAACAGGGAGAAGGCGGAACGCCGACTCAATGTCGCACTTGGCAAGAAGGGCCCCTCGCCCAAACTTGCGGATCATTTTTACCGCCTTGTCAAAGGAGGCGTATTTCACTGTACAAAGTTCATGAGGGATCGCGTCATTAACCGAGCGCCCCCTAGGGTCATACGGAATTTCCCCGGGGTCTTCTTTGGTACAATGCCCAAAGGGGATAGGTGAAGTCCTGCCACGGGAGGATTGGCAAATGGGCCTGCAACCCTCCCTGCCTTAATTTCTTTTTCTATCTTTTTTTTTGACTATATCAGGCCTCTCTCTAACAGATTTTTGATTTGCGGATCTCCGGTGCTCGGTGAGGAAGCAACGGGGATTCTGAGCCCCATAGAAAACCCCTCCCAGAGGTATTGCGCTGCTTTTCTGTCGGGATATTGATCAAGCATAGTTTTTAGGGGCTGAAGGCGAATAGGGGAGAAAGCCAGGCCAAGGTTGTAATTACTGGCGGCTACCGGGTCCCTGGTGGGAGGATCCGGGGGCACCTCTGGCATTGTTGTGGAAGTACCCCCTGCCCCCCGAAAGGGCTGCTGTTTATTCTTAAAGCACGAGGCGGCGGGGTGGTTTCCCCAGCACCGCTCGCATTCATGGGTATACTTACAAAAGGGGCGAGAACACACACCCCGATTGAACTCCCAGCACTGGCGCCGCCGTTTTGCATCGGTCTTACCCGCTTTGGCTGGGTCCTGACTTTTCTTTTCTATGTAGGGATTGACGTCCTCGCCCCAGTAATTAGGGTCGGTTAGGTCCCAACGGGTGGACGGCAGGAGAGAGGCATTCCTACGAAAATTCTCATCATACGTTAAAGCAGCGTTCGCTCCCGCAAGTGAGTGCGCCCGTCTCACATGAGCCAGGTAGGCCACTAAATCCATAGATCGCCGTGGATAAGCGGCACACACGACACCCATGAAGACCTGGTACCCATCTAACCAATTCTCGAAGGTGCGTTCCGCCCTGAGCGTTCTATACCTCCGTTTCCCAAAGGTGCGCCTCTTTTCGCCTTTTCCCGTTAACTTGGCAGGGGGGAGAAGGGTAAAGATATCGACTGTGCTGGTCCCGGGGGGAAGGTACTGTTACCGTAGTCAGAGTTCACAAGATGTGAGGCGAGGTCCGAAACAGGGAGCCGGGCGGGGACAGGAACTCTCAAAGGACAGAAGCAGGAGGCCGGGCAGGGAACAGGAACACTGGAAGGTCCGAAGCTGGGAGCCGGGCGGGAACAGGAACGCTGGAATGTCAGAAGCAGGAAGCCGGGCGAGGAACAGGAACACTGGAGAAACAGGACCGGATGCTGGCCGAAACAGCTCTTCAATGACGACGTTGCTCCCGCAACCTGGGACCGGGCTGACTGACCTTTATCTTCTCTAAGGCCAGGGGCGGTCCCGGCCCCCAGGAGCCCCGCCTCTCCTGGCCTTAAGGCGAGCACTCCTCCTGGGAGAAACCAGTTCCCTTCGCCTCTCTGCCCTAAGCCTCTGCAGTTCAGGAGAGGCTGAAGGGTTACTGGGCCCCGGGGGAGGCTCACCTGTAGGCACTGAGTCCTCAAGCACCTCTGGGGCCAGAGTGGTTTCACCTGGTGCCTGCTCCTGAGGATCTGACACAGGTGCAGGCTCCTCAGAATCTAGGCCTTGCCCCAGTTCAGCCGGCCCTGGAGGCGGGGACTCCTGTGCAGGCTGGGATTCCTCTGGTTCAGCCTCTGAATCGGAATCCCAGGCCATCACATCGACATAGTCCCCATTGAGGATCTTATTCCTCTTCTTTTGGGACAAATGGTTCCCCAGTATGAAATCAGTGGCTTGGTTGGTGGATACTTTTACATCCTCGACCAACGCCCCATCTCTCCATTCCAGCACACCATTGAAAGTTTTGCGGTGGGAGTTGGCCCTCCTCTCATGGGCCCAAAGCGGAATCCCATGATTATTCTCACCAATCCCCCAGTACCCATCCATGTGGTCCTCAGAATCCGACTCAGAAGAAGACGTACCTGAGTCATCCTCGGCCTCTGACTGCTTGCTCCGTTTCTTCTTAGCCGACGTATGCTTCCTCTTGGCTTTCCTCTTACCCCCTTGAGTCTCGCTGATTGGTGCGCTCGCGCTGGCCGCCGGCTGAGCGCTTGGGGGTTTCAGCTGCTCCCCTTCCGAGCCGGAACACGCACTGTCCTCTGTTGAGCTGTGCTGGGGCTGCTGATCCTGAAAGACACTAGGGATGTCTCCGGACTGTGAGAGGGTGTTGCCGCTGGTTCCCTTGGTGGCTGCCTTCCCCTTACCGGGACCCTTAGCTGGCGCCTTCCCTTTTCCTGTGCTGTGGCTTGACTTCCTAGCAATAGCTGTCTGGGCACGAGTATTAGGGCGGCTTGCTACTGTGGACCCGGGATGAGCGTTGCCGGCCGCGGTTGTGGCGGAGCTCTGCTGCCCTTGGTTATTAAGAGGAGTATCAGGTATCACATCCTGTGATGGTTCCGGTGCTGGAAGCGCTAGCGCTCCCCTAGGCCTGCATTGTCTGTAGAACGTTTCGAAGGCCATAAAAAATTGAGCAAAAGCCTGAGGGTCACAGGGCATGGTCGGTAATTGTGGACCTCCAGAACTATTGGCAGCAGGCTGGGTGCCAGAGGTGGAAGGCTGCTGGTCACCACTGGAAGCCATTCCTAATTCCAAAGCGAAATGCCCGCTGTCAGTCAGACAGCTAGTTCAGTATGGGCTACACTGACAATGAATGTAAATTTTTTTAAATTATTATTTATTTTATTTATTTATTTATTATATATATATATATATATATATATATATATATATATATATATTTGTTAATCCATTATTTGTACCAAATTTCAGTTATATATATATATGTGTGTGTGTGTGTGTGTGTGTGTGTGTATATATATATATATAGTTAAGAAGGAAGCTAGTGATTATTCCCTATCTATTTATTTATTTTTTATTTTTAAATTTTATTTGTCTATTTAATCTTTTATTATTATTATTATACTTTTATTGAACTGTCCTAATTAAAAGCAACCGATGGATTAATCAGGCAGATGGTGTCTAAAACAGTAAAGCAAATGAATTGTTATCGCCAGTGAGCAGCCAAGTAAACAATGCTGCCAGAAACCCCTTGCACTCCTTAGTTAAATTACCCAATGAGATATACAATCAACCAATTAAGCCTTAATTGTCCACTAACAAAATAGTTTCCACTGTACCAGGCACTGAGCCCCAGCAGAAGAAAAGCAACGCGAAAGATTTCAAGCAGTCAGCACTTTAGCCCCAGCACAATAATAACCATGAAAAAATAAAAGTAATTAAGTCACACAGCCTTCTGTCTTACTGCCACAATTAATGCACACCAAACCTGCTAAACTATACCATGAACAGGAATAAATGCTCTAGCATTTAGCAGTGTATAACCACAAAAAAAGGCAGTGTATTATTTTTTTTCTTGCGAGGCTATCTCTGTTTGAGAATGTGAGGCTTGCAGTTTAAATGTATTCCTGCCAGCACGTGCCTCACCCAAGATGGCCACACAGGCCACTACACGTGGACCCTACCAAGATGGCGACCGCTATCAGCCCTTACTCTGCCCTCAACCAAAATGGCCGCTCGCGCTACTCCTTATCTGCCCTTATCAAAGCCCTAAAAGGAAATGGGAGCCGCAGCTTCAAAACGCACGCCTGGGGGTGGTGGGCGGCTGCTGTATCCACCCGCTCTTAAGTAGCTCTTAATTAAAAGCCGATCAAATGTTTTATTTGGCTCTTAATTAGACTCCTGCCAGTCGCCCGACCTCAAGCAAAATGGCTGACTGTGCTACACCACGTGAACGCTCCTAAAATGGTGCCGGCCGAACGCCCTTACAGCAGCCCACGCTTAAGATGGCTGCTTGCGCCTCACCCGTGCTCCCGAGCACTAGGTAAATACGCCTGCCGAGATAGCGTCAGAGCAAAGCCCTTAAAGGAACCCACAAGCTAAATGGACGCAAAAACTTCGTCCCGCACACCCGTCCCGGCGGAGAAATCCTGTACCCTGGCAGTGAGACGCAGCAGATAGGAAATAAAGAAGAAGAAAAAAAAGGGGAGGGTAAAAGCTCCTCACAGACCGAGTGAACAAGGGAGGCAATCAAGGAGGCAAAAGAACACGGAGTCTCAAGCAGCCAACCCCCCAGCACCCGGATACTTTACCACCCTGAATGCTCCGATCTTAAAGCGCCAAGCTGCAGACCGTCCTCCAACGCCAAATTCCCGCACATCCACAACAGGTAAAAACTCTCAGTTGGTGAAGGAGGGGCAAAGAGGGAGATCCCGGGGCGTGCCTGGCCTTAAGTATGAATTGGCCACACCTCCTCGGCCCGCAGATTGGCGGGCCGATTTGAAGGCCCGCCCCGGGAATTCCCTGGGTCTCGCGGGGACAAGGGGCCAGCCCCCGCGAGGGTGGGAGGGGGTTCTGCCCGCAACCCCCTCTCCTCCTGATCTCGGAAATGGCTTAAATTTTTTTGCCAGTCCCTGAGTTGTCTTTTTATTTATTTATTTATTTTTTTAAAAATAATTTTTATTCATTTTCCAAACACATAATAAAAGACAAACAAAACACAAAACAAGAACATACAAAACATTTAAACATGTATAATTTCATAATCTTATTTTCGTGCACCTTCTTTCCCCTGACTTCCCCATACCTCCCTTTCGCTGCATCCTTATTTTACAATTCTTTAGCAACTCCTCTGGTCAATTATCTATTTAATTCCCTTTCATTAAATTTTCTTTAATTTGTTAGTTACAGCTGTAATTCTCTGATTCTTACCCCTTGACATCTTAACACTCCTCAACTTTACAACAATTTTTAAGATATATTTTAAATTTCTTCCAATCCTCTTCCACTGTCTCTTTCCCCTGGTCACGGATTCTGCCGGTCATCTCTGCCAGTCCCATGAAGTCAATCACCTTTGTCTGCCATTCTTCCAGAGTAGGTAGTTCTTGCATCTTCCAATACTTTGCCAGAAGAATTCTTGCTGCTGTGGTGGCGTACATAAAAAAGGTCCTATCCTTCTTTGACACCAATTGGCCAACCATGCCCAGGAGAAAAGCCTCAGGTTTCTTAGGAAAAGTCCACTTAAGGACTTTCTTAATTTCATTATAGATCATTTCCCAAAAGGCTTTAATCTTCGGGCAGGTCCACCAAAGGTGGTAAAAGGTACCTTCAGTCTCATTACATTTCCAACATTTGTTATTGGGCAAATGATAAATTTTTGCAAGCTTGACTGGGGTCATGTACCACCTGTATATCATTTTCATTATGTTTTCTTTTAAGGCATTACATGCCGTAAATTTAACACCAGTGGTCCATAACTGTTCCCAGTCCGCAAACATAATGTCATGACCGATATCTTGTGCCCATTTAATCATAGCTGATTTCACCGTTTCATCCTGTGTATTCCATTTCAACAGCAAGTTATACATTCTTGACAAATTCTTAGTATTGGGTTCTAACAATTCTGTTTCTAGTTTTGACCTCTCCTTCTGAAATCCTATTTTCCTGTCCTGTTTAAATGTCTCATTTATCTGATGGTAATGCAACCAATCTCGGACTTTGGACTTTAATTTCTCATAACTCTGAAGTTTAACCTTTTCACCATCTTGTTCTAAAATTTCACAATATTTTGGCCATTTAGAGTCCATGTTAAGTTTTTTCACCTCCTTAGCTTCCATTGGTGACAACCACCTGGGAGTTTTACTTTCCAACAAATCTCCCCTAACAACACTCTCTTCAATCTTTTTGCCAAAATGTCTGCAAAAATTTTATAATCCACATTAAGTAGAGATATAGGGCGGTAGTTTCTGACCTGGTTCTTTTCAGTCTCTGTTTTCGGTATAAGTGAGATAAAAGCCTCTTTCCACGATTCAGGTGCCCTTTTCCCCTCCAAAATTTCATTACAGACTTCCTTCAGTGGTTGTATTAGCCATTCCTTCAGCGCTTTGTAATATCTAGCAGTCAAACCATCTGGTCCTGGTGATTTTCCCAGTTGCATGTTCTGAATGGCACCGTCTATTTCTTGTTCTGTTATTTTCTCATTCAAAATCATTTTACTTTGTTCTGAAATTTTTGTTAGTCCATATTTTTTAATAAATTCTTCTATTTCTTGTTCGTTAACTGGCCCTTGTGCATATAATTTCCTAAAAAAACTTTGAAAACAATTACTTATCTCATTAGGTTTGTGGATAATCTTTCCATCCATTTCTAAACTTGTCACAGTGTTCAATTTCTGCCTCTTTTTCAGTTGCCATGACAGAAGTTTCCCACATTTATCTGCTGATTCAAATGTCTTTTGTCTCATTTGCTTTATTTTCCATTCTATCTCTTGATTCATCAGTTCCATATATTGCATCTGGTAGTACTTTATTTCTCTCAGAATCTCATGAGACTTTGGTTTAGACCTCAATTTCTTTTCCCCTTCTCTCATTTTTTCCAAGATTTTTTCTTCAGTCCCTGAGTTGTCTTGTCCCTTTAATCACCGGTATTACTTGGAATAAAAATAACAATCTGGGTAAAATATTCATTTTTATTACAGAAATTCTGCCTAGGAATGACAATTTTAATCTGCTCCATATCTCTAAGTCCTTCTTAATTTCTTTCCAAACAATCTCATAGTTATCTTTATACAAGTTTATATTTTTCGTTGTCAACCAAATTCCCAGATATTTTACTTTTTTAGCTATCATAATTCCTGAGTCTACTTGTAATTCTTCCGCCTCATCTTTCTTCATATTTTTTACTAAGATTTTTGTCTTATTTTTGTTAAGTCTAAACCCTGATACCTTCCCAAACTCTTCCATCTTTTTTATCGCCTCTTTCACACTTTGTTTTTGTTCTTCCAAAGTTAGGGCTAAGTAATCTGTGAAGGCTCTTATTTTAAATTCTTTTTGTCCCACCTTAATACCTCTAACCTCTGATGACTCTCTTAGGTTCTTATTTAGGACCTCCAGAACTGTAATAAATAACAAAGGGGACAAGGAACACCCCTGCCTGGTGCCCTTAGTAATCTCAAAGTTGTCTGACATATTACTGATTATTAGTTTTGCTTTTTGGTCTGAATATATCATGTCAATACCTCCCAGAAACTTTTCACCAATTCCTAATACTTTTAAATTTTCTTTCATGAAATGCCAAGATACGTTGTCAAACACTTTTTTCGCATCTACAAACATTAGTGCTGCCTGTTTCTCATTTCTGACCTCCAAATACTCAATTATATTTACCACATTTCTTACATTGTCCCTCAGTTGCCTCCCCGGCAGAAAGCCTGCTTGGTCTTTATGAATTACCTTGCTTAACACCATTTTTAGTCTATCTGCCAGTATATTCGCAAATAACTTCTAATCGTTATTCAATAATGAAATTGGTCTGAAGCTTTTTACATCTAATATATCAGCGTCTTTCTTTGGGATCAATGTAATATAGGCTTCTTTCCAGGTGTTTGGCATCCTTCCTTTCTCTTAAAACTTTATTCATTACTTCACTTAATACTGGTGTTAAATGTCCCACTAATGTTTTGTAATATTTCGCTGAAATACCATCTGGTCCTGGGGCCTTCCCTATTTTCATTCTTTTTATTGCCTTCGTGATTTCTTGTTCTGTTATTTTCTGGTTAAGCATTCTTTTTTCTTCTTCTGAGATTTGGTGTAGTTGGTGATCTTGGATGTAATTTACTATTCTCTTGTTGTCCTTTTTTTCTTTCCTATAAAGATCTCTGTAAAATCTCTGAAATACTTTCCTAATTTCTTTCGGATCTTGTATCACTTTGTCTCCATCTTTTATTTTACAAATTGTATTCTGTTTTTGTCTTGCCTTTATTTGCCATGCCAGGAATCTCCCAACTTTATTGGCCCACTTGAAATTATTTTGTTTCATGGCTTTTATTTTCCATTCCACATCCTGGCCCACCACCATGGAGAACTGAGTCTGCAACATTTTAATGTTTTGCTTTATTGTTTCAACTTTAGGTTTTATTGTTAGCAGTCTCTCCTTCGCCATGAGCTGGGCCAGGATTTCTTCTTTCTTCTTCTCCCTTCGTCTTTTCTGGAAACTATATTTTTGAATCAGGAAGCCCCTCATCACTGCTTTGCTCGCATCCCAGACTGTTTCAATGGGTGTTTCTTTGTTTAAATTCCATTTAAAGTAATCTGTTATTGTCTCTTTTGCTCTTTCCACTATCTTCTGGTCATTAAATAAACTCTCGTTCATTCTCCATCTATATGTTGAAGGGTCTTTTCCTTTTAATTCCATATATAACGGGTTATGATCTGATAAGGTTTTTGGGAGGCTCTTGATTCTAGAAACTCTTGGTACTAAATTCTTAGAAGTCCAGATATAATCTATTCTGCCGAAACTTTGATTTGGTTCTAAATGAAATGTAAATTGTTTTATTGTTGGGTTCCTAAGTCTCCAAATGTCAATTAACCCCAATGTATTGACCATATCGAAAAGTGCTTTCAGCAGTTTACCTTCATATGTGTCCCATCTCTTTGCTGATCTATCTAAATCAGGTACCACCACTTCATTAAAATCTCCTAATAATATCAATTTCTGGTCCACGTAGTCTAACATTATTTCATTCAGTTTTGTATAAAACTCAGCTTTCTTATCGTTTGGTGCATAGATCCCCACAATCAACTTTTCTTTTACATCTATTACCACACCTCTTTTTTTATTTGAATCTGATGCAATAAACTCCTTCCCCATTTTTTTATTACTTAGGATTCTTTTATGTTTCTTTGCTACATGTGTCTCTTAAAGGTAAAGGTAAAGGTACCCCTGCCCATACGAGCCAGTCGTGTCCGACTCTAGGGTTGCGTGCTCACCTCGCTCTAGAGGCCGTGAGCCGATGCCATCCGAAGACACCTCCGGGTCACGT
Organism: Podarcis melisellensis; assembly: GCF_964234715.1. NCBI lineage: Eukaryota > Metazoa > Chordata > Lepidosauria > Squamata > Lacertidae > Podarcis > Podarcis melisellensis. The sequence continues at coordinate 12,724,645 of NC_138535.1, forward strand.
GGCCAGCGTGACGAAGCTGCTAGGTGGGCAGGAGCTGGGATCGAACGACGGGAGCTCACCCCACCGCGGGGATTCAAACCGCCGACCATACGATCGGCAAGTCCTAGGCACTGAGGTTTTACCCACAGCACCACCCGTGTCCCTCATGTGTCTCTTGCAGGCATATAATATCTAAGTTTCGTTTGATCAAAACATGATTAATTTTGTCTCTTTTATTTTTATTATTCAACCCATTTACATTCCAGGAAAATACTTTCAAAGTCATCATTTCTTTTATCTAAAAGTTCTCGCCCGTTTACACTAAATTTACTGGTTTTTATTATTATCTTCTTCTTCTGATTTTTCTCTCTCTTCTTCCTCTTCCTCCTCTTCCTCTTGTTGCTCTTCCTCTTTCTCCTTCTCCTTTTCTTCCTCCTTCTGATCCCGTTTTGGTCTTGCTTTCTCTATCTTTCCCAGCTCTTTGTCATATCTTCTGGAAAAATTTTCTAGCTCTTGAGGACTACTTAGTTTAAATCTTTTGTCTTTAAAATGAAAGGAAATTCCCTCTGGAAATTCCCATCTATGTTGGATTCCATTCTTTTTCAGTAGACTCACCACTTGTTTATAAATGTCTCTTCTTCGCAAAAATCTGGCTGGGACATCCTTAAATATGATGATTGTCTTTCCATCTATGCATAATTTTTTGTTGTAATTCAATCTCAATATTTCATTTCTTATGTCCATTGAGTTAAACATAACCAGAACGTCCCCTGGAAGTTTTTTGGCCCTTACTTTCACTGATCTTACCTTTATTCTAAAAACATTCTTCATCATTGATCCAATTTCTTCTCCTCTTAAGTCCATCCACCCTGCCAACTCTCTTATTATTTTAGCTCCTATATTCTCATTTGTCTCTTCAGGAATCCCCCTAAATTTCAAATTTAATTGTTTTTGTCTCATCTCCAAAAGAGCTAAATTATCCAACATCTCTTCCTGTACTCTATTCATTTCTGTGACTTCTCCTCTAATTGGTTCTGCCTCTCTTTTTACTTCCTTTAAGTCTTTCTGTGTATGTTTTGCTGAATCCTCTGCGGCTTTGTTTCTTATTTCCAAATCTTTTACTTCCCCTGTCAACTCTCCCACCACCACTTCCAATTTCTTATCTAAGGCTTCCTGGACTTCCAATAGTTTTCTCTCTATATATTGCTCATTTTATTTAAATTATTTCCCCCAGCAGATTTTCATACTCTCTACTTTCTTTTCCATTTTCTTGCCTAGATGGATGTCTTTCTGCTGGAGTCCCTATTCTCTTTTCCCAGACATTTTAAATATATATATCAAATATATATCAAAAATATATATTATCAAAGATCAGTACAATGTTTCAGAAGTCCTCCAGGGGTCGCAATTTCCAGCCTTCTATATTTCTGGACGCGGGTGGTGCTGTGGGTAAAACCTCAGCGCCTAGGGCTTGCCGATCACATGGTCAGCGGTTCGAATCCCCGCGGCGGGGTGAGCTCCCGTCTTTCGGTCCCAGCTCCTGCCCACCTAGCAGTTCGAAAGCACCCTTAAGTGCAAGTAGATAAATAGGTACCGCTTTATAGCGGGAAGGTAAACAGTGTTTCTGTGTGCTGCGCTGGTGCCGGCTCGCCAGAGCAGCTTCGTCACGCTGGCCACGTGACCCGGAAGTGTCTCCGGACAGCGCTGGCCCCTAGCCTCTTAAGTGAGATGGGCGCACAACCCTAGAGTCGGACACGACTGGCCCGTATGGGCAGGGGTACCTTTACCTTTACCTTTATATTTTTGAAGTGCATTTTTTTTAGCTCCCCACACGGTGGCAGCACCTAGTCAACTGGTTACCTCATCACTCCCAGCACTTTGAGCACTTTCGTCTCCCCTCTCCCCGCAGCCTCCGCCACACAGAAAGCAACGAAACAAGAAAGCAAGCCCAAAAAACCCCAAATAATTGTCCCAAAAGGCAGAAGTTAAGAGAGTATTTGTAATCCCACATGTGTTTCTTCTTCTTTCTTCCGCCGCTTGTCTGCTCAATCCACAAATTATTTTGAACAGCCCGCGGGTTGCATGAAATCCCCAGGCTCCTGAAGTATAGTTTCCGGCTTCTTCTTCCTCCCAATAGCGGGGGGGGGGGTTAATTCCCCGTTGTCCTTTTCTGCTCCTTTAATGTTCCTTTAAAGCTGTTCTTAGCCTCCCCAAAAAACTGTTAAAGATCAATATAAAGCCACCTCACCATGATATTTATATCTACAGGGTTCACTTTAAGTCCACAGTCCAAATCCTGTGGCTATAATCCTCTTCACTTAAAATGGAGGAGTGAGATGAATCGCTTTGTAATAAGCCTCAGACAGAGAGGGACCCGACCAGAACCGACCAAGAGATACTCCCAATTCTTTTCCCCCAACAGTTATTTCAATAGTAGCTTTGCCTCGACACTTTGTATTTCGTGCTCAAGGACTTAAAAAGTAACACTCACTCAGCGGAAACTTTATTTCTCTTCTCCTTCCTCCAACCTTCCATCGTGCGCCATTTTCTCCCAGCTGCCGGGACAGACTCGCTTTTTACACCCCGTAGCTCACCAAATTTTAAATAGTTCAAAATTTTTAAGAAAGTGGTCAAATCCACTCCGCCAATTGTAAATCTAAATTCGTTGTTAGTTTTGGAAGCTGGCCGCTTTCATAAGAAGCCTGAGACTTCATGGTGCTGGTTTAAAGCTGCTCCCCTTTGTGCCCACAGCTCAATCCCGTCTCCGAGTCTATTATTAAAACCCTGGGAGTGGGAGAGCACTTCTGGGTACCGCGTCCCTCAGGATATTCTCCTGGGGTTCCGAGGTCCACGTAGCCTTTGCAAAACCTCTCAAATAACCCCCGCACCGCTCGAGACTCCCCAGAGGGTTATCTCACACTTCTTTCTTTCTTTCTTTCTTTCTTTCTTTCTTTCTTTCTTTCTTTCTTTCTTTCTTTCTTTCTTTCTTTCTTTAAAAACTTTTATTTTGCATTAAATAGGTACATATAAATATAGACAACCAAAATTACAAAGGAAAATTCCTTAATAGTAATGAAAAAAAACTTTAAAAAATATCGAAGTACATGACACAGAACATAAGCAACTATGGGAAAGATAAAAGAAAAGAAAAAAGAAAAAGAGGAAAAAAAGAAAAAGGAAGATGAGCCAAAGCAGGAAAGCTCATCTATTGTACACTTCCGTCAAGCTCACAACAGATCATTATTCTTATCAATTCTCCCTATCTGCATTCCAAAGGAATCCCTCATCTTGGTATCAGGGAACATTTCTCTATGCGGTATCATTCTAAACATAGCCAGATCTTTCTTGTTGAGCCCTTGTCCCCTAAATAATTATTTAAATGGGGACATTCCCAGGGGAACTGAAGGAGGCAGTGGTGTGTCCGCTCTTAAAGAAAACATCATTAGATCCGTTAGATCTAACCAATTACCGCCCGGTTTCGAATCTTCCGTTCCTGGGTAAGGTGATTGAGAGAGCTGTTGCTGAACAGCTTGGTGGGCTTCTGGATGAAACATCAGCTCTGGATCCATTCCAGTCCAGCTTCCGTGCTGGTCATGGGACCGAGACGGCTCTGGTTGCCCTTACAGATGATCTTCATAGACAGCTGGATTCAGGCGGGTGGGGGCTGCTGATTCTTCTAGATCTGTCAGCAGCTTTCGACATGGTCGATCACGAACTCCTGGACCACCGCCTTGCCGACGTGGGGACCCAGGGCACAGTCCTTCAATGGCTGCACTCATTTCTCTCTGGTAGGGGACAGAGGGTGGCGCTGGGGGGGGGAATTGTCATTGCGCCACTTCTTGGTGTGTGGAGTACCTCAGGGTGCGATACTCTCCCCGATGCTTTTCAACATCTTTATGCCCAGCTTGTCCGGAGTTTTGGGCTGGGTTGCCATCAGTATGCTGATGACACCCAACTCTATCTGTTGATGGATGGCCATCCTGACTCGGCCCCAGACACACTGACCAGATGTTTGGAAGCTGTGGCTGGATGGTTACGTGGGAGCTGGTTGAAGGTAAATCCTTCGAAGACAGAGGTCCTGTGGCTGGGACGGGACAATATGGCATTGGGGGGGGGCAACTCCCATCTCTTGCGGGGGTGCAATTAGTGCCAGCACCGTCCGTTAAGAGTTTGGGTGTAATCTTCGACACCTCCCTTTCCATGGTGGCGCAGATTACAGCTATAACAAAGGCGGCATTTTTCCATCTCCGCCAAGCTAAGCAGTTGGCTCCTTACCTCTCTCGCCCTGACCTAGCCACTGTGATCCACGCGACGGTCACCTCCAGTCTGGATTATTGTAACTTGCTCTACGGGGGGCTGCCCTTGAGACTGAGCCAGAAACTCCAGCAGGTGCAGAATGCCGCGGCGAGACTCCTTACGGGGTCCTCGCTGCGAGATCACATTCACCCGGTGCTATACCAGCTGCACTGGCTCCCGGTGGAGTACAGGATCAGGTTTAAGGTGCTGGTTTTAACCTTTAAAGCCCTATACGGCCCAGGACCCTCGTACCTACAGGACCGCCTCTCCTGGTATGTCCCACAGAGAAACCTACGGTCTTCAAATAAAAACATCTCTTACTTCCGGAGGCGGCGCGAAACGGCAATGGCGGTCCTCCTCTCTTGCTAAGGGGGAAGCTCTGCGGAATCGGGTCGTCCGCTACGGCAAAGCGGAGACCCGCACCGAAAAACCACAGGCAGCAAGAGCCTGTGGACGTGGGACTCGGCGGGTGCCAAAAGCGACCCCTGAAACGTTGAAGAGACCCCGTAAGGAGCCTCGGATCGCGGAGGGGGTTGCGGCGCTGTGAGTCGATTGCTACTCTGCAGAGTGAAGCCGCGCAGCTGCTGTCGGTGAGCGCTGACCTTTCTTCCTTCAAATTCGGAATCAGAAGCTGCAACCCGTGAGTAAAGAGGGACTTTTTACATTTGGACCCTAAAATTAAAGAAACTTGGCTGAAAGCGGAGAGACGTTAAAAAGGAAGTCCGTCTTCCGCTGCTATTTAAATCACAAAGCAAAGAGCTGGAGGAGTGGAGCTTTTGTAGAGGCTGTTTAAACTTTCTGAATTGAGCATCCACTGAAACTACTTTCTAGAGGAAGAAACGATCCATTTATTGGACTTACTTTTTATCTGGACTGTGTTAATTAATTTTCTCCTGTGGGAACTACAAATTTGGACTGAGAAACCCAGGTATTGGGGCTGCCTAAGGAACAAAAGAACTGTCAGTTTGCTAACTTGGCTATTGTGTATCTGGACATGTAACACTCTGAGCTTTCACAGACTTGCTACTTTGAAACACCAGCTAGCACTTGTCAGAAACAATGTTATGCTACTAATACCAACTCTGCTAAACACTAGTTCGAAGGTCCTGGGACTTTAAAATTAACTTTATTGATTTCATTTTATTTGACTTCTTCCCTCAAGACATTCCAAGCCCCCTCTAGAGGATTTGGGACTAATAGCAGTGACATTACTTTACTTTCTCTTTCCTTTCCTCATGTTTGACTGTTTATCTCTGGGCTGCCACTTTCTCATGGGAACAACTCAGACTGACCTTGACTTTCAGATAACTTTGGAATGAGTGGCACAAGAATAAGAGGAGCAAGAACTAGACAAACAACTTTAACCACGGCCCTACAGACACGTAGATCATCTGTACCTATCTTACCGTCGGCAACGGAAGAAGAAACTGAGCAGTTACAACTGGAAGATATGGCCTCAGGAGCAACTGTTTCAATTCTAGAGAAAATCTATGAAAAGTTGGAATCTTTGGATAAAAGAGTAGAATCTTTGGACAAGAAAGCAGATGAACAAACAGCTAAGATTGATCAAAATACAGCCTGCTTAAATCAAATAGCTGGACAGGTGGCACAGAATGTACAAGCAATTGGGCAGTTGACTGAGGACACTGTAGAAAATCGAAAATTGGCTGAGGCTACTAGTCAAAAAGTTGAAAAATTAGAACAAGAAGTAAAGCCACTCTGCAAACAGGTTGGAGAGCAACAGACGTATTTATCTATGATAGAACTACGGAATCGGGAAAATAACTTAAGGATAAGGTCAATACCAGAAGTTGAAGAAGGGAATCTAACTGAGTTCCTGACCAAAGAGTTTTCCAAGTTTTGGCTCATAGAAGAGAAGGACTTTAAAATTGTGTCAGCTTTTAGACTTGGAAAATTTGCAAAGAAAGACAAGCCCAGAGACTGTTTGATAACTCTAAGATCGAAGGAGGAAAGGGACAAGATTTTGGGCCTACACTACGGAAAGTCACTGGACATTTTGGGCAGAAGAATCGAAATTTACAAAGACATCCCGAAACAACTGCTAGACCTTAGATCTGAATATCTTGAACTGGCTAGACTGTTGAGGAGCAACTCAATCATCTTTAGGTGGGAATTTCCTCAGGGATTATCTTTCACCTTTAGAGGGAAGAAGGTTAAAATTAAAACACTGGAAGATAGAGACAAATTTTTGACTGCCTACGGAGAGGACCTACAGAAAGGAATTGAAACACCTTTGGGGCCTGGAGCATCTGCTGTACCCACACCCTTGGACACTGAAGATCCAGAGAAAAAGGAACCACCCCTTGAAAAATAGCAGATTTATTCAGGATGTCTCTGCAACTTCTGAGCTGGAACATAAATGGCGCCAACATTCCGGAGAAAAGGAAAAAAATATTTCATATTTTGAAAAAAGAACAATTGGACATTATCTGTTTGCAAGAAACACATGTGACTAGGCTACACAGAAAAGTGCTAATAAATAAAAGATTAGGCCAAGAATTTATATCCTCGGACCAAGTGAAGAAGAGAGGAGTGGTGATCTATGCAAAAGAGAGCCTGTCACCTAAATTCCTTTTTAAAGACGAACATGGAAGAATTTTGGCAATTGAGATACAATACCAAGGAGTGAAGCTTTTAATATTAGGAATTTATGCACCAAATGAGGGGAAATCAGAATTCTACAAGAAGTTGCATGAGAACGTCCTGGACTATCTGGACTATGACAACATCATTATGATGGGAGACATGAATGGCGTGGTCTCAACCAATATGGATAAGTCTCAAAACCAAAATGTGACAAAAGATGGCAGATTACCTAAGACTTTTTTTGAACTGACTGACAATATGGACTTGATTGACATTTGGAGGACAAAGAACCCCTTGGGAAGAGAAGGAACATTCTTTTCTGAAGCCCAACTGACATGGACAAGAATCGACCAAATATGGGTATCTAGAGGTCTGGCACCTAAGATCAGAAAGGTGGAAATCTGCCCAAAGACCTGCTCCGACCATAATGCGGTAAAGATGGATATGACATTATTACCAACCGGCTCCTTTAGATGGAAAATGAATGACAATTTGTTTAGAGATCAGGAGATCATTAAGAAGGCCCAAAAAGCTTTGAAGGATTACTTTGAGATAAATTTGAACACCTCGGTGGAAAAAAGAACTATCTGGGACGCAAGCAAGGCCGTGATGAGGGGGTTCTTGATACAACAGAACGCTGTAAAGAAAAGGACACAAAATGAGAAAAAAGATAAGATCTTGGAGAAAATTAAAGAATTAGAGAAGAAGTTAAGATCTAATCCGAAGTCACAGCCGATTCTGAGAGAAATTAAACTCTATCAAGCACAATACTCTAAACTGATAAACCAGGAAATAGAGTGGAAAGTTAAACTAATGAAACAAAAAACATTTGAATCTGTGAATAAATGTGGGAAACTGCTAGCTTGGCAGTTGAAGAAAAGACAAAAACTAAATACAGTTACCAATTTAGAGATTGAAGGAAGAAACATTCCAGAGATATTTTAAAAAATTATATACACAAGGGCCGCAAGATGAGGCGGAGATTAAAAATTTTTTGGAAAAGAATGGACTACCAAAATTGTCACAAGAAAACAGATCAATCCTGAATTGTAAAATAACACCACAAGAGATTGAACTTGCCATTCAGAACATGAAACTGGGCAAATCTCCAGGGCCAGATGGATTGACCTCCAAGTACTATAAGATATTGAAGGACTATCTGATACAACCACTGATGGAGGTCAGCAATGAAATTATGGAGGGGAAGAAGGCGCCGGAATCGTGGAAAGAAGCTTTTATCACATTGATACCAAAATCGGAAGCTGAAAAGACACAACTTAAGAACTACTGTCCCATCTCTCTCCTAAACGTGGATTACAAAATATTTGCAGACATTTTAGCAAGTAGATTTAAAAAAGTTTTAAATGAAGTAATTCATAAGGACCAAGCAGGCTTTCTCCCAGGTAGACACTTGTTTGCTAACACAAGGAACATTATAGATATCTTGGAACTCTTGCAAACAGATGTCAACATAAAAGCAGTGTTAATTTTTATAGATGCGGAGAAGGCCTTCGACAACATCTCTTGGAAGTTTATGAAAGGGAACTTAGAAGGGATGGGAGTGGGACGGGGTTTTGAAAATGGGATTGACGCAATTTATTCAGAACAAAAGGCCAAATTGATAGTTAACAATGTGGTTACAGAAGAGTTTAAAATTGAAAAAGGAACACGACAAGGTTGTCCTATCTCCCCATTGTTATTTATCTCAGTTCTGGAGGTGCCAGGTCGGAGTGAAACAATATAAACTCAAAGCTTTTGCAGATGACCTAGTTTTGACCCTGCAGGAGCCAGAATCTAGCACGAAAAGAGTATTACAATTAATTCAAGACTTTGGTCGGGATTCAAATTAAACAAGCAGAAAACTAAGGTATTGGGGAAAAATCTGACAGACGCAGAGTCAGAACGGTTTCAGAGAGAAACAGAGTTAAATGTGGTGAAAAAAGTAAAATACCTAGGGGTAAACATAACAGCAAAAAATTTGAGTCTATTTAAGGACAACTATGAGAAATGTTGGTCAGAAATTAAGAGAGATTTAGATAGTTGGACAAGATTGAAACTTTCCTTGTTAGGCCGAATTGCTGCTATCAAGATGAATGTATTGCCAAAAACGTTGTTTTTGTTTCAAACATTACAGATTGTGGACAAGACAGAGTGTTTTCGGAAGTGGCAGAGAGATATTTCTAAATTTGTCTGGCAGGGCAAAAAGCCCAGAATTAAGTTTAAGATACTAACAGATGCGAAAGAAAGAAGGGGCTTTGCCCTGCCAGACTTAAGGCTCTATTATGAAGCAGCAGCTTTCTGCTGGCTAAAAGACTGGCTACTTCTCGAAGACACTGATGTGTTGGAAGGTTTTAACAATGCTTTTGGTTGGCATGCATATTTATGGTACGACAAGGTTAAGATTAACAAGGTTTTCAAGAATCATATTGTCAGAAAAGCAGTGTTTAATGTCTGGACAAAATATAAAGACTTACTGGAAAACAAAACTCCAAGGTGGCTTTCACCATTGGAAGCTAAGGCCCGAAAAAGACTCAATATGGAGGCCAATTGGCCAAAGTATTGGGAAATATTAGAAAAAGATGGAGACAATTGGAAATTGCAGAGTATGGAGAAAATGAGAGATAAAGTGCGAGATTGGTTACATTACGCTCAGATTAAGGAAGTTTTCAAACTCGACAAAAAGTTAGGATTCCAGGTGGAGAAATCAAAGTTGGAAACAGAATTGTTAGAGCCTAAGACTAAGGTACTTTCAAAAATGTACAACTTGCTGTTAAAATGGAACACACAAGATGAAACGGTAAAATCGGCCATGATTAAGTGGGCACAGGACATTGGGTACAATATCATGTTTGAGGACTGGGAAAGGTTGTGGACTACTGGTTTGAATTTCACTGCATGCAATGCTTTGAAAGAAAATGTAATGAAAATGATATATAGATGGTACATGACCCCAGTCAAACTTGCAAAAATATACCACTTGTCTGATAATAAGTGTTGGAAATGTAAAGAAAATGAAGGAACATTCTTTCACCTCTGGTGGACCTGCCCTAAAGTGAAGGCTTTCTGGGAAATGATATATAATGAACTGAAAAAGGTATTTAAATATACCTTCTCTAAGAAACCAGAGGCCTTCCTTTTGGGTATTGTCGGCCAAGGGGTGGTAAAGAAGGATCGAACATTCTTTATGTACGCAACAACAGCAGCAAGGATACTTCTCGCGAAGCATTGGAAAACTCAAGATCTACCCACACTGGAAGAATGGCAGATGCAACTGATGGACTATATGCAACTGGCTGAGATGACCGGCAGAATCCGAGATCTGGGAGAGGAAACGGTAGAAGAAGATTGGAAAAAAATTAAGATTTACTTGCAAAAACATTGTAAATTGTATGAATGTTAAGCAGGATGCTTGATTATAAACAATTTGGCACCATTAAAATAGATGAAGTGGAGTAGGAAGATAAGTTAAAATGTAAGATAAAACAAATTTTCTTTTGGATAACTATCTGGCTAAATTTAACCGATAACCAGACAGCAAGGATGGAAGTAAGGTGATAATTTGCTGGACTAACTTTTTAACATGGAAGGTAGGGGCGGGAGATGTGAGGAGGTCACAAGAAGATGAGAAAATATGTTATGCTATGTTACAACTTTGTTTGTTTGTTACACTATGACTTAAAAATTTCAATAAATATTTAAAAAAACAAAAAAAAACAAATAAAAACATCTTGAAGGTCCCAGGCCACAAAGAGGTCAGGCTGGCCTCAACTAGAGCCAGGGCTTTTTCGGCTGTGGCTCCGATCTGGTGGAACACTCTGTCACAAGAGACTTGACATCTTTCCGCAGGGCCTGCAAGACAGAGTTGTCCCACCAGGCCTTTGGCCAGTGCACAGCCTGACTCCCTCCTTCGGCAATCTTTGCGGAGCTCAGGCCCAATGGTTGCCATTGGTTTGATTTGAATTAGTTTTATAATGAATGATTTTAGAGTGTTGTGTTGTGTTGTACTGTTGTACTGTTTTATTGTTGTTAGTCGCCCTGAGCCCGGCTTAGGCTGGGGAGGGCGGGATATAAATAAAAATGTATTATTATTATTATTATTATTATTATTATTATTATTATTATTAAACATTCCCATTCTTCTTTCACCAATTTTTTAGGTTTACCTCTTATTGCAACTGTCAGCTTTGCGAGCTCCAAGTACTCGCACAATTTGACTACCCATTCCACTTTAGTGGGTGCATTTTTATCTTTCTAGTGTTTTGCCACTATAACCCTTGCTGCTGTTAGTAGCTCAAATTTTATGTGTGGTTTTTTCCCTTGCCAAATAAACTTGGCAAGGTCTTTCTGCCATTCTTTAAAACACTTTACGCCTCTAATTATAGGTATTGTTTGGAACATAAAAATCATCTTTGGCAATACCATCATTTTAAATGTGGATATTCTCCCCCACAGGGACAAATTCAATTTCCCCCAAGTCTCTAATTCTTCTTTTTTCTTCTTCCACTTCTTCTCATAATTGTCCTTATGTAAGTTTATATTCTTATTGGTGATCCAAACCCCCAAATAATTTACCTTATTGGCTACCTTTAAACCTGTTGTATTTTCCAGTTCCTCTTGTTCCGACTTACGTAAATTTTTCGTTAATAATAATAATTTCCTTTATTCAGTTTGAACCCAGAGACCTTCCCAAATTCTTCCAGTTGTGCAAGCGTTTTTTGGATACTTTCCACTGGGTTTTCAGTGGTTACGATTACATCATCTGCAAAGGCTCTAATTTTGTAGCATCAAGTTCCTAGGTTAATTCCTCTTATGTTTTTATCCTTTCTTATTGCTATTAAAAGTGGTTCCAAGGTGGCAATAAAAAGAAGTGGGAAGAGAGGGCACCCCTGTCTTGTCCCCCTTTCGATGCTGAACTCTTCGGTGATCTTGTTATTTATTAGCAATTTTGCTTTTTGGTTATCATATATTGCCCTAATTCCATTAATTATTTTCTCCCCTATGTCCAGACCTTTGAAAGTTTCCAATAGGAAATTCCATGATACTCTATCAAAAGCTTTTTCTGCATCAACCAATAACATGGCAATCTTTTTACTTGGTTTCATTTCCACATACTCCAACAGGTCAATTATTATTCTTGTGTTGTCTTTTATATGTCTATCCGGTAAGAAGCCTGCCTGGTCTCTGCTAATTATTTTGTTTAGAGTCTTTTTTAATCTATTAGCCATCACCCCAGCATAGATTTTATAGTCTGTATTCAACAGGGAGATTGGTCTATAATTTTTCATGTCTGTCAACTCCACTCCCTGTTTCAGGATTAGAGTGATCAGTGCTTCTTTCCATGATTGTGGTATATCTTTCCCTCCCAGTATATTATTCATTATTCTTTGTAATATAGGGAGGATTACTTCTTCCAGGTTCTTATAGTACATTAATGTGATTCCGTCAAGACCTGGCGATTTGCCACTCTTCTTTTTTTTATTACTTGTGCTATTTCATCTATATCTATATTGGAGTTTAGGGCCTCAACTTCTTCTTTTTCAATTCTTGGTAATTTATTTTGTTGTAAATACTCTTCCATTTTATTAACCTCTAATTGTTCTTGTTTATACAAATCTTTACAAAAGTTTAAGAATTTTATTTTTATTTTTACTGGGTCTGTTATTTCCTCCCCTTGGTCCAAAATGTTATTTATAACTTTTTTTGTTTGCTTTTCCTTTATCATCCATGCTAACAGCTTACCGGGCTTATTGGCGGACTCAAAGTACCTTTGTTTTGCCCATTTAATTTTATTTTCTGCTTCCTTATTTAATATACTAGAGATATGGGATTGCAATATCTTTATTTTTTGTAATATTTCATGACTTTTTGGATTTTTGATCAACTCTTTTTCATTAATTCTTATCTGTTTAGTTAGCTCTTGGATATTATTGTCTTTTGTCTTCTTCAGCCTAGCCATTTGTTGTATTCCAAGACCCCTCATGTACGCTTTACTTGCATCCCAAACTACATTTATATCTGTATTTTGTTTCCCATTTATCTCGAAAAATTTCGCTAACTTGATTTTTGCTTGCGTCACCCATTGATCGTCTCTCCATATCTCATTGTTCATCCTCCACCTTCCCTTTGTTTGCTTTTTAATTTCCATATGTATTGTTACTGGATTATGGTCTGATATAGTCCTTCCCAGAATTTCTGCTTTTTCTAAGAAGAGGGTCAGCCCTTTAGAAATCCAAATAGCATCTAACCTCCCCCCTGATTTTTTAGCTTCCCAGAAGTGTGTAATATCTTTCCCATTAGGGTGTTTAATTCTCCATGAGTCATAGAGGTCAAAATTGTCCACCATCTGGAAAAAGGAGAGCGGTAATTTACCTTCATTGGTAAGTTTCCCTCTAAAAGTTCTATCCCATTCGACCAAGACCACTCCATTCCAATCTCCCATAAGAACAATATTCTCCCCAATATAATTCCATAACTTCTTTTCCAGCTCCTTAAAAAACTCTGATTTATTATTGTTCGGAGTGTAAATGCCCACTATGATTATTTCCCCCCCTTCTATAGTAATCCACACTCCTACAGTTCTACCTTCTTCATCCACAAAAAGTAATTGGGGGTCTAGGCTTGCTTTAACATAAATCACAACACCCCTCTTTCTCTCTGTTCCTGATGCAATAAACTCTGGACCCAGGTTTCTATTCTGTAAGACCCTTGTATGACTTTTAGAGATATGGGTCTCTTGTAGGCATATGATATCCCATTTTCCCCCTCTTTAATACGATTTATTTTATTCCTTTTAAGTTTACTGTTTAACCCATTTACGTTCCAAGAAATGCACTTTAGTGCCATAAAGTCTTAATGATCATACGTCACCTTTTCAAAATTAAAATTTAGAAATAAAGTCCTATTTTCCAGTTCTGTTACAATCTTGCTTTTTCGGCTTCTTGTGGTTTCTCCCCCCCCCCAAGTCCTTCCAGGTTGTTTTTTTACGAAAAGAGTCTGCTTCTTCTGCTGATCTGAAGGTCTTGCGTCTTCCTTTATAGGTAAAAGTTAACCCTTCGGGGGATTCCCATCTAAATAAAATTTTGTTTTTCTTTAGTGCAGTTGTCAGGAGTTTGTAGTTTTCCCTTTTCTTCAGGAGGCGAGTTGGGACCTCTTTCATTATTTCTATGACTTTGTCATCTATACATAAGGCATTACGTCTACATTTCAGTAATATTTTTTCTTTAAGAAGTCTTGAGTTCAAGAAAACCAGGCAGTCTCCTGGTCCTTTTTTGGTTTTAGGTTTATGCAGTTTTATCCTGAAGATTTTATCAATATCAAGTGATAAGTCCTCCTCCTGAACCCCCAACCAGTCCGCCAGGACTTTTAATAATTTTCTCGAAATGTCCTCATCCTGGCTCTCTGGTATTCCTCTCAGGCGGAGAATCATTTCCTTTTGTCTCAACTCAAGGACTGCCAATTCGTCCCAAATCTCCTCCTGCATCTTCCTTAGGTCCTCTATTTACCCCTTGTTTTTGTCTTGGTTTTTTCAGTTCTTTTTGTTCAGCCCCCATCTTTTTGGTTATTTCCTCTTGCTTCAATGTCTTTGCCTTCACTTCTTGCACTGTCTTGTGTTATCAATTTCTTTATTCTTCGTTGTCAATTGGTTCATTTGATGTGTAAGGTCCATTATAAGAGCTGAATTTTTTTCAATTTTATTGCCCATAGTTACTACTTTCTCTTCCAGTGATTTTATATTTCCACCTACTGAGTTTATTCTGTCCCCTAAGTCTTTCTGCATGGCAATAATCAAATCCTTTACATACATACTTGGTTCACCTTCCGCCACCGAAGTTCTCCTTGCTTGGCTGGCAATTAAAGTTTGGCCAATTGTTGATTGCGTTTTCTTTGAACCCATTTGGGTGTTTGGGTATTTTTGGATGGCTGGTTGTTTTGAGATTGAGTTCACTTGTCTTTCGATTCCGCTTCTCCGCCTCAGATTCTATATAGTCTCCAAAGATTAACGCTATTGGGAGTTCCCCTGTGGGAAGTGTAATTGGATCTAATTTTCATGGGTAATTAATTTTATCTTTATGCTGGATATATTTGGAATTTTAATTTTCCCCTTTATTTATATCTGATGTTTATGCTTTACAGTTCCTCTAAGCAAGTACTGGCGTTGCGGGTATGGCTATGACTTTTCCTCTTGGCTGTTGTATCTTTCCCTTCCACAAGTGGCTGCTGTGTCGCTCTTCCTACTATTCTTGAGTATTATGTCTCTTGGCTGTTATGTCTTCTTCCTCCACTAGTGGCCGCTGTGTAGCTCTTCCTACCGTTTTTGGCTGCTGTAACTTCTTCTTCCCCTTCATGGATCACTGCCTTGCCGTGGCGAAGGGGCTTGAATAACTCAGAGAAGCTATGAGCTACGCCGTGCAGGGCCACCCAAGATGGACAGGTCATAGTGGAGAGTTTTGACCAAACGTGATCCACCTGGAGCAGGAACCGGCAAGCCACTCCAGTATCCCTGCCAAGAAAACTCCATGGACAAAGACAACAGGCATATGAAAGTTATGATGCTGCAAGATGAGCCCCTCAGGTTGGAAGGCGTCCAACATGCTACTGAGGAAGAGCGGAGGACAAGTATAAGTAGATTCAGAGCTGATGAAGCGGCTGGGCCAAAGCCGAAAGGACACTCAGTTGCAGATATGCCTGGAAGCGAAAGGAAAGTCCAATGCTGCAAAGAAAAATATTGCATAGTGTCAGGGAACTGCCATTGGAGCCAGGAGTGGAGGTAAGGCTCTCCAGCGATGCCAGAGAAGGACCCAGCAGGGAGAGAGGGAACTCATCCACTGAGGAAGGAAATCAGCGTGACACCAGGAAGAAAGGGGAGCAGGGGAGGGCTTCGGAGAGATGTCTCCAGGACTCTTCCACAGAAACTAGCGGGGAGAGCACAGGTCCTCCGCTGGACACGCCCACCCTGCGCAGAAGACTTCCGCGCAGGGAGGCTAGGCGGAGACTTGGCGTCAAAGAACTTTTATGCTGGAAGAAGTTCAGGAAACGCCCACTGACGGATTCTGCCAGTGACTGACATAGCCGCAGAGTAAGGGCTGTGCAGACAGGGAAAGGTTTAACCAGGCAACTTTGCCAAAAGTAGAGGCAACTTACGCACGAGCAACCCCAATTCCCATTTACACATAGGAACCTGGAATGTAAGAACCATGAACCTGGGTAAGTTGGATGTGGTCAAAATTGAGATGGCAAGAATAAATATTGACATCCTGGGCATCAGTGAACTAAAATGGACGGGAATGGGCGAATTCAGTTCGGATGACCATCATATCTACTACTGTGGGCAAGAATCCTGTAAAAGAAATGGAGTGGCCCTCATAGTCAACAAAAGAGTGGCGAAAGCTGTACTGGGATGCAATCTCAAAAATGATAGAATGATCTTGATGCAAATCCAAGGCAGACTGTCAGGGAACTGACATCTAAAGCGCCGCAGGTGCAAAGGCTCCCTGAGGTTGAGAGAGCAGTAGCAGCGGAAGAGGGAACCAGTAGAGGGCGAGCAAGAACTCCAAGGGAAAGTGAGTCGGAGGGATGGCTCAGAGACGCTTCAAGCGAAACCAGTGGGGAGGTCTCAGGACCTCCTATAGGGACACCCACACCTCGACGGAAACTGTCACGCCGAGAGGCCAGACGACGTGTTTCCGTTAAGGAGCTTTTATGTTGGAAACGTTTCCGAAAGCAGCCACTTTCGGATTCTACTAGTGATTGACGCAGCCATGCTGGAGGGGCTCCGTCACAGGCAGAGGTTTGAAAACCTGATCAAACTCTGAGGGACTTGCATTTTACGCACAAGCAGCTCATCGTCCCATCACAGCAATCCGAAAGACACCGAAAGCCAGCTTGTGCAGAGAGAAGCATCATGAGCAACCCAGCCGGAACCGGGGGTGCAGGAGCAGCTGGAGGGGGTCCAAGCCTGGAAGAAAGGTACAGAGCGTTGGAGATCCAGTTGGCGCTGCAAACGGCGAGGCTTGAGGAGAGGAGGGCTCAGGATGCAGAAAAGGGAAAGGAGAAAACCACCCCGCTCGCCAGAAAGGTACCAGGATTGGTGCAGAAATTCGGGGGGGATCCCAGGAACTATCATGCCTTTAGAACAGAGATGCAATACGCTCTAAACTTGCAGTTTGATGACTTCCCCGACGAGGAATCGCGAGTGGCGTATGTGATTGGCCATCTCGAATCCGGGGCGAAAGATTGGGTTAGACCCCTGATGGCAGCGAATAATGAGATCTTAAAGGACACGAAGTTTTTTCGTGCCATGGACCTGATGTTTTCCAGCGATATTGAGCAGGGGGTGGTGCGAAGGCAGTTAATGGCTTGCCAGCAAGGAAGCAGATCTGTCCGTGAGTACTGGACTGAATTTACTATGCTGATTCATAAATTGGGGTGGGACCTATCGGCGGAGCCCATCCAAATGCTTTTCGAAGAGGGGCTTTCTTCAACCGTCACAGATGAGCTTTCCCGGGGGCCCAGGGCGGAGTCTATGGACCAATTAACCAAATCTGCGCTGGCCATAGGAGCGCGCCAGGAGGCGAGGGCTTTGGAAAGGCGGGAAGGGAAAGGAGACCGTTGGAGGGAGTTCCGCATTCCAGACATTCCAGAGCCATCTTTCCCGCCGGCAGAGCCGATGGAAGTTGGAACAGCGCGGGCGCGCGCAGTTTCAAATCCCAGTGAAGGGCGGAAGAAGGAGGGAAAGAGCGCCAAGAGATGTTATCTCTGCCAACAGCCAGGGCACTTTGCCAGAGTCTGCCCACAAAGAAAGGAATGGCAAGGGATGGCAGGAGCTGTTGGGGGAAAGGAAGAGGAAAGCAAGGAGCAAGTAAAAGCCAACGCCTGGCTGCCACCGTCGGGGCACAGCAGCCAGGCCAAAGAGCAATGAAAGTGCCCATGCCAGAACCTCCCAGACCTGCTTTAGTGATAGAGGTGTTACTAGAACTGCCAAACGGACACCCACTAAAGGTCAAGGCGCTTTTGGATTCAGGCAGCTCCTGTAATTTCATGAGTAAGGAGTTTGCAGCTGAGCACCAGATACAGACCATCCCTTTAAGTAACCCCTTGCAGGTGACTACGATTGACGGCAGAGAGCTGTTGGGGGGAGAAGTTAGCCAACAGACTGTCCCGATGATAATGAGAGTGGCAAGGCACACCGAACAGATAGCGTTTAATGTGGCCATCCTGGGAGGAGCGCCCATCATTTTGGGGATGAGCTGGCTGGCGCTACACGATCCGCTAGTGGGCTGGCATCAGAGGGTGGTCTCCTTTGGGTCAGCGCATTGCCTAGAACACTGCAAGGAGGGGAAGGTCTCGGGAGGAGACAGAGTCACCCTAGCGGGGATGGAAGTGATGGGCAAAGGGAAGGTGCCCCCGCAATACGCAGATCTGAGCAACGTATTCAGCGAAAGGGAAGCAGACAAACTGCCACCGCATAGACCCTTTGACTGTCAAATCAACCTACTCCCAGGGGCCCAACTCCCAGTAGGCAAGCTGTACGCCATGTCAGACAGGGAGATGCAGGAGCTGAGGGAGTTCATTGACAAAAACTTGAAGCGAGGTTTCATCAGAGAGTCCCGAGCGGTGGGGGGCAGCCCAGTGTTTTTTGTGGACAAAAAGAACACAGACAAACCGAGACTGGTGTGTGACTTCAGGGGCCTCAATGCAGTGTCGGAGCCCCTGGCTTTCCCTATGCCCCGAATTGACGACATTTTGACCAGAGTAAGGAAGGGAAAGATTTTTACAAAACTGGACCTGCGGGGGGCGTACAATCTGATACGCATAAGGAAGGGAGATGAATGGAAGACCACCATGTTTACCCCTTTGGGAGCCTTTGAATACCTCGTTATGCCCTTCGGTCTACAAGGGGGCTCCGCCTGTTTTCAAGCTTTTATAAACCACGTTCTGGGACCTTTGCTCTACAAGAACTGTGTGGCCTTTTTAGACGACGTGTTGGTGTATTCGGAAGATGAGGAACAGCATGTGAGGGACGTTCGAGAAGTGTTGGGCAGGCTGCAAGCCAACCAGCTGTGGGTGAAACTGGAGAAGTGCCAGTTTCATACCAAGGAGGTGGAATTCCTGGGGTACCGCTTGTCAGACAAGGGATTGGCCATGGATCCAGGCAAGGTTCAAGCGGTACTGGAATGGAAGACACCGAAGACCAAGAAGGACGTGCAAAGATTCTTGGGGTTTGGGAACTTTTATCGGAAGTTCATCAAGAACTTTGCCCACTTGACGGCGCCCATCACCGACTGCCTCAGCAGCAAGAAGAAATTTGTTTGGACGGTGGAGGCGGATCGAGCCTTTGAAGAACTGAAAAGGGCTTTCGCCTCGGAAGAACAACTTCTGCATGTGGATTTACAAAAACCCATGAGAGTGGAAACAGATGCATCCGACCGGGCTATAGGGGCGGTCCTTCTTCAACCGGGGAGGAGTGCGTCGGAGTGGAGACCGTGTGCATTCTTCTCGCGGAAACTGAATAAGTCCGAGAGGAATTACACGGTGTATGACAGGGAACTACTTGCCATTCACGAAGCATTCCGGAGGTGGAGACATTTATTAATTGGGGCACAACACAAGGTGCAAGTGTGCACCGACCACAAAAATTTAGAGTATTGGAGAACAGCTCGAGTGCTCAACCAACGACAAGTGAGATGGGCACAGGAATTCTCCAAATTTAACTTTGAGATTTGTTATGTGCCAGGCCCAGAAAACGTCAGGGCGGATGCGCTCTCACGCAAACCAGAATATTGGGAAGGGGAGGAGGTGATCGAAGAGAGACATGTCATCCCGGAGGACCGCTGGGTGTGTGGGGCGGGGCTGGTGGGGCAACGGGAACTGGTGGAGGAAACGGAAAATGATGAATATGCCCAGGATAAGCTCAGAGGTCTCAGGGGGGAGGGCGAGAGCCCCGGAGGTTTTGAGGAAAGAAATGGGGCATTGTATTACAAAGGGGCACTGTATATACCCGAAGGTGAATTGAGGGGGAGAGTACTCAAGCAGTTGCATGATAGCCCCACGGCGGGACATTTTGGGCAACACAAAACCATGTGGTTGGTTACCAGGGAATTTTGGTGGCCTAAGGTGAGGGAAGATGTAAGGGAGTATGTAAGAGGGTGTGACCAATGTCAGCGAGCCAAAGGGGAAAGAAGGGCGCCGGCAGGGTTATTAGAACCTTTACCCACACCAGAACGGCCTTGGGAAGCGATATCAATAGATTTTATGACGGATCTGCCAAGGTCCAAGGGGAAAACAGCCATCATGGTAGTAGTAGACCTGTTAACTAAGATGTGCCATTTTGTAGCATGCTCACATGCAGTCACAGCGGAAGAAACGGCGAAGTTGTTTGTGGAACATATCTTTAGGTTGCACGGGGCTCCCTCGAGGGTGATCTCAGATCGAGGCAAACAATTTACTTCCAGGTTCTGGAGGAAGCTCATGAGCTTGCTACACGTGGAAGTTAATTTTTCAACTGCCCGGCACCCTGAAACCAACGGGCAGGCGGAAAGGGCAAATGGCATTCTTCAACAATATCTTAGGTGTTATGTCAATGACAGAGAGAACGATTGGGTCGAAAAGTTGGCGTTGGCAGAATTTGCCTACAATAATGCGGAGAATGTGTCCACAGGGATGAGTCCCTTTTTGGCTAATTACGGGTGTCACCCCAGGGCATTTCCAGGGGAAGGAGGGGAGAGATGGAGCGTTCCAGCGGCTGAACATTTTGTAGAAGAGATGGAAGCCATCCATCAGCAGCTCCAGCTCAACTTAGAAAGGGCCAAGGCACAATATAAGAAGCAGGCAGACAAGAACAGAAGGGAAGGTGAAACCATAAGGGTGGGGGATCAAGTGTGGTTGTCAACCCAAGGGTTGCCGTTCAAAGGGGGTTGTAAGAAACTGAGGCCCAGAAGATTGGGACCCTTTGAGGTGATTCAGCAGGTCAACCCGGTAGCTTTCAAACTCCGATTACCCAACCACATGAAATTGCACCCAGTGTTCCACAGGTCGTTACTGTCACCATACAGGGGGGGACGTGAAGGGGAGCACGTCAGGGGACCAGCCTTGGAAGAGAGGGAACGCCGCAACCATGTAGCGGAAATCCTCGATTCCAGGTGGAAGGGTAATCAGGTGGAGTATTTGGTGGCGTGGGAAGGGGAACCGGAGTCAGAAAACACCTGGGTAAGTGCAGAGGAAGTCAATGACGAGGTTTTAACAGAAACGTTCCACCAAAGGTTCCCGAGGAAACCTCAGCCTATAGCAAGGTTTAGGAGGGAGTATTTCGGCACCACCGATGAGGAAGAGGAAATGGAAGGGTTCGCGGAGTCGGAGTTGGAAGATGGAGTGGACTCTGATGACGAAGAGTACCTAGAGAGTAGGAACAGCAACAAGTGGAAGGAAGTGTTCGCGACGTCGGAAGATGAGGGAGGTTCTTTCAGGGGTTTTACCTCCTCACCGCCAGTAGGAGAGGAGACGGGAGGGGGTGAAGGGGGCCCTGGAGGGGAGGTGGATGTCAGGGAACTGACATCTAAAGCGCCGCAGGTGCAAAGGCTCCCTGAGGTTGAGAGAGCAGTAGCAGCGGAAGAGGGAACCAGTAGAGGGCGAGCAAGAACTCCAAGGGAAAGTGAGTCGGAGGGATGGCTCAGAGACGCTTCAAGCGAAACCAGTGGGGAGGTCTCAGGACCTCCTATAGGGACACCCACACCTCGACGGAAACTGTCACGCCGAGAGGCCAGACGACGTGTTTCCGTTAAGGAGCTTTTATGTTGGAAACGTTTCCGAAAGCAGCCACTTTCGGATTCTACTAGTGATTGACGCAGCCATGCTGGAGGGGCTCCGTCACAGGCAGAGGTTTGAAAACCTGATCAAACTCTGAGGGACTTGCATTTTACGCACAAGCAGCTCATCGTCCCATCACACAGACCTTTTAACATCACAATAATCCAAGTTTATGCACCAACCACTGGTGCTGAAGAAACTGAAATTGAGCAATTCTATGAAGACTTACAACACCATATAGAAATGACACCAAAGAAGGATGTTCTCCTCATTATAGGGGATTGGAATGCTAAAGTAGGGAGTCAAGAGATAAAAGGAACAACTGGCAAGTTTGGCCTTGGAGTTCAAAACGAAGCAGGGCAAAGGCTAATAGAGTTCTGCCAAAAGAACAAGCTGGTCATCACAAACACTCTTTTCCAACAACACAAGAGACAACTCTACACATGGACATCACCAGATGGGCAGCATTGAAATCAGATTGATTATATTCTCTGCAGCCAAAGATGGAGAAGCTGTATACAGTCAGCAAAAACAAGACCTGGAGCTGACTGTGGCTCAGATCATCAGCTTCTTATAGCAAAATTCAAGCTTAAACTGAATAAAGTAGGAAAAAGCACTGGGCTGGTAAGATACAATCTAAGTCAAATCCCTTATGAATACACAGTGGAAGTGAGGAACAGGTTTAAGGATTTAGATTTGGTGGACAGAGTGCTTGAAGAACTATGGATGGAGGCTCGTAACATTATACAGGAGGCAGCAACTAAAACCATCCCAACGAAAAGGAAATGCAAGAAAGCAAAGTGGCTGTCCAACGAGGCCTTACAATGCATCCCTGGTCTCATACGCCTTTGGTCTCAGTGTTTTTCTCCTCCTCAGCCACCCAATAAAATCATCGCTGCCTACTTTGCGAAATGGCAGCACCAACAGTAAACATTAGGGGAGATGTGGACAGACTTATTTCGGGCATGCGCTGGCAAACCACGTATCCCGAAGTATTTTTTGTCCCATTCACCCTGAAATCACATAACAACATCGGTGGGCGGACTTATTTCGGGTATGCGCTTGCAAACCACGTATCCCGATGTATTTTTGTCCCACTTACCTTTAAATAAAAAAAGAAAGGGGGAGATGATGGGATGCTATGATTCCACACATGACTGTGGCCTGATGGGAAGTCTTGCTTCTGAGCTTCGCTTCTGCACATGATGCTGCACAAACCGTTCTAAGACTAATAACTAATAACTACCGCACAATTGTACTCATTTCACACGCTACCAAGGTTATGCTTAAAATTCTACAAGGCAGGCTTAAGCATTATGTGGACCGAGAACTCCCAGAAGTGCAAGCTGGATTTAGAAGAGGCAGAGGAACCAGAGACCAAATTGCAAACATGCGCTGGATTATGGAGAAAGCTAGAGAGTTCCAGAAAGACATCTACTTCTGCTTCATTGACTATGCAAAAGCCTTTGACTGTGTCGACCACAGCAAACTATGCCAAGTTCTTAAAGAAATGGGAGTGCCTGATCACCTCATCTGTCTCCTGAGAAATCTCTATGTGGGACAAGAAGCTACAGTTAGAACTGGATATGGAACAACTGATTGGTTCAAAATTGGGAAAGGAGTACGACAAGGCTGTATATTGTCTCCCTGCTTATTTAACTTATATGCAGAATTCATCATGCGAAAGGCTGGGCTGGATGAATCCCTAGCCGGAATTAAGATCGCCGGAAGAAATATCAACAACCTCAGATATGCAGATGATACAACCTTGATGGCAGAAAGTGAAGAGGAATTAAAGAACCTTTTAATGAGGGTGAAAGAGGAGAGCGCAAAATATGGTCTGAAGCTCAACATCAAAAAAACGAAGATCATCACCTCCTGGCAAATAGAAGGAGAAGAAATGGAGGCAGTGAGAGATTTTACTTTCTGGGCTCCATGATCACTGCAGATGGTGAATGCAGCCACGAAATTAAAAGACGCCTGCTCCTTGGGAGAAAGGCGATGGCAAACCTAGACAGCATCTTAAAAAGCAGAGACATCACCTTGCCAACAAAGGTCCGTATAGTTAAAGCCATGGTTTTCCCAGTAGTGATGTATGGAAGTGAGAGCTGGACCATAAAGAAGGCTGATCGCCGAAGAATTGATGCTTTTGAATTATGGTGCTGGAGGAGACTCTTGAGAGTCCCATGGACTGCAAGAAGATCAAACGCATCCATTCTGAAGGAAATCAGCCCTGAGTGGTCACTGGAAGGACAGATCATGAAGCTGAGGCTCCAATACTTTGGCCACCTCATGAGAAGAGAAGACTCCCTGGGAAAGACCCTGATGTTGGGAAAGATTGAGGGCACAAGGAGAAGGGGACGACAGAGGACAAGATGGTTGGACAGTGTTCTCGAAGCCACAAACATGAGTCTGACCAAACTGCGGGAGGCGGTGGGAGACAGGAGTGCCTGACATGCTCTGGTCCATGGGGTCACGAAGAGTCGGACACGACTAAACGACTAAACAACAACAACTTCTTCTTCCACTAGTGGCCGCTGTGTAGCTTTTCCTACGGTTCTTGACTATGTCTCTTAGCTGTTATGTCTTTTACTTCCACTAGTGGCCGCTATGTCACTCTTCCTGCTGTTCCTTACTCTATCTTTCTCTGGTGTTAAAGTGGCTCTTTAAAGACTTTTCCAGTGTACTCTTTCAGTAATGGCCGCCACCCACCTCACTCAATCTGCTGACTCACTCCTCCAGCCTTCTCCTCGCCTCTCCAGATCTCCGCAAGTCTCTGGTAAAGAGCTCTCCTTATTTCTGTTGTCTGTTTAGCTGGTCTAAACTGTTCCCCCGCTCCAAACTCCAGTGACACTTCTTGGGTTAACTGTGTTTTTTGGGAGCGCAGAGAAGCCCCTCAAGATCTCTACCGCACTGCCAGTTCTGCAGCATTAATTTCTGTTGTGAGGGATAACCTGTTGGGATACTGTCAGGGAGACAAAGGCCACCACTGCCTCCACGCCGGACTCCGACGTCCATCGATCTCCTGTAGATACAGTATCAGCGATTAGTGACACGAGCTCCAGAAATAGATTGCAACATTCCTGGGCTGATGCACACTCTATCAGCAGAATTCACACACAGCAAAAGTTGCACTCAGGAGGGTATCATTTAAAATGTTTATTCAGCGTTGGTCAGAACAAAGAACAAACATGACTGCCTGCTAGCGTGTTCTGGTGCAGAGAGGGAAAACGAAAGCAATAGCAAACATAAACATCCTGTGAACAGGAAATACGCAGACTCTGTGACTCACAAGCCTGCTCCCTTTTAAGGTGGAACAGAAATATCCTAACATGACCCACTTTAGCATTCCACTTGCAACTTCTTAATTTTAACTATTTGTTAGTTCCCCCCTTTTTTGTTTCTGATGTATTGTTGGGGCTTAGATAACCCCTTTCTCACTGTATAAATTAGGGGGGGGGGGAACACTCCTTGAATTTGTGTCAATATCTTACTGGAGAGTCCAGCGCTAGCTCATGGTGTCTGGAGGTGAAGGCAGCAGAGGGCGATGTCGCTCCTTTGCGCAGAGGTTCTCCCCTAAATTTCTTCTTTTTAAAAGTGTCTTAAAGTCCAGTTCTAGTGTGGAAAAACCCCTTTTTGGCGCTGCTGAGCCTCTGCTCCTGGGAAATCCACCTGAGTAGGGGCAACTTACGCCTCCTATTGCTCCTGCTTTGCCTCTCCAGATGCCGAGCCTGTCTCGAGCAGCTCAGAGCTCAAACTCCGACCCGACGCTGAGCATGCAGTTCTGGAAGTCTTGCGCTTCTTTTCATGGCCGTGGCTCCACTCTTTTCTCTCTTTGGTAGCAGCCTTTGGGCTTCTCTCTCTCATTTTCCGTGTCTCCTGAAAGTTTCTCCTCCCCCGACTCTGACGAAGTGCAGCTGCTCAGCAGAGGGGGAGGCTCTCTGTACATTTCTGTCTCTCCCCCCTCCCCTGCAAACCGATCCCTGACATCCACCCCCCCCCACAAAACCCCCCTCCCCGTCCGCAGGACTGAGGGCTACCTCTTCTCTACTGATCTCATGAGGCAAGGAGGAGAATCCTAGGAAGACATCGTTGTCCTCTTCTGTGTCCTCCAAAACAGACTCCTAGCCCTCCCACAACCCCTTTAGCTTGGGGCGATCCTCGGGGTGCCTTCTGCAGCGAAGCTCTCGGTGACCGCCCCTCCCCCGTGCCCAGTCGTCACTCTTAGAGGGTGAGAAACCTTCGGAATCCCCCTCGTCCTCGATTGGCCCGATACTCTAGTTGCTGCCCCTTTCCACTGGTAGTCCAGTATCTCCGTCACCTCATTGCATTTCTCCCTCTCCACTACATCCAGTATTGTGGGCACCACCTCCCTGGACGGCCGCCCCCCTCCCTGTAGGGCGACAACCGTGACCTGTGGAAGACTGGATGGATGCTCATATTGTCCAGCAGCTTCAACTTAAACTCCACGGGATTGACCTGTTGGATGACCTCAAAGGGCCCCACCCTCCTAGGCTTCAGCTTCTTGCACACACCCCTCCAGGGCAGCCCCTGCGTGGACAACCATGTCAGGATCTCCATTACGACCGAGCTACTCCTCCGGTCGAGTCCTCCGACGTGATTAACGACCTGAGCCTTTGATAAGGCTCCAGGCATGTTCCCCATTCAGCAGAGTATCAAAGCACAGCAAAGAGACAAGAAATATGAGCTAAATTGCTAGGATTTATTTCTAACTACGCAAACAGAAAATACACCCTCTCTCTGTGAAAGGCAGAGAGCAACTGAAACATGGAAACAGGAAACCAGTAACATCACATCCGTCTTCCGTCTTCCGTGAGACTTCCAACAGCCTGGAATGTCTGGAATGCAAAACAGTCTTGTGACTCCAAGCACTGCTCAGTGGCATAAACAGAAACCAACATCCTCCCCCTTTCTGTGAACACCACTGGGCAGTGTGTCAGTACAATCTCAGTACAAACCCAGTTTCTGTACATAGGTACAGTGTTGATCCTTCGGAACAACCTTGGACAATAAATCAGCAGGAATTTCATTACCTGGCATGTAGGACACCGTCCTTTCTGAACACATTCTCTAGCATGTTGCAACTTCAATTGCAAGCGCTTCATGCTTTGCTTACAACCTTCAGAAGTCAGCAAAGCCAAACATGCTTTGTTGTCCTGATAAACCTGGATTGGACACTTTACAGGAATTCACATGTCCTTGCACAATTGTAACAACCATTCACAATCCACAAGTTCAGCTTCACAAGAACTTAAGCTTACTGTTGTTTCCTTCCTGCACGACCAATCAAATAGACCCTGGTTGTACATGTAGCAAACTCCAGACGTGCTTTTCCTGTCTGTAGTGTCACTTCCAAAACTTGCATCTGCAAATATCTCAAGACCTCCAGACTTCTGATTGTTAAACCTCGGTCTGTAATGCATAGTGCCTTTCAAATAGCATGCTATGCGTTTCAGACCTTTCCAATCCTTAACAGTAGGATTGTTGACAGGTCTGCTTAGCAAATTAGTGCTAACTGCAATGTCAGGTCTTGGACATCTGGCAATGAAGTTTAGTTTGCCTAGCACACCTCTGTACAGTGTAGTGTCAGAAAATGCTTCTTCAGTATCATCTACCTGATAACCTGTTGTCATTGGTGTGCCTACAGGGTTAGCATCCATCAGGTTCAGTTTGGTCAACACATCAGCAATTTTCTGTGACTGGTGTACTAAAATATTACCATCTTGGTCTCTCTCTATTTCTAGAGATAGGTAATTGGTTACCTCAACAATATCTTTCATGTCAAAGTGCTTCTTCAATTGTGCTAGGGCACTATTGTACATCTTGACATCCTTCCAAAAGAAAATAAAATAATAATAATAATAATAATAATAATAATAATAATAATAATAATAATAATTTATATCCCGCCCTCCCCAGCCGAAGCCGGGCTCTGGGCGGCTAACAACAATAAAATACAACATTCTAAAATCATTTTATTAAAATTAATTCAACTCAAATTGATGGCAACCATTAGGCTAAAGTTCTGTGACGAAAGGACTGGTGGAACAGCTCTGTCTTGCAGGCCCTGCGGAAAGATGTCAGGTCACGCAGGGCCCTAGTCTCTTGTGACAGAGTGTTCCACCAGATTGGAGCCACAGCTGAAAAAGCCCTGGCTCTAGTTGAGGCCAGCCTAACCTCTTTGTGGCCTGGGACCTTCAGGATGTTTTTGTTTGAAGACCGTAAGTTCCACTGTGGGACATACCAGGGGAGGCAGTCCCGTAGGTACGAGGGTCCTAGGCCGTATAGGGCTTAAAAGGTTAAAACCAGCACCTTAAACCTGATCCTGTACTCCACCGGGAGCCAGTGCAGCTGGTATAGCACCGGATGAATGTGATCTCGCAGCGAGGACCCCTCAATCCCATATCGCCCCGTCCCAGCCAGATGACCTCTGTCTTCGAAGGATTTAACTTCAACCGGCTCCCACATAACCATCCAGCCACAGCTTCCAGACATCTGGTCAGTGTGTCTGGGGCCGAGTTAGGATGGCCATCCATCAACAGATAGAGTTGGGTATCATCGGCATACTGTTGGCAACCCAGCCCAAAACTCCGGACAAGCTGGGTGAGGGGGGCGCATAAAGATGTTAAAAAGCATCGGGGAGAGAATCGCACCCTGAGGCATTCCACACACCAAGGAGTGGCGCAATGACAATTCCCCCCCCCCAAGCGCCACCAGAGAGAAACGAGCGCAGCCATTGAAGGACTGTGCCCTGGATTCCCACGTCGGCAAGGCGGTGGTCCAGGAGTTCGTGATCGACCATGTTGAAGGCTGCTGACAGGTCTAGAAGAATCAGCAGCCCCGACCCGCCTCGATCCAGCTGCCTGCGGAGATCATCTGTTAGGGCAACCAGAGCCATCTTGGTCCCATGACCAGCGCGGAAGCCGGACTGGAATGGATCCAGAGCCGATGTTTCATCCAGAAACCCACCAAGCTGTTCAGCAACCGCTCTCTCAATCACCTTACCCAGGAATGAAAGATTCGAAACCGGGTGGTAATTGGATAGATCTAACAGATCTAATGATGTTTTCTTTAAGAGCAGGCGCACCACTGCCTCCTTCAGTTCCCCTGGGAATGTCCCGGTGCCAAGGGACAAATTGATGATATCCCCTAGGGGGGCCCGCACCTCGTCTGGACATGCTTTAATCAGCCAGGACGGGTCAAGAGGACAGGTGGTGGGCTTTCCAGGTCGGAGGAGTCTGTCCACACTGGCTGGGGATGTCTGCTCAAAGTGGTCCAATACTGGACCGAGGACAGTCAAGGGGCCTCCAGTTCCTTCATTGTATCCAAATTGGCAGGGAGGTCATGGCGGAGCAACAGGACCTTCTCCGCAAAAACGCTCGCAAATGCCTCACAGCTGTGTGTCAAATTATTATTTAAATTTGGCTGTCCCTCGAGGGATGGTAAAGACCTAATTATACTAATAATTGCGCCGGGGGAGAGCTAGCGGATGCAATGGAGGCCGAGAAGTAAGACTTCTTAGCGGCCTTCACTGCCATCTCGTAGGTTTTCATAAAAACCCTATAAGATGTTCTTGAGGCTCCGTCACGGGCACCCTGCCATACTCGCTCTAGCCATCTGAGGTCCCAATTCATTTTCCGGAGCTCCTCGGTAAACCAGGCAGCCCGGTGTAATGGTTATATGGGGTTGCTCGTGCATAAGTTGCCGCCACTCTTGGCTAGGTAGCCTGGTTAAACCTTTCCTGGCTGGACAGCGCTTCACTTCGTGGCTGTTCAGTCGCTAGCAGAATCCGTCAGTGGGCGTTTCTTGAACTACTTCCAGCAAAGAAGTTCTTTGACGCCAAGTCTACGCCTACTTTCCCTGCGCGGAAGTCTTCTGCGCACGGTGGGTGTGGGTAGCGGAGGACCTATGCTCTCCCCGCTGGTCTCCAGCGAAGAGTCCTGGAGCCCCCTCTCCGATTCCCCCATCCGCCCCCCTTTATCCCTGGTGTTACGCTGATTTCCTTCCCCAGCTGCTGAGTCTCCTCTCTCCCTGCTTGGCCCTTCTCCGGCATCGTTTGGGAGCCCTGCCTCCACTTCTGGCTCCGATGTCAGTTCCCTGACATCCACCTCCCCCCCAGGACCCCCTCCACCCCCGGCCCGACCTTTTGACCCAACTTCGTCCCTTTCCTCGGCGGACGATGCGGGGAATCCCCGGAAGGAGCTGTCGCCATCCCCTGAGGATTTAAACTCCGCTTCCCACCCGCTCCGATCTCTTCCCGCGGGGTGGCCCTCCCAGTCCGATTCCTCTTCCTCTGACGCCTCTCCTCCCTCCTCTTCGGAGGCAGGGAAACCCACAAAATCCTCTTCATCATCTGTGGTGTCCCGGGAATTCCCGCCCCTCCCTGTACGGTGAGAGTAGGGACCTATGGAACACCGGGTGTATTTTCATGCTGTCAGGCAACTTGAGCTTGAATGCCACGGGGTTCACCTGCTGTGTTACCTCAAAAGGTCCCAGCCGCCTTGGCCGCAACTTCTTACACCCTCCCTTAAAGGGTAACCCTTGGGTTGACAACCACACCCGGTCTCCCACCCGTATGGTCTCCCCTTCCCGACGGTGCTTGTCTGCCTGCCTCTTGTATATTTCCTTGGCCCGTTCCAGGTTCATCTTAAGTTGCTGGTGCAAGGCCACCATTTCTTCCACAAACTGCTCTGCCGCAGGTACGCTCCACCCTTCCTCCCCCCTCCCCGGGAAGGCCCTGGGGTGACACCCATAATTGGCCATGAACGGGCTCATTCCCGTGGACACATGTTCAGTGTTATTGTATGCAAATTCGGCCAGCGCTAGTTTCTCTACCCAATCGTTCTGTCTCTCGCTGAC
This sequence comes from Podarcis melisellensis, assembly GCF_964234715.1. Lineage (NCBI taxonomy): Eukaryota > Metazoa > Chordata > Lepidosauria > Squamata > Lacertidae > Podarcis > Podarcis melisellensis. The sequence continues at coordinate 12,755,209 of NC_138535.1, forward strand.
GTAGTAGCGTAGGTATTGCTGGAGTATACTGTTCGCTCTTTCTGCTTGCCCGTTGGTTTCCGGGTGTCTCGCCGTCGAGAAGCCCACCTCGACCTGCAGCAAGCCCATGAGCTTCCTCCAGAACCGGGAAGTAAATTGTTTCCCGCGATCTGAGATGACCCTCGAGGGAGCCCCATGCAGCCTGAAGATGTGATCTACAAACAACCTGGCTGTTTCCTCTGCCGTTACCACATGCAAGCAAGCTATGAAATGGCACATTTTTGTTAGCAGATCGACTACTACCATGACTGCTGTCTTCCCCCTTGATTTGGGCAAATCTGTCATAAAATCTATGGATACCACCTCCCAGGGTCTTCCCGGCGTGGGTAAGGGTTCCAGTAACCCTGCGGGTGCAGCCCTCTCCCCCTTTGCCCTCTGGCAGCGGTCGCACCCCCGTACATATTCCCGTACATCTTCCCTTACCCTTGGCCACCAGAACTGCCTGGTGACAAGCAACATGGTTTTGTGTTGACCAAAATGTCCCAAAATGTTCCTTTTCCTCAAACCCTCCCTGGTTTTCCCTTCCGTTCCGGAGTTCCCTGATTTTTGTTTGAGCGAATTCGTCATTTCTAGTAAGCCCGACTAGTTCTCATTTCCCAACCAACACTCCCCCACACACCCATCGGTTCTCGGGGAACACGTGTCTGACTTCCGGCGGTCCCTCTCCTTCCATGTACTCCGGCTTCCAGGAGAGAGCATCTGCTCTTACGTTCTTCTCCCCCGGCACGTACCAGATCTCAAAGAAAAACTTGGAGAACTCCTGTGCCCATCGAATCTGTCTCTGGTTGAGTACTCGCGCAGTCCTCCAGTATTCCAAGTTCTTGTGATCCGTACACACCTGGATCTTGTGCTGCGCCACTATTAGCAGATGTCTCCATCGTCGAAATGCTGCATAAATTGCAAGCAGTTCGCGGTCATGCACCGTGTAGTTTTGCTCCAACTTGCTCAGCTTCCTTGAGAAAAAGGCGCACGGCCTCCAGCTCTGCTGGGGCCCCGGCTGCAACAGTACCGCTCCGATGGCCCGGTCTGACGCATCGGTCTCCAACCTCATTGGCTTCTGCAGATCCACGTGCAGGAGCTGCTCTTCCGAAGCGAACCCCTTCTTCAGCCTTTCGAAGGATTGCTGGGCACTTTCTGTCCAGACGAACTTCTTTTTGCTACTGAGACAATCTGTGATGGGGGCTGTCAAGTGGGCGAAGTTCCTGATGAACTTCCGGTAGAAGTTGCTGAACCCTAGGAACCTCTGCACGTCCTTCCGGGTTTTGGGGGTCTTCCACTCCAGCACCGCCTGCACCTTGCTGGGGTCCATAGCTAGGCCCCTGTCTGACAACTTGTACCCCAGAAACTCGACTTCTCTGGCGTGAAATTGGCATTTTTCCAGCTTGACCCACAACTGGTGCTTCTGCAGTCTCTTTAGCACTTCCCTGACGTCTCTGACATGTTGCTTCTCATTGTCTGAATAGATCAAGACGTCGTCCAAAAAGGCTACGCAGTTCTTGTACAGTAGGGACCCCAACACGTGGTGCATGAAAGCTTGAAAACAGGCGGAGCCCGACTGTAATCCAAATGGCATAACTAACTACTCAAAGGCCCCCAGGGGGGTGAACATGGTGGTTTTCCATTCGTCCCCCTCCCTCATTCTAATCAGGTTGTACGCTCCCCTGAGGTCCAGCTTGGTAAAAATTTTCCCCTGCCTCACCAGTGTTAAAATGTTGTCAATCCTGGGCATTGGGAAGGTCACGGGTTCTGATACAAGGTTCAAGGCCCTGAAATATACGACTAATCTAGGCTGATTAGTATCCTTTTTGTCCACAAAGAACACCGGACTGCCCCCCACAGCCTTTGATTCTCTTATGAAACCTCTTTTCAGGTTCTTGTCAATAAATTCCCGCAACTCCTGCATTTCCCGGTCAGACATGGCATACAGTTTACCCACCGGCAGCTGCGCCCCTGGGAGTAAGTTGATTTGGCAGTCAAAGGGCCTATGGGGGGGGTAGTCTATCCGCCTCCTTCTCGCTGAAGACCTCCTGCAGGTCAGCATATTGGGGTGGCACCTCCCCCTTTGGCTCCACAGCCATCCCAGCAACCCTGGCCACGGTCATCCTTGGGTTTCCACCCCCTAGACAGTGTTCCAAGCAGTGAGCTGACCCAAAGGTGACCGTCCGCTGATGCCATGCCACTACTGGATCATGTAGTGCCAGCCAGCTCATCCCTAATATTATTGGGGGTCCTGCCAGTGTGGCTACGTGAAAGGCAATGGTCTCTGTGTTCCTGGAAACCCTCATTCTCATTGGTGGGGTCTGGTGCGTCACTTCCCCTCCCAGACGTTCTCTGCCAACGATGGTGGTCACTTGCAAGGGGAAATCCAGGGGCAGCAGGTGGAGTTGGTGCTCCAGAGTGAAGTCCTTGCTGAAGAAATTGCAGGAGCTGCCTGAATCCAGCAGCGCCTTCACCTTGACTGGGTGCCCATTCGGGAGTTCTAGCACCACTTCTATGGCTATAGCTGCCTTGGGGGGGTCTGGCTGGGGCACTTCTATTGGTTGCTGGCCTGGCTGCTGTGCCCGCTGAGTGGCAGCCAAGCGTTGGCGTTTCCCTGCGCCTGCCCCTTTCCCCCCTCCTCCTCACAGCCAGCGGCTCCCACCATCCCTTGCCATGCCTTTCTTTGAGGGCAGACCCTGGCAAAATGTCCTGCCGTTGGCAGAGGAAGCACTTCTTGGTGGTTTTCCAATCCTTTCCCTCCTTCTTGCGACCTTCACTGGAGTTTGAAACCGCGCGCACGCCATCTATCTCTATTGGCTCAGCCGGCTGGGAAGACTGCCTCGGCATTTCAGGAATGCGGTAGTCATGGCAACGTTCCCCTCTCCCTTCGCGCTTCTCCTGAGCCCGCGCTTACTGTCGTACTCCAATCTAAAGCACAGCCTTGGTGAGCTGATCCATCGACTGCGGGCGGGGTGCGCGGGAAATCTCGTCCTTCCCCTCCTCAAACAACATTTGAATGGGCTCAGAGTCCAGATCCCACCCGAGCCGGTGGATCAGCATCGCAAAACGCGACCAGTAGCCTCTAACTGATTGGCTCCCCTGCTTGCACCCCATCAATTCCCGGAGAGTCACATTTTGCTCAACTTCACTGGAATACATTGCATCCATCGCGCCAAAAAAATTCCTAAGGTCCTTCAAGGCAGCATTTTGCGTCGCCATTAGGGGCCTGATCCATTCCCGGGCCCCATCCTGTAGATGCCCAACAATATAGGCTACCCTTTCCCCTGACGGATTGCTGTAATGGTTATATGGGGTTGCTCATGCGTAAGTTGCCGCCACTCTTGGCTAGGTAGCCTGGTTAAACCTTTCCTGGCTGGACAGCCCTTCACTTCGTGGCTGTTCAGTCGCTAGCAGAATCTGTCAGTGGGCATTTCTTGAACTTCTTCCAGCAAAGAAGTTCTTTGACGCCAAGTCTACGCCTACTTTCCCTGCGCGGAAGTCTTCTGCGCACGGTGGGTGTGGGTAGCGGAGGACCTGTGCTCTCCCTGCTGGTCTCCAGCGAAGAGTCCTGGAGCCCTCTCTCCGATCCCCCCATCTGCCCCCCTTTATCCCTGGTGTTACGCTGATTTCCTTCCCCAGCTGCTGAGTCCCCTCTCTCCCTGCTTGGCCCTTCTCCGGCATCGCTTGGGAGCCCTGCCTCCACTTCTGGCTCCGATGTCAGTTCCCTGACACCCGGTTTCTACGGGGTCTCAGAGGGCGCTTAAGTGCAATCTCATCGATAGCTGGCAGGAGCTGGGTATTCCAGCTCTCAACAAGCTCAGTCAATGAGTAATCAGGGGGAGCAAGGTCCCGCAAGACTTCACGGAATCTATCAGGGTCCATCAGCCTCTGCGGGCGAGCTCAAATCGGCTCACCACCTAAGCAGGGTGGGTGTGGAAAGTCAATCCTGGCTTTCAGAGTGTAGTGATCAGACCATGGCACCTTCATCAAAGGAGACATGATCACATCTATACCGGCGCCAAAGATCAAATCCAGCATGTGGCCTGCTTGATGTGTGGGGCCCGAAACAAACTGGGAGAGCCCTAGTGTCGCCATGGAAGACACCAGGTCCAGAGCCTGTGAGGAGGGAGTGGCATCAGCATGGATGTTGAAGTCCCCCAATACCAATAGATTAGGGTACTCCAAGGCCCAGCCGGCCACCACCTCCAGTAGGCCTGACAGGGTGGCTGCTGGTGCGCTAGGTGGCTGGTACACAAGCAAGACAGCCAAGCTCACCTCGGAGCCCCACACTAGACCAACACATTCAATGCCGGGGATCGATGGCGATGGTAGAGCCATGAAAGAACAATCTTCCCGGATTAATAATGCCACCCCTCCCCCCCGGCCTACAGTCCGTGACTGGTGGAGGACGGAGAAACCCAGGGACACCATCTCTCGTAAGGTAACTGTTTCCCCTTCGCACACCCAGGTCTCCGTCACACAAGCCAGGTCGACTCCCTGCGAGGTAAAGAAATCTCGCAGGGTGGCGGTTTTGTTGCATATAGACCTGGCATTGCACAGCACCAGTGACGGAGGTGAGTAATCCTTGCTCACCCTACCCTCGTCCCTTGGGATGGGGCGCAGATTGGAAGGGGTACAAGCATACCTGTATCTCGATCCCCTTCGCCTATGACATCTGCCCCCACCACCATACCTCCCTCGCCCCTCCACAGTAGCAATCCCAAGCCTCATACTAGCCTCCTTTTACAAAATAGTAAAGCAAACAAGCCAAAACAATTATAGTAAATAAAACTAATCCCCACCCCACTCAACATTTATCCCACCGCAAACCAAAATAAAACAAAATAAAATAAAAATCCATAAATAGAAACCACCGTTCACAGTGGTACAACAAAGTAAAAACACTTTTAAAACATTTTAAAATATGTAAAAACATTTTTGACATTTGCTACAGCAGCACCAGTGTCCTTAAAGCTGTGATGATGGTGAGTGTGGGCCCCGCCCCCTAGGCCTGGTGGAATCATCAACATAAAATAAGCAATGCAGCTTCTTTTGCCCTTCCTCTTTGACAAATACACATGGATCAGCTTTACCTTGCTGAAAACCTAGAGAAAACAACACTTCAGTGAGTTTAGAGTGCTAGTATAGTGCACTTTGCTTGAGACCATATAGGGACTTCTTCAGAGAACAAACAAATCCCTGTTGTGCCTGTACACCATCAGGTGGAAGCATGTAAAGTGATTCACCTAAGATTCCGTACAAAAATTCTGTATTCACAATGTGATGAAAAACGTGTAGATTCTCTTCTGCAGCAAGTTTGAGCACAAGCCTAATGCTCTCTCGGTGAGTAGGTCTCATGATAGTCTTCTCCTGGTACCTGTGAAAAACCTCTTGCAACCAATCTGGCTACCTTGCCATTTTGGTGTGTCTGTGCTTTGAATACCCATTTGCTGTCAAGCAGTTTCATCCCTGGAACGGTTGGAACTAGCTCCCATGTTTTGTTCCTCTCTAAGGAATAAAGCTCAGCCTTCATGGCAGTTAACCATGGCTCAGCAACCTTTGCGTCCAAAGCTTGGATCTCTTGGAAGTTTGAAGGTTCAAATACCTTATTGGAGCTATTCACAGCAGTTACAGCTATTGCTGCTTTAGCAAATTCATCAGCAAATTTCTTTGGAGGTTTACCTTTTGTGGCTCTTTCAGACCTGCAAATCAAACGTAAGTCTTCAGCGCTCTCCTCTTCTTTCTTAGGAGAAAAGTGGCCTATAGTGAACAGTGGTTCCTCCAATTCTTGATCACAGCTGTCAGGGAACTGACATCAGAGCGAGAAGCGGAGGCAGGGCTCCTGAGCGATGCCGGAGAGGGGACCAGCAGGGGGGAAGGAATTCAGGGTAACACCAATAGAGAAGAGAGGGAGATGGAGGAATTGGTGACAGGGCTCCAAGACCCTTCACCCGAAACTAGTGGAGAGAGCGCTGGCACGCCCCTGCCTTCCCCTTACTTGCGCAGACGCGTTCCGCGCAGGGAACATAGGAGGAGACTCGGGGTCAAACAGCTTTTATGCTGGAAGAGGTTCAAGAAACGCCCACTGACGGATTCTGCAAGTGACTAACAGATCACGGAGGGCGAGCTCTGACCCTAAGCATGGTTGGGCAAGCAAAGTAACTAAACCGAAGGCAATTTACGCACAAGTAACCCCTCACAACCATTACAGCAATCCGTCAGTCTTTGACGTTACTTGTGCGCAAGCAGGAGAAACATGAGCCAGACTGGAGGCACCGGGGCAGCGGAGCAAGCTGCGGGGGTGCAGGACCTGGTGAAGAGGAACCAGGAGCTAGAACGGCATGTAGCCCTGCTGACGGCGCGGCTGGATGAGAGGCGCACACAGGACGCGCAGGTTAGACCCACCCCAGTGGGAAAGAAGGTGCCCGGACTGGTACACAAATTGGGGGGGAAGCCCCAGGAATATAATGGATTCCGAACAGAAATAGAGTACGCTTTGGAGCTGCAGCATGATGACTTTGCTGACGAGGCAGCGAGGGTGGCGTATATCGTGGGGCACCTTGAGGGCGGCGCGAGGGAATGGGTTAGACCCCTTATGGCCGCACAGAACCCCGCCATGAGGGACGTCCAGAAGTTTTTTCAGGCGATGGGCGCAATGTATTCAAGCCAATTGGGGGAGAGTGTAACCCAGAGGGAGCTGCTGAGATGCAAGCAGGGGGATCTTTCCATTAGAGACTACTGGTCCCGCTTTGCGATGCTAATACACCGGCTCGAATGGGATCTGGATAGCCCCCCCATACAGATGCTGTTTGAGGAGGGGTTGTCCCCAACCGTTAAAGACGAGCTCTCCCGCGCGCCCTGCCCGCAGTCTATGGATGAACTGACTAAAGCTGCGCTTGCGATAGGCGCTCGGCAGGAAGCGCGCGCTTTGGAAAGGCGGGAAGGGAGAGGAGAGCGCCACCCTGACTACCGCATTCCTGAGATGCCAAAGCAGCCTCCCGATGATGTGGTGCCAATGGAAATCGATGGAGCGCGGGTGCGCGAGGTTTCGAGCGCCAACCAAGGAGTCAAAAGGGAGGGAAAGGCTGGGAAAAGCACCAAGAAGTGTTTCCTCTGCCAACGGCCAGGACACTTTGCCAGGATCTGTCCACAAAGGAAGCCTTGGCAAGGGATGGTGAGAGCCGCTGGAAGCGAGGAGGAGGGGGCAGAGGAAAAGGTGCAGGGAGACGCCAGCGCTTGACTGCCCACAGGGGGGCGCAGCAGCCAAGCGAACAACTAACGGAAGTGCCCCAACCAGACACACCCAAGGCTTCTATAGCGATAGAGGTGGTGCTAGAACTCCCAAATGGACACCCAGTCAAGGTGAAGGCAATGCTGGACTCAGGCAGCTCCTGTAATTTTTTTAGTAAGGAGTTTGCACTGGAGCACCAACTACACCTGGTGCCACTTGATTTCCCACTCCAAGTGACCACGATAGATGGCAGGGAGCTGCTGGGAGGGGAGGTGACACATCAAACCCCACCAATGAGAATGAGGGTGTCCAGGCACACAGAAACCATTGCCTTTCACGTGGCCACACTGGCGGGACCACCGATAATACTGGGCATGAGCTGGCTAGTGCTACATGATCCCGTGGTGGCTTGGCATCAACGGACAGTCACCTTCGGGTCAGCACACTGTTTGGAACACTGTCTAGGGGGGGAGAAGCCCAGGGTGAGGTTGTCCGGAGTGGCAGCAACTACACTGAAGCAGAGAGCAGAGGTGCCGCCACAGTACGCGGACTTACAGGAGGTCTTCAGCGAGAGGGAAGCGGACAGGCTGCCACCTCATAGGCCCTTCGACTGCCAAATCAACCTACTCCCTGGGGCGCAGCTGCCGGTGGGTAAGCTGTATGCCATGCCAGACCGAGAGATGCAGGAGTTGCGAGACTTTATTGACAAAAACCTAAAAAAGGGGTTTATAAGGGAATTGAAGGCAGTGGGGGGGCAGCCCTGTGTTTTTTGTGGAAAAGAAAAACACGGATCAGCTTAGGCTGGTCGTAGACTTTAGAAAATTGAACCTCGTATCGGAACCCGTGACCTTCCCAATGCCCAGAATTGATGATATTCTAACTAGGGTAAGGAAGGGTAAGATCTTTACCAAGCTGGACCTCCGGGGAGCATACAATCTGATTAGAATGAGGGAGGGGGACGAATGGAAAACCACCATGTTCACCCCCCTAGGGGCCTTTGAGTACCTAGTCATGCCATTTGGATTACAGTCGGGGTCAGCCTGTTTTCAAAGCTTCATGCACCATGTGCTGGGTCCCCTGCTGTACAAAAACTGTGTAGCATTTCTGGACGACGTCCTGATCTATTCAGACAATGAAAAACAGCATGTCCAGGACGTCAGGGAAGTGCTGAAGAGGCTACAAGAGCACCAGTTGTGGGTCAAGCTGGAAAAGTGCCAATTTCACGCCAGAGAAGTGGAATTTCTGGGATACAGGTTGTCGGACAGAGGCCTAGCCATGGACCCCGGCAAGGTGCAGGCGGTGCTGGAATGGAAGTCCCCCCAAACCCGGAAGGATGTGCAGAGGTTCCTCGGGTTCAGCAACTTCTACCGGAAGTTCATCAAGAACTTTGCCGACTTGACCGCACCCATCACGGATTGTCTCAGTAGCAAGAAGAAGTTCGTCTGGACGGAAAGTGCCCAACAATCCTTCGAAAGGCTAAAGAAGGCGTTCGCCTCCGAGGAACAGCTCCTGCACGTGGATCTGCAGAAGCCGATGAGGCTGGAGACCGACGCATCAGACAGAGCGATAGGAGCGGTGTTGCTGCAGCCGGGACGGAGCCAACACACCTGGAGGCCGTGCGCCTTCTTCTCACGGAAACTGAACAAATCGGAACAGAACTACACGGTGTATGATCGCGAACTGTTAGCTATTTATGCAGCATTTCGGCAGTGGAGACATCTCCTAATAGGGGCTCAGCACAAGATTCAGGTTTGCACTGATCACAAGAACTTGGAATATTGGAGAACAGCTCGAGTCCTCAACCAGAGACAGATTCGATGGGCACAGGAGTTCTCCAAGTTCAACTTTGAGATCAGGTACGTGCCGGGGGAAGAGAACGTGAGGGCAGACGCGCTTTCCCGGAAGCTGGAGTACACGGAAGGAGAAGGGCCGCCGGAAGCTCGACACGTGTTCCCAGAGGAACGATGGGTTTGTGGGGGAGCGTTGGTTGGGAAACGAGAACTAACCGAGCTGATTCGTCAGGACGAATTCGCCCGAACCCGAATCAGGGAACTCAGGGGAACTGGGGGAGACCAGGGAGGCTTTGAGGAAAGGGAAGGGCTGCTGTATTACAAGGGAGCAATGTATGTGCCCGGGGAGGCCTTGCGGGAAAGGGTGCTCAAACAGCTTCACGACAACCCAACAGCGGGGCACTTTGGTTTTTTTTTATATATATAATTTTTATTGGTTTTCCAACACAAATTAAAAACAAAACAACACACAATACATAAACAAACAAAACATATAAACATGTATAATTTCAAAACCTCTTTTTCATAAACCTTACTTCCCAGACTTCCCCTACCTCCCCTTTTCTGCATCCCTGTTTTAAATTTTTTTTCAACAACCCCTCACACCAATTGTCTAATTACTTATTTTGTTTTTTTTAACCTCTTCTCATAGTTAATCAATTACAGCTACAATTCTATATTTTCCTTTCCCTTGACATTTTAGCACTCATTAATTTTACAACAGTTCTTAAGATATACTTTAAATTTCTTCCAATCTTCTTCCACCGTCTCTTTTTCTTGGTCACGGATTCTGCCGGTCATCTCCGCAAGTCCCATATAATCGATCACCTTCGTCTGCCATTCTTCCAGCATGGGTAATTCTTGCGTCTTCCAATACTTTGCTAAAAGGATCCTTGCTGCTGTGGTGGCATACATAAAAAACGTCCTATCCTTCTTAGACACCACTTGGCCGACTATGCCCAGGAGAAATGCCTCTGGTTTCTTATGGAATGTACATTTAAGTACCTTGTTAATTTCATTATAAATCATTTCCCAGAAGGCCTTAATCCTCGGGCAGGTCCACCAAAGGTGGTAGAAGGTACCTTCAGTCTCATTACATTTCCAACATTTATTATTGGGCGAATGATAAATTTTTGCAAGCTTGACTGGGGTCATGTACCACCTGTAAATCATTTTCATAATATTTTCTCTTAAGGCATTACATGTCGTAAATTTTATACCAGTGGTCCATAACTGTTCCCAGTCAGCAAACATAATATCATGACCAATGTCTTGTGCCCACTTAATCATAGCTGATTTAACTGTCTCATCTAATGTATTCCATTTCAACAGCAGGTTATACATTCTTGACAAATTCTTAGTATTGGGTTCTAACAGTTCTGTTTCTAGTTTTGATCTCTCCACCTGGAAGCCAATTTTCCTGTCCTGTTTGAACACTTCCATTATTTGATGGTAATGAAGCCAATCTCGTACTTTAGACTTCATTTTCTCATAGTTCTGTAATTTGATTTTTCCACTCTCTTGCTCCAAAATTTCACAATATTTTGGCCATTTGGATTCCATATTAAGCTTTTTCACCTCCTTAGCTTCCATTGGTGGCAACCACCTAGGGGTTTTATTTTCCAACAAATCTTTATATCGAATCCAAACATTATATAGTGCTTTCCTGACAATATGGTTTTTAAATCCTTTATGAGTTTTTACCTTTTCATACCATATATATGCATGCCAACCGAATCTATTATCAAACCCTTCCAAATCCAAAATGTCTGTATTCTCAAGAAGTAGCCAGTCTTTCAACCAGCAGAAAGCTGCCGATTCATAGTACAGTTTTAAGTCCGGCAGGGCAAACCCCCCTCTGTCTTTTGCATCAGTTAATATCTTAAATTTTATTCTGGGCTTTTTGCCCTGCCAGACAAATTTAGATATATCTTTCTGCCACTTCTTGAAACAGTCCATTCTATCCACAATCTGTAATGTTTGAAACAAAAATAACATTCTAGGCAATACATTCATCTTGATTACAGCAATTCGGCCTAACAAGGAAAGTCTCAAATTTGACCATATTTCTAGATCTTTCTTTATCTCTGTCCAACATTTATCATAGTTATCTTTAAATAGGTTCACATTCTTAGATGTCATATTAATCCCCAAATATTTCACTTTTTTTGTCACCATTAATCCAGTTTCACTTTGAAATCTCTCTTTTTCAGCATTTGTTAAATTTTTCTCCAAAACTTTAGTTTTTTGCTTGTTCAACTTAAATCCTGCTACATGACCAAAAACTTGAATTAGTTCTAAAACTCTTTTCGTACTAGTGTCTGGCTGTTGTAAAGTTAATACTAAGTCATCTGCAAAGGCCCTCAGTTTGTATTGTTTAGCTCCGACCTGAATTCCTTTAACCAGCTGGTCCCCCCTGATCATATTTAACAAAACCTCCAAGACAGATATAAAAAGTAGTGGGGATATTGGGCACCCCTGTCGTGTCCCTTTTTCTATAGGAAGTTCTTCAGTAACCACATTGTTTACAATTAACTTTGCCTTTTTGTTCAGAATATATTGCACCTTATACCATTTTCGAACCTTTGGCCTACCCCCATCCCATGGAGATTCTTCTTCATAAAACTCCAAGAACAACAGCGGGGCACTTTGGGCAACACAAAACTATGTTACTGGTCACTAGGGAGTTTTGGTGGTCAAGGGTGAGGGAAGATGTACGAGAGTATGTACGGGGGTGTGACAGCTGCCAAAGGGCCAAGGGAGAACGGGCAGCCCCGGCAGGGCTACGGGAACCCTTACCCACGCCGGGAAGACCCTGGGAGGTGGTGTCTATCGATTTCATGACTGATTTACCCAAATCCAGAGGTAAGACAGCAGTCATGGTAGTAGTAGATCTGCTAACCAAAATGTGCCCTTTTATAGCGTGCTCTCATGCAGTGACAGCAGAGGAAACCGCCCAGTTGTTCGTGAATCACATCTTTAGGTTGCATGGGGCACCTTCGAGGGTTTTCTCTGATCGAGGGAAACAATTTACCTTGAGGTTCTGGAGGAGGCTTATGAACTTTTTGCAGGTGGAGGTGGGTTTCTCGACAGCGAGACACCCGGAGACTAACGGGCAAGCAGAGAGGGCGAACAGCATTTTACAGCAATATCTACGCTGTTACGTCAACGAGAGACAGAACGATTGGGTAGAAAAGCGAGCACTGGCAGAGTTTGCGTATAACAATGTGGAGCATGTGTCCACGGGGATGAGCCCGTTCTTGGCTAATTATGGGTGTCACCCCAGGGCCTTTCCCGGGAGGGGGGAGGAAGGGTGGAGCGTGCACGCCGCAGAGCAGTTTGTGGAAAAAATGGAAGCCCTGCACCAGCAGCTTAAGATGAATCTGGAAAGGGCCAAGGAGGTGTACAAGAGACAAGCAGACAAACGTCGCCGGGAAGGGGAGACCATTAGGGGGGGGGACCGGGTGTGGTTATCCACACAAGGCTTACCCTTCAAGGGCGGGTGTAAGAAACTGAGGCCAAAACGGCTGGGACCATTTGAGGTGACACACCGAGTGAACCCGGTGGCGTTCCGGCTCAAGTTGCCAGACCCGCATGAAAATCCACCCGGTATTTCATAGGTCACTGCTCTCACCGTACAGAGGGGAGCGGAGGGTCCGGGAGGTAGGAGGGGAAGGGCTCACACACCCGCTACTGGAAGAGAGGGAACGCCACCACGAGGTAATGGAGATCCTGGATTCGTGCTGGCGAGGGCGGCAGGTGGAGTACCTAGTGGCTTGGGAGGGGGAACCCGAGTCAGAAAACACGTGGGTTCCTGCGGGTGAAATAGATGATGAATATCTGGTGGAAGAGTTCCACAACAGGTATCTGAGGAAGCCCAAACCCCTTGAGAGATTCTGGGAGGAGCAATTTGCCACCACCGATGATGATGAGGAGGATTTCGTGGGTTTTCCTGCTTCCCAGGAGGAAGGAGGAGAATCGTCAGGAGAGGAGGAATCAGATTGGGAAGCCCCTCCCGTGAGAAATCGGAGTGGGTGGGAAGCAGGGTTTGAGTCCTCGGACGACGACAGCAGCTCCTTTGGGGGATTACCTGCATCGTTGGCTGAAGAAGGGGACAAGGTCCCGTCACAGGGTCAGGCCGGGGGTGGAGGGGGTCCTGGGAGGGAGGTGGATGTCAGGGAACTGACATCAGAGTGAGAAGCGGAGGCAGGGCTCCCGAGCGATGCCGGAGAGGGGACCAGCAGGGGGGAAGGAATTCAGGGTAACACCAATAGAGAAGAGAGGGAGATGGAGGAATTGGTGACAGGGCTCCAAGACCCTTCACCCGAAACTAGTGGAGAGAGCGCTGGCACGCCCCTGCCTTCCCCTTACTTGCGCAGACGCGTTCCGCGCAGGGAACATAGGAGGAGACTCGGGGTCAAACAGCTTTTATGCTGGAAGAGGTTCAAGAAACGCCCACTGACGGATTCTGCAAGTGACTAACAGGTCACGGAGGGCGAGCTCTGACCCTAAGCATGGTTGGGCAAGCAAAGTAACTAAACCGAAGGCAATTTACGCACAAGTAACCCCTCACAACCATTACAACAGCCTCCAGAGGGTTGCAGAGAGGCCGTAGCACTCTTGAAATCCTCTGAATCATCTGATTTTTAAAAAAAGGATATTTATTAAAGTTTTATAGACAGAAAAAAGTTACAGAATAAAAGAAAAAAGAGAGAATAAAAATAAAACAGGTACAAAAATACAAATGAAAAATGCAAAATACATGAAAAATAGATAAAAAATAAAAACAATTAAAAACAGATCAATCTTTTCATGTCTTATGTTTCATTTACTTATTTCCCTGACCTCCTCACACCTCCCTTTTTTCTATTCCAGTTCACATGGTTAATTCAGCAAATCCTTTCCCTCTTTGTTTTTATCTTAATTCTATATGTTAACATATTAAAGCTTCATATTTTCGTCTGATTATCAATCCATTTTTACATATTCTTTTAACCTTGTTGCTAGAGCCGTTTCATTTCAATCCAACATCATTTTAGCATTCATTAATTTTACAATGTTTCTGCAAATAATCTTTAAATTTCTTCCAATCTTCTTCCACCAACTCTTCTCCCTGGTCTCGGATTCTGCCAGTCATTTCCGCCAATTCCATATAGTCTATCACTTTCATCTGCCATTCTTCCAAGGTGGGTAGATCTTGTGTCTTCCAATACTTTGCGATGAGTACTCTTGCTGCTGTTGTAGCGTACATAAAGGAAATTCTATCCTTCTTTGGCACCAATTGACCGACCATGCCCAGGAGAAAGGCCTCTGGTTTCTTCAAGAAGGTGTATTTAAATACCTTTTTCATTTCATTATAGATCATCTCCCAGAAAGCCTTAATCCTTGGGCACGTCCACCAAAGGTGAAAGAATGTACCTTCATTTTCTTTACATTTCCAGAACTTATTATCGGGCAAATGATATATTTTTGCAAGCTTGACTGGTGTCATGTACCACCTGTATATCATTTTCTTTCTTTCTTTCTTTTTAAAGATATTTATTGAAATTTCAAAAATTATACAAAAAAACAATAATAAAAGCAAAAAACAAACACAAAAAATAGAAAAACAAAATACAAAACTAAAAACTATTTAAAAACAAGTAAAGTTTCATTCCCTTATTTTCTTATAACTTACTTCCCCGACCTCCTCATACCTCCCCTTTTTGTATTCCAATTTCTAATTGTCAATTCAGCAAATCCTCTCCCTTAATTTTCATTAAATTTTCAACCTTTCTTTTCTTTTTACTTAATCATTACAGCTGAAAAACCCCTTAATTTTCTAAACCAACATCATTCTAACATTCATTAATTTTGCAATATTTCCCAAGATAGTCCTTAAATTTCTTCCAATCTTCTTCCGCCGTCTCTCTTCCCTGGTCTTGGATTCTGCTAGTCATTTTTGCCAGTCCCATATAGTCGATCACCTTCATCTGCCATTCTTCCAAGGTGGGTAGATCTTGTGTCTTCCAATACTTTGCGATGAGTATTCTTGCTGCTGTTGTAGCGTACATAAAGAATGTTCTATCCTTCTTTGGCACCAATTGGCCGACCATGCCCAGGAGAAAGGCCTCTGTATATCATTTTCATAATATTCTCTCTTAAGGCATTACATGCCGTGAATTTCATACCTGTGGTCCACAACTGTTCCCAGTCAGCAAACATTATATTATGTCCAACATCTTGTGCCCATTTAATCATAGCAGATTTAACCGTTTCATCCTGAGTATTCCATTTCAACAGCAAATTATACATTCTTGATAATATCTTAGTTTTGGGATCTAACAGTTCTGTTTCCAATTTTGATTTTTCCACCTGGAAACCAATTTTTTTGTCCAAATTGTAAGCCTTCCTTATTTGATAATAATAAAGACAATCTCACACTTTGTCTTTTAATTTCTCAAAACTCTGCAGTTTCAGTTTGTCACCCTCCTCTTCCAAAATCTCCCAATATTTTGGCCATTTGGCCTCCATATTGAGCTTTTTCTGAGCCTTCGCTTCCATCGGTGATAGCCACCTTGGGGTTTTATTTTCAAGTAAACCTTTATATCTTGTCCAGACATTAAACAATGCTCTTCTGACAATATGGTTTTTAAATGCTTTGTGTGCTTTAACCTTGTCATACCACAGATATGCATGCCACCCAAAAACGTTATTGAAACCTTCTAAATCCAAAATGTCTGTGTTCTCAAGAAGCAGCCATTCTTTCAACCAGCAAAATGCTGCTGATTCATAATAGAGTTTAAGGTCTGGCAGGGCAAATCCACCTCTATCCTTTGCATCAGTTAATATTTTAAATTTTATTCTGGGCTTCTTGCCCTGCCAGACAAATCTAGAAATGTCTCTCTGCCACTTCTTGAAACAGTCCATTTTGTCCAAAATTTGCAATGATTGAAACAAAAATAACATTCTTGGCAATACATTCATCTTTATAACAGCAATTCTACCAAACAAGGAAAGCTTCAAGTTTGACCATATTTCAAGATCCTTCTTCACTTCTGACCAACATTTCTCATAGTTATCTTTGAATAAATTTAAGTTCTTAGTGGTCATGTTAACCCCCAGGTATTTTACTTTCTTAACCAGTATTAAACCCGTCTCCTTCTGAAACCTCTCTTTCTCAATCGGTGTTAATTTTTTCTCAAGAACCTTAATTTTTAATTTGTTCAACTTAAATCCTGCCACTTGACCAAATTCCTGAATCAATTCTAATACTCTTTTAGTACTAGATTCTGGCTCCTGTAATGTCAATACTAAGTCATCTGCAAACGCTTTAGCTCCGACCTGAATACCTTTGATCAGATGGTCCCTTCTAATCATATTTAGCAAAACCTCTAGGACCGAAATGAAAAGCAATGGGGAAATTGGGCAGCCTTGTCGTGTCCCTTTCTCCATCTTAAATTCTTCTGTCACCACGTTGTTAACTATCAATTTAGCCTTTTGTTCTGAATAAATTGCACCTATACCATTTTCAAAACCTTGACCAACCCCCATCCCCTGAAGATTTTTCTTCATAAAACTCCAAGAAATATTATCAAAAGCTTTCTCCGCATCAACAAATATCAAAACTGCTTTAGTATTAATGTTCACTTGCAGCTTCTCTAAAATGTTAATTATATTTCTCATGTTGTCAGACAAGTGTCTACCCGGGAGAAAGCCAGCTTGGTCTTTGTGTATCTCCTCAACTAGTACTTTTTTCAATCTTTTAGCCAGTATATCTGCAAAGATTTTGTAATCCACGTTAAAGCAGGGATATGGGGCGGTAGTTCTTAAGTTGTATTTTTTCAGACTCAGTTTTCGGTATAAGTGTAATATAAGCTTCCTTCCATGACTCTGGCGCTTTCCCCCCCTCCAAAATTTCATTACAAACCTCCTTTAGTGGTTGAATTAACCAATCTTTCAGCGATTTAGACTCTCCTCCCTGGAAGAGAGGGGAGTGGTTGTGGGCGGGAGCCCGAGCACCGCCCCTAGCAGGGGGCGTTAGCCCCCTGCCTCCACCTCTCTTGGCTGGCGCCCACGCCCCTCGGCAGGCACCCAACCAGGTGCCTCCGAGGGGGCGTGCTCAGCAGCCTTTTGCTGCAGCGTCAGCCTCTCCCCGGCCTCATTCTTCGCCATTGTCTCGTCGCGAGTCATCGCAGGGAAAGTCATCGCAGGGAAGAGCTCAACCATGAGGTTTGGAGTAGGGGGGTGTTTGTGTGTGTGGAGGCTGTCTGGTTCCTGGCTTGCCTTTTTAAATTTAGGAGGCTTGCGTGCGCTCATTGCTTTACTGCTTTTTAAAAAAACCTAGGCACCCAAGTTTGCCTTGCTGTCTTGCTGTGTCCTCTTTTCTGTGTAAAAACCTACATTTTATTTCCCCCCACTCCTGGTGCTGGATTTGTTTGGGCGGTTTAAGTGTGAATTACCTTCCTTAAGCTGCAGTTTTTTCCTTTGTCTCTCCACCACCAGCAAGGTCTTAGTGTGAGTGCCATCTTTCTATCTCCCTTGTCTCCTCACTTTCCTTCCCTGGCCTCTGCCTTGGTGGCTGTGCGTTGTATTTTAATTTTGGCCAGGGTGCATGTATGTTTTTCCCTCTATTGCCCTTGCCCGTCTGATTGCCTGGCTGGTCTGGGTGACTGAGTGGGTTTGCCTTACATTTTAATTTGTTGGCCAGGGTGCTTGTACGTTTTCCCCCTCCCTTGCCCTTTCCTGTTCCTCTCTAATTTTAAGTCGTGTGTGTGTGTGCTGGCAGCGTGTGTTTGTGCCTGCCGTTTGTTGATTTATTACTCTTTTAGTGTGGGTTTGATTTACCCTGCCATCCCTTCCATTGGTACCACTTAAACCTCACCCCTCTTACTTTATCTAAGCCACACACCCCTCTTCACTTGGCATTTGGGGGAAGAAATAAGGCAGGGCTTGGGGCGGACAATTCAGGGTTTCTGATCAGGGAACCTGTTCAGTTTCTGTTAATTGATTCTCATGGAAACTTACAGATTCTGGCTTCACACAATTAACTCAAGGCAGTCTCAATTGCCTCTTGGCAGAAAGCCAAGGTCTGCTTGACCTAGAAACTACTTACTCTGATTGGTTAACGACCAGCACTCAACTCTGTTATCTAGGAATGCTAGCACAGTTTGTGTTGGGAGGGTGTGTTAGGAGTAGAAGTGCTGTGTATGGTTAAGAGAGAGAGAGAAAGAAAGGATTTATTTTTGCTTTGTTTTGTATGCAGAAACTCTGCTGGTTTTATTTTTCCTTTTAATAAATCCTGTAAATAGTTATTCTGAGTCTAGCTGACTAGACATTTCCACCGCAACTAGCTTCTTCGCTGTGCAGGAAAACTCTGCTACGTTTGGGCTAAAGCCATTAGAGCTATGCCTGACACTTCAAAGTTCCAAGAGAACCATTCCTCAGCATTGTACATTTATACGTTTAGAACCTTTGAAGGTGTACCACTGCCTGGTTCTTGTCATTGGCTTCACTTGCCAGTACAGGGTCCCTAAAGAAAACCGCTTTTAAACAAACAAACAAACAAAAGGTTGTGGGTTATAGACCCTTACTGAAAAGTCCAGGCTAACCCATGGTTTATATTTCCACTTCATTTTGGCTCACTGTAAAGGTCAGCTATTTTCCTTTTCTTCTCAACTTTTCCTTGCCCTGAGTGTTCATTTTACCCCCTCCTCCCCCCCCCAACTCCCCCCAGGCTTTCCTTCTCCTCCCTCCACCCCTCCCCCTCCCAGCACCCCCCACCCTTGCAGAGTTCCCTTTGCTTCTTGCCTGAGTCATCACAGTTACCAGACAGGTTTTTCAACTGAATTGATTGCTCTCTGAGTGACTGGCAGTTTGTTAGGCATTGTCTTTAAGCACCTGGCAGTTCAGCAGCTCTAGTTGCATTGTCAGTGTAACTAACCAGCAGTTTGACCATTTGCAGTCTTTTGTCTGTTTAAGCACCCTTATGGAGCTGACCTTGTGGGCAAAGATTTACTTTTCTTTGTTTGGCAAAGTTTCCTTTGTTTGGTAGTTTCCCCAGTAGTGAGATATTCCCCTTAAGAGCAACCTCACCCCTCCTTTTCAGAGGGCCACTGGTGTGGGCCGGGAATCTTGTTGATTTCCTTTTCTCTTAATTTGGCTGCAGCTTCTGGGCATTTCCTAGTAAGCAGTTATTTTTAATTCTGTTTGATTACTTGGTGTTGCTTTGCGCCTAGATTTGCCTATCATTTAAAAGGGGCAACATTTAATTGTAGGCAATTATCTTCCAATTCTGTCTGACTGTAGTTGGGGTTTCTTTGTGTATGGGTCTGTTCCTTGGAGCCAGGTGCTAACAACTAGCTGAGCGCTGCTGCTTGAACTCTTGCTGGGTTGTGATTTAATAAATATAAATAAATACAAGTGGTGCATTTAAGTGACGTATAGCTTATTCTGTATGGGACCCCGTGCATATTCCTGCTTTGCAGAGGATTGAATGAGAATTTATTTATTTATTTGTTTATTTAAAAGGCTCACTGTTCTGCTGAAATGCTGGTAGAAGCACCATTTCCTTAAGTGTATTTTCCTACATTTTCATTTGATAGCAGTTCCTGTGTCTGTTGTTCTCTGATTGTTCTATTGTACCATCCCTCTAAATCACTAGGAGTTTTACCTGAGGAAGCAGCTCTATATAATTGATTGTGTGCATCTGCCTGAATTGTATATTGACTAACAGATACATAAATTAATAAGGAAATACGTTCTGAGCATACTATTGCATGGAATTTGCACAGTGTAGTTAATTCAGCTGAAGTTAAGAATTTATATAGCCAAGCGTTAATAATCAACTCAAGGAAACATTGTCTTTGGCAGCATTTTCCTTCTGCTGGGCCTCCAGCATTACCTTTTGTTTTGCAAAGTGTTAGTAAAGGACATTTCCCTGAGAGCGATTTTCTTTGATTCCATTTGATTGCAGTGGGGGGGGGGGTGCGTTGCTCTGCTGTTCCTATTGTTTCATCACTACATGCTTGTGAGTTGCTCCTCAGGAGGCAGGTTTAAATATTTAGCTGTGTCTATCCACCTGACCCATTAGTTTGGTGGCAAATAAATAAATTTATAGCCATATACAAACGGAACAGTCAAGTGAGGAATAATTATTTCATATCATCGTCAGTTACAGTAGACAATTGATAGTATCAGCAATTAATTCTACTTACAGTGGTAATTGATTGAACAAATAATACTGGTTTAGATTTTAATAATAACACTAATAATAAATAATAATAACAACAATAAATAAATAAATAATAGATAAATAATAATAGAATAATAATAATAATATAAATGGATAAATAAAAATAAAATAAAATAAAGAATATTAATAATAATATATAATAAAAAATAAAGAGAATAAGTGGAATGGCATCACATACCAAGATTAAATTGATTAATTAAATAAATCTAAAGATAAATATATAAATAGACAAATAAAATTAATAATAATAAAAAATAAAATTAATAATAAATAATTTACATATATTTCGGAACCCTCAGTTGCTTAGATCGTGGTGACAATAATGCCAAGGTTGCAGGTTCGATCCCTGTATGGAACAATTGCATATTCCTGCATTGCAAGGGGTTGGACTAAATGACCCATGGGGTCCCACACAATTCTAGAGAGCCTGGATAGCTCAACTGGTTAGAGCATGGGGCTGATAATGCCAAGGTTGCAGGTTTGATCCCTGTATGAAACAACTGCATATTCCTGCATTGCAAGGGGTTGGACTGAATGACCCTCGGGGTCCCAAACAATTGGACTGAATGACCCTCGGGGTCCCAAACAATTCTAGAGAGCCTGGATAGCTCAACTGGTTAGAGCATAGTGCTGATAATGCCAAGGTTGCTGGTTTGATCCCTGTATGGGACCCCTGCATATTGAATGAGATATTATAATATGAAGTAGGAAGCATCATATATATATATATCGTAATAAATAACACACGCACGTACATACTAATTGGATAAACAATTGAACATTTAACCAAATACTTGGAAAAATCGTTATTTATTATAAGTAAATCAATCGTTAATTAGTACATTCGCTTCAGAATCTATAACATGTGCCTGTACAACCGCTTGTAAACAGTAGCACGTGTTTGTGACAGTAGCTTTAGTGCGTTATCCATGGCACGTAAGAGGAAGTGCTCTGCGGCGGAATCAGCTCACACCTCAGGCTGCATGGGTGCCACAGGATAATAACCCCAAACCTATTTCACACTACCTAAATGCCTTTAGATCGTTCATTGATGATTATGAGCATTTCAAAAGACATATAAGAACAAAAACAAAAATAAACAAGAAAAATAACAAAAAATACAAAAATCCAAAACTTAAAACTTAAAGGGGAAAAAAAACAATTAAAAACACATAAAATTTCAATTACTTATTTTCTTTTAACTTGTTTCTCAGACCTCCTCACACCTCCCCTTCTTGTATTCCAATTTAAGTTATCAGCTCAGCAAGTCCTTTGATTTTCAGTTCTCAGGCACAGGCCCAAGCTCTCGGGCAGTAACTGCGGCAGTGCAAACTAGGCCTCTGGCCCTCAGAACTGCATTGGGTCGCCTGTGCGGAGCCCGCCAGCCAGTGTAAATAACCCTGTTGTGTCCAGTTTTTCCGGTTCTTTGCAGAATAAGCAGCCCAGCAGCTGGAGGGGGAGCTTCAGACAGTTGAGGGGGGACAAACCGTCAGGCAAAAGACGCACCAAGAAGAAGCACATGTGTAAGAAGAGCAAGTCGAATACGGGCGACATGATGAAGAGTCAGAACAGCCTGTGCGCTTTCTGGGGTGGCCGCCACCATTAGCTATGATAAAAGTCCGAAGGAAGGCTTCCAGGATCCCTCTAGCATGCTGGGATCAAATTGAAAATGGCACCTGGTCTGTGGCGGTCGTCCCGTATGTTGAGAAGAAGCCATTAGATTCTTATTGCACGGGTAAGCCGGACCTGAGAAGGGAGCCAAAACACAAGGTATGTTGGGAATTCAATAAGGGGTCATGCCAAAGGCAGTCTTGTAAGTATCTGCGCGAGTGTGAGAGGTGTGCAGGGGTACTCCCAGCCATAGCGTATTGCAAAGGGAAGCAGCCCTTTCGGGGAGGCGGGGTTCCAGTTCCAGAGAAGCCCCCGCAGCAGGGAACAGACGATAGGGACCCTCCGGGTCTAGCATTTTCCCTGATCCAGCTCCCTCCTCTCCGCATTCTTCAATCAAATTCTTCGATCGGGCAGGCTGTCAGTTGGTCTCAGACACCCACACCACAGGGTCCGACTGTCCAAGTCGGTTAAGGCAGACCTGAAGGTGTGGATGACATTTTTTTTGGGAACACTACAATGGGGTATCCCTATGGCAGGATGTTCTAAATTTGTCCTCAGATTTCCAGGTCCAATCAGATGCAGCAGGGTCCTGGGCTTTGGCTTGTACTTCAGGGGACGATGGTGCGCACAACGATGGCCAACGAGGTGGCAGGGCCGGGCCATCACGTGGGATCTCACCTTTCTCGAGTTTTTTCCAATAGTAGTGGCCGTTCACATCTGGACAGAGGAGTTTCGAAATCGCCGTGTGTGCTTCAGGACCAACAACCTGGCAGTGGTGAACATACTGGCCAGGCAGTCATCTCGGTCTGCGAGGGTCTCCTCCCTTCTGCGGGTGTTCGTTCTCCGGTGCCTTGAGTACAACATAATTTTTTCAGCCAAATTCATACCAGGGACCAATAATGATATAGCCGATGCCTTGTCTTGCTTTCAGATATCTCACTTCCGGTCGCTAGCACCTGGAGCACAACTGTTGCCCGAACCCTTTCCGGAGCACCTGTGGAACGTTGGAGACGCAAAGTGATACAGAGAGTATTAGCGTCTGTCGCACCCTCCACTCTCAGGTCTTACAAGAAGGCCTGGTGCGATTTCCTGGGTTTCAGGTCTGGGATATCTGGGCTTTCGCATAACGTGCCACCCACCACTGATGATGTTCTGCAGTACCTTTCCCATCTTGACGATTTGGGACGTGCTCCCAAAACCTTAAAGATACACGCAGCCGCCATCAGCTTCTTTGCTAAAGCCACATTTTCCTCCGATCCGTGTAGTGACTTCCTGATCCACAGAGCTATTGAAGGTTGGGGCAGGCTACAACCCCCCAGGGCCGAGGGCTGTAAGCCAATTTCTTATGGGTTGCTATCTCAGATACGCATAAAGCTCAGGTCAATTTGCTGGACCAGGTTTGAAGCCCGCCTCTTTTCCGCGGCGTACGCTATCGCCCTTTTGGCGCTCTGGGAGTTGGTGAAGCTGTGGTTGAAGTTAGCGCAGGAGGTTCAACGCGCGCCCTCCTTAGGGAGGACGTGCAGTGGTCCGAATCTAGCTTGACGGTGCGGATACGTCAGTCCAAAACTGATCAGGCCGGTATGGGTGTTCTAGTTAAGCTTACAGCGTCAGCACAGCAGGGCCCATGCCCGGTAATGGACACTAGATGGTACCTTTACCTCAGACCGCCCGGTTCTGGCCCTTTCCTGGTTCACGAGGATGGGTCACCTTTGTTGAGACACCAATTCACAAGGGCACTCCACAAAGCTATTGATGCCTGTGGTTTATCTTCCCAGGATTATGCGGCACACTCATTTAGGATTGGCGCCGCCACAACAGCTACACGCTTGGGCCTGCCAGCGGATAATATTAAGGAAATGGGCCGGTGGAACTCCGACACTTATAAAGGTTACACTCGTTAGAATGCGCTCTGCTCCTTTACCTCTACTTATCCATAATTTTTTACTTTCCTTTATTCTCAGCCATTCTCAGAAGTGTCTGGGCTTGTGGCCATAGTATAGTCCATTCGGCCCACGTACGGTCAGTTAGCTGTGGTCTCACCCCTAACCGTGGATTGCCACCTGGAGTGCAAGTTTCCTGGTTTTCGAGACGAGGCATTGCTTATGCCATTGCTGAGTGCGAGTTTCCTGGTTTTCGAGACGAGGCATTGCTTATGCCATTGCTGAGTGCGAGTTTCCTGGTTTTCGAGACGAGGCATTGCTTATGCCATTGCTGAGAGGGAGAGTTGCCGCGTTTGGCCCTCCTGACATCCTTATCCTTCAATTAGGGGGGAATGACCTTGTTAGCAGAAGAACTGTGGACTTGTCGTGGCACATAAAAAGAGATTTGGATGAGATTGCTGCCTTGTGTCTTGGAACAACGGTGTTCTGGTCCTCCTTCCTGAAGAGAGTTGTGTGGCACGGTGTGCAGAACTGTATGGCCATTGAAAAATCCAGGAAACTCTTGAATCGTGCAATAGCCCGTTGGGCGCACTTTTTGTATGGCCGAGTCATCTCTCATGACCGTATCCGGATTGGCGACCAAGCCTTGTACCGGAATGATGGAGTTCATCTTTCAGACCAAGGGAATGACATTTGGTTAACTAGCATCATCATCAGCATCAGGGATTGGTTACAGCTGTGAGGGTATTGGCGGCGAGCCTTTCGGCTCGGGTGGCGGTTAGGCATTGGAATAATGTGTTGTGGTGTGTTGAAGGGCTAGGTGTGGCCATCGCCTATGCCTTCAATTTTTGGGTATTCCGTTAAAGGAATCTGGCGGTCGTGTATTCTGTCCGATGCCTGCTTGGTGGGAGGCCATGGCACGACCCTCGGTGACATCAGGGGTGAGCCTATAGTTGGATTAGCATCAACAGGCTCCACCTACTGGTGAATAAACCCACTTGTTTTAGTGATCCAATGCCTAAGCCAATACCTTTTCACTGCTGTAATCAATAAAGTTGTGGCCTTTCCTTGCCCATTAACCTTATATCACGTGTCCTTGTGTATTCATTTCACATTGCGGGGGTCGGGTCCTCGAACCAGAAATAATATTTTGAGGTTAAACCGTCCGGCGCTGGAGATTTGCCCAACTGCATATTCTGGATGGCACCTTCCACCTCCTGTTCTGTTATTTTATAATTCAGCATTAACTTATTTTCTTGAGAAATTTTTTGTAATCCATTTGTTCTTAAAAACTGGTCTATATCAGTCTCTTTCTGTGGCCCTTGTGTATATAGTTGTTTAAAATATCTCTGGAAGCACTTTCTAATCTCCAATGGATTCTGTATATTCTTTTCTTCCACTTCCAAATTTGTAATAGTGTTTAATTTTTGTCTTTTTTTCATCTGCCAGGCTAGCAGTTTCCCACATTTATTAGCTGATTCGAATGTCTTTTGTCTCATCTGTTTAATTTTCCATTCTATTTATCCTTTTATTTTCTCCAGAATTTTATCTTTTTTCTCATTTTGAGTTCTCTTCTTTATTGCATTCTGTTGAATCAGAAACCCTCTCATGACCGCTTTGCTTGCGTCCCAGATTACTCTTTTTTCAACCGTAGTATTCATGTTTATCTCAAAATAGTCTCTCAAGGTTTTTTGGGCCTTCTTGGTGACTTCTGCATCTCTGAACAAGGTGTCATTCATCCTCCATCTAAAGGAACCAATTGGTGTTAATTTCATCTCCATTCTCAGCATTATGGTCGGAGCAAGTTTTAGGACAAATTTCCGCTTTTCGAATCTTGGGAGCCAATCCTCTAGTTATCCAGATTTGGTCAATTCTTGTCCATGTCATTTTGGCTTCAGAGAAGAAAGTTCCCTCTCTACCCAAGGGGTTCTTAGTTCTCCAAATGTCAATTAAGTCCATGTTGTCAGTCATGTCAAAAAAAGTTTTTGGTAGTCTGCCATCTTTAGTAGCTACCTGTCTTTGTGACTTGTCCATATTAGTAGACACCACTCCATTCATATCTCCCATCATAATGATGCTATAGTCCATGTAGTCCAACAATGTCTCATGCAACTTCTTAAAGAATTCAGATTTCCCCTCATTTGGTGCATAAACTCCTACTATCAGGAATTTCTCTCCTTGAATTTGAATTTCAATTGCCACAAATCTTCCTTGGTCATCTTTAAAAATAAATTTCGGTGATAGGCTCTCTTTAGCATAGATTACAACTCCTCTCTTTTTAACTTTATCCGATGAAATAAACTCTTGGCCCAATCTTTTGTTAATCAGTACTTTCCTGTGTAGCCTTATTACATGAGTTTCCTGTAAGCAAATCAAGTCCAATTGTTCCTTTTTCAATAAATGAAAAACTTTTTTCCTTTTCTCCGGGGAATTAAAACCGTGAATGTTCCAACTTAATAGTTGCAGAATAGCTGCACCAAGTAATTGTTCTTGTTCTGTCGGTGGTGTCACTTTCTCTAGTTTGTCCAGTCCCAAAGGTAATGATACTAAGTCTAGTATTCCTGGTTTTAGTGCTCTTGGCTCTTCTTCTTCAGCTTCTTTTTGTAGGTTTTCTCCATGCTCTCTCAAAAATTTTTCTTTGTCTTCCACTGATCTTATTTTGACTTTTTCCCTTTAAAGGTAAAAGAAAGGCCTTGGGGGAACTCCCACCTGAAAACAATTCTGTTTCCTCTCAGCAAGGCCACCAAATCTCCATAGTTAGCCCTAAGATCCAATAAATATTTCGGAATGTCCTTAAAAATCTCTACTCTTGATTCTTGTATCTCCAAAGTCTTCTGGAAATGCAGACTCAATATCTTCTTTTGTTTGGAGGGTAATCAAACAGTCTCTCACCCTGTTCTCCCCCCCCCTCTTCCAAGTCTAAAAGCACTTACTATCTTGAAGTCTTGCTTATCATCTAGGTTCCAAAAGTCTGCAAATTCCTGTGTAAGAAAATCACTTAGGCTGTCTTTTTCAAGTTCAGGTACAGCCCTGATCCTCAGATTAGTCTGTTTTTCCTTCAGTTCAATCATAGACAACAGCGACTTATGGTCCTCGAGCTGCTAACATATTGGTGATATCTTTTCCTCCACAGCCAGTGCTTTTTCCTTTGCTTCCTCTGCTGTCTTTCGATTCGAAGTAGATTATAGCAGCAGTTTTTCAATAGATTCTGTGTTTGAGTTCACCTTCTGCCCCAAGTTGTTGATGCTAGTAGTGTTTTGGTCAATTTTAGTTGTTGCTTCAGCAACTTGTTTGCTTAATTTTTCCAAAGATTCATAAATTTTACTTAATACTGAAGTAAATCCCTCTTCAGATGCCATTCCTTTTGACCCAGCTTGTGCAGGATCTTCACCTTGTGGCGCAGAAGGACCGGATGCTGCTGCTCTGCGCTGCTGCAATGCTGCACTGCTCTGCTGCAGTCTAACCTTGCCCGATCTTGTTGTTTTTTCCTGAGGCAAGTTTTTTTCCTGTGGCAAATTTGCCATTACACTTTATCTGAGGATCAAGGTCAGTCCCACGGCCAAAGCTTGTTTTTCAGTGGAAATTTCCCTGGCCAGTTAGAAGTGGAAAATTCCCCCAACCAGTTGTAACAGTTTCAAAGTTCCTCTAGGGGGACACAGTAGCAGTCAAACTTATTGCAATAAGTATCTTTTCCGACTTTCTCAAGTCCCCCTTCAATGAAATAAGCAACAGTTTCAAGTCCAAAGAAACCCTTTAAAATAAAAGTATCTCACTTGCAGAGTTGACTGTCAAAAAGTTACATTGTCCATAAACAGTGCAACTCTCAATATGGCAATTCTATTGATCCTTGGCAGTCCGTTCCCAAGGATTAAGTGGTAGTCTTTGTTCCCTTTTCTCTCCTTTTTGCAGGCAAAAAATTACTTTCCCCTCTTCCCTCCCCTCTCCTGCAACTCAGGGAGGGAGTTCTCTTAATTTGACGTTAGATTTTAAGTCCTTTTGAAACAATTTTCTGGGTCTTAGCTCAGACAGTCTTTGCTTTGATCTGTTTACAGAAAACGGAAGGCGGACTTCCTGTTTACGCCTTCCCGCTTCAGTGCCAAATTAATCCTTTTTTCCCTTTAATTCCCCGATCTTTAAACTTGACCTACTCACGGGTAGTTGTTTAGTAGCCGAATTGTCACAGGAAAAAGGTCAGCAACAGCTGTGCGGCTTCACTCCACGGAAGAAGCTATTGACTCTCAGCACCGCGTCAAACTCCCCATTTCGCTCCAGAGCCCTTTACGGGGTTGCTTCGCTGATTAAGGGGGCGCTAAAGGTGCCCGCTGAGTCCCACGGTCACAGGCTTCACCCGCCTGTGATTTCGAAGGGGTCCCCGCTTCGCCGTAGCGGCAAGACCCGTTTTCCGCGGAGCTTACTCCCTCAGAACAAGAGGGAATCCGCCATTGCTGATGGCGCCGCCTCCGGAAGTCTCGAAATCCTCTGAATCATCTGAGTCTGTTTCAGATTCAGAACCTCCATCAGTGGGTGTGGGGTTTTGCTGCTGTTTATCCTCAGACTCTTCAGTGTCATCAGGATAACATTGGAAAATCCCCACATTCTCGCCCCCCACTTGGCATTGTACTCAACACTTCTAGTGAGCCTAACTGTATTAGTGTCAGTCATCATTACTCTGTAAGAACCTTTCTGATATCCTAGATAGATACCATGCAAACCATGTTTTCCTAACTTGGAGCTTTGTGGTGTGAGAACCCACATGTCAGAACCAAAAATTCCCATGTGCTTGATGAATGGTTTCTTGCCAAACATCTTTTCATAGGGGGTACAACCAATCGGTGATGACAATCTGCAATTATAAGTATAAACAAAACAGCTGAGCGATTCTGCCCAATAACTCTCTGGAAGATTGGCATCATGCAGCAAGGTTTTCAAGCCTTGAAGCAATGTTTGGCTTGCCCTTTCACAAAGTCCATTCATCCAAGGAGACCGTGGACTTGAAAGGTCATGTTGAATTCCTTTCTCAGTCAGAAAAGCTTCAAATTGGTGAGAAGTGAATTCTCCCCCTTGATCTGTAAACAAACATTTCACTTGTCTACCATGCACATTTTTCAACCAAGCACAGAATTCCTTGAACCTAGGGAATGCTTCTGATTTCTGCTTGAGATTAAACACATGACTATACCTGGAATATGAATCAATGAAAACCATGAAGTACTTGGGCTCCACCCAAAGAGGGTGCTAGTGGACCAACGAGTTCAGCATGCACTACCTGATATGGTTCTGTAGCTTGTCTACAAGATACCTTACCTTTGGCAGCCATTTTGACCTTGTTTGCTGTGCATGCCTTACACTTCATGTGGTACCTGCAGGGTTTAATAGTCATACCTTCAACTAAGACAGGCATTTTGGAAACCGCCTTGAAGTTTAAGTGACCAAGTTTCCTATGATAATCATGAATACATCCTGCATGCAAAACCTTGTTAGTATCTGCAATACAACAAGTTTCATCCTGCACAAAATCAACAGAATCATCATAATGCAATACAAATAAATGTTCAACATAATCAGCATGCAATACATAGTCACCTTTCTTGGTAATGGTGCTCTTCCTCTTCTTGAAGGAAACGTCTATGTCCTGTTCAGTCAGCTGCGAGACACTCAATAGGTTGTGTGCAGCATCTGGAACAAGAACGTTATGTATCGATCAATCCAAGCTGTGAAGAACAACCGTTCCATAGCCTTGACTGTAGATCGTGTGGTCATCCGTTTGGTGAATCACACCTTCCTGCAGAGTAAAGGACATGAACAGGTGTTTGTTTTTGCAGATGTGCCAGGTGGCTCCCGAGTCGACGATGAAGAAAAATCTAGACGTCTTCTGGACCTTTGGAGTGTAGCGTGAGACCATAGCTTTGTGTTGCGTTGTCCTGGACTTCTGACCTTTGCCTTTGCCTTTTCCACACATTGAGCTTTCACTGCGCTGCTCTGTTTCTTTTGGATGTTTACAATCCCTTTTCATGTGGCCTAGATGTCCACACGAGTAGCATTTCACTGCCTTCAAAGCTTTGGCGCCATTTAGAGGTTGCACTGCATTCTGGGATGACATCTGTGAGGACTCCCCCTTAGTGATGCAGCTAGCACTACACCAATCTGCTTCATTCTATACCACAGCAGTGACATGCACTACCGTTAGCTGAGCAGTAGGGAAAACAGCAAGCTGGCTGGCAATCGCTTCTCAACCTGAACCCAAAGAATGTAGAATCATGAAGGAATATACAGCCTCTGGCAAGGTGATTCCACGCTGTTGCAACTCATGCCTGAGATTCTGCATTTCCGTGAGGTGAGCACGTACATCTGCTCCTTCAGCAAATGTCATATGATGCAACTTGGCATAAAAGAACAAAGAAGCTCCAGCCTCTGTTCTTAAATGTGACTCTTGGAGACTGTCCCACATCTGTTTGGCTGACCCTTTGTCACGCAAAAGACATAACTCTTCAGGGGACACAATAAGCGTCAGAGTTCCCCTTGCTTTTGAATCCTTAGCCTCCCACTCTGAGTTTACTGGAGCTCGGGGGGGGGGGGCGTCTGTTATCACATTAAACAGACACTCTTTTTGTAGCAGGGCTTCTGCATACTACACCCACTCCTGGTAGTTCCCCTTTGAGAGCTTCGGTACCCCCATCACAAGTTGGGCTTCTGTGTCATTAAAGCAGGCTCTGTGGGTTTACCAGCAGCTGCGTTTCAAACGGCACACTGCTTCAGGCTTTGGCCTTCTCCTGCTGCTGCCGGTCAGTGCTTTGGCTGAAGTTCAAAGTCCACCCTTATTGCCAATTAATTAGGGACTGGCAGGCTGCCCGGGGCAATGAGCACATAACTCCCATCAATCTTCTTGACACGCAGAGAAGATAAGCTGCATTCCGTTCTTCTGGGTGTCTTCTACACAGTGGCATAAACGGAAACCCGGATGACCTTCCCTGGTCTTCGATGCCTGTCTGCCTCCCTCTTGTACACCTCCTTGGCTCTCTCCAGGCTCAACTGGAGCTGCTGGTGTATGGCCTCCATTTCTTCCGCAAATTGCTCTGTGGCTGGCACACTCCACGTCTCCTCTCCCCGCCCCCGGGAAGGCCCTAGGGTGACATAATTGGCAAGGAACGGAACTCATCCCTGTGGACACGTGTTCAGTGTTGTTGTACGTAAACTCTGCCAGTGCTAACCTCTCCACCCAATCATGCTGTCGCTGGCTGACATAACAGCGCAAGTACTGCTGTAAAATGCCATTTGCTCTCTCAGCTTGTCCATTGATTTCGGGGTGCCTCGCTGTTGAGCAGCTCACCTCTACCTGCAACAAACTCATGAACTTGCACCAAAAACGTGAGGTGAACTGCACCCCTCGGTCCAAAATTACCCTTGAAGGAACCCCCATGCAGTCGAAACACATGCTCCACGAACAACTTGGCAGTCTCCTCCACGGTCACTGCATGGGAACATGCCACAAAGTGATACATCTTGGTCAGTAAATCCACCACCACCATGACTGCCGTTTTACCTCGGGATGTGGGCAGGTCTGATATGAAATCTATGGACACCACCTCCCATGGCCTCCCGGGTGTGGGCAAAGGTTCTAGTAACCCTGCCGAAGCCGCCCTCTCATCTTTAGCCCTCTGACATGTCACAACCTCACACATATTCCCGCATGTTCTCCCTCACTTTGGGCCACCAAAAGTCCCTTGTAGCCAACAGCATGGCCTTGTGTTGCCTGAAATGCCCTGCAGTGGAGTTGCCATGGAATTGTTTGAGAACTTTGGCCCTTAGGGACTCCACTGGCACATACAGTGCCCCCCAGTAGAACAACAGCCCCCCTTTCTCCTCGAAGCCCCCCTCAGCTCCCACACCCTCCTTGAGTTTGCTTAGCTTCCTCTGAGCAAAGGCATCGTGTCTGGATGGAGAATCAGAACTTACAGGGTTAAACAGTTCTGTGTGTCGTCTCTGCCTACTGAGGCGTAGTTTATTTCACATACGGGAATCTTTCTTTGTGTGAGAGTTACTTTCGCTTTTCACTGATGAACAGGGAGGATGGTTGCTCGATCTCCCGGCTGATTTATTTTGCTATGCTGTACATGATTAAAGTCTCTTTAGATTAGAAAGAAGCTTGCATACAGACTATGATTTATTGCACCTACACAAGGCACACACTGCTGCTGCGAAACTCTGCTTGGAGCCAGGAAGTAGTCTTAAGGCTCAGAGGCACAGGGAAGTGTGTTGGACACCACTGTAACCCAAGACGTTGCACTAGTTCAGTCCCCCCCCCCCCAAGTCCATTTGTCCTCCGGGAACATGGGCCTGGCCACGGGAGGTCCCTCTTCCTCCCAGTAATCAGGTTTGCGTGATAGTGCATCCGCCCTCAGGTTCTGCTCTCCTGGGACGTATTGAATCCTAAAGTTAAAACTGGCAAAAAAACTCCGCCCAGTGTATTTGCCTTTGGCACAACGCATGCACAGTCTGCCAGTACTCCAGGTTCTTGTGATCCGTGCACACCTGTATCTGATGTTTTGCCCCAATCAGGAAGTGCCTCCACTCCTTAAAGGCCGCAAAAATCGCCAGCAACGTCTTGTCATAGATACTGTAGTTTTGCTCCGATTTGTTCAGTTTCCTGGAGAAAAAGGTGCACGGTCTCCAATCTCCCCCCACATCCTGCTGCAACAGGACCGCTCCGATGGCCCAATCTGAAGCATCAGTTTCCACTCGCAACGGCTCATCGGGGTCCATGTGCAATAACTGCCCCTCCAATGCAAAAACCTTCTTCAGTTTCTCAAATCCCCTTTGTGCCTCCTCAGTCCACAGAAACTTCTTCCCACTGAGGCAATCAGTTATGGGTGCCGTCAAAAGAGCAAAGTTCTTGATAAACTTTCTGTAGAATTTGCTGAAGCCCAGGAACCACATCCTTCTTTGTCTTGGGGCTCTTCCAGTCTAACACTGCTTTCACCTTCTCCGGATCCATGGCCAGACCTCTGTCCGACAGCCGGTACCCCAGGAACTCGACCTCCCCGGTGTGGAACTGGCATTTCTCCAGCTTCACCCACAACCGATGCTTTCCCAACACTTGACACACATCTTTCACGTGCTGCTTTTCGTTCTCTGAGAAGATCAAGATGTCATCCAAAAAGCAAGTGCAGTTACGGTACAGTAGTGACCCCAGCACGGGGTGCATGAACACCTAGAAACATGGACTCCCGGTTTGTAATCTAAAAGGCATAATGAGATATTCAAACGCCCCAAGGGGGGTAAACATGGTGGTCTTCCATTCGTCTCCCTCTCGCACCCTGATGAGATTGTACGCCCCCCTGAGGTCCAGTTTAGTGAAAATTTTCCCCTTCCGTACTCTCGCCAAAATGTCGTTGATTCTCGGCATGGGGAAGGCCAGTGGTTCTGTCAAGGAATTGACAATTCTGTAATCCACCACTAGGCGACGCTCTTTAGTCCCCTTCTTGTCCACAAAGAACACGGGACTACCACCCACCGCCTTGGACTCCCTGATAAAACCTTCTCAAGTTTTTGTCAATAAACTCCCTCAAATCCCGTATCTCTTGGTCGGATATTGAGTACAGCTTACCCACTGGTAGCTTGGCGCCCAGGACCAAATTGATCTGGTAGTCATACGGTCAGTGAGGCGGCAACGTGTCGGCCTCTCTCTCACTGAACATCTCCTCAAAGTCCACTTATTGCGGAAGAATCTTGCCTTTCTCCCCCAGACATATCGTTGCCACCTGGGCCTTCCTTTCCCAGGGTTCCCTTCCTCCCAGACAGTGCTCTAGGCAGTGGGTTGACCCAAAAGTCAGGGATCGCTGGTGCCACGACACCACTGGGTCATGCAAGGCCAACCAACTCATCCCCAGAATAATGGGTGGCCCTGCCAAGGTGGCCACGTGAAAGGCAATGGTCTCGGAGTGCGTGGAGATCCGCATTCTCATGGGAGGGGCCTGATGCGTGACTCCCCCCCATAACTCCCTACCATCAATCATGGTAAATTGCAGAGGAAAGTCAAGCGGCAGCAGGTGCAGCTGGCGCTGCGCGGCAAAGTCCCTGCTGAAAAAATTGGCACTCACTCCCAAATCAGTTAAAGTGTGGACCTCCATTGCGTAGCCATTGGGGAGCTCCAGCAGCACTCGGACCACTATGCCTGCTTTGGGGTGAGCTGGTCGGGGCTCTTCCCTGTTGCTCCTGCCTGGCTGTTGCCCCAGTTTCCCACCAGCCAGGCCTTCCCGTTTCCCTGTTCCTTGGCCCCTTCCTCCTCTTCCTGTGGAGTGGCCCCAACCATCCCTTGCCAGCCCCGATGTTGTGGGCAAACCCTAGCAAAGTGGCCTGGTCTCTGGCAAAGGAAACACTTCTTGGCTGCCTTCCAGTCCTTTCCCTTCTTTTTCTCTGGCTGCTCAACTTTTGAATGCTCCCATGCACGGGCTGCATCGATTTCCATAGGCTCTGGCTGAGCACGACCTTGGGAAACCCCTGCTGGCATCTCAGGAATTCAGTTGCCATGGAAACGCTCCCCTCTGCTCTCCCTCCTCTCCAGCACATGGGCTTCCTGACGCACACCCATGGCTAAGGAAGTCTTAGTTAATTCGTCCATATTCTTGGGTCTGGGCCCCCTTGAAAGCTCATCCTTCACGTCTGAATTCAGTCCTGCCTTAAAAAGATTCTGCACTGACTTCCGTGTTGGCTGCCCGTTCTGCTGGAAGGGTGCGCTCTTTTGCTTGAAAGAGCACCGGTGCTTTGAAGGTTGGGGAATCCACTAGAGCAACGCGGTACCCCTTAAAAACCTCGGATTGAGCATTCTGAAGACTTGGTATTCCTGCGGGTGCCTGGAACGACTCCCTCACCCCCTGGTAAGCTCTTGATAAGGGCTCCGAGAGCGGGTGGGGTTGGAGACGGAGGCACTTGGGAATAGACTCACTTCCTTCATTGCATGAAGCTCCAAGTCCGGCGATTGTGAGTGGCCAATTTCTCCAAGCAACTTTGATTGGAAAAGAGTGAGTAATAAATTAAAAATTTGGACATCCATTTGGGCTGCTGCTGCTGCACTGTGAGTTGGGAAGGGCGCTACCTCCTCAGGCTAATTCCACCTGGCCCAGACTGACTCACCACTGCCACAGCTTAAGAGGCCTCATTGAGGCACTGGGACACCGCTGCTGCTGCTGCTGCTGCTGCTGCACCGTGGGTGCTGCTGCTGCTGCACCGTGGGTGTTGGGGAAGGCCGCTTCCTCCTGTAGGCCCACTCCACCAGGCCTAGGGGGCGGGGCCCACACTCGCCACCGCTACAGCTTTAAGGACACTGGTGCTGCTGCAGCAAATGTTAAAAACGTTTTTATATATTTTAAAGTGTTTTAAAGGGGTTTTTACTTTTTACCTTGTTGTATTGATGTATTTTTATTTTGTTCTGTTTTATTTTGGTTTGGGGTTGGATATTGAGTGGGGTGGGGATTGGTTTTGTTTGGTACAATTGTTTTTGGTTTGCTTTGCTTTTCTATTTTGTAAATGGAGGTTGGTATGAGGCTTGGGATTGCTACCGTGGTGGGGCGAGGGAGGTATGGCGGTGGGGGCAGATGTCATAGGCGAAGGCAATCGAGATACGGATATGCTCGTACCCCTTCCAATCTGCGCCCCATCCCGAGGGACGAGGGTAGGGTGAGAAAGGATTACTCACCTCCGTCACTGGTGTTGTGCAATGCCAGGTCTACAGGCAACAAAACCGCCACCCTGCGAGATTTCTTCACCTAGCAGGGGGTCGACCTGGCTTGTGTGACGGAGACCTGGGTGTGCGAAGGGGAAACAGTTACCTTAGGAGAGATGGTGCCCCCGGGTTTCTCCGTCCTCCACCAGTCGCGGACTGTGGGCCGGGGGGGGGGGGAGGGGTGGCATTATTAATCCGGGAAGATTGTTCTTTCAGGGCTCTACCATCGCCATCGATCCCCGGCATTGAATGTGTTGGCCTACTGTGGGGCTCCAAGGTGAGCTTGGCTGTCTTGCTTGTGTACCAACCACCTAGCGCACCAGCAGCCACCCTGTCAGGCCTGCTGGAGGTGGTGGCCGGCTGGGCCTTGGAGTTCCCTAACCTATTGGTATTGGGGGACTTCAACATCCATGCTGATGCCACTCCCTCCTCACAGGCTATGGACCTGGTGTCTTCCATGGCGACACTAGGGCTCTCCCAGTTTGTTTCGTGCCCCACACATCAAGCAGGCCACACGCTGGATTTGATCTTTGGCGTAGGTATAGATGTGATCATGTCTCCTTTGATGAAGGTGCCATGGTCTGATCACTGCGCTCTGAAAGCCAGGATTGATTTTCCACCCCCACCCTGCTTAGGTGGCGAGCCTGATAGATTCCATCAGGCCTTGCGGGACCTTACTCCCCCTGGTGACTCATTGACTGAGCTGGTTGAGGGCTGGAATATCCAGCTCCTAGCAGCCATCGATGAGATCGCACCTAGGCGCCCTCTGCGACCCCGCAGAAACCAGGCTCCCTGGTTTACCGAGGAGCTTCGGAAAATGAAGTGGGACCTCAGACGGCTAGAGTGAGTATGGCGGGGTGCCCGTGACACACTGACAAGATGTCTGGAAGGTTACGTGGGAGCCTGTTGAAGTTAAATCCTTCGAAGACAGAGGTCCTCTGGTTGGGACGGGGCGATATGGGATTGAGGGGGTCAACTCCCATCTCTTGCGGGGGTGCAATTAGTGCCAGCATCATCCGTTAAGAGTTTGGGTGTAATCTTTGATACCTCCCTCTCTATGGAGACGCAGATTACAGCTATAACAAAGGCGGCATTTTTTCATCTCCGCCAAGCTAAGCAGTTGGCTCCTTATCTCTCTCGCCATGACCTAGCCACTGTGATCCACGTGACAGTCACCTCCAGACTGGATTATTGTAACTCGCTCTACGTGGGGCTGCCCTTGAGACTGACCCAGAAACTCCAGTGGGTGCAGAATGCCGCGGCGAGACTCCTTATGGGGTCTTCGCTGCAAGATTACATTCATCCGGTACTATACCAGCTGCACTGGCTCCCGGTGGAGTACAGGATCAGGTTTAAGGTGCTGGTTTTAACCTTTAAAGCCCTATACGGCCTAGGACCCTTGTACCTACGGGACCGCCTCTCCTGGTATGTCCCACAGAAGAACTTACGGTCTGCAAATAAAAACATCCTGAAGATCCCAGGCCACAGAGAGGTTAGGCTGGCCTCAACTAGAGCCAGGGATTTCTCGGCCGCGGCTCCAATCTGGTGGAACGCTCTGTCACAAGAGACTACGGCCCCGTGGGACCTGACATCTTTCCGCAGGGCCTGTAAGACAGAGCTGTTCCACCAGGCCTTTGGTCAGGGCGCAGCCTGACCCCCTCCTCTGGCAATTTTGCTTAATGGTTGCCATCAATTTGATTTTAATTATTTTTTATAATGAAAGGTTTTTAGAATGTTGGATTGTTTTGATTGTTGTTAGCCGCCCTGAGCCCAGCTTCGTCTGGGGAGGGCGGGGTATAAATAAAATTTATTATTATTATTATTATTATTATTATTAAAGGACAGGGGTCTAAAAAAAACACAAACGGAGGTCAGCCCCTTCCTCTGATTAAGAGACAAAACAGCTACATTAGCCGAAGCCGCGATCTAAAATTTACGACTTTCTAAAGACTTTCAAGTTAACCTTTGTATTCCTCCTTCTAGCAGGGGGGAGATACTTTTCAGACTTTTCTAATCCTTGCAGACAGTTTGGATTTACGAGGTATTTTCTTTGTGGAAGCGGACTACTCAGTTGGGGCGAACGAGACTCCATTGTGATGTTGAAAAGAAAAGGACACTTTCAACTTTCGTTTTCCTACTTGGGGGGGAAAAGTAACTGCAGTTGCCCAAACTCAAAGGTTTTTCTTTTCCCTTTCTCTTTTAAACAGTACCCCCTACCCCCAGATATAAATTGTAAATTGTGACTGTGTTATTAACTTCTGGGGAATTAAGAAAGGATCACAAGTTAGAGAGACTGCTGACTTGTGTATTAAGACTGGTGGAGAGGCTTGAGAAGAGAAACTGTCTGTCTCCTTATCTCCCCTTTGTGTTTGAGATTGACCTTGAACAAAAGAATTGCAAGTTATGGATGGGGGAGAGAAAGGAGAGAGGGCAGAGAAAACAAAAACAAAAGCAAGGAGGGATTCTAAGTCACCATCTTTTGAGGACTCTGTGTTGCAATTGCTTCAGGAAATTAAAACAGAAGTAAGAGGAAATCAAAAGTCTATACAGGAATTAAAAAGTGACTTTGCTCAATTAAGACAAAATTTGACGCAAGTTAATTCAGATGTATCAGCACATGAGTCAAGACTGGCGCATTTGGAGACTGAGAATTGCTGAATTAGAGGCAATTCAGCGACAATCTCAAATTTCAATTGCGTCTCTTCAGTTAAACAGAGGGAATGTAATCTGAGATTGAGGGGCGTACCCCAGAAAGAGCGGGATAATTTGAAGGATTGGTTAATTGAAGAATTTGCAGTGTACTGGGGCCTCTCAAAAGAAGAATTAAATTCCTGGATTGACAAGGCCTACAGATTTGAACCTAAAAAGATACTAAGATCACACATGACTGTATGGTGATTTTTAAAACTAAAGAGCAGAGACACATTATTTTAGGCCACCATTATAAAAAAAGTTTAAAGATAGATGAGAAGGGAATAATTCTGTTTAAAGACATTCCGACATACTTTTTGGCCCTGAGAAATAATTATGCAGATTTGGCCAGTGCCCTAAGAAGAAAGAACATTTTCTTCAGGTGGGAGTTCCCGGAAGGACTATCTTTTAAATCTCAAGGAAGGAAACAAAGAATAACAACTGTCGGAGAGAAAGAAAGATTTCTGTTTTTTAAAAAAAAGATATTTATTAGAGTTTTACAGAAAGAAAGAAGTTACATAATAAAAAAGAAGAAAAAAGGAAAAATAAAAAAATAAAAAAATACAGAGAAAAATTACAAAATACAAAAAAAGAAAACAGTTAAAAACAAATCAATCTTTTCATGACTTATATTTCATTTACTTATTTCCCTGACCTCTTCACACCTCCCTTTTTTGTATTCCAGTTCGCATGGTTAATTCAGCAAATCCTTTCCCTCTTTGTTTTTATCTTAATTCTATATCTTAACGTATTATAGCTTTATATTTTCATCTGTTATCAACCCATTTTTACATATTCTTTTTAACCTTGTTGCTAAAACCGCTTCATTTCAATCCGACATCTTAAAACTTCTTTAAAAATTTAGATTTCCCCTCATTTGGTGCATAAACTCCTATTATCAGAAATTTCTCTCCTTGTGTTTGAATTTCAATTGCCACAAATCTTCCTTGATCATCTTTAAAAATGAATTTCGGTGATAAGCTCTCTTTTGCATAAATCACTACTCCTCTTTTTTAAACCTTGTCCGATGAAATAAACTCTTGGCCCAATCTTTTATTAATCAATACTTTCCTATGTAGCCTTATCACATGTGTTTCCTGTAAACAAATCAAGTCCAATTGTTCCTTTTTCAATAAATGGAAAACTTTTTTCCTTTTCTCCGGGGAGTTAAAGCCATGAATATTCCAGCTTAATAGTTGCAGAGACATGGTGTAATTACTTTACTTTTCCTCCAACTGCTCCTAGTAAGTAAAGATTTCTGGAGAAAAACACAAAAGAACTTGGATTAGAAAGTTCTCCATCAGGGGCAGGGGCAGTGGGCCCCTAACAAATCAGGATGTCTTTGAAAATCTACTCCTGGAATGTGAATGGACTAAATTCACGTTTTAAGAGGAATCAAGTTTATCATGTACTGGCAAGACAGAATTTGGATATAATTTGTTTACAAGAAACACATGTTATAAGACTCCATAGGAAAATTCTCCAAAATAAGAAACTTGGGCAGGAATTTATTTCATCCGACAAAGTGAAAAAAAGAGGCGTGGTTTTTTACGTTAAAGAAAAATGGAACCCCAAATTGTTGTTTAAAGATGAGGAAGGGAGGTACATTGCAGTTGAAATTATGGCACAAGGCAATAAATTTCTTTTGCTGGGAATTTATGCACCAAATGACGGCAAAGTGGAATTCTTTAAGAATCTGGACTTAAAACACATGGATTATATGGATTACAAATTGATTTTAATGGGAGACCTGAATGGAGTAGCATCAACATTAATGGATAAAACACAGGGTCAGAAAAATCCAAGTTCCGGCAGACTACCAAAGATTTTCTTTGATATGACTGATAAATACGATTTGTCGGACATATGGAGGCTACGAAATCCAATGGAGAGAGATTTCACTTTTTTCTCAAATTCGAATCAATCTTTCTCGAGAACTGACTATTTATGGGTATCCAGAGATTTGGTTCCTAAGGTTACTAAAACAGAAATTTGCCCTAAGACTTGCTCAGATCATAATGCAGTGGTTTTGGAGATGAAATTATACCTGCAGGGCTCCTTTAGATGGAGGATGAATGATGAGTTGTTGAGGAATGAACAGATGATTAGTAAGGCCCAAAAGACTCTAAAAGACTATTTTGAACTAAATATGAACACAGAGGTTGAAACAAGAGTCATTTGGGATGCAAGTAAGGCAGTAATGAGAGGTTTCCTCATACAACAGAACTCGATAAGGAAAAAGATACAGAATGAGAAAAAAGAGAAAATTCTGTCTCAAATAAAAGACAGAGAAGAGTTTAAGATTAATGCCGAAGAGTCAACAGATTCCAAAATATATTTTTTTTTTAAAAAAATTTATTAAAGTTTAAAATACAAATGCATAGATAGTAGACAATATAGCATATGTCATAACATAATTTCACATCTTCTTTGGACTCCCTCACGTCTCCCGCTCCCACTTTCATCATTATAAATTTTTGCCAGCAATTTGTCGTCTTGTTTGCATTCTTGTGTCCCATCTATTTATTTATAATCTAATAATTCTCCAAAAAGTTGTATTTTCTCAATCTCACTTATCCTGAATCATCTAGTTTAGTGGTGCTCAATTATTTATGATCTAGCATCCTGCTTAACATTCAATCAAATTACAGTATTTTTGTAAATAAATCTTGAATTTCTTCCAATCCTCTTCCACCCTCTCCTCTCCCAGGTCACGGATTCTGCCGGTCATCTCAGCCAATTCCATATAGTCTATCAGTTGCATCTGCCATTCTTCCAGTGTGGGTAGATCTTGAGTTTTCCAGTGCTTCGCGAGGAGTATCCTTGCTGCTGTTGTTGCGTACATAAAGAATGTTCGGTCCTTCTTTACCACCCCTTGGCCGACAATACCCAGAAGGAAGGCCTCTGGTTTCTTAGTGAAGGTATACTTAAATACCTTTTTCAGTTCATTATAAATCATTTCCCAGAAAGCCTTCACTTTAGGGCAGGTCCACCAGAGGTGAAAGAATGTTCCTTCACTCTCTTTACATTTCCAGCACTTATTATCAGACAGGTGGTATATTTTTGCAAGTTTGACTGGGGTCTTATACCATCTATATATCATTTTCATTACATTTTCTTTCAAAACATTACATGCAGTAAAGTTCAACCCAGTACTCCACAACCTTTCCCAGTCCTCAAACATGATATTGTACCCAATGTCCTGTGCCCACCTTATCATAGCCGATTTAACCATTTCATCTTGTGTATTCCATTTTAACAGCAAGTTATACATTCTTGAAAGTACCTTAGTCTTTGGTTCTAACAGTTCTGTTTCTAATTTCGATTTCTCCACCTGGAACCCTAGCTTCTTGTCATTTTTAAAAACTTCTTTAATCTGAGCGTAGTGTAACCAGTCTTGCACTTTATCCTTCATTTTCTCCAAACTCTGCAATTTCCAATTGTCTCCATCTTTTTCTAGTATTTCCCAATATTTTGGCCATTTGGCCTCCATATTGGGTCTTTTTCGGGCCTTAGCTTCCAGAGGTGAGAGCCACCTTGGAGTTTTGTTTTCCAGTAAGTCTTTATATTTTGTCCAGACATTAAACACTGCTTTTCTGACAATATGGTTCTTAAAGGCCTTATTGATCTTAACCTTGTCATACCATAAGTATGCATGCCATCCAAAAGCATTGTTAAACCCTTCCAAATCCAACACGTCAGTGTCTTCGAGAAGTAGCCAGTCTTTTAGCCAGCAGAAAGCTGCGGCCTCATAGTACAACTTTAAGTCTGGCAGGGCAAAGCCCCCTCTTTCTTTCGCATCAGTTAATATCTTAAACTTAATTCTGGGCTTTTTGCCCTGCCAGACAAACTTAGAGATGTCTCTCTGCCACTTCCGGAAGCACTCCGTCTTGTCCACAATCTGAAGTGTTTGAAACAAAAACAACATTTTTGGCAATACATTCATCTTGATAGCAGCAATTCGGCCTAACAAAGAAAGTTTCAATTTTGTCCAGCTGTCTAAATCTCTCTTAATTTCTGACCAACATTTTTCATAGTTATCCTTAAATAGACTCAGATTTTTTGCTGTTATGTTTACCCCTAGGTACTTTACTTTTTTAACCACATTTAGTTCTGTCTCTCTCTGAAACCGTTCTGACTCTGTATCTGTCAAGTTTTTTTCCAATACCTTAGTTTTCTGTTTGTTTAATTTAAATCCCGCCACCCGACCAAAATCTTGAATCAGTTGTAATACTCTTTTCGTACTAGATTCTGGCTCCTGCAGGGTCAAAACTAGGTCATCTGCAAAAGCTTTAAGTTTGTATTGTTTCTCTCCGACCTGGATTCCTTCCACCAACCGGTCCCCTCTAATCATATTCAAGAGCACTTCCAGAACCGAAATGAATAGCAAAGGGGAAATGGGGCAGCCTTGTCGTGTTCCTTTTTCAATTTTTAACTCTTCTGTAACCACATTGATAACTATCAATTTAGCTTTTTGCCCTGAATATATCGCCTCAATCCCATTCTCGAAACCCCGTCCCACTCCCATTTCTTTTAAATTTCCCTTCATAAATTTCCAGGAAATGTTGTCAAAGGCCTTCTCCGCGTCTATGAAAATTAAGACTGCTTTTGTGTTTATATCTGTTTGCAAAAGTTCCAAAATGTCAATAATGTTCCTTGTATTAGCAAACAAATGTCTACCTGGGAGAAAGCCTGCCTGGTCCTTGTGGATTACTTCATTTAGTCGTTGTTTGAGGACTATCCCTGCCTCCAGGTCTGGTCCTGACCGGAAGGATACAGTAATCAGCAAGGGAAACCCACATGACCTGAAAGTGTTGCTGTGCAATGCCAGGTCAATGATGAATAAAACCACTGCCATCCACGACCTGATTGTGGATGGAGGATTTGACCTGGCATGTGTGACAGAGACCTGGTTGGATGAAGCAGATGGGCCTGTCCTTGCCGCTGCTTGCCCACCAGGTTTCTCTTACGCACAGCAACCCAGGTCATGTGGGCGGGGAGGGGGGGTTGCAGTGATTTTTAGGAAGTCATTAGTCTGCACCAGGCGTCCTATTGGGAAGACCCAGTTTTCTGAGTGCATGTTCTGGAAGTTGGGCAATAGGGGTAGTACAGGATTCCTACTGGTGTACCGACCTCCCCGCTGCACCAAGGATTCCCTGCCCGAGCTGCTTCAGGTCGTGGCGGATATGCTCCTGGAGACACCTAGCTTGGTTGTCCTGGGGGATTTTAACATCCATGCCGACACGACCTTACAAGGAGCCGCTCGGGACTTCGTGGAAAGCATGGCCTCCATGGGGCTGTCCCTGAATAAGTCTGGCCCAACTCATAGCCACGGACATGCCTTAGACTTGGTGTTTACCTCTACGGATGTTGGTGATCTGACATTAACTAAAAGCGAAACAAAAGAAGTGCCATGGTCAGATCACTTCCTGGTGCAACTGGACTTCTCCGCAACCCTTCCCCTCCGCAGGGAGGTGGGACCGATTCGGATGGTCCGCCCCCGCCACTTAATGGATCCAATTGGCTTCCAGAGAGTGGTAGGGGATGC
The DNA here is from genome assembly GCF_964234715.1 of Podarcis melisellensis. Lineage (NCBI taxonomy): Eukaryota > Metazoa > Chordata > Lepidosauria > Squamata > Lacertidae > Podarcis > Podarcis melisellensis. The sequence goes on from NC_138535.1 coordinate 12,798,930, forward strand.
TTTATCCCAAGTTGATGGCCTTTCAGCTGATTCCCTGGTGGCCCGCTGGAATGCGGAGTTAACCAGGGCAATTGACTGTCTGGCTCCGAAGCGCCCTCTCCGATTGCATGGAGCCCGGACAGCCCCGTGGTTTTCCCCGGAGCTGAGGGTGATGAAACAATCGTTGAGACGGCTAGAGCGCCGGTGGCGGAAAACTCATTCTGAATCAGACCGGACACGGGTTAGAGCTCAACGTCGAGCCTACCAAGTGGCAATGGCGACGGCGAAGAGGGCCTTCTTCGCCGCCTCCATTGCATCTGCAGAAAACAGCAGCAGGAGACTTTTTCAGGTGGTTCGCAGTTTATCGGAACCACCTGTACCACCGGGGCCTGGTAGGGACCCCAAGATCTCCTGCAATGCTTTTGCAAAGTTTTTTGCAGATAAAATCGCTCAGATTCAGAAGGAGGTAGACTCCACCATGGGAGCAGGGCCAGGGCGGGAGAGTGCTAGAGTTCTGTCTGGTCCTGTTATATGGGATCAATTCCAATCTGTTACCTCCGAGGATGTGGACAGGCTGCTTGGACGAGTGAAACCGACCACCTGTCTCCTTGATCCTTGCCCATCCTGGCTGATAAAAGCGAGCCGGGAAGCGCTGGGCGATGGGCTCTGCGGGGTGGTGAATGCTTCCCTCTGTGAGGGAGCCTTCCCAGACCCGCTGAAAGAGGCGGTCATTAAACCGCTTCTTAAAAAAACATCTTTAGACCCGGCCAATTTGGCCAACTATCGCCCAGTCTCAAATCTGCCATTCTTGGGCAAGGTGATTGAGCGGGTGGTTGCTGAACAACTCCAAGCACGCCTGGAGGAAACGGACCATTTGGATCCCTTCCAATCGGGATTCAGGCCTCACCATGGGACTGAAACTGCCTTGGTCGCGCTGGTTGATGATTTCCGGCGGGCTAGGGACAAAGGTGAGAGCTGTTTCCTAGTTCTGCTGGATCTCTCAGCGGCCTTTGACACCATCGACCATAACATCCTTCTGGACCGTCTAGAGGGGCTGGGAGCTGGGGGCACTGTCATACAGTGGTTCCGCTCCTTCCTCCTGGGCCGTGTCCAGAAAGTGGTGGTGGGGGGTGAGTGTTCAGACCCCTGGGCTCTCACTTGTGGGGTGCCTCAGGGTTCTGTCCTCTCCCCCATGCTTTTTAATATCTATATGAAGCCGCTGGGAGAGATCATCAGGGGGTTTGGACTGGGTGTTCATCAGTATGCAGATGAATCCAGAATGCGGCAGCTAGACTGGTGACTGGGAGTGGCCGCCGGGACCACATAACACCGGTTCTGAGAGATCTGCACTGGCTCCCAGTACGTTTCCGAGCACGATTCAAAGTGTTGGTGCTGACCTTTAAAGCCCTAAACGGCCTCGGTCCTGTATACCTGAAGGAGTGTCTCCACCCCCATTGTTCAGCCCGGACACTGAGATCCAGTGCCGAGGGCCTTCTGGCGGTTCCGTCATTGCGAGAAGTGAGGCTACAGGGAACCAGACAGAGGACCTTCTCGGTAGTGGCGCCCGCCCTGTGGAACGCCCTCCCATCAGATGTCAAAGAGATAAAGAATTACCTGACATTCAGAAAACATCTTAAGGCAGCCCTGTTCAGGGAAGTTTTTAATATGTAATGCTGTACTGTTTTTAACACTGATTGGGAGCCGCCCAGAGTGGCTGGGGAAACTCAGCCAGATGGGCGGGGTATAAATAATAAATTATTATTATTATTATTATTATTTAAAACTTTTTAAAATCTACTTGCCAAAATGTCTGCAAATATTTTGTAATCCACATTTAAAAGAGAGATGGGACGATAGTTCTTAAGTTGTGTCTTTTCAGCTTCCGATTTTGGTATCAATGTGATAAAAGCTTCCTTCCACGACTCCGGCGCCCTCTTCCCCTCCATAATTCCGTTGCTAACCTCCATCAATGGTTGTATCAGATAGTCCTTTAATGTCTTATAGTACTTGGAGGTCAGCCCATCTGGCCCTGGAGATTTGCCCAGTTGCATGTTCTGAATGGCTTGTTCAATCTCTTGTCGTGTTATTTTGCAGTTCAGGATTGTTCTGTTTTCTTGTGACAATTTTGGTAGTCCATTTTTCTCCAAAAATTGTTTAATCTCAACCTCGTCTTGCGGCCCTTGAGTATATAATTTTTTAAAATATCTCTGGAAACACTTTCTAATGTCCACAGGGTTCTGAATATTTCGTCCTTCAATCTCTAAATTTGTAACTGTATTTAATTTTTGTCTTCTCTTCAACTGCCAAGCTAGCAGTTTTCCACATTTATTCGCCGACTCAAACGTTTTTTGTTTCATTAATTTGACCTTCCACTCTATTTCCTGGTTTATCAATTTAGAATATTGTGCTTGATAGAGTTTAATTTCTCTCAAAGTTGGCTGTGACTTCGGGTTTGATCTTAACTTCTTCTCTAATTCTTTTATTTTATCCAAAATCTTGTCTTTTCTCTCATTTTGTGTCCTTTTCTTTACTGCATTCTGTTGTATTAAGAACCCCCTCATCACGGCTTTACTTGCATCCCAGATTATCCTTTTCTCCACCGTAGTGTTCATATTTATCTCAAAGTAGTCCTTCAAGGCTTTTTGGGCCTTCTTGGTAATCTCCTGATCTCTAAACAAATTGTCATTCATCTTCCATCTAAAAGAGCCGGTTGGTAACAGTGTCATGTCCATCCTTACTGCATTATGGTCGGAGCAGGTCTTTGGGCAGATTTCCACCTTTCTAGCCTTAGGTGCCAGACCTCTAGATATCCATATTTGGTCGATTCTTGTCCAGGTCAGTTGGGCTTCAGAGAAAAATGTTCCCATCTTCCCAAGGGGTTCTTTGTCCTCCAGATGTCAATCAAGTCCATATTGTCTGTCATTTCAAAAAAAGTTTTGGGTAGTCTGCCGTCTTTTGTGACATTTTGATTTTGTGACTTGTCCATGTTGGTTGATACGACCCCATTCATATCTCCCATCATAATGATGTTGTTGTAGTCCAGATAATCCAGCATAGTCTCATGCAACTTCTTGTAAAATTCCGATTTCCCTTCGTTTGGTGCGTAGATTCCTAATATCAAAAGCTTCTCTCCTTGATGTTGTATCTCAATTGCCAAAATTCTTCCATGTTCATCTTTGAATAAGAATTTGGGTGACAGGCTCTCTTTTGCATATATCACCACACCTCTCTTCTTTACACTGTCCGAAGATATAAATTCCTGGCCGAGTCTTTTGTTTATTAACACTTTTCTGTGGAGCCTAGTCACATGTGTTTCCTGCAAACAAATAATGTCCAATTGTTCTTTTTTAAATATGTGAAATATTTTCTTCCTTTTTTCCGGAATGTTACAGCCATTTATATTCCAGCTCAAGAGTTGCAGAGACATCCTGAATAGATCTGGTTATTTTTCTGGGGGTGGTATCTTATTCGCAGGATCTTCAGGTTCCAAGGGTGCAGGTACCGCCGGTGCTCCAGGCCCAAAGGGTGATTCAATTCCTTTTTGAAGGTCCTCTCCGTATGTAGACAGAAATTTGTCTCTATCTTCCAATGTTCTGATTTTAACCTTCTTCCCTCTGAAGGTGAAGGATAGTCCTTGGGGAAATTCCCACCTAAAAGCAATTGAATTGCTCCTCAATAGTCTGACCAGTTCAAAGTAGGTGGATCTAAGGTCCAACAGTTGTTTAGGAATATCTTTGTAAATTTCAATTCTTCTATCCAAAATGTCCAGTGTCTTTTCTTAATGTAGGCCCAAAATCTTATCCCTTTCCTCCTTTGATCTCAATGTTATCAAACAGTCTCTGGGCTTCTCCTTCTTTGCAAATCTTCCAAGCCTGAAAGCTGACACAATTTTAAAGTCCTTTTCCTCTAAATTCCAAAACTTGGAAAATTCTTTGGTCAAAAACTCAGCTAGGTTACCTTCTTCCGCTTCTGGTATCGACCTAATCCTTAAATTGCTCTCCCGGTTCCGCAGTTCTATCATAGAAAGGTAGGTCTGGTGTTCACCTACTTGTTTGCAGAGTGGTCTTACCTCTTGTTCTAAATTTTCAAGTTTTTGACTGGTGCCCTCAGCCAGTTTCCGATTTTCTGCTGTGGCCTCCGTCAACTGTCCAATTGCCTGTACGTTCTCTGCGACTTGTCCAGTTAATCTATTTAAACATTCTGTATTTTGATCAATCTTAGCTGTTTGCTCATCAGCCTTCTTATCCAAAGATTCCACTCTCTTATCCAGAGATTCCAATTTTTCATAGATTTTCTCTAGAATAGAAGCAGATGTTCCTGAGGCCATATCTTCCAATTGTAACTGCTCAGTTTCTCCCTCCCTTGCCTGTGGCAGAGAGGCTGCTTCTTCCTCTGAAGGCAAAGTGGGTACAGATTATCTACGTGTCTGCGAGGCTGAGGTTAAAGTTGTCAAGGTTGTTTGTCTGATTCTTCCCCTTCTTCTTGTGCCACTCATTCCAAAGTTATCTGAGAATCAAGGTCAAGCTGAGTTGTTCCCATGAGAAAACAGGAGCCCAGAGAAAAACAGCCAAACAGGAGGCCGGGAAAGAGAAAGTAAAATGAAGTCACTGTTGTAAATCTCAAATCCTCTAGGGGGGGCTTAAGATGTCTTTAGGGAAGAATTCTAATAAAATTAAAATCCAGTTTAATGTCCAGGAACCTTCAAAAACAGGTATTTAGCAGAGTTAGTGTTAACAGCCACATTGTTTCTGCCAGTGCATACTGGTGTTTCAAATGGTGTTTCAAAGTAACAAGTCCAAATACCCTCAGATTGTTGCAAGTTCTGATACACAATAGCCAAATCTGCAAAACTGACAGCTCAGTCTCTCAGGCAGCTCCAGCCCCTGGGTTTCTCATTCCAATTGTAATCCCAATAGAAGAAAGGTAGCACGATGCAAATAAAGGATAGAAAATCATAAGCTTAAAGTCCTTACTTTGTTTAAAAGAAGGTTCAGTGGGTGCTCAGATCAGTTGGGTTAAAAGTTCTTTCTACACCTCCACTCCTCCAGCTCCTTGCTTTAAAGTTCAGTAGCAGCGGAAGACGGACTTCCTGTTTCCACGTCTCTCCGCTTTCAGCCGAATTCAATAATTTAGTCACAGATTTTAAATAGTCAGTCTTTACTCACGGGTTGTTGCTTTCTTCCAGATCAGAAATTTGCAGGAAAAGAGGTCAGCGCTCACCGGCAGCAGCAGCGCGGCTTCACTCCGCAGATCGCGAAATGACTCACAGCGCCGCTACCCCCTCCACGTTCCGGAGCCCCTTACGGGGTTCCTTCAGCATTTTGGGGGTCGCTTCTGGCGCCCACCGAGTCTCAAGACCACAGGCTCTTGCTGCCTGTGGGTTTCCAGAGTGGGTCTCCGCTTCGCCGTAGCGGACGACCCAGTTTCTGCGGAGCTTCCTCCTCACTAGTGGAAGAGGACCGCCATTACCGATCGCGCCGCCTCCGGAAGTGAGATTCCAAAAGAAATTAAAGCACTGCAGATTCAATTTTCTCAAATTATTAACCAGGAAATAGAATGGAAAATTAAAATGATGAAACAGAGAAAATTGTAATCTGCGAATAAATGTGGGAAATTGTTGGCTTGGCAATTAAAAAAGAGACAGAAGCAAAGTACTATTACAAACATTGTATCTGATGGAAAATCTATGGAAAACCCTGCAGATATAAGAAAATGTTTTCAGAAATACTTTAAACAGCTGTATAAAAAAGGTAAAGAAGATAAGGATAAAACTGAGCAATTTCTTGTGGCGAATGAAATGCAGAAAATTTCCGAGGATAAAAGGTTCCTACTAAACGGCATGATTACAATATAGGAGGTTGAGATGGCAATAAATAAGATGCAGTCAGGCAAAGCCCTGGGTCTTTCTACAAAATATTATAAAATATTGAAATATTGGCTAATTCATCCGTTGGCAGATGTGTGTAATAAGATTCTAAGAGGGGACAAAGCTCCCGAAACCTGGAAAGATGCATTTATCACTCTGATTCCAAAAATAGATCAAGATAGATCCGATGTAAAAAAATTATAGACCAATCTCATTACTTAATGTGGATTATAAAATATTCGCAAACATTTTGGCCAATGGATTAAAAAAAGGTTCTATCAAATTATATACATAAGGACCAGGCAGGATTTCTGCCTGGGAGACATATGAAAGATAACATTAGAAATATAGTTGATCAGGGACGCGGACTTATAAAAAATATTGGGGGGGCCCGGGAAAGCTCATGAATAATAAATAAGCTCATGAATATGCAAATAAAGTGGCGCCGCCTCCTCGTGAGCGAATAGGGGAGAGCGTGCTGCGCCTATTAATCAGCTCCAAAGGAAATTGGGTGGAGCTTTTGCTCGGGAGGGAGGGCAGGAGGCATGCAGCCCGCCCCTCCCTGTGCATTTTGGGCTGGGGGAGGGGCGGCGATGGCGCTCTGCTGGAGGGGCGCCGGAGATTATTGGGGGGGCAGAGCCCCCCCAAATGAATTTTTGAGGGGACTCGGGCCCCCTCAAGCCCCATGGAGTCGGCGCCTATGTAGTTGATATAATAGAAAGGTTGGAAGCGAAAAGAAATTGTAAAGCAATGTTAATGTTTATTGATGCTGAAAAGACCTTTGATAATGTTTCTTGGTTATTTATGATGAAAAACCTAGAAGGAATTGAGGTTGGCAAGGAATTTTTTAATGGTATTAATGCTATTTTGAACAAAAAGCAAAAATCATAGGTAATAATGTGGTCTCAGAGGAAATCAGAATTGAGAAAGGAACCAGGCAAGGGTGCTCGCTTTCCCCTCTGTTATTTATTTCTGTTCTGGAGGTTTTGTTAAACATGTTGAGGAAAGAGGAGGAGGTTAAAGGCATTGTAGTAGGATCCAAGCAATATAAATTAAAAGCCTTTGCTGATGACTTGGTTTTAACTTTACAAGATCCAGAAACCAGTGCAGTAAAAGCACTGGAGCTGATTCAAGAGTTTGGGCAGGTAGCAGGATTTAAATTAAACAAGAGCAAAACCAAAGTTTTAGGGGGGGAAAACTTAGATAATGAGGAAAGAAAAAACCTTTTTGAAAGGATAGGCCTTGTTTTGGTAAAAAAAGTTAAATATTTGGGTGTGAATTTATCAGTAAAGAATTTGAATCTTTATAAAGATAACTATGAAAAATTATGGAATGAAATCAAGAGAGATCTTGAGGTATGGTCAAACCTAAAACTCTCATTGATGGGCCGAATATCAGTGGTTAAGATGAATGTATTGCCGAAGATGTTGTTTTTATTTCAAGTTTTACCAATCATTGATAACGTCAAATGTTTTAAAGAATGGCAGAAGGTATTGTCTAAATTTATCTGACAGGGGAAAAAACCTAGAATATAAATTACTTACAGATATAAAAGAAAAGGGGGGCTTTTCCCTGCCAGATTTGAAGATATACTTTGAAGCTACCGCATTCTGCTGGATCAAGGATTGGATTCAATTAGAGAATGGTGATGTGTTAGACTTGGAGGGACTGGATAATCAATTTGGATATCTATGGTATGACAAGGTGAAGGCCCACAGGGGTTTTAAGAATCATGTAATTAGAAAGGCATTGTGGTTCGAGGGCCCGACCCCCGCGAAGTGAAATGAAGACACAAGGACAAGTGATATAAGGTTAATGGGCTAGAAAAGGCCACAACTTTATTGATTACAGCAATGAAAAGGTATTGGCTTAGGCATTGGATCGAAACAAGTGGGTTTATTCACCAGGGGTTCATCACCTGTTGATGCTAATCCAACTATAGGCTCACCCCTGCTGTCACCGCGGGTCATGCCATGGCCTTGCCAAGCAGGCATCGGACCAAGCAGGCATCAGACAGAATACACGACCGCCAGATTCCTTTAACGGAATACCCCTAAAAATTGAAGGCATAGGCGATGGCCACACCTAGCACTTCGACACACCACAACACGTTATTCCAATGCCTAACCTACCCACCAATACCACAAAAGTTGTGACGATTGCTACGAGGTAGGCGAAAAAACCCAAAAAGCCTATTGCCAAATGGAAAAACTCCTACCAGCCCCCCCGGGCAACTGTTGGAAATCTGCCTGGGTCAGAGGAATGTGCCACAGCGTAGGCACCGGCAGATATTCCTTGGCGACCTCCCCACTGCTAATCCCGACAGATAAGCAGCTAGGTCTCGGCGATTCTTCCCAGAAGTGTGAGAAGAACACACCGTTCATTCTCTCTCCCCTTTGGTGTCCCCAGGGAGGGGAAAGAAACAGACAGAAGTCTATTTACATCTTTTATTTCTGTCTCTTATATCAGTACAGAGAAACATGTCTGCACTCCACAGCAGTAAGTATAAACTCCACCCATGTACTTCCAGTACGGGTCATATGACACACACACTGAGCTAATATCCGGTGCTCAGTACAGAATGGACTGCCCCTTTGTTCCCATGGCAACAGTCACAAACATCCTGTTTGGCTTTCCAGCCACAAGCAGCTGCCTTAGCTGACTGAGCTGCTAGAGCCTTTGCTTGCAGCAGCTTTGGTGCTTTATGATAACATACTCCCCCTAAAGTATCAATGTGTGCTGCGAGCAAAGCGTCATCCAGAGAAGAAAACAAACAGTTGTTATACTTATAACATTCCCCTGTTGTTTCAGTTCCACCCTTGGAACTACCCGCCACTGGTTTAACCAATGTACCTCTCTGGTTGTGTGACTTCCAAGGAATGAGTGCTTCTGCATTACCTTGGTTAACGACTCTCTGTTGTGCCTTTGTCTCTGACTCAGACACAGCTTCTATTTCTCCTTTGTCGTTTACAACAGCAACACATGCAATAGCTAGGTTAGCAAACTCTTTTGAATACCTCTTGGGTGGTACACCCTTCGTTGCTCTCTCAGACCTACGTAAGAGGTGCTGCTCTTCACTGCTTTCTGGTTCAGCCTCTGAACTCTCTGGAGAACCAGTACTAAGCTTAATCAGTGGTTCATCCTCCTCTTCTGAGGGTCTAGTCATTATGTGAGATTTCCTCTCAATGACTGTGACAACTGAGCTGTCTGAGCCATCGCTGTCATCATCAGTACTACTGAACTCAATAAGATCAAACTTGTCATCATCATCATCATCATCAGAATCATCTCCAGTGGGAAATGTGTGAACAATCACTCTCTCCTGTTCAGGAGCACTTTCTAGAAATTTTGTGATAATCACCTGACCAGATTCAGACAAAATTACTCTGTAGAGACCCTTTTCATAACCCACAAAAATGCCTCTGGTGTTCTTTACCCCACCTGGAGCTTCTGTTCTCACATGAGACCCAAAAACCTTGAAATGGGCAACTGTAGGTTTTCTATGGAACAGTTTCTCAAAAGGAGAACATCCCAATTCTTTTGAAAACTTTCTCAACCACGTGTAAGGGAATGACATCAGCGACTCAGCCCAGTACTCATGTGGCAGATGTGAACTTAGCAATTGCGCCTCCATTCCCTTTTGCAATTCTTTGTTCACCCTAACACAAACACATTTTTTCCAAGCTTCTTCGGAGCTCGCAATTTTGTGTCTTATCCCTTTCTTCTTCAGGAACCTCTAAATCCTGTGAAAGAAATAGTGGCATCTCATCTGTACAAAGACAAGCAATATTAGCATCATGCATATTTTTAACCTTGTCACAAAACTCTTTAAACCTTTCTAAGGCTTCTTTTGGTTTCTGCAAAAGATAAATCCAGACATAATTTGTGAAAGAATCCACACACACAAGGTAATATTTTGCATTGCCTCTAGAAGGTGCTAGAGGACCAATTACATCAGCATACACCCGCTGAAAAGCTCTGTCGACCCTCGAGGTCACCTTCTTGGTGTTCTCCTTGGTCAGACCTGCAAAAGAGATCATGTTAGAATCACAAGAATTACATTCCATGTAATCACTATGATCAAAAGTCAACAAACACAGTCCATCTTTCTCTTTGGCAGAAAGATACAACTCTCCATCTTTGTAGATCTCGCAGTTCTCATCATCATAGGACAGTTTTAGTCCCTTCTTGGCAATCTGCGAAACGCTGAGCAGATTAAACTTCAATTCTGGAACCAAGTAAACATTGCTTATAGTCAAGTTCAGACTTTCTAGATACACAGTCCCAATTCCGGTGGCTTCCAGCTCTTGACCGTTGGCTTGTTGCACAGCGAAGCTTTGCTTCTTAAATGACGAAAATAGCTGTCTGTTTGGGGACATGTGAACCGTCGCGCCCGTGTCTATGACAAAGAAATTCCCCGCTTCTGGTGTGGCTTTTAGCGACATCAAAGCCTTTGCAGTCTTTGCTTTGGGATGGTATGACTTTTGTCTGACGCCTCAGACTTTGTGGAGCTCACTTTGGCTCCTTTGTTCTGACGTGGCTTCTTGCAGTACCGCTGAAAATGCCCAGTCTGGCCACAATTGTAACACCGGACAACGTTTAACGCTACTGCATTTTCTCCAGTAGCAACAGCAGTGGGGGTGTCAGAACTCCATTCTTGTCTCCCCCTGTCTTTGACCTCCAGGGCAGCAAGTCTGTCCTGTTCATTCAAAACCACGGCAAAGACCCTCTCCGAGGTCAAATCCTGCGCTGGGAGGGACCCCAGCTGACTGGCAACGGTTTTGTAAGTCCGATTCAGGCTGTTTATCACCATGAAGCAAAACACTTCCTCCTGCAGACGGAAATTACGTTCCACCATCTGTTGACGCAGATATTTCATTTCCGTCAGGTGCGCTTGAACATCTCCATCAGGCGCAAGCCTCAAATTGGTCAGCTTCTCAAAATACAGCAACGCTGAAGAACCTGCATCTCTCTGATGTGTCCTTCTCAGCGTGTCCCAAACCTCTTTCGCGTGCTGTAAATTCTGTATATGCACAAGCTGTGAGTCTGACACACACAGAATTCTAGCCGTTCTGGCCTTCACATTTTGTGACTCCCAAGCACGCGTTGGTGCTGCAGGGCTGGGGTTCTCAATCACTTCAAACAGTCTCTGATTCTGCAGCAGGGCCTTCATCTTAATAGACCAAGATGCATAATTGTCATTGGTCAGGAGGGGTGGAGAAGGCAAACCTCCGCCCTTCTTAGCATCCATTTTGAGTCCTTGCATTAACTCTCAAACACAAGCCTCTAAAATCCAAAAGCTTGTTTGTTTACACTCTTGTGCACCTGGCAGCTCTTAACGCTGGCTGCGTTGGTAAGTTCCAAGAGCTCTTCAGACTCTATAGCCACAACAAAAGCTGTTTTTCTCCTCTCTGAGGCACAGCTTTCCTTGAAGGGCGTTGCTTAGCAACAGTGCATTCCTTTCCTTGGACAGGAAACCACAAGAATGTCTGGAATGCAGGCCTCTTCTCAGTTGGAGCTGTTTTCCCAAACGCTGCTCCCCGTGAACCAGAGAATAACTCAATCTGCGTTCACTCTTTTAAGCCCGAAAATCTCCTACCTTGGCTGTCAGCTTCTTCTGGTCAGCTTCTGGCTGCAGAGGATCAGCATTTTCACTTCAGGCTTCCATGGAGCGATGAAAACAGTAGCCCTGCTACCCTTTTGTTGCAGACTCCCATGGATCGAAGAAACCAGCAACCATCCTCTGCTACCACTGTTGGAAATCTGCCTGGGTCAGAGGAATGTGCCACAGCGTAGGCACCGGCAGATATTCCTTGGCGACCTCCCCGCTGCTACTCCCGACAGATAAGCAGCTAGGTCTCGGCGATTCTTCCCAGAAGTGTGAGAAGAACACACCGTTCATTCTCTCTCCCCTTTGGTGTCCCCAGGGAGGGGAAAGAAACAGACAGAAGTCTATTTACATCTTTTATTTCTGTCTTTTATATCAGTACAGAGAAACATGTCTGCACTCCACAGCAGTAAGTATAAACTCCACCCATGTACTTCCAGTACGGGTCATATGACACACACACTGAGCTAACATCCGGTGCTCAGTACAGAATGGACTGCCCCTTTGTTCCCATGGCAACAGTCACAAACATCCTGTTTGGCTTTCCAGCCACAAGCAGCTGCCTTAGCTGACTGAGCTGCTAGAGCCTTTGCTTGCAGCAGCTTTGGTGCTTTATGATAACAGCAACCAGGGCGACCAACCTAAGGTCCATAGCAAGGCCAATGACCTAAGCCCTAACTAAAAGGGAGTGGAGGGTGGGTGACTCGTGACGGGACGACGACGAGGAATGAGGCCAGGGAAAGGCTGACGCTGCAGCAAAAGGCTGCTGAACACGCCCCCACCGCGGCACCTGGTTGGGTGGCCACCGGGGGGGGGCGTGAGCGCCAGCCAGGTGAGCTGGAGGCAGGGGGCAACGCCCCCTGCTGGGCGGTGCTCGGGCTCCCGCCCACAACCACTCCCCTCTCTTTCAGGGAGGAGAGTCTTTGTGGTTCGAGGGCCCGACCCCCGCGAAGTGAAATGAAGACACAAGGACAAGTGATATAAGGTTAATGGGCTAGAAAAGGCCACAACTTTATTGATTACAGCAATGAAAAGGTATTGGCTTAGGCATTGGATCGAAACAAGTGGGTTTATTCACCAGGGGTTCATCACCTGTTGATGCTAATCCAACTATAGGCTCACCCCTGCTGTCACCGCGGGTCATGCCATGGCCTTGCCAAGCAGGCATCGGACCAAGCAGGCATCAGACAGAATACACGACCGCCAGATTCCTTTAACGGAATACCCCTAAAAATTGAAGGCATAGGCGATGGCCACACCTAGCACTTCGACACACCACAACACATTATTCCAATGCCTAACCGCCACCCGAGCCAAAGGCTCGCCGCCAATACCTTCAAAGCTGCAACCAATCCCAGATGCTTTTGCTGACACTAGCTAACCAAATGTCGTTCCCCAGATCCGATAAGTGGACGCCGTCATTCCGGTATAAAGCTTGTTCGCCGGTCCGGATACGGTCATATTAAATGACTCAGCCATACATAAAGCGCACCCAACGGGCTACCGCCCGATTTACGAGTTTCCTGGTTCTTTCAATGGCCATACAGCTTTGCGCACCGCGCCAAACAGTTCTTTTCAGGAAGGAGGACCAGAACACCGTTGTTCTGGGACACAAGACTGCAAATGCATTCAAGTCTCTTTTTATGCTCCACAACAAGTCCACACTCCTTCTGTTAGCGAGGTCATTCTCCCCCAAATGAATCACAAGGATGTCGGGAGGGCCGAACTTGGCTACTTCCTCCCACAGCAATGGCATAAGCTCCTCGCAATGCATGCCTCTTCTCGAAAACCAGGAAACTCGAACACCATGTGGAAGGCCAAGACTGGGTGCAAGGCCACAGCTCACCGCTCGTACGTGGGCCCAATGAACTATACTGTGGCCGCAAATCCACACGCTTCTCCTGAGCATAGCTGGGGGTAAAAGACAGAAAAGAAAAGGCAGATAAGTAGGGTAAAGCTGCAGGTCACATATTAGACTTATAAGCATTGGATTTCCACCGGCCCATTTCTTTGATCCTGTCCGCCGGTAGCCCCAGGTGCGCGGCCGTGGTTGCGGCGCCAATCCTAAATGAGTGCACAGCGTACTCCTGGGAGGATAGACCACAAGCCTCAATAGCCTTGCGAAGTACTCTGGTGAATTGGTGCCTCAACAAGGGTGACCCATCTTCATGGACCAGAAACGGACCCGGGCCGGGTGGTCTGAGGTAGAGGTACCGCCTAGTGTCCTCTACCGGGCATGGGCCCTGCTGTGCCTACGCCGTGAGCTTAACTAGGACACCCTTACCAGCCTGATCAGTCTTGGACTGACGTATACGCACTGTAACAGTAGTTTCAGTCAACTGCACGTCCTCGCACAGGAGGCCACGTGTTGAACCTCGTGCACTAACTTCAAACACCACCTCACCAACTCTAAGCGCGCCAAAAAAGGCGATAGCGTATGCTGCGGAAAAGAGACGTGCCTCGAACCTGGACCAGCAAATTGACCTGAGTTTTATGCGTATCTGAGATAACAACCTGTAAGAAATCGGCTTACGGCCCTCGGCCCTGGGAGGTTGTAACCTGCCCCAACCCTCAATGGCTCTACGGATCAAGAAGTCGCTACACGGGTCATGAGCAAATGTAGCTTTTGAAAAGAAGCTGATGGCGGCTACGTGAATCTTTAAGGTTTTAGGAGCACGTCCCAGATCATCGAGATGGGAAAGGTACTGCAAGACATCGTCAGTGGTAGGAAGTACGTTATGAGAGAGCCCAGATAACCCAGACCTGAAACCAAGGAAATCACACCAGGCCTTCTTGTAGGACCTGAGAGTGGAAGGTGCCACGGACGCTAATACTCCCTGTATCACTTTGCGTCTCCAACGTTCCACAGGCACTCCGGAAAGGGTTCGGGCAACAGTTGTGCTCCAGGTGCAAGCGACCGGAAGCAAGGTATCTGAAATCGAGACAAGGCATCGGCAATGTCATTATTGGCTCCGGGTACGAATTTGGCTGAAAATATTGTGTTGTACTCAAGGCACCGGAGGACGAACGGCCGCAGAAGGGAGGAGACCCTCTCAGACCGAGATGACTGCCTGGCTAGAATGTTCACCACCGCCAGGTTGTCGGTCCTGAAGCACACACGGTGATCACGCAAATCTTCCGTCCAGATGTGAATGGCCACCACTATTGTAAAGAACTCAAGAAAGGTGAGATCCCGCGTGATGGCCTGACCTTGCATGCAGTCGGCCATCGTTGTGCACATCAGCGCCCCTTGAAGTACAAGCCAAAGCCTAAGGACCCAGCCGCGTCCGATTGGACCTGGAAGTCTGATGACAAATTCAAGACATCCTGCCATAGAGATGCCCCATTGTAGTTTTCCAAAAAAAAGACGTCCACACCTCCAGATCTGCCTTGACCGACCTGGGGGGGGGGCGGACCCTGTGGTGCGGGTGTCTAAGACCAACTGACAGCCTGGCCAGGCGGGCACAGAAGGGGCGTCCGGGGGACACCACCCTGCTAGACCCTTAGGGTCCCTATCGTCTGTTCCCTGCTGCGGGGGCTTCTCTGCAACTGGAACTGGGAGTACCCCTGCACACCTCTCGCACTCGTGCAGATACTTACAAGACTGCCTTTGGCATGACCCCTTATTGAATTCCCAACATACCTTGCGCTTTGGCTCCCTTCTCAGGTCCGGCTTACCCGTGCGATAAGAATCTAATGGCTTCTTCTCAACATACGGGACGACCGCCACAGACCAGGTGCCATTTTCAATTTGATCCCAGTATGCTAGAGGGATCCTGGAAGCCTTCCTTCGGACTTTTATCATAGCTAATGGTGGCGGCCACCCCAGAAAGCGCACAGGCTGTTCTGACTCTTCATCCATGTCATCCGTTTTTGACTTGCTCTTCTTACACACGTGCTTCTTCTTGGTGCGTCTTTTACCTGACGGTTTGTCCCCCCTCAACTGTCTGAAGCTCCCCCTCCAGCTGCTGGAACCGGAAGAACTGGATGCAACAGGGTTATTGACACAGGCTGGCGGCCTCCGCACAGGCGACCCAATGCAGTTTTGAGGGCCAGAGGCCTAGTTTGCACTGCCGCAGTTACTGCCCGAGAGCTTGGGCCTGCGCCTGAGAACTGAGAATCGTTGAAGAGGGCGGCAGAGGTGCCTGGGAGGTCATCAACCTGGGTGAAAGGCGGGCTCTCCGGAACCACCTGGGAATCTAGTATCATATCAGGGGTAGCAGCGGAGGGCATGGGGTTAGGGATTGCTCAAAAAAATGCTGCTCATAATCATCAATGAACGATCTAAAGGCATTAAGGTAGTGTGAAATAGGTTTGGGGTTATTATTCCGTGCATGTGGCACCCATGCAGCCTGAGGTGTGAGCTGATTCCGCCGCAGAGCACTTACTCTTAGGAGCCATGGATAACGCGCTAAAGTTACTGCCACAAACACATGCGACTGTTTACAAGCGGTTGTACAGGCACATGTTATAGATTCTGAAACGAATGTATTAATTAACAATTGATTTACTTATAATAAATAACGATTTTTCCAAGTATTTGGTTAAATGTTCAAATGTTTATCCAATTAGTATGTGTGTGTGTGTGTGTTATTTATTACTAAGATGCTTCCTACTTCATATTAAAATATCTCATTCGATATGCAGGGGTCCCATACAGGGATCAAACCAGCAATCTTGGCATTATCAGCACTATGCTCGACCAATTGAGCTATCCAGGCTCTCTAGAATTGTGTGGGACCCCGATGGTCATTTAGTCCAACCCCTTGCAATGCAGGAATATGCAGTTGTTCCATACAGGGATCGAACCTGCAACCTTGGCATTATTGTCATCATGATCTAAGCAACTGAGGGTTCCGAAATATATGTCAATTATTTATTATTTATTTTATTTTTTTATTTTTATTAATTTTATTTGTCTATTTATATATTTATCTTTAGATTTATTTAATTAATTAATCAATTTAATCTTGGTATGTGATGCCATTCCACTTATTCTCTTTATTTATTTTTATTATATATTATTATTAATATTCTTTATTTTAATGTTTTATTTATTATTATTATTATTATTATTATTATTATTATTCTATTATTTATCTTTTATTTATTTATTGTTATTATTATTTATTATTATTGTTATTTATTAAAATCTAATCCAGTATTATTTGTTCAATCAATTACCACTGTGAGTAGAATTAATTACTGATACTATCAATTGTCTACCGTAACTGACGATGATATGAAATAATTATTCATCACTTGACTGTTCTGTTTGTATATGTCTATAAATTTATTTATTTGACACCAAACAAATGGGTCAGGTGGATAGACACATCTAAATATTTAAACCTGCCTCCTGAGGAGCAACTCACAAGCATGTAGTGATGAAACAATAGGAACAGCAGAGCAACGCAGCCCCCATACTGCAATCAAATGGAATCAAAGAAAATCGCTCTCAGGGAAATGTCCTTTAACTAACACTTTGCAAAACAAAAGGTAATGCTGGAGGCCCAGCAGAAGGAAAATGCTGCCAAAAACAATGTTTCCTTGAGTTGATTATTAACGCTTGGCTATATAAATTCTTAACTTCAGCTGAATTAACTACACTGTGCAAATTCCATGCAATAGTATGCTCAGAACGCACTTCCTTATTAATTTATGTATGTGTTAGTCAATATACAATTCAGGCAGATGCACACAATCAATTATATAGAGCTGCTTCCTCAGGTAAAACTCCTAGTGATTTAGAGGGATGGTACAATAGAACAATCAGAGAACAACAGACACAGGAACTGCTATCAAATGAAAATGTAAGAAAAATACACTTATGGAAATGGTCCTTCTACCAGCATTTCAGCAGAACAGTGAGCCTTTTAAATCAATCAATAAATAAAATCTCATTCAATCCTCTGCAAAGCAGGGATATGCACAGGGTCCCATACAGAATAAGCTATACGTCACTTAAATGCACCGCTTGTATTTATTTATATTTATTAAATCACAACCCAGCAAGAGTTCAAGCAGCAGCGCTCAGCTAGTTAGCACCTGGCTCCAAGGAACAGACCCATACACAAATAAACCTCAACTTCAGTCAGACAGAATTGGAAGATAATTGCCTACAATTAAATGTTGCCCCTTTTAAATGATAGGCAAATCTAGGTGCAAAGCAACACCAAGTAATCAGAATTGAAAATAACTGCTTACTAGGAAATGCCCAGAAGCTGCAGCCAAATTAAGAGAAAAGGAAATCAACAAGATTCCGGGCCCACACCAGTGGCCCTCTGAAAAGGAGGGGTGAGGTTGCTCTTAAGGGGAATATCTCACTACTGGGAAAACGTCTACCAAACAAAGGAAACTTTGCCAAACAAAGAAAAGTAAATCTTTGCCCACAAGGTCAGCTCCATAAGGGTGCTTAAACAGACAAAAGACTGCAAATGGTCAAACTGCCGGTTAGTTAAACTGACAATGCAACTAGAGCTGCTGAACTGCCAGGTGCTTAAAGACAATGCCTAACAAACTGCTGGTCACTCAGAGAGCAATCAAGCCTGCAAGCAAGCAAGTTGAAAAACCTGTCTGGTAACTGTGATGACTCAGGCAAGAAGCAAAGGGAACTCTGAAAGGGTGGGGGGTGCTGGGAGGGAGGAGAAGGAAAGCCTGGGGGGAGTTGGGGGGGAGGGGGTAAAACGAACAAGCCAGACAAGGAAAAGTTTAGCAGAAAAGGAAAATAGCTGTCCTTTACAGTGAGCCAAAATGAAGTGGAAATATAAACCGTGGGTTAGCCTGGACTTTTCAGTAAGGTTCTATAAGCTGCAACCTTTTTTGTTTTGTTTTGTTTTGTTTAAAAGCGATTTTCTTTAGGGACCCTGTACTGGCAAGTGAAGCCAATGACAAGAACCAGGCAAAGGTACACCTTCAAAGGTTCTAAACGTATAAATGTGCAATGCTGAGGAATGGTTCCCTGATCAGAAACCCTGAATTGTCCCCCCCCCCCAAGCCCTGCCTAATTTCTTCCCCCAAACGCCAAGCAAAGAGGGGGTGTGTGGCTTAGATAAAGTAAGAGGGGTGAGGTTTAAATGCACAGTCTAATCTAAGCCCCGGCATCATTTAAAATTTCAGAGGGGGCTCCCGATTTAAGTGGTACCAATGGAAGGGATGGCAGGGTAAATCAAACCCACACTAAAAGAGTAATAAATCATAAGCCTACGGCACCCGGTATTCCCAGGCGGTCTCCCATCCAAGTACTAACCAGGCCTGACCCTGCTTAGCTTCCGAGATCAGACGAGATCGGACGTGTTCAGGGTAGTATGGCCATAGACTCGTGACGGGACGACGACGAGGAATGAGGCCAGGGAAAGGCTGACGCTGCAGCAAAAGGCTGCTGAACACGCCCCCACCGCGGCACCTGGTTGGGTGGCCACCGGGGGGGCGTGAGCGCCAGCCAGGTGAGCTGGAGGCAGGGGGCAACGCCCCCTGCTGGGCGGTGCTCGGGCTCCCGCCCACAACCACTCCCCTCTCTTTCAGGGAGGAGAGTCTTTGTACAATGTATGGACTAGATACAAAGATCTCTTAGTAAGAAAAACACCAAAATGGATTTCACCAATGGAAGCACAGGCCCAAAAAAAGTTAAATATGGAAAACAAATGGTTGAGGTATTCAAATTTGTTGTTAGAGAATCAGGAAGGTTTTAAATTAAAACCATTTGAACAAATTAAAGATAAAGTGAATTGGTTGCAATATTATCAAATTAACGAATTATATAAGATGGATAAGAGAAATGGTTTTGCAACAGAAAAAAACAAATTGGAAACGGAGTTGTTAGATACTAATGATAAGAATATGTCTAAAATGTACAGGGTTTTTTTAAAATAATATTTATTAGTTTCAAAGAATTACAAAAATATAAGTAAAAAAACAAACAGGAAATACAAAATACAAATAAAAATAAAAACAATTAAAAACAAAGCGATCTTTCCATATCTTATCTTCAATTTGCTTGTTTCCCTGACCTCCTCACACCTCCCTTTTTTGTATTCTAATTCAGTTAATTGCTTCAGCAAATCCTTTCCATTTTTACTTTTATCTTAATATATTGTATCTTTACATTCTCACCTATTCATAATCCATTTTTACTTAATTTTGTAACATTACTGCTATGACCACCTATCTTCATTCCAGCATCCTTCTAACATTCCTTAAATTTACAGTGTTTCTGTAAATAGTTTTAAAATTTCTTCTATTCTTCTTCTACCGACTCTTCTCCCTGGTCTCGGATTCTGCCAGTCATTTCCACCAGTTCCATGTATTCCATCAACTTCATCTGCCATTCTTCCCGGGTGGGTAAATCTTGTGTCTTCCAATACTTTGCGATGAGTATTCTTGCTGCTGTTGTTGCATACATAAAGAAAGTTCTATCCTTCTTTGACACCAATTGGCCGACCATGCCCAGGAGAAAGGCCTCTGGTTTCTTCAGGAAGGTATATTTAAATACCTTTTTCATTTCATTATAGATCATCTCTATAAGCCTTAATCCTTGGGCATGTCCACCAAAGGTGAAAGAATGTACCTTCATTTTCTTTACATTTCCAACACTTATTATCGGGCAAATGATATATTTTTGCAAGCTTGACTGGTGTCATGTACCACCTGTATATCATTTTCATAATATTCTCTCAAGGCATTACATGCCGTAAATTTCATACCTGTGGTCCATAACTGTTCCCAGTCAGCAAACATAATGTTATGTCCAAGTTCTTGTGCCCATTTTATCATAACAGATTTCACCATTTCATCCTGAGCATTCCATTTCAACAGCAAGTTATACATTCTTGATAATATCTTAGTTTTGGGATCTAACAGTTCTGTTTCCAATTTTGATTTTTCCACCTGGAAGCCAATTTTCTTGTCCAGATTGTAAGCCTCCCTTATTTGATAAAAATGAAGCCAATCTCGCGCTTTATCTTTTAGTTTCTCAAAGCTCTGCAATTTCAATTTATCTCCTTCTTGTTCCAAAATCTCCCAATATTTTGGCCATTTGGCCTCCATATTGAGCTTTTTCTGAGCCTTCGCTTCCATCGTTGACAACCACCTTGGGGTTTTACTTTCAAGTAGATCTTTATATCTTATCCAAACATTAAACAGTGCTTTCCTGGACTTCCGGAGGCGGCGCCAACGGCAATGGCGGATTCCCTCTAACTTAGAGGGAGAAGCCCTGCAAAAATTGGGTCCTGCCGCTGCAGCGAAGCGGGGACCCCTTCGAAAATCGCAGGCAGGTGAAGCCTGCGACCGTGGGACTCGGCGGGCACCATTTGCGCCCCCCGACTCGCAAGGGAACCTCGTAAAGGGCTCCGGAACGGGACGGCTGATCGGCGCGGTGCTGAGAGTCAATCGCTACTTCTGCGGAGCGAAGCTGCACAGCTGTTGCCGGAGAGCGTTGTCCTTTTTCCTGTGAAATTCGGCTTTTAAACAACAACCCATGAGTAGGACATTTGAAAGTTCGGGAGATCAAAGGAACTGTTCCTTTGATCAACGCAACAAACTTGAAATTGGCACTGAAGCGGGAAGGTGTAAACAGGAAGTCCGCCTTCCGTTCTTGTAAATAGATCAAAAGCAAAGAATTTCTAAACTAAGAACTGGGAAAATCGTTTTAAAAGGAGTGAAATTTCAATGTCAAGAAAAAGAACTCCCTCCCTGAGTTGCAGGAGAGGGGAGGGAGGGAAGGAAAAATACTTTTGCCTGTAAAGGAAAAGGAGGAGAGGGAAAAGACCACCGCTCAATCCTTGATATCGGTCTGCCAAGGGACAATAGAACTGTTGAGCTAAAAGACGCACTGTTTATGGACATTGTAACTTTAGGTAGTTACTCTGCAAATGTATCGAAAGTTTTGGAGGATTCCCTTAAACTTGTAATTGTTGCCTACTATTGAGAGAATTGAAAAGTTAAGAGAGATACTCTTTTAAAACAAGTACTGTTGAAACAAATACAGTTGCCATTGTGCTCCCCTAGAGGAACTTTGAAAGCGTTACAATTGGGGATTTTCCATTACAGTTGGCCAGGGAATTTTCCCACCACAAAAACAAGTCTGAGCCGTGAGAGTGACCTTGACTCTCAGACATAAGGTAATGGATCAACTTCAGCCTCAGGAAAAACTTCAGGAAAAATCAACAAGGGCCAAAACCAGGCTGCAGCAGCAGCAACAGCAACGCCGACCATCTGCATCTGGTCCTTCTGCCCCAGAAAAGGAAGATCCAGTGCAGACTGGACCGAAGGGAATAGCATCGGAAGAGACATTATCTTCAGGATTAGATAGAATATTTGGAGCTTTGGAAAAATTATCAACTAAAATTGACTTAAATACCACAAGTATTAACAACTTGGGGCAAAAGGTGAATTCTAACACAGAGGCCATTGACAGGTTGCTGCAAGAATCTAAATTAAATAAAAAAAATAGCGGAAGAGGAGAAAGAGAAGGCACTGGCGGTAGAGGAAAAGATACCGCCAATAAGCAGACAGAGGACCACAGATCGCAACTGTCTATGATTGAACTTAGGGATAAACAGACTAATCTGAGGATCAGGGCAGTACCAGAACTTGAGAAGGGTAACCTGAGTGGTTACCTTACGCAGGAGTTTGAAGAATTTTGGGGCCTTGACTCAGATAAACAAGATTTCAAGATAGTGAGCGCCTTCAGACTTGGAAAAGGGGGGAGAAAGAACAGGGCAAGAGACTGTTTGATCACTCTTCAAACAAAAGAAAAGAGAGATAAAATATTGAGTCTCCATTATCAGAAATCACTGGAAATAGAAGACTCAAGTGTAGGAATGAAAATCACGGGAGACGAGTAGTAGGTGTCATGTGAGAGGCGTCTGCCGGGGAAGTCCCGGGAACTCTCTTTTATTGAATATCACAAACATTGCCACAGGTGTACTTGTGGTTGATTGGTTGATACAAACACAAAGAAACTCATTGCCTATTGGTTAATGCAAATGCAAGGCGGGAATTACATGTGAGGGGTGGGAATTACATGTGAACATTTATCACTGGTAGATTAAAGGCTGGGAAACAAGGTTGGGACTAGACAGGCATGAAACCTCCTAATTAATTATAACTAAAGATTAATATAGCATAAAACAATTACTAATGATTGATCATAACATATAACAATCGAGTTCCGTAGATGTGGTCAGCTATGCACTGAGAACAGGTCATCATGATCTTAAGATGAACTGGGCAAGGAGGGAATGTCTTGGTGTTTGGAACAGGTTCGTACAGTGTGTGCAGAAACAGAGAAAAGATTATGAGCGAGACTTCCCGGAATGCAAGAGAAAAGAAGCAATACTTCCCATAGCAAGACTTCCCATAAGGCCACAGTTATGTGCAGAAGGAAAACTTCCCTTTATCTCCCCCTTTCTTTTCTTTTTTGCGAGGCGTTCTGGGTAAATAAGGCAAAAATATTTTGGGATTAGTGGTGTGCCAGCGAATGCCCAAAATAAATTCGCCGGGGAGGATGGGACAAAAAATACTATGAGATACGTGGTTTGCCAACGCATGCTCGAAATAAATCTGCCCATATCTCCCCTTTGGTTTACTGTTGGTGTTGCCATTTCGCAAAATAAGCAGCAAGGATTTTATTGGGGGGCTGAGGGGGAGAGAGAAACCGGGAGAAAAGACTTATGAGGCCAGAAATGCATTGGAGGAAGCAGCATAGGAGAATCAATGTACAAATTATGATAATAGCATATTGAAAGAGATTACGAAGCCAAGTAAAGTTTGGCAGCCAAGCGGTAAGCCACTGGGTGAAAGAATCCCAGAAAGCAGAAAAACCAACATCCTGTTTGATGTGATGTGTGAGATTTTGCAAATGAGAGATTTGTTTTTGAATAGCCTTAGAATTGTCAGTGATATTAAAGCAGCACATGTTTTCCACTTGTTCGCATCCGTAATGATGGAGCATCAATAGATAATCGATAGCAGCGGTTCTTTAAGAGTCCGTGACGCAATTCACTCTGTTCTTTATTCAAAAGGTGAAGAGCTTGTGAAGTAGAATTCAAGGCTTTTGCTGCGGAGCAAGCTAAAGAGTTAATATTCCTGCTATTTCGTACAGCCAATCCAGGGACCCCTAAAAGAGAGACAGCTAAAGAAATATATTCAGATCTGCTAGGGAGAGAAACAGAATCGTTATAATCATTAGTCAATTGCACAGGGCGTCAATATCGAGAGCGGGACAAATGATGCTTTTTTGGTAAAATAATAGACATACGGCTTAAGCAGCAGGGCGTGCCATGACTGATGTTTGCAGGAATGTAATTAAACGTGAAGCCTGGACACGACCAAAACCAGCCGTCAGGCAGCTCTGTGTATTTATATATATATGAAATATTTACATAATCAGAACAATTGAAGTTATCCTTGCCCATTTTTACACTGTTGGTTTTTGTGCAGCTCACCTTACGGGCACAAGTAACATTAAAGGAAGCCACGTATGGGGTCATGGAATTGGCTGCGTG
Organism: Podarcis melisellensis; assembly: GCF_964234715.1. Lineage (NCBI taxonomy): Eukaryota > Metazoa > Chordata > Lepidosauria > Squamata > Lacertidae > Podarcis > Podarcis melisellensis. The sequence continues at coordinate 12,822,889 of NC_138535.1, forward strand.
GAGAAATGATGCAAAACTTTAACAGCAGCTGCCAGCTCAGAATGCTGGGCAAACTTCTGTGGAAGAATGTAGAGGCTGTGCCATTTATCATTTTGTAGCCATGCAACGACCCCCCTGGAGGGGGCTCCATTAGTAAACACAGTAAGGGCATCCAACGGGACAGAGCTACTGCGCTATGCTTAAATTCACTTTGGTTGGCTGCCAAATTTGGATTGGCTCCGGCAAGCAAGGACATGGCATGGCTCAGATCGTACTTAGGACGGTTAATGATTGACTGCAAAGCCTTCTTACAGTCAGTGTTTGCATTTTCAAAAGCCAATTTTTTCATCAGTTCATTCTGGGCTGTAGTATTATCAACCTGCCTGGTGACTGCTTCTTTCAATCTATCTATAAATTGATGGTAGGGCTCTGAATGTTGTTGTTTAATATTAACAAAAGAGCTAATAGGGAAAGCAGAAGGCAATTCCCCAGCCCACACAGATTCCTCCTCTAAGGACAGAATTCCTTTCTGCCTAGCCAGGGAAAGTGAGGTGCGCACAGCTCCTGTAGGAGAGCACGCAGGGGTTGTGGCAGGCAAAGCAGGCAAAGGAGGAAGGGGAGGGGTGGATGGGTTTGTGGGCTGAGGTGTAGGGAGGGGTTGGCAAGGCTGCAATGGAGGCAAAAGCTTAGGATAAGGAGGGGGGGGATTGTCTGCAACAGCCAGAAGGGCAGGAGCCGAAGGAGACGCCTGGGGTCCTAATTTAGCAACGGCAGCTGCACATTTCTGCCAGGTGAGCAGACAATGAATTGAAGCCCTCGGTTCTGCAAAAAGGGTCTTCCCGATCTTTTGCCAAGTCCCCACCTCAAGAGACCCCCTTTCGGGGTAGGAGGGATATTGGCAATTGATCTCACCAAGGAGCTGTTCAATTTCTTTTAAGGAAACATTAACACCCACAACTCGCTGTCTAACTAGAGAAAACAATTCCCTGGCATGTTCTTTCTGCAGCTTTGTCAAATCGCCCCCCATACTCACGAAGTAAGCGCGCTGAGACTTTTCCAGTCGAGTGAAGTACAGGTGCTAGGCTGCGTAAGGGATCTGGCACGTCCGGGGTCACCAGATGTAGGAATGAAAATCACGGGAGACGAGTAGTAGGTGTCATGTGAGAGGCGTCTGCCGGGGAAGTCCCGGGAACTCTCTTTTATTGAATATCACAAACATTGCCACAGGTGTACTTGTGGTTGATTGGTTGATACAAACACAAAGAAACTCATTGCCTATTGGTTAATGCAAATGCAAGGCGGGAATTACATGTGAGGGGTGGGAATTACATGTGAACATTTATCACTGGTAGATTAAAGGCTGGGAAACAAGGTTGGGACTAGACAGGCATGAAACCTCCTAATTAATTATAACTAAAGATTAATATAGCATAAAACAATTACTAATGATTGATCATAACATATAACAATCGAGTTCCGTAGATGTGGTCAGCTATGCACTGAGAACAGGTCATCATGATCTTAAGATAAACTGGGCAAGGAGGGAATGTCTTGGTGTTTGGAACAGGTTCGTACAGTGTGTGCAGAAACAGAGAAAAGATTATGAGCGAGACTTCCCGGAATGCAAGAGAAAAGAAGCAATACTTCCCATAGCAAGACTTCCCATAAGGCCACAGTTATGTGCAGAAGGAAAACTTCCCTTTACTCAAGAATAGAAATTTTTAAAGACATCCCAAAATACCTATTGGACCTTAGGGTTAACTACGGAGACTTAGTGGCCCTGTTAAGAAGAAACAGAATTATTTTTAAGTGGGAATTCCCCCAAGGCCTTTCGTTCACTTATAAAGGGGAAAAAGTCAAAATAAGATCAGAGGATAAAGTGAGATTTCTGAGAGATCACGAAGAAAACTTACAAAAAGAGGCTGAGGAAGAAGAGCCGAAGGCACCAAGACTAGGATCATTAGACCCAGCAAGGCCCCCCTTGGGATTGGACGAACCAGAAGTGTCACCACCGACAGAACAAGAACATTTACAAGGAGCAGTTGGAGGAAAAGTAAAATAACTACATTATGTCTCTGCAGATATTAAGCTGGAACATTCGTGGCCTTAATTCCCCGGACAAGAGGAAAAAAGTCTTTCATCTGTTGAAAAAGGAACAATTGGACTTGATTTGCCTACAAGAAACCCATGTAACTAGACTACACAGGAAAGTATTGATTAATAAAAGATTAGGCCAAGAATTTATTTCCTCAGACAAGGTTAAAAAGAGAGGAGTTGTGATTTATGCAAAAGAGAGTCTAGTACTAAAATGTATCTTCAAAGATGACCAAGGAAGATTTGTGGCAATTGAAATTCAATTTCAAGGAGAGAAACTATTGATAGTAGGAGTCTATGCACCAAATGAGGGGAAATCAGAATTTTTTAAGAAACTGCACGAGACACTGTTGGACTTTATGGACTGTAATATTATCTTGATGGGAGATATGAATGGAGTGGTATCGACAAATATGGACAAGTCAGAAAGACAGGTAGTTACAAAGGATGGAAGACTGCCAAAAACTTTTTTTGAGATGACAGACAATATGGACTTAATCGATACTTGGAGAACTAAAAACCCCCTAGGCAGAGAGGGGACCTTCTTCTCTGAAGCCAAAATGACATGGACAAGAATTGACCAAATCTGGATGACCAGAGAAATGGCTCCTAAGTTTCGAAAAGTGGAAATCTGCCCAAAAATTTGCTCCGACCATAATCCTGTGAGAATGGAAATGAAACTAACACCAACTGGTTCCTTCAGATGGAGGATGAATGACACCTTGTTTAGAGATTCAGAAATCACCCAAAACGCCCAAAAAATAATGAAAGACTATTTTGAGATAAATTTGAAAACCACCGTTGAAAAAAGAGTAATCTGGGACGCAAGCAAAGCCGTAATGAGAGGATTTTTGATTCAACAGAATGCAATAAAAAAGAGAACCCAAAATGAGAAAAAAGAAAAGATTTTGGAGAAAATAAGAGATGGAGAGAAGAAACTTAGAGTGAAACCAAAGTCGCAGGAGATTCTGAGAAAAATAAAATTATACCAAGTACAATATATGAAAATGATAAATCAGGACATAGAATGGAAAATTAAACAGATGAGACAAAAGACTTTTGAATCGGCTAATAAATGTGGGAAGTTGCTAGCGTGGCAGTTGAAGAAAAGACAAAAGTTAAACACCGTAACAAACCTCGAAGTAGATGGAAAGAACATACAGAATCCGCAGGAAATTAGAAATTGCTTCCAGAAATATTTCAAACAATTATATACACAAGGGCCACAGAAAGAGACCGAAATAGATCAATTTTTGAAAACCAATGGATTACAAATAATCTCTCAAGAAAACATTTTGGCTAAAAGACTGAAAAAAGTGTTAGCAGAAGAGATACACAAGGACCAAGCTGGCTTTCTCCCAGGTAGACATTTATCTGATAACACGAGGAATACAATTAACATCTTAGAAAAGTTACAAGTGAATATCAATACAAAAGCAGTTTTGATATTTGTAGACACGGAGAAAGCTTTTGACAACATTTCTTGGAGTTTTATGAAGAAAAATCTTCAGGGGATGGGGGTTGGTCAAGGTTTTGGAAATGGTATAGGTGCAATTTACTCAGAACAAAAAGCTAAACTAATTGTTAACAATGTGGTGACGGAGGAATTTAAGATAGAGAAAGGTACACGACAAGCTTGCCCAATTTCCCCATTGCTTTTTATTTCGGTCCTGGAGGTTCTCCTAAATATGATTAGAAGGGACCAATTGGTCAAAGGTATACAAGTCGGAGCTAAACAGTACAAACTGAAAGCATTTGCAGATGATCTAGTATTGACATTACAGGAGCCAGAATCTAGTACTAAAAGAGTTCTTTAACTGATTCAAGAATTTGGTGAGGTGGCAGGTTTTAAGTTGAACAAGTCTAAAACCAAGGTTTTAGAAAAAAGCTAACCGTGATTGAGAAAGAGAGGTTTCAGAAGGAGACAGGTTTAACGTTGGTTAAGAAAGTAAAACACCTGGGGGTTAATATGACTGTTAAGAATGTGAATTTATTTAAAGATAACTATGAAAAATGCTGGTCAGAAGTGAAAAAAGATTTAGAAATATGGTCAAACTTGAAGCTTTCCTTGCTAGGCCATATCGCTGCTATAAAAATGAATGTATTGCCAAGAATGTTGTTTTTGTTTCAATCATTGCAAATTTTGGACAAGATGGACTGTTTCAAGAAGTGGGAGAGAGATATCTCTAGATTTGTCTGGCAGGGCAAGAAGCCTAGAATAAAATTTAAAATAATAACTGATGCTAAAGAAAGAGGTGGATTTGCCCTGCCAGACCTCAAAGTTTATTATGAATCAGCCGCATTTTGCTGGTTGAAAGAATGGCTGCTTCTTGAGAACACAGACATTTTGGATTTAGAAGGTTTCCACAACTTTTCCCAGTCAGCGAACAAAATGTTATGTCCAATATCTTGCGCCCATTTTATCATAGCAGATTTTACCGTTTCATCCTTAGTATTCCATTTCAACAGCTAATTATACATTCTTGATAGTGTCTTAGCTTTGGGTTCTAACAGTTCTGTTTCTAGTTTTGACTTTTCCACCTGGAAGCCAATCTTTTTGTCCAAATTACAGGCCTCTCTTATTTGAAAGTAATGAAGCCAGTCTCGCACCTTATCTTTACGTTTCTCATAACTCTGCAATTTCGATTTGTCCCCCTCCTGTTCCAAGATTTCCCAATATTTTGGCCAATTGGCCTCCATATTAAGTTTTTTCAAAGCCTTTGCTTCCATAGGTGATAGCCACCTTGGGGTTTTGTTTTCAAGTAAGTCTTTGTATTTTATCCAGACATTAAACAGTGCTTTTCTGACAATATGGTTTTTATTTTTTTTTATTTTTTTATAAATTTTTATTGAATTTTCACATTTTATAAAGACACACACACAAGACAATACAAAAGACACACATATATAGTTTCATATCCTTACTTTCCTAACCCTCTTTCCCTGACTTCCCCCCACCCCCCCATATATCCCAATTTCCATATTTAATTCAGCAAGTTCTTATCCCTCTCCTTAACCTATTTTTGTTATGTTTAAACTTAGTTCTTTTTGTTAGGCCAAATTTTGTTTGTCCCATTCCCTTATATACATTAAATCCTTTTTCTAAGATCGACCTAGGTTCTTATACCATAAATTTTCCCTTTTTTATATTAAGATATAAATCAAAATAACAAAACACAAAAGTCATAAATTTTTTAGATTCTGCTTTCCCCCTCCCTCCCTGCCCCGGTTTCTGTCCCTTCCCAAATGAATGTCCACCCTTCCGACTCCTAGCCCGGATTCCTCACATCAGAGGCCTTTAAGTCTCTGTCAGTCTCTCTCTGTCTATTTTGTTGGTAGTCCTTTTTGTTGGTCTTCAGGTCTCGAGGGATATCTGTCACAGTCACATCATTTTCTCTCACTCCAAACCTAACTGAAAAAACTTGTTGCCAAAATTCTGCCAAAGATCCCCCATATTCAAAGTCATAAAAATCAGAAAAATCAGAAAAGAGGTGGAAGTCCCAGTTGTGTTTCTTTGCTCTTTTAACTTCCAGTGTTCCATAGTATCCAGAGACTTCCTCCTTTGCTTTTCTCATCTTTTTCATCTTTCCGTAATTTGTAATCCAAGAGACTTCTTCTTTGTTTCCTGACCACGTAGATTTCTGCTTGATATTTTCTGTCTGTACTTCTTCCCCTCCTTCCTCCTTTTCCACCAACTCCAAAGATGTCTTTTCTGATTCAACTGCAGAATCTTTCACAGTCAAATCCTTTGTTCCATCGGCAGGTTTGCTTGTTTTAGAAATCAAGGTCATAAGTTGTTTGTCCATAGCCATAGCCTGCTCTTGTAAGGTTCCCACGAGAAAAAAGGCTCTTTCTATTTCTGCCAGTAATTTTCCTTCTGTAGCCATTGTAATGTCACTAGTTCCCCCTAGGGGGATTCCAGTTACTCAGAGTTCTTTGCCAACAGTCTTTTACTTTGTTATTTACTTTGTTTCCAACCACTTCTAGTTAAATGTATCACCTTTAGTCCAGAGAGATATAAAGTAATACAATTCTTATCTTTGTCCATCCGTTTGACAGCTCATTTGACAGCTGTCAAACTCCTGTTCTTTTACGCTAGGTTCATACGCGGGACACTCCCGGGTCCGGGGGGGGGGGGTACACACAAGCTTCCAAAATTCCTTTCTTCCCTCCAGCTTAAAAAGAAGACTTATTCTTTAAAATTCATGGAATGTCTTATCAATCTCAAAAGACACAAATTTTTTTCGATCTTAGTTCTTCACTCCTTGCTTCAGATTATCTGTATGTGGGGGGGGGTGCGGACTTCCCTTTAGCACATCCCCCCCGGTTGTTCCAAATTAAGGGTATAAGTTTTTTTAAAATCCAAATTTCCTTCTACTCACGGGGTATTTGTTTCCAGTCCAAATATCGGGAAGAAAGTTGACGCTCTCCGGCAATGGCTTGCGGCTTCACTCCACTGAAGTAGCGGTCTACTCCCAGCACCACGCCGCTCCTCGTACCCTCTCCGTAGCCTTTAAAAAGGCTCTTCGATTGTCGAGGAGGGCGCTTAAGGTGCCCACTGAGTCACCAAGTCCACAGGTATCAGCACCTGTGGTTTCTGAGGGTCCCCGCATCGCCGGCGCGGCAAGACCCGTCTTCAGCGGAGCCGATTCCCTCCGGAGCTCGGAGGGAATCCGCCATTAACCGATTGCGTCAACCCGGAAGTCCCTGGTTTTTAAATGCCTTATGTGCTTTAACCTTACCATACCACAAATATGCATGCCACCCAAACACATTATCAAAGCCTTCTAGATCCAAAATGTCTGTATTCTCAAGAAGCAGCCATTCTTTCAGCCAGCAAAATGCTGCTGATTCATAGTACAGTTTGAAGTCTGGCAGGGCAAATCCACCTCTATCCTTTGCATCAGTAAAGTTGCTCCTCCTGGCAACTCATTAGATGACCTTGTCGAGGACTGGAATAACTGGCTCTTGGCGGCCATCGATAAGATCACGCCTAAGCACCCTCTGCGACCCCATCAAAACCAGGCCCCTTGGTTTACTGAGGAGCTCCAGAAAATGAAGCGGGATCTCAGATGGCTAGAGCAAGTATTGTTGACTATTTGCAGTTTAGTTGCGCTGCAGAAAGCTTGCTGGGGAGACCACGCATTAAAAGGAACTCAAAAATAACTTTAACAAAGTTTTAAAAACAAAAACAAAAACTCCTTTTACACTAAATATATCAACAAGCATGACCCAACCACCAACCCATCCCCCAGGGTATTGAGAGAGCTAGGTGCTGCTCTTTATATACTATACCCAATTGCTGACACAGCTTAATTAACACAAGTTAGCAGCACCTGCTATACTGTTCCACAGCTGTAAACCTGGGTCTTGTTATTTGCTCTGGCCCTTAAAGACATACACATCTTGTGGAACAATAATGAACCTTCACATTTAAAGAGACCATTCAACATTTCCCCTGCATTTCATTATTGTGGAACAAAAACATAAAGCATATTTTGTACATGTCTTTCATGTGTAACCTTTGGAAGTGCTTTAGTAAAAATGTTGGCAATTTGTTTGGTTTTTTAAAAATAATATTTATTAGAGTTTCAAGGGTTACAGAAAAAAAAGAGAAAACACCAAATTAAACAAAAACAAAACAACACATCACAATAAGAAATAAGAAAAAAAAACAGAAAAATAGAAACAATTAAAAACACAAGACATATTCCCATAACTTATCTTTCATTTGCTTGTTTCCTTGACCTCCTCACACCTCCCATTTTTGTATTCTAGTTCAATTAGCTATTTCAGCAAATCCTTTCCATCTTTCCCAGTTTTTGTCCTATAAATTATCTTGATATAATCTAACTTTACTTTTCCTCCTTTCACCAATTAACAATCTATTTTTACTTAATCCTTTATAACATTTCTGCTAAAGCCACATAACCTCATTCCAACATCCTTCTAACATTCATTAATTTTACAATGTTTCTGTAAATAATCTTTAAATTTCTTCCAATCTTCTTCCACCAGCTCTTCTCCCTGGTCTCGGATTCTGCCAGTCATTTCCGCCAGTTCCATGTAGTCTATCAACTTCATCTGCCATTCTTCCCAGGTGGGTAGATCTTGTGTGTTCCAATGCTTTGCAATAAGTATTCTTGCTGCTGTTGTAGCATACATAAAGAAAGTTCTATCCTTCTTTGGCACCAATTGGCCGACCATGCCCAGGAGAAAGGCCTCTGGTTTCTTCAGAAAGGTATATTTAAATACCCTTTTCATTTCATTATAGATCATCTCCCAGAATGTCTTAATCTTTGGGCATGTCCACCAAAGGTGAAAGAATGTACCTTCAGTCTCATTACATTTCCAACATTTATTATCGGGCAAATGATAAATTTTTGCAAGCTTGACTGGTGTCATGTACCACCTGTAGATCATTTTCATTATATTCTCTCTTAAGGCATTACATGCCGTAAACTTCATACCTGTGGTCCATAACTGTTCCCAGTCAGCCATCATAATGTTATGTCCAACATCTTGTGCCCATTTAATCGTAACTGATTTCACAGTTTCATCCTGAGTGTTCCATTTCAGCAGCAAGTTATACATTCTTGACAAATTCTTAATTTTGGGATCTAACAATTCTGTTTCCAATTTTGATTTTTCCACCTGGAAACCAATTTTTTTGTCCAAATTGTATGCCTCCATTATTTGGTAATAGTGGAGCCAGTCTTGCACTCTATTTTTTAATTTTTCAAAACTCTGTAGTTTTAATCTGTCTCCCTCTTGTTCCAAAATTACCCAATATTACGAATGCAAGGGACTTCCGGTTTGGGTCGCGGACGGCGAGGAAGCACAGAAAGCCCTTGCAAAGGGTTTTCTGAACAACACAGAGGCTTGGGGGTGTCGCAAAGGCACTGCGCCCCCCCAAAATCCCAGGGGGGAGACCCCTGGGGGATAGGCTTCCCGGCAGCGTGGGAGCGGTTTTACAGTCTTTTCGGGTTTTTTGTCTTTTGGAAGAAGCTCGGGATGGGACCGCGAGCGCAAAATGGGAGAGCACCGACTCCGTGTTGTGATGCTTCTAGCTTCTGCTGAGAAAGGCGACGAACCTCCACTGGATAAAAAACGGATTTCCCAGTGTGTGGTGATTTAAAATATCTTTAAAAATTGGAGTTTAAGCGGGGAGAGTCCTGGGTGTTTTAAGATTTTGGCAAGGAATCTATCCGGTGGTGAGCAGAAAATGTCACTGAATCACAGGCAGATTGAAAAAAGGAAGTAACTACCTACCGGCCTGACTGAGTGAGTACGGAGCGCTATGGCAACTTTGTCAAGTCAAACTAATTATTAAATACAAAGTAGCAAAGAAGATGCCTGTTTAAACTTGTAATTTACCTCCCCTGCCGAACACTTTGTTTCCTCTGCTGTGGGACACAGCTACAAATATTAACTGAGCTCAGCGGTCGGGGAGTCTACTGAAAGCGGCGCTGAGAGGAAAAAATATATAAAGAGACAGAGGGGTGAACTTATCATAGGCGCTTCTGAACTGAAACACAGAGAAATAAAATACAGCGGGGACCGTAAAGTCACGTAAAGCCACTCTAAGGAGACTTATAACCATTCACAGCCCCTCTGTTCTGGTTCCCTCCCTTTCTCTCCTTCCACCCCGTTACATGGTACCAGCTCTTTTTTTCAGCTACCCAACAACTGTAACGTTTAGCCCTGTAACCTCTGGTGTTGGAGCAGAACCTGAAAGTAATTTTGAGAATTGGACTCTCTTCCCAGATTATAGGGGGAACTGACTCTCAAGGCAATAGAACTAATTAATTCTGCCAATCAGAGCTGACTCTCAACGTAATAGACTTAACTAAATTTACTATCTACCCCCTATAATTGTGTTTGGACTCCTTTACAGTAACTTTTTTTTCCTTTTCCTGCTAAGCAACACGGATTGCATTATCCCTCTATATGTTGGATTAGGCCATCAAGTGGCTGAAGAACTTGGGAATAAGTTGGACTGGTCAGAATAACCTTTGTGAAATAATTTGGGAATACACCTTGGAATTTTCCTCTGCATATTTTAAAAGGACTGACGACTTGATTTAGACCAGCTAACTTGCCCGAATGGAAGAGGGAATTTTCTATTGGAAGGTTAACTGTGAGGGTTGATGTCCCTACTACTCTGATATACTTAATGTGGGCTGATTCTTTTTATGTTTGGTTTCATTCTCTTACTGCCTTGGGAAACTACTTATCTCTTGTTTTCTTTTCTTTTTTTCTTTTTTTCTGCTTAGTGTTGCTTAACCTAGCTGTGTGAAGATAAGGAGATTGTGAGCCCTTAAAAGGAGAGATTTAGCTGCAATATATAAAGTGTGAAAGCAGGGATAAAATGTCGGGGGGAAATGGGAAAAAGGCGGGGGGGGGACCCCAGCTGAAAGAAAGACATCGCGACAAGAAGAAATCAAAGATTTAGATGTTCTGTGGCTAAAAATCAAGGAGGAGTTTAAGCAAAATGAAATTCATATGGAAAACAAATTAGAAGAAGTGCAGGAGATGATAGATAGAAAGATAGAAGGGGCAGTAGGTGAACTCTCTACTAAAATTCAAGAACTATCTGTTAAGTCAAAAATATTTGAAGAGACCAACAAAAAAATTCAAAAAGAGACGAGAGAACAGAAAAAAAGAGACAGAAAAAATAAAGGAAGAGATGAGAGAGGTGAACAAAACGCAGGAGCAAATTTGGGACAATTTAGCGATGACAGAAATGCGACAGAAACAACTACACCTAAAATTCAGAGGAATAGGAGAAGAAACGAAAGAGAATATAAAGGAGAAAATGATTAAGGAGTTAACAAAATGGCTAGAATTGAAAGAGGAAGATGTGGCATATACGATAGAAAATGCCTTTAGAATAAGAATGAGAGCTCAACAAAATAAGCTAAAAAGACCTCCTGGGAACTGTCTAGTAATCCTCAATTCAATCGAGATGAAGAACTTAATATTAAAAACGAGCTATCATAAAAAATTAATAATTGACGGCAGACCAATTGTTGTCCTGAAAGAAATACCAGTCAGACTTCTACGCAAAAGGGAAGGATATAGGCAAATAGTAGGCGCCTTGAGAAGAAACGGTATACAATACAGATGGGAGTTTCCTGAAGGGATTGCCTTCTTCTTTAAAGACAAAAGATTTAAGTTGACAGACCCGCAGGAGGTGGAAAATTTTTTGAGGAGGTATGAGAAAGAGCTCGGCAAGGCTGAGGACAGACCAAGAGACAGAGAGGGAAATAAAAACGAGAAAAGAGGACAGAAGGAGGGGGGGGGTACGGGAAGGGAAAGAAGTGGAAGACGAAGAAGCAGAAGAGGAAGAGGGTGCAGTGGGAGGTGAGGAGGCAGAAGAGGAAGAATATTCAGGGAACAGAAACCCTAAAATACAAGATTGAAAATTTAAATTGAACAAATAGAGTTTAGCTTTAGTAATGTCTTTGAATTTTTTGTCCTGGAATGTGAACGGTCTAAATGAAAAATCAAAAAGGAATAAAATAGAGAAAGTTTTGAGGAATAAAAACTACGATGTGATTTGCTGTCAAGAGACACATGTAGCCAAAAACCACAAACATATATTGATTAACAAAAAGTTGGGAGTCGAGTTTATTAACTCAGATGTTAATAAAAAAAGAGGGGTGGTGATATATGTCAAGGAGAAATGGGAGGGGGGCCATCTCTCCGGCTCACACGAGGTAATTAAGAGGCTGTAATGGGAGTATGCAGCCTCCCTCGTTACCCCAAGAGAATGGGGAACGCTGCCTTGCCTGCTGTGCCCATATTTCACCCCCAGATTCGAAAGGGGGTGAGGGCACTAGGCACAAAAGCCCTCGTGTGGGTCAGTTCTCCTGGACGCTGTCTCTGATCTGCGCAGCTAGTTGCGGGAGCTCAAAATAAACAATCGGAACAGAAGCAAACACACATACTTCAAGCGATGATTGGGAATAAGGACTGCTAACTAAAGGGATCTCTGAGAAGAGGAGCGACGGGCTGGACTAAATAATAAGTCAAGAAGAGGAATAAATCAAGATGATCGGTATGTCGGAGCGAGACTGAAAAGGGGGGTGGAACCTTCTTTTTTTGTCTTATGTGAGTACCCAATAACCCCCCCCCCAAAAAAAAAGAATCGTTGCAATTACTGATCACAAGCAGGAGAAATAAGAACTGTGTGGAAATTAGTTACTATGCAAGGACGTGGCTTATGGGAGCACCGGGAAACGAAAGTACGTCCTTTGTGACGCAGCTATAAAAATATATTTATCATGGCAGGCTCACCCGCAGAAATCCAGGGGGAGGAGGACTATGGCTGTTACTATGTTGGAGTGTGGGTTTGGCCTTAGCAGGGCCCCCTGAGAAAATTTATGAGGGAGCGGCGAGCCTGGGGAGATCAGGACAGACTGTTGGAATGTTTTGTACGGAGGTGTTGAAATGGCGTCTGTCTACTTTTATGGCTCTTGGAAGAGTGTAAAACCCACACAGGAAATAACGATGTTTGTCTTCAACCCGCTTGTGGAGATTATCAGAGATCACAAAGAAAGGAGATAACAACAAGAAGATGAGGAAAACAACAAAGAGAAGATTGAACAGAACTGTGAATATTATTTTGACAGAACTTTGTAATTAAAGCAGAAACAAGAGAGATGATTGGATCCCTTTCGGAGCTTTGAAGCATGGGTACCCCCAACAATTTTTTTTTAAAAAATGGCTGTGTAATTTGGAATTATTGTTATTTGGAATTAATGTGATGTGATTGGCCTGTTAATAAAAATTATTAAAAAAAAGAAAATAAACAGACTTGGGAGTACTTTGCTTTCTTTTGGATCTGCAGTCCTTTGCCAAATGTCCTTATTGCAGAACCAACAACGCTTGGCAGCTTTAAATGCCGTTGTATCACCACAAGTTTGCATATTGTGTTCCTCATTCTTTCTGGAAATAGGAGTGCTTATCGCGCAAGCCTCCCTTCTATCCAAATCGCCCATTAATCTTGCCGTTACCCCTTCCACAGTTAATTGTGCTGGTGGAACAGCAGATATCTGGCTAGCTACACCATCAAAGTCCTCATTAAGGGAACAAAGAATGATAAAAACATACTGAATATCAGGTATCTCCATGTCTGTCAGGGAACTGACATCAGAGCGAGAGGCAGGGCTCCAGAGCGATGCCGGAGAGGGGCCCAGCAGGGGGGAAGGAATTCAGCGCAACACCAGTAGAGAAGGGAGGGAGATGGAGGAATTGGAGACTGGTCTCCAAGACCCTGCATCAGAGACTAGTGGAGAGAGCGCTGGCACACCCCTGCCTTCCCCTTACTTGCGCAGACGAGTTCCGCGCAAGGAAAATAGGAGGAGACTTGGCGTCAAACAGCTCTTATGCTGGAAAAGGTTCAAGAAACACCCACTGACAGATTCTGCAAGCGACTGACCGGTCACGGAGTGTGGGCTGTCAGCCAAGGCATGGTGAACCAGGCAATCGGACACAACTAGCAGGCAACTTACGCACAAGTAACCCCTTACAACCATTACAATGTCCCTTTGAATCAATTCACCGCTTATTGCCTCCAGACGTCTCAAGTGTGCCTCCAAATCACCACCAGGCTGCAACTTCGTCTGGCACAGCTGCTTGAAAAACATCAATGCAGCCGCTGACTCTTTTCTAATATGTACTGCTGCAATACTGTCCCACATTTCTTTGGCAGTTTTCTTATTCCTTATATGGACTACTTGCTGGTCGCTGACTGCCAAATTAATTATCGCCCTGGCTTTCGCATCTCCTTTTGACCAAGCATTAGTCACAGGGTCAGGAGGGTCATCAGTTACATAGGTCTACACTTCTCTAGAGGTCAAAAGCGCCTTAACCCGAAACGACCATAAACTATAGTTCTCATCTGTCAGCTGTGGGAAGGTCAGAGCTTTCTCAGCTTCTGGAACTCTTCCAGACCCACAGTACCATGCCAACAGGAGAAGGAGTTTTCAAACCTTTCTCAAAGTCCAAAAATATGCAGTCATCCACTCAGCAGCTGGGCCCATAACTGATAGATTCTGTCAGGCCTTGCAGGACCCTGCTCCTCTCGGCGACTCATTAGATGACCTTGTCGAGGACTAGAATAACTGGCTCTTGGCAGCCATCAATGAGATCGCGCCTAACCTCACTCTGCCACCCCATCGAAACCAGGCCCCTTGGTTTACTGAGGAGCTCCGGAAAATGAAGCAGGATCTCAGATGGCTAGAGCGAGTATGGCGACGGACTCATGACAGAGCTTCAAGAACATCATATAGGACGTTTATGAAAGAAATCTTACTTCGCAGCTTCTATTGCATCCACTAGCTCTCGCCCGGCACAACTTTTTAGAATAATTAGGTCGATAACGTCCTTAGGAGGACAACTAAATTTAAGCACAAATTCGACTCACAGCTGTGAGGCATTTGCAAGCTTTTTTGCGGAGAAAGTCCTGTTGCTCCGCCGTGACCTCCCTGCCAATTTACCGTATTTTTTGCTCTATAGGACACACTTTTTCCCCTTCAAAAATGAAGGTCACCTCCAGGCTTGACTACTCTAATTCACTCTACGCGGGGCTGCCCTTGAAGCTGTCCCAGAAACTCCAGCGGGTGCAGAATGCTGCAGCAAGGCTCCTCACGGGGTCTCTGCCATGGGAGCATATTCACCCAGTGCTTTTCCAGCTGCACTGGCTCCCGATGGAGTACAGGGTCAGATTTAAGGTGCTGGTTTTGACCTTTAAAACCCTTCACAGACTAGGACCCTCGTACCTACCAGACCGCCTCTCCCGCTATGCCCCACAGAGGACCTTAAGGTCCATAAATAGCAACACCCTAGAGGTCCCAGGCCCTAAGGAAGTTAGATTAGCCTCAACCAGAGCCAGGGCTTTTTCAACACTGGCTCCAGCCTGGTGGAACAGTCTGTCTCATGAGACCAGGGCCCTGCGGGATCCGATTTCTTTCCGCAGGGCCTGTAAGACAGAGTTGTTCCACCTGGCCTTTGGCTTGGAGTCAATTTGATTCCCTCCCCCTCTTTCTTTTTTCCTTTCTCCTCCTGTGATGAGGCTGCATTTTAATGTTTTAATGTCGTATTTTAATCTTGTTTTCTAAGTTGTATTCATTCAACTTGTTTTTATTATTGGTTGTTAGCCGCCCTGAGTCCGGCCTTGGCTGGGGAGGGTGGGGTATAAATAAAAATTTATTATTATTATTATTATTATTATTATTATTATTATTATTATTATCCATTTTTCTTTCATGTTGTGTCTTTTAGACTGTAAGCCTGGGGCAGGGACTTCTATAAACCCGTGTGTTAGCCTTGTCAGCTAAAAAGGTAAGTGGGTAAAATGGCTTCAAAGTAGTGCTGTACTAATGAGCTGTGGTGTCAGTTACACCACATTAAACCTATTCAGAGCTGTGGTGTCAGTTACACCACATTCTTAAACCTATTCAGCTTAAGAAATGGGTGAATCCAATGGTCCATTTAGCAATCTCCTATATTCAGCAGTGACCAACCCAACTTCATAGGGAGAAATCAAAAGCAAGATGAGTCTTTGCCCTCAACACCTGGTAATCAAAGGTGTACTGCTCCTGAATACAGAAGCTAAATTTAGCAGTCAGAGCTACTCACTGAGCAGAGGTCTGCCTCCATGGGTGCAGATACATCATACATATAATGCCACTTTAATGGTCATCGCTTCCCTTTCCCCAAACAATCCTGGGAACAGTAGTCTGTTGTGGATTCTGAGAGTTGCTGGAAGAGCCTTAGTAAACTACAGTTTCCAGGATTCTTTGGAGTGGTGTAAGAGTGCTTCATATGTATTGTGTGGGTGTGACCCATCAATTTGTACCAGTCTGAAACAGACACTCTCCCTGCTGCTCTGAGAGGCTGCCAGTTATGCATAGAAACATTAAAAGCTTGGCAGTTAGGGTTGGGGGGGAGGCAGCAAATTTAATCTATGTGTGAAAACGACAAAGGGAGGGCTGCAAGCTTCCAACGCTGAAAGGTTCTGCTTACAAATATCAGGCACCCAGGTCCCCAAAATGTCAGGGCTTGTAGCACAGCTGTGGTGGTGAGCTCACATCTTTGAAAGTTTGGAGGCTGCTCCACCAGTCACCTTGGCGACCCGCAGCTGAGAGAGTTCCACCTTGAAGTCATCTAGCTGCTTCAGCAGCTCTTCCTTCTTCTTCCCTCGTAGGTCACGGGCTTTGATTTTGGCCTAGGAACAAGATTAAACACGGAATCAGAGCAAGACAAAGGAGTTCACTGGGTTGTACCCAGTTCTACTCAGAGCAGAATGTGTTTAACTAAGGTCCATTTATTTCAATGATCTACTGTAAGTAAATGCAGTCAATTAAGGCCGCTCTCTGTTCTGTCCTTGAAATACCACTGTATAAAATCTTCTTGAGGACCAAAGTTAAACTGCATACCACAATAAAAAAGTTTTTAAAAAGCCCTTTCAAGTTTAAAAAACCCTCAAGTTGTTGGGAATTATCTGAGATACGTGGTGCTATTTCCATGGAGTTGTAGGAAAATGCCTATTCCCATCACAGAGCTAAAACTATCTCTGCTCCCCAGGGCAAGAGGGACTGACTGTTAAACCACTCTGGGAATTGTAGCTCCAAGAGGAAACAGGCCTAACAACTCTCATAACACTTAACATACTACAGCTTCCAGGGTTCTTTGGGGAAAGGCATGACTGTTTAAAGTGGCTTTAAAAGTATACTGCATATGGGGCCAAACTACACACTAGTATTACTGATCCCTGCCGTCCAAATCAGCGAGGGGCTTTCAAGGTGGCTCATTCTGCTGTCTCAGGCATACAGGACATGAATTCTGTGGTCACCCCTGTATATGGGGTGGTGAAATACATGCATTTCCAAAGGAAACATTCTGTGCTCCCAGTTACACATTATGGTGCCCTCCAGATTTTCCACTACCACCAACCCTAGCAAACATGCCCAATGGCCTGGCATTACAGGAGTTGCCCCAGAATATCTTCAGGGCATCATAGTGGCTACAGCTGCATTAGAAGGTCTAGCTTAGGATAACTGGCACAGCACACACTTAGATACACAAGATAAGATATATACATTAACAATATTCTCTTAACATGCATTAGTAACACACAGTAAGGAACAAAGTTTGGATAAGAGATGTGCGAAAAACAGAAAGGCATTAACTAAAAAAAAGCAAAAAAACGGCAGAACATGGATATACTCTAAGCCAGTGTTTTTCAACCACTGTTCCGTGGCACACTAGTGTGCCGCGAGATGTTGCCTGGTGTGCCGTGGGAAAAATTGAAATATCCAAAAGATTTATCTTTTTTTTTAAATGTCACATTTTCGCCCACTAGGCGGGTGCCGGACTGTGTCCACCCTATTTTCCATCCATCCTGGGTGGGGATCAGATCGGATGGGATCGGATGAGAGCGGACAGGCGGTCTGCTCTCATCCGATTCCCCATAGAGAGCAGCGGGGCTCTGACATCTCCCTCTCCGCACACAGTGCGGAGACGGAGCTGTCATCCGCCGGCTCAGCAGGGATCAGCGGATCGATCCCCACTGAGCAGAGAACGGTTCGCAACGTTTTTGTTTGCCATTAAAGAAAAAAATATTAAACATTTTCTAATGGTGGTGTGCCTCGTGATTTTTTTCATGAAACAAGTGTGCTGTTGCCCAAAAAAGGTTGAAAAACACTGCTCTAAGCTACCTATAACATTACACAATGCATCCTGCTCTTACATCTCAGCCAGAGTGAAAATCAGCCCACAGATGTGGCAGAACTGTGTAACAGACTACCTTGGAAAGTGATGGAATCTCTTTTGTTAGGGGTCTATACAGACACCAGGTAGCCACCAGAGACCTGGAAAAGCTGGAAATGTTGGGTAACTGAATCTGAGACCACCTGCAAGTGTGATAAGAATTTTAAAGTCTTAGATATATACGAAATGTTCATAAATGTACCAACCAAGCACATACATAGATCAGCACAGGAAGACCGACCTAAAACCACTTTTGATTCCCAAACTGACCAAATGTTTTCTCTGCAAGGTCAAAGGAAAATGGAAAAGCCTCCCCATTGTCTTTTCCTTCACAAATTCTGTCTTAAGGGTATGTCTGTCTGTGTTTGAATAGGGTGTGAGCCTGTGACCTGGCTCAGAAACTAAGTATTTAACATTACAAAAGACTGGCCAGGCTTCCCAGGCAATCCAATCAAGTGACCATTAAACAGGTAACCTGCCAGACAGGAGATAAACAACGACAGGAGATAAACAAGGGACTCAGATTTCTGCTGTAGACCGCCCTTTCTGTGATGTATGTATGATGTTTGTGGGGGTGGTCTTGTGCTCCAGGGCAGGGAATTTAAAATGTCTATATAAGGGCAGGCACACATTGGTTCTGGGGTCCTCCTCCTTTCCTGCATGTGAGGGGAGCACCCTGTTGACAACAGATCAATAAAGATCAGGCTTGCTAGCAGCTTTGCTTCTCAATATTTTCTGGCTGGCCTCTGTTATTTTCTCCTACCAATAGGGAACCCATGTAAGGACTCTATACGGGCTCTTGGATACCCCATAAGGGGAAAAGGGCAGATTGATTTTTGTTTACAGCACAAATAGCACCTCTGTTCCACCACTCAGTTTTGGGCCACACATGCTTTGAATTGATGCTGCAGACATGCAAACTAAAATAAACTACTAAAGACAATCGAAGACGCTGGACTGCATGAGTGTCACAGTTGCTTGAGCAGTCACCTTATCTCTATACAGATAACACTCAGACTTCTACAGGCTGGAGCAGAAGAAGCGATGAGCAAATTCCAACCTCTCCTTTCTGAATCACTGTCAGCAGATTCTTGCAATGGGAGGTGTCAGGGATCGTTTTGCAGGGGAGGGGGGAAAGACAGGAATGTACAGAGAGCCTCCTCCTCTGTTGAGCAGCTGTACTTTGTCAGAGTCGGGGGAGGAAAGGCCGTCTGGAGACACGGAAGATGAGAAAGGGAGGAATCCAAAGGCTGCTATCAGAGAGCGAAAAGAGCAGTCTGCGTCACTTAGTTTGTCACGGAAGGAAAAGAAAAGAAGGGGGCTTCCGCGGTTTCTCTGCTGGAGGGGGAACAGGCATGGGGCACTTCCGGATTCTGCTAGTGATTGAGACAGACATGCTTTGAAAACCTCCGCACTGTACATAGTTTTGCACTCAATAAATCCTGTAAAAGACAGGCTGGAGTCCCAAACTGTGTTTTTTTTATATAAATTTTTATTAAGTTTTCTTTTACAAATAATTTTGACAACCGTGTTTACAAATTTACAATTTTTTGAACTTCCACCAGCACCTCCCCAATCATCCATTTTTCATATATTTACGCATTTTCTATGTAATATTGCCAATTTGAAATTAACCTTCCGTCTCAGTTCCATTCTTACAATATACCTTATATTATCACAAAGCCTCTTTAAAACCCACTAGCGTTGTCTGTTCATCACATATAGTTTTCAGATATTCTGTAAACTTTCCCCAGTCCTCAATGAATTTGTGATCTTTCTGATATCTAATTTTTCCAGTCATTTTGTCCAATTCTGCATAATCCATAAGTTTCATTCTCCACTCGCTCAAAGTCGGTAATTCCTCTTGTTTCCATTTTTGGGCCATTAATATTCTTGCCGCTGTAACTGCATATTGAAACAGTTTATAATCACTTCTTTTTATCTCTCTTCCTATTATTCCTAACAAAAAGGCTTCTGGTTTTTTAACAAACGTATATTTAAACATCTTTTTCAATTCATTATATATCATTTCCCAGAAACCCTTTACCTTCTTACATTCCCACCACATATGAAAAAATGAACCTTCTTTTTCTTTACATTTCCAACACTTGTTACATGTTTTATACATTTTTGCTAACTTTACGGGTGTAATGTACCATCTGTAAACCATTTTCATAATATTCTCCTTTAACGCCGTGCATGCAGTAAATTTCATATTGTCATTCCATACCTTTTCCCAATCATCCAATTGTATATTATAACCAAAATATCTGGCCCAGTGAATCGTAACCGACTTTATCTCCTCATCTTTTGTTTGCCATTCCAAAAGTATTTTATACATTTTTGACATTGTCTTAACATCATTTTCAATTATCTCCGTTTGAAATTTCGATTCTTTTTCTATAAATCCCCTCTCTTTGAGGTCCATTTTGAACCTTTCATTTACCTGAAGATAATGCAACCAATCATACACATGCTCTTTAACTTGTTCGTATGGCTTCATTTTCCATTTCCCCCCCTCTTTCATTACTAACTCACCATAGGTTATCCAATTTCCTCTCATGTTAATTTTCTTTACACTCATTATCTCTAATGGTGACAACCAGTGCGGAACTTTAGGTTCCAGTATATTTTTATACCTCTCCCATATTTCTAATATGGAGCTCCTAAAAATATGATTGTCAAAACCCTTATGAGTTTTCTTCTTCTCCAACCATAAGTAAGCGTGCCAACCAAATCTATTGTCAAAACCTTCTAAATCCAATAGTTTATTGTTTTTTAATTTTATCCATTCCCTTAACCAACAGAGATAAGACGCTTCGTAATATAGTTTCAAGTCCGGCAGGGCAAAACCGCCTCTTTCTTTAGCATCTGTTAATAGCTTAAATTGTATTCTTGGCTTTTTGCCCTGCCAGATATATCTTGAAATCGTTCTTTGCCACTCTTTGAACACGCTTGTTCCCCTGATTATAGGGATCATTTGAAACAGAAATAACATCTTTGGAAGCACACACATTTTAATCGTTGATATTCTGCCCCAAAAAGACAGTTTCATTCTGCTCCAAGTTTCTAAATCTTTCTTAATTCCGTTCCACACCGGTGTATAGTTGTTCTGATATAAATCAATATTTTTGGGGGTCAGCCATATTCCTAAATATTTTATCTTTTTAGCCACTTCAATCCCTGATTCTCTTTGCATTTCTTCTATCAAACTCTGGTCTATATTCTTAACCATAATTTTGGTTTTCCTCTTATTTAGTGTAAATCCAGCCACTCTACCGAATTGGTCAATTTCTTTTAACACCTTATTCAAACTATTTTTGGGGTCTTCAATCGTTATAACTAGGTCGTCGGCAAAGGCTTTAACTTTATATTCGTTTTGACCGACTGTCACTCCTTTTATTATTTCATTATTCCTTATTGAACACAAAAGGACCTCCAGGACTGTTATAAATAACAATGGCGATAGAGGACACCCCTGTCTGGTACCTTTTCGTATCTTAACTTCTTCTGTAAGTATATTATTTACAATCAATTTGGCTCTTTGTTCTGAGTAAATTGCCCTTATTCCATTATAAAAATCATTTCCAACTTCCATCATTTCCAGGTTTTTTAACATAAATTCCCACGATATATTATCAAAAGCCTTCTCTGCATCCACAAACATTAGTATAGCTTGTTTCTCATTCCTGGCAGTCAAATATTCCAAAATATTTATTATATTTCTAACATTATCTTTCATCTGTCTGCCTGGAAGAAAACCTGTCTGATCTGCATGTATAACTTCCTGCAGGATCTTTTTTAGTCTTTTTGCTAATATTCCAGCAAATATCTTATAGTCTGTATTCAGCAGAGAAATTGGCCTGTAGTTCTTGACTTGTGTCAAGTCGTTATCTTGCTTAGGAATAAGTGTGATAAAGGCATCTTTCCACGTTTCCGGGATGTCTTGTTGTTTCAATATACTCTTCATGACTTCCTTCAATGGTACCGTCAAGGTGTGCCTCAATTCTTTATAATAACTAGATGTGAAACCATCCGGTCCTGGTGCCTTTCCTTTCTTCAGTTCTTTTATGATCTCAATTATTTCCTCATTTTCGATTGGAGCGTTCAGTCTGTCTTTGTTTTCTGTCGGGATCTTTTGCACCTTTTTTTCTCTTAAGAATCTTTCTATTTTCTTCATGTTATTCTTTTCTCTGTTGTTGTATAAATGATTGTAAAAGCCCAAGAATCCTTTCCTAATACCTTTTGGATTTTCTATTTCTTCTCCATCCACCATAATTTTGTTAATTGTGCTTTGTTCCTTCTTTTTCTTGATTTGCCATGCGAGCCATCTGCCTGATTTATTGGCGAACTCAAAATTTCTTTGTTTTAACCTTTTGATATTCCAGTCCACCTCTTTGTTTACGATCATTGCGAATTGTGTCTGCAGGGCTTTGATATTCTGTTTTATTTTCAAATTATTTGGTTTCTTAATTAATTTTTGATCATTGTCCATTATTTTTCTTAAAATCTCCTTCCTTCCTTTCTCTCTGTTCTTATTTTTAATCGCATTCTGTTGGATGAAGAACCCTCTCATTACCGCTTTGCTTGCATCCCAGACTATACTCATTTTTGTACCTTTGTTCATATTGTCCACAAAATATTCCGTCAACTTTTTTCTTGCCTCTTGAATGACCTTTGGGTCATCCAAGAGATAATCATTGAGTCTCCATCTGAAGGATCTTTCTTCATATCCTTTAATCTCCATTTTTATTGGATTATGGTCTGAGATTGTTCTTGGTTGAATCTCGATTTGTCGGATTCTTGGAGTTAGTTCGTTAGAGACCCAAATTTGATCAATTCTTGACATTGACTGATTTGGTTCCGAGTAGAACGTGAACTGTTTCTCCAATGGGTGTCTAAGTCTCCAAATATCAATTAAGTTACAATTTTTCGTCATAGAAAAGAAAGTCTTAGGTAATTTCCCTTCCCTGCTTGCCTCTTTTTCTCTCAGTCTGTCCATTTCCAATGAAACTACTCCGTTCATGTCACCCATAAGAATCATTTTTTGATCCATATACTCGAACAGCTTTTCTTCCAAATTTTTGTAGAAATCAGTTTTATTTCCGTTAGGTGCATAGATCCTGACAATTATTAATTTTTTGCCTTGCCATTTGACCTGTATTGCAATTATTCTTCCATCTTCATCTTTGAAAATGTGTTGAGCTTCAATGTTTTTCTTTACATATAATACGACCCCTCTCTTTTTTCCTTTGTCAGAAGATATAAATTCATTTCCCAATCTGTTGTTAATCAAGATTTTTCTGTGTTTCCTTGCCACATGTGTTTCTTGAAGACAGATGATATCCAAATTTTTCTTTTTTAAATATTGTTCAATTTTGTTTCGTTTTTTCCTATCATTCATTCCATTAATGTTCCAATTCCAAAGTTTAAGCGCCATCTTTCCTTCCTGATTAAAATTTATTTATTTAATTATAATCTAGCTTCTTCTTGTTCCTCTCCTTCTTCTTCTTCCTCTGTCTCTCCATTTTTCTCCCCCTTTTCTTCCGGAAACTTCCTCCCCAGTGGACCAGCTCCTCCTACCGCTCCACCTTCTTCCTCTTCTTCTTCCATCAGCTCCTTATACCGCCTCTGAAATTTACTTGTGTCCTCCGGGCTAATGAGTCTATGTTTCTTGCTCTTGTAGACGAAGGAAATCCCCTGAGGGAATTCCCATTTGAATTCAATCTTATTCTTCTTGAGAATTTGGACCAGTGGCTTATATGGGTCTCTTTGTTTCAACAATCTGACTGGAATGTCTTTAAAAATAATTATATAGTTCCCTTCAATGTTTAATCTTGTTTCTCTATTTTTTTGAAGAATTAAGTTTCTCATATCTTTGTCTTTAAAAGTAATCAGGCAGTCTCCAGGCATTTTCCTTGTTTTAGTTGTTCTTACTCTCATTCTAAAAGCATTCTGAACTGATCTTTCGACTTCTTTTTGTAGTTCCAGCCATTGTGCTATTCCTGCTATCAATTTCTCTCTGATATTTTCACCTTGTGTTTCCGGGAACGCTCTCAGCCTCAAATTCACCTCCCGCTGCCTCAATTCATTCATGGCAATTGCGTCCCATATCTCCTCCTGTGTCTTATTAACTTCCGATAGTCCTGCTTTTATTTTCTCTTCTTCCCGCTTCACTTCCTTCATTTCCACTCTTGTCTTCTTCATTCCTTCTTCCAGAGATTGTGTTCTCTTAGAGACTTCTTTAATTTGGCCTTTCAGTTCTTTTACAGTTTCATCAATTTTTTGGTCCATTTTCCCAATTCTCGTATCTACCTGTTCTATTCTTGTATCCACATGCTCCAACTTATCCTCCATATTTTTTTCACTCTGTCTAATTTCCGCAAACATTTTCAAGATTTCTGCCTTAAAATCTGCTTCTGGTTTTGACCCTCTTCTATCTCCTGGTGTTCCTCCCTCCCCTCCCTTTTTAGGTATATGAGACATTCTCACAATATATCCTTCAAAACTTAAAGGTAATCACAGATCTGATACCACTTAAGTCTTAAATGGGCTCAGCCCCAATACACATATAACATTTTAAACCAAATTCTATAATTCATATAATTCATATAATTCAATTAAGTCCAACTTAGAATTGTCAATTTTAACACTTTTGCAAATTTGTGGGATTTACAGCCCACTCAAAAAAGTTCGAGGGAGAGAAGTTAGTTAATTTGGTCCACAAGTCCTTGAAAAATATTCTTCTTGCCACCAATTAGGCTAATCCATTTAGAGGTCGTGATATTCCTTTATAAATCAATGTTTATTTCAGTTAAATTCCAATTGTATCATCCAAAGATAAAAAAGGCAAGGTTTCTCTTTTCTTCTGCCACCAATTAGGCTAATCCTTATAGAACTTTGTGGATCAGTTACAAATCCAAATGAAGGGAGAACAAAAGGAGCACGTGAAACAAGTGAAAAACAGATCGTAGTAAAAAAACAAGTTGTAGTTATCCTTCTGGCCACTAGGGACCCAAAGCTGTTATTCTAAAGCAGCAATGCGGCAGCAAGCAAAGGCTATAGCAGCCAAGACTGCTGCTTGTGGCTGGAAAGCCAAACAGGAAGTTTGTGACTGTTGCCATGGGAACAAAGGGGCAGTCCATTCTGTACTGAGCACCGGATGTTAGCTCAGTGGGTTTGTCATATGACCTGTGCTGGAAGTGCATGGGTGGAGTTTATTCTAACTGCTGATGAGTGCAGACATGTTTTCTCTGTACTGAAGTAAAAGACAGGAATAAAAGATGTAAATAGATTTCTGTCTGCTTCTTTCCCCTCCCTGGGGACACCAAAGGGGAGAGAGGAGCAGTTGGTGTGTTTTCCTCACAGCCTGAGGAAAATCGCCGGAACGGACCTCGCGTATGTTCTATCCTGCCGGGAGTCGCCGGAGGGAGGTCTAAGGAATTCAGCCGGTGCCTGAACAGATAGGCACATACCTCAAGACGGGCAAGAATTCCAACAGTGGTAGCAGACGCCGGTTGCTGTTTTCATCGACCTCTGCATCAAGAAGTTGGCCTCCATGGAAGCCTGAGGTGAGAAAGCTGATTCTCTGCAGCCAGAAGCTGACCAGAGGAAGCTGACAGCCAAAGCAACGGAGCCCAGGTATGAGATTTTCGGGCTTAGAAGAGTGAACGCAGATTGAGTTATTCTCTGCTTCACGGGGAGCAGCGTTTGGGTAAAACAGCTCCAGTCAAAAGAGAAACCGCATTCCAAACATTCCTGTGGTTTCCTGTTCAAGGAAAAGGAATGCTGTTGCTTAGCAACGAAGGCCATGCCTCAGAGAGGAGAAGTGAAAGTTAAAATGGAATGTTTTGTCTACACAGTCTGAAGAGCTCTTGGAAAATTCCAAAGCAGCTAGCGTTGAGAGCTGCCAGGTGCACAGAGTGTAAACAAGCCAGCTATTGGATTTTAGAGGCTTGTGTTTGAGAGTCAATGCAAGGACTCAAGATGGATACAAAGAAGGGAGCTTTGCCTTCTCCGCCCCTTTTGACCAGTGACAATTATGCATCTTGGTCTATTAAGATGAAGGCCCTGCTGCAGAATCAGAGACTGTTTGGGGTGATTGAAAACCCCATTCCAGCAGCACCAACGCGTGCTTGGGAGTCACAGGATGTGAAGGCCAGAACTGCTATAATTCTGTGCGTGTCAGATTCGGAGCTGATCCACATACAAGATTTAGGCCACGCGAGAGATGTTTGGGACACGCTGAGAAGGACACATCAGAGAGATGCAGGTTCTTCAGCGTTGCTGTATTTTGAGAAGCTGACCAACCTGAGGCTTGTGCCTGATGGAGATGTTCAAGCGCACCTGACGGAAATGAAATTTCTGCGTCAACAGATGGTGGAACGCAATTTCCGTCTGCAGGAGGAAGTGTTTTGCTTCATGGTGATCAACAGCCTGAATCGGACTTACAAAGCAGTTGCCAGTCAGCTGGGGTCTCTCCCAGCAGCGGATCTCACGTCGGAGAGGGTCTTTGCCGTGGTGTTGAATGAACATGACAGACTTGCCGCCCTGGAAGTCAAGGACAGGGGGAGCCAAGAACGGAGTTCTAACGCCCCCACTGCTGTTGCTATTGGAGGAGACGCTGTAGCTTTAAACGTTGTCCGATGCTACAATTGTGACCAGACTGGGCATCTTCAGCGGAACTGCAGGAAGCCACGTCAGAACAGAGGAGCTAAGGCGAGCTCCGCAAAGTCTGAGGCGTCAGACAAAGGTCACACCAAGCCAAAGGCAAAGACTGCAAAAGCTTTGATGTCGCTAAAAGCCACACCAGAGGTGGGAAACTTCTTTGTCCTAGACACGGGCGCGACGGTTCACATGACAGGACACAGAGGACTATTTTCTACGTTTGAGAAGCAAAGCTTCGTGGTGCAACTAGCCAACGGTCAAGAGCTGGAAGCGACCGGGATTGGGACTGTGTATCTTGAAAGTCTGAACTTGACTATAAGCAATGTTTATTTGGTTCCAGAGTTGAAGTATAATCTGCTCAGTGTTTCGCAGATCACCAAGAAGGGACTAAAACTGTCCTATGATGATCAGAACTGCAAGATCTACAAAGATGGAGAGCTGTATCTTTCTGCCAAAGAGAAAGATGGACTGTATTTGTTAACTTTTGATCAAAGTGATTACATGGAATGTAATTCTTGTGATTCTAACATGACTCCTTTTACAGGTGTAGCCAAGAAGAACACCAAGCAGGTCACCTCGAGGGTCAACAAGGCATTTCAGCGGGTGTATGCTGATGTGATTGGTCCTTTAGCACCTTCTAGAGGCAATGCAAAGTATTACCTAATATGTGTTGATTCTTTTACAGGTTATGTCTGGATTTATCTTTTGGAGAGACCGAAAGAAGCCTTAGAAAGGTTTAAAGAGTTTTGTGACAAGGTTAAAAATATGCATGATGCTGACATAAATTGTCTTTGCACAGATGAGAAGCCAATTTTTCTTTTACAGGAGTTCCAGAGATTCCTGAAGAAGAAAGGGATAAGACACAAAACTGCTAGTTCTGAAGAAGCTTGGAACAAATGTGTTTGTGTTAGGGTGAACAGAGAATTGCAAAAGGGAATGCATGCGCAATTGCTAAGTTCACATCTGCCACATGAGTACTGGGCTGAGTCGCTAATGTCATATTGTTACACGTGGTTGAGAAAGTTTTCAAAAGAGTTGGGATGTTCTCCTTTTGAGAAACTGTTCCACAGAAAACCTTCTGTTGCCCATTTCAAGGTTTTTGGGTCTCATGTGAGGACAGAAGCTCCAGGTGGAGTAAAGAATGCCAGAGGCATTTTTGTGGGTTATGAAAAGGGTCTCTACAGAGTAATTTTGTCTGAATCTGGTCAAGTGATTCTCACAAAATTTCTAGAGAGTGCTCCTGAACAGGAGAGAGTGATTGTTCACACATTTCCCACAGGTGATGATGATTCTGATGATGATGATGATGAGTTTGATCTTATTGAGTTCAGTGGTACTGATGATGACAGCGATAGCTCAGACAGCTCAGTTGTCACAGTCATTGAGAGGAAATCTCACGTAATGACTAGACCCTCAGAAGAGGAGGATGAACCACTGATTAAGCTTAGTACTGGTTCTCCAGAGAGTTCAAAGGCTGAACCAGAAAGTAGAGAAGAGCAGCACCTCTTACGTAGGTCTGAGAGAGCAACGAAGGGTGTACCACCCAAGAGGTATTCACAAGAGTTTGCTAACTTATGTGTTGCTGTTGTAAACGACCAAGGTCAAATTGAAGCTGTGTCTGAGTCAGAGACAAAGGCACAACAGAGAGTTGCTAACCAAGGTAATGCAGATGCACTCATTCCTTGGAAGTCACACAACCAGAGAGGTACATTGGTAAAACCAGTGGCGGGTAGTTCCAAGGGTGGAACTGAAACAACAGGGGAATGTTATAAGTATAACAACTGTTTGTTTTCTTCTCTGGATGACGCTTTGCTCGCAGCACGCATTGATACTTTAGGGGGAGTATGTTATTCTAAAGCAGCAATGCGGCAGCAAGCAAAGGCTATAGCAGCCAAGACTGCTGCTTGTGGCTGGAAAGCCAAACAGGAAGTTTGTGACTGTTGCCATGGGAACAAAGGGGCAGTCCATTCTGTACTGAGCACCGGATGTTAGCTCAGTGGGTTTGTCATATGACCTGTGCTGGAAGTGCATGGGTGGAGTTTATTCTAACTGCTGATGAGTGCAGACATGTTTTCTCTGTACTGAAGTAAAAGACAGGAATAAAAGATGTAAATAGATTTCTGTCTGCTTCTTTCCCCTCCCTGGGGACACCAAAGGGGAGAGAGGAGCAGTTGGTGTGTTTTCCTCACAGCCTGAGGAAAATCGCCGGAACGGACCTCGCGTATGTTCTATCCTGCCGGGAGTCGCCGGAGGGAGGTCTAAGGAATTCAGCCGGTGCCTGAACAGATAGGCACATACCTCAAGACGGGCAAGAATTCCAACAAAAGCCTCCAAAAGTTGGGGGAACAAAATATATTGACAAAGAAAAATTTCCAAATAATAGAATAATAACCCAATTCTCCAGTGACTGATAAATATGTTAAATGTTAAGTAGTCTGTCTAAGGGACAAAAGAGAGAATCCCTTTTAAAAAACGGAAGGCAAATCAGAGAACAAACGTCATTAAGCAATGGAGTCAGAGATTCTTCTTTTGTTGCGCAGTTTTTTATAACAGTAAAGTCGCAGTCAGTCTCTCCACTTTCCCTTTCACAAGTCCAAAGAGGACCTGTAATGTAGCAGATCAAAACCCTCTGTCCCCCCTTTTAGCTCGAATTCTTCTTTTGCTATTCAGTATCTTCCAAAAAAGCTAGTTTATAACAAGTCTAAAAGGGAGAAAGAAACAATAGCCGCGAGCGACAACTCACTTTCACTTTTGACAGCTTTGCTTTTCCGATGCGTTCAAACTGATTGCGGATAGCAGCTGGTCTCGTAATTTCTTATTTCCCATCCGGTGCCTTCCCTTGTACTTTAGGTTAGTCTTTTGTAGGTATTTTAGGTCTGAATTCCTTGTAATCGAGAGTTAAGCGCTCCCCCTGCAAGCTCGGGGCTTCGTTTTCCGGAGTTAGCTATGGCTTCCCTTCAGCCCGCTCCCCTCCCCGCCGCTCTCTTCGCTCCTTATTGGAGTTACCTGGTGGCCGGGTGGTCTGCGTTTCGACTCTCCGCGGGAACCTGAGTGTCTGAACACCCTCCAGACACTACTTCGGGGGGTCACTGCGCCCTGTGACACCCCTAAATCCTCCGAAAAACCCAGGATTCTCCGCAGGGAAGAAATCCCCGCTTGCAATGGAGTCGCTCTCAACCGGAAGTCTCCCTGGAGTCCCAAAAATTTTGAAATGTTTTACATATGGCTTCCTTTTGTAAAGCATTTCATATGGGGTGCAATCAATAGCAGACTTGTCAGGGAACTGCCATCAGTGCCGGAGGGAGAGAGCAAGCTCCAGAGGGATTCCAGAGAGTGTCCCGGGATGAGGAGAGGCAGCCCATCTTCTGGGGAAGAGAATCAGCGTAGCACCAGTGGAGAAGGGGGGCAGATGGGGGAATCGGCAAGGCAGTCCCATGACTCCTTGCCGGGGACCAGCGGGGAGAGTAAGGGTCCTCCGCTGCCTACGTCCTCCTTGCGCAGAAGGCTTCCGCGCAGGGAGAGTAGGAGGAGACTAGGCGTCAAAGAACTTCTTTGCTGGAAGAAGTTTAAGAAACACCCACTGACGGATTCTGCCAGCAATTGAGACAGCCACGGGTGAGTGGCTGTCCGGACAGAAAAGGTTCACTCAGGCAACCCAGCCAGGTGTTGGCACCGGCTTACGCACGAGCAACCCCTAGAACCATTACAGCAATCCGTCAGTCCCTGACGTTGCTTGTGCGCAGCCCCGTGAGGCAGCACGATGAGCCAAACAGGGCCGGCCGGAGAGACAGAGCAAGAAGCCATGGTGCGAGGTCTGGTCGAGAGGAACCGAGACCTGGAGGCGCATGTAGCTACCCTGTCTGCGCGGCTGGAGGAGAGACGGGCTCAGGATGCACAGGTCAGAGCCACCCCGATAGGGAGGAAGGTCCCGGGGCTGGTACACAAGTTTGGTGGAAAGCCCCAAGACTACAATGCTTTCCGAACGGAAATTCAGTACGCTTTGGAATTGCAGAAAAATGACTTTGCGGATGACGGGGAGAGGGTGGCTTACATTGTGGGACATCTACAGGATGGGGCGCGTGAATGGATCAGGCCCCTAATGGCGACGCTGAATGACGCATTGAAGGATCTTAAGAAATTCTACCAGGGAATGGACGCGATGTTCTCCAGCGAGGTTGAGCAAAGCGTGACACGGCGGGAGCTGATGGGGTGCAAGCAGGGGGGCCTGTCCGTCAGAAACGACTGGTCGCGTTTTGTGATGTTAGTCCACAAGCTCGGGTGGGATCTGGACTCTGAACCAATGCAAATGTTGTTTGAAGCGGGTTTGTCCCCCGAAGTGAAAGACGAGTTGTCCCGAGCGCTCCGCCTGCGGTCGATGGATGAACTCACAAAGACTGTGCTTGCGATCGGCGTACGCCAGGAAGCGCGGGCTCAGGAGAAGCGGGAGATAAGGGCGGAACGTTTCCATGACAACCGCATTCCGGAGATGCCGAGGGAGCCTTCCCAGGCGGCGGAGCAGATGGAAATTGATGGAGCGCGCGTGCGCGAAGTTTCAAATGCTGGTGAAGGTCGGAAAAGGGAGGGAAAGGAGTGGAAAACTACCAAGAAGTGTTTCCTCTGTCAGCAACCGAGACATTTTGCAAAGGTCTGCCCGCAACGAAAAGCCTGGCAAGGCATGATGGGGGCTGCAGGCCACGATGAGAAGGGGGAGGAAAGGCCGGTGCAGGGAAACGACAACGCCTGGCTGCCAACCAGCAGGGGCAGCAGCCAGGCCAGCGACCAATAGAAGTGCCCCAACCTGACCCCCCCAAGGCAGCTATAGCCATAGAGGTGGTGCTAGAACTCCCAAATGGGCACCCCGTCAAATTGGAGGGACTGCTAGATTCTGGCAGCTCGTGTAATTTCTTCAGCAGAGACTTCGCTCTGGAGCACCAACTCCACCTGTTACCACTAGATTTTCCCTTGCACGTGACCAACATTGATGGCAGGGAACTCCTGGGAGGGGAAGTGACATACCAGACACCGCCAATGCGAATGAGGGTCTCCAGGCACACGAAAACCATTGCCTTTCATGTGGCCACGCTGGCAGGACCCCCAATAATACTGGGAATGAGCTGGCTGGCAATACATGATCCAGTAGTGTAATGGCATCAGCAGTCGGTCACCTTTGGGTCAGCTTACTGCTTAGAACACTGTCTGGGAGGGAAGGAACCAAGAATGACTGTGGCCAGGGTGGCGGGGTTGGCCCTGGAGCAAAAAGGGGAGGTGCCACCACAATATGCTGATTTGAAGGCGGTCTTCAGCGAGAGGGAGGCAGATAGACTGCCCCCCCCCACAGGCCCTTTGACTGCCAAATCAACCTGCTTCCAGGGGCTCAGTTACCGGTGGGTAAGCTGTATGCCATGTCCGACTGGGAGATGCAGGAGTTGCGGCAGTTTATTGACAAGAACCTGAAGAGAGGTTTCATAAGGGAATCAAAGGCGGTGGGGGGGCAGTCCGGTGTTCTTTGTGGACAAAAAAGAGACTAATCAGCCCAGATTAGTCGTGGATTACCGGGCCCTAAACCAGGTGTCAGAACCCGTGACTTTCCCAATGTCCAGGATTGACGATATTTTGACACGTGTGAGGCAGGGGAAGATTTTTACCAAGCTAGACCTCAGGGGAGCATACAATCTGATTAGGATAAGGGAGGGGAACGAATGGAAAACAACCATGTTCACCCCCCTGGGGGCTTTTGAGTACTTAGTCATGCCATTTGGATTACAATCGGGGTCTGCCTGCTTTCAAGCATTCATGCACCATGTGTTGGGGCCCCTGCTGTACAAGAATTGCGTAGCCTTTTTGGATGACGTCTTAATCTATTCGGACAATGAAAAGCAACACATCAGAGACGTCAGGGAGGTGCTACAGAGATTGAAGAAGCATCAGTTGTGGGTCAAGCTGGAAAAATGCCAATTCCACGCCAGGGAGGTCGAGTTCCTGGGGTACAGGTTGTCAGACAAAGGACTAGCTATGGACCAGGGCAAAGTGAAGGCAGTGCTAGAATGGAAATCCCCCCAAAACAGAAAGGATGTGCAGAGGTTCCTAGGCTTGACAGCGCCCATAATGGATTGTCTTAGTAGCAAAAAGAAGTTTGCGTGGACAGAGGGTGCGCAGCAATCCTTTGAAAGACTGAAGAAGGCGTTTGCCTCGGAAGAGCAGCTCCAAGCCCATGAGACTGGAGACGGACGCGTCCGACCGCGCCATTGGAGCAGTCCTTTTGCAGCCCGGGGCCAAGCAGAACTGGAGGCCGTGTGCCTTTTTCTCAAGGAAGCTGAGCAAGTCAGAGCAAAACTACACAGTGTATGACCGAGAACTGCTGGCAATCTATGCGGCATTTCGGCAATGGAGACATCTATTGATAAGGGCGCGGCACAAGATCCAGGTCCGAACTGACCACAAGAACTTGGAATACTGGCGGACTGCGCGAGTGCTCAACCAGAGACAGATCAGATGGTCCCAGGAGTTTGCCAAGTTTTCCTTCGAGATCCGATACATGCCGGGAGAGGAAAACGTAAGGGCAGATGCTCTCTCCCGGAAACCGGAGTACATGGAAGGAGAGGGACCACCAGAGACCAGGCACGTGTTCCCCGAGGACCGGTGGGTGGGTGTGGGAGCGTTGGTTGGGAAACGAGAACTGGCAGGGCTCACCTGAGACGATGGGTTCGCTCAGACAAAAATCAAGGAACTCTGGGACGGTAAGGAAGACAATGGAGGGTTTGAGGAAAAGGAAGGGCTACTGTACTATAAGGGGGCGCTGTATGTACCGGGGGAGACTTTGAGGGGGAAGGTACTTAGACAACTCCACGACAACCCAACAGCTGGGCACTTTGGACAGCACAAGACCATGCTACTTGTCACCAGACAGTTCTGGTGGCCAAAGGTGAGGGAAGACATACGAGAATATGTACGAGGGTGCAACCGATGCCAGAGGGCTAAGGGGGAAAGGGCTGCCCCCGCGGGGCTATTGAAACCCATACCTACACCGGGAAAGCCCTGGGAGGTGGTGTCCATTGATTTTATGACAGATTTGCCCAAATCAAGGGGGAAGACAGCAGTCATGGTAGTAGTCGATCTACTGACTAAAATGTGCCATTTCGTAGCTTGCTCACATGCGGTGACGGCAGAGGAGACAGCCAGGCTGTTTGTGGATCACATTTTTAGACTGCATGGGGCTCCTTTGAGGGTAATCTCGGATCGCGGGTGTCAGGGGTTCAGGAGCAGAGGCACAGGGGAAAGAGGAAGCGGAGAGCGAAGGGGAACAATCCGAGGGCAGCGTAGGTGAGGATGACAGTGGGGCAAGAGATTCCATGAGCCTGTCCAGTGATTCGGAAGATTCCCAGAAGGGGGCACCGATAGCCAGAGCAAGGGGGGTCCCGGGAGGGACGGACCAGAAGCAAGGGACCAGCAGTGACTCCCAAAGCAGCAGCTGGAGATCGGGAAGAGTTTCCCCACCAGAGCGTAGCGGGGGGGAAGAGTCCCATGTGTCAGGACCGGCTTCCCCTCCAGGGGAAAGAGAAGATGAGTCAGGGCTGACCACGCCCCTATCGCTGAGTGAGGGAACAGAGGGGAAGTCAGATCCAGCTAGCCCCCCCCCGAAGGGGGAAGCAGTGACAGGAGCAGTGTAACGGTCAGGAGGAAGGTTGCCGGCTGGGCGCGCGCGCCAAGTTCAAATGCACAGGCGCGCGGGACAGCCCGGAGCGCGGATTGGGAGCCAGGTCCTAAAGCACGCCGGAGGCAGGGGGAAGAATCCGGGGACTCTTCAGCATCAGAAGAGTCCAGAAAGGGCAACACCCCGGCGGGCAGACGGACCCAGAGGAGAAAGGAGCAAAGGAGGAAGCTTCAACTTTTCACCATCTTGTTCTAAGATTTCACAGTATTTGGGCCAATTAGAGTCCATGTTAAGTTTTTTCACTGCCTTTGCTTCCATTGGTGACAACCACCTGGGGGTTCTACTTTCCAATAAATCCTTATATCTATTCCAAACATTATACAGTGCTTTCCTTACAATATGGTTTTTGAAACTTTTATACACCTTTGCCTTGTCATACCACAAATATGCATGCCAACCAAAACTATTGTCATATCCTTCCAAGTCCAAAATGTGTGTATCCTCCAGAAGTAGCCATTGCTTCAGCCAGCAAAATGCTGCTGATTCATAATAAAGTCTTAAGTCTGGCAGGGCAAAGCCCCCTCTATCTTTCGCATCAGTTAAAATCTTAAATTTTATCCTGGGCTTTTTGCCCTGCCAGACAAGTTTAGATATATCCTTCTGCCACTTCTTGAAGCAATATATCCTTCTGTCACTTCTTGAAGCAGCCCATTTTGTCTAGGATCTGCAACGTCTGGAACAAAAACAGCATTCTCGGCAATACATTCATCTTGATAACAGCAATTCGGCCTAACAAGGAAAGTTTCAGCCTAGACCATATATCTAGATCCTTTTTTACTTCTGACCAACATTTTTCATAGTTATCTTTAAATAAGTTCACATTTTTAGATGTTAAATTTACCCCCAGGTATTTAACCTTTTTTGCTATTTCCAACCCAGTTTCACTTTGAAACCTATCTTTTTCTTCATTTGTTAAATTTTTTTCCAGCACCTTTGTTTTCTGTTTATTTAGTTTAAATCCTGCTACCTGGCCGAATAGCTCAATTAATTCTAAGACTCTTTTGGTACTAGCTTCTGGCTGTTGCAAAGTTAACACTAAATCATCTGCAAATGCCCTTAATTTGTATTGTTTGGCTCCGACCTGTATTCCTTTAACCAGCTGGTAATTTCTTATCATATTTAACAAAACCTCCAGGACAGATATAAAAAGTAGAGGAGATATAGGGCATCCCTGTCGTGTCCCTTTCTCTATTGGTATTTCATCCATTACCACATTGTTCACAATTAGTTTAGCTCTTTGTTCAGAGTATACTGCACCTATACCATTTTCAAACCCTTGGCCTACCCCCATCCCATGGACATTCTTCTTCATAAAATTCCAAGAAATGTTGTCAAAGGCTTTCTCCGCGTCCACAAATATTAAAACTGCCTTTCTGTTAATGTCCACCTCCAGCAACTCCAAAATGTCTATAATGTTCCTCACATTATCTGACATGTGTCTCCCTGGGAGAAAGCCTGTTTGATTCTTATGAATCTCCTCCACCAAAACTCTCTTAAATCTTTTCGCCAAAACGTCTGCAAAGATTTTATAGTCCACGTTCAAGAGTGATATAGGGCGGTAGTTCTTAACTTGATGTTTCTCAGTTTCTGTCTTCGGTATAAGTGAGATGAATGCTTCTTTCCACGATTCGGGAGCCTTTTTCCCCTCTAATATTTGATTGCATACTTCCTTCAATGGTTGTATTAACCATTCCTTAAGAGCTTTGTAGTATTTCGCAGTCAGACCGTCTGGTCCTGGTGATTTCCCCAATTTCATATTCTGGATGGCACCCTCTATTTCTTGTTCTGTAATTTTTTCATTCAAAATCCTTTTGTTTTGTTCTGAAATCTTTGACAATCCATATTTTTTGACGAATTCCTCTATTTCTTGTTCGTTTGTAGGCCCTTGTGCATACAATTTTTTAAAGAACCTTTGAAAGCAGTTACTTATTTCATTTGGTTTGTTAATAAGTTTCCCATCTATTTCCAAGGATGTCACAGTGTTTAGCTTTTGTCTCTTTTTCAGTTGCCATGACAGCAGTTTTCCACATTTATCTGCCGATTCAAATGTCTTTTGCCTCATTTGCTTTATCTTCCATTCTATTTCTTGATTCATCAATTCCATGTATTGCGTCTGATAATATTTTATTTCTCTTAAAATCTCATGAGACTTTGGTTTGGATCTCAATTTCTTCTCTCCTTCTTTTATCTGGTTCAAAATCTTTTCCTTCCTCTCATTTTGTTTCTTCCTCTTTATAGAATTCTGCTGAATTAGGAATCCACGCATCACGGCCTTACTTGCGTCCCATACTATTCTTTTTTCCACCTCCGTTCTCAAATTTATCTCAAAGTAGTCCTTCAATATTTTTTGGGCCTTTTGGTAGATTTCTTCATCTCTAAATAGGGTGTCATTCATTCTCCATCTAAAGGTTCCAGCCGTTGTTAATTTCATTTCCATCTTAACTGCATTATGGTCGGAACAGGTTTTTGTGCAGATTTCTGTTTTTTTCACTCTTGGTGCCAGATTGCTAGAAATCCAAATTTGATCAATTCTAGTCCAGGTCATTTTTGCTTCAGAGAAGAAGGTCCCCTCTCTTTCCAGAGGGTTCCTTGTTCTCCAAATATCGATCAGGTCCATCAATATAATTTTAAAGTCCATAAAGTCCATTAAAGTCTCATGCAACTTCTTGAAAAACTCTGCCTTCCCCTCATTGGGTGCATACACTCCAACAATTAAAATCTTTTCTCCTTGAATTTGAATTTCTACTGCCAGGTATCTTCCTTCATCATCTTTAAAGATCATTTTTGGTTCCCATTTTTCCTTGGCGTAGATCACCACCCCTCTTTTCTTAACTTTGTCTGAGGAAACAAATTCCAGTCCTAATCTCTTATTTATCAAAAGTTTCCTGTGTATCCTGGCAATATGGGTTTCTTGCAAACAAATTATGTCTAGCTGTTCTTTCTTTAATATATGAAAGACTTGATCTCGTTTTCGGGGATGGTTTAGACCATTGCAGTTCCAACTCAGAAGTTGCAGGGACATTTTTGTTATTGGGTATTTTTCCCACCCACTGCTCCAAGTTCTTGTTCCTCGTCAGTCGGTGCTGGGTTCAATCCAAACGATAGGTTTGCAATGTCCGGTATTTCCCTCTCTCTCACGGTTCCTTTCTGAAAGTCCTCAAAGTTTCTCTCCAAAAAGTGTTCTTTATCTTGAATTGTTTTTATTTTGATTTTCTTCCCTTTGAAGTTGAAGGACAGCCCTTGTGGGAATTCCCACCTGAATTGAATGTTGTTTTGTTTCAGTAGGTCAACTAAGTCTTTAAATTGTGTTCTCACCTCCAAAAAATATCTGGGAATATCTTTAAAGATCTGTATTTGGGAATTTTTAATAACCAGTGCCTTCTGGAAGTGTAGGTTCAATATTTTGTCTCTTTCTTCCTTGGATCTAAGGGTAATTAAGCAATCCCTTGGTTTCTTGCCTTGCTTTCTGCCAATCCGGAAGGCTGTAGTTATTGCGAAGTCCTCTTCCTCTCCCTCTAACTCATCACTCCAAAATTCTTGGAACTTGTCTGTAAGAAATTCCCCAAGCTTGTCCTCTTCCTCCTCAGGTACCAATCTCAATTTCAAATTCTTGCCTTTCCTCTCCAGTTCCATAAGAGCCAAGGCTGCATCATGTTCATATACTTTCTTTGCAATGGGAACAAATTTCCATTTAGTTTCCTCGGACGTGCTCTTAGCGCTCTCGGCTATTCTCCTTGTTTCTGTACTTTCCTGAATTAGACGATTTATAGAATCTGTGTTAGACGATATTGTCGTTGTGTTCAAATCCAGTCTTGTTGTCAGTTCTGTCAATTTTTTAGAATTCTCTGTGGACTGCTTGGTGAGTGCTTCTAAGGATTCATTTATCCTGAGTAAGGCCTGTGTCATGGAATCCATTGATACTGTTGTTGCTCTTTCCTGTGCAGCTGATGCTCCTGATGTGGAGCCTCTTTTCTTTTGAGCTTGCTTTGCTTTGGATCTTGTTGATATTTCATCCAGTGGACCGCTCATATCTCAAGGTCGTTCCCACAGGAACAGCTGCAAGTGGAAAATCCCACTATTTCTGCCTCAATACGACAGTCTCTCTTTTAGACCTCTAGAGGGAGTACATTGTATCCAATACAAGAACAAAGAAACAGGGCAAGACGTAGCCATACAAAGTTCCAAAAGTGAAAGTCCAAGTAAAGACCCTACTTTGTTGCAATTTCAGATGTTACAGTTTTTGTCCACTAAAGTCCCGTTATTTTATCTCAGATAAATGTTACTTTGTATCCACCAGCTAGTTTGACAGTTCACTCCCAGGCGCTCACTGCCCCGGCAGCCTGGCCAGAGGTGTAGACAGCGGAAAGTTTCCGTTTCTAAACTCCTTTCTTCGAGCAGATAAAATCAAATCAGTTTTCTTCCCCCCTCTCCTGCTCATTAGGGGGGAGGTCCTCTTTCGATGTCAGGTTAACGAAATTAAACAGCATAAATACGTTCCCTTTAAACACAGCTTACTCCTTTCGTTGCTCAGTCAGTCATGCAGTTCCGGGAGGCAGACTTCCTTAATTTTTGCCTGACCCGTTTTCAGCCTAATCTTCTTAATTTTTAAAGTCCCGTTCACTTTATTTGTCGATCTTACTCACGGGTGTTGTTGCCAATCGGTAGTTTCAGGAAGGAATCGGCGCTCTCCGTCAATGGCGACGCGGCTTCGCTCCGTGGGCTGGGTTGCGATCCTCAGCACCGCGCTCACACCCGATGCCGCTCCGGAGCCTTTAAAAAGGCTCTTTCGCGATACCGGGGGGCGCAAAGGTGCCCACCGAATCTCCTTGCTCACAGGCTTCAGCGCCTGTGATTTTAGGGGTCCCCCGCTCGCCGTAGCGGGTCAGACCCGAACTCACGGAGCAGTCCTGCTTCAGAGCTTGAAGCAAGGACCGCCATTAACGCTGGCGCCGACCGGAAGTCCATTTTTTTCCCCAGGGTAAATAATGGCT
Organism: Podarcis melisellensis; assembly: GCF_964234715.1. Taxonomy (NCBI): domain Eukaryota; kingdom Metazoa; phylum Chordata; class Lepidosauria; order Squamata; family Lacertidae; genus Podarcis; species Podarcis melisellensis. The sequence goes on from NC_138535.1 coordinate 12,862,111, forward strand.
TCCGGTGTAGACCAGCAACCATCCACCTCTGGTAATCAAATGGCTCCCCCCGCAGGTAATGGCGGTGCCCAGGTGCCGACCATGCCATGCGATCCTCAAGACTTTGCCCAATATTTTATGGCTTTTGAAACCTTTTACAAGCAGTGTAGGTCCAGGGGGGCTTTGGCCCTGCCAGCCCCCGAGCCATCGCAGGATGTGATTCCAGATACTCCTCCCGCTAGGCAGGGCCAGCAGGACATTCCTGTCATTACTGGGGCCAGCAACGATCGGGCAGTCACGGCTGTTACAGGCCGCCCTAATACCGGGGCCCAGGCAGCCATTGCTAGGGGAATCAAACAAAGCAATACCAAAGGAAAGGCACCTGCAAAAGGCCTTGGCAAGGGAAAAGCTTCGGCCAAGGGTTCCAGGGGTACTGCTCTCTCACAGAGTGTAGACATTCCTAGTGTGTTTCAGGAGCAGCAGCCCCAACACAGCTCTACAGAGGACAGCGCGGGTTCCGCCCTGGAGGAGGAGCAGATGGAGCCACTAGTTGTTCAGCCAGTCAACGTGAACCCAGCCAATACTGAGCCGCAAGGAGGGAAGAGGAAGTGCAAAAAGAAGCATACTTCTTCAAAGAAAAAGAGAAGCAAGCAGTCGGATACTGAGGACGACTCAGGTACGTCATCTTCGGATTCGGATAGCGAGGGCCCCATGGATAGCTATTGGGGTCTAGGGGAGGAGAATCACGGGATTCCACTTTGGGCTCATGAAAGGAGGGCCAATTCTCATCGTAAGACCTTTAATGGTGTGTTGGATTGGAAGGATGGGGCACTAGTAGAGGATGTTAAAGTTGCCACCAACCAGTCCACTGATTTTATCTTAGGGAACCACTTGTCCCAGAAAAAGAGGAATAAGATCCTCAATGGTGATTATGTAGACATGTTCACCCTTCTTCCCCCGACTAAGATTACAGGAAAGGGTGAGAAGAGGCGCTCCTTCGGGAAGAGGAGGTATAGGACACCTAGGGCGGAACGCACCTTCGAGAATTGGTTAGATGGGTATCAGGTTTTCACGGGGGTCGTTTGCGCCGCTTATCCTCGGCGCGCTATGGATTTGGTTGCCTATCTGGCTCACGTGAGGAGGGCTCACGCTCTCGCAGGAGAGAATGCCGCTTTAACATACGATGAGAACTTTCGTAGAAATGCTTCCCTCCTGCCCTCCACGCGATGGGATCTGACGGACCCGAATTATTGGGGTGAAGACGTCAATCCCTACATCGAAAAGAAACACCAGGATTCAGCCAAGGCGGGTAAGACGGAGGCGAAGCGGCGCCGGCACTGCTGGGAGTACAACAGGGGTGTATGCTCGCGACCCTCCTGTAAGTATCTTCATGAATGCAAAAGGTGCTGGGGTAACCACCCCGCCTCTTCGTGCTTCAAGAACAAGCAGCAGCCCTTTCGTGGGGGCAGGGGGTTCTTCCACAGCAATAACAGGGGTGCCCCCGGTACTTCCCACCAAGGGGCCGGTAATCGCCAGTAACTTACACCTTGGTTTAGCCCCCTCCCCTATCCGTCTGCAGCCCCTCAGAACCCTTCTAGATCTCTATCCTGATAAAAGAGCAGCACGATACCTTTGGGAGGGGTTCTCCATGGGATTCAGAATCCCTGTGGCTTTTTCCCCTAGCACCGGGGACCCTCAAAACCAAAAATCAGTTAGAGAGAGGCCAGAGGTAGTCAGAAAAAAGATTGAAAAAGAAATCAGTGCAGGTAGGGTGGCAGGCCCCTTCAAGGTGCCTCCTGTGGAGGGTCTGCATTTATCCCCATTAGTCCCCGGGGGAATTCCGCATGATCCACAACCTCTCTTATCCAAGGGGAGGCTCGGTCAATGACGCGATCCCCCAGGAGCTTTGTACGGTGAAATACGCCTCCTTCGATCAAGCGGTGAAGATGATCCGCACGTTTGGGCAGGGGGCACTCCTGGCCAAATGTGACATTGAATCAGTGTTCCGCCTTCTCCCCGTACACCCAGAGGATTTTCGTTGGTTGGGCTTCAGATTTGAGGGGGCGTATTTCGTCGACAAAGCAATGCCTATGGGTTGTTCTGTGGCTTGCTCGGCTTTTGAGTCCTTCAGTACATTCCTGGACTGGGCCCTGCGCTTCAGAACGGGGTCTTCGGGTGTGTCTCATTATCTCGACGATTTTATTTTGGTGGCGGATAGCAGGCAGCGATGCTCCGCCCTATTGGAAGCTTTCATGGCACTGGCAGGTGAGTTGGGGGTACCACTGGCGGCGGAAAAAACGGAAGGTCCATCCACCTCACTGGTATATCTAGGCATAGAGTTAGACACCGTGGCCCAAACGTCCAGACTACCTCGGGAAAAACTGTTATCCCTTCAGGAGCTGATACAACAGATACTCCCCCTAAAGAAGGTCACACTAAGGCAAATACAATCCCTGCTGGGTCACCTAAATTTTGCCTGTAAGGTAGTGGCTCCGGGTCGACCTTTCTGTGGTCGCTTGGCCAGATTGTCGGCAGGGCTTAGGGCTCCGCAGCACAGGGTTCGCCTCTCCAAAGAAGTAAAGGGGGATTTGGAAGTTTGGCTCCAATTCTTAGGAAAATACAACGGTATATCCCTGTGGCAAGACTCCATGGCACTCAATGCTGACTTTCAGGTCCAGTCGGATGCAGCTGGGTCACTGGGTTTCGGTGTTTATTTCAGGGGGCAGTGGTGTGCAGAAAGGTGGCCAGAGGATTGGCGTGGCCAGCCCATACTACGGGACCTTACATTCCTGGAATTTTCCCCCATACTAGTGGCAGTACATCTTTGGGTGGAGCATTTCCGCAATCACAGGGTCTGCTTCAACACAGATAACCAAGCAGTAGTATCGGTACTTGCTAGACAGTCCGCGCGCACCCCTAGGGTAGGGAGCTTATTGCGGTCCTTTGTGCTTCTGTGCCTCGAAAACAATATATATTTTTCTGCGAAATTTGTCCCTGGCGTTAATAATGACATTGCGGATGCTCTGTCTCGCTTTCAGATGGAACGCTTCCGCTTATTAGCGCCAGAGGCGGAACAATCATCGATGCCTTTCCCGGAGCATCTCTGGAGTATTGGGAGGAAGAAGTAATGAAGGGAGTATTCGGTGCAGTCGCCCCTTCCACTATGAGATCTTACAAGAAAGCGTGGGCTGACTTCTTGAAATTCCGCATTAAATTTGCTAGCGGGGGGCAGAGATCCGTTCCCTCAGCGAGGGAGGTTCTCCATTATCTAGCCCATCTGAAGGGACTAGGCAGAGCACCCAAGACCCTTAATATCCAGTCTGCAGGGATTTCTTATTTTTGTAAGACCTTTTTTGACACTGACCCGTGCGCTAAGTTTATAGTACGTAAGACATTAGAAGGGTGGCGCCGGCTCCAGCCCCCCAGCTTTGACAAACGGAGACCCATAACTTTTGATATCCTGACTCAGATACACAAGAAGTTACGGTCAATATGCTGGTCAAAATACGAAGCTCGTTTATTTTCGGCCGCTTATTCCATATCTTTCTTCGGAGCCCTTCGCATAGGTGAAGTGGTTTGTGAGGGTGGGGCTCCTCACTCCCAGAGGGGCATCCTCCTAAGTGATATAACCCTGTCATCTAGCGAGTTGATGGTACAAGTTAGGAGCTCCAAGACGGATCAGCAGGGCAAAGGGGCCCTGTTACGGTTGCCAGCCACTCAAGGCGGCGGCCCATGCCCAGTTAGGGATGCGAGGCGTTTCCTCTACCTAAGGCCCTGTAGCCCAGGCCCCCTGTTAATTCACGCCGACGGTTCACCGTTGGCCAGACATCAGTTTACTCGAGTGTTGCGAAAGGCTTTGGCCGCATGTGGGCTGCACGCGGCCGAATTCGCCGCGCACTCCTTTCGGATCGGTGCTGCAACCACAGCTGTGCACCTCGGCCTCTCCACAGAGAGAATAAAGGACCTGGGCCGCTGGAAATCTAACGCGTACAGAGCTTACGTAAGGAAGAACCTATGACTAGGGCATAGGTTCAACCTGGCATTTGACCGACAGTTCAACCTGGCATTTGACCTTGCTTTCTTTGTCTATTTGCTTTTCATAATTTCAAAAGGTACACATCTGGCTGTTGGGCCACAGCATTGTGCACTGGGCCAGGAATCGGGCCTGGGAAAAAACCTTAACTTGCCTGCAAATATTGAGCTGACCTGGATGGCGCGGAGAGGGATGCGCTGGTGTGAATTTATGCCAATGGTGATGGCAAAAGCCGCCTCTGAGGGCCCACCAGATGCCTTGATCGTACAGCTGGGGGAGAATGATCTGGCTTATCGCAAGGCTATTGATTTGAGATGGCACATCTTCGATGACTTTACTGGCCTGTTGTCGGCCTACCCAAATATTACGATCTTGTGGTCCTTGTTGCTTGAGAGGAGGACTTGGAGGGACTGTACGAGCCCGGTTGGAATTAATAAAGCCCGAAAGGTGCTGCAGCGGGCGGTTGAGCGTAGAGTGGCAGCTCTGGGTGGGGGCGTCATTGGCCACCCGAGCATCCAGTTCAGCAACGAGGCCCTCTACAGAAAGGATGGCGTGCATCTGTCGGATGCCGGAAACGATATTTGGTTGGGGGACATTATAGCAGGGATTAGGGATTGGTTAAAGGCTTGAAGGTATTGGCGGCGAGCGTTGCTCGAGTGGCGGTTAGGCATTGGCAGGGGTCACTTGTTATGCAAATGAAGAAAGGGGGAGGAGCGCCATCACCTCCCAAAATGAATGGGTAGTCCGGTAGAGGACTCCGGGGGGCGTTGCCTTGTCTGAAACCTAGGGAGATAAGGGCCTCCGGCACGCCCCAGAGCGGTGACACCCGTGGGATCCTAGTTGGCGTACTTCAACAGGACTTCCACGGCTTGTGGACAACCCTTCCCGGTCCCCATGCCGGGTAGTCGATAGGAGCCAATGCCTAAGGCCAATACCTTCCAATTCTGTAATCAATAAAGTTGTGGCCTTTTACGCCCATTAAACTTAAATGCTGTGTCCAGTGTCTTCATTTCACATGGGGGAGGGTTCTTGCCACGCAAAACCATTTCCGACCTTGGGAAGGAGAGGGGGTTGTGGGCGAAAACCCCTCCCACATGACTCACGCGGGGGCTGCCCTTGCTCCCGCGTGATTAGGGAATCCCCGGGCGTGTCGGCAACCCGGCCTGCCAATCGGCGGGCCGGGGAGGCGTGGCCTGGCCTATTTATGGCCGGGCCCGCCCGGGGCCCGCCCTCTTTGCCCCTACTCAGCTGAGCGGTTCCCCATCCCACCCACCCTTTAGGTTTAGCTAGCTATGACCTTGCTATGGACTTCGGTTGGTCGCCGCAAGGGGCCTGGTAGGAATTTTTCCAAGTTGGCACAATTCGAGCCTTTTGGTTTTTTCGCCTACCTCGTAGCAAATCATCACAACTTTTCGGTATTTGGCGGTTAGGCATTGGCAGGGGTTAATTGTTATGCAAATGAAGAAAGGGGGAGGAGCGCCATCACCTCCCAAAATGAATGGGTAGTCTGGTAGAGGACTCCGGGGGGCGTTGCCTTGTCCGAAACCTAGGGAGGTAAGGGCCTCCAGCACGCCCCAGAGTGGTGACACCCGTGGGATCCTAGTTGGCGTACTTCAACAGGACTTCCACGGCTTGTGGACAACCCTTCCCGGTCCCCATGCCGGGTAGTCGATAGGAGCCAATGCCTAAGGCCAATACCTTCCAATTCTGTAATCAATAAAGTTGTGGCCTTTTACGCCCATTAAACTTAAATGCTGTGTCCAGTGTCTTCATTTCACATGGGGGAGGGTTCTTGCCACGCAAAGAGCAAAAATTAATTAAAAAACCAAACAATGTAAAAATCAAACAAGAAATCAAGACCTTACAAACCCAATTCGCAATGATAATAAATAAAGAAGTAGAATGGAATATAAAGAGGTTACGACAGAAAAACTTTGAGTTCGCTCACAAATCAGGGAAATTGCTTGCGTGGCAAATCAAAAAGAGAAAAGAACAGAACACAATTAAAAAAATTTATTGTAGATGGCGAAGAGATAGTTAATCCGAAAGAAATTAGAAAAGGATTCTTGGATTTTAATAGGCAATTATATAAAAACAAAGAGAGAAACAACATAAAGAAAATAGAAAGATTTTTTAAAAATAAAAAGGTGCAGAAGATCCCGACAGAACAAAAAGACCAGCTGAACACTCCAATAGAAGTGGAAGAGATCAAAGAGGCGATTAAAGAATTGAAGAGGGGCAAAGCCCCGGGACCAGATGGATTTACATCAGGATATTATAAAGAAATGAGAAATGTTTTGCTATTCCCATTGAAAGAAGTTATGAATAATATTTTAAAAGCAAGAGAAATCCCAGAAACGTGGAAGGAAGCATTTATTACTTTGATTCCGAAACAAGATTCGGATTTGACTCAAGTTAAAAATTACAGGCCTATCTCTTTATTGAATACAGATTACAAAATATTTGCAGGAATCATGGCGAAGAGATTGAAAAAGATTTTGACAAATATTATCCACAAAGACCAAACAGGGTTTCTGCCAGGCAGACAAATGAAAGATAATGTAAGGAACATAATCAATATTTTGGAATATTTAACTGCCAGGAATGAGAAACAAGCAATATTGATGTTTGTGGATGCTGAAAAGGCCTTTGATAATATTGTATGGGAATTTATGCTGAAAAATCTAGAGTATATGGAAGTGGGAAAAGAGTTTTTCAATGGAATTAAGGCAATATATACAGAGCAGAGAGCCAAACTGATAGTCAACAATGTTGTTACAGAAGATATAAAAATATCTAAAGGAACAAGACAGGGTTGTCCGCTCTCGCCATTGTTATTTATAATGGTCCTGGAGGTCTTGTTAAATATGATTAGACAAAATAAACAAATTAAAGGGGTGACAGTAGGTCGGAATGAATATAAAGTAAAAGCCTTTGCCGATGATCTGGTTATAACGATGGAAGAACCAAGGGAGAGTGTTAAAAAAGTATTGGAGGAGATTGAACAATTTGGAAAAGTGGCCGGTTTTAGGTTGAATGAGAAAAAAACAAAAATAATGGTGAAAAATATGGAGTATAATAAGATAGAAATAATGCAACAACAGACAGAGATAGAGGTGGTGAAGAAAGTAAAATACTTAGGAATTTGGTTAACTCCTAAAAATATTGACCTGTTCCAGAATAATTATGTACAGGTATGGAAAAGAATAAGGAATGACCTGGAGGTGTGGGGTAGAATGAAACTGTCCTTTTGGGGCAGAATCTCTACGATAAAGATGAATGTGTTTCCAAATATGTTATTTTTATTTCAGACTATCCCCGTTATTAAGGGGGTAGGGATTTTTAAGGATTGGCAAAGAGTGATCTCAAGGTATATCTGGCAGGGCAAAACGCCGAGAATAAAATATAAACTATTAACAGATGTGAAGGAAAGGGGAGGCTTCGCCCTGCCAGATATGAAATTATATTATGAAGCAGCATGTCTTTGCTGGTTAAAGGAATGGATCAAATTAGAAAATACGGAATTATTGGACTTAGAAGGTTTCGATAACCGATTTTGGTGGCACGCCTACCTATGGAGCGACAAGAAGAAAGTCCATAAAGGATTTGGGAACCACATTTTCAGGAGTTCATTAATAGAAGTATGGGACAGGTATAAGAACCTTCTGGAACCAAAAGTTCCACATTGGCTATCTCCGTTAGAGGTTATGTGTGTAAAGAAAATTAATATGAGAGGGAAATGGGCTACATACGGAGAATTAATAACTAAAGAAGGAGGAAAATGGAAACTAAAACCATATGACTATGTTAAAGATTATGTGTATGATTGGTTGCATTATTTTCAGGTAAATGAAATGCTTAAAAATGATATAAAGGAAAGTGGTTATGCAGAAAAAGATTCAAAGTTCCAAACCGAGATAATAAATAATGAATATAAAACTCTGTCAAAAATGTATAAGATATTGCTAGAATGGTTTACGAAAGATGAAGAGGTTAAATCGGTAATGATACAATGGGCCAAAGATTTTGGATATAATATTCAAATTGAAGAGTGGGAAAAATTATGGAAGAAAACCTAAAATTTACTGCATGCATGGGGTTGAAGGAAAATGTTATGAAAATGTTTTATAGAATGTACATTACACCAGTAAAATTGGCAAAAATGTATAAAACGTGTAATAAGTGTTGGAAATGTAATGAAAAAGAGGGAACGTTTTACCATATGTGCTGGGAATGTAAGAAAGTAAAGAGTTTCTGGGAAGCGATATACAATGAAATGAAAAAGATGTTAAAATACACCTTTGTTAAGAAACCAGAAGCTTTCCTTTTAGGGATTACAGGGAAAGAAATAAGAAGAAAAGACTGTAAACTATTCCAGTATGCAGTTACGGCAGCAATAATTTTATTGGCCCAGAAATGGAAACAAGAGGAAATACCAATGATTCAAGAATGGAGAATGAAATTGACGGACTGTGTGGAACTGGATAAATTGACTGGGAAAATAAGATATGCTCGAAACCAAAAGTTCATCGAGGATTGGGGGAAATTCGTAGACTATCTGAAAAATATATGTGAGGTGCAAACAACGCTAGTGGAGTTTCTAGAAGCACTGTAAAATTCTAAGAGGTATTGTTAAAAGAAAATAGAAAAGGGAGGGAAGACAAATGGCAATGCAATTAAAGGAATGCGTGTTGAAGGGTAAATACGGATGATTACCAGAGAAGCTGAAGGAAGACCAAAAAGAGTATTTTGTTAAAATTTGTTAAAATTTGGACAAAATTGTATGAATGTTCTGGAAAATTAATAAAATTATATATATATATATAAAACAAAAACAAAGAGCTTCTTTGCTGGAAGAAGTTTAAGAAACACCCACTGACGGATTCTGCCAGCGATTGAGACAGCCACGGGTGAGTGGCTGTCCGGACAGAAAAGGTTCACTCAGGCAACCCAGCCAGGTGTTGGCACCGGCTTACGCACGAGCAACCCCTAGAACCATTACAGGACTGATATCTACAATTGTACACATAAGAAAAACAGGATAAAGCCTCGACCCAAAAGGGATTGGGTAGGCCCGAATCGTGCAACAGAGTTCTTATACCTTGTTGCAAGGTTTGGTTCACTCGTTCACACAAACCATTTTGCCATGGAGATCTGGGCGTGGCAGTAATGTTCTCTATGCCCTGTTCAGTAAGAAAACTCTCAAATTCTTCTGAACAAAATTCTCCACCCCTGTCAGTAAACAAACAATGTATGTTCTCATTGTGTACATTCCTAAGCCATGCACAAAATTGTCAAACCTTAGGGAAAGCTTCAGATTTCTTTTGCAGCACATAGACCCAAACATATCTTGAATGGGAATCTATCAGCACCATGAAAAAATGTGAGTTGCCTCTAGAGAGCTAGAGGTCCCACCAAGTCAGCATGTATGACTTCATAAGGTTTCTTGGCTTCTTTCCCAGATTTTATACCTTTGGGAGCTTGCTCAGCCTTATTTTCAGCGCAAGAAACACATTTCATGTGGTAAGGACAATTTTTCAGTTTCATGCCCTCAACCATACTTGGCATTTTAGCTACTGCCTGGAAATGCAAATGACCATAAAGACGGTGGTACTCATGAATACATTGATCATGCAGCTTCTTATTCTTATCTACAGAAATGTTACAGCATGTCTTCTCAGTTGCTTCAGCAGCTGTACCTGTAACAATAGGCAGTTGATATAAACCATTAACACATTTGGCATACAGAATGAGCTTGCCATCTCGACGAATTTCACAACGAGATCCAGCAAAAACCACCTTGAACCCTTGATAATCAAGCTGAGAAACACTCAAAAGATTGTCCTGAAGATGAGGAGGATACAGGACATTCTTAATTGTTGCATTAAGGCTCTTTAAAAACACAGTTCCTTGAGCCAAACTTCTGAAAACAGTTCCATCTGCTTGATGAATTGCTTTCTCTTGCTTCTCAAGATGAACAAATAGATCCTTATCTTTAGCCATGTGGTTGGTACAGCCAGAGTCTATGACAAAAAAACTCCACCCACGTTGATTGGAGCAGCGTGAGATCAAAGCCTTTGATGTAGCTGGCCCTTGGGGATTTTGTCCTCCTCCCCCTCTGCCTTTGAAGTTGCCCTTCTTCTTTGAAGTTTTCTTACACTGGAAACACATATGGCCTTGAGCTCCACATGAAAAGCAACGCCGCAATTTAAGAGCTTTAGCAGCACTTTCACTTTCCCCTGCTGGAGACTTAGGCACATTTTCAACAGCATTGTCCCGGCTTTCTCTAACAGCCTGTCTGCGATCCCACTGATTCAAGAGCACGCTATACACATAATTTTCTGTTAGCTGGTCAGAAGGCATGGCAGGAATTTGGGCAGCTATACCATCAAAAAAATCATCTAGGCTATTTATCATAAACATTGCAAACACAGTCTCTGAAATATTCAGGTCTTGCTGAACAAGGTCCTGTCCAAGGTGTTTTAATTGGGACAGATGGCTGGGCAAATCACCATCTTTCTTTAATTGCAGCCTGCATAGCTTCTTGAAGAAAATCACGCTGGAACCAGCACCTTGTCTCAAATGCATATCTCTCAGTTTATGCCAAACAGCCCGTGCAGTCTCTTGACCCTCTAGGTTTACCAACAAGTGGTCTGAAACACTCAAAACAATTGTCCCCGGGCTCTCATACTGCAACATGCCACTCAGGCCATTCATCTGCATCCTCCTGGGGGGGGGGGTGTCATCTTCTATGGTGTGGAATAGCTTTTCCCTTTGTAAAAGCGCTTTCATTTTGACCTGCCACGTTGGATAGGTCTCGGGCGTGAGGAGAGGAAAGGATAGAGCCATCTGGCCAGAATGTGCACAGGCCATGTCTGCTATTAATTAAAGCAAGACACTTCCCTACGTGCAAAACAAATAAAGCCTTGGACTCCTTCAGCCACACTCTCTCCCACTCAGAGCGCAATTAAAAGGCAAACAGGGATGCTATCTTCTTTTCTTGGCAGCCAACAACATACATCCATAAAACAAGCAGCAGCAGCAGCAGCAGCGTGGAAAACAGCTCCAGAAACTTTGCTTCTAGGCACCGCAAATAAATCCAACATGCAGCTTCTGTTCTGCCATCTGGCATCAGCGTCAGAAGCCACTGGGCCCCATAACCGATGTCAGCTTCGCCTTTGAGCCAGTGCCAACGACTGGGCTCAACCTCTTCAGCCCCGACTGGGCCAGGCAAGCTGGGAAAGCACTTCCAGAGACCTTCCACTGCAGGGAGCAGGTCTAAGTGCAATGGACTCACAACTTAGAGCTGTGAGCACCAAACTCAGTTCCAAAAGTCAGCGGAGCACAGAAGAGTATGAACCACACGAACGACGGTTCTGAAATATAACTTCTTTTATTCTTCTACAGCTACTGCAAAACTAAAATAAACTACTAAAGACAATCGGAGACACTGGACTGCATGAGTGTTACAGTTGCTTGAGCAGTCACCTTATCTCTATACAGATAACACACAGATTCCTACAGGCTGGAGCGGAAGAAGTGATGAGCAAATTCCATCCCCTCCTTTCTGAAACACTGTCAGCAGATTCTTGCAATGGGAGGGGTGAAACATCCACATTGACTCCATCCGGATGTTTCGGACTACAACTCCACCTGTTTGGGGAAAGCTGTTGTAAGCTTCTGTTTATTGCACTCCACTTCTTCACAGGCATTTCCATCCTGACAGGGGCGGCCCATCCCATTTCGCCACCTGCGGTGAAACGGGAATATGCCGCTCCCTGCCCCCTACTGCTGCCCCCCACCCCTTCCAATGCCACTGGAATGCCATCTCTCCCACTTGCTCAGCTCAGGGAGAACCAGGGTGCTCCTCCAGGTGTTGCTGTTCATCTTCTCTGCCCTGTGGTGGCGGGGGGGGGGGGGTGACAAGTGGCAATGCTGCGCACCAGAACACCTTGGTCTTATCCGCGAGAGGGGGTCATTCTGGCAGTGGCAGAAGTGGTGGGGCAGGCAGGACTACACCTCTTGCTCTTCTGCTATCCGAGGCAGGTGCTTTACCTTACCTCATCGGTGGGTAGGTTCTTCATCCTGAGCTCCAAGGTACTAGAAGGCCTTGTTATTTTTGCACACTGATACTGCTACTCTTTTGGAGATGGTCTCAAAAATAAAACACACATGATGATACAATGTAATCATGAACATCATCTTCAGAAATCAAGATTTAGCATTTTTCAACTAACAACTGTTGACATGCATCTCGAGATCATTGTCTCCTTGGGAATTTGTCATGCATCTGTTATGATATACTTAGCAGGAACATCTAAAATGACAATATGCAGTCTGATTCTGTGTGTATCATTTCATTGGAATTGAGTTCTACTGAACATTACTCTTTACATGGGTATGGGGGGGGGGGACACCTCAGTCATGGAGTGGGGAAATGTGGCCCTCTGGGCCTCTCTCTCTGTTCCTCAGGCCTCTCAGACCATACACCCTATCAAAGCACAGCTCTCCCCAGCCTCATTGAGTTATTTGGCCTGGCTGAATGTGACCTTAAGAACATAAGAACAGCCTGCTGGCCCCAAATCTGTAACATTGTGTATTTTTGTGTTTGTATATTGTAAACTGCCCTGTGATACTTGGATGGCAGGCGGTCTAGAAATTTAATAATAAATAAATCCCACCTCTGCTTGAGCAAATTTGCTTAGCGTTGAGGATTCTAACAGGAAGACTACATGAGCTTTCTCACAGCCCAATCCATGTGGATAACATCAGAAGTCATTTATTTATTATTTTATTTGTTAGATTTAGATTCCACACTTCATCAAAGGATCTCAGGGCTGTTTACAATATAGAAATGCAAGATCATGATGATGCGGACAACACTGTGGCATGGATGCATGCAAGATGTTGCACTGAGGCTGCATCTCTAGACTGCACTAATGCAACACGGCTAGTGCTCACTGTCAGTGGGTAACCAAGGTGTTGTAGGAAAATGGAGGGGGGGTTGGCTTTTGCTGCCCAACTCCCCAAGGGACATGCATCACAGGAGGCAGTCTGCAACAGAAATTTGAGTGTGGCTTCTCTCCTGGCTGCCAGGATACCTGATAATGTTTTGCTGATTGCATTACCTGGGCAGCCTGGCCATTCTTTTGTGATTGTAAATACTTTTGTGATTGTAAATACCAGCTCCTGTCAACCTAGCAGTTCAAAAGCACGTCAAAGTGAAGGTAAATGGTGTTTCCGTGAGCTGCTCTGGTTTTGCTAGAAGTGGCTTAGTCATGCTGGCCACATGACCCGGAAAAACTGTCTGCGGACAAACATCGGCTCCCTTGGCCAGTAAAGCGTGATGAGCACCGCAACCCCAGAGTTGTTCACGGCTGGACTAAACTGTCAGGGGTCCTTTACCTTTTAACCACTAAACTAAGCTAAAGGAGCCAATGGCTTGACTCAATATAAGGATTTTTTTTCTACATTCCTCTGTTCCTAGTTTTTTTCTTTCTCTGTTTCTCTTTCTTAACTTTTGGAACGGGACAGTCTTCTGGACATGGAGATGCGTTATGAATTTATTTATTTATTTATTTACAATAATGTTTATTAAATGTTCAAATTTTACATTTCAAATTAAACATCTTTTATTATACCATGCATTCATCGACTTCCCACACCTTCCAAGGTTCATTTAACTTATCCACCATTCCTGCACATCTAAATATATCCTTCTAATTTAATTTTCCTATCTTACATCAGTTCAAAATATTTATACTGTTGAATTACTTTAATGCTGCCAGTGTTTTTAACCGTGCACAATTATTTTCAATATACTCAACAAAAATTTTATACTCCTCTTTAAATACCTGTTCTTCTTGTTCTCTTGTTCTACTTGTTAGATCTGCTAATTCTGCATATTCTATTATCTTAAGCTGCAAATCTTCCTTACTAGGGACCTCTCTCACTTTCCAATTTTGGGCTAACAAATTCCGAGCCGCTGTTGTAGCATACATGAATACATGTTCCTGGGAACAGCTGTCTGACCAATTCCTAACAGAAATGCCTCTGTGCTTTTTTTTTTTTGGGTGGGGGGGAGTTGTTTTAAACATTTTTTTATTTTTTTCCCCAAGTGAATTTTTATTGTTTTCCTTGCATATTCTTTTCCAACAAATTGTAATAACACCATACATTCCCTTTGACTCTGCCAAGTCACGACCCCCCTCCCTCCCCACAACTGGTATATTTATCCTCTTTCCATCACACACATCATTCTCAAATTAGTACTATTATACATTGGAGGTATTATGTCAATCCTGCTAGTGTCTTGACCTCTTTACAATTCTTCTTTAAGTATTCAATAAATTTACTCCAGTTATTTTGGTATCTTTGATCTCCCTGGTCCCGGATCCTCCCTGACAGTTTGGCAAGTTCTGCATATTCTGTCAACTTCGCCTGCCACTCCTGAATAGTTGGTATATCTTGTACTTTCCATCTTTGGGCCAGAAGGGTCCTCGCAGCAGCTGTAGCATACATGAACAAATTTTGATCTTCTATTTTAATTTCTGTTCCTATTAAGCCTAATAGACACGCTTCCGGTCTTTTGGGGAAAGTATATCTAAATAACTTTTTGAGTTCATTATAAATTGCTTCCCAAATTTTATTTACCTTATCGCAGGTCCACCACATATGGAAATAGTCCCCATCTGCCTTTTTACATTTCCAACACTTTCTTTCTTTTTTCCTATACATTTTAGCTAATTTTACTGGCGTCAAATGCCATCTATACATCATTTTTAGCAAGTTTTCCTTTAAAGCCATGCATCCTGTGAATCTCAAACCCTCCTTCCATAATCTTTTCCACGCATCCAATTCAATGTTATGCCCAATATCAATTGCCCATTTTATCATTGATTCCTTTACTTCTTCATCTTTTGTATACCATTCTAGCAATAAGCTATACATTCTTGATAAAATTTTATCTTTACAGTCTATTAACTCGATTTGGAATTTCGATTTTTTTATCTTCGAACCCATTTCTCTTTTTGTCTTCCTTTAATAAATCACTGATCTGATGGTATTGCAGCCACCCTGTTAACATCTTTTCAATTTGGTCGTATGGTTTGAGCTTTATCCCTTGGGCTGTTTTCCTAGTAATATCATCATATGTTACTCTTTCCCCTTCCATGTTTGCTTTTTTTGTTGTCAGCACCTCAATTGGTGATATCCACCACGGTGTCTTTCTTTCCAGGAGGTTTTTATTCCGATCCCATATTTCATATAAAGATTTCCTAATCACATGGTTTAGAAAACCTTTATGTACCTTTACTTTGTTGTACCATAGGTACGAATGCCAACCATATCTATTATCATGGCCCTCTAAATCTAATAGGTCAGTGTTTTCTAAGGTCAGCCAGTCTTTTAACCATACCAAGCACGAAGCTTCATAATATAAAGTCAGGTCTGGTAAATCAAAACCTCCTCTCTCTTTCTTATCTACTAGTATATTCATTTTTATCCTTGGCCTTTTCCCCTGCCAGACAAACTTTGCTAAGTTTTTTTGCCAATCCTTAAATTGTCTTATCCCTTTTACCACTGGTATTGCTTGAAATAAAAATAACAGTCTAGGTAATATACCGTATTTTTCGCACCATAGGACACACTTTTCCCCCTCCAAAAATGAAGGGGAAATGTGTGTGCGTCCTATGGTGCGAATGCAGGCTTTCGCTGAAGCCTGGAGAGCAAGAGGGGTCGGTGCGCACCGACCCCTCTCGCTCTCCAGGCTTCAGGAGAGCCCCACCGCCAGCCCCACAAGCTCGGGGGACAGCGGGGAGGTGGAACGCCGCCATCCCGCTGTCCCCCAACTTGTTTTTTTTTTATAAAATTTTTATTGATTTTTCAAACACATAATAAAAAACAAACACATCACAAAACAAAAACAAACACAACATTAAACATATATCGACTTCCCCATACCTCCCTTTCGCTGCATCCTTATTCCAAAATTCTTTAGCAACCCTTTAATCAGTTTATCTAATTAACTTCCTTTTCATTAAATTTCCTCAAATTTATTAGTTACAGCTGTAATTCTCTACTTCATACCCCTTGACATCCTAACACTCCTCAATTTTACAACAATTTTTAAGATATATTTTAAATTTCTTCCAGTCCTCTTCCACCGTCTCTTTCCCCTGGTCGCGGATTCTGCCGGTCATCTCTGCCAATCCCATGAAGTCTGTCACCTTTGTCTGCTATTCTTCCAGAGTAGGTAGTTCTTGCATCTTCCAATACTTTGCCAGAAGAATTCTTGCTGCTGTGGTTGCATACATAAAAAAAGTCCTATCCTTCTTTGGCACCATTTGGCCAACCATGCCCAGGAGAAAAGCCTCAGGTTTCTTAGGAAAGGTCCATTTAAGGACTTTCTTAATTTCATTATAGATCATTTCCCAAAAGGCTTTAATCTTTGGGCAGGTCCACCAAAGGTGGTAAAAAGTACCTTCAGTCTCATTACATTTCCAACATTTGTTATTGGGCAAATGGTAAATTTTTGCAAGCTTGACTGGGGTCATGTACCACCTGTAGATCATTTTCATTATGTTTTCTTTTAGGGCATTACATGCCGTGAACTTAACACCAGTGGTCCATAACTGTTCCCAGTCAGCAAACATAATATCATGACCGATATCCTGTGCCCATTTAATCATAGCTGATTTCACCGTTTCATCCTGTGTATTCCATTTCAACAGCAAGTTATACATCCTAGACAAATTTTTGGTATTGGGTTCTAACAGTTCTGTTTCTAACTTTGACCTCTCCTTCTGAAATCCTATTTTCCTATCCTGCTTAAATGTCTCATTTATCTGGCGGTAATGTAACCAATCTCGAACTTTGGACTTTAGTTTCTCATAACTCTGAAGTTTAAACTTCTCACCATCTTGTTCTAAGATTTCACAATATTTTGGCCAATTAGACTCCATATTAAGTTTTTTCACCGCCTTAGCTTCCATTGGTGACAACCACCTGGGGGTTTTACTTTCCAACAAGTCTTTGTATCGAATCCAAACATTATATAATGCTTTCCTGACAATATGGTTTTTGAAACTTTTATACACCTTTACCTTGTCATACCATAAATATGCATGCCAACCGAAGTTGTTATCATACCCTTCCAAATCCAATATGTCTGTATCTTCAAGAAGCAGCCATTGTTTCAACCAGCAAAAAGCTGCTGATTCATTGTAGAGTCTTAAGTCTGGCAGGGCAAAGCCCCCTCTGTCTTTTGCATCCGTTAAAATCTTAAATTTTATTCTGGGCTTTTTGCCCTGCCAGACAAATTTGGATATGTCTTTCTGCCACTTCTTGAAGCAGTCCATCTTGTCTAAAATCTGTAGCGTCTGAAACAAAAATAACATTCTAGGCAGTACTTTCATCTTAATGACAGCAATTCGGCCTAACAAGGAAAGTCTCAATCTAGACCATATTTCTAAATCTTTTTTTACTTCCATCCAACACTTTTCGCAATTGTCTTTAAATAAATTCACATTCTTAGATGTTAAGTTCACCCCCAGATATTTTACTTTTTTTGTTATTTCCAACCCCGTTTCACTCTGAAATCTCTCCCTTTCTTCCATTGTTAAATTTTTTTCCAACACTTTCGTTTTCTGTTTGTTCAGTTTAAATCCTGCTACTTGACCAAAAGTCTCAATTAGTTCTAATACTCTTTTAGTACTAGTGTCTGGCTGTTGCAAAGTTAACACTAGGTCATCTGCAAATGCCCTTAACTTGTAATTTTTGGCTCCGACCTGAATACCTTTAACCAACTGGTCCCTTCTAATCATATTTAACAAAACCTCCAGGACTGATATAAAAAGCAAAGGGGATATTGGGCATCCCTGTCGTGTACCTTTTTCTATTGGTATTTCCTCCGTTACCACATTGTTTACAATTAACTTAGCTTTTTGTTTAGAGTATATTGCACCTATACCGTTTTCAAAACCTTGGCCTACCCCCATCCCTTGGAGATTCTTCTTCATAAAGCTCCAGCAAATGTTGTCAAAGGCTTTCTCCGCGTCCACAAAAATCAAAACAGCTTTCCTGTTAATGTCCACCTCTAATAACTCCAAAATGTCTATAATGTTCCTCAGATTGTCTGACATCTGTCTCCCTGGGAGAAAGCCTGTCTGGTCCTTGTGAATCTCCCCTAACAGCACTCTTTTAAGTCTTTTTGCCAGAATGTCTGCAAAAAATTTATAATCCACATTCAGTAAAGATATAGGGCGGTAGTTCCTGACCTGGTTCTTTTCAGTCTCTGTTTTCGGTATAAGTGAGATAAATGCCTCTTCCCACGATTCGGGAGCCTTTTCCCCCTCCAAAATGTCATTGCATACATCCTTCAGTGGTTGTATAAACCATTCCTTCAACGCTTTGTAGTATCTAGCAGTCAAGCCATCTGGTCCTGGTGATTTCCCCAGTTGCATGTTCTGAATGGCACCCTCTATTTCTTGAGCTGTAATTTTCTCATTCAGGATCATTTTGCTTTGTTCTGAAATTTTTGGTAGTCCATATTTTTTAATAAATTCTTCTATTTCTTGTTCATTTACTGGCCCTTGTGCGTACAATTTCTTAAAGAAGCTTTGAAAACAATTACTTATCTCATTCGGCTTGTGGATAATTTTCCCTTCCACTTCAAGACATGTCACAGTGTTCAATTTTTGCCTCTTTTTCAATTGCCATGACAGAAGCTTCCCACATTTGTCTGCCGATTCAAAAGTCTTTTGTCTCATTTGCCTTATTTTCCATTCTATCTCTTGATTCATCAGTTCCATATATTGCATCTGATAATATTTTATTTCTCTCAAAATCTCTTGGGACTTTGGTTTAGATCTCAGTTTCTTTTCTCCTTCTTTCATTTTCTCCAAAATTTTTTCTTTCTTCTCATTTTGTTTTTTCCTCTTTATGGAGTTCTGCTGAATTAGGAAACCACGACGGGGAGGAGCGTGGTTTCCGCTGTCCCCCAACTTGGTTAGAAGGCTGGCGGGGGGAGAAGCCTGCTCCTCTCCGTCGCCAGCCCCGCAAACTCGGGAGACAGCGGGAGAGGCGCAGCACGCCATCCCGCTGTCCCCCGACTTGGCTAGAAGGCTGGCGGGGGGAGAAGCCTGCTCCTCCCCGTCGCCAGCCCCGCAAACTCGGGGGACAGCGCTGGGCTCCCGCTGCTTGCGGAGAGTTGCCTGCATGCTGAAGCCTGCACGCGCTGAGCTCAGCGCGTCCAGGCTTCGCGGACCTCTCCGCAAGCAGCGGGAGCGCTCCCACGGCTTGTGGAGACTTGCCTGTTTGGGGGCTGGGGTCGGGGGAAGCTCGAGCTTCCCCCGTCCCAGCCCCGCGCCTGGGGGAAAAATTTTTTTTCCCCCTTTATTTCCCCCCCAAAAAACTGGGTGCGCCCTATGGTCCGGTGCACCCTATGGTGCGAAAAATACGGTATTCATTTTTATCACAGAGATTCTGCCTAATAATGACAATTTTAGTCTACTCCATATATCCATATCTTTCTTAATTTCTTTCCATACCACCTCATAGTTGTCCTTGTACAGGTTTATATTTTTTGTTGTCATCCAAATTCCTAAATATTTTATTTTTTTAGCTATCGCGATTCCTGAGTCTACTTGTAATTCTTCCATCTCTTCTTTCTTCAAATTTTTTACTAGCATTTTCGTCTTGTTTTTGTTAAGTTTAAACCCTGATACCTTCCCAAACTCTTCCATTCTTTTTATTGCCTCTTTCACACTTTGTCTTGGTTCTTCCAACGTTAAGACTAGATCATCTGCGAAGGCTCTTAACTTAAATTCTTTTCGTCCCACCTTAATGCCTCTGACTTCTGTTGATTCTCTTAGCTTCTTATTCAAGACCTCTAGGACTGTAATAAATAGCAAGGGAGACAAAGGGCATCCCTGCCTAGTACCTTTAGTTATCTCAAAGTTATCTGATATGTTGTTATTAATTATTAACTTTGCTTTTTGGTCCGAATAAATCATGCCAATACCTCTCAAAAAATTTTCACCAACTCCTAGTACTTTTAAGTTTTCTTTCATGAAATGCCAGGAAACATTATCAAACGCTTTTTCCGCGTCTATGAACAATAATACTGCTTGTTTCTCATTTCTGACTTCAAGATATTCAATTATATTTATCAGGTTTCTTACGTTGTCCCTTAGTTGCCTCCCCGGCAGAAAGCCTGTTTGGTCCTTGTGTATCACCTTATTTAACACCATTTTTAGTCTATTCGCTAGTATATCCGCAAATAGCTTATAGTCGTTATTCAATAACAAAATTGGTCTGAATTTTTTTACATCTAATATATCCCCCTCTTTCTTCGGGATCAGTATAATATGAGCTTCTTTCCAGGTGTTTGGCATCTTTCCGTCTCTTAAGACTTTATTCATTACTTCACTTAGAACAGGTGTCAGGTATTGCGATAGTGTTTTATAATACTTTGCTGAGATACCGTCCGGTCCTGGGGCCTTCCCTATTTTCATTCTTTTTATTGCCTTCGTGACCTCTTGTTCTGTTATCTCCTGGTTAAGCATTCTTTATTTTTCTTCTGAGATTTGATGTAGTTTATGGTCATGGATATACTTTTCTATTCTCTTATTGTCTTCTTTATCTTTCTTATAAAGATCTCTATAGAATCTCTGAAATACTTTTCTAATTTCTTTTGGGTCCTCAATCATTTTATCCCCATCTTTTATTTTACAAATTGTGTTCTGTTTTTGTCTTGCCTTTATGCCAGGCCAAGAATCTCCCAACTTTGTTGGCCGACTCAAATTTTTTTTGTCTCATGGTTTTTATTTTCCATTCGATCTCCTGTCCCACCACCATGGAGAACTGAGACTGCAACATTTTTATATTTCGTTTTATTATTTCATCTTTAGGTTTTGTTATTAGCTGTTTTTCATTCTCGATGAGCTGGGACAGGATCTCCTCTTTCTTCTTCTCTCTCCCTCTTTTCTGGAAGCTGTTTTTTTGAATCAGGAAACCCCTTATCACTGCTTTGCTCGCGTTCCAGACTGTTTCAATTGGTGTTTCTTTGTTTAGATTCCATTTAAAATAGTCTGTTATTGTCTCTTTTGCTGTTTCCACTACTCTCTGGTCATTAAATAAGCTCTCATTCATTCTCCATCTATGTGTAGAAGGGTCCTTTCCTTTTAATTCCATATATAGTGGATTATGATCTGACAGGGTTCTTGGGAGGATTTCAATTCTAGTTACTCTTGGTATTAGAATCTTAGAGACCCAGATCTGATCTATTCTGCTGAAGCTTTGGTTTGGTTCAGAGTGGAATGAAAATTGTCTTACTGTTGGGTTCCTTAATCTCCAGATGTCAATTACTCCCAAAGTATTGGCCATATCAAAGAAGGCCTTCGGGAGTTTGCCTTCATATGTATTTCGCCTCTTTGTTAATCTATCTAAGTCCGGTACCACTACTCCATTAAAGTCTCCCAGTAATATCAATTTCTGATCTAAATACTCTAACATTATTTCATTCAACTTTGTATAGAATTCAGCTTTCTTATCGTTTGGAGCATAGATCCCCACAATCAGCCATTTTTCCCCTTGAAACCCAATTTGTACAATCAATATTCTTCCCTAATCCTCCTTAAAGATTAATTTTGGGTCATGCTTCTCTTTTACATATATTACCACACCTCTCTTTTTGTTTGAGTCTGGCGCGCTAAACTCTTGGCCCAGTTTTTTATTACTTAAAATTCTTTTATGCTCTTTTGCTACATGCGTTTCTTGCAGGCATATGATATCTAGGTTTCATTTAATCAAAGCATGGTTAATTTTTCGTCTCTTATTTAAATTGTTCATCCCATTAACATTCCAGGAAAATACTTTCAGATTCATTATTTCTTTTATCTAAGAGTACCCACTCAGTTGCGCTAAATTTACTGTTCTTTGTTGTTGTCTTCTTCTTCTGATTCCTCTCTCTCTTCTTCTTGTTCATCCTCTTCTTCCTGACGTTGTTCTTCTTTCTCCTTTTCCTTTCCTTCCTCTTTCTGGTCCTGTCTTGGTTTTATTTTCCCTGTCCTCCCTAACTCTTTGTCGTATCTTCTGGAGAATTTTTCAAACTCTTGGGGGCTAGTTAGTTTGAATCTTTTATCTTTAAAGTAAAAGGAGATTCCTTCTGGGAATTCCCATCTATGCTGAATTCCATTCCTTTTCAGTAGACTCACCATTTCTTTATAAATTCCCCTTCGTTTCAGTAACCTGGCAGGGATCTCCCTAAAACTCAAGATTTTCACTCCATCTATGCATAGATTTTTGTTGTAATTCAGTCTCAGTATTTCATTTCTTATGTCCAATGAGTTAAACATGACTAGAACGTCTCCAGGAAGCTTTTTTGCCCTTGCCTTCACTGATCTAACCTTTATTCTAAAGACATTCATTATCATTGGGCCAATATCTTCTTCTCTTAGTTCCATCCACCCAGCCAGTTCTCTTAATATTTTATCTCTTATATTCTCATTTGCCGTCTCTGGGAGACCCCTGAATTTCAAATTTCGCTCTTTTTGACGCATCTCCAGAGTAGATAGATTATCCAACATCTCCTCCTGTGCCCTATTCATTTCTGTAATTTCTCCTCTAATTTGTTCTGTCTGTCTTTTTACTTCCTTTAGATCTTTCTGATTGCGTTTGTTTGAGTCCTCTACCACCTTAGTTCTTATTTCCAAGTCTTTTACCTTCCCTGTCAACTCTCCCACCACCATTTCCAATTTTTTGTCTAAGGCTTCCTGGACCTCCAATAATTTTCTCTCTATATATTGCTCATTCTGCTTAAACTCTTTTCTTATTTCCCCCAGTAAGCTCTCATGTTCCTTGTTTTCTTTTCCATTTTCTTGCCTAGATGGGCGTCTCTCTGCTGGGGTCCCTATTCCCTTTTTCCCATTTTTCCCGGACATCTTAAATATATATTATACAAAAATTTAGATCTTATATATATATCACACAAAGTCAGTCCACACGATGTTTCAGCCAGCCACCAGGGGGAGCACTTTCCCGCCTTCTTTGCTTTTAGAATGTAATTTTTTAGCTCCCCGCACGGTGGCAGTCCCTAATCCACACGCTGTATCTTCACTCCCAGCACGTCCGTCACTTCTATCCCTCCTCTCCCCACGTCCTCCAACACACAGGAGGCAGCAGGGAAGTCCGAGAGTCTTCAGACAAATATTCCAAAGGGCAAAAGGTAATAGTTTATTTGTTATCCCCCGTGTGTTTTCTTCTCTTCTTCTATCAGTCCA
This sequence comes from Podarcis melisellensis, assembly GCF_964234715.1. Classification (NCBI taxonomy): domain Eukaryota; kingdom Metazoa; phylum Chordata; class Lepidosauria; order Squamata; family Lacertidae; genus Podarcis; species Podarcis melisellensis. The sequence goes on from NC_138535.1 coordinate 12,885,403, forward strand.
TAAGGTTGTTTCAAACCACACACGGGTTGTGTAAGGCTCCCAAGTTCCCGAAGCGTAATTTCCGGCTTCTTCTTCCTCCCGATGACGGAGGGGGGGAGGGAGGGGGGAGATTAACCCCCCCTTGTTTTCTTTGTTCCTTTAATATTGGTCTTGGCCCCCTCAAGAAACTGTTAAAAGTCAGTGTAGAAGCCTACCGTCAGGGTTTCTCCTTGCTTTCTCTTTGAGTCTGCGGTCCAAATCTTTTTGTAAGTCCAGTATAGCTGAGACCCTCTTCACTTAAAATGGAGGAGTGCGGTGAATTATTTAGTGATTTGCCTCCGTCCGACAGAGACCCGTCCCAAGCTGATCAAAAGACACCTACAGTACTTTTTCCCCAGTAGCCATTTCAAAAGTAGCTTTGCCTCAACACTTTGTAATTCGTGTTTGAGGGCTTAAAAAGTAACACTCACTCAGCAGAAACTTCTTTTCACTCCTCCTTCCTCCAACCTTCCGTCGTGCGCCATTTTCTCCCAGTTGTCCGGGACGGACTCCCTTTCTGCATCTCGTAACTCGCCGAATTCTAATAGATTTCAAGTTTTAAAGCAGTGCTCGGATTAGCTCCGTCAGCTGTAGGTCCGAATTCGTTGTTGGTTTTGGAAGCTAACTGCTTTCATAAGAAGTCTGAGGCTTTATGGTGTGGGTTTAAAGTTGCTCCCCCTTCGTGCCCGCAGCTCAATCCCATCCCTGAGTCTATTATTGAGACCCAGGCAAAAAAAGTGAAATATTTGGGGATTAATATGACATCTAAGAATGTGAATTTATTTAAAGATAACTATGACAAATGTTGGACAGAGGTAAAGAAAGATCTAGAAATATGGTCAAATTTGAAACTTTCCTTGTTAGGTCGAATTGCTGTAATTAAGATGAATGTATTGCCTAGAATGCTTTTTTTGTTTCAGACATTACAGATTGTGGACAAAGTGGACTGTTTCAAGAAGTGGCAGAAAGATATATCTAAATTTGTCTGGCAGGGCAAAAAGCCCAGAATAAAATTTAAGATATTAACTGATGCAAAAGACAGAGGGGGGTTTGCCCTGCCAGACTTAAGATTGTACTATGAATCGGCAGCTTTCTGCTGGTTGAAAGACTGGCTACTTCTTGAGAATACAGACATTTTGGATTTGGAAGGATTTGATAATAGATTCGGTTGGCATGCATATATATGGTATGACAAGGTAAAAATTCACAAAGGATTTAAAAACCATATTGTCAGGAAAGCATTATATAATGTTTGGATTCGATATAAGGATTTGTTGGAAAATAAAACCCCTAGGTGGTTGTCACCAATAGAAGCCAAGGAAGTGAAAAAACCTAATATGGAATCCAAATGGCCAAAATACTGTGAAATCCTAGAGCAAGAGAGTGGAAAAATTAAATTACAGAGTTTTGAGAAAGTAAAGTCTAAAGTACGAGATTGGCTTCATTATCATCAAATAATGGAGGTGTTCAAACAAGACAGGAAAATTGGCTTCCAGATGGAGAGATCAAAACTAGAAACAGAGCTGTTAGAACCCAATACTAAGAACTTATCAAGAATGTACGACTTGCTGTTGAAATGGAATACATTGGATGAGACAGTTAAATCAGCCATGATTAAGTGGGCACAAGACATTGGTCATGACATTATGTTTGCGGATTGGGAACAGTTATGGACCACCGGTATAAAATTTACGGCATGTAACGCCTTAAGAGAAAATATTATGAAAATGATTTACAGGTGGTACATGACCCCAACCAAGCTCGCAAAAATCTATCATTTGCCCAATAATAAATGCTGGAAATGTAATGAAACTGAAGGAACCTTTTACCACCTTTGGTGAACCTGCCCGAAGATTAAAGCCTTCTGGGAAATGATTTATAATGAAATTAAGAAGGTACTTAAATGTACTTTTCATAAGAAACCAGAGGCATTTCTCCTGGGCATGGTCGGCCAATTGGTGTTAAAGAAGGATAGGACGTTTTTTATGTATGCTACTACAGCAGCAAGGATCCTCTTAGCAAAGTATTGGAAGACACAAGAACTACCCACACTGGAAGAATGGCAGACAAAGGTGATTGACTACATGGGACTAGCGGAGATGATCGGCAGAATCCGTGACCAAGAAAAAGAGACGGTGGAAGAAGATTGGAAGAAATTTAAAGTATATCTTAAAAATTGTTGTAAAATTGAAGAATGCTAAAATGTCAGGGGAAAGGAAAATATAGAATTACAGCTGTAACTGATTAAGTGTTAGAAGAAGTTTAAAAAGAAAATAAGTAATTAATTAATTGGTCTGAAGAGTTGCTGAAAAAATTTTTAAAACAAGGATGCAGAAAAGGGGAGGTAAGGGAAAGTCCGAGAAGTAAGGTTATGAAAAAAAGGTTTTTGAAATTATACATGTTTATATGTTTTCGTTTGTTTATGTGAGTGTGTTGTTTTGTCTTTTATTTGTGTTGGAAAACCAATAAAAAATTATTATAAAAAAATATATATTATTGAGACCCAGGGAGCAAGAGAGCACCTCTGGGCACCGCTGGGTACCAGCGCCCCTCAGGATCTCTTCCCGAGGTTCCGAGGTTCGCGTAGCCTTCGCGAAACCTCTCAAATAGCCCCCACACCGCTCGAGACCCCCCAGAGGGTTTATCTCGAACTTCTTATCATGGCTGCAGTTTCCGCCGGAAGTCCGTTTTAAACATTTTTTTCATCTTATTATATATCATTTTCCAATATACTTTAACTTTTTTGCATGTCCACCACACATGGGAAAAAGTTCCTTCTACTATGTTGCATTTCCAACATAAGTCCGATTCCACATAATACACCTTAGCCGATCTACTCAGAGTTAAATACCATCTATGGATAATTTTCATATAATTCTTTTTCAGTGTGTGGCATGCAGTAAATTTCAGATCATTCTTCCAAAGTTTCTCCCAGAGGTTTAAGTCTATATTATATCCTATATCCACTGCCCAGTGGGTTTTCGACACTTTAACCAGCTCATCTTTTGTTTCCCATTCCAATAATAGTTTATACATTTTGGACAATAATTTTTCCATGTTTGTCAATAGCTCTTTTTCAAATTGATGAGCTTTGGTCCAAAAAGCAATTTTTCTTATCTAATTTAAACATACCATGTAATTGGTGATACTGTAGCCAGTCAGTAACTTGGCTCCTTACTTCTTCCTTTTTTAAAAAAATATAATTTTTATTAACAGGCCAATCATATCACATCAATTCCAAATCACATTAGTTCCAAATTATACAGCCAATTTTTTTAAAAAAAATTGTTGGGGGTACCCATACTTCAAGCTCCGAAAGGGGTCCAAACATCACTCTTGCTGCTGCTTTAATTAAACAGTTCTATCCAGTTCTGTCCAGATAGTCTCTTTGTTATTTTCTCATCTTCTTGTTATTATCATATATTCCTTTCTTTGTGATCTCTGATAATCTTCACAAGCGGGTTGAAAACAAACATTCCTGTGTGGATTTTACACTGTCCAAGAATCATATTTCATAAAGGACAGACGCCATTTCCACACCTCCGTAGAAAATTCCCACAGTCTGTCCATTGATTTCCACAGGCTTGCCAATCTATATCTCAAAGGGCTCTGCCAGGTCAAGATCACATTCCGATTACCATACATTCACATTCCGCTGACCCTGGTCCTCCTCCCCCTCGTCCATCTGTGCGCAAGCCTGTCTTATTTGTAACTGCGTCATAAAGCTTTCTTTCCATTCCTCCATGTTTCCACCAGTCCTGTCTTTAATCAGTAATTGCTTTCCACACAGTTCTTATTCTCCTGCTTGTGATTAATAATTTGCAACGATTCTTCTCTCTGGAGGGGAGGGTTAATTTTTCATGTTTGTCAATAGCTCTTTTTCAAATTGAGGAGCTTTGGTCCAAAAAGCAATTTTTCTTATCTAATTTAAACATATCATGTAATTGGTGATACTGTAGCCAGTCAGTAACTTGGCTCCTTACTTCTTCCAGTGGTTTCAATCTGGGTTGGCTAAGGGGTCCAGAATACTCCCTTCAACTTCCTCCTGGTTTTCTTCCCTCCACCAACGTGTGCATGCCTCAGCATTCTCTGCCACCGAGCATACTCACACCTCTTTGTGCTGTTTTGGGGTTTCTCTACTCCCCCAACCCCCAGATATTTTTTTTATACTTCTGCAAAATTTGAGGGTCCCCCCCAAGCCTGTTCTTGTGCATGGTGGTTACCTTTCGGCTGCAAATGGACTCACACTTGGGATAACTGAGTTCACTAAATTAGCATATCATGATTATAAAGCTATCAGATTATACTGTACTATATATGGAAAATCCCACACCCATCCCACGCAGTCATTCCTCCCTGCTGTTCGCAGGAATGATCACCACCACCATCATCGTATACATTTATTACCCGCCCTTCACCACCTTGTCCCAGGGCGGGTTACAACAACTTTTTAAAATATCAAAAGTTAGATATCAAAATTGGAAAAAAACCCCGTTAAAACAGATTAGCAGGGTACGTTAAATCTGCCTCTCCTTTCAGAGAAACGCTTTGTCCTCAAGGTGGCGCTCTGTGACCACCCCCCGTCCCCACCTCCCGCTTCTGCCTTCTGAGGGCGAGTGCCTGGAGACCTAGAGGCAAGATGTGTAAATTAGGGGTTGAGCTGGTTTGCGGGCTGTGCTGAAGGTTTATATGCTGAAATATGGAGGGGCCTGGCTTAGGCATGAACAGGGGTAGAGGAGTGAAGGATAGGGGCAATGAGAGGGGCCCTCACCTTGAGGGGCTGAGTTGTGGGGTGTCTGGAAAAATGTGGGTTGAGTTGCATGACTTGGGGGAGCATAACTTGGGGTGGTGAGGTTCCTTTTAGGGGGGTTGTGTGCGAGTTAGAAGTAGAAGAGTGTGGTAGGTTGGTGATTGCATTTCACTTTTTCCTATGGCCCCAGGCATAACAGGAACATGGCCCCAAAAAGGTGGCTTATGAGAGAATATGGCCCTCACATTTGGGCTCTGTCTGCAGAATTAGGAAGGGTTTGGGGTATGAAGGGATGTTGGTAGAGAAGTGATGGGTTGGAGCCTAGGGAGAATTGGGGGTTGAGGAGCCAGGAGTAGGAAGTGGGAGAAGGCACCAGAAGGGTTAGAGTTGTTTCATGGGTTTGGGGTATAAAGGGTGAGTAGAGGCTGAGTTGAAAGGAAAGTACATTTTTAATGGGTTGAGGCTGCCTTGGAGGTTTGTTTGGGTTGTGTAATATTGGGGATTAGAGAAGCGTGTGGGTGCTGGGAAGAGTTAGGCGGTTGGGGTAGAAAGGTATGTGGGAGTGGGGCAATGTGGTTAGTTCAGAGATTTGTGGTATGAGAACTCTGGATATGGGGGAGTGGGGTTGGAAGTTGGGGGCAGAGGTGTTGGAGGTGTTGGAATAACTGTACTGTGAGGGATTTGGATTGAGAGTTTAATGTTTGGGGTGTTGTTTGTATGTGACAGGTGGAATTTATGCAATGAATTATCCTGAATTTGCAGTGGAGAGGATATAGACAGTTTGCTTTGTAGGATGTTGAGAACAGGAGGCTTGGGATGGGACCATTAAAGATACAGGCTTCATGCGGATGCTGGTGGTGTTGGTAAGGTGATGGTCAATAGAAAGATTTGGGTCATAGGCATGGTTGGTGGGCGGTCGTTGACCTTGAATAAGTGTAGGATGGGTGCCAAGCTGTGGAGGATACTGCTTTAGGTGTCAGTGTCATCGGCCAAGGAACAGTCCATCTTTGGGTCAAAGGTGGGTGACATCTATTGAGTGGAGGAAGATTGTTGCATTGGGTGCAAGGTGAAGTGACCTATGAATAGGTATGGGCACTGATGGGTAAAAAGCTTGGAGTCCTCAAGAGGGGTGGCATGACTGTTACCCAGTGCCACCTGGAGCAAAGTCACTACAAAATAGGTGCAATGTTCTTGTGGGCTAGGAAAGGTGTACTGAATAGATTTTATTGCATTAGCCGTGTGGCCATAGCATGATATACATAGAAATAACAACATAAAATGGGGGTGGGGAGGTAAAAGTAGATATCGTCCTGGGCGAATACTTTAAAAAAAAAAATGGGGATAACAAAAGTGACAGGGGATTTAAAACATCGAGTGACAGATAGTACAAAAACAAAAAGACAAAAAACTGCTGAGGCTGGAGGAGGATCGTTAAGGGGTCCTTCATCTCCTCAGATTTGTCCTAGCTCCTTGTCCTTGTACAATAAGGCTACTTGGAACTTTGTTCGATTGTGCGGCGTATTGACTGCAGCTGTGGTGTTAAAGAAGAAGTTGGTGCCGCTTTCCTCTTCATCACACTAAGCAGGAAGTTAGCTGTCATCTCGGTAATCCAACAATCAGAATCCTGCAAAATAAAGGACACTATCCAAGGCTGGATTGGGAGATGAAGCTTGTTCACGAGAGAAATTAGAAACTGAGATCTTTCATCTGTCCAGTTGGGACAGAAGAGCATTACATGTTCCATAGTCTCCAGAGCCATGTCATTACAGGTGCATGTTCTATTTGCGATGGGAACTCTAGAATAACGACCCGACAGAACTGCTGTAGGAAAACAGTTAAGACGGGCACAGGTAAAGGCCCTTCGCTTAGCCTCCGAAGAAATTGTGAGGCAGTATAGAGGGATCCCTTCAGGGGGTGGAATAGCTAGGGCTAGGCCTGAACACGGTCCTCTTGCATGGGAAGCTGTGTTAGAGAGGTCAAGTTGCTGTAGCTTCTTTTTAATTGAAGGTAGGGCCGCCGGGCTAATACACTCTAAGTTAAGAACAGTTTTACAATTCAGATTGAGAAGAGAGCGGAGTTTGAGGTTAATTGTAGTTTTCCAAGGGGAATTATGAATATCTCTTAGGATCAGATTGGAGAAACCACCTCTAATTCGAGCATCCGATGCTAATAAGTGGGAGCTATAGGAAATGGCTCGACGCCATGCTCGTTTTACAATTGAGGCCTGGGCGAACTCAAGTCGTAGGGCTGCACCTGAGACACATCTCGGGACGCCGGAAAGAGATCTCAGAAACATATGAAGTGGGCGATCCAAGTTACCTGATATTGCTGTAGTCCATACTTCGCAGCCATATAATAATTTAGGGACAACTTTGGCATTAAATATTTGAATTGCTGCTGGAAGGTGTTTGCCGCCCTTCTGGTGGTAAAATCGGACAATAGCATTAGAGGTCGTGGTTGCAGCGAGAAAGGCAGATTGTAGATGGGTGGTCCAGGAGAGATTATAAGTGAATATTAAGCCTAGATATTTAAAGGCTTTTACCTTTTCTAAGTAGCCACCTGTGATCTTAAGCGGCTCCAGCTTGAGTTTGCGGGAACGAGTGAAGTGGAGGACTTTCGATTTTTTATAATTCATATTAAGAGCTTCCGCCTTACAATAGGCGATAAATGCATTAACTGCATTTGCTAGGTCCGCAGCTGTTCTGGATAAGATGACGGCATCATCTGCATAGAAAAGGGAAGCAACGGGGTGGCCCGCTAAGTGAGGAGGATACTTAGTTGCTAGCTTCAAAGGGGAAATTGCATCATGAAGATAGAGATTAAACAGTAAAGGGGCCAAGAGACAACCTTGTCGGACGCCCTTGGCCGTTGGGAATGGAGTGGTAAGGGAGCCGTTGGGACCACTTCAAACGCGAGCTGTGGTATTTGAATAAAGGGAAATAATTAGGGAGAGGAGGTGCGGATCAATTCCCAGATGGGCAAGTTTGGACCATAATCTCTGCCTAGGAATGGAATCAAAGGCGGCCTCCAGGTCCATGAAAGCGGCAAATAGGTGGCCTTGCCTTGGTGCAGTGTATTTACTGGCAAGGTGATAGAGAGTTAGACAGTGGTCCATGGTTGATGCTGACTTTCGGAAGCCAATCTGTTCTAGCGGTAGAATGTTCCTCTCATGGACCCATGAAAGAAGTTCTTCCAGTAAAACAGCGGCAAATATTTTCCCCGGAATAGATAATAAACTGATGGGGCGATAGTTCCTAGGGATGTTTGGCTGGCCGCCTTTGAAGATCGGAACTATTATAGCTTCTCTCCAGGAGTCGGGGATGTCTAGGGCGGAGGAGATAGCGGTGAATACAGGAGTCAGCTGTTCGCTCCACCAAAGAGGATCAGTCAGGAAAAGGTCCAACAGGACCATGTCTGGGCCGGGGGCCTTATTCCTTCGCATGGACATTATGATGTTGAAGATGAGAGTTGAGGTAAAGTTTACTGAGGAGGTGGGACTAAGAGAACAGGAACAGAGGTCCGACGGGGATTGAAGGTGATCTGTAAGATGATTTGGAGAAGCGAAACTGGTTGAATAATAGGCAATCCATTCGTCAGCGGAAATCTGGGTAGCTGGATTGAATGGTGCCGAAGGTCTAACTAAGCGCCAGAAGGAGCGGGAGTCATGCCTCTCTACAGCCGAACGAAGAGTGGACCAAGCCTCAAGGATGTGCTGCTGTTTCTTGCAATGAATCATGTTTCTGTATGTCCTTTTAATATCTATGAGCTTTGCACGGGTTTGGGGGTCGTTGGAAAATTTGATGATTCTGACCATTTTCCTGATTCGCCTTCTTAGGGCTTTACATTCCTTGTCAAACCAAGGTGATTCAGAGAAGAGGCGTTGGTGGGTAGGCGAGGTGGTGGTTATGTAGGTTGTTGAGAAAGCATCAATTAATTTCCGGTATTGGTCAGCGGGCAGAATTGGGTCAGAGGGAACTGCAGGCATATCAAATGATTTTTGTATGTCCAGGGCAAGAGAGGAGCTGAGGCTTGTCCATTTCTTTGTTTTGTATACAGGGTGGCTTTGTGCCGTGGAACTATAGTTTGAGGGGGCTGAAAATGGCTCTATTAGGTTTAACAATAGAGTCAATGGAAGGTGGTCACCACCAAAATATTCAGCCACTTCCATTTTTGTAGAAATTGAGAATAGCTCCGGCGTCAATAAAATGTAGTCGACAACACTGGTTCCTCGGGAAGTGATGCACGTTAGCTGCTGCGAGGACAAGGGAGTAACGTTGCCATTTGCGATGCAGAGATCGTTTTCCATAGCCAATTGGGCCAGCAGCCTCCCCGACGCATTTGTTATAGGATGAAGAGAGCATCTGTTTCCCCAGGGTGGCTGCAGGGGATTGTCCAGGAGTGCTGCGGAAGATAATATACCATCGTCGTTGGGACCTATTCTTGCATTAAAGTCGCCTAAGAGGATTTGAGGAAGTCCTGGGTTAGTTGTTTGAAGATCATGGAGCCAAGACGAAAGTTCAGACTGTAGCCTTATTAGAGTTCACCGATTGGGTCTGCGTTGCTCCGGGACAGGAGGAAGGAAGTCAAAATGACACCGAGGTTGTTTCAAAGAAAGAGTTTATTCTGCTCTCCGGATAGCAGAAGGCACTTGCGTGGTCAGTCCACAGCAAGTACAAAGAAATGACAGGTTTCATGCAGTTTATATATCCTCCAGGCACCCTCTCACTCCTCCCCTAGGAGCCCAACCACATCGGCGTACGTACACAGGTTGACATCACATATGTTCCTGCTCTGGTACTCTCAGCCATAAAGGGATCTTCCCTCCTGTACTTCTGACCATAAAAGGATATTCCTGTTCCTACTCCTATCTTGGAGCAAGAGGTCACTACTTCCGAGAACATGCTCTGGCATTAGTCCCAGACTTGGGTCTCTGCATCATTTGTGTTCAGAACATAAGATATGACTGTGTCTGTTCTACTGGTAGAGTCAAGGCCAGTCTTGCCGTCAAACTGATAAGGGAGAGAGCTGTGTTCTTGTTTTGCATTTGCTCAACGGCTGAGGTTTATGCATTTTAGCTAAGGAGAAATGGGGATTTTGGTGCAGTTTAAAAACTGCCTGCACAGTCAGTTTTGGGGTTTGGGAAACCCATTCCTTCATTCCCTACTCTTCTTTTGGTTTTTTTTAATATAAATTTTTATTAAGGTTTTTCAATATAGATGCATATTTAATAAAACAACATTGATTACTTAACATCTTTTCATTACTACTTTGGACTCCCTCACGTCTCCCGCTCCCACTTACATCATTGTAAAATTATTTCCAAGCAAATTATCATTTTGTTCGCAGTCTTAAATTCAATCATTAAAATACAGTCTCTTCCTTTCTCTTAAAAGAGATATATACTTTCCTTATTTCCTTTGTATTTAAACACAAATCTAGTTTAGTGGTAGACAGTTATTTCTACTCTGACCTCCTTGTTAACATTCAGCCAAATTACAGTACTTTTGTAAGTAAGTCTTGAATTTCTTCCAGTCTTCTTCAACCCTCTCCTCTCCCAGGTCTCGGATTCTGCCAGTCATCTCAGCTAGTTGCATATAGTCCATCAGCTGCATCTGCCATTCTTCCAGAGTGGGTAAATCTTGAGTTTTCCAGTTCTTGGCGATCAGTATCCTTGCTGCCGTTGTTGCATACATAAAAAATGTTCTGTCCTTCTTTAACACATTCTGGCCGACAATGCCCAGGAGGAAGGCCTCTGGTTTCTTGGTAAAGGTATACTTAAACACCTTTTTCAGCTCATTATATATCATCTCCCAGAAGGCCTTCACTCTAGGGCAAGTCCACCAGAGGTGAAAGAATGTTCCTTCATTTTCCTTACATTTCCAACATTTATTATCAGACGAATGGTATATTTTGGCCAATTTGATTGGGGTCATGTACCATCTATATATCATTTTCATTACATTTTCCTTCAGAGCATTACATGCAGTGAAGTTCAGCCCAGTGGTCCACAACCTTTCCCAGTCTTCAAACATAATATTATGCCCTATGTCCTGTGCCCACTTTATCATAGCCGATTTAACCATTTCGTCTTGTGTGTTCCATTTCAGCAGCAAATTATACATTTTTGAAAGTACTTTAGTCTTAGGTTCTAACAGTTCTGTTTCCAACTTCGATTTCTCCACCTGGAATCCTAACTTTCATTCCCTACTCTTCTTTTGGACAGCCTTTCGGCTCGTCCCAAGGTACGGGCTGGTATTCTCGTGTCAGTGCTGTAATCTGGGGCCGAATCATTCGTAACATCATTTTATGCATCATATTTTGCAGGCATTGCGTTAAGCAGGGTATACAGGAACAGAAAAGAAGCAAGATTAGTCTATTAACATCATTACAAGTCCTCTAAGCCACCCAAGGTTTGGAAGCCACTCAGTCAACCAAGACATGTCCCATCCCTTCCTGGTTGGGACAGGAACATGGGCTACTTTCTCTCTTTCTGTTGCCAGGTGTCAAATAGCTACACCATGGTCAGAAGTGTTAAAGCCACAGGCTCCTTCTGTCAAATTTAACGCAGCCCAAAATCCGGCGGAACCCAAAATCGGGGCCGTAACTGAGGACTCATTCCAAGGCACAGGGAGGAGGGGTACTTCTCCCAAAGCATCTGTAGGTCACAGAGTGCGAGAGGTTCCAGGTGCAGACCGTGCAATTGGTTCGGTTTTGCAGAATAGGCTTCCATTTCTGCGTGTTGCGGGCACCCCATTTTCTCATTAGCCACTGGGTTACCTTAAGTGGTGTGGGTGCGGCGATGGCCAGAAATCAGAAGACTACCATCCTGGCTAAAACCATGCCCCCCCACAGCCCTACTTGCATCATTTGGGCACAGGGATATATCTATTTCCTAATACCTTCTTCTTCTAATAAGGAGGGTACCTCCCACAAAGCTATATACAAAGCTACATATTCAAAGGGAAAGAAAAGAAAATGTCCTCTTTTAGTTCATGCTGGATTCTTCTCTTGCTGCGTGTAGAGATGCCAGCTTCCAGCAGGGTGGTTGTCTGGTGGGTGGGGCTGAGCCGATGCGGTGAGAAGCGTGAGGCGGTGTCTGTAGGGCACTAAGAGATGGCGAGTCGAAGGGGTTGGTGTAGATCAATCGTAGCAGTCCAATCTGATACTGTTTGGGGTTTGCTTCATTCTTCAAATCAGGCCTGCTGGAATATATGCAGTCAGGTGTTGGAGGCCCATCCTCTCCCGAGGGTAACCAGGTTAAGAGTCTCAGTAATTCGCAGCTGCAACCATGGGTGCATGGGCAATATAAGTCAGCTGCTAGGCGCTTCATCATTTCTGCTTGGGATAGAAAAATAAGTTCCTTTCATGTCCACCAATGCTGGCACAGCATGAGGAGTGACGCACGTAGTTTCTTGTCCAAAGGTGAACCTGTCAGTTCTCTTTTAGTCAGTGGCAGCCACCACTACTGCTCACATGCAGGGAGGCAAACCTTGTTCCGTAGTGGTTAATTTTTCAGACAAATAGGCTATGGGTTGGTCATCAACAGGGTCTAACAATTACCTTGATAAAATTACCTTGATAAAAACTTATTTTGCCATGTGCAAATGGCTTTAGATACCTACTAGGTCCACAAATCACCATATAGCATATATTCAACACACACAAAAAACGACAATTTGATCCCAACAAAGGACTGCTGGACCTCCAAAGGGCCCCATTACCCCATTAATGCCTTCTGTTTCTTCAGCCAATTCCCATTCCTGTACTCTGCTGCCCTCAGGACCAAAGGCGCTACACCCACTTTATCGCTATATGATCTTATATCCTGAAGCTCCCTTTTGTACTGTCCTTTTGTCCACTTCACCTCCTTTTCTTAAGTCCTTTCTAAATTATTCAATCCCAACATCATCATTATTTCCCCCCCCCTTCTCATCCTCTCTCTCTCTCTCTCTCTCTCTCTTGTTTGTGTGTGACACTGACACAAATATGAAGTACATTAACAAGGTAACACAGGTTATCTGGCATCTGAAATCATTCACACAAACAGAAAGCTTAAAAACACAAAAAAGCGTACCAGATGCTGGCTCTCTTCTCCAGGGTTAAATGTGATTGTAGCATATACACACAAATTGCAAGCAGAAATTAAATCACAAAAGAATGAGATCCTCTTGGAAGGTAGCATATTACCGTGATTACCCTTCCTTTGCCTTTTAAGATATGCTTCTGTTTTAAATTCTTTCTGCAGAATATTTACTGCGAAAGGGGGTTCTGTTGGGCTGCATTTGAAAGTTGATTGAACTTTTGAATAAACTGTAGGACAGTCCTTCCCAGTTTTCCCTATTATTATCTATTATTTATCTGCAAATAATTAAATCCTTGATATACATATTCATGTACTTAATTGATTAGGGTACAGCAATAGGTTAAGTTCCACCTGCTGTATGGCTCAATTTTCTTATAAAAAACATCTGATAACAGTCTGACAGGGTGCAACTCAACTTTTAACACCAATTTTTTTCTTCATTTCTATTCAATTCAATCCTATGTATATATCAGATGGGGGGGTCAGGGGGGTTGCGATAGCAGGTACCAAGACACTGTTGAGGCATCTAATCATAAGCCTGCATTTTTATCAAAGCTTATATATTTCAATCAAGGCTTGTATTTTAAAATGAGCTTAAAAAAAAAGGATTTTCAAATGTTTCATGCCAGGCAGAAAGAACCTTGGCAATTCCTCCTAGACAAGGGGCCCCCTTGATTTATAGCAGGAAAAATAATTCTCAAAGTCGTTAAAAAAAAGAGGAAATTACAGACTGAGAGCGAGGACACTGATCCTGCATGTTACAGAAGATAAAAAAAGGCTGAGAAAACACAATTAGGAATGGGCAAATAGTAAAATGATACCATGGGCCTCTCATTAGAGCAGTGAAAAAGGCAACTGGCTTGGCTGGAAGAATGAGAGCATTTTTGGGAAATCTTTTAAAGCTGTTTCTTTCTTAAACTAAGAGAGTTAAAGGGTAATAAATGCTGGGAAGAGCTAATGGGAGAAGCATCTAGCTGGCTGGGAAAGGAGGGGTGAAAGGAGGGGTGTAAACTGAAGAGGCTTCTTTTAAAGCTGTTTTTTACTGAGTTCCTTCCTTTTTACTTTGAGAAGCTTTATTCTTTTAAAAGGCTACCTATGATAATGTATGAAATATATTAGCTTAAATATATTGGCTTAAATGTAATTATGCAAAGGATTTAAGAAATGCTAGATTCTTAGAGTCATATTGCAATAGGAGACCAGAGGGGCAAATGAGCCCAGCCCCCTGCCAGACAGGAGACGCCATCGAGCACTCCTGATATATAGTTGTCAGGCATTTGTTTAGAAACCTTCAATGAAGGAGATCTTTCAATGTTGATGTGAACTCAAGATCCTTGACATCTGTTGAAGATAAAAATTTAAGATTAACCATTTGTTTTAGAAGGCAATAGGGCAAGGAGGGCAAGAGGTGAGCTGGTAATTAAGATTCCATGTAAGATATATTATTACTTATTTGTCATTTATAGATGTAACAATATATAGCTCTTTGTGTTCCATATAAGGACAGGAGGATATGGGTGTATCTATTGTGATTGGTTCTAGCAAACAACCAATAGGAATTTCAACCAGGCTGATTGGACAGAGGCAGCCACAGGAGGAGCAAAGGGGGCTGGATTAAGGGAATATAAGTGCTGGCCAGAATGGCAGGAAGGCAGGCCAGAGCTTGGTAACCATATACCACTGAGCCTCTCATTTATTTGTCTGACAAATAAATTATTATTTTAATTTCTCTATTGCTGTGTTGAATATTTCATTCCAGCTAAGCGTTAACCACAAGCAGAAGGTGCTACACTGTTTTGGGGAAAAGGTTCCTGCTTTTTCCTTTTCATAATGTGGAACTAAATATCTGACCTAGAGCACTAGGAACATTTTAGAGAACACCACGTAGAAGGCTATGACAGCATACAAGCAGCCCTGATAAGAAGTGCCTGATAACTTCCATATTTGAAACCACAAAGAAAGGCACAAACCACAAACAAACGAATACAGGCAGTGGGGCCTCTTGCTTGGTGTTATTTGCTTTATGAATTAAGTCCCAGTTTCTCAATACACACACTTGCTATTCACCCCAACACTCTTCCTACATGGATTCACACATTCATGAATTCAGTTCAGCCAGTGTTCACATCATCCTGTTTTACTTAGCATTTTGGTTTGAAGACCCAAGTTCCACCTTCTCTGCACTTGCTGCAAGATTGTATATTATTAAACAACAAAAGGCACAATTTTCCAAGAGAACATATGTCTTGGAGTTGCATATAATCCCCACCAGGCGTCAGAAACTGGCAGATATTACTCGGAAATTTCAAAATTAATGTCCAGATAATTCATATCTTTTCCCCCTGGGTGGTCGCAAATATAAACTTGAAAGTCTTTTGATACATTCATATAAAAGTTCATTTACACCTTACATACTTCAGATAGAAATGGTTCTGGAAAAGTGCAGTTACAATCAGAACACAAAATTCTTCCTCTTCCAATTATTCACCATGGTTCAGTAGCATACCAGTGATTAGTTCATTGTACATACTTTCTCCATTTACTTTAATACATCAATTTGCATGCAAACATTAAAAATCACTTTTCCTTTAAAGGAACCATACATAAGGTAACTTTGTTCAATATTGCCTTTCACCCAAGGGAAACCTAGGAGGAATCACCTACTGGGTAACTGTATCAATAAGCATCGAGGTATTTGTCTAGCAACATCTTAATTCTGCTGTCACTAATGCATTTGACAACTTTTTATTCTGGCAACTACCCTGAGTATATGTGTGTCTCAGAAACAGGAAAATTTCAAAGCATTGGACACTTTCCATAGCCTAATGTGAACAGGGAAATAAAAGTTATTTAGCCTGAGACCTCTTCTGGCATGTACACTTAGAAATCAAAAAGGCCCATCTCAATTTTCAATTAATAGATATCCAAGGAGTATCTTTCATGGGAGGGACATACTAAAAAGAGCACAAACAATATTCCAGGTCCCTACTCTTGCGGTTAATTTATGGATGGTTAGCTGTCCAGCCAGTCAAAAAGAGGGCTGTTCCATAATATATTATATTCTTAGTTCTTAATTCAGAATTCTTTAAAAGCTGGTTTTACTCATGAAAACCTCAACCAAGAATCTTAGTGTGGATCACTCCACATATCCATGTAGGACTGTGACTAAGGTGTGTTGCTGGTCTCACAGCCTCTAACTATTCGGCTTTTACTATATTTAGTAAATTCTCTCTGAATAAAAAGAATTTACTCTCTCAATAATAGCATATTATTGCTCATATAATTAGCTGTATTAATTACTCTCAATAAGAGCATATGAATATATTAATTTCAGTGATACTAATCAGCATAAAACACTCAATTGTCTTTACAACCCATTACCCAACCTTTCTCCTGTTCCAACATTCTCACTTCTCTACCCTCTACCTCTCACCTTTTCTACTT
The DNA here is from genome assembly GCF_964234715.1 of Podarcis melisellensis. Taxonomy (NCBI): domain Eukaryota; kingdom Metazoa; phylum Chordata; class Lepidosauria; order Squamata; family Lacertidae; genus Podarcis; species Podarcis melisellensis. The sequence continues at coordinate 12,901,698 of NC_138535.1, forward strand.
CCCTCTACCTTCTCCAGCCCAGACCACTACTTCACCTTCTGCATACATCTCTCTTCAAAAGAAGAGCCTTCTCTGACAGACCACTACTTCACCTTCATACAATTGTTCATCCCTTTTACAAATAAAAATATTATACGCATTTCAAAAATATAAAGGTAGTGCAAAAATCAATTTTGGTTGAATTTAAATATTGCTATGCAATATTTGGTAATTTGTAATTTTCCTTAGTGTTCTCTGTCCCCATTTTAACCTGGTTTCCAGACTCCACCAAGGGCTGCATAGCGTCTTTGTTTCTGTGTTAAACACAGACACTGCAAGGGGGATGATTTACTGCTTTGTCCCCGTAACCCTCTTACTTCTCTTCTCATCTGTCTGAACATGGGGTGGGGGAGTTAAAACCCCATCCCTTTTGACAACACTACCTTTTCCCATACATTTGTACATTTTTACGTTTGATCAACATTTAACAAGCGGTTTCTAAATCCACCAGGGTACCTTATGCAACAGAGTCAATAAGAAACAATCTTATTAACAAAAACATCTTAACATACCAGGTAGCTCAAAGCACAGTGAATTGATGACATTCAAATTCTGAAACCAGTACATGATTATATTAGTAATTGAAACCTTCCCACCTTTATCATGAAAATATAAAATTTGACCTCATTAACAACTCATGTCACTTTTAATTGTTAAAGACCAAATAATCCTACCCTTTTTTTAAAATACTTGTACTCTGCAAGATTCTAGGTGTTTTAAGGTCTGTTTCCCAACCCCCTAAGACGCAGCACAGTAGATGTGGCAGAATTGAGAACCCCTTCACGCAGGGTTCTATTCCTGCCTCTGCAGAGCACATATCCTTTTTTTTTTCCCCGGACCCCACGTGTTGGCAATACAATACAAGCCAGCTGGACGCACCTATGCTGGTTACTGCCAGAATACAGAAAGGAGCTTAAAGGGGGTTTTTCAACTGTAGCTTGACATTTCCAATTGTCCAAAAGAACAAACACTGCAAGGGGGTCGGTTTACTTTTTCTTTTCTTTTCTTTTTCTTTTTCTTTCCCTTAACCTCTGGGACACTCCGTCCACCTAACGTTGTTTCTCACTCAGTCACCTTTCTCCGCGTCCTGTTAGTGGCCTAGACGGACTCGCGTAACTAGGAACCACACCTTACAAGGACCACACTTTGCTTCGTCAGCGGCTCTGAGCCTCGATGTCTCATCCACTCAAAACATTCACTGGAGTGTCCCCATACACAAATAAATACACATACATACAAACCCCATACACATACAAACCCCATGCACCTCCCCAATCCCCTTTACCCACAAACTTCCCAAAGCCGGTGGCACTTTACTGCTCTTCTACCGGCAAACCAGCGGCACACTACTGCTCTCTACTGGCTAAACCCAGCGGCACTTTACTGCTCCTACTGGGCGGGGCTGATCAAACCCCTGACTCCCACAAAACAAGCTGTGGAGCCTACCTTTCCCCTGGGTACCCTTCTCCTGTGCAGCTGCTGTCTTTCTTCTGTCTCTGCTGCGTCTCCACTCAGGTACGGGGTGGGGGGCTCCCCCTAGAAAATGTAGGGTGCGCGCTTGGAGCCACCAACGCCGACCCAGCTGTTCGCTTAGCAGTGACGTCTCGGTCCTTCATCCTGTCCTCGGAGAACACGGATTCCCGGCCAATGCACCAAGAAATGTAGCCTTATTAGAGTTCACCGATTGGGTCTGCGTTGCTCCGGGACAGGAGGAAGGAAGTCAAAATGACACCGAGGTTGTTTCAAAGAAAGAGTTTATTCTGCTCTCCGGATAGCAGAAGGCACTTGCGTGGTCAGTCCACAGCAAGTACAAAGAAATGACAGGTTTCATGCAGTTTATATATCCTCCAGGCACCCTCTCACTCCTCCCCTAGGAGCCCAACCACATCGGCGTACGTACACAGGTTGACATCACATATGTTCCTGCTCTGGTACTCTCAGCCATAAAGGGATCTTCCTTCCTGTACTTCTGACCATAAAAGGATATTCCTGTTCCTACTCCTATCTTGGAGCAAGAGGTCACTACTTCCGAGAACATGCTCTGGCGTTAGTCCCAGACTTGGGTCTCTGCATCATTTGTGTTCAGAACATAAGATATGACTGTGTCTGTTCTACTGGTAGAGTCAAGGCCAGTCTTGCCGTCAAACTGATAAGGGAGAGAGCTGTGTTCTTGTTTTGCATTTGCTCAACGGCTGAGGTTTATGCATTTTAGCTAAGGAGAAATGGGGATTTTGGTGCAGTTTAAAAACTGCCTGCACAGTCAGTTTTGGGGTTTGGGAAACCCATTCCTTCAGTAGCTAAGGAGAAATGGGGATTTTGGTGCAGTTTAAAAACTGCCTGCACAGTCAGTTTTGGGGTTTGAGAAACCCATTCCTTCAAGACCACTTTTCATTGCGGTCGGAATCATTAATTACTGGGGGCAGATATACTGTAGTTATCAACCATGGGCTTTTGGTCTTTGGAAGATGGATCTTTATAGTGAGAAAGTAAGGGGAAGATTTAATTTCCTCGCAAATAGTGAGGGATAAGCTTGTTGAAATAAGACAGGCGAGGCCAACTTGGGGGCGACCCCTGTTGGTTAGTTTGTGAGCACAGGAGCTAAAGGAGCAATAATTTGGGAGAGCAATACTTTGTTGGGACCAGGTCTCTTGGAGGCACACAATGTCAAAAGAAGAGATGAAGTTTATTGCCTCAGGGTCCATTTGCTTTGTTGCCCAGCCGTTAACATTCCAGGAGACAATTTTAAGGCTCTGGGATGGGTTGGATGCGTCTTTTAAGGAAAGAACTGCTTTTGCTTGATTTGTGAGTGAGGATTGAGCCTGTTTATTTCTAATGATGTCGAATTTCCGCGGAGATGGGGAGCCAGCTGGTGTTTGCCTCAGGTCTGATCTTTGTCAATTATTTCCCAAGGTGCTTTTAGGGATTACTCTTTTATGAGCCGGCCCATTGCTCTCCATACATGGCAAACTAGCCAAGTGTTCTATAGTTTCGGCTGTTAAATGTTGAATACTGACATTGGTGGTCACCGGGCCTTTGAAGTGTGTTATCTCTTTCCGTAGGTATTCTTCCGGTACCTGATTGTGGCCTAATTCTGCCTCGTCTAGGTACCTCAGCTTGTCCCAAGAGCCTGGTGAGTTCACCTTAGGGATGGTTCTCCTTATTGGAGGTGGTGTAGTGTTCTCTTCAATGTGCTGGGCTTCCTTGATTGAAGGTAGGTTAATCTCAGCCATTGTCTGAAGGTAACGTGGCCGACAGGCTGCTGGGTTTTGTTCTTGTATAGGGTTCAAATTATAGGAGGTCTGGTCCTTTTTATGGGTGTCCACATTGATTTCCTTATTTATATCTCTCCCAGCCAGCTTAATTCTTAGCATATCTAGTCTTTCTAATATTTCAGTTTGTATTGGAGATGGAAAATGGCAAAATTGCCTAATTAAGGTATTTTCTTCCACGGAGAAAAGGTCCTCATTTTCATTCTCTTGAAATTGCAGGTCTTGCAGGTGAGCATCTTTCCTTTTTAGTTTTTGAGGCTCTTGTTTCTGGAGACCAGGCCAGGTTTTGGGAGGTTGTTTCTCCTTACTAGGGTTTGCATGCTTTGCTTCCAGAAGGGGATTCGGTGGTGCCTTGTTTTCAAAAAATCTGAGAATTTTTATCTGGGCCTTTAAGAATATATATCTTGATCGGTAAATAAACTTGGCCAGGTTCTGGTCTCTAAATGTGATCATTGCTCTCATTGAACAACCATCATGATGCAAATAATCTACAGAAGTAATGTCATATGGCTTTACTGCTCCTGGCAATATACCATTCAGAATGTTCAAAGAGCTCATTCTTCGATCTTTCCCTGTAAGGAAGCCCTTTGATTTTGGGAAGTTTGTAAATACCAATTTTTGGGGATTTAAAATCAGGTTCCAACATCTTGCCTGAGTAAAGGCTTGCCCATCTTGTATAATGTTGTCACCGCGATTGGGCATTGCATCGTCCCCATTTCCCAATTTGCTAAGCGGATTGCTGCCTTCATTGTTAGGGACCGCTTCTCCCCCAGAATCTAGCTCACTGAGTGAACTGTTACCAGAGCTCTGGGACGTTGCTTCCATCCTCCCACTTAGTTCTAAACTCTGGTTCAGAGATGCCTCCTTAGCCATTAGCTGTGGTGATGACTTCTTTTTCCCCTTCCTGCCTTTCTCTTTTTTATCTCGTGCAGCAGATTTGTTTGAGTCCGATGGGAGTAGATTAAATAATTTCTGCCATTGTTTATGTCGACTTATCTTTATTTTCCTTGTTGTTTTAATGTTCTTAGTTTTCTTTTCCCTGGCTTTTGGTCTTTTTTTTTGCAATTTCTTGGTTGTTACTGCTTGTCTCATCTTCACAGGTTCATCTGGTTTATGCATTTGGGGTGCCTCAGTTGCTGTTGTCTCTTTTGGTTGGGGAATAAAGTTTTCCACAAGGGTCAGCAATAACCCATTTGTTATTGTCAAGTAATTTTTTATGTTGGAAAGGTCTATATTTATATCTTGGAGGTGGGCCTGAAAATGGCCATCACTCAGTTCAGTTTGAGTATACTTAAAAGTGGGCGCCTGGTCTTGGTGGCATGTTGTTAATTCTGCCAGGGGCCGCTGATTATTGGTGACAGAAATATTTTCCTCAAGTTTCTCCGCTAGAACTAGTTCTTGCGCCAAGCTTCTTGGGGAATTTGTGTTTCCAGAGTTTTGTTGAAGCTCTTTGAAGTAATGTGGCCGGTCAAGATGAGTAAGGGGGGGAGGAGTGACTTCGTCAATAATTAGTTCAGTTTGTTCACTCATGCACTCCTCCCTCTTAGGGAAATACTTTATAATTTTACTTTGTCTCTTTCCAGGTCCCGGGGGGCTGAGTGGCATATCTGGCAAGATACCCAACTCCTTACATATCTTTCTGGTGAGGACCATGTTGGGTAGTCAAATCAAATCAAATTTTATTAAACGGTCACAGACCAGATTAACTCGTACAGCTAGTCAGCGAAGCATAACACCGGAAAAACAAAGGACAATTTCAATACAGATTAGGCCATAGCAGCAATTTAAAATTAGACAGCATAAATAAAATTAAGTATTTGCCTTCGCCTGCATATTAACATTGGGAAGCTCTTGTTTCCTACGCCTAATAGCGGCTACACAGAATTTGGCAACATTGATCGTAATTTCAGGAACCTTATCTTCTACCAAGGCTCTCATACGTTGGAGTTCTGGTTCATTTTTAAGCTTTTGTAGAACTGGGGCAATAAAGGTCAGGCGTAGATCCTCGTAGTAACTACAGTGCAGCAATACATGCAGACTTGTTTCCACTTCCGATGAGCCACATGGGCAAACACGTGACTCATATGGTTTGCCCTCATATCTGCCTAGCAGCAGGGCAGAGGGCAGAACGTTGAATCTGGCCAGGGTAAAGGAGTGTCTGTACTTAGGTATTTGTAAATCAGCCAGGTAATTTGCGGGTGAAAACCCTCTCCCAAAGTCTCTGATTGTGGCATGTTTATCCATTTTGCCCATATGACATTGCAACTCTATGTCCCTAATGCGTTGAAGCACTTGACTTTTGGCTCTCTCATATCCTGCCGCTATCAAGATCTGAGGGGAGAATCCCAAGCTTCTTATCTTTTCAAACAGGGAAGCTTTCCAGGTAGAATGAAAGGTGTCTAAGAGTGTTAAAGGAGCCAAACCGGCCAGGGAAAAAATAAGTTTTAACCAATAGTGTATCTTTAGAATCCACAACCGCGCGTTAACGGGTGGTTGTCCAACTTCTAAGCGGACAGCTATATTAGATACACAGGGGGGGATCCCCAATAGACACCGATAGAATTTTGTTTGAAATGCCTCCATAGGCGCAAAATTTTTAAAACTGCAAACCTGGGATCCATAAGTGAGTTGTGGGAGTATTTTTGCAGCAAAAACCTGGGAGGCTGCCGGAACGTATTTTCCCCCTTTCCCGTGAAAAAATCTTGTAAGGGCTTTATTGGCCCTTCCTGCGTTGGCAATGGCGTTTTTCATCTGTTGGTACCACGAGACCCTTTCCTGAAAAGTTATTCCCAGGTATTTGAAAGTTGCTACCTGGTCAATAGGTTGACCGTTTATTCTCCATTTGTGTTTCCTTCTTTTTTTTGAAAACACCATAATTTTAGATTTGCTGTAATTTATTGATAGTTGTTCCTCTTGACAATAGTCAGCAAGTGATCTCAAAAGCTTCCTCAAGCCAACGCAGGAAAATGAGAGTAGGACTGCGTCATCCGCATACAGAAGCACCGGGAGGGGCAAACCTGCCAGTTTGGGAGGGTGGGCATTTTCTTTCGCCATATTACATGTTGGGTAGTTGTCTTCCAATTAGAAAGCCAGTTGTCCCCAAGTGTTTCTGCCTAATTTGCAGGGCCGATGGATGAATAGGGGTGTATCTGCAGCTTTCCCCTGCTTAGCTCATCAGCGAGCACTGATTCTCAATATGTTTCTCTGCTTAAATATAGGTACCAGAAGGTAAAAAGGTAAAAATATAGGTACCAGAAGGTAAAAAGGTACCAGAAGGTAAAAAGCAATGAAAACGCTGAAGCGCTAGTGCAATAAAAATACTGAATTAAGTACTGCCTTGCTGAACAAAGAAGAGAAAAAACTGGCTCTTCTGTTGTGGGGTATGGGTTGCAATAAGGTGCTTGGGTCACAGGTTCTGTTCCAGTGTCCAGGAGCCACCTTCACGCAGGTCACTTGTGCGTGTTGCTCCGGAGCTTCAAAGGGTATGCTATCTGTGAGCTGTTAAGGCTGCTTTTGGTGGAGCTGAAAAAGGGAGGAAGGGAGGAAGGAAGGTTTGAGAGCTCTTCCGTCAGCTCCCAGTGTCCTTTTACTGATAAAAGCTGATAGAAGCTGGGAGTTAATTGATATAAGGCGAAGGATGGTAATTATTTTCCAAGCCGAGCCTCTTTATCAGCCTGCTTTGCTGGAGACGGTCTTACTCACACAGACGGGACTCGAAGGGGACTTGCTTCAACCCCTTTTTTTCGGTGTTTCCGATCACCCACCTTGAGTTTTTTCCTTCCCAGTGACGGGGGTCCCTTCACGGCAGGGGAGTCAGGCCAGGCCTCTTCCCTTCCCCACTCACTCGTTCCAGGAGATTACTCAGCTCCACAGCACCAAAATGCACAGCGGGGGGTGCGGCAAGGCAGCAAGGCTGAAGCTCGAATCAGGTGATAAAACAATCAGGTGATAAAACAATAAAACAATAAAACGCTAATAAGGAAAGTGAAGGCAGTGTTGAGGTGATAATGCAGCCACTAAATCATTAAAATTGAGAGATAAAAGCCCAGAGGGGTTAAAAAAAACTACTTAAAACTACTTAAAACTTAATCTAAAGGCAGACGAAGTTAACTAGGCTGCTACCTTCGCCATTCTTTGCTTCTGTGTGTAGAAAAGACTCCAAATAAGGGTGACATCTGTCTTGTGGGAGCCGTAAGATCTCCTAAGGAGAGAAACCTTTTGCTTTGCACCTATTGATCCCCATTGCTCTCCAGCGCTTAAGATGTCTTTGAATGTAATGTTCTGTCAAACGCAGGCAAGTATGTCAGCTGTGATTGTGGATGTGGCTGTTGATGTGTGCTCGTCTTGGGTGGAGTGGGGTTGTTGTCCTGTCCTTGTTTGTCCCCGCAGCCCTCTGTCACTGCCTTCTCTCTCTCCCTGCCCCCCCCCCCCACTCCAGAACCACAGGCCTGGCAGAGAAGCCCCATTGCAGACACAAAAGAAGGTAAGAGGATGGGCATCTTTCCTCCAGACCCTTCCCCAGTTTAGTGCTGACAGGTTCAGTAGCCTGTTTTGGTCTTGCTTTCCCTGTTACTGTAGCAGTGCCTTTGTGTGTGTCTGTTCAGAAACTTGCTGGAATATAATGGCGTCCGGCACGCTTCTCACTGTGCCGATAGACGTCTTGTGCCGATAGAAATCTTGAGCTCTCTTTCTCAGCTCTTAGCAGAGTAACACAGAATATCGCAGTAGCAGAAAAGGTGCCTTGTGTGTGTATAATAAAACAGAGACTGCACACCGGCTTCGTGCTAATCTCTAGCAGTCTTTAATGAGAAGAAAAACATCGTAAATCAGCCCAGCGAGAGAGCAGACATCCTCATGGCTCTCAGCCAAAAACGAAAGTAAACTCACACACAAAGAAAGATTCCCGTATGTGAACAAAACCACGCCTCAGAATATGAGACGTCACACAGAACTGTTTAACCCTGTAAGTTCTGATTCTCCTCACACGCCCTCTAGTCTCACATCCTGAGGGAAATTGTGAGTACAACTCACCCCAAACACAACCCTTCATAGAACTCCCCGTGTCGCTGGAAGCTCAAGGGTTTAGTAAACCCATCAGCAAGGTTCTCCCGGCTCGAACAATACTTGAGCCGTATCCAACCTGCCTGGACACTCTGACATACATTCTGGAAACATATGTCCAAATGCTTGGTTCTGGACTTAAACTGTCCAGATTCTGCCAACTTAAGACAAGGTTGATTGTCTTCCCAAACAGTGATGGGTAAGCAACAATCCCCAGAGATCTCTTGGACCAACTCCCTGCACAAAACAGACAACGCACTGAACTCAGCTTCAGTGGAGGAAAGTGCATTAAGACTTTGCTTCCGGGACTTCCACCCAACCAGAGATCCCCCAAACTTTATTACCAGCCCAGACACAGACTTTCGGTCTCCAAGAGATGCCCAATCACTGTCACTCCAGCACGTAAGTCGTGTGTCACCTTCAGCTGACAACGTGAGGCAAAAATCTTTGGTATCCTGCAAATACCTCAACACTCTCTTGATGCCTAGCCAGGCATTTACACTGGGCTTTGTAGCCTCCCTGCTGAGCAGATTCACAGCAAACGCTGTGTCTGGTTTGCTCCACTGAGAGAGATACAACAGACTCCCTAGCGCTGACTGAAACACCTCAGGGTTTTGGAACTCAGAATGCTTCCCAAGCTGACTGCCCTTCACGTAGCTTGTCTCCATGGGCATTCTGACCCCTGCACAGTCAGACATCTGGAACTTCTCAAGCAACTGCTCAATCTTGCCTTTCTGAATGAGCAAAAACCTTCCGTTCTCAGACCTGTCTATCCTAACACCCAGATAAACCTGAACGGGACCAAGGTTTTTGAGCTTAAACTGCTTACCAAGCTCTTTGGTACAACCTTGCACCTGTCTACCTGTCTGTGCCGTGTACAGAAGGTCGTCCACAAACACCAGGATTGCCTCCTATGTCTCTCCTGACCCCTTCAGGTACAGGCAACTGTCTGCAAGACTCCTCCGGAAACCCAAACTTTCCAGAGCTTCATTCAGGCACATGTTCCAATTTCTGGCCGACTGCTTCAAACCATAAATAGACTTGTGTAGCTTCCACACAACACCTGGCTCATTGCCCTCAAACCCTGGATGAGGTAACATGTACAGATTCTCCTTCAGATCTGAGTTCAAATAAGCCACTTCCACATCAAAGTGGTGCACTTGGTGCCCTCTTTGAGCAGCTACTGCTAAAAGCACACGCAAGGTCTCACTCCGGGAAGTAGGAACATACACTTCGGTGTAATGCAGCCCCTTCCGCTGTGTGAACCCTCTGGCTACTAGCCTAGCCTTGTACTGTGGTTCTCCAGACGCTGTGGGCTTAATCCTGTAAACCCAACGACAGCTCACGGCCTGCTTGCCCGCTAGCAGCTTCGTGGTGGAGAACACCTAAGGACTTCATTGAGTTCAACTCCTTTCCCATTGCCTCTTGCCATTTCCTGGCTTCTGCTTCAGGCAACTGTTGAACTTCCTCAAAACTCTCTGGTTCGCACTGCGCTAAACCAACCCACATGCTGGTGACCTCAAACCTCTCAGGTGGTACCCCCTTAGTAGTGTGCGTGGAACGTCTGAGCACTGTCTCAGGTGCTTCCTCTGACCCACTGGGGCCAGCTAGTGTGTCCTTGTCTTCAGAAGACTCCCCCTCTGACTTACTGTGTCTTCTGGCCTTCTGCACTTGACTAACGGGAGACGAAGGCTCACTTTTGGGCTCTCTTTTAACAGCCTGCGGAGATGCTCTTTCCTGTTCCTGACCCTGGTCAGAGACCCGATCCTCAGCAACAGGTTCTGCTTCTACCTCTCCCTCCTCAGCAGAATCAGACAGACACTCTGAGAGAACATCAGGATTCCCATGGATCCGTGTCCACCCACTCTGCTCACAGAACTCAGCACTCCTGCTGACTAGAATCCTGGACTGATCGCCTTCTGGATACGCAAACATCCACCCTTTTGTCCCAGGCTCATACCCACAAAAGTGTGGGAATGTTCAGGGGTGCAGGAGAGGATATATTGTGAGATTATATCCTAATCCAACTTGTGCTAACAAGTTCCCAAAATATCAGCAGAGTTTATGACATTCCCCTTTAAGTTTGCAACGGTAGTGTCTGCACAGGTTCGCTAGAACCTCTATAATAATTACTCTGGTAATTTCCCCTTTTGTTCCCTCTTAAAATACAAGACACGACACAGTCTTTATAAAAGTATAAAAGAGTTTACTCACGTTCTGTTCACAATATGATCCCAGAAGACAGACAGGCTTAAAAAGGTAAAATACGTTGCCACGCATATATATGGTATGAAAAGAAGAAAATTCATAAAGGGTTTGAAAACCACATCTTCCGAAGGTCATTGATAAATGTATGGGACAGGTATAAAAATTTGTTGGAATCTAAACTCCCCCACTGGAATTCACCTTTAGAAGTGATGAGCGTAAAAAAGATTAATATGAGGGGGAGGTGGATAACATACGGAGAATTGACAGTTAAAGAAGGGGGGAAATGGAAAATGAAACCCTATGAAGAAGTAAAAGAATTTGTTTATGAGAATGTATAACTTGCTGCTAAAATGGAACACACAAGATGAAACGGTCAAATCAGCTATGATAAAATGGGCACAGGACATAGGGTATAATATTATGTTTGCTGACTGGGAAAGGTTATGGACCACCGGCCTGAGATTCACGGCATGTAATGCCTTGAAAGAAAATATTATGAAAATGATATACAGGTGGTACATGACCCCAGTCAAGCTTGCAAAGATATACCATTTGTCAGATAATAAATGTTGGAAATGTAAAGAAACTGAAGGAACGTTCTTTCACCTCTGGTGGACCTGCCCTAGAGTTAAGGCTTTCTGGGAAATGATATATAATGAGCTGAAAAAGGTATTTAAGTATACCTTCCCTAAGAAACCAGAGGCCTTTCTTTTAGGCATTGTCGGCCAGAGGGTGTTAAAGAAAGACCAAACTTTTTTTATGTATGCTACAACAGCAGCAAGGATACTCATCGCTAAATACTGGAAAACCCAAGATTTGCCCACACTGGAAGAATGGCAGATGCAACTGATGGACTATATGGAACTGGCGGAAATGACTGGCAGAATCCGAGACCTGGGAGAAGAAGTTGTGGAGGAGGACTGGAAGAAATTTAAGGATTATTTACAAAAACATTGCAAATTGTATGAATGTTAAGAAAGATGTAAGATTAGCAACAATATGGTACCAATAAATTAGTTAAAAGGAATATGAAGATAAATGTAATTAAAAGAAAAGATAAATTTTGGATAAATACTATGTTAAAATTAAGTTTTTAAAACAGGGATTTAAATTATCTAAAATTAGGGATATAATATTGGAAAATTATATTATAAGAATTGAAACAAGTTAATAAATTGCTGGTAAATTTTAAGATTTTGGAACGCAGGAACAAGAGTTGTGAGGAAGTCCAATGAGGTGAATGAAATGTGGATATTGGAAAATTATATGTTATTCTGTATGTTTTCTTACTGTTTAAACAAAAAAATTAATAAATATTATTATAAAAAAAAAGAATTTGTTTATGATTGGTTGCATTACTATCAGGTCTGTGAAATGTTTAAAAAAGATTGTAAAGTGGGGGCTTCCGGTCAGCGCCAGTGATTAATGGCGGATTTCCCTCTGAGCTCCGGAGGGAGTCTGCTCCGCGGGTTCAGGTCCTGCCGCTACGGCGAAGCGGGGACCCTCAAAAATTACAGGCGGTGAAGCCTGTGAACGAGGAGACTCGGCGGGCACCTTTTGCGCCCCCCCAAAACTATGAAGGAGCCTTTCTAAAGGCTTCGGAACAGCAGCGGGTGAGCGGCACGGTGCTGAGAGTTGTTTACCCAGTCCGTGGAGTGAAGCCGCATCGCCATTATCGGAGAGCGCTGATTTCTTCCTGAGAATTGGACTTAAAAGCAACTACTCGTGAGTAGGATTAAAGGATTAATTGAAGCTAAATTTTGATGAATTTTGGCACCGAAACGGGAAAGGTATAAAAAGGAAGTCTGCCTTTCCGTTCTGCAGATAGACTAAAGCAAAGAGACTGCTAAGCTGCAACTTTTGGAGAATTTTTCTTTGGATAAGAGCAAATCCACCGTTAAAAACGTAGCCCTCCTCCCGTCTGCAGGAGCGGTGGGGGAGGAAATTGTACCTTATATACCTGCATGAAAAGAAGAGAATAAAAATACATCCGCTGTTTTAAACCCTGGGAACAGACTGTCTTGACAGGGAAGCCGGTTTGTGGGCTGTCAGCACGTTAAGGTAAAGTTTTTGGAAGTGACTTTTGAGCCAACTCTGTGAAAAGATACAGTGTCTCTGGACTGTCTTTGGACTGTGTTGCATTTAAAATAACTCTGAAGGCAAAGACTCTCCTCCCCGAAGGGGAGGGGAGGGGTTGTGGTCGGGGCTCGAGCTCCGGCTAGCAGGGGGCGTGGCCCCCTGCTGCCCACTCACCTGGCTGGCGCTCACGCCCCCTCGGTGGCCATCCAACCGGGGGCCACGGTGGGGGCGTGTTCAGCAGCATTTTGCTGCAGCGCCAGCCTTCCCCCGGCCTCATTCTTCCTTCCTTCGCCCCTCGCGAGTCAGCTGGACAGGAGATCGCTACAGCGGAAGCCAGGGAAGTATTGGTGCTGCTTTTGGCTTTTCTGTGGCCTTTTGTCCCTAACGCGGCGGCGGCTTGGGCTTTTGCGTAGGTGGCGTGTTCTGTGCGGTGTACTGTCCTTCCCGCTGAGTGCTTTATTGCGTGCTTTTCTTTAATTTTTCCCCGGTTTCTGCAGCGGCAATCAGGATCACTATTTGCTGCCTCAGTTGCAGCTTGCGTTAAATCCCGCTAGAGTAGTTAGGAACTTTTCCCTGATCGTGTAGCTTAAAGGGAAAAGGTTGCAGCCCACGTGGTCCCTCCATCTTGGCCGCTGCCGGCTGCTTTCAGCCGCCCATCAGCTGCAGGGCGCACGCTGTCTTGTTTTGTTCTGCCTGCCTCCGCTCCTGAACCCCCCCAGTTTGCTGCCTAAATTGCGTTTTTGCTGTGAATCCTACTAGGGGTGTCAGAATTATTCGCTGCTTTTTGCTCAAAGGTAAAAGGCTACAGCCACGTGGCCCCCTTTACCGTAGCCGCCGCAGGCTGCTTTCAGCCGCCCGTCAGCTGACGGGCGCATTTTGTTGTGTTTTGTTTTGTTTTTCGCCTGCTTCCGCTCCGAAACCCCTCGGTTGGCTTGTTAACCTCGTGTAAAGTGTGGGCACCGCGGTTCTGCCCTTTGCTTGTTTGTCTTTTGCCCTGGGGTTCGCAGTTTAGTTTAAGGTTGCACGGTGGGGTCGCTGCTTGGTGTGAGTGTGTGTTTTACGGCAACCCCCCACAACCAATTCCCTTTCTTTGTTTTTGAACCGTTTATTGTTTCCAAGGTTTGAATCTGCACGTAGGCGCCTATAGCGCATTTTAGGGCACTACCCACGTGCGCCCGGGGGGTGCTTGCCTTTTCCGGCTACCCCAGTTCTCCCATCATCAGATTTCCTTGGCCTTTAAGCAAAAGGCTTAATATTGCTGTGTGTTGATTTTGCTTCACTGGTGTTAGTACGCATCTCAGGCAGCCACTTTATCGGTTTTTTCTGGTTGTTGGGAGCTCCGCTTCAGCCCCCTCGTCGGTTGTTCTTACCTGTAACCCTCCCTTTGTAGTCCAACAACGTGGTGGGTGAGGGTTATTTCCTATTTAGCCCAAAGCAGCTGAAGCAGAAGGGAGGGTGCTTTACAGGCGCTAGCCAACTCTGAGAGTATTATTGCTTCCCCCCTCTTTTCTCTTGTTGGTGATTCTTTGTGCTTAGTTTAAAAGGAAAAGTTTCTGTGTTACTGGGTCTCCTACTTCGTTAAATTTCAATCCTGCTGTGCGCTCTGAGCCCTTTCCCCCTCCCTCCTTCGTTGTTTAGAGGTGTTTGCTTCTTTCCTGGTCTGCCTGGGGTCCCCCCTCCCTCCTTCGTTGTTTAAAGGTGTTTGCTTCTTCCCTGGTCTGCCTGGGGTCCCCCCCTCCCTCCTTCGTTGTTTAAAGGTGTTTGCTTCTTTCCTGGCCTGCCTGGGGGTCTGTTTAGGGGTTGCTAGAGAAACGCTGCCATAGTAACGCCATTATTGTGGCCGGCCAGCAGGACAATTTAAATGTTGATGAGCGATAATTAAGCCTATTGTTTCACAGAGGCACATTGTCAGGGAGCTTTTGCCAGCTTATCTTACCTGAGGCAGGCTAAGGATTGCTGGGCTATTGTTCTTTTGTATGAGGAGGTGAAGAGAAGCAGCAGCCGGGAGCCATCTATTGTACCTTGGCTATATTAATTGAAATTTACTGGGAGCGGCTCATCGCCTAGCTGCTGCCCTCACCTGGCTAACACGCAAGGAAGATATATTTTGATTGACTGCCTGGTGACATTACAGTGGCTACCATTTCACTGTGCCACTGGGTACTGGTAGCACAGACAAATTAGTTAAGATATTTGTTCTATTAACAATAATAATAACAAGGTTTTGGAAAGTTTGAGAAATTAGTAGCAAACTTTACCGATAATTCATCATACTAACTGCTAATCAGGTGATAGCAATAGTAGCAATTTAAGTCAATAGCAATAGGATTTGATTTGGTTATTAGCTCATCCTGTACTTTGGGTAAATATTATTTGGAACATATAGTAAGGGAGAATAACTAAATAAACAAGTAGAGAGCTACCTATATAATAAACAGACACATAGATTTAATAAATAAATACAAAATAGATAAATAAATAATAATAATAATAAAAAAATTTAGATAAATAAATAAATGAGTATAAATAAATAAATCACAAGAAAATAAATAAATAAATAAGTAAATAAATAAATAAATAAATAAAATATTAATTTTTTTTAAAAAAAAATTTTTTTATTATTTTTAAATAAATAAATAAAGACACACACGCTCACACACACGCACACACACTATCGAACACCGTTACACTTGCAGCGTACAAAGCGCACCTTTTGGCTCCTAAGAGGAAACGTGCGTCTGTAGCCACACGTAGCTCGGCAGAGAGCACGGCTCGGGGACGGCAGGGCAGGGGTAATAATACAAAGCCCCCCATCTCCCACCTCCTGAAAGCTTTTAGATCTTTTTTAGACGAATATGAACAACGCTTCCCCGATGCGGACCCCAGCCCCCCCTCTTCCCCTGATGTCATCCCGGATACTCAGGAGTTCCCAGAGAGCTCTCAATCTTCCCATTGGGATGAACTGCCTAGTACTTCGGCCGCCCTCTTTAATGATACACAATCGGTGCGGACTAGGTCTCAGTCAAGGGCTTCGGCATCTGGGTCTTGGGCGCGGGGGGGGAAAGCGACTTCTAAGTCTACTCGCAATAATAATTCTGCTGCCCCTAGTTCTTCCAATCGTTCGCAGGACAAGCAGCCCAGAGCCCAGTCGCCAGATTCTGAGGCTTCGTCGGCGGCTGAAGACGCGCAACAGGAGGAAGAGGGCGCCGCCACCGCTGCGACCGCGGAGAAGCCTTCGGGTAAGAGGCGCGAAAAGAAGAAGCATACGTGTAGGAAGAGCAGGTCTCGGAGGGACGACTCGGATGATGATACAGGTACTTCTTCGTCAGAGTATGATAGCGACGCGTCGCTAGGTTCCTATTGGGGGAAGGGCGAGGAAATATCTGGTCTTCCAGACTGGGCTCTGTCGAGGAGGGCCAATAGCCATCGTAAAAAGTTTGGGGGGAGCCAGGAGTGGAAGGATGGGGCTCTGGTAAAAGACGCCACCTCATCCACCTACTCAACCTCGGATGTTATACCAGGTGAACATCTATCTCCTAAACTACGAGCAAAAATTTTAAATGGTGAGTTTGTTGACATGTTTAAATTAGTGCCCCCAGCAGAGGAGTTAGGCAGGGGTGAAAAGAGGCCCTCGCATGGCAAGAGAAAGAACAAATACCCTTCTGTGCCTAGGACGTTTGAAAATTGGCTTGATGGTTTTCAAGCCTTTATGGGGACGATTGTCGCTGCCTACCCCAAGCGGGCGGTTCACCTTGTCGCCTACCTTTCACATATTCGCACGGCCTGTGCCCTTTCGGGGGAGGCGGCGGCCATAAGCTATGACAAAAAATTCAGAAGGAAGGCGTCCAGAATCCCTTTAGCACGCTGGGATCAGATTGAGAATGGAATATGGTCCGTGGCTGTTGGTCCGTACGTAGAAAAGAGGCCAGTCGACTCGTATCGGTCGGCTAGAAGTGACCAAAGGAAGGATTTTAAGCGTCGGGTGTGCTGGGAGTACAACAAAGGGTTTTGCCAAAGGCCATCTTGTAAATTCACACATGAATGCGAAAGATGCACCGGGGGCCACCCTGTTACATCCTGCTTAAGAGGGGGGAAGCAGCCCTTTCGTGGAGGCCGGGGGTCCCATCATCCCAGTTCCAGGGGGGCCCCCGCAGCAGGGAACAGACGGTGAGGTAGTCTTGGGATTGGCCTTTTCCCCTATCAAGCTCGTCCCCCTTTGCAATCTTCTGTCTCTTTACCCGGATAAGGATGCAGCTTCCTACCTCAGGGAAGGTTTTTCCAGTGGGTTTCGTATTCCCATAGCGGGTTCATTAATTGCGAAAGATTCACCCAATCAAAAATCAGTTAGAGAGAGACCGGAAGTTGCTGAAAGGAAGATAGCAAAAGAGGTCAGCGCCGGCAGGGTTGCAGGCCCCTTCGATAGCCCCCCCATACCAAATTTGCACATATCTCCGCTAGGCATTGTGCCAAAGAAGACCCCCGGTGAATTCAGGCTCATTCATAATCTGTCCTTCCCAAAGGGTGGCTCGGTCAACGATGCCATCCCGCCTGAGTTATGCACAGTGAAATACGCCACCTTCGATCAGGCAGTTAAGTTGATCCGCAGTTTCGGCCCCGGGGCGTTGTTGGCAAAGTGTGATATCGAATCGGCCTTCCGCCTCTTGCCAGTACATCCCGCTGATTTCCGGTTGCTGGGTTTTAAATTTCAGGGAAAATACTATGTTGACAGGGCCATGCCAATGGGCTGCGCTGTTGCCTGTTCGGCATTCGAAGCCTTCAGCACGTTCTTGGACTGGGCCCTGCGTTTCAGGGCAAATACCATTGGGGTCACGCATTACCTGGACGATTTCCTTTTCGTGGGCGGAGCCAACACGGGGGAGTGCGCCTCCTTGCTGGAGGCCTTCTCAACCCTGGCCGAGGACCTTGGGGTCCCTCTTGCGGCGGAGAAAACGGAGGGACCAGCCACACGCTTAACTTACCTTGGCATTGAGCTGGATACAGTGGCCCAGTCATCCCGCTTACCTGGTGAAAAGATTGAAGCCCTTAAACAACTAATTCAGGACACTCTTAAGCTTAGGAAGATCACCCTTAGGCAAATTCAATCTCTATTGGGCCACTTTAACTTCGCGTGC
This sequence comes from Podarcis melisellensis, assembly GCF_964234715.1. Lineage (NCBI taxonomy): Eukaryota > Metazoa > Chordata > Lepidosauria > Squamata > Lacertidae > Podarcis > Podarcis melisellensis. Next base: position 12,919,486 of record NC_138535.1, read on the forward strand.
AGGGTGGTGTCCCCCGGACGCCCCTTCTGTGCTCGCCTTGCCAGATTGTCAGTCGGTCTGAAACACCCCCTCCACAGGGTTCGCCTCCCCAGGTCGGTCAAAGCAGATCTCGAGGTCTGGACAGCCTTTTTGGAAAAATATAACGGGGTCTCTCTTTGGCAGGATGTTTTGAATCTATCATCCGACTTTCAGGTTCAATCGGACGCGGCAGGGTCTTTAGGTTTCGGTTTGTATTTCAAAGGGCGCTGGTGCGCACAACGCTGGCCCTCAGCATGGCAGGGTCAGGCCATCACGCGGGATCTCACCTTTCTCGAGTTCTTTCCAATAGTAGTGGCCGTGCACATCTGGACGGAGGAGTTCCGAGATCACCGAGTGTGCTTCAGGACCGACAACCTGGCGGTGGTGAACATTCTTGCCAGGCAGTCATCTCGGTCTGCGAGGGTCTCCTCCCTCCTGCGGGCGTTCGTCCTCCGTTGCCTTGAGTACAATATCTTATTTTCAGCCAAATTCGTACCAGGTGCCAATAATGATATAGCCGACGCCCTGTCTCGATTCCAGATTCCTCGTTTCCGGTCGCTCGCACCTGGAGCACAACTGTTGCCCGAACCCTTTCCGGAGTACCTGTGGAACGTTGGAGACGCAAAGTGATACAGGGAGTATTAGCGTCCGTGGCACCTTCCACGCTCAGGTCCTATAGGAAGGCCTGGTGTGATTTCCTGGGTTTCAGGTTTGGGTTGTCTGGGCTGTCACATAGCACCCCCCCACCACTGATGACGTCCTGCAGTACCTGTCCCATCTGGATGACCTCGGACGTGCTACGAAAACCTTAAAGATCCACGTAGCAGCCATCAGCTTCTTTTCAAAGGCGACGTTTGCGCAAGACCCATGTAGCGATTTTCTGATCCGTAGAGCCATTGAAGGTTGGGGCAGGTTGCAACCGCCCAGGACCGTGGGGCGTAAGCCTATTTCGTATGGATTGCTATCTCAGATACGCGTAAAGCTCAGGACAATTTGTTGGTCTAAGTTTGAGGCACGGCTCTTCTCTGCGGCTTACGCTATAGCCTTTTTTGGTGCACTCAGAGTTGGGGAGGTTGTGTGTGAAGCTAGTGCGCGGGGTTCAACTCGCGGCCTCCTGTGTGAGGATGTACAGCTATCCGAATCTGCTGTGTCAGTACTAGTGCGTCAGTCCAAGACCGATCAGACAGGCAAGGGTGTCCTGCTCAAGCTCACGGCGTCGGCCCAGCAGGGCCCATGTCCGGTGAAGGACACGAGGCGGTATCTCCGCCTTAGACCAGCCGGCCCGGGACCGTTCCTGATACACGAGGATGGGTCGCCCCTGTTGAGGTACCAATTCACTAGAGTAATGCGCAAGGCTATTGAGGCTTGTGGCCTACCCCCCCATGAGTACGCTGCACATTCGTTCAGGATCGGGGCCGCCACCACGGCCGCGCACCTGGGGTTGCCGGCAGAAAGGATAAAAGAGTTGGGCCGGTGGAAATCCAATGTTTATAAGTCGTATATTCGCAACCTTGCGCCTACCCCTTAGTTTGCTTACCCTTCCTTTTGTTCTATCTTTATTCCCAGCTATGCCCGGAAGAAACGTGTGGATTTGCGGTCACAGCATTGTTCATTGGGCCCGCGTGCGAGCGGTGAGCTGCGGCCTGGCACCCAACCTTGGTCTGCCACGTGATGTTCGAGTTTCCTGGTTTTCGAGAAGAGGCATGCGTTGGGAGGAACTGATGCCTTTGCTGAGGGAGAAAATAGCCATGCTCGGCTCTCCCGACATCCTGGTGATTCATTTAGGGGAGAATGACCTTGGCAACAAAAGGAGTGTGGACTTGCTGTCGAGCATAAAAAGAGACTTGAATGCATTTGCAGCCCTGTGTCCCAGAACAACAGTGTGCTGGTCCTCCTTCTTGAAGAGAACTGTGTGGCGCGGTGCGCAAGACTGTATGGCCATTGAAAGAACCAGGAAACTCGTAAATCGGGCGGTAGCCCGTTGGGTGCGCTTTATGGATGGCCGAGTGATTTACCATGACCGTATCCGGATTAGCGACAAAGCTTTATACCGGGATGACGGTGTCCACCTATCAGATCTTGGGAATGACTTCTGGTTAGCTAGTGTCACTAAAAACATCTGGGATTGGTTGCAGCTTTGAGGGTATTGGCGGCGAGCCTTTAGCTCGGGTGGCGGTTAGGCATTGGAATAATGTGTTGCGCTGTGTGGAAGTGCTAGGTGTGGCCATCGCCTATGCCTTCAATTTTTAGGGGTATTCCGTTAAAGGAATCTGGGGGTCGTGTATTCCGTCCGATGCCTGCTTGGCGGGAGGCCTTGGCACGACCCTCGGTGACAGCAGGGGTGAGCCTATAGTCGGATTAGCATCGACAGGCTCCACCTACTGGTGAAGAACCCACTTGTTTCGATCCAATGCCTAAGCCAATACCTTTTAAATGCTGTAACCAATAAAGTTGTGGCCTTTTCCTAGCCCATTAACCTTATATCACGTGTCCTTGTGTCTTCATTTCACTTCACCGGGGTCGGGTCCTCGAACCACAAAGACTCTCCTCCCCGAAGGGGAGGGGAGGGGTTGTGGTCGGGGCTCGAGCTCCGGCTAGCAGGGGGCGTGGCCCCCTGCTGCCCACTCACCTGGCTGGCGCTCACGCCCCCTCGGTGGCCATCCAACCGGGGGCCACGGTGGGGGCGTGTTCAGCAGCATTTTGCTGCAGCGCCAGCCTTCCCCCGGCCTCATTCTTCCTTCCTTCGCCCCTCGCGAGTCACCCACCCTCCACTCCCTTTAGTTAGGGCTCGGGTTTTTTCGGCCTTGCTATGGACCTTAGGTTGGTCACCCTGGTTGGCTGGGGGGCCTGGTAGGAGTTTTTCCATTTGGCACTAGGCTAATTGGTTTTTTCGCCTACCTCGTAGCAATCGTCACAACTTTTGTGGTATTGGTGGGTAGGTTAGGCATTGGAATAATGTGTTGCGCTGTGTGGAAGTGCTAGGTGTGGCCATCGCCTATGCCTTCAATTTTTAGGGGTATTCCGTTAAAGGAATCTGGGGGTCGTGTATTCCGTCTGATGCCTGCTTGGCGGGAGGCCTTGGCACGACCCTCGGTGACAGCAGGGGTGAGCCTATAGTCGGATTAGCATCGACAGGCTCCACCTACTGGTGAAGAACCCACTTGTTTCGATCCAATGCCTAAGCCAATACCTTTTAAATGCTGTAACCAATAAAGTTGTGGCCTTTTCCTAGCCCATTAACCTTATATCACGTGTCCTTGTGTCTTCATTTCACTTCACCGGGGTCGGGTCCTCGAACCACAATCATATCTTCTTAGGAGATATGGGGGATTTTTAAAGAATACTTTTATTTCAAAAATTGTAAAGTGAAGCTGGAAACTTCTCCCCCTAGAGGAGACTTTGTTGCATCAATAACAACTGAGCCACTAGCTGCTGAGCCACTGGAAATTTCCTATTCAAAACAATTCTACAGGTGTGAGACTGACCTTGGCTTGGCATGAGAGTGTTATGGCAGATGGTAAAGGGAAAGTAGAGCTACAGGAAAAGGGCCTTCGATCCGGCAGACAATACAAGACTGATATTTTACAACAAAGAAGGGCCTCAACATCCGGAGGCACAGGAGCAGCTGCTGCCTCGCAAATAAAATCAAAAACTATGTCATCTGAAGACGCATTGGCAAAGGCACTTGGCAAAATTAATGAATCTTTGGAATATCTAACGAAACAAGGGGCAGAGACAAGTAAACAAGTGGCAGAAACTAATAAACAGGTAGCTGAGATCTCAGCAAAAATTGATTTAAATACTACAAGCATAAATGAATTGGGAAAGAAGGTGAATTCTAATACACAGACGATTGAAAAACTTTTAGAGGAATCGGCTACAACTCGAATGATTGCAGAGGAGGCAAAGGAAATTGCAACTGTCACTCAGGAGAAGACACCGTCCATGATTGATTTGCAAAGAAAAGAGAGGAATTTAAGAATCAGAGCAGTACCTGAAAGTGAGAAGGATAATTTGGTGGACTTTCTCACAAAAGAATTTTCGGACTTTTGGCAACAGGGCCTGGAGAAGAAAGAATTCAAGATAGTGAGTGCATTTAGACTCGGCACAAGACAAAGAAGGAATAAGGCAAGAGACTGTGGTGATATATGCAAAGGAAAGATTGCAGCCGAAGTTAATTTTCAAAGATGAACAAGGAAGATTCTTGGCAATTGAAATTCAAGTTCAAGGAGAGAAATTTTTGATTGTAGGAATTTATGCACCGAATGAGGGGAAATCTGATTTTTTAAAGAAGTTGCATGAGATTTTGTTGGACTATCTGGACTATAATTTAATTCTGATGGGAGACATGAATGGAGTAGTTTCTACAAATATGGACAAAGCACAAAGACAGGTAGTTGCTAAAGATGGAAGACTACCAAAAACTTTTTTTGAAATGACTGACAATATGGATTTGGTTGATATTTGGAGAACAAAAAACCCTCTTGAGAGAGAGGGAACCTTCTTTTCTGAAGCCAAAATGACATGGACTAGAATTGACCAAATATGGGTTACTAGAGGAATGGCACCAAAGATAAAAAAAAGTCGAAATCTGCCCAAAAACTTGCTCCGACCATAATGCCGTAAGAATGGAGATGAAGCAAATAACAGCTGGTTCCTTCAGATGGAGGATGAATGACACCTTATTTAGAGATGAAGAAGTGTACAAAAAGGCCCAAAATTTTTTGAGAGACTATTTTGAAATAAACATGAAGACCAATGTTGAAAAAAGAGTAATCTGGGACGCAAGCAAAGCTGTTATGAGAGGGTTTATGATACAACAAAATGCAATAAAAAAGAGAAGCCAAAATGAGAAAAAAGATAAAATCTTGGAGAAGATAAAAGAGGGGGAAAAGAAATTAAGAACGAAACCAAAGTCTCAAGAGATTTTGAGAGAAATTAAGTTATACCAAACACAATATATGGAATTGATGAATCAAGAAATAGAATGGAAAATTAAACAAATGAGACAAAAGACTTTTGAATCAGCAGATAAATGTGGTAAATTACTGGCTTGGTAAATGAGGAAAAGACAAAAATGAAATATGGTTACAAATTTAGAAGTGGAAGGAAAGAATATTTACAATCCAATTGAGATTAGAAACTGCTTCCAGAGATACTTTAAACAACTATACTCACAAGGGCCGCAGAAAGAATTGGACATAGAACAATTTCTTGAGAGAAATGGATTTTTAAAAATCTCTCATGAAAGTAAAATAGTTTTGAATCAGAAAATAACTGAACAGGAAATAGAAGGTGCCATTCAAAACATGCAATTGGGCACATCTCCGGGACCAGATGGGCTGACTTCCAGATATTATAAAGCTTTGAAGGAGTGGTTATTACAACCTTTGAAGGAAGTCTGCAATGAAATTTTGGAGGGGAAAAGAGCACCAGAATCGTGGAAAGAGGCTTATATTACACTTATACCGAAGACAGAGACTGAAAAGACTCAACTTAAGAACTACCGCCCTATCTCGTTATTAAATGTGGATTACAAAATCTTTGCTGACATTTTGGCTAAGAGACTGAAAAAAGTTTTGATGGAGGAGATTCATAGAGATCAAGCGGGCTTTCTCCCAAGAAGACATTTGTCAGATAACGTAAGGCAGTGTTTTTCAACCACTGTTCCACGGCACACTAGTGTGCCACGAGATGTTGCCTGGTGTGCCGTGGGAAAAGTTGAAAAATCCGAAAGATTTTTTTTTATTAAAAAAGTCACATTTTCGCCCACTAGGCGGGTGCCGGACTGTGTCCACCCTATTTTCCATCCATCCTGGGTGGGGATCAGATCGGATGGGATCGGATGAGAGCGGACAGGCGGTCTGCTCTCATCCGATTCCCCATAGAGAGCAGCGGGGCTCTGACATCTCCCTCTCCGCTTACAGTGTGGAGACGGAGCTGTCATCCGCCGGTTCAGCGGGGATCAGCGGATCGATCCCCACTGAGCAGAGAACGGTTCGCAACGTTTTTGTTTGCCATTAAAGAAAAAAATATTAAACATTTTCTAATGGTGGTGTGCCTCGTGATTTTTTTCATGAAACAAGTGTGTCTTTGCCCAAAAAAGGTTGAAAAACACTGACGTAAGGAATATAATCAACATTTTGGAAAAGCTAGAAGTGAATATAAACACTAAAGCAGTTTTGATATTTGTGGACGCGGAGAAAGCCTTTTACAATATTTCTTGGAGTTTTATGAGGAAGAATCTCCAGGGGATGGGGGTAGGCCAAGGGTTTGAAAATGGTATAAGTGCAATATACTCTGAACAAAAAGCGAAGCTAATTGTAAATAATGTGGTTACGGAAGAATTTAAGATAGAAAAAGGAACACGTCAGGGGTGCCCAATCTCCCCACTACTCTTTATATCAGTCCTGGAGGTTTTGCTGAACATGATTAGAAGGGATCAGCTGATTAAAGGGGTACAGGTCAGAGCTAAACAGTACAAACTGAGAGGATTTGCAGATGATCTGGTACTTACATTACAAGAGCCAGAATCTAGTACTAAAAGGATCTTAGAATTAATTCAAGAGTTTGGTCAAGTAGCAGGATTTAAATTGAATAAGTCAAAAACTAAGGTATTAGAGAAAAACTTAACAGTTATTGAAAAAGAGAGGTTTCAGAATGAGACAGGTTTAACTGTGGTTAAGAAAGTGAAATATTTGGGGATTAATATGACAGCAAAAAATGTGAATTTATTTAAAGATAACTATGATAAATGTTGGACAGAAGTGAAAAAAGATCTAGAAATCTGGTCAAATTTGAAGCTTTCCTTGTCTGGTGGAATTGTGGTGATAAAGATGAATGTATTGCCTAGAATGTTGTTTTTGTTCCAAACATTGCAAATTGTGGACAAGATGGACTGTTTCAAGAAGTGGCAGAAAGACATTTCTAAATTTGTCTGGCAGGGCAAGAAACCCAGAATAAAATTTAAGATTTTAACTGATGCAAAGGAAAGGGGTGGATTTGCCCTGCCAGACTTTAAACTTTACTATGAATCAGCAGCTTTCTGCTGGTTGAAAGACTGGCTGCTTCTTGAGAACACAGACATTTTGGACTTAGAAGGTTTTAACAATATTTTTGGGTGGCATGCATATTTGTGGTATGACAAGGTTAAAGCTCATAAAGCTTTTAAAAATCATATTGTCAGGAAAGCATTATATAATGTCTGGATTAAATATAAAGACTTGCTGGAAAACAAAACCCCAAGGTGGCTGTCGCCAATGGAGGCAAAGGCTGTGAAAAGGCTCAATATGGAGTCCAAATGGCCGAAATATTGGGAAATTTTGGAACAAGAAGGGGACAAACTGAAATTGCAGAGTTTTGAGAAATTAAAAGACAAAGTGTGAGACTGGCTTCATTATTATCAAATAATGGAGGTTTACAAGTTGGACAGGAAAATTGGCTTCCAGGTGGAAAAATCAAGATTGGAAACAGAATTGTTAGAACTCAATACTAAGAATTTGTAAAAAATGTATAACTTGCTGTTGAAATGGAATACGCAGGATGAAACGGGGAAATCAGCCATGATTAAGTGGGCACAAGATATTGGTCATAACATTATGTTTGCTGACTGGGAAAAGTTGTGGACCACCGGTATGAAATTTACGGCATGTAATGCCCTAAGAGAGAATATTATGAAAATGATTTATAGGTGGTACATGACCCCAGTCAAGCTTGCAAAAATTTACCACTTACCTGATAATAAATGTTGGAAATGTAAAGAAAATGAAGGTACATTCTTTCACCTTTGGTGGACATGCCCAAAGATTAAGGCTTTCTGGGAAATGATATATAATGAAATGAAAAAGGTATTTAAATATACCTTCCTGAAGAAACCAGAGGCCTTTCTCCTGGGTATGGTCGGCCAATTGGTGCCAAAGAAGGATAGAACATTCTTTATGTATGCTACAACAGCAGCAAGAATACTCATCGCAAAGTATTGGAAGACACAAGATCGACCCACCTTGGAAGAATGGCAGATGAAGGTGATAGACTATATGGGACTGGCAGAAATGACTGACAGAATCCGAGACCAGGGAAGAGAGACAGCGGAAGAAGATTGGAAGAAATTTAAGGACTATCTTAGGAAACATTGCGAAATTAATGAATGTTAGAATGACGTTGGTTTAGAAATTATGTGGTTTCCAGCTGTAATGGTTTAAGTAAATAGAAAAGAAATGTTAAAAACTAAATGAAAAATAAGGGAGAGGATTTGCTGAATTAATAATTAGAAATTGGAATACAGAGAGGGGAGGTATGAGGAAGTCGGGGAAGTAAGGTATAAGAAAATAAGGGAATGAAATTAGCCTTGTTTTTTGTTTGTGTTTGTTTGTATTGCTGTTTTGTTTTTATATAATTTTTGAAACTTTAATTATCTATTAAAAAAAAAGATTGCAAAGTGTATGGATATGGAGAAAAAGAATCAAAATTCCAACTAGAGGCATTGAATAATGAGTATAAAAATCTGTCAAAAATGTATAAAATGTTGCTGGAGTGGTATACAAAAGATGAAGAGGTTAAATCGGTAATGATACATTGGGCCAGAGATTTTGGTTATAATATACAATATGATGAGTGGTCAAAATTATGGAATGAAGGACTAAAATTTACGGCATGTACTGCGCTAAAGGAAAATGTAATGAAAATGGTATACAGATGGTATATAACACCAGTAAAACTAGCTAAAATGTATAAAACATGTAATAAGTGTTGGAAATGTAAAGAAAAAGAAGGGACATTCTATGATATGTGGTGGGAGTGCAAAAAGGTGAAAGGCTTCTGGGAAATGATATATAATGAATTGAAAAAGATGTTGAAATATACGTTTATTAAGAAACCGGAGGCCTTCTTATTGGGATTGGTAGGAAATGAGATAAGTAAGAAAGACTGTAAACTTTTCCAATACGCAGTTACAGCAGCGAGAATACTTCTGGCCCAAAAATGGAAACAGGAAGAAATACCGACAGTGGAAGAATGGAGATTGAAACTGACTGATTATGCAGAATTGGACAAACTAACAGGGAAGATTCGGTATCAACGGGACCAAAAGTTTATCGAGGACTGGGGAAGATTTACAGATTATCTGAAAGGCATATGTGATGAACAGACAACGTTTGTTGGTTTTCAAGAGACTGTGAAAAATAGAGGAATATTGTTAAAAAGAGAATAAGATGAGGGGAGGAGATGTTTAAAGGAAATACTAAGTTAAGAAATGCGTTAATAATATAAATGCAAACAAAAGATCGGCAGAGGAACTGAGGGAAGTCAAATAATAGATGAATGTGTGACAAAATGTGAATTGATTGTATAAAAAATTGTTTGTTTTTTTGGAAAATGAATAAAAATATTATTTTTTTAGAAAGGTAAAATACATTTAGAATCTATCTTATAGAAAGATAGTCCTTTCCTCCTCTCTTGGCTGAGAGCCAAGAGGGCATGTTGCTTCTTCGAAGGAAGATGGCAGAGAGAGAGAGAGATGGCTGCCTGCCCTGTACTTTTATCATTTACCTGCACAGGTGAGGCCACACCCACCTCTGTTCACATGCGGAGGAAGTCCGTCCCAGGAAGTTTACCTGTTTGCTGGACAGACATCCCTCCCCATGTTCTAACATGTACACTCTAGGAATGTTGTCATTGACTGCTCCTGTGTTTTACATCCCACAAAAAGATCATTTTCCCGGACCTCGGGTCACCTTTCTTGCGTTGGGCCTTTGGCACAAGCACCCAAGCTTTGCAACCAAACACACGGAATAAATGCACCTTGGGCTTTTTACTGTGCAGCAGAAAATAGGGTGTGTCCCCTACAACAGAGCTATAGGACCTGTTCAAAGTGAAGCTGTCAGCTTTCCAAGCTTCGGCCCAAAAACACTGAGGCAAGCCAGAACCATTGCATAACTGACCTAAGCGGGACGATTAAAAACTGTGTGGAAATGAATTATCAACCAAAGGTTTGGCGTAAGGAGATCCGGAAAAGAATAAGGGCTTTTGGAATGGCGCAGCAATAAAAAGGGAGTCACCATGTTGGCAGGTTCTGTAGAAAGACTGATGACTGAGGAGGAGGAAGCTATGGATCTGTTTTTATATGGGATTTCTGGCAGAACCTCCTCAGAAGACTGAGAAAGGGAGTGACAGACCTGTGAAGATTAACGAGTAGACGGCAAGAGTGTGTTTATTTATGGGAAGTGATGAAAAGCGGCAGCCGTCTGAATATGACCCTTGGATGAATGGAAAAATCCACACAGGACTACAATTGGTTTTAACTCGCTTGTCACAAAGAACTCAGAGGTCACAAAGAAAAAGGAAAAATATATGAAAACAACAAGAAGAGATGTGGAAAACAACAAGGAAGGATTGGATAGAATTGTGAACATCATTTGGACAGATTTGTGGACATCAAAGCAGCAGCAACAAGATGATTGGATCCCTTTCGGAACTTGAAATATGGGTACCCCCAACAAAAATTTAAAATTTGGCTTTGTAATTTGGAATTAATGTGATTTGATTGGTCTGTTAATAAAAATTATTTTTAAAAGAAACAAAAAACGAAAACACTGAGGCAAGCCAGCATCATACAGTAGCGCTTCAGCTGCCTCTTGTAGCGTTCTGTTCCTATGTTCCGCAATGCCATTCTCCTGAGGAGAAAAAGCAACCGTCAACCTGTGACGTATCCCCTTCTGGCGGAAGAAACTCGGCAGAGCAGACCTGGTGAACTCTCCTCCTTGGTCGCTCTGAAAGCTCTGTACCTTGGTGGAAAATTGTAGTTCCACTGCCGCAACTCAGTCTTTGATCAGCGGCGCTGCCTCACTCTTGTGTTTCAGCGAGAAAATCTAGCCGTTTCTTGAGAAATCATCTGTCAGCGTGAGCGCAAACCTGGCTCCGCCCAGACTTGGCACTGGCATGGGACCACAAAGGTCTGCATGGACTAGCTCAAAAGGCCTTGTGGTTACCCTGTCCAATCTCGGATAACTGCACCTTTTTACCTTTGCTCTTTTGGATGCCCTGCAATCCAGGAACTTATCACATGCCTTCATCTTGCACCCCTCAGTGCACTCTGGCAGCTTCTGGATATATTTCCAACAGCTGTGAGACATTCTCCTGTGCCACAAGTGGGCACACAAATCATGTGTGGGAATGTTAGCACACTGCGCCTGTGCTGTCTCAGCGTCCCCCTTACCTTCCAGAGGTGTCTTTAGAACATAGAGCCTGTTCTGACATTCAACACTGACCAGTTGTTTCCCACCACTGGAAATAGAACAGACATCATTTTCAAAACAAACCTTATAGCCCTCCTTTACAAGAGCAGATACAGGTAAATGACAACACTGCATTCCTGGCACAACGTAGGCTTCCAGCTCTGCCTGTAAAAAAGAAACAAACACATTCCCAACAGTGGTTAATTGTCTCTGTGTACCATCTGCAAGAGTGACTGTTTTCCCAGTTGAAACAGCCCTGCAGTTCCAGCCCTGCAGCCCTGCAGACCCAACACAGCACGCTGCCCTCACTGGAGTTGTCCTTTATGGTTCCCATGGAGGCAGCAAGGTGATAAGAACCGTCCTTCTCACTTCCTCTGTCACGTCCTCCCTTCGCATTCCCACGCTGGCCTCCTCTCTTAGACTGGCTGCCATGGAAACCTGGCTGGCTGCCACGAGGACTTGGCTGACTGCCATGGGAAGCAACCTTGGAGACATCCTGCCCGGCCTCTCTGGCTCTCCTCGGACAGGACCAACGCAGGTGTTCAACAGACCCACAGACAAAGCAACGACAAGTGGAAAAAGCCTGAACCGTGCCTTCTGGCTTGCCCCCCCCCCCCCCCCGCTATAGGCAGGGCACCCTGAGCCAGCTCAGCCCTCTCTGAGACGGCGTTCTTCCTCATCACACAAACGACCAGTCACATACTGCAGCGTAAGATCCGCTGGATTCATAGATTCCAAAGTTAGATACAAATTGTCATAGCTTTTGTCCAGAGAGCTGAGCAAAATATAAACTTTCGCCTGATAAATTTTTATTGACATTATACATATATACATATAGACGTATACAAAATCCAACATAAAGGTTACACATAATATATCCACTCCATAAATCATAAATATAATTATTTTAGGCTCTGCCGAGCCTTGGACTTCCCTCCACTCCTTTGGTAATTATCAGATAGACTCTACAGGCACATATTTTATCTCTTTTAAATAGTAACCCATTACTGTTAGAGTTATTCCAGTCCCGCCAGTGTCTTTTATAATTTGATTCCAATATACGTCCAATATTTAACCCAATTGTCTTGAAATTTCTGTTCATCTTGATCTCTTATTCTTCCCGTTATTCTAGCGAACTCGGCATAATTTGTCAATTTAACCTGCCAGTCACTTATATTAGGTATAGCCTCCGTTTTCCAATTTTGTGCTAACATGATTCTTGCGGCTGTTGTGGCATATAGGAATAGTACCTTATTGTCTTTTTTAATTTCTTTACCCATCATTCCTAGCAGAAAACCTTCAGGTTTTTTGGGGGGAAAGTGTATTTAATTTTTTTTTTAAGTTCATTGTAAATTGATTCCCAAAATCCTTTCACTTTGCTGCATAACCACCACATATGGTAGAAATCACCATCTACCTCTCCACATTTCCAACATCTTTTATTCTTTAACCTGTAGATCTTAGCCAGTTTCACTGGCGTGTGGTACCACCTATATATCATTTTCCACATGTTTTCCCTTAATGCCGTACATGCCGTGAACTTCATGTTAATATTCCATAATTCCTGCCACCTCTCAAATTCGATGTTATAACCAATATCTATTGCCCATTTAGTCATGACCTCCTTCACCTCCTCATCTTTTGTGTACCACTCCAATAAAATATCGTAGATTCTAGACAATGTTTTGATCTTACCTTCCACAACTTCCACATTAAATTTAGATTTTTTATCTTCAAAATCTAATTTCTTTTTATCTTCTTTCAACAAATCATTTACCTGGTGGTATTGCAACCACCCGGTAAATAAGCTTTTAATCTCTTCATATGGTCTAAGTTTTATGCCTTGATCCGTTTCCTAGGTGGCATTCTTTCCTTCCATATTAGTTTTTTTGACCGTTAACACCTCTATTGGTGAAATCCACCAGGGTGTCTTCCTTTCCAATAAATTTTTGTTTCTTTCCCATACTTGGAATATTGGTACTCTAAAAATATGATTTAGAAAGCCTCTATGTACTTTCACCTTTTCATACCACAGGTACGAGTGCCACCCGTACCTGTTGAGAAGCCTTCCAAATCCAAGATGTCTCTATTTTATAACCTTATCCAATCTTTCAACCACAATAGACACGCCGCCTCATAATATAAACTTAAATCCGGTAGGGAGAAGCCCCCTCTTTCTTTTCTATCTACCAATATTTTCATTTTTATTCGTGGTCTTTTTCCCTGCCAGATGTATCTCGCCAAGGCTCTTTGCCATTCTTTACACTGCTTTAGACCTTTAAGTACCGGGATGGTTTGAAATAAAAATAGCATTCTAGGCAGAACATTCAATTTGATAACCGCTATCCTCCCCAAAAAAGATAATCTCATTCTCTCCCAAATTTCTAGATCTTTCTTAATGTTCTTCCAGGTGACCTCATAGTTATCCTTATATAAGTTAATATTTTTAGCCGTAATCCACACTCCGAGGTACTTCACCTTCTTTGCTATCATAATTCCCGTCTTTTGTTCTAGATCTACGATATCTTCTTTAGTTAGGTTTTTAGTCAGCATTTTGGTCTTATTCTTATTGACCTTAAGGCCTGACACAGCACCAAACTCTTCAAATTTTTGTAGGGCTTCTTTTATACTATCCTTTGGATTTTCTAATGTTAATACAATGTCGTCTGCAAAAGCTTTAATTTTGTGTTCCTTAGTTCCTACCTTAACTCCATTAACCTCTGCTGTTTCCCTCAGCCTCTTAGTGAGTACTTCCAATACTGAGATAAATAATAGGGGGGACAAGGGACAGCCTTGTCTAGTCCCTTTAGATATGTCAAAGAATTCTGATGTGGTATTGTTAATTACAAGTTTTGCCCTTTGCTCGTGGTAAATAGCCTCTATGTCTTTTCTAAATCTTTCTCCTATCCCCATCCTTTTCAAGTTTTCTATCAGAAAGCGCCAAGAGACATTATCAAATGCCTTCTCAGCATCGATAAATATCAAGGCCGCCTGTTTATCTATTCTGGTTTCCAAGTATTCAATAATATCTATCACATTTCTTACATTATCCTTTAATTGTCTCCCTGGAAGGAAGCCCGTTTGAGCTTTATGAATTCTGTTGTTTAATACTCTTTTTAATCTTTCTGCCATTATATCCGCAAATAATTTATAATCATTATTTAATAACGAAATCGGCCTATAGTTCTTCACTTCTAAGGCATCCACATCTTTTTTTAAGGATTAATGGAATATAGGCTTCCTTCCAGGTGTTCGGAATCCTTCCTTCTTTTAAAACATTATTCATCACTTCACATAGAATTGGACATAATTGGTCACTTAGTGTTTTATAATATTTATAATATTTGGCCTGTAAGCCGTCCGGCCCCGGCGCTTTCCCAATTTTCGTCTTTTTTATTGCTTTCTTTATCTCATCTTCTGTAATCATCTGGTCTAGTGACTCTTTTTCTTCGGTGGCAATCTGTTGTAAATGATATTCTTCCAGGTAGCGATCTATTTCATAATCTGTTTCCTTTCCTCTTTTATATAAATCCTTATAATACTTCTGAAATATCCTCTTTATCTCTCTCTTTTTTTAAAGAATATTTATTAAAGTTTTCAATAGTAATACAGTAAAAAGAAAGAAGGAAAAAAAAAACAAAAATACAGAAATAAAAATATTTAAAAACACATAAGGTTTCCATTACTTAGTTTTCATTAACTTATTTCCCAGACCTCCTCATACCTCCCTTTTTTGTATTCCAATTCAAATTGTTAGTTCAGCAAATCCTTATCAATAAATTTTAACCTATTTCTAAACCTTTTTTTCCATATTCTCTTAAAGCATTACAGCTGGAAACCACTTAATTTCTATCCGACATCATTCTAACATTCATTAATTTTGCAATATTTCTGTAAATAGTCTTTAAATTTCTTCCAATCTTCTTCAGCCGACTCTTCTCCCTGGTCTCGGATTCTGCCAGTCATTTCTGCCAATCCCATATAGTCCATCACCTTCATCTGCCATTCTTCCAGAGTGGGTAGATCCCGTGTCTTTACAATGAGTGTTTTTGCTGCTGTTGTAGCATACATAAAGAAAGTTCTATCCTTCTTTGACACCAATTGGCCGACCATGCCCAGGAGAAAGGCCTCTGGTTTCTTCAGGAAGGTATATTTAAATACCTTTTTCATTTCATTAGAAATCATTTCCCAGAAAGCCTTAATCCTTGGGCACGTCCACCAAAGGTGAAAGAATGTACCTTCATTTTCTTTGCATTTCCAAAATTTATTATCGGGCAAATGATCAATTTTTGCAAGCTTGACAGGGGTCATGTACCACCTGTAAATCATTTTCATAATATTCTCTCTTAAGGCATTACATGCCGTAAACTTCATACCTGTGGTCCATAACTGTTCCCAGTCAGCGAACATAATATTATGTCCAACATCTTGTGCCCATTTAATCATAGCAGATTTCACCGTTTCATCCTGAGTGTTCCATTTCAACAGCAAGTTATACATCTTTGACAAAATCTTAGTTTTAGGTTCTAACAGCTCTGTTTCTAATTTTGATTTTTCCACCTGGAAGCCAATTTTCTTGTCCAAATTGTACGCTTCCATTATCTGATAATAATGAAGCCAATCTCGCACTTTGTTTTTTAATTTCTCAAAACTGCAGTTTCAGTCTATCTCCTTCTTGTTCCAAAATTTCCCACTATTTCGGCCATTTGGCCTCCATATTGAGCTTTTTCTGAGCTTTCGCTTACATTGGGGACAACCACCTTGGGGTTTTATTTTCCAATAGGTCTTTATATCTTATCCAAACATTAAACAGTGCTTTCCTGACAATATGGTTTTTAAATGCTTTATGTGCTTTAACCTTGTCATACCACAAATATGCATGCCACCCAAAAACATTGTTAAAACCTTCTAAATCCAAAATGTCTGTGTTCTCAAGAAGCAGCCAGTCTTTCAACCAGCAGAATGCTGCTGATTCATAGTAAAGTTTAAAGTCTGGCAGGGCAAATCCACCCCTTTCCTTTACATCAGTTAATATCTTAAATTTTATTCTGGGCTTCTTGCCCTGCCAGACAAATCTAGAAATATCTTTCTGCCATTTCTTGAAACAGTCCATCTTGTCCACAATTTGCAATGTTTGAAACAGGAACAACATTCTAGGCAATACATTCATCTTTATAGCTGCAATTCGACCCAACAAGGAAAGCTTCAAATTTGACCAAATTTCTAAATCTTTTTTCACTTCCGTCCAACATTTTTCATAATTATCTTTAAATAAGTTCCCATTTTCAGCTGTCATGTTAATCCCCAGGTATTTCACTTTCTTAACCACAGTCAAACCTGTTTCATTCTGAAACCTCTCTCTTTCAATCGATGTTAAGTTTTTCTCTAAAACCTTAGTTTTTAACTTGTTCAATTTAAATCCTGCCACTTGACCAAACTCTTGAATTAGTTCCAAGACCCTTTTAGTACTAGATTCTGGCTCCTGTAACGTCAATACTAAGTCATCTGCAAATGCTCTCAATTTGTACTGTTTGGCTCCGACCTGTATACCTTTAACCAACCAGTCCCTTCTAATCATGTTCAGCAGAACCTCCAGGACTGATATAAAAAGTAATGGGGAAATTGGGCACCCCTGTCGTGTCCCTTTTTCTATCTTAAATTCATCTGTTACCACATTATTTACAATTAATTTAGCTTTTTGTTCAGAGTATATTGCACCTATACCATTTTCAAAACTTTGGCCTACCCCCATCCCCTGTAGGTTCTTTTTCATAAAACTCCAAGAGATGTTGTCAAAGGCTTTCTCCACGTCCACAAATATCAGAACTGCTTCAGTGTTTATATTCACTTCTAGCTTTTCCAAAATGTCAATTATGTTCCTCAAATTGTCAGATAAATGTCTTCCCGGGAGAAAGCCCGCTTGGTCCTTGTGAATCTCTTCCATCAATACTTTTTTCAATCTCTTGGCCAAAATGTCAGCAAAAATTTTGTAATCCACATTTAATAGCGATATGGGGCGGTAGTTCTCTGTTTTCGGTATAAGTGTAATATACGCCTCTTTCCACGAGTCTGGTGCCCTTCTCCCCTCCAAAATTTCATTGCAGACCTCCTTCAAGGGTTGTATTAACCACTCCTTCAAAGATCTATAGTATCTGGAGGTCAGCCCGTCCGGTCCTGGAGACTTGCCTAGTTGCATATTTTGGATGGCACCTTCTACTTCCTGTTCAGATATTTTGTAATTCAACATTAATTTACTTTCTTGTGAGATTTTTTGTAATCCATTTGTCTTCAAAAATCGGTCTATGTCCATTTCCTTCTGTGGCCCTTGTGAGTATAATTGTTTAAAATACCTCTGGAAGCAATTTCTGATCTCAATTGGATTATGTATGTTCTTTCCTTCCACTTCTAGATTTGTAATGGTGTTTAATCTTTGTCTTTTTTTCATTTGCCAAGCCAGCAGTTTCCCACATTTATTCACTGATTCGAATGTCTTTTGTCTCATTTGTTTAATTTTCCATTCTATTTCCTGGTTCATCAATTCCATATATTGTACTTGATATAATTTTATTTCTCTCAGAATCTCCTGCGACTTTGGTTTTGCTCTCAGTTTCTTCTCCCCTTCTTTTATTTTCTCCAGGATTTTATCTTTTTTCTCATTTTGGCTTCTCTTCTTTATTGCATTCTGTTGTATCAAAAACCCTTTCATAACAGCTTTGCTTGCGTCCCAGATTACTCTTTTTTCAACATTGGTGTTCATGTTTATTTCAAAATAGTCTCTCAGCGTTTTTTGGGTCTTTTTATACACTTCTTCATATCTAAGTAAGGTGTCATTCATCCTCCATCTGAAGCAACCGGTTGTTATTTGTTTCATCTCCATCCTTACAGCATTATGGTCGGAGCAAGTTTTTGGGCAGATTTCCACTTTCTTTATCTTTGGTGCCATTCCTCTAGTTATCCATATTTGGTCAATTCTAGTCCATGTCATCTTGGCTTCAGAGAAAAAGGTCCCCTCTCTCCCCAGAGGGTTCTTTGTTCTCCAAATGTCAATCAAGTCCATATTGTCAGTCAATTCAAAAAAAGTTTTTGGTAGTCTACCATCTTTGGTGACTACCTGTCTTTGTGCCTTGTCCATGTTTGTAGATACTACTCCGTTCATATCCCCCATCAAAATTAAATTATAGTCCAAATAATCCAGTAAAGTCTCATGCAACTTCTTGAAGAATTCAGATTTCCCCTCATTTGGTGCATAAATTCCTACAATCAAAAATTTCTCTCCTTGAACTTGAATTTCAATTGCCAAAAATCTTCCTTGCTCATCTTTAAAGATTAATTTCGGTAATAGTCTCTCCTTTGCATATATTACAACTCCTCTTTTTTTAACTTTGTCAGATGAAATAAATTCTTGTCCCAATCTCTTATTAATAAGTATTTTCCTGTGTAGCCTCATTACATGTGTTTCTTGTAGACAAATCAAGTCCAATTGTTCCTTTTTTAGTATATGAAAGACGCTCTTTCTCTTCCGAGGGAAGTTAAGACCATTACAATTCCAACTAAGAAGTTGCAGAGCCATGATGATGGGGTTACTTCGCTTTACCTCCTACTGCTCCAAGTAACTGTTCTTGTTCTCTTGGTGGTGTCTCTTTCCTTGGACTGTGCAGTCCAAAAGACAAGTTTGCTATATCAATTATTCCTTTTTCCAGTGCTCCTGGGTCTTCTCCGGATTCTACTTCTTTTTGTTCATCTTCTTTGTGATCTTTCAAAAATTTGTCTTTGTCGTTAACTGTTCTTATTTTTATCTTTCTTCCTTTATATTTAAAAGATAGGCCTTGAGGAAATTCCCACCTAAAGAGGATTCCGTTTCTTCTCAACAGGGCAACTAAGTCTCTGTAGTTGGTCCTTAAGTCCAAAAGTTGTTTTGGAATGTCCTTAAAAATCTCCACTCTCGAATCTCCAATTTCCAAAGCTCTTTGATAGTGCAGGTTCAAAATTTTATCTCTCTCCTCTTTTGTTTGGAAAGTGATCAAACAGTCTCTTACTTTATTCCTCCTTTGTCCTTTACCGAGGCTAAATGCACTCACTATCTTAAATTCTTCTTTCCCTAAATCCTGTTGCCAAAAGTCTGTAAATTCCTGTGTAAGAAAATCAGCCAGATTATCTTTCTCGCTTTCTGGTACCGCCCTGATTCTTAAATTCCTTTCTTTATCTCTTAATTCAATCATAGAAAGTGTCAGACCGTGGTCCTCCAATTTTCTGTATACTGGTGGTATCTTCTCTTGAGTAGCAGTTGCAATTTCCTTTGCTTCTTCAGCTACCTTTCGGGTAGAAGCAGATTCTTCTAATAATTTTTCGATAGACTGTGTATTGGAGTTCACCTTCTGTCCCAAATTATTAATACTTGTAGTGTTCAAATCAATTTTGGCAGATGCTTCAGTTACTTGTTTATTTGTCTCAGCTACTTGCTTAGCTAAATTTTCCAAAGATTCATTGATTTTTCCAAGTGCCTGTGCCAGAACGTCTTCAGACATAACTTTTATTTTAGCCTGTGAAGGTGCAGCCCCTGATGTACCAGATGCTCCAGATGTTGATGCCCTTCGCTGGTGTGTAGTGTCAGCTCGGTACAGTCTGCCAGACCTCGTAGTCTTTTCCTGTGCCAACTCTAATTTTCCTTTGTCATTTGCCATAACACTCTCATGAGAATTCAAGGTCGCTCCCACAGCTGAAGGAGATTGTTTTGAAAGGGAATTTTCCTATAGCCCAGTTGTTGTTGCAACAATGGCAGTACTCCTCTAGGGGGACACAGTTACAGTCCAAAGTTTGCAACTTTCTTGAAACAAATATGGCCCTTTTAGGTCCGCCAACTCCCTTAAAAACAACAGTTTCAATGTAATTCAATGTTACTTTAAAATCAGGAAAAGTCCAGAAACACTGTATCCCTCTTGCAGAGTCAATTCTGAAGTTCTTAAGTTGCCGACAGGCTTTCCACTGGCCGGCTTTTCCTGTCTGGAGGCAGCCCGTTCCCAGGTTTTAAGCAGCGGATATTAACTTTCTTTCCCCCCTTTTCCTGCAGGTATATATTCTCAGCTCTTTTCCCCTCCACTCCTGCAATCTGGAGAGGAATCAACTTTCTTGATGTTAAGATTTACGTCTTTTAAGAAGTCTTTCAAAGTTTCCGCTTTACAGTCTCTTTGCTTTGATCTATTTACAAGCAGGGAAGGCAGACTTCCTGTTTGTACCTTCCCGTTTCGGTGTCGAATTTACTCAAATTTTCTCAAATTTTTTCAATATAAACCTACTCGTGGGTAGTTGCTTTTCAGTCCAATTATCCCAGGAAAAGGTCAGCACTCTCCGATAACGGCTGTGCGGCTTCACTCCGCGGAAGAAGCAGTCGACTCTCAGCACCCCGCCTCACCCCCGTCCTGCTCCGGGGCCATTAAAAGGGTTCCTTGGCAACTTGGGGGGCACAAATGGTGCCCGCCGAGTCCCCACGCTCGCAGGCTTCCTCCGCCTACGATTTTTAAAGGGTCCCCGCTTTGCCGCAGCGGCCAGACCCGATCCCGCGGAGCTGGTCCCTCCGAGACTCAGAGGGAATCCGCCATTAATCGTTGGCGCTGACCCGGAAGAGCTCTTTATCTCTTTTGGCTCTTCCACTATCCTTTCTTCATCCCTTATCTTACAGATCGTATTTTGTTTTTTCCTTTCTCTTATTTGCCACGCAAGGTATTTTCCAATTTTATTAGCTGATTCAAAGTCCTTTTGCTTCATCATTTTTATTTTCCACTCAATCTCCTGGTTAACTATCATAGAAAATTGGGCTTGTAATATCTTTAAGTTCTGCTGTATTGTCTCCTCACCTGGTTTAATAGCTAATTGTTTTTCGTTCTCCATAAGCTGTAATAGAATCTCCTCTTTCTTTTTCTCTTTTTCTTTTCTTAAATGACTATTTTTCTGGATTAGGAAGCCCCTCATAAGGGCTTTTCCTGCGTCCCAAACCGTTTCTAAGGCTGTCTCTTTATCAAGGTTCCACTTGAAATATTCTTCAATTGTTTCTTTTGCCTCGATAACTATCTTTTGATTGTTAAATATATATTCATTCATTCTCCATCTAACTACTCTAACATCTTTACCCTTTATCTCTATAAATACCGGATTGTGGTCAGATATAGTTAGTGGGAGAATTTCAAATTTAGTTAAACTCTGTATCAACTCCTTCGAAATCCAAATGTTATCTATTCTCCCCCAACTCTTATTTGGATTTGAGAAGAAGGTATATTGTTTTATAGTGGGGTTTTTAAACCTCCAAGCGTCAATTAATCCCATATTATCGACCAAATCAAAAAACGTTCGAGGTAACTTGCCTTCCTTTGTCTCTTGTTTTTTTTGTTGATCTATCCAAGTTTGGTGAAACCACTCCGTTAAAATCGCCCATCAATATCATTTTTTGGTCAATCCATTCTAATAACTTATTACCTAATTCGGAGAAGAAAGCTGATTTTTTATCATTAGGTGCATATATTCCGGTGACAATTATCTTTATTCCTTGAAAAACGATCTGCACTACTATCATTCTCCCTTGTTCATCTTTGTACAATAATTTTGGGTCGAATTTTTCTTTTATGTATAATACCACACCTCTTTTCTTAACCTTATCCGATGCCACAAAATCCAACCCTAGTTTCTTGTTACTCAGAATTCTCTTATGTTTTCTTGTTACAAACAAGACAAACAAATTAGGTCGAGGTTCTTTTTTAGTAATATATGTGTAATCTGGTTCCTCTTATTTTTATTATTAAGCCCGTTAACATTCCAAGACAGTACTTTTAACGCCATCGATTAAATACAATTAATAAGTTGTCAAATCTAGATTAGAGCTACTGTTCTTTGTCTTCTTTCTCTTCCCCTTCCCTTTCTTCTGTTAAGTTTATCTCTGTCTCTTCCTCTTCACTCCCCCTGCCCCCACCCCCTCCCCTGGCCGCTCCCCCGTCTCCTCCCACCCCACCATCCTTCCAAGTTCCTTCTCGTATCTTCTGTTCGCGTAAATAAAATGAATCCTGCGTCCAGTCACTCTTCCCTGTGTGGACTCTGCTGGGAAAGCTGACCTGGCAGGAGAGCAGAGTAGCAGCGGTCCTGCGTCCGTGTGAGAAAAGGGATAAATTAAGTCCAGAGACAGTTCGTTCTTATCTCTAGTAGCGTTTATTTACAAAGCAGTAAATCCATCGGAAACCTCTGCCATTCTCTGTGCTTTCCAAAAGCACTCTCTCGCAGCTTCTGTGCTGTGCTGCGTGTCAGCCAGAAGCGAAAGCAAGTCTGAACACTGACACACACTGTGACGCACTTCTCTGCGTCAAGCTCCTCCCAGATACAGGACACCACAGAGTTTTAACCCTGTCAGTTCCAAACTCCACACCCCCTCTTGTCCTGCATCTGGGGACAATAGCCAACAATGCTTTCCCCATACACAGACCCTCACAGAACTCCTCGTGCTTCTGGAAGGTTAATGGTTTTGTGAAACCATCAGCGAGGTTCTTGGTTGAGGGACAGTATTTCAGAGCAACTAGCCCCTCATGAACGCTCTGACATACATTCCGGAAACGTATGTCCAAATGTTTGGTCCTCACCTTGAATTGCCCCGTCTCAGCCAATTTAAGGCACGGTTGATTGTCTCCATGCACCACAACGGGCAGACAATTCTCTCCACAGATTTCCTCAACCAAACACACATAGAACTCCAGCTCTCTGCAAACCTCTGATAGCACACTGAACTCAGCTTCAGTAGATGAAAGCGCTATGAGACTTTGCTTCCGGGACCTCCACCCAACTACTGAGTCCCCAAACTTCACCACTAGGCCTGACACTGATTTGCGGTCCTCAAGGTTAGCCCAATCCAAATCCACCCAAGCAGTCAGCTTGACACCACCCTCAGCTGACATCTTAAGGCAAAAGTCTTTGGTATCTTGCAGGTAACGTAGCACCCGCTTTATACCATTCCAGGCCTGCACACTAGGACTTGAAGCCTCTCTACTGAGCAGATTGACAGCAAACGCAATGTCTGGTCTGCTCCACTGTGACAGATACAACAGACTACCCAGAGTTGACTGAAAGAGTTCAGTATTTTCAAACACCACGCGTTCTACTTGCTGACACTCCTTCACGTATCCAGCCTCCATGGGTGATCTGGCACCTGCACAATCAGACATCCTGAACTTCTCAAGCAACTGCTCAATCTTACCTTTCTGGCGAAGCAAAAAGCTTCCATCACTTGCTCTTGTGACCTCTATGCCGAAATAGGACTTGACATCTCCAAGCTGCTTTAGCTTGAACCGCTTTCCAAGCTCCCTAGCAAACTTCTCCACTTGTTTGCCTATCTGTGCCATGATCAAAATGTCATCAACGAACACCTGAACCACTTGCTGTTTCAAGCCTGAATCTCTAATGTATTTTTTTTATAATATTTATTAAAGATTTTCCAATATAACAAAAAAAGAAAAACATCCAAAATTAAAACCTTATTTTCATTGGCATCTTTCCAGGACTTCCCCTCCCCTCCCCCTCTTGTATTCCAATTCTTTTAAATAAATTCAACAAATTCTTACCCCAAATTTTTAACTTATTATCATTGACCCAATTTAAAAAAAATATTTTCCCATCCCCTAAAATCGACCTGATCCCTTCCACGAGTTCCCCTCTTTAATATACAATACAGATTAAAATAGAAACAATAGAAAAAAGAATAAAATGTAATTTAGCATCCTTTGGATTCCAAGTTTCCCTCCCCCCTTTCCCGGTTGCGTTCCCAAAGTCCATCAATGTCTACTGTCGTCCTGGAGCTCCCACATCTAAACCATAGCTCTTCACCAGTCCGCTTTGCCGTCTTTTTAATAATCTTTGCCGTCTTTTAGTCATCTTTAATATCGAATGTCCAATCTTGGAAGGAGTCTGACTCAAAAAGGTCCATTTTTTCCATCCAGATCTTTGTATTTAAGAGTAAAAACTCCATTTTTATTTCTTTAGACCTTTCAAATCTGGATGTCCCAAATGTTCCCACTTCCAACTTTGTCCAGTTCTTATTATTCTTGTTGTTCTTGTTGATCTCTCTCCTCCTTCTTTTCCTGCTCTCCTGCACAAATGTTCTAATTCCAAAAGCTTCTAATTCCTCTGCAGAGGCTTTGTTATTCAGGAACAAAACATTACGTCAAGTCCCTTCCATTCTTCAATAGATAAATCTATTGTCTCCTTTAGTGTATAGACCTCTGTAGACAAAATAGTGTTCCACTTCTGCAGTTTCCCAGGAGATAAAAAGTCCTATTCCAATTCCATGCCAGCAATACTTGTAGTGTCCCACAGCTCCTCTAGAGGGATTATAATAACTCTGTTTCCTTCCAGATGGCACCCAACAGTCAAAGTAACTTGTTATTCCTTGTTTTAAACAATTTATATCCAATTTGTAGCAAATGTAACCGGCAAAGTCCTCGTAACAAAGTTCTCTTTTTGTTCTTCCGCTTTGACAGCTCCTTTGACAGCTGTCAAAACCTCTCTTTCTCCTCTCCCGGCGCTCTCACGGATCGCTCCCGGGATTCCCGGGGGGGGTTGCATTTTAATTCACATTCCACTTTTCTCCTCCAGCCCAGTCTTATAATTTTCCATCGCGAAATTTAATAACTTTATCAAAATAAGGTTGCACTCGATCTTAGTTGTCAAATCCTTTGCTGTAACTCCTCTACAACAGGGGGAAGGCTGACTTCCTTTTTGCACCTCCCCCGCTCGCTCCGAATTTAAAAAAATAATAATTCCCTTTTTAAACCGAGTTCCAATTACTCACGGGTTATTCTTTTAAGTCCAAATTTTCAATGGAAGAAGTCAGCGCACTCCGTCGAATGGCATGCGGCTTCGCTCGGCAGGGGAAGCGGAGGACTCATAGCACCACCCCCCCGTCACCCGCTCCGTAGCCTTTAAAAAGGCTCCTTCGCGGGTCGGGGGCGCAAACGGTGCCCGCCGAGTCACCATGCCCATGGGTTTCAGCGCCCATGGTTTTTGAGGGTCCCCGCGTCGCCGGCGCGGTAGAACCCAGCCCCTGCCGAGCAGGCTCCCTCCGGAGCTCGGAGGGAGTCCGCCATTCGGCGATGGCGCCAACCCGGAAGTCCCTGAATCTCTAATGTAAAGACAACTGTCTGCAAGAGATCTTTTAAAACCTAGCTCTTCTAAGGCTTCATGTAGGCACATATTCCAATTCCTGGCAGATTGGCGTAATCCATAGATGGATTTGTGCAACCGCCACACAACGCCTGGCTCACTGACTTCAAACCCTGGAGGAGGAAGCATGTACAACTCCTCCTGGAGATCTGAGTTCAGGTAGGCGACATCTACATCAAAATGGTTCACCTTCCAACCTCTCTGTGCTGCTATCGCCAAAAGCGTTCTTAGAGTCTCCGCTCTCGAGGTTGGCGAATATACCTCTGTGAAGTGGACACCCTTTTTTCTGTGTGAATCCTCGGGCCACTAACCTCGCTTTATACTGTGGTTCTCCCGCTTCTGTGGGTTTAAGACGGTAAACCCACCTGCAACTAACAGTTTGCTTATTGGCCGGCAGCTGTGTGAGTGACAACACACCAAGAGACTCCATTGAGTTCATCTCCTTCTGCATTGCCTCACGCCATTTGCTAGCTTCTTCCTGAGGCAACTTTTGAACATCCTCAAAGGATTCAGGTTCACATCTAGCGACACCAACCCAGACACTTGTGGCTTCATACCTTTCAGGTGGCTTCCCTTTGGTTGATCTTGCTGACCTCCTCAGCGTGAATTCTGGAACTGCGCCTGATTCACCTGGATCAGCCCTACTATCCTCTGTGTCAGAAACATCCCCCTCTGACCTGCTGCGCCGTTTCGGGCGTACAGCTGGTTCTGCTGGCGAGGATGGTTCACCCCTTTCCTCAGACTTGACAGAAACCTGTGGAGGGGTCCTGGGACTCCCTTTTGGAGAGATACGGAGCCTCTCCCTTGGAGATCCCTGCTCTGGACTCTGTGGCTGTGGACTGTGCATCTCAGCAACAGGTTCAGCCTCGTCCTCCTCCTCTTCCTCACCTGAGTCTAACAGAACATCCGGGTTCCCGTGAAGACGTTTCCACCCACTCTGCTCGCAAAACTCAGCACTGCCACTAATAAGCAGCTTAGACTGGTTGCCAGTAGGGTATGCGAAACGCCACGCCTTTGAACCCGGCTCATTGCCTACAAAGATCATCTTCCTAGACCTTGGCTCACCCTTTCTGCGCATGGCCTTTGGAACGAGAACCCAAGCCTGGCAGACAAAAACGTGGAAGTAGTGCAATTTCGGCTTCCTCTGATGCAACAAGAAAAAAGGTGTGTTGCCTACACTGGAATTGTACACCCGATTTTGCAGAAAACATGCTGTCTTATAACTCTCAGCCCAAAAGCGCTGTGGCAAACCCAAGTCTGTCAACATAGCGTTCGCTGATTCCTGTAGTGCGCGAAATTTTCTCTCTGCAACCCCATTCTGTTGCGGAGAGTAGGGGGCCGTCAGTCGATGACTGGTACCCTTCTGCCTGAAAAACGATTGCAGCGCAGAACCTGTGAACTCCCCCCCCCCCCCGATCAGATTGAAAGGAAATCACCCTGGTAGAGAACCGTAGCTCTACAGCTATGATCCAATCCCTGATCAGTGCAGCTGCTTCTGATTTCTGTTTAAGTGTAAAAACCCAAGAATGCTTTGAAAAATCGTCAAGCAGAACCAGAACCCATTTAGACCCAGCTAAAGAAGGTGTTGGCATGGGCCCCGACAAATCTGCATGCACAAGTTCAAAGGGTTTGCTGGTTCGCCTCTCTGACCTGGGGTATGTGCATGTTGTGACCTTTGATTGCTTACAGGCTTGACAATCTAGGTATTTGTCACATGCCTTGAACCTACACCCAATGGTGTTCTCTGCGGCTCTTCTCACAAGTGACCACCCAACGTGCCCAAATTTCCTGTGCCATAAGTGTATACAATCATGGTGTGGTGGGACATTTGCACACTGCCCTTGGGCGTCTTCAATGGACTCTCCACTAGCCCCATTTCCCACCAGTCCCATTTTCCCACCAGTCCCATTTTCAATGGGCATCTCCACCAGAAAGAGCCTGTCTTTTCTCTCAACACTGTAGATCTTCTTCCCATCCCTGTAGAAGGAACACAAATTGTTAGAGAACCGAATTTCAAACCCATCAGCAGTGAGCGATGACACACTTAAAAGAGAGTGGGCAAGCTCTGGAACCACATAAGCTTGCACCCAATGATCTATAAAAGAACAAAAGAAAAACCCAGATTCAGTCAATGGTCTCTGAGACCCGTCCGCTAATTTAACATAACGTCCAGTTTTAACTGTCTTGCAGTTCCTCAGGAGTTCCCGTGATGTCACAAGATTGTGGGTAGCGCCCGAATCGATGACAAGAGATAAAGTGTCTCTCTGGCTGTCTTCCAAAGCTGCCATGGCGTAAATAAACGCTACTAGAGATAAGAACGAACTGTCTCTGGACTTAATTTATCCCTTTTCTCACACGGACGCAGGACCGCTGCTACTCTGCTCTCCTGCCAGGGAAGAGTGACTGGACGCACGATTCATTTTATTTATGCGAACAGAGACACCATCGCAGCTGTGAGGTAATAAGATGAGGCGTCTTTGTTTTCCTCCTGGCCTGCTGCTTTCCCACGTCTTTGCTGGGTTTCCTTCAATACATAGCCTTTTGCTATAGTTGGGTTTGATTGGGTTTCCTTCAATACATAGCCTTTTGCTATAGTTCTGTTTCAATACTTCGTTCCTCATATCCAACGAATTAAACATGATTATTACATCTCCTGGCAATTTTTTCCCCTTAGCTTTAGCCGATTTTGTTTTTATCCGAAAAATATTTGCTAGAGAGTATCTTATCTCTTCTTCCTTCCTGTCTAACCAAATTGCCAACTCTTTGACCATTTTAGACCTTATATTCTCATTTAGCTCCTCTGGGATCCCTCTAAATTTCAGGTTTGATTGGTTCTGTCTCATCTGAGTCATAGCCATACTGTCCAACAATTCTTCCTGTACCTTACCTATCTCCTTAACTTCTATTTTGATCCTGTCCAAGTCCTTCTTACTATCTTTCGTGTCTTTTTGCACCCTTTTCATAGAATCCTCAAGTACTTTGGCTCTTACCGATAAATCTTTAACTTTTCCTGTCAGTTCTCCCACCACCCCCTCCAATCTCTTGTCTAATGTATCCTGCACTTCCAATAACTTTCTCTCAATATATTGTTCATTATGTTTAAATTCTTTCCTTATTTCAGCCATCAAACTATCGTAGTCCTTGATTTCTTTCCCCTCCTTCCCATCTTCTTGTCTAGATGGCCTCCTTTCTGCTGGCGCTCCCGTCTCTTTTTTCATTTTGAAAGTCAACTTATATTAATTAATTAAAGGCTCTCCCCCCGCCCCCAGTAGTCACTCTAGTAAGCTGCTGGATTCCTCTGTTCCTCCCGTTGATTTCTTCCTATGCAGTGTCCTTTGTTCCCACACGGTGGCGCCTTATTAACCTTCCAAGTCTTATTTCTTTTCTCTTCGGTAAGACTCCTCAACAGGAAGTCTGCCTCCACACGGGGCCAAGCAGCTGATCTCATGCAATATTGATAATCACACTATCAGGGGGGAACCAAATGCACAAAAAAGCTACAAAAAAGCAACCAAAGAAGTAACAAATAAGAATTAAGAGAAAACACATAAAAAAACAAAGAAAAGGAAAAAAGGAAAACCAATAGAAAAAAGAAGCTGGAAAGAAAAAAAAGAAAAACCAGGTGGAAATAAGAAAAACCAGTCTCTCAAAAAGAAAATAGACCATACAAATATATCCACTGGGGGTGGGAAATAGAAAAAGTTGGGGGGGAAGTAGAGAATGGATGGAGATGTAGGGAGAAAGTAATCGCCAAAGTTACAGGGGTGGATAGATAAAGATACGTAGTAATTCTCTGGAACTCTGGAGGAAGTATGAGGTGAGTCTCAATCCGAGAGCTAACCCAGGAGAGCGAGGCGGGGCAGGGTGTGGGGACACTCCACAATGCAGAAGGCTTCCGTAGATAGCGGAAAATCCTGGCAAACTGTCTTATTGATTTTCCTTTCTTTCTGAAGGTTCCCAGTCTCTTTCCGCTATGGTAATGATTCAGTCTAAAACATAACATCCATCTTCTCCTGCTTAAATGTTAGAGTATGTCTCTTTAAAACAGGAGGAGGCAGGGAGGGAGATGGCGGTACGAAAACCCGCTGTATTTTTGCTTTTTTGTTCTTACTTTCTCCAAGCCATTCGCTTTTTCTCTCAAACCTCGCCGGAAAAACACTGCCTCTCCACGTCACCCCTCCTCCTATTGTCGGTCTAATTTTCAGTCGTTTAACTGACCTAGGTATATAGCCGACTCTCCCTTTTGTTCAAACATAAAAGATGAGAAGGATGGAAGTCGTTGTTTAAGTACTGATTAACTCAGTCCCCGTTCCAGTACACCAGGCATAGAATTGGGTGTAAAAAAGAAAAACCCGCCAATATATCACAAGCCGTTCGCTAACTCAACACTCTCCGACCAAGTAGAACAAAAAGATTCCTTTCACTTCTCTCTAGTCCAAAGATATTTTCAATATTACTTTGCCTCAGAGTCCTTGTAGTTTGTACTTTGTATCTGAGGTCTCTCCTCTACCCCCACTTAGCGGCAACTTTCTTACTTTCTCTCTCTAACAGTCTTCCGCTATACTCCATTTTGCTCTTACCGCCAGAGTGGATTCCTTCTTCTTCACCCCACGCGATTCTTTTTCAGCTGGGTTCTTTAATTAAGACTTCTCTCTATTATCAGTTTGATTGTATTAGTTATTTCCCAGCTTTTTTAACTGTTGTCAGAGGTTCACCACTTTTCACGCGGAGCCTGAGGCTTCACAGCACGGAGTCTGTTGCTTCCCCTTCATGCTGCGGCTCCAACCCTGTTAAACGGCGACAATACAGGTGAGCCCTAGCAGCGTCGCTGGGTACTTGTCCCCCAGAATAATCCTCCTGAGGTTTCGGGGTTCACGGAGCCTTCGTGACCCCTCTAGACCTCCGTGTTGTTCGAGACCCCCCCAGAGGGCAGCCTTGCGCTCCTTCCCGTGGCCGCGGCGTCCCGGAAGTCGCAAAATATAAACTTTCAATTCCTCAGTAAAGTTGACTTGCAACAGTCTCAGCTTGTTGAAAACAGAGAGCATCTTAGTCACATGCTGTCTGATGCTATCACCAGGACGCAGCTTAAGCTCAAACAAGCTTCTGGTGGTGTAGATCTTTGCCCCAGCTGTGGTCCTGTGGTGCACTCTCTCAAGTGCCTGGTAGGCCTCCTGGGCAGTCTCAAGCCCCTCCACCAAAGGTAGCTGTGAGCCCTCCAAACTGAGCACTATAGCTTCCAGGGCTTTCTGGTCCCTCCTCTGTGAGGCATGGGCAGCTGCAACGACCGCTGCTGCAGCTCTGGCTGGGGCGTGTTGTGGGGGCCCTTGAGTCGCCTCCCACAGACCCTTGGCTACCAGCCAGGCCCTCAGCTTCCTGCACCACTCTTCCCAGTTGCTCCCATTTAACTTCTCAAAAGGGACAGTGAAAGATTCCTGGCCATCTGCCATCTTCTCCCCCGGGGCTGAGCCTACTCATGTTCGGGCAGCTCCTCTTGGCACCCGGTCCTGAAGATGAGATCTTCCCCAGTGAGCTTCGCTGCCTCAAACGTTACGCAGGAGCTCCAGCTGGCTTCTCCCACACACACAGGCACGACGTGGCAACAGCTTCCACAGCTTGAGCCAAAAGGCTGGTCCATAACCTGTTCAGAAACTTGCTGGAATATAATGGTGCCCGGCACGCTTCTCCCTGTGCCGATAGACGTCTTGTGCTGATAGAAATCTTGAGCTCTCTTTCTTAGCTCTTAGCAGAGTAACGCAGAGTATAGCAGCAGTAGAAAAGGTGCCTTGTGTGTGTATAATAAATCAGAGACTGCACACCGGCTTCGTGCTAATCTCTAACAGTCTTTAATGAGAAGAAAAACAACGTAGATCAGCCCGGTGAGAGAGCGAACATCCTCATGGCTCTCAGCCAAAAACGAAAGTAAACTCAAACACAAAGAAAGATTCCCGTATGTGAACGAAACCACGCCTCAGAATGTCACAGTGTGTGTGTGTGTGTGTGTGTGTGTGTGTTTGTTTGTTTGTTTGTTTGTTTGTGTTTGTGTGTGTGTGGTGGTTGGGGGTGGGGCACAGAAAAGATGTTTGGGGTTGGTTTGAAAAATTGAACTGATAGGTGAACAGGTTCTGTTTGTTTTCCTGTTGCCGTTGCCCTGGAGAAGATAAAGATGTCACTGCACCCTTTGACTGGCTCTTAATTCTAAACGGGGTTGTAACTGCAGAGAGAGATTTTACTTAGTGCTAGTTACAGGAAGGTAATTAATTGCCTCACCCCTCAAATCTTGAGGAGGAATCTTTAAAAAGGAACAATCCATCTTCTTGGATGTATGCTCCCCCCCAAAAAAAAGTCCCACTCAAGGGAGTG
Source organism: Podarcis melisellensis (assembly GCF_964234715.1). NCBI lineage: Eukaryota > Metazoa > Chordata > Lepidosauria > Squamata > Lacertidae > Podarcis > Podarcis melisellensis. The sequence continues at coordinate 12,951,282 of NC_138535.1, forward strand.
TGTTTCTGTGTTTCTGTACACTCATTTCTGCATCTCTGACTTAGAAGAGCCTTGTCTGGAAATGTACACTGCAGTCATATTGGCCGCACTTCCTGTTGGCTTCCCATTCTTCACTCTAGGGATTTAATTTCTGTACCAAAGCATGACTCCCTGATGTGTAGCAATGGGCTTATTCCACAGGTTTTATCTGCCCCCCCCCCTTTTAAAATACATGTTGTAAACAGCCTCTGGCATGTAAGACTCTCAAGTGTTCTGGAGTCTCCCTCCCTCCCTCCCTTTACCTACTGCTGGAAAAACATACCTTCCACCCCATGTACTGGAATGACATCAGGTCCTTGCATGCATGCATGTGTATCAACACTTCCTATGTGAGCTCTCTACTGAGCGCTGGTCTGCTGGCTGGCTGCACTTACAGACTTGCCCTTTTTGTTGGTGTCTGGATTGCTTTGCAAAAGAAGAAGAGAGGCAGCTGTGGGCAACGGCTGAAAAATATTACCCCAAAAAATTGTGTGTGATGGATGCTGTTGTGAACTGGGGTAGTGTATGCCCCAGTTTGTTGGGCAGTGTATGCTGTGGAAACCTTGCCTTGCATTCCTGGAGTGCTCTGCCATAGCTGAAGAGCTTTAGGTAGCAGGTTTGTGTTCCCTCCCACCCCACTGCCATTTGAGCAGGATGCTCTCTCTGTGTATCCACAAAGGTGTAGAAAGCAAAGGGAATCTTTTTTTTCCCCCCAAATACATTTTTATTAACATTATATACATAACAAGCATACAAACAGATACAAACAAATACAAAAGAAAAAATTACAACAAGAAAAAAATAAAAATATACAAGCCAAACTTTTTTCCTCTCTCTAACTATACAAAGAGAGATTAATCCGGCTACTTCACAAAAAAGGAGGGGGAAAAAACAAAAAACAAAACAAACAAAACAAACAAACAAAAAACCCTCCTGGACTTCCTTCCATCCTTTTGGTAAGTATCAAATATTTACTTCCATTCACGTATTTGATTTTTGATCTGTAAACCTAAATTCACACGCTGGTAGTATTGTTCTGACCCCGCCAATCACATTAAACATTCATTCCAATGTAGTTCCAGTATTTACTCCAATTTTTCAGAGATTTCTGTTCATCATGGTCTCTTATTTTACCTGTTAATTTATCAAGCTCAGCATATTTTATCATTTTAATTTGCCAATCATTTATATTGGGGATAGTTTCCACTTTCCAATATTGTGCCAACAGAATTCTCGCTGCTGTGGTGGCATAGAGGAATATCGTTCTATCTTCTTTTTTGATCTCTTTATCCAACATTCCCAGCAAAAAGGCTTCGGGTCTTTTGGGGAAGGTGTATTTAAATATTTTTTTAAGCTCATTGTAAATCAATTCCCAAAAGCCTTTCACCCTTTTGCATGTCCACCATAGATGATATAGGTCACCCTCCACCTCCCCACATTTCCAGCATTTCTTATCCTTTAATCTATACATTTTGGCCAACTTCACAGGGGTGTGATACCATCTGTATAGCATCTTCCAAATATTTTCTCTCAGGGACATACATGCTGTAAACTTTATGTTGCGGTTCCACACTTCCAACCACCTTTCAAAGTCGATGTTATAACCAAAATCAATTGCCCATTTGATCATTGCCTCTTTGACCTCCTCGTCCTTTGTGTACCACTCTAATAGTATATCATAGGTTCTAGATAGGGTTTTGTTTTTACCTTCTATTACTTCTACATTGAATTTTGATTTTTTGTCCTCAAAACCCAACTTCTTCTTGTCCTCTTTTAACAAATCATTCACCTGATGGTATTGCAACCACCCAGTGAATAGATTTTTTATCTCTTCATAAGGTCTAAGTCTTGGCCCTTGATCTGTTTTTCTTAACATTTCTTCGTAGGTGGCGTTTTTTCCCTCCATATTTGTTTTCTTCACCGTTAATACCTCAATCGGTGAGATCCACCATGGGGTCTTTCTTTCAAGGAGATTTTTATTCCTTTCCCATGTTTGGTATAAAGGTCCCCTGAAGATATGATTTAGAAAGCTCTTGTGAGCCTTCGCTTTCCCATACCAAAGGTACGAATGCCATCCGTACCAATTATTAAAACCTTCTAAATCCAGCAGGTCTCTATTCTCCAGTTTAATCCAATCTTTTAACCAAAGTATACAGGCCGCTTCGTAATATAAACTTAGGTCCGGGAGAGAAAAACCCCCTCTTTCTTTTTTATCTATCAAAATTTTCATTTTTATCCGTGGCCTTTTCCCCTGCCCGATATACTTTGCCAAAGCTCTCTGCCACTCTTTACATTGTTTCAGGTCTTTAAGTATGGGAATAGTCTGGAATAGAAATAGCATTCTAGGCAAAATATTCATTTTGACAACCGCTATCCTCCCCAGAAAAGAGAGTTTCATCCTCCCCCATATTTCCATGTCTTTCTTTATACTCCTCCAGGTGACATCATAGTTATCCTTATATAAATTTATGTTCTTGGCTGTGACCCATATCCCAAGATACTTCACTTTCTTGGCTACTGCAATTTCCGTCCTTCTCTCTAAGTCTGTTATTTCTTCCTTTGTTAAATTTTTAACCAACATTTTGGTTTTATTTTTATTTATCTTAAGTCCTGCCACGACTCCAAATTCTTCAATCTTTAATAAAGCTTCTTTTACACTATTTTTTGGGTCTTCTAAGGTTAGTACGATGTCATCTGCAAAGGCCTTGATTTTATATTCCCTCTTTCCTACCCGGACTCCTTTTATTTCTGTTGCCTCCCTCAGTCTCTCATTCAGTATTTCTAATACCGTTATAAACAATAAAGGAGACAGGGGGCAGCCCTGTCTAGTTCCTTTATATATATCAAAATATTCTGTTGTGGTGTTGTTTATTACCAATTTTGCCTTCTGTTCCTTGTATATTGCTTCTATCCCTCTTCTGAATTTCTCTCCCATTCCCATCATTTCCAAACTTTTCTTCAAGAAATCCCATGAGATGTTATCAAACGCCTTTTCAGCGTCTATAAATACCAAGGCCGCTTGTCTGTCTATACTCATATCCAAATATTCAATAATGTCTATCAGATTCCTTACATTTTCCCTTAATTGTCTCCCTGGGAGGAAACCCGTTTGATCTTCAAAACCTTTTTTAGTCTTTCTGCCATTATGTCTGTGAATAGTTTATAATCATTATTTAATAATGAAATTGGCCTATAGTTTTTCACTTCCAGGGTATCTGCATCTTTTTTGGGGATCAAGGTAATATATGCTTCCTTCCAGGTATTCGGGATCCTTCCTTCCTTTAATATATTATTCATCACTTCTCCTAACACTGGGGATATTTGATTACTTAGTGTTTTATAATATTTGGCCGAAAGGCCATCTGGCCCTGGCACTTTCCCACTTTTCATCCTTTTAATAGCCTTTTTTATCTCTTCTTGAGTAATTGTCTGGTCTAATATCTCATTTTCTTCTTTAGAAATCGGTTTTAGGTGGTGCTCTTGCAAAAAATAGTCTATTTCTTGCTTAGTTTCCTTTCCTCTTTTATATAAATCCTTGTAATATTTTTGAAATATTTTTCTTATCTCTTTTGGCTCTTCCACAATCCTTTCTCCTTCCCTTATCCTACTAATCGTATTTTCTTTTCTTCTTTCTCTTATTTGCCACGCCAAATATTTGCCTATCTTATTTGCTGACTCAAATGTCCTCTGATTCATCATTTTAATTTTCCATTCTACCTCTTGGTCAATTATTGTAGAAAATTTAGCTTGTAATATCTTTATTTTCTGCTTTGCGGTCTCCTCGTTGGGGTTAATAGTTAACTTTCTTTCATTTTCCATAATCTGTGTTAGGATCTGTTCTTTCTTTGTCTCTTTTTCTTTTCTTACTTGACTATTTTTCTGTATTAAAAACCCCCTCATAACTGCCTTTCCTGCGTCCCACACAGTCTCTATGGCGGTTTCCCCATTTAAATTCCATTTGAAATAATCTTCTATTGTCTCTATTGCCTTATTTACAATTTTCTGGTCATTAAATAAAAATTCATTCATTCTCCATCTAACTCTTCGGATATCCCTACCTTTTAACTCAATGGAGACCGCATTATGATCAGATATAATTCTTGGAAGAATTTCCGATTTAATTAGATTTTGGGTTAGTTCCTTCGAAATCCAGATGCTGTCTATTCTCCCCCAACTCTGATTTGGGTTTGAAAAAAAAGTATATTGTTTTGTAGTAGGGTTTTTGAGTCTCCACGCATCAATCAGTCCCAGATTATTTACCATATCAAAGAAGGATCTCGGTAATTTACCTTCCTTCTTCTCATGTTTTTTTATTGACTTGTCTAGGTTTGGAGACACCACCCCGTTAAAATCGCCCATCAATATCATTTTTTGGTCCATCCATTCCATCAGTTTGTCTCCTAATTCCAAATAAAAGGCTGATTTTTTGTCATTTGGAGCATATATTCCCACGACAATTATTTTTTCTCCCTGAAACACTATCTGAACAATAACTACTCTCCCTTGGTCATCTTTATATAATAATTGTGGATCATATTTTTCCTTTATATACATTACCACCCCTCTTTTCTTCACTCTATCTGATGTCACGAAATCTATTCCCAATCTCTTATTGTAAACTCAAACTCAAAGAAAGATTCCCGTATGTGAACAAAACCACGCCTCAGAATGTCACACAGAACTGTTTAACCCTGTAAGTTCTGATTCTCCTCACAGTGTCTCTCTGCGTGTGTGTGTTTGTTTGTTACGCACAGGGGGAGCATTAGGAGCCGACGCAGGAATTGATTTTGCAGTGTCTCAAGAGGAGCAGGGTCTGTCATCACGGCCCAAAGCGGGGCAGCATAGGCAAGCACGGCAACCACTTTTGCCTTGAACACCTTTAGGGCCGAGGGAACATGCAAAGCTCCATCCGAAAAAAAGAATCGGAGGAGCGCATATGACAGAGTTTTGGCCTTGTTAAGTAGGTGTTGAATTTGAGCTTTCCACCCCAAATTGTGTTGAAAAATAACTCCTAGGTATTGAAATTTTAGGACTTGCTCAATTTTTGCTCCACCAAGCTTCCATTCGTATAATCTCCGGCTTCTGGAGAAAATCAGAATCTTGGATTTAGCATGCTTGATGGTTAATTGGTTGAGTTGACAATACGTGGCAAAGATCTTCAAAGCTCTGGTTAGTCCAACACGTGTATAAGATAGAATTACCGCGTCGTGCGCATATAAAAGGAGAGGGCAGCGGTAGTCCGCAAGTCTAGGCGCGTGTGTACTTGGAGATGAGTTAACTAGGGATGCTCGCATGTCGCTGATGAATAGGTTGAATAGACAGGGAGCCAATATACATCCTTGGCGCACTCCCTTGTTTATTGGTATCGAATTAGTGAGGTCGCCCGCAGGAGTAAGTCTCACTCTAGCAAGGTTACCTTCGTGGAGCTGACTTATAAGCCATAGGAGTCTTCTATCAATGCCCTGTTTCGCAAGTTTCTCCCATAGAATATTTCTAGGAACGCTGTCAAAGGCTGCCTTTAGGTCTAAGAAGGCAGCACAGAGGTAGCCCCGGGGGGGAGAGGAGTACTTTCGTGCCAGATGGTAAAGAACTATCGCATGATCGGTTGTAGAGCGTTTAATTCTGAACCCTGCTTGTTCGTGGCCAATCTGATTAGTCTCATCTACCCATCGCAGTAGTTTAGTCAGCAAAAAGCTGGCATAAATTTTCCCTATGATCGAAAGGAGGCTGATGTTACGGTAGTTTTCCGGCTCCATTGGAGAACCTTTTTTATGAATTGGTACTATAATGGCCTCCTTCCATATTTTGGGGATGAGGCCAGAAGCGTTGATTGCATCGAAGGTTTTGGCCAAGATGCCAGCCCACCATTTTGGGTGTAGTTTAATGGCTTCAGCAGGGATCAGATCGGGCCCTGGGGCTTTACCCGGTTTCAGCTGAGCTATTAGCTTGGCTATTTCGTCAGGATCAGTGGAAGGCCAAATAGGTAGGTGGGTAAACAGATGCGTCAGGTGGTCGGAGGGAGCATCTGCCTGTGAGAAGCATTTCTTCAGGAACAGTTCCCATGTCGGTGCAGGGATGACTGCCCTTGGGTATTTCCTCACCCTTCTGTTGATCAAAGACCAGAATTCCCTGGATCTGTGTGATTTTGAAGCAGTAATCAAAGCCTGCCATTGATTGTGTTGCCACTCACGTTTGGCAATTTTCTGCGTGCGTTTGTAAACTAGCTTGGCTTGTGCATAACTAGCTGGCAGAGTAGCTGCATCGGAGGTCTTATATACATTATATATAGCACGGAGGCGCTGTCTTGCTTGTTTACACTGAGAATTATACCAGGGGGCACCGTAAGTATATTCATTTCGATTTAATATTTTGGGTGGTAGCCTGAAGAAGGACGTAAGATCAGTCGTATGATGGTGGAAGCATTTCAGCACTATGCTATGCTCGTCTGAGGCAGAGCCTATGTTGGGATGGGGCCCGAGGATTACTTTTTGAAAGAATTCCTGGTACCTTTGAGCCTGGGTCTCCGACCATTTGATTCCTCTTACTTGGAGAGATTCGTTGGTTACCATCTGGGTCGCATGTCTATGAGCCTCCGACTGCCAGTTCAGGGAGAGCTTGGCTACAAGGGGAAGATGATCACTAGATTGTATATTCTCGATCTTAAAGGTGGAAATGCACTTAAGTAGATCCCTGGAGACCAACAGGTAATCGAGGACGCTGTTTGATTTAACGCTCAGGTGGGTAAAATCCCCAGGAATGTCAGGGAGACATGTGCCATTTAAAGGGACCAGATTTAAACGGATGGCCATTTGATAGAGGAGTACTCCAGCCTCATTTGCTCTGTGGTCTTTAGAAGTTCTCCTCATGATATGTTCCAGATCATAATTATCAAGGTTTGGAGTAACCCACCATTTGGCTTTGGTCAGCGAGTCCCAGTTTGCTGCTGTGCGGGCGTTGAAATGGCCACCTATTATGGCCGGGGTATTAGGAAACTTAACGTAGCATGAGAGCAGATGCTCTTCTAGCGAGCCCCATTTAGAGCCAAGTTCGGGGGAAGAACCCCCAGGTGGGAAGAACCCCCAGGAACAATCCATCTTCTTGGATGTATGCTCCCCCCCCCCAAAAAAAGGCCCACTCAAGGGAGTGTGTTTCTGTGTTTCTGTACACTCATTTCTGCATCTCTGACTTAGAAGAGCCTTGTCTGGAAATGTACACTGCAGTCATATTGGCCGCACTTCCTGTTGGCTTCCCATTCTTCACTCTAGGGATTTAATTTCTGTACCAAAGCATGACTCCCTGATGTGTAGCAATGGGCTTATTCCACAGGTTTTATCTGCCCCCCCCCCTCTTTTAAAATACATGTTGTAAACAGCCTCTGGCATGTAAGACTCTCAAGTGTTCTGGAGTCTCCTGCCCTCCCTCCCTTTACCTACTGCTGGAAAAACATACCTTCCACCCCATGTACTGGAATGACATCAGGTCCTTGCATGCATGCATGTGTATCAACACTTCCTATGTGAGCTCTCTACTGAGCGCTGGTCTGCTGGCTGGCTGCACTCACAGACTTGCCCTTTTTGTTGGTGTCTGGATTGCTTTGCAAAAGAAGAAGAGAGGCAGCTGTGGGCAACGGCTGAAAAATATTACCCCAAAAAATTGTGTGTGATGGATGCTGTTGTGAACTGGGGTAGTGTATGCCCCAGTTTGTTGGGCAGTGTATGCTGTGGAAAGGCTTGAGAAGTTTGCAGCCCCCCTCCCCTCAGTCTCTGCTATTTGTCAGGAAACCTTGCCTTGCATTCCTGGAGTGCTCTGCCATAGCTGAAGAGCTTTAGGTAGCAGGTTTGTGTTCCCTCCCACCCCACTGCCATTTGAGCAGGATGCTCTCTCTGTGTATCCACAAAGGTGTAGAAAGCAAAGGGAATCTTGAAGGGTTTGCAGGTGTGTGTGTGTGTGTGTGAGAGAGAGAGAGAGAGAGAGAGAGAGAGAGAGAGAGAGAGAGAGAGAGAGCACTGTGTCTGTGAGGAGAACCTGAGCTTACAGGGTTAAACAGCTCAGAGTGTGCGTCCTGCCTACTGTGGGGCGGAGAGACTCTGCATCACTTCCGAGAGTCTCAGTCCTTTGTTCTCTTCTGCTTTCGCTTTTACGTGAAGCAGACGTGTCTCACGATGCTGCGTGCTGTGATAGACAATGGATAGCTTTGCTGTAAATAAAGCTGCTTTTAGTTATTTGTACCTCTGTGTGAGATTCTGTATCATGCACACTGAAGCACAGAAGCACATAAGACTGCTTTCTCTGAACGCTGCTGGGGCTCTGCTGTTTGCTCAGAGCATCAGAATGCGGACTCTGAAGCAGAGACCTGGCGCAGCTTTGGAAGCGGGCCGGACGCCAGGCTTATCTGGGCAATAAATCAAGTCTACAGTGACTCCTATGGAGGAGGAGGCGGCAATGGGGTGGGGGAAAATGCAGTAGATGCTTTTTGAAGGTTTTATTATTAAGCAGATGTTTGTTGGTTTCTGCTTTCTTCACTGTGCAGCGAAGTGCTTGTCACGGGACAATGTTTTGCATTCCACAGTCAAAGTACTGTTGGGTTTCCCACGGGAATGGGAGACTGGATGTGACGTACACTGGTTTCCTGTTTTTCACAGTTCTCTCGGTGTTCTTTGTTTCCAAGGAGAAGGAAGTTGCTCTCTCTGCTCTCGCAGAGGCAAGATGCATGCTTGTAATCTCTCAGCATTGAAGTGTAAATAAAGTAAAGTTAAGCATGTGGCATGTACTGCTCATCCTTCCGCTGTGTACAGGAGTCTGCAATTACAACATTTCTGGTTATGGGCCCAGAAAAATGCGATCAAACTGAAGGATGGACTCCAGAAGGAACAGAGAGGAACAGAGAAACGGAACGCTGTTATCTGCTCTGCGCGTCAAGTTGATTGATGAGAGGTATGTGCTCATGCTCCGGGCAGCCTGCCAGCTTCTAGTTGATGGCTTTATGGCTGGACTTTGAACTTTTAAAGCCGATTTTGCCGCGGCTTGGGGGAGGCTTGAAAACCGAAAGTACTTTTAAAAGTGCTTTTGGAATGAAGCAGCTGCAGAACACAGACGCAGCTTGATTTAAAGCAGCAGAGATGGCTAGCTGCAGAAGGCTGGCTGATGCTTGTGGCACTCAGATTGCTGTTCAGCCAACTGCTCAGCTCACAGTAGACTATGTTACTGCCGTGATTCTGAATGAAGCAGACCGCCGGGGTGCTAGCTGCATGGGTAAGGGGGAGTCTTCACAGACGTCATCCCAGAATACAGTGGAAACACCAGATGGCGCCAAAGCTTTGAAGGCAGTGAAATGCTACTCGTGTGGACGTCTAGGCCATATGAAGAGGGAATGCAGATATCCCAGGGCCCAGACAGAGCAGCGCAGCGAAAGCTCATCGCGTGGAAAAGGCCAGAGCAAAGGACAACGCAGCACAAGGCAATGGTCTCACGCTTCACTCCAAAGGTTGCAAAGGTCCAGAAGACGTCTAGATCTTTCTTCGTTGTTGATTCAGCAGCGACCCACCACATGTGCAATGATAAGCGACTGTTTGTGTCTTTTACACCGTAGGAAGGTGCGGTTCACCAGGCAGATGACCACATGATCCCCAGTCAAGGCTACGGAACTGTTGTTCTTCACAGTTTGGACTTATCGATACAAGATGTGCTTTACGTTCCAAATGCTGCACACAATCTACTCAGTGTTGCGCAGCTGAATGAACGGAAAATTGCCGTTTCCTTCAAGAACAAGAAATGCACCATCACAAAGAAAAACGATTATGTATTGCATGCTGAATATGTTGATCATTTGTTTGTTTTGTATTATGATGATGTTGTGCAGGATGAAACTTGTTGCATTGCAGGTTCTAACAAAAGTTTGCATGCAGGATGTATTCACGATTTTCACAGGAAATTTGGTCATTTGCATTTTGAGGCAGTATCTAAAATGCCTGCCTTGGTTGAAGGTATGACTATTACACCCTGCAGGTACCACATGAAGTGCAAAGCATGCGCAGCAAACAAGGTGAAAATGGCTGCGAAAGGTAAGGTGTCTAGTAGGCAGCTACAGAACCATATCCGGTTGTTCATACTGATTTGGTTGGTCCACTATCGCCCTCATTGGGTGGAAATAGGTACTTCGTGGTTCTCATTGAAGCATTTTCCAGGTATATTTATGTGTACGATCTCAAGCAGAAATCAGAGGCTTTTCCGAGGTTCAAGGAATTCTGTGCTTGGTTGGAAAATGTGCATGGTAAGAAGATTAAGACTCTTTTCACTGATCGCGGGGGGGAATTCACTTCTCAGCAGTTTGAAGCTTTTCTGACTGAGAAAGGAATTCAACACGATTTGTCTAGTCCTCGTTCGCCATGGCAGAATGGACTTTGCGAGAGGGCAAATCAAACATTGCTTCAAGGGTTAAAAACCTTGCTGCATGATGCAAATCTTCCAGAGAGTTATTGGGCCAAAGCTCCTCAGTCGTAGCTGGTAACTTTGATCTAGGAAAAGTAACAATGGAGTCAGAAGTTCTCCCTCCGTTGCGCAGTTTTTTAAAAAAGTGAAACTGAAAAGATTCTTTAGTCTTATCTTTTCTCCCTCCGTTACATCGAAAACCTTAAAGATTCATAATAGTAGCTTCTGCTCCCCCCCTTTTTACTTTAGCAGTCTCTTTATAACACTGTAACTCTTAAAAAGTTACTTCTTAAAAAGTTTCTGGGAGAGACGGAAACAATAGCCGCTAGCGGTAACTTACAACCATCTCCAGCTCTGCATGCGTTGCTGCGTTGAAACTGATTTCAGATGACAGCTGACCTCCGTAAATATGTTTTCTTTTATTTCCGAATCCTTCCTTATTTTATATCCATCAAATATAGCCAATTTGGGACCGAATTTCTTGCGTTTGAGAATCAAGCGCTTTCCTTGCAAGCTCGGGGCTTCGCTTTCTGGAGATAGTTAATGGCTTCCCTTTGCCAGCTTCTCCACTCCGCCGTACTCTTCGCTCCTGTCAGGAGTTACCTGACGGCCGGGTGGTTAGCGCTTCGGCACCGGCGGGAACCTGAGACTCTGGACACCCACCAGAGCTTAAATTAGGGGGCTACTGCACCCTGTAGCACCCCTTTTCTTCTCCAAAAAGCACGGGATTCTCCCCCTGGAAAATCCCCGCTTACGACGGGATCGCGCTCAACCGGAAGTCCTATTTTCTTTCAAGTGTTTGCTGTGTAATGTTACTAGCAGTTTTCCAGCACTGTCAGGTTGAAAACTATCTTTGGGCAAAATTGTTAAGATTATGACCATTGGGAGCTGTGCTGTGCTGGTGCTCCAAGAACTGAGCTGAACCTCCTGTAGTTTTGCAGGTGCAATTTATAGATTTGAGGTTTGGACCCTTTTACATGTGGCCCAAGCAGAACTCCAAGAGGCCATTGTGGCGTTCATACGGAGTCCCCGGTCGTCTCACGGACTATTGACCCGTACACCACTAATCCGCTGCCACCAACCAGGTCCTCCCCAGTAAATCACTTAGTCTCAGTCAGGTTCTTAAGTTAACAAAGAAGAGTGTAGTTTATTGCAAAACACAAATAAACTTTAACTGCATTCCAAACGTTGTTACTCTTTACCTTCTTAGTCTTATTTTATTCTGTCTCTAACTCTTCTACCTCCCCTCACACAAGAACCAACTGCACTAACTGTCTCTCTATTTCCAACTGTCTGCCAACTGCTTTCCCAGCTGCCTTTCCCAACCAACCAACCCACTAAAACCAACCCTTGGGCTAAGCCCTTTTATAAACAGGTAGGCTTGGCCTCTGGCTTTTCTATTGGTCTACCTGTTAACTCTTTCTCTCCCCCTGTACAGATATTTTCAAACGAACGGGCAAACACTACAGCCGTCTTGTGAATTCTGTTGCGAAAAAAACAGATTGCCCAGTGAATTACATGGGAATGCAGGCTGGTCTGTATTCTGGAGCTTTGCTAAGACACTGGGCTCTGTTTTTCTGTACCTGGTCAGGTTTCCCATTCTGAAATTTGCATATTGCCTGATGTGCAACTAATTGAGCTTTTGTACAGCCTAAGATCATAATTCTAAACCTCTGGCCATGTAGCTCATCGGCAGTGCATTATAGGATGTTGGTGGTGGGGGAAATCTCAATGGTAGAGCAATAGTTATAGAATCATAGAGTTGGAAGGGACCCCAAGGGTCATCTAGTTCAACCCCCTACAATGCAGAAATCTCAGCTAAAGCATCCCTGACAGATGGCCATCCAACCTCTGCTTAAAAACCTCTAAGGAAGGAGAGTCCACCATCTCCCGAGGGAGTCCATTCCATTGTCAGACAGCTCTTACTGTCAGAAAGTTCTTTCTGATGTTTAATTGGAATCTTTTTTCTTGTAACTTGAAGCCATTGATTCATGTCCTACCCTCTGGAGCTGTATAAAACAAACTTGTTCCCTCTTCCATGTGACAACCCTTAAGATATTTGAAGATGGTTATAATATCTCCCCTCAGTCTCCTTTTATTCAGGCTAAACCTACCAATTCTTTCAACCATTCCTCATAAGGCTTTGTTTCTAGACCCTTGATCAACTGGTTGGGCTGACCAAAGCAGAATAGAGTGGTACTGTGACTTGATCTGGACACTATACTTCTGTTGATGCAGCCTAGAGTAGCATTAGCATTTTTTGCTGCTGCATTACACTGTTGACTCATGTTAAGCTTGTGGTCCATTAAGACCCCTAGATCTGATTCACATGTAGTACTAGTAAGCACAGGGACGCAGGTGGCGCTGTGGGTTAAAGCCTCAGCGCCTAGGGCTTGCCGATCGAAAGGTCGGCGGTTCGAATCCCCGCGGCGGGGTGCGCTCCCGTTGTTCGGTCCCAGCGCCTGCCAACCTAGCAGTTCGAAAGCACCCTCGGGTGCAAGTAGATAAATAGGGACCGCTTTCTAGCGGGAAGGTAAACGGCGTTTCCGTGTGCAGCTCTGGCTCGCCAGAGCAGCGATGTCACGCTGGCCACGTGACCCGGAAGTGTCTTCGGACAGCGCTGGCCCCTGGCCTCTTGAGTGAGATGGGCGCACAACCCCAGAGTCTGGCAAGACTGGCCCGTACGGGCAGGGGTACCTTTACCTTTACTAGTAAGCCAGCAGTGTTAGAAACTGAGATAGAAAAGCTAGGAGCCAATTGGCTCCTGGAAGCTGGGTTACAGGGGTAAAAGCAGAATGGCTAGTCACCCCCCCCCCCAATGCAGCAGCACTTTCTATTTATTTGTTTGAAACACATGAACCAATACACAATTCACATTAGTGACACGTTGTTAATAACACATTTTTAATAGCAGTTCTTAATTTGACACCACAAACATAAACGGGGCTCAGCCTCAGCAATAGTGGCTAACCGTAAGTATTTATAAATACTTGTGTGTGTGTGTGTGTGTGTGCGCGAGAGAGAGAGAGAGAGAGAGAGAGAGCGCTCAATATGTGTCGCAGCTTCAGCAAGTACTGCAGTCACAGTTAAATATGCCTATTATACCAAACTTATTAGAAAGCCACTCCCGAAATAAGGAAGGGGGGGGGTTACGGCTTCACACCCACCAACATCCGCGCGGGGCTGACTTCGGCCCTGCGTGATCTGGGGAATCCTCAGGCCGCATCAGCCCCAGGGCCAGCCAATCGGCTGGCTGCAGGGGCAGGGCCTGGGTCACTTAAGGTCGGCGCGGCCCAGGATCTCCCCTGTGCGTCCTCGCCCACAGCTGCGGTTTGGTCTTCTTACTTCTCTCTCTTTTTAAAAAATAATTATATTTTATTAATTTTTCCATACAATCGTACCTGTCAGGGGTTCAGAAGCAGAGGCACAGGGGAAAGAGGAAGCGGAGAGCGAAGGGGAACAATCCGAGGGGAGCGTAGGTGAGGATGACAGTGGGGCAAGAGATTCCATGAGCCTGTCCAGTGATTTGGAAGATTCCCAGAAGGGGGCACCGATAGCCAGAGCAAGGGGGGTCCCGGGAGGGACGCACCAGAAGCAAGGGACCAGCGGTGACTCCCAAAGCAGCAGCGGGAGATCGGGACCAGTTTCCCCACCAGAGCGTAGCGGGGGGGGGGGAAGAGTCCCATGTGTCTGGACCGGCTTCCCCTCCAGGGGAAAGAGAAGATGAGTCAGGGCTGACCACGCCCCTATCGCTGAGTGAGGGAACAGAGGGGAAGTCAGATCCAGCTAGCCCCCCCGAAGGGGGAAGCAGTGACAGGAGCAGTGTAACGATCAGGAGGAAGGTTGCCGGCTGGGCGCGCGCGCCAAGTTCAAATGCACAGGTGCGCGGGACAGCCGGGAGCGCGGATTGGGAGCCAGGTCCTAAAGCACGCCGGAGGCAGGGGGAAGAATCCGGGGACTCTTCAGCATCAGAAGAGTCCAGAAAGGGCAACACCCCGGCGGGCAGACGGACCCAGAGGAGAAAGGAGCAAAGGAGGAGGTGGAGCAAGGCTAGGGTCTTGAACTGGTGTCTGGGGGGAGGAGATTCAGACGGAACTTCAGCGGTCTAGGGTTGAGACGTAGAGCTGCGCGCCGTGGCTTTGGAATCGAAACTGAACCTTAATAAAGACTTTTGTATATAACAAGAACTGGCGTTGGTCCTCTGTGAGCTGGGACCTTGGGCAGCTCTGACAGTACCACATTACAATTTCTGTTAAAACTTTTCGATTTTTGACTTCCTTCGGCTTCTCTGCCAATCATTCGAAATTTAATTTCTTTAAATACACATTTCCAAATTTTGATATTGCCTTTATATCTACCCCCCTCTTATATTTTGCTTTTTTACAATATTTCTTATTTTATTACAGAGCTTCTCTAAATGCCACTAACGTTATTTCATTATCACTTATACATTCCCAGTATTCTGTTAATTTTCCCCAGTCCTCGATGAATTTTTGATCTCGTTGATATCTAATCTTCCCAGTCAGTTTATCAAGTTCTGCATAGTCCATCAGCTTCGTTCTCCATTCCTCCAACGTTGGTAATTGTTCTTGTTTCCATTTCTGAGCCAGTAATATTCTTGCCGCTGTTACTGCATATTGGAAAATTTTATGGTCCTTTCTATTTATTTCATTGCCAACAATTCCTAAGAGAAAAGCCTCTGGTTTCTTAACAAATGTATATTTCAACATTTTTTTCAATTCATTGTATATCAACTCCCAGAAGCTTTTCACTTTCTTACATTCCCACCACATATGAAAAAATGTACCATCTATTTCTTTACATTTCCAACACTTCTTACATGTTTTGTACATTTTTGCAAGTTTTACTGGTGTAATGTACCATCTATATATCATTTTCATAACATTTTCCTTTAATGCAGTACATGCAGTAAATTTAATACTTTCATTCCATAGTTTTATCCAATCGTTAAATTGTATATTATGTCCAATATCTCTGGCCCATTTTATCATAACTGATTTAACTTCTTCATCTTTTGTATGCCATTCCAACAATATCTTATACATTTTGGATAGGATTTTATGTTCATTATTTATTATTTCTATTTGAAATTTAGAATCCTTCTTTGCATATCCATATTCTTTAAAATCTTTTTTAAACATTTCATTTGTCTGAAAATAATGCAACCAATCATACACAAACTCTTTCACTTCATCATATGGTTTCATTTTCCATTTCCCCCCTTCTTTCATAATCAAATTTCCATATGTAATCCAATTCTTTCTCATGTTAGTTTTTTTAACAGTCATAACCTCTAACGGAGACAACCAGTGTGGAGTTTTTGGTTTGAGTAGGTTTTTGTACCTCTCCCATATTTCTATTAACGATCCTTGGAAAATTTAGTTTTCAAAGCCTCTATGGATTTTCTTCTTTCCCGCCCATAAATACGCGTGCCATCCAAATCTATTATCAAATCCTTCCAAATCCAACAATTCTGTATTTTCTAATTTTATCCATTCCTTTAACCAACAGAGACATGAGGCTTCGTAGTACAGTTTCAAGTCTGGCAAGGCGAAGCCTCCTCTTTCTTTTGCATCAGTTAGTAACTTAAATTGAATTCTTGGCTTCTTTCCCTGCCAGATATACCTTGAAATAGCTCTTTGCCATTCTTTAAAGACCCCAGTCCCCTTGATGAGCACGCTCATCTTTATCGTTGAAATCCTTCCCCAAAATGACAATTTCATTCGTCCCCACACCTCCAGATCTTTCTTTATCCCATTCCACACTGGTATGTTATTATTCTGGTATAGATCTATATTCTTGGGGGTTATCCAAATACCTAAATATTTCACCTTTTTCACCACCTCTATGCCAGCTTGTTGCTATATGTTCTCTATCTTATCTTGATCCATGTTCTTGACAATTATTTTAGTCTTTTTCTTATTCAATATAAATCCTGCCACTTGGCCAAATCTTTCTACCTCCATAAGTATATTTTTCATGCTTTCCAAAGGCTCTTCCACCGTTATGACCAGGTCATCGGCAAAGGCTTTCACCTTATATTCATTCTGGCCTACTGTAACCCCTTTTATTGTCTCATTTTCTCTTAGAGCCAGTGTGGTGTAGTGGTTAAGAGCGGTAGTCTCGTAATCTGGGGAACCGGGTTCGCGTCTCCGCTCCTCCACATGCAGCTGCTGGGTGACCTTGGGCCAGTCACATTTCTTTGAAGTCTCTCAGCCCCACTCACCTCACAGAGTGTTTGTTGTGGGGGAGGAAGGGAAAGGAGATTGTTAGCCGCTTTGAGACTCCTTAAAGGGAGTGAAAGACGGGATATCAAATCCAAACTCCTCTTCTTCTTCTTCTTCTTCTTCTTCTTCTTCTTCTTCTTCTTCTTCTTCTTCTTCTTCTTCTTCTTCTTCTTCTTCTTCTTCTTCTTCTTCTTCTTCTTCTTCTTCTTCTTCTTCTTCTTCTTCTTCGTGATTTTAGAAAAACCTCCAGTACCATGATGAATAACAATGGTGAGAGTGGACATCCCTGTCGCGTACCTTTGGATATCCCTATTTCCTCCGTAATCATATTGTTTACAATTAATTTCGCTTTTTGCTCAGTATAGATTGCTTTTATTGCATTGAGAAATTCCTTCCCCACCTGCATATATTCTAAGCTTTTTAGCATGAAGTCCCAAGATATGTTGTCAAAGGCCTTTTCTGCATCCACAACTATTAGCATAGCTTGTTTCTCATTTCTGGCAGTCAGATATTCCAAAATGTTGATTATATTCCTTACATTGTCTCTAATCTGTCTGCCAGGCAGGAAACCCGCTTGATCCTTATGTATGATATCTTGCAGTATTTTTTTAATCCTTTTTGCCAAAATACTTGCGAAAATTTTATAATCTGTATTGAGTAATGAAATAGGCCTATAGTTTTTTACTTGTGTTAAATCAGAGTCTTGTTTCGGAATAAGTGTAATAAATGCTTCCTTCCATGTATCCGGAATTTCTCTTTCCTTAAGAATGTTATCCATAACTTCTTTCAAGGGCAACGACAGGATGTGTTTCATTTCTTTGTAATATCTTGCTGTAAATCCATCAGGCCCTGGAGCTTTCCCTTTTTTTAGTTCTTTTATAGTCTCTTTTATTTCATCCATTTCGATCGGGGCGTTCAGCCTATCTCTTTTTTCTGTCGGGATCTTTTGCACCATTTTTTCTTTTAAATATCTTTCTATTTTCCTCATATTATTCTTGTCTGTTCTTTTATATAAATGTCTATAGAAATCCGAGAATCCTTTTCTGATACCTTTTGGGTTGTCTATTTCTTCTCCCTCCACGATGATTTTGTTAATTGTGTTCTGTTCTTTTCTTCTTTTGATTTGCCATGCCAGCCATTTACCTGATTTGTTAGCCGATTCAAAGTTTCTTTGTCTCATTCTTTTTATATTCCATTCCACCTCTTTATTAATTATCATCGCAAATTGTGTTTGCAGAGCCTTTATATTCTGTTTTGCTTTCTCATTGTTTGGTTTTTTAACCAGTTTTTGCTCATTGTCCATTATTTGTCTCAAAATTTCCTTCTTTCCTTTTTCTTTACTTTTGTTTTTAATTGAGTTCTGCTGAATGAAGAATCCTCTCATAACCGCCTTGCTGGCGTCCCAAACAGTATTGATTTTCGTACCTTTATTATGATTATTTGCAAAGTAGTCCATCAGAGATTTTTGGGCTTTCTCTACAATTTTTTGATCATCTAGGAGGTAATCATTCATTCTCCATCTATTTTTTTTTTAATAAATGTCATTAATTTTCATCCAGTTATACATTTTATCTTGAATACAACAAATTATCTCTGTTTTGAACTTCCTTCAGCGTCTCTGACAGTCATCCATTTTTATATCTTTGATACACATTCCCTTTTTTCATATTGCCATTATTCCTCCTTACTCCCATTATTTTTAATAAACAATACTTCTTTGTTTTTTTACAGTGCCTCTTGAAATCCCACTAACGTTGTATTTATACCACATACGTTTTTCAGATAGTCCACCAATTTTCCCCAGTCCTCGATGAACTTTTGGTCTTTAGTACCGTATTTTTCGCTCTATAACACGCACCCGACCATAACACGCACATAGTTTTTAGAGGAGGAAAATCCGTAGGCATGCCACCCATAGGCATTCCCTCCATAACACGCACAGACATTTCCCCTTACTTTCTAGGAGGAAAAAGGTGAGTGTTATGGTGCAAAAAATACGGTATATCTGATTTTCCCAGTTAATTTGTCCAGTTCCGCATAGTCTATCAATTTTAATCTCCATTCTTCTATCGTCGGTATCTCCTCTTGTTTCCACTTCTGGGCCAACAGGATTCTGGCTGCCGTTACAACATATTGGAAAAGTTTAAAGTCCTTTCTTCTTATGTCCTTTCCTACCATCCCTAAAAGAAAAGCTTCTGGTTTTTTCACAAAAGTATATCTTAACATTTTTTTCATCTCATTGTATATCATTTCCCAGAAACCTTTTACTTTCTTACATTCCCACCACTGATGAAAGAACGTCCCTTCTTTATCTTTGCATTTCCAACATTTGTTATCAACCTTATACATCTTTGCTAGTTTTACAGGAGTCATATACCATCTATAAAACATTTTCATTACGTTCTCTTTCAGTAACGTACATGCTGTAAATTTTATATTCTCTTTCCACAATTTTTCCCATTCCTCAAATTGAATATTATACCCAAAATCCTTTGCCCACTGTATCATTACCGATTTGACCTCTTCATCCTTAGTATGCCACTCCAGCAATATCTTATACATTTTTGACAGAGTTTTATATTCATTGTTTATTATGTCTTTTTGGAAAGTTGATTCCTTTTCTACAAAACCTTTTTCCTTCAAATCTTTTTTAATTATTTCATTTACCTGACGGTAATGCAGCCAGTCATATATATACTCTTTAACTTGTTCATATGGCTTCAGTCTCCATTTCCCTCCTTCATTAATCACCAGATCAGCGTATGTAACCCATTTTTTTCTCATATTAATTTTCTTAACACTCATTGCCTCCAACGGGGACAACCAGTGCGGGACTTTTGGTTCCAATATATTTTTATACCTTTCCCACACCTCTATTAAAGAACCCCTGAAGATGTGATTTCCAAATCCTTTGCGAACCCTCTTTTTTTCACACCAAAGATACGCGTGCCATCCAAATCTGTTATCAAAACCTTCAAGATCCAATAATTCATTGTTTTCTAACTTTATCCATTCTTTTACCCAGCATAGACATGCTGCCTCGTAGTACAATCTCATATCTGGCAGGGCGAAGCCTCCTCTTTCTTTAACATCTGTCAATAACTTAAATTTTATTCTAGGCTTCTTTCCCTGCCAAATATACCTTGAAATCACTTTTTGCCACTCTTTGAAAATTCCTATACCCTTTAATATGGGTATGGTCTGAAATAAAAATAACATCTTTGGTAGCACCGTCATTTTTACCATAGATATTCTTCCCCAGAATGATAATTTCATTCTGGCCCACACCTCCAGATCCTTCTTTATTCCCTTCCAAACCGGGATATAATTGTTTTGATACAAATCAATATTCTTAGGTGATAACCAAATTCCCAAGTATTTAACCTTTTTCACCACCTCTATCTCAGTTTGTTGCTGCATTAATTCAATCATATTTTGTTCCATATTTTTTACCATCATTTTCGTCTTTTTCTTATTCAATCTGAATCCTGCCACCTTTCCAAATTGTTCCATCTCTTCCAGTACCTCCTTTACACTTTCTATTGGTTCTTCCATAGTCACTACCAAATCATCGGCAAAGGCTTTAACTTTATACTCATTTAGCCCAACTGTTACCCCTTTTATTTGATTATTATGTCTAATTGCATTTAAGAAGACTTCCAGAACCGTTATAAATAACAATGGCGATAGTGGGCAACCTTGTCTTGTTCCTTTAGATATTTTTATATCTTCAGTAATCACATTATTTACTATCAATTTTGCTCTCTGCTCAGTATAGATTGCCTTTATGCCATTGAAAAACTCTTGTCCCACCTCCATATATTCTAAGTTTTTCAACATGAACTCCCAAATTACGTTATCAAAGGCCTTTTCTGCATCCACAAACATTAAAACTGCTTGTTTATCGCCCCTACCAGACAGATATTCTATAACGTTAAATATATTTCTTATGTTATCTCTCATTTGTCTGCCTGGTAGGAAGCCTGCTTGATCTTTATGTATAAGTCTTGTTAGTATCTTTTTCAATCTCTTCGCTAGGATTCCAGCAAAAATCTTATAATCCGTATTCAATAATGAAATAGGCCTATAATTCTTCAATTGTGTTAAATCCGAATCTTGTTTTGGGATTAATGTAATATATGCTTCTTTCCATGTTTCTGGAATGTCTCTTCCTTTCAGAATGTTATTCATAACTTCAGTCAACGGGGTCACCAGTACATCTTTCATTTCTTTATAGTAGCTAGATGTAAACCCATCTGGACCCGGAGCTTTCCCTCTCTTCAACTCCTTTATCACTTCTTTTACTTCTTCTTTTTCTATTGGGGCATTCAGTTGGGCTTTTTGGTCTGTCGGGATCTTTCGCACCATTTTCTCTCTTAGATATCTTTCTATTTTCTTCTTATTGTTCCTTTCCTTACTTTTGTATAGTTGCGTATAAAAGTCCAAGAATCCTTTCCTTATTTCTTTTGGATCCACTGTCTCTTCTCCATTTATTTTAATTTTGTTAATTGTACTCTGCTCCTTTCTCTTTTTAAGTTGCCACGCAAGCCATTTTCCTGATTTGTTTGCAAACTCAAAGTTTTTGTTTTCACATTGTTAGGTTTTTTAATCAGTTTTTGTTCATTGTCCATAATCTGTCTTAAAATCTCTTTTGTCCTTTTTTCCTTATTAATTTTCTTCAGTGAGTTTTGCTGAATAAGAAAGCCTCTCATTACTGCTTTGCTTGCGTCCCAAACAATGCTCATTTTCGTACCTTTGTTAACGTTGTCCATGAAATATTCAGATAATTTCTTTTGTGATTTTTCAACTATCTTCTGATCGTCCCACAGATTGTCATTCAGTCTCCATCTGAAAGTTCTTTCCTCAAATCCTTTTAATTCCAGTTCTATAGGATTATGATCTGAAATCACTTTCGCTTGTATTTCAATTTGTTGGATTCTTGGGGTCAGTTCATTCGATACCCATATTTGATCTATTCTTGACATTGACTGATTCGGTTCTGAATAGTGTGTGAATTGCTTCTCCAATGGGTGCCTGAGTCTCCAAATGTCTATCAGATTACAATTCTTCGTCATCGTGAAAAATGTCTTAGGCAATTTCCCTTTTTTGTTTTTTACTTCTCTTAACCTATCCATTTCCAATGAAACAACTCCATTCATGTCTCCCATTATTATAATTTTTTGATCCATGTATTCAAATAGTTTTTCCTCCAATGATCTATAAAAATCAGTCTTATTTCCATTTGGTGCGTAGATCCCGACAATTATCAATTTTTCACCTTGCCAATTGATTTGAACAGCTATAATTCTCCCTTCTTCATCTTTGAAAAGTTGGTGGGATTCAATTTTATTTTTGATGTATAAAACAACGCCCCTTTTTTCTCTTTGTCCGAAGATATAAATTCGTTCCCTAATCTTTTATTAATCAGAATTTTCCTGTGTCTCTTTGCCACATGAGTTTCTTGTAGGCATATGATGTCTAATTTCTTCTTTTTCAAAAATTGTTCAATTTTATTTCGTTTCTTCTTATCATTCATCCCATTAATGTTCCAATTCCATAATTTTAACGCCATTCTTCTTCCAAATTAAATAAATTTAGTTTATTACTTTACAATCTGTCTACCTCTTCTTCCTCTTCCTCTTCTTCTTCTTCCGATTTTTTCCCATTTTGTTCCTCTTCTTCTCCTGATTCTGACGCTCCTCCCTCTGCTCCCTTGCTCTCTTCCTCTCCCGCTTGTAATTCTTTGTATCTTCTCGTAAATTTCCCTATTTCCTCAGGGCTTGTCAATCTTCTTTTCACACCTTTGTAGAAAAATGAGACTCCTTCCGGGAATTTCCATCTGAAATCAATCTTATTTTTCTTAAGAGTTTGCACCAGTGGTTTGTAGGCTTCTCTTCGTTTCAGCAGCCTTATTGGTATATCTTTAAAAATGATTATGTAATTCCCATCTATATATAGTCTTTTCTCTCTATTTCTTTGTAGAATCAAATTTCTCATCTCTCTATCTTTAAATGTGATCAAACAGTCTCCTGGAAATTTCTTTGTTTTACTTGTCCTTATTTTCATTCTGAATGCGTTTTGTACTGTTTTTGCGACTTCTTCCTCTTCTAGCTCCAACCACTGTGCAATTTCCTTTATTAACTTCTCTCTTATATTTTCATTTTGTGTTTCCGGAACTTGTCTCAGTCTCAAATTTACTTCCCTCTGTCTCAGTTCATTCATAGCAATAGAGTCTTTTATTTCTTCTTGTGCTTTATTTAAATCTACCATCTCACTCTTCATCTTTTCCTCCTCGCGTTTCATCTCCTTCATTTCCTGCTTTGTCCTTTTTAACCCCTCATCCACTCTTTTTGATACCTCTCTGATCTGTCCTTTGAGTTCACTAACTGTCTCATCAATTTTTTTATCCATTTTTCCAATTCTGTTATCAACTTGTTCTAATTTTGTCTCCAAATTTTTCTCACTTTGTTTTATTTCTGCAAACATTTTCAAAATTTCCGTTCTAAACTCTGTTTCCTGCTTTGAAGCTCTCCTTTCTGTAGGTGTCTCCCCCTCTGCCCCTTTTTTCTGTAAATGTGACATTTTCTTAGGTATCAGAATAACATACAATATCTGAACAAACCAATTATTGATTAACAAAATACAAAATGAACCCAAATGTAGTCCCAAACTATTAATCCAAGATTTTTGGGGCAGTATTGTAAGGTTGATGTAAGAACCAGCTTTATAACCGGAGACGCTTACACGGCAGAAAATTATAAAAATCCAATTATCTATAAGTTATTTATCTTCTTGCCCCCACTCGGGCTAATCCACAACAGACCAGAGAGGTAATTCAGTTGTAATCCAATTGTAATCCAATTGTAATCCAATTTAAGGTCTCAATTGTAATCCAAGAGATGCAGGGGGTCCAAAACAAAATCCCAAATTAGTAATAAAAAAAAAGCTCCAACCCAAAACCCTTTGGAAATAGGGAAATATGCCCAGGAGAGGAGGTCACAGGAAGTATTCATTCTCCATCTAAACGTTCTCTCTTCATATCCTTGTAATTCAATTTTTATTGGACTGTGGTCTGAGATTACTCTTGGTTGAATTTCTATTTGCCTGATTCTTGGAGTTAACTCATTTGAGACCCAGATTTGATCGATTCTCGACATTGACTGGTTCGGATCTGAATAGAATGTGAATTGTTTTTCCAGTGGATGTCTCAATCTCCAAATATCTATTAAATTGCAGCTTTTTAGCATTGAAAAAAAGTTATTGGAAGCTTCCCTTCTTTACTGGTTCCTGCTGCTCTTAATCTGTCCATTTCCAGTGACACCACACCGTTCATGTCCCCCAGTATTATTATCTTTTGATCTACATATTCGAACAGCTTTTCTTCCAAATTTCTAAAGAAATCGGCCTTGTTTCCATTAGGTGCGTAGATCCCGACAATTATTATTTTTTCGCCTTGCCATTTGATCTGGACCGCAATAATTCTTCCTGCTTCATCTTTGAAAATTTGTTGAGCATCAATTTTGTTCCTCACATATATTACAACTCCCCTCTTCTTGTTTTTATCAGAGGATATAAGCTCATTTCCTAATCTTCTGTTAATCAAAACTTTTATATGTTTTTTTTGCCACATGGGTTTCTTGTAGGCAGATTATATCCAAATTTTTCTTTTTAAAACATTGTTCAATTTTATTCCTTTTTTCCTGTCATTCATTCCATTAATATTCCAATTCCAAATTTTTAATGCCATTGTTGCCTCTTAAATTAAATATGAATTTTTTATAATTTATTGTCCTTTAGCTTTTCTTCTTCTTCTTCTTCTTCTTCTTCTTCTTCTTCTTCTTCTTCTTCTTCTTCTTCTTCTTCTTCTTCTTCTTCTTCCTCCTCCTCCTCCTCCTCCTCCTCCTCCTCCTCCTCCTCCTCCTCCTCCTCTTCCTCTTCCTCTTCCTCTTCCTCTTCTTCTGACACCTTTCCTCTCTCTTCTTTTTCTTTGTCATCCTTTGGACCCAATCCTCCTGCTCCTGCTCCTCCTACAGCTCCTTTTTCTTCATCTTCTTCCGCTCTTAGTTCTTTATATTTTCTCTGGAACTTGCTTGTCTCTTCTGGGCTAGTCAGTCTGTGTTTCTTACTTTTGTAGAAAAATGAGATTCCTTCAGGGAATTCCCATCTAAATTCTATATTGTTTCTCTTGAGAATTTGTACAAATGCTTTATATGGTTCTCTTCGTTTCAATAATCTTATTGGAATGTCTTTAAAAATGATAATGTAATTTCCGTAAATATTTAATCTTTTTTCTCTGTTCTTTTGTAGTATCTGGTTCCTCATGTCCCTATCTTTGAATGTGATTAGACAGTCTCCTGGGGCTTTCCGTGTTTTAACTGATCTTGCTCTCAATCTAAAAGCACTTTGAACCGTCTTTGCAAACTCTTCCTGCTCTATTTCGAGCCATTGTGCCAATTCCTTTATCAATTTCTCTTTAATATTCTCTCCCTGTGTCTCCGGTATTGCTCTTAGCCTCAAATTTCCTTCTCTCTGTCTTAATTCATTCATTGCAATCGAATCCAAAACTTCTTCCTGAGTCTTATTCATCTCTGACATACCTGTTTTCATTTTCTCTTCTTCTCTTTTCATCTCTTTCATTTCTAGTTTTGTTCTTTTCCACCCTTCCTCTAATTTTTGTGTTCTTTTAGTTACATCTTTTATTTGACCTTTAAGGTCATTAACTGTTTCATCTATTTTTTTATCCATTTTACCAATTCTATTATCCACCTGTTCTAATTTAGTTTCCAATTTTTTTTTCACTTTGTTTAATTTCTGCAAACATTCTCAAAATTTCTGCTCTAAATTCTGACTCTTGTTTCGACCCCTTCCTATCCCCTGGAGTTCCTTCACTCGGTTTTTCCCCTTTATCCATACTAGCAATTTAAGCCTGACAGAACACTCTAATTATGTCAGTCAACCTTTAAATAATATCAAATCACACCAAAATTACAAATTATAAATAAATCAACAAATCATTTCCCCTTGGGGATCAGAAAGGGTATGTCTGCAGGTCCAGTTAAAGAAAAGTAGAAGTTATTGAATTGTTATTTTTTCCAAATTTTGCAACCCCACTAAACAATATTTAATAGAGGTAGGATGGTACGACCAATCTTCTTGCCACCACTTAGACTAATCCTTCTTCCGCCACCAATTAGGCTATTTCCAATTAGATAAGGACAGTAGAAACTAAAATCCAAAGTTCACAGTAATCCAGAACAGATAAGTAAAAAAAATAAGAGAATTTGTCAATTATAAAAATTTGTAATCCAGTTTTGGAAATTCCCCTCCAAGAGTAGCCCAGAAATCCAAAATTTTAGATTGGTCCAAAAAAATTAATCTGAGGATACAAAATAGTAATGCTTCTCAAGTTAGAGATAGAAGCAGAACAAATTCAAAACTTTAAAGAAAAAAGAAAATTAAAAATTGATAAGACAGAAACAAAAAAAATGAATGAAAATCAGATGTCAAAAAAAAAGAGAGTCCTAATCCAATTCTGAATGAA
Organism: Podarcis melisellensis; assembly: GCF_964234715.1. Lineage (NCBI taxonomy): Eukaryota > Metazoa > Chordata > Lepidosauria > Squamata > Lacertidae > Podarcis > Podarcis melisellensis. The sequence goes on from NC_138535.1 coordinate 12,977,517, forward strand.
TTCCAAAATATGATAGACAATATCTGAATAGTAGTGCTTTAACAGTTTCTAGGATTTGGGGAAATGATGGTTTCTGATCCATGGGAATCTGCGTGAGAGGTTGATGGATCGTTTGCCATCCTCTGCACCAAAGGAAAGAAGATAACGTCTGCGTGCAGCTGGACGCTGAACAGACGGCTCGGCATTGAGACGAGGTGAATGCCAAGCAACGTAGCCCAGAGGTATGGTAGATTTATAGCTGTGAGGTGAACGCGTTAAGAATAAAATCTTCGGTTCACGAAAAAGTGTCTGCGTTTGAGAGAAACCAGCACTGTGGAATACAGCCGCATACCTTGCATACCTAGATAAGAGAGGCATGCACAGTTGCTAAGCAATGGAAAGTCAGTGAGAGTGGATAGTTACTGACTAAGGGGCTGGCTCAGTGAGAGCCTGGGAAGCGAAAATTGTTTTGGCTATCTTCGCTGCTGTGCAAGGACTTTGAAACAGCTTGCAGTTTGCCTGCCAGAGAAGGCAGTAAACAACTAAGAAAGACTTTTGGAATTTTACAGACTCGAGAGTGAGAGCTTAGGCTTGGATTCAAAATGGATGCCAAGAAGGGGGGAGGCTTACCTTATCCACCTCCCCTAACTAATGACAATTATTCATCTTGGTCTATAAAGATGAAGGCCCTGCTGCAGAATCACAGGATCTTTGGGGTGATTGAGAACCCCATCCCTGCAGCACCAACGCGAGGTTGGGAATCACAGAATGTAAAGGCCAGGATGGCTATAATTCTTTGCGTCTCAGATTGCCAATTAGTGCATATTCAACATTTAGAATACGCGCAAGAGATTTGGGAGATGCTGCGTAGAACACATCAGAGAGATGCTGGTTCTTCAGCGTTGCTGTATTTTGAGAAGCTGACCAATCTGTTTTTGTTTTTTTTTTATAAATATTTATTAAGATTTTTTGAATACAATTGCACAGATAATAAACAATATAACATGTATCATAGCATAGTTTCACAGCTTCTTTGGACTCCCTCACGTCTCCCGCTCCCACTTTCATCATTGTAAAATTTTTACCAGCAATTTATCATCTTGTTTACATTCTTGTGTCCCGCACATTTAATTGTAGTCTAATAATTCTCCAAAAGGTTTATGTTTTCCTCAATCTCACTTATCATCCTAATTCCATCTAGTTTAGTGGTGCTCAATTATTTATGATCTAGCATCCTGCTTAACATTCAACCAAATTACAGTGTTTTTGTAAATAAGTCTTAAATTTCTTCCAGTCTTCTTCCACCCTCTCCTCTCCCAGGTCTCGGATTCTGCCGGTCATCTCAGCCAGTTCCATATAGTCTATCAGTTGCATCTGCCATTCTTCCAGTGTGGGTAGATCTTGGGTTTTCCAATACTTAGCGATGAGTATCCTTGCTGCCGTTGTTGCATACAGGAAAAAAGTTCTGTCCTTCTTTATCACCCTCTGGCCGACAATACCCAGGAGGAAGGCCTCTGGTTTCTTAGGGAAGGTATACTTAAATACCTTTTTTAGCTCATTATATATCATTTCCCAGAATGCCTTTACTCTAGGGCATGTCCACCAGAGGTGAAAGAATGTTCCTTCATTTCCTTTACATTTCCAGCATTTGTTATCAGACAAATGGTATATTTTGGCAAGTTTAACTGGAGTCATGTACCATCTATATATCATTTTCATTACATTTTCCTTCAACGCATTACATGCGGTGAAGTTCAACCCAGTGGTCCACAACCTTTCCCAGTCCTCAAACATAATATTATACCCAATATCCTGTGCCCACTTTATCATAGCCGATTTAACCATTTCATCTTGTGTGTTCCATTTTAACAGCAAGTTATACATTCTTGAAAGTACCTTAGTCTTCGGTTCTAACAGTTCTGTTTCCAATTTCGATTTCTCCACCTGGAACCCTACCTTCCTGTCATTTTTAAAGACTTCTTTAATCTGAGCGTAGTGTAACCAGTCTCGCACTTTATCCTTCATTTTCTCCAAACTCTGCAATTTCCAATTGTCTCCATCTTTTTCTAGTATTTCCCAATATTTTGGCCATTTGGCCTCCATATTGGGTCTTTTTCGGGCCTTAGCTTCCAGAGGTGAAAGCCACCTTGGAGTTTTGTTTTCCAATAAGTCTTTATATTTTGTCCAGACATTAAACACTGCTTTTCTGACAATATGGTTCTTAAAGGCCTTATTGATCTTAACCTTGTCATACCATAAGTATGCATGCCATCCAAAAGCATTGTTAAAACCTTCCAAATCCAATACGTCGGTGTCTTCAAGAAGTAGCCAATCTTTTAGCCAGCAGAAAGCTGCGGCCTCATAGTACAAGATTGCCAGACAAACTTAGAGATGTCTCTCTGCCACTTCCGGAAGCACTCCGTCTTGTCCACAATCTGTAGTGTTTGAAACAGGAACAACATTTTTGGCAATACATTCATCTTGATAGCAGCAATTCGGCCTAACAAAGAAAGTTTCAATTTTGTCCAACTGTCTAAGTCTCTCTTAATTTCTAACCAACATTTTTCATAGTTATCCTTAAATAGACTCAGATTTTTTGCTGTTATGTTTACCCCTAGGTACTTTACTTTTTTAACCACATTTAGTTCTGTCTCTCTCTGAAACCGTTCTGACTCTGTATCTGTCAAATTTTTTTCCAATACCTTAGTTTTCTGTTTGTTTAATTTAAATCCCGCCACCCGACCAAAATCTTGAATCAGTTGTAGTACTCTTTTCGTACTAGATTCTGGCTCCTGCAGGGTCAAAACTAGGTCATCTGCAAAAGCTTTAAGTTTATATTGTTTCGCTCCGACCTGAATTCCTTCCACCAACCGGTCCCCTCTAATCATATTCAAGAGCACCTCCAGAACCGAAATGAATAGCAAAGGGGAGATAGGGCAGCCTTGTCGTGTTCCTTTTTCGATTTTAAACTCTTCTGTAACCACATTGTTAACTATCAATTTAGCCTTTTGCTCTGAATATATTGCGTCAATCCCATTCTCAAAACCCCGTCCCACTCCCATTTCTTTTAAATTTCCCTTCATAAATTTCCAGGAGATATTGTCAAAGGCCTTCTCCGCGTCTACAAAAATTAACACTGCTTTTGTATTTATATCTGTTTGCAAAAGTTCCAAGATGTCAATAATGTTCCTTGTATTAGCAAACAAGTGTCTACCTGGGAGAAAGCCTGCCTGGTCCTTATGAATTACTTCATTTAAAACTTTTTAAAGTCTACTTGCCAAAATGTCTGCAAATATTTTGTAATCCACATTTAAGAGAGAGATGGGACGATAGTTCTTAAGTTGTGTCTTTTCAGCTTCCAATTTTGGTATCAATGTGATAAAGGCTTCCTTCCACGATTCCGGCGCCCTCTTCCCCTCCATAATTTCGTTGCTAACCTCCATCAGTGGTTGTATCAAATAGTCTTTTAATGTCTTATAATACTTGGAGGTCAGCCCATCTGGCCCTGGAGATTTGCCCAGTTGCATGTTCTGAATGGCTTGTTCAATCTCTTGTTGTGTTATTTTGCAATTCAGGATTGTTCTATTTTCTTGTGACAATTTTGGTAACCCATTTTTTTCCAAAAATTGTTTAATCTCAACCTCGTCTTGCGGCCCTTGAGTGTATAATTTTTTTAAATATCTCTGGAAGCACTTTCTAATGTCCACAGGGTTCTGAATATTTCGTCCTTCAATCTCTAAATTTGTAACTGTATTTAGTTTTTGTCTTCTCTTCAACTGCCAAGCTAGCAGTTTTCCACATTTATTCGCCGATTCAAACGTTTTTTGTTTCATTAATTTAACCTTCCACTCTATTTCCTGGTTTATCAATTTAGAGTATTGTGCTTGATAGAGTTTAATTTCTCTTAGAGTCGGCTGTGACTTCGGATTTGATCTTAACTTCTCTAATTCTTTAATTTTATCCAAGATCTTGTCTTTTCTCTCGTTTTGTGTCCTTTTCTTTACAGCATTCTGTTGTATCAAGAACCCCCTCATCACGGCTTTGCTTGCGTCCCAGATGATTCTTTTTTCCACCGTAGTGTTCATGTTTATCTCAAAGTAGTCCTTCAAGGCTTTTTGGGCCTTCTTAATAATCTCCTGATCTCTAAACAAATTGTCATTCATCTTCCATCTAAAGGAGCCGGTTGGTAATAGTGTCATGTCCATCTTTACTGCATTATGGTCGGAGCAGGTCTTTGGGCAGATTTCCACCTTTCTAGCCTTAGGTGCCAGACCTCTAGATATCCATATTTGGTCAATTCTTGTCCAGGTCAGTTGGGCTTCAGAGAAAAATGTTCCCTCTCTTCCCTAGCGGTTCTTTGTCCTCCAAATGTCAATCAGGTCCATATTGTCTGTCATTTCAAAAAAAGTTTTTGGTAGTCTGCCGTCTTTTGTAACTGTCAGGAAACTGCCATCGGAAGAACAGGTGGCGGAAGGGCTCCAGGAGAATAGGAGAGACTCTGCAGCAGAAGAGGGAACCAGTAGGGGGGGAGCAGGAGCTCCAAAGGGAAAGGAAGCGGAGGAGAGGCTCTGGGACACTTCCAGTGAGAACAGTGAAGAGGTATCAAGGCCCCCTTTAGGAACCCCCACCCCTCGCCGGAAACTGTCACGCAGGGAATCCAGGAGACGTGTTTCCGTTAAGCAGCTTTTATGCTGGAAGCGTTTCCGCAGACGCCCACTGTCGGAGTCTACCAGCGACTGACGGAGCCATGCCAAAGGGCTCCGCTCAAGGCAGAGCTTTGCTACGCTGAGCAAACTCTGAGGGACCAACCCTTTTACGCACAAGTAGCTCATTGTCCCATCACAGCAATCCGACAGTCCCTGAAAGCGCTTGTGCAAGGAGAGGCATCATGAGCAACCCAGCCGGAGCCGGAGAAGAGGGAGCAGCTGCAGCCGTTCCAAACCTGGAAGAAAGGTACAGGATGTTGGAGGTTCAGTTAGCCATGCAAACGGCTAGGCTTGAGGAGAGGAGGGCTCAAGATGCAGAGAAGGGAAAGGCCACCCAAGTCTCAAGGAAGGTGCCAGGACTGGTGCAGAAATTTGGGGGTGATCCCAGGAACTATCAAGCCTTTAGGACAGAAATGCAATATGCCCTTAATCTGCAGTTTGATGACTTTCCTGATGAGGAATCGAGGGTGGCGTTTGTGATTGGCCATCTAGAAAGGGGGGCGAGAGACTGGGTGAGACCCCTGATGGCAGCCAATAACGAAGTCCTAAAGGACACAAGGAAGTTTTTTCGCGCCATGGATCTGATGTTCTCCAGTGAGATTGAGCAGGGAGTGGCGCGCAGACAGCTAATGGCGTGTAAGCAAGGGAGCCGATCTGTCCGTGAGTACTGGACTGAGTTCACCATGTTGATTCATAAATTAAGTTGGGATTTGTCGGCGGAACCGATACAAATGCTGTTCGAAGAAGGATTATCTCCAGCAGTAAAAGACGAACTTTCCCGGGCGCCCAGGGCGGAGTCTATGGACCAGCTGACTAAATCCGCGCTGGCCATAGGAGCACGGCAGGAGGTTAGAGCCTTGGAGAAGCGGGAGGGGAAAGAGGAGCGTTGGAGAGATTTCCGCATTCCCGAGATTCCAGAGCAGACTTCCCCGCCAGCAGAGCCGATGGAAATTGGAACAGCGCGCGCGCAGTTTCAAACCCCAGTGAAGGGCGGAAGAAGGAGGGGAAAGGCGCCAAGAAATGTTTTCTCTGCCAACAGCCAGGTCACTTTGCCAGAGTTTGTCCGCAAAGAAAGGAATGGCAAGGAATGGCGGGAGCTGTTGGGGAGGAGGCGGAGGGAGCCAAGGAGCAAGTAAAAGCCAACGCCTTGCTGCAACCATCGGGGCACAGCAGCCAGGCCAAGGAACAGTGAATGTGCCCACGCCGGAACCACCAAGGCCAGCACTAGTAATAGAGGTATTGCTAGAACTGGCAAACGGACACCCGCTAAAGGTTAAGGCGCTATTGGACTCAGGCAGCTCCTGCAACTTTATGAGTAAGGAGTTTGCAGCCGCACACCAGATACAAACCATCCCCTTAAATAACCCGCTGCAGGTGACCACGATTGATGGGAGGGCGCTGTTGGGAGGAGAAGTTAACCAGCAGACTGTTCCCATGACGATGAGGGTGGCACGACACACGGAACTGATAGCGTTTAATATAGCCACCTTGGGAGGAGCGCCCATTATTTTGGGGATGAGCTGGCTAGTGATGCATGATCCGCTCGTGGGATGGCACCAGAGAGTGGTTTCCTTTGGGTCAGCGCATTGTCTGGCACATTGCACGGAAAGGGGGAGCCAAGTAGGTACCCAGGCCACGTTAGCAAAGATAGAAGTTACAGACCAAGGAAGGGTACCACGACAATACGCTGATTTGGCTAACGTCTTCAGCGAAAGGGAAGCAAATAAACTACCCCCGCACAGACCCGTTGACTGCCAAATCAACTTACTCCCAGGAGCACAATTGCCAGTGGGCAAGGTATATGCAATGTCAGACAGGGAAATGCAGGAGTTAAGGGAGTTTATTGACAAGAACCTCAAGCGTGGGTTCATCAGAGAGTCACGGGCGGTGGGGGGTAGCCCAGTGTTCTTTGTGGACAAAAAAAATACAGATAAACCGAGACTGGTTGTGGACTTCCGGGCCCTCAACGCAGTGTCCGAACCAGTGGCTTTCCCCATGCCCAGAATCGATGACATTCTGACCCGGGTGAGAAAAGGGAAATTTTTTACCAAGCTGGACCTAAGGGGGCGTACAATTTAATACGTATGAGAAAGGGAGATGAGTGGAAAACCACTATGTTCACCCCTTTAGGGGCCTTTGAATATCTCGTTATGCCCTTCGGCCTCCAGGGGGGGTCGACCATTTTTCAATCGTTCATGAATCACGTCCTAGGGCCACTGCTTTACAAGAACTGCGCTGCGTTCTTAGATGATGTACTAGTGTACTCAGAGGATGAAGAGCAGCATGTGCGAGATGTACGAGAGGTACTGAGCAGGCTGCAAGAAAACCAGCTGTGGGTGAAACTGGAGAAGTGTCAGTTTCACACCAGAGAGGTGGAATTCCTGGGGTACCGGTTGTCAGACAAGGGGTTGGCCATGGATCCTAGCAAGGTGCAAGCGGTACTGGAATGGAAACCACCGAAAACTAAGAAAGATGTGCAAAGGTTTTTGGGGTTCGGAAACTTCTATCGGAAGTTCATCAAGAACTTTGCCCACTTAACAGCCCCCATCACGGATTGCCTCAGCAGTAAGAAGAAATTTGTCTGGACGGAAGAAGCGCAGCGAGCGTTCGAAAGTTTAAAGAGGGCGTTTGCTTCGGAAGAACAACTCTTACACGTGGATCTGCAGCAGCCGATGAGAGTGGAGACCGACGCGTCAGACAGAGCGGTGGGCGCCGTACTCCTACAGCCGGGAAAGGATACGTCAGAATGGAGACCGTGTGCCTTTTTCTCGAGGAAGCTGAACAAATCCGAGAGGAACTATACCGTGTACGACAGAGAATTACTCGCCATCCATGGAGCGTTCAAGAGATGGCGACACCTGCTGATTGGGGCGCAACACAAGGTCCAAGTGCGGACAGACCACAAAAATCTAGAATACTGGAGAACAGCCCGAGTACTGAACCAGAGACAAGTGAGATGGGCGCAAGAGTTCTCCAAGTTCAATTTTGAAATTCGCTACGTGCCAGGCACAGAGAATGTCAGAGCGGACGCTCTCTCCCGAAAACCTGAGTACTTGGAGGGGGAGGGAGCGGCGGAAGAAAGACATATCATCCCTGAGGACCACTGGGTTTGTGGGGCGGCATTGGTGGGGCAAAGAGAACTGGTAGAGGGTACTGAGAACGATGAATATGCCCAAGAAAAGCTTAGGGAACTCAGGGAAACAGGGGAGAACACAGGGGGTTTTGAGGAAAAGAACGGAAAGCTGTATTACAAAGGGGCACTCTACATACCAGATGGGGAACTAAGAGGGCGAGTGCTCAAACAGTTACACGATAGCCCCACGGCGGGGCACTTCGGGCAGCACAAGACCATGTGGTTGGTTACCAGGGAGTTTTGGTGGCCCAAGATGAGGGAAGACGTGCGGGAGTATGTCCGAGGGTGCGACAGGTGCCAGAGAGCAAAAGGAGAGAGGCTGGCGCCAGCGGGGTTATTAGAACCCTTACCCACACCAGAAAGGCCATGGGAGATGGTATCCATAGATTTTATGACAGATCTACCGAAATCCAAAGGGAAAACAGCTGTCATGGTGGTAGTGGATCTGCTAACTAAGATGTGCCATTTTATAGCTTGTTCACATGCGGTCACAGTGGAAGAAACTGCAAGGTTGTTTGTAAAGCATATTTTCAGGTTGCATGGCGCCCCCTTGAGGGTTGTGAGCGACCGAGGGAAACAATTTACTTCCAGGTTCTGGAGGAAGCTAATGAGCTTGCTGCACGTGGAGGTAAGTTTTTCCACCGCCAGACACCCAGAAACAAATGGGCAGGCAGAAAGGGCAAACGGGGTTTTGCAACAATACCTGAGGTGTTATGTAAAAGACAGAGAAAATGATTGGGTAGATAAGTTACCTCTGGCAGAATTTGCCTACAACAACGCGGAAAACGTGTCCACAGGGATGAGTCCCTTTCTGGCCAATTATGGGTGTCACCCCCGAGCATTTCCAGGAGAAGGAGGGGAGAGCTGGAGTGTACCGGCGGCGGAACATTTTGTGGAAGAGATGGAAGCAATCCACCGGCAGCTTCAACTCAACTTGGAGAAAGCCAAGGAAGAATATAAGAAGCAAGCAGACAGAAATAGGAGGGAAGGTGAAACCATAAGGGTGGGAAACCGGGTGTGGCTATCCACCCAAGGGCTGCCGTTCAAGGGAGGGTGTAAGAAATTGAGGCCCAAACGGTTGGGACCCTTTGAGGTCATACAACAGGTTAACCCAGTAGCATTTAAACTCAGATTGCCCAGTCACATGAAACTGCACCCAGTATTTCACAGATCATTACTGTCGCCGTACCGAGAGGGACGGGAGTGGGGGGAACGTGAGAGGGAGGTCACCCAAACACCCGTCATAGAAGAGAGAGAACGCAACATGGAAGTGGCAGGACTCATTGATTCCAGGTGGAAGGGGAATCAGGTGGAATACTTGGTAGAATGGGAGGGGGAGGAAGAGTCAGAAAACACGTGGGTGCCGGCAGAAGAAGTCCATGACGAGGTTTTAATAGAAACGTTCCATCGGCGTTTCCCAAGAAAACCGCAGCCTGTAGCGCGATTTAGGAGGAAACACTTCGGAACCACCGATGAGGAAGGGGTGTTTGAAGGGTTCCCAGAGTCAGGGGTTGAGGAAGCGGCATACTCCGACGAAGAAGAGGAAGAAGGGGAAAAGGACGGAAGGCAGTGGCTAGAAGTGTTTGAATCCTCTGATGATGAGGAGAGTTCCTTCCGAGGCTTTCCAGCCTCACCGCCTGCAGGAGAGGAGGCGGGAGGGGGTGGAGGGGGGCCTGGGGGGGAGGTGGATGTCAGGAAACTGCCATCGGAAGAACAGGTGGCGGAAGGGCTCCAGGAGAATAGGAGAGACTCTGCAGCAGAAGAGGGAACCAGTAGGGGGGGAGCAGGAGCTCCAAAGGGAAAGGAAGCGGAGGAGAGGCTCTGGGACACTTCCAGTGAGAACAGTGAAGAGGTATCAAGGCCCCCTTTAGGAACCCCCACCCCTCGCCGGAAACTGTCACGCAGGGAATCCAGGAGACGTGTTTCCGTTAAGCAGCTTTTATGCTGGAAGCGTTTCCGCAGACGCCCACTGTCGGATTCTACCAGTGACTGACGGAGCCATGCCAAAGGGCTCCGCTCAAGGCAGAGCTTTGCTACGCTGAGCAAACTCTGAGGGACCAACCCTTTTACGCACAAGTAGCTCATTGTCCCATCACAGTAACATTTTGGCTTTGTGACTTATCCATGTTGGTTGATACGACCCCATTCATATCTCCCATCATAATGATGTTGTTGTAGTCCAGATAATCCAGCATGGTCTCATGCAACTTCTTGTAAAATTCCGATTTCCCCTCATTTGGTGCGTAGATTCCTAATATCAAAAGCTTCTCTCCTTGATGTTGTATCTCAATTGCCAAAATTCTTCCATGTTCGTCTTTAAATAAGAATTTAGGTGACAGGCTCTCTTTTGCATATATCACCACACCTCTCTTCTTTATTCTGTCCGAAGATATAAATTCCTGGCCAAGTCTTTTGTTTATTAACACTTTTCTGTGGAGCCTGATCACATGTGTTTCTTGCAGACAAATAATGTCCAATTGTTCTTTTTTTAATATATGAAATATTTTCCTCCTTTTTTCCGGGATGTTACAACCATTTATATTCCAGCTCAAGAGTTGCAGAGACATCCTGAATAAATCTGGTTATTTTTCTGGGGGTGGTATCTTATTCGCTGGATCTTCAGGTTCCAAGGGTGCAGGTACCGCCGGTGCTCCAGGCCCAAAGGGTAATTCAATTCCTTTTTGAAGGTCCTCTCCGTATGTAGTCAGAAATTTGTCTCTATCTTCCAATGTTCTGATTTTAACCTTCTTCCCTCTGAAGGTAAAGGATAGTCCTTGGGGAAATTCCCACCTAAAAATAATTGAGTTGCTCCTCAGCAATCTGACCAATTCAAAATAGGCGGATCTAAGGTCCAACAGTTGTTTAGGAATATCTTTGTAAATTTCAATTCTTCTGTCCAAAATGTCCAGTGTCTTTTCGTAATGTAGGCCCAAAATCTTATCCCTTTCCTCCTTTGATCTCAATGTTATCAAACAGTCTCTGGGCTTCTCTTTCTTTGCAAATCTTCCAAGCCTGAAAGCTGACACAATTTTAAAGTCCTTTTCCTCTAAATTCCAAAACTTGGAAAATTCTTTAGTCAAAAACTCAGCTAGGTTGCCTTCTTCCGCTTCTGGTATCGACCTTATCCTTAAGTTACTCTCCTGGTTCCGCAGTTCTATCATAGAAAGATAGGTCTGGTGTTCACCTACTTGTTTGCAGAGTGGTCTTACCTCTTGTTCTAAATTTTCAAGTTTTTGACTAGTGTCCTCAGCCAATTTCCGATTTTCTACTGTGGCCTCCGTCAACTGCCCAATTGCTTGTACATTCTGTGATACTTGTCCAGTTAATCTATTTAAACATTCTGTGTTTTGATAAATCTTAGCTGTTTGCTCATCGGCTTTCTTGTCCAGAGATTCCACTCTCTTATCCAGAGATTCCAATTTTTCATAACTTTTCTCTAAAATAGAAGCAGTTGCTCCTGAGGCCATATCTTCCAATTGTAACTGCTCAGTTTCTCCCTCCCCTGCCTGTGGCAGAGAGGCAGCTTCTTCCTCTGAAGGCAAAGTAGGTACAGATGATCTACGTGTCTGCGAGGCTGAGGTTAAAGTTGTTAAAGTTGTTTGTCTAGTTCTTCCCCTTCTTCTTGCGCCACTCATTCCAGAGTTATCTAAAAGTCAAGGTCAAGCTGAGTTGTTCCAATGAGAAAGCAGAAGCCCAGAGGAAAACAGTCAAACAGGAGGTCGGGAAAAAGAAAGTAGAATAATGTCACTGCTGTAAATCCCAAATCCTCTAGGGGGAGCTTGAAATGTCTTTAGGGAAGAGTCCAGTTCTGGTAAAATTACTAAAATCAAATTTAATGTCCAAGAACCTTCAAAAGCAGGTTTTAAGCAGAGTTAGTGTTGACAGCCACATTGTTTCAGACAGTGCATACTGGTGTTTCAAATGACGTTTCAAAGTAACAAGTCCAAACCCCCTCAGATTGTTGCAAGTTCTAAGACACCGTAGCCAGATCTGCAAAACTGACAGCTCAATTGCTCAGGCAGCTCCAGCACCTGGGTTTCTCATTCAAATTGTAGTTCCAATAGAAGAAAGGTATCACAATGCAGATAAAAGACAAGAAATCAGATGCTTAAAGTCCTTGTTTTGTTTAGGGAAAAGTTCAGTGGGTGCTCAGATCAGTTAGGTTAAAGGTTCTTTCTCCGCCTCCACTCCTCCAGCTCTTTGCTTTGAAGTTCAGTAGTAGCGGAAGACGGACTTCCTGTTTTACGTCGCTCCGCTTTCAGCCAAATTCAGTATTTTAGTCGCAAATTTTTATAAAGTCCTTCTTTACTCACGGGTTGTTGCTTTTCCGAATTAGAGGTTTCCAGGAAAAGAGGTCAGCGCTCACCGGCAGCAGCAGCGCGGCTTCACTCCGCAGATTGCGAAGCGACTCACAGCGCCGCTACCCCCTCCACGTTCCGGAGCCCCTTACGGGGTTCCTTCAGCGTTTCGGGGGCCGCTTCTGGCGCCCGCCGAGTCCCAAGACCACAGGCTTTTGCTGCCTGTGGGTTTCCCGAGTGGGTCTCCGCTTCGCCGTAGCGGACGACCCGATTTCCATGGAGCTTCTCCTCACTGAGAGAAGAGGACCACCATTGCCGTTCGCGCCGCCTCCGGAAGTCTGACCAATCTGAGGCTTGCGCCTGATGGAGATGTTCAAGCGCACCTGACGGAGATGAAATTTCTGTGCCAACAGATGGTGGAACGCAATTTCCGTCTACAGGAGGAAGTGTTTTGCTTCATGATGATAAACAGCCTAAATCGGACTTATAAAACGGTTGCCAGTCAGCTTGGTTCCCTACCGGCCCAGGATTTGACCCTGGAGAGGGTGTGTGCCGTTGTCCTGAATGAACACGACCGACTTGCTGCACTGGAAGTAAAAGACAGGGGGAGGGAGGAACGGAGTTCTAACTCCCCCAATGATGAAGCTACTGGTGAGAATGCTGTAGCTTTGAACGTTGTCCGCTGTTACAATTGTGGACAGAAGGGGCATCTTCAGCGGAACTGTAAGAAGCCACATCAGCCAAAAGGAGCAAAGGGGAGCTCTGCAAAGTCTGAGGTGTCAGGCAAAAGTCATACCAAGTCTCAGGTGAAACCTGCAAAGGCTTTGATGTCGAAAGGAACCACGCCGGATGTTGAGAACACGTTTGTAATTGACACGGGTTGCACGGTTCACATGTCCCCACACAGAGAACTGTTTTCAACGTTTAAGAAGCAAAGCTTCGCTGTGAAGCAGGCCAACGGTCAGGAGCTGGAAGCGACTGGGTTTGGAACTGTGTATCTTGAGAGTCTGAACTTGACTATAAACAATGTGTACTTGGTTCCTGAGTTAAAGTTCAATCTGCTGAGTGTTTCGCAGATTGCAAAGAAAGGACTGAAGTTGTCCTATGATGCTGAAAGCTGCAAGATCTTCAAAGATGGAGAGTTGTATCTTTCTGCCAGAGAGAAAGATGGACTGTATTTGTTGACTTTTGATCAAAGTGATTACATGAAATGTAATTCATCTGATTCTAACATGATTTCTCTCGCAGGTGTGGCAAAGGACGCCAGGAAGGTGGCCGGAGTCGACAAGGCATTTCAGCGGGTGTATGCTGATGTGATTGGTCCTCTAGCACCATCTAGAGGCAATGCAAGATTTTACCTTGTGTGTGTGGATTGTTTCTCTCATTATGTTTGGGTTTTTGTGTTAGAGAAACCACAAGAAGCCTTAGAAAGGTTTAAAGAGTTTTGTGACAAGGTTAAAAATGTGCATGATGCTAATATTGATTGTCTTTTCACAGATGAGAAGCCAATTTTTCTTTTACAGGATTTTCAGGAGTTCCCGCAGAAGAAAGGGATAAGGCACAAGGTTGCTGTTTCAGCGGAAGCGTGGAACAGGGGTGTCTGTGTACGGGTGAACAAAGAATTGCAAAAGGGGATGCGACCGCAATTGCTTAGTTCACATCTGCCACATGAGTTCTGGGCGGAGTCGTTAATGTCGTATTGTTACACGTGGTTGAGAAAGGTTTCAAAAGAGTTGGGAAGTTCTCCTTTTGAGAAACTGTTCCATAGAAAACCTTCTGTTGCCCATTTCAAGGTTTTTGGGTCTCATGTGAGAACAGAAGCTCCAGGTGGAGTAAAGAATGCCAGAGGCATTTTTGTGGGATATGAAAAGGGTCTCTACAGAGTAATTTTGTCTGAATCTGGTCAGGTGATTCTCACAAAATTTCTAGAGTGTGCTCCTGAACAGGAGAGAGTAGTTATTCACACATTTCCCACTGAGGACAATTCAGATGATGATGATGATTTTACTGATTACAGTGGTACTGAGAGCGACAGTAGTAGCTCAGGGAGCTCAGTTGACACAGTCATTGAGGGGAAATCTCACATAATGGCTAGACCCTCACAGGTGGAGGACGAACCACTGTTTACCATTGGAGCTGGTTCTCCAAAGAGTCCAGAGGCTGAACCAGTCAGAGACAAAGGCACAACAGACAGTAACTAGCCAAGGTAATGCAGATGCACTCATTCCTTGGAAGTCACACAACCAGAGAGGTACACTGGGGAAACCAGTGGCAGGTAGTTCCGTGGGTGGAACTGAAACAACAGGGGAGTGTTACATGTATAACAACTGTTTGTTTTCTTCTCTGGATCACGCTTTGCTCGCAACACGCATTGATTCTTTTGGGGGAGTATGTTACGAAAAAGGAGCGATGCAGCAGCGAGCTGCAGCTGGCTAGAAAGCCAAACAGGATGTTGATGTTTGGGACTGTACCCTGGGAACAAAGGGACAGTCTATTCACTGTACTGAGCACCGGATGTTAGCTCAGAGTGTCATCTGACCTGTACTGGCAGTACAGGGGTGGAGTCTCTCTCTCTGCTGTTGGTGTTTAGAGAGTGCAGACATGTTTTCTCTGTACTGCTGCAAAGACAGAAATAAAGGCATGTAAATACATTTCTGTCTGTCTCTTTCCCCTCCCTGGGAAAGGCAGGGAGGAGGGAGGAGTGGTGTGTTCTTCTCACGTTGAGGAGGATCGCCGATAGAGACCTCGCCTGTATCCTGCCGGGAGTCGCAGACAAGGAAATCATGCCGGGTGCCTGGAGAGTGGCACATTCCTCTGACTAGGCTAAGAAATTTCCTTACATGATCTCCAAGTTGTTTCCATAAACCACCTTGAAATACAACAGCATGAAATGAAAAAGTAAAAAAATGAGAGTCCAAAAGTAGCCAAGTCCAAGAAAAAATGACAAAATGACAAAAACAAATTGTAGTTCCCTGTTTGTCCACAGGGATTCAGATCTTAGGTTGTGTAAAGTTTTTAACAGATTTTTATTTTATTTCCCCCCTAATCCAAATAATACTAATAAAGTCAGTAAAGAATCATCTGTTTGTTTTTTTTGTTTTTTTTTAGAAGAAGGGTTTGGATTTGATATCCCGCCTTTCACTCCCTTTCAGGAGTCTCAAAGCAGCCAACATTCTCCTTTCCCTTCCTCCCCCACAACAAACACTCTGTGAGGTGAGTGGGGCTGAGAGACTTCAGAGAAGTGTGACTGGCCCAAGGTCACCCAGCAGCTGCATGTGGAGGAGCGGAGACGCGAACCCGGTTCCCCAAATTACGAGACTACCGCTCTTAACCACTACACCACACTGGCTCTCAGAATCATCTGTTTGTAATCCCTCCAAAAGAAGCGGCAAAAGAAACTAACAAAAACCAGTAGGAAAAGCGTTCAAATATTTCCCTCCTTCTCTGCGTTCCCAACAAGAGACATTGTTCTAAAATTAGTAGCAATGGAGTCTGAGGCTTTTGTTGCGCAGATATTAAAAAAGCAGATCTGAGTTAATCTCAGAATCCTTCTGACTCGGTGCTTTTTATCTTCGAGGACTTAGAAGTTTCCACCTTCTTCCCCCCTTATTAACTTTGTTATTTTTGCACTGCTACGGCTGAAAAGGTTACTTTTAAAAGTTTCAAAAGGGGAAAAGAGATCAAAGCCGCTAGCGGCAACTCACTTCCCGTTTCCAGCTCTGCTTGCAGTCCTGCGTCTGAGCTGATTTCAGTAGAAGCCGACCTCCGTTGTTGTAGCTTTTAATTTCGAATCCTTCCTTAGGCCAAATCAATCCTTTTTTATTAAAGTTGGGTCCGAATTTCTTACATTTTGAGAATTGAGCACTTTCCCTGCAAACTCGGGGCTTCGCTATCCGAAGGCAGCAATGGCTTCCCTTCAGCCCACTTCCCTGCCCGCCGTTCTCTTCACCCCAAATAGGAGCTACCTGACGGCCGGACGGTTAGCGTTTCTGCATCCGCGGGAACCAGAACTCCTGGACCTCCTCCAGAGAGTATTTTCAGGGGGCTACTGCACCCTGTAGCACCCCCTTTTCCTTCGAAAAACCCGGGATTCTCCTAGCGGAAAAATCCCCGTTCGCGCTTGGGTCGGGCTCAACTGGAAGTCCTGGTCTTCTTACTTCTCTGTGCTAGTTTTCATTGCTGTTTTGCGGTTGCATTTGATCTTGCCTTGTATTTTGCAGGTTTTTGTTGCTGGTTTTCTGGCGAGGATCCATCTTGCCATCTGGAAGCTGTGGGTGCTTCTCGAAACGTTGCGCTCGAGCCGGCCGGCTCGTCCCCTTTGCGCGCTGTTCTCCCGGACGCCAAAGGGATCGCGCTCTGCTGAGGTCCTATTGCTGATTGCCGACGGGTTTTTTCTTATCATCTTCAATTCTTGAGGCTTTGCTGGGTACGCCAGCGCCGAGGCTCCTTGGGCATCGTTTGCCAGCCTTGGCTCGGCTTCTAAGCCTCTGCCGAGTCTCCTTTCTGCAGCAGCTTGCTTGGAATTCCCTTTTGCCCTCCTGGGATCGCCCTACTAACTCGCTTGCAAGGACTCGAACATTGGATCCACGGTCGTGAGCTGCAGCAGCGCTCACGGAAGGTTGGAAAGATCGGAGATAGCAAGCGGCGAGGGGAGGGGCTACGGGCTCGAAAGACCTAATGCGGTTTTAAACAGCGCCGGGGCGCACCGGGGGCTGGCGGAGGTGCTGTGCTTTTCTGATCGCACTCGCTCTTAGGTAGCTTTTATCTTTTTCTAAGACGCCTTTTGAAACTACCCTCCTTTGTAAGCAACTCTGCCATTTGCCTAGAACTTAAGATCCCCTCCCTAGAGATTCTAACATGCCTTTAATTATTGGCTGTCCCTTTGGCATAAATTGCCAAACTACCATCTTATTCAGTGCCTTTGGAGAGATGAATTCACCAGCCCATGGGCAACAAAAATCCATTCCAAACTGTTGTCTTATGGAATCTCTCCTTCCGATATACTTAATTTAGATCTAATTACAGCTAAAAAGGTCATCAAACAAAGATTGAAGGAGGTAGATTTGCAACAAAATCTTACTACAGGTGGTGGTACATGTTCCCCGATAAATCAGGGCATTACATCTATGTCCCAGATACCTCGATATCTGTCTACTTTATCGGCTGCGTTGCATAGATTCGCATTTGTTAGAGCCAGATTTAATGTGTTCCCCTCAAATGTGCTGAGCAATAGATTTTTTAACGGTAAAACCTCTGTTTTATGCGCATGTGACAACAAATCAATAGAATCCCTCTATCATATCTTGTTTAATTGCCCCTTATACATTGTTCCCCGATCAAGGATCCTGAGTTCAAGCATTCTGGAAATTGCTGCTAAACCACCTGAATTACATCTAGCTTATCTACTCCAGGACATTGACTCTTATAGAACATTACAGGTTGCTAGATTCCTGATTTCAGTTCTTTCATATAAAAGACTTCATGGAATGCTGCATGACTATTAAAAATCCAGTAAACTCTATGCACCATCTTTATCCTCAAGGCCATAACACGGTACATCTAGAGATTGTAAATAATGTGAAGGAGATTATGCGCTGAAATATTTTAGTTGATATTTTAGATTGTAAAATGCTATTTTATCTATTGATTTGTTTTACCTTGTGGGCTTATAGCCGAATAAAGTATTATCTATCTATCTAGGTAGCTTTTAGCCCATTGGGCTGGCTAGCGGCTGAAGGGGTTCCGCTTATCTGGGAGTGAGGCCAGCTGTGATTAGCGCTGCTACGGTAACATCTTGGTTTCCCTGCGTAATGCAGGAGCTTAAAAACACACGCCGGGGATCAAAAGGGGGCTTTTTACAAGTGGCTTTCAATTTTTTCCCTTGCTTCCGGGGTTCTTTTACTGGTTGCTCTAGTGGTCGCAATGTTCAGGGGTTGTGTGTGCTGAGCGGAGCGCTGGCGGTTGCCTAGGTTGCAGACGCTTGTGGCCGCCATTTCGAACGGACCACGTGGTCGCTCTATAGGGGCCATTTTAAGTGAGGCAACTCTCTGCCTGCCATTCGATTGTTTCTTTAACCTTAAGGGTTACATAGTGTTAGCCACCACAGTTACTTTGTGCGCGATTAGGGCTACACTTTCCAGCGTCGCTGGCAATCTGCCCTTACAGCGTCGTGTCCACTGGGGGATACTTTGTGCCTATTTTCGGAGCTGTGCAGCTGTGATTAAGCTTCTTCGGCATCGCTGCGTGGTTGTAGCCTTCTACTTTATTCAATCCATTCATCCAATTCATTCATTTAATTCATTGAAATTTGCTCCAACTGCTGTCGTTTGCATTTCATTTAAAATTTATTCCTACAACTTTTATTCATTTAATTCATTCCAACTACTTAATTGATTTGAACTACGGTAAAGTGCTTTTGATTTAACATCATTTGTTATTCTGGTGGCGTGGGAGGCACAACTTGTGCACCGCAATTCAGAGGGCGCCTTAAAATACTGATTAATTCATTCAAGGCTATCCATTCAGTGCCATCTTACAATGGTAATGCATAAATGTAGGATTAATTTGTAATCTATAAGGTATTTCTTAAGGTTTATTTGGGTGCTCTGAATTCATTTAAAGTTTATTTTACAGTCAAGTTCTCATAGGGATTAATTCTTAAAAGCAATTCAGTTCTGCTTATGGTATACATTTCACTGTTTACGTTTGAGTGGTCCTGTCTCTGGGTTGCTGTGCCTTTTTAAGGGAGTTACCGGCTTATACATTTCACTGTTTACAGTGATTTATTTTGCATCCAGCTGTGGTCTAGGCATGGCTAACAGGGCTAATTCTCAGGCTCCCCAGGCAGGGCCTAGTGGTGCTCAAACTCCCGCCATACCTTGCAACCCTCAAGCTATAGCTCAATTTCTTTCTGCTATTGAAACTTTTTATCTGCAATGCAGGCCAGCGGCTGCTGGTGCTTCCTCATCAGTGGCGGCCTCACAGGACTTTATCCCGGACACCCTTCCCAGTGAGCGGCTTCGCGCAGGATCTTCAGGTTCCGCTCCCAGCATGGCACAAGCTGCCGGCGGGTCTGGCAATCGACCTCAAACACGATCTCAATCTTCACGTGCTCAGAAGTCGAAGTCCGGTGCTGCAAAGGCCAGCACGTCTGGGGCAGGCTCCAAACCATAAAGACAGGGCTGCTCTAACTCTAACCAGCAGGTGACCAATATTCCTAGTGTATTTCAGGATTCACCATCTCAACCCATTCCTTCCGAGGGTGTGTCAGGGTCCTCCTCCTCAGAGGAGGTACCTCCTCAACAGTCAACATCAGCATCTGGTGACCCAGCCCCTGAGGGCAGCGGTACCAAGGGAGGAAAGAGAAAGGCTAAGAGGAAGCATACCTCCAAGAAGAGTAGGAGAAGCGACCCGTCTGATTCAGAGGATGAAACAGGTACTTCTTCATCAAAGGGTGATAGCGATGCCCCCATGGAGGGCTACTGGGGGAAGGAGAGGATACTGGGGTCTGTTGGTTTCTGCTTCCTTCACTGTGCAGCGAAGTGCTTGTCACGGGACAATGTTTTGCATTCCACAGTCAAAGCACTGTTGGGTTTCCCACGGGAATGGGAGACTGGATGTGACGTACACTGGTTTCCTGTTTTTCACAGTTCTCTCGGTGTTCTTTGTTTCCGAGGAGAAGGAGTTGCTCTCTCTGCTCTCACAGAGGCAAGATGCATGCTTGTAATCTCTCAGCATTGAAGTGTAAATAAAGTAAAGTTAAGCATGTGGTATGTACTGCTCATCCTTCCGCTGTGTACAGGAGTCTGCAATTACAACATTTTTGGTTCCGGGCCCAGAAAAACACAATCAAACTGAAGGATGGACTCCAGAAGTCGGGTCGGAATGCCGGCAGAGGAACAGAGAAACGGATCGGATGTTATCTTCTCTGCGTCAAGATGATTGATGAGAGGTATGTGCTCATGCTCCGGGCAGCCTGCCAGCTCCTAATTAATGGCTTTAAGGCTGGACTTTGAACTTTTAAGGCAGTTTTGCCACAGCACAGGCAAAGGCTCTAAAGCACAAGCGCTGAGGCTGGGGGAGGCTTGAAAACCGAAAGTGTTTTTCAAAGTGCTTTTGGAATGAAGCAGCTGCAGAACACAGACACAGCTTGATTTAAAGCAGCAGAGATGGCTAGCTGCAGAAGGCTGGCTGATGCTTGTGGCACTCAGATTGCTGTTCAGCCAACTGCTCAGCTCACAGTAGACTATGTTACTGCCGTGATTCTGAATGAAGCAGACCGCCGGGGTGCTAGCTGCATGGGTAAGGGGGAGTCTTCACAGACGTCATCCCAGAATACAGTGGAAACACCAGATGGCGCCAAAGCTTTGAAGGCAGTGAAATGCTACTCGTGTGGACGTCTAGGCCATATGAAGAGGGAATGCAGATATCTCAGGGCCAAGACAGAGCAGCGCAGCGAAAGCTCATCACGTGGAAAAGGCCAGAGCAAAGGCAAGGGTCCAATGTCCAGGACAACGCAGCACAAGGCAATGGTCTCACGCCACACTCCAAAGGTTGCAAAGGTCCAGAAGACGTCTAGATCTTTCTTTGTTGTTGATTCAGCAGCAACCCACCACATGTGCAACGATAAGCGACTGTTCGTGTCTTTTACACCGCAGGAAGGTGCGATTCACCAGGCGGATGGCCACACGATCCCCAGTCAAGGCTACGGAACTGTTGTTCTTCACAGTTTGGACTTATCGATACAAGATGTGCTTTACGTTCCAAATGCTGCACACAATCTACTCAGTGTTGCGCAGCTGAATGAACGGAAAATTGCCGTTTCCTTCAAGAACAAGAAATGCACCATCACAAAGAAAAACAATTATGTATTGCATGCTGAATATGTTGATCATTTGTTTGTTTTGTATTATGATGATGTTGTGCAGGATGAAACTTGTTGCATTGCAGGTTCTAACAAAAGTTTGCATGCAGGATGTATTCACGATTTTCACAGGAAATTTGGTCATTTGCATTTTGAGGCAGTATCTAAAATGCCTGCCTTGGTTGAAGGTATGACTATTACACCCTGCAGGTACCACATGAAGTGCAAAGCATGCGCAGCAAACAAGGTGAAAATGGCTGCGAAAGGTAAGGTGTCTAGTAGGCAAGCTACAGAACCATACCAGGTTGTTCATACTGATTTGGTTGGTCCACTATCGCCCTCATTGGGTGGAAATAGGTACTTCATGGTTCTCATTGATGCATTTTCCAGGTATATTTATGTGTACGATCTCAAGCAGAAATCAGAGGCTTTTCCGAGGTTCAAGGAATTCTGTGCTTGGTTGGAAAATGTGCATGGTAAGAAGATTAAGACTCTTTTCACTGATCGCGGGGGGGAATTCACTTCTCAGCAGTTTGAAGCTTTTCTGACTGAGAAAGGAATTCAACACGATTTGTCTAGTCCTCGCTCGCCATGGCAGAATGGACTTTGCGAGAGAGCAAATCAAACATTGCTTCAAGGGTTAAAAACCTTGCTGCAAGATGCAAATCTTCCAGAGAGTTATTGGGCTGAATCTCTCTCGTGTTTTGTTTACAGTTATAATCGCAGGTTATCTTCAGCGATTGGTTGTACCCCCTATGAGAAGATGTTTGGCAAGAAACCATACATCAAACACATGAAAATTTTTGGTTCTGATATGTGGGTTCACTCACCACAAAGCTCCAAGTTAGACAAGCGTGGATTGCATGGTATCTTTCTAGGTTATCAGAAAGGTTCTTACAGAATAATGATGTCCGACTCTAAGACAATTAAGCTCACAAGAAGTGTTGAGTACAATGCAAAGTGGGGGGGAGAATGTGGGAATTTTCCAATGTTATCCTGATGACAGTGATGAGACTGATGATAAGCAAAAGCAGCCGCAACAACCCACACCCACTGATGAAGGTTCTGATTCTGAGTCTGAAACTGAATCAGATGATTCAGAGGATTTCAAGAGTGCGAAAGCCTCTATGCGACCCTCTGAAAGCTCTGATCAAGAATTGGAAGAACCATTGTTCTCAATAGGCCACTTTTCTCCTAAGAAGGAAGAGGAAAGTGTTGAGGACTTCTGGCTAATTCGCAGGTCACAAAGAGCCACAAAAGGCAGACCTCCAAAGAGATTTGCTGATGAATTTGCTAAGAAAGACAGCAGTAGCAGCTGTTAAAAGCTCCAATAAGGTATTTGAACCTTCAAGTTTCCAAGAAATCCAGGATTTGGATTCAAAGGAAGCTGAGCCATGGTTAAATGCCATGAAGGCTGAGCTTGATTCCTTAGAAAGGAACAAAACATGGGAGCTAGTTCCAATAGTTCCAGGAATGAAACTGCTTGGAAGCAAATGGGTCTTCAAAGCGAAGACAGATCAAAATGGCAAGATAGTCAGACACAAAGCCAGATTGGTAGCCAGAGGTTTTGCACAGGTACCAGGTGAAGACTATCACGAGACCTACTCACCCACAGTGAGGTATGAGAGCATTAGGCTTATGCTCAAGCTAGCTGCAGAGGAAAATCTACACGTTAGTCACCACGATGTGAATACAGTATTTTTGTACGGATCTCTAGGTGAATCACTTTATATGCTTCCACCGGATGGCGTACAGGTAAAACAGGGATTTGTTTGTGCTCTAAGGAAGTCCCTTTATGGTCTCAAACAAAGTGCACGGTGTTGGCACACAAAACTCACTGAAGTATTGTTTTCTCTAGGTTTTCAGCAAGGGAAAGCTGATCCATGTGTATTTGTCAAAGAGGAAGGGCAAAAGAAGCTGTATTGTTTGTTTTATGTTGATGATATTTTATTCTTTTGGGAAGATGTCACAATGTACAATAACGCCCTAGCTCAACTGAAAGAGCACTTTGACATGAAAGATCTTGGTGAGGTAAACAACTACCTATCTCTGGAAATAGAGAGAGATCAAGATGGTAACATTCTAGTACACCAGTCACGGGAAATTGCTGATGTGTTAAGCAAACTAAACCTGATGGATGCTAACCCTGTAGACACACCGATGACAACAGGTTATCAGGTAGAAGACACTGAAGAAGCATTTTCTAACACTACACTGTACAGAAGTGTGCTAGGTAAGCTAAACTTCATTGCCAGATGTTCAAGACCTGACATTGCTGTTAGCTGTAATTTGCTAAGCAGACAAGTCAACAATCCTAGTGTTAAGGATTGGAAAGCTCTGAAACGCATAGCGCGCTATTTGAAAGGCACTATGCATTACAGACTGAGATTTAACAATCAGAAGTCTGGTGGTCTTGAGATATTTGCAGATGCAAGTTTTGGAAGTGACACTACAGACAGGAAAAGTACGTCTGGGGTTTGCTACATGTACAATCAGGGTCTATTTGATTGGTCATGCAAGAAGCAAACAACAGTTAGCTTAAGTACTTGTGAAGCTGAACTGAATGCACTGTCTTATTCACTTAAGGATTGTGAATGGTTGTTACAATTGTGCAAAGACATGAAAATTCCTGTCAAATGTCCAATCCAGGTTTACCAGGACAACAAAGCATGTTTGGCTTTGCTGAATTCTGAAGGTTGTAAGCAAAACACGAAGCACTTGCAATTGAAATTGCAACATGCTAGGGAATGTATTCAGAAGGGACTCGTAACGGTGTCCTATATGCCAGGTAATGAAATTCCTGCTGATGTATTGTCCAAGATTGTTTCAAGGGATCAACACTGTACAGAAGTTGGGTTTGTACTGATATTGTACGAACACGCTGCCCAGTGATGTTCACAGAAAGGGAGAGGATGTTGGTTTCTCCTTCCTTCACTGTGCAGCGAAATGCTAGTCACAAGGCATTGTTTACATTCCACAGTCAGCGTACTGTTGGGTTTTCCCACGGGAATGGGAGACTGGATGTGACGTACACTGGTTTCCTGTTTTTCACTTTTTCTCTCGGAGTTCTTTGTTTTCCGAGGAGAGAGGAGTTGCTTCTCTGCTCTCGCAGAGGCAAGATGCCTGCTTGTAAACTCTCAGCATTGAAGTGTAAATAAACTAAAGTTAAGCATGTGGCATGTACTGCTCATCCTTCTGCTGTGTACAGGACTCTGCAAAAACAACAGTTTCAATATCAAAATGATTTACCTTAGACCCACGTTGTGCTGAAATTGTTGTTGTTTAGTCGTTTAGTCGTGTCCGACTCTTCGTGACCCCATGGGACCAGAGCACGCCAGGCACTCCTGTCTTCCACTGCCTTCCGCAGTTTGGTCAAACTCATGCTGGTAGCTTCGAGAACACTATCCAACCATCTCATCCTCTGTCGTCCCCTTCTCCTTGTGCCCTCCTTCTTGTGCCCTCCATCAGGGTCATCCTTCCGCTGTGTACAGGAGTCTGCAATTACAACATGTGGATTCACGAGAGGAGGGCCAATTCACACCGAAAAACCTTTAACGGTACCCTGGAGTGGAAGGGTGGTGCACTAGTGGAAGATGTTAAAATCTCTACTAACTTGTCTACTGATTTCATCTTGGGTAACCACCTTTCGAAAAAGAAAAGGACTAAGATACTTAATGGTGACTACATAGATATGTTTACATTGCTACCACCAGCCCAAATGATGGGGAAAGGGGAGAAAAAGTGGTATTACGGGAAGAAAAGGCATAGGTCACCCCGGGCGGAGCGCACCTTTGAGAACTGGCTTAATGGGTTCCAGGTCTTCATGGGCGTGGTTGTGGGATGTTATCCCAAATGCGGGTTACATTTGGCTGCCTACATGGCGCATGTCAGAAGGGCCCGTGAATTGTCGGGGGAGGAAGCTGCTCTAATGTATGATGAGGACTTTCGTAGAAATGCCTCTTTGTTACCGACCACCCGCTGGGACCTGAGGGACCAGAACTACTGGATGAAGCACGTGGGTCCCTACATCGAAAAGAAAACACAGGACCCTGCTAAATCCAGTAAGGTGGACACAAAACGTAGTAAGCAATGTTGGGATTTTAATAGGGGAGCCTGCCAACACCCATCTTGTAAGTACCTGCACGAATGCGAAAAGTGTTTAGGTAGCCATCCAGCAACAGTGTGCTATAAGAGTAAGCAGCAGCCCTTTCGGGGCAGCAGGGGCCACCTCCATCAGGGAAACCGAGGTGCCTCCGCAGGTACTCCTGGACCCTCCCAGAGCACAGCAGGCAATCGCTGCTAATTTGTCCCTCGTGCTAGCCTACTCCACCATCAAACTACAACCCCTAAAAACTCTCCTAGATTTATATCCTAATAGGCAAGCCGCCCTTCTCCTATGGGAAGGGTTTAGAATACCAGTCTTATTCACACCTGTCAGAGCCACCCGGGGTCCCAGCTCACAAGAGACCCAAGTCCAATCCGGCTTATATACAAAAGCTTTTATTGAAGAACATTCTTGGCTTTACATCCGGCCTCCGTGGCTCTACGTCTGTTACGCTTAGACCGCCGAAGTCCCCTCTGAATCAGTACCGCCCCTACACCAGTTTAAGAGGCTTGTGCTGGACCACCTTTTCCTCTCCTTCCTTTTCCGCAGGGTCTTTCTGCCCCCCTGGGTTCCCTCCCGCCGGGACTCCCCAGAGGCTGAATCCTCTGACGCCTGTTCCCCCCTCCTTCGCGCTTTGGGACCAGGCTCCTCCCCAGGGCTTCCCTCACTTCCGCGCGCCTCCACATTTGAACTTGGCGCGCGTACGTTGCTTCTGACCTTCCTCTCGACCGCTACACTGCTCCCAGTACTACTCTCTGCCCCTTCCGGCAGGACGTCTTGCCCCGATCTCCTTCCCCTCTTTGCTTCCTGTTCTGCTCCCTCTGACACACTGGTAACTCCACCCCCTTCACTCCGTTCCGGCGGAGAAGCCGGCCCCAATCTCCAACTCCCACTGGGGGTTCTCCCTTCGCTCCCCTGCTCCTGACTGCTTCCCCCTTTGGCTCCCCTTGGCCTGACCAGGGGGGCTCCCTTTTGGGAATCCTCCGATTCACTGGACAGACTCATGGACGACCTTTGGTCATTGTCATCCTCTTCCTCGTCGCTCTGGGATTCTTCCCCCTCGCTCTCTGTCTCCTCCCTCATCTGCGCTTCTCTCCCTGAACCCCTGACAACACCCAATTCCAGAAAACCCCCCAATCAAAAGTCAGTAATGGATAGGCCTGACATTGCCATGAAAAAGATACAAAAGGAAATCTCAGCGGGAAGGATAGCTGAC
This sequence comes from Podarcis melisellensis, assembly GCF_964234715.1. Classification (NCBI taxonomy): domain Eukaryota; kingdom Metazoa; phylum Chordata; class Lepidosauria; order Squamata; family Lacertidae; genus Podarcis; species Podarcis melisellensis. Next base: position 13,003,817 of record NC_138535.1, read on the forward strand.
CCATTTTCTGAACCCCCCATAGATCATCTTCACATTTCACCGCTAGGCATCGTGCTCAAAAAGGCCCCTGGGGAATTCTGTATGATACATAACCTAAGGGTGCCTCAGTTAATGATGCAATCCCTCAGGAACTGTGCACAGTAAAATATGCATCTTTCGATCAGGCGGTAAAGCTTGTTTGCAGTTTTGGTAGGGGCGCCTTCTTGGCCAAGTGTGACATTGAATCGGCCTTTCGCCTTCTTCCAGTCCACCCCGAGGATTATCGCTGGTTGGGTTTTAAATTTGAAGGGGCTTATTTTATAGATAAAGCCATGCCCATGGGTTGCTCGATTGCCTGTGCGGCTTTTGAGACATTTAGTACATTCCTGGACTGGGCGCTGGAATTTAGAACCGGTTCTGAGGGGGTGGGGCATTATTTGGACAACTTTATTCTCGTCGCAAGTAATGCACAAGACTGCCTGGCCCTGTTACAGGCTTTCAAGTCCTTGGCTGAGGAGCTGGGTGTCCCTTTGGCAAATGAAAAAACCGAGGGCCCAGTCACTACTACTTTGACCTACCTAGGCATTGAGCTTGACACAATTGCTCAAACATCTCGCCTCCCTTCCGAGAAGCTTACCGCTCTGAAAGAACTTATTTCCCAGCTATTACCCCTAAGGAAAGTTACCCTTAAGGAAATCCAATCCCTCCTAGTTCACCTTAACTTTGCATGTTGGGTGGTTTCCCCTTTTGCGGGCGCCTGGCGAAATTGTCAGCAGGCTTACAGGCACCACACCATAGGGTGCGTCTCTCTAAAGCAGTGAAATCGGATCTTGGGGTCTGGCTAGAATTTTTGGAAGAATATAACGGCATCTCTCTTTGGCAAGATAGCATGGCTCTTCAGGCCGATTTTCAGGTTCACTCAGACGCAGCAGGTTCCTTGGGGTTTGGCGTCTACTTCAGAGGTCAGTGGTGCGCGCAGCGGTGGCCTTCATTGTGGCAGGGTAAACCTATATTGCGGGATTTAACATTCTTAGACTTTCCCCCCATTGTAGTGGCAATTCAAAGACCATAGGGTGTGCTTTTGGACGGACAACCAGGCAGTGGTTTCAGTTTTGAATAAGCAATCCTCACGCTCTCCCAGGGTGGCGGCTCTTTTGCGGTCCTTTGTTCTTTCCTGCCTGTGGCAAAATATGTATGTCTTGGCCAAATTTATACCTGGCGTTAATAACAGCATTGCAGATGCTCTGTCTCGTTTCCAGATGGATCACTTTCGCTCATTGGTGCTGGATGCGCAACAACTGCCTCAGCCGTTTCCGGAGCACCTCTGGAGCATTGGGAACGAGAAGTGTTAAAGGGAGTATTGGCATCAGTCGCTCCCTCAACCCTAAGATCTTATAAAAAGGCGTGGCCAGACTTCGCAGCATTCCACCAGAAAAAGGGGCTGAATAGGCCGGGCAAACCCCCTACCAAGTCAGAGGTTTTAAAATACCTTGTGCACCTTCATGATTTGGGGCGCGCACCTAAGACTCTCAATATTCATTGAGCAATATCATTCTTTTGCAAAGCCATGTTCTCAGTCGACCCTTGTGCGCACTTCGTTGTGTGGAAGTCTTTAGAGGGCTGGCGCAGACTACAGCCCCCTAGCTCCGATAGCAGAAGGCCTATAATATACGACATACTCTTTCAAATACACAAGAAACTCAGGGCCACCTGCTGGACCAAGTACGAGGCCAGATTATTTTCAGCAGTTTATTCATTTGCCTTCTTTGGTGCCTTACACATAGGTGAGGTGGTCTGTGAAGACCAGCCGGATTTAACTAACAGAGGGATCCTCTTGGAGGACGTGACCTTGTCCCGCTCAGACGTGATTTAAAAAATTTGCAGTTCAAAAACCGATCAGCTTGGGAGAGGGGCCCTGATTCGCTTGCAAGCTACCCAAAAGTCTGGTCCTTACCCTGTAAAAGACACAAGAAGATACTTATATTTAAGACCTAACACCCATGGCCCTTTTTTCATACATGCAGACGGCTCTCGCCTGTCAAAACATCAATTTACAAGGGGTATGCGCAAAGCAATTGCCACCATTGGGCTTCCATCTGAGGAGTATGCCGCACACTCATTTCGCATTGGTGCAGCACCATGGCCATACACCTGGGTTTGCCGGCAGAAAGGATAATGGATCTGGGTAGTTGGAAATCCAACGCATGCAGAGGGTACATCCGCAATCCACGTTAAAAAATCCCCCTTCCCATCGTCCCCATCACCCCTGACCCGACTTTCCTGCTCTTTCCCTTTCAGGTGCCGGGGTAGTACGTGTGTGGATCATCGGACACAGCATTGTCCATTGGGCCAGAAGGCGGGACTTCTCCAGCGGCTGGGGTGACGGTCTAGAACTCCCAAACAACGTCGAAATATCCTGGATCGCGTGCCGCGGAATGCGTTGGGCTGAATTCCTCCCCACAATAAAAGCTAAAGCCGCCCTGGAGGGTCCCCCGGAGGCAGTGGTTATCCAACTGGGCGAGAACGACCTGGCCTACCGGAAGGGGGTGGACTTAATGTGGAATGTTTTCGACGATTTTGGGGAGTTACGGGCTACCTTCCCCAATTTAACAATAATCTGGTCATCATTGCTCGAAAGGCACACCAGGAGAGATTGCAAAACCCCCTTAGCTGTGAATAAGGCCAGGAAGATCCTGGAGCGCTTGGTGGCGCGTAGAGTGGCAGCACTGGGGGGGGGGGTGGGTCATTGCAAAGAGGCCCCCTACCGCAAGGGTGGCGTGCATCTTTCTGAGGCTGGTAACGATATATGGCTTGATGATATTTGCACTGGGATTAGGGATTGGTTGCAGGTCTGAGGGTATTGGCTGCGAGCTTGGGCTCGTGTGGTGGTTAGGCATTGGTAGGGGTATTATTATGCTGATGAGTTGCGGGGGAGGAGTGCCATCACCTCCCCCAAATATTTATGGGTAGTCCGATAAAGGATTCCGGGGGGCGTTGCCTCGTCCGAAACCTATGGAGGCTAGGGCCTAAAGCGCGCCCCCGAGTGGTGACCCCTCGGGGAGTGCCTAGGGATGTGCATCTCAGGGGCTCCCCCTGCTTGTGTTAACCCTTCTGGTTCTCATGCCAGGATCTCATGATCCTGATAGGATCAATGCCTAAAGCCAATACCACTCTTACCTGTAACCAATAAAGTTGTGGCCATTTTTCGCCCATTAACCTAAAATTTTGGTGTCCTGTGTCTTTATTATTCCAACTGGTGGGGGGCGGGAATTGTCACGCAAGAACAGGCCTAATAGTATAATCCTAACCATTTCTATACTGAAATAGATCTCCCTGAAATAGATCCTAGCAAATGGGATTGGGATTCATTCTTTTTGAGCAGTAATTTCCATTCACATGATAACTCCCCCCCCCCCCGGCAGTACTGCCTGTACACACGAGCCTTCAAAATTCTTTTACATGAAAGGTTCTGGGTACCTGGGATGCCACATTTATTGTGGCAAACTAACTGTGTAAACAGTACATTTTGCAGGCCTTCCTTTTAATATCCAGAATCTGAGAATCTCTTAAAACATTAAAAGATTAACGTAAGCACCATCCTCCCCCTCTCCTTTGATGGGTGCCCATGTCCTCTCAAGAGTGTTTTCTTGTCCCAGCCAATGGGACAACAAGGAGATGTCAGACTTACTAATTGGGTTTAAATGTGCTAAGTTTTAAAATGCCATAATATTTCTACTAAATATTGGGGGAAGAAAGGAGGTCCCAAACCTCTCCAAAGAAGCCTTCCAGCACCTCATTGTGTAAACAAGAAAGAAATGCCCACAAACAAAGTAAACTTATTGTCAAATAACAAAGCAAGCTGAAAACTGGTGCCTCATTAACAGTGGAACAAAAGCAGAAAGACACAGAGGGAGCAGTGGGGGTGGGTGGGCTGAATGGCAGTTTGCTCTGTTTCCTGCTTAGGATTTAAATTGTGAAATAAACTGGCCGTCCTGCACAAGCAACAATCCCCACAGATCTCTTGGACCAAACACCAGTAGAATTCTAGTTCTCTACACAGCTCTGACAACGCACTGAACTCAGCTTCAGTAGAGGAAAGCGCAATGAGACTTTGCTTTTGGGACTACCACCCAACTAGAGATTCTCCAAACTTCACTACCATCCCAAACACTGATTTCCTGTCCCCCAAGATTCTCCCAATTGCTGTCAGTCCAGCACGTGAGCTGTGCTTCGCCCTCAGCTGACAGTTCGAGGCAGAAATCTTTGGTATCCTGCAAATACCCGAGCCATTAATCTTAATGCCATTCCAGGTAGTCACACTTGGCTTTGCAGCCTCCCTGCTGAGCAGATTCACAGCAAACGCTATGTCAGGTCTGCTCCACTGGGAGAGATACAACAGACTCTCTAGCGCTGACTGAAAAACCTCAGGGTTTTGGAACTCAGAGACGCCTCTTTCTCCAAAAGCTGCCAAGAGTTGTTTACGCCATGAGCTGAAGCCTAGCCGTGCTGGAGGCTTCAAGGCCGGCCACCTGCAGCAAGTAGAGATAAGAGCTGTGGAGTTTTGTGGGAACGCTGAGACAAGTCCGGTCTCCAAGGCAACTAAGAGAGTTGCATCTACGGAAGCTGTGAAGGTCGTGGGCAAGTCTTCCTGCCGGGGGGAGTCTGTTGCCGTGACAACCAGAGAGGACATCTGCAGAGGCCCCAAGGAGGGGGGCAGCGAGAAGATTGTTGCCATGGCGACCCAGGAATGTAAACAACAAGACTTTCTCACTGTAATAATCGACTCAGGAACCACAAATACGCTGGTGCCATCTCCTGTTCTTTTGAGAAATTGCAGGACAGTAGAAACTGAGAAATTTGTGATGATTGCAGATGGAAGCAGAAAGAGACTAACAGAGACAGGCTTTTTTTTCTGTCCCTTTCTTAAGCATGAAGTCAAAGCTTATGCAGTGCCCGGTTTAACTAACTGTTTGTTAAGTGTGCATGATTTACTCACTGATGGTTATCGTGTCTCTTTTGCAGGTACCAAATGTGAGTTTTCCAAGGATGGGAAACACGTGTACACAGTGCAGTCTAAAGGCAATTTGTTTGCTGTGAATGTGCCTTTTTCTACAGGAGAGGATGACACCGAAGAAGCGAAGGGCCAATGTGTGAATGTAGCGCCTCACCATGGTTGTTCACATATTTGGCACCGACGCTTCGCCCATTTGAATTGGAGATATCTTCAGAAAGCACCAGAGCTGACACAAGGGTGCAAATTTAATGTTTGTGACAAATTTTTAGATTGCAATGCATGTAAACAGGCAAAAATTGTGACATGCTCCTATCCAAAGTCAGAGAAGCAGACCACACAACCCTTTGAATTAATTCATGCAGATCTGTGTGGACCCATGTCAGTTGAGTCACTGGGAGGATCGAAGTATTCTCTGCTCCTGATTGATGATTTCTCGAGATCTGCTTGGACCTTTGCCCTGAAAACTAAAGGGGAGGCGGCTAAAATGATCAGGGATTGGATCACCACAGTTGAGGTAACCTTTTCCACCAGAATTCGTGGCTTTCAAAATGATAGAGGTTCCGAGTTCACTGGTTCTGCTTTACAGGATTTCTTTAGGGAGAAGTGAACTCGGAACCTCTATCACTTTGAAAGCCACGAATTCTGGTGGAAAAGTTGCATGGAGCCAATTGGGAGGCCTGGTCAAGAGGAGCCAGGGGGTGGTTTGTGGCTACAGGGCTCTGGAGTCCAGTCCAGAAGGAGCCGGCCCCACCCACGCAAGCTACTGCTATGCTGAGGGAGAGAGAGCAGAGGCAGCTTTGCATGTTGCAAGCAGCCGTGGACGCTGTGCTGAAGCCTCATCTGGAGGACATTGAATCGGCCCAGGCCACCTGGCAGGCGCTGAGGAGTGTGTGTGAAAGCTCAGCGGGAGCCAGACCAGAGGGGGCTGGAAGCCCAGGAGGGGCTGAAGGATGCCCAGAAAGCCCAGTGGGGGCTGGGGCAGTGTTGGGGAGCTGTTGTAATGCTTCAACACGTCTGTGTGATGGACTGTGTGCTGGAGAAAAGCTAAGAGCTGGCTGTGCTCCCAAGAGTGTGGGGGCAAGCCGTTCCAAGAGCTCTGAGAAAGCGAAAGTCTCTGAAAGTTGTTTGTGCTTTGCTGCGACGTCCAACAGCGCTGGGAAGCATCCGCTAGAGGCCCAGGCTGCCAAGGACACCAGCTGCAGTGGAATGTCAACAAAGCAGTTTCCCAAAGCCAGTTCTCAGCAGCGACGTGAGAAAGCTGCAGGCCAGGAGGAAAACACCTCACAGCTGCGACGGCGACTCTGGGGAAAGGCAAAAGCCTTTCAGGGGGAGGCTGTGGCCATGGCAGCTTTGGAAAACAGCCAGAGAGACTCTATATCTCTAATCATCAATATGGGAGCCACCCACACTCTCGTAAATTCTCGAGAGTTCCTGAGGAACTGCAGGACAGTTAAAATTGGACGTTATGTCAAATTAGCAGATGGGTCTCAGAGACCACTGACTGAATCTGGGTTTTTCTTTTGTTCCTTCTTGGATCATTGGGTGCAAGCTTTTGTAGTCCCAGAGCTTGCACACTCTCTTTTAAGTGTAACAGCACTAAATGATGATGGGTTCGATGTTCGTTTCTCTAACACCTGTTGCTCTTTTTACAGGGATGGGAAGAAGATCTACAGCGTTGAGAGAACAGACAGGCTCTTTCTGGTGCAGATGCCTGTTGAAAAGGGGGCTGGTGGAAAAATGGGACTAGTGGAAAATGGGACTGGTGGAAAAATGGGGCTGGTGAAAAATGGGGCTAGTGGAGAGTCCATTGAAGATGCCCATGTGCAGTGTGCAAACGTCCCACCACACAATGATTGTATTCACTTATGGCACAGGAAATTTGGGCACACTGGGTGGTCGCTTGTGCGAAAAGCTGCCGAAAACACCATTGGTTGTAGGTTCAAGGTTTGTGACAAATACCTAGATTGTCAAGCCTGTAAGCAGTCGAAGGTCACAACATGCTCATACCCCAGGTCAGAGAGGCGAACCAGCAAACCCTTTGAACTTGTGCATGCAGATTTGTCAGGGCCCATGCCAACACCTTCTTTAGCTGGGTCTAAGTGGGTTCTGGTTCTGATTGACGATTTTTCGAGGTTTTGTTGGGCTTTTACGCTTAAATGTAAGTCAGAAGCAGCCGCACTGATCAGGGATTGGATCACAGCGATAGAGCTACAGTTCTCTACCAGGGTGATTTCCTTTCAATCTGATCGCGGGGGGGGGGGGGAGTTCACAGGTTCTGTGCTGCAATCGTTTTTCAGGCAGAAGGGTATCAATCATCGATTGTCTGCCCCCTACAGTCCGCAACAGAATGGAGTTGCAGAGAGAAAGTTTCGCACAATACAGGAATCTGCAAACGCTATGCTGGCAGACTCAGGTTTGCCACAGCACTTTTGGGCTGAGAGTTATAAGACAGCATGCTTTGTGCAAAATCGGGTGTACAATTCCAGTGTAGGCAACACACAGTTTTTTTTGTTGCATCAGAGGAAGCCTAAAGTACACTACTTTCATGTTTTTGGTTCTGAGGCTTGGGTTCTCATTCCAAAGGCCATGCACAGAAAGGGTGAGCCAAGGTCTAGGAAGATGATCTTTGTGGGCTATGAGCCGGGTTCAAAGGCGTGGCGTTTCGCATACCCTACTGGCAACCAGTCTAAGCTGCTTATTAGCGGCAGTGCTGAGTTTTGCGAGCAGAGTGGGTGGAAACGTCTTCACGGGAACCCAGATGTTCTATCAGACTCAGATGAGGAAGAGGAGGAGGGTGAGGCTGAACCTGCTGCTGATGTGCACGGTCCACAGCCGCAGGGTCCAGTGCCAGGCTCTCCAAAAGGGAGTCCTAGGACCCCTCCACAGGTCACTGTCAAGTCTGAGCTAAGGAGTGCACCATCCTCACCAGCAGAACCAGCTGTACGCCTGAAACTGCGCAGCAGGTCAGAGGGGGATGTTTCTGACACAGAGGATAGTAGAGTTGATCCAGGTGAATCAGGCGCAGTTCCGGAATTCACGCTGAGGAGGTCAGCTAGATCAACCAAGGGAAAGCCACCTGAAAGGTATGAAGCCACTAGTGTCTGGGTTGGTGTGGCTAGATGTGAGCCTGAATCCTTTGAGGATGTTCAAAAGTTGCCTCAGGAAGAAGCCAGCAAATGGCGTGAGGCGATGCAGAAGGAGATGAACTCAATGGAGTCTCTTGGTGTGTTCTCACTCACTCAGCTGCCGGCTAACCAAAAAGCTGTTAGTTGTAGATGGGTTTACCGTTTGAAACCCACAGAAGCAGGAGAACCACAGTATAAAGTGAGATTAGTGGCCCGAGGATTCACACAGAAAAAGGGTGTACACTTCACGGAAGTGTATTCGCCAACCTCAAGAGCAGAGACTCTGAGAACGCTTTTGGCAATAGCAGCACAGAGAGGTTGGAAAGTGAACCATTTTGATGTAGATGTCGCCTACCTGAACTCAGATCTCAAGAAGTTGTTGTACATGCTTCCTCCTCCAGGGTTTGAAGTCAGTGAGCCAGGCGTCGTGTGGCGGTTGCACAAATCCATCTATGGATTACGCCAATCTGCCAGGAATTGGAATATGTGCCTACATGAAGCTTTAGAAGAGCTAGGTTTTAAGAGATCTCTTGCAGACAGTTGTCTTTACATTAGAGATTCAGGCTTGAAACAGGAAGTGATCCAGGTCTTCGTTGATGACATTTTGATCATTGCACAGACAGGTAAACAGGTGGAGAAGTTTGCTAAAGAGCTTGGAAAGCGGTTCAAGCTGAAGCAGCTTGGAGATGTCAAATCCTATTTAGGCGTGCAGATCACAAGAGCAAGTGATGGAAGCTTTTTGCTTTGCCAGAAAGGTAAGATTGAACAGTTGCTTGAGAAGTTCAGGATGTCTGATTGTGCAGGTGCCAGATCACCCATGGAAACTGGATACCTGAAGGAGTGTCAGCAAGTAGAACGCGTGGTGTTCGAAAATACTGAACTCTTTCAGTCAGCTCTGGGTAGTCTGTTGTATCTGTCACAGTGGAGCAGACCAGACATTGCATTTGAAGAAGAAGAAGAAGAGTTTGGATTTGATATCCCGCTTTATCACTACCCTAAGGAGTCTCAAAGCGGCTAACATTCTCCTCTCCCTTCCTCCCCCACAACAAACACTCTGTGAGGTGAGTGAGGCTGAGAGACTTCAGAGAAGTGTGACTGGCCCAAGGTCACCCAGCAGCTGCATGTGGAGGAGCGGGGAAGCGAACCCGGTTCACCAGATTACGAGTCCACCGCTCTTAACCACTACACCACACTGGCTCTCATTTGCTGTCAATCTGCTCAGTAGAGAGGCTTCAAGTCCTAGTGTGCAGGCCTGGAATGGTATAAAGCGGGTGCTGCGTTACCTGCAAGATACCAAAGATTTTTGTCTTAGGTTGCCAGCTCAAGGAGAAGTCAAACTGACCTGCTTTGTGGACGCAGATTGGGGTAACTCTGAGGACCGCAAATCAGTGTCAGGTCTGGTGGTGAAGTTTGGGGACTCAGTGATAGGGTGGAGGTCCCGGAAGCAAAGTCTCATAGCGCTTTCGTCTACTGAAGCTGAGTTCAGTGCGCTATCAGATGCTTGCAGAGAGCTGGAGTTCTATGTGTGTTTGGTCGAGGAAATTTGTGGAGAGGTTTGTCTAACCGTTGTGGTGCATGAAGACAATCAACCGTGCCTTAAATTAGCTGAGACAGGGCAATTCAAGGCGAGAACCAAACATTTGGACATATGTTTTCAAAATGTGTGTCAGAGCGTTCGTGGGGGGCTAGTTGCTCTGAAATACTGTCCCTCAACCAAGAACCTCGCTGATGGTTTCACAAAACCATTAACCTTCCAGAAGCACGAGGAGTTCTGTGAGGGTCTGTGTATGGGGAAAGCATTGTTGGCTATTGTCCCCAGATGCAGGGCAAGAGGGGTTGTGGAGTTTGGAACAAGCAGGGTTAAAACTCCGTGGTGTCCTGTATCTGGGAGGAGCTTGACGCAGGGGAGTGCATCACAGCCTGTGGGCAGAGTTCCTTTCGATTCTGCCTGAGAGACACAGCTCAACGGAGAGGCTGTGAATCTGTGTGCTTTTGGAAGCACGGAGAGATGCCGGAATGGCGGAGGTTTCCGATGGATTTATGGCTTGTAAATAAACACTTCTAGAGATAAGAACCGATCTGTCTTTGGACTTAATTTATCCCTTTCTCACATGGACTCAGGATCGCTGCATTTACTCTGCTGCTATCCTGCCAGGTCAGCGCTTCCAAGCAGAGCTGCCCAGAGGAAGCGTGACTGGACGGAGGATTTATATTCATACGCATAGCTAATCCAGACGTAATTCCACAGCCGTTCTATGACTCAGACGTTGAGGAGGAAGAGGAACTTCTTGCAGGGGACCATGGTCCAGAGCAACAGGGTCCACCACAGAGGCAGAGTCCAAGGCAGGGACAGCTCAGGATCCCTCAGAGGGGGGAACCTAGAACACCTTCTCAGGCAAATGTCAAGTTTGAGCCAAAGAGTGAGCCTTCTTCACCTGCTGGACCAGCTGTAAGGCCCAAAAGGCGCAGCAGGTCAGAGGGGGAAGACACTGAAGTTGAGGAAGATTTAGCTGGACCCAGTGAAGCAGCAGGGTCACCAGGATTCACACTGAGGAGATCAGCGAGGACAAGGAGGCCTCCTGACCGGTACGACGCTTCAAGCGTCTGGGTAGGTTCAGCCAGATGTGAACCTGAATCCTTCGAGGATATTCAGAGTTTACCTGAGGAAGAAGCAGATAAGTGGCACAGGGCAATGGACAAAGAGATGAAGTTCATGAAAGACCTAGGTGTGTTCTCACTCACAGAGTTGCCACCAGGAAAGCAGGCTGTGAGTTGCAGGTGGGTTTACCGCTTGAAACCCACTGACGCTGGAGAGCCACAGTATAAAGCCAGGTTAGTTGCTCGAGGATTCACTCAGAGAAGGGGAATACACTTCACGGAGGTGTATTCGCCAACGTCACGAGCGGAGACTCTGAGAACGCTTTTAGCTTGTGCAGCACAGAGAGGCTGGAAGGTAAACCACTTTGATGTGGATGTTGCCTACCTAAACTCAGATCTCCAGGAGGAGCTATCCATGATTCCTCCTCCGGGGTTTGAGAACCTGAGACAGGATGTTGTGTGGAGATTGCACAAATCCATCTATGGATTACGTCAATCTGCTAGAAACTGGAACATGTGCCTGCATGAAGCCTTAGAAGAGCTAGGCTTCAGGAGAAGTGTTGCTGATAGTTGAGAGGTTCAGGTGCAACACAAGAGTATTTGCAGATTTGGGTGGATGACTTGTTATTCTTTTCAGAGACGGATGAACAGGCAGAAAAGTTCGCCAAAGAGCTAGGTAAACGGTTCAAGCTTAAACAGCTTGGTGTTGTCAAAACCTATCTAGGTGTCAGTGTTGAGCGTGCACAGGATGGAAGTTTCTTGCTCAGCCAGAAAGGCAAAATCAAGCAATTGCTTCAGAAAATGAGGATGAGTGATTGTGCAGGAGTGAGAAGTCCTATGGAGACTAGTTTTGTGAAGGACAGCCAGCAAGTAGAACACGCTGCGTTCGTAAATACTGAAGTGTTTCAGTCAGCCCTAGGGAGTTTGTTGTACTTGTCCCAGTGGAGCAGACCTGATATAGCTTTTGCTGTCAATCTGCTCAGCAGGGAAGCTTCAAACCCTAGTGTGCAAGCCTGGAATGGCATCAAGAGAGTTCTGAGGTATTTGCAGGAAACCAAAGACTTTTGTCTTAGGTTGCCAGCACAAGGAGAAGTCAAACTGACTTGCTTTGTGGACTCAGATTGGGCTAATCTTGAGGATCGCAAGTCTGTGTCTGGCCTAGTGGTGAAGTTTGGGAACTCAGTAGTTGGATGGAGGTCCAAGAAGCAAAGTCTTATAGCGCTCTCATCCACTGAGGCTGAGTTCAGTGCTCTTTCAGAGGTGTGCAGAGAAATAGAGTTCTATGCTTGCTTAGTACAGGAACTCTGCGAAGTGGATTGTCAACCGATATGTGTGTTCGAGGACAATCAACCATGCCTGCGTTTGGCAGAGTCAGGTCAGTTCAAGGCGAGAACTAAACACTTAGACATTCGCTTTCGGAATGTGTGCCAGCGTGTTCAAGAGGGATTAGTTGCGCTGAAGTATTGTCCCTCTGCCAAGAACCTAGCTGATGGGTTCACAAAGCCACTCACCTTCCAAAGACATGGGGAGTTTTGCGAAGGTCTGGGTTTGGGACGACCAAGGGTCGATTCTCCCCTCAGGCGCGAGACAAGAGGGGGTGTTGGGTGTAGTGAAGGGTTAACCTTCTGTGCCTCGAGCCTGAGAGGAGGCGCGTACAAGGGAAGTACGCCAGGATGTGACAAAAGCAGCTTGGAATGCTGTGAGCTGAGTGGAAAGCGAAAGCAGTTTGTTGCATAGCTGCAAGCTGAGAGAGAAGGACGCAGAGAAAATGCAGCTACAGACTGATGGCTGTTATGGATTGTAAATACGCTGTTTCGTTTCCCAATAAAGAGGTATTAGGATAGAAGAAACGTCTGGACTTTTTTACTGCCCTTTCACACACAGACGCTGTGTAATTCTGCTAATTGCTTTACGACCGCTCCAAAGCCACACTGCGTAAACAGAAGCTGCAGAGACTCGCAGGGGAGCGTGGCTGGGCGCCAAACAATAAAGCAATAAATCTACACAAACAGGAACCACAATGAAAACGACGTGTAGAAAAAGCTTTCACTGTGTCTTCTGCCTTTACTGCCCCCCCCAACTCTTGGAAGCAGGACAGCCTGAGCCAGCTCGCCCCTCTCTGCCGACGTCCTTGCTCATCGCACAAGCATCCTGAGACATGCTGCATCGTCAAATCCGCTGGGGGCATAGCTTCGAGGGTTAAACATAGATTGTCATAGCTTTTGTCTACAGAATGCAGAAGAATATAAACTTCTAACTTTTCTGTAAAGTTCACCTGCAGCTGCCTCAGCTTATTGAACACAGCCACCATCTTTGTCACATGCTGCCTGATGTCTTCCCCAGGACGCAGTTTCAGCTCAAACAAATTTCTAGTGGCATGGGGACTAAGCTCCAAGATGGCGACGGCTTAGCAAACAGGCTTCAGAGCTCCGCAGATAACAGGACTGTAATTAGCGTTGATTGCCACCCAGGGAAGTAATTTTTCCTTTTTACTTGTCTACTCTTATACTTACCAACCTACTGAGATTCTAACAGCACCTTCTTGTCTATGCTATGAGAAACATCTTGGGCAAGTTCTGTGAAGCATCCTGGGCAGGCCGCCAGCTGCTAGCTATTAACTGCCAGCTTGCTTCTATACTTTGTTCCTGGAACTCCTTGCAGAGAGACACCTTTCAAAACAACGTACCCTAGCTTATCGCCCACTATCCCAACTACTCTTCTGACTCCTAATTGCTGACATTATTATCTTAACATGAATTGGAGGCCAACCAGTAGAACACCCCTTTATTATTATTGGACAACTAGCTTCTACCCTATACTTCATTATTTTTCTTATCCTAATACCAACATTAGCACTAGTAGAAAATAAACTCCTTAAATGATAATCGTCCTAGTAGCTTAAACTTAAAGCACTGGTCTTGTAAGCCAGAAATGAGGCTTCTCCCTCCTAGGCCATCAAAAGAGAAGGCCATAAACCCTCATCGCCAGCCCCCAAAACTAGCATTTTTATTAAACTCTTCTGGCTCCCACTCCCCCCACAGCTTTCCTGACTCCGCCACTCCCCCCACAGCTTTCCTGACTCCGCCACTCTCCACCCACCAAATACGATTTTTTACCTCCCCCACTCCTTATATCGCTCCCATAGCGGCTTTTTATCTCCGCCGCTCCAAACGCCTACTATAATATGCCCGATGATTTATTTACTATTATGTATATAGTGCATTAACCTATTTACCCCATGAAAAATTACATATACATTATCCTTTAAATAAGACATTATGCGTATATGTATAACTATGCATTAATATATTTACCCCATGAATATCCTATATATACTATCTTCTATATATTTTACATAATACATATTAACTATTCGTGCATATATATAATTACCATACGACTATTATTTAAGTATTATTAACCTATATCTTTGACTTAAGAATATTTATGTATATCGTGCATTACTGTACAACCTCATGGATATCCATCAATCACTACCCTCCATAATCTTACATTCAGACATTACCTGCAATCATTCTCTTCAACACGGAAGTGTATTTTATACATGGTTATCTCTTAATCTAGCTTCTCACGTGAGAATCATCAACCCCTGCGTATAAGGCCCCCCTCCCTAGTCTCACGTCCATAACATGAGGTTGCACCACTTTCTCACCTTTTCCAAGGCCTCTGGTTGTTAGGTCAGGACCATCCTACTCTCCATCACCACTTTCTCACCTTTTCCAAGGCCTCTGGTTAATGGGTTAGTTACCCTCGTACCCTTGCTCATAGCATAACTGGTTTTCCTGGCGGCTGGTATTTTTTATTTCTCTTTCCCTTCAGACCTCATCTCAAGTGCTCCTACCTATACGGTTTCAGCCTGAGCTAACAGTGCAATGGACTTCGCGCAAGTTCTCTATATGGTATTATTGTCTTAATGCTTGGTAGACATATTTTTTTACACCACGAACGCAACCCTAAAATTTCCCATACAATTTTCGATAAATTTTAACAAAATTTTAATTAAATTGTCAAAAAAACTTCTAATACAAAATTTTACACATAATACTCCGCGTCCGTGCTCATCACACGAAACTAAAAAAAAATTAATATTTTTTCTACAATAACTAAAATAATTATAATACTAAATTTAACCATATAAATTAAAATTTAACTAAAAAAAATAAATTTTTTTATGGCAAACCCCCCTACCCCCCTACCAATAATTTTTCCTGTTTAATCAAAAAATTTTCTCGCCAAACCCCTAAAACGAGATTCGACTAAACTGATCAATTATCGGTTAATTACAGTCAACACTACACTATACAAAGTATAAATGCAACTACAATTTTTTTGTTTAAACCCTTGTTAAAATTTGATTCATTTATCAAATTTTTCTCCTGAAAGCTTCTAGTATATCTTAAAAATCTATTAATTTATCAAGTTAAAATTTGATTCATTTACCAAATTTTTCTCCTGAAAGCTTCTAATTTATTTCAAAAAATCTATTAATTTATCAAGTTAAAATTTGATTCATTTACCAAATTTTTCTCCTGAAAGCTTCTAATTTATTTCAAAAAATCTATTAATTTATCAAGTTAAAATTTGATTCATTTACCAATTTTTTCTCCTGAAAACTTCTAATTTATTTCAAAAAATCTATTAATTTATCAAGTTAAAATTTGATTCATTTACCAAATTTTTCTCCTGAAAGCTTCTAATTTATCTTAAAATTTAACAAAATGCTTAATAAAATATGTTAGCTTTGTCAGGATTGAATTTGATACATATACCAAATCTTTCTCCTAAAAGCTTCTAACATATCTTAAAATTTAATAGATATTCAATAAAATATGTTAGCTTTGTTAGGATTGAACAACAAAGCCTTTTTTAACAATTTGTTATGTTTGTTTGGACCAAACTACATTTTTTTTTAAAAAAAAAAATTGTTTCATATATATATATATATATATATATATATATATATATATATATATATATATAATTTTTTACACTATAAATATCATTTATTATATATCCCAGGACAAAAACATGTCATTGTAGCTTATTTTTTAAAGCACGGCACTGAAGATGCCGAGATGAGGAATGAGAAAACTTCCACAGACAATAGCTTTGGTCCTGGGCTTACTGTTATTTTTTATCAAGATTATACATGCAAGCCTCAACAACCCAGTGAAAATGCCCACAACCCCTCAAAAGACAAAATGGAGCAGGCATCAGGCACTATAATTTAAGCCCATAACGCCTAGCCACGCCACACCCCCACGGGCTTACAGCAGTAATAAACATTGGGCTATAAGTGAAAACTTGACCCAACTATGATAACTCAGGGCTGGTCAATTTCGTGCCAGCCACCGCGGTTATACGAAAGGCCCAAAATAACGACAAACCGGCGTAAAATGTGACTAGAGATCCATAATATTCTTAATATCAAAATTTTTAGTCTAGTTGTAAAACACTAAGACAATAAAGAAAACCAACACAGATATTCTTAATATTATATTCTTGACCACACAAAAGCTTAGAAACAAACTAGGATTAGATACCCTACTATGCTAAGCCCTGAACATTGAAAGTTACAAATACAATACTTTCCGCCAGAGAACTACAAGTGAAAAACTTGAAACTCAAAGGACTTGACGGTGTCCCATATCGACCTAGAGGAGCCTGTCCTATAATCGATACCCCCCGTTCCACCCAACCTCAACTAGCAAAATATCAGCCTATATACCGCCGTCGACAGTTTACCCTATGAAGGCCCAATAGTAAACACAATAACCCTATAACGCTAATACGTCAGGTCAAGGTGTAGCAAATGTTGAGGAAGAGATTGGCTACATTTTTTATAATAAAAAACATGAATTGCACTATGAAATACTGCATGAAGGTGAATTTAGTAGTAAAACAGATTAGAGTGTCTGTTTTAACAACGCACTGGGACGCGTACACACCGCCCGTCACCCTCCTCAACAAAAACAAAACAACTTTCATAAATAAAGACTACTTAAACTAGAGGAGGCAAGTCGTAACATGGTAAGCGTACCGGAAGGTGTGCTTGGACTAACAAAAAGTAGCTTACTTAAAGCACCCAGCTTACAACTGGGAGATGCCGCATTTAAACCACGACCTTTTTGAGCCCACAACTTCAGCCAAAAAAACCTACAAAACCCCAAACAACTCCCACAAACCAAAACATTTTTTCCGGCCAGTAAATGAGATTAAACCCCCTCCTTGGCCTTACAAGTACCGCAAGGGAACAATGAAAGAATAATGAAAAACTTTAAGCATAAAACAGCAAAGACCAACCCCTATACCTCCTGCATCATGGTTTAGCAACACCCCTTCAGACAAAGCGAACCTTTAGCCTGCCCTCCCGAAACCAAACGAGCAATTTTTGGGCAGCTATAAATTTAGAGCACACCCGTCCCTGTAGCAAAAGGGTGGGAAGACCTAAAAATAGAGGCAAAAAGCCAATCGAGCTTGGTGATAGCTGGCTGCTCAATAAGAGAATTTAAGTTCAACTTTAGGCATATATTAACCAACACCTCCAAATTCATTATTTTTTCCCTAAAGAAAATCAATGGGGGTACAGCCCCATTGAACCGGAATACAGCCCGAACTGAGAGAAACCTATCCCCTTATTTAAGTAGGCCTCAAAGCAGCCACCATACAATCGCGTTATAGCATTTTAACCAAAATAATTCCAACAATCCAAATTAACCTCCTGACATACCTCGAGCCATTCTATAACACTATAGAAATACCAATGCTAAAATTAGTAATAAGAAACATTAATTTCTCTTTTGCATTCCTTTAAATCAGAATAGAAAACCCACTGATAATTAACTGTCAGGGTTTCTGGGAGAGAGGAGGAGATGACAGAGGAGACGGAGAGCGAGTGGGAGGAGGGGCAGAAGGATGAGGAAGAAGATGACGGAATTCTGAGGGAATCCACGAGTCTGAGCAGCGAGTCAGAGGATTCTCAAAAGGGGGTTACCTTAATCAAGCAAAAGGGAGGAGAAGGGAGAAGCGGAGAGGAGCCCAGTGGAAGACAGACGCAGCAAGAGGCGTCTCAGCCGGAACGGAGTAAAGGGGGTGGAGTCGTCAGCCTCTCGGAGGGAGCAGGATTAGGAGAGAACAGAGAAAGGGGGTTGGAGCAAGGTGTTCAGCCGGAAAGGGTGGAGAGCAGCACAAGGGGTGGTGTAGCGGTCGAAAGAAAGGTCAGCAGCAACGTACGCGCGCCAAGTTCAAACGTAGAGGCGCGCGGAAGTGGAGAGAGCTCAGGGGAGGAGCCCGGCCCTAAAGCCAGAAGGAGGGGGGAAGAGGCGGCAGAGGATTCAGCCTCAGGCGAGTCACGGAGAGAGGGAACCCAGGGGGGCAGGAAGACCCTGCGGAAAAGAAAGGAGAGGAAGAGGTGGTCTAGAGCCAGGCTATTAAGTTGGTGTGGAAGAGGGGAGGAGTCAGAGGGGACTTCAGCGGTCTAACGTGACAGACGTACGGCCACGATGCTGAACTGTACGAGAAGCAGAAATCTTCAATAAACTTTTCCTGTAAATAAACTGCAACGGAGTGAGGTCTCTTGTGAGCTGGGACCCGTCCTGGGTGGCCGTGACAGTAAGTCCCCTCTCAGAAAGCAAAAAATTTTTTTTGCGAAGCTCACGAACGGGAGCAGCCATGAGCGCTGAGGAGCAGCTGGTTGCACTGCGGGATCAGGTTACCGCTCTCACATCGGCAGTCATTGCTTCGCAGAAGAAGAATGACGACTTGGAGAAGACGTGCCAGGATTTGCAGGCAAGGTGGGAACACGCGGACAGGGCGGGGGCCCCAGGTTCCAGAGCGGAGGGCATTGCGCTTGGACGGAGGGGGGGTGCCCTGGTTCCGCATTTTAATGGCAACTTGCAAGACTATCCCAATTTCAGAGCGGACGTCGTATATGCACTGCATTTACTCCGTCACGATTTTAAAGATGAGGAGGAGAAAGTGGGGTTCATTGTTTCGCACCTGCATGGGGAGGCCAGGGCTTGGCTACGCAATCTGTGGCGCGAAGATGGACCGGCCCGTCGCAATTCAACTGCGTTCATCAAAGCGATGGATTCTTGTTTTCAATCCTCTGTGGATGTGGACATTGCGCGCCGTCAAATGCACGGGCTGAGGCAGGGGAAAGCGACTGTGCGCCAATACCACTCTAAATTTTTTGCATTGCTCACCGCCTTAGATTGGCCAAAGGACAGTAAGCCGGTCAGAGATCTTTTTTGGGAGGGATTGAGCCCCCCCATCAAGGATGAGATCGCTAGGGGGGACAGACCCCAGACCCTAGAAGACGTGGTGCAACGGGCTTTAGCTATTGGAATTCGACATGAGGGACGTCCGTGGCACGAGGAGGACGGGCCCCAAGCGCGTGCGCAAGCGAGGACTCTCCCTTTTGTGCACAGGGATTTCAGCCGTGCGCACCCCTCGCCAATGGGGAAGGACAGCGAGGAGCCAATGGAGATTGGTGGTGCTAGGGCTCAGAAGCCATCCCAGAGCCCTGTCCCTGGTGCAGCCAAAGCGAAGCCTCCTAGAGGAACCAGGAAGTGTTACATCTGTGACAGTGCGCACCATATGGCGAAAGAGTGCCCCCAGAGGCTCCAGAAGCACACTGCAGCACTGGCAACTGTAACAGCAGAGGTGCAACCAGGGGAGCAGCTTCAGGGAAACGACAGTGCCTGGCTGGAAGCAGAGCTACTGGGGCTCAGCCAGGCGGATCTGTAGACAAGCCCCCAGCATCACTGCAGAGCGTGGACCCTTTGCCTCCCAGACCGGCAGTTCTGCTCACAGCAACACTCCAGTTGCCTGATGGGAGACTCCTCGAGGTTCCAATAACGATCGATTCGGGAAGCAACGCCGACTTCGTGGGACTGCAGTTCGTTAAGCAGCACAACATGGCGCTCCTGCCTGCAACGACGCCTCTAAACGTGGTCACGGTAGACGGCAGGAAGTTGCTGGGGGGGCAAGTGGTGCAGCAAACCCCTCCCATGATGATGCAGATTGGCAACCATCGAGAACTTATTAGTTTCAATGTCACCCACTTATCGGACACACCCATCGTGTTAGGCATGAGTTGGCTGGAGAGGCACAGTCCCGCGGTTGCGTGGTACCAGCGGCAGATCACCTTTTGTTCATCGTATTGTGCTCAGCATTGCTTTCAGACCGATCAGGGAGGAGAAGCCGAGCAGCAGTTGCATCTGGGTATGGTGCAAACAGTGCCTCACAAGTACCAGGACTTCTTGGAGGTTTTCTGTGAGAAGGAAGCTGACAAGTTGCCGCCTCACAGACCTTACGACTGCGCGATTGATTTAGTGCCAGGGGCGCAACTGCCTGCTGCCAAGCTGTACTCCATGTCGGAAGACGAGATGCAAGAGCTTCGGGAGTTCATAGACCATAACCTCAAGCGAGGTTTCATCCAGGAATCTAAAGCAGCGGGTGGCAGCCCTGTGTTCTTTGTGAAGAAGAAAAACACGCCCCAAAAAAGGCTTATAGTGGATTACAGGTTCATAAACAGCTTGACTAAGCCCAAAGCTTTCCCCATGCCCAAGATTGACGACCTTTTAGCGACCGTCAGGAGGGGCAAGATTTTCACCAAGCTGGACCTACGTGGAGCTTACAATCTCATCCGCATCCGGAAAGGAGATGAGTGGAAGACCGCCATGTTCACCCCTCTGGGCACATACGAATACAGAGTCATGCCTTTCGGTCTCCAAAATGGCAGCCACGTTTTTCAAGCATTTATGCACCACGTGCTAGCAGGTCTCCTCTACAAGAAGTGTGTCTGCTTTCTCGACGATATCCTGATTTTCTCGGAATCGCCGGAGGATCACGATAAGGACGTGAGGGAGGTCCTGCAGAGGCTGAAGGACCACAGGTTGTACGCCAAGTTGGAAAAATGCCAGTTTGATGTCAGAGAGGTTGATTTCCTTGGCTACAAGTTGTCCGACGAGGGACTGGCCATGGACAGGGCTAAGGTTCAAGCGCTGTTGGACTGGAAAAGCCCTCGAAATCGGAAAGAGGTCCAGAGGTTCATCGGCTTTGCCAATTTTTACCGCAAGTTTATTAAAGGTTTTGCGAACGCGACGGCGGCTATCACTGACACCCTCAGTTCCAAGAAGAAGAAGTTCGTCTGGACCGAACAAGCGGAGCGGTCCTTCCGGACGCTTAAAGGTCTTTTCGCCTCCGAAGAGCAGCTGCTCCACGTGAATCCCGGCAGACCCATGCGGGTAGAGACCGATGCGTCAGACAGAGCGGTTGGGGCCGTTCTTTTGCAAGAGGATTCACAAGGCAACTGGAGACCGGGTGCGTTCTACTCCCGGAAGCTCAGCAAGACGGAGCGCAATTATACCATATGGGACAGGGAGTTGTTGGCCATTCATGCAGCTTTCAAAGCGTGGCGACACTTCTTAATAGGAGCCAAGCACACGGTGCAAGTCCGCACGGATCACAAGAACTTAGAGTATTGGCGGACGGCTAAGTTACAGACCCAGCGACACATGCGCTGGGCGGAATTCTTTGCGGATTTCGACTTCAAAATAGAATACATCCCAGGAGACTCCAATGTTATTGCAGACGCGCTGTCCCGAAAGCCGCAATACTTGGAGGAAGCAGCTCCAATCGCAGCAAAGCACATTTTCGCACCGCAGGCGTGGACGTGCGCTACCATCGCAGTCGACCTGGACGCGGTGCGACGCGCGTTGCAAAGGGATCAGTTTGCACAGTCCAAGATGGAGGAGCTACGCGGAGGGTCGCGAGACAACGAGGAGTTCCAATTGCAAGATGGACTTTTGACTCGTAAGGGTGCCCTTTACGTGCCCACCGACGATCTTCGAGCCAAGGTTCTGCAACAATTGCATGACGCCCCTAGTGCAGGCCATTTCGGCAAAGAGAAGACGATGGAGTTGGTGGCTAGAGACTTTTGGTGGCCCCAGATGAGAGGAGAGGTGGCGGACTACGTCGCCAGGTGTGATATCTGCCAGAGGTCCAAACCAGTGCACCAGAAGCAGGCGGGATTGCTAGAACCGCTGGAGACACCGCAGCAACCGTGGGAGAGGGTAGCGTTGGACTTTGTTACGGACCTGCCCAGCTCCAGAGGTAAGACGGCGGTGTTAGTGGTGGTGGACTTGTTCACCAAGATGGCGCATTTCATCCCTTGTGCCAAGGTGGCGACGGCAGAACAGACCGCAAAGCTCTTCATCGATCACGTCTTCAAAGTGCATGGACTTCCGCAGTCCGTCTTGTCCGACAGGGGGCGCCAGTTTGTTTCCACTTTCTGGCGAAAGCTTCTGGGCATCTTGCACGTCAAAATCAACCTGACATCGGCGAGACATCCACAAACCAACGGTCAAGCGGAGAGGGTCAACGCGATCATGCAGCAGTACCTGCGGTGCTACGCCAACCAGCGACCTGCGGCGTGGGTGGACTATCTGCCGATGGCTGAATTCGCCTACAACAACACGAAACACGCATCCACCGGGGTGACGCCTTTCTTCGCGAACAATGGCCGTCATCCCAGAACCTTCCCGAGATTTGCGGCACCAGGAGGGGGGGGGCCTCAAGATGCCGACCAGTTTGCAGCGGAGTTGCAAGAGGTGCACGAGGAGCTGCGGAGACATTTGGAGCTGGCAAAACAGGCGTATAAGGTGCAGGCCAATAAGCACAGGAGGGCGGGAGAGGACATCCAGATTGGGGACTGGGTGTGGTTAGCAGCCCACGCGATGCCGGCCAGGTCATTGGCCAAGAAGAAGTTAGGACACAGGCAGCTAGGGCCATATCAAGTTGAGGCTAAGATCAATCCGGTGGCTTTTCGTCTAGCCCTTCCGGAGGGTTCCAGGGTGCACCCGGTCTTTCATAGGTCGGTGCTCACTCCCTACAAAACCCCACACAGGTTTCAAGAGTCAGGAGCACTCCCAGAGCCACGTAGGAGGGCGCCTGAGGGGGGGGAATCGCCAAGACCAGAACCTCTTAACGAGGTCACAGAGATACTGGACTCGAGATGGGGGGAGGAGGGAGTTGAATATTTTCTAGCCAGGGAAGGCACTCCGGCCTCTGCCAATAGCTGGGTGCCGGGTTACGCGTTGGACGAACCCCTGTTGAAGGAGGAGTTCCATGCACTTTTTCCGCACAAGCCCATGCCCGAGGAGTATTTTGATGATTGGCTTTTCACGCCCACTTTGTCAGACAGCACGTTCGAGGGTTTCTCCTCACCCGAGGGCCATACGCCCGAAACAAGCCCGACCAGGGATCCGAGACTGGGGGGGGAGGAGACAGGCCCTTGTTGGTGGGTGGATCAGCCAAGGGAGGCATGGAGTCAGAGATGGATGGTAGGTCCTTGGCAGGCAGCGCCAGGAGAAGCAGTGATGGAGGAAGAGACTGTGATGTCTGTGGGTGGGGAACCCGAGTTCGAACACACATATACGGAGATGACAGAGGAGAACGTTGAAGTGGACAACTTGTATCCTGAACCGACCCCGGAAGAACCACGTTTTCCTCAACCTGCACCCGGCGAGCGGGAGGGGGGAAGGGGGGGCTTCGAGGGGGGGATGGATGTCAGGGTTTCTGGGAGAGAGGAGGAGATGACAGAGGAGACGGAGAGCGAGTGGGAGGAGGGGCAGAAGGATGAGGAAGAAGATGACGGAATTCTGAGGGAATCCACGAGTCTGAGCAGCGAGTCAGAGGATTCTCAAAAGGGGGTTACCTTAATCAAGCAAAAGGGAGGAGAAGGGAGAAGCGGAGAGGAGCCCAGTGGAAGACAGACGCAGCAAGAGGCGTCTCAGCCGGAACGGAGTAAAGGGGGTGGAGTCGTCAGCCTCTCGGAGGGAGCAGGATTAGGAGAGAACAGAGAAAGGGGGTTGGAGCAAGGTGTTCAGCCGGAAAGGGTGGAGAGCAGCACAAGGGGTGGTGTAGCGGTCGAAAGAAAGGTCAGCAGCAACGTACGCGCGCCAAGTTCAAACGTAGAGGCGCGCGGAAGTGGAGAGAGCTCAGGGGAGGAGCCCGGCCCTAAAGCCAGAAGGAGGGGGGAAGAGGCGGCAGAGGATTCAGCCTCAGGCGAGTCACGGAGAGAGGGAACCCAGGGGGGCAGGAAGACCCTGCGGAAAAGAAAGGAGAGGAAGAGGTGGTCTAGAGCCAGGCTATTAAGTTGGTGTGGAAGAGGGGAGGAGTCAGAGGGGACTTCAGCGGTCTAACGTGACAGACGTACGGCCACGATGCTGAACTGTACGAGAAGCAGAAATCTTCAATAAACTTTTCCTGTAAATAAACTGCAACGGAGTGAGGTCTCTTGTGAGCTGGGACCCGTCCTGGGTGGCCGTGACATTAACAATACCACATGACCACATACTTACTCTAGATAAAAGTCACCTAAAAATTTGTTAACCCAACACAGGCATGCATAAAAGAAAGGCAAAAAGCCGTAAAAGGAACTCGGCAAAAACTTGTCCCAACTGTTTACCAAAAACATAGCCTTTAGCCCTACAAGTATTAAAGGTCCCGTCTGCCCAGTGACTCTTTAAACGGCCGCGGTATCCTAACCGTGCAAAGGTAGCATAATCACTTGTCCCCTAAATAGGGACTGGAATGAATGGCTAAATGAGGACAAAACTGTTGGTTTCTGCTTTCTTCTCTGTGCAGCGAAGTGCTTGTCACGAGACAGGTTGTTTACATTCCACAGTAAATGCACTGTTGGTTTTCTCACGGGAAGAGGAGACTGGATGTGACGTACACTGGTTTCCTGTTTTTCACAGCTCTCTCGGAGTTCTTTGTTTTCCGAGGAGAGAGGAGTTGTCTCTCTGCTCTAGCAGAGGCAAGATGCCTGCTTGTAAACTCCCAGCATTGAAGTGTAAATAAACTGATATTAAGCATGTGGCATATACTACTCATTCTTCTGCTGTGTAAAGGACTCTGCACAAATCAACATTTTTGGTCCTGGGCCCAGAAAAACGCGATCAATCTGACGGATGGGCTCTGGAGGTCGAGTCGGAGTTCCGGCAAAGGAACAGAGAAACGGACCGGTCTTATCTTCTCTGCGTCAAGTTGATTGATTGAGAGGTATGTGCTCATGCTTCGGGCAGCCTGCCAGCTCCTAATTAATGGCTTTAAGGCTGGACTTTGAACTCTTAAGGCCGTTTTGCCATGGCAACAGGCAATGGCTGGGAAACCGAAAGTAACTTTTTGAACTTGCCTTTGGAATGAGGTTTGAAGCAGCAGTAAAGCAGCTTGATTTAAAGCAGCAGAGATGATGCAGAAGGCTAATGCCAGAGTCATGATGGCTAGCTGCAGAAGGCTGGCTGATGCAAGTGGGGAATCTGATCCCAATCAGCCATATGCTCAGCTCAGAGTAGCCTGTGATACTGCCGTGATTCAGAATGAAGCAGACCGCCAGGGTGTTAGCTGCATGGGTAAGGGGGAGTCTTCACAGACGTCATCCCAGAGTGCAGTGGAACCACCAGATGGTGCCAAAGCTTTGAAGGCAGTGAAATGCTACTCGTGTGGACGTCTAGGCCATATGAAGAGGGAATGCAGATATCCCAAGGCCAAGACAGAGCAGCGCAGCGAAAGCTCATCGCGTGGAAAAGGCCAAAGCAAAGGCAAAGGTCCGGTGTCCAGGACAACGCAGCACAAGGCAATGGTCTCACGCTTCACACCAAAGGTTGCAAAGGTCCAGAAGACGTCTAGATCTTTCTTCGTGGTGGATTCGGCTGCAACGCATCACATGTGCAACGATAAGCGACTGTTCGTGTCTTTTACACCGCAGGAAGGTGCGATTCACCAGGCGGATGACCACACAATCCCCAGTCAAGGCTACAGAACTGTTGTTCTTCACAGTTTGGACTTATGGATAAAGGATGTTCTTTATGTACCAGATGCCAAGCATAATCTACTCAGCGTTGCACAGCTGAATGAACGGAACATTGACGTTTCCTTCAAGAACAAGAAGTGCACCATCACAAAGAAAAATGATTATGTATTGCATGCTGAATATGTTGATCGTTTGTTTGTTTTGTATTATGATGATGTTGTGCAGGATGAAACTTGTTGCATTGCAGGTTCTAACAAAAGTTTGCATGCAGAATGTATTCACGATTTTCATCGAAAATTTGGTCATTTGCATTTTGAGGCAGTATCTAAAATGCCTGCCTTGGTTGAAGGTATGACTATTACACCCTGCAGGTACCACATGAAGTGCAAGGCATGCGCAGCAAACAAGGTGAAAATGGCTGCGAAAGGTGGGTTCACTCACCACAAAGCTCCAAGTTAGACAAGCGTGGATCACATGGTATCTTTCTAGGTTATCAGAAAGGTTCTTACAGAATAATGATGTCTGACTCTAAGACAATTAAGCTCACAAGAAGTGTTGAGTACAATGCAAAGTGGGGGGAGAATGTGGGAATTTTCCAATGTTATCCTGATGACAGTGATGAGACTGAGGATAGGCAACAGCAAAAGCAGCCACAACAACCCACACCCACTGATGAAGGTTCTGATTCTGAGTCTGAAACTGAATCAGATGATTCAGAGGATTTCAAGAGTGCGAAAGCCTCTATGCGACCCTCTGAAAGCTCTGATCAAGAATTGGAAGAACCATTGTTCACAATAGGCCACTTTTCTCCTAAGAAGGAAGAGGAAAGTGTTGAGGACTTAAGGCTAATTTGTAGGTCACAGAGAGCCACAAAAGGCAGACCTCCAAAGAGATTTGCTGATGAGTTTGCTAAGATAGCAGTAACAGCAGTTAAAAGCTCCAAGAAGGTATTTGAACCTTCAAGTTTCCAAGAAATCCAGGATTTGGATTCAAAGGAAGCTGAGCCATGGTTAAATGCCATGAAGGCTGAGCTTGATCCCTTAGAAAGGAACAAAACATGGGAACTAGTTCCAGTAGTTCCAGGAATGAAACTGCTTGGAAGCAAATGGGTCTTCAAAGCGAAGACTGATCAAAATGGCAAGATAGTCAGACACAAAGCCAGATTGGTAGCCAGAGGTTTTGCACAGGTACCAGGTGAAGACTATCACGAGACCTACTCTCCCACAGTGAGGTATGAGAGCATTAGGCTTATGCTCAAGCTAGCTGCAGAGGAAAATCTACACATTAGTCACCATGATGTGAATACAGCTTTTTTGTACGGATCTCTAGGTGAATCACTTTATATGCTTCCACCTGATGGCGTACAGGTAAAACAGGGATTTGTTTGTGCTCTGAAGAAATCCCTTTATGGTCTCAAACAAAGTGCACGGTGTTGGCACACAAAACTCACTGAAGTATTGTTTTCTCTAGGTTTTCAGCAAGGGAAAGCTGATCCATGTGTATTTGTCAAAGAGGAGGGGCAAAAGAAACTGTACTGTTTGTTTTATGTTGATGATTTATTATTCTTTTGGAAAGATGTCACAATGTACAATAACGCCCTAGCTCAACTGAAAGAGCACTTTGACATGAAAGATCTTGGTGAGGTAAACAACTACCTATCTCTGGAAATAGAGAGAGATCAAGATGGTAACATTCTAATACACCAGTCACGGAAAATTGCTGATGTGTTAAGCAAACTAAACCTGATGGATGCTAACCCTGTAGACACACCGATGACAACAGGTTATCAGGTAGAAGACACTGAAGAAGCATTTTCTGACACTACACTGTACAGAAGTGTGCTAGGCAAGCTAAACTTCATTGCCAGATGTTCAAGACCTGACATTGCTGTTAGCTGTAATTTGCTAAGCAGACAAGTCAACAATCCTAGTGTTAAGGATTGGAAAGCTCTGAAACGCATAGCACGCTATTTGAAAGGCACTATGCATTACAGACTGAGATTTAACAATCAAAAGTCTGGTGGTCTTGAGATATTTGCAGATGCAAGTTTTGGAAGTGACACTACAGACAGGAAAAGTACGTCTGGAGTTTGCTACATGTACAATCAGGGTCTATTTGATTGGTCATGCAAGAAGCAAACAACAGTTAGCTTAAGTACTTGTGAAGCTGAACTGAATGCACTGTCTTATTCACTTAAGGATTGTGAATGGTTGTTACAATTGTGCAAAGACATGAAAATTCCTGTCAAATGTCCAATCCAGGTTTACCAGGACAACAAAGCATGTTTGGCTTTGCTGAATTCTGAAGGTTGTAAGCAAAGCACGAAGCACTTGCAATTGAAGTTGCAGCATGCTAAGGAATGTATTCAGAAGGGACTCGTAACTGTGTCCTATATGCCAGGTAATGAAATTCCTGCTGATGTATTGTCCAAGATTGTATCAAGGGATCAACACTGTACCTATGTGCAGAAGTTGGGTTTGTACTGATATTGTACGAACACGCTGCCCAGTGATGTTCACAGAAAGGGGGAGGATGTTGGTTTCTGCTTTCTTCTCTGTGCAGCGAAGTGCTTGTCACGAGACAGGTTGTTTACATTCCACAGTAAATGCACTGTTGGTTTTCTCACGGGAAGAGGAGACTGGATGTGACGTACACTGGTTTCCTGTTTTTCACAGCTCTCTCGGAGTTCTTTGTTTTCCGAGGAGAGAGGAGTTGTCTCTCTGCTCTAGCAGAGGCAAGATGCCTGCTTGTAAACTCTCAGCATTGAAGTGTAAATAAACTGATATTAAGCATGTGGCATATACTACTCATTCTTCTGCTGTGTAAAGGACTCTGCACAAATCAACAAAAACTGTCTCTTACGGACTAGCCAATGAAATTGATCCTCCAGTACAAAAGCTGGAATAAACCCATAAGACGAGAAGACCCTGTGGAGCTTCAAAACCAAAACCACTAAACATGCTTCTTGGATTTTTAGTTGGGGCGACTTTGGAGCAAAAAAACCCCCTCCAAAACATGAATTTAATTATTAAGACTAACACACCAAAAATAATTCTACTAGACCCAGCAGTGTTTTATACTGTCGGACCAATGAACCAAGTTACCCCAGGGATAACAGCGCCATCCTCTTCTAGAGTCCCTATCGACAAGAGGGTTTACGACCTCGATGTTGGATCAGGACACCCCTATAGTGCAACCGCTATAAAAGGTTTGTTTGTTCAACGATTAAAGTCCTACGTGATCTGAGTTCAGACCGGAGAAATCCAGGTCGGTTTCTATCTATGCAGCACTATTTTTAGTACGAAAGGACCAAAATAGTGGGACCCATGCTAAACAAACGTCCTAATAAAAACTACTGACTTTTACTAAAGTAGTTAATATACCCACCTCATTTTATCAAAATAAGATTTATTAAGGTGGCAGAGTCAAGTAATACAAAAGACCTAAAATCTTTCTACAGGGAAGCAAATTCCCTTCTTAATAATGCAGAAACTTATAACATATATTATTAATCCAATCTCATATATTATTCCTATTCTTATTGCTGTAGCATTCTTAACACTACTTGAACGAAAAAATTTAGGTTACATGCAACTCCGAAAAGGCCCAAACATAGTTGGGCCTTTTGGAATTCTACAACCAATTGCTGATGGAATTAAACTATTTATCAAAGAACCTATTCGCCCAACACACGCATCCCCAATACTTTTTATTTTAGCCCCAACCATAGCCCTGTTACTAGCTCTAATAATATGAACCCCTATAACCATACCCTATCCCTTAGCAGATATAAACTTAGGCCTCCTATTTCTCCTTGCCCTCTCAAGTATAATAGTCTATACAATTCTATGATCTGGATGAGCATCCAACTCAAAATATGCCCTAATAGGAGCTCTCCGAGCCATTGCACAAACAATTTCCTACGAAGTCACCTTAGGCATTATTTTACTTTCCATCATTATATTAACCGGTGCCTTTACAGTATCTACCCTTATTATTACACAAGAACATATATGATTAATTTTACCTACCTGACCTCTAGCCATAATATGATATGTATCAACCCTAGCAGAGACAAACCGAGCACCATTCGACTTAACAGAAGGAGAATCTGAACTTGTTTCAGGATTCAATGTAGAATATGCAGCAGGACCTTTCGCACTTTTTTTTCTAGCTGAATACATAAACATTTTAATAATAAATACACTATCATGCATTCTATTCTTCAGCCCAACAACTACTTTACAAACAGAACTTTTTACAATTAACCTAATAACAAAAACTACCCTACTAACTATTGGATTTCTGTGAACCCGAGCCTCTTACCCACGATTTCGCTACGACCAACTAATGCACCTCCTATGAAAACAATTCCTCCCAGTTACTTTAGCACTCTATTTATGATATGTTTCACTCCCAATTTCGTTAGCCGGCCTTCCACCATTAAACTAACTCACTAGGACGTGTGCCCGAGATTTAGGGGTTACTTTGATAGAGTAAACCACAGGGACTTATTAACCCCTCACCTCCTCTAGAAGAATGGGATTTGAACCCACACCTAAGACTCCAAAACTCTTTGTACTACCAATATACTATCCCCTAGTAAAGTCAGCTAATAAAGCTCTTGGGCCCATACCCCAAAAATGTTGGTCAAACCCTTCCTTTACTAATGAATCCCTACATCATATCCATCCTAATCTGTAATTTAGACCTTGGAACAATTGTTACAGCCGCTAGCTATCATTGATTCCTAGCCTGAATTGGTCTAGAACTAGTTACAGATAGGTAGCCGTGTTGGTCTGCCATAGTAAAAAAAATAAAAATTCCTTCCATTAGCACCTTAAAGACCAACTAAGTTAGTTCTTGGTATGAGCTTTCGTGTGCATGCACACTTCTTCAGAAGTGTGCATGCACACGAAAGCTCATGCCAAGAACTAACTTAGTTGGTCTTTAAGGTGCTACTGGAAGGAATTTTTTTTGTTTTGGTCTAGAACTAAACACCTTCGCCATCATCCCTATTCTAGCCAAACACCACCACCCACGAGCTACTGAAGCCGCAACAAAATACTTTATTATTCAAGCAACTGCTTCATCTATTATTTTATTTTCAAGTATTATTAATGCATGACACACTGGAACTTGAGATATTACTCAACTTACAACACAACCAACCCCTACCATACTATTGATTGCCCTAGCCATAAAACTAGGCCTGGCTCCTATACACTTTTGACTACCAGAAGTCATACAAGGCACTGATACAGTTACAGCCCTAATCATTGCAACATGACAAAAATTACCACCAATATCTTTACTTTACCTTACCTCCAACCAATTTCCAATAACACTTCTATCATTACTAGCCATCTCCTCCACCCTAATTGGAGGATGATCCGGACTTAATCAAACCCAACTACGAAAAATTATAGCATTCTCATCAATCGGACACTTAGGATGAATAATCTCCATTTCACTTATTTCCCAAAAACGTCTTCTTCTAACCTTAACAATTTATTTACTAATAATAACTTCCATATTTATTATTCTTATTACCTCAATAACCAAAACCACCAAAGATTTAGGAACAATATTGTCAGGGGCTCAGGAGCAGAGGCACAGGAGAGGGAGGAAATGGAGAGCGAGGGGGAGGAATCTGAGGGGAGCGTAGGCGATGACAGTGGTCCGAGGGATTCCCTGAGTCTCTCCAGCGAATCGGAAGATTCACAGAAGGGGGCGCCGATGGCCAGGGCAAGGGGGGTGCCAAGGGGGATACCCCAGAAGGAAGGGGCCAGCGGGGACTCCGAGAGCAGCAGTTGGAAATCAGGACCAGCTTCCCCACCAGAGCGCAGTGGGGGGGAGGAGTCCCAGGTATCGGGACCAGTGTGCTCACCACCAGCGAGAGGAGATGAGTCAGGATTGACCACGCCTCCATCGGAGAGCGCGGAAACGGTCAAGAGGAAGGTTGCCGGCTGGGCGCGCACGCCAAGTTCAAAAGTACAGGCGAGCGGCACAGCAGGTAGCCCGGATAGGGAACCAGGTCCTAAAGCCCGCCGGAAGGAGGGACAAGAGTCAGGGGGGGTCAGCGTCAGAAGAGTCCAGAAAGGAGGAGACCCCGGGGGGCAGACGGACCCAGAGGAGGAAAGAACAACGGAAGAGGTGGAGTAAGGCTAAAGTCTTAAACTGGTGTATTGGGGGCGGGGACTCAGACGGAGCTTCGCCGGTCTAGGTTCTAAGACGTAGAGCTGCACGCTGCGGCTTGGAAATGGAAACTGAACTTCAATAAAGACTTTTGTACATTACTACAGACTAGCGTTGGTCCTCTGTGAGCTGGGACCTAGAGGCAGCTCTGACAAATATGAACAATTTCCCCAACACTTTCTACAATTACACTAGTTACTCTTATAGCATTGGGAGGGCTACCTCCACTAACCGGCTTTATTCCAAAATGATTAATTTTAAAAGAATTAACCACCAACCTCCTACTACCATTAGCAACTGCTCTCGCTCTATCCTCCTTATTAAGCCTGATATTCTACATACGTCTAACTTACGTCTCAACTCTAACTATTTCCCCAAATACATCCAATAGTCCAATAAAATGACGATTTAAACCCACCAAACCAATTAACCCAGCCCCTATAATTATTAGTACACTTCTATTAATCCCAATTACACCACTAATTTATACTTAGAAGCTTAAGTTAAATCCAAAACCATAGGCCTTCAAAGCCTCTAATAGGGTCTAAAACCCCTAGCTTCTGACTAAGACCTGTATAATTCTAATATACATCTTCTGAATGCAACCCAAACACTTTAATTAAGCTAAGGCCTAAACTAGATGGACAGGCCTCGATCCTGCAAAACTTTAGTTAACAGCTAAAAACCCTACCCAGCGGGCTTCCATCCTTCATTTTCTACCTATCTCTCTTCCCCCGTTTGGAAAAAAACGGGGGAAGCCCCGGCACTTATAGGGTACTTCTCCAAATTTGCATTTTGGTGTGGAAACACCTCGGGACTGCTGGTAAAAAGAGGGCTTAAAAGAGGACATAAAAGGGTTTACAGCCCCCCACCTAGTTACTCGGCCATTCTACCTGTGTAGCACCCTGCTTGTGGTTAACGCTTAGCTGGAATGAAATATTCAACGCAGCAATAGAGAAATTAAAATAATAATTTATTTGTCGGACAAATAAATGAGAGGCACAGTGGTATATGGTTACCAAGCTCTGGCCTGGGCTCCTGCCATTATGGCCAGCACTTATATTCCCTCAGCCCAGCCTCCTTGCTCCTCCTTTGGCTGCCTCTGTCCAATCAGCCTGGTTGAAATTCCCATTGGCTGTTTGCTAGAACCAATCACAAAAGATACACCCATTTCCTTTTGCCTTTTATGGGAAATAAAAGCTATATATTCTTCTATCTATAAATGACAAATAAGTAATCATATATCTTACATTTGTCTCAACAAGGAACCTTAATTACCAGCTCACCTCTTGCCCTCATTGCCCTATTGCCCTCCAAAACAGATGGTTAATAGTTTTAAATTTTTATCTTAAACAGATGTCAAGGATCTTGAGTTCACATTCTCATGCATCATCAATGAAAGATCTCCTTTTTGGAGGTCTTTAAACAAAGGCCTGACAACCATATATCAGGAGTGCTCGATGGCGTCTCCTGTCTGGCAGGGGGCTGGGCTCATTTGCCCCTCTGGTCTCCTATTGCAATATGACTCTATGAAATAAGAATTTAACATTTCTTTCTTTCTAGATCCTTTGCATAATTACATTTAAGCTAATATATTTCATACATTATCATAGGTAGCCTTTTTAAAAGAATAAACCTTCTCAAAGTAAAAAGAACAGTTTACAGCCTCAAAATAAAATAGGAAGAAAGCCTCTTCTTCTGTTTACACTCCCCTTCTCCAGCCAATCCAGCTGCTTTTCCATTTGCTCTTGGCCTTTTAACCTTAGGAAGAAGATATGGCTCATTTTACTATTTGCCAACTCTTAATTTGTAGGGTCAGTGTAACCTTGGCTCTCAGCCTGTAATTCCCTTTTTATGACTTTGAGAATTGTTTTCTGCTATAAATCAGGGGGCCCCCTTGTCCAGGAGGATAAACATCTTGCCAAGGTTTTTAGGCAGCTGGTCTTCTGCCTGGCATGAAACATTTGAAAATCTTTAAGCTCATTTTAAAATACAGGCCCTGATCAAAAATATAAGCTTTGATAAAAATGCAGGCTATGATTAGATGCCTCACCTGTGTCATTGATTCGTTGATTATTTTCAACCAACCATAAAGATATCGGCACCTTGTATCTTCTATTTGGTGCCTGAGCTGGTATAGTCGGCACAGCCCTCAGTCTTCTAATTCGAACAGAACTAAGTCAACCCGGAACCCTTCTTGGCGACGACCAGGTTTATAACATTATTGTTACAGCACATGCTTTTGTTATAATTTTCTTTTTGGTTATACCTGTAATAATTGGAGGCTTTGGAAATTGATTAATTCCCCTAATAATTGGTGCTCCTGATATAGCATTTCCACGAATAAACAACATAAGCTTCTGATTATTGCCCCCATCTTTACTCTTACTTCTTTCATCTTCAGGCATTGAAGCAGGTGCTGGTACTGGCTGAACTGTTTACCCGCCATTAGCTGGAAATATGGCCCATGCAGGAGCCTCAGTAGATCTAACCATCTTTTCACTTCATTTAGCCGGAGTTTCCTCTATCCTAGGTGCAATTAACTTTATTACCACTTGCATTAATATAAAACCCCCTAATATAACACAGTACCAAACTCCTTTATTTGTATGATCCGTCCTAATTACAGCTGTACTTCTTCTCCTTTCTCTTCCTGTCTTAGCTGCTGGCATCACTATATTATTAACAGATCGAAACTTAAACACATCCTTTTTTGATCCAGCTGGTGGAGGAGACCCAATTCTTTACCAACACTTATTTTGATTCTTTGGCCACCCAGAAGTATACATCCTTATTCTTCCAGGTTTTGGCATAATCTCCCATATTGTTACATATTATGCAGGTAAAAAAGAACCCTTTGGTTATATAGGAATAGTGTGGGCTATAATATCAATTGGTTTTTTAGGCTTTATTGTGTGAGCTCATCACATATTTACAGTAGGAATAGACGTTGACACCCGAGCCTACTTTACCTCAGCTACAATAATTATTGCCATTCCTACTGGGGTAAAAGTCTTTAGCTGACTTGCAACTCTTCATGGTGGAACAATTAAATGAGATGCCGCTATATTATGAGCTTTGGGCTTTATTTTTTTATTTACAGTAGGGGGTCTTACAGGCATTATTTTAGCTAACTCCTCATTAGATATTGTCCTCCATGATACCTATTATGTAGTTGCTCATTTCCACTATGTCCTGTCAATAGGCGCTGTATTTGCAATTATAGGTGGGTTCGTCCACTGATTCCCCCTCTTTACGGGTTATACTTTACACTCTTCATGAACAAAAATCCAGTTTGGCGTAATATTTACTGGAGTCAACATAACATTTTTTCCACAACATTTCCTTGGATTAGCAGGTATACCCCGACGTTACTCTGATTACCCAGACGCGTATACTCTTTGAAATACTATTTCATCAATTGGCTCTCTAATTTCCCTTACAGCTGTAGTCATAATAATATTTATTATTTGAGAAGCCCTAGCAGCTAAACACGAAGTTTTTACTCTTGAATTAACACATACAAACTTAGAATGACTTCACGGCTGTCCTCCTCCATACCATACATACGAAGAATCAACTTACGTACAGACCTCAAGGGAGGGGGGACTTGAACCACCTCTAACTAGTTTCAAGCCAGTCACACATCCTCTTATGTTTCTCCCCTTATAAGATTCTAGTAAAATAATTACATAGCTCTGTCAGTGCTAAATTACAGACCACAGGACCTGTGACCCTTAGTGGCACACCCAGCACAACTAGGCTTCCAAAATGCAGCCTCCCCCATCATAGAAGAGCTCCTTCATTTTCACGATCATGCATTAATAATTGTTTTTTTTAATTAGTGCCCTAGTACTATATATTATTAGCTTAATATTATCAACAAAACTAACACACACTAATACAATAGACGCCCAAGAAGTTGAAATAATTTGAACCATCCTTCCTGCAATTATTCTTATTCTAATTGCACGTCCATCCCTCCAAATTCTTTATTTAATAGACGAAATTAATAACCCACATCTAACTATCAAAGCTATTGGCCACCAATGATACTGAAGCTACGAATATACAGACTACGAAAACCTGCTGTTCGACTCCTATATAATCCCAACATATGATTTAAATCCAGGAAATTTTCGCCTACTAGAAGTAGATCACCGAGTTGTAATTCCAATAGAATCCCCCATTTGAATCTTAATTTCAGCAGAAGATGTTCTACATTCATGAGCCATCCCGGCACTTGGCATTAAAACCGATGCAGTCCCAGGTCGATTAAACCAAACCACCTTAATAACATGCCACCCCGGTCTATTTTATGGTCAATGCTCAGAGATTTGTGGGTCAAATCACAGCTTTATACCCATTGTTGTAGAGTCAACACCCCGAAAACACTTCCAAGCATGATCTAAAACAATAATTTCTTCATCACTAAGAAGCTAACTTACAGCACTAGCCTTTTAAGCTAGAGAGGAAAATAATTTCCCTTAGTGATATGCCTCAACTTAACCCCTCCCCCTGATTTATAATATTTGTACTAGTATGAATAGCCCTTATTATATTTTTTACAAAAATTATTAGTACCAATTCATATCTCTCAACCCCACAACATAAGAAACAACCCAATAATTATTACTGAACCTGACCATGGCCCTAAACTTTTTTGATCAATTTGCTATTCCTAATATACTAGGAATCCCGTTAATTATCCCAGCTTTATTCTTTCCATTAACTATCTGATTTTCAACCAACCGCCTTATCCAAAATCGCTACTCAACCATTCAATCCTCACTCATCATCAATGCCACAAAACAAATAATATTACCTATTAGTATTACAGGACACAAATGAGCAAGTACTTTTATAGCACTCCTACTGATGCTTACACTATTTAATACTCTAGGACTATTACCTTATACTTTTACCCCAACCACTCAACTTTCAATAAATATAGCCCTTGCCATTCCAACCTGATTAATAACAGTCTCAATCGGCCTACGAAATCAACCAACCGCTTCACTAGGCCACCTTCTCCCAGAAGGTACACCAACACCACTAATTCCCATACTAGTAATAATCGAAACAGCTAGCTTGCTCATTCGTCCAATTGCACTAGGAGTACGCCTAACAGCCAACCTAACAGCCGGACACTTACTAATTCAACTAACCTCAACAGCAGTACTAGCCCTAATAAACACTATAACTTTAACTGCTTCAATAACTCTTATTACATTAATTCTATTAACCTGCCTAGAAATAGCTGTTGCCTTAATCCAAGCATATGTTTTCGTACTACTTCTAACCCTTTACCTACAAGAAAACATCTAATGACTCATCAAGCACACCCATTTCACATAGTTGACCCTAGCCCATGACCTCTAACAGGAGCTATTGCAGCCCTCTTATTCACATCAGGCCTTGCAGCATGATTCCACTTCAATAAGGTAAAGGCAAAGGTACCCCTGCCCGTACGGGCCAGTCTTGCCAGACTCTGGGGTTGTGCGCCCATCTCACTCAAGAGGCCAGGGGCCAGCGCTGTCCGAAGACACTTCCGGGTCACGTGGCCAGCGTGACATCGCTGCTCTGGCGAGCTTTCGAACTGCTAGGTTGGCAGGCGCTTCAATAACACAAACCTAATGTATCTTGGCTTTATTATTATACTTTAACAATACAACAATGATGACGAGATATTGTTCGCGAAGGCACATATCAAGGACACCATACTATGCCAGTTCAAAAAGGCCTACGATATGGCATAATTTTATTTATCACCTCAGAAGTATTATTCTTTGCCAGATTTTTCTGAGCTTTTTACCACTCAAGTCTCGCCCCTACCCCTGAACTTGGAGGTCAATGACCTCCAACAAGAATCCACCCTTTAAACGCCTTTGAAGTCCCACTACTAAACACAGCTGTCTTATTAGCTTCCGGAGTAACAGTAACATGAGCCCACCATGCCTTAATAGAAGGAAAACGAACTGATGCTATTCAAGCATTATCTTTAACAATCTTACTTGGTTTATATTTTACAATTCTACAAGCCAGCGAATATCACAAAACATCATTTACTATCTCAGACAGTGTTTACGGCGCAACCTTCTTTGTAGCTACCGGTTTCCATGGCCTCCATGTAATTATTGGATCTACATTTCTTATTATCTGCCTTATTCGACAATCTCTCTTTCATTTTACAACAAATCACCACTTCGGATTTGAAGCAGCCGCCTGATATTGACATTTTGTAGATGTTGTATGACTATTCCTATATGTATCAATCTACTGATGAGGCTCTTACTTTTTTAATATAATTAATATAGATGACTTCCAATCATCCAACCCCAGTTTAACCTGGGAAAAAGTAATGAACCTTATATTAATACTGATTTTTACTACACTAATCTCCCTTATCTTAATACTAGTAAGCTTTTGACTACCCCAAATATTACCAGACATAGAAAAACTTTCCCCCTATGAATGTGGATTTGATCCACTAGGATCAGCACACCTTCCATTCTCCATCCGTTTTTTCCTAGTAGCTATCTTATTCCTTCTTTTTGACCTAGAAATTGCTCTTCTACTTCCAACCCCATGAGCAATCAATTTATCACAACCCACAACCATGATATGAACCTCTACAATTATTATTCTTCTAACTACTGGTTTAATTTATGAATGAACTCAAGGCGGTCTAGACTGAGCTGAATATGGGGGTTAGTCTAATTAAGACAATTAATTTCGACTTAATAAATTCTAAAACTATTAGAACCCCTAACATGTCAATGATCTTATTTTTATTAAATACCATATTTTTACTTGGTCTTCTAGGCTTATCCATTCACCGAACCCACTTCATATCTATTCTAATTTGTCTCGAAGGAATAATGCTGACCTTAACAATGAACAAGATATCCGAAAAATAGGAGGTATACAAAAAATATTACCAACTACAGCCACTTGCCTAACAATTGGTAATCTTGCTTTAACAGGAACCCCTTTCTTATCAGGTTTTTATTCAAAAGATACAATTATTGAAACCATAAACAACTCCCACCTAAACGCCTGAGCCCTTATACTTACACTCTTTGCAACAATACTAACCGCTACCTACACCATACGAATAACTTTTTACGTCCAAATAAATACACCACGAACAACAATATCAACAATAAATGATACACCACCAACCCTTTCTAATCCACTCATCCGTCTCGCTATCGGAAGCCTTGTAGCAGGCTTAATCCTTGTAACCACTCTCCTTCCAACAAAACCTACTCCAACCACAATACCAACCTCCATAAAACTAACCGCTATTATTATTGCCACCCTTGGAGCACTTTTTGCCCTCCAAATTGCAAAAAAACCAACCTGACTTATAACCACAAAACGATCAAAACACCACGATTTTTCCAACCAACTAGGCTTCTTCAACCCAACACTCCATCGCATTATCCCCCTAACCTCATTATTTATAGGACAAAATATAGCCCTTCATATCAATGACCTTCTTTGATTAGAAAAATCAGGGCCTAAAGGCTCAGTCTCCTTAAACCTTCCTAACATCAAAGCTAACACTTTAGCACAAAAAGGCCTAATAAAATTTTATCTCTCCATTTTTATTATTACCTCAGCATGTTTTATTACAATCATATGAACCTAACTACACGAAGACCCCCCCGCACTAATCCACGAGTCAACTCTAATACAACAAACAGTGCTAACAACAATGCCCACCCACAAATCAATAAACCCCACCCACCTAAATAATATAATAATGACACACCACTTAAATCCACACGAACAACGGATAAACCTTGTGAATCTGCCCCACTTACTCCAAAACTAATAAAACTCCCTTCACTAAACACTACCATCAAAAATAGTACTAACACAATATATCCACCAAAATACCCCCCAACCTTACCTCATACCTCCGGAAATGGATCTGCCGCCAAAGCAACAGAATAAGCAAAAACAACTAGCATCCCACCCAAATAAATTAGTAGTAACACAAGAGACACAAAAGAGCTCCCTAATAAAATTAAAACTCCACAACCTATACTAGCACCTACCACCAAACTTCCCGCCCCAAAATAAGGAGATGGATTAGATCCAACACCAATTAAACTAATTACCAAACAAATCATAAAAAATTCAATCAAATATATCATTATTTTAATTTGGTCTCTCACCAAAACCTGCAACTTGAAAAACCGCCGTTGTATTCAACTATTAAAACTTCTAATGACACTTAACATACGCAAACACCACCCGATTATTAAAATTATTAACTCCTCCTTTATTGACCTCCCAACTCCATCAAACATCTCTGCCTGATGAAATTTTGGATCACTCTTAGGTCTCTGCCTAATTATCCAAACCATTACAGGCCTTTTTTTAGCCATACATTATACCCCCGACATTTCTTCTGCATTTTCATCTGTTGCCCATATTCATCGAGATGTCCAATATGGATGACTTATTCGCAATCTACACGCCAATGGTGCTTCCATATTTTTTGTCTGCATTTATTTACACATTGGACGAGGCTTATATTATGGTTCTTATATGTATATCGAAACTTGAAACATTGGAGTCCTACTTCTACTTCTCGTTATAGCCACAGCCTTTATAGGTTATGTCCTCCCTTGGGGCCAAATATCATTTTGAGCTGCCACTGTTATTACCAATCTTCTTTCCGCAATCCCTTACATCGGCGCCTCCCTCGTTGAATGAATCTGAGGCGGATTTGCAGTAGACAACGCAACCCTAACTCGATTTTTTACCTTCCACTTCCTATTACCTTTTCTTATTATAGGAACCTCCATAGTTCACCTGCTCTTCTTACATGAAACAGGATCAAATAATCCAACAGGCTTAAACTCCAACACAGACAAAATCCCGTTCAACCCGTACTATTCCTACAAAGACTTACTGGGTGCTATATTAATCATTACCCTCCTCCTACTTCTTGCTCTTTTTGTACCCAACCTCCTTGGCGACCCTGAAAATTTCTCCCCCGCAAACCCTCTAGTCACCCCACCACATATTAAACCAGAATGATATTTCCTCTTTGCCTATGCAATTCTTCGCTCAATTCCAAACAAACTAGCTCTTAAATTGAACAAACTGAGCGCTTTCTATTTTCTCTCTCTTTTTTTGGTTGGGAAAACCTCTCCTTGTTTACTCCCCACGGTGACGCTATGCCTGCTAGTAAATGCTACAGGGACCCAGAGGATCTCTTACCGGTTCCCAAACAATCTAAAATAGAGGACTTTTTAAAATAAATCTGCTTTTATAGTTGCAACAAAAACGGTTTTCTCCTCTTGAAGATGACTGTGAGGTGGGGAGAGTATTCAAGGTGAGAGCGTGGAACTGGATCCAGCATTGGGGCAAGTTGATCCTGTGCCGCTCAGAGAGGAAGGAATAACAAGTAGGGAGAGCACTCAATTAACTCTAATTACAAGAACGGTTGAGCATATCTTCCAACAAATTAGAGGTATTGCCTCTCAAATAACCCAATTATCCAAAGAGGTCCACAGTTTATCAGTTAATAACAAGCAGGCATTAACAGAACACCATAATACCAAAGTGAATTGGTGACAGCAAGAGCAGACCCCTAAGCTCAACATAGAACACGCAGAGGCTCTTAAAACAAACTCTTCTTATTTAATCTTCCAACCAAAAAAGATCTGCATGGACTTCCGGGTTAGCGCCATCGGTAATGGCAGAATTCCTCTGACTAAGAGGAATCTGCTCCGTGGGAATTGGGTCTGGCCGTCACGGTGAAGATGGAGACCCCTCAGAAATCACAGGCGGGGGAAGCCTGTGAATGTGGGATTCGGCGGGCACCTTTTGCGCCTCCCCTACTCGCGGGGAAACCCGTTTTCGGGGCTCCGGA
Source organism: Podarcis melisellensis (assembly GCF_964234715.1). Taxonomy (NCBI): domain Eukaryota; kingdom Metazoa; phylum Chordata; class Lepidosauria; order Squamata; family Lacertidae; genus Podarcis; species Podarcis melisellensis. Next base: position 13,045,471 of record NC_138535.1, read on the forward strand.
GTGAAGTGCAGTGAGCAGCGCGGTGCTGTGAATCAACTGCTCTTTCCACGGAGCGAAGCCGCACAGCCGTTGCCGGAGAGCGTTGACTTTTTCCTGTAGACAATTGGACTCTAAAAGATACTACCCGTGAGTAGAACAAATTGGAAACTTTTAAAATAAAAAAAGACTCAATTCGGAATTGTAGCGGGGAGGTATAAACAGGAAGTCCACCTTCCGCTTTTGTAAATAGAACAAAGCAAAGAGCCTGCCACCTAAAGTCTTGGAAAGCCGATTGGAAAGGACTAATTTCAACCTCAAAAAATAGTAAATCCCCCCCTGGGAACCAGGAGAAGGGGGGGGGGGGAGTTTTGGACTATATATACCTGCGAGAGAGAGGGAAGGAAGTTAAAATTTCCACTGCTCAGAACCTGGGAACGGGCTGCCACCAGGATAATAAGACTGCTGTATTTTGAAATGTGCACTGACTGCTAGCTGTCAAAGAGAGATACATTGTTTTCAGCTGTTCTCCTCTGGCTTTAAAAAGGAGGAAAAAAGTAACTGAAAATTGAAACTAAATTTCCTGCTTGAGTTATGTTTTAAAAGGTGTTATTTTGGATCAATACAAGCACGGATTGTAACTGTTTCCCCCTAGAGGAAGTTACTGAAACTGTTATAAGTTGGATCAGGGGAATTTTCCACTTGAAAGATAAAACTGCCTGACTGTGGGACTGACCTTGGACTTTCTAAGTGTTATGGCAGATGGGAAAGAAAAAGTAGACTCGTCACTCCCAGAAAAAACAACAAGATCTGGGAAGTCTTGGCAGCGAAGAGCGTCAGCATCTGGTCCTTCTGCCTCACCTGCAGCTGTACCAACACAACCCAAAGCAAGAGGAATGTCATCAGAAGAAGCTTTAGCGATTGCATTAGGTAAGATAAATGAATCTTTGGAGCAACTCAGCAGAAAGGTAGATGTGACAAATGCAAAATTGGATGCGTCAAAAGCGAAGGTGGATGCTGCAAATACTAAAATTGATATAAATACAGAAAGTATAAATAGTTTGGGACAAAAAGTGAATACTAATATAGAAGCCATTCAGAAATTGATACAGGAATCTACTTCGACTCGACAGATCGCAGAGGAAGCTAAGGAAAAAGTTGCTGCTGTGGAAGTCAAGGTAACACAATTGGAAACAAAGAGAGTCCCAGATATACAGAGACAAGTTGAGGACCACAAGTCGATGCTTTCTATGATTGAGCTTAAGGATAAACAGACGAATTTGAGGATCAGAGCTGTACCTGAATTGGAGAAGGATAGTTTGATAGACTTTCTCACGCAGGAATTTGCAGAGTTTTGGGATTTGGATTTGGAACAAGAAGAATTTAAAATTGTGAGTGCCTTCAGACTTGGAAGAGGGGGGAAGAAGAATAGAGTAAGAGACTGTTTGATGACCCTCCGATCTAAAGAAGAGAGAGATAAAATTTTGGGTAAACACTATCAGAAGACCTTGGTAATACAGCAGTCAAGAGTGGAAATATTTAAAGATATCCCGAAACATCTTTTGGACCTTAGGTCCAATTATGGAGACTTGGTTGTCCTGCTAAGAAAGAACAGAATCATCTTCAGGTGGAAATTTCCCCAAGGCTTATCCTTTAGTTTTAAAGGAAGGAAAATAAAAATAAGATCAGTTGAAGATAAAGAAAAGTTTCTGAGTAATTACGAAGAAGACCTGCAGAAGGAACTTGGAAAAGAGCCAGGAGTGGACAGAAGATCACCAGATAGAGGACTAGAGCAAAAAGTACTGGACGGAAGATCACCAATACTGGACATAGCAACACTACCCTTCGGACTGGACAGTCCAGAGAAAGTGATACCGACACCACCGACAGAACAAGAGCAAGAATTGGGTGCAGTTGGAGGAAAATCAAAGTAACTACACCATGGCACTGCCAGTGGCGTAGCGTGGGTTGTCAGCACCCGGGGCAAGGCAAGTAATTTGCACCCCCTAACCCGTGGATTTGCGCCCCCTAACCCTAACCCCCAGATGTTGCGCCCAGTGCGGCCAGCCCCCCCTGCACCCCCACGCTACGCCACTGGGCACTGCAAGCATTAAGCTGGAATATTATGTGGAGTTTGGAACAAACAGGGTTAAAACTCCGTGGTGCCCTGCATCTGGGAGGGGCCGGAAGCAGGGCTGTACGTCACAGGCTTTGTCTGTGAGAGTTAGTTTCAGTTCTCACTGAGAGACGCTGAGAGACACAGCTCAACGGAGCTGTCTGTGTGCTTTTTGGAAAGCACGGAGGAATGCCTTTGAAATGGCGGAGGTTTCCGATGGAGAGACTGATTTATGACTTGTAAATAAACGCTTCTAGAGATAAGAACCGATCTGTCTTTGGACTTGATTTATCCCTTTCTCACATGGACTCAGGACCGCTGCATTTACTCTGCTGTTACTCTGCTAGGCCAGCTCAGAGCTTCCAGGGATACGGAGCTGAACTGGGAAGCTTGCTGGACCCAATATTCCGGACGGGGAATTTATTTTCAATTCCCAGAGGTCATGGGTCTTACGTGTTTCCTGACAAGTGTGAGAAGGGAGGAAGACTGCCAGCTTTGAGTTGCTGTGATCTCCTGCCAGGAAGGGCAGTGGGAGATGCTGGAGATCGGAGCCAAGAGCCAAGAGAGAGGCTGCTGCTTCGGAGGACCAGCTTGCTGGCAGAGTGAGTACGCTTGAAGCCCCGGGGGGAGGAGATGGCTGCTGCACAGGCACAGCAGAGCCAAGAGAGCTACCCTGGTGAAAAGTTGCATGGAGCCAATTGGGAGGCCTGGTCAAGAGGAGCCAGGGGGTGGTTTGTGGCCCCAGGGCTCTGGAGTCCAGTCCAGAAGGAGCCGGCCCCACCCACACAAGCAGATGCTATGCTGAGGGAGAAAGAGCATTGGCAGCTTTACATGCTGCGAGCAGCTGTGGACGCTGGGCTGAAGCCTCATCTGGAGGGCGTTGAATCGGCCCAGGCCGCCTGGCAGGCGCTGAGGAGTGTGTGTGAAAGCTCAGCGGGAGCCAGGCCAGAGGGGGCTGGAGGAAGCCCAGGAGAGGCTGAAGGTTGCCCAGAAAGCCCAATGGGGGCTGGGACAGTGTTGGGGAGCTGTTGCAATGCTTCAACACGTCTGTGTGATGGACTGTGTGCTGGAGAAAAGCTGAGAGCTGAAAGGAGGAAAGCAGTGGCAAGCTGTTCCTCAGGCTGCTGTGCACCCAAGAGTGGGGGTGCAGGCCATGCCAAGAGCTCTGAGAAAGCGAAAGTCTCCGAAAGTTGTTTGTGCTTTGCTGCAACGTCCAACAGCGCTGGGAAGCATCCGCTTGAGGCCCAGGCTGCCAAGGCCACCAGCTGCAGTGCAATGTCAACAAAGCAGGTTCCCAGAGCTAGACGTGGGAAAGCTGCTGGACAGAAGGAAAACAAAGACGCCTCATCTTTTCATCTCACAGCTGCGACGGTGTGCCTGGGAAAAGGCAAAAGCCTTGATCGGGGGGAGGCTGTGTGCATGGCAACCAGACAGGACACTGACTTTGACACTTGCAGAGGCCCCGGTGGGGGTGCGAGCGTTGCCATGGCAGCTTTGGAAGACAGCCAGAGAGACACTTTATCTCTAATTATAGACACGGGAGCCACTCACAGTCTTGTGCCATCTGGTGGGCTCCTGAGGAACTGCAAGACAGTTAAAACTGGACGTTATGTCAAAATGGCAGATGGATCTAAAAGACCACTGACTGAATCTGGGTCTTTATATTGTTCTTTCTTGGATTGTTGGGTGCAAGCTTATGTTGTCCCAGAGCTTGCGCACTCTCTTTTAAGTGTAACAGCCTTAAATGATGAAGGGTTCGATGTTCGGTTCTCTAACAAATTGTGCTCTTTTTACAGGGATGGGAAGGAGATCTACAGCGTTGAGAGAACAGACAGGCTCTTTCTGGTGCAGATGCCTGTTGAAAATGGGGCTGGTGGAAAAATGGGACTAGTGGAAAATGGGACTGGTGGAAAAACGGGGCTGGTGGAAAATGGGGCTAGTGGAGAGTCCATTGAAGATGCCCATGTGCAGTGTGCAAATGTCCCACCACACGATGGTTGTATTCACTTATGGCACAGGAAATTTCGGCACGCTGGGTGGTCGCTTGTGCGAAAAGCTGCCGAAAACACCATTGGTTGTAGGTTCAAGGCTTGTGACAAATACCTAGATTGTCAAGCCTGTAAGCAGTCGAAAGTCACAACTTGCACATATCCCAGATCAGAGAGGAGGACTAGCAAACCCTATGAACTTGTGCATGCAGATTTGTCAGGACCCATGCCAACACCTTCTTTAGCTGGGTCTAAGTGGGTTCTAGTTCTGATTGACGATTTTTCGAGGTTTTCTTGGGTTTTTGCGCTTAAATGCAAGTCAGAGGCGGCTACATTGATCAGGGATTGGATCACTGCAATAGAACTACAGTTCTCTACCAGGGTGATTTCCTTTCAATCTGATCGTGGGGGGGAGTTCACAGGTTCTGCGCTGCAATCGTTTTTCAGGCAGAAGGGTATCAATCATCGATTGACGGCCCCCTACTCTCCGCAACAGAATGGGGTTGCAGAGAGAAAGCTTCGCACTTTACAGGAATCTGCGAATGCCATGCTGGCAGACTCAGGTTTGCCACAGCGCTTTTGGGCAGAGAGTTATCGGACAGCATGTTTTGTGCAGAATAGGGTGTACAATTCCAGTGTAGGCAACACACCGTATTACTTGTTGCATCAGAAGAAGCCGAAGGTGGGGTTCTTTCATGTTTTTGGTTCTCCGGCTTGGGTTCTCATTCCAAAGGCCATGCGCAGAAAGGGTGAGCCAAGGTCTAGGAAGGTGATCTTTGTGGGCTATGACCCGGGTTCAAAGGCGTGGCGTTTCGCATACCCTACTGGCAACCAGTCTAAGCTGCTTATTAGTGGCAGTGCTGAGTTTTGCGTGCAGAGTGGGTGGAAGCGTCTTCACGGGAACCCAGATGTTCTGTCAGACTCAGATGAGGAAGAGGAGGAGGGTGAGGCTGAACCTGTTGCCGATGCGCGCGGTCCACAGCAACAGGGTCCAGCGCCAGTTTCTCCAAAAGGGAGTCCCAGGACCCCTCCACAGGTCACTGTCAAGTCTGAGCTAAGGAGTGCACCATCCTCACCAGCAGAACCAGCTGTACGCCCGAAACGGCGCAGCAGGTCAGAGGGGGATGTGTCAGACACAGAGGATAGTAGGGTTGATCCAGGTGAATCAGGCGCAGTTCCAGAATTCACGCTGAGGAGATCAGCTAGATCAACCAAGGGAAAGCCACCTGAAAGGTATGAAGCAACTAGCGTCTGGGTTGGTGTGGCTAGATGTGAGCCTGAATCCTTTGAGGATGTTCAAAAGTTGCCTCAGGAAGAAGCTAGCAAATGGCGTGAGGCGATGCAGAAGGAGATGAACTCAATGGAGTCTCTAGGTGTGTTCTCACTCACAAAGTTGCCGATGGGTGAAAAAGCTGTTAGCTGCAGATGGATTTATCGTTTGAAACCCACAGAAGCAGGAGAACCACAGTATAAAGCGAGATTAGTGGCCCGAGGATTCACACAGAAAAAGGGTGTACACTTCACGGAAGTGTATTCACCAACCTCAAGAGCAGAGACTCTGAGAATGCTTTTGGCGATAGCAGCACAGAGAGGTTGGAAGGTGAACCATTTTGATGTAGATGTCGCCTACCTGAACTCAGATCTCAAGGAGGAGTTGTACATGCTTCCTCCTCCAGGGTTTGAAGTCAGTGAGTCAGGTGTCGTGTGGCGGTTGCACAAATCCATCTATGGATTACGTCAATCTGCCAGGAATTGGAATATGTGCCTACATGAAGCTTTAGAGGAGCTAGGTTTTAAGAGATCTCTTGCAGACAGTTGTCTTTACATTAAAGAGTCAGGCTTAAAACAGGAAGTGATCCAGGTCTTTGTTGATGATATCTTAATGATCGCACAGACAGGTAAACAGGTGGAAAAGTTTGCTAGAGAGCTTGGAAAGCGGTTCAAGCTGAAGCAGCTTGGAGATGTCAAATCCTATCTGGGCGTGCAGATCACAAAAGCAAGTGATGGAAGCTTTTTGCTTTGCCAGAAAGGTAAGATTGAACAGTTGCTTGAGAAGTTCAGGATGTCTGATTGTGCAGGTGCCAGATCACCCATGGAGGCTGGTTTTGTGAAGGAGTGTCAGCAAGTAGAACGTGTGGTGTTCGAAAACACTGAGCTTTTTCAGTCAGCTCTGGGTAGTCTGTAATATCTGTCACAGTGGAGCAGACCAGATATAGCGTTTGCTGTCAATCTGCTCAGTAGAGAGGCCTCAAGTCCTAGTGTGCAGGCCTGGAATGGTATAAAGCGGGTGCTGCGTTACCTGCAAGATACCAAAGACTTTTGTCTTAGGTTGCCAGCTCAAGGAGAAGTCAAACTGACTTGCTTTGTGGACGCAGATTGGGGTAACTCTGAGGACCGCAAATCAGTGTCAGGTCTAGTGGTGAAGTTTGGGGACTCAGTAGTAGGGTGGAGGTCCCGGAAACAAAGTCTCATAGCGCTTTCATCTACTGAAGCTGAGTTCAGTGCGCTATCAGATGCTTGCAGAGAGTTGGAGTTCTATGTGTGTTTGGTTGAGGAAATCTGTGGAGAGGATTGTCTGCCCGTTGTGGTGCATGAAGACAATCAACCGTGCCTTAAATTAGCTGAGACGGGGCAATTCAAGGCGAGAACCAAACATTTGGACATACGTTTTCAAAATGTGTGTCAGAGCGTTCGTGAGGGGCTAGTTGCTCTGAAATACTGTCCCTCAACCAAGAACCTCGCTGATGGTTTCACAAAACCATTAACCTTCCAGAAGCACGAGGAGTTCTGTGAGGGTTTGTGTATGGGGAAAGCATTGTTGGCTATTGTCCCCAGATGCATGACAAGAGGGGGTGTGGAGTTTGGAACAAACAGGGTTAAAACTCCGTGGTGCCCTGCATCTGGGAGGGGCCGGAAGCAGGGCTGTACGTCACAGGCTTTGTCTGTGAGAGTTAGTTTCAGTTCTCACTGAGAGACGCTGAGAGACACAGCTCAACGGAGCTGTCTGTGTGCTTTTTGGAAAGCACGGAGGAATGCCTTTGAAATGGCGGAGGTTTCCGATGGAGAGACTGATTTATGACTTGTAAATAAACGCTTCTAGAGATAAGAACCGATCTGTCTTTGGACTTGATTTATCCCTTTCTCACATGGACTCAGGACCGCTGCATTTACTCTGCTGTTACTCTGCTAGGCCAGCTCAGAGCTTCCAGGGATACGGAGCTGAACTGGGAAGCTTGCTGGACCCAATATTCTGGACGGGGAATTTATTTTCAATTCCCAGATATTAATGGACTGAACTCCCTGGAAAAAAGGAGAAAAGTTTTTCATTTATTGAAAAAAGAACAATTGGACTTGATTTGTTTACAAGAAACACAAGTGATAAGGCTACACAGGAAGGTATTGAGTAATAAAAGATTGGGACTTGAATTTATTTCATCAGACAAAGTTAAAAAAAGAGGAGTAGTACTTTACGCAAAGGAGAGCCTATCACCGAAATTTCTATTTAAAGATGACCAAGGAAGATTTGTTGCAATTGAAATTCAATCACAAGGAGAGAAATTTTTGATAGTAGGTATCTATGCACCAAACGAGGGAAAATCGGAATTATTTAAAAAGCTACACGAGATTCTGATAGACTATATGGATTATAGTATGATCCTGATGGGGGACATGAATGGAGCAGTGTCTACAAATATGGACAAGGCACAGAGACAGGTAGTTACTAATTATGGTAGACTACCAAAAACCTTTTTTGATATGACTGACAATATGGATTTAGTTGACATCTGGAGAATAAGGAACCCCTTGGGAAGAGAGGGAACTTTCTTCTCTGAGGCCAAAATGACATGGACAAGAATTGACCAAATCTGGGTAACTAGAGGGCTGGCCCTGAAGACTAGAAAGGTGGAAATCTGCTCTAAAACTTGCTCCGACCACAATGCTGTGAAGATGGAAATGAAACTAACCCAATTGGCTCCTTCAGATGGAGGATGAATGACACTTTGTTTAGGAACGAAGAAGTGACTAAGAAGGCCCAAAAAACTTTGAGAGACTATTTTGAGATAAATATGAACACCACTGTTGAAAAAAGAGTAATTTGGGATGCAAGCAAAGCGGTTATGAGAGGATTTCTGATACAACAGAATGTGATTAAGAAGAGAGCTAAAAATGAGAAAAAAGACAAGATTCTTTTTTTTAATAATATTTTTATTGGTTTTTACACATATCAAAGACAATACAATACAGAACAAAACTCAAACATGAAAAACATACAACAATAATTTGACTTCCCCATACCTTCCCTTCGCTACATCCTTATTTTGCCATTTTTTCGAGCAACTCATCAGTCAATTTTTAATCAAGTCCCTTTTAAATTTACTTAAAGTTTAAAATTTACAGCTGTAATTCTTTGTTTCCTGCCCCTTGGCATCTTATCAGTCCACAATTTTACAATAATTTTTAAGATATATTTTAAATTTCCTCCAGTCCTCTTCCACTGTCTCTTTCCTCTGGTCACGGATTCTGCCGGTCATCTCTGCCAGTCCCATATATTCCGTCACCTTCGACTGCCATTCTTCCAGAGTAGGTAATTCTTGCATCTTCCAATACTTTGCCAACAGGATTCTTGCTGCTGTGGTTGCATACATAAAAAATGTCTTATCCTTCTTTGGTACCAATTGGCCGACCATGCCCAAGAGAAAAGCCTCCGGTTTCTTTACAAATGTCCACTTAAGGACTTTCTTAATTTCATTATAGATCATTTCCCAGTAGGCCTTAATCTTTGGGCAGGTCCACCAAAGATGATAAAAAGTACCTTCAGCCTCATTACATTTCCAGCATTTGTTATTGGGCAAATGGTAGATCTTTGCAAGTTTGACTGGGGTCATGTACCACCTATAGATCATTTTCATTATGTTCTCTTTCAAGGCACTACATGCCGTAAATTTAATACCGGTGGTCCATAACTGTTCCCAGTCATCAAACATAATATCATGACCGATGTCCTGTGCCCATTTAATCATAGCTGATTTCACCATTTCATCCTGTGTGTTCCATTTCAGCAGCAAATTATACATTTTAGATAAATTCTTAGTATTGGATTCTAACAATTCTGTTTCTAACTTTGACCTCTCCTTCTGAAAACCAAGTTTCCTGTCCTGCTTAAATGTCTCATTTATCTGACGATAATGTAGCCAGTCTCGAACTTTATACTTTAGCTTCTCAAAACTTTGAAGCTTCAGTTTTTCACCATCATATTCTAAAATTTCACAATATTTAGGCCAATTAGAGTCCATGTTAAGTTTTTTCACTGCTTTCGCTTCCATTGGTGACAACCACCTAGGGGTTTTACTTTCCAGTAGATCCTTATATCTATTCCAAACATTATACAATGCTTTCCTGACAATATGGTTCTTAAAGCTTTTATAGACCTTTACCTTGTCATACCACAGATATGCATGCCAACCAAAACTATTGTCATATCCTTCCAGATCAAGAATGTCTGTATCTTCAAGAAGTAGCCATTGCTTCAACCAGCAAAATGCTGCTGATTCATAATAGAGTCTTAAGTCTGGCAGGGCGAAGCCCCCTCTATCTTTTGCATCAGTTAAAATCTTAAATTTTATTCTGGGCTTTTTGCCCTGCCAGACAAATTTAGATATATCTTTCTGCCACTTCTTGAAGCAGTCCATTTTGTCTAGAATCTGCAACGTCTGGAATAAAAATAACATTCTTGGCAATACATTCATCTTGATAACAGCAATTCGGCCTAACAAGGAAAGTTTCAGCCTAGACCATATTTCTAGATCTTTCTTTACTTCTGTCCAGCATTTTTCATAGTTGTCTTTAAATAGATTCACATTTTTAGATGTTAGATTTACCCCCAGGTACTTAACCTTTTTTGCTATTTCCAACCCGGTTTCACTCTGAAACCTATCTTTCTCCTCATTTGTTAGATTTTTTTCCAGCACCTTTGTTTTCTGTTTGTTTAATTTAAATCCTGCGACCTGGCCGAATATCTCCATTAATTCCAAAACTCTTTTGGTACTAGCTTCTGGCTGTTGCAAAGTTAACACTAGATCATCTGCAAATGCCCTTAACTTATATTGTTTAGTTCCGACCTGTATTCCTTTTACCAGCTGGTCCTTTCTAATCATGTTTAGTAAAACCTCCAGGACCGATATAAACAGTAAAGGGGATATAGGGCATCCCTGTCGTGTACCTTTCTCTATTGGTATTTCATCCATTACCACATTATTCACAATTAATTTAGCTCTTTGTTCAGAATATATTGCACCTATACCGTTTTCAAACCCTTGGCCTACCCCCATCCCATGGAGATTCTTCTTCATAAATTTCCAAGAAATGTTGTCAAAGGCTTTCTCTGCGTCCACAAAAATCAAAACTACCTTTCTGTTAATGTCCACATCTAACAACTCCAAAATGTCTATAATATTCCTCACATTATCTGACATATGTCTCCCTGGGAGAAAGCCTGTTTGGTTCTTGTGAATCTCCTCTGCCAATACCCTCTTAAATCTTTTCGCTAATACGTCTGCAAAAATTTTATAATCCACATTCAGGAGTGATATAGGGCGGTAGTTCTTAACTTGATGTTTCTCAGTTTCTGTCTTCGGTATAAGTGAGATGAATGCTTCTTTCCACGATTCGGGAGCCTTTTTCCCCTCTAGTATCTGGTTGCATACTTCCTTCAACGGTTGTATTAACCATTCCTTAAGGGCTTTATAGTATTTCGCAGTTAAACCGTCTGGTCCTGGTGATTTCCCCAATTTCATATTCTGAATGGCACCCTCTATTTCCTGTTCTGTAATTTTTTTCATTCAAAATCCTTTTATTTTGTTCTGTAATTTTTGGTAGTCCATACTTTTCAACAAATTCCTCCATTTCTTGTTCGTTTACAGGCCCTTGTGCATACAATTTTTTAAAGAAGCTTTGAAAACAGTTACTTATCTCGTTCGGTTTGTTAACAAGCTTCCCATCTATTTCCAAGGATGTCACAGTATTTAACTTGTGTCTCTTTTTCAATTGCCATGACAGCAGCTTCCCACATTTATCTGCTGATTCAAAAGTCTTTTGTCTCATTTGCTTTATTTTCCATTCTATCTCTTGATTCATCAATTCCATATATTGTGTCTGGTAATATTTTATTTCTCTTAAGATCTCCTGAGACTTTGGTTTAGATCTCAATTTCTTCTCTCCTTCTTTTATCTGTTTCAAAATCTTTTCCTTTCTCTCATTTTGTTTTTTCCTCTTTATAGAATTCTGCTGGATTAGGAAACCGCGCATCACGGCCTTACTTGCGTCCCATACTATTCTTTTCTCCACCTCCGTTCTCAAATTTATCTCAAAATAGTCCTTCACTATTTTTTGGGCCTTTTGATAAATTTCTTCATCTCTAAATAGGGTGTCATTCATTCTCCATCTAAAGGTTCCAGCCGTCGTTAATTTCATTTCCATCTTAACTGCATTGTGGTCGGAACAGGTTTTTGTGCAGATTTCTGTTTTTTTCACTCTTGGTGCCAGATTGCTAGAAATCCAAATTTGATCAATTCTAGTCCAGGTCATTTTTGCTTCAGAGAAGAAGGTTCCCTCTCTTTCCAGAGGGTTCCTTGTTCTCCAAATATCAATCAAGTCCATGGTGTCAATGAGTTCAAAGAAAGTCTTTGGTAGTCTCCCATCCTTGGATATTACTTGTCTTTGAGCTTTGTCCATATTTGTGGAGACAACTCCATTCAAGTCACCCATCAATATGATTTTAAAGTCCATAAAGTCCATTAAAGTCTCATGCAACTTCTTGAAAAACTCTGCCTTCCCCTCATTAGGAGCATAAACCCCAACAATTAAAATCTTTTCCCCTTGAATTTGAATTTCTACTGCCAGGTATCTTCCTTCATCATCTTTAAAAATCATTTTTGGTTCCCATTTTTCCTTGGCATAAATCACCACTCCTCTTTTCTTAACTTTGTCTGAGGAAACAAATTCCAGTCCTAATCTCTTATTTATCAGAAGTTTCCTGTGTATCCTGGCAATATGGGTTTCTTGCAAACAGATTATGTCTAACTGTTCTTTCTTTAATATATGAAAAACTTGATCTCTTTTTCGGGGATGGTTTAGACCATTGCAGTTCCAACTCAGAAGTTGCAGGGACATTTTGTTATTGTGTATTTTTCCCACCCACTGCTCCAAGTTCTTGTTCCTCGTCAGTCGGTGCTTGGTTCAATCCAAACGATAGGTTTGCAATGTCCGGTATTTCCCTCTCTCTCACAGTTCCTTTCTGAAAGTCCTCAAAATTTCTCTCCAAAAAGTAGTCTTTGTCTTGAATTGTTTTTATTTTAATTTTCTTCCCTTTGAAGTTGAAAGACAGCCCTTGTGGGAATTCCCACCTAAATTGAATGTTGTTTTGTTTCAATAGGTCAACTAAGTCTTTAAATTGTGTTCTCACCTCCAAAAAATATCTGGGAATATCTTTAAAGATCTGTATTTGGGAATTTTTAATAACCAATGCCTTCCGGAAATGTAGATTCAGTATCTTGTCTCTTTCTTCCTTGGATCTAAGGGTGATTAAGCAATCCCTTGGTTTCTTGCCTTGCTTTCTGCCAATCCGGAAGGCTGTAGTTATTGCGAAATCCTCTTCCTCTTCCTCCAATTCATCACTCCAGAATTCTTGGAACTTGTCTGTAAGAAATTCCCCAAGCTTGTCCTCTTCCTCTTCAGGTACCAGTCTCAGTTTCAAGTTCTTGCCTTTCCTCTCCAATTCCATAAGGGCCAAGGCTGCATCATGTTCATATACTTTCTTTGCAATAGGAACAAATTTCCCTTTAGTTTCCTCGGCCGTGCTCCTAGCGCTCTCGGCTATTCTCCTTGTTTCTGTACTTTCCTGAATTAGACGATTAATAGAATCTGTATTAGACGATATTGTCGTTGTGTTCAAATCCAATCTTGTTGTCAATTCTGTCAATTTCTTAGCGTTCTCTGTAGATTGCTTGGTAAGTGCTTCTAAAGATTCATTTATCCTGAGTAAAGCCTGTGTCATAGAATCCATTGATACTGTTGTTGTTCTTTCCTGTGCAGCTGATGCTCCTGACAAGGAGCCTCTTTTCTTTTGAGCCTGAGCCTGCTTTGCTTTGGATCTTGTTGATATTTCATCCAGTGGGCCGCTCATATCTCAAGGTCGTTCCCACAGGAACAGCTGCAAGTGGAAAATCCCACTGTTTCTGCCTCAGTACAGCAACAGTCTCTCTTTTAGACCTCTAGAGGGAGTACATTATATCCAGTACAGGAACAAAGAAACAGGGAGAGAAGTAGCCATGCCAAGTTCCAAAAGTGAAAGTCCAAGTAAAAACCCTACTTTGTTGCGATTTTAAATATTACAGTTTCTGTCCACTAAAGTCCCGTTATTTTGTTTCAGATAAATCTTACTTTGTATCACATCTAGTTTGACAGTTCACTCCCAGGCGCTCGCTGCCCCGGCAGCCTGGCCGGAGGTGTTGACAGCGGAAAACTTCCGTTTCCAAACTCCTCTCTTCCACCAAACAAAATTAAGTCAATTTTTCTTCCCCCCCTCTCCCACTCTCCGGGGGGGGGGGTCCTCTTTCGATGTCAGGTTAACGAAGTTGCGAAAGATAAATACGATCCCTTTAAATGCAGCTTACTTTTTTCGTTGCTCAGTCAAACATGTAGTTCCGGGAGGCTGACTTCCTTAATTTTTGCCTGACCCGTTTTCAGCCAAATCTTCTTAAATTCTTAAATTTTAGAGTCCCGTTCCCTTTATTTATCGATCTTACTCACGGGTATTATTTCCAATCGGTAGTTTCAGGAAGGAATCGGCGCTCTCCGTCAATGGCGACGCGGCTTCGCTCCGTGGGCTGGGTTGCGATCCTCAGCAACGCGCTCACACCCGCTGCCGCTCCGGAGCCTTTAAAAAGGCTCTTTCGCGATACCGGGGGGCGCAAAGGTGCCCACCGAATCTCCTTGCTCACAGGCTTCAGCGCCTGTGATTTTAGGGGTCCCCCGCTCGCCGTAGCGGGTCAGACCCGAACTCACGGAGCAGTCCTGCTTCGGAGCTCGAAGCAAGGACCGCCATTAACGCTGGCGCCGACCAAGATTCTGGAGAAAATAAAGGAAGGAGAAAAGAAACTGAGAGCAAAACCAAAGTCGCAGGAGATCCTGAAAGAGATAAAGTTATATCAAGTACAATATATGAAAATGATGAACCAGGAAATAGAATGGAAAATTAAACAGATGAGACAAAAGACATTTGAATCGGCAAATAAATGCAGAAAACTGCTGGCTTGGCAAATGAAAAAAGACAAAAACTGAATACCATTACGAACTTAGAAGTGGAAGGAAAGAATATACAGAATCCAGTGGAGATCAGAAAATGCTTCCAAAGGTACTTTAAACAATTATATACACAGGAGACGCAGAAAGAAATTGACATTGATCGATTTTTGAAAACAAAAGGATTACAAAAAATCTCTCAAGAAAATAAGCTAATGTTGAATTACAAAATAACGGAGCAGGAGATAGAAGGGGCCATCCAGAACATGCAACTGGGCAAATCTCCAGGGCCGGATGGTTTGACTTCAAGATATTATAGATCCTTGAAAGATTGGTTAGTAAAACCCTTAAAGGAAGTCTGTAATGAAATATTGGAAGGGAAAAGGGCACTAGAGTCGTGGAAGGAAGCCTATATTACACTTATACCAAAAACAGAGTCTGAGAAGACACAGCTTAAGAACTACCGCCCCATATCTTTGCTTAATGTGGATTATAAAATTTTTGCAGACATTTTGGCTAAAAGATTAAAAAAGGTACTAATAGAAGAAATTCACAAAGATCAAGCGGGCTTTCTCCCGGGCAGACACTTGTCTGATAATATGAGGAATATAATTAATATCCTAGAAAAACTACAAGTGAATATTAATACTAAAGCAGTTCTGATATTTGTGAACGCGGAGAAAGCCTTTGACAATATTTCTTGGAGTTTTATGAAGAAGAATTTACAGGGGATGGGGGTTGGTCAAAGTTTTGGAAACAGTATAGGTGCAATTTATTCAGAACAAAAGGCTAAACTAATTGTGAATAATGTAGTGACGGAAGAATTTAAGATAGAGAAAGGAACATGACAAGGTTGCCCAATCTCTCCACTGCTTTTTATATCGGTCCTGGAGGTTCTTCTAAACATGATTAGAAGGGACCAATTGGTTAAAGGTATACAAGTCGGAGCCAAACAGTACAAATTGAAAGCATTTGCTGATGATTTGGTATTGACATTACAGGAGCCAGAATCTAGTACTAAAAGAGTACTGGAACTGATTCAAGAATTTGGTCAGGTAGTGGGTTTTAAGTTGAATAAGATGAAAACTAAGGTTTTAGAGAAAAATTTAACAGTGACTGAGAGAGAGAGGTTTCAGAAGGAGACAGGATTAATACTGGTTAAGAAAGTGAAATATCTAGGGGTTAATATGACTGCCAAGAATGTGAATTTATTTAAGGATAATTATGAAAAATGTTGGATGGAAGTGAAAAAGGATTTAGAAATATAGTCACATCTGAAGTTATCATTGCTAGGCCAAATTGCTGCGATAAAAATGAATGTACTGCCAAGGATGTTGTCTTTGTTTCAAACATTGCAAATTTTGGACAAGATGGATTGTTTCAAGAGGTGGCAGAAAGATATTTCTAGATTTGTTTGGCAGGGCAAAAAGCCTCGAATAAAATTTAAGATATTAACCGATGCTAAAGAAAGAGGTGGATTTGCCCTGCCAGACTTAAAACTTTATTATGAATCAGCCCCTTTTTGCTGGCTGAGAGAATGGCTGCTTCTTGAAAACACTGATGTGTTGGACCAAGAAGGTTTTAACAACGTATTTGGGTGGCATGCATATTTGTGGTATGATAAGGTCAAAGCACACAAAGCGTTTAAAAACCATATTGTCAGAAAAGCACTGTTTAATGTCTGGATAAGATATAAGGACTTGCTTGAAAATAAAACCCCAAGGTGGCTATCACCAATGGAAGCGAAGGCTCAGAAAAAGCTCAATATGGAGGGCAAATGGCCAAAATATTGGGAAATTTTGGAACAAGAGGGAGACAGATTAAAACTTCAGAGTTTTGAAAAACTAAAAAATAGAGTGCGAGATTGGCTTCATTATTACCAAATAATGGAGGCATACAATTTGGACAAAATATTGGGAAATTTTGGAACAAGAGGGAGACAGATTAAAACTACAGAGTTTTGAAAAATTAAAAAATAGAGTGCGAGACTGGCTCCACTATTACCAAATAATGGAGGCATATAATTTGGACAAAAAAATTGGCTTCCAGGTGGAAAAATCAAAATTGGAAACAGAACTGTTAGATCCCAAAATTAAGAACTTATCAAGAATGTATAACTTGCTGTTGAAATGGAATACTCAGGATGAAACGGTGAAATCAGCTATGATTAAATGGGCACAAGATGTTGGATACAATATTATGATGGCTGACTGGGAACAGTTATGGACCACAGGTATGAAGTTCATGGCATGTAATGCCTTAAGAGAGAATATAATGAAAATGATCTACAGGTGGTACATGACACCAGTCAAGCTTGCAAAAATTTTTCATTTGCCCGATAATAAATGTTGGAAATGCAAAGAGACTGAAGGTACATTCTTTCACCTTTGGTGGACATGCCCAAGGATTAAGGCTTTCTGGGAGATGATCTATAATGAAATGAAAAAGGTATTTAAATATACCTTTCTGAAGAAACCAGAGGCCTTTCTCCTGGGCATGGTCGGCCAATTGGTGTCAAAGAAGGATAGAACTTTCTTTATGTATGCTACAACAGCAGCAAGAATACTTATTGCAAAGTACTGGAAGACACAAGATCTACCCACCTGGGAAGAATGGCAGATGAAGGTGATGGACTACATGGAACTGGCGGAAATGACTGGTAGAATCCGAGACCAGGGAGAAGAGTCGGTGGAGGAAGATTGGAGGAAATTTAAAGACTATTGTCAGGGGCTCAGGAGCAGAGGCACAGGAGAGGGAGGAAATGGAGAGCGAGGGGGAGGAATCCGAAGGGAGCGTAAGCGATGACAGTGGTCCGAGGAATTCCCTGAGTCTATCCAGCGAATCGGAAGATTCACAGAAGGGGGCGCCCATGGTCAGAGCAAGGGGGGTGCCTAGGGGGACACCCCAGGAAGAAGGGGCCAGAGGGGACTCAGAGAGCAGCAGTTGGAAATCAGGACCAGCTTCCCCACCAGAGCGCAGTGGGGGGGAGGAGTCCCAGGTATCGGGATCAGGCTGCTCACCACCAGCGGGAGGAGATGAGTCAGGATTGACGACGCCTCCATCGGAGAGCGCGGAAACGGTCGAGAGGAAAGTTGGAGGCTGGGCGCGCGCGCCAAGTTCAAATGTACAGGCGAGCGGCACAGCAGGTAGCCCGGATAGGGAGCCAGGTCCTAAAGCCCGCCGGAAGGAGGGACAAGAGTCAGGGGGGTCAGCGTCAGAAGAGTCCAGAAAGGAGGAGACCCCGGGGGGCAGAAGGACCCAGAGGAGGAAAGAACAACGGAAGAGGTGGAGTAAGGCTAGAGTCTTAAACTGGTGTACAGGGGGTGGACAACTATTTACAGAAACATTGTAAAATTAATGAATGTTAAAATGATGTTGGAATGATTTTGTGTGATTTTAACAGAAATGTTACAAAGGTTTAGGAAAAAACAGACTGTTAATTGGTGAAAGGAGGGAAAGTAAAGTTATATTGATATCAAGATAAATTACAGGACAAAAATTGGAAAAGATGGGAAGGATTTGCTGAAATAGCTAACCGAACAAGAATACAAAAAAGGGAGGTGTGAGGAGGTCAAGGAAACAAGTAAAAGAAAGATAAGTTATGGGAAGGTTCGATGTGTTTTTTAATTGTTTTTATTTTTATTTTTTTATTTTTTATTTATTATTTTTTTTCTTATTGTGATGTGTTGTTTTGTTTTTGTTTACTTTGGTGTCTCTTTTCTAATTTTGTAACCTTTTAAATTTTAATAAATATTATTTAAAAAAACAAAACAAAAAAGATCTGCATGACAATTTGTGGAAGGCCAGATCAAACTCCTAACTGGAAAGGTGCCCAGCATTCCAAATGACATTTATCAGACTTACTTGGCATTGGACTTACAGAGATCGACCTCGTTAGGACTGAACTCTTAAATACCACAAATCAAATCCAAAAAATTATGTTAACTTTTTCCTCTACTAAACTGCCCTCACTGATTCACAAGCTGAAATTCAGATTGTCAAGCAGAGGAGTTTTCCCAACCCGAGTATTTCGCAATTCTATTGTTGCACCCTTATGTAAGATGAGGACTGGTGCTTCAGAGGGGCCCACAAAACCAAACCCTGGATCCCCAATGGAAGTAATGACATCACAAAAAAAATTGACAAGTGGGGAGGAAAGAGACATGCCTGAGTTGAATTCGCAGGATCATGCCCAACATCAAAATAACCAGGTGAGCCAAAAGGAACAGCCAATTCCTCTAGACAATCATCTTCAGGAATCTGAGCACTCTGTAAATCCTTTGGAAGAGGATTTTCTCAACTCCTTTAGGAATCTACTTCAGGAAGAGCAACAAACAGTTATCAAGAGGTTTGATCTTATGAGCCAGATATTGAAAGAGATTAAAGAACCGGCGGCAGAGACTGACAATAGACCCAATGGCCACAACAGAATAACTATAGAAACACCAGAGTATTGGACAAAGATGAGATATTTAGAAGAGGAGGAGTCAGGAAATACACCCAAGGAATCCCCGCTAGTGAGCAATTACAAATGTGAGTACTTTATGTACGATGACTGAAATAATCGAACATCTGGATTATTCCACTAGCATTAGCAATACTCTGTTGCCTCAAAAACTGGTAAACTCCGTGAGTACATTGGCCAACAATTGACTAAGAGTAAATCACTGTAAAACAATTAAACTTCTCTCATGGAATATAACAGGGTGGACGAACAAGATTCAAGACAGTGATTTCTGTTCTTATCTACAAACACATGATATCATCTTTCTTCAAGAAACCTGGGCAAAAGAGGGCACTATGGTTGAATTACAGGGTTTTACAAGTTACACTCAACCAGCTCTTAAAACTGTAAAGTATGGAAGGCCTAGTGGGGGGCTGGCGGTGCTGGTGTCAACCTCTCTTAATGTATCAATTCAACAGTGTCCCTCATTGACCACCCCTATCTTTTTAGTGTTGTCCCTTTCTGATAGTGTCCTGAGAAATACTTTTTGCATCTGCGTGTACATACCTCCAGTAAAGTCTTGTGGGGAACTGAGATCATATTGGGAAAAACTTGACCAACTACTCGCAAGTATAGACTCTCTGTCACCCTACCCTCGGCTTGTCATGGGAGGCGACTTCAATGCCCGGATCGGCCTTGTTTCCCCACAAAATACAATATTATCTGGACTAAACTTGGAGGACGAACCTGAAATCTGTCAGAGGGCAGCAAAGGACACCACCTCTAATCGCTCTGGGAAATATCTTTGTGAACTTATAATTAAGCATAACCTTTTGTTATGCAATGGGCACGATCAAGAGGGTCAAGAGGGTTATTTTACTTTTATCTCCCCCAGAGGATTTACTAGCACCATAGATTATATCCTAACATCTAATAATGTGCCAATTAACCGAGATACCTTCAGGATAATTCCCAGAGCTGAAAGTGACCATTTTCCACTTGAGTTATCTCTGACATCATTTGTTTCTCCTGCCTTTCCTAAATTATTGGATGAAATGGAATATCTGATACTTGGAAATAGAAGGTTAAAATGGAATGCACAGGTCCAAGAAAAAATGATTCACATCCTGGATTCCCATGAATTTGCTTTATTAAAGGGGGAAATGTTGTTAGAAACAGGAAGCATAATCGGACTTTATGAGAACATAATCAACCGAATGCACCCACTGATGACCGCAACTAGTGTGATAAAAAACAAAAAGTTTAAAAGACAGACTTGGTTTGATAAGGAATGTCAAAATAGCAAAAAATGCCTAGCTAGGGAACTTAGAAATTTGAAGTCAAAACATGATAAGCACAATCTTGCTCTACAAGCTGAGGTAGCCCAATTACGATAAAATTATAAATTATTACTTAAAAGCAAGAAACAAATATATTATGAACAACAGTGGAAAGCATTGGGAGATGCAGCACTTCAAAAGGACTCACGGAAATTTCGGCATCTGGTTGCCCAAGGCACAAATGGGCTGGGCTACTCGTTAGAAGCATCTGTCCAAGGAAAGGATTGGGTGACATATTTTACAGGAATATATGGCCCCTGCCCTGACTCACCCCCACAAGTTTACTATACTCAGTTATTAGAACTGCCAGAATGGCCAGATGTCACGCCCAATCAGATTAAGAAGCTAATCACAAGCCAACTAGCCAATAAAGCTCCAGGAGAAGGCATGATCCCAATGGAGATCTATAAGATAAGACCTGATTTCTGGTCACCCATTTTTGCAAAATTGTTTTCATACATTAACAGCTCAGGTCGCATACCTGAAGGGTGGAAGCTGAGTATAATTGCCCCAATATATAAAAAGGTGATAAGAAAAACCCTGACACTTATAGACCCATTAGTTTGTTAGATGTAGCCTCCAAACTATATGCCAGGCTCCTTCTTGGGAGACTAGAAGAATGGGCAGATACAAATAAGGTGATATCTGAAGTCCAGGCAGGTTTCCAAAGAGGGAAATCCACATTGGACCAGTGCTTTGTGATGAACTTTCTGCTATGTAAATACATCCATAATTTGAAGCAAAAATTATATGTTGCTTTTATCAATCTAAAGTCAGCTTTCGATACGGTCCCAAGACATGCATTGTGGCAAAAATTGGAAAAGACAAATATAGACCTCAGTCTATTATTTCTCATCAAAACATTATATTTGTTGTTGTTTAGTTGTTTAGTCGTGTCCGACTGTTCATGACCCCATGGACCAGAGCACGCCAGGCACGCCTGTCTTCCACCGCCTCCCGCAGTTTGGTCAGGCTCATGTTTGTAGCTTCGAGAACACTGTCCAACCATCTCGTCCTCTGTCGTCCCCTTCTCCTTGTGCCCTCCATCTTTCCCAACATCAGGGTCTTTTAGGCAGGTCCTCGAAGCCTGGACACGCTGAGCTCAGCACATGCAGGCTTCAGCATGCAGGCAACTCTCCGCAAGCAGCGGGAGTGCTCCCGCTGCTTGCGGAGAGGTCCGCGAAGCCTGGAGAGCGAGAGGGGTCGGTGCGCAACGACCCCTCTCGCTCTCCAGGCTTCAGCGAAAGCCTGCATTCGCCCCATAGGACGCACACACATTTCCCCTTCATTTTTGGAGGGGAAAAAGTGCATCCTATAGGGCGAAAAATACGGTATGTGACCTGGCGTGTTTCACTTTTTGCAACTGCTGCTAGGAAAATTAGAGCAAATTATATAGCCAAGGTAGCCATTAACTGTAAAGGAGATGAATTTATTTGATCCTATCTATCTACCTCAGGCTATGCTCTATCTTTGTCACCAAACTCTGAGTATAAATTGCACACTGTATTAATTGACATTGCTTTTAACATTAGTGGCCATGTGATGATTTTAGCTTACGAATTTTATTGTTTAATGTCTTGTTTCGTACATTGGGGTACTTTTATAGCTCTGTTTAGAGTATGTAATGTTTTGATAATATAAATGTTTTAAGTCTTTTTTATCAATTCAGTATATTTTCTTTTAATTGTCAAATAATTCTGTGTTACATTGCGGCAGCCTTTGGCTATGTGCAATAAAACTGACTGACTGACTGACTGACTGACTGACTAGTGGCATGGATCTTGGCCCCTGCTGTTGTTCTGTGATGAACTCTCTCCAGGGCTTGCCAGACCTGGGCTGTCCCGAGATCCTCAATCAGTGGCAACTGTGAGCCATCAATACTGAGCACTACAGATCCCTCCTCTGTGAGGTCGTGGCCGCTGCAACTGCTGCTGCACTATCTCCCTCTCCAGCCTGAAGCGGAGTGGCCTGGGTCGCCTCCCACAGACCTTTGGCTGTAAGCCAGGCTTTAACTCTTCGGGACCATTCCTCCCAGTTATGTCCATTGAGTCTCTCAAAAGGGACTGTGTAGGACTCCTGGCCTTCCGCCATCTTCCTCCCCCGAGGCTAGCTTACTCACGCACAGTAGCTCCTGGCACCCGGTCCTGAAGATGAGTCCTTCACTGGCGGGTTCAGCTGCCTTTTAGGCAGGTCCTCCAGCCGGGCTTGCTGCTCCACACCCAGGCACAACGTGGCTGAAATTCATAATCTGTGTGGCTGGACTCCATAACCTGTGAAATAAACTGGCCGCCCTGCACACTTCCTTGTGCCTCTGTACGTTTCCCAGCTTCAAGCAGAGTATCGCAAACAATGTGCCTTGTGTGGGTGTAGAAATAACAGTCCGTGCGCAGCTTCTCCTAATCTAAGAAGCGTTTATTTATACAGCAGCAATAAATCAGCATTCCCGGGAGACCAAGCAGACATTGCTGGTTCCCGGTTGTCAGCAAAACCGAAAGTATCTAACAGACAAAGAACAATCCCCCTATGTGGGACCACCCCCCAGTGGGTAGGGCACACACTCTGAGCTGTTAACCCTGTAAACTCTGATTCTCCTCACATAAATCTCCCCTCCTGCTCCCTACCCCCAAGAGAGCTTTGCAGGTTGTTTACTTATGCAAACAGTGCCACATTGGAGTCTCTTTAGCACATCAAAAGTCTTCAGGGGAATAGCATGGAAAGGGAATGCCAGAAGCTCAATTGCTTTCCTGCTGGGGAGATTTAGTTCACTGGCAAACAAGGGGACTGCAAATCTCAATTTGGTTGCTAGACGGCTCTTGTGAGTCGCAAAAATGACTGGCAACTGGTTAATTTCAAACAGTGTAAGCCAGGTGTCCCCCATTGTATATTTGTGCATCTGGTTCTTCCTGCCTAAGTATAGAACCTTACATTTGTCTCTAATGAAATTTATTTTGTTACTTTGGAACTAGTTCTCCAATCTGTTAAAACCATTTTGAATCTTTTTTCTTCTTCCATTTTTTCTGATTCATTTTATAACACAAATAAACACACAGAAAAACAAGCAATACAAACAGATTCTTGTCATAACCTTATTTTTCTAAACATTGTTAAGTGGGCTTCCCCAAGTCCCCCCTATTTGATTTTCATTTTACCTCATCTTAAGCACTTTACATATATCCTAATTTCTAACCATTTTTTCATTTTTTTTATCACACTTAAAAGTCTTCACATTTCACTTACAACTAATACTATTTTAAAATAAACTATCTTCTATTTCTAATCCTACAGCCTATATCCACTTCCAAAGCTATTCTAAGATTTAAATATTAACAGATTTTTTTCAAATATTCCTTAAATGTCTTCCAATCTTCTTCCACCGTCTCTTCTCTCTGGTCTTGGAGTCTCCTGGTCAGTTCGGCAAGTTCCATATCTTCCTCATCTTCATCTGCCATTTTTGGACAGTTGGTAAATCTTGTTTCTGCCAATTCTTCGCTAACAATATTCTCGCAGCTGTTGTGGCATACAGAAAAAAAGTAACATCCTTTTGGGGGTTTTCACCCCCCACTATACCAAGTAAAAAGGCTTCTGGTTTCTTAATAAATGTGTTTTTCAACACTTTTCTCAGTTCATTATAAATCCTTTCCCAGGAGTCTTTTACCTTGGGGCACGTCCACGACATGTGGTAAAAGGTTCCTTCTTTTTCTCTACATTTCCAGCATTTATTATCATGAGTATGATACATTTTTGCTAACTTCACAGGTGTTAAATACCATCTGTACATCATTTTCATCAAATTTTTCTTAATACATTACAAGCTGTAAATTTGATTCCTTTTTCCCACAATTTCTCCCAATCCACCATCATGATATTGTGCCCCACATCCCTGGCCCATTCAATCATTACAGATTTCAGTTGTTCATCTTTCATATGCCATTCCAGCAATAAATTATACATTTTGGATAGGTTTTTCATTTTTGTATCTAATAATTCCGTTTCCAGTTTGGAAGTCCGGGAACAACGCCAGAGCGTGTTCTTGGAGATGACGACCTCTTCCTCCAAGATAAGAGTAGGAAGAGGAAGATCCTTTTATGGTCAGAAGTACAGGAAGGAATACCCTTTTATGGTTAAGAATACCAGAGCAAGAACATATGTGATGTCAACCTGCGTACATAGGCTGACATGGTTGGATTCCTGGGGAAGGAGGGAGAGGGTGCCTGGAGGATATATATACTGCATGTAATCTCTGATTTCTTTGGACTTGCTGTGGACTCACCACGCAAGTGCCTTCTGCTATCCGGAGAGCAGATCAAATCAAAATGTTTATTCGGCTTTACACCCATCATGAAACACAACACAACAAAACAAATCAAATAAAACAGCGGACTCGTACAAACCACAGGTAGTATAACACAGTTCACAACTCACAAGGACAGATATTAGCCATTCATAAGAAAAGTTTAAGATTAAGATTAAAAATTTTAGGCACTACACTAAAATCAATATCTGATGTCATTATAGAAAATTCTTATAACTATCAATAATCAGCTAACATTCCATTCCGTCTCTTGTACGAGAGGACGGCTGTTAGGAATTTAGCAACCTGTAGGGTAATATAAGGATCCACATCTTGAAGAACCCAGGCAAGCTGTAGGTCTACTGGTTTGTCAGCCATAGGCTGGATTATGGAGTTTAGTATACTAGCACGGGCTGAACTGTACAAAGGGCAGATAAACATAACATGATGTAGAGATTCAGATGTTTTCATTTCACAGGCACACATTGAAGGGACTTGGCCCTTAGTGAATCTATGTCTCAGCACGTTTGTTGGAAAGACATTGAACCTAGCTCTAATGAAGGCATATCGGTGAGACGCGGCCATAAGCGATGTTAAGTAGGACGGAGCACGGTAGATAGGGGTTATGCCGAAATTTAACGGCGAGCAGGCTCCACCACCAGCTACGAAATTTTGGAATAGCTCCGCATCATCCAGCCTTTGATTTATACACCTTTTTGCCACATTTAGATCCAGTTTGAGCAATTCCGTGGGCGAGATCTCATAGGACAGCAATTTGGCATGGATTTTTCCTGACCACAAATTTGTGAAGTCATCTCGCCACATGCATTGAATGAGATAGTGGTTCGGGAGTTTATGCCATAGGGATATCCAATAAATCAAAACTCTCCTCCATATAACTAACTCCACTGAGGGGATCTTCATTTCTAAGCGAATAGCCGCATTACTTACGCATGTTGGTAATTTTAGAGGTCGGCGTAAGAATTGGCTTTGAAGTGACTCTAAAGGTGAGAGGTTTGCAAAGGCAGCCCATAAAGGAGCAGCGTAGGCCATTGTGGCCATCACTTTGATGCTATACACTTTCAAGGCTGCAGGGATGAATAAGGCCCCCTCAGAGTAGAAAAAACGGAGGAGGGAGTGTGATAGGGCTTTTGTCTTGTTTTGAAGATATTCAACGTGCGCTTTCCACCCTAAATTATATTGAAAATAAATTCCTAAATATTTAAATTTATGTACTTGTTCGATTTTCGTGCCCTCCAATTTCCATGAATAAAGTTTTCGACTCCTTGAAAATATCAGTACTTTGGACTTGGTGTGGTTGATAGACAGATGATTAAAGGTAAAGGTACCCCTGCCCGTACAGGCCAGTCTTGACAGACTCTGGGATTGTGCGCCCATCTCGCTTAAGAGGCCAGGGGCCAGCGCTGTCCGGAGACACTTCCGGGTCACGTGGCCAGCGTGACAAAGCTGCATCTGGTGAGCCAGCGCAGCACACGGAAACGCCGTTTACCTTCCTGCCAGTAAGCGGTCCCTATTTATCTACTTGCACCTGGGGGTGCTTTCGAACTGCTAGGTTGGCAGGCGCTGGGACCGAGCAACGGGAGCGCACCCCGCCGCGGGGATTCGAACCACCAACCTTTCGATCGGCAAGCCCTAGGCGCTGAGGCTTTAACCCACAGCGCCACCCACTAGACAGATGATTAGAATAATAATAATAATAATAATTTTTATTTATATCCCGCCCTCCCCAGCCGAAGCCGGGCTCAGGGCGGCTAACAATAATCAAATAATCAAACAGTCAAATAATCACACATTCTAAAAATATTTCATTATAAAAATTAATTAAAATCAAATTGATGGCAACCGATTAAGCAAAATTCTGTGCAGGTTGCCAGAGGAGGGAGTCAGGCTGCGCCCTGACCAAAGGCCTGGTGGAACAACTCTGTCTTGCAGGCCCTGCGGAAAGATGTCAGGTCCTGCAGGGCCCTAGTCTCTTGTGAATGGCAATATGTCGCAAAAATCTTTAGTGCCCTCCTTAAACCCACTCTGGAGTAAGAGAGTAGTACCGCATCATCTGCGTAGAGAAGTAAAGGACAACGGTAATCTGCTATACGAGGGGTGTGGATAAATTTTTGTGAGACGGCTAATGGGTTCCTCATATCACTGATAAATAAGTTAAAAAGAAGAGGCGCTAAAATACAACCCTGGCGTACACCCTTATTTACTGGCACTGGGTTAGTCAGGTCTCCAGCAGGGGATAATCTCACCCTGGCCACGGACCCGGCATGAAGTTGGGAGATAAGCCACAGGAGCCTTCTATCTATTCCCCAACAGGCAAGTTTATCCCATAGTAATTTCCTCGGAATACAATCAAACGCAGCTTTCAAATCTATGAAAGCTGCGCAAAGTTGGCCCCGTCGAGGTGTCGAGTATTTCCGGGCTAAGTGATGAAGAATAATTGCCTGGTCTGTTGTGGATCGGTTTAATCTAAATCCAGCTTGCTCATGTCCAATCAGGTCAGCCTCAACTGACCACTTCATCAACCTTGCCAGCAAAAAACGTGCATATATTTTCCCAATGGACGATAGCAGACTGATATTCCGATAATTCCCTGGGTCACCGGGAGGGCCTTTTTTGTAGATAGGAATTATAATGGCCTCCTTCCACATTCCTGGTATTAAGCCCGTGGCATTTATTGCGTCGAACGTTTTAGCTAAAATCCCTGCCCACCATGCAGAATGAAGCTTTATAGCCTCAACAGGGACCAGATCTGGCCCAGGGGCCTTACCAGTTTTCAGCTCAGCTATCAATTCTAGGATTTCAGCAGGGTCGGTATTGGGCCAGACGGGAAGGGGATTAGAAGGTCTCCAATGAGTGGCCGGAGCTTCTGCCACTGAGAAATATTTTCTCAGGAACTGCTCCCATGTAGGGGCCGGGATCACCGTTAAGGGATATTTCGTGTTTCTTCCCTTTATTAAGGACCAAAATGTCCGGGAATTATGAGATTTTGAGCAGAAATTATAGCCTGCCAACGATTTAAATGCCATTCCCGTTTGGCCGATTTCTGGGCCTGTTTGTATGCTTTTTTAGCCAGGGAATAAGATGGAGGTAAGGCCGGAGCACCAGAAAGTTTATAGTCATTATATATTGTATGTAGATGGAGTCTGGCTAGTTTGCAAGCAGAGTTGAACCAAGGGGCACCAAATTTAAAATAATCGTTTTTAACTCCATAGGTTGGAGAAGTAAAAAAGCGAGTTAAAACTTCTATCAGGCAAGAAAAAAAATTCATACAGGTAATAGGATCACGCGGGACTATACCTACGTCCGGCTGATCACCAGAAAACTTTTCTCGGATAAAATCCGTATATCTATGAGCGAGGGCAGGGGACCATCTAGTCCCCTTTGTTTTAGTGGACGACTCCACAATCACCGGGATTGGGTGGGAGCGGTCGAGCAACTGCCAGTCAACACATAACTTGGTTGTCAGGGGAAGATGGTCACTAAATTGGGCATTATCAATTTTAAAAGAGGTGACATTCAAAAATAGATCCTGGGAAACCAATACATAGTCGAGAACACTGTTTGATTTTAACCCCAGGTGGGTGAACTCTCCTGGTATGTCTGGAGGACACCTGCCATTTAATATAATTAAATTAAGGCGTAGAGTCATCTGGTAAAGCATCACTCCCGCCTTATTGACTTTTACATCCTTTGATATTCTAGTAGGGGTGTATACTAGATCGTAAGTTTGAGCACCGGGGTCAACCCACCACTTAGACTTTTTAAGAGCCTCCCGATTTGAGGCTATCCGAGCATTAAAATCGCCTCCAATAATGGAGGGGACATTGGGATATTTAAGATAACAAGAAAGTAAAAAATCCTCTAGGGATTCCCATCTAGAAGTAAGATCAGCTGCTAACCCTCCCGGAGGGAAATAGACATTTGTAAACAATAAAGAGAAGTTTCCACCAGAGATCAGTCCAGTAATAGCATAAGGCGGAAATGCATGCACTAGTGAAAGTTTAGCCCGAAGTTTAAGGGAGATACCAATTGTAAGGCCACCTTTAGGGCGGCCACCATTCGTTGACGGGCTAGCAGGCAGACATATAAACTCAAAGCCATTTAACTCAATTTCCTCCTCCACCCAAGTTTCTTGTAATAGTATGATAAGAAAGGAATTAATATATTTTTGGAATTCTGGATCTAATTTTTTACTTTTCCATCCAGCAATGTTCCAACTTAGTATTGAAGGCTGGGGTTTCCCCGTTCCTCCAATTGACTGTCATTCGGAAAATTGGCTCAACTTTAATACGGGAAGAGGGGAGCCAATAAAGAAATCAGTTATCTTCCTCTGATGAAAAACCTCTCGTAAAGGCTGAGTGGGATTTACAAGGTCATCTGACTGTTGAGCTTGGCCACTCGATCTACTAGGAGTAGGACCTTGAACAGGGGCGGACCCCTTTTCCAAAAGAGTTTGGTGGGCCACCCGGGGTGGACCAGTTATCTCGTCAGAAGTTTGGTCTCTCTGTAGCCTGCTACTGGTCTTTTGGGCTACCTGATTTATGTGGCCTGTTGGGTCTTCAATCAGTTCCGTCACTGGTGGAGAGCAGAATAAACTCTTTCTTTGAACCAACGTCGGTGTCATTTGACTTCCTTCCTGTCCCATTAAACTTTAATTAGTTTAATGCTAAGTAAATGTCCGGTGCGCTTCCATCGTCACAAGTCCCATTACAGCAGAGCATTTCGCGCAGCAGTTTAAGAAGGGCAGGAGAGGCAGTATCTTTTCAAAGAGGAATCTTGGAGCAAACGGTTTGGAACTCAAAGAAAAGGTTTATTTACAAAAGAAAAAAAAACCCTGGTGAGGAACCACACATATCAGCAAACACGCCCAAAAGGGGGGAACAAACACACGGGAGACTGACTATTTATACAAACTCACATTCCTGGAAGCTTAATGACTTCCAGCTGCTCAGTGATTAGAGCGTCTTGCTACCTTTTAACCCTTTGGTAGCAACACCCCCTCTCGCTCGTAACACTGAGCTGTACCAACCTTAATTCAAATTTAAACCTGAACAGAAACATTTATGAGATTGTGGACTCAAAGCTTTTGTAAAACCGTCTGCGAGATTTTCTTGGCTTGGACAATACTTTAGTTCAATTAAACCTTGTTTTACACTTTGGCATACATTTTGATAACGGATATCCAAGTGTTTTGTGTGTGCCTTGAATTGACCTGATTTAGCTAGTTTAATACAAGGTTGATTGTCTTCCCACACTCTGATAGGTAGGGAACATTCTCCAAACAATTCTTGTACCAGTTGCTTATAAAATTCCAGTTCTCTACATACATCTGATAATGCATTGAACTCAGATTCAGTTGAACTTAAAGCTATGAGTGATTGCTTTCTTGATCTCCAACCAATTAGTGCATTTCCAAATTTTATCGTCATTCCTGAAACTGATTTTCTATCTGGTCCAGCATCTGCCCAACTGCTGTCGGCCCAACATTCAAGTTGTGTGCTGCCCTCTGCTGATAGTTTTAAGCGAAACCTTTTGGTAGTTTGGAGATACCTTAAAACTCTTTTTACTCCTTGCCAAGCATGCATTGATGGTATTTCAGCTTGTCTGCACAGCATGTTGACAGCATATGTTATATCGGGCCGAGTCCACTGTGCAATGTGGAGTAGACTGCCTATCGCTGACTGGTAAACCCCGGGGTTACAGAACTCTGCCTGTTGCTCAGCTTGAGCATCCTTTGTGTAACTTAACTCCATTGGGGTTTTAACACCAGCACAGTTGTCCATTTTAAACCTTTCCAGCAACTGCTGGATCTTAGCTTCTTGGCTGAGCCAATAGTTCCCATTTTCATCTTGCTGAATCTTAACTCCTAGATAAACAGATACATTGCCTAGTGATTTTATCTGAAACCTTTCTCCAAGCTTTGTGGCAAATTGTTGTGCGAGTTTATCATCCTTTCCACTGTATGATAAATCGTCAACAAATATCAAGACTGCTTCTTGTTCACATCCCGAGCCTTTTAGATAAAGACACGCATCTGCTGCGCTCTTTCTGAACCCCATGCTCTCTAGAGCATCGTTTAAGCAGGAATTCCAATTACGGGCAGACTGTTTCAACCCATAAATGGATTTGTGTAGGCGCCAGACCTGGTTTGGCTTGTCTCCTTCAAAACCTGGTGGTGGTGTCACATAGACTTCCTCCTGTAAGTCTGCATTTAAATAAGCCACATTGACATCAAAATGAAACAACTTATTTCCCTTCTTAGCTGAAGAGGCTAAAAGCATTCTTAATGACTCCGATCTTGAAGTAGGGGCATAGATTTGAGAATAGTGAACACCTTTGCGCTGCGAAAACCCTTTTGCAACTAGTCGGGCTTTATATTGCAACTCCTCAGTAGTTGTAGGCTTTAAACGATATACCCATCGACAACCTACAGCTTGTTGCCCTTTCGGAAGCTCTGTACTTGTAAACACACCGAGAGACTTCATTAAAGCCATCTCTTTTTCCATTGCTTCCTGCCACTTTACGGCTTCTGAGCTTGGAAGCTGTTGTACTTCCATATAGCTATCTGGCTCACACTGTGCCATATTTACGTATACACTTGTCACCTTAAACTGCTCTGGCGGCTTGCCCTTTGTGGTACGATTTGACCTGCGCAATTGCTCCTCTTGTGCCCCCTCTGACCGTTGGCTGTCAGATTCTGTCTCAGACTTTATATCTGGACGCACCCCTAGGGATAAAGACCTCCGTTTAGATACCTCCCTTGGGCTTGGTGTGGCAGGTGACCTGCTTCGCTTTTGCTGTCTGCTAGGCCTACTGACTGGCGATGTTGGAACACTCCTAGATTCTGGCTTTTCTACCTTAGGAGAAGAACCTTGTGCCTGGTCAGAATCTGCATCTGAACCATGTGCACCATCCCCTTCTGGCTCACCACCCTCTGGACTTTCATCCTCAGCATAAATGCCTAAATCATCTCTCAAAATGTCAGGATTAGCATGTAAGTGAGTCCATCCGGATTGCTCACAAAATTCAGCGCTCCTACTGAGGACCACTCTTGTAGTATCCCCATTTGGGTTCACGAACCTCCAAGATTTGGCATGTGGTTCGTACCCACAAAAGATGAGTTTCCTAGCCCTTGGACTTCCCTTTTTCCTTAACGCTTTTGGGATAAGTACATAGGCTTGACATCCAAACACCCGAAAGTAATTAACTTTGGGCTTCTTCCCATATAAAGCAAAATATGGCGTGGTATCAATTACCGAATTATATACTCGGTTCAGAATATGAGTAGCCGCCTGCCAGGCTTCCGCCCAGTAACTTTGAGGGAGTTTAGCATCAAACAACATAGAGTTTGCCAACTCTTGCAGAACCCTGTTTTTACGTTCGGCCACGCCTCCTTCTTGGGGGGAATAAGGTGTAGACAGACGATGCTTAATTCCCTTTTTCTTAAAGAAATTCTGCAACACAGACCCGGTAAATTCTGACCCTCTGTCTGTCTGAAAAGCAAGTACTCTAGTACCGAATTCAAGTTCTACTGCATGAACCCAATTTTTAACTGTTTCTGCAGTATCTGCTTTTGTTTTGAGAGGAAAAAACCATGTAACCTTTGTTTTGTCATCCGAGAGACACAGTGCATACCTCAAACCTCCCATGCTAGCAACAGGCATTGGGCCACATAGGTCCATATGCACAAGTTGGAATACTTTGTCAGATTTCCTATCTGAACTGGGTTAGCTGCATCTATGAACCTTCGCCCTTTTGCATGCAGTACAATCCAAATACTTAGTACATTTGTTCATTTTGCACCCTTCTGATAATTCAGGTTGCCTTTTAACATACTGAAAATTAATATGTCCCAAACGGCGGCGCCATAAATGAACACAAGAATTATGGGTAGGCGAGTTCACACAACCAGCATGAACCTGTTCAACTTCATCTGGACTTGTCTCAAAATAATATAACCCATCTCTGCATTCCACCTGCAAAAGAGATACGTTATTCTTTGAAATAGTGCAAACCCCATTTTCAAACACAGTTTTAAACCCATTTCTATCAAGTTCTGACACAGACAGAATACACCCCTTCATTCCCTTTAGCACGTAGGCATCAATTTCTGTCTGCAAACAATTCAGGAACACTGTGCCTACGGTCTCTAAGGAACGTTTAGTTGAATCTGCCATTGTCACAACTTTAAGGGTTTACAAATGCCTGCAATTCTGCAAACGGACACTAGATGGCGCCACCAGGTGGTGAGATGCACCACTGTCGATCAACCAGCGTAGATTGCTGCCTTGGCCACGCCCTTGCATCAACGCCATTGCTGAAGCCATGTGCTGTGTGCTGTGGGAGTAGCCACGACCTCCTCCTCTTCTTCGACGTCCCCTGGAACTCCTTGTCTGGTAACTAGGGGTAACGGCCTTGGTGCTGTCTTGACCAGGTTCACGTGTGCAATTCCTAATTAAATGGGAAGGGGAACCACAGCGAAAACAGTGTCTAGCTGCAAAAGCATTTACTGTGTTCTCAAACTCAGCATCCCCACTCTTAGGCACAGCATAACTCCCCTTTGAAGACAAACCTCTTTCTCTTTGCCTTTTATCCTGTTCATCTGCAAGCCGAGAAGAAATGTATTCAAGGGTTAATTCAGTTGAAGGCATAGCTTCCAAAGTCAGAGCTAGAGTCTCATAGCTTTTATCAAGAGAAGACAACAATATGTATGACTGCTGCTCCATAGAGAAAGGAATGCCCAGCTGTCTTAGTTGATTAAAGGCAGACACCATTTTGGCAATATGTTCTTTCACACACGCTCCCGGTTGGAGACGTAAATCAAACAGACATCTTGTAGCATGGATCTTGGCCCCCGCAGTGTTTCTGGAATTTAGCCGCTGCAGAACCGTCCAGACCTCATGCGTGTTCTTTAACTCAGAAACATAAGGCATTTGCTCTGGTCCCACTGCCAAAACTAGTAGACCTTGGGCTTTCCTGTCGCGTTTCTGTGAAGCTGCTGCTGCTGCTTTGTCTTCTGCAGACGCGTCTGCAGCTGCCTGTAAAGGCGGTGCTTCAGTACAACTCCACAACTCTTTTGCTTGCAACCAAACCCTTACTCTAGCCTTCCAATCTTGCCAATTTTTCCCATTGAGTCGCGTAAACGGGACAGTAAAACTTTCCTGGGACTTTGCCATCCTCCCTGGGGCTTAGGAACGATACTCACACACCTGTAGACCGTCTCCCAGCTGCTGAGGTGGCTCCTTGGGGAATAAGACGTCTTCCAGCGAGTACAAACTGCGCAGTGCCTGTTTAAAACTTTTCTAGGCACGTTGCAGGACTCAAGCTGCTTTGAAGGCTTTCGTTGTCGGCAACCGCTTCTGTCTTCGCTCCAGTCCTTGCATAAATCACTCTGAACTGCACTCCTTATCTCCTTCTTGACGTACAAACATCCATAACCTGTCCCATTAAACTTTAATTAGTTTAATGCTAAGTAAATGTCCGGTGCGCTTCCATCGTCACAAGTCCCATTACAGCAGAGCATTTCGCGCAGCAGTTTAAGAAGGGCAGGAGAGGCAGTATCTTTTCAAAGAGGAATCTTGGAGCAAACGGTTTGGAACTCAAAGAAAAGGTTTATTTACAAAAGAAAAAAAAACCCTGGTGAGGAACCACACATATCAGCAAACACGCCCAAAAGGGGGGAACAAACACACGGGAGACTGACTATTTATACAAACTCACATTCCTGGAAGCTTAATGACTTCCAGCTGCTCAGTGATTAGAGCGTCTTGCTACCTTTTAACCCTTTGGTAGCAACACTTCCTCCTGTCCCGGAGCAATGCAGACCCAATCAGTGAACTCCAATAAGGCTATAGTTCGAGGGTAGCCGCACGATGAGCAAGACAGGGGCAGCCGCTGAGATGGAGCAGGAAAAGGCAATGCGAGCTTTAATGGAAAGGAACCAAGACCTGGAGGCTCACGTCGCGACGCTGTCAGCCTGGTTGGAGGAGCGTCGGGCACAAGACGGCCATGTCAGAGCCACTCCAATTGGGAGGAGGGTCCCAGGACTCGTGAATAAGTTTTGAGGGGAAGCCTCAGGAATACAACGCTTTTAGAATGGAGATGTAATATGCGCTGGAATTGCAAGAAGGGGAGTTTGCTAACGATCGTGAAAAAGTTGCTTTTGTAATTGGACACCTTGAGGGATGTGTGAGAGAATGGGTTAGACCCCTCATAGCAGCAGGAAACAATGCCCTAAAGGACCTGACCAAGTTTTATCAGGCGATGGACGCTATGTTCTCCAGCGAGGTGGAGGGGAGTGTGACGCGAAAGGAGTTGCTGAGTTTCCGGCAGGGAACTTTGCCCCTCCAGAGTTACTGGTCGCGCTTTGCGATGCTAGTGCTGGGACCTGGACTCTGAACCCCTGCAAGCTTTGTTTGAGGCCGGCTTGAATCCAGAGGTGAAAGATGAATTATCCAGGGGTCCTCACCTGCGTTCCACGGATGAGTTAACTAAAGCGACGTTAGCCATTGGGGTTCGACAGGAAGCGCGCACTTGCACGCAGAAAAGGTGGGAAGCCAGAGGGGAGCGTTTCCACGGCAGCCGCATTCCTGAGATACCGACAGGGGCTTTCCACAGACTGGTGCCAGCTGAGCCGATGGAGTCAACACGCGGGAGTTTTCAAACGCCGATGACCTCAGGAAGAAAGAGGGGAGGGACTGGAAGGCAACACAAAAATGTTTCATCTGTCAGCGGCCGGGGCATTTCGCAAAAGCTTGTCCCCCCCAAAAAAAGCCTGGCAAGGCATGGTGGGGGCAGCAGGCAAAGAGGAGGAGGGAGAGAAGGCTCAGGTGCAGGGAAACGAAAGAGCCTGGCTGCAGATCAACAGGGGCAGCAGCCAGGCAGGCAACCAGTAGAAAAGCCCCAGCCAGAACCCCCCAAGGCGGGCATAGCAGTTCAAGTGGTGCTGGAGCTTCCTAATGGGCACCCAATAGAAGTCCACACCCTTCTGGATTCTGTTGCTTCGGCAAACTTTTTCAGCAGAGACTTCGCTTTAGAACAGCAGCTGCACCTGTTGCCACGAGATTTCCCCTTGTGAGTGAACACCATTGATGGGAGAGAGCTACTGGGGGGAGGGAGTGACGCACCAGACACTCCCAATGAGGATTAGGGTTTCCAGGGACATGGAAACCATTGCCTTTCATGTGGCCACGTTGGCGGGACCACCCATTATTCTGGGAATGAGTTGGTTGGCACTCCATGACCCAGTGGTGTCATGGCATCAACTATCCCTTAGCCTTTGGGTCGGCTCACTGCTTGGAACACTGTTTATGAGGGGAGGAGCCACGAGTGACTATGGTCAGGGTTGCTGGAGTGACTCTGGAGGATGGGAAGAGCGTTCCCCAACAATATGTGGATTTGAAGGAGGTGCTCAGTGAGAGGGAGGCTGACAAGTTGCCCCCCCCCCACAGGCCCTATGACTGCCAGATCAATCTGGTCCCAGGGGCCAGCTGCCAGTGGGTAAGCTGTATTCTATGTCCGACCAAGAGATACAAGAGTTGAGGCAGTTTATTGACAAGAATTTGAATAGGGGTTTCATAAGGGAATCCAAGGCGGTAGGTGGCAGTCCAGTGTTCTTTGTGGACAAGCGGGGGACCCAAGAACATCATTTGGTCGTGGACTTTAGGCTCTTGAACAGTTTAACGGAACCCATGGCCTTCCCCATGCCCAGGATTGACAATGTTTTGGCGCGAGTGAGGCAAGGAATTTTTTTTACCAAGCTGGACCTCAGGGGGGCATACAATCTGATTAGGGTGCGGGAGGCAGACAAATGGAAGACGACCCTGTTCACTCCCCTTGGGGCATTTGAATATCTCGTCATGCCATTTGGATTGCATAATAAATATATTAGAATATCTGAATGCTAGGAATGAGAAACAAGCTATGCTAATTTTCGTGGATGCTGAAAAGGCCTTTGACAATATATCATGGGACTTTATGTTAAAAAAATTAGAATATATGGACGTGGGTACGGAGTTTTTCAACGGAATAAAAGCAATATACACAGAGCAGAAAGCAAAGTTGATAGTAAATAATATTACGACTGAAGATATAAAAATAACTAAAGGTACAAGACAGGGATGTCCTCTATCACCACTATTATTCATTCTGGTGCTGGAAGTCTTGTTAAAATCAATAAGGAAAAATGAAGAAATAAAGGGGGTGTCTGTAGGAAAAAATGAATATAAAGTCAAAGCGTTTGCAGATGATTTGGTAATAATGGTAGAAGAACCATCAGGAAGTGTCAAAAGAATATTAGAAGAAATAGACCAATTCGGTCAAGTTGCAGGATTTTATCTAAATAAAAAAAAGACTAAAATTATTGCAAAAAATATGAATCAAGAATTAATAGAGAAAATGCAACAACAAATAGGGATAGAAGTGATGAATAAAGTGAGGTATTTAGGAATATGGTTAACCCCCCAAAATATAGATTTATTTCAAAACAATTACTTACCTGTGTGGAATGGAATAAAAAGGGATCTGGAGGTGTGGGGAAGATTGAAGTTATCTTTTCGGGGGAGAATATCAACGATTAAGATGAGCGTGCTACCAAAGATGTTATTTTTATTTCAATCATTACCGATAATCAAGGGGGCATAAATATTCAAAGAATGGCAAAAAACAATTTCAAGGTATATCTGGCAGGGCAAGAAGCCAAGGATTCAGTTTAAGTTACTAACAGATGTGAAAGAAAGAGGTGGCTTCGCTCTGCCAGACTTGAAATTATATTATGAAGCATCATGCCTCTGTTGGTTAAAGGAATGGATTAAACTAGAAAACGGGGAGTTGCTGGACTTAGAAGGGTTTGATAACAGATTTGGTTGGCATGCATACTTATGGTATGATAAGAAGAAAATTCACAAAGGGTTTGAAAGCCACATCTTCCGAAGATCATTGATAGATGTATGGTATAGGTACAAAAACTTGTTGGAACCAAGACTCCCCCACTGGATTTCACCATTAGAAGTGATGAGTGTGAAAAAGATTAACATGAGGGGGAGATGGATAACATATGGAGAACTGATAGTAAGGGGGGGGGGGAGAATGAAATCTTATGAAGATGTGAAAGAATTTGATTGGTTGCTGTCAGGGAACTGCCATCGGAGCTAGAGGCGGAGGGAAGGCTCCAGAGGGATGCCGGAGAGGGTCCCAATAGGGAGAGAGGCAGCCCATCTGCTGGGGAAGGAAATCAGCGTAACACCAGTGCAGAAGGGGGGCAGATGGGGGAATCGGAGAGGAGGCTCCAGGACTCTTCACCGGAGACCAGCGGGGAGAGCACAGACCGCCCACTGACGGATTCTGCCAGCAACTGAGACAGCCACGAAGTGAAGGGCTGTCCAGCCAGAAAGGGTTCACCCAGGTAACCTAGCCAGGAGTGGCGTCAACTTACGCATGAGCAACACCTAGAACCATTACAGTTGCATTACCATCAGGTTAATGGAATGTTTAAAAAACATTGTAAAGAGTGTGGATATGGAGGAAAAGATTCAAAATTTCAAACAGAGGTACTGAATAATGAGTATAAAAATTTGTCAAAAATGTATAAAATGTTGCTGGAGTGGTATACAAAAGATGAAGAGGTCAAATCGGTAATGATACATTGGGCCAGAGATTTTGGGTATAATATACTGTAATGGTTATATGGGGTTGCTCGTGCGTAAGTTGCCGCCACTCCTGGCTAGGTAGTCTGGTTAAACCTTTCCTGGCTGGACAGCCCTTCACTTCGTGGCTGTCTCAGTCGCTGGCAGAATCCGTCAGTGGGCGTTTCTTGAACTTCTTCCAGCAAAGAAGTTCTTTGACGCCAAGTCTACGCCTACTCTCCCTGCGCGGACGTCTTCTGCGCAGGGAGGGTGTGGGCAGCGGAGTACCCGTCCTCTCCCCTCTGGTCTCCGGTGAGGAGTCCTGGAGCCTCCTCTCCGATTCCCCCATCTGCCCCCCTTCTCCACTGGTGTTACGCTGATTTCCTTCCCCAGCAGATGGGCTGCCTCTCTCCCTACTGGGACCCTCTCCAGCATCCCTCCGGAGCCTTCCCTCCGCCTCTGGCTCCGATGGCAGTATGGTTTGGTTTTGGAAATTTATTTTATGGACAGTAGTGTTGGATTTGTTTGCATATTTCATTCTAATACAGCCTTCTGGCCAAAGATGAACTGTGTTGGTAGCTCTTTACATATCTGGTTGTGAAGGAAACGTACACCACAATGCCAGTAATGTTGAATTGTTAGGATATTTTGGTTTTAAGTATTCTATCTTTTTAAAAAAATAATATTTATTACTTTTAAAGCTTACAAAAAAGGAAAAAGAAGAGGGGAAAAAGACAAGAGAAAAAAAACAAAAGAGAGAAAAAACAATACAATAAACAATACAAAACACAACCTTAACACATTAAACTAAACACATTAAACTAAACTAAACTAAACCCTAACCCTAGACAAAACAAAACAAAAGCAATTTAAAAACATACATACATCACACCTTTTCCATACTCTATCTTTCATTCCCTTGTTTCCTCGTCCTCCTCTCACCTTCCTTTTTGTATTCCACTTCTATTAATTTTTTCAGCAAATCCTTTCCATCTTTCTCTATATTCTATCATATTATAAATATCTTAACATATTTTTAACCTTATTTTCCATTAAAACTAAAATACTTATATATGCTTAACTCCTTATAACATTTCTACTAAGGCCATAAAATCTCATTCCACCATTTTTCTATCACTCATTAATTTTACAGTATTTCTATATATAAACTTTAAATTTTCCAATCTTCTTCCACCATCTCCTCTCCCTGGTTTCGGATTCTGCCAGTCCTTTCCGTCAATTCCATATAGTCCATCAACCTGGAGATCTTATATCCGAGGCTCTTAACTCTTTTCCAGGTCCCTTCTGCAGGTCTTCTTCATATTATTTAATGCTAAAGAGCAGATCTCGGGAAGACTCCGACCTAACAATGCTTTTATTCCTTCTTGACAGGTCAGCCAAATTTCCATAGTTGAAGCTAAGATCCATAAAGTGTTTCAGGACATGTTTCAAGATTCCACCAAATCCAAAGGCCCCCAGAACTTCAATCTCCTCCAGACCCAAATCCATGTCCCAAAAGTCAGTTAATCCCTGCATAGAGGGATCTTTCCAACTTTCCTTCTTCAGTCCAAGCCGGGATCCGATCCTCAAAATCTGACTTTTTCTAGATTCAATCATAAAAGGCCTCAACTTATAGTCCTCAATTTGCTTCTGTAAGACTAAGGATCCCGCTTGTATTACTTTAGGTTCAACAACAACAGCTTTCTCCTTCTCCTCCACAATTTGTTCAGCCAAAGTAGATTCCTGTACCAAGTCCTGAATTATTTCTGTGTTGGTGCTCACTTTTTGTCTCAAATTAATCACTTTTTGTCCCAAGTTAACAATTTTAGTAGTCATATCATCCGTCTTGTTGTGAAGCTGTTCCAGCGAATAGCTTATCTTACATAATACAGTCACTATGGCTTCTCCTGTCAACATTATTAAATGGTCCAAGGTCAACCCCTGGTTCTCACAATTTCTTATCTTGCAGCTGGAGATTCCCCAGTTCCACTCCTGTAACAGTTTCAAAAGCTAGAGGGAAACAGTCTCCACTTGTATCAATCCTTTCAAACACAACTCAAGCAATAAAGATAGTTTCAATCTTCAGTTACTTTTCCTCCTTTTTAAACGCAGAAGAGGACACTGGAAACAGTATACTTCTCTTATTTAGTTAGCTGTCAAATACGTTCTGTTCACAGTCAATGAACTCTCCCAAAACGTCACGCTTTCTAGCAGCCCGTTTCCAGGTTCAGAGCGGTGGTAATTTGATTTTTCACTCACTCCTGCAGGCTAGGTTCAAAATTTCCCCCCTCTTCTCCTGCTTCCAAGGGGGGTTTGGTGATTTTAACTGATGGAAATTTAATCCTTTGCCAAAGGTTTTCCAAGACTTTAGCTTGTAACGTCTTTGCTTCAATCTATTTACAAAAGAGGAAGGCGGACTTCCTGTTTAAAACCTTCCCGTTTCGATGCCAAATTAAGATATTTAAAGATCCAATTTTCCGTTCTACTCACGGGTAGTTGTTTAAAGTCCAATTGTCCACAGGAAAAAGTCAGCACTATCCGGCAACAGCAATGCGGCTTCACTCCGTGAAAAAAGCAGTCAATTCGAAGCACCGCGCCACTCACCCTACGTCGCTTCGGATCCCCAAAACAGGGTTTCCCCGCGAGTAGGGGAGGCGCAAAAGGTGCCAGCCAAATCCCAGGTTCACAAGCTTCTCCCGCCTGTGATTTCAGTGGGTCTCCGCCTTCGCCGTGGCGGTCAGACCCTGGTTTCCACGGAGCAAGTTCCTCCCGATCGGAGGAGCTCCGCCATTGCCGGAGGCGCCAACCCGGAAGTCCACGGTTTTAAGTATTCTATCCCTTCAAAAGGCGGAGATTACAAAGCTAGCCATACATAGATTCTTCTTCACAAAGGGTGGCAAATATGTTCCAGCAGCCTTAAGGGTTTTCAACGCAAAGCCCGTTTCCCAACTCCTGTATGCAGCAAATGTCTGGCATAATGGGGACCTGCCAAAGCTAGATGGCTTTCAGGCAAAATTTATACGATCTCTGTTGCAGGTACCTAACTGCGTCCCCAACTCCGTACTTCTGTTGGAAGCTGGTGAATGCCCAATTTCAGCTAGAGCGTGGTGGGCTGCCCTAAGACATTGGCTCAGGATTTCAGTGTTTAATCTAGGGAAGGGTCTGTACCAACATTTGACAAATGAGGAATTTGTCAGCAAATGGCAGAGCACCATGGCAAAAAAAGCCACCTCTATTGGTCTGTCTCCCCCCCAACTGTATTACCTGGGCTATGAAGGCGCCCAAAAGGTCTTAAAGCAAAGATTATGGGACAATGCACACAGTGACTTGCGATCTCGGTCACACGCAGTCTGTAGTCCACTGGCAGCAGGAGTTCAATATGGGTATGTCTTTGAGTTAACATCTTACATCAAAAACCTGACAGTACCTAACTATCGAAGGCTTTTCACCAAGGCCAGACTGAATGTCTTCCCCTCTGCGGTGCTAGATGGTAGGTTGAGAGGTGTTCCCTACCAGGACAGACTTTGCTCGTGTGCTCAAGACATCGATTCCATAAATCATATTTTGTTACATTGTGCGAAGTATGAGCAGGCCAGGGCTGAACTGATACTACCCTTGCTGGTGCCTTTCCCGGGAAAGTCAGAGGCTCACTATGTCAGGTTCCTACTGGAAGACCGGTCAAAAGCTAGAACTTTGGCAGTGGCAAAGTTTTTATCGGTGGTTGCAAGAACAAATGAGCCCTATATTCCAAACAAAGTGCTTGATTAACCTGGAGGTAGGCTGTATGAACTCTGTATTGATTTGTAATGTTTTGTTGGTCTCTGGACCATAATAAAGATTGTTGTTGTTGTATTCTATCATTCATAGCAAATCCTCTGAATCCCAAAAGCTTTTAAACTTTCATTGGATTATTACACTATTAAATCAGAAGTAAGACATGTACTCAGTGGGTGTTGAGCTCATTCTTAATGCACATATCAATGAAACAATCTTAACTAAATTAGCTTTTGTCTCAGAGGCTAGAATGAACCAGTCCAAGGTCCAATTCTGAATTCAACTCGTAGAATTGTGAAACATTTTTGTAGTGTTTATTAATTGTACTAGACAAGAACTTTGTGTAATGTAAATTGGCTTGCTGTTGAAAACATGATTCTATCCAATTGCTAATATTTGGTTGTACATCACATAGAGGACTAGGTTAATAAGCAACTAATAAATAAATTATAGTTAAAGATGCTACTCCTTTTAATATATGAATCTATTCAGATATGTGGCATCTCTACCAAATTCCCCACACAAACGAACCCCCAAATTTGGGATCCCCTCCAAACCTACACCAAAGTTTTGCAATCATTTTGCAGCGTGAACCCAAACTGAGCACAGTCGTACCTTGGAAGTTGAACAGCTTAGTTCCCGAACGTTTTGGCTCCTGAAGGTTGCAAAGTGACTGTTCTAGTTTGCGAACTATTTTTGGAAGCCAAACGTCCGACAGGTCTTCCTGCAGCCATTCAGAAGCCGTGCTTTGATTTTCAAATGTTTTGGATGTCAAACGGACTTCTGGAACAAATTCTGTTTGACTTCCAAGGTACAACTGTAATTAATACTCAAACCAGGGTTCATAGGTACCACCCCAAAATCCAACATTGTCCAATTCACTCCAAACCTGTGCCAAAGTTTTGCAATTGTTTTGCAGCGCAAACCCCACTTTTTGCAGTGCACTACAACCTGAAATGTCCTGTGGTATCTTACACACAGGTCATATGCCACTTGTCATACTCTCATATTGTTGTGTGCACTTTGCAAGTGCAACAGCAAGTATTAGATATTCATGCAGGTGAGTTCCCTTCAGAGCTGTGCACTTTGTAGTAGGCAGAAGACTAGATTCATATTCACCAAATGTCCATAATGGCATCTGCATCTGTGATGAAGAGCACTTTCTGACATGTTTTCATTTGCCATCTTTCTAGCAGCTTGTTCTCTTGCAGCTCCAGACAACTTTCTTCCCAAGTTTCATGAATGATTATCATTAAAGCACCCCTTGTTAAGAGCATTGCATCATTACCCAGCCTTCTGTTGGAGGTGCTTCTTTAAGCATCCAATGCATCCAATGAGCCACCTTTAAACTGCTCATGCCCCCCAGCTGAGCAAGCCCTGATGCCTCACACGCAAGCTGGAGAAGCATGGGGCTCACTCAGCTGGGGGGCGTGAGCAGTTTAACGCTCAGCTGGGGGGCAGGAGTCTTCCCGCTCCCCCCCCAACTGAACCTTGCAAAAGACCTGAGTAGCACAAACAGGCTGCATTGTCCTGGTCTGCAAGGCTCTGGGGTGAAAGTGTCTCAGCTCCCATGGTGAGAGCTGTGGCAAGTTTGACCCTGCACCTCACAGGCTGGGGCCAATGCAGCTTGTTGTTTCAACATTATGGTGTATTGCCAGATTGCAATGTTTGGCTGGTGGTACATCGTGATATTGAAAACCTGACATCGCCCAGCCCTAGTTACCATTAGGGCCCTACACAGTCTGGAAAAGGGGCTCCTTATGTCTCAAATAATTAAGGGGTTTACTGTCCATCTCTCTCTCTCTCTCTCTCTCTCTCTCTCTCTCTCTCTCTCTCTCTCTCTCTCTCACACACACACACACACACACACACACAGATCAAAACCACATGATTACAACCTCAAAAGCAGCTGCCACCCCAGTAGCTCCCTGCAGAAATCAACAGTCGATTACCCCATAGAAAACCCTGATTGTGGAAAGAGGGGGAACATGGAGCATAATCAGGACTCTTAAGGGTTTTTTTCGGGGGGGGGGAGCTCTCAAAATGCAACCAATCACCCCTCAGCTATGATGTACTACAAGAATTAAATGCCAGCCCTACCACACACAGAAACACGACTCAAATGTTCTATGGAGACAGCAGTAGGGTGTGTATGGCAAAAGACTCTTTTTGGGGTTGGGTGGGGCGGGGCAGGGGAAAGAGAATACAGTGGTACCTTGGTTCTCAAATGCCTTGGTGCTCAAACAACTTAGAACCCAAACACTGCAAACCTGGAAGTAAGTGTTCCAGTTTGCGAACTTTTTTCAGAGGCCGAACGTGCTCTGTTTTGAGTGTTACACTTCCTATTTGAGTGCCACACTTCCATTTTGAGTGTTACGTTGAGGTCTGTCTGTTTTTGCTATTTATTTTGCGTTTTTGTGGCTTTTTGTTTTGTTTTTGTGAATGTGTGGAACCCAGTTCAGCTACTGATTGATTGTGTGACTGCAGTACATAATTTATTGCTTTCACTTTATGGATCAGTGGTCTTGTTAGATAGTAAAATTCATGTTAAATTGCTGTTTTAGGGATTGTTTTTAAAAGTCTGGAACAGATTAATCCATTTTGCATTACTTTCTATGGGAAAGCGTGCCTTGGTTTTGGAAAGCTTTGGCTTTGGAATGGACTTCTGGAACGGATTAAGTTTGAGAACCAAGGTACCACTGTACTGTGAACAGAAGCCCACTGATCATCTTTTTCTGCCCCCCACCCTGCAAGCATCTTTCAGTAGTGATTAGAGATGGAGGCAGGCTAGCTGGGAAAATGAGCTCCAGGCTGCCAGCCTGATCCCATTTACATGGGAGTAA
This sequence comes from Podarcis melisellensis, assembly GCF_964234715.1. Taxonomy (NCBI): domain Eukaryota; kingdom Metazoa; phylum Chordata; class Lepidosauria; order Squamata; family Lacertidae; genus Podarcis; species Podarcis melisellensis. The sequence continues at coordinate 13,090,185 of NC_138535.1, forward strand.
GCCCTACCGGGTTTAATAGGACTTCCATCCAAGTAGGCATGGATAGGATTACAGCAGGGAAAAAGCAATGTGACCCTGCCCTTCTCTCTATTTCTCCATCTCCTGTCCCCCCTCTCTATATCACTTGCATCTCTCCCTTACTGGAGAATGGGGTGGGGGTCCATCTGTTGGCATCTCCACTCGGCCAAGCTGATAAAGCCTCATTTTTCTCCGGCCGAGCCTTCAAAATCGCCTCCAATGAATACTTAACGACCTGAGCCTTTGATGAGGCCTTAGGCACATTTTCATCCATTAAGCAGAGTTTCCTGCAGCATGTGGAAGTGATGAGATTTATCGCTACATTGCAAAGAGTTTTATTTCTAAGCTACGAAGACAAAAAACACAACCTCTATCTATGAAAGCAGAGAGCAACTGAACAAAGGAACAAAGGAAACAGGAAACCGCAAACGTCACATCCCGTCTCCCCTCCCGTGAGACTTCCAACAGCCTGGAATGTCTCTGGAATGTAAACAGAGTCCTGTGACTCCAAGCAGCTGCTCAGTGGCGAAACAGAAACTAACATCATCAAGGAGCTTTCCTTCCTTGGAGGTTTTTAAGCAGAAGTTGGAAGGCTTAAGCTGTCATGGATGCTTTAGTTGAGATTCCTGTACTGCAGAGGGCTGGACTAGATGACCTTTGGGGTTCCTTCCAACTCTACAATTCTATGATTCTATGAACAGACTTGTTCAGATTTGCCTTTCACACCTAGACATATACAGTTGCAACCAAAATTATTCCACCCACATTGCAAATCAGGTTTATTATCAAAATTTAAAGACTTTCAGCTGTTTGCAATGAGCAAATCAAACAAAAGCAATTGAAATAGCTCAGACACTCTCACTTGGAAGTATGTGCCACAGAAAGACATTCACGTCAAGCTGTTCAGGATGTGATGCCGTGTAAATCACTTGCAGGGTTCCCCTCTCCTTTTCATAGGCTAATTCTTGTTTTGATTTCAGAATCAGGAGAAAACGCCTCTTAGACAGAGGAACTTCCCTAGCCCCCTTCTTTCCTTGGAAAAGTGGGGGAGGTTCTGCAGCTCTGTCCCTCCATCCTCCCTTTGTTCTCCTCCCCTTTACCTCTCTTTGAAAATATAACCTGGGGGGAGAAGTTAACCCCAGAAAGCCTTACCAGAAAGTGTCCCTCTCTGGAGCCAGTAGGGATTTAAGAGAGATGTTTTTCCCTCCCCAGTTCCTGCCCAGCCTGGAAAAAGAGATGTGTTTTTTGCTGCTGCTCTGCAGGTGTTTTGCAGGGTAAGCTGGCAGACCAGCAGACTGCAGCCAGGCAGGGCTGGAAATCTCCACCCAATCGCAAATGACTGGTTGCCAATTGCATTTTGTGACTGGCTCAATGATAATTTTGGACACTGGTTGCACTTTATTGGCCTCTAGTTTGATCCAGCAGGCCCTTCTTATGTCTGCTATGAGTTACATTTTTTAACTTGCTAACTTACTGGTTGCGCTAAATAACTGCTGATATTATCACTCCTTTAGTTATAACAACCCTTGTGCTTCCCATAATGTAGGTACTTATAGCAAAGGAGAAAAAAGCACAGCTGGGTGACAGGACCAGAATCACAGAACTTTTTGCTGTGGCACTCCCTCAGCTATTAGCAAAATTGAGTGATTTATTATCGTCTCTTTTTTTAGACCACTATTACGTAAGAAGCTGCCAATACAGAGTCAGGATATTGATTCATCTGTCTCAATATTGTTTACACTGACTGGCAGCTCTCCAAGGTTTCAGACTGGAGTAAGTTTCCCAGTCCTACCTGGAGATACCAGAGATTGATCCTGGGTCCTTTCACATGCAAATCATGAGCCCTGTCACTGAGCTATAGCCCTTCTTGTACAATTTTCCATAGGTTCCAGCACTTGAAGCAGCATGTGAAGTTTTTGTTGTTGTTTTTAAATCAATAATACCATATTGGCCTAATATAAGCCGCACCTTTAAAATTCAAGGGGGGGGGGAGAGAAAAAAAGACAATATCCGAATATAAGCCGCTCCCTTAAAATTCCCCAGGCACTCACACCCATTCTGTTTTACCATATGTCTGTTTCAGCAGCGAAATCGTAAAAGCCAATTTTTGTAAGGTCACAAATTTAAGCTGCACTTTAACTTTTCACAGTTGGAATTGGGGGGGGGTGGCTTATGTTCAGACCAATACTGTAATAAAGATTGCATTTCGACAAAGTACTTGGTTAATGGTGTTAACAGTGTTAATGCTGATTTTTTTTCAATTTCCTTATGAGACTCGCATTTGGAATCTCAGGTTGAACAATTTGGCAGAAAGCCAGAATTAAAATTTAACAAAGGTGTAATTATGTGGGACACATTTTTGCTCTCTTGAAAAATGTTTGGGCTTTATTTTATATCTTTCTCAATCTCCACAGTATTCTGTAGATGCAGAGAAGGTCACCAGCTTGTTATAGTTGCCACAATATTTTGATTTGGAAATCAACACAACAGGGAGATTAGAAAAGGTCCAGAGAATCTAGAAAAAATAATTGATTATTTGGGCAAAAATAAACTACCAAAGCTTCCGGCTGCTGCGGAATGGAATGTCGGTGTGCTAAGTGTCGGCTGCGACACGGAGCTGGCAGAAAGGCTTTTGAGGGCAGCGCCAGAGCTCAGCGCACCCCAAAAAAACCCCACAGGAGTGTGGGGACCCAAGGGTTCCTGCAGAGCGAAATTTCTCACACACCCCCGGGCCCCCCCGGTGGCTGTTTAGCACATGGGACGAAAGGGGGAGAGGCTTGAGGATGCTTCAAGGCACCATCGCGGCCCCTGCCAAAGCTACATTCTGACACCAGAAGCAGCAGACCTTCCTATTTAGAGGTAAAAGCCAATAAAACAATTTAAAGGCGCAATTAGACCATAAAACTTCAATTTGGCGAGACGGAGATAAAAGAGGAAGTCAGTCTCCGATCTTTGAGGACAGGTTCTGCAAGGGATTCTTTTTGTGAATGGGACTCGACTTTGTTTATTGCTATGGAGAATTGCTACAGCTAAATCTGACTGGATTGTTACATTCTAATGGCTTGCAATTTTAACTGTGTCCAGTTACTCAATGAGATATAAGTGGAAATCTATACAGCTGGAGGTTTAAGCAACTTTATAAAAATTTGGAGGAGCTAAAGAGGAAGTAAAGGGGGAAGTAAAGACAGGGAGCCTGCAGGGAACTCTTGCACATTTGGGGGGCAACCTCCAAAACAAAGTGGAAAAGAGCCTGGAACAGCTTCCCAAGTATTCTAAAGTACCCCAAAAGGAAGTCGGAGAGCTCTCCAAATAAGAGTTGTTAATCAAAGCCTCAGCTGCTTATGAATTGGAACTTTAATTGCCTGTGAATTTACGACTTGGAAAACAAGACTACGGTCATGGGACTAAAATAAGAACGAACTAAAAGGACCTACAAGTTTTGGAAATACTGCAAATCACCACCATTTGAGAGACTATAAGTAGATAAGTATAATTTAAAGAATAATCTCTCCCTTGCTAGTTCTTTTTTATTTGCTTTGTGCATTTCCTTTGTTCCAATAAAATATCAGAAATTGGAAATTGGACTGACCTAATTTTTATTTTTTTTTAAGTTTACCTCCCTTGTTCTTGGAATATTAACTAATTGGCTCCCCCCTTATTGTTAAATATTGTATTGTATATTTATATATTTTATGTTAGAGGTTTTATTGAAAGTTTCCCCCCTTTTTTCTTTTTCTTTTTTTATATCTTCCTTTGTTTAGGGGATAAAAGTGAATGTGAAAGGGTGACAGGGAGAGAGATAGTTGACAAAAGGGAAAGAGAAACTGGGAGAAAGCTGGGAGGGGGGGATAGCTGTATGGCTGAACAGAGCTGGCAGGTGTGACCTTGAACAACTCATATAACACTGGGAACCAATTGATAAGAAATGTTGGGGCCAGACAGAATAACAACACGGAAAACAGCAGCTTCGGTTGCTGCTGCAGCTGCAAGATGGGCCAGTGTACAGGGCGATAATGGGGGGAAAGGTGACAAAGAACAGCCAGACCCTTTTGCACTGCAGCTTTTAGAATTTAGGAAAGAGATGATGAAATCAATGCAATAATTTACACAGAAGGTCCGTAGTGACATGGAAAAGTCTAATTTATCATTGAAGGAACAAGTACACAGAGATATTGAGAACTCAAACAAGGTTTTAAAGGAACAATTTGGGATATTGGGAGACAAGGTTAGCAGCTTGGAGTCAAAAGTAGAAAAATTAGAAAAATTAGGAGAGGAGGTCACAGAAGTAAGGGAGGAACAAAAAGGGATGTTAGGATTGGTACAAGGGGTCCAAGAGAAACAAAGTGATTTGGAGGATCAGTTTTTACTTTTGCAGCTATGAGAACGGGATAGGACGATCAGAATCAGAGGCTTACCAGACTCTGACTCTGAGCCAGTACTAGAGACATATGTGACACAGATAATCTCAGAGTGGATGGGGGAAAGTACAGATTGGCTGGATGGTTCAGTTGAAAGCTGTTTTAAAATTAAATCGTTTCAGAGCAGAGAACGGAACCGTCCAGGAGACATTTTGTTAACATTAGTGACAAAAAAAGTGAAGGACGCAATCCTTCAGAATAACTTTGAAAATGATCTCATGGTCGCTGGACAGAAAGTAGACATCTTTAGAGAAATCCCTCTGAAATTGAGATTAAGAAGAACAAAATACCGGTTTTTGACAATGCCTCTTAGGAGAGCCGACATCAGATACAAATGGGAATTTCCTGAGGGTATCTCCTTTACATACATGAAGAGGAGATATTGTTACGATATGAATGCAATGCAGCTGCAAGCCAGCTCGATGTTTACATCACATGGTGCGGCTAGCTGTGGGAAATAATCTTCCCGGAAATTCACAGGCTGGATAAGTCTTTGTGAAGTGTGTAATATGAGACCTTCCTGTTGCATTTGTAAAGGAGGTCCTTGTGACTTGCTTGAAGGAGTCTGAAGTGATCGGACGTGTTTTCTTGTAGGCTTGTACGGCCAGAAATAAACATGGTGTAAAAGGAATTTCTTGTTAGCGTTCAGAACTTAACTGGTTACGTTGTTCTGAGTAGTGCGTCACATTCTGACGTCAGGTTTCGAAGGTGGGAGGAGTTCTGACTGTTCCTCTGTGTCTTTGAGGGAGAAGGACGCAGTTTTGCTATGGCTGCGAGAAGCCCAGGATTGTTTTGCTGAAATGTCGCAATAAAGAACTGTAAATGGACTCACAACGTGTTGCCGTGTTTATCTGAAGCTAGGCGACAGCTTTCACCGCTGTGTTTACTCTGCAAGGCGTGACTGGACGGAGCAGATTTGCTGCAGCTTGAGGAAGCGTGCCGGACCGCTGTAAATGGCTAATTGGAGATCGTAAAGCAATTAGCAGGTCACGTTCTAATCAATAAATCCCACAGGTTATGGGTGGCATCATAAATCGCTCGTAAAGCTGTCGCTGGAACTGCCGGAATGCTTTGAAGTCTGCGTTCTGAGGCAGAGAAGCTGGCCGGAGGCGGAGGCTGCGTTCTGTGTTGTTTGCCTGCTTCTAAGAGGCAAGAGTTGCTGAGAGGCAAGAGCTGAGCTGAGAGCAGCTGGAAAATCGTTTCTCCACGGACGGGTGAGCTGGAAGAGCTGGTGCTAACGTGAGTACAGCTTGGGGCCCCCTAGGGAGAACGGAAGAGAATGGCAGACAGCCAGGTCCTTGAGGACATACCGCTTGAAAAGCTAACTTTAACAAGTTGGGCAACCTGGTCAAGAAGAGTAAGGTGTTGGTTTCTGGTCACTGGGCTTTGGGATGTAAGCCAGAGGGAGCCAGTAACCCCTACGCAAGATGTCGATGGGACAGACGTTGCAGGCTTTGAGGCTGCGTTGCCTGAAGATAGCCAGCAGAGAATGCAAAGAGAGCTTGATATGCTGAAGGCATGCGTACACGCATCGCTGAAACCTCATCTGGAGGGCGTAAAGTCAGCAAGGGCTGCCTGGGAGGTGCTGAGAAGTTTGTGTGAAACTTCAGCAGGAGGCCAGAGCCCTGGAGAAGCTGGTGAAGCAGCTCTGTTTCCCGATGAATTAGCCTTAAGGAGCGCTGTTGAGCAGGTCGGGGGGGGGGGGCGAAGATTTCCAAAGGCAAGTTTAAAAAATTTTCCACTGTACGTGCTGGAGTGGAAGGCCGTTTCAGAGGGGGCGGAGCTAGCATGAGGCGCTTTTCCAGAAGAAGGAGGGCCAGGCCAGCAGAAAGGAGCCCCGGGCAGTGTTTTTCCACTGGAGCTGAACATCTGCGTCGCTGTTGCCCCCACCGGAGCAGAGAGCCGAAGCAGGATGTTGCCAAGGTCACTTCCCATGGGAACCAGCCGTGTTTCCATGGCAACCAGTCTGGCAAGGCAGGCAGGCGTGGAACTGAACAAAGCGGATGTGGCAAACAGGAGGAGGCTTATCAACTGACTGCCAGTATGGCTTTGTTTGAGAACAGCTGTGTGAGAGACTCTGAGCTTTGCTTTGTGATTGACTCAGCAACTAACCGCAACATGGTTCCTGAGACCCCTGCAGTTAAGATGTGGAATTGCAAGGCAGTTCCAGTTGGACAAACTGTTTTATTTGCAAATGGACAAAAAAGGAATGTAACTAACTTTGCTACAATATTCCTTTCTGTTTTGCAGGAGGAGGTCGAAGTGTGCACCATCCCAGAGATGCCTCACTGTCTTTTGTCTGTGCCTTATTTGTTAAAAAAGGGGTTTACGGTTTGTTTCCAGAGCGACATCTGCACAATCTCCAAGGAAGGGAGGCAGCTTGTCGAAGTGAAAAAGGGGCAGAATGATCTTTTCATTCTTAAAACGTCTCTTGGGGGTGAGGGGAAGGTTGAGAGAGCACAAGCCCTGTGTGCTACAGTTCCCACTCATGTTTCATGTGCTTGTGTTTGGCACCAGAGGACAGCTCATGGTTCTCTAGAAGAACTGCAGGTGCTACCTGAGGTTGCCAAAGGGTGTAAGATTAAAGATTGTGGAAGTGCCATTAATTGTGTCACTTGCAGACAGGAAAAGGTAAGAGGGTGCAGTTACCCAAAGGTGGAGAGGGTAACCACAAAACCTTTTGATCTTGTACACATAGATCTGTTAGGTCCCGTAAAGGAACCTAGTCTGGGAGGGGCCAAGTTTCTGCTGACGATACAGGACAGTTTTTCGCAGAACACCTGGACTCACGGTCTCAAGTCCAAGGGAGATGCAGCACAGCTGATCAAAAGCTGGATTGAAGCGGTGGAACTAAGGTTCTCCACCAGGGTGCAAGCGGTCACCAGTGACAGAAACGCTACGTTTACTGGTTCTGCTTTGCAGAAGTTCTTTCACAAGAAAGGGATACGTCACACAGTTACTTCTCTTCAAGAGAGGGGGGTGGCAGAGCTTAGGAGTGAAGCTCTGGTTAAGGCTGCACAGGTGTTGCTGACAGATTCTGGGTTACCTCCAAAGTTTTGGTTGGAGGCGGTCAGTTATGTGTGCTTCACCTGGAATCGTACCTACAATTCACTGGTAGGTGACACACCTTACTTCATGTTGCATGGCAGGAAACCCCAGATTCACTTTCTGCGCACGTTTGGATCACCTGCATCTGTGCCGGTGCCTAAGGCTTTGCGAGGGCCAGATGGATCCAAGTTCCAGAAAATGATCTTCTGTGGGTATGAGCCCACAGTGAGTCAGAGGAAACCACTGAGTTTGTGCCCAGGCGATCCAGTCGCACAACGAAGGGTATTCCACCTGAGAGGTATCAGGCCACAGGTGTGTGGGTAAGTTTCGCACAGTGCGATTCTGAGAGTTGTGAGGGTGTTCCACAGATGCCTAACAAAAACGCCAGGAGAGGGCGCAAGGCATTGGGGAAGGGATTGATCTCACAGAGTTTTGCTGAGGATGTTCCACTGGTCTTGTCAGAACGCGACGCAAGAGGGGGTGTTAGTGTTCAGAACTTAACTGGTTAAGTTGTTCTGAGTAGTGTGTCACATTCTGACATCAGGTTTCGAAGGTGGGAGGAGTTCTGACTGTTCCTCTGTGTCTTTGAGGGAGAAGGACGCAGTTTTGCTATGGCTGCGAGAAGCCCAGGATTGTTTTTTTGAAATGTCGCAATAAAGAACTGTAAATGGACTCACAACGTGTTGCCGTGTTTATCTGAAGCTAGGCGACAGCTTTCACCGCTGTGTTTACTCTGCAAGGCGTGACTGGACGGAGCAGATTTGCTGCAGCTTGAGGAAGCGTGCCGGACCACTGTAAATGGCTAATTGGAGATCGTAAAGCAATTAGCAGGTCACGTTCTAATCAATAAATCCCACATTTCTGACTACTCTTCTTTCCCCTGCGAAGGGGGAGAAGTGGGTGTGCATTAATCCCATGCTGGGAAATGTCACCTATTGAGATCTACCCTGGACTTGTGGGGATTGCAGCCAGGGAGGTCACCAGTAAACAAGCTCCGGGAGCAGGGAGAGGGGCCAGTCTCTCCCGTTAAGGCTTGTTTTTCCAACAGATATAAGCTGACATCAGAATCTCAGGCAAGAGAATTCCTGGAGAAAAATAGGAGAGACGTAGACCCCAAACAAGACAGGGGAGACCCCCAATCTGAGCAAAAGAAAGCCTTAGAACAACTTGCACTGGAAGAGGCAGCTTCAGGGAAAACAGATATTGTAACTGACTCTGGAAATGGCCAATTTTAAATTATTGAGTTGGAATGTGAATGGCTTAAATTCTGGAGTCAGACGACGTCAGATTGAACATGTAATAGCAAAACAGAAATTGGATATAATCTGTCTCCAAGAGACACATATTGCAAAAAAGCATAAAAGGGTCTTAATTAACAAAAAATAGGTATGGATTTCATCTCATCAGAGACAACAAAAAAGAGAGGAGTTGTTTTTTATATTAATCCTGCACTTGAACCCAATTGATTCAGAAGGACGAAAAAGGCAGAATTTTAATAATACAAATTAAAATCCAGGGAGAGAAAGTGATATTGGTTGGTATTTATGCCCCTAATGACAAAAAAGCAACTTTTTTCAGGAAACTAGAAACAGAACTACTTGAATTTGCAGATCAAAAGATTATTTTAATGGGAGATTTAAATGGAGCTCCAACTTTAGACAAAGACAGATCAGCTAGGAAAAAAGAGACCAAAGAAGGTAAATTGCCAAAAACGTTTTTTGACATGACTCAAAATCTAAACCTGAAAGATATCTGGAAAGTGAGACACATGTTTGATAGAGAGTATACTTTTTACAGCCATGTACATGACCGCAGTTCGAGAATAGACTCTATATGGATTTCCAAAGAATTGGAAACAAGAGTCAAAAGAATTGAAATCAATCCCAGAACCTTTTCAGACCATAACTCCCTGACTATGGAATTACAAAAAGAAAGCCAAATCTCTTTTAGATGGAGATTAAATGATGATTTATTAGATGATCACAAATTTGTTGAAAAAGCAAAAAAGACCTTGATGGATTATTTTGAAATAAATACTCAAGGGCTAACAAAGTTACAGACGGTCTGGGATGCAAGCAAGGCTGTAATGAGAGGACTCTTTATACAACAAAATTCATTTAAAAAGAAATTGAGAGAGAAAAAGGAAAAAGAAATATTAGAGGAAATTATGAAAAAGGAGAAACAGCTGCCAAACAAAGCAAACAAAGAGGCAGTAAAACAGGCAATCAAAACATTACAAACCCAATACTCAATGATTATAAACGAGGAAATCAGCTGGAAAATAAAAAGAGTAAAACAAAAATATTTTGAGCATGCAAATAAACCAGGGAAGTTGTTAGCCTGGCAGTTGAATAAAAGTGAACAAAGGAACTCCATAAATAAAATTAACATAAATGGCAGAATGACAGACAAGCTGAAGGAAATACGAGAAGGGTTTGTTAAATATTTTTCTGAGTTGTATAGACAAGGGAAAGAAAAAAACATTTATTTATTTTTAAATTAATTCTTATTAAAGTTTCCACAACATTTTCAACACAAACAAATAGAAAACAATTAAACGTAAAACAGATATACTTCTGAATCTTAGTTTCATGTGCCTTACTTTCTCGACTTCCTCATACCTCCCCTTGCTGCATTCTCCTGTCAATAAATTTTAAGCAAATCCCCAGCTTGTTTCAACTTAATCTTAATAACTCTCATTTTCATTCTCTTATCTATTACCGCAGTTAACCCCTATCTTCCCATTCAGCACCAACCTATCTTTCACCAATTTTTGCATATTTCTTTAAATAGTCCTTAAATTTTTCCCAGTCCTCTTCCGCGGTTTCTCTTCCCTGGTCTCGAATTCTACTCGTCATCTCCGCCAGGCTCATATAGTCAATCACCTTCATCTGCCATTCTTCCACGGTGGGTAACTCCTGTGTCTTCCAGTATTTTGCGATGAGTATTCTTGCTGCTGCTGTGGCGTACATAAAAAAAGTTCTATCTTTCTTTAACACCAATTGGCCAACCATGCCCAGGAGAAAGGCCTCTGGTTTTTTAGTAAAGGTGTACTTAAGTACCTTCTTCAGTTCATTATAGATCTTTTCCCAGAAGACCTTAATCCTAGGGCACGTCCACCAAAGGTGGTAAAACGATCCTTCCATTTCCTTACATTTCCAACATTTGTTATCGGGCAAATGGTATATTTTAGCCAGTTTGACTGGGGTCATGTACCACCTATAGATCATTTTCATAATATTTTCTCTCAAGGCATTACATGCCGTGAACTTCATCCCGGTGGTCCATAACTTTTCCCAGTCAGCAAACATAATGTTATGACCAATGTCCTGTGCCCATTTAATCATTGCCGATTTGACCATTTCATCTTGTGTATTCCATTTCAACAGCAGGTTGTACATTCTTGACAAATTCTTAGTACTGGGTTCTAACAGTTCAGTTTCTAATTTTGATTTTTCCACCTGGAAGCCAATTTTCCTGTCCATTTTAAAGACTTCCATTATCTGGTGATAGTGAAGCCAATCTCTTACTTTCCCTTTTAACATCTCAAAGCTTTTCAATTTCAATCTGTCCCCCTCTTGCTCCAACATTTCCCAATATCTCGGCCAATTAGCCTCCATATTAAGTTTTTTAACGGCTTTTGCTTCCATTGGCGACAACCACCTCGGAGTTTTACTTTCCAACAGATCTTTGTATCTAATCCAGACATTATATAATGCTTTCCTGACAATATGATTTTTAAATCCTTTATGAACTTTAACCTTGTCATACCACAAATATGCATGCCACCCAAAGAAATTATTAAAGCCTTCCAAGTCCAATATATCAGTATTCTCAAGGAGTAGCCAATCTTTCAACCAGCAGAAAGCCGCTGATTCATAATACAGTTTAAGGTCTGGCAGGGCAAATCCACCCCTTTCTTTCACATCAGTTAGTATCTTAAATTTTATTCTTGGCTTTTTGCCCTGCCAGACAAATTTGGAAATATCTTTCTGCCACTTCTTGAAACAATCCATTTTGTCCAATATTTGTAATGTTTGGAACAAAAACAACATTCTGGGCAATACATTCATTTTTATAACAGCAATACGACCTAACAAGGAAAGCTTCATATTTGACCAAATTTCTAGATCTTTTTTTACTTCCGTCCAAGTTTTCTCATAATTATCTTTAAATAAGTTCAGATTTTTAGATGTCATATTTATACCCAGATATTTCACTTTCTTAACCACCATTAACCCTGTCTCGTTCTGAAACTTTTCTTTTTCCGTTATTGTTAAATTTTTCTCCAAAACCTTCGTTTTACACTTATTCAGTTTAAATCCTGCCACTTGACCGAATTCTTGAATTAATTCTAAAACTCTTTTAGTACTGGATTCAGGCTCTTGTAATGTAAGTACCAAATCATCTGCAAATGCTCTCAGTTTATAATGTTTCGCTCCGACCTGTATTCCTTTAACCAACTGGTCCTTTCTGATCATATTCAGCAAGACCTCCAGGACCGATATAAAAAGTAATGGAGAGATTGGGCATCCCTGTCGTGTTCCTTTTTCAATGGTAAACTCTTCTGTAACCACATTATTTACAATTAATTTTGCCTTTTGTTCAGAATATATCGCACTTATACCGTTTTCAAACCCTTGACCTACCCCCATCCCCTGTAGATTTTTTATCATAAAACTCCAAGAAATATTATCAAAGGCTTTCTCCGCGTCCACAAATATCAGAACTGCTTTAGTGTTAATGTTCTCTTCCAACTGTTCCAAAATATCGACTAAGTTCCTTACATTGTCTGATAAATGTCTTCTCGGGAGAAAGCCTGCTTGATCCCCATGAATCTCCTCCATCAAAACTACTTTCAGTCTTTTTGCTAAAATGTCAGCAAAAATTTTATAATCCACATTCAATAGGGAGATAGGACGGTAGTTTCTAAGTTGAGTCTTTTCTATCTCAGTCTTCGGTATAAGTGTGATAAAAGCCTCTTTCCACGTATCTGGTGCCCTCTTTCCCTCCAATATTTCATTACAAACTTCCTTCAAAGGTTGTATCAACCACTCTTTCAACACCTTGTAATATTTGGAAGTCAGTCCATCCGGTCCTGGAGATTTGCCTATAGCCATATTCTGAATGGCGGCTTCTATTTCTTGCTCTGTTATTTTCTGGTTCAAGATTCTTTTGCTTTCTTGTGTGATCCTTCTCAGTCCGTTTTTTTCCAAAAACTGTTCTATCTCAGTCTCTTTCTGAGGCCCTTGTGTGTAAAGTCGTCTGAAGTATCTCTGGAAGCAGTCTCTAATTTCTGTTGGTTTATAGATATTCTTTCCATCCACTTCTAAATTTGTAACAGTATTCAATTTTTGTCTCTTTTTTATCTGCCAAGCCAACAATTTGCCACATTTATTAGCTGATTCAAAAGACTTTTGTCTCATTTGTTTAATTTTCCATTCTATTTCTTGGTTCGTCAGTTCCAAGTATTGTGATTGATAATATTTAATTTCTTTCAAAATGTCCCAAGATTTTGGATTTGATCTCAATTTCCTTTCTCCATCCTTTATCTTTTCCAGGATTTTTTCTTTCTTATAATTCTGACTTTTCTTTTTAATTGTGTTCTGTTGTATCAAAAATCCTCTCATCACTGCTTTACTTGCATCCCAGATTATTCTTTTTTCTACTTCAGTCCTCATGTTAATTTCAAAGTAGTCTTTTAATGTTTTTTGGGCCTTTTTACAAAACTCCTCATCTCTAAAAATGGCAAGTCTCCAGGCCCGGATGGCTTTATGGCAAAATATTATAAGATATTAAATGAACAATTAGCGAACCCATTGAAAGATGTCATGAATGAAATACTGAACACAGGCGAAATCCCAGAAACATGGAAACAGGCCTCTATAACAGTAATTCCAAAACAAGACGCAGATTTGCTGCAAATTAAAAACTATAGGCCTATTTCCTTGTTAAATAATGATTACAAATTATTTGCAAATATCCTAGCTAACAGATTAAAAAAAATATTAAATTAATATATACATCAAGATCAAGCCGGGTTCCTACCAGGAAGACAAATGAAGGAGAATATAAGGAATATTTTGAATATAATAGAATATTTGGAGGCTAAAAATGAAAAGAAAGTGGCAATGATGATTATAGACGCTGAAAAAGCCTTCAATAATGTTTCTTGGAAGTTCATGATAAAGCTGTTAGAACAAATCAGAAGTGGTCCCAAGTTTTTAAAAGCAATAGCAGCAATCTATTCAGAACAAAAAGCTAAACTAGTTATAAATCAGGTGATAATGGATGACTGTAAGATCCAAAAAGGAACAAGACAAGGATGCCCATTATCACCTTTATTGTTTATTCTGGTCTTGGAAGTACTTGCCAAAAACATAAGAGCAAATAAAGAGATTACAGGTGTAAAAACTGGGGAAAGTGAATTCAAGTTAAAAGCATATGCAGATGACCTAGTGATAACAGTGGAAGAACCTAAAGTAATAGAAAAAATTCAGAATTTTGGGAAAGTGGCAGGATTGAAGCTAAATAGGAATAAAACTAAATTATTAGTTAAAAACATGAAGGAAGAAGAAAGAACCAAATTAGAACAAAACATTGAGATTGAAGTCCATAAAAAGGTTAAATATTTAGGGATTTGGTTAACATCAAGAAATATAAACCTATTTAAAAATAACTATGAAAATATCTGGCTTGAGGTAAAAAGAAATTTAGAAATATGGAGCAGAATGAATCTCTCAATGTTAGGAAAATATCAGCGATTAAAATGAATGTGTTGCCAAAAATGCTATTTCTTTTTCAATCAATACCAGTCATCCTATTAGAATGGGAGATGAAAGATGAAGAGGTAAAATCAGTTATGATTAAATGGGCACAAGATGTAGGTCACAACATTATGATGGAAGATTGGGTTAAATTATGGAAAACTGACTTAAAATTTACAGATTGTTCCCTATTGAAGGAGAATTATATGAAGATGATGTACAGATGGTACAGAACACCAGTGCAGTTAGGGAAAATGTACAAAACTAGTTCAAATATATGTTGGAAGTGTAAGGAAAAGGAGGGAACATTTTATCATATGTGGTGGGATTGTAAAGTAATTAAAAGATTTTGGGAAATGATATACAATTAATTGAAGAAAATGTTCCATTTAACATTTGTTAAAAAACCCGAGGCATTTTTGTTGCGGATTATACGATGGCACTGATGGCAGCCCAACCCAAAACTCTGGACAAGCTGGGCAAGGGGGCGCATAAAGATGTAGAAAAGCATCGGGGAAAGTATCGCACCCTGAGGCACTCCACACACCAAGGAGTGGCGCGATGACAGCCCCCCCCCAAAGCGCCACCCTCTGTCCCCGACCAGAGAGAAATGAGCGCAGCCATTGAAGGACTGTGCCCTGGATCCCCAAGTCAGCAAGGCGGTGGTCCAGGAGTTCGTGATCGACCATGTCGAAGGCTGATGACAGATCTAGAAGAATCAGCAGCCCCTTGAGGCATTTTTGTTGGGGATTGTAGGGAAAGACCTGCCAAAAAAAGTTGAAAAACATCTTCATGTATGCGACAACGGCCGTGAGAGGTCTGGTAGCACAAGGATGGAAGACTGAAGAAACCCCAACTAAAGAATCATGGCAAAAAAAATTGATGGACTATGCAGAACTGGCAAAACTGACATATAAGCTACGGGACAAGGATAACTGTGACTTTAAGGATGAATGGGAACCCTTTACAAAGTATCTGAAGGCACAACAAAGCGAACTGGACTCCTTGGCAGGTTTTGAATAAATATTTTGAGGATCTATACAACTTTGTAACATGCAGAAAACAGCATTCTTAGAGAAACCAAAGACTAGAACTGAGGGAAGTCGGGGGGGGGGGGAGGGAATAAGGATATGTTTTTGGAAAATATGTTTTGTTATAACTTTGAATAAAAAAATTATTTTAAAAAAAGGAATGGAAAAAAAACTACCAATAATACCTAAGGAAAAAACTGAAATTTTGAACTCGTCAATAACAGCTATGGAGGTGCAACAAGCTATGCAAAAATCAAAACTGGGAAAGACACTGGGCCCAGATGGTCTCCCAGCTAATTAGTATAAAAAGTTAGAACAATCATTATTTCTTCCTGTGAAAGACCTAATGAATAATATTCTGACAAATGGAAAGCTACCAAAAACCTGGAAGGACAGCTTTATTACTCTTATCCACAAACAGGGAACAGATGACTCAAACATGGCCAATTACAGATCCATTGCACTGCTAAATAACGATTACAAGATATTTGCGGACATTCTTGCGAATAGATTAAAAATGGTGCTGAAAGAGATAATTCATAAAGATCAAACCGGATTTCTTCCTGGACGATTTATGCAATCCATTATTATGTTGCAAGGATTTTAAAGTACCTGTGACCCACTCAAATTGTGTCCAAGAACTGACAGACGCAGCAGTGGAAACAAAGATAGCCCTCCTATGCAACATCTGCTATAACGGGGACATTTGTGGTTAGCATTTTCCTGTTTTTAGCTGCTAAGGACCCTGCCTGGACAGGAGGAAAGTGCCAGGACATCAGATTTATTGCTTCCCCCTTAGGTTAGCGAGACATTGAGGGCATAAGAAGAACAAGAGGAGAGAACTGGGGCAAAGGTCATTTTGGATTTTTCAAATCTAAGCATTTTGCTACAAGCTCTGCAAAAGCCTTCATGTTTCAAACATGGATATATAAAAATCATCATAAAGATATATGGTTATATATGGATATATGGATAACTGATTATATGGAAAACATAAGGGTAAAATTCATCCATTACATGTGTGATTAATGTGTTAGAATATCTGGATATTAAAAATTGATAAACCAGCAGCTATTATGTTGGTGGACGCAGAAAAAGCTTTTGATAACGTGTCCTGGAAGTTTATGAAAAAATTAATGGAAGAAATTGGACTGGGTGAAAATATTTGTAAAGGAATAAATGCCATCTATTCGGAACAATATGCAAAATTAATCATCAACAGAAGAATTACTGAGGAGTGCAAAATAAACAAGGGAACCAGACAGGGCTGCCCACTGTCACCACTGATATTTATCTTGGTGATGGAAATCTTGAACAATCAGATAAGAAAGGACCAGCTTGTTAAAGGCATCACTCTGGGAAACAAAACGTATAAAATTTAAGCTTTTGCGGACAATTTGTTATGACTGAAAACCCTAAAGAAAGTTTGAAAAGAGTGCTGGAATTGATTAAAGAATTTGGAGAAGTGGCAGGCTTTAAGCTGAGCTTGGGTGGGTGAGCTTGGGGCCCTGCATGACTGTGTGTGTGTGTCTCTGTCCTCCTCGACATACCCTGTCCTCCCTTTAAAAACCAGGCGTTTAATTTTTCTGTTTTGTCACTGCCTTCCTGGCTGCCAGTATATCCATTGTTTTGCACCCCCCCATATATAACACAGCCCATGGCAGCCACACGTTGTGATTTAATGTCAGCCACCACTTATAGAAGCTAGGGGCTTTGGTTAGTGCAGAACAGGATTTAAAACGCTAAATATATTTGGTTCTGTTTGTCTGCAATTTATTTTGGGCTCGGGTCACTCGCACCTGTTTGGGAAGCAGGGTGGTTGTGGGTTGTGACTTGGTCCCCTCCCCCATTATTTTCCCCAATTGTGCCGTGCAAGAGTCCGCTGGCTGCGCCTGCTCATTTCTCTTCACCATGTGTGGCACACCCTTTTTGTGTTGTAAAAAGCAGGTCATGTGGTTGTTATATGGGGACATTTTGGAAGCTGGGACCCACGTGGTCTGGTTCACTGGCCATTTTTGTTGTGGGCAAGTGTTGTTTATGTTAGGATATAGTCTTCCTGTACCGGTATGATGGCGACCAGCACTCTACTAATGTGAGCCCGTTGATTTTATCTTTTTATTCTCTCTTACTCCTTTTAAAGACTATTTTAAAGACTATCTTACTCCTTTTAAAGACTCCTTTTAAAGACTATTTTAATGAACATTGAGCTCAGATAAATTTAAGCACCTCACCGCAAAGAGTTTACAGGAAGATTCATGGGCTGTTCCCACCACAAGTTTGGAGGCACAGACGGAGCGTAATTTAGTGTTATGCCAATAACCTTTGGCACACTACTCCTCCTTGAATAGGATACTTTCAAGGAAAATACTCCCTTGACTCTTTGAAAAACCTAGGGAAGATAGAAGAGTGAGGTAAAGGGAGAGATGACTCAGCAATTCGACAGCCCTGCTGAAGCGAGGAGGAGGGTTGGAAAATGCTGCAGAGAATCTGAGGACTTAGAGGAAATGGCATGTTTGCCCCTCACCAAGCAAACCAAAATCAGCGAATTCTTTTATGGAAAAACAAAGGATACTTTTAATATTCCGACCTCAAATAGCTTCTCTCCATTAGCAGAGATAATAGATAAGGAAACTACACCGAAGGAACTATCCGCTAAACAACCCACTAACCCCTTAAACAACACCATCATGAGACCAAAAGGTCCCAAAAAGGTTCCAACTATGCACATTCAGGCGGAAGACTGCATCAGAGAACAAGAAAACCATCTCTCTGAATTACTACTTGAACACTCTACCACGTTAGACCTAGTGGCTAAAACCGTGGACTATATCTTTAAATATATAAGAGACATCAAAGGCTCCTTAGAGAAGATCATATCCTTTGTATCCCCAAAAGTTAATGTCAGCCCCTGTAGACGCTTCACCGGAGGATAGGACCGAACCAACACCCAGAGTACCTGTCCTACTGCGCTCAACTTCGCAGACTGGCTGCAAATTTGAAAATGAACAAACTATGGAAGATCTACACACCACATCTTCCTACAATCTTTCACTACAAGCCACTAGACTTTATTTAATTATCCTCCCCTTCAAAGGTCAGGTTGTTAACTGGTCGTCTATACATGTCGCAAGAAGGCATCTAGCTGAACTTTTGGGCGTAAATCCCCTTTCCATCAATCTGAAATCCACTGCCCACATTTACAGCAAGCCACACATGCAGAGGATACTGCTCACCTTCGAATCTAAAAAGTTTCCAACTTATATGATGTCCCTACGAAGCTCCCTGACTAATTATGGAATTTTTATTACAAGAGTTTTTATCAACACTAAGATTTGCCCTCTTATACCCTACTTTCCAGCTAAAAGGAAAGCAATTCAAAATGAGGGCACCCCACCTACTACGAGCTCTACCTCTCCACCCTCAGACTTAATTAGTTGGACAGAGACCCCCATGCCCCTCCTATCAAAGGCTACTCATCTAGAGAATTCGATGGAGCAGGAGTTACTTGTTTCCTTCTCCCATCTCCCAAAAGCCGAACAAACAGAGATAACGGACAGACTAGATGAGTTATTACTCTATCTTCGCAACTCTGAAGACCTAGCGCCCACAAAAGAGGCAAATACTCCACCTAACTTGGAGCGAAAAATGGAATATGAATCTCCTCAGGTCACGTCAGAACACACACCCCTACTCTGCCCAACTGAAATCCACGTCGAAATCTCTGTGGCGCCCCTAATCACATTACCGGAGACTTCACCATCCAATGGATGCATCTTCCACGACTCCGGGAAAGTCCTAGATGCTATTGAAGAGACAAAATGACTCTCACCTCTATTACTATCCTGGAACGTTGCTGGATGGCAATCGAAAACAATGGACAAAGACGTTCTAACCTACGTATCACAGTTCAAGATCATCCTGCTCCAAGAAACCTGGATGCAAAATCCTTTTGAACTACACAATTATTTTGCTTTCCATTCCTGTGCCTCAATCGGCCCAAAAGGCGGAAGACCGGCAGGAGGTCTGAGCACCTTCGTATCAACAGATCTAGGAACCTCCCCTACCCAATTGAAAATCGATAAAAAATGGATCTTGGCTGTTAAAATATTCTCTACCCACTTTAAGATCATATGCATCAATGTTTATATTCACCCACTCATGAAACAAACTGATCTTAAAAACATCTGGAACGAACTGGAAGACTGCATTCTCCTTGTCTCAAATAAGTTTCCCTCTGCCTCCTTAATTATTGGTGGGGACTTTAATGCAAGGTTAGGCCATTCAGACGAACAGCTAATCAACGAAAGTGGAATGGGTCCCCTAAATGCTAATGATGAACATTGGCCCCTATTCAGGCGTCATTCACTTGACCTAGTTACAAATTTCGCTGGTACATGTCTTTTTCTAATGGCACTTAGATTAAACCTTGTTATTTTAAACGGCCTCTCCTCGGGAGACTGTCCTGGCCAATTTACTTATTGGTCATGCTTAAGGCATTCTGTTATTGACTACATCCTTGTCTCCCAAGAACTCTTTGATGAATATATTGAATTTACTGTAGATATAAGAACCGAAAGTGACCATCTCCCCCTAAATCTTAAAAGGACTGAATTTTGGGAACCCTCTAGATGTGGGCTCGCCCCACAGACACCTGATCCTAATGTTCTACAACAAATAGGCAGATCCAGAATTAAATGGTCCCCTTATGTTAATAACAATTTTAGCATTTGGACACAATCAATGGAAGGTCAACTCCTCTGGGCTGATCTGACCTCCAACTGTACCACCCTGCTTGTGGTTAACGCTTAGCTGGAATGAAATATTTAACGCAGCAATAGAGAAATTAAAATAATAATTTATTTGTCAGACAAATAAATGAGAGGCACAGTGGTATATGGTTACCAAGCTCTGGCCTGGGCTCCTGCCATTATGGCCAGCACTTATGTTCCCTCAGCCCAGCCTCCTTGCTCCTCCTTTGGCTGCCTCTGTCCAATCAGCCTGGTTGAAATTCCCATTGGCTGTTTGCTAGAACCAATCACAAAAGATACACCCATTTCCTTTTGCCTTTTATGGGAGACAAAAGCTATATATTCTTCTATCTATAAATGACAAATAAGTAATCATTTATCTTACATTTATCTCAACAAGGAACCTTAATTACCAGCTCACCTCTTGCCCTCCTTGCCCTATTGCCTTCCAAAACAGATCGTTAATGGTTTTAAATTTTTATCTTTAACAGATGTCAAGGATCTTAAGTTCACATTCTTATGCATCATCAATGAAAGATCTCCTTTTGGAGGTCTTTAAACAAAAAGCCTGACAACTATATATCAGGAGTGCTCGATGGCGTCTCCTGTCTGGCAGGGGGCTGGGCTCATTTGCCCCTCTGGTCTCCTATAACCATGATTCTATGAAATAAGAATTTAACATTTCTTTCTTTCTAGATCCTTTGCATAATTACATTTAAGCTAATATATTTAATACATACATAAATAACCTTTTAAAAGGAAAAGAAATCTTAAAAGGATATCAGTTTAAGAAAGAAACAACTTTAGAAAAAGATTTCCCAAAATACTCCCCCCCTTTCTGCCAGCCAGATGCTTTTCTATTGCTCTTGACCTTTTTAACCTTAGGAAGAAGATATGGCTCAAGTTTACTATTTGCCTAAGCTTAATCTGTAGGGTCAGTGTAACCTTGCTCTTAGCCTGTAATTCCCTTTTTACGACTTTGAGAATTGTTTTCTGCTATAAATCAAGGGGCCCCTTGTCCAGGAGAATAAACATCTTGCCAAGGTTCTTAGGCAGCTGGTTTGCCTGGCATGAAACATTTGAAAATCTTTAAGCTCATTTTAAAATACAGATCCTGATTAATATATAAGCTTTGATAAAAATGCAGGCTGTGATTAGATGCCTCACAACGACACTGAAGAGACCTCCCCAATTGACCACTATAACACATTAATCCAAAAACTCCAACCGTTATTGTCAAGACTCAGGAGATCTAGCCACAATGAGTCCCCTACCAACAAAAAATGGTTTGACCGCGAATGCATCCAGGCAAAACTTACACTCAGGGAATGCTTTAAGGTCTTCCAGCAAAATCCTAACCCTATCACTAAATTAGAGTTACAACTTAAAAAAAAGAACTACAAAGAGTTACTAAAAACCAAAAAAAGAACCGCAGACTCTCTCATCTGGCAGGCCCTCATAAAAGCGTCAATAGAAAAAGACAATACCAACTTCTAGAAAATTATCTCCAGTCAAACCAAAGCTCCTAACGAGGGCACAATAATCCCTGCAAACTCATGGGAAGAGCACTATAAAGTGCTGTTTAGGGAACATCGACCTTCTGCACTGCTTAACATCCCCTTAGATAATGATACATCATGGCCCCCAACATCTGAAACTGAAATCACTTCGTTAATTCTACAAATGAAATCTGGCAAAGCCCCAGGAAGTGATTTCATTGTCGCTGAACTTCTGAAAGCGCAAATAAACTGGTGGGCCCCGGTTCTTGCAAATCTATTTTCATATATAGATAAGACAACTGAAATCCCTAAAGATTGGGGACTGGCTATAATTGTTCCTATATGACCCATCTAATTATAGACCAATTAGTCTTCTGAATGTGATCTGCAAACTTTATACAAAACATCTATGCCTAAAATTATGTGAATGGTTAGATCATAATGATTTACTAGAAATTGAACAAGCAGGGTTTACATCTGGACGTTCCACCATTGATCACTGCTTAGTGTTAGATTATTTTGTCTATAAGTATGTGAAACATTGGAAAAAGTCACTGTATGCGGCCTTTGTGGACCTAAAGGCAGCATTTGATTCTGTATCCAGGGGTAGGCTCTGGGCCAAATTGGCCAATATGGGTATTAACAGAAGGTTATTACTTCTGATGATTAAGCTTCATGAGAACAATACCCTCCAGATAAGACTCGCACAGGACGGCAGACTTTCTAGAGAAATCCCAGTCCAAAGAGGAGTTAGACAAGGATGCCTATTAGCCCCATTTTTATTTAACATCTATGTTAACTCCCTGGTCACATGTTGCCGTGAAATCGAACCCCCCCCCCCCCCGTGTTCTCTAACGGCAGAAAAGTACCATTTTTAATGTATGCGGATGACGCTGTTCTTCTCTCTCAAACCAAAGTGGGTCTGAAACGTGCCTTAGGAAAGTTTAGTGACCAATGTAACACTGAACTGTTAACAATTAACTTTGCCAAAACCAAAATTGTACATTTTAACCGCTCCTTCAGGAAAGATAATTGGAGCGTAAAGGGAAACGCCATTGAACAGACTAAGACCTTCCAATACTTAGGCATTACTTTCTCTTATAATGCCAAATTGTCAACACACCTGACCACATCAGCTATATCAGCAGGAAGAAGTGCAAATGCCATCCTTAGATTATTCAGAAGGAAAGGAGCTGGCTTCCTCCCGATGGCCTTAAAAGTTTTTCAGGCAAAATCTTTAGCCCAACTCCTGTATGGCTCTCAGATTAGCCCCTCTGCCAACCTTAAGACCCTTGAAACAGTGCAATCAAAATTCTTAAGATCTTAAGATCATTATTTGCTACCCCAAAGTGTACACCTAATGCAGTCTTAAGGCAAGAGGCAGGACTGCCCAGAGTGGAATTAAAAGTCTGGGAGCAAGCAATATCCCTCTGGCTGAAAATCCATTACAAACCTTGCTTCCTGGCCGCAGTTCCCTATCCTCCTTGGCTTATGCAAATAACTAACAAGATCAAACAAATTGGCCTAAACCCTGAAAATCTTCTTCTTTGAACTCTGAACAAGGCAAAAGCAATTATCTTTTATATATATATAATTTTTATTGGTTTTCCAACACAAATTAAAAACAAAACAACACACAATACATAGACAAACAAAACATATAAACATGTATAATTTCAAAACTTCTTTTTCATAAACCTTACTTCCCAGACTTCCCCTTACCTCCCCTTTTCTGCATCCCTGTTTTGAAATTTTTTCAACAACCCCTCTCACCAATTGTCTAATTACTTATTTTCTTTTTTAGCTTCTTCTCATACTTAATCAATTACAGCTATAATTCTATATTTTCCTTTCCCTTGACATTTTAGCACTCATTAATTTTACAACAGTTCTTAAGATATACTTTGAATTTCTTCCAATCTTCTTCCACTGTCTCTTTTTCTTGGTCACGGATTCTGCCGGTCATCTCCACAAGTCCCATATAGCCAATCACCTTCGTCTGCCATTCTTCCAGCGTGGGTAGTTCTTGTGTCTTCCAATACTTTGCTAAGAGGATCCTTGCTGCTGTGGTGGAATACATAAAAAACGTCCTATCCTTCTTAGGCATCAGTTGGCCGACTATGCCCAGGAGAAATGCCTCCGGTTTCTTATGAAATGTACATTTAAGTACCTTCTTAATTTCGTTATAAATCATTTCCCAGAAGGCCTTAATCCTCGGGCAAGTCCACCAAAGGTGGTAGAAGGTACCTTCAGTCTCATTACATTTCCAACATTTATTATTGGGCAAATGATAAATTTTTGCAAGCTTGACTGGGGTCATGTACCACCTGTAAATCATTTTCATAATATTTTCTCTTAAGGCATTACATGCCGTAAATTTTATACCGGTGGTCCATAACTGTTCCCAGTCAGCAAACATAATATCATGACCAATGTCTTGTGCCCACTTATTCATAGCTGATTTAACTGTCTCATCTAGTGTATTCCATTTCAACAGCAGGTTATACATTCTTGACAAATTCTTAGTATTGGGTTCTAACAGTTCTGTTTCTAGTTTTGATCTCTCCACCTGGAAGCCAATTTTCCTGTCTTGTTTGAACACTTCCATTATTTGATGGTAATGAAGCCAATCTCGTACTTTAGACTTCATTTTCTCATAGTTCTGTAATTTGATTCTTCCACTCTCTTGCTCCAAAATTTCACAATATTTTGGCCATTTGGATTCCATATTAAGTTTTTTCACCTCCTTTGCTTCCATCGGTGACAACCACCTAGGGGTTTTGTTTTCCAACAAATCTTTATATTGAATCCAAACATTATATAGTGCTTTCCTGACAATATGGTTTTTAAATCCTTTATGAGTTTTTACCTTGTCATACCATATATATGCATGCCAACCGAATCTATTATCAAACCCTTCCAAGTCCAAAATGTCTGTATTCTCAAGAAGTAGCCAGTCTTTCAACCAGCAGAAAGCTGCCGATTCATAGTACAGTTTTAAGTCTGGCAGGGCAAACCCCCCTCTGTCTTTTGCATCAGTTAATATATTGAGTTTTATTCTGGGCTTTTAAGGCAAAAGCAATTATCACTCAGAGACTTTACGATGTCGAATTACAACAAGAAGACGCCCTACTCCCGGAGACGTATAGATGTTTAAAAGCTTGGCCTAATTTTGCAGCTGCCCCTTACTTAACTAACATCACTAACGAAGCTTATAGATGGGCTTTCTCTAGAGCCTCAGCAGTGCTGTACGGCAAATTCACGTGGGTACCAACGCATGCACGTCTCTGCCCCTGAATGTCTAATAAGGTAGAATCTGTTACACACATCCTTCTAGTCTGCGAATTTTATAGTGAAGAACGAGTTCAACTTATTTTGCCGCTTTTATCAAAATTTATACCCCTACAACATTATTTGGAATCCTCCCCCGAAATTCTACAAAAATACCTTCTGGAAGATTCCTCAAGCTCAATATCATATGAGATGGCCAAATTTTGCACTTTAGTAATCAGGAAGCGTAAATTTCTTCTGTTGAATGGCACACTGCGAAGTTCCCTTGTGTAATATTTTTTCCCCCCTGATGTTGCTGTTGATTTCTTTTTGTTTGATCTTGTGGTGTTCAGTGTCACTGGCTTTTGCCGCAATAAAACTTGGTCTGGTTCACAGGAAGAGAGCCCAGAAGTCACATATTCAGTCACCAGATATTGCGCTGCCATGATATTTGACGAAGAATGATCTATGCTACAATTCAATCCTAAACTGAAGGCCCATATTATTAGATCCGCACTTCTGAAGCCCACCCCATATAGCTGTGTTAACTGATCTTTTAATCTTTCTTATAAATTTTTATTCACCCATTATCTATCCTTAATTAAGTATTCTATACAAAAAAAATTCCTTCCAGTAGCACCTTAAAGACCAACTAAGTTAGTTCTTGGAGCTTTCGTGTGCATGCACACTTCTTCAGATACACAGTATGTGTATCTGAAGTGTGTATCTGAAGAAGTGTGCATGCACACGAAAGCTCCAAGAACTAACTTAGTTGGTCTTTAAGGTGCTACTGGAAGGAATTTTTTTTGTTTTGACTATAGCAGACCAACACGGCTACCTATCTGTAAGTATTCTATGTATATGTTTAAATCTACGTTTGGTTCTAGCTCCTATTTATTTAATAATTATTCGCCTGGATTCATACTGTTATGCTATTTATGTATATGTTTTGTCTATGCTGGTCTATGACCGTAATAAAGTACTTGACTTGTTAGGATATAGTTTCCGTTCCACCTTAAAAGAGTCAGGCATGGTGTCACATGCCTGTTTCCTTCCTGCTCACTGGGAGTTTCCGTTTTGTATATAGCTTTTGTTCCGGTTGATTTCCTCGGCACGGATGCAAGCAGTCATGTTTTTCCTTTGATCTGACCTACATCAAATAAAGCTGTAAATATGCTCTTCTGTCTGAATCTTCTGTTGCGGAGACTGCTGAAAAGGGCGTGCATGAGTCTTGGAATGTGTCTGAGGCTCGTGTCGCTAATTGACTGATGCTGTTCTACGGGAGACCGGGAGATCGTCCGGAGACGATGTGTAGGCCTGCCTGATGGCTTCATCTCCCTGGCAGTATCCCAACAACAGGTTATGGGCCCACATTCATGGCACTTACAGGAGAGTAAGACTGCTGAAGACTGCAAGAGGTATGTGGGGAAAAGCAAGACTTTTCTGATGCCGTGGCAGAGACTTTGAAGTCCAGCAGACTAATTAGGCCAGCAGAGAGAAACAAGCAGGCTTCGTAATTTATGACCTGCCAAAGATAAGGAGCTTTTGAACTAAATAAGGCTCACGGCTGAAGTAAAGAGCTGAAATGGAGCTTTTACAAGCCTCAGATGGGGTTCCGTGCCCAAAGCTTAATGGCCATAATTATCAGACCTGAGCAAGGTACTATGAGGGCCAGTTGAGACAGTTTGGAGTGTGGCACACTGTTTCTGAAGCCCCTCCAGTTCCTCTGACAGATAGATGGAGGGCCGATGATTCAAGGGCCATAGACGTGATCGTCTTGTCCGTCTCTCTGGAGGAAATTGTAACACTCGCTGGCAACACGACAGCAGGTCAGATGTGGAATGCTTTGAAAGTAGCCCATCTGGCAGCATTTCCAGCATAGAGTTTGACTGTGTCAGAGGGCCTGGCTGTTTCCCAGATTGCGAGTGGTCGCAGGGATGCCGAGGGCACCGGTTGCAAGCTGCAGGGGGAGCTGACTGTGGTGTCATCCCAGGCAGCATTCCAGCCTCCAGGGGGAGCCAAGGAGTCGGCAGCTGAGAGCTCTGTTTCCTGTGAGAACCAAGGTCATCTTTACAGAGAACGGAAGACGAAAGGTAAACAGAGACAAAAGCCTGCAGATGGCCAGGAGCAGGGGGGCAAGCAGAAGCCCAAGCCGATGGAAAACAAGGCTTTGTTTGCTGGCACAACTTCTCCAAAGTCCAAAGGCAGATTTATTGTTGATTCTGGAGCCACAAGGCATTTAACGAAGGATCGGCACCTGTTTATTTCCTTCACGCCTCAAAATGGAGAGATTCAACAGGCTGATGGAAAGACGTTGAGAGTTGCAGGAGTCAGGACTGTGAAACTGGCAAGTCTGCATACAACCATCAGCAAAGTACTTTTTGTTCCAGATTCTGCAGACAATTTGCTCAGCGTCCCACAGCTGACTGGGCATGGCTTTGAGATTTCCTTCAAGAAGAGTGTCTGTGTCATCAGGAAAGGCAAAGAGGACATTTTGCATGCGAAGTTTATAGATGGCTTGTTCTTGATAATTTATGATGACAATGCTGTTGATGTGTCTAATGTTGAATCTTGTTGTGTTGCACAAACTAACAAAGTTCTTCATGCAGGGTGTATTCATGAGGCGCACCGAAAATTTGGTCACATGTCTTGGCAGGCACTGGCCAAGATGCCTGGGTTGGTTCAGGGTTTGAACATCAAGCCCTGTAAGTTTCACATGAAATGTGTATCTTGTGCAGAAAACAAAGTGAGTGTTGCTCCAAAAGGCAAGGTGTCTAGCAGGCAGGCTTCCAAACCCTATCAGCTAGTCCACGCAAACCTGGTTGGTCCACTTGCACCCTCTTTGGGTGGAGCAAGGTACTTCATGGTTTTAATTGATTCTTTTTCCAGATACATTCATGTTTTTATGCTCCAGCAGAAGTCAGAAGTGTTTCCTAAGTTCAAGGTGCTCTGTGCTTGGTTGGAGAATGCTCACAGTAAATGCATTGGCTGTTTGTTTACTGATCGAGGGGGTGAATTCATTTCTCAGCAGTTTGAAGCTTTCCTGACTGAGAAGGGAATCCAGCATAGCCTCTCAACTCCTAGATCTCCATGGGAGATTTAGGAGCAAGCAAACCAAACTTTGCTGCAAGGCCTAAAAACCTTGTTGCATGATGCCAATCTCCCTGAGAAATATTGGGCTGAAGCTTTATTGTGTTTCCTTTATTCCTATAACAGGAGACTGTCGTCAGCTATTGGTTGTACTCCCTATGAGAAGATGTTTGGCAAGAAACCTTATGTCAAGCACATGAGCATCTTTGGTTCTGACATATGGGTCCACACCCCACAGGGCAGCAAGCTTGGGAAGCGTGGGGCACATGGTTTGTGTTATAGTTCAGAACTTAACTGGTTAAATTCCCTGGTGTGTGTCACCTGCTGACGTCAGCTTACAGCTGGGCGGAGACAGAAGCTTTTAGAAGCTAAGGAGGAGGAGTTTTTCCCTGTACTTTCACTTCTTCTCTCTGTGTATCTGTGAGAGAGATATGGCTGAAAGAAGCCCTGGTTTTTGATGCTGTAATGTTTTAATAAAGAGCTGTAAATAGACAATTCTGTCTATGTGTGCTTACAAGAAGCAAGACTGCTTTACACGCTGTGTTCTACTCTGCTAAAAGCCGTGACTGAGAAGAGACAGCAGGAGTTATTGCGCAGCTTGGGAGGAAGCGTGCCGGACCGCTGTAAATGATTGATTGGGATCGTAAAGCTGTCTGAGATCGCGGCCCTATCGATCAGGGAGGATCGATATATATCCGAACAGGTTATGGAAGGTCAGCCAACGCTAGTAAAGCAGTCGGTATGAGCTCCAGGAATGTCTTTGAAGCCAGCGGTCTGCGGCTGAGGAGCGGAACGGGAGCTGACTGGGTGCCGGAGAGCAAGAATGATTAATTGCCTGCTTCCGAGAGGCAATGAGAGCTTCTGATACACAGAGAGCTGGAGCTAAAAGCAGCTAAAAGCTGGAAGCTGAGACGCAGCTCAAGACGTTTCTCCACGGAAGGGAGAGCCAAGCAGCTGGTACGGAGTAAGTACAGCTTGGGGCACCTTGGGAGAACGGGAGAAGATGGCCAAAAGCCAGAATATACCGCTGGAAAAGCTCACTCTAAAGAGTTGGGCAACGTGGTCCAGAAGAATAAGGGGATGGTTCTTGGTTGAAGGCGTCTGGGAAGCAAGCCAGTGGGAGCCTAAGACACCACCCCTTAGCCGGCCAGCAGCTGGAGCAGGTGATGCAAGCTGTGGGGCTGTGTTGGCTGAAGATAGCCAGAGGCTGCATCAAGAGCTAGAGATGCTCAAAGCATGCGTTGATGCATCACTGAGGCCTCATCTGGAGGGCATAACGACAGCGTGGGCTGCCTGGAATTTGCTGAAGGGCTTGTGTGAGGCGTCAGCGAAAGGCCAGAGCCCAGGAGAGGCAGAAGGATGCCCAGAAAGCCCAATGGGGACTGGGACAGTGTTGGGGAGCTGTTGTAATGCTTCTACACGTCTGTGTGATGGACTGAGTCCTGGAGAAGCTGGACTGGCAGGCCCTGTTCCCGATGTCTTAGCCTCTAGGAGTGCTAGTGAGCAGATCGGGGGGGGCGAAGAGTTCCAAAGGCGAGTTTAAAGAACTTTCGCTTTGTGCTGAAGCAGAGAGCAGCTTCAGGGGGGGCCTGGCTGGTGCCAGGCGCCGTTCCAGAAGGAGGAAGGCCAGGCCAGCTGGGAGGAGCCCCGGGCAGTGTTTTTCCACTGGAGTTCAACGTCGGCGTGGCAGTTGCCCCCACCGCAGCAGAGAGCCGCGGCAGGATGTTGTCAAGGACTTTTCCCATGGGAATCAGGCAGGTTTCCATGGCAACAGGCCTGGGAAGACAGGCAGGCGTGGAGCTGAGCCAGGTGGTCGTGGTAAACAACAGGAAGAGTCTTATCAAGTTTCTGCGAGTATGGCAGTGTTTGAAGACGGTCGAGTGAAAAATTCCGAAATGGCCTTTGTAATAGACTCTGCAGCTAACCGCAACATGGTTCCAGAGACCCCTGCAGTCGAGAGGTGGAATTGCACGGCAGTTCCGAAGGGACAAACTATTAAGTTCGCGAATGGACAGAAAACTAGAGTTCTCAAATGTACTAATGCCTTTCTTTCTGTTTTACAGGAGACGGTGGATTTTTGTATTGTTCCAGAAATTCATCACTGTTTGCTATCTGTGCCTTATTTGTTAAGTAAGGGGTTCAAGGTTTGTTTTGAAAATGATGTTTGCACAATCTCCAAAGGGGGGAGGTTACTGGCCAAAGTGCGGAAGGGACAGAATGATCTTTTCATTCTTAAAACGTCTCTTGGAGGTGAGGGGAAGGTTGAGAAAGCACAAGCGTCGCGTGCTACAGTTCCCAACCAGCGTGCTACAATTCCCGCTCATAATGTTACATGTGCATGCGTATGGCATCAGAGAACGATTCACAATCCTTTAGAGGATTTGCAGGTGTTACCTGAGGTTGTTGCAGGTTGTAAGATTAGAAATTGTCAAAGTGCCATTAATTGTGACACTTGCAAGCAAGCAAAGGTGAGAGGGTGCAGTTACCCAAAGGTGGAACGTGTGGCCACTAAACCTTTTGAGCTGGTACACATAGATTTGTCCAGTCCTGTCAAGGCACAGAGTCTAGGGGGGGCCAGATATCTGCTAACTTTTCTGGATGATTTCTCGCAGAATTCCTGGACTCACGGTCTCAAATCCAGGGAGGATGCAGCACAGCTGATCAAGAGCTGGATTGAGGGGGTGGAACAGAGGTTCTCCACCAGGGTTCAAGCGATCATCAGTGACAGAAATGCTAAGTACACTGGTTCTGCGTTGCAGAAGTTCTTGCAGAAGAGAGGGATACGCCACACAGTTATTTCACCCCAGCAAGGGGGGGTGGCAGAGCTGAGGAGTGGAGCTCTGGTTAAGGCTGCACAGGTGATGCTGAAAGAAGCCAGGTTACCTCCTGAGTTTTGGCTGGAGGCTACTAGGGCTGTGTCATTCACCTGGAATCGTGTCTACAACTCACTGGTAGGCGACACACCGTTCTCTTTGTTAAATGGCCGCAAACCCCAGGTTCACTTTCTGTGGACTTTTGGAACTCCTGCGCTTGTCGCTTTGCCTAAAGCTTTGCAAGGGCCAGATGGAGCCAAAGTCCAGAAAATGATCTTCTGTGGGTATGAGCCAGAAGCCCGTGCATGGCGATTTGCTTACCCGTCAGGTGATCAGAGTAAGGTGCTGATCAGTAAACACGCTGAGTTCTTAGAGGAGGAGGTAAAGTCAAAGACTCCTGTCAGGCGTGATGTTCTCTCAGATTGTCTCTCTGATCCAGAAGACAGTTCTGATGAGGCAGAGGAAGAAGAGGCTGAGGCTGTTGATAACGACCAGGTCACTGACCAGGGTCAGGAGCAGGATAGGGCATCTCCACAAGCTGTTAAGAGACAGCCCAAGAGTGCGCCTAGTTCTCCTGTGAGTGTGATGGAGAGGATTCGAAGACGCTTTAAGTCAGAGAGTGAATCCCGTGATGCAGAGGTTACACCTGATGGTGAGGATGAGTCAGGGGAAACACCTGAGTTTGTGCCTAGGAGGTCCAGTCGCACAACTAAAGGTATCCCACCAGAGAGGTATCAGGCCACAGGTGCGTGGGTAAGTTTCGCACAGTGCGATTCTGAGAGTTGTGAGGTGGTTCCACAAATGCCAAACAGGTTTGCCAAGGGAAGGCGCAAGGCATTGGGGAAGGAATTGATCTCACAAGGTGTTACTGAAGATGTTGCACAGGTATCACGCAGGGACACAAGGGGGGGTGTTATAGTTCAGAACTTAACTGGTTAAATTCCCTGGTGTGTGTCACCTGCTGACGTCAGCTTACAGCTGGGCGGAGACAGAAGCTTTTAGAAGCTAAGGAGGAGGAGTTTTTCCCTGTACTTTCACTTCTTCTCTCTGTGTATCTGTGAGAGAGATATGGCTGAAAGAAGCCCTGGTTTTTGATGCTGTAATGTTTTAATAAAGAGCTGTAAATAGACAATTCTGTCTATGTGTGCTTACAAGAAGCAAGACTGCTTTACACGCTGTGTTCTACTCTGCTAAAAGCCGTGACTGAGAAGAGACAGCAGGAGTTATTGCGCAGCTTGGGAGGAAGCGTGCCGGACCGCTGTAAATGATTGATTGGGATCGTAAAGCTGTCTGAGATCGCGGCCCTATCGATCAGGGAGGATCGATATATATCCGCACAGTTTGTTCATGGGGTACGAAAAAGGTGCATATAGGGTATTCATGACGGACTCAAAAGTCCATTAGATTCACAAAGAGTGTTGAGTACAATCCTAAGGGGGGGGATGTGGGAATTTTCCAGAGTCACTCAGAGGAGGATGAAGATGATGTGAAAAAAGCAGATGATGATGAGGTAGAAGAGGAAGCTGAGGATGATGATCAGAGTTCGGATTCCAGCTCAGTGGGCAGCACTGCTGCTGTTGTCAGCGACAGTGATGACACAGCAGACTACAAGAGCGCAAAGGCCTCAGTCAGACCATCTGATGCGTCTGACACTGAACTGGAAAAACCACTGTTCACCATTGGCCACTTTTCTCCTAAGAAGGAGGAGATGAGTGCAGAAGACTTGCGTCTAGTACGCAGATCTGAAAGGGCCACAAAAGGCAAACCTCCAAAAAGATTTGCTGATGAGTTTTCTAAGACAGCAACTGCTGTTCTTAGTAGATCAGAGAAGGTGTGGGAACCTTCAAGCTTCAAAGAGGTTCAGGAGTTGACCTCTAAAGATGCTCAGCCATGGCTTAATGCCATGAAGGCTGAAGTTGATTCCTTGGATAGGAACCAAAATTGGGAGCTAGTCCTAGTAGTCTCAGGAATGAGACTGGTTGGCAGCAAATGGGTTATCAAGGCCAAGACAGACCAGACTGGCAAGGTCGTCAGGCACAAAGCCAGATTGGTCGCCAGAGGTTTTTCACAGGTACCAGGATAAGATTACCACGAGACCTACTCACCCACCGTCAAGTATGAGAGCATTAGGCTAATGTTCAAGATTGCTGCAGAGGAGAAACTGCAAATTTCTCATCACGACGTGAAAACAGCTTTTTTGTACGGGGTTTGGGGGGAGGAGCTGTATATGCTTCCACCTGATGGAGTGCAGATACAGAAGGGAATGGTCTGTAAACTGCGGAAGTCCTTATATGGTCCCAAGCAGAGTGCCAGGTGTTGGAACACAAAACTCACTGAGACATTGCTTTCTCTAGGTTTTCACCAAGGCAAAACTGATCCATGTGTGTTTGTCAAGGAGGAGGGGCAAAACAAACTGTATTGTTTATGTTTTGTTGATGATCTTCTGTTTTGGAAGAATCAGGCTTCGTACCAAAGCACCCTAGCTCAGCTGAAGGAGCACTTTGACATGAAGGATCTTGGTGAGGTATCCAACTATCTTTCTCTGCAGGTGGAGAGGGACCAAGCAGGTAATTTTCTGGTACACCAAACACAGAAAATTGCTGATGTATTAACCTGGTTGAATTGGGTTGATGCAAACCCAGCAGACACACCGATGGTGACAGGTTACCAGGTAGATAGTACTGCTGAAGCATTTTCTGACACCACACTGTACAGATGCATTCTAGGCAAGTTAAATTTCATTGCTAGATGTTCAAGACCTGACATAGTGGTAAGCACTAACCTGCTTAGCAGACATGCCAACAATCCTATTGTTCAGGATTGGAAAGCTCTGAAGCGCATAGCCCGCTATTTGAAAGGGACTATGCACTACAGGCTGAGGTTCACCAGTCAGAAGACTGGAGGTCTTGAAATCTTTGCAGATGCTAGTTTTGGAAGTGATGCCACAGATGGTACAAGCACTTCTGGAGTATGCTACATGTACAACCACTGTCTGTTTGACTGGTTGTGCAAAAAAGCAGGCGACAGTAAGCCTAAGTTCCTGTGAAGCAGAACTCAATGCTCTGTCATTTTCACTCATGAGTTGTGAATGGTTGATGCAACTGTTTCAGGACATCAGATGGCTTTGTCTCCCTGGCAGTATCCCAACAGTTTATATTTTAAAAAAGCATGTGGTCTGTGGCAGCGGCCATTTTTGAGGCGGGCAGTCACGTGCTAGACAGCGGGGGGGGGGCATTTTAGGTAAGGGCAATTGTAACCGTTTTAAACTGCTGGATGTGCATGTCCCTTGAACAGGGGTCTTACTCATTATTACAGGCCTCTGCCTTTATTCCTAATGGTCCTTGCAAATAGAATATACACTGTCGGTAAACCATATTAGGCTTCTCTCTGAGTATAAGGGGTATTACGACTTAACGGCGTTATTTTCGTTATATTGTAAGGTTCATTGTCACTGCAATGTACTAACAGTTAATTCTAGTAAAATCGCTTTAAAACAGCTAATTCAGTACTTATATGTGCAGTGGTTCTAGCACAGTCAATTTTATAAAGCCTTTTTGTTACACATTTGTTTACATTGAGTTCTGGCACAGTCTGTTTAATACAGCAATTCATTTAATTGGTTTCTATATCACTGAGGCTTGGTCTTCCTTTATGACAGCTGTGTCTCTTGATTTATTTTATTGGGATTGTGTGGCACAGTCTGTTTAATACAGCAATTCATTTAAAATGGTTTCTATATTTTGAGGCTTGGCTTCTTTAATTCAGTTATTACTTTTGATTTATTTTATTGGGATTGTGGATGCCGGTGGGCACCTTTTCTAAGTTAATTCAGTTTCATTATTCCTTTGAGTTATCGCTTGTTGCCAGTGGTTTCCTTGTGGTATATTCAATTTAGCAATTTATCCTGCAAATTCATTCTATTGCTGTGCTTGGGGCCTTATAGTCTACTGCTGTCAGCTTTAACAATACTGGGCTAGTTAAGACAGTACAGGTGGTGCGTGGTTTGCCAGTGTGGTTTATTTTGTGAGTGTGTATTGTTGAATACAGTTAAATGACTTCCAAGAGGAAACAGCAAGCCCCGGCCTCTGTCCCTCCTTCAAAATGTTCTAGTTCTAGTTCAAGATCAAGCATTCTGTTCCTGCGTTCTGCAACACTATTCTGTTGGGTACTGTGTGGAACCGTCAACCTGTGATGTATTCCCTTCTGGAGGAAGAAATTTTGCAGTGCAGACCCGGTGAATTCCCCACTGTGGTTAGTCTGAAAGCTATGCACTTGTGTAGAGTATTGCAGCTCAACGGCCGCAATCCAGTCTCTTATCAGCGGCACAGACTCACTCTTGTGTTTGATTGAGAAAAGCCAACCATTTCTCGAAAAATCATCCACCAGAGAGAGAGCATATTTGGCCCCGCCTAGACTGGCTGACTGACGCCTAGACTGACGCAGGTGGCGCTGTGGGTTAAAGCCTCAGCGCCTAGGACTTGCCGATCGAAAGGTCGGCGGTTCGAATCCCTGCGGCGGGGTGCGCTCCCGCTGCTCGGTCCCAGCGCCTGCCAACCTAGCAGTTCGAAAGCACCTCCGGGTGCAAGTAGATAAATAGGGACCGCTTACTGGCGGGAAGGTAAACGGCGTTTCCGTGTGCGGCTCTGGCTCGCCAGAGCAGCGATGTCACGCTGGCCACGTGACCCGGAAGTGTCTTCGGACAGCGCTGGCCCCTGGCCTCTTAAGTGAGATGGGCGCACAACCCCAGAGTCTGTCAAGACTGGCCCGTACGGGCAGGGGTACCTTTACCTTTACCTAGACTGGCTACTGGCATAGGGCTACACAAATCTGCATGCACCAGCTCGAAAGGTCTGGTGGTCACTCTTTCAGACCTAGGGTAGGAGCATGTTTTCACTTTTGCCTGCTTACAAGCCCTACAATCAAGAAATTTAGCACATGACTTCATTTTGCACCCCTCAGTGCACTCTGGGATTTTCTTCACGTAACCCCAGGACACATGACCCATTCTCCTGTGCCAAAGATGATGGCACGCATCATGGACTGGAATGTTGGCACATTGCGCTTGAGCTGCCTCAGTGGTACCTGGACCTGCAAGAGAAGCTTCTAGTACAAACAGCCTATCTTTACATTCCACACTGACCAGTTGTCACCCATCCCTGGAAATGAAACACATGTTATTCTCAAAACAAACCCTGTAACTATCAACAACAGGAGCGGCAACAGATAGCAGACAGCATGATAATCCAGGGACGACAAACGCCTGTATTGACTCCTGTAAGAAATCACAGAACAGTAAGCCAGACTGAGTCAAAGCACGTTTGATCCCATCTGCAAGAGAAACATATTTCCCAGATTTTACAGAGGTGAAGTTCCGCAAAAGACCACAAGAGGGCACTGAGGATGTTTCACCCCTCCCATTGCAAGAATCTGCTGACAATGTTTCAGAAAGGAGGGGGCGGATTCCGCTCATCACTTCTACCGCTCCAGCCTGTGAGAGTGTTATCTGTATATAGATAAGGTGACTGCTCAAGCAGCTGTAACACTCATGCAGCCCAGGGTCTCCGATTAGTCTTTAGTTAGTTTATACAGTAGCTGTAGAGAATAAAAGAAGTTATACTTCAGAGCTGTCGTTCGTGTGGTTCATTTTTTATATATATTGTCAGAGCTGCCCGAGGTCCTAGCTCACAAAGGACCAACGCCAGTGCGTTACTATTTACAAAAGTCTATATTGAAGTTCAGTTTCGATTTCAAAGCCGCGGCGCGCAGCTCTATGTCTCAAACTCTAAACCGCTGAAGCTCCGTCTGAATCTCCTCCCCCCAGACACCAGTTTAAGACTCTAGCCTTGCTCCACCTCTTCCTTTGCTCTCTTCTCCTCTGGGCCCGCCTGTCCGCTGGGGTCTCGCCTCTTCTAGACTCTTCTGACACTGAGGAGTCCCCTGAGTCTTCCCCCTCTCTCCGGCGGGCTTTAGGACCTGGTTCCCAATCCGGGTTTCCTGCTGTGCCGCGCGTCTGTACATTTGAACTTGGCGCGCGCGCCCAGCCGGCCACCTTCCTCCTGACCGTTACACTGCTCCTATCACTGCTTCCCCCTTCGGGGAGGCTAGCTGAACCTGACTTCCCCTCCGTTCCCTCACTCTGCAATGGAGGCGTGGCCAGCCCTGACTCATCTCCTCTCCCTGCTGGAGGAGAAGCTGGCCCTGATACATGTGACTCTTCCCCCTCACTACGCTCTGGTGGATGAGCTGGTCCTGATCTCCCGCTGCTGCTTTGGGAGTCCCCGCTGGCCCCTTGTTTCTGGTGTGTCCCCCCTGGGACCCCCCCTGCCCTGGCCATCGGCGCCCCCCTCTGGGAATCTTCTGATTCGCTGGAGAGACTCATGGAATCTCTCGGGCCACTTTCATACTCCCCTACGCTGCCCTCAGATTCTTCCCCTTCGCTCTCCATTTCCTCTCTCCCCTGTGCCTCTGCTCCTGAGTCCCTGACATATATATATAATTTTTTATTGGTTTTTTCAACACAGATTTAAAAACAAAACAAGACACCATACATAAACAAACAAACAAACAAAACATATAAACATGTATAATGTCAAACCTCATTTTCTTTTCTTTTTTCTTTTTTTAAAAATATTTTTTATTAGTTTTTACACATATTAATAACAATACAAAACAGACACAAACATCAAAAACAAACAACAAAAATCGACTTCCCCATGCCTTCCCTTCGCCACATCCTTGTTTTACCATTTTTCGAGCAACTCATCAATCAGTCTTTAGTTAAACCCCTTTTGAATTTCCTTAAAGTTTAAAATTTACAGCTGTAGTTCTTTATTTCCTACCCCTTAACATCTTATCAGTCCACAATTTTACAGTAATTTTTTAGATATGTTTTAAATTTCCTCCAGTCCTCTTCCACTGTCTCTTTCCTCTGGTCACGGATTCTGCCGGTCATCTCTGCCAGTCCCATATATTCTATCACCTTCGATTGCCATTCTTCCAGAGTAGGTAATTCTTGCATCTTCCAATACTTTGCCAACAGGATTCTTGCTGCCGTGGTTGCATACATAAAGAATGTCTTATCCTTCTTTGATACCAATTGGCCGACCATGCCCAAAAGAAATGCCTCCGGTTTCTTTACAAATGTCCACTTAAGGACTTTCTTAATTTCATTATAGATCATTTCCCAGTAGGCCTTAATCTTTGGGCAGGTCCACCAAAGATGGTAGAAGGTACCTTCAGCCTCATTACATTTCCAACATTTATTATTGGGCAGATGGTAAATCTTTGCAAGTTTGACTGGGGTCATGTACCACCTATAGATCATTTTCATTATATTCTCTTTCAGGGCATTACATGCCGTAAATTTAACACCGGTGGTCCATAACTGTTCCCAGTCGTCAAACATAATGTCATGACCAATGTCCTGTGCCCATTTAATCATAGCTGATTTCACTGTTTCATCCTGTGTATTCCATTTCAGCAGCAAATTATACATTTTAGATAAATTTTTAGTATTGGATTCTAGCAATTCTGTTTCTAACTTTGACCTCTCCTTCTGAAAACCAAGTTTCCTGTCCTGCTTAAACATCTCATTTATCTGACGGTAGTGTAACCAGTCTCGAACTTTATGCTTTAGCTTCTCAAAACTTTGTAACTTCAGTCTTTCACCATCATATTCTAAAATTTCACAGTACTTAGGCCAATTAGAGTCCATATTAATTTTTTTCACTGCTTTCGCTTCCATTGGTGACAACCACCTAGGAGTTTTACTTTCCAATAAATCCTTATATCTATTCCAAACATTATACAATGCTTTCCTGACAATATGGTTCTTAAAACTTTTATACACCTTTACCTTGTCATACCACAAATATGCATGCCAACCAAAACTATTGTCATATCCTTCCAGATCAAGAATGTCTGTGTCTTCAAGAAGTAGCCATTGCTTCAACCAGCAAAAGGCTGCTGATTCATAATAAAGTCTTAAGTCTGGCAGTGCAAAGCCCCCTCTATCTTTTGCATCGGTTAAAATCTTAAATTTTATTCTGGGCTTTTTGCCCTGCCAGACAAATTTAGATATATCTTTCTGCCACCTCTTGAAACAGTCCATTTTGTCTAGAATCTGTAGCGTCTGAAATAAAAACAGCATTCTTGGCAATACATTCATCTTGATAACAGCAATTCGGCCTAACAAGGAAAGTTTCAACCTAGACCATATGTCTAAATCTTTCTTGACTTCTGTCCAACATTTTTCATAGTTGTCTTTAAATAGGTTCACATTTTTTGATGTCAGATTTACCCCCAGGTACTTAACCTTTTTTTCTATTTCCAACCCAGTTTCACTTTGAAACCTATCTTTCTCCTCTTTTGTTAGATTTTTTTTCCAGCACCTTTGTTTTCTGTTTGTTCAATTTAAATCCTGCGACCTGGCCGAATATCTCCATTAATTCTAAAACTCTTTTTGTACTAGCTTCTGGCTGTTGCAAAGTTAGCACTAAGTCATCTGCAAATGCCCTTAACTTGTATTGTTTGGATCCGACCTGTATTCCTTTTACCAGCTGGTCCTTCCTAATCATGTTTAATAAAACCTCCAGGACCGATATAAACAGTAAAGGGGATATAGGGCATCCCTGTCGTGTACCTTTCTCTATTGGTATCTCATCCATTACCACATTGTTCACAATTAATTTCGCCCTTTGTTCAGAATATATTGCACCTATACCGTTTTCAAACCCTTGGCCTACCCCCATCCCATGGAGATTCTTTTTCATAAATTTCCAAGAAATATTGTCAAAGGCCTTCTCCGCGTCCACAAAGATCAGAACTGCCTTCCTATTAATGTCCACCTCTAGCATCTCTAAAATATCTATAATGTTCCTCACATTTTCTGACATATGTCTCCCTGGGAGAAAGCCTGTTTGGTTCTTATGAATCTCCTCCATCAAAACTCTCTTAAATCTTTTTGCTAAAACATCTGCAAAAATTTTATAATCCACATTCAAGAGTGATATAGGGCGGTAGTTCTTAACTTGATGTTTCTCAGTTTCTGTCTTCGGTATAAGTGAGATAAATGCGTCTTTCCACGATTCAGGAGCCTTTTTCCCCTCTAATATCTGGTTACATACTTCCTTCAATGGCTGTATTAGCCATTCTTTAAGATCTTTGTAGTATTTTGCAGTCAAACCATCTGGTCCTGGTGATTTCCCCAATTTCGTATTCTGGATGGCACCCTCTATTTCTTGTTCTGTGATTTTTTCATTCAAAATCCTTTTATTTTGTTCTGAAATCTTTGATAGTCCATATTTTTTGACGAATTCTTCTATTTCTTGTTCATTTGTAGGCCCTTGTGCATAAAGTTTTTTGAAGCAACTTTGAAAACAGTTGCTTATTTCATTTGGTTTGTTGATAATTTTCCCATCTATTTCCAGGGATGTCACCGTATTTAACTTTTGCCTCTTTTTCAGTTGCCATGAC
The DNA here is from genome assembly GCF_964234715.1 of Podarcis melisellensis. NCBI lineage: Eukaryota > Metazoa > Chordata > Lepidosauria > Squamata > Lacertidae > Podarcis > Podarcis melisellensis. The sequence continues at coordinate 13,130,361 of NC_138535.1, forward strand.
AGCAGTTTCCCACATTTATCTGCCGATTCAAATGTCCTTTGTCTCATTTGCTTTATCTTCCATTCTATTTCCTGATTCATCAATTCCATATATTGGGTCTGATGGTACTTTATTTCTCTTAAAATCTCATGAGACTTCGGCATAGATCTCAGTTTCTTTTCTCCTTCCTTTATCTGGTTCAACATCTTTTCCTTCTTTTCATTTTGTTTCTTCCTTTTTATAGAATTTTGCTGAATTAGGAATCCACGCATCACGGCCTTACTTGCGTCCCATACTATTCTTTTTTCAACCTCAGTTCTCAAATTTATCTCAAAGTAATCCTTCAATATTTTTTGGGCCTTATGATAGATTTCTTCATCTCTAAATAGGGTGTCATTCATTCTCCATCTGAAGGTTCCAGCCGTTGTTAATTTCATTTCCATCTTGACTGCATTATGGTCGGAGCAGGTTTTTGTGCAGATTTCTGTTTTTTTCACTCTTGGTGCCAGACTGCTAGAAATCCAAATTTGATCAATTCTGGTCCAGGTCATTTTTGCTTCCGAGAAGAAGGTTCCCTCTCTTTCCAGAGGGTTCCTAGTTCTCCAGATGTCGATCAAGTCCATGGTGTCAGTGAGTTCGAAAAAGGTCTTTGGTAGTCTCCCATCCTTGGATATTACTTCTCTTTGTGCCTTGTCCATGTTTGTGGAGACAACTCCGTTAAAATCTCCCATCATTATAATTTTAAGATCCATAAAGTCCATTAAGGTCTCATGCAACTTCTTGAAGAACTCTGCCTTCCCCTCATTGGGTGCATAAACTCCAACAATTAAGATCTTTTCTCCTTGTATTTGAATTTCTACTGCCAGGTATCTTCCTTCATCATCTTTAAAGATCATTTTTGGTTCCCATTTTTCCTTGGCATAAATCACCACCCCTCTTTTCTTAACTTTGTCCGAAGAAACAAATTCCAGTCCTAATCTCTTATTTATCAGAAGTTTCCTGTGTATCCTGGCAATGTGGGTTTCTTGCAAGCAAATTATATCTAATTGTTCTTTCTTTAATATATGAAAAACTTGATCTCTTTTTCGGGGATGGTTTAGACCATTACAGTTCCAACTCAGAAGTTGCAGAGACATTTTTATTATTGGGTACTTTTCCCACCCACTGCTCCAAGTTCTTGTTCCTCGTCCGTCGGTGCTTGGTTCAATCCAAACGATAGGTTGGTAATGTCCAGTGTTCCCCCCTCTACAGTTCCTTTCTGAAAGTCCTCAAGGTTTCTCTCCAAAAAATGTTCTTTATCTTGAATTGTTTTTATTTTAATTTTCTTCCCTTTGAAGTTAAAGGACAGTCCTTGTGGGAATTCCCACCTGAATTGAATGTTGTTTTGTTTTAATATTTCGACTAGGTCTTTAAATTGTGTTCTCACCTCCAAAAAGTATCTGGGAATATCTTTGAAGATCTGTATTTGGGAATTTTTGATAACCAATGCCCTCTGGAAATGTAGGTTCAATATTTTATCTCTCTCTTCCTTGGATCTAAAAGTTATTAAACAATCCCTTGGCTTCTTGCCTTGCTTTCTTCCAATCCGGAAGGCTGTAGTTATTGTAAATTCCTCTTCCTCTTCTCCCAACTCTTCACTCCAAAATTCTTGAAACTTATCTGTAAGAAATTCCCCAAGCTTGTCCTCCTCCTCCTCAGGTACCAGTCTCAATTTCAAGTTCTTGCCTTTCCTCTCTAGTTCCATAAGGGCCAGGGCTTCATCATGCTCATGTACCTTCCTTGCAATAGGGAGAAATTTCCCTTTGGTTTCCTCGGCCGTGGTCCTCGCGTTTTCGGCTATTTTCCTCGTCTCTGCACTTTCCTGAATTAATCGATTTATAGAATCTGTATTTGTCGATATAATTGTCGTGTTCAAATCCAATCTTGTTGTCAATTCCGTCAGTTTCTTGGAGTTCTCTGTAGATTGCCTAGTAAGCGATTCTAGAGATTCATTTATCTTGAGTAGAGCCTGTGTCATGGAATCCATTGATACTGTTGTCCTTTCCTGTGTTGCTGTTGCTCCTGTCAAGGAGCCTCTTTTCTTTTGAGCCTGAGCCTGTTTTGCCTTGGATCTTGTTGATATTTCATCCAGTGGGCCGCTCATATCTCAAGGTCGTTCCCACAGGAACAGTTGCAGCTGGAAAATCCCACTGTTTATGTCTCAATGCAACAGTCTCTCTTTAGCCTCTAGAGGGAGTACATTGTATCCAATGCAGTAACAAAGAAACAGGGAGAGAAATAGCCATGCAAAGTTCCAAAAGCGAAAGTCCAAATACAAACCCTACTTTTTGCAGTTTAAAAAGTTACAGTTTTTGTCCGCTAAAGTCCCGTTATTTTATGTCAGACAAATCTTACTTTGTATCCTCAAATTAAGTTTGACAGCTCACTTCAGGCGCTCACTTCCCCGGCAGCCTGGCCAGAGTATCGGCAGTGGAAGGTTTCCCATTCAAATCTCCCTTCTTGAGCAGATAAAATTAAGTCAAATTTCTTCCCCCCCTCTCCTGCTCGTTGGGGGGGGGAGGTCCTCTTCCGATGTCAAGTTTAACCAATTTAAAAAGCATAAAAACGTCCCCTTTAAACACAGCTTGCTCTTTTCGTTGCTCAGTCAATCATGTAGATCCGGGGGGCAGACTTCCTTATTTTTTGCCTCTCCCGTTTTCAGCCAAATCTTCTCAAATTTTAAAGTCCCGTTCCCTTTATTTATTGTTCTTACTCACGGGTGTTGTTTCCAATCGGTAGTTTCAGGAAGGAATCGGCGCTCTCCGTCAATGGCGACGCGGCTTCGCTCCGTGAGCTGGGTTGCGATCCTCAGCACCGCGCTCACACCCGATGCCGCTCCGGAGCCTTTAAAAAGGCTCTTTCGCGATACCGGGGGGCGCAAAGGTGCCCACCGAATCTCCTTGTTCACAGGCTTCAGCGCCTGTGATTTTAGGGGTCCCCCGCTCGCCGTAGCGGGTCAGACCCGAACTCACGGAGCAGTCCTGCTTCGGAGCTCGAAGCAAGGACCGCCATTAACGCTGGCGCCGACCGGAAGTCTCTCATTTTCATAAACCTTACTTCCCTGACTTCCCCTTACCTCCCCTTTTTTGCATCCCTATTTTGAGATTTTTCCAACAACTCCTCACACCAATTGTCTAATTACTTATTTTCTTTTTTAGCTTCTTCTCATACTTAATCAGTTGTAGCTATAATTCAATATTTTCTTTTCCCTTGACATTTTAGCACTCTTCAATTTTACAACAGTTCTTAAGATATACTTTAAATTTATTCCAATCTTCTACCACCGTCTCTTTTTCTTGGTCACGGATTCTGCCGGTCATCTCCGCAAGTCCCATATAGTCAATCACCTTCGTCTGCCATTCTTCCAATGTGGGTAGTTCTTGTGTCTTCCAATACTTTGCTAAGAGGATCCTTGCTGCTGTGGTGGAATACATAAAAAACGTCCTGTCCTTCTTAGGCATCAGTTGGCCGACTATGCCCAGGAGAAATGCCTCCGGTTTCTTATGAAAAGTACATTTAAGCACCTTCTTAATTTCGTTATAAATCATTTCCCAGAAGGCCTTAATCCTCGGGCAAGTCCACCAAACGTGGTAGAAGGTACCTTCAGTCTCATTACATTTCCAACATTTATTATTGGGCAGATGATAAATTTTTGCAAGCTTGACTGGGGTCATGTACCACCTGTAAATCATTTTCATAATATTTTCTCTTAAGGCATTACATGCCGTAAATTTTATGCCGGTGGTCCATAACTGTTCCCAGTCAGCAAACATAATATCATGACCAATGTCTTGTGCCCACTTAATCATAGCTGGTTTAACTGTCTCATCTAGTGTATTCCATTTCAACAGCAGGTTGTACATTCTTGACAAATTCTTAGTATTGGGTTCTAATAGTTCTGTTTCTAATTTTGATCTCTCCACCTGGAAGCCAATTTTCCTGTCTTGTTTGAACACTTCCATTATTTGATAGTAATGAAGCCAATCTCGTACCTTGGACTTCATTTTCTCAAAATTCTGTAATTTGATTTTTCCACTCTCTTGCTCCAATATTTCACAATATTTTGGCCATTTCGATTCCATATTAAGTTTTTTCACCTCCTTAGCTTCCATTGGTGACAACCACCTAGGGGTTTTATTTTCCAGCAAATATTTATATTGAATCCAAACATTATATAGTGCTTTCCTGACAATATGGTTTTTAAATCCTTTATGAGTTTTTACCTTGTCATACCATATATATGCATGCCAACCGAATCTGTTATCAAACCCTTCCAAATCCAAAATGTCTGTATTCTCAAGAAGTAGCCAGTCTTTCAACAGCAGAAAGCTGCCGATTCATAGTACAGTTTTAAGTCCGGCAGGGCAAACCCCCCTCTGTCTTTTGCATCAGTTAATATCTTAAATTTTATTCTGGGCTTTTTGCCCTGCCAGACAAATTTAGATATATCTTTCTGCCACTTCTTGAAACAGTCCATTCTATCAACAATCTGTAATGTTTGGAACAAGAATAACATTCTAGGCAATACATTCATCTTAATTACAGCAATTCGGCCTAACAAGGAAAGTCTCAAACTTGACCATATTTCTAGATCTTTCTTTATCTCTGTCCAACATTTATCATAGTTATCTTTAAATAAGTTCACATTCTTAGATGTCATGTTAATCCCCAAATATTTCACTTTCTTTGCCACCATTAATCCTGTTTCACTTTGAAATCTCTCTTTTTCAGCATTTGTTAAGTTTTTCTCCAAAACTTTAGTCTTTTGCTTATTCAACTTAAATCCTGCTACATGACCAAAAGCTTGAATTAGTTCTAAAACTCTTTTCGTACTGGTGTCTGGCTGTTGTAAAGTTAAAACTAAGTCATCTGCAAAGGCCCTCAATTTGTATTGTTTAGCTCCGACCTGAATTCCTTTAACCAGCTGGTCCCCCCTGATCATATTTAACAAAACCTCCAGGACAGATATAAAAAGTAGTGGGGATATTGGGCACCCCTGACGTGTCCCTTTTTCTATAGGAAGTTCTTCAGTAACCACATTGTTCACAATTAATTTCGCTTTTTGTTCAGAATATATTGCACCTATACCATTTTCAAACCTTTGGCCTACCCCCATCCCATGGAGATTCTTCTTCATAAAATTCCAGGAAATGTTATCAAAAGCTTTCTCCGCATTCACAAATATTAATACAGCCTTCGTATTAATGTTGACTTCTAGCAATTCCATAATGTCAATTATATTTCTCACATTATCTAACAAATGTCTCCCTGGGAGAAAGCCAGCCTGGTCCTTATGAATCTCTTCCACCAACACCTTCTTTAATCTTTTTGCCAAAATGTCAGCAAATATTTTGTAATCCACATTAAGTAATGATATAGGGCGGTAGTTCTTTATCTGGTTCTTTTCAGTCTCAGTTTTTGGTATAAGTGTAATAAATGCTTCTTTCCATGATTCCGGTGCCTTTTCCCCCTCTAAAATTTCATTGCAGACCTCCTTCAACGGTTGTACTAACCATTCCTTCAAAGCCTTGTAATATCTGGAGGTCAACCCATCTGGTCCTGGAGATTTCCCCAATTGCATATTTTGAATGGCACCCTCTATTTCTTGTTCTTTTTCTCATTCAAAACCATTGTACTTCGTTGTGAAATCTTTTATAAACCATATTTCTTAAGAAAATCGTCTATTTCTCCTTCATTCTCCGGCCCTCTTGCATATAATCTTCTAAAGTAGCTCTGAAAACAGTTACTAATCTCATTTGGTTTATAAATGTTCTTTCCTTCCACCTCCAAACTTGTAACTGTGTTCAATTTTTGTCTCTTCTTCAATTGCCATGCTAGAAGTTTCCCACATTTGTCTGCTGATTCAAATGTCCTTTGTCTCATTTGCTTAATTTTCCATTCTATCTCTTTTTTTAAAAATAATTTTTATTCATTTTTTAACACATAATAAAAACACACAAACAAAACAAAAAACAAATACATACAAAACATTTAAATCATAATGTTGTTTTCATACACCTTCTTTCATCCGACTTCCCCATACCTCCCTTTCGCTGCATCCTTGTTTTACAGTTCTTTAGCAACCCATTAGTCAGTTTATCTACTAGTTCCCTTCTATTAATTTTCCTTAAACTTATTAGTTACAGCTGTAATTCTCTAGTTCTTACCCCTTGACATCTTAATACTCCTCAATTTTACAACAATTTTTTAGATATATTCTAAATTTCTTCCAGTCCTCTTCCACTGTCTCTTTCCCCTGGTCGCGGATTCTGCCGGTCATCTCTGCCAATCCCATAAAGTTCGTCACCTTTGTCTGCCATTCTTCCAGAGTGGGTAGTTCTTGCGTCTTCCAATAGTTTGCCAGAAGAATTCTTGCTGCTGTAGTAGCATACATAAAAAATGACCTATCCTTCTTTGGCACCAATTGGCCAACCTTGCCCAGAAGAAAAGCCTCAGGTTTCTTAGGAAACGTCCACTTAAGGACTTTCTTAATTTCATTATAGATCATTTCCCAAAAGGCTTTAATCTTTGGGCAGGTCCACCAAAGGTGGTAAAAGGTACCTTCAGTCTCATTACATTTCCAGCATTTATTATTGGGCAAATGGTAAATTTTTGCAAGCTTGACTGGGGTCATGTACCACCTGTAAATTATTTTCATTATGTTCTCTTTTAAGGCATTACATGCCGTAAACCTAACACCAGTGGTCCATAACTGTTCCCAGTCAGCAAACATAATGTCATGACCGATATCCTGTGCCCATTTAATCATAGCTGATTTCACCATTTCATCCTGTGTATTCCATTTCAACAGCAAGTTATACATTCTAGACAAATTCTTAGTATTGGGTTCTAACAATTCTGTTTCTAACTTTGACCTCTCCTTCTGAAATCCTATTTTCCTGTCCTGCTTAAATGTCTCATTTATCTGATGGTAATGTAACCAATCTCGAACTTTGAACTTTAATTTCTCATAACTCTGAAGTTTAAGCTTCTCACCATCTTGTTCTAGGATTTCACAGTATTTTGGCCATTTAGAATCCATATTAAGTTTTTTCACCGCCTTAGCTTCCATTGGTGACAACCACCTGGGAGTTTTACTTTCCAACAAGTCTTTATATCGAATCCAAACATTGTATAATGCTTTCCTGACAATATGGTTTTTGAAACTTTTATACACCTTTACCTTGTCATACCATAAATATGCATGCCAACCGAAGTTATTATCATACCCTTCCAAATCCAAAATGTCTGTGTCTTCAAGAAGTAGCCATTGTTCCAACCAGCAAAAAGCTGCTGATTCATAATAAAGTCTTAAGTCCGGCAGGGCAAAGCCCCCTCTATCTTTTGCACTATCTCTTGATTCATCAGTTCCATATACTGCATCTGGTAAAACTTAATTTCTCTTAAAATCTCATGAGACTTTGGTTTTGACCTCAATTTCTTTTCTCCTTCTTTCATCTTTTCCAAGATCTTATCTTTCTTCTCATTTTGTTTCTTCCTCTTTAAAGAATTCTGTTGTATTAGGAAACCTCGCATCACGGCTTTACTTGCGTCCCAGATTATTCTTTTCTCGACATCTGTCCTCAGGTTTATCTCAAAATAGTCTTTCAAAGTTTTTTGGGCCTTCTTGTAAATCTCTTCATCTCTAAATAGGGTGTCATTCATTCTCCATCTGAAGGAACCAGCTGTTGTTAGTTTCATCTCCATCTTTACGGCGTTATGGTCGGAGCAAGTCTTTGGGCAGATTTCTACTTTTTTTATCTTTGGAGCCATCCCACTAGTAACCCATATTTGGTCAATTCTTGTCCATGTCATGTTTGCTTCAGAGAAAAAGGTTCCCTCTCTTTCCAGAGGGTTCCTTGTTCTCCAAATGTCAATCAAATCCATATTTTCAGTCATTTCAAAGAAAGTCTTTGGTAATCTCCCATCCTTGGAGACCACCTGTCTTTGTGCTTTGTCCATGTTTGTGGAGACCACACCATTCATATCTCCCATCATAATTACTTTATAATCCAAATGATCCTTTAAAGTCTCATGCAACTTCTTGAAGAATTCTGCCTTCCCTTCGTTTGGTGCATAAATTCCAACTGTCAAAATTTTTTCTCCTTGGACTTGTATTTCAATTGCCAAAAATCTTCCTTGTTCATCTTTAAAAATCAGCTTTGGGGCCAACTTTTCCTTTGCGTAGATCACCACTCCTCTTTTCTTAACTTTGTCTGATGAAATAAATTCCTGTCCTAATCTTTTATTTATAAGCAGTTTTCTGTGTGCCCTGGTCACGTGGGTTTCTTGTAAACAAATCAAGTCCAATTGTTCTCTTTTCAAAATGTGAAAAACCTCACGCCTTTTTCTGGGAAGGTTCAAGCCATTGCAGTTCCAACTTAGAAATTGCAGAGACATCTTGTTGTTTAGTTAGTCCCTCCTCCAGCTGCTCCCTGCTTTTGTTCTTCCTCTGTCTGTGGTTTCAGTCCAAATGTTAAATTTAGAATATCTGCTTCTGAAGTTCGTTCCACCACTCCCTTCTGAAGGTCCTCCTCGTTTCTTTGCAGGAATTGTTCTTTGTCTTGCACTGTTCTTATTTTTACTTTCTTTCCTTTGTAGTTGAAAGACAAACCTTGTGGAAATTCCCACCTGAAAGGTAGATTGTTACTTTTCAGCAGGTCAACCAGGTCTTTGTAATGAGTTCTCGCCTCCAAAATGTATTTAGGGATGTCCTTGTAGATCTGCACATAAGCGTCTTCGATCTCTAAAGTTTTCTGATAATGTAGATTTAATATTTTGTCTCTTTCCTCTTTGGATCTTAAAGTTATCAGACAATCCCTTGGGCTCTTTCTGTTTTGTCTCTTGCCCAATCTGAAGGCGGCTGTTATCTTAAATTCTTCTTCCTTCAAGTTTACCTGCCAGAATTCTGAAAACTCTTTTGTGAGAAAGTCCACCAGGTTATCTTTTTCACTTTCAGGGACTAATCTTAGTCTCAAATTTCTCTCTTTCCTCTGTAGGTCCCACAAAGACAAGGTCGCATCATGTTCATCCAACTTTTTACAGACTGGTGCCAATTTTTCCTGTGTTGTTTCAGCAGTAGTTTTAGCTTCTTCAGCAATTTTCCGAGTTATGGCATTTTCTTCAATCAATTTATTTATAGTTTCTGTATTAGATGTAATACTTTTAGTATTCAGATCTAGTTTTGTTGAAAGTTCTGTCAACTGTTTGGTATTTTCCGTACTCTGCTTTGTCAAAACTTCTAAAGATTCATTTATTTTAAGTAATGTTTATGTCACTGGATCCATGGGTATATTTGTCACTTTTTCCTGCCCGGCTGCACCTGCTGGCAGTAGGCTTGATATTGAGCCCCTTTTCTTTTGTGCGATTTTACTTTTAGCTCTTGTTGTTATCTCTTCTGGTGGGCCACTCATGTCCCAAGGTTGTTCCCACAGGAGCAGCTTTTAGATGGAAAAATCCACTGACTTGTTTTTTTACAGTCTGTTTTGCAACTGTTACCCCTCAGCCCTCTAGAGGGGGTAATTCAAAGTATCCAATATACACGAGAACAAAGAAACAGAAAGTCTCCAAAGAAAAAGTTTTTAGCAACAATCCTCCAATGTATCAAAACTGTCAATTAATAGTTTCAAGTGAAAGTCTCAAACTTGTAACAAATAAAGTCCCAACTTGTAGCAAATCTCAAATGACAGTTCACTGTTTCGGTGCCCTACTCAGGCAGTCCGTTCCAGGAGTCTAAAAAGGCAGAAAACTCTTTTTCCCTTTACTTCTTCCATGCAGGTTAAACAAAATCCACTTATCTTCCCCCTTGCTCCTGCTTGCTAGGGGGAGGTTCAAGTTCAATGTCCAGGTTACAATTTTCAAGTCAATTTTTCACACAATTGTAGCTCTGTAGTTTCGTTGCTTTAGCTGTCATGCAGTCCGGGAAGGGCAGACTTCTTTAATTATTACCTTTCCCATTTTCGGCCAAATTTTTAAATGAAGTTTAAAGTCCCAATAAGCCTTTCAATCCTACTTACGGGCATTCAAATTCAGTTCCAATTTCAGGAAAGAATCGGCGCTCTCCGCTCATGGCGACGCAGATTCACTCCACGGGCTGGGTAGCGACTCTCAGCACCGCGCGCACACCCGATGCCGCTCCGGAGCCTTTAAAAAGGCTCTTTTGCAGTAAAGGGGGGTGCAAATGGTGCCCACCGAGTCTCCTTGCTCACAGGCTTCTGCGCCTGTGATTTTTGCGGGTACCCGCTTCGCCGTAGCGGTCAGACCCGAACTCGTGAAGCAGTCCTCCTCCGGAGCTCGAAGGGAGGACCGCCATTAAGCGCTGGCGCCGACTGGAAGGCCTTCGTTCGTGTGGTTCATGCTCTGCTGTGCTCCGCTGACTTTTGGAACTGAGTTTGGTCTCACAGCTCACAGCTCTAAGTTGTGAGTCCACAGCACTTAGACCTGCTCCCTGCAGTGGAAGGTCTCTGGGAGTGCTTTTCCAGCTTGCCTGGCCCAGTCGAGGCTGAAGAGGTTGAGCCCAGTCGTTGGCACTGGCTCAAAGGCGAAGCTGACATCGGTTATGGGACCCAGTGGCTTCTGACGCTGATGCCGGACGGCAGAACAGAAGCTGCATGTTGGATTTATTTGCGGTGCCTAGAAGCAGAGTTTCTGGAGCTGTTTTCCACGCCGCTGCTGCTGCTGCTGCTTGATTTATGGAGGGATGTTGCTGGCTGCCAAGAAAAGAAGACAGCATCCCTGTTTGCCTGTTAATTGCGCTCTGAGTGGGAGAGAGAGTGGCTGAAGGAGTCCAAGGCTTTATTTGTGTTACACGTAGGGAAGTGTCTTGCTTTAATTAATAGCAGGCATGGCCTGTGCACATTCCAGCCAGATGGCTCTATCCTTTCCTCTCCTCACGCCCGAGACCTATCCAAAGTGGCAGGTCAAAATGAAAGCGCTTTTACAAAGGGAAAAGCTATTCCACACCATAGAAGATGACCCTCCCCAGGAGGATGCAGATGAATGGCCTGAGCGGCATGCTGCAGACATGAGAGCCCGTGGACAATTGTTTTGAGTGTTTCAGACCACTTGTTGGTAAACTTAGAGGGTCAAGAGACTGCGCAAGCTGTTTGGCATAAACTGAGAGATATGCATTTGTGACAAAAGGCTGGTTCCAGCGTGATTTTCTTCAAGAAGCTGTGGAGGCTGCAATTAAAGAAAAATGGTGATTTGCCCAGCCATCTGCCACAATTAAAACATCTCAGACAGGACCTTGTTCAGCGAGACCTCAATATTTCAGAGACTGTGTTTGCAAAGTTAATGATAAATAGCCTAGATGATTCGTTCAATGGCGTAGCTGTTCAAATTTCTACCATGCCTTCTGACCAGGTAACAGAAGATTATGTGTCTAGCGTGCTCTTGAATGAGTGGGGTCGCAGACAGGCTGTTAGAGAAAGCTGGGACAATGCTGTTGAAAATGTGCCTAAGTCTCCAGCAGGGGAAAGTGAAAGTGCTGCTAAAGCTCTTAAATTGCGGCGTTGCTTTTCATGTGGAGCTCAAGGCCATATGAGTTTCCAGTGTAAGAAAACTTCAAAGAAGAAGGGCAACTTCAAAGGCAGAGGGGGAGGAGGACGAAATCCCCAAGGGCCACCTACATCAAAGGCTTTGATCTCACGCTGCTCCAATCAACGTGGGTGGAGTTTTTTGTCATAGACTCTGGCTGTACCAACCACATGGCCAAAGATAAGGATCTCTTTGTTCATCTTGAGAAGCAAGAGAAAGCAATTCATCAAGCAGATGGAACTGTTCTCAGAGGTTTGGCTCAAGGAACTGTGTTTTTAAAGAGCCTTAATGCAACAATTAAGAACTTCCTGTATGCTCCTCATTTTCAGGACAATCTTTTGAGTGTTTCTCAGCTTGATTATCTTTTTTTTTAATAACATATTTATTGAAATTTTCAAAAAATCCAAAAGAAAAGGAAAAAGAAAAAAGAAAACATTTACATTTAAACCTTACTTTCAATAACATATTTCCAAGACTTCCCCACCCCTCCCCTTCTTGTATTCCATTTCCATTTGTTTATTTCAACAAGTTCTTATCCCAAATTTTAACCTTATTGTATTTAGCCCATTATTCAATTTAATTCAATTTATATAGCCACTTTCCCCTTATAGTCCACAATCTTTAAACATTAGAATCTGTTTCTAAGGTCGACCCTAATTCCCTTCCACGAATTCCCCCTTTTTTTAATACTCATAACAGAACAAAATAAAGAAGGAAGAAAAATTCAAAATATAATTGTACACCCTTTGGATTCCCAAACTCCAGCCCCCCTTTCCCGGTTTTGATCCCCTGTATCCATCAGTCTATCTGCTGTCAGCCTGGAGACCTCACATCCGAGGCCCTTAATTCTCTCTCAGTTCCTCTTTGCCGGTTTTTGGGGTAGTCCTTTATATCAAGCACCAGGTCTCGGAGAAGTTCTGTCTCAAAAATGTTCATTTTTCTTCCATCCAGACCTCTATATTTAAAAGTAGAACTCAAATCTTGTTTTTTAATCCTTTTAAGTCTGGATGTTCCAAATGCTCCAACTTCCATCTTGGTCAAATTTGTAATCCATAGATCCTCAGATGGGGAGCATCAGGAGATCTCTCCAATCTTCATTGTCCAATTCAAGCCAAATTTTCATAATCCAATTCTTGTTTTCCTTTATAACTTTCCTGTCAGGCCTCTGGCCTTCCTTAATCTTCTGCTGCGATGTAACTCCTCCTTCATTCCTGTAATGGCATAAGAGGTTGCTTGTGCGTAAGCGCTAAAACGCTCCCAGTTTTGTGGTTAGTTTTAAACTCTCTCTAGCCGGACAGCCATGAGTGCGTGGCTGCCTTAATCACTGGCAGAATCCGTCAGTGGGCGTTTCCTGAATTTCTTCCAACATAAAAGTTCTTTGACAGAAAGTCTCCTCCTAGATTCTCTGCGCGACAGCTTTCTGCGCAGAGTGGGCATCCCAAGGGGAGGCCCCGAGCTCTCACCACTGGTCTCGCTTGAAGCGTCTCTGTGCCTCACTTCCAACACTGTCTCCTCCTCCCCTCCTTCTTCAGCGGAAACTCTCCCTCTCCCCCTGCTGGTTCCCTCCTCAGCATTCAAGGGTCTCCCAGCATCCGAGAGCCTCTCCAACACCCTGCGGTCCGATGGCAGTTCCCTGACACCCAACTCCCCTCCAGGACCCCCCTCACCCCCTGTCCTCCCGTTTTCTTTGGGCGGTGAGGCTGGGAACCCCCGGAAAGAATCTCCCCCATCTTCTGATGACTTGAAAACTGCTCTCCACCTACTACTATCCCGTCTTCCTGAAAAATCTTCCCAATCTGATTCCCCCTCTTCAGATTCTTCTTCCTCTTCCTGCCCAGAGTCCGGAAATCCCTCAAACTCCTCTTCATCATCTGTGGCGCCAAATTGCTCCTCCCAGAACCTAGCTAAGGGTTTGGGCTTCCTTGGGAACCTACGGTGAAACTCCCCCAAGAGAAACTCATCCTTGATGGTTTCCGCTGGTACCCATGCATTTTCTGACTCCGGTTCCCCTTCCCACGCCACTAGGTACTCCACCTGTTTACCCTTCCACCTTGAATCGAGTATTTCTGCTACATGACTGCTGCGCTCCCTCTCTTCTACTGGTGGTGCCGCGGGAACCTCTCCCTCCAGTCCCTGGAATTCCCGCCCTTCCCTGTATGGTGATAGTAAGGATCTATGAAATACTGGATGTAGTTTCATGTTGTCTGGCAGGTTGAGCCTAAAGGCCACCGGATTCACCTGTTGTGTAACCTCGAAGGGGCCCAGTCGTCTCGGTCTCAATTTCTTGCAACCTCCCTTGAACGGTAACCCTTGTGTTGACAACCACACCCGGTCCCCAACCCTTATGGTCTCTCCTTCCCTCCTGCTCCTATCTGCCTGCCTTTTGTACACTTCCTTGGCCCTCTCTAACTTCAACTTCAGCTGTTGGTGTATTGCTTCCATTTCTTCTACAAAATGTTCTGCCGCCGGTACACTCCATCTTTCCTCCCCACCCCCTGGAAAGGCCCTAGGGTGACAACCGTAATTGGCCATAAATGGACTCATGCCCGTGGACACATGCTTGGCGTTATTGTAGACAAATTCGGCCAGGGCTAATTTCTCCACCCAGTCACTCTCCCTCTCATTGACATAACACCTCAAGTATTGTTGCAAAATACTGTTTGCCCTTTCCACTTGCCCGTTGGTTTCTGGGTGTCTGGCCGTCGAGAAATTGACATCCACGTGCAGTAGGCTCATGAGCTTCCTCCAGAACCTGGACGTGAATTGTTTTCCTCTGTCAGAGACCACCCTCAAGGGGGCGCCATGCAACCTAAAAATGTGTTCTACAAACAGCCTGGCGGTTTCCTCTGCCGTCACCGCATGTGAGCAAGCTATAAAATGACACATCTTAGTTAACAAGTCGACTACCACCATGACCACCGTTTTCCCCCTAGATTTGGGCAAATCTGTCATAAAATCTATGGACACTGCCTCCCATGGCCTTTCTGGTGTGGGTAATGGTTCCAGCAAGCCCGCTGGTGCTGCCCTCTCCCCTTTGGCTCGCTGGCAGCGGTCGCACCCCCTGACATATTCCCGTACATCTTCCCTCACCTTTGGCCACCAGAACTGCCTGGTGACTAGCAACGTGGTTTTGTGTTGACCAAAATGTCCTGCCGTGGGGCTGTCGTGTAATTGTTTGAGTACTCTACTCCTCAATGGCCCCTCTGGTATATACAACGCCCCCCTGTAGTACAGCGCCCCATTTTTTTCCTCAAAACCCCCCGGGTTTTCCCCTGTTCCCCGGAGCTCTCTGAGTTTGTTTTGGGCATACTCGTCACCCTCGGTCCCCTCTGCCAGTTCTCGTTGCCCAACCAATACTGCCCCACACACCCAGTGGTCCTTGGGTATCACATGTCTTTCTTCCAGCGCTCCCTCTCCCTCCATATATTCTGGCTTCTGGGAGAGAGCGTCCGCCCTTACGTTTTCTTCCCCCGGTACGTAGCGAATTTCAAAATGGAACTTGGAAAACTCCTGTGCCCATTGCACTTGTCTCTGGTTGAGTACCCTTGCCGTCCTCCAGTATTCCAGGTTCTTATGGTCTGTGCACACCTGGATCTTGTGTTGTGCCCCTATTAGTAGATGTCTCCAGCGTCGAAATGCTTCATAAATGGCCAGCAGTTCCCTGTCGTACACTGTGTAGTTCCGTTCCGACTTGTTCAACTTCCTGGAGAAGAAAGCACAGATCTCTTCCCGGCTGGAGCAGTACTGCCCCTACCGCTCGGTCTGATGCATCGGTCTCCACCCTCATTGGTTTCTGCAGATCCACGTGCAAGAGCTGTTCTTCCGAAGCGAACGCCTTCTTTAGTTGGTCAAAAGATTGCTGCGCCTCTTCCGTCCATACGAACTTCTTCTTGCTACTGAGGCAATCGGTGATGGGTGCAGTTAAGTGGGCAAAGTTTTTGATGAACTTCCGATAGAAATTTCCAAACCCCAGGAATCTCTGCACGTCCTTCCTGGTCTTAGGTGTCTTCCATTCCAGTACCGCTTGTACCTTGCCCGGATCCATGGATAATCACTTGTCGGACAACCGGTACCCCAGGAATTCCACCTCTCTTGTATGGAACTGGCACTTCTCCAGTTTGACTCATAGCTGGTTCGCCTGTAACCTGCTTAGCACTTCCCGGACATCTCTGACATGCTGCTCCTCGTCCTCTGAGTAGATCAACATGTCATCTAAGAAGGCTACGCAGTTCTTGTACAGCAAGGGTCCTAGAACGTGATGCATGAAAGATTGAAAGCATGCTGAACCCCCTTGTAATCCAAAAGGCATAACGAGGTACTCGAAGGCCCCCAGGGGGGTAAACATGGTGGTTTTCCATTCATCCCCCTCCCTCATTCTGATCAGGTTGTACGCCGCCCTTAGGTCCAGCTTGGTAAAAATCTTTCCCTTCCTAACCCTGGTCAAAATGTCGTCAACCCTGGGCATGGGGAAGGCTACTGGTTCTGACACCGAATTGACGGCCCGAAAGTCCACTACAAGCCTGGGCTTATTAGTGTCTTTTTTGTCTACAAAAAACACTGGACTGCCCCCCACCGCTCTTGACTCCCTTATGAAACCTCTCTTTAGGTTCTTGTCTATAAATTCCCTTAACTCCTGCATCTCCCTGTCCGACATGGCGTACAGTTTGCCCACTGGTAGCTGTGCTCCCGGGAGTAGGTTGATTTGACAGTCAAAGGGTCTATGAGGGGGTAGTCTATCTGCTTCCTTTTCACTGAAGACGTCACACAGGTCGGCGTATTGCGGTGGTATTTCTCCTTTCCCCCCCACCGCCAGTCCTGCCAAACTGGCCATTGCCATCCCCTAACCCTAACCCCCGTGGCAGTGTTCCAAGCAGTGAGCTGACCCGAAAGAGACCGTCCGCTAGTGCCATCCCACTAACGGATCATGTAGCGCCAGCCAGCTCATTCCCAATATGATGGGTGGTCCCGCCAGGGTGGCTACGTGAAAGGCAATGACTTCTGTGTGCCTGGCCACCCTCATTCTCATGGGGACAGTCTGTTGGGTTACTTCTCCCCCCAGAAGTTCCCTCCCATCAATCGTGGTGACTTGCAAAGTATTACTTAGGGGCAGAGTCTGTATCTGATGCTCTGACGCGAATTCCTTACTCATGAAATTGCAAGAGCTGCCTGAGTCTAACAGCACTTTTATCGTGAGTGGATGTCCGTTGGGTAGCTCTAGCACCACCCCTATGGCGATGGCTGCTCGGGGGGGGTTCAGGCTTGGGCACGTTCACTGGTCCTTGGCCTGGCTGCTGTGCCCTGTCGTCGGCAGCCAGGCGTTGGCTTTTACCTGCTCCTTAACCCCCTCCTCTTCACTCCCAACAGCCCCCACCATTCCTTGCCAAGCCTTTCTTTGAGGGCAGACCCTGGCAAAATGTCCTGGCTGTTGGCAGAGGAAACACTTTTTGGCGGCTTTCCCCTCCTTCGTCCGCCCTTCGTTTGAATTTGAAGCCCCACGCACGCGCGCGCGCCTCCAATTTCCATTGGCTCCACTGGCTGGGAAGACTGTTCTGGCATCTCAGGAATGCGGAAATCATTCCAACGCTCTCCTCTGCCTTCCCGCTTCTCTAGAGCCCTTGCTTCCTGTTGCGCACCAATCGCAAGCGCAGCCTTGGTCAGCTGATCCATCGACTGCGGGCGGGGCGCGCGGGAAAGTTCATCTTTCACTGCAGGGGCTAGGCCTTCTTCGAATAACATCTGTATCGGGTCCGAAGACAGATCCCACCCCAGTCTGTGTATGATCAAAGCAAATCGCGCCCAGTACTCTCGGACTGATTGATTCCCCTGTTTGCACGCCATCAACTGCCTACGTACAATGCCCTGCTCAATCTGGCTGGAAAACATCAAGTCCATAGCTAAAAAAAATTTCCTCAAGTCTTTCAAGGCGTCATTATCCGATGCCATCAGGGGTCTAACCCATTCTCTAGCCCCTCCTTCCAGGTGTCCGATCAGAAAGGGTACTCTCGCCCCCTCGTCGGCAAAGTCATCATACTGCAGGTTCAGAGCATACTGCATCTCTGTCTTAAAGGCTTGGTAGTCCTTTGGATCCTCCCCGAATTTATGCACCAGTCCCGGTACCTTCCTTGCAATGGGGGTGGGTTTCCCCTGTGCATCCTGAGCTCGCCTTTCATCGAGTCGCGCTGTTAGCAGAGCCAGCTGGTGCTCCAAATCTCTGTTTCTCTCCTCCATAGTTGGTCCTCCTCCGGCTCCCCCCGCTCCTCCGACTCCCGTTGGGTTGCTCATGATGCCCTTCCTTCGCACAAACAGCGTCCAAGACTGACGGATTCCTGTAATGGCATAAGGGGTTGCTTGTGCGTAAGCGCTAAAACGCTCCCAGTTTTGTGGTTAGTTTTAAACTCTCTCTAGCCGGACAGCCATGAGTGCGTGGCTGCCTTAATCACTGGCAGAATCCGTCAGTGGGCGTTTCCTGAATTTCTTCCAACATAAAAGTTCTTTGACAGAAAGTCTCCTCCTTGATTCTCTGCGCGACAGCTTTCTGCGCAGAGTGGGCGTCCCAAGGGGAGGCCCCGAGCTCTCACCACTGGTCTCGCTTGAAGTGTCTCTGTGCCTCACCTCCAACACTGTCTCCTCCTCCCCTCCTTCTTCAGCGGAAACTCTCCCTCTCCCCCTGCTGGTTCCCTCCTCAGCATCCGAGGGTCTCCCAGCATCCGAGAGCCTCTCCACCACCCTGCGCTCCGATGGCAGTTCCCTGACAATTCCCTTCCAGATCATCATGTATTTCTCAGGGTTTGTTTTCCTGCTCAGCTGCAAAAACTTCTGATTCCGCTACAGGGGCTTTTTGTTCATGAACAAAACCTTGAGTCAAGTCCCTTCCATTTTCAATAGATTTATCTACTGTCTCCTTCAGTGTAGAAACCCCTGTAGTCAAAATATTGCTCTGTTCTTGAAGCTTTCCCAGGAGATAAAAAGTCCTGTTTAGCTCAATGAGTATTTTTCCGCTTGCAGCCATTCTTGTAATGTCCCAAAACCCCCTCTAGAGGGGTTATGGTTACTTAGTATCCTTCCAGTTCTAACCCAAAAGTCAAACTAACTTGTTATTCCTTGTTTTCAACACTTTGTATCCAAATTGTATCAAATCTCGCCAGCAAAGACGCCAGAAACAACATTCTCTTTTTATTCCACAACTTTGACAGCTACTTTGACAGCTGTCAAAATCTTCTGTATCTCTTCACCAGGCTCTCTCGCGGATCACCCCCGGTTCCCAGGAGGTTGCACTTCAGCTCACAAAATCCACTCTTATCCTCCAGCAAAATTACTTGTACTTTCCAATCGTGAAATTAATAACTTTTATCCGATAAAGAAAGAATATTCTTTCAACCTTAGTTATCTAGTCCTTGCTTTAAATTGTTTACAAGGCGGGGAGATGGACTTCCTCTTTACGTCTTCCCCGATCGTGCCAAATTCAAAGAAGAAAATTTTCCTTTTAAATCCAATTTCCGTATTACTCACGGGTTGTTGCTTTTAGTCCAGATGTTCAAAGGAAGAAGTCAGCGCTCTCCGTCCATGGCATGCGGCTTCACTCAGCAGGGGAGGCAGAGGACTCTCAGCACCGCGCCGCTCCCCGTCCCCCGTTCCGTAGCCTTTAAAAAGGCTCCTTCGCGGGTCGGGGGGCGCAAATGGTGCCCACCGAGTCACCACGTCCACAGGCTTCCGCGCCCGTGGTTTTTAAGGGTCCCCGCGTCGCTGGCACGGCAGGACCCAGTCCCTGCTGAGCTAATTCCCTCCGGCAAAATGGTTTGTGTGAACGAGTGAACCAAACCTTGCAACAAGGTATAAGAATTCTGTTGCACGATTCGGGCCTACCCAATCCCTTTTGGGCTGAGGCTCTTTCCTGTTTTTCTTATGTGTACAATTGTAGATATCAGTCTGCTATTGATTGCACCCTGTACGAAATGCTTTACAAAAGGAAGCCATACGTAAAACATTTCAAAAAATTTGGTTCGGAGGTATGGGTGCACACTTTGCAGGACAACAAACTGAGCAAACGTGGTGAACACAGTATTTTTCTGGGATATGAAAAGGGTTCCTATCGTGTGTTAATCACTGGCACAAAAGCAATTAGGTTGACCAGAAGCATGGATTGTAATCCAAAATGGGACAGAGTTGGCATTTTTCAATGCCATCCCATTTCAGATGATGATGGTGCAAAAGCAGTTAAGAAAGAGGCAGATTCTGTTGTTGTTGCTGATAATAATGCTGATGCCAACATACATTCTGATGATGACACAGATTATCAAAGTCCAAAAGCCTCAGATGAGTCTGACACTTATTCAGACACAGCACCTTCATTTACTTTAGGTCATCATTCTCCCAAGGAGGAGGAAACACCAGACCCAGAGGACCAGAGAGTTTTGCGTAGGTCTAAAAGAACTACAAAGACCATACCACCTAAACAGTTCTCCAAAGAGTTTGCTAAAGCTGCTGTTACTAGCAACTATGGTGCGGTTTTTGAACCAGCCAACTACAAAGAGGTTCAAAATCTGTCCGCAAAGGATGCTGAACCTTGGCTGAACGCCATGAAAGCCGAGTTGAATTCCCTAAAGCAAAATGATACTTGGGAATTGGTTCCAGCAGAACCAGGTATGAAGTGTGTTGATAGTAGGTGGGTCTGCAATACAAAAACTGGTTGGAATGGGGAAATAGTCAGGTACAAAGCCAGACTAGTGGCACGAGGTTTTTCTCAAATACTTGATCAGGACTATCATGAGATGTATTCACCAACAGTAAAGTTTGAGAGTGTTAGGCTGTTGATGAATATTGCTGCTGAGGAAGGTATGACCACTTCTCATCATGATGTAAATACTGCATTTTTGTATGGAGTTCTCACTGAGAATATCTACATGTCACCACCAGATGGTGTGCAGATAAAACAGGGAATGATTTGTAAACTGAAAAAATCCCTGTGTGGTTTAAAACAGAGTGCATGATGCTGGCACACCAAGCTGACTGAAGTGCTGTTCTCCCTAGGTTTTCAGCAAGGGAAGGCTGATTCTTGTGTTTTTGTGAAAGAGTCCAATCAGCACAAGCTCTACTGCATTTGCTTTGTAGATGATATATTATTTTTGTGGAAGAATGAGAATATCTACAAAAGCACTCTAGCAAAGCTGCAGAAGCATTTTGATATGAAAGATCTCAGAGAAGTCAGCAATTATCTCTCACTAGAGGTAGAGAGAAATGCACAAGGTGATGTTTTGCTGCATCAGACACGTAAAATCACTGATGTCATTGAAAAGTTAAACCTGAGCGATGCCAATGCTGTAGACACCCCCATTCTCTCAGGTTATCAACATGATGCTGATGTTTTTCCTGATACAACACTTTTCAGGAGTGTATTAGGCAAACTCAGTTTTATAGCAAGGTGTACAAGACCAGATATTGCTGTGAGTGTAAATCTGATCAGCAAACATGCAAACCAACCCACAGTTGAAGATTGGAAAGCGCTGAAACGAATAGCGATATATTTAAAAGGAACTGTGGATTACATATTGAGACTTACTAGTAAAAAATCTGGAGGTCTTGAGATCTATGCCGACGCCAGTTTTGGCAGTGACACAATTGATGGCAAAAGCACATCAGGTGTGTGCTATCTGTACAATCAATGCCTTTCGATTGGTCTTGTAGAAAGCAGGCAACAGTAAGCTTGAGTTCTTGCAAGGCAGAACTTAACGCTTTAACTCTTTCCCTCATGGACATAGAGTGGTTACAGCAACTGTTTGATGATATAAAAGTAAAGGTCACTTGTCCTGTTCAAGTTTATCAGGACTTTGGCCATTAAATCCTGCCGTCCAGTCAGCGCTTCCCTGCGCAGTTCTGCTTGAGGCTGGCCTGGGCAGGAAAACAGAGTTGCAGCGGTCCTGCCGTCCGTGTGAGATAGAGGGATAAATCAAGTCCAGAGACAGTTCGTTGCTGTCTCTAAAAGCGTTTATTTACACAGCAATAAATCCATCAGAACTTTCCGGCATCTCTCCGTGCTAAAAGCACACAAAGTCTCTCTGCTGCTTCTTTCAGTCTAAAGTGAAAGCAACTCTCACAGACAACTCAGACAAAGCCTGTGACGTACGGCCCTGCGTCAGGCCCCTCCCCAGATACAGGACACCAAGGAGTTTTAACCCTGTAAACTCCAAACTCCACACCCCCTCTTGTCCTGCATCTGGGAAATAAGCAACAATGCTCACCCCAAATACAGACCTTCACAGAACTCCTCGTGCTTCTGGAAGGATAATGGCTTCGTGAAACCATCAGCGAGGTTCTTGGTTGAGGGACAGTATTTTAGAGCAACTAGCCCCTCACGAACGCTCTGACACACATTCTGAAAATGTATGTCCAGATGTTTGGTCCTGGCCTTGAATTGCCCCATCTCGGCCAATTTGAGACACGGTTGATTTTCTTCGTGCACCACGACGGGAAGACATTGTTCCCCACAGAGTTCCTGGACCAAACACGCATAGAACTCCAGCTCTCTGCAAACCTCAGATAGCGCACTGAACTCAGCTTCAGTAGATGAAAGTGCTATGAGACTTTGCTTCCGGGACCTCCACCCAACTACTGAGTTCCCAAACTTCACCACTAGGCCTGACATTGATTTGCGGTCCTCAAGGTTAGCCCAATCTGAATCCACCCAGGCGGTCAGCTTGACACCACCCTCAGCTGACATCTTGAGGCAAAAGTCTTTGGTATCTTGCAGGTAATGTAGCACCCGTTTAATACCATTCCAGGCCTGCACACTAGGACTTGAAGCCTCTCTACTGAGCAGATTGACAGCAAACACTATGTCTGGTCTGCTCCACTGTGACAGATACAGCAGACTACCCAGAGCTGACTGAAAGAGTTCAGTATTTTCGAACACAATGCGTTCTACTTGCGGACATTCTTTCATGTATCCAACTTCCATGGGTGTTCTGCAACCTGCACACTCAGACATCCTGTACTTCTCAAGCAACTGTTCAATCTTACCTTTCTGGCTGAGCAAAAAGCTTCCATCTCTCACAGACAACTCAGACAAAGCCTGTGACGTATGGCCCTGCGTCAGGCCCCTCCCCAGATGCAGGACACCAAGGAGTTTTAACCCTGTAAACTCCAAACTCCACAAGGACAATAAAGCGTGTATAACGTTGCTCCACTCAGAAGGATGCAAGCAGAGGACGAACTATCTGCAAATCAAGCTTCATCGAGCTAGGGAATGTATCCAAAACGGTATTGTAAAAGTGTCTTATATGCCGGGGAAAGAGATCAATCAAGTATCAATCAAAACTTTATTAGCAAAGCCAACAGGCCACAGCTATGCAAGAATTAAAAATAAAGTAAGAATAAAAGGAAGATAAGAACAAGCAGAAGGAGGTCCGTCAGATGAACAAGTCTGTCACTCAGATGGTGGCCCTCAATTTCACAGCTCTCTCGATGTACCTCGCGACCTTCTCTGTTATCTGACTATCCGTATCAGATAAGAGAAAAAACAGTGTAATGTCTTGTGAACGGCCGGGGTTGGAGAGAATGAGTGGAGTAATAATCTCATTCCTTAGGTCTTTGTAAAGGGGGCAGGATAGGAGGACGTGGGACACTGTTTCCGTGTTACCATCTCCACATGGGCAGAGTCGTTTTTCAAATGGAGTCTTTTGGTAACGACCTTCGAGTACGGCAGAAGGAAGAACATCCCATCTAGCCAATGTAAAGGCACGTCTGTATTTTGGGATGGTTAATTTAAACAAATATGAAGCTGGAAAGTCAAAATGGGAAGGGGGAAAGTAGGTATACCATGGGCACAGTTTCTTTAAGATAGTCAGGTTGTTTTGCCGTTCAATGTCTTTCAGGCGCTGGCCTATTAGACTCTTTGCTTTAATGAGGCCCATTGATAGTAGGGACTGCGAATGCAGACCGCATGTAAGGAGTTTTTGATGCACAGTTTTGAACCACTTGCTTTTGTGAGGGTCTTGCATTACTAGAGGCAGTAGACCGGGTGGATTTAGATTAAGACGAAGCCAATAGTTGAGTGTTCTTTGCCAGGTCTGAGTTTCTACAGATGGAAGGCAGGCCTCGAGTCGTAAAGCTGCGTTTGGAACACAGGAGGGGACGCCGAATATCTGCCTTAGGAATTTAGACTGAACAGTTTCAAGACTGGAGCAGTGGTTCCCCGTCCAGATTTGTGCCCCATACAGTAACTGCGCCAGAGGTTTTGCTTGAAAAACTTCAAAGGCTGCTGGGATGTATCTGCCCCCCTTCGTGTAAAAGAAGCGGGACAGCATCTTGATACTTTGAGCTGCTTTTTCTTTGGCATATTTTTGATGGACATCCCAGGACCCGGTCGACTGGAAAACGATACCCAGATATTTGAAGGCTTTAACCTGTTCAATTGTCTGGTTATCCATCCTCCAGCTGTACTGTCTGCATTTCCTTGCAAAAACCATGATTTTGGTTTTCTGATAGTTTATTGCCAGTTGCTCTCTCCTACAGTATGCTGAAAATTCACCTATGAGCCTATTTAAGCCTATTCTTGTTCGAGATAGGAGTATCGCATCATCAGCATACAAAAGCACTGATATTGATTTGTCAGCCAGTTTGGGGGCATGGAAGTCCGGAGATGACAAACAGTTAACCATATCATTGATGTAAAAGTTGAATAGAACTGGGGCCAGGATGCAACCTTGCTTGACCCCCTTGCTGACAGGAACTGGTCCTATAAGATGGCCATTTAACGAAGTTCTTACATACAGCACCGTGTCTTTATATAAACAGCTGATCAGAAATAATAGTCTTTTGTCTATACTTGATGTGCTCAATTTATCCCAGAGTCTTGCACGTGGAATTGAATCGAAAGCAGCCTTTAGATCGATAAAGGCTGCGTATAGCACCCCACGGGATTTTTTGGCATATTTGTCAATTAAATAGGCTAGGGTGAAGCAATGGTCTATGGTGGATCTGCCTTGCCTGAAACCCGCTTGCTCTTCCGCTAGAATAGCTTCAGTTTCCAGCCAGCTAGTTAGCTTAATATAAAGATGTTTGGCATATAGTTTGCTGGGTATAGGCAGAAGGCTGATTGGTCTATAACTCGCCGGGTCTGGCATAGGTCCTTTTTTATAGATTGGAATAACTATTGCCTCTGTCCAACCATCTGGGAGTAAACCCGTTGAGTCAATCCAAGAAAATAGAGACGCCAGCAGGGGGGCCCACCAGCCAATGTTGGACTTCAGAAGTTCGGCAGGGATGTAATCATTCCCTGGGGCCTTATTGTTCTTTAATTGTGCGATTAAGTTCTCAACTTCCTTTACAGTTACTGGTGGCCAATGAGGTAGGTCCTCCAATTGGATGCATAGTTTGTAATGTTGGGCTTCCTGGTCATAGAACAAAGATTGAAAATGGCGCAACCACTCCATTGATTCCACTGTACAGATGGAATTAGTGCGCTCCTGGTCCAGTAGACCAGATATGGTTCGCCAAAAGCAAGTAGTATCTTTCTCGTGCGATGCCTTAACCAAACTTTGCCATGCGGCTCGTTCAGCTTCCAATTTCTTTCTCCTTAATAATTGTTTGTAAGACCGTCTCAGATAAATATAGGCATTAAGTAGGATGGCAGTCCCTGATTTCCTATATCTCTGGTAGGCTGTTCTCGTTTGTCTCCTTGTTTGCCTGCACTCCAGGTCAAACCAGCTAGCTCCGTCCTTTGCCCTCTTTGTAGCGGAGCTATGTATCACTGTTGTTAAATGGGATTTCAAGCTTTCCAAAAGTGATTTAAAGCGTTCCATAATCGCATCTACTGAATTGCCTGTCACAATAGCGGAGCGAATAAGCTTTAACTCCGCTGACTGAAGGAGGAGGGTTAGATTTTCATTCAATATTGGGGACCATTTGAGTCTTTTGGGAGCAAGTATACCCAAATTTACAGACGGTATATATTGTGGCTCGGCAATAGAATAGTCAAAAGGCCGACCTGCAAGCTCTAAAATTAGAGGTAGGTGGTCACTCAGAGTATTGTGGCCTACTTGGAACTTCCTTACAAAGCTGTGGGCAAATCTTGAGATTAGAATATAATCTATAACGCTTCCCCCTGCCTTGGAAAAATGGGTATATTCCCCGGGGCGATCCCCCTCTATGTTGCCGTTTAATATCAGCAGTTCCCTCCGTCTGGCAGCCTGCACTAAGCAGAGACCTGAAGAATTACTTCTGCTATCTTTGGACAGTCGTGTCGCACCAATATCCGTCTGTTCTTCAGGGTCCATAAATAGGTTGAAGTGAGTGTATAGACTGTTGTCATCTGTTCCTATACGAGCGTTAAAGTCTCCACACACAATAGTCAGGGCAGACGGGTAAGTAGATTCAAGAGGTTCTAAAAACGCCTCTAGTTCAGCCCATGTAGCCTTGACAACGGGGTTTTTTTGGCCTGGGGGAATATAGACATTGACCAGCAAAAGAGTAGTTCTCTTGAAGCTAAGTAGAGCGGCTGTTGCTAAAGAATTGCAGCTGGGTAGGGCTGTTAAAGAATGCGCCAGCTCCGTGGAAATGAAGCAAGCTAGGCCGCCACTAGATCTGCCGCCCTTTAGAGATGGAGAGGCAGGCAGGTAGTGGCAGTTATACCCATTGAGAAATATAGGGTCATTCTGCCATGTCTCCTGAAAGAAGATGATGTCAAATTGCTTAAGGTAGCACAAAAATTGTTGGTTATTTTTCTTAGCGTGCCAACCCGCGATATTCCAAGACAGCACTTTTAGGCCCCGGGCCCTTCGGGGAGCTGGATCTATGTCACCACCACGTCCAGCAATTCTTTGGTGTCTAAAAAAACACACCCATTGGCTCTTTTCGAGGATGACTGCTTGGAGAGAGTGTAGTGATCCTCTCTTCTTGGTGATTTGGGGCTAGATTTTGGAGTTGGGGGGGAAGCTAATTCATTCGGAGACAGTTTAAGATAGCTGTGCCAGGAGCTTTGAGATTTCACACGTTGATTTGGTTTTACTTTATTGTACATCACAGGGGGCTCAGATTGTAATTCCACGTCTACACATTTAAAGGTGCCTCCCACTGTCTTCTTATCCACTAGACATTTGGGAGATATGGGCTGCACATAAGGGACCTTCATTGTCTCACCTTGGTCATCCTTTTTTACTAGTCTGCTTCGAAGTAAATCAAGTCTTTTCAGGATCTCAGTTTGAGCTGGAGAATGCAGTGACCAGAAACGCTTTATCAGCGAGAGTTCTTCCTCCCAAACGGAGTCCTCACTATCACACGTGAGAGGCCAGACGCCAGTTGGATGTGGAGCTTCCTTTTTTTCATTTGGTACTGTTTGATGGAGATGATCCTGCTGGAACTTATGCTTTCTATTTTGATGGTTTTGGTGGTTGGTTTTTTCCCTTTTGTGAACTTCCATTCCTATGCCCTTGGGCCCCATCAGAGAGGTTAAAGGTGCTCTATTTTCAAATGTTCTTAATAGGACTATTCTTTCTTTTTTGAATAGGTTTTTAGCTCTAAACATAAAACTGGCCAGATTATGATCTAAAAAAGTAATCAATGCTCGTACCGAGCAATCATCTTGATGTAGATACTCTATAGCGGCTATGTCAGTTGCTTTTACTACCCCCGGTAAAATGCCACTTATAATGGACAAAAAATGGTCTATACGGTCCGACCCTGCATAAAATCTAGGCGGTTTAGGGTAATTAGCAAAGACAAGCTTTTGTGGGATTAGGACTAAACTCCATTCTCTTTTGGGACACAACATCTGTCGAGCTTGAGAGGAGTGGTTCCCCTCAATAGTTTGGGTCGCCAGCTCACCTCTGTCTACAGATTCTGTGCTGGCCATAAGAGGACTCTGAGGCGGTATAACTGTAGATGGATTAGTTCCTTTGTCCCAGCTCGGTGTTGATTCTTCAAAACTTGGTTTAGATTCTTTTATGGATGTATCTACTTTACGTGTCTCTTTGATGGCACTCGAGTTAGATTTGTTTGTTCCACTTGTAGAAAGGGATGGAAGAAGGTTAAAGAGCTTCTGCCAATATTTTTTACAGGTACGGTGAGTTGTCTTAAGCCGCCTTAGGTTTTTCATATTTTTGCTTTTCTTCGTCTTAGGCTCAGCTTTTTTCCTCCGGGGTTTGGTGGGGAATGGTGGATCCGGGCTGGCTAGGGGATTTGTAATCTGGTCTGAAGCGCTCACATGTTGTTTGAAATTATCCACTAGGGTCAGGAGAAGCCCGTTTGTTATCGCTAAAAAATTTTTGACGTTAAGGAGATCCGTAGAAATCTGGTATATCTGCTCCCGAAGATAATCACCCCGCGTTTCTGTTCCGTTGTCATTGGCTTTCAACCAATAGGTTGAAAGGTTACTTCCAAGTTCCAGCGATGACAAATGAGGATTAGCATCAGGTGTGTTGGCTGTATTAGCCTTTGTAGCATTCTCTGCTATGGCAAGTTCTTGGGCCAGATTTGTTGGATGGTTTGTCCTCTTGTTGTTTGTTTGCAAGTCCTTTAGCTGTGTTGACCAATCCAGCACTGTGGGTGGCAAAGGCATAGCTACATCTAGAATACTCTCCTTCTGAGTTCTCTTACTCGAGTCTTTTTGAGGAAAGTAGCTGGTAATTTTACTTTGTCTCCTTCGGCGCTCCATCGGGCTCTGTGGTGAGTTAGGCAAGATTCCTTGGTCCTTGTATTTTTTCCTGGTGAGGACCATAGTGGGTATATGGGTATATATGGATATATGGTAGAGGGTGCTTACTTGACGGCGATTTATCTTTTGTTCTAAGCTGGAGTAAGCAATAGCAGAGATGCCGATTTGTGGAAGTTGCCTCCTAAACCTCTCCAACCTCACCAACTTGTTAATTTCTCCAGCAATTTACATCGGGGCTTGTGAGGTGTCAGTCATTTAAAATGTTAGAAAATATTACTAGTCCTAGGCTTTCATACTATAACTTGTTTCTTTCTCCCTCATTCAGCAGCCTCACGGCGTAACCAGTAAAGTAGCTAGGCAGTATAACAACAACAACAACAAAAAAAAGTCCCCTTAGAATGATTATCGAGTTAAACTTGCCTTGTGTTTCTTGGGGTTGTAGCTGCTTCAGTTCCTTCCTTTTTTTTTTTTTTATAGATAAAAAGCTCGGCGTCCTTCCAAAGAAGTAGCTGGCCTCCCCGTCTGTTAATTACCAGCTTCGTGAAGATAGGGCGGCTTGCCGGACCTCTTTTAGATAAAAATAGGCCTTTGGCAGTTAAAAAAAAATATAATTTAAAACTACTAAGCTCAGTAAAAAAAAGAAAAAGAAAAAAGGCTTTAGAAGTGCTAAAAAACACTGATAAATCTATGTTATCAACGCGGAGCACAAAATAGAACTACCACTAACGACGCCGTTAGAGATACCTGCAGATGTTTTAACCAAAGTTGTTAACAAGGAACAACTTTCGGTGTATGTACATAAATTGCAGTTATGTTAGATTATGCAATGGTTTGCATGAAAAGGGGGAGCATGAGGATGTTTCACCCCTCCCATTGCAAGAATCTGCTGACAGTGTTTCAGAAAGGAGGGGGCGGATTTTGCTCATCGCTTCTTCCGCTCCAGCCTGTGAGAGTCTGAGTGTTATCTGTATACAGATAAGGTGACTGCTCAAGCAGCTGTAACACTCATGCAGACCAGCGTCTCCGATTAGTCTTTAGTTAGTTTATGCAGTAGCTGTAGAGAATAAAAGAAGTTATATTTCAGAACTGTCGTTCGTGTGGTTCATGCTCTGCTGTGCTCCGCTGACTTTTGGAACTGAGTTTGGTGCTCACAGCTCTAAGCTCACAGCTCTAAGCACTTAGACCTGCTCCCTGCAGTGGAAGGTCTCTGGGAGTGCTTTTCCAGCTTGCCTGGCCCAGTCGAGGCTGAAGAGGTTGAGCCCAGTCGTTGGCACTGGCTCAAAGGCGAACCTGACATCAGTTATGGGGCCCAGTGACTTCTGACACAGATGCCGGACGGCAGAACAGAAGCTGCATGTTGGATTTATTTGCGGTGCCTAGAAGCAGAGTTTCTGGAGCTGTTTTCCACACTGCTGCTGCTGCTGCTTGATTTATGGAGGGATGTTGCTGGCTGCCAAGAAAAGAAGACAGCATCCCTGTTTGCCTGTTAATTGCGCTCTGAGTGGGAGAGAGAGTGGCTGAAGGAGTCCAAGGCTTTATTTGTGTTGCACATAGGGGAGTGTCTTGCTTTAATTAATAGCAGACATGGCCTGTGCACATTCCAGCCAGATGGCTCTATCCTTTCCTCTCCTCACGCCCGAGACCTATCCAACGTGGCAGGTCAAAATGAAAAGCGCTTTTACAGAGGGAAAAGCTATTCCACACCATAGAAGATGACAAGGTGGTGGGAAGCTCCACTGTCGATTACAAAGGTCAGCACAGTGCTCTGTTCACAGCCCTTTACTGTTGCCATGGAAGCTGCTAAGTGCCTTTGTTCTGAGCCATCCCTGCCAGTCCCCTTTGTCTTCTGCTTCCCACATTTTGCAGATGTGCTGCTTCTTATCTGATCATTGCTACAGGAGACAACCTTGCTTCCTTCTGGTGCTTCTACAGGACAGTCTCTCATGAGATGGGAGGGGGGCCCGCATCTGTAGCAGCATCTTGAAGCAAAAGCTCTCACAGTATCCCCTCCACTCCTTCCTGCGTTCCCTGCACTCCCACCTTTGGGTGCAGGACAGCGTGGCCCTGCAGCTCGAACCCCAGCTCTCTGTCTACAGGCCTGTTCATCACAAAAGTGACCTGTGATATAGTCCAGATTAAGCTGGTCAGGGGGCATTGTTTCCAGAGTCAAATGCAACGTCTGATAGCTCCTATCTAATGAGCTCTGGAGAATGTAGACTTTGAGCTCCTCAGAGGGAGGGACCTGCAGCTGTCGGAGCTTATTAAAAGCCACTAGCATTTGGGTTATGTGATCTCTCATCTATCCCCCTGGCATAAGCTTCATCTCATAATGACTCCTAGTCGTGTGAATCTTGGCCCCAGCAGTCATACGTTGGTGTGGTGTACACGCTCCAAAGCCTCCCAGATAGCTTTCGCGGTAGTTAAGCCGTCAACGTGGGGCAATTGGGAGGAATTCAAAGCAAGGATTAAAAGCCCCAACGTTCTCTGGTCTCTTCTCAGCGCGCTTGCAGCCGCTACCCTTGCTGCTTCATCGGCACCCACAGCAGCTGGGGCAGGTTCCCTTTGGACGCAGCTCCAAAGACCCTTCCCTGTGAGTCATGCCCTCGCTCTCCTGGACCAGTCCTCCCAGTTCTGCCTGTTGAGCCTTTCAAACGGGACGTTAAATGTCTCCTGAAGCTCTGCCATCTCCTCCCCCAGGGCTCAGTACTCACGCGTGCCAGCCGTCTTCCAAGGAGAGGCCTCTAGCTCCTTCCTTGCCAGCTCTCTCTGTCTGCTTCAAGTACACAGCTTCACAGCAGCTTCAGCCAGCAAGCTCAAACTGCCTCTGCTTTCAGCACAGCAGCAGGCAGGATCTCAGAGCTGGACTTCTCTGCAACTCTTCAGCACACAGACACAGCACAGACATGAAAGCGTCTTTGCCTTTACAGCGTAGCTCCGTCCATAACCTGTGTGAAATATTGCTCAGGGGGAAAGGTCCTGCAGGCTTCCGTTGCGCACAGTTTTCCTGGACCTCTGAGCTTAGCAGAGTAAAAACACAGCGTATAAAGCCTTTAGCCTTCTGTCCTCTGTGCATGCCATCAGTGTGCATAAATCAAGAGTCCACAGAGTTTCTCTAAGCTAGAAGCATTTATTACAGCAGGATAAATTATCCAGTGTCGGGCAGAAAGTAAGACATGTCTGCTCTGGACGAAAAACGAAACCAGACTACTAGAACAAAGAAAGCAGATCCCGGATGTGTAACATAGGATCTCTCCACCCCCGCAGAGGGCAGGATGCACACACTGAGCTGTTTAACCCTGTAAGCTCAGGTTCTCCTCACAGGTACCAGCTGGGAATCATGAGCTGATTGGTCTTTCTCTAATCTACTACAAGCCTCTTCTCCAGGGTGTCCAGGGTACCTTTGTTGGCCAGATAAAACCCCGTGCCAAATTCTTCTGCAAAAACTCCTTCAACTTGGCTACTCCACAACATGGTGTAGAGACAGCTGGTGGGTATCTGAGCCCCTGGCACCAGGTCTATTTTGCAGTCATAAGGTCTGTGTGGGGGTAACCTATCTGCCTCCTTCTCTCAGAACACATCTCTATAGGCCTTATACTGTGGGGGTATGGAACTCTCTTCTCCTGTGAGTTTCCCTCCTACCTCTACCCCCTTCGCTCCCACCTCTCTAGGTGCTTTGAGCCCCAAACAGTTTGCTTGGCAATAGGCTGAAGCAAACGTTAAGGAACGTTGCCCCCACACTACTACTGGGTCATGCCTTGTGAGCCACGTCATTCCCAGGACTAGGGGGTAAGTGGCTAACTTGGTAACCTCATAATCTCTTTGTGGCCCACCACCTCCACGCCCATCAGTTGTGTGGTTTGGACAATCCCCCCCCCCCCCCCACACACACCAAGGGCCGACCATCAATTGTTTGTACCTCCACAGGGGAGTCTAATCATTGTATCCCGAGGCTGTGTCGCTCCACGAAATCTGCATCTACAAAGTCTAGAGAGGCCCCTGAGTCCACTAACCCTTGCACTTGCACCCTACGACTGTCTGGGAGTTGTAGTGTCACTGGCAGAGCTAATGCTGGTTCAATTTGAGGCCCCTCTACTGGCTTGCCTGCCAGCCCCTGGCCTCTCTGGACAGCTGGGATCGGCTGTTTCCCAACTGTACTGCTTGGGGTTTGGATTTTTCCTCTACACTGGCCCCTGACAGGGATCCCCCTGTCTTCCTATTGGGACAGTTTAGCCAAATGCCCCTGCCTTCCGCACACAAAGCAACTGCGTATCTCCCTACGATGATTACTCCCTTCCTTCCATTCCATTCTAGCCTTCCCCCTTTCTATCAAGCCAATCTGCATCGGTTTGACAGCTTCCCCTTGACTGGGTGTGCTGCTGACCCCATGCTCCAGAAGATTGTGAGTGTGGCCCCTTGGAACCAAGTCCCCCCCCACCCCACTTTTTTCTAACATCCGTTGCTCCTGTCTTAACCCAAGCTGTAGGGAGGCTCGGACTGTTAGTTTCTGTTTGCCACTGTGCAGTGCTTTGGAGTCACGAGACTCTGTTTACATTCCACACATTCCATACTGTTGGAAGTCTCACGGGAGACGGGAGACGGGTGTGACGTTACTGGTTTCCTGTTCCTTTGTTGTTCAGTTACTCTCTGCCTTCCACAGAGAGAGGATGTGTTTTCTGTCTGCATAGTAAGAAATAAAGCATACCGATGTAGCCATAAATCTCATCACTTCCGCGTGCTGCTTTGATTCTCTGCTGAATGGGAATGTACCTGGAGCCTCATCAAAGTCTCAGGTCGTTAATCATGTCGGAGGGCGATTCCGGAAGATGAGCTGTATCAGCTGGGTCGTAACGCAGATTCCGACACGGACTATCTCCTCCAGCAACTGCATGGATTGCATCTTCGGCATCTCATCCAGGATTGACAGATTCAATTCTGCGCGATACATGGCCGCAAGCGGTCCAGTGTTCTGTCCCCAGTCAACCCTTTGCACTAGTGAATTGAAGGCAGTCCAGTAAGAGGCCACAGAGCCACTCCCTTGTCGCAAGTTCAATAGTTGTTGCTCTGCGGCAGCATGCTCTAAAGGACTTTTGAACATGACATCCATCAGTTCCCAGAACTCCCACAGGTTCCCCAGTGCTCTGTGTTGGCCCTCCATAAGTGTGATGGCCCAGTCCTTAGCTGGCCCCTCCAACCAACTGATCAGATGAGCTATGCGCTGTTTATCTGAGCTGAATTCAGCTGCTCTCACATCCAAAATGTATCTGGATTCCGTTTTAAAGGCAGCATAACATTCTGTGTCCCTAATGTATTTCGCAGGGTGAACCCCAGGCCCCTTGCTGGCTCTGAGGTTCCTTTCAGTCTCTGTGTTCAATCTTTGTTCATTTAACACTTCCGCTAAAACGTCCAACTGGGATTTGAGCTGCCACATGTAGCTTCTGAACTCTACTATGGGGTCTGTGGGCGCTCCTGCCCCTCCCCCTGCTCCCCCAGCTGTTTCTCCCACATCTGCTACTTGTCCATCCATTGCGTTCTTTGTCATCCTCCAGCGTGTGAGAGAGATGAGTCCTGGCAATCTGTAATGGCTTGGTTCTCTCCCACAGACACGAGACAACTCCAGCAGTCAATTATTTCAGATTTATTGCTCAAACAAACAAATCATGGCGGAGCTCAGCTACTCAGCATCGTCTTCCAAGGAAGCAGTTGCTAGAACTGAGCTCCATCCCCCTTTCCCCCAGCAAGACAACCTCCACCATCATTTCCTCTCCTTTTTGCGCTTCTTGCAAAGTCTCAAGAGCTTACGAGTTTTTGGGGAGGCAACTGCTGGTCTCTCTGAGACTGATTCACTGTTGGAGCTGACAGGCTGCGTATTCCCACTGGAACTTCCCTCCCTCTGATCTGTGTGCTCAGAGATCAAGTTACGGCTGCAGCCTGCCTCCTCTCCCCCCCCCCACCTAATCTGGCTGTCAGCATTCCCATTTCCTGTCAGCGAAAGGCCGTCACTGACAGGTGATCAAGATGAACGTATTGCCAAAAATGTTATTTTTATCCCAGACAGTACCGATTATAAGTAATGCAGCATGCTTCAAGAAATGGCAAAGGGATCTCACAAAAATTCATCTGGAAAGGGAAAAACCAAGAATTAAATATAAATTACTTACAGACAGTAAAGATAGAGGAGGTTTTTCCCTGCCATATCTTAAATTATATTATGAAGCTGCCTGTATTGGTTGGATCCGGGACTGGATCGAATTGGAAAATACAGATTAGTTAGATCTTGAAGGTTATGACAATAGATTTGGATGACATTGTCAGAGCTGCCTCCAGGTCCCAGCTCACAGAGGACCAACGCTAGCCGGTTGTAATGTACAAAAGTCTTTATTGAAGTTCAGTTTCCATTTACAAGCCGCAGCGTGCAGCCCTACGTCTAGACGCTAGATCGGCGAAGCCCTGTCTGAGTCTCCGCCCCCTATACACCAGTTTAAGACCCTGGCCTTACTCCACCTCTTCCGTTGTTCTTTCCTCCTCTGGGTCCGTCTGCCCCCCGGGGTCTCCTCCTTCCTGGACTCCTCTGACGCTGACCCCCTGACTCTTGTCCCTCCTTTCGGCGGGCTTTAGGACCTGGTTCCCTATCCGGGCTACCTGCTGTGCCGCTCGCCTGTACATTTGAACTTGGCGCGCGCGCCCAGTGGGCAACCTTCCTCTTGACCGTTTCCGTGCTCTCCGATGGAGGCGTGGTCAATCCTGACTCATCTCCTCTCGCTGGTGGTGAACACCCTGCTCCCGATACCTGGGACTCCTCCCCCCCACTGCGCTCTGGTGGGGAAGCTGGTCCTGATTTCCAACTGCTGCTCTCTGAGTCCCCTCTGGCCCCTTCTTTCTGGGGTGTCCCCCTTGGCACCCCCCTTCCCCTGGCCATAGGCGCCCCCTTCTGTGAATCTTCCGATTCGCTGGAGAGACTCAGGGAATCCCTCGGACCACTGTCATCGCCTACGCTCCCCTCGGATTCCTCCCCCTCGCTCTCCATTTCCTCCCTCTCCTGTGCCTCTGCTCCTGAGCCCCTGACATCCATCCCCCCCTCGAAGCCCCCCCTTCCCCCCTCCCCTCCTTCAGGTGTGGGTTCTGGGTGCTCCATCGTTATGGGGGTGAGTGCAGGATACAGTTCGTCCCCCTGGAGTGCATCCAGCCGGATAAGTCCGGATAGTCCTCCATGGTCTCGCCGACGGCGATCTCCTCTGCTTCCATCTCTTTGCCTCCGTGCTCGAACCCAAGGTCCTCCCCCAACACGTCCATGTCCGTCTCTCCCCCGGTCGCCTCGGGGGATGTTGCCTGCCAAGGACCCTCCAGCCACTTCCTGCGCCACTGCTCCTCCGGTCGATTGTCCCACCAATAATAGCGGTCTGTGGCAGACCCCGAGGGTGATCCCTCCGGGGAACGTGTGTCGAGTGCCGGTTCCTCGTCCGAGGAGAACCCCTGGAACGTGCTGGCTGAAAGTGTGGGTGTGAAAAGATATTCGTCGAAATAATCCGCCGGCATAGGTCTGTGTGGGAAGAGTGCGTGGAACTCGTCCTTGAGGTAGTGCTCCTCCACCGCATAGTACGGCACCCAGCTGTTGGCGCTGGCCGGGGTACCTTCCCTGGCGAGGAGATACTCAACCCCCTCTTCCCCCATCTCGAGTCTAAAATCTCTGTGACCTCGTTGATAGGCTCCCCCCTTGGTGACCCCCCCTCCGTGGGCGTTTCCCTGAGCGGGTCTGGTGCCGTCCCTGGCGCCTGAAACCTGTGAGGTGCCTTGTAGGGCATGAGCACTGATCTATGAAAGACCGGGTGCATTCTGGATCCCTCCGGAAGCGTCAACCGGAAGGCCACTGGATTGATCCTTGCCTCGACTTGGTAAGGCCCTATCTGCTTATGTGCGAGCTCCATCTTCACTAACGATCTGGCCGGTACTGCCTGGGCTGCTAACCAGACCCAGTCTCCCACCTGTATGTCTTCCCCAACCCTTCTGTGTCTGTCAGCCTGCAGCTTGTATGCGTGTTTCGCTAGTTCTAACTGCCTTCGGAGCTGTTCGTGGACCTCCTGCAACTCCGACGCGAAGGCGTCTGCTGCCTGTGGCTCCCCCTCCCCCACTCTCTCTAATCCCGGGAAGGTTCTGGGATGCTTCCCATTGTTGGTGAAGTACGGTGTCACCCCCGTGGACACGTGCTTCGTGTTGTTGTAGGTTAACTCGGCCAGCGGCAGGTAGTTCACCCATGTCGCAGGCTGCTGATTCGCGTAGCATCTCAGGTATTGCTGCATGATGGCGTTGACCCTCTCTGCTTGTCCGTTGGTCTGCGGGTGTCTCGCCGACGCTAGGTTGATCTTGACGTTCAGGATGCCCATCAGCTTCTGCCAGAAGTTCGAGATGAACTGGCGCCCCCGGTCGGACAGGATAGACCGTGGTAGACCGTGAACCTTGAACACGTGGTCTATGAACAGTTGGGCGGTCTGTTCCGCTGTGGCCACCTTCGCGCACGGAATGAGGTGGGCCATTTTGGTGAACATGTCCACCACCACGAGAACTGCTGTTTTGCCCCGCGAGCTGGGTAGATCCGTGACAAAGTCCAGAGCCACCCTCTCCCACGGTTCGAGCGGGGTCTGCAGCGGTTCCAGCAGTCCCGCCGGCGGTCTGTGTACTGGTTTGGCCCTTCGGCATGTGTCGCACCTCGTGATGTAATCCGCGACTTCCCCCCGCATCTTGGGCCACCCAAAGTCTCTGGCTACTAATTCTACAGTCTTCTCTTTGCCAAAGTGCCCGGCGGTGGGTGCGTCGTGCAACTGCTGCAGTACCTTCGCTCGGAGGTCGTCTCCTGGTACATAGAGGGCCCCTTTGCGGATGAGCAGTCCGTCGCGTATCTGGAACTCGTCGTCCTTCGCTGTGCCACTGCGCACCACCTAAATCTTGGCTCGTGCGAAGGAGTCCGCCCTCAGCGTGCGACGCACGGCGTCCTGGTCCACGGTGGCCGAAGCGCACGCCCACGCTTTCGGTGCGAAAATGTGCTTGGCCGCCGCCGGTGCCGCTTCCTCGAGATACTGCAGCTTCCTGGACAGTGCATCCGCCATGACGTTGTTGTCTCCTGGGATGTACTCTATCCTGAAGTCGAAATCCGCAAAGAACTCCGCCCAGCGTATGTGCCTCTGGTTCAGGAACCTTGCCGTGCGCCAGTACTCCAGGTTCTTATGGTCTGTGCGGACCTGCACTGTGTGTTTGGCTCCGATGAGGAAGTGCCGCCACGCCTTGAATGCTGCATGAATGGCCAGCAACTCCCTGTCCCAGATGGCGTAGTTCTGCTCCGACTTGCTGAGTTTCCTGGAGTAGAAAGCGCACGGCCTCCAGTCCCCTTGCGGATCTTGCTGCAACAGGACCGCTCCCACGGCCCTGTCTGAGGCGTCCGTTTCAACCCTCATCGGTTTGCTGGGGTTCACATGCAGTAGCTGCTCTTCGGACGCGAAGAGACGCTTGAGCTTCTGGAAGGACTGCTCCGCCTGCTCCATCCAGATGAACTTCTTCTTCTTGGAGCTGAGAGTGTCGGTAAAGGCTGCCGTCTGCATAGCGAACCCTTTGATGAACTTGCGATAAAAGTTGGCAAAGCCGACGAACCTCTGGACCTCCTTCCGATTGCGCGGGCTCTTCCAGTCCAACACTGAGTGGACCTTGGCGCTGTCCATGGCGAGCCCCTTGTCGGACAATTTGTAGCCCAGGAAATCCACCTCCGTCATGTCGAACTGGCACTTCTCCAGTTTGGCGTACAGTCTGTGCTCCCGTAGTCTCTGCAGAACTTCCTTGACGTCCCTCTCGTGAGCCTCCTGCGATTCTGAGAATATCAGGATGTCGTCCAGGAAGCAGACGCACTTCTTGTAGAGGAGTCCCGCTAACACGTGATGCATGAAGGCTTGGAAACAGTGGGAGCCATTTTGTAATCCAAACGGCATAACTCTGTATTCATAGGTGCCCAGGGGCGTGAACATGGCTGTCTTCCACTCGTCACCCTCCCGTATGCGAATAAGGTTGTACGCCCCTCGCAGATCCAACTTGGTGAAGACGCGTCCTTTCCTCACCGTCGCGAGTAGGTCGTCGATTTTGGGCATGGGAAAGGCCGTGGGCTTGGTTTTCGAATTCAAAATTCTGTAATCAACCACAAGCCTTTTTTGGGGCGTGTCTTTTTTCTTCACGAAAAACGCGGGACTGCCCCCCGCTGCTTTGGACTCCCGGATGAAACCGCGCTTCAAGTTGTGATCTATGAACTCCCTGAGTTCTTGCAGTTCGTCTTCCGACATGGAATACAGTTTCCTGGTCGGCAGCGTCGCCCCCGGCAGGAGGTCAATCTTGCAATCGTAGGACCTGTGGGGAGGCAGCTTGTCCGCTTCCTTCTCGCAGAAAACCTCCAAAAACGCTGCGTACTTGTGGGGCACTGCTTGCAGCGTGCCTAATCGTAGCTGCGGGTCATCTTCTTCCCCCTCCGGGCTAGGCAGGATGCAGTGTTCTGCGCAGTAGGAGGAGCCGAAAGTTAGTTGGCGCTGGCACCATGCCAATGCCGGGCTGTGCCTGTGCAGCCAACTCATGCCCAATACTACAGGCGTGTCCGACAGTTGGGTGACATTGAAGCTGATGACTTCCCGGTGATTTCCAATTTGCATCACCATCGGCGGCGTTTGCTTGACCACCTGCCCCCCTAGCAATTCTCTTCCATCGACCGTGACAACTTTCAGGGGCATCGTGGCTGGCAGGAGCGCTATGCGATGTTGCTTGATGAAATCCAGTCCTATATATATATATTTTTTAATAAATATTTATTAAAATTTTTAGAAAAAAGAATACAATAGTAATAAACATTATTGCTTTGTTTTAACAAAATTTCATGATATCCTTGAACTTCCTCACGTCTCCCGCTCCCATTTACATCTTTAATAAATTTTTGTCAAGCAAATTATCATCTTATTTCCAAATCTATAACCACTTGCTTAAATACAATAAAATAATTCTCCTACAAATTTGTTTCTCTTAATCTCTCTTATCATCAATTCTTAATCTATTTTGGTGATGGCCAATTATTTATAACCAAGCATCCTTCTTAACATTCCACTAAGTCACAATATTTCTGCAGGTAAATCTTGAATTTCTTCCAATCTTCTTCAATCCTTTCTTCTCCCAGGTCTCGGATTCTGCCAGTCATCTCCGCCAATTGCATATAGTCCATCAGTTGCATCTGCCATTCTTCCAGTGTGGGTAGATCTTGAGTTTTCCAGTTCTTAGCGAGTAGTATCCTTGCTGCTGTTGTTGCGTACATGAAAAATGTTCTATCTTTCTTTAATACCTTTTGGTCGACAATGCCCAGAAGAAAGGCCTCTGGTTTCTTAGTAAAGGTATACTTAAATACCTTTTTCAGCTCATTATATATCATTTCCCAGAAGGCCTTCACCTTGGGGCAAGTCCACCAGAGGTGGAAGAATGTTCCTTCATTTTCTTTACATTTCCAACATTTATTATCAGACGAATGGTATATTTTGGCAAGTTTAACTGGGGTCATGTACCATCTGTATATCATTTTCATTACATTTTCTTTCAAAGCATTACATGCAGTGAAATTCAACCCAGTGGTCCACAACCTTTCCCAGTCCTCAAACATAATGTTATGCCCAATGTCCTGTGCCCATTTTATCATAGCCGACTTAACCATTTCGTCTTGCGTATTCCATTTCAGCAGCAAATTATACATTCTTGAAAGTACCTTAGTCTTAGGTTCTAACAGTTCTGTTTCCAACTTCGATTTCTCCACCTGGAGATGAAATCCAGTCCTATAAAGTCTGCATTACTACCAGAGTCGATCGTAATGGGCACTTCCATAGTGAGTCCATTGGGCAGCTGGAGCGATGCAGTGAGTTGCACCACTGGTTTGGGCGGGAGTGGGTCTGTGGGCTGTAAAATCTCTGGGGACTGCTTCACTGACTCGTCTGGCTGGGCCCCAGTGCCTCTGCTTCCAGCCAGACTCCGTCGTTTCCCTGCTGTGGTTCTCTCTGCTGAGCTGCTTCTGTTACTGTTGCGGAGGCTGCAGTGTGCTTGCGGAGCCTCTGGGGACACTCTTTTGCCATGTGCTGAGCACTGTCGCAGATGTAACACTTCCTGTTTCCTCTAGGAGGCTTCGCTTTGACTGCTCCCGGTGTTAGGGCTCTGGTTGCTGACTGAGCCCTGGCACCACCTATCTCCATCTGTTCCTCTCCCCCTCCCAGCGGAGGCGTGGATTGAGCGCGCGTTGCGTCCCTGGGAAAGAAGGGAGGTGCTCTCGCCGGCGTGCGTCCCCAACGCCCTTCGTCTTTGCTCCACGGACGTTCTTCCAGACGCACCCCAACCGTTAGCGCTCTCTGGACAACTTCCTGAGTGCTTTGGGGTTGTTCCCTCCTTGCAAGTTCGTCTTTCACAGCTCCGTTCAACCCCTCCCAGAAAAGGTCTCTGACCGCAGCTGAATCTTTCTCCCATCCCAGCGCGTTCACCAATGCAAAAAAGGGGGAGTGATACTGCCTTACAGTGGCTCTCCCTTGTTTCAGTCCATGTATCTCTTTTCTGGCGATATCTACGTCTATTGTTGATAAAAAACACGCATCCATCGCTTTAATGAAGGCATCCGCACTTCGGAGAGCGGGATCCTCATCTCTCCACAGATTGCGCAGCCACGCTTTAGCTTCTCCATGGAGATGAGTTAGTATAAAGCCCATCTTCTCCTGCTCATCTCTAAAGTCCTTCTCCAGCAACTGTAGCGCAAATACCACGTCTGCTCGGAAGTTAGGGTACTGCTGCAGACTCCCATCGAAATGAGACACAAGGCTGCCTCCTCTCTTTCCCAGCCCAATCCCCTCTGGTTTGGGTCCCGGTAGCCCCTGCTTAGTCAACATTTCAAACCTGGTTTGCAGATCCCTGCAGGTAGCAGCAGTATCTTCTTCCCTCTTCCTGGATGCTAGTATCTCCGCGTTAAGTTGTGTCACTGCATTTTGCAGGGCTACCATTCGTTCTTCGGTAGTCATCCTGTCCTGCTTTTGTGAGCTTGCGAAGCACCAATCTTCGCCCCTCGCTGCGTCCACTCACGTTGCGAGGTTTTTGAGAGACGGAGCTTACTGTCAGAGCTGCCTCCAGGTCCCAGCTCACAGAGGACCAACGCTAGCCGGTTGTAATGTACAAAAGTCTTTATTGAAGTTCAGTTTCCATTTACAAGCCGCAGCGTGCAGCTCTACGTCTAGAACCTAGACCGGCGAAGCTCCGGCTGAGTCTCCGCCCCCTATACACCAGTTTAAGACCCTGGCCTTACTCCACCTCTTCCGTTGTTCTTTCCTCCTCTGGGTCCGTCTGCCCCCCGGGGTCTCCTCCTTCCTGGACTCCTATGACGCTGACCCCCCTGACTCTTGTCCCTCCTTTCGGCGGGCTTTAGGACCTGGTTCCCTATCCGGGCTACCTGCTGTGCCGCTCGCCTGTACATTTGAACTTGGCGCGCGTGCCCAGTGGGCAACCTTCCTCTTGACCGTTTCCGCGCTCTCCGATGGAGGCGTGGTCAATCCTGACTCATCTCCTCTCGCTGGTGGTGAACACCCTGCTCCCGATACCTGGGACTCCTCCCCCCCACTGCGCTCTGGTGGGGAAGCTGGTCCTGATTTCCAACTGCTGCTCTCTGAGTCCCCTCTGGCCCCTTCTTTCTGGGGTGTCCCCCTTGGCACCCCCCTTCCCCTGGCCATAGGCGCCCCCTTCTGTGAATCTTCCGATTCGCTGGAGAGACTCAGGGAATCCCTCGGACCACTGTCATCGCCTACGCTCCCCTCGGATTCCTCCCCCTCGCTCTCCATTTCCTCCCTCTCCTGTGCCTCTGCTCCTGAGCCCCTGACAGACATGCATACCTGTGGTATGAGAAAGGGAAAGTACATAAAATATTCCATAATCATATAATTAGGAGATCACTTTTAAAATTCTGGGAATGGTACAAAGACTTATTAGAACAGAAGACTCCGTGGTAGTTGTCTCCAATGGAAGCAACATGGAAAATAAATAGGAGAGAAAAATGGCTTACATATATTAATAGAAACAGAAGGGAAATTAAAACTGAAAGAATTTGAAGAGATCAGAGAACATGTTAATGATTGGTTACAATATTTTCAAGTAAATGAAGTCTTCAAAGAAGATAAAAAGAAAGGTTTTAGTTATACTTTATCTAGATTTCAAAGTGAAATTGTGGAGGACATTACCAAATTATTGAAGAAGATGTATAATTTATTATTAGAATGGGAAACCAATGATGAAGAGGTTAACTGTGTAATGATTAAATGGGCACATGATGTAGGATATAACTTAGAAATGAAAGACTGGGAAAAATTATAGAAAGTTGATTTTAAATTCACTGCATATACAACTTTGAAAGAGAATTATATGAAAATGATGTGTTCCTGGTCGCTGTCCTTACCCAAAAGCGACGCCAAGGAGCACTACAAGCTAACTAAGGCGTAGTATGACATTCTATCTTATAGTATTTTATTGTTATAGTGGTGTTTTAGCGGCTGTTTTTTTTTCTTCTCCCACGTGCACAAGCTGTTATTTATGTGTTGTTTTTACCGGTATGGGCCTACGGCCGTAATAAATATTGTTGTTGTTGTTGTGCCGATGGTATTTAACTCCTGTCAAACTGGTAAAAATGTATAGAACAAGTGCTAATAAGTGCTGGAAGTGTAAAGAGAAAGAAGGTACATTTTACCACATATGGTGGAATTGTAAAATAATTAGAAGTTATTGGGAAATGATATATAATGAACTGAAGAAGATGTTTAAAATAAACTTTGTTAAAAAACCAGAAGAATTTTTGTTGGGTTTAATAGGACAGTAATTCCCAAAAGTGTGGAAGAAGTTGTTTATTTATGCTACAATGGCGGCTTGGATTCTTCTAGCTCAAAAATGGAAGGACAACAAGATACCAATGAAAGAAGAATGGCAAGTCAAACTTATCGACTATGCAGAAATGGCAAGCTGATGGAAAGTATAAGAGTGAATATTAATGAAGAATTTAAAAAAGACTGGGAACCTTTTATGTTGTATTTACAGAAATACTGTAAAGATATAGACTCACTAGCAGGGTTTGATTAAACACAAGTAAGAAAATAAGACAAAAGGTTAAGTAAGGACAATATGGAATGAAATTGACTGTGAGATGTAATCATGAAGGAAAATTTGGTATAAAACTGATAAGAAAATAAGAGTATTAAGGTGTAAGATTATAAAAATAAGATATCAATTAAGCAGAAGTAGTAAATATTTAAAGAACCAGAAGGGGAAGTTGAGGGAAGTCACAGGGGGTGGGTTCTTTTTCTTTTATATGACAAATGTTATATTGTGTTA
Source organism: Podarcis melisellensis (assembly GCF_964234715.1). Lineage (NCBI taxonomy): Eukaryota > Metazoa > Chordata > Lepidosauria > Squamata > Lacertidae > Podarcis > Podarcis melisellensis. The sequence goes on from NC_138535.1 coordinate 13,173,961, forward strand.
TTTGATTAAATATAAAACTCTAAAAAAAAAAAGGGACAAGGGGGCGAAATTTCCCACTCCTCCTCCTCTTCTGAGAGGAGCCGATCAGACTGAGGGCTCATTTCCCATTCCTCCTGTTTAGTCGAGTCCTTGACACCCAGGTACTTAATCTCCCTTTTATTATCATGTTCCACAGGTAATCGCCCAAAACGGATCTGGATTGTCAGCCACAGTATAGCTCATTGCACTAAGGTCCATGCATTCAATGCGGGAATGTGCAGCAACCTCAGTTTGTCTCACCGCTCCCATATATTCTGGTTTACGAGGCGTGGAATGAAGTGGCAGGAGTTCATGCCCCTCATTACATCATTACATCAAACATCCAACAACATGGTCCTCCCGAGGCAATCATAATCCAGCTGGGGGAGAACGACCATAGATGCTACCTGGAACGTCATTGAGGACTTAGAAAGACTTTCAGAGTCATTTCCCAGTATAACCATTCTGTGGTCTCACTGGCTTGAAAGACGTTGGCGCGACAGGACCAACCCTGCTAGCCTGAATCAGGTACGGAAGCAGGCAAATCACATAATCAGTTGCAGGTTGGAGCGTTCCAATGGTCGTGTGATTCGTCATCTGGACACCACATTTAATCAGGAGGTGCTTTTCTGTCGAGACGGGGTCCACCTCTTGGATGCTGGCAATAATATCTGGTTGTGCAATACAGTGGAGGGCGCTGATTGTTGGTTGCAGGCATGAGAGGTTTGGCAGTGAGCCAATAACACCTTGATTGGTGAATAGGCCTTGGGTAAGCCTAGTCTTGGTTGGGGGGGGGGAGTTTGTAGCCTCTGCCTTCCCCTCCACAGGTAAGGGTGGCCTGTTAAAAGGATCCAGGAGGAGTGGTTCCTGTCCGATGCCCAGACGAGGGCTAGGGCCATACCATTCCTTCAATGGGGACCGCTTGGGGGACATCCCGATTTGATGTAGGTCATAGGGTGTCCCCCTCCCTCGTTGGCTTCATCCTTAGAAACACTCTCAGTAGGCAGGTGGGAGTGACATACGCAGTTGCTTACCAGTTTGCCTATGACCAAACCTTCACATCTGTACCCAATAAAGTTGTGGCCTTATTTGATGCCCAAACCCAAATTGCTGCATTTGGTCTAGTTATTCACACCTTAGGAAATGGGGTGGTCACAGGGCCGCACCACTCTCAGAGTGCTGCCAACTGTTTCTGACCAATTGCCCAGGAAAGCACAGAAACAGAGAAACAGTGAGCTTTCCAGTTCTTTATTATTAATACAATTACCAGGACAAAATTCCATCCACATCGTTCATTATCTGACGTTGCCCTGAGTGAAGCTCCACCTCTCCTCTGTTACTTCCCTATTCATCAGACTCCTCCTCCTGTCTCCAACAGCAGCTGCTAAGGACCACCTGCCTTTGAGCTTTCTGCTCTGCTATTCTCAACGAACGCCTGGTTTTGGGGGAGGGTACGGGTTCTGGGAGACTCTCCAGCGACAGCATGTCATTCAGCTACTGCTCAGGTTCGTCCTGTTCAGTGCTATCTGGTTCCTGTTCCTCCTCTCCCATTATTTTCCAATTACTTCCCTCTTCCTCTCCTGGGGTGTGCCCTGTGGCAAACCAGTCCTGTAGCTCTATGCTATCTGCCCCTTCCTCCTCTCTGGAAGGCTCCTGGGGAGGCAGTCTCCACCACTCTTCATCTGCCCAGTCCCTGACAACCACACAAATGAACACACTGATTATGAGGAGCACAATTAGCAATTGTGTATTTTGTTACTACTTGGCTTGATACCTCGTTTTTCTTGAAATTGCCCTCCTGGGGCTCAATCACATATAAGGAATCTTGCAAGTGTCCTGTAGCACAGATCTCCCCCCTTTTTCTAATTTCACATATAGATGTTAGTTTCTGTTTGCCAATGAGCAGCTGCTTGGAGTCACAGGACTCTGTTTACATTCCAGAAAGCTTGCAGTCTCACAGGAAAGGGAGACGGGATGTGACACTAGTGGTTTCCTGTTTCCTTTGTTCCGACAATATCACCATCAAAGCATATTTCAATACCTGATGTTGCCAATTTAGATACACTTGAAAAATTTGACTTCAGTTGTGGAACATACAGAATCTCAAGCATTTCATTCCCTAAACACTTAAACTTTACTTTTCCTACACCAGATACAAGAATTTTACCATCATCTGCTAATGCAACAGCTTGACATTTCACATTATACGTACTTCATGGAGTCAAATTGTGTCTTATCATTACACATGTGACCCGGTGCCCCCGAATCCAGGACCCACTAACTTGAAGTATTAGTCTTGCAATAAGGGCTTTCCTTGTCTCTGTGTCATGTTTTCCAGCTTTTGTTTGCCATCTGGCATCAAAACGTTCATCAGGGCTCAAAAGGATTATGTATATTTGGGATATAAGTGTAAAGTCATTCCTCGTGCTTTCAGTTGGCCAAAAAGATCTCCAACTGTCAGCAAGTGATCAGGCAAAGACCCCCTGGCTTTATTTGTTTTTTATATAAAAAATATTTATTTATTAACGTTCTTATGTTACATCGGTAAAGATTATCATATAATTTTCAGCATGTATACAAAGTTTATATACCTAAAGAAAAAACAAGGGGGGGGGAACAAGGACACAAAACTATTCCAAAATCATATATGTACCAACACTTTGGACTTCCTGTCTATCCCATTGTATATTCCTTTTTTACAAATGAATGTACTCTTATTATTGTATATTTCTTTACATATTGTCTAATACATTCCTACATCAATATGTACCCTAGACCCCCCTGGTTTAAATGTTGCTGGTAAACCTGCGAGTCAGTAAAATTTTATTGCCTAGGGTCGTTCTAAGATAAACACTATGCAAGGCTTTCCACATTGCTTTGGCTGTCATTTGAAAATGGATAATTGGGATCTGTGAATCCTGAACTCCCAAAGCAATACTTGCACATGCTTTCTCATCATGCCTTTGCAACTGTACAAAGTCATCATCATCTGAGTCTGGAGGATCAGTCTAGACAATGCTCCAGAGCTCTTTACGTTTCAGATACATTTCTATCTTAGAACTCCAAGTGGAATAATTTGTTTCATTCAATCTCTCAAAAATTCGAGTGGCTTGCATACCTTGAGCAATCTCTGCAACTGTGTCTCAGCTGTACCAGACTAGTAGACAGGAGATAGGAGAAAGAACCTGGGAGGCTGGAACTGAAGCAATCAAGACTTTTTGTAATCCCACAGCTCACCCCACAACATAGAGCTCACACAGTTCTGTACTCACTGGGCTCTCTGGAACATGTAGTTCTGAAACATCCAGTATTGAAACATCCAGTTCTGGTACATTCAAACTGGGCCAATAACCTTCTTAATGTGTGAGTGTTTACTCTTGGGGTTCCTTTGTTCATCACAGCAGAGTTTCCACAGAAAGTCTTCCTGCATCATCACAGCAGCTGCAGCAGCCCAGCCTTCTCTTTGTGAATTCGCATTACAGGAATAAACACCCCACCCATTTGGTTCCTTTCTTAATGTCTTCCTTATTTACACTGGTCATCATAAAGAAAAAAAAATAAAGAAACATAACAGAATATTTTCTCTCCTCAGCCATCTGGCCAGAGACATATTCTCAATGCTGGCTCACTCACATACTGAACACTCATTAACTCTGAGTCAGACTTAGCTAACCACATGGCCTGATAAGGACACCTGTTGCAGGGGGAAATTACAAGTTTCTTCTGGCAGTATGCCAACAAGGTGAACCTCAGCCCTGAAGTCCTCAAATTCCTTGAAGCTCCGCTGATAAGCACGGCTGGTATTAAATTCCAAGGCAGAGAAGACTGTGAGGAGAATCAGAACTTACAGGGTTAAACAGTTAAACAGTACGCCCTGAGCAATCATCACTTGGGTGAACAGGCAGCAACCTAAACACTGATTACATATCAGACTTGACCTTTAAGGCACCTGTTTCCCCCCAGCCCCAAGCATCCTAACAGTGGCAATGAAATAAGTGTACTTGACAGAAGTTAAGTATGAGAGGATACAGCCTCTCACTGGGCCAGGAGTTCAGCCAGAGGAGCCAACTTAATTGGGCTGTGTACTCTGCACCACACTGCCTGCTCCACCAGGGGGCCTTCTGGGTTGTTGGCCACTAGGGCCAGGTCTGCCATGTCTCATATTACCACATTGAAGGCTGGGATGGGAGCCTCCACAAAAGCCACAGGCAATAACGGAACTTGAGACCCCTCGACTGTCCTCGGGTCCAGTATTGGACCACTTTGACCGGATATCCCCAGCTGATGTGGACAGACTCCTCCGAGCTGGAAAGCCCACCACCTGTCCTCTTGACACGTGCCCGTCCTGGCTGATTAGAGCGTGTCCAGATGAGGTGTGGGCCCCCCTAGGGGATATCATCAATTTGTCTCTTGGCACCAGGACATTCCCAGGGGAATTGAAGGAGGCAGTGGTGTGCCCGCTCTTAAAGAAAACATCATTAGATCCTTTAGATCTACCCAATTACTGCCTGGTTTCAAATCTTCTGTTCCTGGGTAAGGTGATTGAGAGAGCGGTTGCTGAACAGCTTGGTGGGTTTCTGGATGAAACATTGGCTCTGGATCCATTCCAATCCGGCTTCCGCGCTGGTCATGGGACCAAGACGGCTCTGGTCGTCCTAACAGATGATCTTCACAGGCAGCTGGATAGAGGCAGGTCGGGGCTGCTGATTCTTCTATTATTATTTTTTAAATATTTTTTAAATTATTAATTTTTTAATTCAAAATTATAACAAGACATATTATCCAAAAACATATCATCCTTGTTTTTAGCCCCATTTTTCCTCCCTCCCCCCTCCCACACAAAACCAATCCACCCCCACCCCACCCCCTATGGGGCCAAAATGGCGTCCGGCACTCTTCTTAGCTGCGTCACTGCTGTCCGTGCCGGTAAAAACCTCTTCCAGCCTCTTTGGCTCTCTTAGCAGAGTTTACACAGCGGGGAAAGCTATTGTTTTGTGTGGGTAATAACTCAGACTGCAAAGCAGGCTTTTCTCTTATCTCCAATAGCCTTTAATGAGTAGAATAACAACATAAATCAGCCCGGTGAATTGGCCGGCATCCTCTCCGCCTCTCGGCAAAAGCGAAAGAAAGAAACACACAGAGAAACACTCCCCTCTGTGAACATAGCCACGCCTCAGAATGTGAGACGTCACTCAGAACTGTTTAACCCTGTAAGTTCTGATCCTCCTCACAACCCCTTTCGTCTCGCATCCTGAGGGAAACTGTGAGGACACATCTACAGACCTCTTTGAGTTCAACTCCTTTCCCATTGCCTCTTGCCCCTTCCTGGCTTTTGTCTCAGGCAACTGTTGAACTTCCTCAAAACTCTCAGGTTCGCACTGTGCGAAACCAACCCACGCGCTGGTGACCTGAAACCTGAAACCTCTCAGGTGGTACCCCCTTTGTGGTGCGTGCGGACTGTCTGAGCACTGTCTCAGGTGCTCCTTCTGACCCACTGGGTCCAGCAAGTGTATCACTGGTACCAGAAGACTCCCCCTCTGACATACTGCGTCTTCGGGCCTTCTGAACTTTGCTAACGGGAGACGAAGGCTCACTCTTGGGCTCTCTTTTAACAACCTGTGGAGATGCCCAATCCTGTTCTTGACCCTGGTCAGCGACCTGGTCCTCATCAACAGGTTCAGCTTCTGCCTCTCCCTCCTCCTCAGAATCAGACAGACATTCTGAGAGAACGTCAGGATTCGCATGGATCCTTGACCAACCATTCTGCTCACAGAACTCAGCATTTCTGCTAACTAGAATCCTGGACTGATCACCATCTGGATATGCAAACTTCCACCCCACAGGCACAGGCACCCACGCTTCACAACCAAAGACAGGGAAGAAATGCAGCTGCGGCTTCTTTCTGTGGAGCAAGAAATACGGGGTGTCACCTACCACTGAATTGTAGTACCTGTTCATCGTGAAATTGGCCGTCTTCATCGCCTCCCCCCAAAAACTCTGAGGCAAACCAGAGTCAAACAGTAAAGCGCCAGCTGCTTCAGATAGTGCCTTGCTCCTGCGCTCCGCCACACCAACCTCCTGAGGAGAAGTAGCACCCGTCAAACTGTGACGTATTCCCTTCTGGCGGAAGAAACTCTGCAGAGCAGACCCAGTGACCTCTGTGCCTCGGTCACTCTGAAACCCCTGCACCTTGGTGGAAAACTGTAGTTCCACTGCCACAACCCAATCTTTGATCAGTTGCGCTGCCTCGCTTTTGCGTTTCAGCAAGAAGACCCACCCGTTCTGGGTAAAATCATCTGTGCAAATCTGGCCCCGCCCAGACTCTCTGGCATGGGCCCAAAAAGGTCTGTGTGCACAAGCTCAAAAGGCTTTGTGGTTACCCTCTCCAATCTGGGATAACTGCACCCTTTTACCTTTGCCCTTCTGCATGCCCTACAATCTAGGAATCGGTCACATGCTTTTATCTTGCACCCTACAGTGTACTGGGGCAATTTCTGGATACCTTCCCAACAGCCATGTGACATTCTCCTGTGCCACAAATGAGCACATGAATCATGAGTGGGAACATTTGCATACTTCGCCTGTGCTTCCTCGGCGTCCCCCTCACCCTCCAGAGGTGTCTCCAGAACAAAGAGGTTGTTCTGACATGCAACACTGACGAGTTGTCTCCCACCCCTGGAAATAGAACAGACATTATTTTCAAAGCAAACCTTGTACCCCTCCTGTAAGAGACAAGATACAGATAAAAGACAATGTTTCATTTCAGGCACAACGTAGACCTCCAGCTCCGCCTGTAAAAACGAAACAAACACATTTCCAACAGTGGTTAAATGTCTCTGTGACCCATCAGCAAAAATGACTGTTTTCCCAGTTGAAACAGCCCTGCAGTTCCACATTTCTCCACCAGGTTTGCGCTGGCATCAGATGATGACTGGCTCCAGAGTCTATGACCCAACGCAGCACCCTCTCCTCACTGGAGTTGTCTCTTAGCGTTGCCATAGAGGCAGCTAGGTGATAAGGACTGTCCTTCTCACTCTCTGTGTCACGTCCTCCCTGCGCATTCCCACGCTGGCCTCCTTTCCTGGACTGGCTGCCATGGAAACCTGGCTGACTGCCATGGGAAGCGACCTTGGAGACATCCTGCCCGGCATCTCTGGCTCTCCGCGGGCAGGAACGACGCAGATGGTCAACAGACTTGCAGACAAAACAGCGACGAGTGGAAAAAACCTGAACTGTGCCTTCCGCTGGCCTGCCCCCCCCTCTGCAACCGGATGGGCTCCCTGTGCCAGCTCGGCCCTCTCTTAGACGGCGTTCCTGTTCGTCACACAAGCGACCTGTCACATACTCCAGCGTAAGATCCGCAGGATTCATCGATTCCAAAGTTAGACACAAATAGTCATAACTTTTGTCCAAACAGCTGAGCAAAATATAAACTTTCAGTTCCTCAGAAAAGTTGACTTGCAACAGTCTCAGCTGGTTGAAAACAGAAAGCATCTCAGTCACATGCTGTCTGATGCTATCACCAGGACGCAGCTTCATCTCAAACAAGCGTCTGGTAGCGTGGATTTTTGCCCCAGCTGTGGTCCTGTGATGCACTCTCTCTAGTGCCTGGTAGGCCTCATGAGCAGTCTCCAGCCCCTCTACCAAAGGCAGCTGTGAGCCTTCCAAACTGAGCACGATAGCTCCCAGGGCTTTTGATTCCTTCTCTGCGAAGCATGGGCAGCTGCGATATCTGCTGCCGAAGCACCGGCTGCAGCTTGCTGTGGAGGCCCTCGGACCGCCTCCCACAGACCCTTGGCTACCAGCCATGCCTTTAGCTTCCTGCTCCACTCCTCCCAATTCTTTCCATTTAATTTTTCAAAAGGGACGGAGTATGATTCCTGGCCGTCTGCCATCTTCTCCCCGGGGCTCAGTGTACTCACGTAACAGCAGCTCCTCTGGCACCCAGTTCAGCAGACCAGATCCTCCCCAGCGAGCTCCTCTCTGCCTCAAACGTTAGGCACAGCTCCAACTGACTCCAGCTTCTCCTCAGCTGGCTTCCCCCACACACAGGCACAACGCAGCAACCGCTTCAAAAGCTTGGCTGACTTCCACAACCTATGGGCCCAGAATGGCGTCCGGCACTCTTCTTAGCTGCGTCACTGCTGTCCGTGCCGGTAAAAACCTCTTCCAGCCTCTTTGGCTCTCTTAGCAGAGTTTACACAGCGGGGAAAGCTGTTGCTTTGTGTGGGTAATAACTCAGACTGCAAAGCAGGCTTTTCTCTTATCTCCAATAGCCTTTAATGAGTAGAATAACAACATAAATCAGCCCGGTGAATTGGCCGGCATTCTCTCCGCTTCTCGGCAAAAGCGAAAGAAAGAAACACACAGAGAAACACTCCCCTCTGTGAACATAGCCACGCCTCAGAATGTGAGACGTCACTCAGAACTGTTTAACCCTGTAAGTTCTGATTCTCACACACCCCGACTTCCCTCAGTTCCAATCTTTGGTTTCTCTAAGAATGCTGTTTTCTGCATGTTACAAAGTTGTATAGATCCTCAAACTATTTAGCTGATTATTATCAATAAAAAGTTTGTGAATGTTTATTCAAAACCTACGAAGGAGTCCAGTTAGCTTTGTTGCGCCTTCAGATACTTTGTAAAGGGTTCCCATTCATCCTTAAAGTCACAGTTATCCTGGTCCCATAGCTTATATGTCAGTTTTGCCAGTTCTGCATAGTCCATCAATTTTTCTTGCCATGATTCTTTAGTTGGGGTTTCTTCAGTCTTCCATCCTTGTGCTACCAGACCTCCCACGGCCGTTGTCGCATACATGAAGATGTTTTTCAACTTTTTTGGCAGGTCTTTCCCTACAATCCCCAACAAAAATGCCTCAAGGGGCTGCTGATTCTTCTAGACCTGTCAGCAGCCTTCAACATGGTCGATCACGAACTCCTGGACCACCGACTTGCTGACGTGGGGATCCAGGGCACAGTCCTTCAATGGCTGCGCTCATTTCTCTCTGGTCGGGGACAGAGGGTGGCGCTTGGGGGGGGGACTGTCATCGCACCACTCCTTGGTGTGTGGAGTGTTACCATAAAGCACCAAAGCTGCAGCAAGCAAAGGCTCTAGCAGCTCAGTCAGCTGCTTGTGGCTGGAAAGCCAAACAGGATGTTTGTGACTGTTGCCATGGGAACAAAGGGGCAGTCCATTCTGTATTGAGCACCGGATGTTAGCTCAGTGTGTGTGTCATATGACCCGTACTGGAAGTACATGGGTGGAGTTTATTCTTACTGCTGTGGAGTGCAGACATGTTTTCTCTGTACTGATGTAAGAGACAGAAATAAAGGATGTAAATAGATTTCTGTCTGCTTCTTTCCCCTCCCTGGGGGACACCAAAGGGGAGAGAGAATGAACGGTGTGTTCTTCTCAAACATCTGGGAAGAATCGCCGAGACCTCGCCTGCTTATCAGCAGAGTGGCGCAGCGGGGAGGTCGACAAGGACCTCCTACTCTGTGGCACATTCCTCTGACCCAGGCAGAATTCCAACAGTGGTAGCAGATGCCGGTTGCTGGTTTCTTCGATCCATGGAAGTCTGCAGAAAGAGTAGCAGAGCTGCTGTTTTCATCTCTCCATGGAAGCCTGAGGTGAGAGGCTGATCCTCTACAGCCAGAAGCTGAACGGACAAAAAGACAGCCAAAGCCACGGAGCCCAAGGTATGAGAATTTCGGGCTTAAAAGAGTGACCGCAGATTGAGTTATTCTCTGGTTCACGGGGAGCAGCGTTTGGGAAAAACAGCTCCGAGAGTGGGAAGAGGCTTGCATTCCAGAGATTCTTGTGGTTTCCTGTACAAGGAAAGGAATGCACTGTTGCTAAGCAACGCCCGCCAGTCAAGTGGAAAGTTACTCGAGAGGGCTGGACAGTCAGGCTATGCCTCAGAGAGGCAAAAACAAAGTTTGTTGTGACTAGGCTCTCACGAACTGTTGGAAGGGACTTTCCAACGCAGCCAGTGTCAGAGCTGCCAGGTGCACAAGAGTGTAAACAAACAAGCTTTTGGATTTTAGAGGCTTGTGTTTGAGAGTTAATGCAAGGACTCAAAATGGATGCTAAGAAGGGCGGAGGCTTGCCTTCTCCACCCCTCCTGACCAATGACAATTATGCATCTTGGTCTATTAAGATGAAGGCCCTGCTGCAGAATCAGAGACTGATTCAGGTGATTGAGAACCCCATCCCTGCAGCACCAACACGTGCTTGGGAGTCACAGAATGTGAAGGCCAGGACGGCTATAATTCTGTGTGTTTCAGATTCCCAGCTTGTGCATATTCAGGATTTACAATACGCACGAGAGGTTTGGGACACTTTGCAAAGAACACATCAGAGAGATGCAGGTTCTTCAGCGTTGCTGTATTTTGAGAAGCTGACCAATCTGAGGCTTGCGCCTGATGGAGATGTTCAAGCGCACCTGACGGAAATGAAATATCTGTGTCAACAGATGGTGGAACGCAATTTCCGTCTGCAGGAGGAAGTGTTTTGCTTCATGGTGATAAACAGCCTGAATCGGACTCACAAATCCGTTGCCAGTCAGCTTGGTTCGTTACCCGCGGCTCAGTTAACTTCGGAGAGGGTCTGTGCAGTTGTGCTTAATGAACATGACAGACTTGCTGCACTGGAGGTAAAAGACAGGGGGAGGGAAGAACGGAGTTCTAACACCCCACTGCTACTGCTACTGGAGAAAATGCTGTAGCCTTAAACGTTGTCCGATGCAACAATTGTGGCCAGACTGGGCATCTTCAGCAGTACTGTAAGAAGCCACGTCAGTACAAAGGAGCCAAGGTGAGCTCCACGAAGTCTGAGGTGTCAGGCAAAGGTCATACCACCCCAAAGGCAAAGACTGCAAAGGCTTTGATGTCGCTAAAAGCCACACTAGAAGCGGGGAACTTCTTCGTCATCGATGCTAGAGCGTCGGTTCATATGTGTCGACACAGAGGACTATTTTCGACGTTTAAGAAGCAAAGCTTCGCTGTACAACAGGCCAATGGTCAAGAGCTGGAAGCCACCGGAATTGGGACTGTGTATCTTAAAAGTCTGAACTTGACTATCAACAATGTTTATTTGGTTCCAGAGTTGAAGTACAATCTGCTCAGCGTTTCGCAGATTGCCAAGAAGGGACTAAAACTGTCCTATGATGATGAGAACTGCGAGATCTACAAAGATGGAGAGTTATATCTTTCTGCCAAAGAGAAAGATGGACTGTATTTGTTGACTTTTGATCAAAGTGATTACATGGAAAGTAATTCTTGTGATTCTAACGTGATCTCTTTTGCAGGTCTGACCAAGAAGGACGCCAAGAAGGTGACCTCGAGGGTCGACAGAGCATTTCAGCGGGTGTATGCTGATGTGATTGGTCCTCTAGCACCATCTAGAGGCAATGCAAAATATTACCTTGTGTGTGTGGATTCTTTCACAAATTATGTCTGGATTTATCTTTTGGAGAGACCTAAAGAAGCCTTAGAAAGGTTTAAAGAGTTTTGTGACAAGGTTAAAAATATGCATGATGCTAACATTGCTTGTCTTTGTACAGATGAGATGCCACTGTTTCTTTCACAGGATTTCCAGAGGTTCCTGCAGGAGACAGGGATAAGACACAAAATTGCTAGTTCCGAAGAAGCATGGAAAAGATGTGTCTGTGTTAGGGTGAACAAAGAATTGCAAAAGGGAATGCATGCGCAATTGCTTAGTTCGCATCTGCCAAATGAATTCTGGGCGGAGTCGCTGATGTCATTCACTTATACGTGGTTGAGAAAGGTTTCAAAAGAGTTGGGATGTTCTCCTTTTGAGAAACTGTTCCATAGAAAACCTTCAGTTGCCCATTTCAAGGTTTTTGGGTCTCATGTGAGAACAGAAACTCCAGGTGGGGTAAAGAATGCCAGAGGCATTTTTGTGGGTTATGAAAAGGGTCTCTACAGAGTAATTTTGTCTGAATCTTGTCAGGTGATTCTCACAAAATTTCTAGAGAGTGCTCCTGAACAGGAGAGAGTGATTGTTCACACATTTCCCACTGGAGATGATTCTGATGATGATGATGATGATGATGATGATGAGTTTGATCTTATTGAGTTCAGTAGTACTGATGATGACAGCGATAGTTCAGGGAGCTCAGTTGTCACAGTCATTGAGAGGAAATCTCACATAATGACTAGACCCTCAGAAGAGGAGGATGAACCACTGATTAAGCTTAGTACTGGGTCTCCAGAGAGTTCAAAGGTTGAACCAGAAAGCAGTGAAGAGCAGCACCTCTTACGTAGGTCTGAGAGAGCAACGAAGGGTGTACCACCCAAGAGGTATTCAAAGGAGTTTGCTAACCTAGCTGCTGCATGTGTTGCTGTTGTAAACGACCAAGGTCAAATAGAAGCTGTGTCTGAGTCAGAGACAAAGGCACAACAGAGAGTTCCTAACCAAGGTAATGCAGAAGCACTCATTCCTTGGAAGTCACACAACCACAGAGGTACATTGGTTAAACCAGTGGCGGGTAGTTCCAAGGGTGGAACTGAAACAACAGGGGAGTGTTATAAGTATAACAACTGTTTGTTTTCTTCTCTGGATGATGCTTTGCTCGCAGCACGCATTGATACTTTAGGGGGAGTATGTTACCATAATAATAATAATAATAATAATAATAAATTTTATTTATATCCCGCCCTCCCCAGCCGAAGCCGGGCTCAGGGCGGCTAACAACACCAAAATAGTGCGACATTATAAAAACATTATAAAAATTAATTAAAATCAAGATTGATGGCAGCCATAAAGTTTTGTAAAGTTTGCCAGAGGAGGGAGTCAGGCTGCGCCCTAACCAAAGGCCTGGCGGAACAGCTCTGTCTTGCAGGCCCTACGGAAAGATGTCAAGTCCTGCAGGGCCCTTGTCTCTTGTGACAGAGCATTCCACCAGGTTGGAGCCGCAGCCGAAAAGGCCCTGGCTCTAGTTGAGGCACCAATAAAGCACCAAAGCTGCAGCAAGCAAAGGCTCTAGCAGCTCAGTCAGCTGCTTGTGGCTGGAAAGCCAAACAGGATGTTTGTGACTGTTGCCATGGGAACAAAGGGGCAGTCCATTCTGTATTGAGCACCGGATGTTAGCTCAGTGTGTGTGTCATATGACCCGTACTGGAAGTACATGGGTGGAGTTTATTCTTACTGCTGTGGAGTGCAGACATGTTTTCTCTGTACTGATGTAAGAGACAGAAATAAAGGATGTACCGTAAATAGATTTCTGTCTGCTTCTTTCCCCTCCCTGGGGGACACCAAAGGGGAGAGAGAATGAACGGTGTGTTCTTCTCAAACATCTGGGAAGAATCGCCGAGACCTCGCCTGCTTATCAGCAGAGTGGCGCAGCGGGGAGGTCGACAAGGAATATCTGCCGGTGCCTACGCTGTGGCACATTCCTCTGACCCAGGCAGAATTCCAACACCTCAGGGTGCGATACTCTCCCCAATGCTTTTCAACATCTTTATGCGCCCCCTCGCCCAGCTTGTCCGGAGTTTTGGGTTGGGTTGCCATCAGTATGCTGATGACACCCAACTCTATCTGTTGATGGATGGCCATCCTGACTTGGCCCCAGACACACTGATCAGATGTTTGGAAGCTGTGGCTGGATGGTTATGTGGGAGCCGGTTGAAGTTAAATCCTTCGAAGACAGAGGTCCTTTGGCTGGATCGGGACGATATGGGATTGGGGGGGCAACTCCCATCTCTTGCGGGGGCACAATTAGTGCCAGCACTATCCGTTAAGAGTTTGGGTGTAATCTTCGACAGCTCCCTTTCCATGGAGGCGCAGATTGCAGCTATAACAAAGGCGGCATTTTTTCATCTCCGCCAAGCTAAGCAGTTGGCTCCTTACCTCTCTCGCCCTGACCTAGCCACTGTGATCCACGCGACGGTCACCTCCAGACTGGATTATTGTAACTCACTCTACGTGGGGCTGCCCTTGAGACTGACCCAGAAACTCCAGCGGGTGCAGAATGCCGTGGCGAGACTCCTTACAGGGTCCTCGCTGCGAGATCACATTCACCCGGTGCTATACCAGCTGCACTGGCTCCCGGTGGAGTACAGGATCAGGTTTAAGGTGCTGGTTTTAGCCTTTAAAGCCCTATACGGCCTAGGACCCTCGTACCTATGGAACCGCCTCTCCTGGTATGTCCCACAGAGGAACTTACGGTCTTCAAACAAAAACATCTTGGAGGTCCCAGGCCACAGAGAGGTTAGGCTGACCTCAACCAGAGCCAGGGCTTTTTCGGCTGTGGCTCCGATCTGGTGGAACGCTCTGTCACAAGAGACTAGGGCCCTGCGGGACTTGACATCTTTCTGCAGGGCCTGCAAGACAGAGCTGTTCCACCAGGCCTTTGGCCAGGGGACAGCCTGACTCCCTCCTTTGGCAATCTTCACAGAACTCTAGCCCAATGGTTGCCATCAATTTGATTTGAATTAATTTTATAATTAAATGATTTTAGAATGTTGTATTATTTTATTGTTGTTAGCCGCCTGAGCCCGGCTTCGGCTGAGGAGGGCGGGATATAAACAAATTATTATTATTATTATTATTATTATTATTATTATTATTATTATTATTATTATTATAATATCTGCAAGGGCTATGGTATGGTGGCATTTACCCATGTTATTAAAGTCCCAGCATACCAAGCTGGTTTGAACTCCCTGGGACCCTGGGTAGACACCCGAAGCCTGGAAAACCGACTTCGATAACAGGTGGCTGCTGTCAGCTCTATCCCCCATAATTGGCCTGGAAGGGGTCATAAACCTCAATCACAGGCTTTAGTGCTCTACATCCCATCGTGCCACGAACTGGCAGGACTTCGGGGAGGAGAAAGAGGAGAAAGAGGAGAACGAGGAGGAAGAGGATCCTGGTGAGGGGTGCAGCTGGGAGGGGGACACACGGGAGCAAACTGAGGATGGGGAAGGAGAGGTTGGTGTAGATAATAGTCACAGGGTGACAGGATAATGAGGGGATGGGCTAGTGCACAGGAAGCCGAGCAGCAAGACCCCTCGGCAGAACCAGAGAGGCCCCCGTCCCCACGAAAATGGAGGGTCCTACAATGTACGGAACAGCAGATGGGGCACTCCAGGAAGCAGAGGCAGGCCAGGGCCTGCACCCTAGTTCACTAGCTGGCCAGGTGTCAGGATGCTGTCAGGATGCTGTCAGCTGCTCCCAGCTGGTTGCCCAGGGAAGTATAATGACAAGGAAACATTTATTACCATCCTTTTTTATTCAGTATTTACAGAGAGAGGCTATAGAATCCAGCCTCTTGGATAAAGGCGTTGTCCCAAGTGAAACTCCACCCCCCGTCTCTCCCACTTCCTCATTCGTCAGTTCTACGGGTGTTGCTACGTGCCCTCTGTCTTTCAGCTCTTTGCTTTCCTACTTTCAAGGCTCACCGGGGTCTCCCTATGAGAAGCTGTTTGGTAAGAAACCATTTGTCAAGCACCTGAGGATTTTTGGTTCTTACATTTGGGTTCACACTCCTCAGAGCGGCAAGCTCAGCAACGTGGTTTGCATTGTATTTTTGTGGGATACGAAAAAGGTGCATACAGAGTGCTAATGTCTGACACAAAGACTGTAAGATTCACCAGAAGTGTTCAGTGCAATGCAAAGTGTGGAGACAATGTGGGAATCTTCCAATGTCACCCTGAGGCTGATAATGATGAGGAATCTGAGGAGGAGGAGGGTTCAGGTGCCAGTTCAGTTGGAGGTGGTAGTGCTGTGGACTCGCATGACACAGAGGACTACAAAAGTGCAAAAGCCTCTCTCAAACTTTCAGAAGAGTCTGATGCTGAATTGGAGGAACCACTGTTCACCATAGGCCACCATTCTCCCAAAGATGAGAAGCCTAGGGTGGAAGACTTGCATATAGTACGCAGATCTGAAAGAGCCACAAAGGGTAAACAACCCAAAAGGTATGCTGAGGAGTTTGCTAAAACAGCCAAAACAGCTGTTGTTAGTAACTCAGAGAAGTTTTGGAAATCTTCAAGCTTCCAAGAGGTCCAAAGTTTAACCTCAGATCTAAGATACTTTCAAGAATGTATAACTTGCTGCTAAAATGGAACACACAAGATGAAACGGTCAAATCAGCTATGATAAAATGGGCACAGGACATAGGGTATAATATCATGTTTGCTGACTGGGAAAAGTTATGGACCACCGGTTTGAGATTTACGGCATGTAATGCCTTGAAAGAAAACATTATGAAAATGATATACAGGTGGTACATGACCCCAGTCAAGCTTGCAAAGATATACCATTTGCCAGATAATAAATGTTGGAAATGTAAAGAAACTGAAGGAACATTCTTTGACCTCTGGTGGACCTGCCCTAGAGTTAAGGCTTTCTGGGAAATGATATATAATGAGTTGAAAAAGATATTTAAGTATACCTTTTCTAAGAAACCAGAGGCCTTTCTTCTGGGCATTGTCGGCCAGAGGGTGCAAAAGAAAGACCGAACTTTTTTTATGTATGCCACAACAGCAGCAAGGATACTCATTGCTAAACACTGGAAAACTCAAGATTTGCCCACACTGGAAGAATGGCAGATGCAACTGATGGACTATATGGAACTGGCGGAAATGACTGGCAGAATCCGAGACCTGGGAGAAGAACTGGTGGAGGAGGATTGGAAGAAATTTAAGGACTATTTACAAAAACATTACAAATTGTATGAATGTTAAGAAAGATGTAAGATTAGCAATAACATGGTACCAACAAACTAGCTAAAAGGAATAAGAACTTAAATGCCATTAAAAGAAAAGATAAATTTTGGATAAATATCACTTTAAAAATAAGACTCTAGAATTGTGGTTTAAATTTTCTAAAGTTTGAGATTTAATATTGGAAAATTGTATTATTAGAATTGAAACAAGTTAATAATTTGCTGGTAAAATTTATGAGTTCAGAAAGCAGGAACGAGAGTCGTGAGGAAGTACAAGGAGGAGAATGAACTGTGGATATTGGAAAACTATATGTAACTTTGTATGCTTTTTACTGTTGAAAACTTTTAATAAATATTATTATAAAAAAAAACCAAAGTTTAACCTCAGAGGGTGCTGAGCCATGGTTAAATGCCATGAGAGCTGAACTTGATTCCTTAGAGAGGAACAAAACATGGGAGCTAGTTCCAACAGTTCCAGGGATGAAACTGCTTGACAGCAAATGGGTCTTTAAGGCCAAGACAGACCAGAATGGCAAGGTAGTCAGGCACAAAGCCAGATTGGTCACCTGAGGTTTTTTACAGGTACCAGGTCAAGAATATCATGAGACCTACTCACCCACCATCAAGTATGAGAGCATTAGGCTTATGCTCAAAATTGCTGCAGAGGAGAAACTGCACGTTTCACATCACGATGTGAACACAGCATTTTTGTACAGGGACCTGGGTGAGTCAATTTATATGCTACCACCTGATGGAGTACAGATAAAGAAGGGATTGGTTTGTGCTCTCAAGAAATCCCTGTATGGTCTCAAACAAAGTGCCCGGTGTTGGAACTCTAAACTAACATAGACATTGTTTTCTCTAGGTTTTCACTAAGGCAAAGCAGATGCATGTGTGTTTGTCAAAGAGGAGGGGCAAAACAAACTGTATTGTATATGTTTTGTTGATGACCTTCTTTTCTTTTGGAAGGATCAGGCTTTATACAATGGCACCCTAGCTCAACTGAAGGAGCATTTTGACATGAAGGATCTTGGTGAGGTAATCAACTATCTTTCTCTGGAGGTGGAAAGAAACCAGGGAGGTGACATTTTGGTACAGCAATCACAGAAAATTGCTGCTGTATTGACCAAACTGAAATTTGGTTGATGCAAATCCTGTGGATACACCAATGGTAACAGTTTTTCAGTTAGATGACACTGATGAAGCATTTTCTGATGTTACACTGTACAGATGCATTCTAGGCAAGCTAAATTTTACTGCCAGGTGTTCAAGACCTGATATTGCTGTCAGCACCTATTTGCTGAGCAGACACGCCAACAATCCTACAGTTAAGGTTTGGAAAGCACTGAAGCGCATAGCACACTACTATGCACTACAGACTGAAATTCACTAATCAGAAGTCTGGAGGTCTTGAGATATTTGCAGATGCAAGTTTTGGAAGTGACATCACAGATGCCAAAAGCACTTCCGGGGTATGCTACATGTACAACCAGTGTCTGTTTGACTGGTCGTGCAAGAAGCAGACAACAGTGAGCCTAAGTTCTTGTGAAACTGAACTCAATGCTCTGTCATATTCACTTTTGGATTGTGAATGTTTGTTGCAACTGTTTGAGGGCATGAGGGTTAATGTAAAGTTGTTGGGATACTGCCAGGGAGATAAAGTCCATCATGACTCCACGTCGTCTCCGGACATCCATCGATCTCCCGTAGACACGCAGTATCAGCAATTAGCGACACGAGCTCCAGAAATAGATTGCCACATTCTTGGGCTGATGCACGCTCTATCAGCAGAATTCACACAGCGAAAGATGCACAGCAGGAGAGCATATTTACAAGTTTATTCAGCGTTGGTCAGAACAAAGAAAAAACATGACTGCCTGCTTCGGTCTGCTCAGAGCACACAGAAACGAAAGCAATAGAAAACATAAACATCCTGTGAACAGGAAATACGCAGACTCTGTGACTCACATAGCCTGCTCCCTTTTAAGGTGGAACGGAAATAGCCTAACATCCTCCCCCTTTCCGTGTAACCTGTAGTACCTGTGGTTCAACCCAATTGCAACTTCTGTACGTAAACCTTAAGTTGTTCTCTGTTAACAACCTTAGACAACAGATCAGCAGGAATTTCATTTCCTGCCATGTAGGACACCTGAATGAGTCCTTTCTGAATACACTCTCTTGCACGATGTAGCTTAATCTGCAAGTACTTGGTTCTTTGCTTGCAACTCTCTGAGTTCAGCAAAGCCAAACAGGATCTATTGTCTTGATACACTTGTATAGGACATTTCACAGAAACTCCGATGTCCTTAAACAGTTGCATCAACCATTCACAATCCATGAGTGAAAATGACAGAGCATTGAGTTCTGCTTCACAGGAACTTAGGCTCACTGTCGTCTGCTTCTTGCACAGCCAGTCAAACAGACAGTGGTTGTACATGTAGCATACTCCAGAAGTGCTTGTACCATCCGTGGTGTCACTTCCAAAACTAGCATCTGCAAAGATTTCAAGACCTCCAGTCTTCTGACTGGTGAACCTCAGCCTGTAGTGCATAGTCCCTTTCAAATAGCGGGCTATGCGCTTCAGCGCTTTCCAATCCTGAACAGTAGGGTTGTTAGCATGTCTGCTAAGCAGGTTAGTGCTTACAGCTATATCAGGTCTTGAACATCTAGCAATGAAATTCAGCTTCCCTAGAATGCATCTGTACAGCGTAGTGTCAGAAAACGCTTCAGCAGTACTATCTACCTGGTAACCTGTCAGCATCGGTGTGTCTGCTGGGTTTGCATCAACCCAATTCAACCAGGTTAATACATCAGCAATTTTCTGTGTTTGGTGTACCAGAAAATTACCGTACAAAAAAGCTGTATTAATGTCGTGATGGGAAACATGTAGTTTCTCCTCTGCAGCAATCTTGAGCATCAGTCGAATGCTCTCATATTTGACGGTGGGTGAGTAGGTATCGTGGTAATCTTATCCTGGTACCTGTGAAAAACCTCTGGCAACCAATCTGGCTTTGTGTCTGACAACCTTGTTATTCTGGTCTGTCTTGGCCTTGAAGACCCATTTGCTGCCAACCAGTCTCATTCCTGGGACTACCGGTACCAGTTCCCAAGTTTGGTTCCTGTTCACGGAATCAACTTCAGCCTTCATGGCATTTAGCCAAGGCTCAGCATCTTTAGAGGTTAACTCCTGAACCTCTTTGAAGCTTGAAGGTTCCCACACCTTCTCTCAGTTACTAAGAACAGCAGTTGCTGTCTTAGCAAACTCATCAGCAAATCTCTTCAGAGGTCTGCCTTTAGTGGCCCTTTCAGACCTGCGTACTAGACGCAAGTCTTCTGGACTCATTTCCTCCTTCTTAGGAGAAAAGTGACCAATGGTGAACAGTGGTTCTTCCAGTTCATTGTCAGACGCATCAGATGGTCTGACTGAGGCCTTTGCGCTCTTGTAGTCTGCTGTGTCATCACTGTCACTGACAGCAGCAGCGCCGCCCACTGAACTGGAATCCGAACTCTGATCATCACCACCATCATCATCATCCTCAGCTTTCTCAGCTTTCTCAACATTATCTGCCTTTTTCACATCACCTTCATCCTCCTCTGGGTAACTCTGGAAAATTCCCACATTTCCCCCCCACTTAGGATTGTACTCAACACTCTTGGTGAACTTAATTGTCTTAGAGTTAGTCATCCATACCCTGTATGCACCTTTTTCGTACCCCATGAACAAACCATGTGCCCCACGCTTCCCAAGCTTGTTGCTCTGTGGGGTGTGTACCCACATGTCAGAACCAAAGATTCTCATGTGCTTGACATTCAGTTTCTTACCAAACATCTTCTCGTAGGGAGTACAACCAATAGGTGATGACAGTCTGCGATTATAGGAATAAACAAACGTCGACAGAGCTTCCCCCCAAAACTTCTCAGAGAGGTTGGCATCATGCAACAAGGTTTTCAGGCCTTGAAGCAAAGTCTGATTTGCTCGCTCCGCAAGTCCATTCATCCATGGCGATCTAGGTGTTGACAAGTCATGCTGGATTCCCTTCTCAGTCAGGAAAGCTTCAAACTGCTGAGAAGTGAACTCCCCGCCTCGATCAGTAAACAAACAGCCAATACGTTTACCATGAACATTCCCCAACCAAGCACAGAATGCCTTGAACCTAAGAAACGTTTGCGATTTCTGCTCAAGCATAAACACATGAATGTACCTAGAAAAAGAATCAATTAGAACCATGAAGTACCTTGCTCCACCCAAAGAGGGCGCAAGTGTACCAACCAGGTCTGCGTGCACTAGCTGGTAGGGTTTGGAAGCCTGCCTGCTAGACTCCTTGCCTTTTGGAGTAACCTTCACCTTGTTCTCTGCACAAGATACACATTTCATGTGAAACTTACAGGGTTTGATGTTCAAACCTTCAACCAACTCAGGCATCTTGGCCAGCGCCTGCCAAGACATGTGACAAAATCTTCAATGTGCTTCATGAATGCATCCTGCATGAAGAACTTTGTTAGTTTGTGCAACACAACAAGAATCAACATTAGACACAACAGCATTGTCATCATAAGTTATACAGAATAAGCCATGCATAAACTTTGCATGCAAAATGTCCTCTTTGCCTTTCCTGATGACACATACGCTCCTCTTGAAGGAAATCTCAAAACCACGCCCAGTCAGCTGTGGGACACTAAGCAAATTGTCCGCAGCACCTGGAACAAAAAGTACATCTCTGATGGTAGTGTGCAGACTTGCAAGTTTCACAGTCCCTTTTCCTGCAATTTGCAACGTCCTCCCATCAGCCAGGTGGATCTCTCCATCTTGAGGTGTGAAGGAGATAAACAGGTGCCGGTCTTTTGAAAGATGGTGGCTGGCACCAGAGTCGACGATAAACCTGGCCTTGGCCTTTGGAGCAGCTTTTCTGGCAAACAAAACCTTGTCTTCCACCGGCGTGGGCTTTTGCAGCTTGCCCCCCTGCTCCTGGCCATCAAACTTGCCTTTAGCCTTTGGTGAAGCAGTGCCAGCTAACAAAGCCTTGTTTTCCACTGGCGTGGGCCTTTCACCCCCCTTGTGCTTTGGGCCATCTGCTGGCTTCTTTCTCTGTTTACTTCTGGCCTTCCGGCCTCTGCAAAGTTGACCTTGGCTCCCATGGGAAACAGAGCTCTCAGCTGCCGACTCCTTGGCTCCACCTGGAGACTGGAATGCTGCCTGGGATGACATCACAGTCAGCTCCCCCTGCAGCTTGCAACCAGTGCCCTCAGCATCCCTGCATTCACTCGCATTCTGGGAAACAGCCAGGACCTCCGATGCAGTCAAACTCTGGGCTGGGATGACTGGCAGATGAGCTACTTTCAAAGCATTCCACATCTGACGTGCAGTCATGTTGCCAGCTAGCGTAGCAATTTCCTCCAGAGAGACAGACAAGACTATTACGTCTACAGCCCTTGAATCTTGGGCCTTCCATTTATCTGTCAGAGGAACTGGAGGGGCTTCACACACAGTATGCCACACTTGAAACTGTCGCAGCAAACTCTCACACCACACAGCCCAGGTCTCATAATTGTGCCGGTTTAACTTTGGGCACTCAGCAGCTTCAGAGGCTTGGAAAAACTCCATTTCAGCTCTTTGCTTGAGCCGTGAGTCTCATTCACTTCAGAGACCCCTTATCTTGGCTCCCATTAATCTCGAAGCCTGCTTGGCTCGGCTCCCAGGCCAATTAGACCTGCCGGACATCAGAGACTCTTGCCGCGGCCCACAGAATAGCCTCATTTGCTTTTGCTTTTGCACATACCTCAGCAGTCTGTCGCAGTCTTACTCTCTTGTAAGTGCCATGAATCTGGGCCCGAAACCTGTTGTTGGGATACTGCCAGGGAGATAAAGTCCATCATGACTCCACGTCATCTCCGGACGTCCATCGATCTCCCGTAGACACGCAGTATCAGCAATTAGCGACACGAGCTCCAGAACTAGATTGCCACATTCTTGGGCTGATGCACGCTCTATCAGCAGAATTCACACAGCGAAAGATGCACAGCAGGAGAGCATATTTACAAGTTTATTCAGCGTTGGTCAGAACAAAGAAAAAACATGACTGCTTGCTTCGGTCTGCTCAGAGCACACAGAAACGAAAGCAATAGAAAACATAAACATCCTGTGAACAGGAAATACGCAGACTCTGTGACTCACATAGCCTGCTCCCTTTTAAGGTGGAACGGAAATATCCTAACAAAAGTATCCTATACAGGTTTACCAAGACAAAAGGTTGTGTCTGTCTTTGCTAACTTCTGAAGGATGTAAGCAAAGAACCAAGTACTTGCTGTTAAAATTACAACGTGCAAGAGAGTGTATCCAGAAAGGACTCATTCTGGTAATACAGTACCCCTTCCTTCTCCTCAAAACCTCCATGGTTTTCCCCTGCGTCCCTGAGTTCCCTGTGTGCTGGTCCCGGGGGTAAGCTACCGTGGGTGTAAGCAGAGTCCACACGAAGAGGGGCGAGGTCCGAGACGGAGAGCCGGGCGGGGAACAGGAACGCTGGAACAGGAGGCTGAGCAGGGAACAGGAAAACCGGATGAACAGGAACAGGAGGCCGAGCAGGGAACAGGAGCACCGGATGGTCAGGAACAGGAGGCCGAGCAGGGAACAGGAGCACTGGATGGTCAGGAACAGGAGGCCGAGCAGGGATCAGGAACACAGGAAGGTCCGAAGCCAACAACGACATTGCTCCCGCAACCTGGGGCCGGGCTGACTGGGCTTTTATCCTCTTCTAAGGCCGGGGGCAGTCCCGACCCCCAGGAGCCCCGCCTCCTCTGGCCTTAAGGCGAGCACTCCTCCTGGGGGCAACCAGTTCCCTTCGCCTCTCTGCCCTAAGCCTCTGCAGATCAGGAGAGGCCGAAGGGTTACTGGGCCCTGGAGGAGGCTCACCTGTGGCCACTGAGTCATCAAGCCCCTCTGGGGCAAGAAGGGCTTCACCTGGGGCCAGCTCCTGATGCTCTGCCACAGGTGCAGGCTCTTCAGCATCTAGGCCTTGCCCCAGTTCAGCCGGCCCTGGAGGCGGGGACTCCTGTGCAGGCTGGGATTCCTCTGGTTCATCCTCTGAATCGGAATCCCAGGCCATCACACCCTGATTTTGGTTTGGGCGAACTCACCGTCCCTCGTCAACCCGGCTAGTTCTCGTCTCCCTACCAACACTCCCCCACACACCCATCGGTCCTCGGGGATCACATGTCGGGCTTCTGGTGGTCCCTCTCCTTCCATGTACTCCGGCTTCCGGGAGAGAGCGTCAGCTCTGACGTTTTCCTCTCCCGGCACGTACCAAATCTCGAAGAAAAACTTGGAGAACTCCTGAGCCCATCGCACCTGTCACTGGTTGAGTACCTGTGCAGTCCTCCAGTATTCCAGGTTCTTATGGTCCGTGCACACCTGGATCTTGTGCTGCGCCCCGATTAACAAATGTCTCCAGCGTCGAAAAGCTACATAAATTGCAAGCAGTTCCCGGTCATACACCGTGTAGTTTTGCTCCGACTTGCTCAGCTTCCTCGAGAAAAAGGCGCACGGCCTCCAGCTGGACTGGTCTCCCGGCTGTAGTAGCACCACCCCTACGGCTTGGTCTGACGTGTCTGTCTCCAGCCTCATTGGCTTCTGCAGATCCACGTGCAAGAGCTGCTCTTCCGAAGCGAACGCCCTCTTTAGCCTTTCAAAAGATTGCTGTGCCTCTTCTGTCCAGACGAACTTCTTTTGCTACTGAGACAATCTGTGATGGGTGCGGTTAAGTGGGCGAAGTTCTTGATGAACTTCCGATAGAAGTTCCCAAACCCCAGGAACCTCTGCACGTCCTTCCGGGTCTTGGGGGTCTTCCATTCCAGAACCACCTGCACCTTGCCGGGGTCCATAGCTAGGCCCTTGTCCGACAACCTGTATCCCAGGAACTCGACCTCTCGGGCATGGAATTGGCACTTCTCCAGTTTGACCCACAACTGGTGCTCCTGTAGCCTCTTTAGCACTTCCTGGACGTCTCTGACATGCTACTCCTCGTTCTCCGAATAGATTAACACGTCATCTAAAAAGGCCACGCAATTCTTGTACAGCAGGGATCCCAACACATAGTGCATGAAAGATTGAAAACAGGTGGAGCCTGATTGTAATCCAAAAGGCATAACTAGGTACTCAAAGGCCCCCCAGAGGGGTGAACATGGTGGTTTTCCATTCATCCCCCTCTGTCATGGGCTCAGGAGCAGAGGCACAGGAGAGGGAGGAAATGGAGAGCGAGGGGGAGGAATCCGAGGGGAGCGTAGGCGATGACAGTGGTCCGAGGGATTCCCTGAGTCTCTCCAGCGAATCGGAAGATTCACAGAAGGGGGCGCCCATGGCCAGGGCAAGGGGGGTGCCTAGGGGACACCCCAGGAAGAAGGGGCCAGAGGGGACTCAGAGAGCAGCAGTTGGAAATCAGGACCAGCTTCCCCACCAGAGCGCAGTGGGGGGGAGGAGTCCCAGGTATCGGAATCAGGCTGCTCACCACCAGCGAGAGGAGATGAGTCAGGATTGACCACGCCTCCATCGGAGAGCGCGGAAACGGTCGAGAGGAAGGTTGGAGGCTGGGCGCGCGCGCCAAGTTCAAATGTACAGGCGAGCGGCACAGCAGGTAGCCCGGATAGGGAACCAGGTCCTAAAGCCCACCGGAAGGAGGGGCAAGAGTCAGGGGGGTCAGCGTCAGAAGAGTCCAGAAAGGAGGAGACCCCGGGGGGCAGAAGGACCCAGAGGAGGAAAGAACAACGGAAGAGGTGGAGTAAGGCTAGAGTCTTAAACTGGTGTACAGGGGGCGGAGACTCAGACGGGGCTTCGCCGGTCTAGGTTCTAGACGTAGAGCTGCACGCTGCGGCTTATAAATGGAAACTGAACTTCAATAAAGACTTTTGTACATTACCACCGGCTGGAGTTGGTCCTCTGTGAGCTGGGACCTAGAGGCAGCTCTGACAGTAAGCCCCGTCTCACTCCTATACACCTCGCAACGTGAGTGGACGCAGCGAGGGGCAAAGATTAGTGCTTCGCGAGCTCACAAAAGCTGGACAGGATGACTACCGAAGAGCAAATGGCAGCCCTGCAAAAGGCAGTGACACAACTTAACATGGAGATACTAGCATCCAGGAAGAGGGAAGAAGATACTGCTGCTACCTGCAGGGATCTGCAAGCCAGGTTGGAAATGCTGACTAAGCAGGGGCTACCGGGACCCAAACCAGAGGGGATTGGGCTGGGAAAGAGAGGAGGCAGCCTGGTGTCTCATTTCGATGGGAGTCTGCAGCAGTACCCTAACGTCCGAGCAGACGTGGTGTTTGCGTTGCAGTTGCTGGAGAAAGACTTTAGAGATGAGCAAGAGAAGGTGGGCTTTATATTAACTCATCTCCATGGAGAAGCTAAAGCGTGGCTGCGCAATCTGTGGAGAGATAAGGATCCCGCGCTCCAAAGTGCGGATGCCTTCATTAAAGCGATGGATGCGTGTTTTTTATCAACAATAGACGTAGATATCGCCAGAAAAGAGGCACATGGACTGAAACAAGGGAGAGCCACTGTAAGGCAGTATCACTCCCGCTTTTTTGCATTGGTCAATGCGCTGGGATGGGAGAAAGATTCAGCTGCAGTCAGAGACCTTTTCTGGGAAGGGTTGAATGGAGCTGTGAAAGACGAAATTGCAAGGGGGGAATGACCCCAAAGCACTCAAGAAGTTGTCCAGAGGGCGCTGACGGTTGGGGTGCGTCTGGAAGAATGTCCATGGAGCAAAGACGAAGGGCGTTGGGGACGCACGCCGGCGAGAGCACCTCCCTTCTTTCCCAGGGACGCAGCGCGCGCTCAATCCACGCCTCCGCTGGGAGGGGGAGAGGAACCGATGGAGATAGGAGGTGCCAGGGCTCAGTCAGCATCCAGAGCCCTAACACCGGGAGCAGTCAAAGCGAAGCCTCCTAGAGGAAACAGGAAGTGTTACATCTGCGACAGTGCTCAGCACATGGCGAAAGAGTGTCCCCAGAGGCTCCGCAAGCACACTGCAGCCTCCGCAACAGTAACAGAAGCAGCTCAGCAGAGAGAACCACAGCAGGGAAACGACGGTATCTGGCTGGAAGCAGAGGCACTGGGGCCCAGCCAGACGAGTCAGTGAAGCAGTCCCCAGAAATTTTGCAGCCCACAGACCCACTCCCGCCCAAACCAGTGGTGCAACTCACTGCATCGCTCCAGCTACCCAATGGACTTACTATGGAAGTGCCCATTACCATTGACTCTGGTAGTAATGCAGACTTTATAGGACTGGATTTCATCAAGCAACATCGCATAGCGCTCCTGCCAGCCACGATGCCACTGAAAGTTGTCACGGTCGATGGAAGAGAATTGCTGGGGGGGCAGGTGGTCAAGCAAACGCCGCCGATGGTGATGCAAATTGGAAATCACCGGGAAGTCATCAGCTTCAATGTCACCCAACTGTCGGACACGCCTGTAGTATTGGGCATGAGTTGGCTCCACAGGCACAGCCCGGCATTGGCATGGTACCAGCGCCAACTAACTTTCGGCTCCTCCTACTGCGCAGAACACTGCATCCTGACTAGCCCGGAGGGGGAAGAGGATGACCCGCAGCTACGATTAGGCACGCTGCAAGCAGTGCCCCACAAGTACGCAGCGTTTTTGGAGG
This sequence comes from Podarcis melisellensis, assembly GCF_964234715.1. Lineage (NCBI taxonomy): Eukaryota > Metazoa > Chordata > Lepidosauria > Squamata > Lacertidae > Podarcis > Podarcis melisellensis. The sequence continues at coordinate 13,201,324 of NC_138535.1, forward strand.
TTTTCTGCGAGAAGGAAGCGGACAAGCTGCCTCCCCACAGGTCCTATGACTGCAAGATTGACCTCCTGCCGGGGGCGACGCTGCCGACCGGGAAACTGTATTCCATGTCTGAAGACGAACTGCAAGAACTCAGGGAGTTCATAGATCACAATTTGAAGCGCGGTTTCATCCGGGAGTCCAAAGCAGTGGGGGGCAGCCCCGTGTTTTTCGTGAAGAAAAAAGACACGCCCCAAAAAAGGCTTGTGGTTGATTACAGAATTTTAAATTCGAAAACCAAGCCCACAGCCTTCCCCATGCCCAAAATCGACAACCTGCTCGCGACGGTGAGAAAACGACGCGTTTTCACCAAGTTGGATCTGCGAGGGGCGTACAACCTTATTCGCATACGGGAGGGCGACGAGTGGAAGACGGCCATGTTCACGCCCCTGGGCACCTATGAATACAGAGTTATGCCGTTTGGATTACAAAATGGCTCCCACTGTTTCCAAGCCTTCATGCATCACATGTTAGCGGGACTCCTCTACAAGAAGTGCGTCTGCTTCCTGGACGACATCCTGATATTCCCAGGTATCGGGATCAGGCTGCTCACCACCAGCGAGAGGAGATGAGTCAGGATTGACCACGCCTCCATCGGAGAGCGCGGAAACGGTCGAGAGGAAGGTTGGAGGCTGGGCGCGCGCGCCAAGTTCAAATGTACAGGCGAGCGGCACAGCAGGTAGCCCGGATAGGGAACCAGGTCCTAAAGCCCGCCGGAAGGAGGGGCAAGAGTCAGGGGGGTCAGCGTCAGAAGAGTCCAGAAAGGAGGTGGAGTAAGGCTAGAGTCTTAAACTGGTGTACAGGGGGCGGAGACTCAGACGGGGCTTCGCCGGTCTAGGTTCTAGACGTAGAGCTGCACGCTGCGGCTTGTAAATGGAAACTGAACTTCAATAAAGACTTTTGTACATTACCACCGGCTGGAGTTGGTCCTCTGTGAGCTGGGACCTAGAGGCAGCTCTGACACCCTCCCTCATCCTAATCAAATTGTACGCTCCCCGGAGGTCCAGCTTGGTAAAAACCTTCCCCTTCCTCACCCTGGTTAAAATATCGTCAATCCTGCAGACGGTTTGACTGCGAAATACTACAAAGATCTTAAAGAATGGCTAATACAGCCATTGAAGGAAGTATGCAATCAGATATTAGAGGGGGAAAAGGCTCCCGAATCGTGGAGAGAAGCATTCATCTCACTTATACCGAAGACAGAGACTGAGAAACATCAAGTTAAAAACTACCGCCCTATATCACTCTTGAATGTGGATTATAAAATCTTTGCAGACGTTTTGGCGAAAAGATTTAAGAGAGTTTTGGTGGAGGAGATTCATAAGAACCAAACAGGCTTTCTCCCAGGGAGACACATGTCAGAAAATGTGAGGAACATTATAGACATTTTGGAGATGCTAGAGGTGGACATTAATAGGAAGGCAGTTTTGATCTTTGTGGACGCGGAGAAGGCCTTTGACAACATTTCTTGGAAATTTATGAAGAAGAATCTCCACGGGATGGGGGTAGGTCAAGGGTTTGAAAACGGTATAGGTGCAATATATTCTGAACAAAGAGCGAAACTAATTGTGAACAATGTGGTAATGGATGAAATACCAATAGAGAAAGGTACACGACAGGGATGCCCTATATCCCCTTTACTGTTTATATCTGTCCTGGAGGTTTTATTAAACATGATTAGAAAGGACCAGCAGGTAAAAGGAATACAGGTCGGATCCAAACAATATAAGTTAAGGGCATTTGCAGATGACTTAGTGCTAACTTTGCAACAGCCAGAAGCTAGTACCAAAAGAGTTTTAGAATTAATGGAGATATTCGGCCAGGTCGCAGGATTTAAACTAAACAAACAGAAAACAAAGGTGCTGGAAAAAAATCTAACAAAAGAGGAGAAAGATAGGTTTCAAAGTGAAACTGGGTTGGAAATAGAAAAAAAGGTTAAGTACCTGGGGGTAAATCTGACATCAAAAAATGTGAATCTATTTAAAGACAACTATGAAAAATGCTGGACAGAAGTTAAAAAAAGATCTAGACATATGGTCTAGGCTGAAACTTTCCTTGTTAGGCCGAATTGCTGTTATCAAGATGAATGTATTGCCAAGAATGTTGTTTTTATTTCAGACGTTGCAGATTCTAGACAAAATGGACTGTTTCAAGAAGTGGCAGAAAGACATATCTAAATTTGTCTGGCAGGGCAAAAAGCCCAGAATAAAATTTAAGATTTTAACTGATGCAAAAGATAGAGGGGGCTTCGCCCTGCCAGACTTAAGACTTTATTATGAATCAGCAGCTTTTTGCTGGTTGAAGCAATGGCTACTTCTTGAAGACACAGACATTCTTGATCTGGAAGGATATGACAATAGTTTTGGTTGGCATGCATATCTGTGGTATGACAAGGTAAAGGTCTACAAAAGTTTTAAAAACCATATTGTCAGGAAAGCACTGTATAATGTGTGGAATAGATACAAGGATTTATTGGAAAGTAATACCCCTAGGTGGTTGTCACCAATGGAAGCGAAAGCAGTGAAAAAAATCAATATGGACTCTAATTGGCCTAAGTATTGTGAAATTTTAGAATATGAAGGTGAAAAACTGAAGCTACAAAATTTTGAGAAGCTAAAGCATAAAGTTCGAGATTGGTTACACTACCGTCAGATAAATGAGATGTTTAAGCAAGACAGGAAACTTGGTTTTCAGAAGGAGAGGTCAAAGTTAGAAACAGAATTGTTAGAATCCAATACCAAGAATTTATCTAAAATGTATAATTTGCTGTTGAAATGGAATACACAGGATGAAACGGTGAAATCAGCTATGATTAAATGGGCACAGGATATCGGTCATGATATTATGTTTGATGACTGGGAACAGTTATGGACCACCGGTGTTAAATTTACGGCATGTAATGCCTTGAAAGAGAACATAATGAAAATGATTTATAGGTGGTACATGACCCCAGTCAAACTTGCAAAGATCTACCATCTGCCCAATAACAAATGTTGGAAATGTAATGAGGCTGAAGGTACTTTTTATCATCTTTGGTGGACTTGCCCAAAGATTAAAGCCTACTGGGAAATGATCTATAATGAAATTAAGAAAGTCCTTAAGTGGACATTTGTAAAGAAACCGGAGGCTTTTCTCTTGGGCATGGTCGGCCAATTGGTACCAAAGAAGGATAAGACATTTTTTATGTATGCAACCACAGCAGCAAGAATCCTGTTGGCAAAGTATTGGAAGATGCAAGAATTACCTACTCTGGAAGAATGGCAATCGAAGGTGATGGAATATATGGGACTGGCAGAGATGACCGGCAGAATCCGTGGCCAGAGGAAAGAGACAGTGGAAGAGGACTGGGGGAAATTTAAAACATACCTAAAAAACTACTGTAAAATTGTGGAATGATAAGATGTTAAGGGGTAGGAAACAAAGAATTACAGCTGTAAATCTTAAACTTTAAGAAAACTCAAAAGGGACTTGACTAAAGACTGATTGATGAGTTGCTCGAAAAAATGGTAAAACAAGGATGTGGTGAAGGGAAGGCATGGGGAAGTCAATTTTTGTTGTTTGTTTTTAATGTTTGTGTTTGTTTTGTTTGTTCTTATTATGTGTAAAAACCAATAAAAAATATTATAAAAAAAAAAATCGTCAATCCTGGGCATTGGGAAGGTCACGGGTTCCGATACAAGGTTCAATGCCCTGAAATCTACGACCAATCTGGGCTGTTTAGTGTCTTTTTTGTCCACAAAGAACACCGGACTGCCTCCCACCGCCCTTGATTCTCTTATGAAACCTCTTTTCAGGTTCTTGTCAATAAACTCCCGCAACTCCTGCATCTCCCTGTCCGACATGGCATACAGTTTACCCACTGGCAGCTGAGCTCCTGGGAGTAGGTTGATTTGACAGTCAAAGGGCCTATGTGGGGGTAGTCTATCCGCTTCCTTCTCACTGAAGACGTCCTGCAGGTCAGCGTATTGTGGTGGTACCTTCCCTTTTTTCCCCACCGCCATCCCTGCCACTCTGGCTACGGCCATCCTCGGGGTTTCCTCCCCGTGACAGTGTTCCAAGCAGTGAGCTGACCCAAAAGTAACTGTTCGCTGGTGCCATGCCACTACTGGATCATGTAGTGCCAGCCAGCTCATCCCCAGTATGATTGGTGGTCCTGCCAGTGTGGCTACGTGAAAGGCAAGGGTTTCTGTGTGTCTGGTAACCCTCATTCTCATGGGGGGAGTCTGGTGCGTCACTTCCCCTCCCAGGAGTTCTCTGCCATCAATGGTCGTTACTTGTAAGGGACACTCTAGAGGCAGGAGGTGGAGCTGGTGCTCTAGCGCGAAATCCTTGCTGAAAAAATTGCAAGAACTGCCTGAATCCAGCAGTGCCTTCACCTTGATTGGGTGCCCATTCGGGACTTCTAGTACCACCTCTATGGCAATGGCTGCTTGGGGGGGGGGGTCTGGCTTGGGCACTTTTACTGGTTGCTGGCCTGGCTGCTATGCCCGCTGATCGGCAGCCAAGCGTTGGAGTTTCCCTGCTCCTTTTGCCCCTCCTCCTCACAGCCAGCAGCCCCCACCATTCCTTGCCATGCCTTCCTTTGAGGGCAGACCCTGGCAAAATGTCCTGGCTGTTGGCAGAGAAAACACTTCTTGGCTGTTTCCCCCTCCTTTCCCTCCTTCTTTCGAACCTCGCTGGAGTTTGAAACCCCGCGCACACGCTCCCCCAATCTCCATTGGTTCCACTGGCTGGGAAGGTTGCTCCGGTATTTCAGGAATGCGGTTGTCATGCCAACGCTCTCCTCTCCCCTCCCGCTTCTCTACAGCGCGCGCCTCTTTGCTTACTCCAATCGCAAGTACAGCCTTAGTCAGCTGATCCAGCAATTGAGGGCGGGGCGCGCGGGAAAGTTCGTCCTTCACCGAGGGGGATAAGCCTTCCTCAAACAGCATTTGCACAGGTTCCGAACCCATTTCCCACCCAAGTCTGTGGATAAGCATCGCAAAACGCGACCAGTACTCTCTAACTGACTGGCCCCCCTGCTTGCACGCCATCAGTTCCCTGCGAGTCACACTCTGCTCCACTTCACTTGAGAACATGATATCCATGGCGCCAAAAAATTTCCTAAGGTCCTTTAGGGCAGCATTCTGCGTTGCCATTAATGGCCGGATCCATTCTCTGGCCGCGTCCTGAAGATGCCCGACAACATAAGCCACCCTCTCCCCATCGTCAGCAAAGTCATCATACTGCAGTTCCAACGCGTACTGTACCTCCGTCCTGAATGCATTATAATCTCTGGGGTTTCCCCCAAACTTGTGCACCAGTCCCGGTACCTTCCTTGCGATGGGGGTGGGCTTCCCCTGGGCATCCTGAGTCCGCCTTTCATCTAGCCGCGCCGCTAACAGGGCCACCTGCTGTTCCAAATCCCGGTTTCTCTCCTCCAGATTTGGCACTGCCGCTGCTCCCTCTCCGGCGCCTGCTCCTCCGGTTAGACTCATGGTGCTGCCTGCCCCTGCCGTTGTGCACAAGCAACGTCAAAGACTAACGGATTGCTGTAAAGGGAATTGGGGTTGCTCGTGCGTAAGTGGCCGCTGCTCTAGGCAACGTTGTCTGGCTAAACCTTTCCCTGGCTGGACAGCCCTTTCTCCGTGGCTGTGTCAGTCACTGGCAGAATCTGTCAGTGGGCGTTTCCTGAACTTCTTCCAGCATAAAAGCTCTTTGACACCAAGTCTCCGCCTAGCCTCCCTGCGAGGAAGTTTTCTGCGCAGAGTGGGCGTGGCCAGCGGAGGTCCTGGGCTCTCCCCGCTGGTCTCTGTGGAAGAGTCTTGGAGCCATCTCTCCGAAGTCCCTCCCTGCTCCCCTTTCTTCCTGGTGTCACGCTGATTTCCTTCCTCAGAGGAAGTGTTCCCTCTCTCCCTACTGGGTCCTTCTCCTGCATCGCTAGGGAGCCTTACCTCCACTCTTGGCTCCGATGGCAGTTCCCTGACAGAAAGATTACAGGAAGAATCGCAAGCTGCAATAGCTTTTTTACAACTTAAGGAAAGAGAGACATATCTTCGTCTGAGTGGTCTACAAGAGATTGAACAAAGAAATTTGAAAGAGTGTTTGGTCCAAGAATTTGTGTCCTTTTGGGACCTAACAAAGGAAGAGGTGGAATCTACAATTGTAAAGGCCTACAGATTTGGACCTAGAAGTAAAAAGGACTAAAAAATTATAAATGATTGCATGGTAGTCTTTCAAACAAAGGATCAAAGAGATAAAATCTTGGGATTGCATTACAAGAAGAACTTTGAAGTACAACAACATTCAATTGTTTTGTTTAAAGAAATCCCAAAAATTTTCTTGGCAAAAATGAATAATTATTTGGATCTTACAAGTGTTCTGAGAAGAAAAAACATCTTCTTTTGATGGGAATTTTCGCAAGGCCTTTCATTTAAATACCAGCAAAGGAAATATTGAATTAGGTTAATCGAAGAAAAGAGAAGATTTTTGGAAAAGAACGCTAGTGATTTTGGATTTGACACAGGAGCTGGAGTTGGTTCAGGCACAGGAGCAGCTTCAGGAACAGGATTAGAACTAGGGGCAGGAATCGAACCTTCAGATTTGGACTGAGACAATATGGCATTAAGAATTTTATCTTGGAATTTTAATGGGCTTAATTCATAGTTTAAAAGTCGAAAAGTTCATCATGTGCTGATAAAAGAGAATTTAGATGTGATATGTTTACAAGAAACTCATGTAATAAGAACCCACAGGAAAATTCTGCAAAATAAAAAATTAGGCCAGGAATTTATCTCTTCAGATGAGGTTAACAAAAGAGGTGATGTGATTTATGTTAAAGAGAAATTCAGTCCCAAAATGATCTTCAAGGATGATGTTGGAAGATATGTTGCAGTGGAATTGACAGTACAAGGCGAAAAAATTTTGATGCTTGGAATCTATGCACCAAATGAGGGCAAGTCAGAACTTTTTAAAAATCTACAGGCCACTCTTATGGACTATTTGGATTACAAAATTGTCCTGATGGGGGATTTGAATGGCGTAGTCTCAACAATGGTGGATAGAACCCAAATGCAAAAACTTACTAATGACGGGAGGCTGCTGTAATGGTTATATGGGGTTGCTCGTGCGTAAGTTGCCGCCACTCCTGGCTAGGTGGCCTGGTTAAACCTTTCCTGGCTGGACAGCCCTTCACTTCATGGCTGTTCAGTCGCTAGCAGAATCCGTCAGTGGGCGTTTCTTGAACCTCTTCCAGCAAAGAAGCTCTTTGACGCCAAGTCGCCGCCTACTTTCCCTGCGCGGAAGTCTTCTGCACAGGGTGGGTTTGGGCAGCGGAGGACCTGTGCTCTCCTCGTTGGTCTCCTGCGAAGAGTCCTGGAGCCTCCTCTCTGCTTCCCCCATCGGCCCCCCTCTATCCCTGGTGTAGCGCTGATTATCTTCCCCAGCCGGAGACCTGCTTCTCTCCTTGCTTGGCCCCTCTCCAGCATCGCTGTGGAGCCTCGCCTCCTCCGCTAGTTGCGATGGCAGTTCCCTGACATCCATCTCCCCCCCCCCAGAACCCCCTCCACCCCTGGCCCGACCTTTGGCTCCAACTTCATCCCTGTCCTCGGCAGATGATGCAGGGAATCTCCGGAAGGAGCTGTCGCCATCCTCAGAGGATTCAAACTCCGCTTCCCACCTGCTCTGATCTCTCCCCGCGGGGTGGGCCTCCCAGTCTGAATCCTCCCCCTCCGACGCTTCTCCTCCCTCTTCGTCGGAGGCAGGAAAACCCTCAAAGTCCTCCTTGTCGTCGGTGGCGCCAAAGTGCTCCTCCCAGAACCTCGCTGGTGGTTGTGGTTTGTGTGGGAACCGACTGTGGAACTCTTCCACTAGATACCCATCATTGATTGCTTCTGCGGGAACCCACGTGTCTTCTGACCGGGGTTCTCCCTCCCACGCTACTAAGTACTCTACCTTGCGCCCTCGCCACCTGGAATCGAGTATTTCCGTGGCTTGGTTGTGGTGTTCCCTCTCCTCTACCTGCGGGTGGGTGGTGACTTCTCCCTCCCGTCCCGGGAATTCCCGCCCCTCCCTGTACGTAGAGAGTAGCGACCTATGGAACACCAGGTGTAACTTCATGCTGTCAGGCAGCTTGAGCCTGAATGCCACGGGGTTCACCTGCTGAGTTACCTCAAAAGGTCCCAGCCGCCTCGGCTGCAACTTCTTGCACCCTCCCTTAAAGGGTAACCCTCGGGTTGACAACCACACCCGGTCTCCCACCCGTATGGTCTCCCCTTCCCGACGGTGCTTGTCTGCCTGCCTCTTGTAGATTTCTTTGGCCCTCTCCAAATTCATCTGGAGTTGCTGGTGCAAGGCCTCCATTTCTTCCACAAACTGCTCTGCTGCAGGTACGCTCCCCCTTCCTCCCCCCTCCCCGGGAAGGCCCTGGGGTGACACCCATAAATGGCCATGAACGGGCTCATTCCCGTGGACACGTGTTCAGTGTTATTGTATGCAAATTCAGCCAGTGCTAGTTTCTCTACCCAATCGTTCTGTCTCTCACTGACGTAGCAACGTAGGTATTGCTGGAGTATACTGTTCGCTCGTTCCGCTTGCCCGTTGGTTTCCGGGTGTCTCGCCATCGAGAAGCCCACCTCGACCTGCAGCAAGCTCATGAGCTTCCTCCAGAACTTTGAAGTAAATTGTTTCCCGCGATCTGAGATGACCCTCGAGGGAGCCCCATGCAACCTGAAGATGTGATCCACAAACAATCTGGCCGTTTCTTCTGCCGTCACCGCATGTGAGCAAGCTATGAAATGGCACCTTTTAGTCAGTAGATCGACTACTACCATGAATGCTGTCTTCCCCCTTGATTTGGGCAAATCTGTCATAAAATCTATGGACACCACCTCCCAGGGTCTTCCCGGCGTGGGTAAGGGTTCCAGTAACCCTGCAGGGGCCGCCCTCTCCCCCTTTGCCCTCTGGCAGCGGTCGCACCCCCGTACGTACTCCCGTACATCTTCTCTTACCCTTGGCCACCAGAACTGCCTGGTGACAAGCAGCATGGTCTTGTGCTGACCAAAGTGCCCCGCTGTTGGGTTGTCGTGGAGTTGTTTGAGTACCCTTCCCCTCAAGGTCTCCCCCGGTACGTACAGCGCTCCCTTATAGTACAGTACCCCTTCCTTTTCCTCAAACTCTCCATGGTTTTCCCCTCCTTCCCGTAGTTCCCTGATTTTAGTTTGAGCGAACTCGTTGTCCCTGGTTAGACCGGCTAGTTCGCGTTTCCCAACCAACACTCCCCCACACACTCATCTGTCCTTGGGGAACATGTGTCGGTCTTCCGGTGGTCCCTCTCCTTCCATGTACTCCGGCTTCCGAGAGAGAGCATCGGCTCTAACATTCTCCACTCCCGGCACATACCGGATCTCGAAGGAAAACTTGGAGAACTCTTGTGCCCATCAAATCTGTCTCTGGTTGAGTACTCGCACAGTCCTCCAGTACTCCAAGTTCTTGTGATCCGTGCAAACCTGGATCTTGTGCCACGCCCCTATTAACAGATGTCTCCATCGGCGAAACGCTGCATAGATAGATAGCAGTTCGCGGTCATACACCGTGTAGTTCTGCTCCGACTTGTTCAGCTTCCTCGAGAAAAAGGCGCACGGCCTCCAGTCTTGCTGGGTTCCTGGCTGCAAAAGTACGGCTCCTATGGCCCGGTCTCTAGCCTCATGGGCTTCTCCAGATCCATGTGCAGGATCTGCTCTTCCAACGCAAACGCTTTCTTCAGGCTTTCAAAGGATTGCTGGGCCCCTTCCGTCCAGACGAACTTCTTTTTGCTACTGAGACAGTCTGTGATGGGTGCTGTTAAATGGGCGAAGTTCTTGATGAACTTCCTGTAGAAGTTGCTGAACCCTAGGAACTTCTGCACATCCTTCCGGGTCTTGGGGGCCTTCCATCCCAGTACCGCCTGCACCTTGCTGGGGTCCATAGCTAGGCCCTTGTCTGACAACTTGTACCCCAGAAACTCGACCTCCCTTGTGTGAAATTGGCATTTTTCCAGCTTGACCCACAACTGGTGCTTCTGCAGTCTCTTTAGCACTTCTCTGACGTCTCTGACATGTTGCTTCTCATTGTCAGAATAGATTAAGACGTCGTCCAAATCGGCTACGCAGTTCTTGTACAGCAGGAACCCTAACACGTGGTGCATGAAAGCTTGAAAACAGGCGGAGCCCGACTGTAATCCAAATGGCATAACTAAGTACTCAAAGGCCCCCAGGGGGGTGAACATGGTGGTTTTCCATTCGTCCCCCTCCCTCATTCTAATCAAATTGTACGCTCCCCTGAGGTCCAGCTTGGTAAAAGTTTCCCCCTGCCTCACCCGTGTTAAAATATCGTCAATCCTGGGCATTGGGAAGGTCACGGGTTCTGACACCAGGTTGACGGCCCGGTAGTCCACAACAAGCCTGGGCTGATTAGTATTTTTTTTGTCCACAAAGAACACCGGACTGCCCCCCACCGCCTTTGATTCTCTTATGAAACCTCTTTTCAGGTTCTTGTCAATAAATTCCCGCAACTCCTGCATTTCCCGGTCCGACATGGCATACAGTTTACCCACTGGCAGCTGAGCCCCTGGGAGTAAGTTGATTTGGCAGTCAAAGGGCCTATGTGGGGGTAGCCTATCCGCCTCCTTCTCGCTGAAGACCTCCTGCAGGTCAGCATATTGTGATGGCACCTCCCCTTTTAGCTCCACAGCCACCCCAGCCACCCTGGCCACGGTCATCCTTGGCTTTTCCTCCCCTAGACAGTGTTCCAAGCAGTGAGCTGACCCAAAGGTAACCATCCGCTGATGCCATGCCACTACTGGATCATGTAGTGCCAGCCAGCTCATCCCCAGTATGATTGGTGGTCCTGCCAGTGTGGCTACGTGAAAGGCAAGGGTTTCTGTGTGTCTGGAAACCCTCATTCTCATGGGGGGAGTCTGGTGCGTCACTTCCCCTCCCAGGAGTTCTCTGCCATCAATGGTCGTTACTTGTAAGGGACACTCTAGAGGCAGGAGGTGGAGCTGGTGCTCTAGCGCGAAATCCTTGCTGAAAAAATTGCAAGAACTGCCTGAATCCAGCAGTGCCTTCACCTTGATTGGGTCCCATTCGGGACTTCTAGTACCACCTCTATGGCTATGGCTGCTTGGGGGGGGGGTGTCTGGCTTGGGCACTTTTACTGGTTGCTGGCCTGGCTGCTATGCCCGCTGATCGGCAGCCAAGCGTTGGCGTTTCCCTGCTCCTTTTGCCCCTCCTCCTCACAGCCAGCAGCCCCCACCATTCCTTGCCATGCCTTCCTTTGAGGGCAGACCCTGGCAAAATGTCCTGGCTGTTGGCAGAGAAAACACTTCTTGGCTGTTTCCCCCTCTTTCCCTCCTTCTTTCGAACCTCGCTGGAGTCTGAAACCAATCTCTCTCGCGCGCCATCTATCTCCATTGGCTCAGCCGGCTGGGAAGACGGTAGTCATGGCAACGTTCCCCTCTCCCTTCGCGCTTCTCCTGCGCCCGCGCTTCCTGGCGTACTCCAATCGCAAGAACAGCCTTGGTCAGCTGGTCCATCGACTGCGGGCGGGGCGCGCGGGAAAGCTCGTCCTTCACCGTTCGGGACAACCCCTCCTCAAACAACATTTGAATGGGCTCAGAGTCCAGATCCCACCCCAGCCGGTGGATCAGCATCGCAAAACGCGACCAGTACTCTCTAACTGATTGGCTCCCCTGCTTGCACCCCATCAGTTCCCGGCGAGTCACATTTTGCTCCACTTGACTGGAGTACATTGCATCCATTGCGCCAAAAAATTTCCTAAGGTCCTTCAAGGCAGCATTTTGCGTCGCCATTATGGGCCTGACCCATTCCCGGGCGCCATCCTGTAGATGCCCAACAATATAGGCGACCCTCTCCCCATCATCAGCAAAGTCATTATGCTGCAGTTCCAAAGCGTACACTATTTCCATTCGGAATGCGTTATAGTCCTGGGGCTTCCCCCCAAACTTGTGTACCAGTCCCTGTACCTTCCTTGCGACGGGGGTGGGTCTGACCTGTGCATCCTGTGCCCGCCTTTCGTCTAGCCGCGCCATCAGCAGAGCCACATGCTGTTCCAAATCTCGGTTCCTCTCCACCAGATTTTGCACTCCAACTGCCTGCTCCGTGGCGCCTGCTCCTCCGGTTTGGCTCATGGTGCTGCCTGCCTGTCGCTGTGCACAGGCAACGTCAGGGACTGATGGATTGCTGTAATGGTTATATGGGGTTGCTCGTCCGTAAGTTGCCGCCACTCCTGGCTAGGTGGCCTGGTTAAACCTTTCCTGGCTGGACAGCCCTTCACTTCGTGGCTGTTCAGTCGCTAGCAGAATCCGTCAGTGGGCGTTTCTTGAACCTCTTCCAGCAAAGAAGCTCTTTGACGCCAAGTCGCCGCCTACCTTCCCTGCGTGGAAGTCTTCTGCACAGGGTGGGTTTAGGCAGCGGAGGACCTGTGCTCTCCTCGCTGGTCTCCTGCGAAGAGTCCTGGAGCCTCCTCTCTGCTTCCCCCATCGGCTCCCCTCTATCCCTGGTGTAGCGCTGATTATCTTCCCCAGCCGGAGACCTGCCTCTCTCCTTGCTTGGCCCCTCTCCAGCATCGCTGTGGAGCCTCGCCTCCTCCGCTAGTTGCGATGGCAGTTCCCTGACAGCTACCAAAGACGTTTTTCGAGATGGTGGACAATTTTGACCTGATAGACATATGGGGATTGAGGAATCCAATGGAGAAAGATGTTACATTTGTTTCAGATGCAAATCTATCGTGCAGTCACCTGGACTATATATGGTTAACTAAAGACTTGACCCCAAGAGTGACTAAATCTGAGATTTGCCCAAGGACTTGTTCCGATCATAATGCGTTGTTGACAGAATTAAAACTGTCTCTACAGGGTTCTTTCAGATGGCAGATGAATGATGCTTTACTGAGAAATGATTTGATTGTAAATAAAGCTCAAAAGACCCTAAAGGGCTATTTTGAGTTGAACCTAAATCCTGGAATTGAAGCAAGGTTCGTATGGGATGCAAGTAAAGCAGTAATGCGAGGTTTTTTTATTCAACAGAACTCTATCAGGAAGAAAGCACAGAATGAGCAAAAGGAAAAAAATCTGTCTCAATTAAAGGAGAAAGAGAAAAAACTGAGAGGTAACCCAAAAAATCAACAGAATCAAAAGGAAATCAAAGCGTTACACTCTCAGTACAGTGGTGCCCTGCAAGACGAACGCCTCGCAAGACGAAAAACCCGCTAGACGAAAGGGTTTTCCGTTTTGGAGGCGCTTCGTAAAACGAATTTCCCTATGGGGTTGCTTCGCAAGACGGAAAAAATCTTGCATCCCCCCGCGGGTTTTTTTCGCTTTTTTCACCCTTTTCTTAAGCCGCTAAGCCGCTTATCAGCTGTTCCGCTGATAAGCCGCTTAACAGCTGATCGCTGGAAGCCGCTTGACAGCTGTAGCGCTAATCCGCTAAGCTGTCAATGGGCTTGCTTCGCAAGACGAAAAAACCGCTATACGAAGAGCCTCACGGAACGGATTAATTTCGTCTTGCGAGGCACCACTGTATTCATAAATAGTAAACCAAGAAATTGAATGGAAAATTAAATTGATGAAACAAAAGACTTTTGACACAGCAAATAAATGCGGAAAATTACTGGTTCGGCAACTGAAAAAGAGACAGAAGGAGAGTAAAATAATTAATATTATGGAGGATGGTAAAAATATTGAGAACCCAGCAGAGATTAGAAAATGTTTTCAAAAGTACTACAAGCAGCTTTACAAAAAGGAAAAAGAAGAAAAGGAAAAAATGGAACAGTTTTTGGACAAAAATGGATTACAGAAAATTCCAGTGGACAAAAAGAGCCTACTAAATGAACGAATTACAAGACAAGAAGTTGAAGGGGCAATTGCCCAAATGAAAATAGGGAAAGCACCGGGACCTGATGGTTTAACATCCAAGTATTATAAAATATTTAAATATTGGTTGATACAACCATTGATGGATGTTTGTAACAAAATATTACAAGCGGACAAAGCACCCGAGTCCTGGAAAGAGGCATTCATCACTCTGAGACCCAAACCGGATATAGATAGAGCTCAAGTAAAGAATTACCAACCAATCTCTTTGTTGAATGTGGATTATAAAATATTTGCTGCTGCTGCTCTGGTGAGTGCTGGGAGGACCGCTCCCTTTCCTGCCAAGGAAATATTGCTAATATTTTGGCTACAAGACTGAAGAAGGTTTTCAATAAGCACACACATAAAGAACAATCAGGTTTTTTACCTGAGAGGTATATGAAAGATAATATTAGGAATATAGTGGATGTGCTCGAAAGATTAGAGGCAAAAAAGAATATTAAAGCAATGTTAATGTTTATTGATGCTGAGAAAGCCTTTGATAATGTTTCTTGGAGTTTTATGAAACAGAACTTCTGTAATATGGGGTTAGTAAAAAAAATTTTAATGGTATTAATGCAATTTACTTTGAACAGAAAGCAAAAATTATAATTAACAATGTGGGCTCAGAAGAAATTAGGATTGAGAAGGGAACCAGGCAAGGGTGCCCACTCCCCCCCCCTGCTTTTTATTTCTGTTCTAGAGGTGCTGTTGAATATGATAAGGAAAGATGAGGAAGTTAAAGGCATAGTAGTTGGAACTAAGCAATATAAGTTAAAAGCCTTTGCTGATGATTTGGTATTGACTTTACAGGACCCTGAGACCAGTGCACTCAAAGCACTGAAGATAATTCAAGAGTTCGGACAAGTTGCAGGTTTCAAATTGAATAAGAATAAAACCAAAGTTTTAGAAAAGAATTTAACGATACATGAAAAACTTAATTTAGAGGAAACCACAGGGCTGAAGTTTGTGAAAAAGGTGAAATATCTGGGTGTAAATATGACTGCAAAAAAATTGAATTTGTACAAAGACAACTATGAAAAGTTATGGAAAGACAGATTTGGATATCTGGACAAGGTTGAAACTATCTTTGTTGGGCCGAATTTCTGCGATAAAGATGAATGTATTGCCTAAGTTGTTATTTTTGTTCCAATTACTTCCTGTCATTAATAAGTTGAATTGTTTTAAGGAATGGCAAGAAGTATTATCTAAATTTATCTGGCAGGGGGGAAAACCCAGAATTAACAGATGTGAAAGAGAGAGGGGGTTTCTCCCTGCCAGATTTAAGGATCTATTTTGAAGCTGCAGCCTTTTGCTGGTTGAAAGAATGGTTTTTATTGGAAGATACAGATGTTCTAGATTTGGAAGGGTTTGATATTATATTTGGTTGGCATGCATATTTATGTTACGACAAGGATTTTAAAATCATATAATTAGAAAATCTTTGTACAATGTTTGGATAAGATACAGAAATTTGTTAGAAAGGAAAACACCGAGGTGGATATCACCATTGGAAGCTAAGACCCATAAAAGGTTGAATACGAAAGACACGTGGTTGAAGTATAATGATATTTTGATGGAAGTAGGGGACCAACTTAGATTAAAATCTTATGATCAGTTGAAAGAATAAAGTAGATGATTGGTTCCAGTACATCCAGATAAATGAAGTGTTTAAAATGGATAAGAAAATTGGTTTTCAAACAGAGAAATCCAAACTGGAAACAGAATTATTAGATACAAAAACTAAAAACCTATCTAAGATGTACAATTTATTGCTGGAATGGCATACGAAAGATGAACAAGTGAAATCTGTAATGATTGAATGGGCCAGGGATGTGGGGCACAATATCATGATTGTGGATTGGGAGAAATTATGGGGAAAGGGAATAAAATTTACAGCTTGTAAAGTATTAAGAGAAAATTTGATGAAAATGATGTACAAATGATATTTAACACCAGTGAAGTTAGCAAAAATGTATCATACTCATGATAATAAATGCTGGAAATGTAGAGAAAAAGAAGGAACCTTCTACCACATGTGGTGGACGTGCCCCAAGGTAAAGGCTTCTGGGAAAGGATTTACAATGAACTGAAAAAAGTGTTGAAAAAAACATTTATTAAAAAACCAGAAGCCTTTTTACTTGGTATAGTAGGGGGTGAAATCCCCAAAAAGAATGTTACTTTTTTTCTGTATGCCACAACAGCTGTGAGAATATTGTTAGCGAAGAATTGGAAGAAACAAGATTTACCAACTATTGAAGAATGGCAGATGAATATGATGGACTATATGGAACTTGCCGAACTGACCAGGAGACTCCGAGACCAGAGAGAAGAGACTGTGGAAGAGGACTGGAAGAAGTTTAAGGAATATTTGGGGAAAAAATCTGTTAATATTTAAATCTTAGAAAGAAAAAGATATGAAATATAATTGGAGAATGGCACCATTTGCTTTAAGAATGCAGTATAAAGGAGAGACATTGTTTGCAACAGATCAACAGCAGATGGTGGTGTTATTTAAACATGTGGGGTTGCAGTTGCCAAAGGACTTTAAGGGGACTCCAGACTTGGAAGAAGAAGAAAATGACTTGAGAGAAGAAAGTGAACAAGCTCAGGGGTGGCAGAAGAAGAAGGAAAGGAATATGGGAGTGAATGTTGGTTGGCTGAGTGAGTGAATGTAGAAAGGTATTTGTGTGTTGTGTTGTGTTGTGTTGTGTTGTATGGGATGGGATGGTAAGGGGAGTTATAATGTGTGGGAGGTGGGTGGATATGGATGGTTTGGAAGTGATGATAAAACAGAGAAGAGGAGTAATTGGAAAAATAAATGTGAGGATGAATGGAAGCATATTGGGTTGTACTCCAGGTGCAAGAGGTGTGCCTAGAATTGCGGCACACAGTTACTTTCTTGTTTTTTTGCCTGGACTTTTTTTGTGGGGGTGGAAGGGCAGGGCTCACAATAGGGATAGTTGGGAGGGAGGCTGCGGTTGGGTTTATCTCCAGGTGGGAAAGGTACAAAAGGAGGAAAAAGGAGAAGTGAGATGGTTGGGAAAGACATAACAAATAATGTGAATGTTATGTGTACAACTCTTAATGTGAGAGGTGTTAAGTTGTGGGCGAACATATCAGACGACACAGCGATTCTTCCAAAGCAGCTCTTTATTTGTACACTGGAACAGAACTAAGCTGAGGAGCTCAGTCAGCCTGCTTATATAGAGCTCCAGAACAATGTAACTGTTGCCATTTTCTAAAACTATCAAATCACTGAACGTCACTTTTCGATCCTTCATTTGCATAACTATCTACAGTATCCCCCTGCTGGCCCAGGGTGAGAACTTCAGTACATAACACCCCTCCCCACCGAGATAAGGCGTTGGTTACAATCGTAATGGTTTCCTTATATACAGCACTACACGTAATGGTTCAATTAGGCACAAAAGCATATTGGTTACATTTCCCATACTTAGACCAACAGTGATACATGTCCAACAACATAGTCCTTTAAATAAGTTGGGTGCTTGGAAACTCTGCCAGACCGCCGGGGACTGGTAGCCAAGTCCGGGGGGCCACACAATTCTTGCTGAGGCTGTGGTGCGACCCTAGGTGGCGTTGAAACAAAATCCCCTGGATCCGCTGCTGTGGTTGGAGCCTCTGCAAGTGGAGTGGTCTGAGCCTGTGGTAAGTCTGGCAGACCCTCTGAAGTGGCTTGGTTTGGCTCCACGCTGGCAGTTTGCGAGGGAGGTGTAGGTGGAGCCTCACCATCTGTAAGTGTCTCTTCCGGAACCACGAGCGCAGTTGGGGGCACCACGGTAGTGTCCAAGTCCCCAACCCTGCGCCTAAGCTGGTCTATGTGCCGGCGCCACAAGCGTCCGTCTTTGAGTGCCACCTGGTACGAGCGAGGTCCAGTGACTCCCACTACTGTGGCTGGCACCCAAGGAATGACCCCCATATAGTTCCGGGCAAAGACCTGGCTTCCTGGAACAAATGACCGTGGCGCGTTGGCGCAGCCTGGGGTGCAGCCGGTCGAGCGGTGACCTGAGGCGGCGGCCCATAAGCAGTTCAGCAGGACTCCGCCCTGGGGCTGCATGAGGGGTGATGTGTTGCACGAACAAGTATTCGGCGACCCGCTCGTGCCAATCTCCCCGGTCCAGGCAAGCCAGTGCCTCTTTTGCCGAGCGCACCATTCTCTCTGCTAGCCCGTTGCTGGATGGATGAAATGGTGCCATTAGGGCATGGCGGATGCCCAGTCCCAAAAGATACTGCTCAAAAGGGCCTGACGTGAACTGCGGTCCGTTGTCGGAGACAAGGACATCAGGACACCCATGCGTCGCAAACAGGCCTCGCAGCACCCGGATGACGGCCTCGGTAGTGGTGGGGGGCATCAGGGCCACCTCCAGCCATTTGGAATAGGCGTCCACCACTACCATAAAGGTCCGGCCGTGAAAGGGGCCGGCCAGATCGATGTGCAACCTCGACCAGGGTGTCTTTGGTGTCTCCCAGGTGTGTCTCTTAGCTGCCGGTGGTGCAGGCCTCGATTCTAGGCACGCTTGACAGGCGGACACCCAGGCAGTGATGGCATCATCCATGTTAGGCCACCAGACGTAACACCGAGCCAACGCCTTCATTTTGACAATTCTCGGGTGGCCAACATGCAGAGCCTCCAGGACGTGTTGACGGAGTCTTTGGGGAATCACGACACGGTCTCCCCACAGCAGACAGCCGTGATGAGCCGAGAGTTCATGTTGTCTGGTTGCGAAGGGCTGGAACTCCGATGCAAAAGGCCCTTGTGGCCACCCCCTCCACACCCAGTTGAGCACACAGCTGATGGTGCGATCCTGGGCAGATGCAGAGGCTACAGTGGCAGCCGAAAGTAGGTGAGCGGTGCTTCTCTTCCGTCTGGAAAACGGTGACTAAGGACAGCGCCGATGCCAAAAAGTGAGGCGTCACAGGCAAGGACCAGCGGCCTGGCTTCGCTGTACTGTACCAGCACACTGTCCGATGAAATGAGAGCCTTGACCGCGTTGAAGGCGGCCGTCTCCTGATGACCCCAGGACCAAGGCGTCTTTGTGCTGAGGAGTCGGTGAAGAGGCTCAGCCACCGTGGCTTTGTGGGGCAGGAACATGTTATAAAAGTTCAGCAGCCCCAGGAACGCCTGCAACTCCGTCTTGTTCTTTGGGATGAGGGCCTCCTGGATAGCGCAGAACTTGGATGTGGTCGGGTGAAGGCCGGAGGCGTCAATAAGATAGCCCAGGAACTCTACCTGTGGAACGGCGATCTGGCACTTCTCCCTCTTTACCTTGAGCCCGGCCTCTTGGAACCTGGTCAGCACGGCACGGAGGCGCTTGAACAGCTGCTGGTGTGAGTCTGCGGACACCAAGACGTCATCAAAATATGGTACCACGCCCGGAAGCCCTTGCAAGAGACGCTCCATAAGGCTTTGGAAGATGCCAGGAGCCACACACACCCCGAACTGCAACCGACGGCAACGGAATGCCCCTCGGTGGGTGACGATCGTCTGGGCTTCAGCAGTGGCATCATCGACGGGCAGTTGTTGATAGGCTTGGGCAAGGTTCAACTTAGCGAAGACCTTACCCTCACCCAGGGAATGCAGCAGGTGTTGGACAACAGAAACCGGATAAGCGTGCTGCTGAAGTGCCTTGTTGATCGTGCACTTGTAGTCAGCGCAGATTCTCACCGATCCATCTGGCTTGACAGCCATGATGATGGGGGTTTCCCATTTGGCGTGGTCAACCGGCTCCAAAACTCCTTGGGCGATCAGCTTGTCCAGTTGTTCGTCCACCTTAGCCTTGAGAGCAAAGGGAACCCGGCGTGGCTTTAGTTTGATGGGGGCGACTTGTGGATCAAGGCTAAAGGAGATGGGCGTACCTGTATATTGCCCCAAAGTGCCGTCAAAAACCTCGGCAAAGTCTTTGACCAGACCCTCAGTCTCTGCGTTAGAGATGCAGTTGATGCCGGTGACTTCCAGGCCGAGGGCATCAAACCAGTCTAGCCCTAGGAGGCTTGACCACTGACCTTCGACCACCAGCAGCCGGACCAGGCCCCAAAAATCCTTGAAGGCGATCCGGAACCGGCCAACGCCTGCCACGGGAATGTCGTTTCCCTGGTAGTCTCTCAAGTGTACGCGGTGAGAGTCGAGTTGCCTTTTGGACACTCTGGGTACCAGTCTTTTGATGGTGCTCCAAGAAACGATGGACAGGGCAGACCCGGTGTCGATCTCCATGTCACATGGAGCTCCTTCAATGAGCACTGTGACGTTCAGCTTGCATCACGTAGGTGAGTCGGTTTGGCCAATCGTGGTTCCAGACGGGCAGCGGCAGTTGGTGAGAGCAAAACAGCTTTCCTTGGCAGACTGGAGTGAAGACTTGGACTTGCGAGTCGGTGAAGGGGGGGTGTCAGATGGAGCCGATCGGCAGACCTTAGCGATGTGGCCCCTTCTGGAACACTTCCGACAGATGGCGTCTCTGAATCAACACTTGGCACAGGAATGGTTGCCTCCGCAGCCGGCACATTCCGGTTGGCCCTTGGACTTCTGTTGGAACTTCCTGCGCTCCCGCTTTGTCTGGTGCACGTCATCGTCTTCACTGGAGGATGCCTCATCACTGCTGGCCTCTTCATGATGTACTGGAACTGGCTTCCTAGCAATACACGGGCTGCTGGACTTGTGGATCTCCAGGCACATTCAGCAGCTTCTGAGGCCACAGCCTCCTCAATCGCTTTCTGTAGTGTGAGGTCTGGCTTGGCGAGGAGACGCCGTTGCAGATGGATGTCCCGGACCCCGCAGACGATTCGATCCATCAGGGCATCGTCTAAGTCTCAGAACTCGCAGTGCATTGCAGCCTGTCGCAGGGCGGTGGTGTAGTTATTGATTGACTCCCCCTCTGCCTGGTTCCGGTGGTAGAACGCATGGCGGGCAGCAATCTTGGACGGCTTTGGCGCATAGTTGTTGCGGAGCTTCTCTTGGATCGTGTCCCATGGTGTTGCCTGGACTGCTTCAGGCGCAACCAATGCTCGGGCCGTCTCAAACACCTCAGGCCCACAGAGGCTGAGGAATAGGCCCCGCTTCCGTTCCTTTGATACTGCTGTCAGCTCGTTGGCTTGAAGGTAGCAGTCGAACCGAGCGAGGTAGGAGTCCCAAGATTCAGAGGCTGGCGCAAATGGCGATAGAGGCACAAGTGAAGCCATGATTCCGA
The DNA here is from genome assembly GCF_964234715.1 of Podarcis melisellensis. Lineage (NCBI taxonomy): Eukaryota > Metazoa > Chordata > Lepidosauria > Squamata > Lacertidae > Podarcis > Podarcis melisellensis. Next base: position 13,222,453 of record NC_138535.1, read on the forward strand.
TGCCGGTGTGGAGGGCGATGGAACACAGTGCTCTAGCCAGAACAGTCAGCTCTGAACTGGTTCTGTCCAGTGATTCCGCTCAGTGATTCAGCTCAGTGATTCAGCTCAGTTCATAGGATGGCCGCATCTGGCTGTGCTCTGATGTCTATTGATCCCACCTTCGTCGCCAGTGTTAAGTTGTCGGCAAACATATCAGACGACACAGCGATTCTTCCAAAGTAGCTCTTTATTTGTACGCTGGAACAGAATTAAGCTGAGGAGCTCAGTCAGCCTGCTTATATAGAGCTCCAGAACAATGTAACTGTTGCCATTTTCTAAAACTATCAAATCACTGAACGTCACTTTTCGATCCTTCATTTGCATACAAAACTATCCAATCACTGAACGTCACTTTTTGAGCCTTCATTTGCATAACTATCTACAGTATCCCCCTACTGGCCCATGGTGAGAACTTCAGTACATAACAAGAGGTTTAGATAATCAGGTGAAGCGAGTGAGGATTGGGAAGTATATTCAAGAACTGAAGGCTGATTTTTTTTTGCAAGAAACATATAATGGGGGGGGGGAGAGGTTAATTTTCCTGGCTTTGGGAAAGGGAAAAAGTTTATGGCTTCTGGATCGTTGAAAAGTAGAGGGGTGGGAATTGTAATTAAATCCAAGGTTGACTTTGTGGAGAATAAGGTGTTAAGAGATAACAATGGAAGGTTTGTTTTTGTCGAAGGTTGCTTGGAGGGAGAGCCAGTGGCATTAGTGTCAATTTATCTTCCTAACAAGCACCAGCTGGATTTTCTTTATAAGTGTTTACAGAAGCTTGAGAAATTCTCGCCTCATTCAAAAGTAGTGGGGGGGGGAGTTTAATGTTGATTTGCAAGGAAAAAATAGTTCCAAAAAGGGAAAGAGTGTGAAGTTTTAAAAGATATGTGGAAAGTTCGGATTAGGAACTATGGATGGAGTTGTTCTCCAAGGATCACTCATATTCATTTTATTCTAGCCCACATGGAACATTCTCAAGACTGGATGGTAGTTTAATATCGCAAGAGGCTAGGGAATGGGTGAAGGGAATGGATATCGGAATGATTAAGAGCACTGACCATGCCCCCATATCTGCCTTCCTTCAAATAGGTCATATTAATAGGCCCTATTCTTGGAGGTTTAACCCTTGGTTGGTAGCTGATGAGCGGAGTAAGTTTAAAACTAAAACAGCATTAAAAATGTATTTTGAGGAAAATAAAGACCCAGATATCCCATTAACAATAAAATGGGAAGCAATGAAGGCAGTCATTAGGGGAGAATGTATTCAGTTTGTCAATGTTAAAAAAAGGGAAAGATAGAAGGATTAGGGAGGTAGAAGAGGAGGTCAGGATATTGGAGAAGAAATTTAGGATGTCTAAGCAAATGAAGGATAAAGTAAAATTAGACCAAAAGACGGAAGAGTTGAAAGTTTTAGCTATAAATAAAACTGCATAAAAGTTATGGTATAGTAAACAAAAATATTATGAATTTGAAGGGAAAGGAGGGAAAATATAGGCAAATAAAATTAAGAATTATCAGGTAAGGAAAAATTAGAGCTATTAGAGATAATATAGGGGAATTGGAAACAGACTCTAAGAAGATATTGGAGACCTTTCTATAATAGATTGTATGCAAATAAAGGAATTAAGGACGAAGAGGTGAAGGACTGGAATTTTGTGAAGGACTGGAACTCCCAGAATTAAATGAAGAAAATAGAAGGGAATTGGATAAGGATATATCAGAAGAGGAAGTTAGATCAGCAATCAACTCTATGACTGTGCAATCGGCACCAGGACTGGATGGGTTCAATGTGGTGTTCTATAAGCATTATAAGGATATATTGGTGCCACATATGACTGTATTGTACCAAAGAATTTTGAATGGAGCTTCAACCGCACCTACCTGGTTGGAGTCATGGTTGGTATTAATTCCCAAACCAGGGAAAGCTCAAACCCTGCCAGATTCATATAGGCCAATATCTATTACTAATAATGGATTATAGAATATTTTCTAAACTTATGGCAATAAGGCTAAAAAAAGTATTGTACAATTAGTGGGGAAAGAGCAATTTGGGTTTATGCCCCAGAAGTATTTGGTGGAGGCAATCAGGAAGGTGATGGGTATGGTGTATTTAGCGAAAAATGAAGATTTGCCTCTTACTCTCATGTCATTGGATATATATAAAGCATTTGATTTGGTGGATTGGAAATATTTGAAAAAGATATTGCAAAAATATAAATTTGGAGTGAAATTTCAATAGGTGGTTGAGGCAATATATACGGAGTCCAAAGCAATGGTAGGAATTGGTGGGTCAGAAGGGGGTTAGCCTGAGTGCTAAGTGGTACAAAGCAAGGATGTCCACTTTCTCCCATGCTCTTTATTTTAGCATTGGAACCATTAGCAATTAAACTCAAAAATAATAATGAAATTAAAGGATTTGAAATCCCAGAGAAAGGGAGAGCAGAGGGGGAGTTATTGACCATGTATGTGGATGACATGATGGTGACCGCAATGGTGCCATTAAAAAGAATTTTGCAAGGATTTTCAAAAGTATCAGGGTTAAAAGTTAATTTTAATAAATCATCAATGATGTGTTTAAATGTGAAACCTAAAATTCAACTAGAAGCCTCTAAATTATTGGGTATTCCTATAGCAAATAAGATGGTAAAATATTTAGAGGTAAGGATAACTAAAAATGTGAAGAAAATGTTTGAATATAATTATAAAAAAATCAAAGTTGAAAATATGGGGGGAAAGGAAGGAATCAATTAGTACAAGAATTGCATTAGTTAAAATGTTTTTGTTACCCAGATTAACGTATATTTTTAATGTATTACACTGGCACAGATATTGAAAGGGTGGCAAGGGAAAATCGATAGGTTTGTTTTTGCATCCAAGAAACCAAGGACGGCAGGTAGATATAGGTATCATAGGAGTCAAGATGTAGGATGCGGGATTCCCAACTTAGTTTTATATTACGAAGCCTACCAACTTAGACATCTTATGATTTGGTTGGAGGGAGAACAGGGGGAAGATTTGGGGTGTATTGAGCAGGAGAATTTGGAAGTAGTAGGAGGGAAAATAAGAATATTCAATAGGAGGGAAAGGGAAAAGGAAGTATATAAAATATCAACATTTACGTGGTCCATCTGGGTATGGGAGAAGTGGAGAAGGGAACTTTTTCCTGGCCTCTCTCCCCTTACCAAAATGTGGCATTATGATAAAATGGCCCTGTTAAGAGAGCTCATCCCAAAGGAGGTAGGGGATAAATTAAAGGAGATTTCAACTGAGGAAATGGAGAAGAATTGGGGAACAGAAGGTATGATGGAACAGGAAAGTGGTATTTGGAATAAAATTAATTGGTTACAGAAAAGACAAATTTCCTCTCTGCTAAAGGAAGAAGTTTAAAAATGTGGTAAAAGAATTATTACACCCTTCGAAAAATTAGTGAACGGATATAGGACAGAAAGGACCAAAATAGTTTCAAAATTGTATAAGGTGAACAAAGGGGAAATCACCAAAGGAAAGTTTGAAAGAATATTGGAAGTTAGATATTCAGGAACAGATTTTAGATGAAGATTGGGAAAGAATCTTTCGGCAACCACCCTTTGTTGCAACCTCAAGGATAATCCAGGAACAGGGGTTGAAGTTGGTACAAAAATGGTATTATACACCTGTAAGGTTATATCATATTACAAAATCTGAAAGTAAGAATTGCTGGAGGAAATGTGGAGTGATGGGAACATACAGTCATATGTGGTGGGGTTGTCTGTTAGTTAATGAATTTTGGAAACAGATTGGTATAGAAATATCGGAAATTGTGGGTAGGAAGGTGGAAATATCTAAATTAATTGTTCTTATTAGCCTGAGTAGCATCGAGTTAAAAACAAAAGAGGAATGTAAATGGGTAAAATTGATGGTAACTGCAGCCAGACAGGTTATAGCGAGTAATTGGAAAAATGCAGACGAGCTAGGGGTGAACCAATGGAGGAAAAAATTGAATAATATTGTCAGGGTTTCTGGGAGAGAGGAGGAGATGACAGAGGAGACGGAGAGCGAGTGGGAGGAGGGGCAGAAGGATGAGGAAGAAGATGACGGAATTCTGAGGGAATCCACGAGTCTGAGCAGCGAGTCAGAGGATTCTCAAAAGGGGGTTACCTTAATCAAGCAAAAGGGAGGAGAAGGGAGAAGCGGAGAGGAGCCCAGTGGAAGACAGACGCAGCAAGAGGCGTCTCAGCCGGAACGGAGTAAAGGGGGTGGAGTCGTCAGCCTCTCGGAGGGAGCAGGATTAGGAGAGAACAGAGAAAGGGGGTTGGAGCAAGGTGTTCAGCCGGAAAGGGTGGAGAGCAGAACAAGGGGTGGTGTAGCGGTCGAAAGAAAGGTCAGCAGCAACGTACGCGCGCCAAGTTCAAACGTAGAGGCGCGCGGAAGTGGAGAGAGCTCAGGGGAGGAGCCCGGCCCTAAAGCCAGAAGGAGGGGGGGAAGAGGCGGCAGAGGATTCAGCCTCAGGCGAGTCACGGAGAGAGGGAACCCAGGGGGGCAGGAAGACCCTGCGGAAAAGAAAGGAGAGGAAGAGGTGGTCTAGAGCCAGGCTATTAAGTTGGTGTGGAAGAGGGGAGGAGTCAGAGGGGACTTCAGCGGTCTAACGTGACAGACGTACGGCCACGATGCTGAACTGTACGAGAAGCAGAAATCTTCAATAAACTTTTCCTGTAAATAAACTGCAACGGAGTGAGGTCTCTTGTGAGCTGGGACCCGTCCTGGGTGGCCGTGACAGTAAGTCCCCTCTCAAAAAGCAAAAAATTTTTTTTGCGAAGCTCACGAACGGGAGCAGCCATGAGCGCTGAGGAGCAGCTGGTTGCACTGCGGGATCAGATTACCGCTCTCACATCGGCAGTCATTGCTTCGCAGAAGAAGAATGACGACTTGGAGAAGACGTGCCAGGATTTGCAGGCAAGGTGGGAACACGCGGACAGGGCGGGGGCCCCAGGTTCCAGAGCGGAGGGCATTGCGCTTGGACGGAGGGGGGGTGCCCTGGTTCCGCATTTTAATGGCAACTTGCAAGACTATCCCAATTTCAGAGCGGACGTCGTATATGCACTGCATTTACTCCGTCACGATTTTAAAGATGAGGAGGAGAAAGTGGGGTTCATTGTTTCGCACCTGCATGGGGAGGCCAGGGCTTGGCTACGCAATCTGTGGCGCGAAGATGGACCGGCCCGTCGCAATTCAACTGCGTTCATCAAAGCGATGGATTCTTGTTTTCAATCCTCTGTGGATGTGGACATTGCGCGCCGTCAAATGCACGGGCTGAGGCAGGGGAAAGCGACTGTGCGCCAATACCACTCTAAATTTTTTGCATTGCTCACCGCCTTAGATTGGCCAAAGGACAGTAAGCCGGTCAGAGATCTTTTTTGGGAGGGATTGAGCCCCCCCATCAAGGATGAGATCGCTAGGGGGGACAGACCCCAGACCCTAGAAGACGTGGTGCAACGGGCTTTAGCTATTGGAATTCGACATGAGGGACGTCCGTGGCACGAGGAGGACGGGCCCCAAGCGCGTGCGCAAGCGAGGACTCTCCCTTTTGTGCACAGGGATTTCAGCCGTGCGCACCCCTCGCCAATGGGGAAGGACAGCGAGGAGCCGATGGAGATTGGTGGTGCTAGGGCTCAGAAGCCATCCCAGAGCCCTGTCCCTGGTGCAGCCAAAGCGAAGCCTCCTAGAGGAACCAGGAAGTGTTACATCTGTGACAGTGCGCACCATATGGCGAAAGAGTGCCCCCAGAGGCTCCAGAAGCACACTGCAGCACTGGCAACTGTAACAGCAGAGGTGCAACCAGGGGAGCAGCTTCAGGGAAACGACAGTGCCTGGCTGGAAGCAGAGCTACTGGGGCTCAGCCAGGCGGATCTGTAGACAAGCCCCCAGCATCACTGCAGAGCGTGGACCCTTTGCCTCCCAGACCGGCAGTTCTGCTCACAGCAACACTCCAGTTGCCTGATGGGAGACTCCTCGAGGTTCCAATAACGATCGATTCGGGAAGCAACGCCGACTTCGTGGGACTGCAGTTCGTTAAGCAGCACAACATGGCGCTCCTGCCTGCAACGACGCCTCTAAACGTGGTCACGGTAGACGGCAGGAAGTTGCTGGGGGGGCAAGTGGTGCAGCAAACCCCTCCCATGATGATGCAGATTGGCAACCATCGAGAACTTATTAGTTTCAATGTCACCCACTTATCGGACACACCCATCGTGTTAGGCATGAGTTGGCTGGAGAGGCACAGTCCCGCGGTTGCGTGGTACCAGCGGCAGATCACCTTTTGTTCATCGTATTGTGCTCAGCATTGCTTTCAGACCGATCAGGGAGGAGAAGCCGAGCAGCAGTTGCATCTGGGTATGGTGCAAACAGTGCCTCACAAGTACCAGGACTTCTTGGAGGTTTTCTGTGAGAAGGAAGCTGACAAGTTGCCGCCTCACAGACCTTACGACTGCGCGATTGATTTAGTGCCAGGGGCGCAACTGCCTGCTGCCAAGCTGTACTCCATGTCGGAAGACGAGATGCAAGAGCTTCGGGAGTTCATAGACCATAACCTCAAGCGAGGTTTCATCCAGGAATCTAAAGCAGCGGGTGGCAGCCCTGTGTTCTTTGTGAAGAAGAAAAACACGCCCCAAAAAAGGCTTATAGTGGATTACAGGTTCATAAACAGCTTGACTAAGCCCAAAGCTTTCCCCATGCCCAAGATTGACGACCTTTTAGCGACCGTCAGGAGGGGCAAGGTTTTCACCAAGCTGGACCTACGTGGAGCTTACAATCTCATCCGCATCCGGAAAGGAGATGAGTGGAAGACCGCCATGTTCACCCCTCTGGGCACATACGAATACAGAGTCATGCCTTTCGGTCTCCAAAATGGCAGCCACGTTTTTCAAGCATTTATGCATCACGTGCTAGCAGGTCTCCTCTACAAGAAGTGTGTCTGCTTTCTCGACGATATCCTGATTTTCTCGGAATCGCCGGAGGATCACGATAAGGACGTGAGGGAGGTCCTGCAGAGGCTGAAGGACCACAGGCTGTACGCCAAGTTGGAAAAATGCCAGTTTGATGTCAGAGAGGTTGATTTCCTTGGCTACAAGTTGTCCGACGAGGGACTGGCCATGGACAGGGCTAAGGTTCAAGCGCTGTTGGACTGGAAAAGCCCTCGAAATCGGAAAGAGGTCCAGAGGTTCATCGGCTTTGCCAATTTTTACCGCAAGTTTATTAAAGGTTTTGCGAACGCGACGGCGGCTATCACTGACACCCTCAGTTCCAAGAAGAAGAAGTTCGTCTGGACCGAACAAGCGGAGCGGTCCTTCCGGACGCTTAAAGGTCTTTTCGCCTCCGAAGAGCAGCTGCTCCACGTGAATCCCGGCAGACCCATGCGGGTAGAGACCGATGCGTCAGACAGAGCGGTTGGGGCCGTTCTTTTGCAAGAGGATTCACAAGGCAACTGGAGACCGGGTGCGTTCTACTCCCGGAAGCTCAGCAAGACGGAGCGCAATTATACCATATGGGACAGGGAGTTGTTGGCCATTCATGCAGCTTTCAAAGCGTGGCGACACTTCTTAATAGGAGCCAAGCACACGGTGCAAGTCCGCACGGATCACAAGAACTTAGAGTATTGGCGGACGGCTAAGTTACAGACCCAGCGACACATGCGCTGGGCGGAGTTCTTTGCGGATTTCGACTTCAAAATAGAATACATCCCAGGAGACTCCAATGTTATTGCAGACGCGCTGTCCCGAAAGCCGCAATACTTGGAGGAAGCAGCTCCAATCGCAGCAAAGCACATTTTCGCACCGCAGGCGTGGACGTGCGCTACCATCGCAGTCGACCTGGACGCGGTGCGACGCGCGTTGCAAAGGGATCAGTTTGCACAGTCCAAGATGGAGGAGCTACGCGGAGGGTCGCGAGACAACGATGAGTTCCAATTGCAAGATGGACTTTTGACTCGTAAGGGTGCCCTTTACGTGCCCACCGACGATCTTCGAGCCAAGGTTCTGCAACAATTGCATGACGCCCCTAGTGCAGGCCATTTCGGCAAAGAGAAGACGATGGAGTTGGTGGCTAGAGACTTTTGGTGGCCCCAGATGAGAGGAGAGGTGGCGGACTACGTCGCCAGGTGTGATATCTGCCAGAGGTCCAAACCAGTGCACCAGAAGCAGGCGGGATTGCTAGAACCGCTGGAGACACCGCAGCAACCGTGGGAGAGGGTAGCGTTGGACTTTGTTACGGACCTGCCCAGCTCCAGAGGTAAGACGGCGGTGTTAGTGGTGGTGGACTTGTTCACCAAGATGGCGCATTTCATCCCTTGTGCCAAGGTGGCGACGGCAGAACAGACCGCAAAGCTCTTCATCGATCACGTCTTCAGAGTGCATGGACTTCCGCAGTCCGTCTTGTCCGACAGGGGGCGCCAGTTTGTTTCCACTTTCTGGCGAAAGCTTCTGGGCATCTTGCACGTCAAAATCAACCTGACATCGGCGAGACATCCACAAACCAACGGTCAAGCGGAGAGGGTCAACGCGATCATGCAGCAGTACCTGCGGTGCTACGCCAACCAGCGACCTGCGGCGTGGGTGGACTATCTGCCGATGGCTGAATTCGCCTACAACAACACGAAACACGCATCCACCGGGGTGACGCCTTTCTTCGCGAACAATGGCCGTCATCCCAGAACCTTCCCGAGATTTGCGGCACCAGGAGGGGGGGGGCCTCAAGATGCCGACCAGTTTGCAGCGGAGTTGCAAGAGGTGCACGAGGAGCTGCGGAGACATTTGGAGCTGGCAAAACAGGCGTATAAGGTGCAGGCCGATAAGCACAGGAGGGCGGGAGAGGACATCCAGATTGGGGACTGGGTGTGGTTAGCAGCCCACGCGATGCCGGCCAGGTCATTGGCCAAGAAGAAGTTAGGACACAGGCAGCTAGGGCCATATCAAGTTGAGGCTAAGATCAATCCGGTGGCTTTTCGTCTAGCCCTTCCGGAGGGTTCCAGGGTGCACCCGGTCTTTCATAGGTCGGTGCTCACTCCCTACAAAACCCCACACAGGTTTCAAGAGTCAGGAGCACTCCCAGAGCCACGTAGGAGGGCGCCTGAGGGGGGGGAATCGCCAAGACCAGAACCTCTTAACGAGGTCACAGAGATACTGGACTCGAGATGGGGGGAGGAGGGAGTTGAATATTTTCTAGCCAGGGAAGGCACTCCGGCCTCTGCCAATAGCTGGGTGCCGGGTTACGCGTTGGACGAACCCCTGTTGAAGGAGGAGTTCCATGCACTTTTTCCGCACAAGCCCATGCCCGAGGAGTATTTTGATGATTGGCTTTTCACGCCCACTTTGTCAGACAGCACGTTCGAGGGTTTCTCCTCACCCGAGGGCCATACGCCCGAAACAAGCCCGACCAGGGATCCGAGACTGGGGGGGGAGGAGACAGGCCCTTGTTGGTGGGTGGATCAGCCAAGGGAGGCATGGAGTCAGAGATGGATGGTAGGTCCTTGGCAGGCAGCGCCAGGAGAAGCAGTGATGGAGGAAGAGACTGTGAGGTCTGTGGGTGGGGAACCCGAGTTCGAACACACGTATACGGAGATGACAGAGGAGAACGTTGAAGTGGACAACTTGTATCCTGAACCGACCCCGGAAGAACCACGTTTTCCTCAACCTGCACCCGGCGAGCGGGAGGGGGGAAGGGGGGGCTTCGAGGGGGGGATGGATGTCAGGGTTTCTGGGAGAGAGGAGGAGATGACAGAGGAGACGGAGAGCGAGTGGGAGGAGGGGCAGAAGGATGAGGAAGAAGATGACGGAATTCTGAGGGAATCCACGAGTCTGAGCAGCGAGTCAGAGGATTCTCAAAAGGGGGTTACCTTAATCAAGCAAAAGGGAGGAGAAGGGAGAAGCGGAGAGGAGCCCAGTGGAAGACAGACGCAGCAAGAGGCGTCTCAGCCGGAACGGAGTAAAGGGGGTGGAGTCGTCAGCCTCTCGGAGGGAGCAGGATTAGGAGAGAACAGAGAAAGGGGGTTGGAGCAAGGTGTTCAGCCGGAAAGGGTGGAGAGCAGAACAAGGGGTGGTGTAGCGGTCGAAAGAAAGGTCAGCAGCAACGTACGCGCGCCAAGTTCAAACGTAGAGGCGCGCGGAAGTGGAGAGAGCTCAGGGGAGGAGCCCGGCCCTAAAGCCAGAAGGAGGGGGGAAGAGGCGGCAGAGGATTCAGCCTCAGGCGAGTCACGGAGAGAGGGAACCCAGGGGGGCAGGAAGACCCTGCGGAAAAGAAAGGAGAGGAAGAGGTGGTCTAGAGCCAGGCTATTAAGTTGGTGTGGAAGAGGGGAGGAGTCAGAGGGGACTTCAGCGGTCTAACGTGACAGACGTACGGCCACGATGCTGAACTGTACGAGAAGCAGAAATCTTCAATAAACTTTTCCTGTAAATAAACTGCAACGGAGTGAGGTCTCTTGTGAGCTGGGACCCGTCCTGGGTGGCCGTGACAAATATTATAATTTTAGAATATCTAACAGTGAAGATACACAGAATGAAAGGGTTTAAGGTCAGTGAGAAAGAGGAGGATTGGTTTGAGAAGATATTGAATTATTTGGGTAGATTTGAACAATTTGGGGCAATTAAAATGTTAAAAGTTAAATAAACCATGTGGAGCGAGGAGTGTTAATGTCTATAGAATTGTACATATGGTTGATTTAAATATGTTATGTATACTCAATGTATCAGCCGCCTGGGGGGGTTTCACTGTTGGGTTTTAGTTGTTGGTAAAAAATAAAGAAAAATATATATTTAAAAAATTGAGACTGGTCGATAGTCGGCCATATCTGCCTGGTCCAAAGATGTTTTTTTAAGAAGCGGTTTAATAACCACCTCTTTCAGTGGGTCTGGGAAAGCCCCCTCACAGAGGAAAGCATTCACCACCCCTCAGAGTCCATCACCCAGCCCTTCCTGGCTTGCTTTTATGCGCCAGGATGGGCAAGCATCAAGGAGACAGGTGGTTGATTTCACTCATCCAAGCAGCCTGTCCACATCCTCAGAGGTAACAGATTGGAATTGATCTGACCATGGCACTTCTTTTGTTACACTTTTCCTTAGCGTCAGATCACCCACATCCATAGAGATAAACACCAGGTCTAAGGCATGTCCACGACTATGAGTTGGACCAAACTTATTCAGGGACAGACCCATGGAGGCCAAGCTTTCCACGAAGTCCTGAGCGGCCCCTTGTAAAGTTGTGTTGGCATGGATGTTAAAATCCCCTAGGACAACCAAACTAGGTATCTCCAGGAGCACATCCACCACAACCTGAAGCAGCTTAGCCAGGGAATCCTTGGTGCAGCAGGGAGGTCGGTACACCAAAAGGAATCCTGTACTGCCCCTATTGCCCAACTTCCAGAACATGCACTCAGAAAACTTGGTCTTCCCAACAGGATGCCTGGTGCAAGCTAATGACTTCCTAAAAATCACTGCAACCCCCCCCCCCCCGACGCCCATATGACCTGGGTTGCTGTGCGTAAGAGAAACCTGGTGGACAAGTAGCAGCAAGCACAGGCCCATCTGCTTCATCCAACCAAGTCTCTGTTACACAGGCCAGGTCAAGTACCCCATCCATGATCAAGCCATGGTCTTATTAATCATTGACCTGGCATTGCATAGCAGCACCTTCAGGTCATGTGGGTCTCCCTTGTTGATTCCAGTATCCTTCTGGTCAAGACCAGACCCAGAGATAGGGGTAGTCTTCAAACAATGACTAAACCTGCCTCCTCAGTAATGACATGGTCTGGCCTTACCGTAACTCCTCCTCCTACCCGTGATCACTGAGATTGGGCATCCCAGAGAATCCCCCCAATGGAACCTGCCCCAGCCATTCTGTTGGCTAGGGCCCACTCCCAGACAGCCCTGACCCTCTCCTCTTAAAATCAAAATAAAAACTAAACAATACACCAATAAAATAGAAACTAAACAAGAAACAAAAACAACCCCACCTAAAAGTATACTTATTCCCACCCCAACTAAACATTTATTCCCCCCCCAACATAAAAAACTAGCATTTAAAACGCCAAATACTAATATCTATTTTAAAATATTTAAAAACATTTAAAAACTTTCTTGCTTGTTGCTGCCTCTCAGGAGAAGGGCCTTTCAGCAAGGAGCGGCCTCCTCCACACTCACAAAGCAGCAGCAGTGTCCCGATGCCTCCTGGAATGGTGGAAGCCCCCCTCTCCCTCTGTGCAAGGCTGGGATCCTGAAGCTCCACAGGAGCAGGATAGTATTGACCCAGAGCAATGGTTTGTGGAGCGACACAGTTCGGAGACTGATAGTTGGGCTGAACTGGGAGAAGAACAACAAGGTATGAGAAATGATAAATGCTGCCTCTTCATGAAAATAGGTGTTTTATTCACTTTACCTGTAGCTTAAACCTGAACCCCTATTTTGAGTAAGAAAATGACTAAATCTTTGTTTGCAAATGTGCCTGAAGCCTGAAAACTAAAAACTAAAGAAGAGACACTTTTCTTCCAAGTCTAGAATCTCTGTATTTCTTTGCATGACCCAATCTTTAATCCATCCAGCGGGAAGGTAAACGGTGTTTCCATGCGCTGCTCTGGTTTGCCATGACCCGGAAGCTGTACGCCAGCTCCCTCGGCCAATAAAGTGAGATGAGCACTGCAACCCCAGAGTAGGTCACGACTGGACCTAATGGTCAGGGGTCCCCTTTACCCATTACCCATTTGCAAATGTACTAATAAAAATCTTCCTAATTTACCAACATTTTCCAAGATTATTTTCTTTTTAAGACTCTCAAGACATTAAGTCTTGGGGGCCATTATTTCATTTCTAACAAAGGGGAAGAGGAATGGGAGGAGAGAAGAAGAAGAAGAGGAGTTGATATCACTACCCGAAGGAGTCTCAAAGCGGCTAACATTCTCCTTTCCCTTCCTCCCCCACAACAAACACTCTGTGAGGTGAGTGGGGCTGAGAGACTTCAAAGAAGTATGACTAGCTCAAGGTAACCCAGCAGCTGCAAGTGGAGGAGCAGTGTAATGGCTTGGCTCTCCCACAGAAGCAAGACACCGGCAGTAATTATCTCAGGTTTATTGCTCAAACACATAAATCACTCCGGAGCTCCTTCACTCCGTGTCTGACTCTAAGTTAGCAGTTGACGAGTCTAAACTCTGCGCCTTCCTCTTCTTCCAACAGAGGAAAAAACCCTTTGGCTTCCGCTCTTTTCCCCCTCCTCTCGCTGACCTTTTCGTGCCTTAGAGTTTTGGGGCTAGCTATTCCTGGCCTCTCCCCTTCTATCTCTGAGCTATCTTCTGCTTGCTCTCTGAATTTTTCTGAAGCTATGCCACTCGGCTTCCCCTCCTCCCTTTCACATTCCAGTTCACATTCCAGTGTCCTTATCTCCCTTGGCTTGCTTAGATTCCCAGCCTCTGTCAAGCGGAGACACGAACCCGGTTCACCAGATTACGAGTCTACCGCTCTTAACCACTACACCACACTGGCTGGTTGGCTCTCCCTCATTAGAAAGTGTGCAGCCTATCAGTCCTAGGGTAGCCTCTCAGAAGGCTCAGTGGTGGAGGGATCATGTGGCTAGGAGATGGGAAGACGGAAGTGGCTAGAGGGAAGTGGGAGGAACTCAATTGGGAGCACCTGCACGGTGAGAACAGACACTGGGTTTTGTGCTGTGTTTAATAAACCTTTCTGTTGCTGGAAAAAGACTACTTTCACTTTGTGCTGTTATTTACAGAGATGGGGGGAAGGTAAGCCTTGCCTTGCAGCCTGACATGTACTGTGCTGGCGGTGGCTGGGGAGCCACAATATATTGCCAGCTCAAAAAGACTGGAATTGGTATTGTGATCTGAACGTCATACCTATTTCAGATGATAAATTGAAAAATCGCCTAATTCTATGCATTGCTGTTGTCAAGGGTGCCATCAACCCTTCACTGGCTATCTGCCTAGTGAAATCAGAGGTGCAGAGAAAGCATTTCCAGTTCTTTTATTTAATACACAGGAAGACACAGAAAATGAGCCGACATTGCTCAGAGTGCTGCTCCACCGCCCTGGCAGTTACTTCCTAGGAGTCAGAGCTCCTCCTGCTGCCTACAGTGGCTGCTAAGGGCCATTCACTTTTGGGCTTTCTGCTCTGAGACACGCAGAGCACATCTGATCCTAGGGGAAGGAGGAGACTCTGACAAACTCTCCAGAGACAGCATGTCACTTGGCTGCTGTACTGTTTTCTGTTCACTGCTACCTTGTTCCTGTTCTTCATCATCCATTATTTCCCAGCCCCTTTCTTCTTTTGTGGTGTGACAGTCTCCACCTCTCTTCCTCATCTGTCCAGTCACGGACAGTTATACATTAGGGGGTTCTGGTCCTTCAGAGCTTATTGAATTAAAAATCTTTATTTCTCTTGGGAGTGGGTTATGAGGGACTTCGCATTACTACTTAATTCAAGTAACACTTTTAATTATAAGGTGGCCTTGGTAGCATTTTCACTACTCAATCATGTCATGTAACACTCAACACCTACTTTGCCTCTGTCTTCACCCAAAAAGAAAGTGAGGCCCAGCCTGGTGATAACAGAATAAATGATGTAAGGAGAGAGCTGCAGCCCAAGATAGGAAAAGAGATAGTAAGGGAACACCTAGCTACTTTAAATGAATTCAGATCTCCAGGGCCTGATGAGCTGCATCCAAGGATACTAAAGGAACTTGTGGATGTAATTTCAGAGCCTTTGTCTACAATCTTTGATAATTCTTGGAGAACAGGTGAGGTCCCTACATACTGGAAGCAGGAAAATGTTGTCCCCATCTTCAAAAAGGGGGGAAGAAAGACCCAGGTAACTACTGACCGGTGACCTTGACATTGATACCAGGGAAGTTCCTAGAACAGATAATTCAACAGTCAGTCTATTTAGAAAAGGATGCTGTGATTATTAAGACCCAGCATGGGCTTCTCAAAAATAAGTCATGCCAGACGAAACTCATTTCTTTTTTTGATGGAATTACAAACTTGGTGGATCAGGGAAATTGCTGTGGACACAGTGTATCTTGATTTCAGTACGGATTCTGACAATGCCCGCCATGATATTTTCGCAAGGAAGCTGGTAAAATGTGGGTTGAACAAGGTAACTGTTAGGTGGATTTGTAGCTGGTTGACTGATTGAACCCAAAGTGACCTCATTAATGGTTCATCATCCTGGGGAAAAGTGACAAGTGGGGTGCCACAGGGTTCTTTCCTGGGCCTGTTGTTGTTCAAAGTCTTTATAAATGACTTGGATGAAGGAATTGAGGAGACGCTCATCAAATTTGCAGATGACACCAAACTGTCACCTGCAAACTGTACCTAATACCGCAGAAGACAGAACCAGAATGGGCGCAAGCTGTCAGGGAACTGCCATCATCTCAGAGGCGAGAGGTGGAAGGGCAGTTGTGTTATAGGGAGCCTCCGAAAATCTTGCGAAGCAGTTCCTCCTCCGGCAGTGCAGAGGAGGTGCAGGGACCAGGGGATGCTAAGGAGAGCCTCAACACCGAGCCTGAGCAAACCGGAGGGGAGGGAAGTACCCCTTTGCCAGCGCCCATTCTGCACAGTAGGCTTCGGTGCAGGGAGGGGCGGAAAATGCTGGGGGTGACGCGACTTTTATGCTGGGGGAGGTACAGAGACCAACCACTCCCAGATTCTGCTAGCGATTGAGCCAGACATGAACTTACGGCACTCTTCACTGTAAATAGTTTGCACCAAGAATAAAGCCTGGAAAAGACAGGTCGGAGTCTTGCCTGCTTACTCTCGAGCAACCACACTAGCACCTGACAGCAATCTGGGAGTCTCTGAGGTTGCTCACGTGTAGCAGCGAAAAGGTAGCACGATGAGCAAGACAGGCAAAGGTGCTGAGACGGAGAAGGCGAAAACCGTAACAGCCCTGGCAGAGAGGAACAAAGAACTGGAGGCTCACATTGCTAATCTCAGCCAGGCTTGAGGAATGCCGAGCACAAGACCACCAGCTCATAGTTACTCCAATTGGGAGAAAGGTCCCAGCGCTTGTGAGCAAGTTTGGGGGGAAGCCTCAGGATTACACCGCTTTTAAAACTGAGATAAAATATGCGTTGGACTTGCAAGAAAGGGAATTTGCTAATGACCAGGAGAAAGTTGCTTTCGTAATTGAACACTTGGAGGGGGCTGCAAGAGAGTGGGTCAGACCCCTGATAGCAGCAGGGAATGATGCCCTGAAGGACCTAGCAAAGTTTTATCAGGCGATGGACGCGATGTTCTCCAGTGAAGTGGAGGGGAATGCGACTCGGCAGGAATTGCTGGGTCTTAGACAGGGATCTCTGACAGTCTGGAGTTACTGGTCACGCTTCGCAATGCTAGTGCACAAGTTAAACTGGGATTTAGCCTCTGAACCCCTGCAAGCGCTTTTTGAGGCAGGCTTGAATCCAGAGGTAAAGGATGAACTGTCTAGAGGTCCTCGCCCATGCTCCATGGATGAGCTGACCAAGGCAGCGTTAGCCATTGGGGTTCGACAAGAGGCGCGCGCACAGGAGAGGCGGGAGGTCAGAGGGGAGCGTTTCTACGGCAATCACATTCCTGAAATGCCAGCAGGGGCTTCACACAGGCTGCCGCAAGCAGAACCTATGGAAATCGATGGAGCCCATGTGCGGGAGGTTTCAAACGCTGACGCTCTCATGAAAAAGGAGGGAAGGGACTGGAAGCCAGCCAAAAAGTGCTTCATCTGTCAACATCCCGGGCATTTTGCCAAGGCTTGTCCACAGAGGAAAGCCTGGCAAGGCATGGTGGGGGCAGCGGGCAAAGAGGAGGAGGGAGACAAGCCTCAGGTGCAGGGAAATGAAAGAGCCTGGCTGCAGACCAACAGGGGCAGCAGCCAGGCAGGCGAACAGTAGAAGAGCCCCGACCAGACCCTCCCAAGGCAGGCATAGCAGTCAAGGCGATGCTAGAGCTCCCTAATGGGCACCCAATAGAAGTCCAAGCTTTAATTGATTCAGGAGCGTCCACGAACCTTTTCAGCAGAGACTTTGCTTTAGAACACCAGCTGCACCTGCTGCCACTAGATTTCCCCTTGCAAGTGACCACTATTGATGGGAGAGAGCTACTGGGAGGGAAAGTCACGCACCAGACACCCCCGATGAGGATGAGGGTTTCCAAGCCTTTCATGTGGCCACCTTGGCGGAACCCCACATTATTCTGGGAATGAGTTGGTTGGCACTTCATGACCCGGTGGTGTCGTGGCATCAACAATCCCTTACCTTTAGGTCGGCACACTGTGTGGAACACTGTTGGGGGGGGGGGGGGCCACGGGTGGCTATGGCCAAGGTTGCCGGAGCGACTTTGGAGGAAAGGAAGAGCATTCCACGACAATATGTGGATTTGAAGGAGGTGTTCAGTGAGAGGGAGGCTAACAAGCTGCCCCCCCACCGACCTTATGACTGCCAGATTAATCTGGTCCCAGGGGCCAAGCTGCCGGTGGGTAAACTGTATTCAATGTCCGACCAACAGATACAAGAGTTGAAGGACTTCCGGGTTAGCGCCATCGGCAATGGCGGAATTCCTCTGACTCAGAGGAACCCGCTCCGCGAAATTCGGGTCTTGCCGCCGCGGTGAAGGCGGAGACCCCTTAAAAATCCCAGGCGAAGGAGGCCTGGGAACGTGGGATTTGACTGACACCAGGAGCTCCCTCCCCACCCGCAGGGAAACCCCTTTTTTGGGGATCCGAAGCAACGTGGGGCGAGCGGCGCGGTGTTTTGAATCGACCGCTATTTTTACGGAGTGAAGCCGCACAGCCGTTGCCGGAGAGCGCTGACTTTTTCTTGTGGACAATTGGATCTTAAACAACAACCCGTGAGTAGAACGGGAAATTAGACTTTTAAAATTATTTAATTTGGCATTAAACGGGGAAGGTCTAAACAGGAAGTCCACCTTCCCTTTTTGTAAATAGACTGAAGCAAAGAATTTATTAACTAAGGTCTTGGAAAATCCAACGTAAAGGATAAAAATTCCACTGATTGAAATATTACTAATACCTTTTTTGGAAGCAGGGGAACCCTGCAGGAAATGGTGAAAATTTAGGAATTGAAGCGCCACGTCTCTAAACCTGGGAGTGGTCCGCGAGGAACCCATCGACGGTGAATAGATAAATTTGACAGCTAGCTGTCAAGATACAAAAGATAGACTTTGTTTCCATTGTCCGCTTCTGTGCTTAAGAAGAAGGAAGGTAATTGGAATTGTTACTAATTTACTTTAGGGACTTTTGGGACTGTACTGGAAGGATTGATAAATGGAGACTGTTTCCCTCTAGAGGGAGTTTTGGGACATTGTTACAAGAATGCAGCTGGGAAACTGGTTTCTAAAATAAAGGCTCTGAGAAACCAGCTTTGACCCTGAACACTTCAAGGATGTCTGTTGAGAAGGAAGTAGCCTCTGTATTGAATAGGACATTTTATCTGCTGGGAAAGCTGCATGAACAGACAAATGTCATGGCTACCAGCGTTGATATTTTGGGAACAAAAGTGGGGATCAGTAAAGACGTTGACAAGAATCCGGCACAGGAATCCTTTTCAATGGAACATATTGAAGACCCAGAGAAGGAGAGAGTTGTTGTGAAAGTGAAGCAAGGGGGAACCTTAACCCTACAGAGGCAAATGGAGGATTATAAGTTGAGGCCTTATATGAATGTAATTAAGAGAATCCAGGTTTTGGAGATGGGAGCCTGGCTTGATCTGGAAAATGAAAGGTCGAGAGATCACTTTATGTGGGGCTCAAATGACTTTGGGGATATGAATTTGAACCAGGAGGAGATTGGAGTACTTGGGGCCTTTGGACTGGAAAGAAGTGTGAAGCAAGGCTTGGAATATTTTAGGGGCCCTACCTTTAATTATGGAAATCTGGCAGACCTGCTAAGAAGGAATTTGTAATGAAAAATGGAAAAATCGTGGAATGAAATTTTTATAACCCTAGGGGTAACGTCTTAAGAGAATAAGTACAAATATATTAGTTTTAATGAGAAATAAGATTAAATAAAGTAAAAATGGATGGATAATTGGTGAAAGAGAGAATGAAAAATTACAGTATATCAAGATTAACTATTAGGATGAAAATAATGATGAAGGATTTGCTGAAATACATACCTGAACTAGAATACAAAGAGGGGAGGTGAGAGGAAGTCAAGGAAATAAGCTAAAGAAACAAAAATATGTAAAGGTTTGATTTATTCTTTTTTCTTTTTTATTGTATCTATTTTTAATGTATTTCTAATTTTTTTGTTTGTTTCTTCTTTTTTCTTATCTGTTTTTGCTCTTTTATTTTTTTCTGGATGTGATCTGCATTTATGTATTGGTTTGTTTGCTTTTGTGATTTTTTTATTTTTGTAACCTTTAAAATTTTGAATAAATATTATTGGGGGGGAGGAGATATAAGAGTTGAAGCAATTTATTGACAAAAATTTAAAGAGGGGTTTTATAAGGGAATCCAAAGCGGTAGGGGGCAGTCCAGTATTCTTTGTGGACAAGCGAGGGACAAACGAACACCACTTGATCATAGACTATCGGGTCGTCAATTCCATGACAGAACCCATAGCGTTCCCCACGCCCAGAATTGACGGTGTTTTGGCACGTGTCAGGCAGGGGAAAATTTTTACCAAGCTGGATCTCCGGGGGGCATACAACCTGATTAGGGTGCAGGAGGGAGACGAATGGAAGATGACCATGTTCACCCCCCTTGGGGCATTTGAATATCTTGTCATGCCGTTTGGATTACAAGGGGGCAGCGCCTGCTTCCAGGCCTTCATGCACCATGTGTTGGGCTCACTGCTGTACAGGAATTGCGTTGCCTTTTTGGATGATGTCTTAATCTTTTCGGAGGACGAGGCACAGCATGTGAGAGACATCAGGCAAGTGTTGGAGAGGTTGAAGGAGCATCAGTTGTGGGTCAAGCTGGAGAAATGCCAATTCCATGCCTGGGAGGTCGAGTTCCTGGGGTACAGGTTATCGGATAGAGGGCTGGCCATGGATCCGGAGAAGGTGAAGACAGTGCTCGACTGGAAGAGCCCCAAGACACAGAAGAAGCTGTTTGATTTATGACTATGTCCTGGCTCAGAGTAATCTCCGGAACGGCGAGTAAGCAGGAATGGGTCCCAGTCCCTGAGTTACGTAGAGGGAATGAGAAAAGCTGCTTTTCGAGAGAGAGAAGAGCTGCTTCATGCGGCAAGCCTTTGCCAAAAATATAGCTCTTGATTTATGAGCTACAGAGAGGACATTCCCTGATGCTTCTGATTCATTCCCTGAGAATAGAAAGGGGAATGGGGGAGCTGTTTTGTTTGTTCCCGAAGCTGCAAAAGCAGTTTGAGCTAACAAGCAGTGTGTGTGTGGCAGAAATTAAGGCTGTGTCACACAATGGACACTTCTAGATGGCGGGGGTTTGCTGACCAGGATGCCAGAGAGGGCTGGATTTGCTCTCTCCTACGTCCACAGGCAGTGGGAGGCAATGGCCAGAAGTCACACCCAGGGGGAGGCTGATACATTATCTCAGACAACAGTGCAGAGTTGCTTTCCTGAAACCAAAAGCTCCACAGAGGGGAGGCATTTGGAGGAAGAATGTAAGAGGGGGGTGTTTCCTGTTCAGGGGGAGGTCTCTCCAGAGCAGAAGGAGCAAGGGGAGTTGACTGCCACGTCGTCCCAACCATCACTGCAACCAGCAGGTGGTGCTGCTGAGTTTGAAGCAGTACGTAGGAATAACAGAGGAGACGGGAGGTTGGATGCAGGTGAGTGGTGCAGGAGCAAGCTGGCAAGCCTGCTCCAAGCAGGCTGCCGACTAGCTGTGCAGAGGCTCCTTTTATTTGTTAGGATATAGTTCCATTCCACCTTAAAAGGGAACAGGCATGACTGTTGTGTGTCACATGACTGTTTACTTCCAGCACAGTCTGCTGAGAACTTCTGTTTGTACATTTCCGTTGTTCTTGCTGTTTTGCTGGAGACGAAGGGAAGCAGACATGTTTTCCTTTGTTCCTGAACTATGCTAAATAAATTGCTGTATATAATGCTTACACACGTCTCTGTCCACCACTTCTGTTGTGTGAAGTTATCCACTCTGCTGATTAGCGTGCTTGGTAGCTTCAGAAGGCTACTGAGGCTCGAGTTGCTGATTGATTGATGCTGTTCCATGACCTGGAGATCGCCTGGCTGCCGGCCGGTGGCTGGAGCGAGCTGGGGGTCTGCCAAATGCCCCATCTCCCCGGCAGCATCCCAACAGAAGTCAACAACTGGAAATAGTAGTGAAACCACTGTGAACATAACGTATTTCCATCTAAGCACATTTCCAGCTTTATCAAATACACGTGTTAGCAGGTGCTTCCCTAAAACGTTTTCCCTGATACTTGATTACTTCTGCGTCCCCAGTCATGCTCCAGCCAAGCGTTATGTCTAGTAACCAAATCTGTGAGAGGACAAACGGTCAGGCAAAAAACCCTGTTTGCTAGCCAAGAGGCCACAAGTTCATGGAGCGTAGGTGAAGGCTCCTTGGCACGCTGTGGCATGCCGGGTGCAAGGTGTGCCTCAGGTGTGCCTCAGCACATGCAGAGCCTTACCTCCATAGGTCAGGGGGAAACCCTGTCTTCTGGCCAAGAGGCTAGAGTTCAGGGAGAGTGGGCACAAGGCTCTCTGGCTCTCTGGTGTGCCTCAGCACAGGTGGAGCGTCACTCCCACAGCAGTGGAATGTTTTTCCTGTAGGAAATTTGAACAAAGTCCAAGGGCCAGGACAATCTGTGCAGATATGGTGACCGGCTGTTCCAGTGCAGAGGCGAAGGCACACCTTTGTGGAGGGTGGAACTGGTTCACCATCTGTACACCAAAAAAGTGTCCAATCCACCAGTTGGATGGAGACTCCTTGGAGGTGCAGAGCACCAGGACTGTGGAAATGAAAAGCTGTAACGTTGTGTTGTTTAACGTGTTTTTCATTCCAGGTTGAGAAGCCCAGCTGATGCAGCGTGGCTGTTCTTTTTATGTCAACAAACAGTGTGCAACCATCCAGAAGAATGAAAGCGACATTATAAATGGCTTGTTCTTACTACGTTCTGATGTTAACATAGGGGGTGGTGGGAAGGTTGGAGAGACATGTGATTGTTGGAATTCTGGCCCGTCTTGAGGTATGTGCCTATCTGTTCAGGCACCGGCTGAATTCCTTAGACCTCACTCCGGTGACTCCCGGCAGGAATAAACATACTCGAGGTCCGTTCCGGCGATTTTCCTCAGGCTGTGAGGAAAACACACCAACTGCTCCTCTCTCCCCTTTGGTGTCCCCAGGGAGGGGAAAGAAGCAGACAGAAATCTATTTACATCTTTTATTCCTGTCTTTTACTTCAGTACAGAGAAAACATGTCTGCACTCATCAGCAGTTAGAATAAACTCCACCCATGTCCTTCCAGCACAGGTCATATGACAAACCCACTGAGCTAACATCCGGTGCTCAGTACAGAATGGACTGCCCCTTTGTTCCCATGGCAACAGTCACAAACTTCCTGTTTGGCTTTCCAGCCACAAGCAGCAGACCTGGCTGCTATAGCCTTTGCTTGCTGCCGCATTGCTGCTTTAGAATAACAGTGATAACTGTTTTTTCATGCAGGATATGTGCATGGATCTTCCAGATTGCTGATGTCTGACACGAAGATGGTCATGTGTACCGAATGTGCTCAGGATGAAGCAAAAGGGGGAGGCAATATGGGTATCTTACAAAGGCACCCCAATAATAGAAAGTGGATATTGGAAAACTGCTACAAGGAGATCCATTGAAATTCAGTTAGGGGGGATTTGAGGAAGTCACTTAACAATGAAAATTAAATTGGGTTGGTTGTGGGTTTTTTTGAAGGGTTAGATGTTTATATGTTTGTTTGTTTTTCTTTTTAATATTGTAATGTTTTTCTTCTGTGTGTGTTATATTTGTTATAAATTTGGGAAATCAATAAAAAAATGGGGGGGGGGATACAAAGGCACCCTATTGGTAATGGAGATTTTGATGTGTGGATTCAGAAGCAACAGAGTGATACGCTCGGCAAACATAGTTTGCAAGGCCTTTCCCTGGATTCAGACAAAGGGTCTGATAGGGACTGTGACAAGGTAAACCCAAGAAGTGCAAAGGGACCAACGGATGGGTCTGACATGTGGGTGGAGATGTCACAAGGCAGGAAGCATAGAATCTTCCTAGGGTATGGAAATGGCTTGTGCATAGTACTGAGGCCTCATACCAAGCTGATTTTACTCACTAGGGATGTTGCGTGTAGTGCAAAATGGGAAGGAAATGTGTGTGTTTTCCAAAACTACCGCACTGCTGAAGGCTCAGATACTGAGTCTGATGGTGTGAGGTCCACTGATACAGCAGGCTACGAATGCACACTGACATCGCTCATCAAGTTTGCTCAGGAGTTTGCTAACACAGCTGTTGCAGATTTGGCTGTGGCTAGTAGCTCGACACAGGTCTTGGAACCCAAAGTCTTGAAAGGGGTACAGGGTTTGTCCTCCAAGGACGGAAAACCACGCCCAAAGGCTGTAAGGGTAGACACTGTTTCCTCAGAGAGGAACGAGATTAGGGTTCAAGTCCCAACAAAGCCAGGTGTGAAACTTATTGATAAGTCAGGGGAGCTATGACATCAAGACTAGTCAGAAGTGCAAGATAGTAAAGCCCAAGGCCAGTCCAGTTGCAGGTAGTTCCTGTTGGGATACTGCCAGGGAGACAAAGGCCATCACTGCCTCCACGTCGTCTCTGGACGATCCATCGATCTCTGTAGTCACACAGTATCAGCAATTAGCGGCACCAAGCCTCAGAAATAGATTGCCACATTCCTGGTGTGATGGGACGATGAGCTGCTTGTGCGTAAAATGCAAGTCCCTCAGAGTTTGATCAGGTTTTCAAACCTCTGCCTGTGACGGAGCCCCTCCAGCATGGCTGCGTCAATCACTAGTAGTATCCGAAAGTGGCTGCTTTCGGAATCGTTTCCAACATAAAAGCTCTTTAACGGAAACACGTCGTCTGGCCTCTCGGCGTGACAGTTTCCGGCGAGGTGTGGGTGTCCCTATAGGAGGTCCTGAGACCTCCCCACTGTTTTCGCTGGAAGCGTCTCTGAGCCATCCCTCCGACTCACTTTCCCTTGGAGTTCTTGCTCCCCCTCTACTGGTTCCCTCTTCCGCTGCTACTCCTCTCTCAACCTCAGTGAGCCTTTGCGCCCCCGGCGCTTTAGATGGCAGTTCCCTGACATCCACCTCCCCTCCAGGGCCCCCTTCACCCCCTCCCGTCTCCTCCCCTAC
Organism: Podarcis melisellensis; assembly: GCF_964234715.1. NCBI lineage: Eukaryota > Metazoa > Chordata > Lepidosauria > Squamata > Lacertidae > Podarcis > Podarcis melisellensis. The sequence goes on from NC_138535.1 coordinate 13,246,783, forward strand.
TGGCGGTGAGGAGGTAAAACCCCTGAAAGAACCTCCTTCGTCTTCCGACGTCGCGAACACTTCCCTCCACTTGTTGCTGTTCCTACTCTCTCGGTAATCTTCGTCATCGGAGTCCACTCCCTCTTCCAACTCCGACTCCGCGAACCCTTCCATTTCCTCTTCCTCATCGGTGGTGCCGAAATACTCCCTCCTAAACCTTGCTATCGGCTGAGGTTTCCTCGGGAACCTTTGGTGGAACGTTTCTGTTAAAACCTCGTCATTGACTTCCTCTGCATTCACCCAGGTGTTTTCTGACTCCGGTTCCCCTTCCCACGCCACCAAATACTCCACCTGATTTCCCTTCCACCTGGAATCGAGGATTTCCGCTACATGGTTGCGGCGTTCCCTCTCTTCCAAGGCTGGTCCCCTGACGTACTCCCCTTCACGTCCCCCCCTGTATGGTGACAGTAACGACCTGTGGAACACTGGGTGCAATTTCATGTGGTTGGGTAATCGGAGTTTGAAAGCTACCGGGTTGACCTGCTGAATGACCTCAAAGGGTCCCAATCTTCTGGGCCTCAATTTCTTACAACCCCCTTTGAACGGCAACCCTTGGGTTGACAACCACACTTGATCCCCCACCCTTATGGTTTCACCTTCCCTTCTGTTCTTGTCTGCCTGCTTCTTATATTGTGCCTTAGCCCTTTCTAAGTTGAGCTGGAGCTGATGATGGATCGCTTCCATCTCTTCTACAAAATGTTCAGCCGCTGGGACGCTCCATCTCTCCCCTCCTTCCCCTGGAAATGCCCTGGGGTGACACCCGTAATTAGCCAAAAAGGGACTCATCCCTGTGGACACATTCTCCGCATTATTGTAGGCAAATTCTGCCAACGCCAACTTTTCGACCCAATCGTTCTCTCTGTCATTGACATAACACCTCAGATATTGTTGAAGAATGCCATTTGCTCTTTCCGCCTGCCCGTTGGTTTCAGGGTGCCGGGCAGTTGAAAAATTGACTTCCACGTGCAGCAAGCTCATGAGCTTCCTCCAGAACCTGGAAGTAAATTGTTTGCCGCGATCTGAGATCACCCTCAAGGGAGCCCCGTGCAACCTAAAGATGTGTTCTACAAACAACTTCGCTGTTTCTTCCGCTGTGACGGCATGTGAGCATGCTACAAAGTGGCACATCTTAGTTAACAGGTCTACTACTACCATGATGGCTGTTTTCCCCTTGGACTTTGGCAGATCCGTCATAAAATCTATTGATATCGCTTCCCAAGGCCGTTCTGGTGTGGGTAATGGTTCTAATAACCCTGCCGGCGCCCTTCTTTCCCCTTTGGCTCGCTGACATTGGTCACACCCTCTTACATACTCCCTTACATCTTCCCTCACCTTAGGCCACCAAAATTCCCTGGTAACCAACCACATGGTCTTGTGTTGTCCAAAATGTCCCGCCGTGGGGCTATCATGCAACTGCTTGAGTACTCTCCCCCTCAATTCACCTTCGGGTATATACAGTGCCCCTTTGTAATACAATGCCCCATTTCTTTCCTCAAAACCTCCGGGGCTCTCGCCCTCCCCCCTGAGACCTCTGAGCTTATCCTGGGCATATTCATCATTTTCCGTTTCCTCTACCAGTTCTCGTTGCCCCACCAGCGCCGCCCCACACACCCAGCGGTCCTCAGGGATGACATGTCTCTCTTCGATCACCCCCTCCCCTTCCCAATACTCTGGTTTGCGTGAGAGCGCGTCCGCCCTGACGTTTTCTGGGCCTGGCACATAACAAATTTCAAAGTTGAATTTGGAGAATTCCTGTGCCCATCTCACTTGTCGTTGGTTGAGCACTCGAGCTGTTCTCCAATACTCTAAATTCTTGTGGTCGGTGCACACTTGCACCTTGTGTTGTGCCCCAATTAATAAATGTCTCCACCTCCGGAATGCTTCGTGAATGGCAAGTAGTTCCCTGTCATACACCGTGTAATTCCTCTCGGATTTATTCAGCTTCCGCGAGAAGAAGGCACACGGTCTCCACTCCGACGCACTCCTCCCCGGTTGAAGAAGGACCGCCCCTACCGCCCGGTCGGATGCATCGGTTTCCACTCTCATGGGTTTTCGTAAATCCACATGCAGAAGTTGTTCTTCCGAGGCGAAAGCCCTTTTCAGTTCTTCAAAGGCTCGATCCGCCTCTACCGTCCAAACAAATTTCTTCTTGCTGCTGAGGCAGTCGGTGATGGGCGCCGTCAAGTGGGCAAAGTTCTTGATGAACTTCCTATAAAAGTTCCCAAACCCCAAGAATCTTTGCACGTCCTTCTTGGTCTTCGGTGTCTTCCATTCCAGTACCGCTTGGACCTTGCCTGGATCCATGGCCAATCCCTTGTCTGACAAGCGGTACCCCAGGAATTCCACCTCCTTGGTATGAAACTGGCACTTCTCCAGTTTCACCCACAGCTGGTTGGCTTGCAGCCTGCCCAACACTTCTCGAACGTCCCTCACATGCTGTTCCTCATCTTCCGAATACACCAACACGTCGTCTAAAAAGGCCACACAATTCTTGTAGAGCAAAGGTCCCAGAACGTGGTTTATAAAAGCTTGAAAACACGCGGAGCCCCCTTGTAGACCGAAGGGCATAACGAGGTATTCAAAGGCTCCCAAAGGGGTAAACATGGTGGTCTTCCATTCATCTCCCTTCCTTATGCGTATCAGATTGTACGCCCCCCGCAGGTCCAGCTTTGTAAAAATCTTTCCCTTCCTTACTCTGGTCAAAATGTCATCAATTCGGGGCATAGGGAAAGCCAGGGGCTCCGACACTGCATTGAGGGCCCTAAAGTCACACACCAGTCTCGGTTTGTCTGTGTTCTTTTTGTCCACAAAAAACACTGGGCTGCCCCCCACCGCTCGGGACTCTCTGATGAAACCTCGCTTCAGGTTTTTGTCAATGAACTCCCTCAGCTCCTGCATCTCCCTGTCTGACATGGCGTACAGTTTGCCTACTGGGAGTTGGGCCCCAGGGAGTAGGTTGATTTGACAGTCAAAGGGTCTATGCGGTGGCAGTTTGTCTGCTTCCCTTTCGCTGAATACGTTGCTCAGATCTGCGTATTGCGGGGGCACCTTCCCTTTGTCCATTACTTCCATCCCGGCTAGGGTGACTCTGTCTCCTCCCGAAACCTTCCCCTCCTTGCAGTGTTCTAGGCAATGCGCTGACCCAAAGGAGACCACCCTCTGATGCCAGCCCACTAGCGGATCGTGTAGCGCCAGCCAGCTCATCCCCAAAATGATGGGCGCTCCTCCCAGGATGGCCACATTAAACGCTATCTGTTCGGTGTGCCTTGCCACCCTCATTATCATCGGGACAGTCTGTTGGCTAACTTCTCCCCCCAACAGCTCTCTGCCGTCAATCGTAGTCACCTGCAAGGGGTTACTTAAAGGGATGGTCTGTATCTGGTGCTCAGCTGCAAACTCCTTACTCATGAAATTACAGGAGCTGCCTGAATCCAAAAGCGCCTTGATCTTTAGTGGGTGTCCGTTTGGCAGTTCTAGTAACACCTCTATCACTAAAGCGGGTCTGGGAGGTTCCGGCATGGGCACTTTCACTGCTCTTTGGCCTGGCTGCTGTGCCCCGACGGTGGCAGCCAGGCGTTGGCTTTTACTTGCTCCTTGCCTTCCTCTTCCTTTCCCCCAACAGCTCCTGCCATCCCTTGCCATTCCTTTCTTTGTGGGCAGACTCTGGCAAAGTGCCCTGGCTGTTGGCAGAGATAACATCTCTTGGCGCTCCTTCCCTCCTTCTTCCGCCCTTCACTGGGATTTGAAACTGCGCGCGCCCGCGCTGTTCCAACTTCCATCGGCTCTGCCGGCGGGAAAGGTGGCTCTGGAATGTCTGGAATGCGGAACTCCCTCCAACGGTCTCCTTTCCCTTCCCGCTTTTCCAAAGCCCTCGCCTCCTGGCGCGCTCCTATGCACAACGCAGATTTGGTTAACTGATCCATAGACTCCGCCCTGGGCCCCCGGGAAAGCTCATCTTTGACGGTTGAAGAAAGCCCCTCTTCGAAAAGCATTTGGATGGGCTCCGCCGATAGGTCCCACCCCAATTTATGAATCAGCATAGTAAACTCAGTCCAGTACTCACGGACAGATCTGCTTCCTTGCTGGCAAGCCATTAACTGCCTTCGCACCACCCCCTGCTCAATATCGCTGGAAAACATCAGGTCCATGGCACGAAAAAACTTCCTCGTGTCCTTTAGGATCTCATTATTCGCTGCCATCAGGGGTCTAACCCAATCTTTCGCCCCGGATTCGAGATGGCCAATCACAAAAGCCACTCGCGATTCCTCGTCGGGGAAGTCATCAAACTGCAAGTTTAGAGCGTATTGCATCTCTGTTCTAAAGGCATGATAGTTCCTGGGATCCCCCCCGAATTTCTGCACCAATCCTGGCACCTTTCTGGCGAGCGGGGTGGTTTTCTCATTTCCCTTTTCTGCATCCTGAGCCCTCCTCTCCTCAAGCCTCGCCGTTTGCAGCGCCAACTGGATCTCCAACGCCCTGTACCTTTCTTCCAGGCTTGGACCCCCTCCAGCTGCTCCTGCTCCTCCGGTTCCGGCTGGGTTGCTCATGATGCTTTTCCCTGCACAAGCTGGCTTTCGGTGACTTTCGGATTGCTGTGATGGGACGATGAGCTGCTTGTGCGTAAAATGCAAGTCCCTCAGAGTTTGATCAGGTTTTCAAACCTCTGCCTGTGACGGAGCCCCTCCAGCATGGCTGCGTCAATCACTAGTAGTATCCGAAAGTGGCTGCTTTCGGAATCGTTTCCAACATAAAAGCTCTTTAACGGAAACACGTCGTCTGGCCTCTTGGCGTGACAGTTTCCGGCGAGGTGTGGGTGTCCCTATAGGAGGTCCTGAGACCTCCCCACTGTTTTCGCTGGAAGCGTCTCTGAGCCATCCCTCCGACTCACTTTCCCTTGGAGTTCTTGCTCCCCCTCTACTGGTTCCCTCTTCCGCTGCTACTCCTCTCTCAACCTCAGTGAGCCTTTGCGCCCCCGGCGCTTTAGATGGCAGTTCCCTGACACCTGGGCTGGTGCACACTCTGTCAGCAGAATTCACACAGCAAAAGTTGCACTCAGGAGGGTATCATTTAGAATGTTTATTCAGCGTTGGTCAGAACAAAAAAGAACATAACCGACTGCTAGCGTGTTCTGGCGCAGAGAGAGAAAACGAAAGCAATAGCAAACATAAACATCCTGAGAAACAGGAAATACGCAGACTCTGTGACTCACAAGCCTGCTCTCTCTTAAGGTGGAACGGAAATATCCTAACATCCTCCCCCTTTCCGTGTAACCTGTAGTACCTGTGGTTCAACCCAATTGCAACCTCTGTACGTAAACCTTAAGTTGTTCTCTGTTAACAACCTTAGACAACAGATCAGCAGGAATTTCATTTCCTGTCATGTAGGACACCTGAATCAGTCCTTTTTGAATACACTCTCTTGCACGATGTAGCTTAATCTGCAAGTACTTGGTTCTCTGCTTGCAACTCTCTGAGTTCAGCAAAGCCAAACAGGATCTATTGTCTTGATACACTTGTATAGGACATTTCACAGAAACCCCAATGTCCTTAAACAGTTGCATCAACCATTCACAATCCATGAGTGAAAATGATAGAGCATTGAGTTCTGCTTCACAGGAACTTAGGCTCACTGTCGTCTGCTTCTTGCACAGCCAGTCAAACAGACAGTGGTTGTACATGTAGCATACTCCAGAAGTGCTTGTACCATCCGTGGTGTCACTTCCAAAACTTGCATCTGCAAAGATTTCAAGACTTCCAGTCTTCTGACTGGTGAACCTCAGCCTGTAGTGCATAGTCCCTTTCAAATAGTGGGCTATGCGCTTCAGTGCTTTCCAATCCTGAACAGTAGGATTGTTAGCATGTCTGCTAAGCAGGTTAGTGCTTATAGCAATGTCAGGTCTTGAGCATCTAGCAATGAAATTCAACTTGCCTAGAATGCATCTGTACAGCGTAGTGTCAGAAAACGCTTCAGCAGTACTACCTACCTGGTAACCTGTCACCATCGGTGTGTCTGCTGGGTTTGCATCAACCAAATTCAACCTGGTTAATACATCAGCAATTTTCTGTGTTTGGTGTACCAGAAAATTACCTGCTTGGTCCCTCTCCACTTGCAGAGAAAGATAGTTGGATACCTCACCAAGATCCTTCATGTCAAAGTGCTCCTTCAGTTGAGCTAGGGTGCTTTGGTAAAAAGCCTGATTCTTCCAAAACATCAGAAGATCATCAACAAAACATAAACAATACAGTTTGTTTTGCCCCTCCTCCTTGACAAACACACATGGATCAGCTTTGCCCTGGTGAAAACCTAGAGAAAGCAATGTCTCAGTGAGTTTTGTGTTCCAACACCTGGCACTCTGCTTAAGACCATATAAGGATTTACGCAGTTTACAGACCATTCCCTTCTGTATCTGCATTCCATCAGGTGGAAGCATATATAGCTCCTCCCCCAAAATCCCGTACAAAAAAGCTGTATTAATGTCATGGTGGGAAACATGCAGTTTCTCCTCTGCAGCTATCTTGAGCATCAGCCGAATGCTCTCATATTTGACGGTGGGCGAGTAGGTCTTGTGGTAATCCTGTCCTGGTACCTGTGAAAAACCTCTGGCCACCAATCTGGCTTTGTGTCTGACAACCTTGCCATTCTGGTCTGTCTTGGCCTTGAAGACCCATTTGCTGCCAACCAGTCTCATTCCTGGGACTACCGGTACCAATTCCCAAGTTTGGTTCCTGTTCAAGGAATCAACTTCAGCCTTCATGGCATTAAGCCAAGGCCCAGCATCTTTAGAGGTTAACTCCTGAACCTCTTTGAAGCTTGAAGGTTCCCACACCTTCTCTGAGCTACTAAGAACAGCAGTTGCTGTCTTAGCAAACTCATCAGCAAATCTCTTTGGAGGTCTGCCTTTGGTCGCCCTTTCAGACCTGCGAACCAGACGTAAGTCTTCTGGACTCATCTCCTCCTTCTTAGGAGAAAAGTGACCAATGGTGAACAGTGGTTCTTCCAGTTCATTGTCAGACGCATCAGATGGTCTGACTGAGGCCTTTGCGCTCTTGTGGTCTGCTGTGTCATCACTGTCACTGACAGCAGCAGCAGCGCCACCAACTGAACTGGAATCCGAACTCTGATCATCATCATCATCATCATCCTCAGCTTCCTCAACATCATCTGCCTTTTTCCCATCACCTTCATCCTCCTCTGGGTAAGTCTGGAAAATTCCCACATTTTCCCCCCACTTAGGATTGTACTCAACACTCTGGGTGAACTTAATGGACTTAGAGTTAGTCATCCACACCCTGTATGCACCTTTCTCGTACCCCATGAACAAACCATGTGCCCCACGCTTCCCAAGCTTGTTGCTTTGTGGGGAGTGTACCCACATGTCAGAACCAAAGATTTTCATGTGCTTGACGTTCGGGTTTTTTCCAAACATCTTTTCGTACGGAGTGCAACCTATGGGTGGTGACAGTCTCCGATTAACGGTATAAACAACCGTTGACAGAGCTTCCCCCAAAAACTTCTCAGGGAGGTTGGCATCATGCAACAAGGTTTACAGGCCTTGAAGCAAGGTCTCATCTGCTCGCTCCGCAAGTCCATTCATCCATGGCGATCTAGGCGTTGACAAATCCTGCTGGATTCCCTTCTCAGTCAGGAAAGCTTCAAACTGCTGAGAAGTGAACTCCCCGCCCCGATCGGTAAAAAGACAGCCGATACATTCACCACGAACATTCTCCAACCAAGCACAGAATGCCTTGAACTTAGGAAATGCTTGCGATTTCTGCTCAAGCATAAACACATGAATGTACCTAGAAAAAGAATCAATTAGAACCATGAAGTACCTTGCTCCACCCAAAGAGGGCGCAAGTGGACCAACCAGGTCTGCATGCACTAGCTGGTAGGGTTTGGAAGCCTGCCTGCTAGACTCCTTGCCTTTTGGAGCAACCTTCACCTTGTTCTCTGCACAAGATATACATTTCATGTGATACTTACAAGGTTTGATGTTCAAACCTTCAACCAACTCTGGCATCTTGGCTAGCGCTTGCCAAGACATGTGACAAAATCTTCGATGTGCTTCATGAATACATCCTGCATGAAGAACCTTGTTAGTTTGTGCCACACAACAAGAATCAGCATTAGACACAACAGCATTGTCATCATAAGTTATACAGAATAAACCATCTATAAACTTTGCATGCAAAATGTCCTCTTTGCCTTTCCTGATGACACAGACATTCCTCTTGAAGGAAACCTCAAAACCACGCAGAATCAGCTGTGGGACACTCAGCAAATTGTCCGCAGCTCCTGGAACATAAAGTACATTACTGATGGTTGTATGCAAACTTGCAAGTTTAACAGTCCCTTCTCCTGCAACTTGCAACGTCCTTCCATCAGCCAGGTGGATCTCTCCTTCTTGAGGTGTGAAGGAGATAAACAGGTGCTTATCCTTCGATAAATGGCGGCTCGCGCCTGAGTCCACAATAAACCTGGCTTTAGCCTTTGGAGCAGTTTTTCTGGCAAGCAAAACCTTGTTTTCCACCGGCGTGGGCTTTTGCAGCTTGCCCCCCTGCTCCTGGCCATGAGACTTGCCTTTAGCCTTTGGTGAAGCTGTGCCAGCTAACAAAGCCTTGTTTTCCACTGGCGTGGGCTCTTCACCCTCCCTCTGCTTCGGGCCATCTGCAGGCATCTTGCTCTGTTTACCTCTGGCCTTCCGGCCTCTGCAAAGACAATGACCTTGGCTCCCACGAGAAACAGAGTTCTCAGCTGCCGACTCCTTGGCTCCCCCTGGAGGTTGGAATGCTGCCTGGGCTGACATCACAGTCTGCTCCCCCTGCAGCTTGCAACCGGTGCCCTCAGCATCCCTGCATTCACTCGCATTCTGGGAAACAGCCAGGACCTCTGATGCATTCACACCCTGGGCATTCAGACTTTGAGCTGGGATGACCGGCAGATGCGCTCTTCAAAGCATTCCACATCTTACGTGCCGTCACGTTGCCAGCTAGCATTTTTATTTCCTCCAGAGAGACGGACAAGACGATTATGTCAATGGCCTTCGAATTCTGGGCCCTCCATCTATCTGTCACAGGGGCTGGGGGATTCTCAGTAACGGTATTCCATACTCCATACTGACGCAGCAAACTCTCACACCATTTTGCCCAGGTCTGATAATTTTTCCCATTTAATTTTGGGCATTCAGCAGAAAACCATTTCAGGTTTTCCTTGAGCCCGAGCCTCTCTCTTTACCTCAAAGAGTCCTTATCTTGGCAGCTCATTAATCACGAAGCCTTCTTGGCTCAGCTGCCAGACCAACTTAGGCTGCCGGACATCAAAGGCTTTTTTTCGCGGCCCAACAGAAAAGCCTCCTCTTTCGCTTTTCCACATACCTCAGCAGTCTGTCGCAGTCTTGGGTCGCAGTTTTACCCTCCTGTAAATGCCGTGAACCTGGGCCCGAAACCTGTTGTTGGGATACTGCCAGGGAGACAAAGGCCATCACTGCCTCCACGTCGTCTCCGGACGATCCATCGATCTCTGTAGTCACGCAGTATCAGCAATTAGCGGCACCAAGCCTCAGAAATAGATTGCCACATTCCTGGGCTGGTGCACACTCTGTCAGCAGAATTCACACAGCAAAAGTTGCACTCAGGAGGGTATCATTTAGAATGTTTATTCAGCGTTGGTCAGAACAAAAAAGAACATGACCGACTGCTAGCGTGTTCTGGCGCAGAGAGAGAGAAAACGAAAGCAATAGCAAACATAAACATCCTGAGAAACAGGAAATACACAGACTCTGTGACTCACAAGCCTGCTCTCTCTTAAGGTGGAACGGAAATATCCTAACAGTTCCAAGGGTGGAACGGGTGATACAGGGATATACTGTGTGTATGACATCTGTATGGTTGTTGCAGTTACAGTGATGACTACAACAAGGTACATGAATCGGGGGAGGATGTTAGGATTCTTGCCCCATGCTTACAGTCATGGGATTGTTTTTAGCACATGATGGTGTATGTTTTCATTCCACAGTGTGGGAAGTGACGGGAGTGCGTGCAGGAGCCAGGCCCTGTGACCGGTAGGGCTTCGCAGGACTGGGGCTTTCCTAAGTTTGTTCTGAAGAGGCAAGGCGCGGCCGCACAGGTAAGGCCGATTGGTAACTCACAGCACCTGGTGGCAAGTGCTGGGAAGGGATAGAAGGTCAGCATTTCCCTTCGGCTCTTTGCCACAACAACAAGCTTCCTACCTTGCTGCATTTGGCTTCTTGACTCCTGGTTTTCTGACCTTCAGACCCTTGGCTTATTGACTCCCGGCTCTCTGACCCTTGGCTTCCTGGCTCCTGGCTTCAGAACTCTCGTTCCTGCTCCCACCCAGCTGTCTTGCCCCTGGTCCCAACATCCTCCACCAGGACTTTGCCCATAACCCGGACCGTGATAGTTTACTGTGGCCAACCTACGTCCCAGCCAGGGTGCAAGATGGACGGAGCCTGGCCTGTTGATCTCGTCACGGTGCTGCAGAACCTCCACACGCAGGTAGCTACGCTCTAGGGGAAGGTTCAAGCACTTCGAGCAGCCCCTGCTGTGGCAGCGGCCCGACATGCTCTGCCTGTCCCATCACCGGAGAGGTTCTGGGGGGAGCGTGGGGCTTTGTAAGCCAGTGTTGGCTGATGTTCGCCACCTGTACAACATATTCAAACATATTCTCAAAGCGTAGCTAGATGCATCTAAGAATCTCAAATACAGTGTTTGATGATGATCATCCCCCATTTTATTTCATAGGCAGAGGTCACCTTTCTCTGAACATGCAGCTTCTGTTTTAAGCTATCATGACTAATAGCCATTGATGCATCTGTGAATTTAAAAAGCCAATCTTGTAGCTATTGCTTCATTGTGTGTCATTGAATTCCTTACATTATTTATGCATTGCACGAAGTCATCTTTTGTGTTTGTGTTCCCTGAATCTGCTGCCCATCAGTTTTACTAGGGGATTCTAAGGCCTACTAGTGCGAGAGAAAATATTTCTGTTTACTCTGATTTTTTAAATGGTAATTGCGTGTTTAGGTTAGTTGTTTCAGTTTAAACCAGCCTTTCTCAACCTGTGGGTCCCCAGATGTTGGACTACAACTCCCATCATCCCTGAGCTCTGGCCTTGCTAGCTTGGGGTGATGGGATCTTTGTATCTGCCTGCCTGCCTGCCTCTTTCTCTCTGTATCTGATTCAGTGGCAGCTGCTGCAGAACATCCAAAGCCCTGCCCAGTTACTTCCCTCTCTGTTTCTCCTTTTTCCCAATTGCCACCAATACGAGGAAAATTAACTATGTCTGCTCCTGGCCTGATCTGTGTATGTGTCAGGATAATGTTGGGTCTTTGGATCCTCTGAATCTTAGGCTGCCTTGCCTTGTCCTTCCCTACTACCTGTAGAAGTCCACTAGTGGCACGTTCTCTCTCACGGCACAGTGGCATTTATGCCACTCCCCTCAGCTGGCCTCATAGAATTGTAGAGTTAGAAGGGACCCCAAGGGTCATCTAGTTCAACCCCTGCAATGCAGGAATCCTGCCCACAGCTGTCCCTGGGTGGGCTCAAACTACCAACATTCTGGTTAACAGCCAGACACACTGACCCATTGTGCCACTGGGGGCGCCTTCATCTAAGTCTTTTTGGGGGTATATTTTCCAATTCTCTTGACAGCATTGTGATTCTTGGTTTATTTTCAACCTGCATCCTAATAATTCCTAATACTTTCTTTACTTGCCACTTTCAGTGAGCTTTCTGCTATGCCCTTAAAGACCTACCTTCTGGGTATGCACAGCCATCAGAATTTACGTGCATCACTTTTGCACTTACTGTTTTTCAGTCTTATTTGCCTTTCTGTTGGCCAATCCAGCAGTTTGGAGAAATCCTTTTTCAAACTTTCCAGTATCTGCACTACCCTGAATAATTGGTGTCATTGGCAAACCTGGTTACAGTACTTTAATGTTCTCCCTTGACTCCAAATCATTTATGAATATGTTAAATAGCACCCATGCCAATACAGATCCTTAGGGGACCCCCCCCCCCCGTTTTCTACAAATTTATCTGGGAAAGATGTTAGGCTGACTGGTCTGTAATTATGTGGACCCCCCCCCCCCGATAGGTTTTTAAAAATTGATGCTGCATTGGCTACCTTCCAGTCCTTTTCTAAGATGATTTTAGTGGTAAGTTGCATATTTTTGTTAAAAGATCAGAAGTTTCATATATGGGCTCTTTAGGAACTCTTGGGTGAATGCCATCCAGCCCTGGTTACTTATTTTTAACTTAACAAAGGGTGCTGGTTTAGAACTAAATGACACCTCCAGTTGACAGTTCATTGAAGTGGTTGTTCAGAAGTAGGAATCTCTTCCAGCATCTTTAGTATGGACTGATGAAAATAGTACATTGAGCTCTGACTCGCAGGTAAGACCACAAGAGATACAATGCTGCCTCCTTCAAATAACTTGCATTAGTAATTTCTGGCATTCTAGTTGCCACGATTCTGGTTTAGAAAAGTTTCTGTATGGGCGGCCTGCCAAGGTCGAGGACGCTGCCTGTCCCACACATCCACTTCGGGCCCTGACCCCCCTCCAAGAAGCCCCTGCTGCCCCTGAAAGCGGAGCACGCGGGACAACGGCACCAGCGGCAGTCCTGTTTTGCTCATGCATGACGCTGGGAGGAGCAGTGCAGTGCCGCCCTGGGTGCTTGGCAGGCTGGCCTCCCCTTTGCTCCCAGTCTTCCCTGCGTGAAGGTAGCATTTATTATTCCAAAAATGATACCTTCATCTGGTTGTAAAAATTAAAGATTATACCAGCAAGAATGAGTCTGAGTCTTTCTGAAAAAAAGTGATTCAAATAGTCTCTTACTAACTAGTGATTTAAATAGTGATTGTTATCAATTTGATTTAAATCAAAAAATGAAATTTGTTGGTGGTTTGTCTTGTCCAGCCTCCTAGTGTTCAACCTATTCTGGAGCAGGTTACACTACCCTGGCCTAAAGGGATCAGGTTTGTAATCAGAGTGCTCTTGGATCTAGCATTGTCACTGGAGGACCAAGTGGCCTCCATGATTAGCAGCATTAAAAAAACAAAACAAAAAACCCAGCTTATGCAAGGAAATTAATTGCAACTCTTATCTGGACAGATAGCCCCCAACACTTGCCTCTGCCAGAAACCCCACAAGAGTCCATTAATTTCCTCCCCCTGCAGTTATGTGTTTTCAAGAGACGTGGGAATACATTTTTAATGAGCAGCAAAGACCCGCCTCTCTAAAACAACACTTAATAAAAAAGTGCCCCCCCTCCTTACTTGGCTTGGGTTCTGCCGGCTTCGTAGAGACAGCCAATGGCAACACACAAGAGTGCAGTTAGGATGAGTGAAAGCTAGGTTTCAGGGTTTTGCAAAGTGCACACTGAGAAATCTAAGACTGGGATGGGTTTTGGAAATGCATGTTTCAGGCAGGTGTGCTCTTCTGGTAAGAGCCACAATAGGCTGCATCATCCCTGCCTTGACTTTTCTACTGCATGCTACATGCAAGGGCACTTGGTTCCATTTTACAGCCATTACACTGTAGCTTGGCTGGAGCTCACTCTAGGAGCCTACGGCTAAACAAAAATATGGTCCAGTAGTGCTTAAAGAGTGATGGGCTAGGACCCAATAGATCAGAAGTCAAATCCCCATTCAGCAAAGAAATTTACTGGGTGAGCTTGGGCAGGCCACTCACACTCAGTTTAAGATACCTCACAAGGATGTTGATGTAAGGCTAAAATGCTCATTCAAGAGTTATCTTAGGTCCACTATGAGTCAAGCTCAGCTCTCTGGCTTAGCCATCTTGTCAATTGAAAAAGTTGTTACTTAGTCATGTTGCTTTTATCAATCTAAAGTCAGCTTTCGATACGGTCCCAAGACATGCATTGTGGCAAAAATTGGAAAAGACAAATATAGACCTCAGTCTATTATTTCTCATCAAAACATTATATTTGTTGTTTAGTCGTGTCCGACTGTTTGACCCCATGGACCAGAGCACGCCAGGCACGCCTGTCTTCCACCGCCTCCCGCAGTTTGGTCAGGCTCATGTTTGTAGCTTCGAGAACACTGTCCAACCATCTCGTCCTCTGTCATCCCCTTCTCCTTGTGCCCTCCATCTTTCCCAACATCAGGGTCTTTTCCAGGGAGTCTTCTCTTCTCAGGAGGTGGCCAAAGTACTGGAGTCTCAACTTCACGATCTGTCCTTCCAGTGAGCACTCAGGGCTGATTTCCTTAAGAATGGATACGTTTGATCTTTTTGCAGTCCATGGGACTCTCAAGAGTCTTCTCCAGCACCATAATGGCAAATGGAATTGATTTTGATGTGATTTCAAAATTTGCAGAGAACAAAGTTAGGGGAAAAAAGGTTTTAAGTGCTTATGCTCACAATGTTAAGTAAACAAACCAGAAAATAACACTTGCAACTGTATCTTATTTTTCCTTCTTTTAATAATTTCAAGGGGGGGGGAATGACAAAATGCTGCACTGGGTACCACCTGACCTTGCTACGCCTCTGCTCCAACCTTAACCCATGAAAGTGTAAGTCTGCTTGAGGGGCTTGTTTTCATTTTTAATGCACAACTGGTTTTTTGCAGTTTTCTTCCTTGGAACATATTTATTAGGCCAAAAGATTTTGAACTTACATGTTGAGAAACCAAAGGGGTGGGGTCAGAAGCATCCTGCCCCCCCCCCCCGTGAAGAATAGAAGCCTCCTTGTGTACACGTTAAGTTTTATTGTAACAAAGCAACTTGTACACCTTTTAACATTTAAGCCTTCCTTTTCCCAGTCAAACAAAAAACAAAACGAAGAACAAAAGTATAACAGAGAATGTAAATTCAACATAAGATCCTACAGGTTCTGTTGATTCTCCATCAAGTGGCAGGGCTCAACTGTAACTAGGAGATTTTGTTTTTTAACTCATCTTTTTAACACACAAACGAGCATGCCAAATGAGCCTTGTTTTGTCAAAATGCCCATTTAACCCACCCTAACATCTGAAACCCAACCCTGCTTGCCGCCTTGTCTATAACTCCCTCGTTTTTTAAAAATGAAAAAGCTAAAAGAATAAAAAAAAGAGTAGACGACAGATACATGTTGGTAAATGCTAACTGTCCATATTCACATAGAGAGATAGTGTAATCTCTGAGCCCAATATACAGAGAAAGGAGGGAAAAGCTAGATTCTATGCACTACTACACAGGGGCCTAGCACTCTTCAGTTTCCAGCAAAATGAAGGGAGCAGAAGGCTTCTTTTCTTCCCCACAAAGCACGGTGTGTTGATTCCATTAACAGTTCTTTTGTTTTTGCTTCAAAACAGGAATAATAAAAAGGGTAGAAGGTAGATGTTTCATTTCCATGGCATGTCGCTTGATATTTTCTCCAAAATTTATTTCTGAACCATAGTGAAGAGGAGGGGGGGGGAGAGACCTCAGGAGAACAAGGCAACGAAAAGGAGGGGGCAGGGAGAAATAGCAACTTGCTCCTAGGACTGGAAAGAGGGGTGGTGGTTGGAATCTGTCAGTGTTCAGTCATCTTCTCCTTCATCTTCCTGTTGAAATACAAAATTTACACATTGCTAAGTAATCATCACATTAATACAAACATCATACCACCCATTCTCTCTTTATTAATCACTATGTTGTTGCTTTTACAGGAGAGGCTCTACAATCCTCCTTTCTGCTCTACCTAGACATCACAAGGCAAGGTTGCTATTCATTTACAATGCTTGCTAAAGGGACTCTCAAAATTATTTTTTTTGCGGTTCTGTTTTTACTTACTTTGTTTTATTCATTTACTTGTTTTCAGTGTTTTTTTCCTGGGGGTACGCATACTCCTAAACATTTTCTGAATCTAGGTTTGGCCTCATTGAGCAGCAGTATTTCAATATGAGTAGGAAAATGAGAGTACCCCTAAACATTTTTTTAGAAAAAAGTACTGAATGTTTTTACCATGCAATCTTATGATGAAGGGTGGAATATAAATCTAATTCATAATTAAATATAAACAAAGAAACACAGCTGGGCACACTTCTGAGCAAACCTCCTATACTTTTAAAACACTGCTCTTCCACACCAAGAGATCCTCTGAATTACACAGCTACTTAACCCAAGTCGCTCAAAACTATGGCACACAAAGATTAGATGCATGCAGAGATGATAACAAAGTTGCCTGACACCAGGCAGAACACGCACACACCACTGCCACTTTGCCCTTAGCCACACCTGAAGTTGCTAGCTGTTAGGTAGCCCATAGCAAGGAACTATTGTCTCCACACAACAGGTAGGGAAAAGTTTCCAGTCAATTCTTGTGCCACAAATAGCGGGTAAACTAGTAAAAATCCTTCAAGTGCTTATAATATTTGCCATTCATAAAGTTACCATGAACACGCCCTTATTGAACTCGATACATGTATTCAGAACATGAGTCACACAAGCTTAAGAAATCATGGGGTGAATGAATCTCAACTCAAACCTGGAAAAGTTGCAACTTACAAGGTAAGTTGGTTAGAAAGTGGTACTGATATCACCAAGGATGCAGGTTTTATCCCTGTATGGGACAGCTGCACATTCCTGAAATGCAGGGGGTTAGACTAGATGATCCTCAGGGTCCTTTCTAATTCTACAATTCTATTAACAAGCCATTGCTAAATGGAAAATATCAATCATTCCAACCTCTCCTTCTCCCTCGTCATCATCTTCATCATCTTCACCCTCATCTTCGTCACCTTCCTCATCAATGTCCTCCAAGCCTCCTTCTTCCTCATCATCGTCATCTTCCTCTCCTTCACCTTCTTCATCATCCATATCAGGAACCTTATTCAAAGAACAACAATATATGCTACTGTTAGCTTATTTGTCTTAAACCAGCCATAAACACCCTGCTAAATGGTGTAAACTCATTAGAAGACGCTTACCAAGTAGTACTGTAATGGGTTCGGCCAGATGTCATCTTTAATGACCTCTCCTAGTTCATCAGCACCAGCATCAGAATGGTCAGTGAACCAAGTGAAGAAACTCTCGGGTTCTTCATGCTGCCTCTTTCTGCTGGCCTTGTTCTGTGTCTGACTTGAACGCTTTGTCAGATCCTTTAACAAAACCCACACAGAGAAATCATAACTTTCTTTTGAAAATGAGTTTTTCCATCAAAAAAAGCATTCACTTTAACTTACGTGACTGCTATTTGTCATCTTTATTCAGAGACTACCAAGCCACTTACTGAATAGGATTCTGTGATAAGGAACATCAAACTGATTTTGATATCCCCATCAATTTCAGAAAAAAGTGGCCATTTGGAAAAACAAAGACTAAGGCACCTGAGACATAACAAACAATCTGGCCATTTTGAAGTAGTTCTACAAAGGTCACTTCTTCCACAGCACACACTTAAAGCACTCATACCACTTCAACAGTCAAGACTTCCATACGAAGAATGCTAGGAATTGTAGTTTGTTAAGGATATCCCAACTCTTAGCACCCTTAAACTATAGTTCCCTAGATTCTTTGGGGAAGTGGTATAAGGGCAATTTAAATTCTGCAGATGTGATGCAACACATTAACACAGTAGAGAATTCCAGAGTGAAGGAAACATAGCTTCTCATTAAGAATATCCCATGACCATCAGCTGTACTTTTACAACAGGGTCACATCCCCTTGTGAACAACCCAATCACAGCATTATTGGTTCTCTCCATTAAAATATTTGATGGGGGAAGGAATAAACCTACCAGATTTGCCCTTATTAATATGAATCTTCTGACAATTCTAGGCCAGACAAGTAGCAAAGGTCAAACAACTGAGTTACTAAAATTTGACATCCAACCCTCCTCAGGTCTCTTTATAAGAGTTACTCAGAAGCAGTGTAGCACGCTGGTTACAACACAACACTCAAATCCTCAATCAGCCATGAAACTGAATGGATGACATTAGGCCAGTCAGTTCTCAGAGACTAACCTGCCTCACAAAGTTGTTGTGAGGACAGAAGGGAGGAACCATATATGCTACTCTGAGCAACCTGGAAGAGCAGAATAAAAAAATGTATATAAATGGATAAATAAATTGAAGCAATTAGCTTTTAAGATTTGTATATGCTTGTCCCTTTTCCATCTCTCAGCAGTAGACTAATACCATGCTCTTTTATAGATTAACCATTTCCTTTCACACTATAAAGAGGGTTGCACTCAACTAAGTTCTACTCAGAGGAGACCCACTGAATGCTCATTAATTTCAATGGAACTACTCCAAGTATGACTAACACTGGCTACAACCCACAGATTGGTCTTCACGTGTATTATTTGCTTCATAAGGTTCTCATACCAATCTCAGGAGTAGCTTATGAATTTCACTTTGTGGGGTAGGAGAGCTAAAAAAAATTCACACCTGGCAAACAATGTGCCCCTTTGATTTCAGAAAGGATATGGATAGGCGAGTCTAAAAAGACTGGGACACAAATATTTCATGGTCCTTTAGCAGCTATGGTAGGTCATTTACCGAAGTAATGTATTTAGCATTAACTCTGGAAGTGTATACTCTATTCTGACTGAACTAAGCCTCCTAGAGCTTTTTAGACTTGTCTACTCATGTACTATCTGAAACCAGAGGGGTGCATGGGTTGCCAGATGTGAAATACGGTATATTAGCATTGTTTTCAGCTCTGAAACACAGAACAACCTTAACTCCACAACAGAGGTACAATCATGCTTTGTTGCACCCATGTCTGGAGGAAACCATTCTAGCTAGAGAAGATAGTACAGGCAGCAACCGATTTGTGTGACTGTTATGTTCCAGACCACCCCCCTCCTTGTTGGCAGGGTCCATGTAAGGCTGCCCCATACTGCACCCCTCCTTTTGTGATTTTTTTGGGTCAATTCTGTGTTTGGCATGTGTGCAGTTGTGCACATATTGGGCACACCAAAAACAGCCACTGCCTGTACTAGTGGCTAGAATCACGAATCACGCAGGGAAAACACTGTTTCAAAATAGACACTGATTTAAAGAAACACAAACAGCTACATACCTTCCCAGATTTCCATTTGATTTCACTTGATTTTGATGATGGGTCCCCACTCTCATTCAGATGAAACTCTTTAGAGAGCATCTTGTTTTCAAAATATGGATTCTCATCAAAATACTGCAGTCAAGAGAACATAAAATGTAGCTACCATAACAAGGCATATGGATTTCAAAGCAAGGCCTCGGGGAGTTATCAGGCTGTTCTCTCAGCCATCCACATAGGTGGTAAGGAAGGTGCAGCACACCTTTACTTACAAAATCTATTCTGTAACCTGATTTGATGTCTTCGAACTCCGTCACCTCAACTCTGGTCAAATAATGGAGAGCTTCCTCATCTTCTTCTCCCAAAAGTGCAGATACTATCAAAATTACAAAAATTTCCATCCAAAGTTTGTTTTCCATATTCTTTAGCACCCCTACCCTACTTAATTTTATTTCTTAAACTTACAGTTGTGCTCTTCTCCAAAATATATCTTGCTTCAGGGTTTTCAAACTATGTCCATAATAAGTTGTTACAGGCCATATGCACCAATCAACTAATACAACCTAATTTCTAATGAATTATTTCTGAACTACGTTTACAGACTATTGAGGGCTGAAGTTTAAGTGAATTGGGTTGCCTCCAGGAGCAACTCCTCCTCCCAACTTCTTCAAAGGTTCCACTGACAGAAGCCTTGCTGCCAACTCAACAACACTGCTCAATACAACCAAATAATTGAAATGAAACTAGTATTTAGGAATTTGAATCACAGACTTCACATTTGGGAAAGAGTACATCTAAGCTATTTTTTGATAGGCTGTCTTGTTGGGATAGGATATTGAATATTGGAAGTCACTTTACAAAATTATTACAAATAAGCTTATAAAATTAAGCTTTAAGAAAATATAGGACTTTAGCATACCTTGTGGGTGGTTGACAAATGTTGTTACCCAAAAATTTGGGATTTTGGCGATCAATTCTGACCTCTTCTGAAAGAATGGTTGGCGGAGTTTGTTGTACTTCTGTTCTACTTTCAAAATTTCCTCACTGGCTTGTTCATTCAGTCTATATAGCAAAGACAATATACAAACACAGTGGGAAATCTGAGGTTTAAGGGAAGTATCAAAGCAGCATGGAATTCAACAGAAGATTTTTTAAATTAGAAGATTTAAACTGAAACCAACAGAACTGGGTCTTCAGTTGATGTGTTCAATGAAGTGTGGCATTTTTGGTTCAAACAAGCCACAACACTAAACACACAAGACAAATCTATCCTTACAGATCAGAACCAAATATCTGAATGGTGATGAAGTCAGTCTTAACTGTACAGTAGTACACATTCTCAGGTCAAAGACCGGCATTGACAGAGTAAAGTACAGTATGCTACCATACTGCACAGCATTTCCCACATATAAATCTGTTTTAACTGTGGCTCTAAATTCTTTACTCACTAACTCAGAAAATTCAGCATTACAATGGCCCAATTTGCCTGTTTGATTGCTGACACTAGGTGTGCATAAAAGGAATAAAAAATAAAACAATTTAGTTTCCCATTGATTTATTTTTCAATCCCCTGCACTTTTGAAATACTTTTATAGCTTATGTAAAATCCACAGAAGAGAAGCAAGAAAGCATGCAATTAAGGTGACAGGCTGAAAGGTATGTAGTTTCAGTAGCTAGGCTGCATTTGGTACTGCTGGTAGTGGGATGGGGGGGGAGGCATGTTTTTCCCCCTCATTGCACACCCATAGCCAGCATTTCTGATTAAGGAGCCTTGGGTCACATAATTTATGAACATCTTTGTCCAAAAGGTAAGAGCTTCTTATGGCTCCGAACAGTTTCCTTTTCATCTTTTTATTAAGAGATGAAACTGTGTCTAACCATGAAACAGACTTCAGATGTTACAAGCAATGCTGTTTTATGGAATATCTACATTATTATAATATATGTAGAGTAGTTTTAAGTGTATTCTAAAAAAACAGATACAAAGCCATCTGGGTTACCTGTCTATTTCATTCTGTACTTCATCAATATGTTCAATTGCTTCCTGTTGCTCTTTGTCTGGAAAAAAAGTGGCTCAAGTCAAATTCCAATTAGTAACACAATTCAATGCAAGTATCCATATTGTGGATGGATGACCTGAATGTTTCTCAATCTGCAGTGCTTTTGGACTGTGTATTCAGTTGCTGAAACTCCCCTTTCCTGAGGATATATTTTAACAAAGAAACATAGTATTTTCTTCCTTAAACTGCAATCCTTTGCACACTTAAAACAGGAAGTTAAGGGGTTTTGTTTTTTTTTTTAAAAAAAAGAAAATCCCGAGTATAAACTAGCATAATACTGTGCTGAAAAACTTTAATCCAAAATCTGGGCCCAAGTCTACAGGTAAAAAGAGCTGTTCTTGTCTATTCACAAGATATTTTTCAACATTATTGATGATATTGCCACTTTTTTTAATCTTTATTGATTTTAAATATTAAATCCCTCCACCACAAAACAAGAAAACAAATCACCTCACATACAAAGAAATTTTTACATAGAAAATATGATTCTTCCGTATATTGTGACTTCCGTCATCCTCAATATGGTCCATCATTACTTTGTTGACTGCATAATTGCATATTTTTAAACTTACCGTTAATTGTCCGTATTCTTGGTAGAATATTTTGTTGCAGAAGTTATTCAAGACATTTCAAAGATTTTATCTGAGAACAATGTTCTTTTAAATATATAAATCCCATTCTTTGTTAAACTCTTGGTTTGATTCCTGATTTTCCCTGTCATCTTTGCCAATTCTACATATTCAAATAACTTCACCTGCCATTCCAATTTAGTTGTTTTATCTCCCGCCCACCATCTAGCTACTAATATTCTCACTGCAGTAGTTGCATACATCTTTCTTAATTCTTTTGGTATATCTGCAGCAATAATACCTAAAAAAGGCTTCCGGCTTTTTAATGACAGTTAATTTGAACATTTTTTTTAAAGCTCATTATAGATTCCCAACAGTTTTTTAAAAATCTTTTTACATTTCCACATTGTTCCCTCTGATTCTTTACATCTCCAGCAAAGATTTGAGCTGGTTTTATACATTGTCACCAGCTTACTTGGCATAATGTACAATCAGCAGAACATTGCCATGTAGTTTTCTTTTAACGTATAGCAAGCCGTAAACTTTGTCCTTTTTCCAAAGCTTTTCCCAAGATGCCATCTAAATATTATAACCAAAGTCTTTAGACCACTGAATTGTCACAGATTTAACCACCTCCTCTAGCACTTCCCAATCCAGTAAGAGTCTATACATTTTGGAGAGTAATTTAGCCTTACTTATTATGTGGTTCAAAAAACCTCTATGGACTTTGTCTTTATCCTAACACAAATAAGCATGCCACCCAAACCTGTTGCCAAATCCCTCCAGATCAAGATATTGCCACTATTTTAGCTTTCTTGCTCCAGTAAAACATATTTTGCTTGTTCTAAAATTTCTCAACTTGCCAGTCACGCTCATCTAAAAGACAGTGTAGTAAGCTTTAAGACCATTCAGGGCACTTTAAATAGATCCAAAAGCTTATTCAACTATACAACTGACCAGTTTAACTTAACTGAAAAACTATATATAACACACTTGGGAACACATTGATTTCCTGGATTACTATTTTTTATGAAATAAAACACAGAGTTGTGTAGGTGAGCATGCTTTAGGATAACAGAAAGGCAGTGTGAAGAAGCTATTAAAAAAGGCAGGATCCCACAAACCTAGACAAAAGTTTTCTAGGAGGATCCCCCACGCCCACTTCACCTATGGCCTAGCTAAGGCTGCAATTCCATACAATTTACTTGGGACCAAGTTTTAATTTTGAACGACCTACTCATCTGTACTGTACAACGTGTCTCACTCACGTGCAATTGAAGGCAACCGAAGCACAATCACCTTGCAGTTCATCCCTCCAGGTTTTTTTAAATTATTTTTTAAGGCGGGTAAAAATGAAGGCGGAGGAAACACGTGCGCAGAGCCGGACGCTGGGAACTCTCTTGTAGGCTGGTCTCTGCCATCCAACAGGGGGGGGCGGGGCTACAAGCAGCGCGACTTAAGGGGGGGGGGAGCGCTTCTCTCCAATACATGGAAAACTATAGTCACTTTAAAAACCAAACACCTTTTTTTTTAAGCTGCAGCAACTGGAAATCTAAGTGTATTTTTATTATTTTGTTAGAGAGGATTAAGTCAGAATAACAGATTGCGCTGCAAAAAGTTACAAAGAGATTTAGTCGAGGAAGCCACGCCACAGCCGCACGTGGTAGTGGTGGAATTAGCGATCCACATAATAATAATAGTAATTTATTTGTACCCTGCCCATCTGGCTGCCCCAGCCACTCTGGGCGGCCTCCAAAAACATGAATGTAGGAAGCACAGGAGCTTCCCTCCCCCCCCCCAAAACGCGCTACTACCCTCCAAAATGCAAAAGCTGCTGTAACCCGAAGCCATGCCGCGCAGAAAAGCCAATCATGGCGGGCAAGCAAAAAGGGGGCCGGGGAACAGAGTTCCCGAGGAGTCCGCGAGGATGTGGAGAGAAAAAGACTGAGGTAAAGGGAACGAAAAATGAGGCCTCTTACTGTAGCTGCCGCTGCTGCAAGAGAAACGAGAAAAGTAAAGGAACGAAGGGAGAACAAGCGAGCAAGTGTCCATCGCGTGGAAGACAAAAGAATTTTAACATGGTCTCCTTTTCCTTGCTTGGCTGTAGCCGCCGCGTCCCACACATCCGGCCCACACGAGCGAGCCCCCCCCCCGCAGCTCCAAAGCATTCTTCCCCTTCCCGCCTCCTGTGGTGGCTGCCACTGCTGTTTCTGGAGAAGATGGCGGCTGCGGAGGTGCAAAAGAACCTGAATGTCTTTCGCGCTTCACTCCCGCCCGCAGGGCACCGCCCACCATTTCCACGTTCCACACAACCCCCCGTTTTCGGCCTTTGTACCTGAGATTTCGTCGGTCCCGTCGTGGTTGGAGTTGAGCTCCTTCTGGCTGACTTTGGCCGCCGGCGCCGACATGTTGGGAAAGAGAAGCGGGGAAAGCGAGAGGCAGGCAGACACGGACGTGAGGCTGAACAAGCGGAGGAGCCTCACCTCACACCGGGTTTAGCTCAACCCGCTGCTCCTACTACTCCTGGCTCTTCCCTCGCGTGTGAGAAAACGGGGTGGCGGCGGCAGAACCTGAGGGCCCCTCAAGCTAAGTCCACACAGCGAGAGCTCCCTCCTGCTTTTGGTGAGGGAAGAGCAAGCTCTGCGCAGGCGCAAAAAAACCTTTTTTTCTCCTCCCTCCCCCTCCCCCTCCCCTCCCTTTCTCCTTTCCCGCGGCCACCAGAGGTGTAGACCTTTTTCCCGCCCCGTCGTCTACTTCCTGTGTGAGCGTGCGCAAGAAGCCGCGCAAGCGTACAAGCGTCCCTAAAGAAAACGGGTGCGTTGGCTGCAGAAGCTGCCCATCGAGGAAAGGAGAAAATGGAGTTACTGCATAGGTGTCGAAAAGGGCGTAAGCATTTAACTTCCTCCTCCCATCGGGTAGCTAGAGTTCTTCCCGCGCGTGCTAATTGGTCGCCATGGCTGTGGGTCTATGAACTAATATTTGCGGCTTTCAATGGGAATATGCTATCGGAGGAGAAGCGAAAGTAGGATGGAACACACACACCACGCGCCTGCGCGGACGCATTACCAAAAGCTCTAAAGGGCAGGCTGGTGCTCGCAGCCCCTCGCTTTTCAAGAAATTTTCCCAATAATGAAATTTGGGCTTTACCAAATAAAATAGGAAAAAGGTAAAAGGCGGATCTAGACGGATCCTCGTGAATTCATATGATTTTTTCATTCAAATTAAATAAAACCACCATGATACTGTAGACCATGTCTTACTCTGTAGACAGCAGCAAAAAAATCATGCACCCACTATTTTGTGGGGCCGCAGGGGCACAAAAACATGGTTAAAAACATGGATTCTCATGATTTTTGCACTAGATCAGCCCAAAGTCACCATCAGATCAAACATCATGGGCACAGCACGCAACACAAAAATCACGGATCCATGGCTTCCTGGCCGTACCGTGGCCCAAAAACGTGGTTTTGAAGCACAGATCCTCATGGATCCTCATGCTTTTTGCATTGGGCCACCCCAAACTTACTGTCAAATCACACATCATGCCCAGGGGCACAGCCTTCACCACAGAAAACTCAGATCCCCGGCTTCCTGGTCACTCCATTGCCCAAAAATGTGGTTTTGAAGCATGGATCCTCATGCTTTTTGCATTGTGCCACCCCAAACTCACCGTCAAATCACACCTTATGGCCAGGGGCACAGCCTGCACCACAAAAAACTAGGATCCATGACTTCCTGGCCACAACATGGCCCAAAAACGTGGTTTTGAAGCACGGATCCTCATGGATCCTCATGCTTTTTGCATTGGGCTACACCTAAATCACCATCAAATCACACATCATGTCCAGGGGCACAGCCTGCACCACAAGAAGCCAGTATCCACGGCTTCCTGGCAACGCCATGGCCCAAAAACATGGTTTTGAAGCACGTATCCTCGTGCATCCTCATGCTTTTTGCATTGGGACAACCCAAACTCACCGTCAAATCACACATCATGTCCAGGGGCACAGCCTGCACCACAAAAATCATGAGTTGCACTACAAAAATCACAGAAATGCCCTTACATACACTATTAATGTCACCACTGGAACATTACATTGGGTAATAATTTTTTACTTTTTGAATGTTGTCTAGATTTCTACAACTGATTTAGGGTATTTTTGCACTGCTGAATCAGGAAATGTCATCCGGTTCTCTCCATCAGGTCAGGTTTTTGTGTTATGTTGATTTGAAAAAAATCAGATCTTGTGACAAAATCGATTACATTTTTGTGGCATTATCAGCTGATTTTTGTCAACACATATCATCCTAAATATGTTTTTAAGAGAAAAAAAATGTTTTCCCAACAACATATATTGATTACCTGATAGAAACATCGATTACTGTAAACTGAATGGTGGGCATTGATAAAGGTAAGTGTGGAGAGAATCAGAACTTACAGGGTTAAGAAGTTCTGAGTGACGTCTCACATTCCTGAGGCGTGGCCAGTTTTCACAGAAGGGAGTGTTCTTTCTCTGTGTGTTCAGTGTTTGTTCTTCCGTTCTCAGACGGTGAACAGCAAGATGTCAGCGCATTCACCGGGTCTGATGTATGTCTGATTTATGTTGTTTTTCTACACGATTAAAGACTGAGAAAAGATAAGCTAGAACGCTTGTCTGCAGCCTGATTTATCACACACGCACCGCATCAGTTTTCTACGCTGCGTTAACTCTGCTACAAGTAGCTGACGGTAACCAGAGCTGCGCAAGGAAGTGTGCCGGGCTCCAAAAGGCCACACAATAGCCATAAATTTCGCCATATAAGTACACGTAAATTGCATGTTGCTTCACCATTTTTCAAACTTCAGGGCTTGAACTTCCATTTCTTGGAACTCCTGGAATGCTCAGCGGCAGGGAGGTCTCTCTTCAGAGTCCAACAGTAGTCAGCCATGATGACTGCGTCCCAGCGACCCTGATACCTGGTCTCCATCTCTTTCATGTCCTGATGGAATCTCTCCCCCTGCTCGTCACTCATTGAACCCAGGTTCTCAGGAAACCAGTCCATATGTGAAAATAGGTAGTGCATCTTGACGCTCATGTTGCAGCCCAGGTTTCTGAAAGCAGTCAGCATGTTGTTGACAAGTTCTGCGTAGTTTCTGGCTTTATTGTTGCCAAGAAAGTTCTTCACTACCAGAACAAATGCCTTCCACGCTTCCAGTTCCACTTCGTTCATTGAGTTTCCAAACTCTGGATCTCTGATGTGCTGACGGATCTGAGGACCGTGAAAGATGCCAGCTTTCAACTTCTTCATGCTCAATCCTGGAAAAGCTTGGCACAAGTAAGTGAAGCAGTCACCATCCTTGTCCAGAGCCTTGGTGAACTGCTTGATTAAGCCGGGCTTGATGTGCAGCGGTGGGAAGAGTATTCTGTCTCTGTCCACCAGGGGGTCGTTGATGACGTTCCTTTCTTTGCAAGACACCAATTCCTCCTGCACAGGCCAGTCCTTTTTCGTGTAATGCTGAGCACGGTCCTTACTATCCCACATGCACAGAAAACATGGGTACTTGGTGAAACCAGACTGTTGTCCCAACAAAAAGTTCACCATCTTCAGGTCAACACAAATAAACCACTTATGTTGATCATAACCAATTTTCTCCAGCACATACTTCACCGCTTCATAGTTCTCCTTCAGTGTACTCGAGTGAGCCAGGGGTATAGAGGCAAACTGGTTGCCGTTGTGTAGCAGAACACATTTCAGTGATCGCTTGCTGCTGTCAATGAACAGTCTCCAATCTTTGGGTTCGTACTGTGGCACTCCAAGCTTGAGCAGAAGCTGCGCAATATCTGCACAGTACACCAAGTCCTTCTCTTCCGAGAAAAAACGGAGGTACTCTTGATGCCTGTTGCAGAAGAAGCTGATGCGAGCACTGTCAGAGAGGAGGTTTTTTTCCTTCAATCTGGATGCCAACATTTCGGCAGAGTCCTTTGACAAGCTGAGGTCGCGAACTAGATCATTCAACTCCTTTTGGGAAAATGGATGTGGAGCATCATTTTCAAGAACCACTTCTTCTTCTTCATGTCCTTCAACACTGGAGGCATCTTCGTCACTAATGTCAGGAAGTTCTCCGAAGATAGGCACTGGAATTTCATCACAATGAGCTACAGGACGACGTGCTGATTGAAGATCAGGATACTTGAGGCTGCTCCGGTTCTTTCTGTTGATCCCAGCCGCACCAATTTATGGAAGATTTCGAGGTTTTATGACTTCAAACTGATCCCTTTTCGACATAATCACCCAGAACTATCGGACCTGAATACTTCTTGTCATTAAAATAATCATTTCCAATCAAAACAATTATTCGACATGGCATTTTACCCCCACCAACTTCTTCTAAAGTGCTCCACACAAGCGTTCATGTGCGCAAAAACGTAAAAAAAGACATGTGGCCATAGCTCAAAAACTTGACCTGATTGAGGAAAACCGATGTGATTTTTGGATTCAGCGCATCAGATTCGTCCTAAATCAACTGAAAAAACGCAGACAACAAATTTGTTGTTGACCAGTGTTAGAGCCGATAGGAGAATATATGACTACCGTATTTTTTGCTCTATAGGACACACTGTTTACCCTCCAAAAATTAAGGGGAAATGTGTGTGTGTCCTATGGAGCGAATGCAGGGTTCTTGGCTTCAGCGATAGCAACGTGAAGCCTCTGAAGTGCAGAGGGAGCGCTCCCTCCTTGCTCCTGAGGTTAGGCGTTGCTTTCGCTGAAGCCTGGAGAGCGAGAGGGGTCGGTGCTTCGCTGGAGAGGCTGTTGGAAATTCAAGCCCTTCTCATGAGAAGCTGGCAGCAGTCCAGGCACCCGGCTTGATTCCCTGTTGACCTCCCTGGCTGCATTCCCCAGCAGACGCAGGCAAGGTCTCGATCGGCGATTCTTCTCAAACGTGAGAAGAACACCCCCCTCTTTCCTGCCTCCCCCAGGCAGGGGAAAGAGATAGATAGAAACGTATTTACATGCTTTTATTTCTGTCTTTGCAGCGTTACAAAAAACATGACTGCTCTCTTCAAATTCCAGCAGTGTTGTGACTAAAACTTCCTGTACATCCTGTACAGCTCATATTACACTCTGAGGTAATTCCGGTGTTGCGCACTGTGAAAAGACTGCCCCTCTGTTTCCCACAGCAGTCCCAACATTCCCATCATGTTTACACTTCAAGCTAGGACTTTGCAGCTGCATTACTTCATTATCGTAACATACTCCCCCATAAGAATCAATGTGCGCTGCGAACATAGCTTGATCCAGAGAAGAAAACAAACAGTTGTTATACATATAACACTCCCCTGTCGTTTCAGTTCCACCCTTGGAACTACCCGCCACTGGTTTCCCCTGAGGAGATTTAACCCCTCCCATACCCAAGAATCTCCTGATCATCTCCTGAGGTCTCTGCTGACTCTACAGAGAGGAGGAGCAATGTACTGCTCTCTACTTAATTAGTCAAGTGAGTGAGTCTCTGTGCGTGAGAGAGAGAGAGAGAGAGTCAGTCAGTGTGTCGGAGAGTGAGTGCAAGAAATAGTATTTAGAGATAAGATTGCTGTTAAGAGCAGCTGCAGGCACTCAGAGTAGCATTGATGTATGCTCAGAATATTTAGCTCTGTATATAGTTTGTATTATAGCTGTAGTTATAGAATAAAGAAGATACTTTTCAGAGCTGCTCTCCGAGTGGTTTATACTCTGCAAGACTCTGCAAAACGCTGCTGCGCAACGACTGCATTATTGAGACAGTGAATCCGGTGCTCTCAGCTCCAAGCTGTGAGTCCACAGCACTGTGACAAGTTCCTGTGGGAAAGGAGGTCTCTGGCAGTGCTACCCAGCTCGCCTAGCCCAGTCGGGGCTGTAGTGCATGAGTCCAGTTGGTACACTGGCTCAAGGGCGATGCTGACA
Organism: Podarcis melisellensis; assembly: GCF_964234715.1. NCBI lineage: Eukaryota > Metazoa > Chordata > Lepidosauria > Squamata > Lacertidae > Podarcis > Podarcis melisellensis. The sequence goes on from NC_138535.1 coordinate 13,276,376, forward strand.
TCGGTTATGGGCCCAGTCGTCTGACCAGTCGTTGTTCCAGTCATCCCAGTCGTCCCAGTCGCCAGAGGTGTCTGTTGCTGATCGCTGGACGGCGGAACGGAGGCTGCATGCTGGACTGATTTGTGGTGCCTAGAAGCAGAGCTGTTTTGGAGCAGAGTGTTCAAGCTGCCGCTGTTGCTGTTGCTGCTGCTTTATTTATGGAGATATGTTGCTGACTGCCAAAGAAAGAAGATAGCATCCCTGTTTGCCTGTTAATTGCGCTTTGAGTGGGGGAGAGAGTGGCTGAAGAAGTCCAAGGCTTTATCTGTGTTTGCACGAGGGAAGTGTCTTGCTCTAAGTAATAGCAGACATGGCCTGTGCACATTCTGGCCAGATGGCTATGTCCTTTCCCCTCCTCACGCCTGAAAACTATGCAGTTTGGCAAGTTAAGATGAAAGCGCTTTTACAGAGGGAAAAGCTATTTCACACCATAGAAGATGACCCTCCAGATAAAGATGATGATGATTGGGCTGAGTGGCATGCTGCAGATATGAAAGCCCGAGGGACAATTGTTTTGAGTGTTTCAGACCACTTGCTGGTAAACTTAGAGGGTCAAGAGACTGCACAAGCTGTTTGGCATAAGTTGAGAGATATGCATCTGAGACAAAATGCTGGTTCCAGTGTGATTTTCTTCAAGAAGCTGTGCAGGTTACAGTTGGAGAAAGGTGGTGATTTGCTTAGCCATCTATCTCAGTTAAAGCGTCTCAGACAGGACCTTGTTCAGTGAGAACTGGCTATTTCAGAGGCTGTGTTTGCAATGCTGATGATAAATAGCCTAGATGAGTCTTATGATGGAGTAGCTGCCCAGATTTCTACACTGCCTTCCGACCGGCTAACAGAAGATTATGTGTCTAGCGTGCTCTTGAATGAGTGGGATCGCAGACAGGCTGTTAGAGAAAGCCGGGACAGTGGTGCTGTTAAAAATGTGCCTGAAAATGTGCCTGAGTCTTCAGCAGGGGAAAGTGAAAGTGAAACTGCTGCTGTTAAAGCACTAAAGTTGAAGTGGTGCTTTTCATGTGGAGCACAAGGCCATTTGAGTTTTCAGTGCTGCAAGAAATCTTCAAAGAAGAAGGGAAACTTCAGAGGCAGAGGGGGAGGAGGACGAAATCCCCAAGCACCTGCTACTTCAAAGGTTTTGCTCTCTCGCTGCTGCAGTCAACGTGGGCGGAGTTTCTTCGTGATCGACTCTGGCTGTACCAACCACGTAGCCAAAGATAAGGATCTCTTTGTTCAGCTTCAGAAGCAAGAGAAAGAAATTCATCAAGCAGATGGGACAGTTCTCACGAGTGAGGCTAAGGGAACTGTGTTCTTAAAGAGCCTGAATGCAACAATTCAGAATGTCCTGTATGCGCCTGATATTCAGGACAATTTGTTGAGTGTTTCCCAGCTTGATCATCAGGTTTTAAGGTGGTGTTTGCTAAATCTCGCTGTGAAATTCGTCGAGATGGCAAGCTCATTCTATATGCAAAATGTGTAAATGGTCTGTATCAATTGCCTTTTGTTTCAGGTACAGGTACTGCAGAAGCAACTGAGAAAGAGTGTTGCAATTTGTCTATTGATAAGAATGAGAAGATGCATGACCAATGTATTCATTATTACCACCGTGTTTATGGTCATTTGAATTTCCAGGCTGTGGCAAAAATGCCTGATATGGTTCAGGGTATGAAGCTGAAAGAATGTCCCTACCACATGAAATGTGTTTCTTGTGCTCAGAGTAAGGCAAGGCAAGCTCCCAAAGGTACAGAGTCTGGGAGAGAGGCCAAGAAACCATACGAAGTCATTCATGCAGACTTAGTGGGGCCTCTAGCGCTCTCTAGAGGCAATTCAAGGTTTTTCATGGTTTTGATAGACTCCTACTCTAAATATGCATGGGTCTATGTGCTGCAGAAAAAGTCTGAAGCCTTTACTAAGTTTCGTCAGTTTTGTAAATGGCTCAGGAATGTACATAATGAGAATGTACATTGTTTTTTCACTGACAGGGGTGGAGAGTTTTGTTCAGAAGAGTTTGAGGCTTTTCTTTCTGAACAGGGCATTGAGCATAGGACCGCCACGCCCAGATCGCCCTGGCAGAATGGTTTATGTGAGAGATTGAACCAGACCCTGCAGCAAGGAATCAGAACACTGTTACATGATTCGGGGCTGCCCAATCCTTTTTGGGCCCAAGCTCTTTCGTTTTTCTGTTACGTGTATAACAGGAGGTACCAGTCTAGTGTAAATTGCACCCCATATGAGATGCTTCACGGAAGAAAGCCATGTGTGAAGCACTTTAAAATTTTTGGTTCGGAGGTTTGGGTGCACACCTCGCGGGGTGACAAACTGAGTAAGCGTGGAGAACATGGTGTTTTCCTAGGATATGCGAAAGGGTCTTATCGTGTCCTGATCACAGACACGAAAACCATAAGGCTGACCAGGAGCATTGACGACAATCCACAATGGGACAAAGTTGGCGTTTTTCAGTGCCATCCCATTTGTGATGATGGTGCAAAAGGGGCAAATAAAGTTAAAAGGGAGGCAAGTTCTGATGTGATTGATAATTCTGATGCCAATGTAGATCCAGATGATGGCACAGATTATCAGAGTCCAAAAGCCTCAGGTGAGTCTGACGCTGATTCAGACTTAGCAGTTTCATATACTTTAGCTCCCCATTCTCCCGAAGAGGAGGAAGCACCAGAACAAGAGGATCAGAGAGTTTTGCGCAGATCTGAGAGAACAACCAAGGGGGTACCACCGAAAAGGTTTTCTGAAGAGTTTGCAAAGGCTGCGGTCACATGCAACTCTGGTGGGGTTTTTAAACCTAGCATGAAATGTGCTGAGAGTAGTGGCACAAAACACTGCATTTATTTCCTTACCTGACGTTTGGAGGATCAGGATTGAAGGAGCAAGCATGTGTTTAAAATGGTTTGTTCAAATCTGCCTAATTAGAAATGTCAATTTGTATTTGAGAGGAGAAAAAATGTGTGTGAAGATTTTTTCAGAAGCTGCTTATTCATTTGTGTGTTCACAATGTGTATTTTGTGTAAACTACAGGTTGAGGTTTATGTTTTAACTCTTTCCTAATAGACACAGAAAGGTTGAAGTAATTGTTTAATGATGTGATAAAGTGTCTTAGATAAGGGGGGAGAGAGATACCTGCAAATATGTTACCAAGGTTGTAAGCAGAAAACAACTTTTGGAGTGTGTGTGCAAATTGCAGTTATGTTAAAGATTCTTGAATGGTCGGATGAAATGGGGGAGGATGAGGAGATTTCACCCCTCCCATACCCAAGAATCTCCTGATCATCTCCTGAGGTCTCTGCTGACTCTACAGAGAGGAGGAGCAATGTACTGCTCTCTACTTAATTAGTCAAGTGAGTGAGTCTCTGTGTGTGTGAGAGAGAGTCAGTCAGTGTGTCGGAGAGTGAGTGCAAGAGATAGTATTTAGAGATAAGATTGCTGCTAAGAGCAGCAGCAGGCACTCAGAGTAGCATTGATGTATGCTCAGAATATTTAGCTCTGTATATAGTTTGTATTATAGCTGTAGTTATAGAATAAAGAAGATACTTTTCAGAGCTGCTCTCCGAGTGGTTTATACTCTGCAAGACTCTGCAAAACGCTGCTGCGCAACGACTGCATTATTGAGACAGTGAATCCGGTGCTCTCAGCTCCAAGCTGTGAGTCCACAGCACTGTGACAAGTTCCTGTGGGAAAGGAGGTCTCTGGCAGTGCTATCCAGCTCGCCTAGCCCAGTCGGGGCTGTAGTGCATGAGTCCAGTTGGTACACTGGCTCAAGGGCGATGCTGACATCCCCAGTGTACCTCTCTGGTTGTCTGACTTCCAAGGAATGAGTGCATCTGCATTACCTTGGCTAGGGAATGTAGTGTTACGCTTAGCAACTCTCTGTTGTGTCTTTGTCTCTGACTTAGACACAGCTTCAACCTGTCTTGAGTTGTTAACAATAGTAACACATGCAACAGCAGAGTTAGCAAACTCTTTTGAATACCTCTTGGGTGATACACCCTTTGTAACTCTCTCGGACCTGCGTATGAGGTGCTGATCCTCTCTGCTCACTGGTTCAGTCTCAGGACTCTTTGGAGAACCAGTTCCAACAGTAAACAGTGGTTCGTCCTCCACCTGTGAAGGTCCAGCCATTGTGTGAGATTTCCTCTCAATGACTGTGTCAACTGAGCTCCTTGAGCTATCACTGTCACTCTCAGTACCACTGTAGTCAGTAAAATCATCATCATCATCTGAATTGTCCTCAGTGGGAAATGTGTGAACAATTACTCTCTCCTGTTCAGGAGCACTCTCTAGAAATTTTGTGAGAATCACCTGACCAGATTCAGACAAAATTACTCTTTGGAGACCCTTTTCATAACCCTCAAAAATGCCTTTGGCATTCTTTACTCCACCTGGAGCTTCAGTCCTGACTTGGGACCCAAAAACCTTAAAATGGGCTACAGAAGGTTTTCTGTGAAATAGCTTTTCAAAAGGAGAACATCCCAAACCTTTTGAAACCTTTCTCAACCACGTGTAACAAAAACACAATAGCGATTCCGCCCAAAAATGTGAACTCAGCAATTGCGCCTTCATCCCTTTTTGCAATTCTTTGTTCACTTGCACACAGACACTTTTGTTCCATGCTCCTGCAGAAACAGCAGTCTTGTGCCTTATCCCTTTCTTATCCAGGAAATCCTGAAAATCCTGTAAAAGAAAAACTGGCTTTTCATCTGTGAAAAGACAATCAATGTTAGCATCATGAACATTTTTACCCTTGTCACAAAACTCTTTAAACCTTTCTAAGGCTTCTTGTGGTTTCTGCAATATGTATATCCATACATAATGAGTGAAATAATCCACACACACAAGATAATATCTTGCATTGCCTCTAGATGGGGCTAGAGGACCAATCACATCAGCATACACTCGCTGAAATGCACTGTTAACTTGGGTTGCCTTCCGGACGTTTCTCGCCATACCTGCAAGAGAAATCATGTTAGATTCAGATGCATTACACTTTATGCAATCACTTTGATCAAAAGTCAACAAATACAGTCCATCTTTCTCTTTGGCAGAAAGATACAGCTCTCCATCTTTGTAAATTTTGCAGCTTTCTCTATCATAGGACAAAGTCAGTCCTTTCTTTGTGATCTGTGAAACACTCAGCAGATTGAACTTTAAATCAGGAACCAAATATTAACAGATGCAAAGGAAAGAGGGGGCTTTGCCCTGCCAGACTTAAGGCTGTATTATGAAGCCGCAGCTTTCTGTTGGCTAAAAGATTGGCTACTTCTCGAAGACACTGACGTGTTAGATCTGGAAGGTTATAACAATGCTTTTGGTTGGCACGCATATTTGTGGTATGACAAAGCTAAGATAAACAAGGCCTTTAAGAACCATATTGTCAGAAAAGCAGTGTTTAATGTCTGGACAAAATACAAAGACTTATTGGAAAATAAAACTCCAAGATGGCTCTCACCCTTGGAAGCTAAGGCTTGGAAAAGACCCAATATGGAAGCCTATTGGCCAAAATATTGGGAACTGTTCGAAAAAGATGGGGATAATTGGAAATTGCAGAGTATGGAGAAAATGAAGGATAAAGTGCGAGACTGGTTACATTACGCTCAGATTAAGGAAATCTTTAAAAGTGACAAAAAGTTAGGATTCCAGGTGGAGAAATCGAAGTTGGAAACAGAACTGTTAGAACCTAAGACTAAGGTACTTTCAAGAATGTATAATTTGCTGCTGAAATGGAATACGCAAGACGAAATGGTTAAGTCGGCTATGATAAAATGGGCATAGGACATTGGGCATAACATTATGTTTGAGGACTGGGAAAGGTTGTGGACCATTGGGTTGAATTTCACTGCATGTAATGCTTTGAAAGAAAATGTAATGAAAATGATATACAGATGGTACATGACCCCAGTTAAACTTGCCAAAATATACCATTCGTCTGATAATAAATGTTGGAAATGTAAAGAAAATGAAGGAACATTCTTCCACCTCTGGTGGACTTGCCCTAAAGTGAAGGCCTTCTGGGAAATGATATATAATGAGTTGAAAAAGGTGTTTAAATATACCTTTACCAATAAACCAGAGGCCTTTCTTCTGGGCATAGTCGACCAGAAGGTGTTAAAGAAAGATAGAACATTTTTCATGTACGCAACAACAGCAGCAAGGATACTACTCGCTAAGAACTGGAAAACTCAAGATCTACCCACACTGGAAGAATGGCAGATGCAACTGATGGACTATATGCAACTGGCGGAGATGACTGGCAGAATCCGAGACCTGGGAGAAGAGAGGATTGAAGAAGATTGGAAGAAATTCAAGACTTACCTGCAGAAATATTGTGATTTAGTGGAATGTTAAGAAGGATGCTTGGTTATAAATAATTGGCCATCATTAAAATAGATTAAGAATTGATAACAAGAGAGATTAAGAGAAACAATTAGTAGGAGAATTATTTTATGGTATTTTAGCAAGTGGTTATAGATTTGGAAATAAGATGATAATTTGCTTGACAAAAATTTATTAAAGATGTAAATGGGAGCGGGAGACGCGAGGAAGTTCAAGGATATTATGAAATTTTGTTAAAACAAAGTAATAATGTTGATTGCTATTGTATTCTTTTTCTAAAAATTCTAATAAATATTTATAAATAAATAAATAAATAAATAAATCAGGAACCAAATACACATTGTTAATAGTCAAGTTCAGACTTTCAAGATACACAGTTCCAAATCCGGTTGCTTCCAGCTCCTGGCCATTGGCCTGTTTCACAATGAAGCTTTGCTTCTTAAACATTGAAAACAGTCCTTGATGCGACGTCATGTGTTGCGTGCAGCCCGTGTCAAGAACAAAAACGTTCTCCATTGAAAATGCGGCTTTTGTTGACAGCAATGCCTTTGCAGGTTTCATCTGGGACTTGGTACGACTTTTGCCTGATGCCTCAGGCTTTGCAGAGCTCCCCTTTGCTCCTTTCTGTTGCGTGGCTTCTTACAATTCCGCTGAAGATGCCCAGTCTGTCCACAATTGAAACAACGGACAACGTTCAAAGCAACAGCCTGTTCTTCACTTGCACTAGCAGTGGGGGTGTCAGAACTCCGAGCTTCTCGACTTCCGGTCGGCGCCAGCGTTTAATGGCGGTCCTTGCTTCGAGCTCCGAAGCAGGACTGCTCCGCGAGTTCGGGTCTGACCCGCTACGGCGAGCGGGGGACCCCTAAAATCACAGGCGCAGAAGCCTGTGAACAAGGAGACTCGGTGGGCACCTTTTGCGCCCCCCGGTACTGTGAAGGAGCCTTTTTAAAGGCTCCGGAGCGGCATCGGGAGTGAGCGCGGTGCTGAGAGTCGCTACCCAGCCCGTGGAGTGAAGCCGCGTCGCCATGAACGGAGAGCGCCGATTCCTTCCTGAAACAGAAAATTGACTGCAACACCCGTGAGTAAGATCGAGGGATTGAACGGGACATTAAATTTTAAAATTTGGCTGAAAACGGGAAAGGCATAAACTAAGGAAGTCTGCCTCCCCGAACTGCATGATAAACAAAGCAACGAAAGAGCAAGCTGCATTTGAAAGAAAAAATACCTTTTTAAGCTGTCAAACCTGACATCGGACTTAGACCTCCCCCCAATAGGCAGGAGAAGGGGGGAAGAAAATTGGACGTTGTTAACCTGCGTGAAAATAATCGGAGAAAAAAGATCTTTCACTGCCAAATCCCCCAGGTCGGGCTGCCTGAGCAAGGCACCGGGAAAGTGAACTGTCAGTTTAGACTGGATACAAAGTGGGGTTTTGTCTGAAACAAAGTTATCGGACTTTAATGGAATTGTTCTGCTGAACTTTAGGTTACATTGAAAAAAGTGTGGATTTATAGTGTGGACTCTTGAACTTTTTGTTCATTGCTCTATGTTTCCTTGCTTCTTTGTCTCTCTTTTCCATTTGGATACAATTGAATGCTCCCTCTAGAGGGTTTAAAGAGAAACTGTTACATTGAAAAAGAAACAGTGGGATTTTCCACTTGCAAGTTTTTCCTGTGAGAACGACCTTGAGGACATGAGCGGCCCAGCAGAAGAGATAGCAACTAGATCTAAAGCAAAGCAAGCACAAAAGAAAAGGGGCTCAATATCAGGCACAATACCAGCTGCACAGGAAAAGGCAGCAACAGCATCTATGGATTCTATGACACAGGGACTGCTTAAAATAAACCAATCTTTGGAAGCACTGACAAAGTTATCCACAGAAAACTCCAAAAAATTGACAGAACTGACAGCAAGATTGGATTTGAATACTGCAAGTGTAACATCTAATACAGACTCTATTAATAAATTAATTCAAGAAAGTTCTGAAACACGAAAGATTGCTGAAAGTGCAAAAAATACCGCAGAGGAGACAAGGGAAAAGTTTGTGCCTATTATAAAAAAAGTGAATGAATATGATGCAACCTTGTCCTTACTTGAACTGCAGAAGAAGGAGAAAAACTTGAAATTAAGACTGGTTCCTGAAAGTGAGGGGGACAGCCTTGTGGAATTCCTTACAGAGAACTTTGCGGAATTTTGGCAAGAGGAATGGGGGGAAGAAGATGAGTTTGAAATAACAACAGCTTTTCGGCTGGGCAGGAGGCAGGGTAAGAAACCAAGGGATTGTCTAATTACACTGAGATCCAAGGAAGAAAGAGATAAAATATTGAACCTGCACTACCAAAAGGCACTGGTGATTCAGAATTGTCAAATACAGATTTTTAAAGACATCCCTAAATATATCTTGTAGGTGAGAACCTTCTATAAAGATTTGGTCGACCTGCTGAAGAAAAATACCATACCTTTTAGGTGGGAGTTCCCACAAGGACTATCTTTTAATTTCAAAGGAAGGAAGATTAAAATAAGAACAATTCAAGACAAAGAACAGTTTCTGGAGAGATACGTGGAAGACCTGCAGAAAGGAACTGTAGAGGAGAAAGAACCAACTGACATTGCAAATCTATCATTTGGACTCTTACCACCACCATCGGAGGAAGAACAAAAGCTTGGAGCAGTCGGGGGAACAGGTACTTAATAACAAAATGTCTCTGCAACTTCTTAGTTGGAATTGTAACGGTTTGAACCTTCCCCGAAAAAGACGTCAAGTTTTTCATATTTTGAAGAGAGAACAATTAGACTTAATATGTTTGCAAGAAACTCATATTGCCAGGATACACAGGAAATTGCTGATAAACAAGAGACTTGGACAGGAATTCATCTCATCAGACAAAGTTAAGAAAAGAGGTGTGGTGATCTATGCAAAAGAAAAACTGGTTCCAAAAATGATATTTAAAGATGAACAAGGAAGATATCTGGCAATTGAAATACAAATTCAAGGAGAAAAAATTTTGATAGTTGGAGTTTATGCGCCAAATGAAGGGAAGGCCGAATTTTTTACAATTCCGCTGAATCGTAATGATGGGAGATATGAATGGAGTCGTCTCCACAAACATGGACAAAGCACAGAGACAAGTGATTTCTAAGGAAGGGAGACTACCAAAGACTTTTTTTGAAATGACTGAAACTATGGACTTGATTGACATTTGGAGAACAAGGAACCCTCTTGAGAGAGAGGGAACTTTTTTCTCTGAAGCAAAAATGACATGGACAAGAATTGACCAAATTTGGGTTACTAGTAGCCTGGCGCCAAGAATAAAAAAAGTAGAAATCTGTCAAAAAACTTGCTCCGACCATAACGCGGTAAAGATGGAGATGAAATTAACAACAACTGGATCCTTTAGATGGAGAATGAATGACACCCTATTCAGAGATGAAGAGATTTACAAGAAGGCCCAAAAAACATTGAAAGATTACTTTGAAATAAATTTGAGAACAGAAGTGGAGAAAAGAACAATCTGGGACGCTAGTAAGGCCGTGATGCGAGGTTTCCTTATTCAACAGAACTCTATAAAGAGGAAAAAACAAAATGAGAGGAAAGAAATTTTTTTAGAAAAAATAAAAGAAGGAGAAAAGAAATTGAGGTCCAAACCAAAGTCTCATGAGATTCTGAGAGAAATAAAGTATTATCAGATGCAATATATGGAATTGATGAATCAAGAAATAGAATGGAAAATAAAGCAAATGAGACAAAAGACATTTGAATCAGCAGATAAATGTGGGAAACTTCTGTCATGGCAATTGAAAAAGAGGCAGAAATTGAACACTGTGACAAATCTAGAAATGGATGGAAAGATTATCCACAAACCTAATGAGATAAGTAATTGTTTCCAAAGTTTCTTTAAGAAATTGTATGCACAAGGGCCAGTTAATGAACAAGAAATAGAAGAATTTATTAAAAAATATGGACTACCAAAAATTTCAGAACAAAGTAGAATGATCCTGAATGAGAAAATAACAGAACAAGAAATAGAGGGTGCCATTCAAAACATGCAATTGGGAAAATCACCAGGACCAGATAGTTTGACTGCTAGATATTACAAAGCGTTGAAGGAATGGTTAGTACAACCACTGAAGGAAGTCTGTAATGAAATTTTGGAGGGGAAAAGGGCACCTGAATCGTGGAAAGAAGCTTTTATCTCACTTATACCGAAAACAGAGACTGAAAAGAACCAGGTCAGAAACTACCGCCCTATATCTCTACTTAATGTGGATTATAAAATTTTTGCAGACATTTTGGCAAAAAGATTGAAGAGAGTGCTGTTAGGGGAGATTCATAAGGACCAAACTGGCTTTCTCCCAGGGAGACATATGTCAGACAATGTGAGGAACATTATAGACATTTTGGAGTTGCTAGAAGTGGACATCAACAGGAAGGCTGTTTTAATTTTTGTGGACGCGGAGAAAGCCTTTGACAATATTTGTTGGAGCTTTATGAAGAAGAATCTCCAAGGGATGGGGGTAGGCCAAGGTTTTGAAAACGGTATAGGTGCAATATATTCTGAACAAAAAGCAAAGTTAATTGTAAATAATGTGGTAACGGAAGAAATATCCATAGAAAAAGGTACACGACAGGGATGCCCAATATCCCCTTTGCTCTTTATATCAGTCCTGGAGGTTTTGTTAAACATGATTAGAAGGGACCAGTTGGTTAAAGGAGTTCAGGTCGGAGTCGGACATTACAAACTAAGGGCATTTGCAGATGACCTAGTATTGACCTTGCAACAGCCAGACACTAGTACTAAAAGAGTATTAGAATTAATTGAGATATTTGGTCAAGTAGCAGGATTTAAATTGAACAAACAGAAAACGAAAGTGCTGGAAAAAAATTTAACAATGGAGGAAAGAGAGAGATTTCAGACTGAAACAGGTTTGGAAATAAGTGAAATACCTGGGGATAAACTTAACATCTAAGAATGTGAACTTATTTAAGGATAATTATGAAAAATGCTGGTCAGAAGAAAAGAAAGATCTAGAAATATGGTCAAGGTTGAGACTTTCCTTGTTAGGCCGAATTGCTACTATTAAGATGAATGTATTGCCTAGAATGTTATTTTTATTTCAGACGTTGCAGATCTTGGAGAAGATGGATTGTTTCAAGAAGTGGCAGAAAGACATATCAAAATTTGTCTGGCAGGGCAAAAAGCCCAGAATAAAATTCAAGATCTTAACTGTTGCAAAAGACAGAGGGGGGTTTGCCCTGCCGGACTTAAGACTTTATTATGAATCGGCAGCTTTCTGCTGGTTGAAACACTGGCTACTTCTTGAGAACACAGACATTTTGGATCTGGAAGGGTATGATAATAGCTTTGGTTGGCATGCATACTTATGGTACGACAAGGCAAAGGTGTATAAAGGTTTTAAAAACCATATTGTTAGGAAAGCATTATATAATGTTTGGATCCGATATAAAGATCTGTTGGAAAGTAAAACTCCCAGGTGGTTGTCACCAATGGAAGCTAAGGAGGTGAAAAAACTTAACATGGACTCTAAATGGCCAAAATATTGTGAAATTTTAGAACATGATGGTGAAAGGGTTAAACTTCAGAGTTATGAGAAATTAAAGTCCAAAGTCCGAGATTGGTTGCACTATCATCAGATAAATGAGACATTTAAACAGGACAGGAAAATAGGATTTCAGAAAGAGAGGTCAAAACTAGAAACAGAATTGTTAGAACCCAATACTAAGAACTTGTCAAGAATGTATAATTTGCTGTTGAAATGGAACACACAGGATGAAACGGTGAAATCAGCTATGATTAAATGGGCACAAGACATCGGTCATGACATTATGTTTGCTGACTGGGAACAGTTATGGACCACTGGTGTTAAATTCATGGCATGTAATGCCTTAAAAGAAAACATAATGAAAATGATCTATAGGTGGTACATGACCCCAGTCAAGCTTGCAAAAATCTATCATTTGCCCAATAATAAATGTTGGAAATGTAATGAGACTGAAGGTACCTTTTACCACCTTTGGTGGACCTGCCCGAAGATTAAAGCCTTTTGGGAAATGATCTATAATGAAATTAAGAAAGTCCTTAAGTGGACCTTTCCTAAGAAACCTGAGGCTTTTCTCCTGGGCATGGTTGGCCAATTGGTGCCAAAGAAGGACAGGATCTTTTTTATGTACGCTACCACAGCAGCAAGAATTCTTCTGGCAAAGTATTGGAAGATACAAGAACTACCTACTCTGGAAGAATGGCAGACAAAGGTGACGGACTTTATGGGACTGGCAGAGATGACTGGCAGAATCCGCGACCAGGGGAAAGAGACAGTGGAAGAGGATTGGAAGAAATTTAAAATATATCTTAAAAATTGTTGTAAAATTGAGGAGTGTTAAGATGTCAAGGGGTAAGAAGCAGAGAATTACAGCTGTAACTAACAAATTAAAGGAAATTTAATGAAAGGGAATTAAATAGATAAATTGACTAAAGGGTTGCTAAAGAATTGTAAAATAAGGATGCAGCGATGGGGAGGTATGGGGAAGTCGGAGGAAAGAAGGTGCATGAAAATAAGATTATGAAATTATACATGTTTAAATGTTTTGTATGTCTTTGTTTTGTGTTTCGTTTGTTTTTTATTATGTGTTTGAAAAATGAATAAAAATTATTTTAAAAAAAAAACAGAACTCCGAGCTTCTCTCCCCCTGTCTTTGACATCTATTGCAGCAAGTCTGTCTCTTTCATTCAGAATCACGGCACAAATTCTCTCCGCCGTTAGATCTCTGGCTGGTAGAGAACCCAGCTGACTTGCGACCGTTTCATAAGTCCGATTAAGGCTGTTAATAATCATGAAACAGAATATCTCTTCCTGTAGAGGAAAATTGCGTTGCGCCATCTGCTGGCATAAGAATTTCATCTCTGTCAGATTGGTCAGCTTTTCAAAATGCATCTCTAGCCTAAGATTGGTCAGCTTTTCAAAATGCAGCAACGCTGAAGAACCAGCATCTCTTTGATGTATTCTACGCAGCGTTTGCCAAATCTCTTGCGCGTATTCCAAATCCCCAATATGCACAAGTTGATCATCCGAGACACACAGAATTATTGCTGTCCTGGCTCTCACATTCTGTGAATTCCAACCTGGTGTTGGTGCAGGAGGGATGGGGTTATCAATCAGCCCAAAAATCCTCTGATTCTGAAGCAGGGCTTTCATCTTTACAGACCATGAGGCACAATTGTCATTAGTCAGTGGAGGTGGGTAAGGTAAGCCTCCCCCCTTCTTGGTATCCATTTTTGAATCCAAGTCTGAGCTCTCACTCTCGAGCCTTCTAAAATCCAATAGCTGGCTGTTTACTTTTTGCACCTGGCAGCTAAACGCTGGCTGCTTTGGAAAGTCCCTCCAAGAGCAGTGAGATAGCAGTAAAAACAAACGTTGTTTTCTTGCCTCTCACAGTCCCAGCCTCACTTCCGTGTTGGCTGGTAACTTTCCACGTTCTTTTCAAGCTAACTGGCTCAGAGGTAGCTGGAAAGCATACTCGTCTCGTTGCTTAGCAACTGGACTTGCCTGACCGGCTTATCAGTCCTAAGAATGCGAGGAATGTGGCTGTCTCTCAGTGCTGTTTTTCTTTATCCAAAAAAAACCAACAGCTTTTGTGAACCAGAGAAGTTTCAATCTGCGTTCACTCTTTTAGCCATGAATCAGCATACCTTGGGGGTTCTGTTGCTCCTTGCTTATCAGCAAAAACATCTGCTCCGGTGTTCAGCTGTTCATTGTAGCCTCCATCCGCACGCTACCACAAACTCCTTTATCTCCTTGCAGAGGATGAAGTACGATCCATCAACCTCTTTAGCTGCTTTCATGGATCGATGCCATTTGCTCGTTGCTACCATATGTTGGAAATTCAAACCCTTCTCATGAGAAGCTGGCAGCAGTCCAGGCACCCGGCTTGATTCCCTGTTGACCTCCCTGGCTGCATTCCCCAGCAGACGCAGGCAAGGTCTCGATTGGCAATTCTTCTCAAACGTGAGAAGAACACACCCCTCTTTCCTGCCCCCCCCCCCCCCGGGCAGGGGAAAGAAACGTATTTACATGCTTTTATTTCTGTCTTTGCAGTGTTACAAAAAACATGACTGCTCTCTTCAAATTCCAGCAGTGTTGTGACTAAAACTTCCTGTACATCCTGTACAGCTCATATTACACTCTGAGGTAATTCCGGTGTTCCACACTGTGAAATGACTGCCCCTCTGTTTCCCACAGCAGTCCCAACATTCCCATCATGTTTACACTTCAAGCTAGGACTTTGCAGCTGCATTGCTTCATTATCGTAACAGAGGCACTGCACAGTTTTCCCTCTCTGCGCAGTGCCCCTTCAGCAAAGCGGGAGGAGAAATGGAAGGGGCTCTGTTTCTCCTCCCGCTTCGCTGAAGGGGCGCTGAGCGGAGATGGGGAGAATTCCCCCCCCCCCTGTTCTCCCCCTCCTATGGTCCGGTGTGTCCTATAGTCCCGTGCATCCTATAAAGCGGAAAATATGGTATATATTGTACCAGGATATGGTTCATGTTCAAGAACAGATCAAATACGTGCCAAAGTATTAAAGAGGAGAGAAAAATATGAAACTGCTTACATACGGTCAACTAATATCCAGATTCAAGAAAGACTGTATGGCAAACATTTAAATCAGTGAAAAGACAGAATTTGAGTCCACCAAGCCCGAACAAGCAAAACCTTATATGACAAAATATAAGGCTGGGAGTTTGTTAAGAGGGAGATAGTAAAAGCACAACTTCAGGCAATACCAATGAGACGGAAACATGGAAGGTGCCTAAAGAAGCCAGGGTGGCTATCTAAAGAACTTTTAACTGAGTTAAGATTAAAAAAGGATGTGTACAAAAAATGGAAAAGGGGGGGAAACCACCAAAGAGGAATTCAAACAAATAGCCAGCACGTGTAGACACAAAGTCAGAAAAGCTAAAGCACAATGAACTCAGGCTTGCTAAAGAGGTTAAAATCAACAAAAAAGGCTTTTATGGGTATGTTCGTAGCAAAAGGAAGAACAAAGAAACAGTGGGGTCACTCAGAGGAGAAGATGGTGAAATGCAAATAGGGGACACAGAAAGGGCTGAACTCCTCAATGCCTTCTTTGCCTCAGTCTTCTCCGATAAAGGAAACAATGCCCAACCTGAAGACTTCGGAGCAAATGATTCAGCAGAGGAAACACAGCCCAGAATAACTAAGGAGATAGTACAAGAATACTTGGCTAGTCTAGATGTATTCAAGTCTCCAGGGCCAGATGAACTGCATCCAAGAGTATTAAAAGAACTGGCAGATGTGATCTCAGAACCACTGGCAGTCATCTTTGAGAATTCCTGGAGAACAGGCGAAGTCCCGGCAGACTGGAGGAGGGCAAATGATGTCCCTATTTTCAAAAAGGGGAAAAGAGAGGACCCAAATAATTACCGCCCAGTCAGTCTGACATCAATACCAGGGAAGATTCTGGAGCAGATCATTAAGCAAACAGTCTGTGAGCACCTAGAAAGGAAAGCTGTGATCACCAATAGTCAGCATGGATTTCTGAAAAATAAGTCATGTCAGACTAACAAATGATCAAATTTGCAGATGACACCAAACTGGGAGGGGTGGCTAACACCCCAGAGGACAGGATCACACTTCAAAACGACCTTGACAGATTAGAGAACTGGGCCAAAACAAACAAGATGAATTTTAACAGGGAGAAATGTAAAGTATTGCACTTGGGCAAAAAAAATGAGAGGCACAAATACAAGATGGGTGACACCTGGCTTGAGAGCAGTACATGTGAAAAGGATCTAGGAGTCTTGGTTGACCACAAACTTGACATGAGCCAACAGTGTGACGCGGCAGCTAAAAAAGCCAATGCAATTCTGGGCTGCATCAATAGGAGTATAGCATCTAGATCAAGGGAAGTAATAGTGCCAGTGTATTCTGCTCTGGTCAGACCTCACCTGGAGTACTGTGTCCAGTTCTGGGCACAACAGTTCAAGAAGGACACTGACAAACTGGAACGTGTCCAGAGGAGGGCAACCAAAATGGTCAAAGGCCTGGAAACGATGCCTTATGAGGAACGGCTAAGGGAGCTGGGCATGTTTAGCCTGGAGAAGAGGAGGTTAAGGGGTGATATGATGGCCATGTTCAAATATATAAAAGGTTGTCACATAGAGGAGGGAGAAAGGTTGTTTTCTGCTGCTCCAGAGAAGCGGACACGGAGCAATGGATCCAAACTACAAGAAAGAAGATTCCACTTAAACATTAGGAAGAACTTCCTGACAGTAAGAGCTGTTCGACAGTGGAATTTGCTGCCAAGGAGTGTGGTGGAGTCTCCTTCTTTGGAGGTCTTTAAGCAGAGGCTTGACAACCATATGTCAGGAGTGCTCTGATGGTGTTTCCTGCTTGGCAGGGGGTTGGACTCTATGGCCCTTGTGGTCTCTTCCAACTCTATAATTCTATGATTCTAAAATGGATGCAAAAATTTTAAGAGCAGTTCACAGTGGAACAATGAGAACAATTATGAATAAAGGAATAAAATTTACTGCAAGTTAAGCCCTAAAACAAAATTGGTACAGTGAAATCTCGGGTTGCAGACATAACCCGTGACTGAGGCATGTCCGCAACCCACAGCGTTCTCATCCTGAAGCGCCATGTCTGCACAGGTGCCGGCGCAATTTGGCGCTTCTGCGCATGTGAAAGCGGCGAAACCTGGAAGTAACCCGTTCCAGTACTTCCAGGTTTCCCGCGGTCCGCAACCCAAAAACACATAACCTGAAGCGGCCGTAACATGAGGTATGACTGTACAAAAATGTTCTTTCAATGGTATATAACTTTGAAAAATATACAGAATATGAATAATGCAATGAATGGACATTGCTGGAAATGTGATAGACCTTAAGGACTCTTCTTCCATTTATGGTGGACCTGTGAAAAGACCAAAAAGTTTTGGAGGAAAGTTCATTTCGAAATGAAAAAATGTAAAAAAAAACCCCTAAATTTGCATTGGACCCCCAAACTATGCTGTTGGGAATGACTCCTTCAGCTACTGTATTGTGAAATCGTCAGTGGAACTATTTAGTTATATGACCACAGCAGTCAGAGTGGTGTTGGCTAACATATGGAAATCTGACATATGTCCTGAAATAGATGTATGGAAAGAGAAACTATCAGAATATGCAGTAATGGCAAAACTCACGAATTTAGTAAATAATTGACTCATCTTTATAATTTGTATACAACTTAACAGAACTGTAACAAAATGAACATCTGTAAGGATTTGTATAACAGACCTTAGTTACAAAAATATTTCCTGTTTAAAAATAGAAGCTTTGTGTGTATATGATAAAGAAAGAAATATATAGTAGAATAAATCTTGTCTGTCTGATCTAGAAATGAAATCATATTTTAAAATAATTCTTGCTTTAGATTTTTATAATCATATATGGTATTTCTCCAATAGCAAACTACCTAGAATTGGAAATAATATTTAGTACACTAACCTTTGTTTAACTCTTGATAAATGTCAGCTTACTGAGTTATTTTGTATGATTGTGATTCAATGTTATATTTGCGCTCAACAAGGGAAACCCACACGACCTGAAGGTGTTGCTGTGCAATGCTAGGTCAATGATTCATAAGACCACTGCCATCCATGACTTGATCGTGGATGGAGGACTTGACCTGGCATGTGTAACAGAGACTTGGTTGGATGAAGCAGATGGTCCTGTCCTAGCTGCTGCTTGTCCACTAGGTTTCTCTTACACAATTCAGATGGTCCGCCGCCACCACTTAATGGATCCAACTGGTTTCCAGAGAGTGGTAGGGGATGTTTTATCCCAAGTTGATGGCCTCTCAGCTGATTCCCTGGTGGCCCGCTGGAATGTGGAGTTAACCAGGGCTATCGACTGTCTGGCTCCGAAGCGCCCTCTCCAACTGCATGGAGCCGGACAGCCCCGTGGTTTTCTTTGGAGCTGAGGGCGAGGAAACAATTGCTGAGACGGCTAGAGTGCCTGTGGCAGAAAACTCATTCTGAATTGGACCCGACACAACGTCGAGCCTACCAAGTGGCAATGGCGATAGCAACGGCGAAGAAGACTTTCTTCACCGCCTCTATTGCATCTGCAGAAAATAGTAGCAGGAGACTCTTTCAGGTGGTTTGCAGTTTAACGGAACCACCTTTATCACCGGGGCCTTGTAAAGACCCCAAGATCTCCTGCAATGATTTTTCAAATTTTTATGCAGATAAAGTCGCTATTATTCGGAAGGAGGTAGACACCACCCTGGGAGCAGGGCCAGGGCAGGAGAGTGCTAGAGCCCTGTCTGGTCAAGTTGCATGGAATCAATTTCAATCCGTTACCCCCAAGAATGTGGACAGGCTGCTTGGATGCGTGAAACCAACCACCTGCTTCCCTGAACCTTGCCCATCTTGGCTTATAAAAGCTACCTGGGAAGGGCTGGGCAATGGGCTCTGTGAGGGAGCCTTCCCAGACCTGCTGAAAGAGGTGGTCATTAAACCGCTTCTTAAAAAAACATCTTTAGACCCGGCCAGTATGGCCAACTGTCACCCAGTCTTAAATCTTCCATTCTTGGGCAAGGTGATTGAGCGAGTGGTTGCTGAACAACTCCAGGCACGCCTGGAAGAAGCGGACCATTTGGATCCCTTCCAATCGGGATTCAGGTCTCATCATGGGACTGAAACTGCCTTGGGGGGGGCACTAGGTGGCGCATCGGAAGATGGCTGACAATAATATCTCTCCGACCCACATGAGGTAATTTGGAGGCTATGATGGGGGTAATTAGCCTCCTTAACCCCCCCAGGATTGTGGGGGGGACGGCCCTTGCCTGCTGTGCCCTATACCACCCCCGAATTTTGTTGGGATACTGCCAGGGAGATAAAGTCCATCTGAGCCCCCAAGCCGGCTGCCGGACGATCCATCGACCTCCCGTGGTCACGCAGTATCAGCGATTAGCGACACCAGCTCCAGAAATAGATTGCCACATTCCTGGGCTGATGCACACTCTGTCAGCAGAATCCACACAGCAAAAGTTGCACTCAGGAGGGTATCATTTAGAATGTTTATTCAGCGTTGGTCAGAACAAAGAACAAACATGATTGCCTGCTAGCGTGTTCTGGCGCAGAGAGAGAAAATGAAAGCAATAGCAAACATAAACATCCTGTAAAAGGAAATGCGCAGACTCTGTGACTCACAAGCCTGCTCTCTCTTAAGGTGGAACGGAAATATCCTAACAAATTTGTGGGGGTGGGGGCACTAGGCACAAAGCCCTCCTGTGGGATTCCGGCACTCCTCAATGCTGTCTCTGATCCGTGCCACTAGTTGCAAGAATCTTCAAAAGAAACAATTTGGACGCGATAAATTGCACATACTTCAAGGAAAAAGGGCGAGTAAAGACTGCTGACAGAAGAGATCTCTGATAACAAGACAAGAATAAAATATGAGAAGATATGTCAAGATACGGTACGGCAAATGACTGAGGGGGGAGGGAAAAAAAACCCTTCCTTTCCTTTTTTATGTGATTAAACAAGAATCCCCTCCCCTAATGAGTCAGAAATGTCGCTTTAAGGACTTAAGCTGTGGATTTAAGGCTGTGTGGAGATAAACCTTCGAACCAAAGCAATGTTTCAAGACGAAACTGAAAAGTTAAGAGTTTTGGAATGACGCAGTTAAAAATGCCGTCGCCATTTTGGGAGGCATTGTTGGAGCTCTTGAGTCTGGGAGGAGAAAGAGAGAAATGGAGCTGTTTACATATCGTGGATTAACTCCTCAGTGGGACTTAAGAGTCACAAATGCCTAATTTATGATGGAAAGAGCGATGTTATCTACGAAGGAGATATATGGAAACCATCTGGACTTAGATTGGAAGAACGGGAAATTCACACAGGATTATTATATTTGCTTATCGGCTTAAGGAGACTAACAGAAGAGATCGTAAAAGAAAAAGAAATTATATGAACAAGATATTATGTGGAAACACCAAGATAAGACTGGATAGAATTATGAACTTTGTCTGGACTGATTGGGACTGATTTGGACATTAACGCAGTAATAAGAAGATAATTTGAATCCCCCTTTGGATCTTGAAGTATGGGTTCCCCCAACAAAATTTAAAAATTTGGCTTTGTAATTTGGAATTTATGTGATGTGATTTAATTTGATGTGATTGGCCAGTTAATAAAAATTATTATTAAAAAAAAAAATGAAACTGCCTTGGTTGCGCTGGTTCATGATCTCTGGTGGGCTAGGAACAAAGGTGAGAGCTGTTTCCTAGTTCTGCTGGATCTCTCAGTGGCTTTTGATACGATTGATCATAACATCCTTCTGGACTGTCTAGAGGAGCTGGGAGCTGAGAGCACTGTTATTCGGTGGTTCTGCTCCTTCCTCCTGGGCTGTGTCCCGAAAGTGGTGGTGGGGATGAGTGTTCAGACCCCTGGGCCCTTACTTGTGGGGTGCCTCGGGGTTCCGTCCTCCCCTTCATGCTTTTTAACATCTACATGAAGCTGCTGGGAGAGATCATCACGGGGTTTGGGCTGGGTGTCCATCAATATATGGATGATACCCAGCTCTACCTCTCTTTCAACTCAGAACCAGTGAAGGCGGTGAAGGTCCTGTGTGAGTGCTTGGAGGCGGTTGGAGGATGGATGGCAGCTAATGGATTGAGGTTGAATCCTGACAATATGGAAGTACTGTTCTTTGGGGACAGGGGGTGGGCTGGTGTGAAGGACTCCCTGGTCCTGCATGGGGTAACTGTGCCCCTGAAGGACCAGGTGCGCAGCCTGGGAGTCATTTTGGACTCACAGCTGTCCATGGACGCACAGGTCAATTCTGTATCCAGGGCAGCTGTCTACCAGCTCCATCTGGTACGCAGGCTGAGACCCTACCTGCCCGAAGACTGTCTCACCAGAGTGGTGCATGCTCTTGTTATCTCCCGCTTGGACTACTGCAAGCCCCTCTACGTGGGGCTACCTTTGAAGGTGATCTGGAAACGACAACTAATCCAGAACGCGGCAGCTAGTCTGGTGACTGGGAGTGGCCACTAAGACCATATAACACATGTCCTGAAAGACTTACATTGGCTCCCAGTACATTTACGAGCACAATTCAAAGTTTTGGTGCTGACCTTTAAAGCCCTAAACGGCCTCGGCCCAGTAGACCTGAAGGAGCGTCTCCAGGCCCATCGTTCTGCCCAGACACTGATGTCCAGCACCAAGGGCCTTCTGGTGAGTTCCTCACTGCGAGAAGCAAAGCGACAAGGAACCAGGCAGAGGGCCTTCTTGGTAGTGGCACCCGCCCTGTGGAATGTCCTCCCATTAGATGTCAAAGAGATAAACAACTACCTGACATTTAGATGACACCTGACAGCAGCCCTGTTTAGGGACATTTTTAATGTGTGACTTTTTAATGTATTTTTATTTCATTTTTTTGGAAGCCGCCCAGAGTGGCTGGGGAAACCCAGCAAGATGGGCAGGGTACAAATATATTATTATTATTATTCGTAGTAGTAGTAGTACTTTGTAGGATTTGATAATCTTTATAGGTCTTTTAAATTTCTTAGCTATCTATCTATCCCAGTGTTTCCCAACCTTGTGCCTCCAGCTGTTTTTGGACTACAATTCCCATCATCCCTTGCCACTGGTCTTGCTAGTCAGGAATGATGGGAGTTGTAGTTCAAAAACAGCTGGAGGCACAAGGTTGGGAAACACTGATCTATCCCCTCCCCCTCCCCCCTTTCCCTTTCTGTACTTCCCTATCCTTATAAAATTGAATATATATATAAAATACGGCTCCACAGTTTTCTGGGTCACCCCATATTCATTACCCAACCACCTATGCTGCTCATGGCCAGATCACTTTGGGGCACTGCCATGCTGTAAAAAGATTCTCATGAAGCACAGATCCCCATGGATCCTTAGGTTTTTTATGTTTGGTCACCCTGAAATCACTATCAAATCACACATGATGTATATGACCACAGAATAAACCTCAAAAACTACAGAGCACAGCCAAGGAACAAACACTATATTAAATACTTTAATCCTCATGGATTGTCATGATTGTTTTTTTTAAAATATATATATAATTTTTATTAATTTTCCAATAAAAACAAATTTATAACATTATTAAACATCAAAAACTCATCACACATCTTTTTTTCTTTTAGACTTCCATCAACATGTCTAATAATTTTCCATAATTATCACAAATCTTCACATTTCTTAATTTATATTGCACTATATATATCTTATCTTACCATGTTGTTTAAACAATATTTCTACCAAATCTTCTTACAGAGCTTATATAAATTTATATATTCTATAAATTTACTCCAGTCGTCAGTGAATCTTTTGTCTCGTCGGTTGAGAATCCTCCCTGTCAATCTGTCCAGTTCCACGTAATCCATTAATTTCAATCTCCATTCTTCAATCGTAGGCATTTCTTCTTGTTTCCATTTCTGGGCCAAAAGAGTTCTGGCTGCTGTTACTGCATACAGAAAATGGATCATCATGATTGTTAAATGGACTACACCAAATTATATTGTAAGATCACACCAATGTCCATGGAATGACCAAAATACAAACTCTATCTGAAATGGTTCTGCATTAGCAAGAACATTGTATTAAAATGACATTCATATTCATAGCTTCCACTGTGAAGAACTGCACCTGGAAATTTTTGATGCTGCTAAACCTCAAGAATATCCAAGGCAGAGATTCTGATGATCTTACCTGTGAATGTAAATTATCAAACCAGCTAGATGGAGACCACCAAAGTAACCATGAAAAACAATCACCTGTCTTGCGTCAATTCAGCTACAAATGGTTTTAGGACAAAAGTATTAGAAATTTCAGCTCCGGTCGTCCAAGCTGATATGGCTCATCTTCATTTGAGCCCAGCAGAGCATTAAAACAACAAAGTCCACAACAGAAGGATGAGATAGTATGGGCTACTTGCCATGCTTTATTACTAAGCTATGCAAAGAAAAACACATCTCCTCTCTATGAGAAGCAGAGAGCAACTGAACAAAGAAAAACGAAAGAACAAAGGAAAACAGGAAACTAGTAAACGTCACATCCCGTCTCCCTTTCCCGTGAGAATCCAACAGTATCTGGACTGTGGAATGTAAACAGTCCTGTGACTGCAAGCAGCTGCTCAGTGAGGAAACAGAAACTAACATCCTCCCCCTTTCTGTGAACACCACTGGGCAGCGTGTTCGTACAATCTCAGTACAAACCCAATTTCTGTACAGTGTTGATCCTTTGGAGCAACCTTGGACAATAAATCAGCAGGAATTTCATTACCTGGCATGTAGGACACAGTTACGAGTCCTTTCTGAACACATTCTCTAGCATGTTGCAGCTTCAATTGTAAGTGCTTCATGCTTTGCTTACAACCTTCAGAAGTCAGCAAAGCCAAACATGCTTTGTTGTCCTGATAAACCTGGATTGGACATTTGACAGGAATTCTCATGTCTTTACACAACTGTAACAACCATTCACAATCCACAAGTGAATAAGACAGTGCATTCAGTTCAGCTTCACAAGTACTCAAGCTAACTGTTGTTTGCTTCTTGCACGACCAACCAAATAGACCCTGATTGTACATGTAGCAAACTCCAGACGTACTTTTCCTGTCTGTAGTGTCACTTCCAAAACTCGCATCAGCAAATATCTCAAGACCACCAGACGTCTGAGTGTTAAACCTCAGTCTGTAGTGCATAGTGCCTTTCAAATAGCGTGCTATGCGTTTCAGAGCTTTCCAATCCTTAACCGTAGGATTGTTGACTTGTCTGCTTAGCAAGTTACAGCTAACTGCAATGTCAGGTCTTGAACATCTGGCAATAAAGTTTAGTTTGCCTAGCACACTTCTGTACAGTGTAGTGTCAGAAAATGCTTCTTCGGTGTCATCTACCTGATAACCTGTTGTCATCGGTGTGTCTACAGGGTTAGCATCCATCAGGTTTAGTTTGCTTAACACATCAGCAATTTTCTGTGACTGGTGTACTAGAATATCACCATCTTGGTCTCTCTCTATTTCCAGAGATAGGTAGTTGTTTACCTCACCACGATCTTTCGTGTCAAAGTACTCTTTCAGTTGAGCTAGGGCGCTATTGTACATTTTGACATCCTTCCAAAAGAAAAGAATATCAACATAAAACAAGCAATACAGCTTCTTTTACCCTTCCTCTTTGACAAATATACATGGATCAGCTTTACCTTGCTGAAAACCTAGAGAAAACAACACTTCGGTGAGTTTAGAGTGCCAGCACCGTGCACTTTGTTTGAGACCATATAGGGACTTCTTCAGAGAACAAACAAATCCCTGTTTTACCTGTACGCCATCAGGTGGAAGCATATAAAGTGATTCACCTAAGGTTCTGTACAAAAATTCTGTATTCACATCGTGATGAGAAATGTGTAGATTCTCTTCAGCAAGTTTGAGCATAAGCCTAATGCTCTCATATCTCACGGTGGGTGAGTAGGTCTCGTGATAGTCTTCTCCTGATACCTGTGAAAACCTCTGGCTACCAATCTGGCTTTGTGTCTGACTATCTTCCCATTTTGATCTGTCTTCGCTTTGAAGACCCATTTGCTGCTAACCAGCCTCATTCCTGGAACTAGCTCCCATGTTTTGTTCCTCTCTAAGGAATCAAGCTCAGCCTTCATGGCAGTTAACCATGGCTCAGCATCCTTCGAATCCAAAGCCTGGATCTCTTGGAAACTTGAAGGTTCAAATACCTTCTTGGAGCTACTAACAGCAGTTACAGCTTTTGCTGCTTTGGCAAATTCATCAGCAAATCTCTTTGGAGGTCTACCTTTTGTGGCTCTTTCAGACCTGCGAATTAGACGTAGGTCTTCAACACTCTCCTCTTCTTTCTTAGGAGAAAAGTGGCCTATAGTGAACAGTGGTTCCTCTAGTTCTCGATCAGAGCCTTCAGAGGGTCGCATAGAGGCCGTAGCACTCTTGAAATCCTCTGAATCATCTGATTCAGTTTCAGATTCAGAATCAGAACCTTCATCAGTGGGTGTGGGGTTTTGCCGCTGTTTATCCTCAGGCTCTTCACTGTCATCAGGATAACATTGGAAAATCCCCACATTCTCTCCCCCCCCCCCAACTTGGCATTGTACTCAACACTTTTAGTGAGCCAAACTGTATTAGTGTCAGTCATCATTACTCTGTAATAACCTTTCTGATATCCTAGAAAGACACCATGAAAACCACGTTTGCCTAACTTGGAGCTTTGTGGTGTGTGAACCCACATGTCAGAACCAAAAATTCCCATGTGCTTGATGAATGGTTTCTTGCCAAACATCTTTTCATAGGGGGTACAACCAATCGCTGGTGATAATCTGCGATTATAAGTGTAAACAAAACAGCTGAGCGATTCTGCCCAATAACTCTCTGGAAGATTGGCATCATGCAGCAAGGTTTTCAAGCCTTGAAGCAATATTTGGCTTGCCCTCTCAGAAAGTCCATTCATCCAAGGAGACCGTGGACTTGACAAACCATGTTGAATTCCTTTCTTAGTCAGAAAAGCTTCAAACTGCTGAGAAGTGAATTCTCCCCTTCAATCTGTAAATAGACACTTCACCTGTTTACCATGCACATTTTCCAACCAAGCACAGAATTCCTTGAACCTAGGAAACACTTCTGATTTCTGCTTGAGATTGAACACATGAATATACCTGGAAAATGAATAAATGAGGACCATGAAGTACCTGGCTCCACCCTAAGAGGGTGATAGTGGACCAACGAGATCAGCATGCACTACCTGGTATGGTTCTGTAGCCTGTCTACTAGACACCTTACCTTTTGCAACCATTTTGACCCTGTTTGCTGCACATGCCTTACACTTCATGTGGTACCTGCAGGGTTAAATAGTCATACCTTCAACCAAGGCAGGCATTTTGGAAACTGCCTCGAAGTGTAAATGACCAAATTTCCTGTGATAATCATGAATACATCCTGCATGCAAAACCTTGTTAGTATCTGCAATACAACAAGTTTCATCCTGCACAACACCAACAGAATCATCATAATGCAATACAAACAAATGATCAACATAATCAGCATGCAATACAAAGTCATCTTTCTTGGTGATGGTGCACTTCCTCTTCTTGAAGGAAATGTCTATGTTCTGTTCAGTCAGCTACGAGACGCTCAGTAGGTTGTGTGCATCTGGAACAAAAAGAATGTTGCGTATCAATGCATCCAAGCTGTGAAGAACAACCGTTCCATAGCCTTGACTGGAGATCGTGTGGTCATCCGCCTGGTGAATCGCACCTTCCTGCGGAGTAAAAGACACGAAGAGATGTTTGTCCTGACAAACGTGCCTGGTGGCTTCCGAGTCGACGATGAAGAAAGATCTAGACGTCTTCTGGACCTTTGGAGTGAAGCGTGAGACCATTACCTTGTTTTGCATTGTCCTGGATTTTGGACCTTTGCCTTTGCCTTTTCCACGCGTTGAGCTTTCGCTGTGCTGTTCTGTTGCCTTGGCCTTGGGATATTTGCACTCCCTTTTCACATGGCCTAGATGTCCAAACGAGTAGCATTTCACTGCCTTCAAAGCTTTGGCACCATCTAGTGGTTCCACTGCATTCTGGGATGACGTCTGTGAGGACTCCCCCTTGGTGATGCAGCTAGCACTACGGCGATCCGCTTCATTCAATATCACAGCAGTAACATGTGCTACCGTTAGCTGAGCAGTAGGCAAAACAGCAAGCTGGCTGGCAATCGCTTCCCAACTTGAACCCAAAGAATGTAGAATCATGAAGGAATACACAGCCTCTGGAAAGGTGATTCCGCGCTGTTGCAACACATGCCTGAGATTCTGCATTTGCGTTAAGTGAGCACGCACATCTGCTCCTTCAACAAGTGCCATATCATGCAACTTGGCATAAAAGAACAAAGAAGCACCCGCCTCTGTTCTCAAATGTGACTGTTGCAAACTGTCCCACATTTCTTTGGCTGAGGCCTTGTCACGCAAAAGACACAGCTCTTCAGGGGACACAATAAGCGTCAGAGTTCCCCTTGCTTTTGAATCCTTTGCTTTCCATTCATCAGTTACTGGAGCTGGGGCGTCTGTTGTCACATTAAACAGACCCTCTTTTCTTAGCAGAGCCTCTGCATATTGCACCCAGTTTTGATAATTCCCTTTACTGGGCTTTGGAAAACTCATTGCATTTCGAAGGGCCTCCATTATTCTGGCATTAGCCTTATGTGTCATTTAAAGCAAGCGGCGTCTCTCAACCACCAGCTGCATTCCAAAGAGACACTTTCGCTTTCTCCTGCCGCTGCCAGTAAGTGCTTTGGCAAAGAGTTCAAAGTCCAGCCTTAATGCCATTAATTAGGGACTGGGAGCCTTCCCGGGGCAAGAGCACATACCTCTCATCAATCCTCTTGACACGCAGAGAAGACAACTGCATTCCGTTCCTCTGCCGTCCGTCATTCTGCATTCCGTCCTTCTGGTGTCCATAACCAAAAATATTAGAAATTTCAGCTCCGGTCGTCCGAGCTGATATGGCTCATCTTCCTTTGAGCCCAGCAGAGCATTAAAACAACAAAGTCCACAACGGAAGGATGAGATAGTATGGGCTACTTGCCATGCTTTATTACTAAGCTATGCAAAGAGCAAAGAAAAACACATCTCCTCTCTATGAGAAGCAGAGAGCAACTGAACAAAGGAAAACGAAAGAACAAAGGAAAACAGGAAACCAGTAAACGTCACATCCCGTCTCCCTTTCCCGTGAGAATCCAACAGTATCTGGACTGTGGAATGTAAACAGTCCTGTGACTGCAAGCAGCTGCTCAGTGAGGAAGCAGAAACTAACAAAAAGTTGGTTGCTTTGTGGGGGTGGTAATTATAAATGGAGGTTTAACTGTACGTTTTCTTGCCAACAGATTTTATCAGTGCAAACTTTGAAATAGGGGGTTTCCAATGTAGTGCCCATGGGCATCATGGTGCCTGCTGACAGCTTTCTTGGACTCCACCAAGTGTTTTTAGAAAAAGAACAGGATTAGTGGTGAATTGTGCCCAGCATGACTTCAGATTGTTCATAGTACCTTTGATTGACTGCAGGGGCATACGAAGGGGCAGCGGGGTAGTGGTGCCCCGGGGTGCCATGCTAGGGGGAGGGTGACAGTACAGTCGCTGTACTGGCTGCCGCTTGTGCGGCGTCCGTGTGGGCTGCTGCTCTTGTGGCAACTGTACAGGCAGCCCCTCTCGCAGCGACCGTATGGGCCATACGGGCAGCTGCTCTCGCAGCGACTGTACAGGCTGCTGCTCGCGTAGCGTCCATACAGGCAGCCCCTCTCACAGCGGCTGTACGGGCAGCCGCTCTCCTGGCGACCATATGGGCTGCCGCACACGCAGCATCCATACGGTCTGCCATGCATGCAAAGTCTGTAAAGGACATTGTGTGCGCGCCCATCATCCAGGACTTGTTACCATATTATAGCTGCCACAAAATCTATCGGCATGCCACCAGAACCAGGGAAGCCTTGCCAGTTGCAGCTCACACAGTTGAAGCGAAATAAAAGACAGAAGAGTAGATCGGGAATAAAGTTCCCCAGACTGCAGGAAAAGATAACAGTAGCTCCAGCATCTGATTCAGTGCAGACTGCTGAGAGGTTGGACTCCTTAAGATCACCAACTGACTATGAGACACCTGGAAAGCACTCAACCTCAGATGACCTCCACTCCAAAAAGTGGGAAAGAGGATTTGACAGTGACCAATATTGATTCTTTTGATAGCAGCCCCATATTCTCAACACAAAGTGAGAAGTGTTTGGACAAATCACTGATTTCTACATCAGTTCCCCCATGGCACAACTGTACCTTCCCCACACTCAGTCTACAAACCATGGGACTTGTGGGTTCAGTTGGCAACATCTGTGTGTATGACTATGGCATAAACACACTGAAAGGATCAAAGTGGATAAATGACTGCATAATAGATGCCTTTCTTGCCTCCAGGGTGATCATGGCCAAAGAGCTAGGTCACGATGTAACATTTTCCCCACTTCCTTGCCACTTCATGCAGATATGTCAAAGATTGTCAGTGCAAGCTCTGAAGAACTGTTTGAGATTTGGAGTGCTACAGAAAGATGTTTTGATTATTCCAGTAAATGACAGAGAAGTCCACTGGATACTGGTAGTAATCATTTTCAAAAGGAAGACCATGCTCTATCTAGATTCCAAACATGGATTGATGCAATAACATCCTTCTTAGCATGTCTGTATG
Source organism: Podarcis melisellensis (assembly GCF_964234715.1). Classification (NCBI taxonomy): domain Eukaryota; kingdom Metazoa; phylum Chordata; class Lepidosauria; order Squamata; family Lacertidae; genus Podarcis; species Podarcis melisellensis. The sequence goes on from NC_138535.1 coordinate 13,306,032, forward strand.
AGATGGATTCAAAATATCCCTATAGTTTTGCGGACTGGTCATTTTTTGCACCAACTGATATACCCAAGCAAGGTAATTCCAGTGACTACGGTCCTTTCACATGTACCATTGCCCATCTGATTGCTTCTGCTGCCCAATTACAGTTCATACAAAAGGATATGGCTGCCATTAGACCCTGGATTGCAAAAGAAATAATATAGTACAGTGAGAAAACCTATTTTGAAGGACAAGCCAAATATTTTCAAGTGGAAATTGATGCTGTTCCTCCCAGGAAGAGACAAATCTTGAAAGAGAGTCACATTACTATGTCTTGATCATGCCCAGAGGGATGGAAGGATACACTAACCTATTGCTCAGATATTTTACCTTCCTTGTTTGAAGGCTGCTGGTCACTATGTTTTTTGAAGGAAGGGTGCAGGAGGCCCAGTGGTGACCTAACTATGGTTTACTGTGAAGAAAACTGTTCACAGGATGTTTCTGTTGTGTCTTTGCTTTCATCTGTCTGTGCCTGAACACGCAAACAGGCAGTCATGTTCTTTTTTTTATTTAATGATATTTATTAGAAGTTTCAAAAATTACAGAAAAAAGAAAAGAAGAAAACAAAAAATTTAACAAAACATACATAACAATACATTAAAAAGGGGGAAAAAACATAAAAACCAATGCAACAATAACAATAAAAAAACACACATCCAATATTCCATATCTTTATCTTTCATTTACTTGTTTCATCGACCTCCTCACACCTCCCTTTTTGTATTCTAGTTTAGTTATTTGTTTCAGCAAATTCTTTCCATCTTTCTCAATTTTTATTGAGTAATTTGTCTTAACAGTCTAACCTATTAATTAGTTCAGCAAATCCTTTCCATCTTTCACTATATTCTGTCATTCAATTTACCTTAATTTATTTTAACCTTATCTTACCATAAAATACCTTAAAGTTTAAAACTTAATATTTATTTGTACATAATTCCTTATATCATTTCTACTAAAGCCAAGTATTTTCATTCCAACATTTTTCCTAATGCTCATTAATTTTACACTAATTCCCAAAATAATTTTTTAAAAAATTTTCTTCCAATCTTCCTCCAACGTCTCTTCTTCCTGGTCTCGGGTTATGTCAGTCCTTACTGTCCATTCCATCTAGTCCATCAACCTGGTAATCTTATGTCCGAGGCTCTTAAGTCTTTTCCATGTCCCTTCTGCAGATCTTCTTGTTTGTACCTGCACTTTACCTTGTCTTTTGTTGAACTCTTTCTTAATTTCTTTCCTTTCTCAATTGTCCACAGGAAAAAGTCAGCGCTCTCCGGCAACGGCTGTGCGGCTTCAATCCGTAAAAATAGTGGTCGATTCAAAACACCGCGCCACTCACCCCACGTCGCTGCATTGAAGTATGTGGGAAAAGCGAAAGCAAATAAGGCTTTTCTGTTTGCCACGGCAAGAGTCTTTGATGTCCGGCTGGCCTAATTGGCCTGGGAGCCGAGCCAAGCAGGCTTCGTGATTAATGGGAGCCAAGATAAGGAGTCTCTGAAATGAAAAAGACTCACGGGTCAAGTAAAGAGCTGGAATGGAGTTTTTCCAAGCCTCTGAAGCTGCTGAGTGCCCAAAGTTAAATCGGCACAATTATGAGACTTGGGCAAGTTGCTGTGAGAGCTTGCTTCGTCAGTTTGGAGTGTGGCATACTGTGTGTGAAGCCCCTCCAGTTCCTCTGACAGATAGATGGAAGGCCCAACATTCAAGGGCCATAGACCTAATCGTCTTATCCGTCTCTCTGGAGGATATTGCTACGCTAGCTGGCAACACGACTGCACGTCAGATGTGGAATGCTTTGAAAGTAGCTTATCTGCCGGTCATCCCAGCCCAGAGTTTGATTGCGTCGGAGGTCCTGGCTGTTTCCCAGAATGCGAGGGAATGCAGGGATGCTGAGGGCACCGGTTGCAAGCTGCAGGGGGAGCTGACTGTGAAGTCATCCCAGGCAGCATTCCAGTCTCCAGGGGGAGCCAAGGAGTCGGCAGCTGAGAGCTCTGTTTCTCATGGGAGCCAAGGTCATCTTCACAGATACCGGAAGGCCAGAGGTAAACAAAGGAAGAAGCCAGCAGATGGCCAGAGGCAGAGGGTGGGGTGGAAAGCCCAAGCCAGGGAAAAACAAGGCTTTGTTTGCTGGCACTGCTTCACCGAAGGCTAAAGGCAAGTTTGATGGCCAGGAGCAGGGGGGCAAGCAGCAAAAGCCCACGCCGGTGGAAAACAAGGTTTTGCTTGCTGGAAAAGCTGCTCCAAAGGCCAAGGCCAGATTTATCGTAGATTCTGGATGCACCCGCCATCTGGCAAAAGATAAGCATCTGTTTATCTCCTTCACACCTCAAGATGGTGAGATCCACCTGGCTGATGGAAAGACGTTGCGAATTGCAGGAGAAGGGACTGTGAAACTGGCAAGTCTGCACTACCATCAGAGATGTACTTTATGTTCCAGGTGCTGCAGACAATTTGCTCAGTGTCCCACAGCTGACTGAGCGTGGCTTTGAGATTTCCTTCAAGAGGAGCATCTGTGTCATCAGGAAAGGCAAAGAGGACATTTTGCATGCAAAGTTTATAGATGGCTTATTCTGTATAACTTATGATGACAATGGTGCTGTTGCTGTGTCTAATGTTGATTCTTGTTGTGTTGCACAAACTAACAAAGTTCTTAATGCAGGATGTATTCATGAAGCACATCGAAGATTTTGTCACATGTGTGATGGCCTGGGATTCCGATTCTGAGAGTAAACCGGAGGAATCCCAGCCGGCACAGGAGTCCCCGCCTCCAGGGCCGGCTGAACTGGGGCAAGGCCTTGATTCTGAGGAGCCTGCACCTGGGCCGGATCCTCAGGAGCAGGCGCCAGGTGAATCCATTCTGGCCCCAGAGGTGGTTGAGGACTCAGTGCCTGCAGGTGAGTCTCCCCCTGGGCCCAGTAACCCTTCAGCCTCTCCTGAACTGCAGAGGCTTAGGGCAGAGAGGCGAAGGGAACTGGTTTCTCCCAGGAGGAGTGCTCGCCTTAAGGCCAAGGGAGGCGGGGCTCCTGGGGGCCGGGACCGCCCCTGGCCTCAGAGAAGATAAAGGCCAGTCAGCCCGGTCCCAGGTTGTGGGAGCAACGTCGTCATTGAAGAGCTGTTTCGGCCAGCATCCAGTCCTGTTCCTCCGGTGTTCCTGTTCCTCGCCCAGCTTCCTGCTTCCGACCTTCCAGCGTTCCTGTTCCCGCCCGGCTCCCAGCTTTGGACCTTCCAGTGCTCCTGTTCCCTGCCCGGCCTCCTGCTTCTGACCTCCCAGCGTTCTTGTTCCCCGCCCGGCTTCCTGTTTCGGACCTCGCCTCACATCTTGTGAACTCTGACTACAGTAGCAGTACCTTCCCCCCGGGACCAGCACAGTTTGCTCCCGCCACACCCGCACTCCCTCTTTGTTGGGGTGCGTTCAGAAAGAGCCAAAAGCCATGGCCGACCAAGCGGCTACGCTGTTGACAATCGCCCAGGAGAACCAGGCCTTGACTCACACCGTGCAGCAGCTCAGCAATGTGGTTACGGCACTTCAGCAGCGGTTGGACGCCCTACCGGCTCCTGGGGCCGACGTCCCGGCTCCTGGCAAGTACTCAGTGGCTTTGCCAGAGAAATTTGATGGGGACCCGGCCAGCTTCCCCATGTTCCTTGCCCAGGCCAAGTTGTATATTCAGGGGCGAGCCCGGAACTTCCCTGACGACCGCACCAAGGTGCACTTCTTGATTAGTTTGTTAAAGGACCAGGCGGCCAAGTGGGCGTTGCCGCTGCTCAGGCAAGACTCCCCCTTGCTGACAGACTATATGGGGTTTTGCAATCATTTGGAGGCCGCGTTCGGCAACCCCCAGAAGGGGAGTCAAGCCAACCGGGCAATCAGGCGGTTGAAACAGGGCAAGTCCACTGTGGCCGCATATACCACGGAATTCCGGCTGCTGGCACAGGACTTGACCTGGAATGACTCTGCTCTTCGGGACCAGTATCTCGAGGGGCTTTCAGACGAGATACTGGACCAGCTGGCCACAATGGAACGCCCCACCACGCTAGACACCATCATTCAACGGAGTCTACAGATAGACGATCGGCTAGAGGACCGTCGTCAGGCCCGGGGCCGAAGGCACTTCCAGATCTCGGCACCAGTTTCTACCAGCAGCTTCACGTCCACAGCCGAGTCATCGGAGGGGCCTATGCAGCTTGGGGCAGTGCGGCCACGCCTCTCCCCCGCGGAGAAGACGCGGCGTCGGGAGGGGAATCTATGTCTCTATTGTGGCGGAAGTGGACACTACGCCCGGTCCTGTCCTGAGAAGCGCCAGCCACAGGGGAAACCGCCAACCCCAGTAGCTGATGGCCCTGGCTACCTGGGGTCCCAAACAGCACAGAATGGGGCCGCACCAATTGAATTGCAACACCTTATGGTTCCGGTACGTCTATACCCTCCAGGTGGGCCCTGGATTCTTACCCATGCTCTGGTGGATTCGGGGGCAACCCGCTCCTATATGGACGCTGCTTTTGCTGCCCATCATCGGGTGCCACTTCAGAACAAGCCAGAACCGGTACAGGTGGAGGCAATTGACGGACGGCTCCTGCGTTCGGGTGCCGTTACTCAGGAGACCCAGCCCTTGGTCCTGTGTCTCCAGCAGCACCAGGAGATGCGAACTTTGGACATTGCCTCCATGCCCCGGTTCCCCCTGGTGCTCGGGATGGACTGGCTGGAGGCTCACAATGTGCAGATTGACTGGGTCAAACGGACTGTGCACTTCCCAGACCCAAGTTCTCGTGCTCAGACCGAGATGCTAGCAGCTGCGCCCACTGAGGAGGCTGCTGCAACGCTCCCCGCTGAGTACCGGGACTATCACAACGTGTTCGAGGAACGGGGGGCAGACCAGCTGCCGCCACATCGGTCTTTTGACTGCGGCATAGACCTCCAGCCCGGAGCGCCCCTACCGGTGAGTCGCTTATACTCTTTGCCAGAGCGCGAGGCTTTGCAGGACTTCTTGCGCAAGAACCTGGAGCGTGGTTTCATTAGGCCTTCTACCTCGCCCACCGCTGCGCCAGTGCTCTTTGTTAAGAAGAAATGTGGGGAGCTCCGCCTTTGTCATGATTACCGGGCCCTGAACAAAATTACCATCCCAGACCGGTACCCCTTGCCCCTTATTTCGGAGTTGCTGGAGCGGGTGCAAGGGGCGCAGGTGTTCACCAAGCTAGACCTCCGGGGGGCCTACAATTTGATTCGGATCCGAGCCGGGGATGAGTGGAAGACAGCATTCGGGACACGGTACGGGCAGTTCGAATACCTGGTTATGTCCTTGGGTTTGTGCAACACGCCTGCTGTGTTCCAACGGTACATCAACCACGTGTTCCAGGACTTGCTAGACAAGTACGTGGTGGTGTACTTGGATGACATTCTGGTTTGCTCCCGCGACCCGGCTCGCCACGAGGGTCATGTCCGGACCGTGCTGTAGCGCTTGCGCGAGCACCGTCTGTATGCAAAGCTCAGCAAGTGCGAATTCCATCAGCGGTCAGTTGACTTCCTTGGTCACCGACTCTCTCCAGATGGGGTGCAGATGGATCCTGGGAAGGTGGCAGCGGTTCGAGAATGGGCGGCACCTCGGAACCGCAAGGACCTACAGCGTTTCCTGGGGTTCGCCAACTATTACCGGATCTCCATTGCGGATTATGCTCATCGCACCACCCCGTTGACCCGGCTACTGCGCCCCAAGACGCCGTTTTCCTGGGACAAGGAGGCAGAGGAGGCATTTCAGGGGTTGAAGGCCTGTTTCCAGAGAGCGCCAATCTTGCAACATCCGGATCCCTCTCGACCCTTTGTGGTAGAGACCGATGCCTCCAGTACGGCTCTTGGTGCCGTCTTGTCTCAGCAGTACGGACTTGAAGCGCCACTCTTACCCTGTGCCTTCTATTCCCGCCAGCTCCTTCCAGCGGAGCGTAACTATACCGTGTGGGAGCGGGAACTACTGGCCATCAAGGTGGCCTTTGAGGTTTGGCGCCACCATCTTGAGGGGGCACGACACCCGGTGGAGGTGAGAACCGACCACCGGAACCTGGAGTACCTCCAGACCACCCACAAGCTGAACCAAAGGCAGATCCGGTGGGCGTTGTTCTTTTCCTGGTTCCAGTTCCGGATCCGCTACATCCCTAGCTCCCAAAACCAGAAGGCGGATGCCCTGTCCCGGAAACCCCAAGACAACGCAGACACGGAACAGCAGGCAGTACCCACCAGGATCCTACCACCAGCTGCATTCCTGGCCACCCAGGAGGCTGAGCCACTGCAGGCTCGGGTACAAGAACAGCAGCGGGTCGATGCTTGGGCCCAGGAACGACTCCGGGAACTGGCCGAAGGCTCATGCCCTCAGTATCAAGGTCTGGTCTTGCATCAGGGTCTTCTGCTGCACCACGGTCGCCTATACATCCCGCCAGGGCCACTGCGGGCTGAGGTTCTCCGGATGACCCATGATGCCCCAGCCGCGGGACACTTTGGGCGGTATCGGACCACCCATCTGGTAAGCCGTGAGTTCTGGTGGCCCCGCCTGAAGGCTGACGTGGCTCGCTACGTCGCTGGTTGTGATGTCTGCCGGCGGGCCAAGGGCCCTACCGGGCGCCCCCCCGGCCTTCTTCAGCCGTTGCCGGTTCCACCACGTCCTTGGCACACGGTTTCTCTGGACTTTGTAGTGGAGCTACCCCCGTCTCGTGGCTGCACCTGCCTTCTAGTTTTCTCCGACCATTTCACTAAGATGGTGCCCTGTGCCCCCTGCCCATCTGTACCCTCAGCTAAGGAAACCGCTCAGCTGTACCTTCAGCATGTCTTCCGTCTGCATGGCCTACCTGAGCGTGTGGTGTCCAACCGGGGCGTTCAGTTCACGTCCCGGTTTTGGAGAGCATTGCACCAGACCCTCGGGACAGAGGTCTGTCTCTCGTCAGCCTCCCACCCACAGACCGATGGCCAGACAGAACGGGCGAACGCGGTGCTGGAGCAGTACCTCCGGTGTTACTGCAGCTACCAGCAGGATGACTGGGTCGACCACCTAGCATTGGCGGAGTTCGCCTACAACAACGCGGTGAATGCGTCCACCCAGCAGACCCCGTTCCAGGCCAGTTACGGTTATCATCCATGGCTGTTTCCAGATGTGCTGCCGGCATCTGCGGTCCCTGCGGTGACGGAGTGGCTTCAGGAGCTCCAGTCCCAGCAACAGCTTTTGATGGAGCAACTGCACCAGGCCAAGGAGGCGTACAAGGGCCAGGCCGACCGCCACCGCCAGGTGGGGCCGGAGCTTCACGTCGGTGACCTGGTATGGCTCTCCACTCGCCACCTCCACCCCTCTCGACCTTCGCGGAAGTTGGACGCCCGTTTCACCGGCCCGTTTCCTATCGTGGACCAAGTCTCACCTGTGGCATTCCGTCTCCGGTTGCCTGCAACCCTGAAGGTTCACCCGGTCTTCCACAGGTCCCTTCTGAGTCCGGTGGCCCCACCCGATGAGTTCCACACGAACCGTCCCCGACCGCAGCCAGTTTTGGTCCAGGGGGAGCCTGAGTACGAGGTGGAACGCATTCTGGACTCCCGATACCGCAAGGGAAAGCTGCAGTATCTCATAGACTGGAAGGGGTTTGGACCAGAGGACCGTTCCTGGGAACCAGCAGCCAACGTTCACGCGCCTGCCTGCCTCCTAGATTTCCATGCAGCGTACCCCAGCAGGCCGAGTCCAGACCCTCGTTTGAGGGGGGGGCCTGGGAGGGGGGATGGTGTGATGGCCTGGGATTCAGATTCTGAGATGGAACCGGAGGAATCCCAGCCGGCACAGGAGTCCCCACCTCCAGGGCCGGCTGAACTGGGGCAAGGCCTTGATTCTGAGGAGCCTGCACCTGGGCCGGATCCTCAGGAGCAGGCACCAGGTGAATCCATTCTGGCCCCAGAGGTGGTTGAGGACTCAGTGCCTGCAGGTGAGTCTCCCCCTGGGCCCAGTAACCCTTCAGCCTCTCCTGAACTTCAGAGGCTTAGGGCAGAGAGGCGAAGATAACTGGTTTCTCCCAGGAGGAGTGCTCGCCTTAAGGCCAAGGGAGGCGGGGCTCCAGGGGGCCGGGACCGCCCCTGGCCTCAGAGAAGATAAAGGCCAGTCAGCCCGGTCCCAGGTTGCGGGAGCAACGTCTTTATTGAAGAGCTGTTTCGGCCAGCATCCAGTCCTGTTCCTCCGGTGTTCCTGTTCCTCGCCCGGCTTCCTGCTTCCGACCTTCCAGCGTTCCTGTTCCCGCCCGGCTCCCAGCTTTGGACCTTCCAGTGTTCCTGTTCCCTGCCCGGCCTCCTGCTTCTGACCTCCCAGCGTTCTTGTTCCCCGCCCGGCTTCCTGCTTCTGATTCCCCACCCGGCTTCCTGCTTCTGTTCCCCGCCCGGCTCCCTGTTTCGGACCTCGCCTCACATCTTGTGAACTCTGACTACGGTAGCAGTACCTTCCCCCTGGGACCAGCACAACATGTCTTGGCAGGCGCTGGCCAAGATGCCTGGGTTGGTTGAGGGTTTGAACATCAAACCCTGTAGATTTCACATGAAATGTGTATCTTGTGCAGAGAACAAGGTGAAGGTTGCTCCAAAAGGCAAGGAGTCTAGCAGGCAGGCTTCCAAACCCTACCAGCTAGTCCATGCAGACCTGGTTGGTCCACTTGCACCCTCTTTGGGTGGAGCAAGGTACTTCATAATTCTAATTGATTCTTTTTCCAGGTACATTCATGTGTTTATGCTTGAGCAGAAATCACAAGCGTTACCTAGGTTCAAGGCATTCTGTGCTTGGTTGGAGAATGTTCACGGTAAACGTATCGGCTGCCTCTTTACCGATCGGGGCGGGGAGTTCACTTCTCAGCAGTTTGAAGCTTTCCTGACTGAGAAGGGAATCCAGCATGACTTGTCAACGTCTAGATCGCCATGGATGAATGGACTTGCGGAGCGAGCAAATCAGACTTTGCTTCAAGGCCTAAAAACCTTGTTGCATGATGTCAATCTCCCTGAGAAGTTTTGGGGGGAGGCTCTGTCAACGTTTGTTTATACTTTTAATCGCAGACTTTCATCACCTATTGGTTGTACTCCCTATGAGAAGATGTTTGTTAAGAAACCTAACGTCAAGCACATGAGAATCTTTGGTTCTGACATGTGGGTACACACCCCACAGAGCAACAAGCTTGGGAAGCGTGGGGCACATGGTTTGTTCATGGGGTACGAGAAAGGTGCATACAGAGTATGGATGACTGACTCTAAGTCCATTAAGTTCACCAAGAGTGTTGAGTACAATCCTAAGTGGGGGGGGGGGGATGTGGGAATTTTCCAGAGTTACCCAGAGGAAGATGAAGATGATGTGAAAAAAGCAGATAATGTTGAGGAAGCTGAGGATGATGATGATGATGACCAGAGTTCGGATTCCAGTTCAGTGGGCGGTGCTGCTGCTGATGTCAGCGACAGTGATGACACAGCAGACTACAAGAGCGCAAAGGCCTCAGTCAGACCATCTGATGTGTCTGACAATGAACTGGAAGAACCACTGTTCACCATTGGTCACTTTTCTCCTAAGAAGGAAGAGATGAGTGCAGAAGACTTGCGTCTAGTACGCAGGTCTGAAAGGGCCACCAAAGGCAGGCCTCCAAAGAGATTTGCTGATGAGTTTGCTAAGACAGCAACTGCTGTTCTTAGTAGCTCAGAGAAGGTGTGGGAACCTTCAAGCTTCAAAGAGGTTCAGGAGTTAACCTCTAAAGATGCTGAGCCTTGGCTTAATGCCATGAAGGCTGAAGTTGATTCCTTGAACAGGAACCAAACTTGGGAGCTGGTGCCGGTAGTCCCAGGAATGAGACTGGTTGGCAGCAAATGGGTCTTCAAGGCCAAGACAGACCAGAATGGCAAGGTTGTAAATAGATTTCTGTCTGCATCTTTCCCCTCCCTGGGGGACACCAAAGGGGAGAGAGAGAAGAACGGTGTGTTCTTCTCACACCTGGGAAGAATCGCCGAGACCTCGCCTGCTTATCAGAAGAGTAGCAGCGGGGAGGTCGCCAAGGAATATCTGCCAGTGCCTACGCTGTGGCACATTCCTCTGACCCAGGCAGAATTCCAACAGTGGTAGCAGATGCCGGTTGCTGGTTTCTTCGATCCATGGAAGTCTGCAAAAAGAGTAGCAGAGCTGCTGTTTTCATCGCTCCATGGAAGCGTCAAGTGGAAAGTTACTCGAGAGGGCTGGACAGTCAGGCTGTGCCTCAGAGAGGCAAAAACAACCTATGTTGTGACTAGGCTCTCATGAACTGTTGGAAAGGGACTTTCCAACGCAGCCAGTGTCAGAGCTGCCAGGTGCACAAGAGTGTAAACAAACAAGCTTTTGGATTTTAGAGGCTTGTGTTTGAGGGTTAATGCAAGGACTCAAAATGGATGCTAAGAAGGGCGGAGGCCTGCCTTCTCCACCCCTCCTGACCAATGACAATTATGCATCTTGTTCTATTAAGATGAAGGCTCTGCTGCAGAATCAGAGACTGTTTGAAGTGATTGAGAACCCCATCCCTGCAGCACCAACACGTGTTTGGGAGCCACAGAATGTGAAGGCCAGGACGGCTATAATTCTGTGTGTTTCAGATTCCCAGCTTGTGCATATTCAGGATTTACAATACGCACGAGAGGTTTGGGACACTTTGAGGACGACACATCAGAGAGATGCAGGTTCTTCAGCGTTGCTGTATTTTGAAAAGCTGACCAACCTGAGGCTTGCACCTGATGGAGATGTTCAAGCGCACCTGACGGAAATGAAATATCTGCGTCAACAGATGGTGGAACGTAATTTCCGTCTGCAGGAGGAAGTGTTTTGCTTCATGGTGATAAACAGCCTGAATCGGACTTACAAGTTCGTTGCCAGTCAGCTGGGGTCCCTCCCAGCGCAGGATTTGACCTCGGAGAGGGTCTATGCAGTTGTGCTTAATGAACATGATAGACTTGCTGCCCTGGAGGTCAAGGACAGGGGGAGACAAGAACGGAGTTCTGACACCCCCACTGCTGTTGCTACTGGAGAAAATGCTGTAGCGTTAAACGTTGTCCGATGTTACAATTGTGGCCAGACTGGGCATCTTCAGCGGTACTGTAAGAAGCCACGTCAGCACAAAGGAGCCAAGGTGAGCTCCACGAAGTCTGAGGCGTCAGGCAAAGGTCATACCATCTCAAAGGCAAAGACTGCAAAGTCTTTGATGTCGCTAAAAGCCACACTAGAAGCGGGGAACTTCTTCGTCATCTATGTTGGGGCGTCGGTTCATATGTGTCGACACAGAGGACTATTTTCTACGTTTAAGAAGCAAAGCTTCGCTGTGCAACAAGCCAACCGTCAAGAGCTGGAAGCCACCGGAATTGGGACTGTGTATCTTGAAAGTCTGAACTTGACTATAAACAATGTTTATTTGGTTCCAGAGTTGAAGTACAATCTGCTCAGCGTTTCACAGATTGCTAAGAAGGGACTAAAACTGTTCTATGATGATGAGAACTGCGAGATCTACAAAGATGGAGAGGTGTATCTTTCTGCCAAAGAGAAAGATGGACTGTATTTGTTGACTTTTGATCAAAGTGATTACATGGAAAGTAATTCTTGTGATTCTAACGTGATCTCTTTTGCAGGTCTGACCAAGGAGAACACCAAGAAGGTGACCTCGAGGGTCGACAAGGCATTTTAGCAGGTGTATGCTGATGTGATTGGTCCTCTAGCACCATCTAGAGGCAATGCAAAATATTACCTTGTGTGTGTGGATTCTTTCACAAATTTTGTCTGGATTTATGTTTTGCAGAAACCAAAAGAAGCCTTAGAAAGGTTTAAAGAGTTTTGTGACAAGGTTAAAAATATGCATGATGCTAACATTGCTTGTCTTTGTACAGATGAGATGCCACTTTTCCTTTCACAGGATTTCCAGAGGTTCCTGCAGGAGAAAGGGATAAGACACAAAATTGCTAGTTCCGAACAAGCTTGAAAAGATGTGTCTGTGTTAGGGTGAACAAAGAATTGCAAAAGGGAATGGAGGTGCAATTGCTAAGTTCACATCTGCCACATGAGTACTGGGCTGAATCGCTAATGTTATTCACTTACACGTGGTTGAGAAAGGTTTCAAAAGAGTTGGGATGTTCTCCTTTTGAGAAACTGTTCCAGAGAAAACCTTCAGTTGCCCATTTCAAGGTTTTTGGGTCTCATGTGAGAACAGAAGCTCCAGGTGGGGTTAAGAATGCCAGAGGCATTTTTGTGGGTTATGAAAAGGGTCTCTACAGAGTAATTTTGTCTGAATCTGGTCAGGTGATTCTCACAAAATTTCTAGAGAGTGCTCCTGAACAGGAGAGAGTGATTGTTCACACATTTCCCACTGGAGATGATTCTGATGATTCCGATGATGATGAGTTTGATCTTATTGAGTTCAGTAGTACTGATGATGACAGCGATAGCTCAGACAGCTCAGTTGTCACAGTCATTGAGAGGAAATCTCACATAATGACTAGACCCTCAGAAGAGGAGGAAGAACCACTGATTAAGCTTAGTACTGGTTCTCCAGAGAGTTCAGAGGCTGAACCAGAAAGCAAAGAAGAGCAGCACCTCTTACGTAGGTCTGAGAGAGCAACGAAGGTTGTACCACCCAAGAGGTATTCACAAGAGTTTGCTAACCTAGCTATTGCATGTGTTGCTGTTGTAAACGACCAAGGACAGATTGAAGCTGTGTCTGAGTCAGAGACAAAGGCACAACAGAGAGTTGTTAACCAAGGTAATGCAGAAGCACTCATTCCTTGGAAGTCACACAACCAGAGAGGTACATTGGTAAATCCAGTGGCGGGTAGTTCCAAGGGTGGAACTGAAACAACAGGGAAATGTTATAAGTATAACAACTGTTTGTTTTCTTCTCTGGATGACGCTTTGCTCGCAGCACGCATTGATACTTTAGGGGGAGTATGTTATCATAAAGCACCAATGCTGCAGCAAGCAAAGACTCTAGCACCTCAGGCAGCTGCTTGTGGCTGCAAAGCCAAACAGGATGTTTGTGACTGTTGCCATGGGAACAAAGAGGCAGTCCATTCTGTACGGAGCACCGGATGTTAGCTCAGTGTGTGTGTCATATGACCCGTACTGGAAGTACATGGGTGGAGTTTTATTCTTACTGCAGTTGAGTGCAGACATGTTTCTCTGTACTGGTGTAAGAGACAGAAATAAAAGATGTAAATAGTTTTCTGTCTGCATCTTTCCCCTCCCTGGGGGACACCAAAGGGGAGAGAGAGAAGAACGGTGTGTTCTTCTCACACCTGGGAAGAATCGCCGAGACCTCACCTGCTTATCAGAAGAGTAGCAGCGGGGAGGTCGCCAAGGAATATCTGCCGGTGCCTACGCTGTGGCACATTCCTCTGACCCAGGCAGAATTCCAACAGTCAGACACAAAGCCAGATTGGTTGCCAGAGGTTTTTCACAGGTACCAGGACAGGATTACCACAAGACCTACTCACCCATAGTCAAGTATGAGAGCATTCGGCTGATGCTCAAAATCGCTGCAGAGGAGAAACTGCATGTTTCCCATCACGACATTAATACAGCTTTTTTGTACAGTATTTTGGGGGAGGAGCTGTTTATGCTTCCACCTGACGGGATGCAGATACAGAAGGGAATGGTCTGTAAACTGCGGAAGTCCTTATATGGTCTCAAGCAGAGTGCCAGGTGTTGGAACACAAAACTCACTGAGACATTGCTTTCTCTAGGTTTTCACCAGGGCAAAGCTGATTTGTGTGTTTGTCAAGGAGGAGGGGCAAAACAAACTGTATTGTTTATGTTTTGTTGATGATCTTCTGATGTTTTGGAAGAATCAGGCTTTGTACCAAAGCACCCTAGCTCAGCTGAAGGAGCACTTTGACATGAAGGATCTTGGTGAGGTATCCAACTATCTTTCTCTGCAGGTGGAGAGGGACCAAGCAGGTAATTTTCTGGTACACCAAACACAGAAAATTGCTGATGTATTAACCAGGTTGAATTTGGTTGAAGCAAACCCAGCAGACACACCGATGGTGACAGGTTACCAGGTAGGTAGTACTGCTGAAGCGTTTTCTGACACTACGCTGTACAGATGCATTCTAGGCAAGCTGAATTTCATTGCTAGATGCTCAAGACCTGACATAGCTGTAAGCACTAACCTGCTTAGCAGACATGCTAACAATCCTACTGTTCAGGATTGGAAAGCACTGAAGCGCATAGCCCACTATTTGAAAGGGACTATGCACTACAGGCTGAGGTTCACCAGTCAGAAGACTGGAAGTCTTGAAATCTTTGCAGATGCAAGTTTTGGAAGTGACACCACGGATGGTACAACCGCGCCTGCCAACCTAGCAGTTCGAAAGCACCTCCGGGTGCAAGTAGATAAATAGGGACCGCTTACCAGCGGGAAGGTAAACCGCGTTCCGTGTGCTGCGCTGGCTCGCCAGATGCAGCTTGTCACGCTGGCCACGTGACCCAGAAGTGTCTGCGGACAGCGCTGGCTCCCGGCCTATAGAGTGAGATGAGCGCACAACCCTAGAGTCTGGCAAGACTGTCCCATACGGGCAGGGGTACCTTTACCTTTACCTTTATGCACTACAGGCTGAGGTTCACCAGTCAGAAGACTGGAGGTCTTGAAATCTTTGCAGATGCTAGTTTTGGAAGTGACACCACGGATGGTACAAGCACTTCTGGAGTATGCTACATGTACAACCACTGTCTGTTTGGCTGGCTGGCTGTGCAAGAAACAGACGACAGTGAGCCTAAGTTCTTGTGAAGCAGAACTCAATGCTCTGTCAGGAGTGCTTTGCTTGTGTGTTCCAGCATGGCAGGGGGTTGGACTAGATGGCCTTTGCGGTCTCTTCCAGCTCTATGATGTTATGATTCTATGACACTAGCTATTACGCTGCACTGTTCCATTAGATAGATATTGTTGCTATTTTTTAAGCTAAAGGTTATGTATAGCTGTCATCTATTAGTCTTTGAGCCAGTGTGGTGTAGTGGTTAAGAGCAGTAGACTTGTAATCTGATGAGCTGTGTTCGCTTCCCCGCTCCTCCACATGCAGCTCCTTACAGGGTGTCTGTTGTGGGGAAGGAAGGGAAAAGAGATTGTTAGCTGCTTTGAGACTCCTTAAGGGGAGTGAAAGGCGGAATATCAAGTCCAAACTCTTCTTCCAAACTCTTTGTAATAGTGACATTTCCCATAAATATGCTAAGACACAACTGAATAATGTTATAGATTTCTTCCCCCCTTTTAATAATAATTTTTATTAAGTTTTCCATTTTAACAATCCAATCAATTCACATTAAATATTCCAAATTATACAAATAATATCATAAAGTCCAAATATTTTGCCAAATTATACTTTTTTTGTTGGGGTTTCCCATGCTTCGAGTTCAGTGGGGTCCAATCATCTCATATTTCTACTGCTTTAAGTGTCCACAAGTCCCTTCTTTAAATCTTCTTGTTATTATCCTTCTTCTTTAATAGCCTCTGAGTTGCTTCCACAGGCGAGCTGAAACAAGCATTATTATGCCTCTGTGTGAACTTTGTGATCACTCTCCTTTTTTTTTTTTGCAGCTGGTAAGTCTTTTGTTTGCAGTATATCCTCACGCGCTGGTATTTATGCCGAATCCATCCAAAAGTCCTTCTCGGGTGGCAGACGCCATCTTTTCTCAGTTCCGATGAAATAGAGTCTAGGCGTTTGCTCGTTAATTTTCTCAGACAAGTTGCACCAAACATTAGTCTTTCCAAGGGAGGTTTGCCAAATCGAACTTGAAAGACAGATATAATAACAAAGTAAAAGCTTGCCTCCCCCTATGACTATCAATCTCTGCAACATAGTCTGTCTCATAATGGCAGATCCCGATTAAATAGTGCGTCATAAGAGAGTCTTTTTATCTTCTTCCAAATATTTCGAAAAACAAAGGCTTTAGTTAATATTTTTATTTCCACACAGTTTATTTTCCAATCTCACTTGCTATAGGTAGTATGACGGTTCTTCTGGGGGAGGGGGTTGTTAGGTAGTATCGTAAAAGAAAAGAAAAAGTTTTATCCCCTCCCCTCCTTTCCGTTCCGTTTCTTTCTTTTTTTTAATGATTTTTATTAACAGGCCAATCAAATCACATTATTTCCAAATCACATTAATTCCAAATTATACAGCCAGATTTTAAATTTTGTTGGGGGTACCCATACATCAAGCTCTGAACGGGGGTCCAAACATCTCTTATATTGCTGCTTTAATTAGAAAATTCTATCCAGTTCTGTCCAGATAGTGTCTATTACTTTCTTCATCTGCTTGTTGTTATCATATATCCTTTCTTTGCAATCTCTGATAATCCTCACAAGTAGGTTGGAAAACAAACTCCTCTGTGTGGGTTTTAGACTCTCCCAAAAGTCATATCACATAGGGACAGATGCCATTCCACCTTCCGTAAAAAAATTATCCTCGGTCTGTTCTTTAATTTTCGCAGGCTTGCCAAGTCTCTCACAAAAGGCTGTGCCAGTTAGATCACATTCCAATCATCCTTCACATTCTGATGGTACTGGTCCTCCGCCTCCCGTCTTTCTAAGACAACTCTGTCTTAGCGAGACACCATTTAAAACTACGTCATAAAAACTTTCCTTTGTTCTCCAATGTTTACTAATCTCTTTGAAATTCATTCCACACAGTTCTTAGATTCCTGCTTATGGTTAGCAAATGCAACAAACTTCTTTCTGGGGTGGAGGGTTATTAATAATCACATAAGATAAAGAAAAGAAAAGTTTTTTCCTCCACCCCCCTTCCATTTCAGTCCAAACGTACCAGTGTCTTGATGGTAATTCCTCACTTGATTTATTTATCTCGTCTGTTGCTCCGGTCACAGAGATCCATTAATCAGCAGTCTTATCACCCAAACGTCACTTGATGTATGTGCTTTAGCTTCTTTTCCAATTATATGTTTCCAATTATATTTTCGAGCTAAAGCGAACCAGCATGTGCTGTTTGGAGACGGCGTCCGGGAAGAGCCGACTTCACCGAGGGCTGTGCCAAGTGACCGGCGCCCCCTTCTTACAAATCTGGGGGTGCATTGTGGACACCGCTGGCAAGGCTGTCTCCCCCATCTCCTTGGGGGGTCAGGAAGACTGCATACTTCCCATAGCAGCCTCTTAATTACCTCGTGTGGGTCGGAGAGATGTTATTGTCGGCCATCTTCCAATGCGCCACCTGGTGGCCCCCCCTTTCCGTTCCGTTTCAACATACCGGTTTAGATGTTCTTTGATGTTATCTTCTTTCCAATCCATCACTCTTAGTGTCTCAGTGGATGGCTTAATTAGCAGATAAAGTAGCCCTTCTTTCCTCCAAGCATGTCCAATAAATCTTGTATCCAATCTTTTATCTTAAGAAATGGAACTTGGAGCGCTCCTGGAGACAGTGTCCAGGAGATCTGAGCTCGCTTGAGGGCTTTCCATCCAGTGCCCTCACCCCCTCCTTCTTTTCGAACTTGGGGGAGATTTATGGGCAGCCGTGGATGAGACTGCGTCTTCCCTTCCACCGGGAAAAATCTAGGGAGGCTGATTACTCCCATCTCAGCCTCTTTATTACCTCGTGTGAGCTGGAGAGATGGTATTGTCGGCCATCTTCCAAGGCGCCCCTAGCCGAACCCAGAATAATGTTATAGATTTCAATGGGATTCACGGAAGGGCCAAGTTTATTCAGCAGTTTAAATGAATGGGGCATGGAAGTGCTTAACTGGTTACTGAGCAGGGCCAAAACCTGGGGGAAGGAATCTTCAGTCTCTGTAGCAAACAGCAGGCACACAACATTTTGTGTGGAATGCAAAGCCAGTTCTTCTCATAAGCAAGCAAGGGGAGCCCCTGAGGTGCTGGATGCACCACTAGAACTGGTGGCATGGTGTGAGTACCAAGGTTGGTTTTGCTCTCTGCATTTTTCCTGAAGTTGTTGAGCTGTGAAAATCATGTCCACTGTCCCCCTAGAAGGCTGAAAACCATTTTGGCATTCAGGAAGGGTCACCTCGGATAATGTTAAGAGACAGTTTGCTAAGATCCTTGCAAGGATTTTTCCGGCCACAGCTAATAGAGAGATGCCTTGATAGTTTCTGCAATCAGTTCTGTCACCTTTTTAAAAAGAGATTATAATTTTGGCATCCCTGAAGTCTGCTGGGATCGCTTCTCTCTCCCAGATTTTTTTTTATGAGCTTGAGAAGTTGTTGTGTAAGTTCAATTCCACCCACTTTGAAGATTTCAGCAGGTATCCCATCAGGTCCACTGGCTTTGTTGTTTTTCACTTGGTTAATAGCTGTACACAACTCTCCCAGATTTGGAGATACAGCAAGCTCATCTCTAATTTGTTTTTGCGGGATTTGTGAGAGGACCTCAGCAGCTATGGGGGAGTTGTGGTTAAGGAGATGTTGGTACAGTGGTACCTCATTCTGGAGGTCCGTTCTTAACCTGAAACTGTACTTAACCTGAAGCACCACTTTAGCTAATGGGACCTCCTGCTGCCGCCGCGCCGCCAGAGCATGATTTCTGTTCTCATCCTGAAGCAAAGTTCTTAACCTGAGGTACTATTTCTGGGTTAGCGGAGTCTGTAACCTGAAGCGTATGTAACCTGAAGCATATGTAACCCGAGGTACCACTGTAGTGTCCTTTCCAGCACAGTGCAATAGCTTCTTTATCTTTTAGAAGTGTGGTACCATCTGCTGAGCGTAGGGGGCATATGTCATGATTTATTGGTCCATAGATGGTCTTTGTGGCTTTAAAGAAACTCTGTGCATCACGAGTGTCGGCTAAGTGCTGGATCTCTTGAGCTTTTTTTTAATCCACCAGGTGTTTTTTAGTTCTCTGGTTCTTAGCATTGGCATAGGGTTTTTTTCTTAGTGGCACAGTTTCTTTCTCTTTGCCAGATCTGAAATGCCTTCCTTTTCTTGTCAATCATGCATTCAATCTCACTGTCATTCTCATCAAACCAGTCCTGGTGTTTCTTGGTTTGGTATCCAATAGTTTCTTCACAGACTGCAATAATGGATGTTTTTAGCTTGGTCCAGTGTTCCTCAATGTTATCAGAGAATTCTGAAAGAAGATGGTCCTTAAGAGCCGTTTAGAAGCAATCCCGCTTAATGGGAATTTGAAGGGCTTGAGTGTTCATTTTGTGCCTTGGTTTTCTTCCCTGAAGCCTGCGTTGAGGTATAATCATGATAGCCATCGTGGCGCGTATTAGTCGGTGATCTGTCCAGCAGTCGTTGGCGCTCATCATAGCTCTGGTAAGGAGCACATCATGTTGATCTTTAGCACGGACAATAACATAGTCTAAGAGGTGCCAGTGGTTTGACCGAGGATGCCTCCATGAAGTTTTAAATTTATTTTTCTGTCAAAAGAGTGTTTTGGTAATAACAAGGTTGTGCGCTGCACATATCGTCAAAAGTAAGATTCCATTCTGGTTGCTGTTGCCAACTCCTTCTTTCCCAATAGTCCCAGGCCACAGATTAAAATCTCACCCAACTCTTGCATTAAAATCACCTGGAAGGATAATTTTATCTTCCTTAGGTGTCTCTGATAGGATGGTACCCAGCTGAGAGTAAAAATTTTCTTTAATGTCTTCATCGGCATCCAGTGTTGGTGCATAAGTGCTTATAATAGTAGCCTGTTGGTTTTTTGTGAGCTTTATTCGAAGGGTTGAGAGTCGCTCATTAATGCCAGCAGGGACTTCTGACAGGAGCTTCACAAGGTCTTTTTCATAGTGAAGCCTACCCATGTATTCAATGTTCTTGTTCAGATAGACCTTTCCAGAAGAATGTGTAGTCTCCTTTTTCTTCCTTCAATTGTCTTTTACGACCCCTGGCTGGTGACCCCACTGGGCGCGGTAATCCAGTCAGGGAAAAAGGGAGGCAGACTATGTTTAGTGCACCATTTCCAGCCCCTTCCCCTTTTTGGGGTGAGCATAGTGGATCCTAAAAAGGGCTGCTCAGTCATGGATACAGCTGCTCAGCTGCTCAACTGCCTCATTCCTTGAGTCAAAACGACTGCCCGCCCATGTGTCGGTTCATGACTAGGGGCTTCACACTCCTGCCCCTGTAGCCATTTAGTGATCACCATGGGGGGAGGGTTTGGGGGGGTTGGGTTGGGTTTTTGGAAGACGCCTGTGCGTGAATTTGTTTTATGTGTGTAGATCAGTGCACGCTGACCAACGCACAGTCTTCGCAGTAGGGCTCTGTTCTGATGGCATGAGTAGTCACGACGAACTGGTGGATCCTATCTGCTGCAGCCTTCATCCGCCTTCACAGCCGTTGTAACACAATGCTTGTTATCATCCACCTGTTCTGCCATTGAGGACTTCTTGGATCGTTCTGTGTCTAGCTCCTTCCCTGTTATGTACTAAGCTTGGATCCTAGAACAATAGGCAAGTAGGATCCTAGAATGCAAGAACTGATTGGCTTGCAGGAAAAGACCAATCAGGCTCCAGGAGGGAAGCAGAATCATCAGCCAGTCAGACAGGACTCGTTGTGTAAATAATGTATATAAAAGCCTGAGGTTTGGGGGGAAAATCAGTCACTGTTTTACAAGCTGCAATAAAGAGCATGAAATCACTACAGGACTCTGAGCATATTTAATTTTCTTTGACCTTACCGCCTTGGGTGACCCTGCTGGGAGTACGAGATTCCCAATGGCTTCGCTCACAAGGCTCATAGGAATGTGCAAGCCCACTCACCATGACATGTGAGAGAACTGAGATAGATTGAACTCATTAGACAAAGCGTTCCACCACAAAGGCTCTGGCTCTGGACGAGGACAGCTGGATATGTTTTGGGCCAGGGACCACCAGTAGGTTGCTGTTAGATGAGCGTCACACTCATGGGGGGTGTATTGAAAGATAATTCCCACAGATAAGAAGGGTCACAGACTGTTTAGGGCTTTAAAGATTAGCACCAAAACATTGAACCTGATTCGATACTCCACCTGGAGCCAATCTAGCTGATGAACAACCAACTGGATGTGGGCTCTCCACAAAGTCCAAGTAAGAACTCATGCATCTGCATTTTAGACCATTTGGAGTTTCTGGAGCAGTCTCAAGGGTAGCCCTGCATATCTCTCTCTCTCTCTCTCTCTCTCTCTCTCTCTCTCGCATTTATACCCTGCCCTCCCCGGCTCAGGTGTAATGCAAGTTAAAGTAGTCTAGTCTGCAGGTGACTACTGCATGGATCACCATGGCTAGGTTGGAAAGGGACAGGTACGGTACCGATCGCCTAACCTGACATAGATTAAAAAATGCCAGTTTGGCTACATTTGTGACCAATGCCTCCATAGAGAGAGAAGCATCCAGGATCACACCGGGACTCCTGATGGCGGCTACAGGTGACTATTGCGCCCCATGAAGAGCTGGGAGCTGGCAAACCGAACCGAAATCATTCTGGCCCAGCCATTGGATGCCCATCTTTAATGGATAGAGATTCAGCCGACTCTGTTTCCTCCATCCCAGCACACCCACCTAAAAATTGGCCAATATATCCAGGGTAGCATCTGGCCAGGGCCATGAAGCAGTAGATCCATGATGTTTGTGGTCAGATCTGTGGTTATGTACAAGATATTTGAATAAAGGGTGAATTTGGGGTTCCCCAATGCAAAAAAGCCCCTTCATGGATCACTGCCTTGCCGTGGCGAAGGGGCTTGAATAACTCAGAGAAGCTATGAACTATGCTGAGCAGGGCACCCAAGATGAACAGGTCATAGTGGAGAGTTTTGACCAAACATGATCCACCTGGAGGAGGAACCGGCAAGCCACTCCAGTATCCCTGCCAAGAAAACTCCATGGACAAAGACAACAGGCATATAAAAGTTATGACGCTGGAAGATGAGCCCCTCAGGTCAGAAGGCATCCAACATGCTACTGAGGAAGAGCGGAGGACAAGTACAAGTAGATTCAGAGCTGATGAAGAGGCTGGGCCAAAGCCGAAAGGATGCTCAGTTGCGGATATGCCTGGAAGCGAAAGGAAAGTCCAATTCTGTAAAGAAAAATACTGCATAGGAACCTGGAATGTAAGAACCATGAACCTTGGTAAGTTGGATGTGGTCAAAAATGAGATGGCAAGAATAAATATTGACATCCTGGGCGTCAGTGAACTAAAATGGACGGGAATGGGCGAATTCAGTTCGGCTGTCCATCATATCTACTACTGTGGGCAAGAATCCCGTAAAAGAAATGGAGTGGCCCTCATAGTAAACAAAAGAGTGGCGAAAGCTGTACTGGGATGAAATCTCAAAAATGATAGAATGATCTCGGTACGAATCTGAGGCAGACCTTTTAACGTCACAGTAATCCAAGTTTATGCACCAACTACTGGTGCTGAAGAAACTGAAATTGACCAATTCTATGAAGACTTACAACACCTTATAGAAGTGACACCAAAGAAGAATGACAGGAAGGATCCGGAATCAACGAGATCAAAAATTCACAGAAGATTGGGAAAAGTTTATTCAATATTTGCAAAAATTGAGTGATAACCAGATTACGTTTGTAAGTTTTAATGAAGCTCTGTGATGAGAAAGAGTCAAAATAAGTATTAAACATGAAATGAAATTTACAGTAATAAGAGAAATAACGGGTAGAAATGTGTAAAAAATAAAAACATGAAGGATTTGCAGACAAATTGGGGGAAGTCCAAAGAGAGAAGTAAGATGTAAGCAAGATGTTTGCAATGTATAAATTTGTTATGTATTTGAAAATTAATAAAAATATATATTAAAAAAAAGAAGTGACACCAAAGAAGGATGTTCTTCTCATTATAGTGGATTGGAATACTTTTTTTTTTTTTTTATAAATATTTATTAAGATTTTTAAAGAAAAAAGAAAAAAGTACATTGATAATAAACAGTATTATTTTGCTTTAACAAAGTTTCCTGTCATCTTTGAACTTCCTCACGCCTCCCGCTCCCATTTACGTCATTAATAAATTTTTGTCAAGCAAATTATCATCTTATTTCCAACTTGTATACCAATAAAATACATTAAAATGATTGTCCTTCAACTTTGTTTCTCTTAATCTCTCTTGTCATCATTTCCTGATCTATTTTAGTGATGGCCAATTGTTTATAACCAAGCATCTTTCTTAACATTCCATTAAATCACAATATTTTTGTAAATAAATCTTAAATTTCTTCCAGTCCTCTTCCATCCTTTCTTCTCCCAGGTCTCGGATTCTGCCGGTCATCTCCGCCAGCTGCATATAGTCCATCAGTTGCATCTGCCATTCTTCCAGTGTGGGTAGATCTTGAGTTTTCCAGTTCTTGGCGAGTAATATCCTTGCTGCTGTTGTCGCATACATGAAAAATGTTCTGTCTTTCTTTAACACCTTCTGGTCGACAATGCCCAGGAGGAAGGCCTCTGGTTTCTTAGTGAAGGTATACTTAAATACCTTTTTCAGCTCATTATATATCATTTCCCAGAAGGCCTTCACCTTAGGGCAGGTCCACCAGAGGTGGTAAAATGTTCCTTCATTTTCCTTACATTTCCAGCATTTGTTATCTGACGAATGGTATATTTTGGCAAGTTTAACTGGGGTCATGTACCATCTGTATATCATTTTCATTACATTTTCTTTCAAAGCATTACATGCAGTAAAATTCAACCCAGTGGTCCACAACCTTTCCCAGTCCTCAAACATAATGTTATGCCCAATGTCCTGTGCCCATTTTATCAATCCATATAGTGGATTGGAATACTAAAGTAGGGAATCAAGAGATAAAAGGAACAACTGGCAAGTTTGGCCTAGGAGATGAAAACAAAACAGGGCAAAGGCTAATAGAGTTCTGTCAAGAGAACAAGCTGGTAATCACAAACACGCTTTTCCAACAACACAAGAGACAACTCTGCACATGGACATCACCAGATGGGCAGCATCGAAATCAGATTGATTATATTCTCTGCAGCCAAAGATGGAGAAGCTCTATACAGTCAGCAAAAACAAGACCTGGAGCTGACTGTGGCTCAGATCATCAGCTTCTTATAGCAAAATTCCAGCTTAAACTGAAGAAAATAGGAAAAACCACTGGGCCGGTAAGATACAATCTAAAACAAATCCCTTATGAATACACAGTGGAAGTGAGGAACAGGTTTAAGGATTTAGATTTGGTGGACAGAGTGCCTGAAGAACTATGGATGGAGGCTCGTAACATTATACAGGAGGCAGCAACAAAAACCATCCGAATGAAAAGGAAATGCAAGAAAGCAAAGTGGCTGTCCAACGAGGCCTTACAAATAGCGGGGGAGAGAAGGCAAGCAAAATGCGAGGGTGAAAGATACAGGAAATTGAATGCAGATTTCCAAAAAATAGCAAGGAGAGACAAGAAGGCCTTCTTAAACGAGCAATGCAAAGAAATAGAGGAAAACAACAGAATGGGAAGAACCAGAGATCTGTTCAAGAAAATTGGAGATATGAAAGGAACATTTCGTACAAAGATTACCATAATAAAGGACAAAAGTGGTAAGGACCTAACAGAAGCAGAAGACATCAAGAAGAGGTGGCAAGAATATACAGAGGAACTATACCAGAAAGGAATGGATGTCTCATACACCCCAGGTAGTGTGGTTGCTGACCTTGAGCCAGACATCCTGGAGAGTGAAGTCAAATGGGCCTTAGAAAGCACTGCAAATAACAAGGCCAGTGGAAGTGATGATATTCCAGCTGAACTATTTAAAATTTTAAACGATGATGCTGTCAAGGTGCTACACTCTATATCCCAGCAAATTTGGAAAACTCAGCTGTGGCCAGAGGATTGGAGAAGATCAGTTTACATCCCAATCCCAAAGAAGGGCAGTGCCAAAGAATGCTCCAACTACCGCACAATTGCACTCATTTCACACACTAGCAAGGTTATGCTTAAAATTCTACAAGGAAGGCTCTAGCAGTATGTGGACCGAGAACTCCCAGAAGTGCAAGCTGGATTTAGAAGAGGCAGAGGAACCAGAGACCAAATTGCAAACATGCGCTGGATTATGGAGAAAGCTAGAGAGTTCCAGAATTTCAGATATGCAGATGACACAACCTTGATGGCAGAAAGTGAAGAGGAATTAAAGAACCTTTTATTGAGGGTGAAAGAGGAGAGTGCAAAATATAGACTGAAGCTCAACATCAAAAAAACTGGTCCCATCACCTCCTGGCAAATAGAAGTGGAAGAAATGGAGGCAGTGAGAGATTTTACTTTCTTGGGCTCCATGATCACTGCAGATGGTGACAGCTGCCACAAAATTAAAAGACGCCTGCTTCTTGGGAGAAAAGCAATGACAAACCTAGACAGCATCTTAAAAAGTAGATACTGTTGGAAACTGGCCCCTTTGGGAAAGAGTTCTTCTTCCCAGGCACTCGGGGCCTGTTGCCGGTGATCTACCCTGGCTGGCATCCGGACAGACCAGGGAGGTCTTGGATAAGCGACACCCCCCTCCTGAGAGGTACACACTCCCTTCCCCCTTGCATAGCAGCAGGAGAATGTAAACAGTCTGAAAAAGTAGTCTATTTCATTCTACTTTTATTCCTGGACTGTACACTGTACAAAGCATGACTTCTTCTCTCAGAAACTTCCAAGCAACTGACCAACTCCTCCTATACAGGAACAACAGGAAGGTTTCATGTTACAGTGAGAACACAACTCTGAGAACAGGTTAGAACTTCCTGCCCCACGCTCAGACCCATCATGTGATGTAAACATTGAACTGCTTTTTCGCAGCTGCTGAGTACTCATATTACAACAGAGACATCACCTTGCCAACAAAGGTCCGTATAGTAAAAGCTATGGTTTTTCCAGTAGTGATGTATGGAAGTGAGAGCTGGACCATAAAGAAGGCTGATCGCCGAAGAATTGATGCTTTAGAATTATGGTGCTGGAGGAGACTCTTGAGAGTCCCATGGACTGCAAGAAGATCAAACCTATCCATTCTGAAGGAAATCTGGCCTGAGTGCTCACTGGAAGGACAGATCGTGAAGCTGAGGCTCCAATACTTTGGCCACCTCATGAGAAGAGAAGACTCCCTGGAAAAGACCCTGATGTTGGGAAAGATGGAGGGCACAAGGAGAAGGGGACGACAGAGTTGAAGAAGCCATTCAGAACATGCAACTGGGCAAATCTCCAGGGCCAGATGGGCTCACCTCCAAATATTACAAGACATTGAAAGACTATTTGATACATCCATTAATGGAGGTTTGCAATGAAAT
Organism: Podarcis melisellensis; assembly: GCF_964234715.1. Lineage (NCBI taxonomy): Eukaryota > Metazoa > Chordata > Lepidosauria > Squamata > Lacertidae > Podarcis > Podarcis melisellensis. The sequence continues at coordinate 13,332,260 of NC_138535.1, forward strand.
TATGGAGGGGAAGAAGGCACCGGAGTCGTGGAAAGAAGCTTTCATCACATTGATACCTAAACTAGAAACTGAAAAGACACCACTTAAGAACTACCGCCCCATCTCCCTCCTAAATGTGGATTACAAAATATTTGCAGACATTTTAGCAAGTAGATTTAAAAAAGTGTTAAATGAAGTAATTCACAAGGACCAAGCAGGCTTTCTCCCAGGTAGACATTTGTTTGCTAATACAAGGAATATTATTGACATTTTGGAACTTTTGCAAACAAATATCAATACAAAAGCTGTGTTGATATTTATAGATGCGGAGAAGGCCTTTGATAATATCTCATGGAGGTTTATGAAGAAAAACTTGGAAGGGATGGGAGTGGGGCGGGGGTTTGAGAATGGGATAGAGGCAATCTATTCGGAGCAGAAGGCTAAATTGATAGTGAACAATGTGGTGACGGAAGAGTTCAAAATTGAAAAAGGAACACGACAAGGTTGCCCTATTTCCCCTTTGCTATTTATTTCGGTCCTGGAAGTGCTCTTGAATATGATTAGAGGAGACCGGTTGGTGGAAGGAATTCAGGTCGGAGCGAAACAGTATAAACTTAAAGCATTTGCAGATGACCTAGTATTGACCCTACAGGAGCCAGAGTCAAGTACCAAAAGGGTATTGCAACTGATTTATGAGTTTGGTCGGGTGGCGGGATTTAAACTTAACAAGCAGAAAACCAAGGTTTTGGAAAAAAAATGGACTTCTTTAGAATCAGAAAGGTTTCAGAAAGAAACAGAGCTAAACGTGGTTAAAAAAGTAAAATACCTAGGGGTAAACATAACAGCGAAGAACATGAGTTTATTTAAGGATAACTATGAAAAATGCTGGTCTGAAATTAAAAGGGACCTTGAAGTTTGGTCAAGATTGAAACTTTCCTTGTCAGGACGTATCGCTGCTATAAAGATGAATGTATTGCCAAAAATGCTGTTTTTGTTTCAGACACTACAGATTGTGGATAAAATGGAGTGTTTTGGGAGGTGGCAGAGAGATATCTCTAAATTTGTCTGGCAGGGCAAAAAGCCCAGAATTAAGTTCAAGATATTAACTGATGCTAAAGAAAGAGGGGGCTTTGCCCTGCCAGACTTAAAGCTGTACTATGAATCAGCAGCTTTCTGCTGGTTGAAGGACTGGCTGCTTCTTGAAAACACTGATGTTTTAGATTTGGAAGGATTTAACAATGCTTTTGGATGGCATGCATACTTGTGGTATGACAAGGTTAAAATTCATAAGGCTTTCAAGAACCATATTATGCTCAGATTAAAGAAGTTTTTAAGTTGGACAAAAAGATAGGATTCCAGGTGGAAAAATCAAAGTTAGAAACAGAACTGTTAGAACCCAGTTCTAAGATACTTTCAAGAATGTATAACTTGCTGCTAAAATGGAACACACAAGATGAAACGGTCAAATCAGCTATGATAAAATGGGCACAGGACATAGGGTACAATATTATGTTTGCTGACTGGGAAAGGTTATGGACCACCGGCCTGAGATTCACGGCATGTAATGCCTTGAAGGAAAATATTATGAAAATGATATATAGGTGGTACATGACCCCAGTCAAGCTTGCAAAGATATACCATTTGTTAGATAATAAATGTTGGAAATGTAAAGAAACTGAAGGAACGTTCTTTCACCTCTGGTGGACCTGCCCTAGAGTCAAGGCTTTCTGGGAAATGATATATAATGAGCTGAAAAAGGTATTTAAGTATACCTTCCCTAAGAAACCAGAGGCCTTTCTTTTAGGCATTGTCGGCCAGAGGGTGTTAAAGAAAGACCGAACTTTTTTTATGTATGCAACAACAGCAGGAAGGATACTCATCGCTAAATACTGGAAAACCCAAGATTTGCCCACACTGGAAGAATGGCAGATGCAACTGATGGACTATATGGAACTGGCGGAAATGACTGGCAGAATCCGAGACCTGGGAGAAGAAGTTGTGGAGGAGGATTGGAAGAAATTTAAGGACTATTTACAAAAACATTGTAAATTGTATGAATGTTAAGAAAGATGTAAGATTAGCAACAATACGGCACCAATAAATTAGTTAAAAGGGTGGGGGGAAAGAGAGAAGGGGACAACAGAGGACGGGATGGTTGGATAGTGTCTTCGAAGCTACCAGCATGAGTTTGACCAAACTGCGGGAGGCAGTGGAAGACAGAAGTGCCTGGCGTGCTCTGCTCCATGGGGTCACGAAGAGTCGGACACGACTAAATGACTAAACAACAACAACTGAAATAAATGAACTTTTCCACGGTATTCTAATTTTCCGATTTTCACCTGTAAGCACGGAAAATTGGGAAACACTGGCCTGCATGCACTCCAATGGGAGAACAGCCTTTACCAAAGGTGTCATGACCTTTGAAGACTTTTGTTTTTTTATATATATAATTTTTACTAAGGTTTTTACATTACAAAAAATAAAAAAGGAAAAAATACAAAATACAAAATAAAGATTGTTAAAAACAATCAATCTTTCCATCACATTATTTTTCATTTACTTGTTTCTCGGACCTCCTCATACCACCCTTTTTTGTATTCCAAATCGAATTATTAATTCAACAATTTCTTTCCCTCTTTATGCTACCCAAATCTTATTCTTAAATTGTTACAATCTTGAATTTTTACTTATGTAAACCCATTTTTTAGTATTCTTTTAACCCATTACAGCTAGAAACCACTTAGTTCCAATCCAACATTATTCTAAAATTCATTAATTTTGCAATATCTCTGTAAATAGTCTTTACATTTCTTCCAATCTTCTTCCACTGTCTCTTCTCCCTGATCTCGGATACTGCCGGTCATTTCCGCCAATTCCATGTAGTCCATCACCTTCATCTGCCATTCTTCCAAAGTGGGTAGATCTTGTGTCTTCCAATATTTTGCGATAAGTATTCTTGCTGCTGTTGTGGCATACATAAAGAAAGTTCTATCCTTCTTTAACACCGATTGGTCAACTATGCCCAGAAGAAAGGCCTCTGGTTTCTTCAAAAGGGTATAGTTAAATACCTTTTTCAGTTCATTATATATCATCTCCCAGAAAGCCTTAATCCTTGGGCACGTCCACCAAAGGTGAAAGAATGTGCCTTCATTTTCCTCTATATTTCCAACATTTATTATCGGGCAAATGATAATTTTTTGCAAGCTTGACTGGGGTCATGTACTACCTGTAAATCATTTTCATAATATTCTCTCTTAGGGCATTACATGCCGTGAATTTCATACCTGTGTTCCACAACTGTTCCCAGTCAGCAAACATGATATTATGTCCAACATCTTGTACCCATTTTATCATAGCAGATTTAACCATTTCATCCTGAGTGTTCCATTTCAACAGCAAGTTATACATCCTTGACAAATTCTTTGTTTTGGGTTCTAACAATTCTGTTTCTAATTTTGATTTTTCCACCTGGAAGCCAATTTTCTTGTCCAAATTATATGCCTCCATTATCTGATAATAATGGAGCCAATCTCACACTTTATTCTTTAATTTCTCAAAACTCTGCAGTTTTAGTCTATCTCCATCTTGTTCCAAAATTTCCCAATATTTCGGCCATTTAGCCTCCATATTGAGCTTTTTCTGAGCTTTCGCTTCCATCGGTGACAGCCACCTTGGGGTTTTATTTTCCAATAAATCCTTGTATCTTATCCAAACATTAAACAATGCTTTCCTAACAATATGGTTTTAAAATGCTTTATGCGCTTTGATCTTATCACACCACAAATATGCATGCCATCCAAATACATTGTTAAAGCCTTCCAAATCCAAAATGTCTATGTTTTCAAGAAGTAGCCAATCTTTCAGCCAGCAGAAAGCTGCTGATTCATAATAAAGTTTAAAGTCTGGCAGAGCAAACCCACCTCTTTCCTTTGCGTCCGTTAATATTTTAAATTATATTCTAGGCTTCTTGCCCTGCCAGACAAATCTTGAAATATCTCTCTGCCACTTCTTGAAACAATCCATCTTGTCCACAATTTGCAATGCCTGAAACAAAAACAACATTCTAGGCAATACATTCATTTTTATAGCAGCAATACGGCCCAACAAAGAAAGTTTCAAATTTGACCATATTTCAAGATCTTTTTTTCACTTCACCCCAGCATTTTTCATAGTTATCTTTAAATAAGTTCCCATTTTTTGCTGTCATATTGATCCCCAAGTATTTGACTTTCTTGACCACTGTTAAACCTGTCATATTCTGAAACCTCTCTCTCTCAGTTTGTGTTAAGTTTTTCTCTAAAACCTTGGTTTTGGACTTATTCAGTTTAAACCCAGCGACCTGACCAAATTCTTGAATCAGTTCTAAAACCCTTTTAGTACTAGATTCTGGCTCCTGTAATGTCAATACTAAGTCATCTGCAAATGCTCTCAATTTGTACTGTCTAGCTCCGACCTGTATACCTTTAACCAACTGGTCCCTTCTAATCATGTTCAGCAAAACCTCCAGAACCGATATAAAAAGCAATGGGGAAATTGGATAACCTTGTCGTGCCCCTTTTTCTATTTTAAATTCTTCCGTCACCACATTGTTCACAATTAATTTTGCCTTTTGTTCTGAATATATTGCACTTATACCATTTTCAAAACCTTGGCCTACCCCCATACCCTGTAAATTCTTTTTCATAAAAGTCCAAGAAATGTCAAAGGCTTTCTCCGCATCCACAAATATTAAAACTGCCTTAGTATTTATATTCTCTTGCAATTTCTCTATAATATTAATTATATTTCTCACATTATCAGAAAGGTGTCTTCCTGGGAGAAAACCCGCTCGGTCTTTATGTATCTCTTCCACTAATACTCTTTTTAGCCTTTTAGCTAAAATATCTGCAAAAGTTTTGTAATCCACATTAAGCAGTGATATGGGACGGTAGTTCTTGAGCTGAGTCTTTTCAGTCTCTGTTTTTGGTACAAGTGTAATATATGCTTCCTTCCATGACTCTGGTGCCATTTTACCCTGCATTATTTCATTACAGACTTCTTTCAAAGGTTGCACTAACCATTCCTTTAAGGATCTATAATATCTAGAAGTCAGTCCATCCGGTCCTGGAGATTTACCCAATTGCATATTCTGGATGGCACCTTCTATCTCCTGTTCAGTTATTTTATAACTCAACATTAATTTATTTTCTTGAGAGATTTTTTGTAATCCGTTTTTCTTCAAAAATCGGTCTAAATCAATTTCTCTCTGTGGCCCTTGTGTATATAGTTGTTTAAAATACCTCTGGAAACAATTTCTGATCTCAGCTGGGTTCTGTATATTCCTTCCTTCCACCTCTAAATTTGTAATTGTATTTTGTTTTTTTGTTTTTTTCATTTGCCAAGCCAAGAGTTTCCCACATTTGTTAGTTGACTCAAATGTCTTTTGTCTCATTTGTTTAATTTTCCATTCAATCTCTTGGTTCATCATTTTCATAAGTTCCACTTGGTATAACTTTATTTCTCTCAAAATCTCCTGCGACTTGGGATTTGCTCTCAATTTTTTTTCACCTTCCTTCATTTTTTCCAAATTTTTTTCCTTCTTCTCATTCTGGATTCTCTTTTTTAGTGCATTCTGTTGTATCAAGAACCCTCTCATAACCGCCTTGCTAGCATCCCAGATTACTCTTTTTTCCACATCAGTATTCATATTTATCTCAAAGTAGTCTCTCAAGGTTTTTTGGGCCTTCTTTAAAACTTCTTCATCTCTAAACAAGGTGTCATTCATCCTCCATCTGAAGGAGCCAGTTGATATTAATTTCATCCAGGGTGATATTAATTTCATCCGACTTCCGGGGTGGTGCCATCAAAAAATGGCTGATTCCCCTTAATTCGGAGGGGACTGGCTCCGCGGAAACTGGGGTCTTTACCGCTACGGCGCAGCGGGGACCCTCAAAAACCACAGGCGGGTGAAGCCTGTGACTGTGGGACATGGCGGGCACCTTTTTGCGCCCCCCCATCGGCAAAGGAGTCCAGTTTTGGGCCCCGGAGCGGAGCGGGGAAGTGGCGCTGTGCTGTGAGTCGTCTGCTTCTTCCGTGGAGCGAAGCCGCAAAGCCATTGCCGGAGAGCGCTGCCTTCTTCCTTGAAATTTGACATCAAGATCAATGACCCGTGAGTAGGTTAATTTGGCAATTAAAGGAACTGATTAAAAAGATTTGGCACTGAATGCGGAGAGGTACAAAAAGGAAGTCTGCCTCCCGTTTTTGTAAAGGAGTAAAGCAATGAACTTGTAAGCAGAAATCTTAAAGGACGTCCTTAAGGACTACAATCCGAACATCAAACAAGTATTAGCCCCCTTCTGACACAGGGGGAGGAGGGGGGGAAAGTATCTGAACAGTATTTCCCTGCAAAAAGAGAGAGAAAGAGCAGCCAAATCCACTGCTCAAACCCCTGAGACCGGCTTCTGTGAACAGTAAATAATGTCTCTCTGGGACGTGTGTTGTCGCTGAAAGTACTTTTTCTTTGCAACAGTTAACTCTGCGTTTGAAGATACAATTAAGACACAATTTTACTGACTGGTTTCTCCTGATTTCAAAGTATCATATAATAAATAAATTGAAACAAGAACTGTTGTCCTTTGGAGATTGGGGGATGAAATGGAAAGTAAGTTACTTTAAAAACATTATTGACTGTCGTTGATATTGTGTCCCCCTAGAGGAACTTTGAAATTGCTGCAACTGCAGCTGGATTAAGGGAATTTTCCACTTCAAAACAAACTTTGTCTCTGAGTGTGTGACTGACCTTGATAGACTCTGACTCTGACTTTGAATGTGTGACTGACCTTGGCTTTTATCTGGAAGGTTATGGCTGATGGGAAAGACAAGTTAGAGTCTCAACAAGCAACCAGATCCGGGAAAGTATTTCGTACAGACATTGGGCTGCAAAGGAGAGCCTTGACATCCAGCCCCTCTGGCTTGTCAACAACAACCCCATTGGCACAATCTAAGCCTAAAGGTATGGCTGCTGCTGATGCCCTGGCCCAGGCTCTGAGTAAAATAAATGAGTCTTTGGACAAAATAAGTAAACAACTAGCCGAGGCATCGAATAAAATTGATCAAAACACCACAAGTATTAATCAAAATACTACAAGCATTAATAATTTGGGTCCGAAAGTAAACACTAACACTGAGACCATTCAGAGATTAGTTCAGGAATCAACTTCAATACGAAAGACAGCTGATAAGGCAAAAGAAATTGCAACCTATACAGCCACCGTGGTAGAAGAGAAGATACCACCGATACATAGACAACTACAAGACCATAAATCAACTCTTTCTATGATTGAGTTGAGGGAGAAACAAACAAATTTAAGGGTCAGGGCGGTTCCCGAATTGGAGAAAGATAATTTGATTGAATTTCTTACAAAGGAATTTGCAGACTTTTGGAATCCAGATTTGGAGAAGGACAGCTTCAAGATAGTGAGTGCTTTTAGACTCGGGAAAGGAGGGAGAAAGAATAGAGTAAGAGACTGTCTGATCACCCTCCGTACAAAAGAGGAGAGAGATAAAATCTTGAGTCTGCACTTCCAGAAGACTTTGGTAATACATCAGTCAAGAGTGGAGATATTTAAGGATATTCCGAAACATCTTCTGGACCTTAGGTCCAATTATAAGGACTTGACTGCACTGCTGAGAAGTAACGGAATTTTCTTTAGGTGGGAATTCCCTCAAGGCCTGTCTTTCAGTTATAAAGGCAAGAAGATAAGAATAAAATCAGAGGACGACAAAACCAAATTTTAGAGAGACCACGGAGAAGACCTGCAGAAGAAAGCAGAAGGAGAGTTAAGAACACTTGTAAGTGAAACCTTGGACATACCAGATCTTCCTCCTGAATTAAAAGAGCGTTTGAAGAAGGTGATACCACCAACAGAACAGGAACAGGCACTGGGTGCAGTTGGAGGAGAAGCATAGTACCTACATCATGGCTCTGCAACTATTAAGTTGGAATTGTAACGGCTTGAACTCCCCTCAGAAGAGGAGATCTGTGTTTCATCTATTAAAAAAGGAGCAATTGGATCTGATTTGTCTACAAGAAACTCATATAACAAGATTACATAGGAAATTATTGGTTAACAAAAGACTTGGTCAGGAGTTTATTTCATCGGACAAGGTGAAAAAAAGAGGAGTTGTCATTTATGCAAAAGAAATATTGCAACCGAAATTTATATTAAAAGATGACCAAAGAAGATTTGTGGCAGTTGAAATTCAAATACAGGGAGAAATTTTTTTGATAGTAGGCGTTTATGCACCAAATGAGGGGAAATCTGAATTTTTAAAAAAGTTGCATGAGACCCTGATGGACTATTTGGATTACAACGTAGTTTTGCTGGGAGACATGAATGGAGTGGTATCTACACATATGGACAAGGCACAAAAACAGGTAGTCACCAAGGATGGTAGGCTACCGAAAACTTTTTTTTGAGATGACAGACAACTTGGATTTAGTGGACATTTGGAAAATAAAGAACCCCCTGGCTAAGGAGGGAACCTTCTTTTCTGAAGCCAAAATGACATGGACTAGAATTGACCAAATATGGGTAACTAGAGGAATGGCACCAAAGACTAGGAAAGTGGAAATCTGCCCTAAAACTTGCTCCGACCATAATGCTGTCAAGATGACCTTTGAAGACTTTTGAACTCAGGACGCAAGGGAGAAACGTGCTCAGAGGAAGGCACTTTTGGCAAATCCTCACCATGATCAACTTCTGCCCAGAAACCTATGCTACCACTGTGGAAGGACATGCGGGTCCAGAATTGGCCTCCACAGTCACTTACAGACATGCCATGTCCATGGAAGACAATCATACTTGGCCACAAGTGATCGCCAAAGAAGAAGATTATTTAACCCCCTGAATAGAATCCCTCAGAACAGCACAAATACAACAGGTGTTGTCTCAAGCACACCTGATGCAACTAATCAAGGGCTTCATTAGTTGTACCAGGTGCGCTTGAGCTGGAACACATGAAATACCTGAGCTGGATTTGGGGTTTGCTGAGTGTTACATTTGGCTGCATGTTAGAAATATAGTTAAGTCAAGAGAATGGTCCAAGAAGGTAAGAGAAGAGAAGAGAAGAGAAGAGATCACTGTCCTTCACAAAAAAGGAGGATACAAAAAGATAGCGAAGGCACTGAATGTTCCTAGAGACACCGTTGGAGGCATAGTTTGCAAGTTCAAAGTTAAAGGAACAGTGGTTACACTACCTGGACAGGGCAGAAAAAGGAAGCTATCTGCAGCAGCAACCAGACTTCTGGGAAGGCAGACTGGGAAAAACCCTCAGTGACTGCATAAGAGCTGCAGCAAGACTTGGTGGCAGTGAGCACAGTAAGGCACGTACTAAACACAGAAGGTTTCCTTGCCAGAACTCCAATACTACTGACCCAAAAGCACAAGAAAAGTTGGCTCCGGTATGCTCAAAAACATATAAATAAGCCACATAAGTTTTGGATTCTGTTTTTTGGAGCGATGAAACAAACTTGGAACTTTTTGTCCCCTTGGATCAGCGTTATGTCTGGAGGAAGAAGAATGAAGCATACGCTGAAGAGAACACTCTGCCTACAGTGAAGAATGGTGGTGGCTCGGTGATGCTCTGGAGCTCCTTTGCATCCTCTGGCACTGAAAACATGCAGCGTGTGGAAGGCAGGATGGATTCATTGAAATATCAGGAAATCCTAGGAGGAAACATCATGGTATCTGTGAGGAAGCTGAAGCTTGGGTGTCATTGGACCTTCCAACAGGACAATGATCCCAAGCATACCTCAAATTCCACCAAGGCAGAAGTCCTGGAAGGTTCTACAGTGGCCATCAGTGTCACCTGACTTGAACCCCATAGAAAATCTCTGGTGGGATTTGAAGAAGGTGGTTGCAGCACGCAAACCCAAGAATATTACTGAACTGGAGGCCGCTGTCTGGCTATGCATCTCGTTTGAAGTAGGTCATAGCAGCAAAACGCTGCACTACTAAGTACTAAAGATGCTTGCTATGAAGGGGTTGAAGGGGTTGGAGAAGCCAGTATAAGTTGGAATTTCAGCTGAATTTGGGGAAACTACTTGAAGCATCCGTTGTGTTGAGCTACTGTATTTATTTGAGTCTGATGTGCACCTTTTTTTGCCAAATCAGGCTGCAAAAAAATTGGTGCACATTAGATTAGATGGAGGGCAGGCTCCTTTACCACCACTTGCTCTGCCCTAGTTCTGCATCTTGCTGTTTGTCCTCAAGGGTAAGAGACAGACCGTTCTGTTATTTGATGGCTATCTGGGCTGCCGCTCCCCCCCAAAAATAAAATATAAAAATCCAACCCTGCTTTGAATCCCAAGTCCACACCATCACCACCCACTGTCTCCATGCTTCTTTACCCAACGCCCCTCGACGCAGACTTTGGTCTCTGTCGAACGTTAACGCGCTTTCCCACCAATAAGATCTTAAATGCAGAAGTTTGGGGTGATCCTAGCAGCTATACGTGCACAGCCCATGTTTACTTAGAATCACAGAACCATAGAACTGTAGACTTGGAAGGGACCCCAAGAGAAAGGTGTCAAGCAAGGCTGCATACTGGCCCCACTCTTATTTAATTTTTACATTAATTCCATGGTGGGCCATCTTCACAACATAAATTTTCACTCCCCAAAGCTTGCTGGAAGACGCATTTCTGTTCTGTTCTATGCAGCAATACTTTGAAGAACACCTATTGGCCTCAAAAGAGCACTGAGAGCAATAACACAGTATTGCAAGGAGAAGCAGCTAGAACTCAACTATCAGAAAACTAAGATCATGGCATTTGCCAAAAGGCCTATGAACCGTTAGATGACCACAAGACTGAGCAGGTCTCTTGTTTCAAATACATGGCGGTAGTTTTTCACTCTACCGGCAATAGGAAAGCCCATGGGGAACATGTTGCTGAAACTGCACAGAGAAGCTAATCTGTAATCCTTAAATTTCTTAAAACAAGAGGTGGCCACTATATACCTGCAGCACTCAACTTATTTGAAGCCTAGCCAATAGTACAACTTCTCTATGGTGCCCAGCTGGGCCCCTTCTCCAATTTTGCACCCCTAGAACTTGTACAATCCAAATTTCTAAGATCAGCCCTTCAAGTCCCAAAATGAGTCCTAATGCCACCCTGAGACTAGAAACAGGTTTCATAAAAGTGGAGGCTAGAGTGTGGGTGACGATACTCAACTACTGGCTCAGACTTTCTTTATTTCCCCTTGGCCTTGCCCCACTAACTATGAATGATGATTTTTCAATCCACATGGAAACAGGCTGTGGCAACAAAGATCTCAACCCTAGGCTTCTCTCCAGGTCCTCTACTCAGCATGGAATGCAAACAGGCCAAAGCTCTCATAAAACAGTGTGTTGCAGACACTGAACGCCAATTGGATCTAGCCAGGACCCCAACTTTTATTGCCAATGGATCCTCCAGGTATTTTGCCTCCCCTATGGCATATCTAGCTAAACTCAAAATCCCTAAAAACCGGAGGACCTTTACTTTGGCTCGATGTCATGCCCTCCCCCCGGCTGTCCTTGAAGGCCGATAAAGGTAGATTGCTTACCTGGAGAGACAATGCCCCTGTGATTCTGGACAAATAGAAACAACAGAGAATGTGTGTCAGGGAACTGCCATCGGAGCCAGGAGTGGACGTAAGGCTTCCCAGCAATGCCGGAGAAGGACCCAGCAGGGAGAGAGGGAACTCATCTAGTGAGGAAGGAAATCAGGGTGACACCAGGAAGAAAGGGGAGCAGGGGAGGGCTTCGGAGAGATGTCTCCAGGACTCTTCCACAGAAACTAGCGGGGAGAGCACAGGTCCTCCGCTGGCCACGCCCACCCTGCGCAGAAGACTTCCGCGCAGGGAGGCTAGGCGGAGACTTGGCGTCAAAGAACTTTTATGCTGGAAGAAGTTCAGGAAACGCCCACTGACGGATTCTGCCAGTGACTGACACAGCCGCGGAGTAAGGGCTGTGCAGCCAGGGAAAGGTTTAACCAGGCAACTTTGCCAAGAGTAGAGGCAACTTACACACGAGCAACCCCAATTCCCATTACAGCAATCCATCAGTCCTTGACGTTGCTTGTGCACAATGACAGGACAGGCAGCACCATGAGTCAAACCGGTGGAGCAGGCGCCAGGGAAGGAGCAGCAGCAGTGCCAAATCTGGAGGAGAGAAACCGGGATTTGGAACGGCAGGTCGCTCTGCTGACGGCGTGGCTAGACGAAAGGCGGACTCAGGATGCCCAGGGGAAGCCCACCCCCATCTCAAGGAAGGTACCAGGACTGGTGCACAAGTTTGGGGGGAACCCCCGAGATTATAATGCATTCAGAACGGAGGTACAGTACGTGTTGGAACTGCAGTATGATGACTTTGCTGACGATGGGGAGAGGGTGGCTTATGTGGTAGGGCATCTTCAAGATGGGGCCAGAGAATGGATCAGGCCCTTAATGGCAACGCAGAATGCTGCCTTGAAAGACCTTAGGAATTTTTTTGGCGCCATGGACACCATGTTCTCCAGTCAAGTGGAGCAGAGTGTGACTCGCTGGGAGCTGATGGCTTGCAGGCAGGGGGGACAATCAGTTAGAGAGTACTGGTCACGTTTTGCGATGCTTATCCACAGACTTGGGTGGGATCTGAGCTCGGAACCCGTGCAAATGCTATTTGAGGAAGGCTTAGCCCCATCGGTGAAGGATGAGCTTTCCCGCGCCCCCCGCCCACAATCGATGGATCAGCTGACCAAGGCTGTACTTGCGATTGGAGTACGGCAAGAGGCGCGCGCTCAAGAGAAGCGGGAAGGGAGGGGAGAGCGTTGGCATGACAACTGCATTCCTGAAATACCGGAGCAACCTTCCCAGCCAGTGGAGCCAATGGAAATCGGTGGCGCGCGCAGGGTTTCAAACTCCAGCGAAGTTCGCAAGAAGGAGGGAAGGGAGGGGAAAATGGCCAAGAAGTATTTCCTCTGCCAACAGCCAGGACATTTTGCCAGGGTCTGCCCTCAAAGAAAGGCATGGCAAGGAATGGTGGGAGCTGTTGGCTGTGAGGAGGAGGGGGGGAAAGGAGCAGGGAAACGCCAACGCTTGGCTGCCGATCAGCGGGCACAGCAGCCAGGCCAGCAACCACTAAAAGTGCCCAAGCCAGACCCCCCCAAGGCAGCTATAGCCATAGAGGTGGTACTAGAACTCCCTAACGGGCACACAATCAAGGTGAAGGCGTTGCTGGATTCAGGCAGTTCTTGCAGTTTTTTCAGCAAAGACTTCGCGCTAGAGCACCAGCTCCACATAATGCCCCTAGATTTTTCCTTGCAGGTAACCACCATTGATGGCAGAGAACTTCGGGGGGGGGGGAGTGACGCACCAGACTCCCCCCATGAGAATGAGGGTTTCTAGACACACAGAAACCATTGCCTTTCACGTAGCCACACTGGCAGTGTGAAGAGAATCAGAACTTACAGGGTTAAACAGTTCTGAGTGACGTCTCACATTCTGAGGCGTGGCTATGTTCACAGAGGGGAGTGTTTCTCTGTGTGTCTTTTTTCTTTCGCTTTTGCGGCGAGGCAGCAAGATGTGTGCTCTTTCGCCGGGCTGATTTATGATGTTTTTCTACACGATTAAAGACTGTTGGAGATAAGCAAGAAAGCTTGCGTGCAGTCTGATTTATTACACACACATTGCAACAGTTTTCTACTGCTGCGACGACTCTGCTACAGGAAGCTGATGGAGAGCTATCCACGGGAGTCCAGTGGGGCGCAGGGAAGCGTGCTGGACTCCATCCAAAAGCCACAGGTTATGGCGGTCAGCCAAGCGTTTGAAACTGTTGCCAAGTTGTGCAGGTGTGTGTGAAAGCCAGCTGAGGGGAAGCTGAAGCCAGCTGGAGTCCTGCCTAACGTTTGAGGCAGTGGAGCTCGCTGGGAGGATCGGATCTCCGAGGACCGGGTGCCGGAGGAGCTGCTGCTGTTACGTGAGTACGCTCAGCCCCGGGGGAGAAGATGGCAGACAGCCATGAATCGTACGCCGTCCCGTTCAAAAAATTGAACGGAAAGAATTGGGAGGAGTGGAGTAGGAAGCTGAAGGCATGGCTGGTAGCCGAGGGTCTGTGGGAGGCGGTCCAAGGGCCTCCACAGCAAGCAGCGGCTGGTGCTTCGGGAGCAGATATTGCAACTGCCCATGCTTCGCAGAGAAGAAATCATAAAGCCCTGGGAGCTATCGTGCTCAGTTTGGAGGGTTTGCAGCTACCTTTGGTAGAGGGGCTGGAGACTGCTCATGAGGCCTACCAGGCACTGGAAAGAGTGCACCACAGGACTACAGCTGGGGCAAAGATCCACACTACCAGACGCTTGTTTGAGATGAAGCTGCGTCCAGGTGACAGCATCAGACAGCATGTAACTGAGATGCTCTCTGTTTTCAACTAGTTGAGGCTGTTGCAAGCTAACTTTTCTGAGGAACTGAAAGTTTATATTTTGCTCAGCTCTTTGGACAAAAGTTATGACTATTTGTGTCTAACTTTGGAATCGATGAATCCCGCAGATCTTACGCTGGTGTATGTGACAGGACGCTTGAGTGACGAACAGGAACGCTGTGTCAGAGAGGGCCGAGCTGGCACAGGGAGCCCATCCGGTTGCAGAGGGGGGGCCAGGCCAGCGGAAGGCACAGTTCAGGCTTTTTCCACTCGTCAATGTTTTGTCTGTGGTTCAGTTAACCATCTGCGTAGATCCTGTCCGCAGAGAGCCAGAGAGGCCGGGCAGGATGTCTCCAAGGTCATTTCCCATGGCAGCCAGTCCAGGAGAGGAGACCAGCGTGGGAAAGCGAAGGGAGGACGTGACTCAGGGAGTGAAGACGGTCCTTATCACCTAACTGCCTCCATGGCAACACTTAAGAACAACTCCAGTGAGGACAGAATGATGCGCTGGGTCATTGACTCTGGAGCCAGCCATCACCTGATAACAGCGACACCTGGTGTCGACATGTGGAACCGCAGAGCTGTTTCAGCTGGGAAAACAGTTGTATTTGCTGATGGGTCACAGAGGCCTTTGTCTAATGTGGCAAATGTTTTTGTTTCTTTCTTGCAGGCAGAGCTGGAGGTCTACGTTGTGCCTGAGATGAAACACTGTCTTTTATCTGTATCTTGGCTCTTACAGGAGGCGTACAAGGTTTGCTTTGAAAATGATGTCTGTTCTATTTCCAGGGGTGGGAGACAACTCGTCAGTGTTGCATGCCAGAACAATCTCTTTGTTCTGGAGACACCTCTGGAGGGTGAGGGGGACGCTGAGAGAGCACAGGCGAAGTGTGCAAACGTTCCCATTCATGATTCATGTGCTCACATGTGGCACAAAAGAATGTCACATGGCTCTTGGGAAGATATTCAAAAGTTGCCCCAGTACACAGTAGGGTGCAGGATAAAAGCATGTGACCGATCCCTAGATTGTAGGGCATGCAGAAAAGCAAAGGTAAAAGGGTGCAGTTATCCCAGAAAGGAGAGGGTAACCACAAAACCTTTTGAGCTTGTGCACACAGACCTTTTTGGGCCCATGCCAAAGCCGAGTCTTGGCGGGGCCAGGTTTGTGCTGACGCTGACAGATGATTTTAGCCAAAATGGCTGGTGCTTCTCGCTGAGAACGAAAGGCGAGGCAGCGCAACTGATCAAAGATTGGGTTGTGGCAGTGGAATTACGGTTCTCCACCAAAGTGCAGGGGTTCAAGAGTGACCGAGGTGCAGAGTTTACTGGGTCTGCTCTGCAGAGTTTCTTCCGTCAGAAGGGGATACGTCACAAGGTGATGGGTGCTACTTCTCCTCAGGAGAGGGGCGTGGCGGAGCTCAGGAGTAAAGCTCTGGCTCAAGCAACAGAGGTTCTACTGTGTGACTCCGGTTTGCCTCAGAGTTTTTGGAGCGAGGCCTGGAGGGCGGCCAATTTCACAATGAACAGGTCCTACAATTCAGTGGTAGGTGACACCCCGTATTTCTTGCTCCACGGAATGAAGCCGAAGCTGCATTTCTTCCGTGTGTTTGGTTCACAGGCCTGGGTGCCTGTGCCAAAGGCTCAAAGAAAGAAAGGTGACCCGAGGTTCCAGAAAATGATCTTCTGTGGATATGAACCTGTGACAAAGGGGTGGAGGTTTGCATATCCAGAAGGTGATCAGACCAAGCTTCTGATCAGTAAACATGCTGAGTTCTGTGAGCAGAATGGTTGGTCAAGGATCCATGCGAGTCCTGATGTTCTCTCAGAATGCCTGTCTGATTCTGAGGAGGAGGGAGAGCCAGAGGCTGAACCTGTTGCTGAGGACCAAGTCTCTGAACAGGGTCAAGAACAGGGTTGGGCATCTCCACAGGTTGTTAAAAGAGAGCCCAAGAGTGAGCCTTCGTATCCTGTTAGCAAAGTGCAGAAGGCTCGAAGACGTAGTAAGTCAGAGGGGGAGTCTTCTGATGTAGAGGACACACTTGCTGGCCCCAGTGGGTCAGAAGGAGCACCTGAGATTGTGCTCAGACGGTCCACTCGCACCACGAAGGGAGTTCCACCTGAGAGGTTTCAGGTCACCAGCGCGTGGGTTGGTTTCGCACAGTGTGAGGAGGTTCAACGGTTGCCTGAGACAAATGCCAGAAAGGGGCGAGAGGCAATGGAAAGGGAGTTGAACTCACAGAGGTCTGTAGATGTGTGTTCACAGTTTCCCTCAGGATGCGAGACGAGAGGGGGTGTGAAGAGAATCAGAACTTACAGGGTTAAACAGTTCTGAGTGACGTCTCACATTCTGAGGCGTGGCTATGTTCACAGAGGGGAGTGTTTCTCTGTGTGTCTTTTTTCTTTCGCTTTTGCAGCAAGGCAGCAAGATGTGCGCTCTTTCGCCGGGCTGATTTATGATGTTTTTCTACACGATTAAAGACTGTTGGAGATAAGCAAGAAAGCTTGCGTGCAGTCTGATTTATTACACACACATTGCAACAGTTTTCTACTGCTGCGACGACTCTGCTACAGGAAGCTGACGGAGAGCTATCCACGGGAGTCCAGTGGGGCGCAGGGAAGCGTGCCGGACTCCATCCAAAAGCCACAGGCAGGACCCCCAATCATACTAGGAATGAGCTGGCTGGCGCTACATGATCCAGTAGTGGCTTGGCATCAGCGGACAGTTACTTTTGGGTCAGCTCACTGCTTGGAACACTGTCACGGGGGGGGGGGGGGCGCGGCGGAAACTACGAGGATGGCAGTGGCCAGGGTGGCGGGGATGGCTGTGGAGCAAAAAGGGGAAGTACCACCACAATACGCTGACCTGCAGGATGTCGTCAGTGAGAAGGAAGCGGATAGACTACCACCCCATAGGCCCTTTGACTGCCAAATCAACCTACTCCCAGGAGCTCAGCTGCCAGTGGGTAAACTGTATGCCATGTCGGACAGGGAGATGCAGGAGTTGCGGGAATTCATTGACAAGAACCTGAAAAGAGGTTTCATAAGAGAATCAAGGGCGGTGGGTGGCAGTCCGGTGTTCTTTGTGGACAAAAAAGACACAAATCAGCCCAGATTAGTCGTAGATTACAGGGCCCTGAACCTGGTATCGGAACCCGTGACCTTCCCAATGCCCAGGATTGACGACATTTTAACGCGAGTAAGGCGGGGAAATTTTTTTACTAAGCTGGACCTTCGGGGAGCGTACAATTTGATTAGGATGATGGAGGGGGATGAATGGAAAACCACCATGTTCACCCCTCTGGGGGCCTTTGAGTACCTCGTTATGCCTTTTGGATTACAATCAGGCTCCGCCTTTTTTCAAGGCTTCATGCACCACGTGTTGGGATCCCTGCTGTACAAAAATTGCGTAGCCTTTTTGGATGACGTGTTAATCTATTCGGACGACGAGGAGCAACATGTCAGAGACGTCCGGGAAGTGCTAAAGAGGCTACAGGAGCACCAGTTGTGGGTCAAACTGGAGAAGTGCCAATTCCACGTCCGAGAGGTCGAGTTCCTGGGATACAGGTTGTCAGACAAGGGCCTAGCTATGGATCCCGGCAAGGTGCAGGCGGTGCTGGAATGGAAGACCCCCAAAACCAGGAAGGACGTGCAGAGGTTCCTGGGGTTCGGCAACTTCTATCGGAAGTTCATCAAGAACTTCGCCCACTTAACTGCACCCATCACAGATGGTCTCAGTAGCAAAAGAAAGTTTGTCTGGACAGAAGAGGCACAGCAATCTTTTGAGAGGCTAAAGAAGGCGTTCGCTTCGGAAGAGCAGCTCTTGCACATGGATCTGCAGAAGCCAATGAGGCTGGAGACAGACGCGTCGGACCGGGCCGTCGGAGTGGTACTGCTACAGCTGGGAGACCAGTCGAGCTGGAGGCCGTGCGCCTTTTTCTCAAGGAAGCTGAGCAAGTCAGAGCAAAACTACACGGTGTATGACCTTGAACTGCTTGCAATTTATGAAGCATTTCGACGCTGGAGACATTTGTTAATAGGGGTGCAGCACAAGATCCAGGTGTGCACGGACCATAGGAACCTGGAATACTGGAGGATTGTGCGGGTACTCAACCAGAGACAGGTGCGATGGGCACAGGAGTTCTCCAAGTGTTTCTTCAAGATTCGGTACGTGCCGGGAGAGGAAAACGTGAGAGCTGACGCTCTCTCCCGGAAGCCGGAGTACATGGAAGGAGAGGGACTGCCAGAAGTCCGACATGTGATCCCCGAGAACCGATGGGTGTGTGGGGGAGTGTTGGTCGGGAGACGAGAACTAGCCGGGCTGACGAGAAACGACGAGTTCGCTCAAACCAAAATCAGGGAACTCGGGGATGCAGGGGAAAACCATGGGGGTTTTGAGGAGAAGGAAGGGGTACTGTATTACAAGGGAGCACTGTACGTACCAGGGGAGAACTTGATGGGAAGAGTACTGAAACAACTCCATGACAACCAAACGGCGGGGCATTTTGGTCAACACAAAACCATGTTGCTTGTCACCTGACAGTTCTGGTGGCCAAGAGTGAGGGAAGATGTACGGGAATATGTACGGGGGTGTGACCGCTGCCAGCGAGCAAAGGGGGAGAGGGCTGCACCCGCAGGGTTACTGCAACCATTACCCACGCCGGAAAGACCATGGGAGGTGGTATCCATAGATTTTATGACCGATTTGCCCAAGTCAAGGGGGAAAACGGCCGTCATGGTGGTAGTCGACCTGCTAACAAAAATGTGCCATTTCATCGCTTGCTTGCATGCGGTGATGGCAGAGGAAACAGCCAGGCTGCATGGCGCCCCCTTGAGGGTTTTGTCCGACCGTGGGAAGCAATTTACTTCCCGGTTCTGGAGGAAGCTCATGAGCTTGCTGCAAGTCGAGGTGAGCTTCTCGACGGCCAGACACCCGGAGACCAACGGGCAAGCTGAAAGAGCGAACAGTATAATTGTGGTGGCCTGGGATTCCGATTCAGAGGCTGAACCAGAGGAATCCCAGCCTGCACAGGAGTCCCCGCCTCCAGGGCCGGCTGAACTGGGGCAAGGCCTAGATTCTGAGGAGTCTGCACCTGTGCCAGATCCTCAGGAGCAGGCACCAGGTGAAACCATTCTGGCCCCAGAGGTGCTTGAGGACTCAATGTCTACAGGTGAGCCTCCCCCGGGGCCCAGTAACCCTTCGGCCTCTCCTGAACTGCAGAGGCTTAGGGCAGAGAGGTGAAGGGAACTGGTTTCTCCCAGGAAGAGTGCTCGCCATAAGGCCAGGAGAGGCAGGGCTCCTGGGGGCCAGGACCGCCCCTGGCCTTAGAGAAGATGAACTTCAGTCAGCCCGGTCCCAGGTTGCGGGAGCAACGTCGTTGTGGAGTACCTGCTCTTACCCGGACCTAGACCTGAACTTCCAGTGTTCCTGTTCCCCGCCCGGCTTTCTGCTTCTGATCTTCGAGTGTTCCTGACCCCGCCCGGCTCCCTGTTCCGGACCTCGCCTCTCATCTTGGGAACTTCTACCAGGCTAGTGACTCAGGACTGAACTTTGGCTACGGTAACAGTACCTTCCCCGCCAGGACCAGCACAATACTCGATTCAAGATGGCGAGGGAGCCAGGTGGAGCATTGGGTGGCTTGGGAGGGCGAACCCGAGTCAGAAAACACGTGGGTTCCTGCGGAGGCCATCAGGGATGAGTATCTCAGGGAGGTGTTTCACAGCAGGTTCCCAAGGAAACCCAAACCACTAGCAAGATTCTGGGAGGAGCAATTTGGCACCACAGAAGATGAAGAGGATTTTGTGGGGTTTCCGGCCTCCGAAGAGGAGAGAGGAGAGGTATCAGAGGGAGAGGAATCGGACTGGGAAGATTACCCCATGGGAGAGATAGGAGCAGGTGAGGAGCAATGTTTGAATCATCAGAGAATGGGGGTAGCTCCTTCCGGGGATTCCCCGCATCATCGGCTGAGGAAAGGGACGAAATTGGGTCAAGGGGTCGGGCCGGAGGTGGGGGGGGGTCCTGGGGGGGAGGTGGATGTCAGGGAACTGCCATCGGAGCCAGGAGTGGAGGTAAGGCTCTCCAGCGATGCCGGAGAAGGACCCAGCAGGGAGAGAGGGAACTCATCCACTGAGGAAGGAAATCAGCATGACACCAGGAAGAAATGGGAGCAGGGGAGGACTTTGGAGAGATGTCTCCAGGACTCCTCCACAGAAACTAGCGGGGAGAGCACAGGTCCTCCGCTGGCCACGCCCATCCTGCGCAGAAGACTTCCGCGCAGGGAGGCTAGGCAGAGACTTGGCGTCAAAGAACTTTTATGCTGGAAGAAGTTCAGGAAACGCCCACTGACGGATTCTGCCAGTGACTGACATAGCCGTGGAGTAAGGGCTGTGCAGCCAGGGAAAGGTTTAACCAGGCAACTTTGCCAGGAGTAGAGGCAACTTGTGCACGAGCAACCCCAATTCCCATTACAATGTGCTTCTCCAGTATCTTTATTATAGAGACATTCGTACTAGCCTCTTCTTACCATTACTGCATAAGTACCCAGGGCGCACAGGAAAATTCTATACCTCCCTGCTGCTTCCAGATACCAACCCTGCTACAAAATACAACGTTGCCAGATTCTGCACAGCAGTGCTCAAAAATTCGTCAGATGATGACCTGTGCCACAAACTAGATATAATGACCACTTGTATTAGAGTGCTCTGTGGACTGATAGCTATATTCTTATATACTAACTTTTTACTGGGGCTGAAACTTGGTCGCGCTGGTCGATGATCTCTGGCAGGCTAGGGATAAAGGTGAGAGCTGTTTCCTAGTTCTGCTGGATCTCTCAGCGGCCTTTGATACCATCAACCATAGCATCCTTCTGGACCGTCTAGAGGGGCTGGGAGCTGGGGGCACTGTTATACAGTGGTTCCACTCCTTTCTCCTGAGCTGTGTCCAGAAAGTGGTGTTAAGGGATGAGTGTTCAGACCCCTGGGCTCTCACTTGTGAATCAGAACCAGTGAAGGGTGTGACTGTCTTGTGTGAGTGCCTGGAGGCGGTTGGTGGATGGGTGGTGGCTAACAGATTGAGGTTGAATCCTGAAAAGACAGAAGTACTGTTTTGGGGGGACAGGGGGCGGGCGGGTGTGGAGGACTCCCTGGTCCTGAATGGGGTAACTGTGCCCCTGAAGGACCAGGTGCACAGCCTGGGAGTCATTTTGGACTCACAGCTGTCCATTGAGGCGCAGGTCAATTCTGTGGCCAGGGCAGCTGTCTACCAGATCCATCTGGTACGCAGGCAGAGACCCTACCTGCCTGCAGACTGTCTTGCCAGAGTGGTGCATGCTCTAGTTATCTCTCGCTTGTACTGCGATGCGCTCTACGTGGGGCTACCTTTGAAGGTGACTTGGAAACTGCAATTAATCCAGAATGTAGCTGTCAGACTGGTGACTGAGAGTGGCTGCCGGGACCATATAACACCGGTCCTAAGAGACCTGCATTGGCTCCCAGTACGTTTCCGAGAAAAGTGTTGGTGCTGACCTTTAAAGCCCTAAGCGGCCTCAGTTCTGTATACCTGAAGGAGCGTCTCCACCCCAATTGTTCAGCCCAGACACTGAGATCCAACGCCGCGGGCCTTCTGGCGGTTCCCTCATTGCAAGAAGTGAGGTTACAGGGAACCAGGCAGAGGGCCTTCTCGGTAGTGGCGCCTGCCCTGTGGAACGCCCTCCCATCAGATGTTAAGGAAATAAGCAACTATCCTACTTTTAAAAGACATCTGAAGGCAGCCCTGTTTAGGGAAGTTTTTAATGTTTAATGCTTTATTGTGTTTTTAATATTCAATTGGGAGCCACCCAGAGTGGCTGGGGAAACCCAGCCAAATGGGCGGGGTATGTATGTATGTATGTATGTATGTATGTATGTATAAATAAATAAATAAATAATAATAATTATTATTATTATTATTTAATTACACTCTTTCACTCTTGTCTAACGTTCTTAACCCTTCCAGCCTTTTTCAACCTTGGGTCCCCAAATGATGTTGAACTACAACTCCCATTGTCCCTAGCTAGCAAGGCCAGAGCTCAGGGATGATGGGAGTTGTAGTCCAACAACATCTGGGGACCCAAGTTTGAGAAACACTAACTCTCTTAGCCTATTTTGGATTCTTATAGACTTTTATATACACTTTCTGTTTTAACTCCTTTTAGGGGTTTTTTTAACTTTTAAAGGATTTTAAATTATTGTACCCCTCCCTCCTTTTGTTGGTCTACAACCATAATAAATATCTGTTATTGTTATTGTTGTTGTTGGCTGCCTTCGCCCACTCCTCTGCCCACTCCTCTCCATGCATCCCTCAGATTTGCAGGTGGAGGGAGGGTCAGGGGTTTGCTTCCTGGTTCTCTTTGCTACCCCACTCCTTCCCTTTTGCACCAGGAAAAGCCTCTTATTAATTTTTTTCACTTGTGGGGGAAGCTGTTTGGAGCAGGAAAAAAGATGCAGCCTCTCTGTTCTTGAAACAAGCACTGACTCATTGTTGTAAAGAGTGCACTTTTGTTGATGTGCATGGCATTCAACAGCAAATACTTTTTTTGGTTACAGGGTTCTGAAAATTGAGGTGCGCATTAGATTTGATGGCAGATTAGACTCAAGTAAATATGGTATTTCAATTGCTTTTGTTTGATCTGCTCATTGCAAACAGCTGAAAGTCTGTAAATTTTGATAATAATTTCCATTGCAACTGTAGATTCTAGTAACAATGTCCAATACATAAGCAGTACTTGAAAAGAGACCCTCAAGAACTTAAAATCCGAAGCTAAACATAACACTTCAATACCAGAATATTAAAATAAATATATTCCTACCTCACCCTTTATCATTCTCACTTTAGCCAGCCACCAGCAACATGGCTCCTTTTCATTAGCCCTGGAATAAACCTAAACAAAATCTTAGTGTAGAACATCATACCATTATGAAATAAATACAGTTATCTAATGGAAAGACAGTACACAATAATAATAATGTCCCCACTATATTGGCAATTAGGAGCTAAAAATATATATTTGTATTATTTATAGGCCCCTAAGCTACCAGTGAGTCCCAGTACCACAACCATTCTGATGTGTTAAATGTGCAAGGTCTTTCCATACTCCTAAAGCTACTGATAGTCCTCCTCCAAGGGTCTTCTGGCCATTCCCTCACTGCAAGAAGTGAAGTTACAAAAAAACCAGGCAGAGGAACTTCTCAGCAGTGGCGCCCTCCCTGTGGAATGCCCTCCTATCAGATGTGAAGGAGATAAAGAACTACCCTACTTTTAGAAGACATCTGAAGGCAGCCCTGTATCGGGAAGTTTTTAATGTTTCACGTTTTACTATGTTTTTATACGCATTGTAAGCAACCCAGAGTGGCTGGGGAAACCCAGGCAGATAGGCAGGGTATAAATAATAAAATTATTGTTGTTGATGCTGTTGT
This sequence comes from Podarcis melisellensis, assembly GCF_964234715.1. Lineage (NCBI taxonomy): Eukaryota > Metazoa > Chordata > Lepidosauria > Squamata > Lacertidae > Podarcis > Podarcis melisellensis. Next base: position 13,356,103 of record NC_138535.1, read on the forward strand.
TGCATAAGGAGCATAGATATCAATACTACACAATACAAAGTATGGGGCACCTTTCAATTGCGTGTTCTATCCTGCTTTAATTGCTGCTGAATCTCAACACAACAGTGCATGTTAAGCAGAAGACATCCTGCACCTCACCGCGTTTCATAAAAATTAAGAATGAATGCCACGCCTCCCCGCGGTGGCAGAGGGTCCTGCCATACCTCCCTGCAGTGGCGGAGGGTGCGTCACACTTACACGCAGCAGCCAAGGGCCTTGACGAGGCTCCCTGTGGCGATGGAGGGCCTTAAAATGTAATGAAGTAGTGGATTTAATAAAAATATTAAATAAGCTTCCATATATTTTCAACTAATTTAATTTTTAAAAAAAGATATTTATTAGAGTTTTACAAAAAGCAAAAAGTTACAGAATAAAAAAGAAGAAAAAATAAAATACAAAAAATACATAAAAAAGAAAAATACAAAATACAGAAAAAATAAATAGAAGACAGTTAAAAACAAATCAATCTTTTCATATCTGAAATTTCATTAACTTATTTCCCTGACCTCCTCACACCTCCCTTTTTTGTATTCCAGTTCACATGGTTAATTCAGCAAATCCTTACCCTCTTTGTTTTTATCCTAATTCTATAACTTAACATATTATAACTTTATATTTTATCCGTTATCAATCCATTTTTACATATTCTTATTAACCTTGTTGCTAAGGCCGCTTCATTTCAAACCGGCATCATTTTAACATTCATTAATTTTACAATGTTTCTGCAAATAGTCTGTCAGGGAACTGCCATAGCAGCTAGTAGAGGAGATGAGACTCAGCAGCGATGCTGGAGAGGGGCCAAGCAGGGAGAGAGGGAGGTCCCCGGCTGGGGAAGATAATCAGCGCTACACCAGGGATAGAGGGGGGCCGATGGGGGAAGCGGAGAGGAGGCTCCAGGACTCTTCGCATGAGACCAGCGAGGAGAGCACAAGTCCTCCGCTGCCTACGCCCACCCTGCACAGAAGACTTTCACGCAGGGAAAGTAGGCGGCGACTTGGCGTCAAAGAGCTTCTTTGCTGGAAGAGGTTCAAGAAACGCCCACTGACGGATTCTGCCAGTGACTGAACAGCCATGGAGTGGAGAGCTGTCCAGAGGAAAATGGCTTAACCAGGCAAACTAGCCCAGAGAGGTGGTAACTTATGCACAAGCAACCCTTAAAGCCATTACATAGTCTTTAAATTTCTTCCAATCTTCTTCCACCGACTCTTCTCCCTGGTCTCGGATTCTGCCAGTCATTTCCGCCAGTTCCATATAGTCTATCACTTTCATCTGCCATTCTTCCAAGGTGGGTAGATCTTGTGTCTTCCAATACTTTGTGATGAGTATTCTTGCTGCTGTAGTAGTGTACATAAAGAAAGTTCTATCCTTCTTTAACACCAATTGGCCGACCATGCCCAGGAGAAAGGCCTCTGGCTTCTTCAAGAAGGTATATTTAAATACCTTTTTCATTTCATTATAGATCATCTCCCAGAAAGCCTTAATCCTTGGGCACGTCCACCAAAGGTGAAAGAATGTACCTTCATTCTCTTTACATTTCCAACACTTATTATCGGGCAAATGATATATTTTTGCAAGCTTGACTGGTGTCATGTACCACCTGTATATCATTTTCATAATATTCTCTCTTAAGGCATTACATGCCGTGAATTTCATACCTGTGGTCCACAACTGCTCCCAGTCAGCAAACATTATGTTATATCCAACATCTTGTGCCCATTTAATCATAGCAGATTTAACCGTTTCATCCTGTGTATTCCATTTCAACAGCAAGTTATACATTCTTGATAGTATCTTAGTTTGGGGATCTAACAGTTCTGTTTCCAATTTTGATTTTTCCACCTGGAAGCCAATTTTTTAATCCATATTATAGGCCTCCCTTATTTGAGAATAATGAAGCCAGTCTCGCACTTTATCTTTTAGTTTCTCAAAACTCTGCAATTTCAATTTGTCACCTTCTTGTTCCAAAATCTCCCAATATTTTGGCCATTTGGCCTCCATATTGAGCTTTTTCTGAGCCTTCGCTTCCATCGGTGATAACCACCTTGGGGTTTTATTTTCAAGTAAATCTTTGTATCTTGTCCAGACATTAAACAATGTTTTCCTGACAATATGGTTTTTAAATGCTTTATGTGCTTTAACCTTGTCATACCACAAATATGCATGCCACCCAAAAACATTATTAAAACCTTCTAAATCCAAAATGTCTGTGTTCTCAAGAAGCAGCCATTCCTTCAGCCAGCAAAATGCTGCTGATTCATAGTAAAGTTTAAGATCTGGCAGGGCAAATCCACCTCTTTCCTTTACATCAGTTATTATTTTAAATTTTATTCTGGGCTTCTTGCCCTGCCAGACAAATCTAGAAATGTCTTTCTGCCACTTCTTGAAACAATCCATCTTGTCCAAAATTTGCAATGATTGAAACAAAAATAACATTCTTGGCAATACATTCATCTTTATAGCAGCAATTCGGCCTAACAAGGAAAGCTTCAAATTTGACCATATTTCTAAATCCTTTTTCACTTCTGACCAACATTTCTCATAATTATCTTTGAATAAATTTAAGTTCTTAGCGGTCATATTAACCCCCAGGTATTTTACTTTCTTAACCAATGTTAAACCTGTCTCCTTCTGAAACCTCTCTTTCTCAATCGGTGTTAAATTTTTCTCAAGAACCTTAGTTTTTAACTTGTTCAGCTTAAATCCTGCCACTTGACCAAATTCTTGAATCAGATCCAATACCCTTTTAGTACTAGATTCTGGCTCCTGTAATGTCAATACTAAGTCATCTGTGAAAGCTTTCAATTTGTACTGTTTAGCTCCGACCTGTATACCTTTGATCAGATGGTCCCTTCTAATCATATTTAACAAAACCTCCAGAACCGAAATAAAGAGCAATGGGGAAATAGGGCAGCCTTGTCGTGTCCCTTTCTCTATCTTAAATTCCTCTGTCACCACATTGTTGACTATTAGTTTAGCCTTTTGTTCTGAGTAAATTGCACCTATACCATTTTCAAACCCCATCCCCTGAAGATTCTTCTTCATAAAACTCCAAGAAATATTATCAAAGGCTTTCTCCGCATCTACAAAGATTAAGATTGCTTTGGTATTGATGTTCACTTGCAGCTTCTCCAAAATGTTAATTATATTCCTCGTGTTGTCAGACAAGTGTCTACCCGGGAGAAAACCAGCTTGGTCTTTGTGTATCTCCTCCACTAATACTTTTTTTAGTCTTTTAGCCAAAATATCTGCAAAAATTTTGTAATCCACATTAAGCAGGGATATGGGGCGGTAGTTCTTAAGTGGTGTCTTTTCAGTTTCTAGTTTAGGTATCAATGTGATGAAAGCTTCTTTCCACGACTCTGGTGCTTTTTCCCCCTCCAAAATTTCATTGCAGACCTCCTTTAGTGGTTGAATTATCCAATCTTTCAAACATCTATAGTATTTGGAGGTTAAACCATCCGGCCCTGGAGATTTGCCCAACTGCATACTCTGGATGGCACCTTCCACCTCCTGTTCTGTTATTTTATAATTCAGCATTAGCTTATTTTCTAGAGAGATTTTTTGTAGTCCATTTGTTTTTAGGAATTGATTTATATCAGTCTCTTTCTGTGGCCCTTGTGTGTATAACTGTTTAAAATACCTCTGGAAACATTTTCTAATTTCCACTGGATTCTGTATATTCTTTCCTTTCACTTCCAAGTTAGTAATAGTGTTGAGTTTTTGTCTTTTTTTTCATTTGCCAAGCTAGCAATTTCCCACATTTATTTGCCGATTCAAATGTCCTTTGTCTCATCTGTTTGATTTTCCATTCTATTTCCTGGTTCATCATTTTCATATATTGAACTTGGTCTAACTTTATTTCTCTCAGAATCTCTTGTGACTTTGGTTTCGCTCTCAATTTCCTCTCTCTCTCTTTTATTTTCTCCAAAATTTTGTCTTTTTTCTCATTTTGAGTTCTCTTCTTTATTGCATTCTGTTGAATTAGAAACCCCCTCATAACCGCTTTGCTTGCGTCCCAGATTACTCTTTTTTCCATAGTAGTGTTCATATTTATCTCAAAATAGTCTGTTAGGGAACTGCCATCGGAGCCAAGAGGAGAGGTAAGGCTCCCCAATGATGCCGGAGAGGGAACTAGCAAGGAGAGAGGGAGAGCTTCCGCTGGGGAAGGAAATCAAGGTGACAACAGGAAGAAAGGGGAGGCTGAGAGTACTTCGGAGGGAAGGCTCTGAGACTCTTCCAGTGAGATTAGCGGGGAGAGCACAGGACCTCCGCTTGGCACGCCTACGCTGCGCAGAAAGCTTCCGCGCAGAGAAGCTAGGAGGAGACTGGGAGCCAAGGAATTTCTATGTTGGAAAAGGTTTAGGAAACGCCGACTGACGGATTCTGGCAGTGACTGAGACAGTCGAGTTTTAAGGGCTGTCAAGCCAGGGAAAGGTTTAGCCATACAACCAGCGTGGAGCAGTTGGTGGGTTACGCACAAGCAACCCCAATTCCCATTATAGCAATCCGTCAGTCTTCTAAGTTGTTTGTGCGCAGAGCAGAAGAGGCGGCATCATGAGTCAACCCGGAGGAGCAGGCACCGGAGAGGGGGCCAGGGCAGGACCAACTCTGGAGGAGAGAAACAGAGATTTGGAACAGCAGCTGGCTCTACTAGCGGCGCGGCTCGATGAAAGGCGGACTCAGGATGCCCAGAGGAAGCCCACCCCCATTGCAAGGAAGGTACCGGGACTAGTGCAGAAGTTTGGGGGCAATCCCAGAGATTATAATGCATTTAAGACAGAGGTGCAGTACGCGCTGGACCTGCTGTATGATGACTTTGTAGACGATGGGGGGAGAGTCGCTTTTGTGATAGGACATCTGGAAGGCGGTGCCAGAGAATGGATCAGACCCTTAATGGCATCGGAGAATGCTGCCTTAAAGGATTTGAGAAAAAATTTTAGCGCCATGGACCATATGTTTTCGAGTGATGTGGAGCAGAGCGTGACGCGCAAGGAACTGATGGGGTGCAAACAAGGGAACCAATCAGTGAGAGAGTACTGGTCGCGATTTGCGATGCTTATCCACAAACTCGGTTGGGAACTGGGTTCAGAACCAGTGCAAATGTTATTTGAGGAAGGCTTATCCCCTTGGGTAAAAGACGAACTTTCCCGCTCGCCCCGCCCGCAATCGATGGACCAGCTGACTAAAATGGCGCTTGCTGTGGGAGTACGCCAAGAGGCGCGCACTCTAGAAAGGCAGGAAGGGAGAGCAGAGCGTTGGCATGACAACTGCATTCCGGACGTGCCGGAGCAACCTTTGCTGCCCGCAGAACCAATGGAGATTGGAGGGGTGCGCGCGCGGTTTCAAACTCCGGCAAGGTTCGCAAAAAGGAGGGGAAAACGACCAAGAAGTGTTTCCTCTGCCAACAGCCGGGACATTTTGCCAGAGTCTGCCCTCAGAGAAAGGCGTGGCAAGGAATGGTGGGGGTGTTGATTTTGCAGAGTCCCTTTACACAGCAGAAGAATGAGCAGTACATGCCACATGCTTAATTTCAGTTTATTTACACTTCAATGCTGAGAGTTTACAAACAGGCATCTTGCCTCTGCTAGAGCAGAGAGACAACTCCTCTCTCCTCGGAAACAAAGAACTCCGAGAGAGAACAATGAAAAACAGGAAACCAGTGTATGTCACATCCAGTCTCCTCTTCCCATGGGAAAACAACAGTGCATTGACTGTGGAATGTAAACAACCTGTCTCGTGACAAGCACTTCGCTGCACAGTGAAGGAAAGCAGAAACCAACAGGGGGCAGCTGGTGGTGAGGAGGAGGGGCATAAGGAGCAGGGAAACGGCAATGCTTGGCTGCAGAAGAGCGGGCACAGCAGCCAGGCGAGCAACCAGTAAAAGTGCCCAAGCCAGACCCCCCCCCCGGGCAGCCATAGCCATAGAGGTGGTGCTAGAGCTCCCTAACAGACACCCAATTAAGGTGAAGGCATTGCTGGATTCAGGCAGCTCTTGCAACTTCTTTAGCAGGGATTTTGCACTAGAACACCAGCTCCACGTGGTGCCTCTACAACACCCCTTGCAAGTAACGACCATTGATGGGAGAGAACTCCTTGGGGGGGGAAGTGACCCACCAGACCCCTCCCATGAAAATGAGGGTCTCCAGATACACTGAGACTATTGCCTTTCACGTTGCCACACTAGCAGGGCCACCAATCATACTGGGAATGAGCTGGCTGGCACTGCACGATCCAGTAGTGGGATGGCATCAGCGGACAGTCACCTTTGGGTCAGCTCACTGCTTAGAGCACTGCCACGGAGGGGAAACCCCAAGGATGGCAGTAGCCAGGGTGGCTGGGATGGCGGTGGGAGAAAAGGGGAGAGTACCACCTCAGTACGCGGACATGGAAGAAGTCTTCAGTGAGAAGGAGGCGGATAAACTACCCCCTCGTAGGCCCTTTGACTGTCAGATCAACCTACTCCCAGGGGCCCAGCTGCCAGTGGGTAAGCTGTACGCCATGTCGGACAGGGAGATGCAGGAGTTGCGGAAGTTTATTGACAAGAACCTGAAGAGGGGTTTCATACGAGAATCAAGGGCGGTGGGGGGCAGTCCAGTGTTCTTTGTGGACAAAAGAGACTCTAAAGAGCCCAGATTAGTCGTAGATTACAGGGCCTTGAACCGTGTATCGGAACCCGTGACCTTCCCAATGCCCAGGATTGACGATATTTTGACCAGGGTAAGGAAGGGGAAGGTTTTTACCAAGCTGGGCCTCCGTGGGGCGTACAATTTGATAAGGATGAGGGAGGGGGATGAATGGAAAACCACCATGTTCACCCCTCTGGGGGCCTTTGAGTACTTAGTCATGCCCTTCGGATTACAATCAGGCTCAGCCTGTTTTCAAAGCTTCATGCACCACGTGTTGGGGTCCCTACTGTACAAGAATTGCGTGGCTTTCCTAGATGACGTGCTAATCTACTCGGAGAACGAGGAGCAGCATGTTAAGGACGTCAGGGAAGTGCTGAAAAGGCTGCAGGAGCACCAGCTGTGGGTCAAGCTGGAGAAATGCCAATTTCACGCCCGAGAGGTTGAGTTCCTGGGCTACAGGTTGTCGGACAAAGGCTTAGCCATGGACCCAGGCAAGGTGCAGGCGGTGCTAGAATGGAAGACTCCCAAGAACCGGAAGGACGTGCAGAGGTTCCTGGGGTTTGGGAACTTCTATAGGAAGTTTATCAAGAACTTCGCCCACTTAACTGCACCCATCACCGATTGTCTCAGCAGCAAAAAGAAGTTTGAATGGACAGAAGAGGCACAGCAGTCCTTTGAAAGGCTAAAGAGGGCGTTCGCTTCGGAAGAGCAGCTCTTACACGTGGATCTGCAGAAGCCTATGAGGCTGGAGACAGACGCGTCAGACAGAGCGGTGGAGGCCGTACTGCTCCAGCCGGGAAATGAGTCCGGGTGGAGGCCGTGCGCCTTTTTCTCAAGAAAGCTGAACCAGTTAGAACAGAACTACACGGTGTATGGCCGGGAACTGCTTGCAATTCATGAAGCTTTTCGACGCTGGAGACATTTTCTAATAGGGGCGCAGCACAAGATCCAGGTGTGCACGGACCATAAGAACCTGGAATATTGGAGGACTGCACGGGTCCTCAACCAGAGACAGATGCGATGGGCACAGGAGTTTTCCAAGTTCTTTTTTGAAATTCGGTACGTGCCGGGGAAGGAAAACGTCAGAGCAGACGCCCTCTCCAGGAAACCGGAGTACTTGGAGGGAGATGGAGCGCCAGAAGTAAGACATGTGATACCTGAGGACCGATGGGTGTGTGGGGGAGTGGTGGTAGAGAGAAGAGAACTAGCCGGGCTGACGATGAATGACGAGTACGCCCAAACTAAAATCAGGGAGATCAGAGACGCAGAAGGAAATCCAGGGGGTTTTGAGGAAAAGGAAGGGGCACTGTACTATAGGGGAGCATTGTACATACCAGAAGGGGACTTGAGGAGAAGAGTACTCAAACAACTACATGACAACCCCACGACGGGGCATTTTGGTCAACACAAAACCATGTTGCTTGTCACCAGGCAGTTCTGGTGGCCAAGGGTGAGGGAAGATGTGAGAGAATACGTACGGGGGTGCGAACGCTGCCAGCGGGCTAAAGGGGAGAAGGCAGCGCCCGTGGGGTTACTGGAACCATTACCCACCCTGGAAAGACCATGGGAGGTGGTATCCATAGATTTTATGACCGATTTGCCCAAGTCCAGGGGGAAAACAGCAGTCATGGTGGTAGTTGACTTGTTGACCAAAATGTGCCATTTCATTGCTTGCTCGCATGCAGTGACGGCAGAGGAAACAGCTAGGCTGTTTGTAGATCACGTCTTCAGGTTGCATGGCGCCCCCTTGAGGGTTTTGTCCGACCAAGGAAGGCAATTTACTTCCAGATTCTGGAGGAAGCTCATGAGCCTGCTGGACGTCGAGGTGAGCTTCTCGACGGCCCGACACCCGGAGACCAACGGACAAGCAGAAAGAGCTAATAGCATACTCCAACAGTACCTACGCTGTTACGTTAACGAAAGGGAGAACGATTGGGTGGAAAAACTAGCGCTGGCCGAATTTGCATACAATAACGCGGAACATGTGTCCACGGGGATGAGCCTGTTCATGGCCAATTACGGGTGTCACCCCAGGGCCTTCCCAGGGGAGGGGGAGTGGAGGTGGAGTGTGCCGGCGGCCGAGCAATTTGTGGAAGAAATGGAGGCTTTACACCAACAACTTAAGGTTAAACTGGAGAGGGCGAAGGAAGCGTACAAGAAGCAGGCAGACAAGCACCGCAGAGAAGGGGAAACAATAAGGGTTGGGGACCGGGTGTGGTTGTCAACCCAAGGGCTACCGTTCAAAGGGGGTTGTAAGAAATTACGGCCAAGGCGACTGGGACCTTTCGAGGTAACACAACAGGTGAATCCTGTGGCCTTTAGACTCAACTTGCCCACCAACATGAAACTGCACCCGGTGTTCCACAGGTCCTTACTCTCACCGTACAGGGAAGGGAGGGAATTTCCGGGGCGAGAAAGAGAGACCCCCATGCACCCACGGGTGGAGGAAAGGGAACTCAGTGGTCAAGCTGCGGAAATTCTCGATTCAAGGTGGAGAGGGAGACAGGTGGAATATTTGGTGGCTTGGGAGGGGGAGCCTGAGTCGGAAAACACTTGGGTTCCTGCAGAAGAGATCAGGGATGAGTATCTGCAGGAGGAGTTTCATCACAGGTTCCCAAGGAAGCCGAAACCACTAGGGAGGTTCTGGGAGGAGCAATTTGGAACCACGGATGATGAAGAAGAGTTTATGGGATTTCCGGCCTCCGAAGAGGAGGAAGGGGGGGGTATCCGAGGGAGAGGAATCCGACTGGGGAGATTGGGCAGCGGAAAGAGACAGCAGCAGGTGGAGAGCGGTGTTTGAATCATCTGAGGAAGGGGATAGCTCCTTCCAGGGATTCCCCGCATCCCCGTCCAAGGAACGGGCGGGGGGAGGGGAGGACCCTGGAGGGGAGGTGGATGTCAGGGAACTGCCATCGGAGCCAAGAGGAGAGGTAAGGCTCCCCAATGATGCCGGAGAGGGAACTAGCAAGGAGAGAGGGAGAGCTTCCACTGGGGAAGGAAATCAAGGTGACAACAGGAAGAAAGGGGAGGCTGAGAGTACTTCGGAGGGAAGGCTCCGAGACTCTTCCAGTGAGATTAGCGGGGAGAGCAGAGGACCTCCGCTTGGCACGCCTATGCTGCGCAGAAAGCTTCCGCGCAGAGAAGTTAGGAGACTGGGAGTCAAGGAATTTCTATATTGGAAAAAGTTTAGGAAACGCCCACTGACGGATTCTGCCAGTGACTGAGACAGTCGAGTTTTAAGGGCTGTCAAGCCAGGGAAAGGTTTAGCCATACAACCAGCGTGGAGCAGTTGGTGGGTTACGCACAAGCAACCCCAATTCCCATTATATAGTCTCTCAAGGTTTTTGGGGCCTTCTTAGTAACCTCTGCATCTCTAAACAAGGTGTCATTCATCCTCCATCTAAAGGAACCAGTTGGTATTAATTTAATCTCCATTCTCACAGCATTATGGTCGGAGCAAGTTTTAGGACAAATTTCCACTTTTCAAATCTTGGGAGCCAGTCCCCTTGTTATCCAGATTTGGTCAATTCTTGTCCATGTCATTTTGGCTTCAGAGAAGAAAGTTCCCTCTCTACCCAAGGGATTTTTTGTTCTCTTAATGTCAATCAAGTCCATATTGTCAGTCATCTCAAAAAAAGTTTTTGGTAGTCTGCCATCATTGGTAACTACCTGTCTTTGTGACTTATCCATATTTGTAGACACCACTCCATTGATATCTCCCATCATAATAATATTGTAATCCATATAGTCCAACAATGTCTCATGCAACTTCTTAAAAAAATCAGATTTCCCCTCATTTGGTGCATAAACTCCTACAATCAGAAATTTCTCTCCTTGTGTTTGGATTTCAATTGCCACGAATCTTCCTTGGTCGTCTTTAAAGATAAATTTCGGTGATAGGCTCTCTTTTGCATAGATTACTACTCCTCTCTTTTTGACTTTATCGGATGAAATAAACTCTTGACCCAATCTTTTATTGATCAATACTTTCCTGTGTAGCCTTATCACATGTGTTTTCTGTAAACAAATCAAGTCCAATTGTTCCTTTTTCAATAGATGAAAAACTTTTTTCCTTTTCTCCGGGGAGTTAAAACTGTGAATATTCCAACTTAATAGTTGTAGAGACATGGTGTGATTATTTTGCTTTTCCTCCAACTGCACCCAATAATTGTTCTTGTTCTGTCGGTGGTGTCACTTTCTCTAATTTGTCCAATCCCAAAGGTAGTGGTACTATATCTAGTATTCCTGGTTTTAATGCTCTTGGCTCTTCTTCTTCTTCAGCTTCTTTTTGCAGGTCTTCTCCGTGCTCTCTCAAAAAATTTTCTTTGTATTCCACTGATCTTATTTTAAACTTTCTCCCTTTGAAAGTAAAAGATAGGCCTTGGGGGAATTCCCACCTGAAAACAGTTCTATTTCCTCTCAGCAGGGCCACCAGATCTCCGTAGTTAGACCTAAGGTCCAAAAGGTATTTCGGAATGTCCTTAAAAATCTCTACTCTTGATTTGTGTATTTCCAAGGTCTTCTGGAAGTGCAGACTCAATATTTTTTCTCTCTCCTCTTTTGATCGGAGGGTAATCAAACAGTCTCTCACCCTGTTCTTTCTCCCTCCTCTTCCAAGTCTGAAAGCGCTTACTATCTTAAACTCTTGCTTGTCTGAGTCTAGGTTCCAAAAGTCTGCAAATTCCTGCATAAGAAAAAACAAAAAAAATTCCTTCCGAAAAAATTCCTTCTGAAAGCTCATACCAAGAACTAACTTAGTTGGTCTTTAAGGTGCTACTGGAAGGATTTTTTTTTTGTTTTGACTATGGCAGACCAACATGGCTACCTATCTGTAACTGCATAAGAAAATCACTTAGGCTATCTTTCTCAAGTTCAGGTACAGCCCTATCCTCAGATTTGTCTGTTTTCCCTTCAGTTCAATCATAAACAACAACAACCTGTGATCCTCGAGCTGCCTACATATCAGTGGTATCTTTTCCTCTACAGTCAATGCTTTTTCCTTTGCTTCTTCAGCTGTCTTTCGGTTCGAGGTAGATTCCTGCAGCAGTTGCTCAATAGATTCTGTATTTGAGTTCACCTTCTGCCCCAAGTTATTAATGCTTATAGTGTTTTGGTCAATTTTAGTTGTTGCTTCAGCAACTTGTTTGCTTATTTTTTCCAAAGATTCATAAATTTTGCTTAATGCTGAAGCTAAACCCTCTTCAGATGCCATTCCTTTTAACCCAACTTGAGCAGAATCTTCCCCTTGTGGAGCAGAAGGGCCGGATGCCGAAGCTCTTCGCTGCTGCAGTCTAACTTTACCCGATCTTGTTGTTTTTTCCTGAGGCAAGTTTGCCATAACACTTTATCTGAGGATCAAGGTCAGTCCCACGGCCAAGACTTGTTTTGTAGTGGAAAATTCCCCTGGCCTGTTTAAAGTGGAAAATTCCTTGGCCAATTGTAGCAATTTCAAAGTTCCTCTAGGGGGACACAGTAGCAGTCAATACTTGTTGCAATAAAATATCTTTTCCAACTTTCCCAAGTCCACCCTTTAACAAAATAAATAACAGTTTCAAGTCCGGAGAAACCCTTCAGAGTCAAAGCATCTCACTTGCAGAGTTAACTGTCAAAAAGTTACATTGTCCATAAACAGCGCGATTCACAGTACGGCAATTCTATTGTCCCTTGACAGTCCGTTCCCAGGGATTGAGTGGTGGTCTTTGTTCCCTTTTCTCTCTTTTTGCAGGCAAAAAATACTTCCCCCTTTTCCCTCCCCTCTCCTGCAACTCAGGGAGGGACTTCTCTTATATCGATGTTAGGATTTAAGTCCTTTTAAAGCAATTTTCCAGGTCTTAGCTTAAACAGTCTTTGCTTTGCTCTGTTTACAAGAAACGGAAGGCGGACTTCCTGTTTACACCTTCCTGCTTCGGTGCCAAATTAGTACTTTTTTCCCTTTAGTTCCCCGGTCTTTAAACTTGACCTACTCACGGGTTGTTGTTCAATAGCCGAATTGTCACAGGAAAAAGGTCAGCGCTCTCCGACAACAGCTGTGCGGCTTCACTCCACGGAAGAAGCGATTGACTCTCAGCACCGCGCCAGACACCCTGTTTCGCTCCGGAGCCCGTAACCGGGTTCCTTTGCAGATTGGGGGGGCGCTGAAGGTGCCCGCCGAGTCCCACGGTCACAGGCTTCACCCGCCTGTGGTTTCAAAAGAGTCCCCGCTTCGCCGTAGTGGCAAGACCCGATTTCCGCGGAGCTAAATCCCTCAGAGCTAGAGGGAATCCGCCATTGCCGATGGCGCCGCATCTGGAAGTCTCTATTTTCAACTAATTTAAGAGTAGTTTAAGTGATTTACTAGTCAAGTTACATCTGACTCAGAGGTCTAAGTGGAATCTATGCATGCATAAGCCTCACTGAGTTCAACTAAACTTACTTCTACTTTCCTGGGAGTAAGTCTCATTGACTTCAGTAGGGCTTGTTTGTGAGTAGATACACATTTCCTTGTACTGTTTACCAAAAAAACCCCTCCCCATCATTCTCACATAGTGCCCAACCTCCCATTTCAGCATAAGGCAGCCAACTAAATCTTCTCCCTTCCATTCCCTCCCCAGAAGGGAGTTCTTACCTCAACTTCATCACTTTCATTTATATCTTTATTGTGCCCCGCAGGTGGAGGAAACCTAACATCATGGAATGGAGAGAATCTGTCTCTCTGGCTGCCAGCTGAAATACAAAATAAACACCTAAGATATTATTTTTATTCATCTATTTATTACATTTATATACCACCTTTATCTTCCAAGGATCTCAAGTTGGTGTACATGGTTCTCCTCCTCCCATTTCATCCTCACAACAACCCTGCAAGGTAGGTTAGGCTAAGAGTGGTGACTGCCCCAAGGTCACCCAGTAAGCTTCATGGCTGGGTGAGGATTCAAACCCTGCTCTCCCAGGTCCAACACTCTAACCATTATGTAACGGAAGCAAGGAAGGCAAAAAGTACACATCATCATTAAAGAATGGTGGCCAATGATTACTCACCTGGAACCCAACCCTGTGAGTTGAAAGGAGAAGGGGACGACAGAGGACGAGATGGTTGGATAGTGTTCTCGAAGCTACCAGCATGAGTTTGACCAAACTGCAGGAGGCAGTGGAAGACAGAAGTGCCTGGCGTGCTCTGCTCCATGGGGTCACGAAGAGTCGGACATGACTAAACGACTAAACAACAACAACAATGCAAAAAATGTGGTGATCCATGAGGATCCGTGCTTCAAAACCACGTTTTTGGGCCATGGCGTTGCCAGATAACCGTGGATCTGAGTTTTCTGTGGTGCAGGCTGTGCCCCTGGCTATGATGTGTGATTTGACGTTGAGTTTGGGTTGGCCCAATGCAAAAAGCGTGAGGATCCATGAGGATCTGTGCTTCAAAACCACATTTTTGGTCCATGCCGTTGCCAGATAACCGTGGATCCAAGTTTTCTGTGGTGCAAGCTGTGCCCCTGGACAAGATGTGTGATTTTGACTCCCCTGTGTGAGTGCCTGAGGGCCCTGCTCCTGCCAGACTTTCTTCACCGCCTCTATTGCATCTGCAGAAAACAGCAGCAGGAGACTTTTTCAGGTGGTTCGCAATTTAGCGGAACCACCTGTTATATTGGGGCCCAGTACAAGCCACATGCTCTCCTGCAATGATTTTGCCAAGTTTTTTGCAGATAAAGTCGCTCAGATTCGGGAAGAGGTAGACTCCACCGTGGGAGCAGGGCCGGGGCGGGGAGTGCTAGAGTCCTGTCTAGTCAAATTGTGTGGGATCAATTCCAATCTGTTACCTCCGAGGATGTGGACAGGCTGCTTGAACGAGTGAAACCAACCACCTGTCTCCTTGATCCTTGCCCATCCTGGCTTATAAAAGCTAGCCGGGAAGGGATGGGCGATGGGCTTCGTGGGGTGGTGAATGCTTCCCTCTGTGAGGGAGCCTTCCCAGACCCGCTGAAAGAGGCGGTTATTAAACCGCTTCTTAAAAAACATCTTTAGATGTGGCCACGATGGCCAACTATCGCCCAGTCTCAAATCTTCCATTCTTGGGCAAGGTGATTGAGCGGGTGGTTGCTGAACAACTCCAGGCACGCCTGGAAGAAGCGGACCATTTGGATCCCTTCCAGTCGGGATTCAGGCCTCATCATGGGACTGAAACTGCTTTGGTTGCACTGGTTGATGATCTCCTTCTGGACCGTCTTGAGGGGCTGGGAGCTGGGGGCACTGTCATACAGTGGTTCTGCTCCTTCCTCCTGGGCCGTGTTCAGAAAGTGGTGGTGGGGGATGAGTGTTCAGACCCCTGGGCTCTCACTTGTGGGGTGCCTCAGGGTTCTGTCCTCTCCCCCATGCTTTTCAACATCTACATGCAGCCGCTGGGAGAGATCATCAGGGGGTTGGGGCTGGGTGTTCATCAGTATGCGGATGATACCCAGCTCTACCTCTCTTTTAAATCAGAACCAGTGAAGGCGGTGAAGGTCCTGTGTGAGTGTCTGGAGGCGGTTGGAGGATGGATGGCGGCTAACAGAATGAGGTTGAATCCTGACAAGACAGAAGTACTGTTTTGGGGGGACAGGAGGTGGGCAGGTGTGGAGGATGCCCTGGTCCTGAATGGGGTAACTGTGCCCCTGAAGGACCAGGTGCGCAGCCTGGGAGTCATTTTGGACTCACAGCTGTCCATGGAGGCACAGGTCAATTCTGTGTCGAGGGCAGCTGTTTACTAGCTCCATCTGGTACGTAGGCTGAGACCCTATCTGCCTGCGGACTGCCTCGCCAGAGTGGTGCATGCTCTGGTTATCTCCCGCTTGGACTACTGCAATGCGCTCTACGTGGGGCTACCTTTGAAGGTGACCTGGAAACGACAACTAATCCAGAATGCGGCAGCTAGACTGGTGACTGGGAGCGGCTGCCGAGACCATATAACACCGGTCTTGAAAGACCTACGTTGGCTCCTGTAATGGTTCTAGGGGTTGCTCATGCGTAAGGTGCCGCCACTCCTGGCTAGGTTACCTGGTTGAACCCTTTCTGTCTGGACAGCCTTTCACTTCGTGGCTGTCTCAGTCGCTGACAGAATCCGTCAGTGGGCGTTTCTTGAACTTCTTCCAGCAAAGAAGTTCTTTGACGCCAAGTCTACGCCTACTCTCCCTGCGCGGAAGTCTTCTGCGCAGGGAGGGTGTGGGCAGTGGAGTACCTGCGCTCTCCCCGCTGGTCTCCGGTGAAGAGTCCTGGAGCCTCCTCTCCGATTCCCCCATCTGCCCCCCTTCTCCACTGGTGTTACGCTGATTTCCTTCCCCAGCAGATGGGCTGCCTCTCTCCCTACTGGGACCCTCTCCGGCATCCCTCTGGAGCCTTCCCTCCGCCTCTAGCTCCAATGGCAGTTCCCTGACAGCTCCCAATACATTTCTGAGCACAATTCAAAGTGTTGGTGCTGACCTTTAAAGCCCCAAACAGCCTCGGTCCAGTATATCTGAAGGAGCGTCTCCACCCTCATCATTCTACCTGGACACTGAGGTCCAGCACCAAGGGCCTTCTGGCGGTTCCCTCACTGCGAGTTACAGGGAACCAGACAGAGGGCCTTCTCGGTAGTGGCGCCCTCCCTGTGGAATGCCCTCCCACCAGATGTCAAAGAGAACAACTGCCAGACTTTTAGAAGACATCTGAAGGCGGCCCTGTTTAGGGAGGCATTTAATGTTTGATGTAGTACAGTATTTTAATATATTTTTTGGAAGCCGCCCAGAGTGGCTGGGGAAGCCCAGCCAGATGGGCAGAGTATAAATAATAAATTATTATAATATATTATTATTATTATTGATGGTGATTTAGGTGTGGCCCAATGCAAAAAGTGTAAGGATCCATGAGGATCCATGCTTCAAACCCATGTTTTGGGGCCATGGCGTTGCCAGGAAGCTGTGGATCCTAGTTTTTTTGTGGTTCAGGCTGTGCCCCTGGACATGATGTGTGATTTGACAGCGAGTTTGGGTTGGCCCAATGCAAAAAGCGTGAGGATCCATGAGGATCCGTGCTTCAAAACCACATTTTTGGTCCATGGCATTGCCAGATAACCGTGGATCCAAGTTTTCTGTGGTGCAGGCTGTGCCCCTGGACATGATGTGTGATTCGATGGTGATTTAGGAGTGGCCCAATGCAAAAAGTGTGAGGATCCATGAGGATCTGTGCTTCAAAACCACGTTTTTGGGCCACGGTATGGCCAGGAAGCCGTGGATCTGAGCTTTTTGTGTTGCGTGCTGTGCCCCTGGACATGATGTGTGATTTGACGGTGATTTAGGGGTGGCCCAGTGCAAAAAGCATGAGGATCCATGAGGATCCGTGGTTGAGAACCACGTTTTTGGGTCATGGTGTTGCCAGGAAGCCGTGGATCTGAGTTTTTTCTGGTGCAGGCTGTGGCCCTGGCCATGATGTTTGATCTGATGGTGAGTTTGGGCTGATCTAGTGCAAAAATCATGAGGATCCATGAGGATCCATGCTTCGGAACCACATTTTTGGGCCACGGTATGGCCAGGCAGGAGTGGATCCGAGTTTTTTGTGGTGTAGGCTGTGCCCCTGGCTATGATGTGTGATTTGATGGTGAGTTTGGGTTGGCCCAATGCAAAATCATGAGGATCCATGAGGATCCGTGTTTTTTTTTTATAAATATTTTATTAGGTTTTTATTAAACAAATTTCCACTTTCAAATACATACTTCCATGAATCCAATGGACTTCCCCCATCTCCCGAGCACTGCATTCCCTGTGTAACCAAAACCTCAGCAATTTGTTGACTTGTTTTGTACATAACAATATATCTTCCATTTTATCGTGTTATCTGATGTAAACATTTCGATACAATTGCATTAATTTTTAATTTCCACACAATAAAAATATTTCGTTACCTCACTTCTGTCTTATAGTGTCTTATTTATCAATTCAGAAATTTGCCGATACTGAAGCTATACCTTCCTAGAAAGGAGCATTTTTTAACATTCATACAACTTATAATGCTTTTTCAAATAGTCCTTAAAATTTTTCCAAACTTCCTCCGTTTCTTCTTCTCCCGAGTCTCGAATTCTGCCAGTCATTTCAGCCAACTCCATATAGTCCATCAGCTGCGTCTGCCATTCTTCCAATGTGGGTAGATTTTGTGTCTTCCAGTGCTTTGCCAACAGAATCCTCGCTGCTGTAGTAGCGTACATAAAGAAAGTTCTATCTTTCTTGACCATCCTCTGGTCTACCATGCCCAGAAGGAAGGCCTCCGGTTTCTTAGGTAAGGTGAATCTCAGCACCTTTTTTAGTTCATTATGTATCATTTCCCAGAAGGCCTTCACTTTCGGGCAGGTCCACCAGAGGTGTAAAAATGTCCCTTCCTCTTCCTTACATTTCCAGCATTTATTATCAGACAGGTGATATATCTTTGCAAGCTTGACTGGGGTCATGTACCACCGGTATATCATTTTCATAATGTTTTCCTTCAAGGCAGTACATGCCGTGAATTTCATTCCGGTGTTCCATAACCTTTCCCAGTCTTCAAACATAATGTTATGCCCCAAGTCCTGTGCCCACTTTATCATAGAGGATTTGACAATCTCATCCTGTGTGTTCCATTTAAGCAGCAAGTTATACATTCTCGAAATTAGCTTGGATTTTGGCTCAAGCAACTCTGTTTCTAGTTTCGATTTTTCCTCCTGAAAACCCACTTTTTTGTCTGCTTTAAAAACTTCCTGGATTTGAGCATAATGCAACCAATCTCGCACCTTGTTTTTTAGCTTTTCCATACTCTGTAACCTCCATTTATCTCCAATTTTTTCAATTATTTCCCAATATTTAGGCCAGTGGGCCTCCATATTGAGTCTTTTACGTGCTTTGGCCTCCATCGGTGAGAGCCACCTCGGAGTTTTACTCTCCAATAAGTCTTTATATTTTGACCAGACCATGAAAATTGCCCTTCTGACAATATGGTTTTTGAACAATTTATGAACTTTAACCTTGTCATACCACAAATATGCATGCCACCCAAAAGCATTATCAAATCCCTCCAGGTCAAGGACATCGGTGTTCTCCAATAGGATCCAATCCTTCAACCAGCAGAGGGCTGCAGCTTCGTAATATAACCTCAAGTCCGGCAGGGCAAACCCCCCTCTTTCTTTCGCATCTGTTAGTATTTTAAACTTTATTCGGGGCTTTTTGCCCTGCCAGACAAATTTAGATAAATCCCTCTGCCATTTTCCAAAACATTCCACCTTATCCACGATCTGGAGGGACTGAAACAAAAATAGCATTTTCGGCAATACATTCATCTTTATAGCAGCTATTCTGCCCAACAAGGAAAGTTTTAATCTTGACCATGTTTCCAGATCTCTTTTTATCTCTGACCAACATTTCTCATAGTTGTCCTTAAATAAATTCAAATTTTTGGAGGTCAAGTGCACCCCTAGGTACTTTACTTTTTTAACCACATTTAGTTCTGTTTCTTTTCTGAACTCCTCTATTTCAGTAGTTGTCAAGTTTTTTGCTAAAACTTTAGTTTTTTGTTTATTCAGCTTGAATCCCGCCACCCGACCAAAATCAGAAATTAATTCTAACGCTCTTTTAGTACTAGAGGCTGGCTCCTGTAATGTTAATACCAAGTCGTCTGCAAAAGCTTTCAGTTTATATTGTTTCTCTCCGACCACAATTCCCTGTGTCAACCGGTCGTTTCTAATCATGTTCAGTAGCACCTCCAGGACTGAAATAAACAGCAGAGGAGATAGAGGGCACCCCTGTCGTGTCCCTTTTTCAATTTTAAACTCCTCTGTCACCACGTTGTTTACTATCAATTTGGCCTTTTGTTCTGAATAAATTGCTTCTATTCCATTTTCAAACCCCCGCCCTACTCCCATCCTTTCCAAATTTTTCTTCATAAACAGCCAAGAAATGTTGTCAAAGGCCTTCTCCGCATCAATAAAAATCAACACCGCTCTTGTGTTTGAATTAATCTGTAAAAACTCCAAAATGTCAATGATGTTTCTTGTGTTGTCAAATAAATGCCTACCAGGGAGAAAGCCTGCTTGGTCCTTATGAATAACTTCATTTAAGACTTTCTTAAACCTACTTGCCAAAATGTCTGCAAAAATTTTATAATCCACATTTAGGAGTGAGATAGGACGGTAGTTTTTAAGTTGAGTTTTTTCAGATTCTAGTTTTGGGATCAACGTGATGAAGGCTTCTTTCCACGTTTCCGGTGCCTTCCTCCCCTCCATAATCTGGTTGCAAACTTCCAGCAATGGTTGTGTCAATGAGTCCTTCAGTACCTTATAATATTTGGAAGTAAGCCCATCAGGTCCCGGAGATTTGCCCAGTTGGAGGTTCTGAATGGCGCATTCAATTTCTTGGGTTGTAATATTACAGTTCAGGGTTGCTCTCATTTCCTGGGGTATTTTTTGTAATCCATTAGTTATAACAAATTGGTCCACCTCTGAGCTTTTTTGTGGCCTTTGAGAATAGAGTTCTTTAAAATATTTCTGGAAGGACCTTCTGATTTCATCGGGTTTCTGAACCATTCTCCCTTCAATCTCTAGATTTGTAACTGTGTTAAGTTTTTGTCTCTTTTTCAACTGCCAGGCTAACAATTTTCCACATTTGTTTGCAGATTCAAAGGATCTTTGTTTCATTTGTTTAATTTTCCATTCCACCTCTTGATTTATCAGTTTCGAATATTGTGCCTGGAAAAACTTCACTTCTCTCAATACTTCCTTCGATTTAGGCCTGGATCTCAGTTTTCTCTCTCCTTCTCTTATTTTCTCCAAGATCTTCTCCTTCTTTTCATTCCAGAGTCTTTTTTTAATCGTGTTCTGTTGTATTAGAAACCCTCTTATCACTGCTTTGCTTGCGTCCCAGATTATTCTTTTTTCCACATTTGTCTTTAAGTTTATTTCAAAATAGTCCTTTAGAACTTTTTGGGCCTTCTTAACAATCTCCTGATCTCTTAACAAGGCGTCATTCATTCTCCATCTGAACGATCCGGTTGTATTTAGTCTCAGTTCCATTCTCAAGGCGTTGTGGTCGGAGCAGGTTTTTGGGCAGATTTCCACTTTTCTGGTCTTAGGTGCCAGCCCTCTAGTTATCCATATTTGGTCGATTCGCGTCCATGTCATATGGGCCTCGGAAAAGAAAGTTCCTTCTTTCCCTAGAGGGTTCTTGATCCTCCATATGTCAATCAAATCCAAATTGTCAGTCATTTCAAAAAAGGTTTTTGGAAGTCTGCCATCTTTCGTTATATTAGCACTTTGTGACTTATCCATATTCACTGAGGCGACACCGTTCATATCTCCCAACATGATAATGTTGTTATAGTCCAAATAGTCCAGCATAATCTCATGCAGCTTCTTAAAAAATTCCGATTTTCCATCATTTGGGGCGTAAATTCCCAGAATTAAAAACTTTTCTCCTTGTGTCTGGATTTCAATTGCCAAAATTCTGCCCTGTTCGTCTTTAAATACAAATTTTGGGGACAAGTTCTCCTTTGCATAAATCACCACTCCTCTTTTCTTAACTTTATCCGATGAAATAAATTCTTGGCCTAGCCTTTTATTGATTAGCACTTTTCTATGGAGTCTTGTCACATGTGTTTCTTGCAGGCAAATAATATCCAATTGTTCTTTTTTCAAAATATGAAATACTTTTCTGCGTTTTTCTGGAGAGTTCCCGCCATTTATATTCCAACTAAGAAGTTGTAGAGACATCCCGGTCTACTTCTTGGGTATCACAGTTGGGTATCTAATTTGTCGTCCTTTTCCGGAAGCTGTGGTGCCGGGCCGCCTCCAGATGGTATGGATCCTGGTGGTAATCCCGGTGGTGGAGGCCAAGAATCTGCGGCTCTCTTTTGGAGGTCCTCCTCGTTGTCGTGTAGGAACTTCTGGTGGTCTTCTGGCGTTTTGATTCTTACCTTCTTTCCTTTATAGGTAAATGACAGACCTTGAGGAAATTCCCACCTGTAAGGGATTGCGTTGTATCTTAACAATTTGGCCAAGTCTGTATATGTGGCTCTAAGGTCCAACAAATATTTAGGAATGTCTCTATAAATTTCTGCCCTTTTACCTTCGACTTCCAGGGATTTTTTAAAGTGTTGGCCTAATATCTTGTCTCTTTCCTCTCTTGTTCTCAAACAAACCAAACAGTCTCTGGACTTATCTTTTTTAACCGATCTTCCCAGTCTGAAGGCCGTCACAATCTTGAAGTCTTTATCTTCTTCAACCCCCCAAAATTTAGAAAACAGCTCCGTCAAGAATTTCTCTAGGTTGCCCTGTTCCAACTCTGGGACAGCCCTCAGCCTAAGATTACATTCCTTACTTTTCAGTTCCACCATTGACAGGTAGGCTTGCTGTTCTCCTACCTGTCTTCTCAGAGGTCTTACTTCCCCTTTGATCTCTTCCACCTTCTTGCACGCTTGCTCAGCTTTTTGATTGGCTTCCGCAGCTAATTTGTAATTCTCCGCCGTAGCTCCTTGCAGTTTCTCAATAGCCTGGGTGTGCTGCGAAACCTGATCTGTTAACTTGCTGATAGTAGATGTAGCTCTATCAATTTTAGATGACTGATCGTCCACCTTCTTATTCAAAAGTGCCAATTGTTCCAAAATTTGTTTCAAGACTGGATCAGTTCCTCCAGCTGCCATTTCTTCTGTAGCAGGCGTTTCAACTTCCTCCTCCTGCGCCGTCAACACAGTAGGCACCGAGGATCTACGATGATGAATCAAGGTTGTTTGGACCAGCTGCCCAGCTCTCTTGTCTTTTTTCTTTTCTTTAACTTCCTCAGCTAAAGCTTCCTTAGCTTTAGCTGCTCTTGTTTTCGCTGGGCCACTCATTCCCCAGCTGCTGTTCAAGGTCAAATAGTCTTTCAGTCCATGAGAAAGGCAAGTCCAGAGTATAAACAATTAAACCACAAAAAATCCCAATAAGATACAGTTCCCAGGCCACTATGCCTCCGCAAATCCACTAGGGGGGGTTTTCAAAGGAAAGAAAGTTTCTTTTCCACCATCAAAGCTCCTATTTCAACTGAAATCCCCAAGTTCAGAAAGGAGGATTTCAGAGAGTTCTGTTTCAAATTAGTGCCACAAGGTAACAGAGAGGTTTCGATGACAGTATTAAAGCGATAGTGTATCCATCAATGCAACAGTTTATGTTAAAAGAAAAGTTTCAGCAGCCTGACAGTACTCATTTGCAACACTGGCAGTCCAATAACTCGGTTGTCCCCTTCAATTCCACGTCTCTTCACAATAGGAGGAAGATTCTCTAGCACACTGGACTAAAACATTTATTTCTTCACCCTTTTTCGATTTCTAGAAACACACAGTCTATTAATGCCCCTTCTTACTTCTTTCAAAGTCTCTTTTTAACACTTCAGCCCGCATCGGGTTCTTTGCTTTGCTCCGATTAGCAGGACCGGAAGGCGGACTTCCTGTTACTCGCCTCCCGTTTTCAGCCAAAATAGACAAATTTAAGTTAATCCTTAATCAGTTCTTTGGTACCCCTTACTCACGGGTAAATTGCAGCCAATCTCGATGTTTTTCAAGAAGAAAGGTCGGCGCTCATCAGCAACAGCAGCGCGGCTTCACTTCCGCGAAAAGAGCGATGAACTCACAGCGCCGCTCCCCCGTTCACGATCCGGAGCCTCTTACGAGATCCCTTCCTCGCTTCTGGGGGGGCTTCTGGCACCCGCCGAGTCCCACGGCCACAGGCTCGCTCTGCCTGCGGTTTATCTGGATGGGTCTCCGCTTCGCCGTAGCGGAAAACCCTTTTTCGCGGAGCCCCTCTTCACTGGGTAAAGAGGACCGCCATTGCTGTTTTGCGCCGCCTCCGGAAGCCGAGGATCCGTGTTTTTTAACCATGTTTTTGCACCATTGCGTCACCACGAAACAGTGGATGCGTGATTATTTTGGTTCTGCCTACAGACTAAGAAGTGGTCTACAGTATCATGGTGTTTTTTATTTTGTTTCAATACAAAAATCATATGAATTCATGAGGATCCGTGCCTCGGATCCATGTTTTTGTGGTGCTGCAGCGTGGCAAAGTGTTGGATCCACGTTTTTTATAGTCCAGTTTGTAGCCGTGCCTTCCAGGTGTGATTTGACATTGCATTTGTTGGAGTTATTTTTTTAAAAGTGGAGGATCCGTGTAGATCGGCCTTTAACCCAGACCCATAAAATACTTTCTTCAAACTTTACTTTTTGTTTGCATTATTTCATTCTTTACAGTAAAATCCTGTCTTTTCCCCCAGAGGCTCACCTTATTTATTTAAAAGCGGGTTTTTTAAAGTCTTCAAGCAAACATCCAGACAATTCTAAACTGCTTTGAGGTTTTAGTTAGAATGAAGCGGTATATAAAGCTTATGAACTAAATAAAAATATATACTATTTAATGTTTCAAAAATATGTGGTGATATAGAAAAATAGGGGTGGTTGGCTTTTGTTGCCCAACTCCCAAAGGGATTGAGTCCCCTAAGTCCATGATCTGTCAGAGATGAATGGATGGAGGCAGGATGCAGTGAAAGCAAGGCTGATCTTTGTTTTTCTGTTGCAACAGAGTTCCCTCCCCTTCTTCCAAGGAGGGAGAGACCCAGGGCTTGCATTTTGATGTGGAGAAGGAGGACACCCCCTCTACAGCCAGAAATTACATTGAGTCATGTGGGTTGCTTTAATAAGGTTCAGGATAGAGGGAGATGGAGAGATTTTGCTCCTAGAGGAGGAAAGAGTTTCATTAACTTGGCTCCGCCCTCCAAATCCCCAAGCACACCCACCAGTGCCCCCAATCCAAATAGGCCAATGGCAACTACACCCCTTTGGATGAAAATAAGGTGGCTAAAGAGGCAATAACTTTTGCCGTATTACCTGGTGTCCAATAATTGTCAAGCTGGCAGTTGTGGGGGAACCTCCCCCCCAACCAACTGTAGCTTGAAAAGGGGGGAATGAGGCACTGGGAGGTTTGGAGGTCTGAAAGAGCCCCCTTGAATGAGACACTGGGGTTCTGCTTAAAACCGTTCTCTCACAAAAGATTCACAAAAAGCTCAAATTGTTTGCTCACAGAAGAGACCTCACTGCAAACTGTTATCTATCCAAGAATGTGTTAGGAGTAGTGAACTTGGTGCTCCTCAGTTGCAGGAGGCACGGTAGATAAGGGCGTATTTGGGAATAAGCCTTAAAGTCTAGCTAAGTCAAAAGCAAGTCACCCCTTCTTATAAGAATAAGTCTTTGTTGTTGTTGTTGTTTAGGCGTTTAGTCGTGTCCGACTCTTTGTGACCCCATGGACCAGAGCACGCCAGGCACTTCTGTCTTCCACTGCCTCCCGCAGTTTGGTCAAACTCATGCTGGTAGCTTCGAGAACACTGTCCAACCATCTCGTCCTCTGTCGTCCCCTTCTTTATCTTCTTTATGGTCCAGCTCTCACTTCCATACATCACTACTGGGAAAACCATGGCTTTAACTATACGGAGCTTTGTTGGCAAGGTGATGTCTCTGCTTTTTAAGATGCTGTCTAGGTTTGCCATCGCCTTTCTCCCAAAGAGCAGGCGTCTTTTAATTTCGTGACTGCTGTCACCATCTGCAGAGTAAAATCTCTCACTGCCTCCATTTCTTCCCCTTCTCTTCGCCAGGAGGTGATGGGACCAGTGGCCATGATCTTAGTTTTTTTGATGTTGAGCTTCAGACCATATTGGGCTTCTTCCGGCAATCTTAATTCCGGCCAGGGATTCAGCCAGTCCAGCCTTTCGCATGATGAATTCTGCATATAAGTTAAATAAGCAGGGAGACAATATACAGCCTTGCCGTACTCCTTTCCCAATTTTTAACCAATCAGTTGTTCCATATCCAGTTCTAACTGTAGCTTCTTGTCCCACATAGAGATTTCTCAGGAGACAGATGAGGTGATCAGGCACTCCCATTTCTTTAAGAACTTGCCATAGTTTGCTGTGGTCGACACAGTCAAAGGCTTTTGCATAGTCAATGAAGCAGAAGTAGATGTCTTTCTGGAACTCTCTAGCTTTCTCCAGCGCATGTTTGCAATTTGGTCTCTGGTTCCTCTGCCCCTTTGAAATCCAGCTTGCACTTCTGGGAGTTCTCGGTCCACATAATGCTTAAGCCTGCCTTGTAGAATTTTAAGCATAACCTTGCTAGCGTGTGAAATGAGTGCAATTGTGTGGTAGTTGGAGCATTCTTTGGCACTGCCCTTTTTTGGGATTGGGATGTAGACTGATCTTCTCCAATCCTCTGACCACTGCTGAGTTTTCCAAATTTGCTGGGATATAGAGTGTAGCACCTTGACAGCATCATCCTTTAAAATTTTAAATAGTTCAGCTGGAATATCATCACTTCCACTGGCCTTGTTATTTGCAGTGCTTTCTAAGGCCCATTTGACTTCACTCTCCAGGATGTCTGGCTCAAGGTCAGCAACCACACTACCTGGGGTGTATGAAACATCCATTTCTTTCTGGTATAGTTCCTCTGTGTATTCTTACCACCTCTTCTTAATGTCTTCTGCTTCTGTTAGGTCCTTTCCACTTTTGTCTTTTATTATGGTAATCTTTGTATGAAAGGGGCGAGATACCTTGTTGTGTCAGTCTCAGCCTGGGGGGTTGCTCTTGAATTACGGTTTGGCATTTTATCCGGGTGGACATAATCCAGCACCGTTACCAGTCTTCTACCCAAGAGCAGCTCAGCTGGCGACTTGCCCGTCGCATGCTGCAAAAATAACATTCGCGCGATGCGAGCTGACCAGTTACCCTCCATTAAGCGTGCAATGGATTCTTTGGCTGTTCTTGCCATGCGCTCCGCCTGCCCATTGGAGGATGGGTGAAAGGGCGCGGATGTGACCCCTCTTATGAAGTTATCAGCCAAGAATGCCCTGAATTGTTGGGATACAAAAGCTGCCCCATTATCTGATACAATGGTCTCGGGTAACCCGTGGGTTGCAAACAGCTGCCTCAACACCTTGATTACGGCAGCTGATGCCATGCTAGGGACCATTGCCACTTCTAACCATTTGGAATATGCATCAACGATAACCAAAAAGACCTTCCCCTGGAATGGCCCAGCAAAATCTAAGTGCAGCCGGCTCCAGGGAGATCTGGACTGCTCCCACCAGTGAACTGGTGCTTTGGCCACTTCTGGCCGCACCTCTTGGCATTCCTTGCATGTTCGTACCCATTGTTCTATGTTCTGGTCCATTCCAGGCCACCACACATAACATCGGGCTAGCAACTTCATCCTGACCATTCCCGGGTGTCCCATGTGAAGCGTCACAAGAACCCTGTTTCTCAGTGGTGCTGGGATGATCACCCTATCTCCCCACAGGAGACAACCCTTATGCATGGACAACTCGTGCTGCCTTGTCGCATAAGGCCTGAATTTGTCTTCATGCGGACCACCTGGCCACCCCCTCCCCACCCAAGTGAGCACACGGGAGAGAACAGCATCTTTCCTCATTTTCTCAGCTATATCAGTAGCCATTACAGGAGCCGCCGGAAGTGTTTCCAGCATCATTATGTGCTCCGCTGGAGCAGGATCCTCATTGCTCCCGCCAGGAAGGAGCAATCGACTCAGCACATCAGCATGGCACAACCGTTTCCCCGGCACATGGGTCAAGGTGTACTGGAACCCGTTCAGGAATATAGACCAATGCAACATTCTGGGGGAGAGAATTTGTGGCGTTTGTTTGTTCGGGTTGAACAACCCTAACAGTGGTTTGTGGTCCGTTTCAATGGAGAAATGGCGACCGTACACATAATCATGGAACTTTTTGATTCCTGCCACAATTGCAAGCGCCTCTTTGTCAATTTGAGCATAGTTGCGCTCCGTGGGCGACAACGTACAGGAATAGAAAGAGATGGGCTTTTCCGACCCAACCGGTTCCCTATGACTCAGCACCGCCCCCAGGCCGTATTGAGAGGCATCACATGCCAGGACCAGTGGCTTCGACTCATCATAATGAGCAAGGACGCTCTTGCTACTCAGCATTCCTCGCAAGGAGTCAAAAGCCTTCTGCTGCCCCTGCCCCCATTGCCACACATTCTTTTTCTGCAACAGTCTATGTAATGGTTCAGCTACCGAAGCTTTCTGGGGTAAGAACGAATGATAAAAGTTAATAAGTCCCAGGAATGACTGCAACTCCGTCTTGTTCTGTGGTCGTGGTGCCTCGATGATGGCCTTAACCTTAGCATCTGTGGGGTGGATGCCTGATGCATCAATTTTAAACCCCAAGAAATCCACAGTTGGCACCCCAAAACTGCATTTTTCCTTTTTTAGTTGCAACCCCACCTCCTTGAACTTGAGCAACACTGCACGGACACGCGCAACCAGTTCCTGTGGGTCTTTTCCAGCAATCAAAACGTCATCAAAAAATGGCAAGACCCCCGGCAGACCTCTTAACAGGCGTTCCATGAGCCCTTGAAAAATCCCTGGGGCCACACAAACTCCAAATTGTAATCTGTTAACTCTGAATGCCCCTTTATGTGTGACAATAGTCTGTGCTTCCGCTGATTGTGGGGTTACTGGCAGCTGTTGGTAAGCTTGTGCCAGGTCAATTTTGGCGAACACCTTGCCCCCAGCAAGGTTAGCCAACAGATGTGATACGACTCGAATGGGGTATGAGTTTCCCCTGAGTGCCTTATTGATAGTACATTTGTAATCAGCACAGATCCTGACTTCCCCATTTGCTTTAAGGGGCGTGACGATTGGAGTCTCCCACTTAGCGGAGTCCACGGGTGAGAGAACTCCCTGCTTGACCAATTTATCCAGCTCTGCTTCGATCTTGGGTTGCAGTGCAAATGGCACTCGCCTTGGTTTGAGTCGGATTGGGGCCACCCCAGGGTCCAATTCGAAGTCAACTGGGGGCCCTTTATAACAACCCAGTTTTCCATTAAAGAGACCAGCAAATTCTTTGCATAATGCCTCGCTCATCTCAGGGCAGGTTTGGATTGAATTAAACCCTGATATACTCAGTCCCAGGGCGGGGAACCAGTCAGTGCCCAGGAGACTGGGGTGACTGCCCTTCGCAATGACCAGTTTGAGTACCGCCTGTTTGTCCCGGAACTGTACTCTCACGGCAAACATTCCCATGACATGGATGCGGCCCGCTGAGTATGACTGCAAAGTTGCCGGGAAGGGCTCCAGAGGGGGCAACTTACCCCTGGAGAAGAATGTCCTCACAGTCTGGTCCGACACGATAGTGAATCCAGATCCGGAGGCCACCTCCATGTCGCACAGCTGACCCTCAATCTTCACCTTGACGTGTGCCTTGCCTTGCGCTGGAAACTGCACGACCCTCCCGTTGATCTCCGTTACGTAGTGGCAGTCCTTTAGAACATGGTTTGCTGTGGGCGGTCTGTGATGCTCCAGTCTAGGTGCTCCTGTCGCTCCCAACGCCGCCGATCTACAGACCCTGGCGATGTGACCTGTCTTTCCGCACGTCCGGCACATAGCATCCCGGAAACGACAACTCTTCCGCTCATGGTTTCCGCCACAACCAGGGCACCTGCCTCCGTGATCTTTGTGCACTGTGCAGGCCTGACGCACTGACTCGACCCCACGGACTGGGCTCTGGCTCGGAGTAGCCTCTAGCTCGTCCATGGCATGCACAACTTCTATCTGTGGCTTAGGGGCCCTGCGACTGGCATCAAGCTCCTCTCTTTCATAATTCTCCGTGGCGGTGGCCTCCTTCAAGGCTGAAGCAAGGGTAACCTCTTCTTTAGCCACGATGCGTCTTCTGGCTTTCTTGCTGCTCAGACCACCGATAAACCGATCCAGGAGAGTCTCTTCCAGATCTTGGAAGTCGCAGTGCTGAGCGAGCTTCCGTAGTTCAGCTAGAAATGTAGATACAGACTCCCCAGCACGCTGCTGCCTCTTATGAAACTCCATCCGCCGAGCCATCTTGGTCTCAGTTGGCGCCAAATGGCTTGTTAGGTAGGCAAGAATATATTTGAGAGATGTCTCACTTAGCTTCGCTGGAGCAAGCAATGCCTTGGCCAGCTTGAAGATCTCAGGCCCACAGTAGCTCAGGAATGTGGCCCTTCTTTTGCTGGCATCGGTGATCCCTTGAGCCACTGCGAAGAACTCGAAGCGTTCGACGTAGTCTTCCCACGTGTGGGGCTCTGATGGCTGGAAGGGCTCCAATACCCTTGGACTCTCCATTGTCCTGTGGGCAGGGTCGTCTTCTCAGCTGGCCAGTGAGTCTTGTTCTTAGCTACAATCCAGACTCTGAGGCAGGGCTGCGTTTAACCGCTCCTCAGCATTCTGGATCCCACCTTCGTCGCCAGTTGTAGTGACGTGGGGTTTGTGATTACAGCTCTCTTGACATAATATGCTGGAGACAGTTCTCTAGTAACACTTCTTTATTAAAGCAAACAAGACTAAGACCTGAGGAGGGGAGAGCTACATTTATAGGGACAGGGAACTAGCTAGAAAGGATACATTTTGGAGGGAACAATATCAGGCAATCACAGTCCTGCCTTTTGGAGGAAACCAATAAGACAGAGGATCCAAATACAGCAGCTTAAATGAACCAATAGTAGCTGTACCCTTTGGAACCAAAAGGCAGTTACTTTACCCTAATGCAAATACAGATAATAATAATACAGATATAAAATCCTTTGACTCAATACACAACATAGAGTCGTCTCTTGTGTTTTTGGGAAAGCGTGTTTGTGATGACCAGCTTGTTCTCTTGGCAGAACTCTATTTGCCTTTGCCCTGCTTCATTTTGAATTCCAAGGCCAAACTTGCCGGTTGTTCCTTTTATCTCTTGACTCTCTTACATAGAATAAGTCTATGTAAGCATAAATCAGGCTATCACTCCCCTTTGATATGTAGGTTTTCAGTGTTTTAATCTATGTTGGCTTCAGAACTTTAGTAAGAAGCAAGGGGCCCTTGTGATAAGCATTTTAAGGTCTTAGATATATGATAAATGTACCAACCAAGCACATACATAGATCAGCACAGGAAGACCAACCTGAAACCATTTTTGATTCCCACACTGACCAAATGTCCTTTCTCTGCAAGGTCAAAGGAAAATGGAAAAGTCTCCCCATTGTCTTTTCCTTCACAAATCCTGTCTTAAGGGTATTTCTGTGTTTGAATAGGGTGAGCCTGTGACCTGGCTCAGAAACTGAGTATTTATCATTACAAAAGACTGGCCAGGCTCCCCAGGGTATCCAATCAAGTGAGCATTAACAGGTAACCTGTCAGACGAGATAAACAACATACTCAGATTTCTGCTGTAGGCCGCTTTTTCTATGATGTAGGTATGATGTATCTGGGGGGTGGTCTTGGGTTACACCCTGAAATATACTCAGAGTCGAGAGTGGATTTCATGCTCTTTATTCAGCTCATAGTGGTGAGGAAGGAATGAAGGTCCCCTTAAAGTATCTGCTTTATATACATTATTTACACAATGGGCTGCACATGATTGGCTAATTCCAGAATTCTCCTGTAGGCCAATCAGGTTGTGGATTCACCTCTATCTGGAGCTGGATTGGGTGGCTCTTGCTGACCAATCATACTGCTGCATTGTTCTAGGACCAATCAGACTGCTGCATTCTGAATCCTATTGTTCTAGGACCAATCAGACTGCTCCCAATCCCCTTGCGTCATGCGGCGGAGGGTGTCCTTGGTGGTCCGCACCATGCGTTCTGCTTGGCCATTGGTGGCAGGGTGGAATGGTGCCGAACGGATGTGGCGGATGGCGTTCTGCACTGTGAAGGTTTGGAATTCTCCTGACGTAAATGCAGTCCCGTTGTCTGAGACGAGAGTGTCAGGGAGCCCGTGGGTTGCAAACAGCCTGCGTAGTACCCGGATGGCTGCGGACGTGGAAGTGGACGGTACCAGTGCGACTTCCAGCCATTTGGTGTAGGAGTCCACCACTATGAAGAATGTTTTCCCCTGAAAGGGGCCAGTGAAGTCCACATGCAGGCGTGACCATGGTGCTCGGGCGGACTCCCAGGACTGGACTGGGGCCCTTGGGGGATCTGGGCGGGATTCTTGGCAGGCCTGGCAGTGTTTGACCCAGGCCTCTATCTCTCCGTCGATCCCCGACCACCACACATAACTCCTGGCAAGGGCCTTCATTCTCACTACCCCTGGGTGTGTGGCGTGTAGGGCTGTGAGGACCCTTTGGTGGAGGGGCTGGGGAAAAACGACCCTGCTTCCCCATAACAGGCACCCCTTGTGGGCCGACAATTCATGTTTGCGGGTTGCGTAGCCGCCGAATTCTGGCCCGGGGCTGCTGCTGGGCTATCCCCTCCACACCCAGTCCAGGACCCAGGAGATGACCCTATCTTTCTTGGAATGGTGTTCAACTTCTTGTGCCTGAATGGGGCGGTCGGGAAGCAGCTTCAGGCTCTAACCTCTTGCGCAGGTGCTGGGTCAGGGCCTGTTTCCGGTA
Organism: Podarcis melisellensis; assembly: GCF_964234715.1. Classification (NCBI taxonomy): domain Eukaryota; kingdom Metazoa; phylum Chordata; class Lepidosauria; order Squamata; family Lacertidae; genus Podarcis; species Podarcis melisellensis. The sequence goes on from NC_138535.1 coordinate 13,388,164, forward strand.
GTAGTAGCCTGCTGATGGCGTCCGCATGGCCCATCACCTTCCCAGGGCGGTGAATCAGTGCATACTGGTAGCTGGCAAGGAAAATTGACCACCTTGTAGCCTTATTGAAGTTCACCGATTGGGTCTGCGTTGCTCCGGGACAGGAGGAAGGAAGTCAAAATGACACCAAGTTGGTTCAAAGAAAGAGTTTATTCTGCTCTCCGGATAGCAGAAGGCTCTTGCGTGGTGAGTCCACAGCAAGTCCAAAGAAATAACAGGTTTCATGCAGTCCAAAGAAATAACAGGTTTCATGCATCCTCTCCCCCTTCCCCAGCCACGTCAACTTGTATACGCAGGTTGACATCACATATGTTCCTGCTCTGGTACTCTCAACCATAAAAGGATCTTCCTTCCTGTACTTCTGACCATAAAAGGATCTTCCTCTTCCTACTCTTATCTGGGAAGACGTCATAATCTCCGGGAACACGCTTTTGGTGTTTTTCCCGGACATTGGTCTTGTGCGTATTTTGTGCTCAGAACATAAGATAAAGTTCTGACGTGTTTTCGTTGTTCCCCTGGGGAACCAAGGCCATCCCTTGCCTGTCCTGATAAAGGACAGAACTGTTTATGCAGTTGTGTCCTTATTATGGTTTTGCTCAACAGTTCAAGTTTTACGCATTTAAAAGTGCTCTCTTTTGAAAGAACAAAAGGGGGGGTTGAGTCAGTTTTTAAACTTACTACACAGAAACCCATTCCTTCAACCTGAGGATGCGAGGAGACAGCACTTTGGAGGTCTGCTTTTCGGGGGCAAACAAGCCAAGCAACGGCTTGTGGTCAGTCACCACGGTAAAGGGCGTACATGAAATCATGGAATTTTTTTACTCCCTTCACGATTGCCAGACCCTCCTTGTCGATTTGCGAGTAGTTCCGCTTGGTTGCGTCGAGTGTCTGGGAAAAGTATGCCACCGGTACCTCTCTTCCATCTGGGAGTTGGTGTCCCAGGACAGCGCCGATGCCATAGGGCGAGGCGTCGCATGCTAGCACCACCGGCAGCCTCTCGTTGAAGTGTGCCAAGACCGAATTTGAGACAAGCAAGTCCTTGACTGCCTGGAATGTGGCCTCCTGGCGCTAGCCCCACACCCAAGGGGCCCGCTTGTCCAGGAGTCTGTGTAGGGGCATCGCTACTGCCGCCTTGTGGGGAAGGAAGGAATGGTAAAAGTTCAATAGTCCCAAGTAGGCCTGAGGTTCAGTCTTGCTCTTGGGCACTGGGGCATCACAAATGGCCCATACCTTGTCCCCCCATACTCCTTCTGTGTCCACCATAAATCCCAGAAAGTCCACCTGAGGCACTCCTAGTAGACATTTTTCCCGCTTCACCTTGAGACCCGCCATCTGGAAAAGGTGCAGAACGGTGCGGAGGCGGTCCTCAAACTCCTCTGGTGTGGGCCCAGCAATCAACACATCATCAAAGAAGGGTGTGACGCCAGGAATCCCTTTAAGGAGAGAGTCCATTAGATTCTGGAATATGCCTGGTGCCACGCTGACACCGAATTGCAGCCGCTTTACCCTGAACGCTCCTCTGTGCGTCACAATCGTCTGTGCCTCTGCTGTGGCCTCATCTACTGGCAGCTGTTGATATGCTTGGGCCAAGTCCAGCTTGCCAAAAACTTTTGACCCAGCCAGGGTGGCGAGGACATGGCTGACCACTGGCACCGGGTATGCGTGGGCCGTGAGGGCCTTGTTTATGGTACATTTGTAGTCTGCGCAGATGCGGACCGAACCATTAGGCTTGACGGGTGTGACGATTGGGGTTTCCCAGGAGGCATTAGGCACCGGCTCCAGCACTCCTTGCTCCACGAGCCGGTCCAATTCCTCGTCTATACGGGGTTTCAGAGCGAACAGGACCTGGCGGGCCTTGAGCCTGACAGGTTGTACTGCGGGGTCAAGCTGTAGAGCAGGGGGGGGGGCTGTATACTGTCCCAATTTCCCATCAAAAACCCCCGGAAATTCCTTGCATATGGCGTCCACATCCACTTGTAAGCTAGTGTAGTTCACCCCGTGATGGCTAGCCCCAGTGGTCCAAACCATGCCAATCCCAGTAAGCTAATGTAGGGACCCTTGACCACAAGCAAGTCCAGTTGCCGCGTCCGCCCTCGATATTGCACCCTGAAGGTCCCCACCCCCATTGTGGGACCTTACGTTTCTGGAAGTTCCGGAGGGTGCATTTTGGATCCTATTGTTCTAGGACCAATCAGACTGCTGCAGTTTGGATACTATTCAACTCAGTACATAACACACCCCTTCTTTGATGTATGTATGAGGGGTGGTCTTGAGTTCCAGGGCAGGGAATTTAAAATGTCTATATAAGGGCAGACACACCTTTGTTCTGGGTTCCTCCTCCTTTCCTGCGTGTGAGGGGAGCGCCCTGTTGTAACAGATCAATAAAGATCAGGCTTACTAGCTGCTTTGCTTCTCAATATTCTCTGGTTGGCCTCTGTTATTTTCTCCTACCAATAGGGAACCTACGTAAGGACTCTATATGGGCTCTTGGATACCCCATAAGGGGAAAAGGGCAGCTTTTGTTTACAACACCCTCAAAGGGTTGCCACATCAAGGTGCAGGCTGGGCATCACAGAGTTGTATCCAATGGGTTTCTGCCAGCTACACTCTGCAAATGCTTAGGAGCTTCTAATTGGATTTTATATGATTTCTTTGTGTGTAAACCCTATAAAAAGCCCCTGTGGGCAACACCCATGGTTCAGCCTTTGTGGAGCAATCCCACTGAAACATTTTACTGCAGTAAATAAACTTTATGGACTCTTTCTTCAACCCTACTCATGAGTAATTAATGGTACAAGTGAGATAGCAGATTTTGTCCTGCTTCAACATGTTACGGCTAAAATCTGGGTGCGGAGCTACCCTGCCACCCAGCTCATCGGACTAAGTCCGCGGGTCCTAGCGGAAGAAAATGAGCTCAGCCGGAGCACAGGAGCAAACTACAGAAGATCCAAGTTTATTGCGCAACAGGTTCAAGACGAGATTGAACAGCGAGAAAGGGGTGACATGAACTTTTGAAACTCCCTCCATGTCCCAGAATACAGTGCAAAATACATCCCAGTTACATCATGAATATATTAAGGAAAGGTTGGGTTACACAGATTACATCATGAATACATTAAGGAGAGGTTGGGTTACACCGGATTAACATATGTTTTAAAATATTTATTAAAGTTTTTCAATATGAATACATAGTTGGTTCACAATACAATATCTGTCATAACATATTTTCATAACTACTCTGGACTTCCTCTCATCTCCCGCTCCCATTTACATCATAAGAAAAAGAATTTTCCAGCAAATTATCATCTTGTTTGCGTTTTATGCCCATAAATTTAGTTTATAATCTAATAGTTCCCAATTGGTTCACATTTTCTTAATCTCGCTTGTCTTCCTAATTCTATCTAATTTAGTGGTGCCCGTTTATTTATGATTTAGCAACCTGCTCAACATTCAGTCAAATTACAATATTTTTGTAAATAAATCTTGAATTTCTTCCAGTCTTCTTCCGTCCTCTCTTCTCCCAGGTCTCGAATTCTGCCTGTCATCTCAGCCAGTTCCATGTAGTCTATCAGTTGCATCTGCCAGTCTTCCAGTGTGGGGAGATCTTGAGTTTTCCAGTGCTTCGCTAGGAGTATCCTTGCTGCTGTTGTTGCATACATAAAAAAGGTTCGGTCCTTCTTTACCACCCCTTGGCCGACAATGCCCAAGAGGAAGGCCTCTGGTTTCTTAGCAAAGGTATACTTAAATACCTTTTTCAATTCATTATATATCATTTCCCAAAAGGCCTTCACTTTAGGGCATGTCCACCAGAGGTGGAAGAATGTTCCTTCACTTTCTTTACACTTCCAACATTTATTATCAGACAGGTGGTATATTTTTGCCAGTTTGACTGGGGTCATGTACCATCTATAAATCATTTTCATTATATTTTCTTTCAGAGCATTACATGCAGTAAAGTTCAACCCAGTAGACCACAACCTTTCCCAGTCCTCAAACATGATGTTATACCCAATGTCCTGCGCCCACCTTATCATAGCAGATTTAACCGTTTCATCTTGAGTGTTCCATTTTAGCAGCAGGTTATACATTCTAGAAAGTACCTTAGCCTTTGGTTCTAACAGTTCTGTTTCCAATTTCGATTTCTCCACCTGGAACCCTAACTTCTTGTCATTTTTAAAAATTTCTTTAATCTGAGCGTAATGTAACCAGTCTCGCACTTTATCCTTCAATTTCTCCTGACTCTGCAGTTTCCAATTATCTCCATCTTTTTCTAGTATCTCCCAATATTTTGGCCAATTGGCCTCCATATTGGGTGTTTTTCGGGCCTTAGCTTCCATAGGTGAGAGCCACCTTGGAGTTTTATTTTCCAATAAGTCTTTATATTTTGTCCAGACATTAAACACTGCTTTTCTGACAATATGGTTCTTAAATGCCTTATTGATCTTAACCTTATCATACCATAGGTATGCATGCCATCCAAATGCATTGTTGAAACCTTCCAAATCCAATACATCAGTGTCTTCCAGAAGTAGCCAATCTTTTAGCCAGCAAAAAGCTGCGGCCTCATAATACAACTTTAAGTCCGGCAGGGCAAAGCCCCCTCTATCTTTTGCATCAGTTAATATCTTATACTTAATTCTGGGCTTTTTGCCCTGCCAGACAAACTTAGAAATATCTCTCTGCCACTTCCGGAAGCACTCCGTCTTGTCCACGATCTGTAATGTTTGAAATAAAAACAGCATTTTTGGCAATACATTCATCTTGATTGCAGCAATTTGGCCTAGCAAAGAAAGTTTCAATTTGGTCCAACTATCTAAGTCTCTCTTAATTTCTGACCAACATTTTTCATAATTATCTTTAAATAGACTCAGATTTTTTGCTGTTATGTTTACCCCTAGGTACTTTACTTTTTTAACCACATTTAATTCTGTCTCTCTCTGAAACCGTTCTGACTCTGTATCTGTCAAGTTCTTTTCCAATACCTTAGTTTTCTGTTTGTTAATTTAAATCCCGCCACCCGACCAAAGTCTTGAATCAATTGTAGTACTCTTTTCGTACTAGATTCTGGCTCCTGCAGGGTCAAAACTAGGTCATCTGCAAAGGCTTTAAGTTTATATTGTTTCGCTCCGACCTGAATTCCTTTCACCAACCGGTCCCCTCTAATCATGTTCAGGAGCACCTCCAGAACAGAAATAAATAACAAAGGGGAGATAGGGCAGCCTTGTCGTGTTCCTTTTTCAATTTTAAACTCTTCAGTGACCACATTATTAACTATCAATTTAGCTTTTTGCTCTGAATATATCGCCTCAATCCCATTCTCAAAGCCCAGTCCCACCTCCATTTCTTTTAAATTACCCTTCATAAATTTCCAGGAAATATTGTCAAAGGCTTTCTCCGCGTCTATAAAGATTAAGACTGCTTTTGTATTTATATCTGTTTGCAAAAGTTCCAAGATATCAATAATGTTCCTTGTATTAGCAAACAAATGTCTACCTGGGAGAAAGCCTGCCTGGTCCTTGTGGATTACTTCATTTAGAACTTTTTTGAATCTACTTGCCAAAATGTCTGCAAATATTTTGTAATCCACATTCAAAAGAGAAATGGGGCGATAATTCCTAAGTTGTGTCTTTTCAGCATAGGTCCTTTTTTATAGATTGGAATAACTATTGCCTCTGTCCAACCATCTGGGAGTAAACCCGTTGAGTCAATCCAAGAAAATAGAGACGCCAGCAGGGGGGCCCACCAGCCAATGTTGGACTTCAGAAGTTCGGCAGGGATGTAATCATTCCCTGGGGCCTTATTGTTCTTTAATTGTGCGATTAAGTTCTCAACTTCCTTTACAGTTACTGGTGGCCAATGAGGTAGGTCCTCCAATTGGATGCATAGTTTGTAATGTTGGGCTTCCTGGTCATAGAACAAAGATTGAAAATGGCGCAACCACTCCATTGATTCCACTGTACAGATGGAATTAGTGCGCTCCTGGTCCAGTAGACCAGATATGGTTCGCCAAAAGCAAGTAGTATCTTTCTCGTGCGATGCCTTAACCAAACTTTGCCATGCGGCTCGTTCAGCTTCCAATTTCTTTCTCCTTAATAATTGTTTGTAAGACCGTCTCAGATAAATATAGGCATTAAGTAGGATGGCAGTCCCTGATTTCCTATATCTCTGGTAGGCTGTTCTCGTTTGTCTCCTTGTTTGCCTGCACTCCAGGTCAAACCAGCTAGCTCCGTCCTTTGCCCTCTTTGTAGCGGAGCTATGTATCACTGTTGTTAAATGGGATTTCAATCTTTCCAAAAGTGATTTAAAGCGTTCCATAATCGCATCTACTGAATTGCCTGTCACAATAGCGGAGCGAATAAGCTTTAACTCCGCTGACTGAAGGAGGAGGGTTAGATTTTCATTCAATATTGGGGACCATTTGAGTCTTTTGGGAGCAAGTATACCCAAATTTACAGACGGTATATATTGTGGCTCGGCAATAGAATAGTCAAAAGGCCGACCTGCAAGCTCTAAAATTAGAGGTAGGTGGTCACTCAGAGTATTGTGGCCCACTTGGAACTTCCTTACAAAGCTGTGGGCAAATCTTGAGATTAGAATATAATCTATAACGCTTCCCCCTGCCTTGGAAAAATGGGTATATTCCCCGGGGCGATCCCCCTCTATGTTGCCGTTTAATATCAGCAGTTCCCTCCGTCTGGCAGCCTGCACTAAGCAGAGACCTGAAGAATTACTTCTGCTATCTTTGGACAGTCGTGTCGCACCAATATCCGTCTGTTCTTCAGGGTCCATAAATAGGTTGAAGTGAGTGTATAGACTGTTGTCATCTGTTCCTATACGAGCGTTAAAGTCTCCACACACAATAGTCAGGGCAGACGGGTAAGTAGATTCAAGAGGTTCTAAAAACGCCTCTAGTTCAGCCCATGTAGCCTTGACAATGGGGTTTTTTTGGCCTGGGGGAATATAGACATTGACCAGCAAAAGAGTAGTTCTCTTGAAGCTAAGTAGAGCGGCTGTTGCTAAAGAATTGCAGCTGGGTAGGGCTGTTAAAGAATGCGCCAGCTCCGTGGAAATGAAGCAAGCTAGGCCACCACTAGATCTGCCGCCCTTTAGAGATGGAGAGGCAGGCAGGTAGTGGCAGTTATACCCATTGAGAAATATAGGGTCATTCTGCCATGTCTCCTGAAAGAAGATGATGTCAAATTGCTTAAGGTAGCACAAAAATTGTTGGTTATTTTTCTTAGCGTGCCAACCCGCGATATTCCAAGACAGCACTTTTAGGCCCCGGGCCCTTCGGGGAGCTGGATCTATGTCACCACCACGTCCAGCAATTCTTTGGTGTCTAAAAAAACACACCCATTGGCTCTTTTCGAGGATGACTGCTTGGAGAGAGTGTAGTGATCCTCTCTTCTTGGTGATTTGGGGCTAGATTTTGGAGTTGGGGGGGAAGCTAATTCATTCGGAGACAGTTTAAGATAGCTGTGCCAGGAGCTTTGAGATTTCACACGTTGATTTGGTTTTACTTTATTGTACATCACAGGGGGCTCAGATTGTAATTCCACGTCTACACATTTAAAGGTGCCTCCCACTGTCTTCTTATCCACTAGACATTTGGGAGATATGGGCTGCACATAAGGGACCTTCATTGTCTCACCTTGGTCATCCTTTTTTACTAGTCTGCTTCGAAGTAAATCAAGTCTTTTCAGGATCTCAGTTTGAGCTGGAGAATGCAGTGACCAGAAACGCTTTATCAGCGAGAGTTCTTCCTCCCAAACGGAGTCCTCACTATCACACGTGAGAGGCCAGACGCCAGTTGGATGTGGAGCTTCCTTTTTTTCATTTGGTACTGTTTGATGGAGATGATCCTGCTGGAACTTATGCTTTCTATTTTGATGGTTTTGGTGGTTGGTTTTTTCCCTTTTGTGAACTTCCATTCCTATGCCCTTGGGCCCCATCAGAGAGGTTAAAGGTGCTCTATTTTCAAATGTTCTTAATAGGACTATTCTTTCTTTTTTGAATAGGTTTTTAGCTCTAAACATAAAACTGGCCAGATTATGATCTAAAAAAGTAATCAATGCTCGTACCGAGCAATCATCTTGATGTAGATACTCTATAGCGGCTATGTCAGTTGCTTTTACTACCCCCGGTAAAATGCCACTTATAATGGACAAAAAATGGTCTATACGGTTCGACCCTGCATAAAATCTAGGCGGTTTAGGGTAATTAGCAAAGACAAGCTTTTGTGGGATTAGGACTAAACTCCATTCTCTTTTGGGACACAACATCTGTCGAGCTTGAGAGGAGTGGTTCCCCTCAATAGTTTGGGTCGCCAGCTCACCTCTGTCTACAGATTCTGTGCTGGCCATAAGAGGACTCTGAGGCGGTATAACTGTAGATGGATTAGTTCCTTTGTCCCAGCTCGGTGTTGATTCTTCAAAACTTGGTTTAGATTCTTTTATGGATGTATCTACTTTACGTGTCTCTTTGATGGCACTCGAGTTAGATTTGTTTGTTCCACTTGTAGAAAGGGATGGAAGAAGGTTAAAGAGCTTCTGCCAATATTTTTTACAGGTACGGTGAGTTGTCTTAAGCCGCCTTAGGTTTTTCATATTTTTGCTTTTCTTCGTCTTAGGCTCAGCTTTTTTCCTCCGGGGTTTGGTGGGGAATGGTGGATCCGGGCTGGCTAGGGGATTTGTAATCTGGTCTGAAGCGCTCACATGTTGTTTGAAATTATCCACTAGGGTCAGGAGAAGCCCGTTTGTTATCGCTAAAATTTTTTTGACGTTAAGGAGATCCGTAGAAATCTGGTATATCTGCTCCCGAAGATAATCACCCCGCGTTTCTGTTCCGTTGTCATTGGCTTTCAACCAATAGGTTGAAAGGTTACTTCCAAGTTCCAGCGATGACAAATGAGGATTAGCATCAGGTGTGTTGGCTGTATTAGCCTTTGTAGCATTCTCTGCTATGGCAAGTTCTTGGGCCAGATTTGTTGGATGGTTTGTCCTCTTGTTGTTTGTTTGCAAGTCCTTTAGCTGTGTTGACCAATCCAGCACTGTGGGTGGCAAAGGCATAGCTACATCTAGAATACTCTCCTTCTGAGTTCTCTTACTCGAGTCTTTTTGAGGAAAGTAGCTGGTAATTTTACTTTGTCTCCTTCGGCGCTCCATCGGGCTCTGTGGTGAGTTAGGCAAGATTCCTTGGTCCTTGTATTTTTTCCTGGTGAGGACCATAGTGGGTATATGGGTATATATGGATATATGGTAGAGGGTGCTTGCTTGACGGCAATTTATCTTTTGTTCTAAGCTGGAGTAAGCAATAGCAGAGATGCCGATTTGTGGAAGTTGCCTCCTAAACCTCTCCAACCTCACCAACTTGTTAATTTCTCCAGCAATTTACATCGGGGCTTGTGAGGTGTCAGTCATTTAAAATGTTAGAAAATATTACTAGTCCTAGGCTTTCATACTGTAACTTGTTTCTTTCTCCCTCATTCAGCAGCCTCACGGCGTAACCAGTAAAGTAGCTAGGCAGTATAACAAAAAAACAAAAGTCCCCTTAGAATGATTATCGAGTTAAACTTGCCTTGTGTTTCTTGGGATTGTAGCTGCTTCAGTTCCTTCCTTTTTTTTTTTTATAGATAAAAAGCTCGGCGTCCTTCCAAAGAGGTAGCTGGCCTCCCCGTCTTTTAATTACCAGCTTCGTAATTTGGCACGTTGATTTTCTATGGATTTTATAGATTTTAGTCCCTTTTGACATTGACAATTGGGAATAAATGGATATATTGTAGCGAAGAAGGTGAAGAAGACATGCCCCCCCCTTCCGTAACAAACATCACACATAAGGTGGGGTTACTGTGGCTCAGGAAGGCCAAGGTGTGATATTCCTGAGAATTTAGCCACTGGCGGAGGAAGAGGAGTACAGGGGGGGGAGCAAACTGCCCCCGGCAGCGCGTCCCCCCAGGATGCCATCACAGCTGCCCTCTTCACCCACGCTGGGCACCCTGCCCCCGGTATGCGCCAGCCCCCTCCCCCCCCGAGCATGACCACTGGATTTAGCAAGTTTTACATAGTTCCAGACACAGTTTACACAAAACATTAGCATTTGATAAGGCAATCAGGTTGCGGAGCATCTGGGCAAACAATGACAATTAATACAAAGGAGGCTCATAGATATAGGAGAGGAATCCCTTCAGGAACTTCCCCTGATTGCTATCTGCCTACCTGTTCTCAGGCAAGGGGGATTAAGGAGGCAGAGGAAATATTTAGAGTCTTTAGGAGAGCCAAGATGGCTTTTGGATTGCTCTCCTGTACTATTTTAGACATGTGGTTTATATACTTATGCATGGTTTTTTTTTGGTCATTTAGTTGTGTCTGACTCTTCGTGACCCCATGGACCAGAGCACGTCAGGCACTCCTGTCTTCCACTGCCTCCCGCAGTTTGGTCAGACTCATGTTTGTAGCTTCGAGAACACTGTCCAACCATCTCGTCCTCTGTCATCCCCTTCTCCTTGTGCCCTCAATCTTTCCCAACATCAGGGTCTTTCCCAGGGAGTCTTCTCTTCTCATGAGGTGGCCAAAGTATTGGAGCCTCAGCTTCACGATCTGTCCTTCCAGTGAGCACTCAGGGCCGATTTCCTTAAGAATGGATACGTTTGATCTTCTTGCAGTCCATGGGACTCTCAAGTCTCCTCCAGCACCATAATTCAAAAGCATCAATTCTTCAGCGATCAGCCTTTATGGTCCAGCTCTCACTTCCATACATCACTACTGGGAAAACCATAGCTTTGACTATACGGACCTTTATCGGCAAGGTGATGTCTCTGCTTTTAAAGATGCAGTCTTGGTTTCTCATTGCTTTTCTCCCAAGAAGCAGGCATCTTTTAATTTTGTGACAGCTGTCACCATCTGCAGTGATCATGGAGCCCAAGAAAGTAAAATCTCTCACTGCCTCCATTTCTTCCCCTCCTATTTGCCAGGTGGTGATGGGCCCAGTGGCCTGCCTGGCAGAAAGGCTCCACTTCAGCATTGGTCTGTTATAAGAAAAAACTGCTCCTTTTCCATTATGGGGTATCCAAGAGCCTGTATAGAGTCCTTAACTAGATTCCCTATAGGTAGGAGAAAATAACAGAGGCCAATCAAAGAATATTGAGAAGCAAAGCAGCTAGTAAGCATGATCTTTATTAAACTGTTGCAATAGGGTCCCCCACTCTCCCCACACAGGGAGAGAGGAGAGGAACCCCAAACAATGATGTGCAAGCTCTTATATAGACTTTTGAAATTGTCCACCCTGTAGCCAGAGACCACCCCCCAAAACAGAAGGAGGTGGTTTCCAACAAAGATCCTGTTTGTCAGGATACCTGATAATGGCCAGTGATTGCTCTACCTGGGCAGCCTGGCCTTTCCTTTGTGATGGTAAATGCTTTAGTTACTGAATCCAGGTCACAGGCTCACCCTATTCATACACACATACACCCTTATGACAGGTAAGCAAAAGACAATGGAGAGGCTTTCCCATTTCCTTCCTCCTTGCAGACAAATATTTGAGGTCAATTTGGGAGAGTCAAAATGGTTTCAGGATTGCTCTCCTGTACTGTTTCAGACATGTGATTTATATACTTATGTATGTGTTTTCCTTGTAATTTTATGAACATATGATTTTTATATATGAGACCTTAGAATTCCTATAACAGGGCATTCAGCTCCCAGGCAGGCACTGCACACAGGAAGGACAAGAAAGGCCAGTGTGGTGCCTGCCTACCTGCCCAGCCTCCCACTTGTCTGTCCATTCCCAACAGCAAGGGATGGAGGACAGGCTGGCTCGGCTACCTCACCTGCTCGCTTGCTTACTCTGAGGCTGCTTTAGCTCCTGGCAACCAGCTTCTTCTTCTTTGGCGATCACTCGTAGCTGAGTAAGATTGTATTCCATAAACATGGTTTAATAACTGAGTCCGTAAGTGACTATGGAGGCCAATTCTGGATCCACACATCCTTCCACAGTGGGGACATAGGTTTCCAGGCAGGAGTTGATCATGGTGAGGTTTTGCCAAGCATGCCTTCCTCTTAGCGTGTTTCTCCCTTTCGTCCTGAGTTTGAGTGTCTTCAAAACCCATGACATCTTTGGTAAAGGCTGTTCTCCCATTAGAGAGCATGCAGGCCAGTGTTTCCCAGTTGTCAGTGTTTATACTACATTTTTTAAAGATTTGCTTTGAGAGAGTCTTTGAACCTCTTTTGTTGACCACCAGAATTAAGCTTTCTATTTTTAAGTTCGGAATAGAGTAGTCAGCACAACATGACAAGTCCAACGAAGTTGATGTTGAAGACTTATTGCTTTGACACTGGTGATCTTTGCTTCCTCCAGTACACTGGCATTGGTTCGCCTGTCTTCCCAAGTGATGTGTAAGATTTTTCGGAGACACCATTGATGATATCTTTCGAGGAGTTGGAGATGGCGTTTATAAGTGGTCCATGTTTCACAAGCATACAGTAAGGTTGGTAGTACAATAGCTTTGTAAACAAGCATTTTGGTTTCCCTGCGAATGTCCTGGTCCTCAAACACTCTGCACTTCAATCGGGAGAAAGCTGCATTCGCAGAGCTCAGGCAATACTGGATTTTGGAATCAATGTCAGCCCTTTTGGAAAGATAACTTCCCAGGTAGGAGAAGTGACCAATATTTTCCAACGTTACACCATTGAGTTGGATATGTGGCACTGCAGACGGGTTGTGTCAGGGAACTGACATTGGAGCCAGAAGTGGAGGCAGGGCTCCCAAGCGATGCCGGAGAAGGGCCAAGCAGGGAGAGAGGGGACTCAGCAGCTGGGGAAGGAAATCAGCGTAACACCAGGGATAAAGGGGGGGCGGATGGGGGAATCGGAGAGAGGGCTCCAGGACTGTTCGCTGGAGACCAGCGGGGAGAGCACAGGTCCTCCGCTGCCCACACCCACCCTGCACAGAAGACTTCCGCGCAGGGAAAGTAGGTGTAGACTTGGCGTCAAAGAATTTCTTTGCTGGAAGAAATTCAAGAAACGCCCACTGACGGATTCTGCCAGCGACTGAACAGCCACGAAGTGAAGGGCTGTCCAGCCAGGAAAGGTTTAACCAGGCCACCCACCCAGGAGTGGCGGCAACTTACGCACGAGCAACCCCATATAACCATTACAGCATTCCGTCAGTTCCTGACGTTGCTTGTGCACAGCGACAGGCAGGCAGCACCATGAGCCAAACCGGACGAGCAGGCGCCACGGAGCAGGCAGCTGGAGTGCAAAATCTGGTGGAGAGGAACCAAGATTTGGAACAGCATGTGGCTCTGCTGACGGTGCGGCTAGACGAAAGGCGGACTCAGGATGCACAGGTCAGACCCACCCCCGTCGCAAGGAAGGTACCGGGACTGGTACACAAGTTTGGGGGGAAGCCCCAAGACTATAACGCGTTCCGAACGGAAATAGAGTACGCTTTGGAACTGCAGCATAATGACTTTGCTGATGATGGGGAGAGGGTAGCCTATGTTGTTGGGCATCTACAGGATGGGGCCCGGGAATGGGTCAGGCCCCTAATGGCGACGCAAAATGCTGCCTTGAAGGACCGTAGGAAATTTTTTGGCGCTATGGATGCAATGTACTCCAGTCAGTTAGAGAGTACTGGTCGCGTTTTGCGATGCTGATCCACCGGCTCGGGTGGAATCTGGACTCTGAGCCCATTCAAATGTTGTTTGAGGAGGGGTTGTCCCCAACGGTGAAGGACGAGCTTTCCCGCGCGCCCCGCACGCAGTCGATGGACCAGCTGACCAAGGCTGTGCTTGCGATTGGAGTACGCCAGGAAGCGCGGGCGCAGGAGAAGCGCGAAGGGAGAGGGGAACGTTGCCATGACTACCGCATTCCTGAAATGCCGAGGCAGTCTTCCCAGCCGGCTGAGGCAATGGAGATAGATGGCGCGAGAGAGAGGTTTCAAACTCCAGTGAAGGTCGCAAGAAGGAGGGAAAGGATTGGAAAACCGCCAAGAAGTGCTTCCTCTGCCAACGGCCAGGACATTTTGCCAGGGTCTGCCCTCAAAGAAAGGCATGGCAAGGGATGGTGGGAGCCGCTGGCTGTGAGGAGGAGGGGGAAAAGGGGCAGGTGCAGGGAAACGCCAACGCTTGGCTGCCACTCAGCGGGCACAGCAGCCAGGCCAGCAACCAATAGAAGTGCCCCAGCCAGACCCCCCCCCCCCAAGGCAGATATAGCCATAGAAGTGGTGCTAGAACTCCCGAATGGGCACCCAGTCAAGGTGAAGGCGCTGCTGGATTCAGGCAGCTCCTGCAATTTCTTCAGCAAGGACTTCGCTCTGGACCACCAACTCCACCTGCTGCCCCTAGATTTCCCCTTGCAAGTGACCACCATCGATGGCAGAGAACTGGGAGGGGAAGTGACGCACCAGACCCCACCAATGAGAATGAGGGTTTTCAGGCACACGGAGACCATTGCCTTTCATGTAGCCACACTGGCAGGACCCCCAATAATATTAGGGATGAGCTGGCTGGCACTACATGATCCAGTAGGGGCATGGCATCAGCGGACGGTCACCTTTGGGTCAGCTCACTGCTGGGATGGCTGTGGAGTCAAAAGGGGAGGTGCCACCACAATATGCTGACCTGCAGGAGGTCTTCAGCGAGAAGGAGGCGGATAGACTACCCCCCCCCATAGGCCCTTTGACTGCCAAATCAACTTACTCCCAGGGGCCTAGCTATGGGCCCCAGCAAGGTGCAGGCGGTGCTGGAGTGGAAGACCCCCAAAACCCGGAAGGACGTGCAGAGGTTCCTAGGGTTCAGCAACTTCTACCGGATGTTCATCAGGAACTTCGCCGACTTGACAGCGCCCATCACAGATTGTCTCAGTAGCAAAAAGAAGTTCGTCTGGACAGAAAGTGCCCAGCAATCCTTCGAAAGGCTGAAGAAGGCGTTCGCTTCGGAAGAGCAGCTCCTGCAGGTGGATCTGCAGAAGCCAATGAGGCTGGAGACCGACGCGTCAGACTGGGCCATCGGAGCAGTACTGTTGCAGCCGGGGCCCCAGCAGAGCTTTATGCAGCATTTCGGCGATGGAGACATCTGCTAATAGGGGCGCAGCACAAGATCCAGGTGTGTACGGATCACAAGAACATGGAATACTGGAGGACTGCTTTGTGCTTGCTGGTGCAGCACTCTGATTTTTTGGATGTTGAGTGATAGGCCAAGCTTTTCGTAAGTTTCTGTGAATATATTTAGGATGGTTTGGAGGTCATCCACTGAGTGTGCACACACTATGTTGTCATCAGCATACTGAAGCTCTATGACGGAAGTTATGGTAACCTTACTCTTTGCTTTCAGCCTGCTCAGATTAAAAAGCTTTCCATCTGTTCAATATATGATTTCTACTCCGGAGGGGAGTTTCTCTTCGACAAAGTGTAGGATCCTGGCAACGAAAATAATGAATAGAGTTGGGGTGATAACGCAACCCTGTTTAACACCTGATCCCACTGTGAATGGTTCACTTTGAGAGCCATTGTTATCTGTGATTGTTGCTGTCATATTATGGAGGAGCAGAATGATGTTCACAAATTTATCTGGGCAGCCAGTTTTCAGAAGGACAGTCCACAGAGCATTATGATTTACAGTGTCAAAAGCCTTAGTCAGGTCAATAAACGCCATATACAGGGGCTGGTTTTGCTCTCTGCATTTTTCTTGAAGCTGTTGGACAGTGAAAATCATGTCCACTGTCCCCCAGATGGTCAAAAACCTTTTTGGGATTCAGGAAGGGTCGCCTCAGATATTGTTAAAAGATTGTTTGCTAAGATCCTTGCAAGAATTTTGCCGGTTGCAGCTAATAAAGAGATGCCTCAATAGTTTCCACAGTCCGTTCTGTCACCTTTTTTAATTTTGGCACCCCTAAAGTCTGCTCAGATCTCCCCTCTCTCTCCTCTCTCTGCCAGATTTTTTTGATGAGCTTGTGAAGTTGTTGTGCAAGTTCAATTCCACCCACTTTGAAGACTTCATCAGGTATCCCATCAGATTTGCTGGCTTTGTTGTTTTTCATTTGGTTAATAGCTGTACACAACTCACCCAGATCGGGAGATACTACAAGCTCCTCTCTAATTTATTTTTACAGAATTTGTGAGAGGACCTCCGCAGCTACAGGGGAGTTGCGGTTAAGGAGATGCTTGTAATGTTCTTTCCAGCTCAGTGCAACAGCTTCTTTATCTTTTAGAAATGTGGTACCGTCTGTTGAGCGTAGGGGGCATATGCCATGATTTATTGGCCCATAGATGATCTTTATGGCTTTAAAGAAACTCTGTGCATCATGAGTGTCGGCTAAGTGCTGAATCTCTTTAACTTTTTTTATCCAGCATGTGTTCTTTAGTTCTCTGGTTCTTCTTTGAACCTCAGCCTTAGCATTGGCATAGGATTTTTTCTTCGTGGCACAGTTTCTATCTCTTTACCAGATCTGAAAGGCCTTCCTTTTCTTGTCAATAATGTGTTCAGCCTCACTGTCATTCTCATCAAACCAGTCCTGGTGTTTCTTGGCTTGGTATCCAATAGTTTGTTCACAAGCTGTAATAATGGATGTTTTTACCTTGGTCCAGTGTCCCTCGACATTATCAGGGAATTCTGAAAGCAGATGATCCTTAAGAGTAGTTTGGAAGCAGTCCTGTTTAATAGGATCTTGAAGGGCTGGAGTGTTCATTTTGCACCTTGGTTTCCTTCCTTGAAGCCTGCGTTGATAGTCATCGTGGAGCGTATTAATCAGTGATCTGTCCAGCAGTCGGCACTCGTCATAGCTCTAGTAAGGAGCACATCACAACGATCTTCTGCTCAGGCAATTACATAGTCTAAGATGTGCCAGTGAATGAATGAATGAACTTTATTACGGTCACAGACCAGGATAAAAAACAAAACAGCAACAACAACATATGAATAAAATAGCAGTTAGGATTTTTTTTTTAAACCGATAATTGTTAGAACAAATAAGGACAAAGAAACAAGCATAGGATAAAACATCTGAATAAAATACAAGATTAAACACGGATAATGGATGGGTAAAAACTCATAATTAAAACAGTTAAGAACTAAAAACAAATAAAAACACGCAGTTAAAACAACTGTAAGAGCATAAGAACTAAAAGACTCGCAGTTAAAACAACTATAAGAGGCTGCAGATTAGAAGCTTCTGAAATAGAGGACACTCACAGCATTAGAAACTGATGTGCAAATATGGTTAAAACAGGCAATAAAAACAATGTAGAACTATAAATTTAGAATCAATGTACAACAATAAACTATCCCAGGGAGTTGATTCAGAGTCACCCATGGAACCGAGTTTGGGGATTTTCATGCCGGACTATTTTGAGTTGGGCGATGGTCTGCGCCTACATATTTGTACACAGAATCTGGTGACCATCCAGGTCATCTTCTGATCTTTGCCTAACAGCAAAAGGTCAAATTTTTGCTTTTGCAGGAAGTCGTGAGCCTCACCAGTAGGGGATCAATGATCTTACTACGTGCCTCTTCATAAAAGGGACATCTAAAGAACAAGTGTTCTGGGCTTCCTATCTCTCCCAATGGACAGCAGCAAAGTCACTGAGGATAGGGGACTTTTCTAAAGGCTCCATCCATGTCATGGTATTGCCGGAGAATGCAGGGGAGGAGGAGGAGAGACAAGCAGAGGAAGGGGGGCAGGAAGTGCCAGTGCAGGAAAGGAGGGGAAGTCAGGAGGAGGGAAGGCTCTCAGATGCTGGAGCAGAGCCTCAAGCCCGCACAGGAAGCTCTGGCACTGACAGCGATGCAGTTCCGGTTCCATCTGCTCAGGAAAGGAGAGGGTTAAAGCGCAGGGGGCAGAGACATCAATTGAGAATGCCTCGCCTCTTCTGCTGGAAAAGGGGCGGATGTAAGTCACTTCGGGAATCTGACTCACAGGATTCGGACGCATGATTATGTGTGCTGCTTGTACATATGTAAAATAAAGGATGTATATATGTACCTCTGACTGAGCAGAAGCATTTCTTGCGGAGAGTATTCCCAAGCCATCACAGCATTCCCGAAGTCACCGTGCTCTTCGCAAGGAGGGAGAAGCAGAGCCATGCAGAATCCATCGAAAGAGAAAAAAGGTACACCGGAGCCGCTGAAGGGGGCGGTGAGGGGTGCCGGAACAGGGCTATTGGTGGAGACTGTCTGGCAGCAAAATGTTTTACTACAATCGCAGGTTGAGCAACTTGCTAGTAAACTGGACTTACAAGTTCAATTGTTGGAGGCTGAGAGAGCAAACAAGGGTAGCAAGATTGTACCCTTACACCTCAATAGGTTTGATGGGGACAGTTAGAGATACTCCAGCTTCCGCACTGAGGTGCTATACACGTTGGAGCTGAGGAAAAATAACTTAGGTCAGACCAAGAGAAAGTTGCGTTTGTGATCGCACATCTCAAAAAAAGTGCGAGAGATTGAATGATTCCTTTGATGGCTGGGAATCACGCTGCCCTGAGAAGCGTGAAGGACTTTATAGACATGATGGACACGGTGTTCCTGAGTACCTTGCATACTAAGGTCACGTCACAACAGCTCCTGAGCTTGAAGCAGGGCAGCAGGCCAGTAAGAGTTTACTGGGCTCAGTTTGCTACGTTAATACATCAGCTGCAGTGGGCTATGGACTCTCCCCTGGCAGAAGCGATCTTTAGAGGGGGTTTGAATGCAGAGGTGCAAGATCAGCTTGCCAGGATGCCAGAACCCTCTAACTTTGATGAACTAGTGAGAATCTGCCTTCAGATTGGTTTGAGGGAGGAAGCCAGAGAGGCAGAGAGAAAGGCTGCAGCCGGGAGAAATTGGCGCGAAAGCCACATTCCAGAGATGCCAGAGCGCAAAATTGGTGGCGGGCCCAGAAAGAATGGGGAGGAGCCGATGGAACTGGGAGCGGTGTGCGTCGACCGTTAGCACAGCGTCCAACGAGGAGAGGAGAGGCTGGAAGGAGACTAGGAAGTGTTTCCTATGCAGCCAGCCTGGACATATTGCCAAAAACTGTCCAAAACGCCGCACCTGGGAGTCCTTGTCAGGCGCAGAAGTGAAGGAAGACAACGGAGCACAAGAGCAGGACCAGGGAAACGAAAAACCCTGGCTGGAAGTGGAGACCCCCAGCCAGGAAAGGAAGAACCAAGAGGTCTCCGAGCCGGTGCTCCAGTCCCTGGAATCACTTTGGCAGTGAAACTACAACTCCCAAATGGGCGCCATCTGACTGTTCACGCATTAATCGACTCTGGGGCATCAGCTGATTTTTTTTTACATTGACTTGGCCCTGGAGCAGAGACTGGCATTAATTCCTTTAGATTTTCCCTTACAGGTCCAGACGATCGACGGAAGGCCCCTGGTGGCAGGAGATGTCGCGTACCAGACCCCGCCTATGAGAATGGACGTGGACCGCCATACTGAGACACTGTCTTTCCATGTGACTAAGCTGAGTGGCCACCCCGTGGTATTGGGGATGAGTTGGTTGGCCAACCATGACCCTGCCGTAGCTTGGCACCAAAGATCGCTCACGTTTGCTTTGGCCCACTGTCTTCAGAATTGTTTGGGCAGAAAAGGGGAGGATCCGGTGGGAGTCCGGGGAGCTAATGTGGAAGGGGAAGGGGTTCACACGGGAGAAGTGAACATACCTCATTACTATGCTGCCTACACGGACGTTTTTAGTGAGAAAAAGGCGGATAAGCTGCCCTCCCCCATAGGGAGTATGATTGCAAGATAGATTTGGTGCCAGGGGCCACTCCCCCCTGGGAAGCTTTATTCTATGTCAGAGGCAGAAACGCAAGCCTTGAGGGAGTTTTTGGACGAGAACTTTAAAAAGGGTTTTATCAGAGAATCCACTGCAGCATGGGGTTCCCCAGTTTTCTTTGTAAGCAAGAAAAACACAGATAAGCTTCATCTTGTGTGTGATTTCAGGCGCCTAAATTCGGTAACAGTCCCCATAGCCTATCCTTTACCAAAGATAGGGGATTTATTGACGAAGGTCCGGACTGGAAAAATCTTCACGAAGTTGGATTTAAGGAGGGCTTATAATTTGATCAGAATCCGTGGAAATTAGAAAATCCTTCCAGAAATATTTCAAGAAACTATACACTCAAGGGCCGCAAAATGAGGTTGAGATTGAACAATTTTTGAAAAAAAATAGTCTTAAAAAATTTACACAAGAAAATAGACTACTCCTGAATAGTCAAATAACACGACAAGAAATTGAACATGCCATTCAGAACATGAAACTGGGCAAATCTCCAGGGCCAGACGGCTTGACCTCCAAGTATTATAAGACAATGAGTGACTATTTGATTCAACCTTTGATGGAGGTCAGCAATGAAATTCTGGAGGGAAAGAAGGCGCCGGAATCGTGGAAGGAAGCTTTTATCACGTTGATACCAAAATCAGAAACTGAAAAAACACAACTTAAGAACTACCGCCCCATCTCCCTTTTAAATGTGGATTACAAAATATTTGCTGATGTTTTAGCAGGCAGACTCAAAAGAGTTTTAAATGAAGTAATTCATAAAGACCAGGCCGGCTTTCTCCCAGGTAGACACATGTTTGCAAACACAAGGAACATTATTGACATTTTGGAACTTTTGCAAACAGACATAAACACTAAAGCAGTGCTGATTTTTATAGACGCGGAGAAGGCCTTTGACAACATCTCTTGGAAATTCATGAAGGGAAATTTAAAAGAAATGGGAGCGGGGCGGGGTTTTGAAAATGGGATTGATGCAATATATTCAGAACAAAAAGCTAAATTGATAGTTAACAATGTGGTAACGGAAGAATTTAAAATCGAAAAAGGAACACGACAAGGCTGCCCGATTTCCCCTCTGTTATTTATTTCAGTTTTGGAGGTGCTCTTGAACTTGATCAGAGGTGACCGGTTGGTGCAGAGGATTCAGGTCGGAGCGAAACAATATAAACTTAAAGCTTTTGCAGATGACTTAGTTTTGACACTGCAGGAGCCAGAATCTAGTACGAAAAGAGTATTACAACTGATACATGATTTTGGTCAGGTGGCGGGATTTAAGCTAAATAAACAAAAAACGAAGGTGTTAGGGAAAAATATGACAGATACAGAGTCAGAACGGTTTCAGAGAGAAACAGAATTATCATTGGTGAAAAAGGTAAAGTACCTAGGGGTCAACATAACAGCCAAAAATCTGAGTCTATTTAAGGATAATTATGAAAAATGTTGGTCTGAAATTATGCCAGACATCCTCAGACGAATGGGCAGTCAGAGAGAGTGAATACTATATTGCAGCAATACTTAAGGTGTTACGTAAGCCACCAACAAAATGACTGGGCTGAGAAATTGAGTTTGGCTGAATTTGTATATAATAATGCAGTGCACACCTCTACAGGGGTGTCCTTGTTCATGGCTAACTATGGGAGGCATCCCCGGGCATTCCCTGGGAGGGGAGACAGGTTGTTGGTGCCTGCAGCAGAAGAGTTTGTAGAGGAAATGGAATTCCTACATAGGATGCTGAAGGAGGACCTAGAAAGAGCAAAAATATAATACAAGAGAATGGCGGATGCCAGAAGGAGAGAGGGAGAGAGGATACAAGTGGGAGACAAGGTTTGGTTATCGTCCAAGGGGTTACCATTTAAGGGTAGGTGTAAAAAGCTGGAACCTCGGAAGCTGGGACCATTCAAAGTAATAGAACAGATTAATCCAGTGTCCTTCCGACTCCGCTTACCAGAGAACATGAAAATACACCCTGTGTTTCATAGATCTTTACTATCACCATACAATCCGGCACACAGGTACCAACAGGAGGTAAGGGGAAATCCTCCATCTCCAACAGTGGTAGAGAATGGGGTGGAGGAAGAAATTGAAGAAATTTTGGATTCTAGGTGGTATAGAAATAGGTTGCAATACCTGGTGGCGTGGGAGGGTTGTCCGGAAGCTGAGAACTCCTGGGAACTGGCAGAATCCATTCACGCACCAGAATTGCAAAGGTCTTTCCATACAAGATCCCCCCATAAGCCTAGGCCACACAATTGGCAATTAAGGGAAATATTTAAGCAAACTGACGAGGAAGAGGAAGACTGTCGCGAATTCCTCGCAGCGCTTTTAGCAGAAACGCTCAGAGTCCCAGGTTTTTCCCAGTGCAGTCTTTTTAATGTGAGCTATATACAGGTATTTACAAAAACAGTCCATACAGAGTACCTGCTCCTTAAGGCAAACAAATACTCTCCACCACACCACAGCACAACCACCACAACCACAATTACTGTTGCACAGGCTTTCCTTTTTAAAACAAGTGATAGCCAATCACATTAATCACACTCCTGCTGAGTCACTCTGACCCAGCACTTCACAGAGTATTGCATCAGCCTGTTGAAGCCTGCAGACTTACTCAGTATCCTGCAAATCCCAACACTCCTCCTTAAGTCAAAGGCTTGAGACCTAATAATTCTCTTAAGTCTCAAAATTTAGGAGCATCCAAACATTTTGTATACAAATCCGCCACATTACATTTTGTGTTACAGTGCTGTACCTTTAACACATTTCTTTCCAAAGCATTTTTCACATTTCCGTATCTTATAGCAATATGTTTACTCTTTCTCTTAAAGTTCTGTTGGTTAGCAAGCTGTTGTGCAGCCATGTTGTCACTTAGCACAGTGATTGGCATTTCAGAAGGTATTCCAAGTTCTTTTGTTAGACAAGCAAACCACTCTATTTGTGACACACATTCGCTTATGGCTGAGTACTCTGCTTCACAAGTACTTGTGGCAACAAATGTTTGTTTCTGGGATTTCCACTGAACCAGGGCATTTCCAATATATATGGCATAGCCAGTGGTAGACTTTCCATTTTCTCTGTTACCCCAGCTGGCATCAGCGTATGCATACACTTGCTGATCATATCCTGTATCCAGCATTAGTTTGTAATCTTTTGTGCCTTTCAGATACCTTAGGATTCTTTTAAGTGCTACCCAATCTCTCTGAGCCGGGTCTGCACTTCTTTGGCTTAACATGTGCACTTCCAATGTTATGTCGGGTCTTGTCCAACAACTTAAATATAACAGAGAACCCAACAGAGAATGAAATGCTGTTGCATTCTCACATTTTTGCCCTTCTGGTTCATTTTTGTACTGGGTAGTTATGGGAGTGTCAACCTCATTTGCCCTCTCCATTGCATATGTCTTCAGTAACTTTTCGATTTTTTCCTTCTGACTGAGAGAGTAGACGCCCTCTTCATTTCTCTAAACCTCTACTCCCAAGTAATTCTGAATCTCTCCCAAATACTTCAGTTTGTATTTGTTACCTAGGCTGTTTATAAACCAAGACACTTGCTTTTGTGCAGTTGTTATTAGACAGATATCGTCAACATACAAAAGTAAATAACAAACACTTCCTTGCACCATTGCTGAATATAAACAGGAATCAGCCAGGCTTTGTTTGAATCCCATCTTTTTCAAAGTTGTGTCTATGCATTCATGCCATAGACGTGCACTTTGGTGCAACCCGTACAGTGCCCTTTGCAGCTTTAACACCATGCTGTCTTTTTCCAGCTCATAACCTGGTATTTGCTGTAAATACACCTCAGCGTCAATAGGAGCATTTAAATATGCTGAGGCAACATCAAAATGATTAACTTTTAACCCTCTCAGACTTGCCATTGCTAAAACTGATTTTACTGTTTCAGCCTTTGCTGTTGGGGCAAACACTTCATCATAATGTATCATTTTCCTTTGTGTAAAGCCCCTTGCAACCAACCTGGCTTTCCTCTGGCAACTACCATCAGCCAGCTTTTTCACTATAAAAACCCACTTACAGCTTATGGGCTTTTTACCTTCAGGCAATTCTGTAGGTACAAACACATTGTTGTTTAGCAGGGAGTTATACTCTGCCTGCATTGCCTTTAACCACGCCTCTTTCTCTAGAGTAGGTAACTCTTGCACTTCTTCAAAGTTTTCTGGCTCAGTTACACAAACCTGGTTTATGGTGGCTGGGAACCCATAACGGTCTGGAGGTTGACCTTTATTACTTCTTGTAGACCTTCTTGGTTCATTAATCACACCCCCTGGGCTACCTTCAGGACTGCTTTTGGGGTGGATTGACTCTGTAGATCTACCTCCTCCTGTCCCTGTTGCACTTTCTTCTCTCCCCTGCTCCATGCTAGCAGCTGGAGAAAAATGCTCAACCTTTACCTCCTCCCTTTCAGTTTCTCTGGGAGAGCTGCCAATTCTTAGCTTTGTTTCAGCTGCCTTATCTGGTACGCTCGGCAGTAAAACTTTTTCTGGCAGCAGGTTTGCATGTATCTTGGGCCAATTTCTTTGCTCATTAAAGCTGGCTGATCGACTATAAGTCAAAAGATTTTTATCATCTTCAAACCTGTAGGCTTTTGTACCACTTTCATACCCAAGAAATAGCAACTGCTGTGCCCTTTTCCCACCTTTTCTTCGGTTCTTTACAGGTATGTCAACCCACGCCTTTGTCCCAAAGATTCTCAAATGTTGCAAACTGGGACTTTTGTTATAGAGAATTTTATAGGGTATGTCATCTAGTACCCTTGACCACAAGCGATTCCCAATATAATTTGCGGTCTTAATACTCTCAGCCCAGTACTTAATTGGAAGATTTGCATCTGCTAACAATGCTTTCATTTGTGTCTGTAAGACACCTCCCCTACGCTCTGCTATTCCGTTCTCCTGAGGCATTGCCACATTGGTAAGCCTATGTTTAATCCCTTGGGAATGCAACCAGTTTCTTAGGGAGCTTGCCATAAACTCTCCTCCCCTGTCTGTCTGAGATTGAGAGAAACAAAATTTGTAGGAGAATTATTTTATTGTATTTAAATAAGTGGTTATAAATTTGGAAATAAGATGATAATTTGCTTGACAAAAATTTATTAATGATGCAAGTGGGAGCGGGAGACGTGAGGAAGTCTAAGGATGTTATGAAATTTTGTAAAAACAAAGCAACACTGTTTATTATTATTGTATTTCTTTTCTAAAAACTCCAATAAATATCTATTAAAAAAAAAAAAAGAACATTCTTTATGTATGCTACAACAGCAGCAAGAATACTCATCGCAAAGTATTGGAAGACACAAGATCTACCCACCTTGGAAGAATGGCAGATGAAGGTGATAGACTATATGGGACTGGCAGAATCCGAGACCAGGGGAGAGAGACAACGGAAGAAGATTGGAAGAAATTTAAGGATTATCTCAAGAAATATTGCAAAATTAATGAATGTTAGAATGACGTTGGTTTAGAAATTGTGTGGTTTCCAGCCGGATTGGATAAGTAGTAAGAAAAGAAGGGTTAAAAACTAAACGAAATTAAGGGAAAGGATTTGCTGAATTAATAAAATAGAAATTGGAATACAGAGAGGGGAGGTATGGGGAAGTCGGGAAAGTAAGTTATAAGAAAAAAAGGGAATGAAATTATACTTGTTTTTTTCTTTTGTCTTGTTTTCTTTGTCTATTTTTTATTACTGTTTTGTTTTGTTTTTATATAACTTTTGAAAAACTTAATAAAAATCTTTTTTTAAAAAAAGGAAGTAGGTTGAAATTTTGGCCTGTTTTTTTCTTTGGGGGAGTTGTTACAGGTTGTAAAGGTGAAATCCCCAGTTCTTTGCAACATTGTCTTGTAAGTACCATCTTTGTACTCAGAAATAAATAGGGCTATTTTATCCAACCCACAGCTTTATGGGCTTTTCAAGGGAGGTGGTTCAAAGTTTATTTAATCATTGATCATGCTCTTCTGAAGTTTACTATACAGCGGAAAGGAGCAGCCAAGCATACTAGGACTCAATTTCTTGACTTTAAGAAAGCCGACTTCATAAAACTTAGGGAAGTGCTTGGTGAGATCCCATGGACAGTAATACTAAAAGGAAAGGGAGTTCATGATGGCTGGGAGTTTGTTAAGAGGGAGATAGTAAAAGCACAACTTCAGGCAATACCAATGAGACGGAAACATGGAAGGTGCCTAAAGAAGCCAGGGTGGCTATCTAAAGAACTTTTAACTGAGTTAAGATTAAAAAAGGATGTGTACAAAAAATGGAAAAGGGGGGAAAACATCAAAGAGGAATTCAAATAAATAGCCAGCATGTGTAGACACAAAGTCAGAAAAGCTAAAGCACAGAATGAACTCAGGCTTGCTAGAGAGGTTAAAAGCAACAAAAAAGGCTTTTATGGGTATGTTCGTAGCAAAAGGAAGAACAAAGAAACAGTGGGGTCACTCAGAGGAGAAGATGGTGAAATGCAAACAGGGGACACAGAAAGGGCTGAACTCCTCAATGCCTTCTTTGCCTCAGTCTTCTCCGATAAAGAAAACAATGCCCAACCTGAAGAATTTGGAGCAAATGATTCAGCAGAGGAAACACAGCCCAGAATAACTAAGGAGATAGTACAAGAATACTTGGCTAGTCTAGATGTATTCAAGTCTCCAGGGCCAGATGAACTGCATCCAAGAGTATTAAAAGAACTGGCAGGTGTGATCTCAGAACCACTGGCAGTCATCTTTGAGAATTCCTGGAGAACAGGCAAAGTCCCGGCAGACTGGAGGAGGGCAAATGTTGTCCCTATTTTCGAAAAGAGAGGACCCAAATAATTACCGCCCAGTCAGTCTGACATCAATACCAGGGAAGATTCTGGAGCAGATCATTAAGCAAACAGTCTGTGAGCACCTAGAAAGGAAAGCTGTGATCACCAATAGTCAGCATGGATTTCTGAAAAATAACTCATGTCAGACTAACAAATGATCAAATTTGCAGATGACAGCAAACTGGGAGTGGTGGCTAACACCCCAGAGGACAGGATCACACTTCAAAATGACCTTGACAGATTAGAGAACTGGGCCAAAACAAACAAGATGAATTTTAACAGGGAGAAATGTAAAGTATTGCACTTGGGCAAAAAAAATGAGAGGCACAAATACAAGATGGGTGACACCTGGCTTGAGAGCAGTACATGTGAAAAGGATCTAGGAGTCTTGGTTGACCACAAACTTGACATGAGCCAACAGTGTGATGCGGCAGCTAAAAAAGCCAATGCAATTCTGGGCTGCATCAATAGGAGTATAGCATCTAGATCAAGGGAAGTAATAGTACCAGTGTATTCTGCTCTGGTCAGACCTCACCTGGAGTACTGTGTCCAGTTCTGGGCACCACAGTTCAAGAAGGACACTGACAAACTGGAACGTGTCCAGAGGAGGGCAACCAAAATGGTCAAAGGCCTGGAAACGATGCCTTATGAGGAACGGCTAAGGGAGCTGGGCATGTTTAGCCTGGAGAAGAGGAGGTTAAGGGGTGATATGATAGCCATGTTCAAATATATAAAAGGTTGTCACATAGAGGAGGGAGAAAGGTTGTTTTCTGCTGCTCCAGAGAAGCAGACACGGAGCAATGGATCCAAACTACAAGAAAGAAGATTCCACCTAAACATTAGGAAGAACTTCCTGACAGTAAGAGCTGTTCGACAGTGGAATTTGCTGCCAAGGAGTGTGGTGGAGTCTCCTTCTTTGGAGGTCTTTAAGCAGAGGCTTGACAACCATATGTCAGGAGTGCTCTGATGGTGTTTCCTGCTTGGCAGGGGGTTGGACTCGATGGCCCTTGTGGTCTCTTCCAACTCTATGATTCTATGATTCTAAGTAGCTTTGAAAGGGAGGGGAGGTTTAAAAGTCCACCTGACAGCTTCCGGAGTCTTTTACTGATAAAAGTTGGTAGATATTTTCATAGGTTGAGCCTTTTTATCAGGGTAATTTGATCATTAGAGCTCCTACTCACGCAGCAGAGACTCAGTCAGTTGAGACTTGACCCGGCGCCATCTTGGAAGGGGGCTGATATGCCAGTGGTTTGACGGAGGGTGCCTCCAATATGTTTTAATATATATATATTTTTCTCAAAAGTGTGTGTTGGTAATAACAAGGTTGTGCGCTGCACATATCTTCAAAAGTAAGATTCCGTTCTGGTTGCTGTTGCCAGTTCAATTCAAAATCCTTTATTAGGCATAGCACACCACACATTAACAAACAAACATCATATACAGACTGTATAAAATACGGGCTCAGCGAACACAATTTATCCCAGTCCTATTCTTAACTCCAAGAAATAAATCGATGTACATAGATAATATAATACAACACAGCAACATCACCTACCATTAAAAACCACTAAGTCTCTTTATCATGGCCCATTCTTTCTTCATGGACAGCACTTAAAAATTCAGCCGCTAATAAAGTAATTTGATCATCGCTGTCCGCCAGCAGGTCCTGAACAGTTGGTTGTGTAAAAATCTGTCTATTAAATTTTAGGGCCTCAAATAATTGTCTTCTGGCATAACTGCCAAAATCACAGGAAAAGAATATATGCTCTAGAGTATCGGGTTCCTGTTTTCTGCATTTGCAGAGACGCTTTGATTCTGGGATAGCTAAGTATCTTCCTCTCACTACCACCGAGGGAAACATGTTAAATCTGGCCAACATAAACAGCCTACACGATTCATGTTTCTTCAGATTTGTCATGTATCCCTTTTGGAAATCTCTACACAAAGGGAGATTTAAGTGGATAGGAGAGCAGGTGCTGTGCTTTGCAACCTCAAGCATGGCGAGAACACTTTTTTCTGTGAGAGTCTTCCTGATAATTTCCCATGTATCTTTGGGATCAGAGATTTCAAAGTCAGTTAGAGTGAGCCCTATCAAATCCAGTTTTCTCCTACAAATCAATGATAGATTGTAGATTGTGTTGGGATACTGCCAGAGAGATAAAGTCCATCTGAGCCCCCAAGCCGGCTGCCGGACGATCCATCGACCTCCCGTAGACGTGCAGTATCAGCAATTAGCGACACGAAGCCTAAGAAATAGCTTGCCACATTCTTGGGCTGGTGCACACTCTGTCAGCAGAATTCACACAGCAAAAGTTGCACTCAGGAGGGTATCATTTAGAATGTTTATTCAGCGTTGGTCAGAACAAAGAACAAACGTGACTGCCTGCTAGCGTGTTCTGGCGCAGAGAGAGAGAAAACGAAAGCAATAGCAAACATAAACATCCTGAGAACAGGAAATGCACAGACTCTGACTCACAAGCCTGCTCCCTTTTAAGGTGGAACAGAAATATCCTAACAGATTGCACTATCACTTAAAAGATCGTAAAGTAGAGAATTAGGGGATAGGGCTCTATAATGGAGGAAGATCCAATATTTCAAGGTCCTCAGTCATGCTCTTACTGATAAAGGCAATATTCCCAGCTCACAACATATTGTTTCATATTTTACAGAGTTTGCAAGTCCTAATAATGACCTCAGAAGGGATGCGTGAAATTTATCCAACCTCTTGAGGTCACCTGAAATCCACACTGGTGTGCCGTATAGAAGTTGGGCACAAAGTTTCATGTCAATCACTTGCAATACGGCTGGAATAAATCTGTTTCCTACTGGAGAAAAAAAATAGGATTTAATATGGTGGGCTGTCACTTTGGCCTTAACTATAGCAGCACATATATGTGTATTCCAATTCATATTATTTTTGAATGTGATTCCCAGATAATTGAAGTACTTAACTTCCTGTATTAGATGTCCATTAGATGTCCTCTCTTTCTGAATTGCATGATCTTTGTCTTATCATAATTAATTTTGAGATTATTGAGAGAGCGGTAGTTTGAGAAACTCTTAAATATTTTTTTAAACCCAAAACAGAGAGTGAAATAATTACAGCATCATCTGCATAAAGTAATAAAAAGAGTGGGCTATTGTTTAAATAAGGAGTATGAGTGGTTGCGTTTTGAACGAATAATGGTAGGTCAGATAAAAATAGATTAAATAGGGTAGGGGCCAAGATACAGCCTTGCCTAACTCCTCGATTATTCAGAATAGGACCTGCAAGTCTACCATCTTTTGATACTTTAACATATATTTGGTTATTAGAATGTAAACTTTGAATCAGTGTAAGTAGATATGGGTCGATACCAAGGTGTTCTAGTTTAGTCCATAGTTTGTTGCGGTCGACCGAATCAAAGGCACTTTTTAAATCCACAAATGCCACAAAGAGTTTTCGTTTATTTCTCATGACATATTTATCCACAAGATGACTTAACACTAGACACTGGTCAAGAGTTGACGAGCCTGCCTTAAAACCAGCCTGCTCTTTACCAGGTGGACCTTTTGTCAGCATCCATTCTTCCAATTTAATAAGCAGAGATTTGGCATAGATTTTACTTATGCATGGTAACAAACTTATAGGCCTGTAATTCTCTTGGAAATTCCTATCACCTTTTTTAAAGATCGGTACCACTATTGAGTTGTTCCACGACTTAGATACAAGGGCTGAGTGATAGATAGAATTAAAAAGCAGCACAAGTTTAATGGCCCACCATTCTACATCTAATCTCAACAGGTCTATTGGAATGCCATCCATACCAGGTGATTTCCCTTGCTTAAACGAAAAAAATTATCCTTTTCATCTCCTCAACAGTAATTTGAAATTGTGTGGTTTTTGCCAGAGAAAATTTAAAATTTTCCTTTTTACAAACTTGGTGATCATAAAAAACAGCAGTAAAATGTGAAATCCAAGCCTCATCGCTTATATTAGGGAAATCCGTGATATCTTTTATTGAAAGAAGTGACCAAAAAGTTTTGGTATCTTTAATTTCTAATGCAGTAACAATTTTAGACCATTTGGCTAGTGCGAACTCAGATTTTTTTTCCAGGAACATGTTCTTAAAAGCATTTTTCATTTCAAAATAAGTCTTCCAGAGACCTTGAGAGTTGGTAATATAGGCTTCTTTTAGACAAGTTCTAAGTTCTTTCTTATAGTTAATACAATCTTTATCAAACCAGTTATACTTATTTAAAGGTTTGTTGCTGAACTGAGGGTCTAAAAAAGAAGAAAATAATTCCTGGATAGTCTTATAATAATCATTGTCCTCCAAGGGCATCAAATTTTGGTTAGCCACAGGTTCGAGAAGAACTGGGTTATTTTCAAATACTGCTAATAGATCCTCCCTATTTTTATCACTTATATAAATTCTTTTGGCATAAATAGTCTTATTAATACTAATATCATTATTTCTAGGATTCCTGTACATCTCTAAAACTATTGGGAAGTGGTCACTCTCTGAGCGAGGTACAACTGTAAAAGAGGCAACTTCATTTAACATTTCAACGGAAACTAGAGAATAATCGATTACGCCCCTACCCCTTTTGGAGCTAAAGGTAAAATTTCCTGGAACATTATCCACATTTATCCGGATAAATTGTGTTCGCTGAGCCCGTATTTTATACAGTCTGTATATGACGTTTGTTAATGTGTGGTGTGCTATGCCTAATAAAGGATTTTGAATTGAATTGAATAAAAAGAGATTTGGTCAAACTTAAAAATTTCACTTATGGGACGAATATTAAGATGAATGCATTGCCGAAAATGCTGTTTTTATTTCAAACTTTACCTATTATTGATAACGTCAAATGTTTTAAAGAATGGCAGAAGGCCCTGTCCAAATTTAACTGGCAAGGAAAAAACCCGAGAATTAAGTATAAATTACTTAGATTCAAAAGAAAGAGGAGGCTTTTCCCTACCTGATTTAAAGATATATTTTGAGGTTGTGGCCTTCTGCTGGATTAAAGATTGGATCAATTTAGAAAATGAGGATATTTTGGACCTAGAAGGATTGGACAATAGGTTTGGCTGGCATGCATATCTTTGGTATGACAAAATAAAGGCCCATGGTGGCTTTAATAATCATATAATTAGGAAGGCACTTTTTAATGTTTGGTCTAGATATCAGGATCTTTTGGTAAGAAAAACACTCAAATGGATTTCACCAATGGAAGCGCAGGCACAAAAAAAGCTAAATATGGAAAATAAGTGGTTGAGCTACTCAGATTTATTGGTTGAAGACAGGGAGGGATTTAAGTTAAAATCATTCGAACAAATCAAAGATAAAGTAAATTGGCTTCAATATTACCAAATTAATGAATTATTTAAGATTGATAAGAAAAAGGTTTTGCAATTGAAAAAGCCAAACTGGAAACGGAGTTGTTAGATGCTAATGTTAAAAATTTGTCTAAAATGTATAGTTTGTTATTGGAGTGGCATGCGAAAGATAATTTATGCTGGAAATGTAAAGAAAAGGAAGGTACTTTCTATCATATGTGGTGGACTTGCTCCAAGGTAAAAGACTTCTGGGGAAAAAAATATAATGAATTAAAAAAAAATGATGAAATATACATTTATGAATAAACCAGAAGTCTTTCTCCTTGGAATAACAGGTTCTGAACTGCCCAAAAAAGATGTAAAAGTATTTTTGTATGCCACAACTGCTGCACGGATTTTATTTAGCCAAAAAATGGAAAACACAAGAACTTCCAGCGGTAGAAGAATGGCAGATGAAGATGGAGGTAATGGAGCTGGCTGATCTCACTGGGAGAATCCACGACCAGAAAGAAGACGAACATCAAGAAGACTGGAAGAAATTTAAAGACTATTTGAATAAATATTGTAATATTAAAGATATGTAACCACTTGAAAGAAACAATTAGGCCTAGGATTAAGCTGGAATTAAATTTATAAATAAGAAAATGTACGATAAGGAAAGTTATGTAATATGATTAGGACTGTGATATGGTCTTTTGAAACACTGATATTGGAAACTGCTACATATAATTACTAAGAAATTCGGATGGAAGAGATTCGAGGAAGTCAAATACTATGTTTATGAAGATGGATGGTACTTAATTTTAATTAAGTTGTAATATGCTGTATGTATCTTTTCCTTTTTCCCTTTTCCCCTTTGTTTTTATTACTGCCAATCTTTTTTTTATGTTTATCTACTGAAAATAATAAATATTATTTGAAGGGGGGGGAGAAATATTTCAAAGGGCCAGGCGATTGCTTGGTCTTCTTTAATTCAAGGCTTTTAAAAGACAAGATTTTGCTGAAAAGTAAACAGACAAAGTTGATAACAGAGCACAAAAGTGTTAAAATATTTAAAGAGATACCTAAAAGAATCCTGAATAAGAGACAGAATTATAAATCATTGATTGAAGCCTTGAACAAAAACTTGATTCGTTTCATGTGGGAATTCCCTGAGGGAGTGACATTTACCTTTAAAGACAAGAAAACATCCATCAGGACAGTAGAGAAACTAGGGAGATTCTGGGGGAAAGCATGGAAAAGAGCTGGAAAATACTAACATAGTATAACAGGTTACCAATAAAGGTTAATTTTAGATGAATTTGAAATTAATTTATTGGAATGTCAACGGGCTAAATGATAAACTTAAAAGGAATAAGATTGAACATATTGGACATATTTTGAGGGGGGGGGAATGGGATGTGATTAGTCTACAAGAAACCCATGTAGCAAGAAAACATAGGAGGATATTGGAAAATAAAAGGCTGGGCCAGGAATTCATAGCTTCAGATTGTAAAAAAAAGGAGGGGTAGTGATCTATGTGAATACTAAACTCCAGGCTAAACAATTATTTAAGGATGAAGGAAGGCTGGACACTGGGAGTAGACATATCAAAGGGGAAAGAATGTGTAGTGATAGTGGGAATATATGCACCTAACAGGAACAAAACATAATACTTCAAACAAGTGGAGGAAAAATTAGTTGACTACAATAATGAAGAGATTATATTTATGGGATACTTCAATGGGATTGCCTCACTTAGACTTGAGAGAACAGAAAATGAAAGGAAAACTAGAAAAGGGAGGTTGCACAACTCCTTTTTCCAGTTGGTGGATAGCTTTAATCTACAGGATCCTTGGAGATGTAAAAAAAAACCCATTGGAAAAACAATATACGAAGCGGCCATGCTAATCTTCTCTGTATCGTTCCAATTTTAGTATATGTGCTGCAGAAGGGTGATATGAATGGAGTAGTTTCAATGGAAATGGATAGGTTGAGAGCAAGTGGAAAAGTTAAGGAAGGAAAATTACCTAAGACTTTTTTCCTATGACTGAGAACTGTAATTTGATAGATATTTGGAAGCTAAGACACCCATTAGACGAACAATTTACTTATTTCTCAGAACCAAATCAATCAATGTCAAGAATAGATCATGTTTGGCTTTCCAGTGAATTAACACCAAGAGTGTCAAAAATAAAAATACAACCAAAGATACTTTCGGCTTATAATGCAATAAAATGTGTAATAAAAGGAATAGATGAAAAAACCTTTCGATGGAGAGTAAATGAGAGCTTATTTGATGATCAAAAAATAGTTGAGAAGGCACAGAAGAACTTGACAGACTTTTTTGTAAATAACTGTAATAAAGGTGCAAAAATGAGCATAGTATGGGATGCCAGCAAAGCAGTAATGTGAGGGTTCTTTATACAGCAGAATACCATTAAAAATTAATTCAGAGAAAAAGGGAGAAAAGAAATATTAAAACAAATAATGGAAGAAATTAATTGAAAGTCCAAATAGTCTGAAAATAAAACAGAATACAGTATTAAAATTCTACAAACCCAATTTGCAATGATAATAAAGAAGTAGAATTAAAAGAATGAGACAAAAGAACTTTGAATATGCAAATAAATCTGGAAAATGGCTGGCATTGCAAATTAAAAAGAGAAAGGAACGGAACACAATTAATATTATGTTAGAAGGAAAGGAAACAGATAATCTGAAAGAAATCAGAAAAGGATTTGTGGACTTTTATAGACATTTATATTAAAAAACTGGAAAAAGTGACGTTAAAAAATATAGAAGATTTCTTGAGACAGAAAGAGGTGCAGAAAATTCTGGCGGATAAAAAGGACAGACTGAATGACCTAATTGATATAGAAGAAATTAAAGGTGCTATAAAGGAATTAAAAGGTGGAAAGACACTGGGACCGGCTGGATTCACAGCAAGATATTATAAAGAAATGAAACACGCCCTACTTGTGCCAATGAAAGAAGTTATGAATAATATATTAAAGAAGGGAGATTTGCCAGAAACATGGAAATAAGCTTATATTACACTTATTCCAAAACAAGATTTGGATCTAACACAAGTAAAGAATTATCCGCAGATTTCTTTGTTAAATAATGATTATAAACTTTTTGCTAGCATATTGGCAAAAAGGATGAAAAAAATACCGAATTAAATTATTCATAAAGACCAAGCAGGTTTTCTTCCTGGTAGACAGATGAAAGATAATATAAGGAACATAAGTAATATAATTGAATATCTGACAACCAGGAATGAAAAACAAGCAATGTTAATTTTTATGGATGCTGAAAAAGCTTTTGATAATATATCTTGGGAATTTATGTTTAAAAATTTGGAATTTATGGATACGGAATTAGAGGGGGATTTTCCACTGGTGGCAGATGACAGAGACTGTGACTCCATGAGACAGGTGTAAAACCAAATTAAATAAAGGCTTTATTTCAAAACATCAAACAGCAAAGCTTGTGGGTGTTTTTCTTGCACACAGAGTTCAAACTGCAGCTTTTCTCCTTTTGTAGCCATGGCCAACTGCACCATAACTGTTCTTAAAGGTACAAACATGTTCCTGTGCAGAATGATTCCCAACACCCCCTCTCATTCAAACAGAAACAGAAACAAAACAGTACTTTAAACATATAGAGAACAAATTTATACATCATGCACAACAATTCCTAATTTTGCCACTAGTTGTGCATGTTTCTCAAAAGTTAGTGCTTTCGTAAATATATCAGCCACATTTTGCATACTCTCACAATATTTCAGCATTATCAGGTTTTGCTTCACATTTTCAGCCACATTTTGATACTTAATTTCTAAATGTTGGATTTATTTTTAAACTGCTCAGACCCAGCCAAAGTTAATACAGCTTGATTGTCTTCCCATATTTGAACTGGATAATCACATTGTATATCTAAATCACTGAGGATTTGAACGTAAAATTTTATTTCATTACACAACTCTGATAAAGCACAGTATTCAGCCTCTGTTGAAG
Organism: Podarcis melisellensis; assembly: GCF_964234715.1. NCBI lineage: Eukaryota > Metazoa > Chordata > Lepidosauria > Squamata > Lacertidae > Podarcis > Podarcis melisellensis. Next base: position 13,424,091 of record NC_138535.1, read on the forward strand.
ATGTGGCCACGATACCTTGCTTTTTGGACTTCCAACCTATCAAGGAATCCCCAAATTGAAACACCATGCCAGAAATTGATTTTCTATTGGGCAGGTTGGCCCAATCGCTGTCAACGTAACACTGCAATTTTGTAGACCCTGAAGATGGTAATCTTAAACAATAATGAAGTGTATGTTTTAAATACCGGAAAATACATTTTAAACCCTTCCAGGCATTTTCTGTGGGATAGCTTACTAGTCTACTCAGTATTCCAAGTGCATAACTCAAATCTGGTCTGGTCCACAATGAAATGCATAATAAACTTCCAACTACTGAATGGGACATTTCAGGATTTACTGGTTCTGTGCATTCTCCTTCATTCTTGAAAAAACCTATTTCCCTTGGGGTTTTTACTCCCTTGCTGTTTTGCATATTGTTTCTTTCAAGTAATTCCATTCTTTTCTCTTTTTGACTCAACAAAAAACTTCCATCGTTTGTCCTTTGAATTTCTAGACCGAGATAATTTTTCACTGGACCCAAATCTCTTACTTTAAATTCTTTTCTTAGTTGTTCTGCAAATTTTTTCCACTTGCTTGTCATTTTTTGTAGAATAAAGCAAATCATCAACATAAGACAAACTTAATTCTTGTTTATCACCCTTTCCTTTAGTGTACAAGCAGTTATCAGCTAAGCTTCTTTTAAAGCCAAGATTTTTAAAAGCATTATCAAGACACTCATTCCAATTTCTAGCTGATTGTTTGAGCCCATAAATTGCTTTGTGTAACCTGTATACAGTATTCTGTTCACCTGCCTCAAATCCTGGTGCTTGATTCATAAAAATTTATTCGTGCAGATTTGCATTAAGATAAGCTGTTTCAATATCAAAATGATTTACCTTAAACCCACATTGTGCAGCAATAAACGTACACATTCACTCCTGGCAGTCGGAGAAAAGGTTTCATCAAAGCTTTCACCTTTTCTTTGCGTAAAGCCTCATGCTACCAGCCTAGCTTTGTACTTAACACTACCATCTGCCAAGTGTTTTATTTTATACACCCATCTACAGTCCACATTGTGTTCTGCTAAAGATTTCATTTCTGCTCTCATTGCATTTTTCCACATTACTATTTCCTGGTGTGCTAACTTTATAGGTTCTTTCTTTACATCAACAGTTTTAACTTCTTGTATAGTAAACCTTTCTGGAGGTACCCCCTTATTGCTTCTTTATGATCTTCTAACTTGAGCACTTTCGCCCTCTGAACTGTCTTCCCCTTCTGATTCATCTTGCTCAGGAGAAATTGGTTCAGCTTTAGGAGATTGTGTACTAGGACCCTCATCCCCTGATTCCTCATCACTATCACTTTCAGAACTTTCTTTAATTTGTGGCTTTTCTTCCTCAGATATCACAAATTTATCTGTATCATCTGGAGATAAAAACTTCTGAATTTCCATGTAAATGAGCCCAACCATCTTGCTCACAAAACTCTGCATGTCTTGATATCACAACTCTGCCACGCCCTAGTGCAAAACGATACCCTTTTGACCAACTTTGATAGCCAAACAAACCTAAGTCTCTTTGCCTTGGGATCTCATTTCCTTCTCTGTCCTTTTGGGATGTGAACCCAAGCCCAACAACCAAAAGTTTTAACATGGTCCAAAAAAGGTTTTTTTCCATAAAGCAAAAAATGAGAGGTATTGTTTATGGTAGAATGAAACAATCTGTTCTGTATGTAATTAGCACAGAGAATTGCTTCCCCCCAAAACTTCCTGGTTAAGCCAGAATCACATAGCATAGAATCTAGAATTGTTTGCAAAGACCTTATCTTGCGTTCTGCAACTGAATTTTCTTCAGGTGAAAAAGGACATGATTTACGGTGACTAATACCACACTTTTTCAACCATACCTGGAGGGCTTCAGACATGAACTCGCCTCCACGGTCACTCTGTAATTGGGTAACTGTGCTGGTCCCGGGGGGGGAAGGTACTGTTACCATAGCCAAAGTTCAGTCCTGAGGCACTAGCCTGGTAGAAGTTCACAAGATGAGAGACGTGGTCCGAAACAGGGAGCCGGGCGGGAACAGGAACACTGGAAGGTCAGAAGCAGGAAGCCGGGCGAGGGACAGGAACACTGGAAGTTCAGGTCTAGGTCCGGGTAAGAGCAGGTACTCCACAACAACGTTGCTCCCGCAACCTGGGACCGGGCTGACTGACCTTTATCTTCTTCTAAGGCCAGGGGCGGTCCCGGCCCCCAGGAGCCCCGCCTCTCCTGGCCTTAAGGCGAGCACTCCTCCTTGGAGAAACCAGTTCCCTTCGCCTCTCTGCCCTAAGCCTCTGCAGTTCAGGAGAGGCCGAAGGGTTACTGGGCCCCGGGGGAGGCTCACCTGTAGACACTGAGTCCTCAAGCACCTCTGGGGCCAGAATGGTTTCACCTGGTGCCTGCTCCTGAGGATCTGACACAGGTGCAGGTTCCTCAGAATCTAGGCCTTGCCCCAGTTCAGCCGGCCCTGGAGGCGGGGACTCCTGTGCAGGCTGGGATTCCTCTGGTTCAGCCTCTGAATCGGAATCCCAGGCCATCACACCAACTTTGTAGGGAAACTGCCTTTCTTTATAGTTGACCCAATTTTTAGTCAGCTGACCAGTTTCACTTTTGTGTTTTAACAAGTATACTGGCTATAATCATCCACAAGAACCAGAAAAAACTTTGCTCCTCCTTCAGATTCTGCAAATGGCCCACAAAGGTCTGAGTGTACTAAAGCTAATGGCTTCTTGCTAATTCTATTACTTTCCGGATAAGACCCCCGCTTACTTTTAGACTCCTTGCAGGTGTTGCAGTCCAGAAAAACTGAACATTTTTTCATTTTAATTCCCTTACTTAATTCTGGTGTTTTTGCAATACTGCGGAAATTGGCATGCCCCAAACGGCGATGCCACAGGTGCTGGCACTCATCATGCAAGGCTCTATTACAGGCTTTAACACATGCCCCAGACTCACTTATTAGCTGGTCTTTCAAAACAAAGAAACCATTTTTTAGTGACGCTGTAACCACTTTTCCAGCTTTCTCTATTTTACAGCCTGAACCAAAGAAGGTTACCTTAAACCCCTGCTTAACAAGACTTGTAACTGAAAGCAAATTATTTTCTAAACTTGGTACACATAAAACATTGGTAAATTTGGTGCTTAAACAGTCAATATTCACACTACCCTTTCCAGCTGACTCATGCACTGTTCCATCAGCTAGTACTACATTTATAGATTACAAGGTTGCTTTTCTACAAGGACTTGTGCAGACTAAACAAAAATGTTTGTGGCTGCTGAGTCTAAAATCCAGTCCTGTCCAATGTCGTGACTGGTGCCTCGAACTGCTGCAGAAGCATACTGGACTTCCTGTCTCCTCGCTTCCCAGCAAACGCCCAGTTAAGAAATGCATTGTTAATTGGCTTTCTGGAATTGCCTCCAGAGTCATCACTAAATTATCCCATAACTCAGGAAGTGAAGACAGCACAATATAAATCTTTTTCTGCTCAGAAAAATGTTCCCCAAGTTCATTTAACTGTGAAAATAAATAACACATTCTTTGAAGGTGTTTTGAAACACATTCATCCTCACTTAGTCTGGCCCGGTACAGAGCTCTCATTAGAGTAGTTTTGCTGCCAGTAGTGTCTCTAATGTGTATCGCTCGCAGTGCTTTCCAAATCTCACTTGCTGTTTCAAGGTCTCGCACATGATATAACTGAGACTTCTCTAAACTCAAAATTAAATTGGCATATGCTTTGTCCTCCAGTCTTTGGTCTGCTTCATCTACTTCTTCATCCACATCTTTTACAGGAGGGTTAACAATAACAGTCCAACATTGTTCTTTCTTTAAAAATGCCTGCATCTGTAAACTCCATGACATATAATTGGACTCTCCCAGTTTCTCTACTGGAAAATATGAAGCTCCCCCTTGAGCTCCAGCTCCAAGTCCAAGTCCAGCCATGGCTCCACCCAGCTTTCAGCTTTCCACTCAGTCTTTACTCACACGTGGCTTGAAGAATTGTTCGGCTCCTGGTCTCAAACAGACACTCTCTGCTGACACCTTCACACAGCCAGCTGCTTGAGAAACGCTGAGTTGCTTCCAGTCTCTGGGTTCTTTTTACGCTCTGTCTCTGCCCACTCAGGACTGGCGCCCATAACCTGTTAGAGGGGGATTTTCCACTGGTGGCAGATGACAGAAGCTATGACTCCATGAGACGAAATCAAATAAAGGTTTTATTTCAAAACAGCAAAGCTTGTGGGTGTTTTTCTTGCACACAGAGTTCAAACTGCAGCTTTTCTCCTTTTGTAGTCATGGCCAGCTGTACCCAATTTTCCCAGAGCTTACAGAAACTGTTCTTAAAGGTACAAACATATTTACTGTTTCTATGCAGAACGTCTCCCAACAGTTTCAAGCCATAAATGGAATGGTGCAGTCTCCATACCAGACCTGGTTTGTCGTATGGTCTCATTTCTGGCCGTGGGCGCATACACCTGGGAATAGTGTAGCCACAGTCGCTGGCTGAAACCTCTTGCCACCAATCTGGCTTTATATTGTGGCTCTCCACCTGCAGTGGGTTTCAACCTGTATACCCAGCGACAAGTCACTGCCAGGTCAGCTGGCAGAGTTGTGAGCATGAAGACTCCTAGAGACTTCATGGCACTAAGCTCCTGTTCCATGGCTTTCTGCCACTTGCTGGATTCTGCCTGAGGTAACTTCTGAACCTCAGCAAAGCTTTCTGGTTCGCACTGAGCAAAACCAGCCCACACATTCGTGACTGTGAAACGGTCAGGTGGTTTACCCTTCGTGGTCTGCTTGGACCGTCTTGGTCCCATGCCGGACTCCCCCTCTGACCCAGACGTGCTGGACTCTGCCTGTGAGTCCCTGATGTCTGGTGAACCACCAAGCGACTTACGCCTGTGTTGCGCTCCTGGACTGTGCCTGTCAGTGGGACACAATGGAGACCTTCCACGCCTGCGCCAACTAGGCCAAGCCTGTGGAGATGAGGGCACACTTCTGGGTGTTGGGATACTGCCAGGGAGACGGAGGCATCAGGCAGGCCCCCAGTCGTCTCTGGATGATCACCGGTCTCCCGTGGAACAGCATCAGTCAATTAGCGACACAAGCTTCAGATACATCCCGTGCACACCCTTTCAGCAAAGTCTCCACAACGAAAGGATGCAGACAGAAGAGCATATTTACAGCTTTATTCAACGTAGATCAGAACAAAGGAAAAACATGACTGCTTGCCTCCGTGTCCAGGAAAACAGCCACAACAAAAGCTATAGACAAAGCGGAAGTTCCCAGCAGAAGCTGGACGTGAACAGGCATGTGACACACAACAGCCTGTTCCCTTAAGGTGGAACGGAACTATCCTAACATCCTCCCCCTTTCCGTGTAACCTGTAGTACCTGTGGTTCAACCCAATTGCGTGGCGATTCCCGCCCCCCATCAGTCAGAATAAATAAAGACACCGGACTCCAGAATTTAAGGTTAATGGGCAACAAATGGCCACAACTTTATTGGTTACAGGTAAGAGTGGTATTGGCTTTAGGCATTGGTCCTATCAGACTATCCGGGATAAAACCGGTAGGGGTTAACACCAACAGGGGGAGCCCCTGAGATGCACATCCCTAAGCGCTCCCTGAGGGGTCACCGCTCGGGAGCACGCTTTAGGCCCTAGCCTCCATAGGTTTCGGCAATGCCCCCCGGGATCCTTTATCGGAGCACCCCTAAATATTTGGGGGAGGTGATGGCGCTCCCCCGACTCATCAGCATAATAATACCCCTACCAATGCCTAACCGCCACACGAGCCCAAGCTCGCCGCCAATACCCTCAGATCTGCAACCAATCCCTAATCCCCATGAAGATTTCGGCAATATATCATTACCAGCATTGGAAAGATGCACGCCATCCTCGCGGTAGAGGGCCTCATTGTTAAACTGAATGCTGGGGTGGTCAATGACCCTCCCCCCCCAGAGCTGCCACTCTACGTGCCACTGAGTGCTCCAGGATCTTCCTGGCTCTATTCACCACCAGAGGGTTTCTGCAATCCCTCCAAATGCGCCTCTCAAGGAATGATGACCAGATGATTATTAAATTCGGAAAGGAGGCACCAAATGAAAGAAAATCCGAATTCTATCAATTCCTGGAAGAAAAAGCCATAGAATATTTAGGGGGGGAAATTATATTATTAGGAGATTTTAATGGAGTAGTCAATCCAAACATGGACAGGACAATAAAGAAGAAAGAAAAGAGGCAGAACAAACTCCCAACTACATTTTTCCAATTAATAGAACTCCTGAATTTGTTTGACGCTTGGAGGTTTAAGAACCCAACAGAGAAAGAATTTACACATTACTCAGAGCCACATAAATCAGCGGGACGAATCGATGCGATCTGGACAACAAAGGATTTATTAAATAATATTACAAAAGCAGAAATCCATCCAAGGACAATTTCTGATCACAGAGCAGTCTGGGTTAACTTTAAAGGAAAAGAAGAAAAGGTTAAAAGGTGGCAACTTAATGAGAGTATGCTAAACGATGAAAAAATTGTACAGAAGGCCAAGCAAATCTTAGAAGAATATTTTAAGTTTAATTTAAATCAAGGAGTAGATCTAGAGACGGTTTGGGACACGGGTAAAGCCGTCATAAGAGGCTTCTTTATACAACAAAACGCATTCCAAAGGAAAATAAAGGAGAAGAAGAAAATGGAGATCTGGGAGGAAATTAGAAAAAAGGAAAGGATCCTTTTCCAAAAACCAGATGATGAACTAATTAAGCAAAGTATAAAAATTTTACAGACGCAATTCTCCATGATAATAAATGAAGAGATAGAATGGAAGATAAAATGGTTGAGACAGTCAAGGAGGAGGAGGTAACAGTGGCAATGGTGAGGTGGTCCCAGGATTTTGGCCATTCAATAACCATGGCCCAATGGGAAAATTTATGGAAGATCAATTGGAAATTCACAAACTGTTACACGATTAGAGAGAACTTTCAAAAAATGCAACATCGATGGTATCTAACACCATGGAAACTTTCGAAAATGTATAAAAATGTGTCAAGTAATTGTTGGAGATGTGGAGACTCAGGAACATTCTATCATATGTGGTGGACATGGAGGAAAATACAGGTATTCTGGGAGAGTATACATGCAGAACTGCAAAAAATGCTAAAGATCTCTTTCAATAAAAAACCAGAGGCCTACCTCCTGGGAATAACAGATTTGGATATTCCACAAAAGAGGAAGGGTATCTTTTTATATGCTACGGTGGCAGCAAGAGTTTTGATCGCAGCAAAATGGAAGAGTAATGAAATCCCCTCTATACAAGATTGGATCCAAAAGCTGACAGATTATGCCGAATTAGATGGTTTATCAGAAAAAATAAAGAATAAATCAAAACAGGAATTTGTTTCTAAATGGGAGGTTTTCAAAGAATATCTGAAAAATAAATATAGTAGTTTAAATTCTGTTGCAGCATTCGAGGAACTTCAGTAAAAGTTGCTAGGTAGATAGAAGAAATTAGATTTATTGAAAATAAGTTTAATTATGATAAAAGTGTGTATTGGCAATAAGTAATATGAATTTGAAATATGGAACAGACGGGAAGTTGGGTCTTTGGTGTTGAGACCAATGGATGTTTTGTTGTTTGCCGAGAGAGTTATGTGTCTATGGTTATTTTTGTAATTTGTGTGTAATTTGGTATTTGTGTTTTTTGTGTGTTTTTTTCCTTGTTGTATTAATAAATAAATTTTTAAATTATATATATATATATATATAAAAAAAATCGGAAAGGAGGCCCGTAATTCCCCGAAATCATTGAAAATATGCCACATTAGGTCCACCCCCTTCCTGTAGGCTAGGTCGTTCTCTTTTTTTTAAAAAAAAAAATTTATTAAGAGTTTAAAGATTACAAAAAAAGAAAAAGAGTTAAACAAAACAATACAATACAACACAGAAACAAAAACACTACATATAACAAAACAAAACAAAAACAATTAAAAACACATCCAATAATTTCAATATCTTATCTTTCATTTACTTGTTTCAGCGACCTCCTTGCACTTCCCTTTTTTGTATTCCACTTCAGTTAACTGTTTCAGCAAATCCTTTCCATCTTCCTCAGTTTTCTGTCCTATTATTTATCTTAACACATTCTAACCTTATTTTTCCCTTTAATCCATTAACAATCTATTTGTACTTAATTCTTTGTAACATTTCTGCTAAAGCCATATAACTTCATTCCAGCATCTTTCTAACATTCATTAATTTTACAGTATTTCTGTAAATAATCTTTAATTTTTTTCCAATCTTTTTCCACCGACTGTTCTCCCTGGTCTCGGATTCTGCCAGTCATTTCCGCCAGTTCCATGTAGTCCATCAACTTCATCTGCCATTCTTCCCGGGTGGGTAAATCTTGTGTCTTCCAATACTTTGCGATAAGTATTCTTGCTGCTGTTGTTGCATACATAAAGAGAGTTCTATCCTTCTTTGGCACCAATTGGCCAACCATGCCCAGGAGAAAGGCCTCTGGTTTCTTCAGGAAGGTATATTTAAATACCTTTTTCATTTCGTTATAAATCATCTCCCAGAATGTCTTAATCCTTGGGCACGTCCACCAAAGGTGAAAGAATGTACCTTCAGTCTCATTACATTTCCAACATTTATTGTCAGGTAAATTATAAATTTTTGCAAGCTTGACTGGTGTCATGTACCACCTGTAAATCATTTTCATTAAATTCTCTCTTAGGGCATTACATGCCGTAAATTTCATACCTGTGGTCCATAACTGTTCCCAGTCAGCCATCATAATGTTATGTCCAACGTCTTGTGCCCATTTAATCATAGCAGATTTCACCGTTTCATCCTGAGTGTTCCATTTCAACAGCAAGTTATACATTCTTGACAAATTCTTAGTTTTAGGATATAACAATTCTGTTTCCAATTTTGATTTTTCCACCTGGAAGCCAAGTTTTTTGTCCAAATTATATGCCTCCATTATTTGGTAGTAATGGAGCCAGTCTCGCACTCTATTTTTTAATTTTTCAAAGCTCTGCAGTTTTATTCTGTCTCCATCTTGTTCCAGAATTTCCCAATATTTCGGCCATTTGGCCTCCATATTGAGTATTTTCTGAACCTTCGCTTCCATTGGTGACAACCATCTTGGGGTTTTATTTTCTAACAAATCCTTATATCTTATCCAGACATTGAACAGTGCTTTTCTAACAATATGGTTTTTAAATGCTTTATGTGCTTTAACCTTGTCATACCACAAATATGCATGCCAACCAAATACATTGTTGAAACCTTCTAAGTCCAACACATCAGTGTTTTCAAGAAGCAGCCATTCTCTCAGCCAGCAAAAAGCGGCTGATTCATAGTAAAGTTTAAGGTCTGGCAGGGCAAATCCACCTCTTTCTTTAGCATCAGTTAATATCTTAAATTTTATTCGAGGCTTCTTGTCCTGCCAGACAAATCTGGAGATATCTCTCTGCCACTTCTTGAAACAGTCCATTTTGTCCAAGATTTGCAATGTTTGAAACAAAAACAGCATCCTTGGCAATACGTTCATTTTTATCACAGCAATTCGGCCTAACAATGATAACTTCAAATTTGACCATATTTCTAAGTCCTTTTTCACTTTAATCCAGCATTTTTCATAGTTATCCTTAAATAAATTCACCTTCTCCCATAGGAGAAGGGCGGCCTGCCTGTTAGGGCAGAGTTTTTAAGGGTTGTAGTGTAGGAATGAAAATCACGGGAGACGAGTAGTAGGTGTCATGTGAGAGGCGTCTGCTGGGAAAGCCCCGGGAACTCTCTTTTATTGAATATTACAAACATTGCCACAGGTGTGCTTGTCGCTGATTGGTTGATACAAACACAAAGAAACTTAATGCTGATTGGTTAACATACATACAAGGCGGGAATTACATGTGAGGGGTGGGAATTACATGTGAACATTAATCACCGGTGGATTAAAGGCTGGGAAACGAGGTTGGGACTAGACAGGCATGAAGCCTCCTAATTAATTTGTAACTAAAGATTAATATAGCATAAAACAATTACTAATGATTGATCATAACATATAACAATCGAGTTCCGTAGATGTGGTCAGCTATGCATTGAGAACAGGTCATCATGATCTTAAGATGAACTGGGCAAGGAGGGAATGTCTTGGTGTTTGGAACAGGTTCGTACAGTGTGTGCAGAAACAGAGGAAAGATTATAAGCGAGAGTTCCCAGAATGCAAGAGAAAAGAAGCAATGCTTCCCTATAATGCAACAGTTATGTGCAGAGGGAAAACATATGTGCAGAAGGAAAACTTCCCTTTATAGTTTGATGGGGGAGTGAGCTAAGGCGAGGGACGGATTAGTAGCAGTTGCCCGCTGCGCCGTGGGAGGGACCAGGAGTGCCTGCGGGGCTGCCTCGATTACCCTGATGGAGGTGACCCCTGCTGCCCCGAAAGGGCTGCTGTTTATTCTTGTAGCAGGCTGTTGCTGGATGGCTGCCCAGACACTTTTCGCATTCATGTAGGTACTTACAAGAAGGGCGTTGGCAGGCTCCCCTATTAAAATCCCAACATTGTTTGGGACGCTTTGCGTCCACCTTACTGGATTTGGCAGGGTCCTGCATTTTCTTTTCGATGTAGGGGCCCACATGCTCCATCCAGTAGTTCTGGTCCCTCAGGTCCCAGCGGGTGAACGGTAACACGGAGGCATTTCTACGAAAGTCCTCATCATACATTAGAGGAGCTTCCTCCCCCGCCAGTTCACGGGCCCTTCTAACATGCGCCAGGTAAGAAGCAAGGTGCAACCCACGTTTAGGATAACAACCTACCACTACACCCATGAATACCTGGAACCCGTTAAGCCAATTCTCAAAGGTGCACTCCGCCCGAGGTGACCTATGCCTTTTCTTCCCGTAATACCTCTTCAACTCCCCTTTCCCCTTCATTTGGGCTGGTGGTAGCAACGTAAACATATCTATGAAATCCCCATTTAGTATCTTATTCCTTTTTCTCTTTGAAAGGTGGTTACCGAGGATAAAGTCAGTAGACAAATTAGTTGAGATTTTAACATCTTCCACTAGAGCACCACCCTTCCATTCCAGGGTACCATTAAAGGTTTTTCGGTGTGAATTGGCCCTTCTCTCATGCATCCACAAGGGGGCCCCAGTTTCCTCTCCTTCTCCCCAGTAGCTCTCCATGGGAGCATTGCTATCACCATCTGAAGAAGAGGTACCTGTTTCATCCTCGGAGTCGAATGGCTCGCTCCTCTTGCTCTTCTTGGAAACGTGCTTCCTCTTAGCCTTTCTCTCCCCCCCCTTGGCACCGCTGTCCTGAGGGGCTGGGTCAGTGGATGCTGATGTAGTCTGCTGCAGAGGTAGCTCCTCATCCGAGGAAGACCCAGATGCACCCTCTGACGGAATGGGCTGAGAAGGCGAGTCCTGAAACATACTAGGGACATCGATTATTTGCTGATTTGAATTAGAGCAGGCGGGCCGTGATGCTTTGGCGGCAGCCCCCGAACGACCGGATTTTTTAGTGCCGGGTTTGGACTTCTGTGCGCATAAGGATTGAGAACGTGTTATAGGCCAGCTAGCTGCACTAGATGCAGATGCTGAGGGACCTGCCTGGACCTGCTCATGGGGGGGGGGGTCTGGGATACAATCCTGGGAGGCCACCAGCGCTGTGGAAGAGCTGGCAGCCGGAGGCCTGCATTGCGAATAAAAGGTTTGAATTGCCGCAAAGAATTGAGCTATAGCTTGAGGGTTACAGGGCATGGCGGGAATTAGGGCACCATCAGATGTTCCAGAATTGCCCCTATTAGCCATGCTAACAATAATAAGATACCTTCAAGATTAAATGTGCACAGTGAAAACTATGAGTTGCTCGCCCCTCAAGCCGCCCACTGGGAAATGGAGCACCTAATTTTAATATTATGTATGTATGTATGAATGTATGTATGTATTTATTTCTTCATATATTCATATATATATATATATATATATATATATATATATATATATATATATATATATATAAATATTTCATTTTTTATTTTATTTTATTTTTAAAAATTTATTTATTTTATTATTATTATTGATATTATTTTTTATTTATTTATTTATTATTCTTTAGTTATTATTTATTTTTCAATATGTGTTTATTATCGTTTATTTGTTGATGCTATCATCGCTGCTATTACTATTATTGTTATAAGAGGCCTAGAGGATATACGCAAAATGATAATAATCCTGCAAAATAAGACCCTTTATTAAATGAGTGATATAATCCGCTCAAGTCGTGTGCCTGAAGTTGTTTATAGCGCACTCACTGCCAGACAAGCCACTGATCACTGGTATGACCTATGAATTACTCACAGTGTTGACTTCCGGTCAGCGCCAGCGATTAATGGCGGATTTCCCTCAGCTCCGGAGGGAGTCTGCTCCGCGGGTTCGGGTCCTGCCGCTACGGCGAAGCGGGGACCCCCAAAAATCACAGGTGGTGAAGCCTGTGAACGAGGAGACTCGACGGGCACCTTTTGCACCCCCCCCAAAACTGTGAAGGAGCCTTTTTAAAGGCTTCGGAACAGCAGCGGGTGAGCGGTGCGGTGCTGAGAGTTGTTTACCCAGTCCGTGGAGTGAAGCCGCATCACCATTATCAGAGAGCGCTGATTTCTTCCTGAGAATTGGACTTAAAAGCAACTACTCGTGAGTAGGATTAAAGGACTAATTGAAGCTAAATTTTGATGAATTTTGGCACCGAAACGGGAAAGGTATAAAAAGGAAGTCTGCCTTTCCGTTCTGCAGATAGACTAAAGCAAAGAGACTGCTAAGCTGTAACTAATGGAGAATTTTTCTTTAGATAAAAGCAAATCCACTGTTAAAAAAGTAGCCCTCCTCCCGTCTCCAGGAGCGGTGGGGGAGGAAATTGTACCCTAGATACCTACATGAAAAGAAGAGAATAAAAATACATCTGCTGTTTTAAAACCCTGGGGACGGACTGCCTTGACAGGGAAGCCGGTTTGTGGGCTGTCAGCACGTTAAGGTAAAGATTTTGGAAGTGACTTTTGAGCTAACTCTGTGAAAAGATACAGTGTCTCTGGACTGTCTCTGGACTGTGTTGCATTTAATATAAATCTGAAGGCAATTGATACTGTGGCATTTTAGGAGAAATGGGGGATTTTTAAAGAATACTTTTGTTTCAAAAATTGTAAAGTGAAGCTGGAACTTCTCCCCCTAGAGGAGACTTTGTTGCAACAATAACAACTGAGCCACTAGTTGCTGAGCCACTGGAAATTTCCTATTCAAAACAATTTTTACAGGCGTGAGACTGACCTTGGCTTGGCATGAGAGTGTTATGGCAGATGGTAAAGGGAAAGTAGAGCTACAGGAAAAAGGTCTTAGATCCGGCAGACAATACAAGACTGATATTTTACAACAAAGAAGGGCCTTGTCAGGGTTTCTGGGAGAGAGGAGGAGATGACAGAGGAGACGGAGAGCGAGTGGGAGGAGGGGCAGAAGGATGAGGAAGAAGATGACGGAATTCTGAGGGAATCCACGAGTCTGAGCAGCGAGTCAGAGGATTCTCAAAAGGGGGTTACCTTAATCAAGCAAAAGGGAGGAGAAGGGAGAAGCGGAGAGGAGCCCAGTGGAAGACAGACGCAGCAAGAGGCGTCTCAGCCGGAACGGAGTAAAGGGGGTGGAGTCGTCAGCCTCTCGGAGGGAGCAGGATTAGGAGAGAACAGAGAAAGGGGGTTGGAGCAAGGTGTTCAGCCGGAAAGGGTGGAGAGCAGAACAAGGGGTGGTGTAGCGGTCGAAAGAAAGGTCAGCAGCAACGTACGCGCGCCAAGTTCAAACGTAGAGGCGCGCGGAAGTGGAGAGAGCTCAGGGGAGGAGCCCGGCCCTAAAGCCAGAAGGAGGGGGGAAGAGGCGGCAGAGGATTCAGCCTCAGGCGAGTCACGGAGAGAGGGAACCCAGGGGGGCAGGAAGACCCTGCGGAAAAGAAAGGAGAGGAAGAGGTGGTCTAGAGCCAGGCTATTAAGTTGGTGTGGAAGAGGGGAGGAGTCAGAGGGGACTTCAGCGGTCTAACGTGACAGACGTACGGCCACGGTGCTGAACTGTACGAGAAGCAGAAATCTTCAATAAACTTTTCCTGTAAATAAACTGCAACGGAGTGAGGTCTCTTGTGAGCTGGGACCCGTCCTGGGTGGCCGTGACAGTAAGTCCCCTCTCAGAAAGCAAAAAATTTTTTTTGCGAAGCTCACGAACGGGAGCAGCCATGAGCGCTGAGGAGCAGCTGGTTGCACTGCGGGATCAGGTTACCGCTCTCACATCGGCAGTCATTGCTTCGCAGAAGAAGAATGACGACTTGGAGAAGACGTGCCAGGATTTGCAGGCAAGGTGGGAACACGCGGACAGGGCGGGGGCCCCAGGTTCCAGAGCGGAGGGCATTGCGCTTGGACGGAGGGGGGGTGCCCTGGTTCCGCATTTTAATGGCAACTTGCAAGACTATCCCAATTTCAGAGCGGACGTCGTATATGCACTGCATTTACTCCGTCACGATTTTAAAGATGAGGAGGAGAAAGTGGGGTTCATTGTTTCGCACCTGCATGGGGAGGCCAGGGCTTGGCTACGCAATCTGTGGCGCGAAGATGGACCGGCCCGTCGCAATTCAACTGCGTTCATCAAAGCGATGGATTCTTGTTTTCAATCCTCTGTGGATGTGGACATTGCGCGCCGTCAAATGCACGGGCTGAGGCAGGGGAAAGCGACTGTGCGCCAATACCACTCTAAATTTTTTGCATTGCTCACCGCCTTAGATTGGCCAAAGGACAGTAAGCCGGTCAGAGATCTTTTTTGGGAGGGATTGAGCCCCCCCATCAAGGATGAGATCGCTAGGGGGGACAGACCCCAGACCCTAGAAGACGTGGTGCAACGGGCTTTAGCTATTGGAATTCGACATGAGGGACGTCCGTGGCACGAGGAGGACGGGCCCCAAGCGCGTGCGCAAGCGAGGACTCTCCCTTTTGTGCACAGGGATTTCAGCCGTGCGCACCCCTCGCCAATGGGGAAGGACAGCGAGGAGCCAATGGAGATTGGTGGTGCTAGGGCTCAGAAGCCATCCCAGAGCCCTGTCCCTGGTGCAGCCAAAGCGAAGCCTCCTAGAGGAACCAGGAAGTGTTACATCTGTGACAGTGCGCACCATATGGCGAAAGAGTGCCCCCAGAGGCTCCAGAAGCACACTGCAGCACTGGCAACTGTAACAGCAGAGGTGCAACCAGGGGAGCAGCTTCAGGGAAACGACAGTGCCTGGCTGGAAGCAGAGCTACTGGGGCTCAGCCAGGCGGATCTGTAGACAAGCCCCCAGCATCACTGCAGAGCGTGGACCCTTTGCCTCCCAGACCGGCAGTTCTGCTCACAGCAACACTCCAGTTGCCTGATGGGAGACTCCTCGAGGTTCCAATAACGATCGATTCGGGAAGCAACGCCGACTTCGTGGGACTGCAGTTCGTTAAGCAGCACAACATGGCGCTCCTGCCTGCAACGACGCCTCTAAACGTGGTCACGGTAGACGGCAGGAAGTTGCTGGGGGGGCAAGTGGTGCAGCAAACCCCTCCCATGATGATGCAGATTGGCAACCATCGAGAACTTATTAGTTTCAATGTCACCCACTTATCGGACACACCCATCGTGTTAGGCATGAGTTGGCTGGAGAGGCACAGTCCCGCGGTTGCGTGGTACCAGCGGCAGATCACCTTTTGTTCATCGTATTGTGCTCAGCATTGCTTTCAGACCGATCAGGGAGGAGAAGCCGAGCAGCAGTTGCATCTGGGTATGGTGCAAACAGTGCCTCACAAGTACCAGGACTTCTTGGAGGTTTTCTGTGAGAAGGAAGCTGACAAGTTGCCGCCTCACAGACCTTACGACTGCGCGATTGATTTACTGCCAGGGGCGCAACTGCCTGCTGCCAAGCTGTACTCCATGTCGGAAGACGAGATGCAAGAGCTTCGGGAGTTCATAGACCATAACCTCAAGCGAGGTTTCATCCAGGAATCTAAAGCAGCGGGTGGCAGCCCTGTGTTCTTTGTGAAGAAGAAAAACACGCCCCAAAAAAGGCTTATAGTGGATTACAGGTTCATAAACAGCTTGACTAAGCCCAAAGCTTTCCCCATGCCCAAGATTGACGACCTTTTAGCGACCGTCAGGAGGGGCAAGATTTTCACCAAGCTGGACCTACGTGGAGCTTACAATCTCATCCGCATCCGGAAAGGAGATGAGTGGAAGACCGCCATGTTCACCCCTCTGGGCACATACGAATACAGAGTCATGCCTTTCGGTCTCCAAAATGGCAGCCACGTTTTTCAAGCATTTATGCACCACGTGCTAGCAGGTCTCCTCTACAAGAAGTGTGTCTGCTTTCTCGACGATATCCTGATTTTCTCGGAATCGCCGGAGGATCACGATAAGGACGTGAGGGAGGTCCTGCAGAGGCTGAAGGACCACAGGCTGTACGCCAAGTTGGAAAAATGCCAGTTTGATGTCAGAGAGGTTGATTTCCTTGGCTACAAGTTGTCCGACGAGGGACTGGCCATGGACAGGGCTAAGGTTCAAGCGCTGTTGGACTGGAAAAGCCCTCGAAATCGGAAAGAGGTCCAGAGGTTCATCGGCTTTGCCAATTTTTACCGCAAGTTTATTAAAGGTTTTGCGAACGCGACGGCGGCTATCACTGACACCCTCAGTTCCAAGAAGAAGAAGTTCGTCTGGACCGAACAAGCGGAGCGGTCCTTCCGGACGCTTAAAGGTCTTTTCGCCTCCGAAGAGCAGCTGCTCCACGTGAATCCCGGCAGACCCATGCGGGTAGAGACCGATGCGTCAGACAGAGCGGTTGGGGCCGTTCTTTTGCAAGAGGATTCACAAGGCAACTGGAGACCGGGTGCGTTCTACTCCCGGAAGCTCAGCAAGACGGAGCGCAATTATACCATATGGGACAGGGAGTTGTTGGCCATTCATGCAGCTTTCAAAGCGTGGCGACACTTCTTAATAGGAGCCAAGCACACGGTGCAAGTCCGCACGGATCACAAGAACTTAGAGTATTGGCGGACGGCTAAGTTACAGACCCAGCGACACATGCGCTGGGCGGAGTTCTTTGCGGATTTCGACTTCAAAATAGAATACATCCCAGGAGACTCCAATGTTATTGCAGACGCGCTGTCCCGAAAGCCGCAATACTTGGAGGAAGCAGCTCCAATCGCAGCAAAGCACATTTTCGCACCGCAGGCGTGGACGTGCGCTACCATCGCAGTCGACCTGGACGCGGTGCGACGCGCGTTGCAAAGGGATCAGTTTGCACAGTCCAAGATGGAGGAGCTACGCGGAGGGTCGCGAGACAACGATGAGTTCCAATTGCAAGATGGACTTTTGACTCGTAAGGGTGCCCTTTACGTGCCCACCGACGATCTTCGAGCCAAGGTTCTGCAACAATTGCATGACGCCCCTAGTGCAGGCCATTTCGGCAAAGAGAAGACGATGGAGTTGGTGGCTAGAGACTTTTGGTGGCCCCAGATGAGAGGAGAGGTGGCGGACTACGTCGCCAGGTGTGATATCTGCCAGAGGTCCAAACCAGTGCACCAGAAGCAGGCGGGATTGCTAGAACCGCTGGAGACACCGCAGCAACCGTGGGAGAGGGTAGCGTTGGACTTTGTTACGGACCTGCCCAGCTCCAGAGGTAAGACGGCGGTGTTAGTGGTGGTGGACTTGTTCACCAAGATGGCGCATTTCATCCCTTGTGCCAAGGTGGCGACGGCAGAACAGACCGCAAAGCTCTTCATCGATCACGTCTTCAGAGTGCATGGACTTCCGCAGTCCGTCTTGTCCGACAGGGGGCGCCAGTTTGTTTCCACTTTCTGGCGAAAGCTTCTGGGCATCTTGCACGTCAAAATCAACCTGACATCGGCGAGACATCCACAAACCAACGGTCAAGCGGAGAGGGTCAACGCGATCATGCAGCAGTACCTGCGGTGCTACGCCAACCAGCGACCTGCGGCGTGGGTGGACTATCTGCCGATGGCTGAATTCGCCTACAACAACACGAAACACGCATCCACCGGGGTGACGCCTTTCTTCGCGAACAATGGCCGTCATCCCAGAACCTTCCCGAGATTTGCGGCACCAGGAGGGGGGGGGCCTCAAGATGCCGACCAGTTTGCAGCGGAGTTGCAAGAGGTGCACGAGGAGCTGCGGAGACATTTGGAGCTGGCAAAACAGGCGTATAAGGTGCAGGCCGATAAGCACAGGAGGGCGGGAGAGGACATCCAGATTGGGGACTGGGTGTGGTTAGCAGCCCACGCGATGCCGGCCAGGTCATTGGCCAAGAAGAAGTTAGGACACAGGCAGCTAGGGCCATATCAAGTTGAGGCTAAGATCAATCCGGTGGCTTTTCGTCTAGCCCTTCCGGAGGGTTCCAGGGTGCACCCGGTCTTTCATAGGTCGGTGCTCACTCCCTACAAAACCCCACACAGGTTTCAAGAGTCAGGAGCACTCCCAGAGCCACGTAGGAGGGCGCCTGAGGGGGGGGAATCGCCAAGACCAGAACCTCTTAACGAGGTCACAGAGATACTGGACTCGAGATGGGGGGAGGAGGGAGTTGAATATTTTCTAGCCAGGGAAGGCACTCCGGCCTCTGCCAATAGCTGGGTGCCGGGTTACGCGTTGGACGAACCCCTGTTGAAGGAGGAGTTCCATGCACTTTTTCCGCACAAGCCCATGCCCGAGGAGTATTTTGATGATTGGCTTTTCACGCCCACTTTGTCAGACAGCACGTTCGAGGGTTTCTCCTCACCCGAGGGCCATACGCCCGAAACAAGCCCGACCAGGGATCCGAGACTGGGGGGGGAGGAGACAGGCCCTTGTTGGTGGGTGGATCAGCCAAGGGAGGCATGGAGTCAGAGATGGATGGTAGGTCCTTGGCAGGCAGCGCCAGGAGAAGCAGTGATGGAGGAAGAGACTGTGAGGTCTGTGGGTGGGGAACCCGAGTTCGAACACACATATACGGAGATGACAGAGGAGAACGTTGAAGTGGACAACTTGTATCCTGAACCGACCCCGGAAGAACCACGTTTTCCTCAACCTGCACCCGGCGAGCGGGAGGGGGGAAGGGGGGGCTTCGAGGGGGGGATGGATGTCAGGGTTTCTGGGAGAGAGGAGGAGATGACAGAGGAGACGGAGAGCGAGTGGGAGGAGGGGCAGAAGGATGAGGAAGAAGATGACGGAATTCTGAGGGAATCCACGAGTCTGAGCAGCGAGTCAGAGGATTCTCAAAAGGGGGTTACCTTAATCAAGCAAAAGGGAGGAGAAGGGAGAAGCGGAGAGGAGCCCAGTGGAAGACAGACGCAGCAAGAGGCGTCTCAGCCGGAACGGAGTAAAGGGGGTGGAGTCGTCAGCCTCTCGGAGGGAGCAGGATTAGGAGAGAACAGAGAAAGGGGGTTGGAGCAAGGTGTTCAGCCGGAAAGGGTGGAGAGCAGAACAAGGGGTGGTGTAGCGGTCGAAAGAAAGGTCAGCAGCAACGTACGCGCGCCAAGTTCAAACGTAGAGGCGCGCGGAAGTGGAGAGAGCTCAGGGGAGGAGCCCGGCCCTAAAGCCAGAAGGAGGGGGGAAGAGGCGGCAGAGGATTCAGCCTCAGGCGAGTCACGGAGAGAGGGAACCCAGGGGGGCAGGAAGACCCTGCGGAAAAGAAAGGAGAGGAAGAGGTGGTCTAGAGCCAGGCTATTAAGTTGGTGTGGAAGAGGGGAGGAGTCAGAGGGGACTTCAGCGGTCTAACGTGACAGACGTACGGCCACGGTGCTGAACTGTACGAGAAGCAGAAATCTTCAATAAACTTTTCCTGTAAATAAACTGCAACGGAGTGAGGTCTCTTGTGAGCTGGGACCCGTCCTGGGTGGCCGTGACAGGCCTCAACATCCGGAGGCACAGGAGCAGCTGCTGCCTCGCAAATAAAATCAAAAACTATGTCATCTGAAGACGCATTGGCAAAGGCACTTGGCAAAATTAATGAATCTTTGGAATATTTAACGAAACAAGGGGCAGAGACAAGCAAATAAGTTGCAGAAACTAACAAACAAGTAGCTGAGGTCTCAGCAAAAATTGATTTAAATACTACAAGCATAAATGAACTCGGAAAGAAGGTGAATTCTAATACACAGACTATCGAAAAACTTTTAGAGGAATCGGCTACAACTCGAAAGATTGCAGAGGAGGCTAAGGAAATCGCAACTGCTACCCAGGAGAAGATACCACCGGTCTTTAAGAAATTGGAGGACCATGATCTGACACTGTCCATGATTGATTTGCAAAGAAAAGAGAGAAATTTAAGAATCAGAGGAGTATCTGAAAGTGAGAAGGATAATTTGGCGGACTTTCTTACAAAAGAATTTTCGGACTTTTGGCAACAGGGCCTGGAGAAGGAAGAATTCAAGATAGTGAGTGCATTTAGACTCGGCACAAGACAAAGAAGGAATAAGGCAAGAGACTGTTTGATAACTTTAAGATCAAAAGAAGAAAGACAAAATTCTGAATTTGCACTACCAAAAAACACTGGAAATTGAAGATTCTCATGTGGAGATCTTCAAGGATATACCGAAACACATTTTGGATGTAAGAACCTACTACAGAGATCTGGTTGTTTTACTGAAATGAAACAGCATACTTTTCAGGTGGGAATTCCCCCAAGGCCTATCCTTTAAATACAAAGGAAGGAAAATAAGAATAAGGACAGTGAGTGATAAAGACAAGTTTTTGAGAGACCACGAAGAGGATCTTCAGAAAGAGGTGGAATCTGGAGAGGAGCCAATTTCATCAGGAAAAGGAATACTGGACATAGCAAACTTATCATTTGGACTGCAACCACCGACAGAAGAAGAACAACTACTTGGAGCAGTAGGAGGGAAAAGTAAATAATTCCATCATGGCTCTGCAACTTCTAAGCTGGAATTGTAATGGTCTGAACATACCCTGGAAGAGAAAAAGTGTTTTTCACATATTAAAGAAAGAACAATTGGACTTGATTTGTTTACAAGAGACACATGTGATGAGGTCACACAGGAAAATACTTATTAACAAAAGATTGGGACAAGAATTCATTTCATCTGACAGAGTTAAAAAAAGAGGAGTGGTGATATATGCAAAGGAAAGATTGTTGCCGAAATTAATTTTTAAAGACGATCAAGGAAGATTCTTGGCAATTGAAATTCAAGTTTAAGGAGAGAAATTTTTGATTGTAGGAATTTATGCACCGAATGAGGGGAAATCTGATTTTTTTAAGAAGTTGCATGAGATTTTGTTGGACTATCTGGACTATAATTTAATTTTGATGGGAGATATGAATGGAGTAGTATCTACAAATATGGACAAAGCACAAAGACAGGTAGTTACTAAAGATGGAAGACTACCAAAAACCTTTTTTGAAATGACTGACAATATGGATTTGGTTGATATTTGGAGAACAAAATACCCTCTTGAGAGAGAGGGAACCTTCTTTTCTGAAGCCAAAATGACATGGACTAGAATGGCACCAAAGATAAAAAAGTTGAAATCTGCCCAAAAACTTGCTCCGACCATAATGCCGTAAAGATGGAGATGAAGCAAATAACAGCTGGTTCCTTCAGATGGAGGATGAATGACACCTTATTCAGAGATGAAGAAGTGTACAAAAAGGCCCAAAAAACTTTGAGAGACTACTTTGAAATAAACATGAAGACCAATGTTGAAAAAAGAGTAATCTGGGACGCAAGTAAAGCTGTTATTCGAGGATTCTTGATACAACAAAATGCAATAAAGAAGAGAAGCCAAAATGAGAAGAAAGACAAGATTCTGGAGAAGATAAAAGAAGGGGAAAGGAAATTAAGATCAAAACCAAAGTCTCGTGAGATCTTGAGAGAAATTAAGTTATATCAAACACAATATATGGAATTGATGAATCAAGAAATAGAATGGAAAATTAAACAAATGAGACAAAAGACTTTTGAATCAGCAGACAAATGCGGTAAACTACTGGCTTGGCAAATGAGGAAAAGACAAAAACTAAATACGGTTACAAATTTAGAAGTGGAAGGAAAGAACATCTACAATCCAACTGAGATCAGAAACTGCTTCCAGAGATATTTCAAACAATTATATTCACAAGGGCCGCAGAAAGAATTGGACATAGAACAATTTCTTGAGAAAAATGGACTAAAAAAAATCTCTCATGAAAGTAAAATAGTTTTGAATCAGAAAATAACTGAACAGGAAATAGAAGGTGCCATTCAAAATATGTAATTGGGTAAATCTCCGGGACCGGATGGGCTGACTTCCAGATATTATAAAGCTTTGAAGGAGTGGTTATTACAACCTTTGAAGGAAGTCTGCAATGAAATTTTGGAGGGGAAAAGAGCACCAGAATCATGGAAAGAGGCTTATATTACACTTATACCGAAGACAGAGACTGAAAAGACTCAACTTAAGAACTACCGCCCTATTTCATTATTAAATGTGGATTACAAAATCTTTGCTGACATTTTGGCTAAGAGACTGAAAAAAGTTTGGATGGAGGAGATTCATAGAGATCAAGCGGGCTTTCTCCCAAGAAGACATTTGTCAGATAACGTAAGGAATATAATTGACATTATGGAAAAGCTAGAAGTGAATATAAACACTAAAGCAGTTTTGATATTTGTGGACGCGGAGAAAGCCTTCGACAATATTTCTTGGAGCTTTATGAGGAAGAATCTCCAGGGGATGGGGGTAGGCCAAGGGTTTGAAAATGGTATAGGCGCAATATACTCTGAACAAAAAGCAAAGCTAATTGTAAACAATGTGGTTACAGAAGAATTTAAGATAGAAAAAGGGACACGTCAGGGGTGCCCAATCTCTCCATTACTTTTTATATCAGTCCTGGAGGTTCTGCTGAACATGATTAGAAGGGATCAGCTGGTTCAAGGGGTACAGGTCGGAGCTAAACAGTATAAATTGAGAGCATTTGCAGATGATCTGGTACTTACATTACAAGAGCCAGAATCTAGTACTAAAAAAGGACTTCTGGAGGCGGCGCCATCGGCAATGGCGGACTCCTTCTGAGTAAGAAGGGGAAGCTCCGCAGAAATCGGGTCTGCTCGCTACAGCGAAGCGGGGACACTTCCAAAAACCGCAGGCGGGTGAAGCCTGCGACCGTGGGACTCGGTGGGCACCTTTGCGCTCCCCCGTTTTGTGAAAGGGCTCCGAAAAAAGCCCCGGAACAGGACGAGGTGTGTGACGCGGTGCTGAGAGGCAATCGCTACTTCTGCGGAGTGAAGCTGCACAGCTGATGCCAGAGAGCGCTGACCTTTCTTCCTTTGAAAATTCGGCTTTAAACTTCAACCCGTGAGTAAGAACTTGATAAAAACGGGGAGATCAAAGGATTTGCTTCCTTTGCTCAACACAAGAATTTGAATTTAGCTCTGAAGCGGGAAGACGCAAAAGGGAAGTCCGTCTTCCGATTTTGTAGATAAGATCAAAGCAAAGATTTTGGAAGCTAAGATCCATGAAAAGTGGAGATACAAGGGTTTAATTTCAACGTCTGCTGAAAGAACCCCCCTTAATTGGGGGAAAGAAGAAATTTGTTATTTAAAGAAAAAAAAGGGAGGAATTTAAGACCACTGCTCAATCCCTGCTAGCGGGCTGCCAGAAACAGTAAGGAAAGTCTTGCACCGTTTATTGTTGTATTACATGGTTACTCTGCTTTTGAACTGAAAACTTGGAGAGACTATTTCTGTAACTGTTGCCTTTGTTTGAGAATTTGGAGAGACTCTCTCTGCAACTGTTGCCTGTGACTGAAAGATACTATTGCATATAAAGGCAATCCACCTGAAAGCGAACATTGCTGCTAAGTTCCCCTAGAGGAGGACTGTGTTATAACTGGGGTTTTTCCACTGCAGCTGGCTAAGAAACTTTTTCCATAACAAAAATCTGACTGTGAGAGTGACCTTGAGGGAGATAAAGTAATGGATCAACTCCAACCTCAGGATAAACCTCCAAGAGTAAAAACTAGACAGCAGCAGCGAAGACAATCAATTGTAGCTCCTCCAGTTCCAGAAAAGGAAGAAACTGGGCAATCTGGAGTAAAAGGTGGGGGCTCTGATGAGACACTTAATGCATCATTAGACAAAATTTTCGGAGCCTTGGAAAAATTGTCAGCTAAGATTGATTTAAATACCACAACTATTAGCTCAAATACACAGGCTATTGACAGGTTGCTGCAGGAATCTAAAGTGACAAGAAGGATTGCAGAGGAAGCTAAAGGAAAGGCACTGGAAGTAGAGGGAAAGATTCAGCCAATTAATAGACAATTAGAAGACCACAAGACGCAATTGTCCTTATTTGAACTTAAAAATAAACAGGCCAACCTAAGAATCAGAGCGGTCCCAGAATCGGAAGGAGACAATTTGAGCGAATTTTTGACACAGGAATTTGAAGAATTCTGGGGCTTAGACCCAGATAAAGATTTCAAGATAGTGACGGCCTTTAGATTTGGCAAGGGCAGTAAAGGAAAAAAGAACAAAGCAAGAGACTGTTTGATTACACTTAGATCTAAGGAAGAGAGAGACAATATTCTGAGTTTGCACTACAAGAAATCACTGGAGATAGAGGACTCCAGGATTGAGATTTATAGAGATATCCCGAAACACCTTTTGGACCTTAGGGCCAAATACGCAGACTTGGTGTACTTGCTAAGAAGAAATAGCATTATTTTCAGGTGGGAGTTTCCCCAGGGTTTGTCTTTTACCTACAAAGGGCGAAAGGTGAGAATCCGATCAGAGCTGGATAAAGAGAGATTTCTGAAAGACCACGAGGAACATCTACGAAAAGAGTCAGAGGAAGGAGAACCGAAGATACCAAAGCCTGGGGCTTTGGACACAGCAAAGTTACCACTGAGTCTGGATAGTTTAGAGAAAGTGAGACCACCGACAGACCAAGAACAGTTACTGGGAGCAGTTGGAGGAACAGAATAATTATACAATATCTCTGCAGGTACTAAGTTGGAACATTAGAGGGCTGAACTCTCCTGATAAAAGGAAGAAAATTTTTCATTTGTTAAAAAAGGAGAAATTGGACTTGATTTGTTTGCAAGAAACTCATGTGATTAGAACACATAGAAAAGTTCTAATTAATAAAAGGTTAGGTCAATAATTTATTTCATCTGATAAAGTTAAAAAGAGAGGAGTTGTGATTTATGCAAAAGAAAGCTTGACACCTAAATTTGTTTTTAAAGATGACCAAGGAAGATTTGTGGCAATTGAGATACAATTTCAAGGAGAGAAGTTTTTGATTGTAGGGATATATGCACCAAATGAGGGGAAGTCAGAATTTTTTAAGAAACTGCATGAGACACTGTTGGACTTTATGGATCACAACATCATTATGCTCGGAGATATGAATGGAGTGGTTTCGACAAATATGGATAAATCAGAAAGACAAGTGGTAACTAAAGATGGAAGACTACCGAAAACTTTTTTTGAATTGACAGACAATATGGACTTGATTGACACTTGGAGAACTAAGAACCCCCTAGGTAAAGAGGGAACTTTCTTTTCTGAAGCCCAAAAGACTTGGACAAGAATTGACCAAATCTGGATCACTAGAGGACTGGCACCCAAGATTCGAAGGGTGGAAATCTGCCCAAAAACCTGCTCCGACCATAACCCTGTGAAAATGGAAATGAAACTAACATCGACTGGCTCCTTTAGATGGAGGATGAATGACACCTTGTTCAGAGATGAGGAAATTACCGTATTTTTCGCTCTATAGGACGCACTTTTTCCCCTCCAAAAATGAAGGGGAAATGTGTGTGCGTCCTATGGAGCGAATGCAGGCTCCCTGGCTTCAGCGATAGCAAGGCAAAGCCTCCGAAGCCTGCGCTACAGAGGCTTCCCGTTGCTTCCGCTGAAGCCAGGAGAGTCTGCTCTTTGAGGCTGGCGGTGGGGAAAGCAGCGCTTCCCCCATCGCCAGCCCCAGAGGATGGGGGGCAGCAGGAAGGCGCGCGACGCCTTCCCGCTACTCTCCAACCCGGCTTTGAGGCTGGCGGGGGGGAAAGCAGCGCTTCCCCCATCGCCAGCCCCAGAGGATGGGGGGCAGCAGGAAGGCGCGCGACGCCTTCCCGCTACTCTCCAACCCGGCTTTGAGGCTGGCGGGGGGAAAAGCAGTGCTTCCCCCATCGCCAGCCCCAGAGGATGGGGGGCAGCAGGAAGGCGCGTGACGCCTTCCCGCTACTCTCCAACCCGGCTTTGAGGCTGGCGGGGGGGAAAGCAGCGCTTCCCCCATCGCCAGCCCCAGAGGATGGGGGCAGCAGGAAGGCGCGCGACGCCTTCCCGCTACTCTCCAACCCTCCTGCGGGCTTTTGCGGGAGATGGGGGAATTCCCCCACCTCCCGCAAAAGCAGGCAAAAGCCGTGTGCTCTTTAAAGAGGCTCCGTGGCTTCTGCAGGCTTTTCTAGGAGGTGGGGGAATTCCCCCACCTCCTAGAAAAGCCCGCAGGAGCCGCGCACCCTTTAAAGAGCGCACGGCTCTTGGGGGCTTTTCCCCAAGGATGGAGAAGGGACTGACTGGCCGAGTCAGTCCCTTCTCCCTCCTGCGGGCTGTTGCGGGAGATGGGGGAATTCCCCCACCTCCCGCAAAAGCAGGCAAAAGCCGTGTGCTCTTTAAAGAGGCTCCGTGGCTTCTGCAGGCTTTTCTAGGAGGTGGGGGAATTCCCCCACCTCCTAGAAAAGCCCGCAGGAGCCGCGCACCCTTTAAAGAGCGCACGGCTCTTGGGGGCTTTTCCCCAAGGACGGAGAAGGGACTGACTGGCCGAGTCAGTCCCTTCTCCCTCCTGCGGGCTTTTGCGGGAGATGGGGGAATTCCCCCACCTCCCGCAAAAACAGGCAAAAGCCGTGTGCTCTTTAAAGAGGCTCCGTGGCTTCTGCAGGCTTTTCTAGGAGGTGGGGGAATTCCCCCACCTCCTAGAAAAGCCCGCAGGAGCCGTGCACCCTTTAAAGAGCGCACGGCTCTTGGGGGCTTTTCCCCAAGGACGGAGAAGGGACTGACTGGCCGAGTCAGTCCCTTCTCCCTCCTGCGGGCTTTTGCGGGAGATGGGGGAATTCCCCCACCTCCCGCAAAAGCAGGCAAAAGCCGTGCGCTCTTTAAAGGAGCTGCACGGCTTTGCTGGCTTTTCCAGGAGGTGGGGGAATTCCCCCACCTCGCAGAAAAGCCTGCAAGAGCCGCGCAGCCTTTAAAGAGCGCGCAGCTCTTTGCGGCTTTTGCCCAAGGAGGGAGAAGGGACTGACTGGCCGTTTCAGTCCCTTCTCCCTCCTGGTCGAAAAGCCCGCAGGAGTCAAGCGGGGCTCCTGTGGGCTTTTGCGGGAGGTGGGGGAATTCCGCCACCTCCCGCAAAAGCAGGGAGAAGGTCTTGGAGTAGCGCACAGGCTGCGTGCAACCTGTCCACTGCTCCCAGAGCTGCGGGGGGGGGGGGAATCATATTTTTTCCTTGATTTCCCCCCCTGAAAACTAGGTGCGTCCTATGGTCCGGTGCGTCCAATCGTGCGAAAAATACGGTATTAAGAAGGCCCAAAAAAATTATGAGAGACTACTTTGAGATAAACTTGAAGACTTCTGTGGAAAAAAGAGTAATTTGGGACACTAGCAAGGCCGTAATGAGAGGATTTCTGATTCAACAAAATGCAATAAAAAGAGAATTCAAGAGGAGAAAAAAGAAAAGATCTTGGGGAAAATAAGAGAAGGAGAGAAGAAACTTAGATCTAAACCGAAGTCACAAGAGATCTTAAGAGAAATTAAGCTACATCAAGTACAATACATGAAAATGATAAATCAAGAGATAGAATGGAAGATTAAACAGATGAGACAAAAGACTTTCGATTCAGCGAATAAATGTGGGAAGTTGCTAGCATGGCAGTTGAAGAAGAGACAAAAATTAAATACTGTTACTAACCTTGAAGTTAACGGAAAGAATATACAGAATCCACAGGAGATAAGAAACTGTTTTCAGAGATATTTCAAACAGCTTTACACACAAGGGCCACAGAATGAGATTGAAATTGACCAATTTTTGAAAACTAATGGATTGCAAAAAATTACTCAAGAAAATAAACTGTTGTTGAACCACAAAATAACAGAACAAGAGGTGGAAGGTGCCATTCAGAATATGCAATTGGGCAAATCTCCAGGGCCTGATGGACTAACCTCCAAATATTATAGAACTCTGAAAGACTATTTAATTCAACCACTAAGGGAGGTTTGCAATGAAATCATGGAGGGGGAAAAAGCGCCGGAGTCATGGCAACAAGCATATATCACACTTATACCGAAAAATGAGACTGAGAAGACACAACTTAAGAACTACCGTCCCATATCCCTTTTAAATGTGGATTACAAAATTTTTGCAGACATTTTGGCCAAGAGATTGAAAAAAAGTATTAGCTGAAATGATACATAAAGATCAGGCTGGCTTTCTCCCTGGTAGACACTTATCTGATAATATAAGGAATATAATCAATATTCTAGAAAAGTTACAAGTGAATATCAATACAGAAGCAGTTTTGATATTTGTAGATGCGGAGAAAGCCTTTGATAACATTTCTTGGAGTTTTATGAAGAAAAATCTTCAGGGGATGGGGGTAGGACAAAACTTTGAAAATGGTATAGGTGCGATTTATTCTGACCAAAAGGCTAAATTGATAGTGAATAACGTGGTGACAGATGAGTTTAAGATTGAGAAAGGGACACGACAAGGCTGCCCAATTTCCCCATTACTTTTTATTTCAGACCTGGAAGTTTTGCTTAATATGATAAGAAGGGACCACTTGATACAGTGGTGCCTCGCAAGACGAAATTAATTCGTTCCGCAAGTCTTTTCGTCTTGCGAGTTTTTCGTCTTGCGAAGCACGGTTTCCCATAGGAATGCATTAAAAATCAATTAATGCGTTCCTATGGAAACCGCCTTCAGACCAGGTCCGGGGACAGTCTGTCCCCTGACCTCTTCTGAAGGCCGGCGGGGGGCGAAAGTCTTTGCTCCCCCCCCCCCGCCTGCCTTCAAAAGCCGTCCGGGGGCTTTTAAATCGCCCCGGACAGTCCCGGGGCGATTTAAAAGCCCCCGGGAAGGCAGGCAGGGGGGACAAAGACTTTTTAAAAGCCCCCGGGAAGGCAGGCAGGGGGGACAAAGACCTTTTTAAAAGCCCCCGGGAAGGCAGGCAGGGGGGACAAAGACTTTTTCAAAAGCCCCCGGGAAGGCAGGCAGGGGGGACAAAGACTTTTTAAAAGCCCCCGGGAAGGCAGGCAGGGGGGACAAAGACTTTTTCAAAAGCCCCCGGGAAGGCAGGCAGGGGGGACAAAGACTTTTTAAAAGCCCCCGGGAAGGCAGGCAGGGGGGACAAAGACTTTTTCAAAAGCCCCCGGGAAGGCAGGCAGGGGGGACAAAGACTTTTTATTTTTTTTATTTTTTTATATAATTTTTTATTAAGGTTTTTTCCATACAAATACATATTAAACAAACAACATTAGTTTTTTATAACATCTTTTCATTCTGCTATGGACTCCCTCACGCCTTCTGCTTCCACTTACATCATTAAAAATAAAACTTTTCCAAGCAAATTATCATTTTGTTTATAAACCTAGATCCAATAAATTTAGTTAATCTCATATATAAAATATAATTTAATGGTAGACAGTTGTTTCTACTCTGACATCTTTGTTAACATTCAGCCAAATTGTAATACTTTTGTAAATAAATCTTAAATTTCTTCCAGTCTTCTTCAACCCTCTCCTCTCCCAGGTCTCGGATTCTGCCAGTCATCTCAGCTAGCTGCATATAGTCCATCAGCTGCATCTGCCAGTCTTCCAGAGTGGGTAGATCTTGAGTCTTCCAGTTCTTAGCGATCAGTATCCTTGCTGCCGTTGTTGCATACATAAAGAATGTTCTGTCATTCTTTAACACATTCTGGCCGACAATACCCAGGAGGAAGGCCTCTGGTTTCTTAGTGAAGGTATACTTAAATACCTTTTTCAGCTCATTATATATCATTTCCCAGAAGGCCTTCACTTTAGGGCAAGTCCACCAGAGGTGAAAGAATGTTCCTTCGTTTTCCTTACATTTCCAACATTTGTTATCAGACGAATGGTATATTTTAGCCAACTTAACTGGGGTCATGTACCATCTATATATCATTTTCATTACATTTTCCTTCAGAGCATTACATGCAGTGAAGTTCAGCCCAGTGGTCCACAACCTTTCCCAATCTTCAAACATAATATTATGCCCAATATCCTGCGCCCACTTTATCATTGCTGATTTAACCAATTCGTCTTGTGTATTCCATTTCAGCAGCAAATTATACATTTTTGACAATACTTTAGTCTTAGGTTCTAACAGTTCTGTTTCCAGCTTCGATCTCTCCACCTGGAACCCTAACTTTTTATCATTCTTAAACACTTCTTTAATCTGAGCATAGTGTAACCAGTCTCGCACTTTATCTTTCATTTTCTCTAAACTCTGCAATTTCCAATTGTCTCCATCTCTTTCCAATATTTCCCAATACTTTGGCCAGTTGGCCTCCATATTGGGTCTTTTTCGGGCCTTGGCCTCCAAGGGTGACAGCCACCTCGGAGTTTTATTCTCCAATAAGTCTTTGTATTTTGTCCATACACTAAACACTGCTTTTCTGACAATATGGTTCTTGAAGGCCTTATTAATCTTAACCTTATCATACCATAAGTATGCATGCCATCCAAATGCGTTGTTAAAACCTTCCAAATCCAGCAGGTCCGTGTCTTCCAGAAGTAGCCAATCTTTTAGCCAGCAAAAAGCTGCGGCTTCATAATACAACTTTAAGTCCGGCAGGGCAAAGCCCCCTCTTTCTTTCGCATCCGTTAATATCTTAAACTTAATTCTGGGTTTTTTGCCCTGCCAGACAAATTTAGAGATATCTTTCTGCCACTTCCGGAAGCACTCCGTTTTATCTACAATCTGCAATGTCTGAAACAAGAACAACATTTTTGGCAATACGTTCATCTTGATGGCAGCTATTCGGCCTAACAATGAAAGTTTTAATTTTGACCAACTATCCAAGTCTCTCTTAATTTCCGACCAACATTTTTCATAATTATCTTTGAATAAACTCAGATTTTTTGCTGTTATGTTTACCCCTAGGTATTTCACTTTCTTGACCATAGTTAACTCTGTCTCTCTCTGAAACCGTTCCGACTCTGTATCTGTCAAGTTTTTTCCCAACACCTTAGTTTTTTGTTTATTTAGTTTGAATCCCGCCACCCGACCAAAGTCTTGAATCAATTGCAATACTCTTTTCGTACTAGATTCTGGCTCCTGTAATGTCAAAACTAGGTCATCTGCAAAAGCTTTCAGTTTATATTGTTTCGCTCCGACCTGAATCCCTTCCACCAGCCGGTCCCCTCTAATTATGTTCAGGAGCACTTCCAGGACCGAAATAAATAATAACGGGGAAATCGGGCAGCCTTGTCGTGTTCCTTTTTCAATTTTGAACTCTTCTGTAACCACATTGTTAACTATCAGTTTAGCCTTTTGTTCTGAATATATTGCATCAATCCCATTCTCAAACCCCCGACCCACTCCCATTTCTTTTAAATTCCCTTTCATGAACTTCCAAGATATATTGTCAAAGGCCTTCTCCGCATCTATAAAAATTAAAACTGCTTTGGTATTTATGTCTGTTTGTAAAAGTTCCAATATATCGATAATGTTCCTTGTATTAGCAGACCTGTGTCTGCCTGGGAGAAAGCCTGCCTGGTCCTTGTGAATTACTTTGTTTAAAACCTTCTTAAATCTACTTGCCAAAACATCTGCAAATATTTTGCAATCCACATTTAAAAGGGAGATGGGACGGTAGTTCTTAAGTTGTGTCTTTTCAGTTTCCGATTTTGGTATCAATGTGATAAAAGCTTCCTTCCACGATTCCGGCGCCTTCTTCCCCTCCATAATTTCATTGCTGACCTCCATCAATGGTTGTATCAAGTAGTCTTTCAGTGTCTTATAATACTGGGAGGTCAACCCGTCTGGTCCTGGTGATTTGCCCTGTTTCATGTTCTGGATGGCCTGCTCAATTTCTTGTCGTGTTATTTTGCCGTTAAGGATTGTTCTGTTTTCTTCTGACAGCTTTGCTAGTCCATTTGTCTCCAAAAATTGTTTAATCTCAGTTTCATCTTGTGGCCCTTGAGTATATAATTTTTTGAAGTATCTCTGGAAACACTTTCTAATCTCTCCGGGGTTCTGAATACTTCTTCCTTCAATCTCTAAATTTGTCACTGTGTTTAACTTTTGTCTCCTCTTCAACTGCCAAGCTAGCAGTTTTCCACATTTATTAGCCGATTCAAAAGTTTTTTGTTTCATTAGTTTAATCTTCCATTCTATTTCCTGGTTTAGAATATTGTGCTTGATGAAGTTTAATTTCTCTCAGAATCGGCTGAGACTTCGGGTTAGATCTTAACTTCTTCTCTAACTCTTAGATTTTTTCCAAAATTTTGTCCTTCCTTTCATTTTGTTTCCTTTTCTTTACGGTGTTCTGTTGTATCAAGAACCCCCTCATCACAGCCTTGCTTGCGTCCCAGATAGTTCTTTTTTCCACCGTGGTGTTCATGTTGATCTCGAAATAATCCTTTAAAGCTTTTTGGGCCTTCTTGATAATCTCCTGATCTCTAAACAGGCCATCGTTCATCTTCCATCTGAAGGAGCCGGTTGGGGTCAATGTCATGTCCATTCTCAGTGCGTTATGGTCGGAGCACGTCTTTGGGCAGATTTCCACCTTTCTGATCTTTGGTGCCAGACCTCTAGTTATCCATATTTGGTCGATTCTTGTCCAAGTCAGTTGGGCTTCAGAGAAGAATGTTCCTTCCCTTCCCAAGGGGTTTCTCACTCTCCAAATATCAATCCAGTCCATATTGTCTGTCATTTCAAAAAAGGTCTTTGGTAGTCTCCCATCTTTGGAAACATTTTGGTTCTGTGACTTATCCATGTTAGTTGATACAACTCCGTTCATATCTCCCATCATAATGATGTTGTTGTAGTCCAGATAATCCAGCATGGTCTCATGCAATTTCTTGTAAAATTCCAATTTCCCTTCATTTGGAGCATAAATTCCTAATATCAGAATTTTTTCTCCTTGGTATTGTATTTCTATTGCCAGAATTCTTCCATGTTCATCTTTAAACAGAAATTTAGGTGAGAGGCTCTCTTTTGCGTAAATCACCACTCCTCTCTTTTTTACTGTGTCCGAAGATATAAATTCTTGACCAAGTCTTTTATTTATTAACACTTTTCTATGGAGCCTAGTCACGTGTGTTTCTTGTAGACAGATAATATCCAATTGTTCCTTTTTTAATATGTGAAAGATTTTTGTCCTTTTTTCTGGAATGTTGCAGCCATTTATGTTCCAACTCAAAAGTTGCAGAGACATCCTGAATAAGTCTTGTTATTTTTGCTGTGGAGGTACCTTATTCTCCAGTTCTTGAGGAACCGAGGGCGCGGGTTCCCCTGGTGGTTCAGGCCCTGAGGGTAATCCAAGTCCTTTGTGAAGATCTTCTCCGTATGCCGCCAAAAACTTATCTCTGTCCTCCGGTGTTCTAATTTTAATCTTCCTCCCTCTAAAAGTAAATGATAATCCTTGAGGGAACTCCCACCTGAAAATAATTGAGTTGCTCCTTAGCAATTTTACTAGTTCCAAGTAGTCAGATCTAAGATCCAACAGTTGTTTAGGGATATCCTTGTAAATTTCAATTCTTCTGTCCAAAATGTCCAGTGACTTTCCGTAGTGCAGGCCCAAGATCTTGTCCCTTTCCTCCTTTGATCTCAGTATTATCAGGCAGTCTCTGGGCTTCTCTTTCCTTATGAGTCTTCCAAGCCTGAAAGCAGATACTATTTTGAAGTCTTTTTCTTCTAGATTCCAGAACTTGGAAAATTCTTTAGTTAAGAACTCAATTAAGTTGCCTTCTTCCACTTCTGGTATTGACCTTATCCTTAAGTTGGCCTCCCTGTTCCGAAGTTCTGTCATAGAGAAATAAATCTGATGTTCTCCTACTTGTTTGCTGAGTGGTCTTACTTCTTTTTTAAGCTGTCCCAGTCTTTGGCTAGTATCCTCAGCCAATTTCTGATTCTCACCTACAGCCTCCTTCAGTTCTCCAATGGATTGAACATTCTGTGCGACTTGTCCAGTTAATCTGTTCAAACTTTCTGTGTTTTGATCAATTTTAGCTGTTTGCTGGTCAACCTTTCTGTCCAAGGCCTCCAATTTTTCAAAAATTTTCTCCAAAATAGAGCCACTTGCTCCTGAGGCCATATCTTCCAGTTGTAATTCCTCAGTTTCTCCCTCCCCTGACTGTGCCAGGGAAGCCGCTTCTAATTCAGGAGGCAATGTGGAAGGCAAAGCAGGCACAGATGATCTACGCTGTGAGGCTGCAGATAGAGTCAAAGTTGTTTGTCTGGTTCTTCCCCTTTTTCTTGTTCCACTCATTCCAAAGTTATCTACAGGCCAAGGTCAAGCTGAATTGTTCCCATGAGAAAGCAGCAGGCCAGATAATAACAGCCAGACAGGAGGCCGGGAAATAGAAAGTAAAACAATGTCACTGCTTTAGATCCAAAGTCCTCTAGGGGGAGCTTAAAAATGCCTTTAGGGAGGAAATCAGGTCCAGTTCAAATTTATAAATCCAAATCAATGTCCAAAGATCTCCACAAAGATAAATTTTAGCAGAGTTAATACTTAAAACAAACAAAGTTCCCAATAGTGCTTAGACTGCAAGTATTTCAAAGTAGCAAGTTCCAACTCAGAGTGTTTCAAAGTTCAGATTCAAAGTATCCAAGTTTGCAGGCTGACTGCTCAATTGCTCAGGCAGCTCCAGCACCTGGGTTTCTTACTTTAATTTATAATCCAATAGCTCAATAGAAGATAGGTATCCTTGTCTCAATATAAATCCCAAAAAAACAGCCACTTAGAGTCCTTAATTCGCCCGATAGAGCAGTTTAAATAAGTGCCAGATCAGTTAATAAAAACGTTGCTCTTTGTCTCCACTCCTCCTGCTCTTTACTTTCAAGTTCAGTGTCAGCGGAAGACGGACTTCCTGTTTATCGTCACTCCGCTTTCAGCCAAATTCGCAATTTTAGAAGCTTTAAAATTGTAGGGTCCGGGTCTCAGGACCACAGGCTTCTGCTGCCTGTGGTTTTTCTGGATGGGTCCCCGCTTCGCCGCAGCAGGCGACCCGTTTCAACGGAGCTACCCTCTCCCTGTCAGGAGCGGGCAGCCATTACCGTTCGCGCCGCCTCCGGAAGTGGGACAAAGACTTTTTAAAAGCCCCCGGGAAGGCAGGCAGGGGGGGACAAAGACTTTTTCAAAAGCCCCCGGGAAGGCAGGCGGGGGGGGGGGAGCAAAGGACCTCTTCTGAAGGCGGGCGGGGGGCAAAAGTCTTTGCTCCCCCCCGCCTGCCTTCAAAAGCCATCCGGGATAGCGGGAAGCGCTTCCCTGCTATCCCGGACTGCTTTTAAAATGCTGGCGGTGGGGAGCAAAGCCTTTCGGCCCCCGCCGGCCTTCCTGGACCTCTTCTGAAGGCCGGAGGGGGGCGAAGGCTTTGCTCCCCACCGCCAGCATTTAAAAGAGGTCCCCGGAGATTTCCCTATGGGCTTTCTTCTTGTGAAGCAAGCCCATAGGGAAATTCGTTTTGCGAAGCGCCTCCAAAACGGAAAACCCTTTCGTCTAGCGGGTTTTTCGTCTTGCGAGGCGTTCGTCTTGCGGGGCACCACTGTACAGGGTATTCAGGTCGGAGTTAAACATTCCAAACTTAAAGCCTTTGCAGATGACCTAGTTTTGACATTACAGGAGCCAACAGCTAGTACTAAGAGAGCATTAGAACTGATCCAGGAATTTGGTCAAGTGGCAGGATTCAAGTTAAACCAGACAAAAACTAAGGTTTTGGGGAAAAATTTGACCCCGATTGTAAAAGAAAGGTTTCAGAAGGAGAGAGATTTAACATTGGTGAAGAAGGTAAAATACCTGGGGGTGAATATGACTTCTAAGAATGTTAATTTATTTAAAGACAGTTATGAAAAATGTTGGTCAGAAGTCAAAAAAGACTTGGAAATTTGGACAAATTTGAAGCTTTCCTTGCTAGGCCGAATTGCTGTTATTAAGATGAATGTATTGCCGAGAATGTTGTTTTTGTTCCAATCGCTGCAAATTATTGATAATATGGATTATTTTAAGAGGTGGCAAAGAGACATCTCCAGATTCGTCTGGCAGGGCAAAAAGCCCAGAATAAAATTTAAGATACTTACGGATACTAAAGATAGAGGGGGATTCGCCCTGCCAGATCTTAAACTTTACTATGAATCAGCAGCTTTTTGCTGGTTGAAGGAATGGCTACTTCTTGAAAACACAGACATCTTAGATCTTGAAGGTCATGATAATGTATTTGGATGGCATGCATATTTGTGGTATGGCAAGGTTAAAGAACATAAGGCTTTCAAAAACCATATTGTCAGGAAAGCATTGTTCAATGTATGGTCGAGATATAAAGATTTTTTGGAAAGTAAAACCCCAAGGTGGCTCTCACCTATGGAAGCGAAAGCTTTGAAAAAACTTGACATGGAGACAAAATGGCCAAAGTATTGGGAAATTTTGGAAGAGGAAGGTGACAAATTGAAATTGCAGAGTTATGAGAAGCTTAAAGATAAGGTGCGAGATTGGCTACATTATTTTCAAATAAGAGAGGTCTATAACCAAGACAAAAAAGTGGGCTTCCAGGTGGAAAAATCAAAGTTAGAGACAGAATTGTTAGAACCCAATGCTAAGATATTGTCAAGAATGTACAATCTGCTGTTGAAATGGAATACTGAGGAAGAAACGGTTAAATCTGCAATGATAAAATGGGCACAAGATATAGGATATAACATTATGTTTGCTGACTGGGAGAAGTTGTGGACCACCGGGATTAAATTTACGGCATGTAATGCCTTGAGAGAGAATATTATGAAAATGATGTATAGGTGGTACATGACCCCAGTCAAGCTTGCAAAAATCTATCATCTGCCCGATAACAAATGTTGGAAATGTAAAGAGGAGATGATATATAATGAACTAAAAAAGGTACTTAAGTACACTTTCCCTAAGAAACCGGAAGCCTTTCTCCTGGGCATAGTCGGCCAATTGGTGCCAAAGAAGGATAGAACTTTCTTTATGTATGCAACAGCAGCAGCAAGAATTCTTATAGCAAAGCATTGGAAGATATATATACCCACTCTGGAAGAATGGCAGATGCAAGTAATGCAGTATATGGAGATGGCAGAAATGACTGGCAGAATCCGAGACCAGGGAGAAGAGTCGGTGGAAGAAGATTGGAAGAAATTTAAAATCTACTTACAGAAATATTGCAAAATTTTTGAATGTAAATGACGTTGGAATGAAACGAAGTGGTTCTAGCAATATGATTATTACAATATGTGAGGAAAATAACTAAGGGTAAAATAAGAGGGTATGAATTTGCTGAACAAATTTGTAAATGGAATACAAAAAAGGGAGGTGTGAGGAAGTCATGAAAATAAGTTAATGAGTGGTACGATATCTGAGTGTTTTTTCTTTCTTAATTTTTCTTTTTAAATTTTGATTTTTGTTTTTTGTCTGTTTGTGTGCTTTTGTTTTTTTAAAAAAATTCTCTGTAAAACTTAATAAATATTATTATAAAAAAACAGAATCTAGTACTAAAAGGGTCTTAGAATTAATTCAAGAGTTTGGTCAAGTAGCAGGATTTAAATTGAACAAGTAAAAAACTAAGGTATTAGAGAAAAACTTAACAGCTATTGAAAAAGAGAGGTTTCAGAATGAGACAGGCTTAACTGTGGTTAAGAAAGTGAAATATTTGGGGATTAATATGACAGCTAAAAATTTGAATTTATTTAAAGATAACTATGAGAAATGTTGGACAGAAGTGAAAAAAGATTTAGAAATCTGGTCAAATTTGAAGCTTTCCTTGTCTAGTCGAATTGCGGTTATAAAGATGAATGTATTGCCTAGAATGTTGTTTTTGTTCCAAACATTGCAAATTGTGGACAAGATGGACTGTTTCAAGAAGTGGCAGAAAGACATTTCTAAATTTGTCTGGCAGGGCAAGAAACCCAGAATAAAATTTAAGATTCT
Source organism: Podarcis melisellensis (assembly GCF_964234715.1). Classification (NCBI taxonomy): domain Eukaryota; kingdom Metazoa; phylum Chordata; class Lepidosauria; order Squamata; family Lacertidae; genus Podarcis; species Podarcis melisellensis. The sequence goes on from NC_138535.1 coordinate 13,462,298, forward strand.
AACTGATGCAAAGGAAAGGGGGGGATTTGCCCTGCCAGACTTTAAACTATACTATGAATCAGCAGCTTTCTGCTGGTTGAAAGACTGGCTGCTTATTGAGAGCACAGACATTTTGGACTTAGAAGGTTTTAACAATATTTTTGGGTAGCATGCATATTTGTGGTATGACAAGGTTAAAGCTCATAAAGCTTTTAAAAATCATATTGTCAGGAAAGCATTATATAATGTCTGGATTAGATATAAAGACTTGCTGGAAAACAAAACTCCAAGGTGGTTGTCGCCAATGGAGGCAAAGGCTGTGAAAAGGCTCAATATGGAGTCCAAATGGCCGAAATATTGGGAAATTTTGGAACAAGAAGGGGACAAACTGAAATTGCAGAGTGCTTCCTCTTAGCCTTTCTCTTCCCCCCCTTGGCACCGCTGTCCTGAGGGGCTGGGTCAGTGGATGCTGATGTAGTCTGCTGCAGAGGTAGCTCCTCATCCGAGGAAGACCCAGATGCACCCTCTGACGGAATGGGCTGAGAAGGCGAGTCCTGAAACATACTAGGGACATCGATTATTTGCTGATTTGAATTAGAGCGGGCGGGCCGTGATGCTTTGGCGGCAGCCCCCGAACGACCGGATTTTTTAGTGCTGGGTTTGGACTTCTGTGCGCATAAGGATTGAGAACGTGTTATAGACCAGCAAGCTGCACTAGATGCAGATGCTGAGGGACCTGCCTGGACCTGCTCATGGGGGGGGGGGGGTCTGGGATACAATCCTGGGAGGCCACCAGCGCTGTGGAAGAGCTGGCAGCCGGAGGCCTGCATTGCGAATAAAAGGTTTGAATTGCCGCAAAGAATTGAGCTATAGCTTGAGGGTTACAGGGCATGGCGGGAATTAGGGCACCATCAGATGTTCCAGAATTGCCCCTATCAGCCATGCTAACAATAATAAGATACCTTCAAGATTAAATGTGCACAGTGAAAACTATGAGTTGCTCGCCCCTCAAGCCGCCCACTGGGAAATGGAGCACCTAATTTTAATATTATGCATGTATGTATGAATGTATGTATGTATTTATTTCTTCATATATTCATATATATAAATATATAATATTTTATTATTTTTTTATTATTTTTTAAAAAAATTATTTATTTTATTATTATTATTGATATTATTTATTTATTTATTTATTATTCTTTAACTATTTATTATTTATTTTTCAATATGTGTTTATTATCGTTTATTTGTTGATGCTATCATCACTGCTATTACTATTATTGTTATAAGAGGCCTAGAGGATATACGCAAAATGATAATAATCCTGCAAAATAAGACCCTTTAGTAAATGAGCGATATAATCCGCTCAAGTCGTGTGCCTGAAGTTGTTTATAGCGCACTCACTGCCAGACAAGCCACTGATCACTGGTATGACCTATGAATTACTCACAGTGTTGAGCAATCCCTCAAAAGAAGGCTTCAAATAAATTGTTCAGAATTTTTTAGTAAGCCTATGAATTGTTTAAATTATTTTAGTAAGCCTATGAATTGTTTAAATTATTTTAGTAAGCCTATGAATTATTTAATTCCCCTAGACAAATTCCTGTAAATTAACCCCGCATGAATTATTAATATATCAGGCAGCACAATGAATTAAAGATGAAGGGTTATAAACTAAAGCACAAACAAGGCAGACTATTTTCCCCAAAGCTAACCCCTTTTCTAAGGCACCGATGCAAATACGCCTCTCTTGCTACACAGTAAGCCTCCCCTGCAGTTCAAAACTGCCAGAAACTGCTCAACAAAGTAACCTAGCCAGCGACCGTTAGAAAGAATACAAGGCTAGCAGAGACACCATGTATCCCCAGCCGATACACCATGTATCCCTGAAGGATAATGTAGCCTTTTAAGGTTGGGAAGCAATCACCGCTATTGCCAGCAAAGAGCTGCCTTTCCCAAAATAGCTGCTGTGGGGACCACATGGTCCACTCAAAATGGCGACTGCTCACCACTGTAGCCAAGGCAACCGCAGCCGCCTCCGCCTACAAAAACACCCCAAATTTTGGGGTGCAAGAAGCAAACCCCCTGCAGCAATGAAACCTAACCGGCGCTCTAAAGGGTAAAGCAGGTAATCTAAAATACAGTGCTATAAACAGGCGATATAAAAAGAGTCAGTAAGAGCACCCTAGACGGCTGTGTACAGCAATGTAGATCAGAGTTGCTTCGGCCCGACCCCCAAAGCGCGCTGCTTAAGGCGCGATGATCAGGAGCGCGTTAGCCCCCTCGCCGCCAAGAGCCCGAAAGGATTCCCAAACCTCCGTGAGCGCTGGGGCAGCTTACGCCTTGAATCCGCTTCTGAGGTCCCCTGCCGATTAAAGCGAGGTCGCATCCGCAGCGGGGCGCCCGGTGAGGCATGGAACGCAACGATCCGCAGAAGCTACTGCTTGCCGGCCGTATGTGCCCTGCTGACCACGTGGGTAGCGCAGCCAAAGAAGGTAGGCGGTGCAGCTAACAGCAATAGCCGGGGAGAAGGATCCCGGCGCTGAGGATAAAAGGTCCAAGAGCGGACCGAATAGAATAAAAAACGATGGCTGGAAGCGCTGCAATGCATCTCATAAGGCGGCTTTGGCGCTCCAGCAAAGAACGAAGACAAAAAACTTGAAAATAAAGCAACAATGGAAAAGCAAAACGCAGCACCGGCAAAATAGAGCAAGGAACAAAATCGGAGCTGAAATGGAGAGGAAAAGGGGCGTTCTCGGGCCGCGCTGTCCTTAAATGACCCCAGCTAGCTCCGCCCCTGCAGCCAGCCGATTGGCTGGCCCGGGGTATGACGCGGCCCAAGGATTCCCTGATCGCGCGGGGCTGCAGCCAGCCCCGGGCGGATGTTAGTGGGCGTGAGCCTGCAACCTCCCCCCTCCTGATGTCGGGAGTGGCTTTGCAACCTCTGTACATAAACCTTAAGTTGTTCTCTGTTAACAACCTTAGACAACAGATCAGCAGGAATTTCAACCCCAGGCACCCGTCTTGATTCCCTGTTGACCTCCCTGGCTGCATTCCCCAGCAAGTGCAGGCAAGGTCTCGATAGGCGATTCTTCTCAAACATGAGAAGAACACTCCCCCTCTTTCCTGCCCCCCCCCCCTGGCAGGGGAAAGAGATAGACAGAAACGTATTTACATGCCTTTATTTCTGTCTTTGCAGCGTTACAAAAAACATGACTGCTCTCTTCAAACTCCAGCAGTGTAGTGACAAACACTTCCTGCACTTCCTGGACAGGAACAAACGGAAGAGCTCATATTACACTCTGAGCTAATTCCGGTGCTTCACACTGTTAATTGACTGTCCCTCTGTTTCCCACGGGCAGTCCCAACATTCCCATCATGTTTACTTTTCAAGCTAGGACTTTGCAGCAGCATTGCTTCAATATCGTAACATACTCCCCCATATGAATCAAAGTGCACTGCGAACATAGCTTGATCCAGAGAAGAAAACAAACAGTTGTTATACATATAACACTCCCCTGTTGTTTCAGTTCCACCCTTGGAACTACCCGCCACTGGTTTCCCCAGTGTACCTCTCTGGTTGTCTGACTTCCAAGGAATGAGTGCATCTGCATTACCTAGGCTAGGGAATGTAGTGTTACGCTTAGCAACTCCCTGTTGTGTCTTTGTCTCTGACAAAGTTGTGGCCATTAAGCTTTGGGCACGGAACCCCATCTTAGGCTTGTAAAAGCTCCATTTCAGCTCTTTACGTCTGCCGTGAGCCTTATTCCCTTCAAAGGCTCCTTAGCTTTAGCACATCTTAAATCGTAAAGCCGCCATAAAATTTTCCTGCACCTCTGCCACACACCCCCGGGGGGCTTGTGTTACTCACACAGCTGCCGCGATCTCCAGCTCCCAGCTCCCAGCTCCCAGCTCCCAGCTCCCAGCTCCGGAAAAATGGCTTATTTCACCAGCGAGTTTCTACTGTTCTGTTCCTTCAAGCATGGCATGAAAACCGGGCTCCAGCTGGACTTTCAAGCTGCTGACTGCAGCAGAGACACAGACCCCCAGTCCTGGTCATCAATCACCTCAGGACACTCAGCCATTAGTGTGTTACTACTCCCATAACCTGTTAAAGTTTGTGAGTCGTAAATCCTTTGACCCACGGAGTCTGCTGCAACGGCACTGCAATAAATCTAATTTATCGCCACTCCAACAAACTTCAATGGCGCCCACACACTTCCACTCACACACTGCCACTCTTCTCAGTTGTCGGACGTTTAGCAGAGTTCACACGCAGCGTAAAATGGCTTGTCTGTGTCAAAGTGGTGTCTTCAATAACTCAGCTTGACACCAGTGCTTCTATTCTAACACTCTTTATTTAGAAGCATTCAAAACAGAAAAGAAAACCTACAGAATCTAGCTGCATGATTGCAGCTTTCTGTCTCTAACAAAAATGAAACTACCTTGCTCACATTCTCAGACAGACTGCTCTCCAGAGCTAGCTCAGCCCCCACAGAGCACAGATCAAAGGAAAATGCCCGGGTCATGTGGGCAGTGCACCCAGTTGATAAGAACACTCCTGGAGTGTTAACTCTTAACTGTCCAGAACCACAACATCTGATGCACAAACCAAGGACCAGTTCTATAAGGAACTAGATCAGACTGTCAGGAAGGTCCAAAACTGCAAGCACCTATTTCTACTGGGATATTTCAATGTCAGAGTTGGGGACAATCTTCACACATAGGACAATTGCATAGGTCACTTTGGTATTGGCAGCATGAATGAGAACGGACAAAGGCTGCTTGAGCTGTGCTCATATCACAGCCTCTGTATCACAAACATGTTATTCTCTATCAAGGCAAAATACTGAATGTCCTGGAGACATCCAAAGTCAGGACACTCACACCAGCTGGACTTGATTGTCATCAGGCAATCAGCACTGAACTGTGTACATATCACATGGAGCTACCACAGTTCTGACTGACACAGATCACTCCCTGGTAGCAAGCAAGATCCATCTCCAGCCAAAGAAGGCCCATAGCACAAAGCATAAAGTGTGGCCTCAAATCAACACTGCCAGAACAGTCATACCTGAGCTTTGTGAACTCTTCTCTGATTAGTTGAAAGCCGCCCAGAGTGCCTGGGGCAACCCAGTCAGATGGGCAGCATATAAATAAATGATGATGATGATGATGATGTCAAACAAGCTCTACTGAATTGCCCCAGAGATAGCACAGAAACAAGGTGGAACCACATCAAAGAAGCAATCTACAACACAGCTATGTCTTCCTTTGGCAAAAGAGAGCAGCAGATCCTCAACTGGTTTGAGGCTGGCATAAAGGACACAAAGCCTGTTATCACTGTAAAGCACGAGGCTTTCCTGAACTATAAATGTGCAGCCAACAAAAAGACACTTGCTACACTGAGAGAGGCAAGGAGTGATGCCCAGTGGATTGCCAGATGGTGTGCCACTGACTACTGGCTAAAGCTGTGCTAGAGCATCCAACTTGCTGCTCACACTGGCAACACACACAAAATATACAACGGCATGAAGAAAGCTTTTGGACCAACAATTAAAAAAACCTGCACCACTGAAAACCTTGTTGGGAGTGATTATCGCCGGCCGCAGCAATCAGATGACGTGATGGGCAGTGCACTATCAAGAACTGCACTCATAGGAAAACTTGGTCTCTGACGCAGCAATCAACAATATTCAGACTATGCCTTGTCTTGAAAGAGCTGGATGTCCCTCCCTCCCTTGATGAACTGAAGAATGCCATTAAGGCATGTGGTAATGCCCCAGGAGAGGACAGAACTCCAACAGAAGTGCTGAAAGTCAGCTTCAATTCTTCCCTCATGACACACTTCCACAGCCTCCTGTTGCAGTGTTGGGAACAAGGATCCATGCCACAAGACATGTGTGACTCCAACATTGTGACCCTCTACAAGAACAAAGGTGACCACCAAGACTTCAACAACTACCATGGGATTTCCCTGCTGAGTACCGTAGGGAAAGTCTTTGTCCGTGTAGTTCTCAACAGATTACAGTCACTTGGGGCCTGTTCAACTTGGCACATCTCTGCACCAAGTCAAAAGTGCAGTGGATCCTTATCTGAGAAATGTTGTTTGCAGATGACACAGCCTTGACAGTATACTCTGAGGAAGCTCTACAGAGACTCATCAACCATTTTGCCGAAGCCTGCAGGGAGTTTGGCCTTACCACCAGCCTGACAAAGAGCAACATCTTGAGTCAGGAAGTCACTAGCACTCCACACATGAGCATTGGTGACCACACACTTCAGGTGGTAGAATATTTTTTCTGCCTGGGTTCTACCATAACCAGCAACCTCTCCATTGATGCTGAGCTGGACAAGTGTATTGGCAAAGCAGCTATGGCAATGGCTCACCTCTCCAAAAGGGTATGGGAGAATGTGATTCTAATGTCCAATACCAAGATGAAGGTCTACCAGGCCTGTGTGTTGAGCAAGCTGCTTTATGGAAGAGAGTCACGACCAACTTAAAACCAACAGGAGCTAATTGGTGAACAGTTGGAGTGGCTGTACACAGCCCAGGTGTATACCAAGCTGGACTTAAGGGTATGCAACCTCATCCAGGTGCAGGAGAGGGGTGAATGGAAAGCCATTTTTGCAACCCACTATGGCAGCTACAAAACCTCATCATGCCATTTTGGCATCCAGGTGGGCATTGTCATGGGCCAAGAATCAGCTTCACCTGCTGAGCAGCAGCCTGAAGGAGCAGAAGGCAGAGTGACTCCACCTGCTGCTGATCAGCCTTCTTGATCCTGATGTGGACCAGCTGGTTCCAGCTTTCTTAAGCAGGGTTTCCAGTCTCAGTCAGTTGTTGGGAACAACATTTGTCGTTCCTGGCCAGACCTTATTGCTTCTTGCTTCTCATGACCTTGGACTCTTGGCTTTCCTGACCCCCGGACCGTCTGGCTATGTGAGCTGAGATACTCCTGACCTTAGGACTGGACTGAACCTTGCATATGGACTCTGCCTCCAGCAAGTACCCCCCCCCCCGAGACTTGGCTGGTTGGCTAGCAGGGCAGTTCATAAAAAACTTTTTTTAAAAATGCCTGCTCCAAAAGTCTTATCTTACTACACTAGGAATTATATAGCTATATCTGAAATTTCACGCATATCAGTTAATATCTTGACCCTGCTCCACGAAAAAAGCTGTTTACTTGGCTGTTTTCCGATGTCGTGAAGGCTGAAATTTTAATTCAGTGGAGCATGATCAAGATATTAACTGATATGCATGAAATTTCAGATATAGCTATATAATCCCTAGTGTCGTAAGATAAGACATTTGGAGCAGGCATTTTTTAAAAAAGCTTTTTATAAACCACCCTATTGGCTAGCCCCTTCTGCCACTGAGCTCTGCCATGACTGGGCAGCATGGGACTACGACAGGCACCACCATGTTGCAAGTGTTCATCAACCATGTGCTCCAGGACTTTGTGGACCACTTTGTGGTAGTTTATCTGTTCAATAGCCTTATCTACTCAAATTACATGGAACAACATCAGAAACATGTGAGATTGGTGCTGCAGAGACTACAGAAGAACAAATTGTATGCTAAACTGGATAAATGTGCCTTCCATGTATCCATTGTGGACTTTCTGGGGTACTGGGTGTTTCCTGCAGGCGTGGATATGGACCTCTCCATAGTCAGTAGTGTTCTGAGCTGGTAGCTGCTCAGATGTAAAAAGGACTTGCAGTGGTTCCTGGGGTTTGCTAACTACTACAGGGCTTCATGAGTCTTAGCTACCAGTGCAGATTAAAACATGTAAAAATACAATACTAAAATCAGTTAAAATAATTTACAACCAAAATAATAGGGTGGGTTCTAAACCCATATATCAGGTGTCTGTCAGGGAACTGACATCTAAAGCGCCGGAGGCGCAAAGGCTCACTGAGGGTGAGAGAGCAGTAGCAGCGGAAGAGGGAACCAGTAGAGGGCGAGCAAGAACTCCAAGGGAAAGTGAGTCGGAGGGATGGCTCAGAGACGCTTCAAGTGAAACCAGTGGGGAGGTCTCAGGACCTCCTATAGGGACACCCACACCTCGACGGAAACTGTCACGCCGAGAGGCCAGACGACGTGTTTCCGTTAAGGAGCTTTTATGTTGGAAATGTTTCCGAAAGCAGCCACTTTCGGATTCTACTAGTGATTGACGCAGCCATGCTGGAGGGGCTCCGTCACAGGCAGAGGTTTGAAAGCCTGATCAAACTCTGAGGGACTTGCATTTTACGCACAAGCAGCTCATCGTCCCATCACAGCAATCCGAAAGTCTCCGAAAGCCAGCTTGTGCAGGGAGAAGCATCATGAGCAATCCAGCCGGAACCGGGGAAGCAGGAGCAGCTGGAGGAGGTCCAAGCCTGGAAGAAAGGTACAGGGCGTTGGAGATCCAGTTGGCGCTGCAAACGGCGAGGCTTGAGGAGAGGAGGGCTCAGGATGCAGAAAAGGGAAAGGAGAAAACCACCCCGCTCGCCAGAAAGGTGCCAGGATTGGTGCAGAAATTCGGGGGGGATCCCAGGAACTATCATGCCTTTAGAACAGAGATGCAATACGCTCTAAACTTGCAGTTTGATGACTTCCCCGATGAGGAATCGCGAGTGGCGTATGTGATTGGCCATCTCGAATCCGGGGCGAAAGATTGGGTTAGACCCCTGATGGCAGCGAATAATGAGATCTTAAAGGACACGAGGAAGTTTTTTCGTGCCATGGACCTGATGTTTTCCAGCGATATTGAGCAGGGGGTGGTGCGAAGGCAGTTAATGGGTTGCCAGCAAGGAAGCAGATCTGTCCGTGAGTACTGGACTGAATTTACCATGTTGATTCACAAATTGGGGTGGGACCTATCGGCGGAGCCCATCCAAATGCTTTTCGAAGAGGGGCTTTCTTCAACCGTCAAAGATGAGCTTTCCCGGGGGCCCAGGGCGGAGTCTATGGACCAGTTAACCAAATCTGCGCTGGCCATAGGAGCGCGCCAGGAGGCGAGGGCTATGGAAAAGCGGGAAGGGAAAGGAGACCGTTGGAGGGAGTTCCGCATTCCAGACATTCCAGAGCCACCTCTCCCGCCGGCAGAGCCGATGGAAGTTGGAACAGCGCGGGCGCGCGCAGTTTCAAATCCCAGTGAAGGGCGGAAAAAGGAGGGAAAGAGCGCCAAGAGATGTTATCTCTGCCAACAGCCAGGGCACTTTGCCAGAGTTTGCCCACAAAGAAAGGAATGGCAAGGGATGGCAGGAGCTGTTGGGGGAAAGGAAGAGGAAGGCAAGGAGCAAGTAAAAGCCAACGCCTGGCTGCCACCGTTGGGGCACAGCAGCCAGGCCAAAGAGCAATGAAAGTGCCCATGCCAGAACCCCCCAGACCCGCTTTAGTGATAGAGGTGTTACTAGAACTGCCAAACGGACACCCACTAAAGGTCAAGGCGCTTTTGGATTCAGGCAGCTCCTGTAATTTCATGAGTAAGGAGTTTGCAGCTGAGCACCAGATACAGACTATCCCTTTAAGTAACCCCTTGCAGGTGACTACGATTGACGGCAGAGAGCTGTTGGGGGGAGAAGTTAGCCAACAGACTGTCCCGATGATAATGAGAGTGGCAAGGCACACCGAACAGATAGCGTTTAATGTGGCCATCCTGGGAGGAGCGCCCATCATTTTGGGGATGAGCTGGCTGGCGCTACACGATCCGCTAGTGGGCTGGCATCAGAGGGTGGTCTCCTTTGGGTCAGCGCATTGCCTAGAACACTGCAAGGAGGGGAAGGTTTCGGGAGGAGACAGAGTCACCCTAGCGGGGATGGAAGTGATGGACAAAGGGAAGGTGCCCCCGCAATACGCAGATCTGAGCAACGTATTCAGCGAAAGGGAAGCAGACAAACTGCCACCGCATAGACCCTTTGACTGTCAAATCAACCTACTCCCAGGGGCCCAACTCCCAGTAGGCAAGCTGTACGCCATGTCAGACAGGGAGATGCAGGAGCTGAGGGAGTTCATTGACAAAAACTTGAAGCGAGGTTTCATCAGAGAGTCCCGAGCGGTGGGGGGCAGCCCAGTGTTCTTTGTGGACAAAAAGAACACAGACAAACCGAGACTGGTGTGTGACTTCAGGGCCCTCAATGCAGTGTCGGAGCCCCTGGCTTTCCCTATGCCCCGAATTGATGACATTTTGACCAGAGTAAGGAAGGGAAAGATTTTTACAAAACTGGACCTGCGGGGGGCGTACAATCTGATACGCATAAGGAAGGGAGATGAATGGAAGACCACCATGTTTACCCCGTTGGGAGCCTTTGAATACCTCGTTATGCCCTTCGGTCTACAAGGGGGCTCCGCGTGTTTTCAAGCTTTTATAAACCACGTTCTGGGACCTTTGCTCTACAAGAATTGTGTGGCCTTTTTAGACGACGTGTTGGTGTATTCGGAAAATGAGGAACAGCATGTGAGGGACGTTCGAGAAGTGTTGGGCAGGCTGCAAGCCAACCAGCTGTGGGTGAAACTGGAGAAGTGCCAGTTTCATACCAAGGAGGTGGAATTCCTGGGGTACCGCTTGTCAGACAAGGGATTGGCCATGGATCCAGGCAAGGTCCAAGCGGTACTGGAATGGAAGACACCGAAGACCAAGAAGGACGTGCAAAGATTCTTGGGATTTGGGAACTTTTATCGGAAGTTCATCAAGAACTTTGCCCACTTGACGGCGCCCATCACCGACTGTCTCAGCAGCAAGAAGAAATTTGTTTGGACGGCAGAGGCGGATCGAGCCTTTGAAGAACTGAAAAGGGCTTTCGCCTCGGAAGAACAACTTCTGCATGTGGATTTACGAAAACCCATGAGAGTGGAAACAGATGCATCCGACCGGGCGGTAGGGGCGGTCCTTCTTCAACCGGGGAGGAGTGCGTCGGAGTGGAGACCGTGTGCCTTCTTCTCGCGGAAGCTGAATAAGTCCGAGAGGAATTACACGGTGTATGACAGGGAACTACTTGCCATTCACGAAGCATTCCGGAGGTGGAGACATTTATTAATTGGGGCACAACACAAGGTGCAAGTGTGCACCGACCACAAAAATTTAGAGTATTGGAGAACAGCTCGAGTGCTCAACCAACGACAAGTGAGATGGGCACAGGAATTCTCCAAATTTAACTTTGAAATTTGTTATGTGCCAGGCCCAGAAAACGTCAGGGCGGACGCGCTCTCACGCAAACCAGAATATTGGGAAGGGGAGGGGGTGATCGAAGAGAGACATGTCATCCCGGAGGACCGCTGGGTGTGTGGGGCGGCGATGGTGGGGCAACGAGAACTGGTGGAGGAAACGGAAAATGATGAATATGCCCAGGATAAGCTCAGAGGTCTCAGGGGGGAGGGCGAGAGCCCCGGAGGTTTTGAGGAAAGAAATGGGGCATTGTATTACAAAGGGGCACTGTATATACCCGAAGGTGAATTGAGGGGGAGAGTACTCAAGCAGTTGCATGATAGCCCCACGGCGGGACATTTTGGGCAACACAAGACCATGTGGTTGGTTACCAGGGAATTTTGGTGGCCTAAGGTGAGGGAAGATGTAAGGGAGTATGTAAGAGGGTGTGACCAATGTCAGCGAGCCAAAGGGGAAAGAAGGGCGCCGGCAGGGTTATTAGAACCTTTACCTACACCAGAACGGCCTTGGGAAGCGATATCAATAGATTTTATGACGGATCTGCCAAGGTCCAAGGGGAAAACAGCCATCATGGTAGTAGTAGACCTGTTAACTAAGATGTGCCACTTTGTAGCATGCTCACATGCAGTCACAGCGGAAGAAACGGCGAAGTTGTTTGTGGAACATATCTTTAGGTTGCACGGGGCTCCCTCGAGGGTGATCTCAGATCGAGGCAAACAATTTACTTCCAGGTTCTGGAGGAAGCTCATGAGCTTGTTACACGTGGAAGTCAATTTTTCAACTGCCCGGCACCCTGAAACCAACGGGCAGGCGGAAAGGGCAAATGGCATTCTTCAACAATATCTTAGGTGTTATGTCAATGACAGAGAGAACGATTGGGTCGAAAAGTTGGCGTTGGCAGAATTTGCCTACAATAATGCGGAGAATGTGTCCACAGGGATGAGTCCCTTTTTGGCTAATTACGGGTGTCACCCCAGGGCATTTCCAGGGGAAGGAGGGGAGAGATGGAGCGTCCCAGCGGCTGAACATTTTGTAGAAGAGATGGAAGCCATCCATCAGCAGCTCCAGCTCAACTTAGAAAGGGCTAAGGCACAATATAAGAAGCAGGCAGACAAGAACAGAAGGGAAGGTGAAACCATAAGGGTGGGGGATCAAGTGTGGTTGTCAACCCAAGGGTTGCCGTTCAAAGGGGGTTGTAAGAAACTGAGGCCCAGAAGATTGGGACCCTTTGAGGTGATTCAGCAGGTCAACCCGGTAGCTTTCAAACTCCGATTACCCAATCACATGAAATTGCACCCAGTGTTCCACAGGTCGTTACTGTCACCATACAGGGGAGGAGGTGAAGGGGAGCACGTCAGGGGACCAGCCTTGGAAGAGAGGGAACGCCGCAACCATGTAGCGGAAATCCTCGATTCCAGGTGGAAGGGAAATCAGGTGGAGTATTTAGTGGCGTGGGAAGGGGAACCGGAGTCAGAAAACACCTGGGTAAGTGCGCAGGAAGTCAATGACGAGGTTTTAACAGAAACGTTCCATCAAAGGTTCCCGAGGAAACCTCAGCCGATAGCAAGGTTTAGGAGGGAGTATTTCGGCACCACCGATGAGGAAGAGGAAATGGAAGGGTTCGCGGAGTCGGAGTTGGAAGAGGGAGTGGACTCTGATGACGAAGAGTACCTAGAGAGTAGGAACAGCAACAAGTGGAAGGAAGTGTTCGCGACGTCGGAAGATGAGGGAGGTTCTTTCAAGGGTTTTACCTCCTCACCGCCAGTAGGAGAGGAGACGGGAGGGGGTGAAGGGGGCCCTGGAGGGGAGGTGGATGTCAGGGAACTGACATCTAAAGCGCCGGAGGCGCAAAGGCTCACTGAGGGTGAGAGAGCAGTAGCAGCGGAAGAGGGAACCAGTAGAGGGCGAGCAAGAACTCCAAGGGAAAGTGAGTCGGAGGGATGGCTCAGAGACGCTTCAAGTGAAACCAGTGGGGAGGTCTCAGGACCTCCTATAGGGACACCCACACCTCGACGGAAACTGTCACGCCGAGAGGCCAGACGACGTGTTTCCGTTAAGGAGCTTTTATGTTGGAAACGTTTCCGAAAGCAGCCACTTTCGGATTCTACTAGTGATTGACGCAGCCATGCTGGAGGGGCTCCGTCACAGGCAGAGGTTTGAAAGCCTGATCAAACTCTGAGGGACTTGCATTTTACGCACAAGCAGCTCATCGTCCCATCACAGGTGTCAAAAGCCGAAGAGGTGCATCTTCAGCATGAGATGAAAGCTATACAATGAAGGTCCCAGACACACTATTGTGGGGAGGGAATCCCACAGTTTTAAGGGCTGCCACAGAGAATGTATGAATTCTTGTAATTGATAAATTTGAAGTGAGGTGATATGACAGTTTTGTCTGTGTGGTTTCACTGATAATGGCTTTCACATATATATCCTGCTATCTGCTGCTCTTGTTATCAAAGGTTAAATGGTTAACTTTCCCTAATAAACACACAGACTCAATTATTGTTATCAAATCAAAACTTTATTAGCAAAGCCAACAGGCCACAGCTATACAAGAGTTAAAAGTGAAAATAGGGATAAAAGGAAGAAAAGAACAAGCAAAAGGAGGTCCGTCAGATGAACAAGTCTGTCACTCAGATGGTGGCCCTCAATTTCGCAGCTCTCTCGATGTACCTCGCGACCTTCTCTGTTATCTGACTATCCGTATCAGATAATAGAAAATATAGTGTAATGTCTGGTGAACGGCCGGGGTTGGAGAGAATGAGTGGAGTAATAATCTCATTCCTTAGGTCTTTGTAAAGGGGGCAAGATAGAAGGACGTGGGACACTGTTTCCGTGTTACCATCTCCACATGGGCAAAGTCGTTTTTCAAATGGAGTCTTTTGGTAACGACCTTCGAGTACAGCAGAGGGAAGAACATCCCATCTAGCCAATGTAAAGGCACGTCTGTATTTTGGGATGGTTAGTTTAAACAAATATGAAGCTGGAGAGTCAAAATGAGAAGGGGGAAAGTAGGTATACCATGGGCACCGTTTCTTTAAGATAGTCAGGTTGTTTTGTCGTTCAATGTCTTTCAGGCGCTGGCCTATTAGACTCTTTGCTTTAATGAGGCCCATTGATAGTAGGGACTGTGAATGCAGACCGCATGTAAGGAGTTTTTGATGCACAGTTTTGAACCATTTGCTTTTGTGAGGGTCTTGCATTACTAGAGGCAGTAGACCAGGTGGATTCAGATTAAGATGAAGCCAATAGTTGAATGTTCTCTGCCAGGTCCGAGTTTCCACAGATGGAAGGCAGGCCTCGAGTCGTAATGCTGCGTTTGGAACACAGGAGGGGACGCCGAATATCTGCCTTAGAAATTTAGACTGAGCAGTTTCAAGACTGGAGCAGTGGTTCCCCGTCCAGATTTGTGCCCCGTACAGTAACTGCGCCAGAGGTTTTGCTTGAAAAACTTCAAGGGCTGCTGGGATGTATCTGCCCCCCTTCATGTAAAAGAAGCGGGACAGCATCTTGATACTTTGAGCTGCTTTTTCTTTGGCACATTTTTGATGGACATCCCAGGACCCGGTCGACTGGAAAACGATACCCAGATATTTGAAGGCTTTAACCTGTTCAATTGTCTGGTTATCCATCCTCCAGCTGTACTGTCTGTGTTTCCTTGCAAAAACCATAATTTTGGTTTTCTGATAGTTTATTGCAAGTTGCTCTCTCCTACAGTATGCTGAAAATTCACCTATGAGCCTATTTAAGCCTATTCTTGTTCGAGATAGGAGTATCGCATCATCAGCGTACAAAAGCACTGATATTGATTTGTCAGCCAGTTTGGGGGCGTGGAAGTCCGGAGATGACAAACAGTTAACCATATCATTGATGTAGATGTTGAATAGAACTGGTGCCAGGATGCAACCTTGCTTGACCCCCTTACTGACAGGAACTGGTCCTATAAGATGGCCATTTAACGAAGTTCTTACATGCAGCACCGTGTCTTTATATAAACAGCTGATCAGAAATAATAGTCTTTTGTCTATACTTGATGTGCTCAATTTATCCCAGAGTCTTACACGTGGAATTGAATCAAAAGCAGCCTTTAGATCAATAAAGGCTGCATATAACACCCCACGGGATTTTTTGGCATATTTGTCAATTAAATAGGCTAGGGTGAAGCAATGGTCTATGGTGGATCTGCCTTGCCTGAAACCCGCTTGCTCTTCCGCTAGAATAGCTTCAGTTTCCAGCCAGCTAGTTAGCTTGATATAAAGATGTTTGGCATATAGTTTGCTGGGTATAGGCAGAAGGCTGATTGGTCTATAACTCGCCGGGTCTGTCATGGGTCCTTTTTTATAGATTGGGATAATTATTGCCTCAGTCCAACCATCTGGGAGTAAACCCGTTGAGTCGATCCAAGAAAATAAAGACGCCAGCAGGGGGGCCCACCAGCCAATGTTGGACTTCAGAAGTTCGGCAGGGATGTAATCATTCCCTGGGGCCTTGTTGTTCTTTAATTGTGCGATTAAATTCTCAACTTCCTTTGCAGTTACTGGTGGCCAATGAGGTAGGTCCTCCAATTGAATGCATAGTTTGTAATGTTGGGCTTCCTGGTCATAGAACAAAGATTGAAAATGGCGCAACCACTCCATTGGTTCCACTGTACAGATGGAATTAGTACGCTCCTGGTCCAGTAGACCAGATATGGTTCGCCAAAAGCAAGTAGTATCTTTCTCGTGCGATGCCTTAACCAAACTGTGCCATGCGGCTCTTTCAGCTTCCAGTTTCTTTCTCCTTAGTAATTGTTTGTAAGACCGTCTCAGATAAATATAAGCATTAAGTAGGAGGGCAGTCCCTGATTTCCTGTATCTCTGGTAGGCTGTTCTCGTTTGTCTCCTTGTTTGCCTGCACTCCAGGTCAAACCAGCTAGCTCCGTCCTTTGCCCTCTTTGTAGCGGAGCTATGTATCACTGTTGTTAAATGGGGTTTCAATCTTTCCAAAAGTAATTTAAAGTGTTCCATAATCGCATCTACTGAATTGCCTGATACAATAGCGGAGCGAATAAGCTTTAACTCCACTGACTGAAGAAGGAGGGTTAGATTTTCATTCAGTATTGGGGACCATTTGAGTCTTTTGGGGGCAGGTATATCCAAATTTACAGAAGGTATATATTGTGGCTCGGCAATAGAATAGTCAAAAGGCCGACCTGCAAGCTCTAAAATTAGAGGTAGGTGATCACTCAGAGTATTGTGGCCCACTTGGAACTTCCTTACAAAGCTGTGAGCAAATCTTGAGATTAAGATATAATCTATAACGCTTCCCCCAGCCTTGGAGAAATGGGTATATTCCCCGGGGCGGTCCCCCTCTATATTGCCGTTTAATATCATCAGTTCCCTCCGTCTGGCAGCCTGCACTAAGCAGAGACCTGGGAAATTACTTCTACTATCTTATTGTTAGACATACTGTATTGTAAGACTGAGTCTTGCGTTGCAGTGGCCATATGAATTGTCCCTAAAAGAGACAAAACTGGTAGCTTTGTCTCAGACCCAACAATCAGCAGGTGAGGTCTTGTTGGTGGTGCCACTACCAGAGTCTGCCCAGTTGGCACTGACCCATGACAGGGCCTTATCAGTGGTGGTTCCTCACTTGTGGAAAGCCCTCCCTAGTAAAATGTGCCTACCGTGAAACGTGGTGTTTGCACCGCAAAACACTGCAGGGGGCAATTTATAGGTGTTTGGCACAATTTTTGAGTGAATCAGACAACGTCAGGTTTTTGGCGAAACCATGACCCTGTGGATTAGGGTGCTGTCAGGGACAGTGCTGAGGGCTGCACTGAGGAGGAATAGTGGGAGCCTGCCCCTCCCCCCACTCCTGATCAGGATCCTGAATCTTCCCAGGAGCAGGGAAGTAGTATAGATTTGGAACAGTGGTTTGCAGAGGGACATAGTTCAGAAGGCATAATCTGGGAAGTACTGGGTGGGGAACAGCTAGGAGGAGGAGAACTGAGAGAGAGAGAGTTAACAGACTCATTGTCACTGTTTACAGCCCTATGTGCTCTAACACAAAATGATATTTAAAAAAATATTGCATTCTCAATCTCCAGTCAATTAGGACTAATAATAGTAACAATCGGATTAAACCAACCTCAACCTGCCTTCTTCCACATCTCTACTCATGCTTTCTTCAAAGCTATACCATTCCTATGCTCAGGTACAATTATCCACAATTTAAATGATGAACAGGACATCCAAAAAATGGGCAGAGTACAAAAAATACTACCAACCACAGCTACATGCTTGACCATCGGAAACCTTGCCCTTACAGGAACCCCCTTTTAATCAAGTTTTTATTCAAAAGACACAACTATTAAAACTGTAAACAACTCCCACCTGAACGCCTGAGCCCTAATAATTACCCTCTTCGCAATATTAACTGCCACCTACACCATACGAATAACCTTCTACGTCCAACTAAACACACCACAAACAACAACTATCATAAACGAAATTCCCCCAACCCTTACCAATCCCCTCATCTGTCTCGCTATTGGAAGCCTTCTAACAGGTTTAATCCTTATAGCCACTATTATACCAACAAAACCAACCCCAACCACCAAACCAACCTCCTTAAAACTATCCGCCATAATTGTTGCCATCCTAGTAGTACTATTTGCTCTACAAATCACAAAAAACCACTTGACTTACTACCACAAAATGAACAAAAGACCACAAATTTTCCAACCAACTAGGATTTTTTAATCCAACCTTTCACTGCCTCATACCAACAACCTCCTTATTTATAGGACAAAATATGGCCCTTCACATTAATGATCTGCTTTGTTTAGAAAAGGACTTTGTTGTTTAGTTGTGTCCGACTCTTCGTGACCCCATGGACCAGAGCACTCCAGGCACTCCTGTCTTCCACTGCCTCCCGCAGTTTGGTCAAACTCATGCTGGTAGCTGTTAGGATATTTCCGTTCCACCTTAAGAGAGAGCAGGCTTGTGAGTCACAGAGTCTGCGCATGTCCTGTTTCTCAGGATGTTTTAAGTTTGCTATTGCTTTCGTTTTCTCTCTCTGCGCCAGAACACGATAGCAGTCGGTCATGTTTTCTTTGTTCTGACCAACGCTGAATAAACATTCTAAATGATACTCTCCTGAGTGCAACTTTTGCTGTGTGAACTCTGCTGAAAGAGTGTGCACCAGCCCAGGAATGTGGCAATCTATTTCTGAGGCTTGGTGCCGCTAATTGCTGATACTGTGTGACTACGGGACATCAACAGATCGTCCGGAGACGACGTGGAAGGCAGTGATGGCCTTTATCTCCCTGGCAGTATCCCAACAACAGGTTTCGGGCCCAGATTCACGGCACTTACAGGAGAGTAAGAATGCAACAGACTGCTGCTGAGGTATGTGAAAAGCGAAAACGGAGAGGCTTTTCTGAATGCCGCGGAAGGGAGCTTTTGATGTCCGGCAAAACTAATTGGTCTGGGAGCAGCGCCAGAGAATTCGTGATTAATGGGAGCCGAGATAAGGAGTCTTTGAAGTAAAGAAAGAGACTCGGGCTCACGTAAAGACCTGGAATGGAGTTTTTCCAAGTGTCTGAAGCTGCTGAATGCCCTAAGTTAAATGGGGGAAATTATCAGACCTGGGCAAAATGGTGTGAGAGTTTGCTGCGTCAGTACGGGGTGTGGCAAGCCGTGTCTCAAGCCCCCCTAGTTCCTCTGACAGAGAAATGGGAGGCCCAGAATTCAAGGGCCATTGACATAATCGTCTTGTCCGTCTCTCTGGAGGAAATAAAAACGCTTGCTGGCAACGTGACGGCACGTAAGATGTGGAATGCTTTAAAGAGAGCTCATCTGCCAGTCGTCCCAGCTGAGAGTCTGAATGCCCAGAGTTTGACTGCATCGGAAGTCCTGGCTGTTTCCCAGAATGCGAATGAATGCAGGGATGCTGAGGGCACCGATTGCAAGCTGCAGGGGGAGCAGACGGTGATGTCAGCCCAGGCAGAATTCCAGCCTCCAGGGGGAGCCAAGGAGTCGGCAGCTGAGAGCTCTGTTTCTCGTGGGAGCCAAGGTCATCGTCTTTGCAGAGGCCGGAAGGCCAGAGGTAAACAAAGACAGATGCCTGCAGATGGCCCGAAGCAGAGGGAGGGTGAAGAGCCCACGCCAGTGGAAAACAAAGCGTTGTTAGCTGGCACAGCTTCACCAAAGGCTAAAGGCAAGCCTCATGGCCAGGAGCAGGGGAGCAAGCTGCAAAAGCCCACGCTGGTGGAAAACAAGGTTTTGCTTGCTGCAAAGACTACTCCAAAAGCTAAAGCCAAGTTTGTTGTGGACTCAGGGTGCACGCGCCATTTAACAAAGGATAGGCACCTGTTTATCTCCTTTACACCTCAAGAAGGAGAGATCCACCTGGCTGATGGAAGGACATTGCAAATTGCAGGAGAAGGGACTATTAAACTTGCAAGTTTGCATACAACCATAAGTAATGTGCTTTATGTACCTGGAGCTAAGGACAATCTGCTGAGCGTCCCACAGCTGACTGGGCGTGGTTTTGAGATTTCCTTCAAGAGGAGCGTCTGTGTCATCAGGAAAGGCAAAGAGGACATTTTGCATGCAAAATTTATGGATGGTTTATTCTGTATAACTTATGATGACAATGCTGTTGTGTCTAATGCTGATTCTTGTTGTGTTGCCCAAACTAACAAGGTTCTTCATGCAGGTTGTATTCATGAAGCACATCGAAGATTTTGTCACATGTCTTGGCAAGCGCTAGCCAAGATGCCAGGGTTGGTTGAAGGTTTGAGCATCAAACCTTGTAAGTACCACATGAAATGTATATCTTGTGCAGAGAACAAGGTGAAGGTTGCTCCAAAAGGCAAGGAGTCTAGCAGGCAGGCTTCCAAACCCTACCAGCTAGTGCATGCAGACCTGGTAGGGCCACTTGCGCCCTCTTTGGGAGGAGCAAGGTACTTCATGGTTCTAATTGATTCTTTTTCTAGGTACATTCATGTGTTTATGCTTGAGCAGAAATCGCAAGCATTCCCTAAGTTCAAGGCATTCTGTGCTTGGTTGCAGAATGTTCGTGGTGAAAGTATCGGTTGTCTTTTTACCGATCGGGGCGGGGAGTTCACTTCTCAGCAGTTTGAAGCTTTCCTGACTGAGAAGGGAATCCAGCATGATTTGTCAACGCCTAGATCGCCATGGATGAATGGACTTGCGGAGCGAGCAAATCAGACTTTGCTTCAAGGCCTAAAAACCTTGTTGCATGATGCCAACCTCCCTGAGAAGTTTTGGGGGGAAGCTCTGTCGACAGTGGTTTATACCGTTAATCGCAGACTGTCATCACCCATAGGTTGCACTCCGTACGAGAAGATGTTTGGTAAGAAACCGAACGTCAAGCACATGAGAATCTTCGGTTCTGACATGTGGGTACACTCCCCACAAAACAACAAGCTTGGGAAGCGTGGGGCACATGGTTTGTTCATGGGGTACGAGAAAGGTGCATACAGGGTGTGGATGACTAACTCTAAGTCCATTAAGTTCACCAAGAGTGTTGAGTACAATCCTAAGTGGGGGGAAAATGTGGGAATTTTCCAGAGTTACCCAGAGGAGGATGAAGGTGATGGGAAAAAGACAGATAATGTTGAGGAAGCTGAGGATGAGGATGATGATGATGATGATCAAAGTTCGGATTCCAGTTCAGTTGGTGGCGCTGCTGCTGCTGTCAGTGACAGTGATGACACAGCAGACTACAAGAGCGCAAAGGCCTCAGTCAGACCATCTGATGCGTCTGACAATGAACTGGAAGAACCACTGTTCACCATTGGTCACTTTTCTCCTAAGAAGGAGGAGATGAGTCCAGAAGACTTACGTCTGGTTCGCAGATCTGAGAGGGCCACCAAAGGCAGACCTCCAAAGAGATTTGCTGATGAGTTTGCTAAGATGGCAACTGCTGTTCTTAGTAGCTCAGAGAAGGTGTGGGAACCTTCAAGCTTCAAAGAGGTTCAGGAGTTAACCTCTAAAGATGCTGAGCCTTGGCTTAATGCCATGAAGGCTGAAGTTGATTCCTTGAACAGGAACCAAACTTGGGAATTGGTACCGGTAGTCCCAGGAATGAGACTGGTTGGCAGCAAATGGGTCTTCAAGGCCAAGACAGACCAGAATGGCAAGGTTGTCAGACACAAAGCCAGATTGGTTGCCAGAGGTTTTTCACAGGTACCAGGACAGGATTACCACGAGACCTACTCGCCCACCGTCAAATATGAGAGCATTCGGCTAATGCTCAAGATAGCTGCAGAGGAGAAACTGCATGTTTCTCACCATGATATTAATACAGCTTTTTTGTACGGGATTTTGGGGGAGGAGCTGTATATGCTTCCACCTGATGGAATGCAGATACAGAAGGGAATGGTCTGTAAACTGCGGAAATCCTTATATGGTCTCAAGCAGAGTGCCAGGTGTTGGAACACAAAACTCACTGAGACATTGCTTTCTTCTCTGTTTTTCTCTTTGACATCTGGTGGGAGGGGGTTCCACAGGGCGGGTGCCACTACCGAGAAGGCCCTCTGCCTGGTTCCCTGTGACTTGGCTTCTTGCAGTGAGGGAAACACCAGAAGGCCCTCGATGCTGGACCTCAGTGTCTGGGCAGAACAATGTGGGTGGAGACGCTCCTTCAGGTATACTGAACCAAGGCTGTTTAGGGCTTTAAAGGTCAGCACCAACACTTTGAATTGTGCTCGGAAATGTACTGGGAGCCAATGTACGTTTTCAGGACCGGTGTTATATGGCCTCGGCAGCCACTCCCAGTCAGTATTCTAGCTGCCGCATTTTGGATTATTTGCAGTTTCCGGGTCACCTCCAAAGGTAGCCCCACACAGAGCACGTTGCAGTAGTCCAAGTGGGAGATAATTAGAGCATGCACCACTCTGGCGAGACAGGTAGGGTCTCAGCCTGCGTATGAGATGGAGCTGATAGACAGCCGCCCGGGACACAGATTGACCTGCGCCTCCATGGACAGCTGTGAGACCAAAATGACTCCCAGGCTGCGCACCTGGTCCTTCAGGGGCACAGTTACCCCATTCAGGACCAGGGAGTCCCCCACACCTGCCTGCCCCTTGTCCTCCCAAAACAGTACTTCTGTCTTGTCAGGATTCAACCTCAATCTGTTAGCCGCCATCCATCCTCCAACCGCCTCCAGGCACTCACACAGGACCTTCACTGGTTCTGATTCAAAAGAGAGGTAGAGCTGGGTATCATCCACATACTGGTGAACACCCAGCCCAAAGCCCCTGATTATCTCTCCCAGCGGCTGCATGTAGATGTTTAAAAGCATGGGAGAGAGGACAGAACCCTGAGAGAACCCACAAGTGAGAGCCCAGGGGTCTGAACACTCATCCCCCCCCCACATTCTGAACACGGCCCAGGAGGAAGGAGCAGAACCACTGTATGACAGTGCCCCCAGCTCCCAGCCCCTCTAGACAGTCCAAAAGGATGTTATGGTCAATGGTATCAAAAGCCACTGAGAGATCCAGCAGAACTAGGAAACAGTTTTCACCTTTGTCCCTTGCCTGCTGGAGAACATCGACCAGTGCAACCAAGACAGTTTCGGTTCCATGATGAGGCCTGAATCCCGAGTGGAAGGGATCAAAATGGTCTGCTTCTTCCAGGCGTGCCTGGAGTTGTTCAGAAACCACTTGCTCAATCACCTTGCCCAAGAATGTAAGATTTGAGACTGGGTGATAGTTGGCCATATTGGCCGCATCTAAAGATGGTATTTTTAAGAAGCTGTTTGATAACCGCCTCTTTCAGTGGGTCTGGGAAGGCACCCTCACAGAGAGAAGCATTCACCACCCTGCAGAACCCATCGCCCAGCCCTTTCTGGCTCGCTTTTATAAGCCAGTATGGGCAAGGATCAAGGAGACTGGTGGTTGGTTTCACTCATTCAAGTAGCCTGTCCACATCCTTACAGGTAACAGATTGGAATTTTAGGATTTATGACTACGTGCTATTTGATGCAGCTTCCCACAGAAGCAATTAAGAAGTTGGCCGAAGGCCAAGCAGACTGAGCAGAGGGAGTTATTCTGCCTAGAGATATGGAGGCTTGGATGAAACTCTGCTATTGGTTGAGGTCTCCAGATAGGCTTGATGACTCGTGACCTTCCTTGCTGGATAGTTGGTTGATCAATGTCAGGGAACTGACATCGGAGACAGGAGTGGAGGCAGGGCTCCCAAGCGATGCCGGAGAAGGGCCAAGCAGGGAGAGAGGGGACTCAGCAGCTGGGGAAGGAATTCAGCGTAACACCAGGGATAAAGGGGGGCGGATGGGGGAATCGGAGAGAGGGCTCCAGGACTCTTCGCTGGAGACCAGCGGGGAGAGCACAGGTCCTCCGCTGCCCACACCCACCCTGCACAGAAGACTTCCGCGCAGGGAAAGTAGGCGTAGACTTGGCGTCAAAGAATTTCTTTGCTGGAAGAAATTCAAGAAACGCCCACTGACGGATTCTGCCAGCGACTGAACAGCCACGAAGTGAAGGGCTGTCCAGCCAGGAAAGGTTTAACCAGGCCACCTAGCCAGGAGTGGCGGCAACTTACGCACGAGCAACCCCATATAACCATTACAGTCAGTGTGTGTTCTGAGAGTCGTTTGGAGTTTGTTCAGTGAGAGAGTTAAGATCCGTGTCTTTATCCTGTATATAGTAACTTGTGAGTCTGCTGTAAATAATAAACACCTTTAAGTAACCAAGTTACCAGTAGCAGCGTCTTGCTCCTGTGGATATTTCACCCCTCCCATTGCAAGAATCTGCTGACAATGTTCCAGAAAGGAGAGGGCGGAATCTGTTCATTGCTTCTTCTGCTCCAGCCTGTAGGAGTCTGAGTGTTATCTGTATAGAGATAAGGTGACTGCTCAAGCAGCTGTAAAACTCATGCAGTCCAGCGTCTCCGATAGTCTTTAGTAGTTTATTTTTAGTTTTGCAGTAGCTGTAGAAGAATAAAGAAGTTATACTTCACAGCCGTCGTTCGTGTGGTTTATACTCTGCTGTGCTCCGCTGACTTTTGGAACTGAGTTTGGTGCTCTCAGCTCTAAGTTGTGAGTCCATTGCACTTAGACCTGCTCCCTGCAGTGGAAGGTCTCTGGAAGTGCTTTCCCAGCTTGCCTGGCCCAGTCGGGGCTGAAGAGGTTGAGCTCAGTTGTTGGCACCAGCTCAAAGGCGAAGCTGACAGTTCCTGCTTCATCCTTCCTTCCTGCAACTGGCTACTTCTGGAAGTCTGCATATGCTCTGCTATATTCAACTCGGTCTGGCTAAGATCCTGCAACTGGTTAAGGTTGCGAAGAATCAACAGGTTATGGGCAGCAGGACAGTTGCAGAGTGTTTGTGAAGCTGTGGACCCTTGGGTCAACAGTCTCCCAGATTCCTAGCGAAGGAGTTGGTGAGGACTGGCCGGAGGTGATCAGCAGTAGTGTGTTGTGTGTGTGTTGATGCCAGAAGTTGACCAGCAAGACCTGTGTGTCCTGGACAACTGGACAACTGGAGCTGCTAAAGACAGACACCAGCTGGAGTGTAAAAGCTGGATTTTGTGGATAACTCTCATTGGGAGCTGTGAGTAGTTGGTTCCTGTTCCTGTTTGTTGTGGAACACTGCTCGGAAGAAATGGCTTATCCGTTGGCGTTGCCGTTTGAACAGCTGAACAACCACAACTGTTTGCTATGGTCTCAGCGTATGCAGGCTACATTGCAGAGAGAGTTTCTCTGGGAGTCGGTGGACAGACCACCTTTGAAGCCTGATGCTGAAGAAAGAGAAAAAGACCAAAGGGCAAAAGCCACGATAGTCCTAGGACTGGATGCTTTGCAGCTGCTGCATGTGCATGGGCATGATTCTGCAGGGGCAGTGTGGTTAGCGCTGCAAAATCTTCACATTCGGGAGACAGCCAGTTCAAAGCCGTCAATCCGGAAGGCTCTCTACAAATGGGTACTTCAGCCGGGAGTTACAATGCAAGACGATCTCCATGATCTGCAGTTGAAGTTTGTGGCACTTCAAGAGAGGCTGTAATTTGCCTGAGGAGGAGAAAGTTTGCATAGTTTTAAGCTCTCTTCCTGATAGCTGGGACAATCTTGTTCTCACGCTGGAGGCTATGTGTGAACAAGACCTGACCTTGGATTATGTTACTGGTCAACTGCTGGAGGAATGGCAGAGGCATGATGGGAAGCAGTTGTCGGCTCCGAGTGCTTTGACAAGCGATCGGCTTGTGAGGAATGCAGGCAACATTCCAGAGGAGAAGCAGCCAAAACAACGTACACGAGCGACAGCCAGGGAGGAATCTGCGTTTGCTGTACGGCACTGTTACAAGTGCTGTTCTACTTGGCATCTGAGGAAGCAGTGTCCGGAGGAGGCTGTATTCGAGGGTCAAAGGCATTGGAAACAGCAGAGAAAGTCTGGAAAGAGGAGGCAGATGGTACAATTCGTGACGGCGGTGGTCGAGTGTCCTGAATGGCGAAACACCTAGATGATTGATTCAGGCAGTTTCCGGCACATTGTTGTTTCAGAGGCGTTTTTTGCCAAGAAGGTTTCTACACCAGAGCCAGGTCGCGTTGGCAGACAGCAGGAAATCTGATGTGGAGTCGGGTGGATCTGTTTTTGTATCCTGTCTACGCACACATCTGGACAATGTTTTGTGTGTTCCTTCTCTGAGGAGCAACCTGATGTCCGTCTCCTGTCTGGTGAAAGCTGGGTTTGTTGTGCATTTCAGGGACAGTTGCTGTGAGATCCAGAAAGACAGAGACACACTGGGGAGGGCTCTTGCAGAAAATGGTTCGTTTGTACTGAAAGAATGTGTACAGGAGTCTGTGCTAGCTAGCAGTGATACACAACCTGTATGCAAAACTGAGGCTTTTCACAAGCAGTGTTTGCATTTATGGCACCGTAGATTAGGTCACATTCACGGGCAAAGTGTAACCAAAATGCCAGATTTAAGTGATGGGTGTGAGTTACAGGGTTGGGACAAATATTTTGACTGTAATGTATGCAAGAAAGTCAAGAGCCACCGAGGGTCTTATCCCAGAAGTGAGAGGGTAAGTAAAAAACCTTTTCAGCTTGTGCATGCTGATGTGTGTGGTCCTTTCGCACTCAGTAGGGGTAATTCCCATTATGTGCTAATGATCATAGATGATGCCACAAGGATTTATTGGGTCTATCCTATGAAGCACAAAGGTGAAGTGTTTTCTAAATTTAAAGGCTGGGTGGCATATGTTGAAAGGCAGTTTTCTCACAAAGTTAAACAGCTGCAATCTGACCACGGAGGCGAATTTTTGTCTGGACCTTTTCAGTCATGGTTACAGACAAAGGGCATAGGTCACAGAAAAACTAACCCGCATAGTCCAGAGGACAATGGATTAGCAGAGAGAAAGAACAGGTCTCTGCAAGATATGATGTACTCAATGCTTGAGGATGCTGGTTTACCAAAAGGATATTGGGCTGAAGCTATTTTGACTACAACAACAACAACAACAATATTTATTACGGCCGTAGGCCCATACAGGTAAAAGCAACACATAAATAACAGCTTGTGCACGTGGGGGGGGGGGGGGGAACAGCCGCTAAAACACCACTATAACAATAAAATACTATAAAGTAGAATGGCATACTACGCCTTAGTTAGCTTGTAATGCTCCTTGGCGTCGCTTTTGGGTAAGGACAGCGACCAGGAACCTGGCCACTTTCAGGGTCGTATGAGTATCCTTATCCTGCAAGATTTGAGCAAGGTGGAATTTTGGTGGGGTACCCTCTAGTTTCTGTATGATTGATCCCAACAAATTTGCCCGTGGCACATTGAACAGGGGGCAAGTGAATATGATGTGCTGGAGCGACTCCGGCGTCTCCTTATCACATTCGCACGTGGCGGGGGCTTGGCCCTTTGAGAATCTATGTCTCAGGACGTTGGAGGGCAAAACGTTGAACCTCGCTTTGGTGAAGGCCAGTCTATGGGCAACAGTCGAAAGGGAGGAGAGGTATGATGGAATGCAGTAAGTTAAAGTGATACCAATGTTCTGGGGCGAACAAACACCTCCCCCCAGCATATAATTTCGCTGTAGATCGATGTCATCCAGTCTTTGGCGGATCAGTCTTTGAGCAGTAATTTGGTCTAGTTTTAGGGAATCTGAAGGAGAGATTCCATAGCTCAGGAGTTTGGCATGAATTCTACTAGTCCAAAGGCTAGAGAATTCATCTCGCCATAAGCATTGGACAAGGTAGTGGTTTGGTAATCTATGCCACAATGATAACCAATAATTGAAGACTTGCTTCCACAGGCAAGTTTCTAAGGATGCGATCTTCAGTTCTAGTCGCATGGCTGCGTTGCTTACGCACAGGGGGAGCATTAGGAGCCGACGTAGGAATTGATTTTGCAGTGTCTCAAGAGGAGCAAGATCTGTCATCACGGCCCAAAGCGGGGCAGCATAAGCAAGCACGGCAACCACTTTTGCCTTGAACACCTTTAGGGCCGAGGGAACATGCAAAGCTCCATCCGAAAAAAAGAATCGGAGGAGCGCATATGACAGAGTTTTGGCCTTGTTAAGTAGATGTTGAATTTGAGCTTTCCACCCCAAATTGTGTTGAAAAATAACTCCTAGGTATTGAAATTTTAGGACTTGCTCTATTTTTGCTCCACCAAGCTTCCATTCGTATAATCTCCGGCTTCTGGAGAAAATCAGAATCTTGGATTTAGCATGGTTGATGGTTAATTGGTTGAGTTGACAATACGTGGCAAAGATCTTCAAAGCTCTGGTTAGTCCAACACGTGTATAAGATAGAATTACCGCGTCGTCCGCATATAAAAGGAGTGGGCAGCGGTAATCCGCAAGTCTAGGCGCGTGTGTACTTGGAGATGAGTTAACTAGGGGTGCTCGCATGTCGCTGATGAATAGGTTGAATAGACAGGGAGCCAATATACAATATACACTCTAGCAAGGGTACCTTCGTGGAGCTGACTTATAAGCCATAGGAGTCTTCTATCAATGCCCTGTTTCGCAAGTTTCTCCCATAGAATATTTCTAGGAACGCTGTCAAAGGCTGCCTTTAGAGCCAGTGTGGTGTAGTGGTTAAGAGCGGTAGCCTCCTAATCTGGGGAACCGGGTTCGCTCCTCCACATGCAGCTGCTGGGTGACCTTGGGCTAGTCACACTTCTCTCTGAAGTCTCTCAGCCCCACTCACCTCACAGAGTGTTTGTTGTGAGGGAGGAAGGGAAAGGAGAATGTTAGCCGCTTTGAGACTCCTTAAAGGGAGTGAAAGGCGGGATATCAAATCCAAACTCTTCTTCTTCTTCTTTTAAGAAGGCAGCACAGAGGTAGCCCCGGGGAGGAGAGGAGTACTTTCGAGCCAGATGGTAAAGAACTATCGCATGATCGGTTGTAGAGCGTTTAATTCTGAACCCTGCTTGTTCGTGGCCAATCTGATTAGTCTCATCTACCCATCGCAATAGTTTAGTCAGCAAAAAGCTGGCATAAATTTTCCCTATGATCGAAAGGAGGCTGATGTTACGGTAGTTTTCCGGCTCCATTGGAGAACCTTTTTTATGAATTGGTACTATAATGGCCTCCTTCCATATTTTGGGGATGAGGCCGGAAGCGTTGATTGCATCGAAGGTTTTGGCCAAGATGCCAGCCCACCATTTTGGGTGTAGTTTAATGGCTTCAGCAGGGATCAGATCGGGCCCTGGGGCTTTACCCGGTTTCAGCTGAGCTATTAGCTTGGCTATTTCGTCAGGATCGGTGGGAGGCCAAATAGGTAGGTGGGTAAACAGATGCGTCAGGTGGTCGGAGGGAGCATCTGCCTGTGAGAAGCATTTCTTCAGGAACAATTCCCATGTCGGTGCAGGGATGACTGCCCTTGGGTATTTCCTCACCCTTCTGTTGATCAAAGACCAGAATTCCCTGGATCTGTGTGGTTTTGAAGCAGTAATCAAAGCTTGCCAGCGATTGTGTTGCCACTCACGTTTGGCAATTTTCTGCGTGCGTTTGTAAACTAGCTTGGCTTGTGCATAACTAGCTGGCAGAGTAGCTGCATTGGAGGTCTTATATACATTATATATAGCACGGAGGCGCTGTCTTGCTTGTTTACACTGAGAGTTATACCAGGGGGCACTGTAAGTATATTCATTTCGATTTAATATTTTGGGTGGTAACCTGAAGAAGGACGTAAGATCAGTCGTATGATGGTGGAAGCATTTCAACACTATGCTATGCTCGTCTGAGGCAGAGCCTATGTTGGGATGGGGCCCGAGGATTACTTTTTGAAAGAATTCCTGATACCTTTGAGCCTGGGTCTCCGACCATTTGATTCCTCTTACTTGGAGAGATCCGTTGGTTACCATCTGGGTCGCATGTCTATGAGCCTCCGACTGCCAGTTCAGGGAGAGCTTGGCTACAAGGGGAAGATGATCACTAGATTGTATATTCTCGATCTTAAAGGTGGAAATACACTTAAGTAGATCCCTGGAGACCAACAGGTAATCGAAGACGCTGTTTGATTTAACGCTCAGGTGGGTAAAATCCCCAGGAATGTCAGGGAGGCATGTGCCATTTAAGGGGACCAGATTTAAACGGATGGCCATTTGATAGAGGAGTACTCCAGCCTCGTTTGCTCTGTGGTCTTTAGAAGTTCTCCTCATGATATGTTACAGATCATAATTATCAAGGTTTGGAGTAACCCACCATTTGGCTTTGGTCAGCGAGTCCCAGTTTGCTGCTGTGCGGGCATTAAAATCGCCACCTATTATGGCCGGGGTATTAGGAAACTTAACATAGCATGAGAGCAAATGCTCTTCTAGGGAGCCCCATTTAGAGCCACGTTCAGGGGAAGAACCCCCAGGTGGCAAGTAGACATTTGTAACTAGAAGTGAGATTTCTTCCCCCGCAATCAGCCCGGTAAGGGCGTAAGGAGGCAAGGCCTGTACTAGAGTAAATTTAGAATGTAGGTTGAGGGAGATGCCTATTATTAGGCCCCCTTTAGGGCGGCCTCCTTTCAGGGAGGGGCAGGCAGGGAGTTCTAGAAGCTCAAAGCCATTTAGGACAATTTTCTCTACTTCCCACGATTCTTGGAACAAGATGATATGAAACAGGTTAATATACTCCAAGAATTCTGGATCAAGTTTTTTTCCCCTCCAGCCCGCAATGTTCCAGCTGAGGACTGATAGGGGGGAGTTCCTGTTGTGTCCAATTCGCTGTCATTTCAGGGAGAGATGTGTGTCCTTAGGGGGCAGGGCAGACCCCACAAAAAAGTCAGTTATTTTACTTTGCATGGCTGGCACCTGCTGAGGGTACCTAGTCTTGAAGTTGGTAGTGAGGTGTTCTGACTGGTGTAACAGGACGGGTCTCCTGCTGGCTAACCCAAGGGCGGACACTTCAGTGGGAAACTCCACAGGATTTGCCGAGACTGCCCCACCGCGAGGTCTAAAGATCGCCGATGAAACCATTTGATTTATATGTCCGGCCGGGTCTTCAATCAAATCCAGTCCATTTTTTGATGTAGGTGGAACACTCCCCTGACCTGATGCTGGCAAAGGTACTGGGGATGCTTGGCGTACTGGTACCGTTTGTATGTCGGGTCTATGCCGCTCAGGGGAATATGAGGACTCCAGTTCTGGCATTGATGGATTAGTTGGTAAGGAATTGTTTTGGTGGAAGGGACTCTGGGCTATACTCTTCAGCGGGGAACTCTTGGAGGGCAAGTCAAAATTTATCAAGAGTAGAGATGAGGGGCCTACTTGTGAGACAAAACCTGGATCTGCCAAGCATCGGTGGGTTTTGCCCTCAAGTGGGGGAGGCATGGGTTTAGGAACTGGACTAAGGTAAGGAAGACTTCCTGCTTCCTTAAAACACGGCTCCGAAGAGCTGGCAGGATTATCCTGAGAAGTGAGCAGGACTTTTCCGTTCTTCTGGACATGTATGAGCTGATGATTAAGTAGTTCTAGTCTATCAATTATTTCTTGTTGTTCCCTCGGTGGGAGGTCGCCAAAGGTGGCTAAAAGCTCTCTTTCCTCCGGTGGGGTCAGCGGATTACTTGCGCCAGTGGGTTTCTTTAGAGCTCGTGGGGGCGTAGAGTAAGTCCAGTTTCGGTGCGGATGGATATCCTCCGGGAGAGGAGGCTCGATGTCCCGAGGTGCTCCCCACCTCTCCGACAGAGTCCGCTCCTTGCCGTGACCTGCGAGTAGAAGGGGGTGGATCTTACTATCCATAAAAACTCTTGTTGGGGTGATATCGTACCTAGCCAAGAGTGATTTCTGCCTGATGATAACTGAAGGGATCCTTGGAGAGTAAAACGCAAGCATCACTTTCTGTGGCCTGAAGTGCTGGTTCAAAGGTAATACTGCAATGAGGTCACATTGTGTGGTATCTATGTTTAGGAGATTGCTTAGATGCTTTTTGACCCCATCCAGAGTGAGCCACCTTGCTGACCCTGCCCCGATGTTTAGGCAGATTTTCTTAGGTTGCAGGGACAATGCTTGGTGTTTCAGTGCAGGATTTGGTCTATATTTAGGAATCACACTTCCTTTTTTGGTTGAGGGTAAGGTTCTCCGGAACTTCAATTCCCCCGTATCTACAGATGGCTTAGACTTTAACCAGAGGTTATCAATTTTCTGTTCGAGGTTACATAGCTGGGAGGATAGCACATCAATCTTCTTGAATAAGCAATTAAGGGTTCTGACCACAAGATGGAGATGTTCATGTTGTTCTTGTCTTGCGCAGTCCTCAGTTCTGGTGTCCTGTACCACCTTCAGTGGGACACTCCTTCCTCCTCCAAGCTTGCCGTTTGCAGTTTTAATCTGAGGTGAAAATAATTCCTCTGGTGTTGACGTTGTTTCTGGGGACATTAGAGGGTAGAAACGGTTCTGAGTTTTCACCCTATAGCAGTGTTCTGTGGGGTCACTCCATTTGCCAGACACGGGGGGGGGGGGGCGGTTTTTGATTGTTTGGCTCTTGGGGAGGGCAATGCCTCGTCACAGTCCCTTAGGCGTTTGCCTTGACCCATCGTTATGAGTCGTTTAAAATAGCAGTGATTAAAAGGTAATAAAAGGTAATAGAAATAGCAATACAACTGAATGTGAGCTGGCGGGAAACCAGTGAGTCGAAGGCTGCTTCCAAGGCTGCCGGAGAATACAATTATCTGCTCATTAAAGCTGATTTACGATGCAGACTTTACAGTTATCGGCAATGTGAACTCCTAGCGTGGACTCCAACACCCTGGTACAATCTTCAGCAAGAACTTGAAAGGCTGGGAGCCACAACACAAATTTAGGGAGGATTCAAGCTGAGCTCCGGCAAAAGCGTCTTACCTCATCGCCATCTTGGAAACGCCCCCTATTTTGACTACGTGTTATGTGCAAAATTGACTGTTCCACGGTTCAATTGGAACAACACCCTATTTCAAGCTCAACAAAAAGCCCAAAGTTGATCATTTGCTCACTTTTGGTGTGAAGGCATGGGTTCATGTGCCTCGATCACAGCATAAAAAGGGTGATCACAAAGCGCAACAGCTTATTTTGGTTGGTTACCAAGATTTAGGCAAAGGTTACAGGTTTGCGGTTGGTAAAAATGGGCTGATTGTATCAAGGAATGCTACGTTCTGTGAGCATAACGGCTGGGAAAAGCTGCATACCAACTCTGAGGTTTGGTTTCAAATATCAAAGGGATCTTTGAGTGTTAAAAGAAAACCAGACACAGAAGAGACAGAAGATTCTGTTGAGGCTAATGAGAATGGCAGTCAGTTTTCGCCAGCTTCACAGGAGGAGTCTCACTCTCCTCAAGGGGGGCGAGAATCTGAGGGGAATGACAGTGAAAGCGAAGCCGGTTTTAATCCCAGAAGGCTGCTGAACCTCAAAGCTACAAGGAGGTGCTAGCATTACCAGAGGACCAAGTTTTGCTCTGGAAAAATGCTATGCGGGAGGAAATTAATTCTCTGCGTGAACATGGAGTGTTCATACCCACATCACCACCAAAAGGAGCTAAAGTAGTGGGGTGCAGATGGGTTTACAAGCTCAAACCTTTTAGCCACTGGTGATTTTAAGTAAAAGGCATGCTTAGTGGCGCAGGGTTTTTCCCAAAGACCGGGGCTTGATTTTGATGAAGTGTTCGCTCCTACAGCAAGAAGCGAAAGTCTGCGTCTGCTGCTGGCAATTGCAGCAAAATGCAAGCTAAAAGTAAATCACTTTGACATCAATACAGCTTATTTACATGCTAGTGTGAGTGAGGAACTCTATTTAGCAGAACCCCCTGGTTTTGAGTCTGGGTCGAACAATGGGTACAAGCTGCACAAGGCACTGTATGGTTTACGGCAATCTTTTTTAAATTTTTTTTATTGATTTTAACATATAAATTATAAAATGTACCACAAAACTTATCACTTATACAATCTTTTTAGACTTCCATCAGCACCTCTGATGATCCACCGTTTCAACCACTTATTATGCATTTCTTAACTTTATATTGCCTTTACATCTCTTAACAAATCATCCTCCCCCTTCTCCATTTTTGCAATACTTCCAATAATACTCCTCACAAAACTTCTTGCAAAGCTACAAAGGTCGTCTGATCTTCACAAATACTTTTCAAATAGTCTGTAAATTTACTCCAGTCTCCCATGCATTTATGGTCCCGCCGGTTTCGAATCCTTCCTGTTAGTTTATCTAGTTCTGCAGTCCATTAAGTTCATTCTCCATTCTTCAATCGTCAGTAATTCTTCTTGCTTCCATTTTTGGGCCAGTAATATTCTTGCTGCTGTTATTGCATATAAAAAGAGCTTACATTCCTTTCTATTTATATCACTCCCCACAATGCCCAGTAAAAATGCTTCTGGTTTCTTTATGAATGTATATTTCAACATTTTTTCCATCTCATTATATATCATCTCCCAGAAGCATTTCACCTTTTTACATTCCCACCACATGTGATAAAATGTTCCCTCTTTTTCTTTACATTTCCAACATTTGTTACTGACTTTATACATTTTCTCTAACTTGACAGGTGTTATATACCATCTATACATCATTTTCATCACATTTTCTTTTAGGGCATTGCATGCAGTAAATGGTTTACGGCAATCTGCAAGAAATTGGAACAAATGTTTCAACTTCGACATGGTCAATCACAAACTTTTGGACCACCGCCTTGCCGACGTGGGGATTCAGGGTACAGTCCGACAATGGCTTCACTCCTTTGTCTCTGGCCGAGGACAGAGGGTGCCACTAGGGAGGGAGTTGTTGCTGTGGACCTCTTTGTTGTGTGGAGTCCCGCAGTGTGCAATCCTTTCCCCAATGCTTTTTAATATCTTTATGCGCCCCCTTGCCCAGATAGTCCAGAGCTTTGGGCTGGGTTGTCATCAATATGCTGATGACACTGAGCTTTATCTATTGATGGACGGCTGCCTGACCAGATGCTTGGAAGCTGTGGCTGGATGGCTGTGTGGGAGCCGGTTGAAGTTAAATCCTTCGAAGACAGAGGTCCTCTGGCTGTGTTGGGATGACATGGGGTTGGGGGGCCAACTCCCATCTTTTGCGGGGGCTCAATTAGTGCCAGCGCCTTCTGTCAAGAGCTTGGGTATAACCTTCGACGCCTCCCTTTCCATGGAGGCGCAGGTTGCAGCCACAGCAAAGGTGGCATTTTCCCATCTCCGTCATATTAAGCAGTTGGTCCCTTACCTTTCTCGCCCTGATCTGGCCACAGTGATCCATGCGATGGTCACCTCCAGGCTTGATTATTGTAACTCGCTCTATGCGGGGCTGCCCTTGAACTGACCCAGAAACTCCAGTGGATGCAGAATGCCGTGGCGAGGCTTCTTACGGGGTCCTTGCCATGGGATCACATTCATCCAGTGCTTTACCAACTGCACTGGCTCCCAGTGAAGTACAGGGTCAGGTTTAAGGTGCTGTTTTTGACCTTTAAAGCTCTATGTGGCCTAGGACCCACGTACCTATGGAACTGCCTCTCCTGGTATGCCCTGCGGAGGACCTTAAGGTCCACAAATGACAACATTTTGGAGGTCCCAAGTCACAAGATGGTTAGGTTGGTCTCAACTACGGCCAGGGCCTTTTCAGTACTGGCCCCGACTTGGTGGAACGCTCTGTTACAAGAGACTAGGGCTCTGCTGGACTTGACATATTTCCACAGGGCCTGCAAGACAGAGCTGTTCTGCCTGGCCTTTGGTTTGGACTCAGTCTGACCCTTATGTTTCCCTCCCCTTATGGTTTGACTTTTAAAATGAGGCTGCATTTTAGATTGCATTTTAACCTGTATTTTAAATTGTTGGGTTTTTTTCGTTTTTTTCCCTATTATGTTTTTACTGAAATTTTATTGGTGTTAGCCGCCCTGAGCCTGGCTCTGGCCAGGGAGGGTGTGGTATTAATTATTATTATTGTCAAGGCCACCCAAGGTCCCAGCTCACAAGAGACCAAAGTCCAGTCCAGCTTATGTACAGAAGCTTTTATTGAAGAACATTGTCAGCTTTACATCCGAGGTCCGTGGCCCTACGTCTGTTAGGCTTAGACCGCTGTAGTCCCCTCTGAATCAGTCCCGCCTCTACACCAGTTTAAAAGGCTTGTGCTGGACCACCTCTTCCTCTCCTTCCTTTTCCGCAGGGTCTTTCTGCCCCCCTGGGTTCCCTCCCTCCGGGACTCCCCAGAGGCTGAATCCTCTGACGCCTGTTCCCCCCTCCTTCGCGCTTTGGGACCAGGCTCCTCCCCCGGGCTCTCCTCACTTCCGCGCGCCTCCACATTTGAACTTGGCGCCCGTACGTTGCTTCTGACTTTCCTTTCGACAGTTACACTGCTCCCGGTACTACTCTCCGCCCCTTCCGGCAGGACGTCTTGCCCCGATCTCCTTCCCCTCTCTGCTTCCTGCTCTGCTCCGTCTGACACACTGGTAGCTCCACCCCCTTCACTCCGTTCCGGCGGAGAAGCTGGTCCCGATCTCCAACTCCCACTGGGGGTTCCCCCGCCGCTGCCCTGCTCCTGACTACTTCCCCCTCTGGCTCCCCTTGGCCTGACCAGGGGGGCTCCCTTTTGGGAATCCTCCGATTCACTGGAAGGACTCATGGACAACCTCGGGTCATTGTCATCCTCTTCCTCGTTGCCCTGGGATCCTTCCCCCTCGCTCTCTGTCTCCTCCCTCATCTGCGCCTCTCTCCCTGAACCCCTGACATCCATCCCCCCCTCGAAGCCCCCCCTTCCCCCCTCCCGCCCGTCGGGCGCAGGTTGTGGGAGCTGCGGCTCTTCGGAGGTAGATGCAGGATACAGGTCGTCTACTTCAATGTCCTCTGCTAGCAGCTCGGTGTATGTGTGTTCGAATTCGGGTTCGTCACCCAAAGTGTTCTCAGTTTCCTCTTCCATTGTTACTTCGTCTGGTGCTGTCTGCCAAGGCCCCGCTATCCATCTCTTGCGCCAGTCCTCCTCTGGTTGCTCGTCCCACCAATAAGAGGGTTCCGTTTCCACCCCTGAGCACGATCCCCTGGGCGGGCTTGATTCTGGCGTTCCCTCCTCGGCGGAAGAAAAGCCCCGGAAAGTGCTGTCTGAAAATGTGGGCGTAAAGAGCCAGTCATCAAAGTACTCGGCTGGCTGTTGGAATTCTGGCCCGACTTGAGGTATGTGCCTATCTGTTCAGGCACCGGCTGAATTCCTTAGACCTCCCTCCGGCGACTCCCGGCAGGAATAAACATACGCGAGGTCCGTTCCGGCGATTTTCCTCAGGCTGTGAGGAAAACACACCAACTGCTCCTCTCTCCCCTTTGGTGTCCCCAGGGAGGGGAAAGAAGCAGACAGAAATCTATTTACATCTTTTATTCCTGTCTTTTACTTCAGTACAGAGAAAACATATCTGCACTCATCAGCAGTTAGAATAAACTCCACCCATGTCCTTCCAGCACAGGTCATATGACAAACCCACTGAGCTAACATCCGGTGCTCAGTACAGAATGGACTGCCCCTTTGTTCCCATGGCAACAGTCACAAACTTCCTGTTTGGCTTTCCAGCCACAAGCAGCAGTCTTGGCTGCTATAGCCTTTGCTTGCTGCCGCATTGCTGCTTTAGAATAACACTGGCATGGGTCTATGTGGGAAAAGGGCATGGAACTCGTCTTTTAGAAGAGGTTCGTCTAAAGCATAGTCCGGCACCCAACTGTTGGCACTGGCTGGGGTACCCTCTCTGGCGAGAAAGTATTCTACTCCCTCTGCCCCCCATCTCGAGTCCAGGATCTCTGTGACCTCGTTGAGTGGTTCGGCCCTAGGTGACCCCTCCCTCTTGGGTGACTCTCTGCGTGGGTCTGGTACTGTTTCTGACTCCTGAAACCTGTGCGGGGCCTTGTAGGGAGTGAGCACCGACCTATGAAAGACCGGGTGCACTCTGGAGCCTTCGGGGAGGGCCAGTCGAAACGCTACAGGATTGATCCTAGCCTCAACTTGGTATGGCCCTAGCTGCCTGTGTCCTAGCTTCTTCTTAGCCAACGACTTGGCTGGCATCGCTTGGGCCGCTAACCATACCCAGTCCCCCACCTGGATGTCTTCTCCCGCCCTCCTGTGTTTGTCCGCCTGCACCTTATATGCTTGTTTGGCTAGCTCCAAATGTCTCCGCAGCTCCTCTTGCACCTCTTGCAGTTCTGCTGCGAACTGGTCGGCCTCTTGCGGCACCCCCTCTCCCGTTGCTACGAACCCCGGGAAGGTTCTGGGATGACGGCCATTGTTCGCGAAGAACGGCGTCACCCCCGTCGACGCGTGCTTCGTGTTGTTGTAGGCAAACTCAGCCATCGGCAGGTAGTCCACCCAAGCTGCCGGTCGCTGATTGGCGTAACATCTCAGGTACTGCTGCATGATCGTGTTGACCCTCTCTGCTTGGCCGTTGGTCTGTGGATGTCTCGCCGACGCTAGGTTGATCTTGACGTGCAGGATACCTAGAAGCTTCTGCCAAAAATTGGAAACAAACTGGCGCCCCCTGTCGGACAGGATGGACTGCGGCAGCCCATGCACTCTGAACACGTGGTCGACGAAGAGTTTGGCGGTTTGTTCCGCCGTCGCCACCTTCGCGCAAGGAATGAAGTGCGCCATCTTGGTGAACAGGTCCACAACCACCAGTACCGCCGTCTTGCCTCTGGAGCTGGGCAGATCAGTAACAAAGTCCAGTGCTACCCTCTCCCACGGTTGCTGTGGCGTCTCCAGCGGTTCCAGTAGTCCCGCTGGCTTCTGGTGTACTGGCTTGGACCTCTGACAGGTGTCACACCTGTCGACGTAATCCGCTACCTCTCCCCGCATCTGGGGCCACCAAAAGTCCCTGGCCACCAGCTCCATTGTCTTCTCCTTGCCGAAGTGGCCCGCACTGGGGGCGTCGTGCAACTGCTGCAGAACCCTTGCGCGGAGCTCGTCGCCTGGTACGTAGAGGGCACCTTTGCAAGTTAACAGCCCGTCGCGTAACTGGAACTCATCGTCTCTCTGTGAACCCCTGCGCAGCTCCTCCATCTTGGATTGTGCAAACTGATCCATTTGCAACGCGCGTCACACCGCGTCCAGGTCGACTGCGATGGCAGCGCACGCCCACGCCTGCGGTGCGAAAATGTGCTTGGCTGCTACTGGTGCCGCTTCCTCGAGATATTGCGGTTTCCTGGAGAGCGCATCGGCTATAACGTTGGAATCCCCCGGGATGTATTCTATCCTGAAGTCGAAATCCGCGAAGAATTCCGCCCAGCGCATGTGCCTTTGGCTCTGGAGCTTCGCCGTGCGCCAATACTCTAAGTTCTTGTGGTCCGTGCGGACCTGCACGGTGTGCTTGGCTCCTATGAGGAAGTGTCGCCACGCTTTGAAAGCTGCGTGAATGGCCAACAGCTCCCTGTCCCATATAGTGTAGTTTTGCTCCGCCTTGCTGAGCTTCCGGGAGTAAAAGGCACCGGGTCTCCAATTCCCTTGCGGATCTTCTTGCAGAAGGACGGCTCCAACCGCTCTGTCTGACGCGTCAGTTTCGACTCGCATGGGCCTGCCGGGATTCACGTGCAGCAGCTGCTCCTCGGAGGCGAAGAGGCTTTTAAGCTTCCGAAAAGAGCGCTCCGCCTGTTCCGTCCAAGCGAACTTCTTCTTCTTGGAACTGAGAGTGTCCGTGATTGCTGCCGTCTCCTTTGCGAAACCTCTGATGAACTTGCGGTAGAAATTGGCGAACCCGACGAATCTCTGGACTTCCTTCCGATTGCGTGGGCTCTTCCAGTCCAACACCGCGCGGACCTTGACGCTGTCCATGCCAGCCCCTTGTCGGACAGCTTGTAGCCGAGGAAATCCACCTCCGTCACATCAAACTGGCACTTCTCCAACTTGGCGTAGAGCCTGTGTTCTCGTAGTCTCTGCAGGACCTCCTTTACGTCTCTCTCATGAGCTTCCGGCGATTCCGAGAAGATCAGGATGTCGTCGAGGAAACACACACACTTCTTGTAGAGGAGTCCCGCCAGCACGTGATGCATAAAGGCTTGGAAGACGTGAGATCCATTTTGGAGACCAAACGGCATAACTCTGTATTCATACGTGCCCAGAGGCGTGAACATGGCCGTCTTCCACTCATCGCCCTCCCGGATACGTATGAGGTTGTACGCTCCACGCAGATCCAACTTGGTGAAGATCTTCCCCTTCCGCACGGTCGCTAGGAGGTCGTCAATCTTGGGCATGGGAAAGGCCTTGGGCTTGGTCATCGAGTTTATGGCCCGGTAGTCCACGATGAGCCTTTTCTGGGGCGTGTCTTTCTTCTTCACAAAAAACACAGGACTGCCCCCCACTGCTTTGGATTCCCGGATGAATCCGCGCTTCAAATTATGTTCTATGAACTCTCTGAGTTCTTGCATCTCGTCTTCAGACATGGAATACAGCTTTGCAGTCGGCAGCTGCGCCCCCGGCAACAGGTCGATCGCACAGTCGTAAGGCCTGTGGGGTGGCAACTGGTCAGCTTCCTTCTCGCAGAAAACCTCCAAGAATCCTTCGTACTTGCGAGGTACCGCCTGCACCATGCCGATTTGCAGCTGCTGCTCAGCCCCTTCCTCCTGGCTGGACTGGATGCAATGTTGAGCACAGTACGATGAGCAAAAGGTGATCTGCCGTTGGTACCACGCTACAGCAGGACTGTGTCTCTCCAGCCAACTCATGCCTAATACTATAGGCGTGTCTGACAGGTGGGTGACATTGAAGCTAATGACTTCTCGATGATCTCCAATCCGCATCACCATGGGAGGCGTCTGTTGCACAACTTGCCCTCCTAGCAATTTCCTGCCATCAACCGTGACTACGTTCAGGGGCGTTGTCGCGGGCAGAAGCGCTATGCGATGCTGCTTGACGAATTGCACCCCCACAAAGTCCGCGTTGCTGCCAGAGTCGATTGTGATGGGGACTTCCAGGGTGGTTCCATTCGGCAACTGGAGTGTTGCAGTGAGCTGCACCGCTGGCTTGGGTGGTAAAGGGTCTGTGTGTTGCAAAAGCGCTGGGGACTGCTCTACAGACTCGCCTGGCCGAGCCCCAGCATTTCTGCTTCCAGCCAGGCACTGTCGTTTCCCTGAGGTTGCTCTTCGTGCAGCACTTCTGCTGCCACTGTTGCTAAAGCTGCAGTGTGCTTCTGGAGCCTCTGGGGGCACTCTTTCGCCATGTGCTGTGCACTGTCACAGATGTAACATTTCCTGTTCCCTCTAGGAGGCTTCGCCTTTACTGCACCGGATGTTGGGGCTCTGGCTGCTGTCTGAGCCCTAGCGCCACCAATCTCCATCGGTTCCTCCCCCTGCCTCACCAGAGGCGAGGGATGTGCCTGGCCGAACTCCCTGGGGATAAAAGGAGGTGCCCTCGCTGGTGCACGCACCTGGCGTCCTTCTTCACTGTGCCAAGGACGTTCTTCGTGTCTCACCCCAATCGCAAGAGCCCTCTGCATTACGTCCGCCAGGGTCTGAGGTCTGTCCCCCCTGGCTAATTCATCTTTTATGGGGCCGCTGAGACCCTCCCAGAACAAATCTCTCACTGGTTTGCAGTCCTTTTCCCAGCCTAATACAGTCAGCAACGCAAAAAATCGGGAATGATACTGACGCACAGTGGCTTTGCCTTGCCGGAGTCCGTGCATTTCTCTGCGCGCAACATCAATATCCACGGTTGACTGGAAACAAGCGTCCATCGCTTTAATAAATTCATCAGAATCGCGGCGGGCAGGGCCATATTCGCGCCACAAATTGCGCAGCCACGCTCTAGCGTCCCCATGCAAATGAGACACAATAAATCCCACTTTCTCCTCTTCATCTTTAAAGTCATTACGAAGCAAATGCAGTGCATATAAGACGTCCGCTCTGAAACTTGGGTAGTGCTTCAGGTTCCCATTGAAGTGGGTAACTAAACTGCCCCCCCGCCTTCCAAGTCCAATTCCCTCCGATCTGGACCCTGGGAACCCTTCTCTGCATGCACGCTCCCACCTGATTTGCAGATCCTGGCAGCGCTTTTCCGCCTCATCACTCTTCTTCTGAGATGCAACGACCGCAGCGGTGAGCTCGGTAACTGTGTTCCGCAGTGCTGTCAGCTGTTCCTCTGCACTCATGGCTGCCACCCTTCGTGAGCTTTGCAAAAAAAATTTTTGCGTTCTTTAGAGAGGGGACTTACTGTCAAGGCCACCCAAGGTCCCAGCTCACAAGAGACCAAAGTCCAGTCCAGCTTATGTACAGAAGCTTTTATTGAAGAACATTGTCAGCTTTACATCCGAGGTCCGTGGCCCTACGTCTGTTAGGCTTAGACCGCTGTAGTCCCCTCTGAATCAGTCCCGCCTCTACACCAGTTTAAGAGGCTTGTGCTGGACCACCTCTTCCTCTCCTTCCTTTTCCGCAGGGTCTTTCTGCCCCCCTGGGTTCCCTCCCTCCGGGACTCCCCAGAGGCTGAATCCTCTGACGCCTGTTCCCCCCTCCTTCGCGCTTTGGGACCAGGCTCCTCCCCCGGGCTCTCCTCACTTCCGCGCGCCTCCACATTTGAACTTGGCGCCCGTACGTTGCTTCTGACTTTCCTTTCGACAGTTACACTGCTCCCGGTACTACTCTCCGCCCCTTCCGGCAGGACGTCTTGCCCCGATCTCCTTCCCCTCTCTGCTTCCTGCTCTGCTCCGTCTGACACACTGGTAGCTCCACCCCCTTCACTCCGTTGCGGCGGAGAAGCTGGTCCCGATCTCCAACTCCCACTGGGGGTTCCCCCGCCGCTGCCCTGCTCCTGACTACTTCCCCCTCTGGCTCCCCTTGGCCTGACCAGAGGGGCTCCCTTTTGGGAATCCTCCGATTCACTGGAAGGACTCATGGACAACCTCGGGTCATTGTCATCCTCTTCCTCGTCGCCCTGGGATCCTTCCCCCTCGCTCTCTGTCTCCTCCCTCATCTGCGCCTCTCTCCCTGAACCCCTGACAATTATTATTATTATTATTATTATTATTATTATTATTATTATTATTATTATTATTAAATGAGACGCTAGTATCTGTAGGTTTCCAACACAGTGTTGTGGACAATTGTTTGTACATGCGTGGTGTTAAATGACACCAAAGAAGGATGTTCTTCTCATTATGGGGGATTGGAATGCTAAAGTTGGGAGTCAAGATATAAAAGGAATAACCGGCAAGTTTGGCCTAGGAGATCAAAACGAAGCAGGGCAAAGGCTAATAGAGTTCTGCCAAGAGAACAAGCTGGTCATCTCAAAGACTCTTTTCCAACAACACAAGAGACGACTCTACACATGGACATCACCAGATGGGCAGCATCAAAATCAGATTGATTATATTCTCTGCAGCCAAAGATGGAGAAGCTCTATACAGTCAGCAAAAACAAGTCCTGGAGCTGACTGCGGCTCAGATCATCAGCTTCTTATAGCAAAATTCAAGCTTATACTGAAGAAAGTAGGAAAAACCACTGAGCCAGTAAGATACAATCTAAATCAAATCCCTTATGAATACACAGTGGAAGTGAGAAACAGGTTTAAGGATTTAGATTTGGTGGACAGAGTGCCTGAAGAACTATGGATGGAGGCTCGTAACATTATACAGGAGGCAGCAACAAAAACCATCCCAGTGAAAAGGAAATGCAAGAAAGCAAAGTGGCTGTCCAGTAAGGACCTAACAGAAGCAGAAGACATCAAGAAGAGGTGGCAAGAATACACAGAGGAATTATACCAGAAAGAAATGGATGTCTCATACACCCCAGGTAGTGTGGTTGCTGACCTTGAGCCAGACATCCTGGAGAGTGAAGTCAAATGGGCCTTAGGAAGCACTGCTAATAACAAGGCCAGTGGAAGTGATGACATTCTAGCTGAACTATTTAAAATCTTAGTTTTAGATGATGCTGTTAAGGTGCTACACTCAATATGCCAGCAAGTTTGGAAAACTCAGCAGTGTCCAGAGGATTGGAGAAGAACAGTCTACATCCCAATCACAAAGAAGGGCAGTGCCAAAGAATGCTCCAACTACCGCACAATTGCACTCATTTCACACGCTAGCAAGGTTATGCTTAAAATTCTACAAGGAAGGCTCAAGCAGTATGTGGGCCGAGAACTCCCAGAAGTGCAAGCTGGATTTAGAAGAGGCAGAGGAACCAGAGACCAAATTGCAAACAAGCGCTGGATTATGGAGAAAGCTAGAGAGTTCCGGAAAAACGTCTACTTCTGCTTCATTGACTATGCAAAAGCCTTTGACTGTGTCAACCACAGCAAGCTATGGCAAGTTCTTAAAGAAATGGGAGTGCCTGATCACCTCATCTGTCTCCTGAGAAATCTCTATGTGGGGGGAAAAGCTACAGTTAGAACTGGATATGGAACAACTGATTGGTTCAAAATTGGGAAAGGAGTATGACAAGGCTGTATATTGTCACCCTGCTTATTTAACTTATATGCAGAATTTATCATGTGAAAGGCAGGGCTGGATGAATCCCAAGCCAGAATTAAGATTGCCGGAAGAAATATCAACAACCTCAGATATGCAGATGACATAACCTTGATGGCGGAAAGTGAGGAGGAATTAAAGAACCTTTTAAGGAGGGTGAAAGAGGAGAGTGCAAAATATGGTCTGAAGCTCAACATCAAAAAAACGAAGATCATGGCCACTGGTCCCATCACCTCCTGGCAAATAGAAGGGGAAGAAATGGAGGCATTGTGAGATTTACTTTCATGGGCTCCATGATCACTGCAGATAGTGACAGCAGTCACGAAATTAAAAGACACCTGCTTCTTGGGAGAAAAGCAATGTCAATCCTAGACAGCATCTTAAAAAGCAGAGACATCACCTTGCCAACAAAGGTCCGTATAGTTAAAGCCATGGTTTTCCCAGTAGTGATGTATGGAAGTGAGAACTGGACCATAAAGAAGGCTGATTGCCAAAGAATTGATGCTTTTGAATTATGGTGCTGGAGAAGACTCTTGAGAGTCCCATGGACTGCAAGAAGAGCAAACCTATCCATTCTGAAGGAAATCAGCCCTGAGTGCTCACTGGAAAGACAGATCCTGAAGCTGAGGCTCCAATACTTTGGCCACATCATGAGAAGAGAAGACTCCCTGGAAAAGACCCTGATGTTGGGAAAGATTGAGGGCACAAGGAGAAGGGGACAACAGAGGACGAGATGGTTGGACAGTGTTCTCGAAGCTACCAGCATGAGTTTGACCAAACTGTGGGAGGTAGTGGAAGACAGGAGTGCCTGGCATGCTCTGGTCCATGGGGTCATGAAGAGTCGGACACGACTAAACGACTAAGCAACAACAGCATACGGTATGCAGGACTACAAAGGGGCGAGTACTCCCAAGGAATTAGGTTTTGTTAAATATTTGCAAGCTGATGAAAGCTCAATGTTTGAGTGTCCTGATT
The DNA here is from genome assembly GCF_964234715.1 of Podarcis melisellensis. Lineage (NCBI taxonomy): Eukaryota > Metazoa > Chordata > Lepidosauria > Squamata > Lacertidae > Podarcis > Podarcis melisellensis. Next base: position 13,507,264 of record NC_138535.1, read on the forward strand.
TATATCAATCAGCTATTGGGAGTCTACTGTACATATCTCAGTGGAGTAGGCCTGATATCAGCTACGCAGTAGGAATATTGAGCAAGCAACTGTCTAAACCCACTGTGAGCACCTGGAAGGCAGTAAAAGGTGTTCTGAGGTACCTGAAGCAAACTGCTGATAGTCAGCACTATCAGGTGACCTGAGGTCAGCAGGTGATGAAATGCTAAAGTGCTACTCAGATCTTGACTGGGCTAATTTACCTGACAGAAAATCAGTAACTGAGCTAGTGATTTTGTTTGGTGGATCACTAATTGGATGGAAGTCCAGAAAACAGAGTATAGTCAGCGTATCATCCACAGAGGCTGGATATGCTGCACTGAGTAAGCTCTGCAATGAGCTAGTCTTTTATAAGCAGTTACTGACAGATTTGGGCATACAATGCAATTCTCCAATTCAAGTGTATGTCGACAAACAAGCTTGTATAACGCTCAGTAAAACTGAACAGTTTAAGTCAAAGTCCAAACATGTTGAGGTAAAATACCAAAATGTTAGATGGAATGTACAGAGAAATGTCATTGCATGTGAATATGTTCAGAGTGCCCAGAATGTCGCTGACATATTGATGAAACCGTTGTCATTTGTAAAAAGCAAGCAAATGTGTGAATGCTTGAGTTTGCAGAACAAAGCTGGTTGAAATACTTTGTATGTGTTCAGAAGTTAATTGCATTGTGTGAACTGTGAGGGGCTGTTGGGATTTTTGACTACGTGCTATTTGATGCAGCTTCCCACAGAAGCAATTAAGAAGTTGGCCTAAGGCCAAGAAGACTGAGCAGAGGGAGTTATTCTGCCTAGAGATATGGAGCCTTGGATACAACTCTGCTGTTGGGTTGTTTTTTTTATAAGATATTTATTCAAGATTTTCTTAATACAATATAAAAAACAAACAAAATGACATATAACTTTATAATACCCATACTTTCTTCACTTCATTGGACTTCCTGGCGTCTCTCGTTCCTGCGTTCCAAGTTTATCAAACTTTGTCCAGCAATTTATCACCTTGTTTCAATTCTTATTCTATAACTTTCAGATATTATGTCCCAAATGTTAAATAAATTTACCCCAATCTTAAAAGCTTAATTTTAACATATTATTTAACCAAAATTTAACTTTTCATATATTTTCACTTATCTTCATATTCCTTTCAACTAATTTAATGGTGCCATATTATTTATAATCTTGCATCTTTCTCAACACTCATACAATTTACAATATTTTTGTAAATAGTCCTTAAATTTCTTCCAGTCCTCCTCCACAGCCTCTTCTCCCAGGTCGCGGATTCTGCCGGTCATTTCTGCTAACTCCATATAGTCTATCAGTTGCATCTGCCATTCTTCCAGTGGGGGTAAATCTTGGGTTTTCCAGTGCTTGGCGACTAGTATCCTTGCTGCTGTTGTTGCATACACAAAAAATGTTCGGTCCTTCTTTAACACCCTCTGGCCGACGATGCCCAAAAGAAAGGCCTCTGGTTTCTTAGGGAAGGTATACTTAAATACCTTTTTCAACTCATTATATATCATTTCCCATAAAGCCTTGACTCTAGGGCAGGTCCACCAGAGGTGAAAGAATGTTCCTTCTGTTTCTTTACATTTCCAACATTTATTATCTGGCAAATGGTATATTTTTGCAAGCTTGACTGGGGTCATGTACCACCTATATATCATTTTCATAATATTTTCTTTCAAGGCATTACATGCCGTGAATTTCAGACCGGTGGTCCATAACCTTTCCCAGTCAGCAAACATAATACCCAATGTCCTGTGCCCACTTTATCATAGCCGATTTAACCGTTTCATCTTGTGTATTCCATTTTAACAGCAAATTATACATTCTCGAAAGTACCTTAGTCTTGGGTTCTAACTGTTAGAATTCAGGCTCGGTCAGAGGTATGTGCCTATCTGTCCAGGCACCGGCTGAATTCCTTTGACCTCCCTCCGGCGACTCCCGGCAGGAAAAACACACGAGGTCCGTTCCGGCAATTTTCCTCAGGCTGTGAGGAAAACACACCAACTGCTTCTCCTCCTCCCTGCTCCCTGCATATCCCCAGGGAGGGGAATCAGACACAGACAGAAATGTAACTACATACTTTTATTCCTGTCTTTAGCAGTCATACAGTAAAAGATGTCTGCTCTCTTCAACAAACAGAGAGAAACTCCAAACTCCACCCATGTACATCCTGTACAGGTCATATGACACACACTGAGCTCACATCCGGTGCTCAATAAGGAGAATGGACTGCCCCTTTGTGTCCATGGCAACAGTCACACACTTCCTGTTTGGCTTTGCAGCCACAAGCAGCAGACTTGGCTGCTTTAGCCTTTGCTTGCTGCAGCATTGCTGCTTTAGAATAACATACTCCCCCTAAAGTATCAATGCGTGCTGCGAGCAAAGCGTCATCCAGAGAAGAAAACAAACAGTTGTTATACTTATAACACTCCCCTGTTGTTTCAGTTCCACCCTTGGAACTACCCGCCACTGGTTTTACCAATGTACCTCTCTGGTTGTGTGACTTCCAAGGAATGAGTGCTTCTGCATTACCTTGGTTAACAACTCTCTGTTGTGCCTTTGTCTCTGACTCAGACACAGCTTCAATTTGACCTTGGTCGTTTACAACAGCAACAGCTAAGTTAGCAAACTCTTTTGAATACCTCTTGGGTGGTACACCCTTCGTTGCTCTCTCAGACCTACGTAAGAGGTGCTGCTCTCCTTTGCTTTCTGGTTCAGCCTCTGAACCCTCTGGAGAACCAGTACTAAGCTTAATCAGTGGTTCATCCTCCTCTTCTGAGGGTCTAGTCATTATGTGAGATTTCCTCTCAATGACTGTGACAACTGAGCTGTCTGAGCTATCGCTGTCATCATCAGTACTACTGAACTCAATAAGATCAAACTCATCATCATCATCATCAGAATCATCACCAGTGGGAAATGTGTGAACAATCACTCTCTCCTGTTCAGGAGCACTCTCTAGAAATTTTGTGAAAATCACCTTTCCAGATTCAGACAAAATTACTCTGTAGAGACCCTTTTCATAACCCACAAAAATGCCTCTGGCATTCTTTACTCCACCTGGAGCTTCTGTTCTCACATGAGACCCAAAAACCTTGAAATGGGCAACTGAAGGTTTTCTATGGAACAGTTTCTCAAAAGGAGAACTTCCCAACTCTTTTGAAAACTTTCTCAACCACGTGTAACAAAATGACATTAGCGACTCAGCCCAGTACTCATGTGGCAGATGTGAACTAAGCAATTGCGCTTCCATTCCCTTTTGCAATTCTTTGTTCACCCTTACACAGACACATCTGTTCCAAGCTTCTTCGGAACTAGCAATTTTGTGTCTTATCCCTTTCTTCTTCAGGAACCTCTGGAAATCCTGTGAAAGAAAAAGTGGCATCTCATCTGTACAAAGACAAGCAATATTAGCATCATGCATATTTTTAACCTTGTCACAAAACTCTTTAAACCTCTCTAAGGCTTCTTTTGGTCTCTCCAAAAGATAAATCCAGACAAAACCTGTAAAAGAATCAACACATATTAGGTAATACTTTGCATTGCCTCTAGAAGGTGCTAGAGGACCAATCACATCAGCATACACCCGCTGAAATGCTTTGTCGACCCTCGAGGTGACCTGCTTGGTGTTCTTCTTGGCTACACCTGCAAAAGAGATCATGTTAGAATCACAAGAATTACATTTCATGTAATCACTTTGATCAAAAGTCAACAAATACAGTCCATCTTTCTCTTTGGCAGAAAGATACAGCTCTCCATCTTTGTAGATCTCGCAGATCTCATCATCATAGACCAGTTTTAGTCCCTTCTTAGCAATCTGCGAAACGCTGAGCAGATTGTACTTCAATTCTGGAACCAAATAAACATTGTTTATAGTCAAGTTCAGACTTTCAAGATACACAGTTCCAATCCCGGTGGCTTCCAGCTCTTGACCGTTGGCTTGTTGCACAGCGAAGCTTTGCTTCTTAAACGTAGAAAATAGTCCTCTGTGTCCTGTCATGTGAACTGTGGCTCCAGTATCAATGACAAAGAAATTCCCCGCTTCTGGTGTGGCTTTTAGCAACATCAAAGCTTTTGCAGTCTTTGCCTTTGGGATGGTATGACTTTTGTCTGACGCCTCAGACTTTGCGGAGCTCGCCTTGGCTCCTTTGTGCTGACGTGGCTTCTTACAGTACCGCTGAAGATGCCCAGTCTGTTTACAATTGTAGCATCGGACAACGTTCAAAGCTACAGCATTTTCTCCAGTAGCAACAGCAGTGGGGGTGTCAGAACTCCGTTCTTGTCTCCCCCTGTCCTTCACTTCCAGTGCGGCAAGTCTGTCATGTTCACAAAGAACAACGGCAAAGACCCTGTCCGACGTTAGGTCTTGCGCTGGGAGGGACCCCAGCTGACTGGCAACTGTTTTGTAAGTCCGATTCAGACTGTTTATCACCATGAAGCAAAACACTTCCTCCTGCAGACGGAAATTGCGTTCCACCATCTGTTGACGCAGAAATTTCATTTCCGTCAGGTGCGCTTGAACATCTCCATCAGGCGCAAGCCTCAGGTTGGTCAGCTTTTCAAAATACAGCAACGCTGAAGAACCTGCATCTCTCTGATGTGTCCTTCTCAGCGTGTCCCAAACATCTTTCGCGTGCTGTAAATCTTGTATATGTATAAGCTGAGAGTCTGACACGCACAGAATTATAGCAGTTCTGGCCTTTACATCCTGTGACTCCCAAGCACGCGTTGGTGCAGCAGGGATGGGGTTCCCAATCACCCCAAACAGTCTCTGATTCTGCAGCAAGGCCTTCATCTTGATAGACCAAGATGCATAATTGTCACTGGTCAGAAGGGGCGGAGAAGGCAGGCCTCCCCCCTTCTTAGCATCCATTTTGAGTCCTTGCATTGACTCTCAAACACAAGCCTCTAAAATCCAAAAGCTGGCTTGTTTACACTCTGTGCACCTGGCAGCTCTGACACTGGCCGCTTGGAAAGTCCCTTCCCAACAGTTCGTTTGGGCCTAAGTCAAAACATAGGCTGTTTTTGCCTCTCTGAGGCATAGCCTGACTGTACAGCCCTTATCTTGAAACTGGCCTGCGTTGCTAAGCAACTGCATTCCTTTCCTTAGACAGGAAAAACCACAAGAATGTCTGGAATGCAGACCTCTTCTCCCTCGGAGCTGTTTTTCCAAAACGTTGCTCCCTTGAAGCAGAGAATGAATCAATCTGCATGCACACTTTTAAGCCCGAAAATCTCATACCTGGGCTCCGTAGCTTGGCTCTCAGCTTCTTCTGGACAGCTTCTGGCTGCAGAGGAATTAGCCTCTCACTTCAGGCTTCCATGGAGCGATGAATACAGTAGCTCTGCCACCCCTTGATGCAGACTCCCATGGATCGAAGAAACAGCAACCGCAATCTGCTACCACTGTTAGAATTCAGGCTCGGTCAGAGGTATGTGCCTATCTGTCCAGGCACCGGCTGAATTCCTTTGACCTCCCTCCGGCGACTCCCGGCAGGAAAAACACACGAGGTCCGTTCCGGTGATTTTCCTCAGGCTGTGAGGAAAACACACCAACTGCTTCTCCTCCTCCCTGCTCCCTGCATATCCCCAGGGAGGGGAATCAGACACAGACAGAAATGTAACTACATACTTTTATTCCTGTCTTTAGCAGTCATACAGTAAAAGATGTCTGCTCTCTTCAACAAACAGAGAGAAACTCCAAACTCCACCCATGTACATCCTGTACAGGTCATATGACACACACTGAGCTCACATCCGGTGCTCAATAAGGAGAATGGACTGCCCCTTTGTGTCCATGGCAACAGTCACACACTTCCTGTTTGGCCTTGCAGCCACAAGCAGCAGACTTGGCTGCTTTAGCCTTTGCTTGCTGCAGCATTGCTGCTTTAGAATAACACTAACAATTCCGTTTCCAACTTTGATTTTTCCACCTGGAATCCTATCTTTTTGTCCAACTTAAAAACCTCTTTGATCTGAGCATAATGTAGCCAATCTCGCACTTTATCTTTTAGTTTCTCCAAACTCTGCAACCTCCAATTATCTCCATCTTTTTCTAATATTTCCCAATATTTCGGCCATTTGGCCTCCATATTGAGTCTTTTCCGGGCCTTAGCCTCCATTGGTGATAACCACCTTGGGGTCTTGTTTTCCAGCAAGTCTTTATATTTTATCCAGACATTAAACACTGCTTTCCTGACAATATGGTTCTTGAAAGCCTTGTGACTTTTAACCTTGTCATACTACAAATATGCATGCCATCCATAAGCATTGTTAAAACCTTCCAAATCCAAAACATCAGTGTTTTCAAGAAGCAGCCAATCTTTCAGCCAGCAAAAAGCTGCTGATTCATAGTACAACTTTAAGTCTGGCAGGGCAAAGCCCCCTCTTTCTTTAGCGTCAGTTAATATCTTAAACTGAATTCTGGGCTTTTTGCCCTGCCAGACAAATTTAGAAATGTCTCTTTGCCACCTCCCAAAACACTCCATTTTATCCACAATCTGTAAAGTCTGGAACAAAAACAACATTTTTGGCAATACATTCATCTTTATAGCAGCAATTCGGCCCGACAAGGAAAGTTTCAATCTTGACCAAGCTTCTAAAACCCTTTTAATTTCTAACCAACACTTTTCATAGTTGTCCTTGAATAGGCTCAAGTTCTTAGCTGTTATGTTTACCCCTAGGTATCTTACTTTTTTAACCACGTTTAACTCTGTCTCTTTCTGAAACCTTTCTGATTCTAAAGGTGTCAAATTTTTTTCCAATACCTTAGTTTTCTGCTTGTTAAGTTTGAATCCCGCCACCCGACCAAACTCCTGAATCAATTGTAATACCCTTTTCGTACTAGATTCTGGCTCTTGTAAGGTCAAAACCAGGTCATCTGCAAACGCTTTGAGTTTATACTGTTTCGCTCCGACCTGAATTCCTTCCACCAACCGGTCCCCTCTAATCATGTTCAAGAGCACCTCCAGGACCGAAATGAATAACAAAGGAGAGATAGGGCAACCTTGTCGTGTTCCTTTTTTCAATTTTGAACTCTTCCGTCACCACATTGTTCACTATCAATTTAGCCTTTTGTTCTGAATAAATTGCGTCTATCCCATTCTCAAATCCCCGTCCCACTCCCATCCCTTCCAAGTTTTTCTTCATAAACTTCCAAGAAATATTATCAAAGGCCTTCTCCGCATCTATAAAAATTAACACTGCTTTAGTATTAATATTTGTTTGCAAAAGTTCCAAAATGTCAATAATGTTCCTTGTGTTAGCAAACAAATGTCTACCTGGGAGAAAGCCTGCCTGGTCCTTGTGGATTACCTCATTTAAAACTTTTTTAAATCTGCTTGCTAAAATGTCTGCAAAAATTTTATAATCCACATTCAGGAGGGAGATGGGGCGGTAGTTCTTAAGTTGTGTCTTTTCAGTTTCTAGTTTAGGTATCAATGTGATGAAAGCTTCTTTCCACGACTCCGGTGCCTTCTTCCCCTCCATAATTTCATTGCAAACCTCCATTAATGGATGTATCAAGTAGTCTTTCAATGTCTTATAATATTTGGAGGTAAGCCCATCTGGCCCTGGAGACTTGCCCAGTTGCATATTCTGAATGGCTTCTTCAATCTCTTGTTGTGTTATTTTATAATTCAGGATTGTTCTATTTTCCTGAGACAGCCTTGGTAAACCATTCTTTGTCAAAAATTGTTCTATCTCCACCTCGTTTTGCGGCCCTTGTGTATATAGTTGTTTGAAGTATCTCTGGAAACACTTTCTGATCTCCACTGGGTTCTGAATATTTCTTCCTTCAATCTCTAAATTTGTGACCGTGTTCAGTTTTTGTCTCTTTTTCAGCTGCCATGCTAACAGCTTTCCACATTTATTTGCCGATTCAAAAGATCTTTGTTTCATTAGCTTAACTTTCCATTCCACTTCCTGATTTATCAATTTAGAATATTGTGCTTGGTAAAGTTTAATTTCTCTTAAAATCTCCTTTGACTTCGGTCTCGATCTTAACTTCTTCTCACATTCTTTAATTTTCTCCAGGATCTTGTCTTTTTTCTCATTCTGTGCTCTTTTCTTTATGGTGTTCTGTTGTATCAGAAACCCCCTCATAACCGCTTTACTTGCGTCCCAGACGGTTCTTTTTTCCACCGTAGTGTTCAAATTTATCTCAAAGTAGTCCTTCAAAGCTTTTTGGGACTTTTTAATAATCTCCTGATCTCTGAACAAATTGTCATTCATCTTCCATCTGAAGGAGCCGGTTGGAGTTAGTCTCATATCCATCTTTACGGCATTATGGTCGGAGCAGGTCTTTGGGCAGATTTCCACTTTTCTTGTCTTAGGTGCCAGACCTCTAGTTATCCATATTTGGTCGATTCTTGTCCATGTCAGTTGGGCTTCAGAAAAGAATGTTCCTTCTCTTCCCAGGGGGTTCCTTGTTCTCCAAATGTCAATCAAGTCCATATTGTCAGTCAGTTCAAAAAATGTTTTAGGTAGTCTGCCATCTTTTGTCACATTTTGACTATGTGACTTATCCATGTTGGTCGATGCCACCCCATTCATGTCTTCCATCATGATGATGTTGTCATAGTTCAGATAGTCCAACATTATCTCATGCAGCTTCTTATAAAATTCCGATTTCCCCTCATTTGGCGCATAGATTCCTAATATCAAAAACTTTTCTCCTTGGTTTTGTATCTCAATTGCCAAAATTCTTCCTTGCTCATCTTTAAATAAAAATTTTGGTGACAGGCTCTCTTTTGCATATATCACCACACCTCTTTTCTTGACTCGGTCCGAAGAAATAAATTCTTGGCCTAATCTTTTGTTTATTAACACTTTTCTGTGGAGCCTGGTCACATGTGTTTCTTGCAGGCAAATAATGTCCAATTGTTCTTTTTTCAATATGTGAAATATTCTTCTCCTTTTTTCCGGAGAGTTGGCGCCATTGATGTTCCAACTCAGAAGTTGCAGAGACATCCTGGACAAATCTGTTATTCCTCTAGTGGTGGTATCTTTTTCTCCTGGTCTTCTGACCCCGAAGGTGTAGGTGTAGGTGCAGGCGCTGGTCCAGACCCTGAAGGTCTTTCAATCCCTTTCTGAAGGTCCTCTCCGTAGGCACTCAAAAAATTTTCTTTATCCTCGGCTGTTTTAATTTTCACCTTCTTCCCTCTGAAAGTAAAAGATAATCCTTGGGGAAATTCCCACCTAAAGACAATTGAGTTGCTCCTCAGCAGTCTTACTAACTCAGTGTAGGTGGATCTAAGGTCCAAAAGTTGTTTAGGGATATCTTTATAGATCTCTGCTCTTCTGTCCAAAATTTCAAGTGACTTTTCGTAATGTAGGCCTAATATTTTGTCTCTTTCCTCCTTAGATCTCAAGGTAATCAAACAGTCTTTGGGCCTGTCTTTCCTTGTCAGTTTTCCAAGTCTAAAAGCAGTCACAATTTTAAAGTCCTTTTCTTCCTCCAAAGGCCAGAACTTGGAAAATTCTTTTGTTAGGAACTCAATTAAATTCCCTTGTTCAAGTTCTAATATTGACCTCAATCTTAAATTATTTTCCCGAGCCCGTAGTTCTATCATAGACAGATAGGCCTGCTGTTCTCCAATTTGCTTATGCAAAGGTTTTACCTCCTGCTTTAGTTCTTCAGCTTTTTGGTTGGCTTCCTCTGCCAATTTTCGGTTTTCTGCAGTGGCTTCAAATAATTTGCCAATTGATTGTGCATTCAAAGTAACCTGTTCAGTTAGTTTGTTAACACTGGCTGTATTTTGATCAATCTTAGCCGTTTGCTCATCCGCTTTTTTATCCAAAGCTTCCAATTTTTCAAAGATTTTATCTAGTACTGAGGTAGATCCACCTGCTGCCATATCTTCCGGCAAAGGTTGCACAATTCCTTCTTCCCCTTCCAAAACAGCAGGGACAGATGATCTACGTGGCTGTGAAATTAAAGTCAAAGTTGTTTGTTTAGCTTTCGCTTTAGCCGCTCTTGTTCTCCCAGTGCCACTCATTCCAATTCTTTCTTCTAGTCAAGGTCAAACTGAGTGAGTTCCCATGGGAAACCACCAGCCCAGAGGGTAAACAGCCAAACAGGAGGAAAGGAAAGAGAAAGCAAAGTCACATACAATTGTAAATCCAAAGTCCTCTAGAGGGAGTTTGAATATATTTTGAGGGAAGAAGCCAAGCTGTTAAAATCAATTGTTCAAAAGCCCAATCTTTCAAAATTCCAATACTTTTAAAACAAAGTCCAGATAGCCATTAATTTCCAGAGAACCTTCAGTTTTTGTAGTTGGCAGAGTTGGTCTTAAAAGCACAACAATGTTTCTATCAAGTGCCAGAAAAGATGATTCAATATAACAGTTCCAGTAACACTCAGCTGTAGCAAACCAAAGTAACAAAGTGTCAAAGTTTGCAATCTGACAGCTCTGTTAAACAGGCAGACTGCCTGCCTGGGTCTCTCTGTAAAATTGTAATCCCGAAAGAAGAGGTGAAGCACAGTCCATACTAAAGATTAAGTCACTTAAACAATTAAATCTCCATAAAAACGGCTCCAGTAGATGCGCAGATTGGTTGCTTTTAACGCCTCATCAAAGGCTCCAAGCTTCAAAGTCCTTTGCTTTAGATCTTAGCAAAGACGGGAGACAGACTTCCTGGTTGCGTCTCCCGCTTTTAGCCGAATTGTCAGTAATTTAGCCTCCAATTGTTTCTAGCTTTTTCTTACTCACGGGTTGGTGCTTTTTGGATCGAATCCCCAGGAAAAAAGATCAGCGCTCACCGACAGCGGCCATGCGGCTTCACTCCACGGAAAGAGCGATCGACTCACAGCACCGGGCCAACCCCTCCGCGCTCCGAAACCCCTTACGGGGTCTCTTCACCGTTTCGAGGGGCGCTTCTGGTGCCCGCCGAGTCCCCACGACCACAGGCTTTCGCTGCCTGTGGGTTTCTGATGCGGGTCTCCGCTTCGCCGTAGCGGACGACCCGTTTCCGCGGAGCTCCCCCTTCACCACTGGAAGAGGGCAGCCATTGCCGTTCACGCCGCCTCCGGAAGTCACAACTCTGCTGTTGGTTGAGGTCTCCAGATAGGCATGATGACTCATGACCTACCTTGTTGGATAGTTGGTTGGTCAGTGTGTGTTCTGAGAGTCGTTTGGAGTTTGTTCAGTGAGAGAGTTAAGATCCGTGTCTGTATCCTGTATATAGGAACTTGTGAGTCTGCTGTAAATAATAAACACCTATAAGTAACCAAGTTACTAGTAGCAGCGTCTTGTTCTTGCTTCATCCTTCCTGCCTGCAAATGATTGCTTCTGGAAGTCTGTGTATGCTCTGCTATATTCAACTGGGTCTGGCTAAGATCCTGCAACTGGTTAAGGTTGTGAAACATCAACATGGAATCCCACACAACTTGACTGGACAGGACTCTAGCACTCTCCCGCCCCGGCCCTGCTCCCATGGTGGAGTCTACCTCTTCCCGAATCTGAGTGACTTTATCTGCAAAAAACTTTGCAAAATCATTGCAGGTGATCATGTGGCCCATACTGGGCTCCGATGGAGCAGGTGGTTCCATTAAATTGCAAACCACCTGAAAGAGTTTCCTGCTGCTGTTTTCTGCAGATGCAATGGAGGCTGTGAAGAAGGTCTTCTTTACTGTCGCTATCGCCACTTGGTAGGCTCGACATTGAGCTCTAACCTGTGACCGGTCAGATTCAGAATGAGTTATCGGCCACCAGCGCTCTAGCCGTCTCAGCAATTGTTTCATTGCCCTCAGATCCATGGAAAACCATGGGGCTGTCCAGGCTCCATGCAATTGGAGAGGGCACTTCAGAGCCAAACAGTCAATAGCCCTGGTTAACTCCACATTCCAGCGGGCCACCAGCTTCGTAATATACTGCAATCTCATATCTGGTGGGGGGAAACCTCCTCTCTCTTTTGCATCAGTATTTTATACTTTATTCTCAAGTTTTTTCCCTTGCCAGATATATCTGGAAATATTTTTTTGCCATTTATAGAAGCATTCTGTCTTGCCAATCACTGGTATTGATTGGAATAAAAATAACATCCCTTAATATGGGAGTAATTATCCTCCCACCCCCACGGCTGGGGGGCAGCTGCACCCACAGATCGTCCAACATCTGTCCGTCTGGAAGGAAGAGGGGGCAGGGGGCGCTGGGTGCAATTCACCATGCATTTTTTGGGATTCTCCAAAGCTGTCACCATGAACAGAGGACACCTGCTTTTTAAGATGAAATTTGGATTTAATTAACAGGCATGCTCTAAACTAAAGGAGATAAAGTATTCTGCTAACTGATTCAGCCACTGGGTGCCAATGATTCAACCTGGAGGAGAAGGATTATCTTCATAATTGGACTGGTATGTCTGAACAGATATTCTTTTTGATATATTTTGCATCTGCTGTTTTATTCAGCAAACCCCCCCTTGAAAGACTGACTGCCTGGTTGTTTGAAATACACAAGTGGGAATGAAAGAATATTTTGCTATTATTATGGTTATAGTTTAACTACAAAACTGACTGTGTGAAAATTTAACTACGATTTCCGCAAAGACTCTTAATAGAATGATAAAGGAATTGATGAAAAGAGGAATGGTGTATTTGCTGAAGTAGTAGCTCGTTAGCAGCTGGAATGAGAGCAAACAAGAGAAGTTCAGACTTATGCAAATGGTGGAGGGGCAGTCTTTCTTTGTCTTGGCTGTGACACAGCGAAAATTGTCTTCGTGTGTAGAAAACGAAAGTAAGGGTCGCAAAAGAGAAATGATGGAATACAACTGGAAGATAAAGGAAACAAAGAAGAAAACAATTGATTTTTTTATTTTAATGATATTTATTGAAGTTTCAAAAAAGGTTACAGAGGTAAAAAAGATTTTAAAAAATACAAGATACAGAAAAAATGAAAACAATTAAAAATAAATCCATCTTTCCATTCTTATCTTTCATTTACTTATTTCCCTGACCTCCTCACACCTCCCTTTTTTGTATTCCAGTTCGGTTGGTTAATTCAGCAAATCCTTTCCCTCTTTGTTTTTATCTTAATCCTTCATTTTATTATATTATAGCTTTACTTTCTCGCCTGTTTACAATCCATTTTCACATACGCCTTTATAACATTACTGTTAAAAACCACTTAATTTCATTCCGACATCCTTCTAACATTCATTAATTTTACAATATTTCTGTAAATAGTCTTTAAATTTCTTCCAATCTTCTTCCACCGACTCTTCTCCCTGGTCTTGGATTCTGCCAGTCATTTCCGCCAATTCCATATAGTCCATCACCTTCATCTGCCATTCTTCCAGGGTGGGTAGATCTTGTGTCTTCCAATACTTTGCAATGAGTATTCTTGCTGCTGTTGTAGCATACATAAAGAAAGTTCTATCCTTCTTTACCACCAATTGGCCAACCATGCCCAGGAGAAAGGCCTCTGGTTTCTTCAGGAAGGTATATTTAAATACCCTTTTCATTTCATTAGATATCATCTCCCAGAAAGCCTTAATCCTTGGGCACGTCCACCAAAGGTGAAAGAATGTACCTTCATTTTCTTTACATTTCCAACATTTGTTATCGGGCAAATGGTAAATTTTTGCAAGCTTGACTGATGTCATGTACCACCTGTATATCATTTTCATTAAATTCTCTCTTAGGGCATTACATGCCGTAAATTTCATACCTGTGGTCCACAACTGTTCCCAGTCAGCAAACATAATGTTATGTTCAACATCTTGTGCCCATTTTATCATAGCAGATTTCACCGTTTCATCCTGAGTATTCCATTTCAACAGCAAGTTATACATTCTTGATAATATCTTAGTTTTGGAATCTAGCAATTCTGTTTCCAATTTTGATTTTTCCATCTGAAGCCAATTTTCTTGTCCAGATTGTAAGCCTCCCTTATTTGATAATAATGAAGCCAATCACACACTTTATCTTTTAGTTTCTCAAAACTCTGCAATTTCAATTTATCTCCTTCTTGTTCCAAAATCTCCCAATATTTCGGCCATTTGGCCTCCATATTGAGCTTTTTCTGAGCCTTCGCTTCCATCGGTGATAACCACCTTGGGTTTTATTTTCAAGCAAATCTTTATATCTTATCCAAACATTGAACAATGCTTTCCTGACAATATGGTTTTTAAATGCTTTATGTGCTTTGACCTTATCGTACCACAAATATGCATGCCACCCAAAAACATTATTAAAACCTTCTAAGTTCAAAATGTCTGTGTAATGGGAATTGGGGTTGCTTGTGCGTAAATTCCAAACTGCTCCGAGCTGATTGTATAGCTGGACCTTTCCCCGGTTTGACAGCCCTAACAGCGCGACTGTCTCAGTCACTGGCAGAATCCGTCAGTGGGCGTTTCCTAAACTTCTTCCAACATAAGAATTCCTTAACAGCCAATCTCCTCCTCGCTTCTCTGCGCGGAAGCCTTCTGCGCAGAGTGGGTGTGCCAAGCGGTGGTCCTGCACTCTCCTCACTGATCTCACTGGAAGAGTCTTGGAGCCTCCCCTCCGAAGTACTCTCAGGCTCTCCTTTCTTCCTGGTGTCACCTTGGTTTCCTTCCCCAGCGGAAGCTCTCTCTCTCTCCTTGCTGGTTCCCTCTCCGACATCATTAGGAAGACTTACCTCTCCACTCGGCTCCGATGTCAGTTCCCTGACATCCACCTCCCTCCCAGGGCCCTCCCCCTCCCCCGTCCGTTCCTTGGAAGGTGACGCAGGGAACCCCTGGAAGGAGCTATCCCCTCCCTCTGATGATTCAAACACCGCTTTCCACCTGCTGCTGTCTCTTCCTGCTCCCCAATCTCCCCAGTCGGATTCCTCTCCCTCGGATAACTCCCCTTCCTCCTCTTCGGAGGCGGGAAATCCCACAAACTCTTTTTCATCATCCGTGGGACCAAATTGCTCCACCCAGAACCTCCCTAGTGGTTGGGCTTCCTAGGGAACCTGCGATGAAACTCCTCCTGCAGATACTCATCCCTAATCTCTTCTGCTGGAACCCATGTGTTTTCCGATTCTGACTTCCCCTCCCAAGCCACCAAATATTCCACTCGCCTCCCTCTCCACCTTGAATCGAGAATTTCAGCTGCATGACCACTGAGTTCCCTTTCCTCCATCTGTGGATGCAGGGGTGTTTCTCTTTGTTGACCCAGAAATTCCCTCCCCTCCCTGAACGGTGAGACTAAGGACCTGTGGAACACCGGGTGCAGTTTCATGTTGGAGGGCAATTTGAGTCTAAAGGTCACAGGATTCACCTGTTGGGTTACCTTGAAAGGTCCCAATCACCTTGGCCGTAATTCTTACACCCCCCTTTGAACGGTAACCCTTGGGTAGACAACCACACCTGGTCCCCCACTCTTATAGTTTCCCCTTCTCTGCGGTGCTTGTCAGCCTGCCTTTTGTACGCTTCTTTTGCCCTTTCCAGGTTAATCTTAAGTTGTTGGTGTAAAGCCTCCATTTCTTCCACAAATTGTTCGGCCCCCCGTACACTCCACCTTCCCTCCCCCTCCCCGGGGAAGGCCCTGGGATGACACCCGTAATTGGCCATGAATGGACTCATCCCCGTGGACACATGTTCCGCGTTATTGTATGCAAATTCAGCCAGCACTAGTTTGTCTACCCAATCGTTCTCTCTTTCGTTGACGTAGCAGCGTAGGTACTGTTGAAGTATGCTATTAGCTCTTTCTGCTTGTCCGTTGGTCTCTGGGTGTCTGGCCGTCGAGAAGCTCACCTCGATGTCCAGCAGGCTCATCAGCTTCCTCCAGAATCTGGAAGTAAATTGCCTGCCTCTGTCGGACAAAACCCTCAAGGGGGCGCCATGCAACCTGAAAACATGCTCTACAAACAGCCTAGCTGTTTCCTCTGCTGTCACTGCATGCAAGCAAGTAATAAAATGGCACATTTTGGTCATCAAGTCAGCTACCACCATTACTGCCGTTTTCCCCCTGGCCTTGGGTAAATCGGTCATAAAATCAATTGATACCACCTCCCATGGTTTCTCTGGTGTGGGTAAAGGCTCCAGTAACCCCGCGGGTGCTGCCCTCTCCCCCTTAGCTTGCTGGCAGCGCTCGCACCTCCGTACGTATTCCTTCACATCATCCCTCACCCTTGGCCACCAGACCTGCCTGGTGACAAGTAGCATTGTTTTGTGTTGACCGAAATGTCCCGCTGTGGGGTTGTCATGAAGTTGTTTCAGTATTCTTCTCCTCAAGTCCGCCTCGGGTATGTACAATGCACCCTTATAGTACAAAGCCCCCTCCTTTACCTCAAACCCCCCCCCCCTGATTTTCTTCTGCATTTCGGATCTCCCTGATTTTGGTTTGGGCGTACTGGTCTTCCCTTGTCAACCCGGCTAGTTCTTGTCTCCCTACCAACACTCCCCCACACACCCATCTGTCCTCGGGTATGACATGACGTGCTTCCGGCACTCCCTCCCCTTCCAAGTACTCGGGTTTGCGGGAGAGAGCGTCTGCTCTGACGTTTTCCTTCCCAGGCACGTACCTAATCTCAAAATAAAACTTGGAAAACTCCTGTGCCCACCGCACCTGTCTTTGGTTCAGGACTCGCGCAGTCCTCCAATATTCCAGGTTCTTATGGTCCGTACACACCTGGATCTTGTGCTGTGCCCCTATTAGAAAATGTCTCCAGCGGCGAAAAGCCTCGTGAATTGCCAGCAGCTCCCGATCATACACCGTGTAGTTTTGTTCTGACTTGTTCAGCTTCCTTGAGAAAAAGGCGCACGGCTTCCACACTCCCTGATCTCCCGGCTGGAGCAATATGGCTCCCACCGCTCTGTCTGACGCGTCCGTCTCCAGCCTCATCGGCTTCTGCAGATCCACGTGTAGGAGTTGCTCTTCCGATGAGAACGCCCTCTTTAGCTTTTCAAAGGACCGCTGGGCCTCTTCCGTCCATTCAAACTTCTTCTTACTGCTGAGACAATCGGTTATGGGTGCCGTTAAATGGGCGAAGTTCTTGATGAATTTCCTATAGAAGTTTCCAAACCCCAGGAACCTCTGTACGTCCTTCCGGTTCTTGGGAGGCTTCCATTCTAGCACTGCCTGCACCTTGCCTGGGTCCATGGCTAAGCCTTTGTCCGACAACCTGTAACCCAGGAACTCCACCTCTTGAGCATGGAATTGGCACTTCTCCAGTTTGACCCACAGCTGGTGCTCCTGCAGTCTTTTCAGCACTTCCCTGACGTCTTTTACATGCTGCTCTTCGTTCTCCGAATAGATTAGCACGTCTTCCAAGAAAGCCACGCAATTCTTGTACAGCAGGGACCCTAGCACGTGGTGCATGAAAGCTTGAAACGTGCTTGAGCCGGATTGTAATCCGAAGGGCATAACTAAGTACTCAAAGGTCCCCAGAGGAGTGAACATGGTGGTTTTCCATTCATCCCCCTCCCTCATTCTTATCAAATTGTACGCCCCCTGAAGGTCCAGCTTGGTAAAAACCTTCCCCTTCCTTACCCTGGTCAAAATGTCATCAATTCTGGGCATTGGGAAGGTCACTGGTTCCGACACCCGGTTGACCCCCCTAAAATCTACGACAAGCCTGGGCTCCTTGGAGTCTCTCTTGTCCACAAAGAACACTGGACTACCCCCCACCGCCCTAGATTCCCGTATGAAACCTCTCTTCAGGTTCTTGTCAATAAACTTCCGCAATTCCTGCATCTCCCTATCTGACATGGCGTACAGCTTACCCACTGGCAACTGAGCCCCTGGGAGTAGGTTGATCTGACAGTCAAAGGGCCTGTGAGGGGGTAGCCTATCCGCCTCCTTTTCGCTGAAGACTTCTTCCAAGTCAGCGTACTGAGGTGGTACCTTTTCCCCTACCGCCATCCCTGCCACCCTGGCTACTGCCATCCTCGGGTTTTCCACCTCGTGGCAGTGCTCTACGCAGTGGGCCAACCCAAAGGTGACTGTCCGCTGGTGCCACCCTACTACTGGGTTGTGCAGTGCTAGCCAACTAATTCCCAGTATGATAGGTGGTCCTGCTAATGTGGCTACGTGAAAGGCAATTGTCTGTGTGTGTTTGGAGACCGTCATTTTCATGGGCGGGGTCTGGTGGGTAACTTCCCCCCCCAAGAGTTCTCTCCCATCAATAGTTGTTACTTGCAAGGGATGTTCTAGAGGCACCACATGGAGCTGGTGTTCCAGCGCAAAATCCTTGCTAAAGAAGTTGCAAGAGCTGCCTGAATCCAGCAGCGCCTTCACCTTGATTGGGTGTCCGTTGAGGAGTTCTAGCACCACCTCTATGGCTATGGCTGCTCGGGGAGGGTCTGGTTTGGGCACTTCTACTGGTTGCTCGCCTGGCTGCTGTGCCCGCTTTCCGGCAGCCAAGCATTGCCGTTTCCCTGCTCCTTATCTCTTTCCTCCTCACTCCCAACTGCCCCCACCATTCCTTGCCACGCCTTTTTCTGAGGGCAGACTCTGGCAAAATGTCCCGGCTGCTGGCAGAGGAAACACTTCTTATTCGCTTTCCCCTCCTTCTTACGAACCTAGCTGGAGTTTGAACCCCCCCCCCCGCGCGCTCCTCCAATCTCCATTGGTTCCGCGGGCGGCTCAGTTGGCTCCGGCATGTCCGGAATGCGGTTGTCATACCAACGCTCTGCTCTCCCTTCCCGCCTTTCCAGAGCGCGCGTCTCTTGCCTTACTCCCACAGTAAGCGCCAACTTGGTCAGCTGGTCCACCGATTCCGGACGGGGTGAGCGGGAAAGTTCATCTCTCACCCAAGGGGATAAGCCTTCCTCAAATAACATTTGCACTGGTTCTGAACTCAGTTCCCACCCAAGTTTATGAATCAGCATCGCAAATCGCGACCAGTACTCTCTCACTGACTGGTTCCCTTGTTTGCACCCCATCAGTTCTTTGCGGGTCACGCTTTGCTCCACATCACTTGAGAACATATGGTCCATGGCGCTAAAAAACTTTCTCAAATCCTTCAAGGCAGCATTCTCCGCCACCATTAAGGGTCTGATCCAATCTCTGGCCCTCCCTTCCAGGTGCCCCACCACAAAAGCGACTCTTCCCCCATCGTCTACAAAGTCATCGTACTGCAGGTCCAGCGCGTACTGCACTTCTGTCTTAAATGCATTATAATCTCTGGGGTTGCCCCCAAACTTCTGCACTAGTCCTGGTACCTTCCTTGCGATGGGGGTGGGCTTCCCCTGGGCATCCTGTGTCCGCCTTTCACCCAGCCGCGCCGCTAGTAGAGCCAGTTGCTGTTCCAAATCTCTGTTTCTCTCCTCCAGAGTTGGTCCTCCTCTGGCCCCCTCTCCGGCGCCAGCTCCTCCGCTTTGACTCATGATGCTGCCTCTGCTGCTCTGCGCACACGCAACTTAGAGGACTGATGGATTGCTGTAATGGGAATTGGGGTTGCTTGTGCGTAAATTCCAAACTGCTCCGAGCTGGTTGTATAGCTGGACCTTTCCCCGGTTTGACAGCCCTAACAGCGCGACTGTCTCAGTCACTGGCAGAATCCGTCAGTGGGCGTTTCCTAAACTTCTTCCAACATAAGAATTCCTTAACAGCCAATCTCCTCCTCGCTTCTCTGCGCGGAAGCCTGCGCAGAGTGGGCATGTCAAGCGGTGGTCCTGCACTCTCCTCACTGATCTCACTGGAAGAGTCTTGGAGCCTCCCCTCCGAAGTACTCTCAGGCTCTCCTTTCTTCCTGGTGTCACCTTGGTTTCCTTCCCCAGTGGAAGCTCTCTCTCTCTCCTTGCTGGTTCCCTCTCCAACATCATTAGGGAGCCTTACCTCTCCACTCGGCTCCGATGTCAGTTCCCTGACAGTCTGTGTTCTCAAGAAGCAGCCATTCTTTCAGCCAGCAAAATGCTGCTGATTCATAATAAAGTTTAAAGTCTGGCAGGGCAAATCCACCTCTTTCCTTTGCATCTGTTAGTATTTTAAATTTTATTCTGGGCTTCTTGCCCTGCCAGACAAATCTAGAAATATCTCTCTGCCACTTCTTGAAACAATCCACTTTGTCCAAAATTTGCAATGATTGGAACAAAAACAACATTCTTGGCAATACATTCATCTTTATAGCAGCAATACGGCCTAGCAAGAAAAGCTTCAAGTTTGACCATATTTCTAGGTCCTTTTTCACTTCTGACCAACATTTTTCATAGTTGTCTTTAAATAAATTTAAATTCTTAGCAGTCATGTTAACCCCCAGGTATTTTACTTTCTTAGCCAATGTTAAACCTGTCTCCGTCTGAAACCTCTCTTTCTCAATCGGTGTTAGATTTTTCTCTAGAACCTTAGTTTTTAACTTGTTTAACTTAAATCCTGCAACTTGACCAAATTCTTGAATCAATTCCAATACTCTTTTCATACTAGATTCTGGCTCCTGTAATGTCAATACTAAATCATCTGCAAAAGCTTTCAATTTGTACTGTTTGGCTCCGACCTGTATACCTTTAACCAATTGGTCCCTTCTGATCATATTTAGCAGAACCTCCAGGACCGAAATAAAAAGCAATGGGGAGATTGGGCAACCTTGTCGTGTCCCTTTCTCTATCTTAAATTCCTCTGTCACCACATTGTTAACAATTAATTTAGCCTTTTGTTCTGAATAAATTGCACTTATACCATTTCCAAAACCTTGACCAACCCCCACCCCCTGAAGATTTTTCTTCATAAAACTCCAAGAGATGTTGTCAAAAGCTTTCTCCGCGTCTACAAATATTAAAACTGCTTTAGTATTAATGTTCACTTGTAGTTTTTCTAAAATGTTAATTATATTTCTTGTGTTGTCAGACAAGTGTCTGTCCGGGAGAAAGCCAGCTTGGTCTTTATTTATTTCTTCCACTAATACTTTTTAAAATCTTTTTGCCAAAATATCTGCAAAAATTTTGTAATCCACGTTAAGCAGGGATATGGGGCGGTAGTTCTTAAGTTGTGTCTTTTCATACTCGGTTTTCGGTATAAGTGTAATGTAAGCTTCCTTCCACGACTCTGGTGCTTTTTTCCCCTCCAAAATTTCATTGCAAACTTCCTTTAGTGGTTGAATTATCCAATCTTTCAGAGATCTATAATATTTTGAAGTTAAGCCGTCCAGCCCTGGAGATTTGCCCAGTTGCATGTTCTGGATGGCACCTTCTACCTCCTGTTCCGTTATTTTGTAGTTCAACATTAACTTATTTTCTTGAGAGATTTTTTGTAATCCATATGTTTTTAAAAATTGGTCTATATCCATCTCTTTCTGTGGCCCTTGTGTATATAACTGTTTAAAGTACCTCTGGAAACATTTCCTAATTTCGACTGGATTCTGTATATTCTTTCCTTCCACTTCCTTTTTTTTTTTAAAAAAATATTTTTTATTGCTTTTTAACATACATACATATCACAAACATACTTACACAGCCAAGGGAGGAAAAAAAAGGAAAAACGAAAAACGAAACATGTAATACATAAAAACATAGACAACTCAACTTACATTGACAAACACTCATCGATTAGTCTTTCCTTCCACTTCCAAATTTGTAATGGTATTGAGTTTTTGTCTTTTTTTCATTTGCCAGGCTAACAATTTCCCACATTTATTAGCCGATTCAAATGTCTTTTGTCTCATCTGTTTAATTTTCCACTCTATTTTCTGATTCATCATTTTCATGTATTGGACTTGATGTAACTTTATTTCTCTCAGAATCTCTTGTGACTTTGGTTTCGCTCTCAGTTTCTTCTCATCCTCTTTTATTTTCTCCAAAATGTTGTCTTTTTTCTCATTTTGGGTTCTCTTCTTTATTGCATTCTGTTGAATCAGAAGCCCCCTCATAACCGCTTTACTTGCGTCCCAGATTACTCTTTTTTCAGTGGTAGTATTCATATTTATCTCAAAGTAATCTCTCAGAGTTTTTTGGGTCTTCTTGGTAACCTCTTCATCTCTAAACAAGGTGTCATTCATCCTCCATCTGAAGGAGCCAATTGGTGTTAGTTTCATCTCCATTTTCACAGCATTATGGTCGGAGTAGGTTTTCGGGCAAATTTCCACTTTTCTAGTCTTTGGAGCCAGTCCTCTAGTTATCCAAATTTGGTCAATTCTTGTCCATGTCATTTTGGCTTCAGAGAAGAAAGTTCCCTCTCTACCCAAGGGGTTCTTTGTTCTCCAAATGTCAACTAAGTCCATATTGTCAGTCATCTCAAAAAAGGTCTTTGGTAGTCTGCCGTCCCTGGTAACTACCTGTCTCTGTGCCTTGTCCATATTTGTGGATACCACTCCATTCATATCTCCCATCATGATAATATTATAGTCCAGATAGTCCAACAATGTCTCATGCAACTTTTTAAAGAATTCAGATTCCCCCTCATTTGGTTCATAAACTCCTACTATCAGAAATTTCTCTCCTTGTGTTTGAATTTCAATTGCCACAAATCTTCCTTGATCATCTTTAAAGATAAATTTCGGTGATAGGCTCTCTTTTGCATAAATCACTACTCCTCTTTTTTTAACCTTGTCCGATGAGATAAACTCTTAGCCCAATCTTTTATTGATCAATACTTTTCTATGTAGCCTTATCACATGTGTTTCCTGCAAACAAATCAAGTCCAATTGTTCCTTTTTTAATAAATGAAAGACTTTTTTCCTTTTCTGCGGGGAGTTAAAACCATTAATGTTCCAACTTAATAGTTGCAGAGCCATGTCGTAGTTACTTTACTTTTCCTCCAAGTGCACCCAATAATTGTTCTTGATCTGTCAGTGGTATCACTTTCTCTGAGTTGTCCAATCCAAAAGGTAGTGTTGCTATGTCTAGTATTCCTGGTCTTAGTGCTCTTGGCTCTTCTCCAGATTCTTTCTGCAGGTCTTCTCCGTGATCTTTCAAAAATCTTTCTTTATCGTCCACTGATTTCATTTTTATCAAATCAAATCAAATTTTATTAAACGGTCACAGACCAGATTAACTCGTACAGCTAGTCAGCGAAGCATAACACCGGAAAAAACAAAGGACAATTTCAATACAGATTAGGCCATAACAGCAATTTAAAATTAGACAGCATAAATAAAATTAAGTATTTACCTTCCCCTGCATATTGACATTGGAAAGCTCTTGTTTCCTACGCCTAATAGCGGCTACACAGAATTTGGCAACATTGATAGTAATTTCAGGAACCTTATCTTCTACCAAGGCTCTCATACGTTGGAGTTCTGGATCATGTTTAAGCTTTTGTAGAACTGGGGCAATAAAGGTCAGGCGTAGATCCTCGTAGTAACTACAGTGCAGCAATACATGCAGACTTGTTTCCACTTCCGATGAGCCACATGGGCAAACACGTGACTCATATGGTTTGCCCTCATATCTGCCTAGCAGCAGGGCAGAGGGCAGAACGTTGAATCTGGCCAGGGTAAAGGAGTGTCTGTACTTAGGAATTTGTAAATCAGCCAGATAATTTGCGGGTGAAAACCCTCTCCCAAAGTCTCTAATTGTGGCATGTTTAACCATTTTGCCCATATGACATTGCAACTCTATGTCCCTAATGCGTTGAAGCACTTGACTTTTGGCTCTCTCATATCCTGCCGCTATCAAGATCTGCGGGGAGAATCCCAGGCTTCTTATCTTTTCAAACAGGGAAGCTTTCCAGGTAGAATGAAAGGTGTCTAAGAGTGTTAAAGGAGCCAAACCAGCCGGGGAAAAAATAAGTTTTAACCAATAGTGTATCTTTAGAATCCACAACCGCGCGTTAACGGGTGGTTGTCCAACTTCTAAGCGGACAGCTATATTAGATACACAGGGGGGATCCCCAATAGACACCTATAGAATTTTGTTTGAAATGCCTCCATAGGCGCAAAATTTTTAACACTGCAAACCTGGGATCCATAAGTGAGTTGTGGGAGTATTTCTGCAGCAAAAACCTGGGAGGCTGCCGGAACGTATTTACCCCCTTTCCCGTGAAAAAATCTTGTAAGGGCTTTATTGGCCCTTCCTGCGTTGGCAATGGCGTTTTTCATCTGTTGGTGCCACGAGACCCTTTCCTGAAAAGTTATTCCCAGGTATTTGAAAGTTGCTACCTGGTCAATAGGTTGACCATTTATTCTCCATTTGTGTTTCCTTCTTTTTTTTGAAAACACTATAATTTTAGATTTGCTGTAATTTATTGATAGTTGTTCCACTTGACAATAGTCAGCAAGTGATCTCAAAAGCTTCCTCAAGCCAACGCAGGAAAAGGAGAGCAGGACTGCGTCGTCTGCATACAGAAGCACCGGGAGGGGCAAACCTGCCAGTTTGGGAGGGTGGGCATTTTCTTTTGCCATGTTTACTGCTAGAGAGTTGATGTAGAAATTAAATAGCGTTGGCGGGAGGACACATCCTTGTTTAACCCCATAGTGCATTTGAATTTCTTTAGTTAGATGGCCTGACCGATCGCATCTTACCCTCACCCTGGTGTTTTCGTATAGATCACGAATAAGGCGTAATAAGCGTTTATCTATGTTTGTAGCGCCAAGCTTTTCCCAGAGTCTATCCCTTGGTATTAGATCAAAAGCCGATTTAAGATCAACAAAAGCTGCATATAAAGACCCCCCTTTTCTAGAGTATTTATCTGCCAGGTGTTGAAGGATAAGGGCCTGGTCTATAGTTGAACGCTTTGCTCTAAAGCCAGCTTGAGCTTCTGATAGAATATGCTCTCTTTCCATCCACTCCACTAATTTGTCACATAAATGAGCAGCATACAGTTTACTAATAATACTTAATAGACTGATTGGTCTGTAGTTAGCTGGCTCAGTTCTGTTTCCTTTCTTGAATATTGGAATGATGATGGCTAAACCCCAGTCCTCGGGGATAATAGCCGCTTGATTTATACTAGTGAACAAGGCGGCTAGCACAGGGGCCCACCATTCAACATTTGCCTTAAGAATTTCTGGTGGGATATTATCAGCACCCGGGGCTTTCCCTGATTTAAGAGATTGAATAAGGCCAGTAATTTCTTCTGTGGTCACAGGGGGCCATTCCTTGCCAAATTCACTTGAAGCAGGAAGCAGAGCTGGGACCAGTTGATTTGATGAATATAATGAGAGGAAGTAGGCCTCCCATGCTCCAGCGGGCATAGAGTATTCAATTTCAATTGGGGAGTCTCTCCAGCTTTTTGCAATTGTTTTCCAAAACGTGGCAGAATCTTTCCTTCGGGAGGCCTCCACTAGGCACTGCCATTCCTCCCTTTGTGCCTGGAGCTTTTTCTTGTTAATCAAAGCTTTATAACTGTGTTTTAACTCAAACCAGTCTAATGGAAGCGAAGGTAAGTTCACTGTTCTATAGTTCCTGTACTTATCCAGCAGGAGGCGTTTCATAGCCATGCATTCTTGGTCAAACCAAGGTTTGGATTTATTAGAATGTAGAGATTGCCGTGGTGTTTTTTTGTTGGTCAGATAAGGTTGTAGGGACGAAATCAGTTCCCGGAACATGTCTAATCTAGCCTCAGGAGTTGGGGAATTAATGAGGTTCTCCTTTCTAGCAAGAAAAGTATCTGAGTGAAGTCTTTCCGATATTTCATCACTCAATTTGCTGGACCATTTGATACGTGAGTATCTTAGCTCCATGTTTTCGAAACATGGGGCTACAAGTTTATCAGAGCAAAATAAATCTTTTCTTACATCCAGTATTAAACAGAGCGGTAGATGGTCGCTGTCAACCCTCTCCACTTTACATTCCCGTGGTCTGCTCAAAAGGTTAGATGACACCACGACGTAATCGATAGTGGAGGCTCCCATGTTGGATATAAATGTAAATTCCCCACTGGGTTCTCTGTCGACACGACCATTTAATACAGTCAGATCCAGATTGTTGGAAAAACGTAGAAGGCATAGGCCTGCGTAGTTGCAGCCCTTGTCTTTTGAGAGCCTTGGGGGAATAGAATGGGCTTCTTCAGAAATGGGAGGTACGTCATGGAAATGAGCATATAACGCTTCGTCTGATTGGCCAATTCTGGCATTTAGATCCCCAGCTGTATGTGAGCTGTATGTGATGACTAGAGGTGTTCTGTTATTTTCTTTTTTGGGTCTGTCTTGCAGCAAGTTCTCTCTGGGTATCAGTCTGGCTCTGTTGATCTGTTGTCTAACTTCATCTGTTGGGTATTTTAGTTCTAAAAAGGTTTGCTGTAGATCTCTTAGGTGAGAGTCTCTGTCTGTAGAATTGGAACAGATGCGGCTGTAACGTAGTGCCTGGCTATATACAATGGACTGTTTGGTATGTTTGGGATGGTAGCTAGAGGCATGTAGATATGTTTGTCGGTCAGTTGGTTTATGGTATAAGGTGGTGTCTATGTGCCCATCCTGTATTTTTATAGTAGTGTCCAAAAAATGTATTTCTTGCATAGATTGATTCATTGTTAGGTTGATTGTGGGGTGAAAATCATTGAATTTCTGGTGGAAGGTGTTCAGGGTCTGTTGACCATGTGTCCAGATGATAAAAATATCGCCAATGTATCGCAGGTACAAGAGAGGTTTGAGTGGGTAGGAGTTTAGGAAACGTTGTTCTAAATCTGCCATGAAGATGTTGGCATACTGTGGGGCCATGCGGGTGCCCATTGCTGTGCCGCTGATCTGAAGGAACAGGTCATCACCGGCACAGCAATGGGCACCCGCATGGCCCCACAGTATGCCAACATCTTCATGGCAGATTTAGAACAACGTTTCCTAAACTCCTACCCACTCAAACCTCTCTTGTACCTGCGATACATTGACGATATTTTTATCATCTGGACACATGGTCAACAGACGTTTCCTAAACTCCTACCCACTCAAACCTCTCTTGTACCTGCGATACAAGACAGAGAAACCAGTAGGAGAACACTTCAATCTCCCAGGACATTCTATACAAGATCTCAAAGTAGCTGTTTTACTACAAAGGAATTTCAGAAATAGACTGGAAAGAGAAGCTGCTGAATTACAACTTATCACCAAACTTAAAACCATGGAGAAACCTGGTCTGAACAAAGACCTTGGATTCTTATCTCATTATACATAACAAAGCCATTTTTCACCTTTTCACCCCTTGCTTTTTCCTGTAAGACCTATTGCAGTCGTTAAGAGTCGTCAACAGGCTCATCACAGCTATCTGCCAATCACCCATTCCCACCACCCTTCTGAGTAATACCCCTCCCCACCTTCTCACTATATAGAAGGGTCTGGAAACTTCTGTTTCAGTGTATCTGAAGAAGTGTGCATGCACACGAAAGCTCATACCAAGAACTGACTTAGTTGGTCTTTAAGGTGCTACTGGAAGGAATTTTGTTTTGTTTTGACTATGGCAGACCAACACGGCTACCTATCTGTAACAATATTTGTAATGTTTGAAACAAAAACAACATTCTAGGCAATACATTCATTTTTATAACTGCAATTCGACCCAACAAGGAAAGCTTCATATTTGACCAAATTTCTAAGTCTTTTTTTACTTCCGTCCAAGTTTTCTCATAATTATCTTTAAATAAATTCAAATATTTAGATGTCATATTTATTCCCAAATATTTTACTTTCTTAACCACAGTTAACCCTGTCTCATTCTGTAGCCTTTCTATTTCCACAGTTGTTAAATTTTTCTCCAAAACCTTCGTTTTAAACTTATTCAATTTAAATCCTGCTACATGACCAAATTCTTGAATTAATTCTAAAACTCTTTTAGTACTAGATTCAGGCTCTTGTAGTGTAAGTACTAAATCATCCGCAAATGCTCTCAATTTATATTGTTTCGCTCCGACCTGTATTCCTTTAACCAACTGGTCCTTCCTAATCATGTTCAGCAGAACCTCCAGGACCGATATAAAAAGTAATGGAGAGATTGGGCATCCCTGACGTGTCCCTTTTTCTATAGTAAATTCTTCTGTAACTACATTATTTACAATTAGTTTTGCTTTTTGTTCAGAATATATCGCACCTATACCATTTTCAAATCCTTGACCTACCCCCATCCCCCGGAGATTTTTCATCATAAAACTCCAAGAAATATTATCAAAGGCTTTCTCAGCGTCCACAAATATCAGTACTGCTTTAGTGTTAATGTTCACTTCTAGCATTTCCAAAATATCAATTATGTTCCTTACATTCTCTGATAAATGTCTTCTTGGGAGAAAGCCTGCTTGGTCCCTATGAATCACCTCCATCAGAACAGCTTTCAGCCTTGTAGCCAAAATGTCAGCAAAAATTTTATAATCCACGTTTAATAAGGAGATAGGGCGGTAGTTTTTAAGTTGAGTCTTTTCTGTCTCAGTCTTCGGTATAAGTGTGATGTAAGCTTCTTTCCACGTATCTGGTGCCCTCTTTCCCTCCAAAATTTCGTTACAAACTTCTTTCAAAGGTTGTTTCAACCACTCCTTCAAAGCCTTATAGTATTTAGAAGTCAGTCCGTCCGGTCCTGGAGATTTGCCCAATGCCATATTTTGGATGGCACCTTCTATTTCTTGCTCTGTTATTTCCTGGTTCAGTATTCTTTTGCTCTCCTGTGAGATCTCTCTCAGTCCATTTTTCTCTAAAAATTGTTCTATTTCAATATCTTTCTGCGGCCCTTGTGCATACAATTGTTTAAAATACCTCTGGAAGCAATCCCTAATTTCTGTTGGTTTGCAAATGTTCTTTCCCTCTACTTCTAAATTTGTAACCGTGTTCAGTTTTTGTCTCTTTTTTATTTGCCAAGCCAGCAGTTTACCACATTTATCTGCCGATTCAAATGTCTTTTGTCTCATTTGCTTAATTTTCCATTCTATTTCTTGATTCATCAACTCCATATATTGTGTTTGATATAATTTAATTTCTTTCAAAATGTCCTGTGATTTTGGCTTTGATCTCAATTTCCTTTCCCCCTCTTTTATCTTTTCTAGAATTTCTTCTTTCTTTTTGTTCTGGCTTTTCTTTTTAATTGCGTTCTGTTGTATCAAGAATCCTCTCATCACTGCTTTACTTGCGTCCCAGATTATTCTTTTTTCTACATTAGTCCTCATATTGATTTCAAAATAGTCTTTTAGGGTTTTCTGGGCCTTTTTGCAGAATTCCTCATCTCTAAATAAGGTGTCATTCATCCTCCATCGAAAGGTACCAGTTGTTGTTAGCTTCATCACCATCTTTACTGCATTATGGTCGGAGCACGTTTTTGGGCAGATATCAACTTTTTTTTATCTTAGGTGCCATTCCTCTAGTAATCCAAATTTGGTCAATTCTAGTCCATGTCAATTTGGCTTCAGAAAAGAAGGTTCCCTCTCTTTCAAGTGGGTGTTTTATTCTCCAAATATCAACCAAGTCCATATTGTCAGTCATTTCAAAAAAGATTTTTGGTAGTCTTCCATCTTTTGTAACTACCTGTCTTTGAGCTTTGTCCATATTAGTAGATACTACTCCATTCATGTCTCCCATCAATATTAAATTAATGTCCATAAAGTCCATCAATATCTCCTGCAGCTTCTTAAAGAATTCCACTTTCCCCTCATTTGGTGCATAAATTCCCACGATCAAAATTTTCTCTCCTTGAACTTGAATTTCAATTGCCAGATATCTTCCTTGTTCATCTTTAAAGACTAATTTCGGTTGCAATTTTTCCTTTGCATATATCACCACTCCTCTTTTTTTAACTTTATCTGATGAAATAAATTCTTGTCCCAATCTTTTATTAATAAGTAATTTCCTGTGTGACCTCGTCACATGGGTCTCTTGTAAACAAATCAAGTCCAATTGCTCTTTTTTTAATATATGAAAAACACTTTTTCTTTTCCGGGGAATATTCAAACCGTTACAATTCCAGCTTAGAAGTTGCAGAGCCATGACGGGTCTATTTGTCTTCTCCTCCTACCGCTCCGAGTAGTTCTTCTTCTGCTGTCGGTGGTTTCAATCTATGTGGTAAGTTGTCTTTGTCTAACGTTCCTCCTCCTGGATAGTCTTGTCTTGATTCCGCCCCCTTGCAGAGATCCTCTTCTTGTTGATGTAGAAATTTGTCTTTATCTTCCACTGTCTTTATTCTCCTTTTCTTTCTTTCCCTTGTATTTAAAAGATAGGCCTTGAGGATATTCCCACCTAAATGGTATGTTGTTCTTTTTGAGTAATACCACCAAATCTTTATACTGCTTTCTTGCTTCCAGGATCTGTCTCGGGATGTCTTTAAAAATTTCGATGTATGAATCTTCAATTTGTAGAGTTCTTTGATAGTGCAGATCCAAAATTTTGTCCCTCTCTTCTTTAGATCTTAACGTTACCAAACAATCTCTTACCTTATTCCTTCTCTGCCGTGTACCAAGTCTGAATGCACTCTCTATCTTAAATTCTTCCTTCTCCAGATCCTTTTGCCAAAATTCCGAAAACTTTTTTGTTAGGTATTCCACGAGGTTGTCTCCTTCACTCTCGGGTATTGCCCTAATCCTTAAATTCCTCTCCTTCCGCTACATCTCAATCATCTCTTAGCTTGTCTAGTCTTCCCAAGATGTCAGTTTGTATTAATGGTGGGAACATCCAGAATTTGTCAATTAGGATATTTTCTTCCACAGTAAAGAAATCCTCACCTTTGCTCACAAGGCATTGCGGATTCTGTTTGTCAGGCCAGAATTTTGAGAGTTGTTTCCCCTTTCTAAGATTTGCCTGCTTAGTTTTCAAAAGGGGGCTCAAAGGAGCCTTATTTTCAAAGAGCCTAAGTATTGTTATCTGTGCTTTTAAGAAGGCAGGTCTTGACCTAAAAATAAACTTGGCCAGGTTCTGATCCCTAAAAGTGGTCAGTGCTCTCACTGAGTGACCATCATAATGTAGATATTCCACTGAGGTGATGTCATTAAAATTAACCATTCCTGGCAGTATGTCATTTAGGCTAGATACAAAGTTCATTATTCGCTGTTTCCCTGTAAGGAAGCCCTTAGGCTTCGGGAAGTTCGTGAGTACCAATTTCTGGGGATTTAGGATCAAATTCCAATCTCTTTCCTGTCTGGAAGCTTGCCAGGACTGAAGGAGGGTATCATCTCTACTAAGCGCTTCCTCTTCCCCGCTGTTCGATTTGCTAAGTGTTTTATTGCCTTCATAGGTAGAGGCCTCTACTTCTGCAGCATCAGGTTTGTTAAATAGTTGGTTATCCAGGGACTGAATTGTTACTTCTGCCTTCTCACTTGCTACTGGAGTCAGCCTTAGCAAGTCCTCCTTACCCGGTTGCTGTGTAACTATCTTTGTTTCCCTCTTTTTACCCTTCTTTTTACTGTCCCGTGTGGTCGATTTATTTGGGGCCGAGGGCAGAAGTTTAAATAATTTCTGCCAATGTATGTTTCGATTACTGCGGGTATACTTGACTTTCCTTGTTATTTTGATGTTTTTACTTTTCTTCACTTTTACCCTTGAGTTGTGTCTTTGCAGATTCTTATTTATTACTGGTTTGTTCGTCCCCACTAGCTCAACTGTTTTATGTTCTTGGGGCAAATCATTTAATTTTATCTCTTTTAATTGAGGTGTGAAATTTTCTACTAACGTCAGCAGTAGCCCATTTGTTATTGTTAAATAATTTTTTATGTTGGCTAGATCAGTACTTATTGCTAGGGAATAATCCAAAGGGCGGCCGTCACTCAATTCTGTTTGAGAGTATTTTGGAATAGGTATCTGGTTTTGATGGGTTGATGTAATTTCTTCCGTGGGCAGCTGTTCCTTAGTAATAGAGGTATTTCCCTCCTGAAGTTCCTCGGCTAAAGCTAGTTCTTGCGCTAGGCTGCATGGGGAGTTAATATTTCCAGTATCTTGATATATCTCTTTAGAATAAGACGTCCAATCAAGAACAGTAAGGGAGGGGGGTATTACTTCATCAAGAATTAACTCTTTTTGTGGACTCTTACCCTCCTCCACCTTAGGAAAGTAATTTGTGATTTTGCTTTGTCTTTTACCAGGGCCCGGGGGGCTGATTGACGAGTCAGGCAGTATACCCAACTCCTTATATGTTCTTCTAGTAAAAACCATGGTAAAAGTTGTCTTGATATAAAGAGAGGGCAGTTTACCCCAGGTGCGACTGCCTTAGATTGGGGGGCAAGTGGGGATATCAATCTATATTCCCACCTGCTCTCTGCAGCAGCTTCCTGATGTGCTCGTCAGCAGCCTCAGTATATTTCTCTATTTTGAGTTCTCTGCTTTTAGATCTTGGCGATTGTCCTAAGCCTATAGTTTTCACCTCAATCATGCGACCAGCGCTGTTTCACAAATGCAGCAACCTAGTCAGAATATAATAATAAAACAATGCTGCCAAAGGGACAGCAGTAATAAAAAGGCTAAAAATTACATTAAAATTAAAATTGCCTTATTTAGGCAATTTATGTGCAGCTGGAAAAGGATAATAGTGGGGTTTGGCTATAGTGCATGTACAGCTATGATAACCTTGTATTCCGGCCCCAGGTTAGTCTTTAGAGGCCATCTCTCACCGCCCTCTACAGAACGAAGGATATCCAAGAGCCCCAGAAAGGAAACTTTCTGTGGGCTGATTCACTGATTCCTTCTAAGCAGTCTTTCAGAGGCCTACCACATAAGGCAGGGCACAGAACGATATCTTGCTGAAGGCGGTTTTCCAAACCTCCAGAGGGTCCTATCCGACACACTGTTGTAGAATTACTGTGTAGATTAAAAACTTCCTGTAAAAAACTCAGGATGCCTTCACCAGGAGACTCTGAGAGTATAAATGCTGGTCTCCTCAGAACAGTTTGTTAAAATGTTTGTTAAAATGAGGAGTCTTTCCAGCTACTGCACTTCCTCTTCAGCTGCGAAGCAGGAATGCTGTCCCCAGCTAGTTCACACAGCCCCCCAGCTGGGCGGGGGTCAGTCAGTTCAGTTAACCCCCGAATCTCCAAGCTTTATCTTTCTCTGTATTCAGCAGAGCTGGGTGTTTATGGGCCAGTCTCAAAGCAGGGCTCACAGTTGTGTCTCTCCTTACCCTCCTTCTCCAGGCACCGTTGGTCGGGTAAGCAGTTCACAGTTCTGTCTTTAGACCTCTTCTCTCTCTTCTCTCTCTGCTCTCAGTTCAGGCAGCAGCCTTCTCTCCTCTCTGGCAACCTTGACCGGGCAGCTGATAAGGAGGGAGGGAGTAGGCTGGAACAAGCTGAAGACAAGCTGGGACAAGCTGAAGCTCGCAGGGCCAACAGGAATTATAAAAGTGCTCAGAGTCTTTAAAATGTTTTCCGTTTGTTAGAAATTGGCATCCAGAGGGCAATTAAGATAAGGTTTTAAAAGAATAAAAGTGAGCGCCGGAGAGCGTGACTTGCCTCGGCGCCATCTTGGCTTCCATTTTTATCTTTCTTCCTTTAAAGCTAAAGGATAAGCCTTGGGGGAATTCCCACCTGAAAACAATTCTATTGCTTCTCAACAGGGCAACCAAATCTCCGTAGCTGGACCTAAGATCCAGAAGGTATTTCGGAATGTCTTTAAATATCTCCACTCTTGTTTGATGTATTTCCAAGGTCTTCTGAAAGTGCAGACTCAAGATTTTGTCTCCAATTGATTTCACACAGAACTATATTGGACTAATCCGCTTGCAAAACGAATTCGGAAGCTGTTAAAAATAAATGACGGATCAACATCGGGAATGTTTTATGGGAACTATCTGGACTATTTAAGGAATGCAGTACAATGTGAGATCATCATTCCTCAAACTTCAGGGCATGGGAAGTCATCCAAAGATATAACATTGGCATAAAATTTGGTCTTTTTGATTGTATTATAATTAGTAATATTTTTAATGTGGTTTTTATTGGATTGTTTAAATGGAAATTTAATAAATATTCTTTTGAAAAAGCAATAAAAATAACATTCTTGGTAATACATTTATTTTAATGACCGATACTCTACCCAACAACTAAAGTTTCATTCTACTCCATATTTGCAAACACCATCTTTTATATTTTTAACTGAAACAGTTCTTCCAGGATAATGAACTGTTTCAATGATAATTCTTCATCAGCTGGCAATAATATAAAATGAAATCCATTACATTCAAATACAATGCAGAGATTGAAATGACAGGCCTGCATATAAACAACCAATAATAAACACATATCAAATTAATTGTCCCCAACGGTACATCAAATGGCCATGGATCAGCAATCACTTAAAAGTGTAGTAAGTGGTCCTTTGGCTGGGTCGGGACGATATGGGGTTGGGGGGCCAACTCCCTTCTGTTGTGGGGGTGAAATTAGTGCCAGCGCCTTCTGTCAAGAGTTTGGGTGTAAACTTTGATGCCTCCCTTTCAATGAGGTGCAGGTTACAGCTACAACAAAGCTGTCATTTTTTCATCTCTGCCGAGCTAAGCAGTTGGTCCCTTATCTCTCTCACCCTGACCTCGCCACTGTGATCCATGCAACAGTCACCTCCAGGCTTGATTATTGTAACTCACTCTACGTGGGGCTGCCCTTGAAACTGACACAGAAACTCCAGCGGGTGCAGAATGCTGCAGGAGCACATTCATCTGGTGCTATACCAGCTGCACTGGCTCCCAGTGGAGTATAGGATCAGGTTTAAGGTGCTAATTTTAACCTTTAAAGCCCTATATGGCCTAGGACCCTCGTACCTACGGGACTGCCTCTCCTGGTATGCCCCACGGAGGACCTTAGGGTCTGCAAATAATAACACCCTTAAGATCCCAGGCCCCGAGGAGATTAGACTGGCCTCGACCAGAACAAGGGCCTTTTTAGCCATGGCCCCGGCCTGATGGAACGCTCTCTCATAAGAGACCAGGATGCTGTGTTATTTGACATCTTTCCGCAGGGCCTGCAAGACGGAGCTGTTCCGCCAGGCCTTTGGTCTGATTCTTTTCTTTCTGTATAAAAACAAAAATTAAAGAGGCCTCCTAGCCCTCTCACAAGTCCTTATAAGACAAGTGGTAACAGTTGACCCTGGAGAATATTAACTACTCTCAATTTTACCTGTGGACTGCCATCTGTCCAGATTTTAATTTGCTCTGAACTAATTTTAAGATGTATTTTAATTAACTGATTGCCTGTTTTTATGTTCTTATGCTCTTTGTATACTGTGTTAGTTTTATGATGTTAGCCGCCCTGATACTATTAAGCTGATACTGTTGGCAGAACCCTAGTAGCATTATAAAGGCTACCCACAGGTGCAACGAATCACATAAAATTTCAGTAAATGTAAAGATACAGTATCCAAAACCTAGCAAAGTGAATACAAACAGTAGCCATCTAATTCAGTATTCAACCCCCCCGGGTGCAGGGATTTAAATAGGTAAATCAGTCTGGTTTCTTGTTGATGCAGTAATTTGACTCGATCTCTCCTCATCCCAAATTTTCTCTGATTAACCCATAGGACCGTGCAAAGCATAGCTGTCAATGTTTCCCTTTTTAAAAGGGAAATTCCCTTATTCTGAATAGGATTCCTCGCAAGAAAATGGAAAATTTGACAGCTATGGTGTAAAGTATGTCTGTATCTGCATGTTTTACAAAGTGCTCAACTAGAGGTGCCTCCATGCAGGATTGATGCTCTCCTATATGGACACCAACAGTCCATGTGGTAGATCCAATGTAAAGCAGATTGCAAGGGCATCTTATTAGGTATACCACATCTTTGGTCTGACATGTACTGAAATGATGGATGGTAAATCTAAAGTTAGTATGAGCATCACAGATCTCTTTCGTCTGTAACACAAAAGGGCAAAATACAGATCTACCACATTTATGATGACCCATCTGGCTGGAACTAGTGGGAGAACATGTCAATGTAAGGCCAGAGTGGACCAATATGTCTTCAATTGACTGAGTTTTTCCAAGGCTGATAAGTGGAAAATCAGAGCAGCCTTGGACATTCCACAAGATGTGCCAGTGTTTTCTTATGATCCTTATGATCCTATCTGAATGCGTGGAAAATTACAAGGATCCCATAATCCATGTATTGGATGATGTTTGTAGAGTTGGGGGGGGGGGAGTGACGAGCAATCCTTAGCTAAGGATCTTTGTTTTGCCAAATCAATCACTCACTTTGAATATCCTCTGGAAAGTAAAGAATTGGACAGGGTGTCAGCTCTACTTAAAAAAATATTCTGTAATGAGGAATTCCTCTTTATTCTCAATAGTTGACCATACAGTAAGTTATCCTTAAGATGCCTCGATGGAAGGAGGAATAATGCAATAAATAATTACAATCAGTGGGTTTCCTGAAAGGTTTCACAAGTAAGTATCTGTCAGATGACAGTGGTGGTTGCTCGTGAGTAACCAGGCAGGACTCCGACCTGTCTTTTACAGGTTTTATTTGATGCAAAACTATTTACAGTGCAGAACCACAAGTTCATGTCTGCCTCAATTGCTAGCAGAATCCGGGAGTGGTACCTTCCGGGTTCTCCCCCAACATAAGAACTTAAGTCATCCCAAGCCGTTTCCTTTCTTCTTTGCGACGGACAAGGCATGTTTCCCTCCTGGCCGGCCTGGCAAGGAGCAGTGCTGGGGCTCCTAGCAGCATCCTCTAGCCCTTTCCCCACCTTTACCCTGGAGGTGTGGCTTTTCCCACCCTCAGACTGACAAGGTGTGGTGCTGGGGCTCTCAGCAGCATCCTCTGGTCCCTTTCTGTCTTCCCCACTGGAGGTGTGGCTTTCCCCACTGCAGGAAAAGGAACTGCTTCGCAAGATTTTCGGAGGTTCCCTGTATCCCAACGGCCCCTCTACCTCCCTTCCCTGTTCCAATGGCAGTCCCCTGACATCCACCACCCCTCCAACCCCCCTCCCCGTTGGTGGGGTCCATAGCTGCTTCCCACTCACTGTTGTTAGCAGGAGAGGGGGGGAACCCGATGAAAGAATCATCTTCCTCCTCTGTCGAGTTAAAAACTGCTTCCCATTCCCCTGACTTTCCCAGCTCTGGCAGGAAGCCCAAGGAAGGTTCCTCCTCATCAGAGACCTCAGCAACTTCGTCCCAGATTCCCTCCTCCTCCCCTGAGGGTGTGAATCCTTCAAAGTTTGCCTCGTCCGCTGTAGGTCCAAACACTTCCCCAAATAACCTCTTCTGGGGTTTTGGCTTGTGCGGGAAGAGAGTGTGGAACTCCTCTACAAGATACTCCTCAGTCACACACTCCACTGGAATCCATGTGTTCTCTGAACTGGGAGCCTCCTCCCAGGCATCAACAAGGTGCTCTAGTTGATGCCCCTTCCACCTGGAGTCAAGTATCTCCGTCACTTCATTACAGAGTTCCCTTTCTTCTACGCTTGGCGGGGCGGCACCCCCTGTGTTAGTTTCTGTTTGCCACTGTGCAGTGCTTTGGAGTCACAAGACTCTGTTTACATTCCAGAGACATTCCAGGCTGTTGGAAGTCTCAACGAAGACAGGAGACGGATGTGACATTACTGGTTTCCTGTTCCTTTGTGTTTCAGTTGTTCTCTGCCTTTCACAGAGAGAGGATGTATTTCTTTTCTGCCTGCGTAGTAAGAAATAAAGCATAGCAATGTAGCCATAAATCTCATCGCTTCTGCTGCTTTGATTTTCTGTTGAATGGGAATGTGCATGGTGCCTCATCAAAGGCTCAGGTCATTAATCACATCAGAGGGAGATTCCGGAAGATGAGCTTTATCAGCTCTGTCGCAGCGGAGATTCCGACACCCTGTTCCCTCCCTGGGAAGCTGTGCCCCTCCCTGTAAGGCGAAAGCAGAGACCTGTGAAACACCAGATGTATCCTCACGTTATCCGGCAATTTCAACCTGAATGCTACTGGGTTTACCTGATGTGTCACCTCAAAGGGACCCACTCTCCTGGGCTGCAGTTTCTTATACCCCCGCCCTCAGGGGCAGCCCCTGAGATGACAACCACACCTTGTCCCCCACCCGGATGACTTCTCCTGGCCTTCTATGCTTGTCTGCCTCTCTCTTGTACGCCTCCTTGGCTCTGTCCAGATTCATCTTAAGCTGTTGGTGTATGGCCTCCATCTCTTCTGCAAACTGTTCTGTGGCCGACACATTCCATTCCTCCTCCCTCCGCCCTGGAAAGGCCCTGGGGTGACACCCATAATTGGCAAGAAAGGGACTCATCCCTGTGGACACGTGTTCAGCATTATTGTACACAAACTCTGCCAGTGCTAATTTCCCCACCCATTCATTCTGCTTCTGATTGACATAACAGCACAAGTACTGCTGCAAAATGGCATTAGCTCTCTCGGCTTGCCCGTTGGTTTCTGGGTGTCTTGCTGTCAAGAAGCTCACCTCTACCTGCAACAAACTCATGAGCTTGCACCAGAAACACGAGGTGAACTGCCTTCCACAATCGGATTTTACCCTCGAAGGGACCCCATGCAGTCGAAAGACGTGATCTACGAACAGCTTGGTGGTTTCCTCGGCTGTCACTGCATGAGAACATGCCACAAAGTGACACATTTTTGACAGCAGATCTACCACCACCATGACTGCCGTCTTACCTCGTGACATGAGCAGGTCCATCATGAAGTCTATGGACACCACCTCCCAGGGTCTCCCCGGTGTCGGTAAGGGTTCTAGCAACCCCGCCGGTGCCGCCCTTTCCCTCTTGGCTCTCTGACACCTGTCGCACCCTTGGACATATTCCTGTACATCCTCCCTTACCTTGAGCCACCAGAACTGCCTCAAGACTAACAACATGGTCTTATGTTGCCCAAATTGCCAAGCTGTAGGGTTGTCATGGAGCTGTTTGAGGACTCTGGTCCTCAAGGGCTCTCCCGGTACATATAGTGCCCCTTTGTAGAACAACAGCCCCCCTTTCTCCTCAAAGCCCCCATCTGCTCCCAGACCTTCCTTGAGCTCCCTAATTTTAGTTTGAGCAAACTCATTGTGTCTGGTGAGTCCAACCAGTTCTGCCTCCCCTGCCAGTGCTCCCCCACAAGTCCATTTGTCCTTGTGATGGCCTGGGATTCGGACTCGGATGCTGAACCTGAGGGATCTCAGCCTGCACAGGATTCCCCGCCTCCAGAACCAGCTGAGCTGGGGCTTGGACATGAGCCTGAAGGGTCCTCACCTGTGCTGGATTCCTCAGGTGCAGGCACCAGCTGAGTCTGCTCTGGCTCCTGAGGGGGTGGAGGACCCATTGCCTGCAGGTGCTCCACTCCCAGCCCCGTCAGAGGAAGCTGAGGTTGCCTCTGGGTCTGGTAACCCTCCAGCCTCTCCTGAGCTGCAGAGGCTCAGGGCAGAGAGGTGGAGGGAACTAAGTTCCCACAGGAGGAGTGCTCGCCTCCAGGCCAGGAGAGGTGAGTCACCAGAGGATTGGGGCTGCCCTATGCCTCAGGGCAGATAAAAGCCAGCCAGCCCCAGTCCCAAGTTGTGGGAGCAACATTGTTGGTTGCTACTTTCTGCCTGAACCCTGTCCCGCCCTGGCTCCCTGCTTGCATGCCTGTTCCTGATTTCACCCGACTCCCTGCCCTGCACTGCACCCAGCTTCAGCTACTACAGACTGCCTCCACGTTGCACCTTTGACCATGGACCGGACTTGGACCTCGCCTCTCGGGTAACCCACGGGACCAGCACAGTCCTCCTGGAACATTTGTCTGGCCACGGAGGGCCCTTCCTCTTCCATGTACTCAGGCTTCCGGGATTGTGCATCCACCCTCACGTTCTCCCCCCCCCCCCGGGACGTATTGGTTCTTAAAGTTAAAATTAGCAAAAAAACCTCCTCCCAACAGATCTGTGATGTTTATATCTCTAGAATTTGTTTCCATATATGTTATGAATTTGGTCCAATCGTCAATAAACTTTGTACCTTTTTGCTGTCTGATGTTCTGCGTCATTTTTGCCAAATCCATATATTCAAATAATTTAATTTGCCAATCTTTAACAGTCGGGATATTTGGGGTTTTCCAATTTTGTGCTAACAGAATCCTGACAGCTACAGTTGCGTATTGAAACATTATATGATCTGCTTTCTTAATCTCATCTCCGATCATTCCCAGAAGGAAGGCTTCGGGCTTTTTAACGAAAGTGTATTTAAGTATTTTTTTCAGTTCATTGGACATGGATTCCCAATTTTTTTTAACTTCTTCACATTTCCACCACATGTGGTAGAAACTTCCCTCTTTAGATTTACACTTCCAACACCTTTTATCACCCCTCTTCCCAAGGCGGGCGGGGGGCAAAAGTCTTTGCCCCCCCTGCCTGCCTAACCGGGGGCTTTTAAATCGCCCCGGGACTGCCCGGGGCGATTTAAAAGCCCCCGGACGGCTTTTGAAGCCTTCCCCCGCCGCCCGGCTTCGGGGCATCGTCCCGATGCCGGGCGGCGGGGCAGGAACGCCTGCAAGACGAAAGGGTTTTTCGGTTTTTGCGACGCTTCGCTAGACGATTTTCCCTATGGGCTTGCATCGCAAGACGAAAGCCCATAGGGAAATCTCGGGGACCTTTTTTTAAATGCTGGCGGTGGGGAGCAAAGCCTTTTCCCCCCCTCCGGACTTCAGAAGAGGTCCAGGAAGGCCGGCGGGGGCGAAAGGCTTTGCTCCCCACCGCCAGCATTTTAAAAGCGGTCCGGGATAGCAGGGAAGCTATTCGTTCATTCTCCATCTATACACACCCTGGACTCCACACTTGATTTCCAGGGATATTGAATTGTGATCAGAAAGAGTTCTGGGTTGTATTTCACATTTTTCAACTCTTGTTACTAGTTCTCTTGATACCCAAATCTGGTCTATTCTACCCCAGCTCTGGTGCGGCTCTGAAAAGTATGTGAATTGTTTTATCAGTGGGTTTTTGTGTCTCCAAATGTCCGTCAAGTCTAAATTTTCTTCAAGGTTTTTAAACGATCTTGGTAATTTCCCTTGGCTCAATTTTTTCTTTTTTGCACTTTTATCTAACTCTGGTAGTGGAACTCCATTTAAGTCACCGAGTAGAATCAGTTTATGAGGCTCTAAATCCAGTAGAATTTGTTCCAGTTTTTTTGAAAAATTCTGCTTTATTCGTATTTGGGGCATAGACAGTTACCATATTTAATTTTTCTCCCTGATGGTTAATTTGTCGTTTAGTCCGTTCACGTTCCAAGATAAAATTTTAAGAGTCATTATTGTATGTGTTATTATTTTTTAATTCGTACTGCGCTCGTACTCAGGCTTATAATCTAGTTTTCCTGTTCCTTGTAATTTCTTCCTCCTTTTCTTCCTCTTCTTCTCCTCCTGCTGCACCTTCTTCCTCTTTTTCTTCCTCTTCTTCCTCCACTTCTTTCCCTTTCTCTCCTTTCTCTTTTTCCTTCTCTTTCCTTCTCTTTCTCTCCCTCTCCTCTGTGAATCTCTCTCCCTCTTCCAACCTTTCTTCCACTTTCCCGAGTTCCTTCTCGTATCTTCTCAATTTTTTTCCACTTCTTGGGTGGAAAATCTAAATCTCTTGTCCTTGTAGTAGAAGGTGATCCCTGCTGGGAATTCCCATCTATAAGGTATGGCATTCCTTCTCAGGACACTTACTATTTGTCTATATCCGTCCCTTTTGCGCAAGAGCCTGATTGGAATTTCTTTATATATAACAATAGGTCTTCCTTCAATTATTAGGGTTTTTTATAGCTCATTCTTAGAATCATATTTTTCATCTCAATTGAATTGAAGACCACTAGGCAGTCGCCAGCAAGTTTTTTGATTTAGCTTGCTGCGTTTTCCCTCTAATTCTGAATGCCTTATCTATCGTGTAAGCCACCTCTTCCTCTTTTAATTCTAGTCATTTGGATAGCTCTCTAATCATTTTTCCTTTCATGTTCTCATTTACTTCTTCACCGACTCCTCTAAATTTTAAATTGAGCTGTTTCTGCCGCATTTCTACCATGGCTAAACTGTCCGACAGTTGTTCTTGTCTATTGTTCCATTCTCTTATTTCCTCCTTTATTTCTGTCTCTTTCTTTTGTTCTTTCATCTCCTTTTGAATTTTCCTATTTTCTTCTTCAATTGATTTTGACCTAACTGTCAGATCTTGAATTTTACTAGAGAGTTCTCCTACGGCCCCTTCTATTTTCTTGTCTATCCTCTCCTGCACCTCTCCTAATTTATTTTCCATATGCACCTCGCTTTGTTTAAATTCCTCTTTGATCTTTAGCCACAAGATATCTAAATCTTTGATTTCCTCTTGTCGAGATGCTTTCCTTTCCCCAAGGGTCCTTCCTACCTTTTTCCCGTTTCCCCCCAACATTTTACGTTATTTTCCCAGATTGTCAGTTTTATTACCTAATCTCTCCCTTAGAGGGCGCACAATCTCTCTCTCTTGCTCTGTCTAAATCCTGTACCTTCTAATATCTTCCTCCCAGGATTCCAGACCCGAGCAGAGTCTTTGTTACCAAAAGTACAGACCAAGCCCAGAAGTACAGACCAAGCCCAATCCAATCTAAATAATAAACATCATATAAACACAGAATGTTCCATAATTTCTTCTCTGAATCCACAATATATCTACTAACGCTGAAATGTCTATTACCTTAGGTCACCTTATATAGATTATATTTTAGTCTGGACGCACAGCATTAGAAACTTTAGGATTTGAATTAAAGATCTTTCCCACACAAAAAAACCAACCCCCCCCCAAAAAAAACCCCAAACGTAATCCTCTAATAAAACTTATTTTGTTCCCCTAAAGGAAACCAAGTAGTTTTGACTATTTAAAATATAGCCCTATTTGCGTAATTTTTTCCGGATAGATTTAAAAAAAAAGTAGGGAAGAATAATAATCCTATAAACAAAGAATAATTTTCAAGTAGTCCTAATCAATCCTAATCAGTTCTAGATGGTTCTGGTGTCTTTCGCCACTTGTCAGCTCAATCCCACTAGAGTCTTCCACGATTGTTGTCTCGTTGGAACCCCCCCCCAAAATAAGACCTCAAAATATAGAATCGTAATTTGTTTCACATAGGTATCAAATTATCCAAATATCCTCAATATTAAAAGTCCTTAAGTGAATCCAGAGTTCATTCAGCTTTGCAAGGTCGAAAATGATTTAGTTTAGAAAGGGAATTTAAATTATGATGAAAAAGGTGAGTTCAATATATCAAAGCTTGGAGCAGAGAGTAGGTGTAATTTCCAATCTTCGCCACTGGGGTCAAAGTCTAGAATATTCCATCTCTTTCCAACTCAGTCCATATCAAAATACCCTCCTGCAGAGCCAATCCCTGTCGCTTCAGCAATTGTAAAAGTGGAAGAGTTTAGAGAGTCCCTCCAAAAAAACAACAACAAAAAAACACAGGTATAATTCAATAGTCCCCAAGTCCTTTATACTACTTAGTGAAAGAAAATTGGGTAAAGTTTCGAAAATAACCTAATACAGGGGTGGATGGAAGGGTGGTCGCTTGTTCACTTAATATGCCGAGGAGGAGGCAGGGAAGTACAGCTGATTTTAACTTTAATGATTCTTTATACTCCTCTTTCCTTTATCTCTTAAAGCCCTTCGACGATCCTTATACATCCCCCTTCTAAATATAGTCTCTTTTAATCACACAGAGAGCAAGAGGAGGTGAGGTTTTCATGCAGTCATTCTTTTCCCTTCTCCTTACAGCCTTCTCAAGTCTTTTCGCAGTCCTCTTGACTGCAGCTGCAGTCAGGCTAGAGGCTGCTTCCTTCCTTTACTCCTGCGACTTTGTATCCTGCGCCATTTTAACTCCTCCACCGGGATGGAATCCTTAATTCCGCCACGGATAGAAAGGGAGCGCGGAAAACCTCGTCGGGGTTTTCTGAACAACACAGGGGCTTGGGGGAGTTGCAAAGGCACTGCACCCCCAAAAAATCTCAAGGGGGATACCCTTGAGGGATGGCTAACTGGCAGCGTGGAAGCGGTCCGGCCGTTTTTTCGGGGTTTTTTTCTTGAAGAGCTCGAAGACAACGGGATTGCAAGCGCAAGAGGAAGGTACCGACCCTGTGTTGCAATGTCTCTGGCTCTCGCTAGAGAAAGCGGCGAATCTCCAAAAATTTAAGAACGGACCCTTAGTGTGAGAGAAGTATTTTAAAATTAAAATTTTTAAGAACACACTAAGTAAACGCTGGATGCCTTCTTTAAGCTTTCAAAAGCCTGCTGCGCCTCCTTTGTCCACAAAAACCTTTTCTTCCCACTGAGACAATCAGTTATGGGCACCGACAGATGTGCAAAGTTCTTGATAAACCTTCGGTAGAAGTTGCTGAAGCCCAGGAGCCTCTGCACATCCTTCTTCATCTTGGGGCTTTTCCAGTCTAACACTGCCCTCACCTCCTCCCAATCCATGGCCAGTCCCCTATCTGACAACCGGTACCCAAGGAACTCCACTTCCCGAGCATGGAACTGGCATTTCTCCAGCTTAACCCATAACTGATGCTCTGTTAGCTTCTCCAACACTTGCCGAACGTCCTTCACGTGCTGTTCCT
This sequence comes from Podarcis melisellensis, assembly GCF_964234715.1. NCBI lineage: Eukaryota > Metazoa > Chordata > Lepidosauria > Squamata > Lacertidae > Podarcis > Podarcis melisellensis. Next base: position 13,551,516 of record NC_138535.1, read on the forward strand.
CATTCTCAAAAAAGACCAAGATGTCATCCAAAAAGCAAATGCAGTTCCGGTACAGTAGGGAGCCCAGTACGTGGTGCATGAAGGCCTGGAAACACGGGCTGCCGCCTTGTAGTCTGAAGGGCATAATGAGATATTCAAATGCCCCATGAGGGGTAAACATGGTCATCGTCCATTCGTCTCCCTCCCGCACCCTGATCAGGTTGTACGCTCCTCGGAGCTTGGTAATAATTCTGCCCTGCCTGACTCTTGCCAAAACATTGTCAATTCTGGGCACGGGGAAGGTCAGGGGTTCCATCAGGCTGTTCATGATCCTAAAGTCCACCACTAGGCGGCGCTCTTTTGTCCCCTTTTTGTCCACAATGAACACAGGACTACCTCCTACCGCCTTGGATTCCCTGATGAAACCCCTTCTCAAGTTCTTATCAATAAACTCCTTCAAATCTTGCATTTCTTGGTTGGACATTGAGTACAGCTTACCCACCAGCAGCTTGGCCCCTGGGACCAAATTGCTCTGACAATCATATGGTCAGTGGGGTGGTAACTTGTTAGCCTCCCGCTCGCTGAAGACTGAAGACTCAAAATCCGCATATTGCTGCGGAATCCTCTTCCTCTCCCCCAGACGCACCGTGGCGACCTTGGCCATACTCTCCCGTGGCTCCTCCTCTCCCAGACAGTGTGCCGACCCAAAGGTGAGGGATCGCTGGTGCCACAACACCACTGGGTCATGGAGAGCCAACCAACTCATTCCCAGAATAATGGGAGGTCCTGCCAAGGTGGCCACATGAAAGGCAATGGTTTCGGCGTGTTTGGAGACCCTCATTCTCATGGGGGGGGGTGTCTGGTGAGTGACCCCCCCAGCAACTCTCTCCCATCAATGGTGGTGACTTTCAAGGGAAAGTCTAGTGGTAACAGGTGAAACTGGTGCTTTTCTCTGCTGAAAAAATTCGCACTGGCCCCAGAATCTATTAAAGCCTGCACTTCCATCGGGTGGCCATTAGGGAGCTCCAGCACCACCTTGACTACAATGCCTGCCTTGGGGTGAGGCACAGCCTTGGCAAAATGGCCCGGACGTTGGCAGAGGAAGCACTTTTTGGCTGACTTCCAATCCCTTCCCTCCTTTTTCCTTGGGACCTCAGCGTTTGAAATTTCCTTCGCGCATGCTCCATCAATTTCCATTGTCTCTGCTTGCAGCAGCCTGTGTGAAGTCCCCGCTGGCGTTTCAGGAATGCGGTTGCCATAGAAACACTCCCCTCTGGCCTCCCGCCTTTCCTGTGTGCGTGCCTCTTGTCAAACCCCAATGGCTAATGCTGCTTTGGTCAGCTCATCCATTGATCATGGCCGAGGACACCTGGAGAGCTCATCTTTCATATCTGAACCTAAGCCCGCCTTAAAAAGCACTTGCATGGGTTCGGACGACAAATCCTGGGTTGCCTGAGTGAACCCTTTCTGTCCGGACAGCCACTCGCCCGTGGCTGTCTCAATAGCTGGCAGAATCCGTCAGTGGGCGTTTCTTGAACTTCTTCCAGCAAAGAAGCTCTTTGACGCCTAGTCTCTGCCTACTCTCCCTGCGCGGAAGCCTTCTGTGCAGGGAGGGTGTGGGCAGCGGAGGACCCGTGCTCTCCACGCTGGTCCCCAGTGAGGAGTCATGGAGCCACCTCGCTGATTCCCCCATCTGCCCCCCTTCTCCACTGGTGCTACGCTGATTTCCTTCCCCAGAAGATGGGCTGCTTCTCTCCCTCCCGGGACGCTCTCCGGAATCCCTCTGGAGCCCTCCCTCTCCCTCTGGCTCCGATGGCAGTTCCCTGACAATTACTAAACAGAAAAAATAAATCATCAATGCATCTGTAGTAGTGTAGTAGAGAAACAGAGTATGGATTATTGTTCAAGATGTGAGCTTTTTCAAAGAAATTCATAAAGATATTCGCCACTGAGGGAGCTAAAACTGATCCAAAAACCGAAAATAGTTCTTTTCAAAACTATATCCAGTAAATCTAATAAGAATTTGGATGGGGGTAAGGGTCCTGTCTGGACTCCCACAGTTGACCAATGATGTCTGTTTACACTCCAGCACAGAATGCTGGCGTCGGTGTAACTTCCGCTCTGTATTGCTTTTGTTTTATCTCTCTCCAACAAGATCGGCAAGAAGAGAAGCCATGTTTTCTTTGTCCTGATTTAAGTATAATAAATGCGTAGCTTAGTATTGTGTCCACGCCTCAAGCCTCATCTGTTGTGCAGTTTACTCTGCTGAGTAATGTGTGCTCAAGCCTGCTCTGCTTGAGTTACAGACGCACATTGGGGAGGATGACTGATGGATCTCCGCAGCGGCAAGGCTGAGAGGGGAGATGCTCCATCTGGCTTTTCATCCCCCGGTTCCGACAGCGTACTTATTCCAAAGGGATATTAGTATAGAGTGACGCTACATCCAAAGACACTAAAACAGTGGTATCGGAAACCTTTATCTGTTCCACTCGTCAAATAAAGTGTGCAATATCTTGTAAGTATGCCAGAGAGTCCTTGGCAAAAGGTTGTAAGAAAGAATCTAAATATTTAGCAATGGGTTCCAAGATGGAACCAAAACCCGAAATTATCGGTCTATCTGGGGGAGAACGTACGTCCTTATGAATCTTAGGTAAGCAATAAAAAATTGGTATGGGAGGATAAGGTGGCAGGAGAATTTCAAATGTGTGTTTATAAATAAAACCCATGGTATATGCTATTGGGATACTGCCAGGGAGACAGAGCCATCAGGCAGGCCTCCAAGTCGTCTCTGGACGATCACCGGTCTCCCGTGGAACAGCATCAGTCAATTAGCGACACGAGCCTCAGAGACAGTCCAAGACTCGTGCACACCCTTTCTGCAGAGTCTCCACAACGAATGATGCTGACAGGAGAGCATATTTACAGCTTTATTCAACGTAGATCAGAACAAAGGAAAAACATGACTTCTTGCCTCCGTGTCCAAGAAAACAACCGGAACAAAACCGTGTCCAAGAAAACAACGGAAGTTCCCAGCGAGACAGCGCTGGGAGTAAACAGGCATGTGATACACAACAATCATGCCTGACCATTTAAGGTGGAACGGAAATATCCTAACATCTGCATGCTGCAATACTGTTTTGAGAAGCATGGTAATAGAGTCCATAGGATCTTTGGCAATTTTAACATAAAATCGAGAATCAGAAAGTTGGCGAGTAGCCTCATCTACATAACCCTGTCTATTCATGATGACAATTCCCCCTCAGCTGGTTTTATGATAATGTTTGTATCATTGGATAAGTCATTAAGGCAGGCACATTGGGACTTGGTTAAATTGTCCTGGGTCCTAGGGCCCCTCCTTTCATGTTTGTCCAAATCACAGATCGCCAATTGATGAAACAAAGTGATGGAAGAATTAGAACTGGGCAGAATAAAAGATGATTTAGGTCTAAATTGCTGTGGCTGTTGATCTCTGATACCAAACATGTCATGTAACTTAGTATTATGCACAAATTTATGTAAATGTACCCTGGTGAGAAATGTTTGTAGGATATTGATGGTGGAAAGGCATTCTGCCTCCATTTCAGTGATCTTTGACAGTGACTTACCACTCCTACCATTCCTGTTCATGGAGCATTTATTTTATTCTTATTAATCTGTGACTCCATGCACATATTATATGTCTTCTGTTTCTGAATTTTGAAACAGTATATTGTTATGAAAATATTGTCAGTATACTTCCACTCTGTCGTGGACCAAGAGGGAGCAAGATTTAACACTCCGGGGAAAATCCGTGTTCTGCAGGGAAAGTGGGGGTTACGCAAAGGTGCTGCGGACCCCTGTAAAGCCAAAAAGGATAGTTTTGGGTGCAGAGCACCTTGGAGCATCCTCAAACAGCCTCTCCGCCACCCAGATTGCTCCTTAAAGGAGTGGAGAAGATTGGCGAGATCGAGGCACGGATGCAATGAGTCATTTTCTGTCTCTGAGGAATGAAGCCTTAGGCTCCCCTGGGAAACAGTGATGGGGTCTCAATCAAAAAGAAACCTGAATCGAAATCTGGATACAGGTCTGTAATTTAATTTGGACAATTTGGACGATTTGGAGGGCAGCAGGGTGAAAATAAGGTCAATCCTGATTGTGGCACAATTTAAAAGTGCATGATTTTCTGGCAGAACGGTTGTTGTTTTTTTAGCGGACATCCCTGCAGTGGGATTTATAATTTGAAATATTACAGTTGTTTCCCCCCTTTTTTATTTGCCATATCAACTATATTCCCTCCAGCTTGGTTACACGTGTTTATTTCCCTTCTTTTGGGACTCTTTGATCGGCTGGGGAAGAGTTTTCAGACTGCTACATTGTTTCTTTTTTTCTTCTTCTATATTTTTTAGCGAGCTAAGCCAACATTTTAAACTACTCTGCCACATTTTGTAGCAAAAGAGAGTGTCATTCCATTATTATTATTATTATTATTATTATTATTATTATTATTATTCCTACTGAGCCTGCAAACTGTCTGAAGAGAGGGGTCTGAAGAGCCACTTTTTATTTCATTTCATTTTTTACTTTTTCCTACCCTCCTACGTATATGTGTTAAGCCAGCAAGTGGCGGAAGAGTTTGTTTTTGCCCCTTGATTCTGCTACTTAAAACCTTTAATTTTAAAACTTTAAGAGATGACCCGAATTTGGATTCATTAGTGTAAAGGGGGGAAGTTTGCCCTTCGCAATAAATCCCTTGGCTTGATGGTAGTGGTATTTACATCTTTATTGTACAAATATTTACGAAGTACAGAGCATCTCTTCACGCATCCGAATCATCGGCAACAGATCCCAGGAGTGGGGGCTTACGGCTCTGCCTCCAGCAAAGCAATCTGGGTAATCTCATACGTCTGCATTGTTCCCTACGCTTTAACCCCCTCCTGTCCTGAGCGGCTAAAAGTGGTGTGACCTCTCCCTCTGTGGCAGAGCTGGAGTGGTGCTGGGCTCCCCTTGCTCTCCCACACCTTCCAGTGCTTCCTCTTCTGCTGACCCCTCTCGCTCCTCCTCATCCAACTCAGGAGCCGTCTCAGCTGGCTCCGTGACAATTAGGCTGGTTGTAATAGACTAGAGTCCTCTTCTCCCTCCCCCATTTGTTTTTATTACTGTGGCTCTTTGACTGTGAGAATCTTTGACTGTTAGTTGGAGTGCCCTTCAGTATTGTTTACTAGAAGTATTGGAACAAAGGAAACGAAAGTAAAGAAGGGTACTTGTTTTGAGAAGGAGGAAAAAGGCAGAGGGCTAGACAAAACAGGAATTATATACAAGGGAGGGAAAAGAGAAAATTAAGACCGTCATAGACGCCACTTACAGGAGAGAAATATAATTACAAGTTTGAGAAAAATAAAAACTAGTGGCAGGAATTAAAATTACAACCAGGGAATAAAACCTAAAATGAACGAACCAAAGAAGGGAAGAGGAGCAAAGGCAACTCCAGGGGATCCCAGGAGGGGCTCAAAACAAGAATCTGAGAATAAAAGTGAAATCTTTAAAATGTTTGCAGAACTAAAACGTGACATTAAACAAAGTGAAATAAATATTGAATCTAAATTAACGGAAATTGATTTAAAAAATGGATCAAACATCAGAACAACTGAAGGGCCAGATAAGAGAAGCTTGGAGGAAGGTGCCCCCCCCCAAAAAAAGGATTTGAGGGAGATGAGAAAAGAAGAAGAGAAGATGAAAGGAGAGTTATCAGACTTAAACAAAGCACAGGAGGAATTATGGGATGCCATCGCAATTAATGTCGTGAAACAAAGGGAATCATATCTGCGTTTTAGATCAATGCTAGAGACCCCGGGAGAGGACATTAAAAGTAAGGTAAATTAGCAAGTTATTTCCCCTCTTCTCAAAAATATTATTGTTTTCTTTTTTCTAGAGCTTAACACTTTTTACTAGGCCCAATTTTGCTTATCCAGAGTTTTCCCTTTTTACACAAAATCCTTTTTCTAATGTCGACCTAATTTCTCTCCCACTAATTCCTCCCTTTTTATATTAAACCAAAAAACCATAATAACCAAATACAAATGTCAGGGTTTCAGGGAGAGAAGAGCAGATGGGGGAGGAGACAGAGAGCGAGGGGGAAGAATCCCAGAGAGATGAGGAGGAGGATGACGATGACCAAAGGTCGTCCATGAGTCTGTCCAGTGAGTCAGAGGACTCCCAAAAGGGAGCCCCCCTGGTCAGACCAAAGGGAGGCCAAGGGGGAAGCAGTGAGGAGCAGGGGAGCGAAGGGAGAAGCCCCAGTGGGAGTTGGACACCGGAGCTGGCTTCTCAGCCAGAACGGAGTGAAGGGGGTGGAGTTACCAGTGTGTCAGAGGGAGCAGAGCAAGAAGGAGACAGGGGAAGGAGATCGGAGCAGGACGCTCAGCCGGAGGGGGTGGAGAGTAGCACCGGGAGCAGTGTAGCGGTCGAGAGAAAGGTCAGAAGCAACGTACGCGCGCCAAGTTCAAATGTAGAGGCGCGCGGAAGTGAGGAGAGCCCTGGGGAGGAGCCCGGCCCCAAAGCGAGAAGGAGGGGGGCAGAGGCATCAGAGGATTCAGCCTCGGGCGAGTCCCGGCGAGGGGGAACCCAGGGGGGCAGAAACACCCTGCGGAAAAGGAAGGAGAGGAAGAGGTGGTCCAGCACAAGCCTCTTAAATTGGTGCCGAGGCGGTACGGATTCAGAGGGGACTTCAGCGGTCTAACGTTACAGACGTAGAGTCACAAAGATGGAATGTAAACGCAACCATGATCTTCAATAAAGACTTTCTGTAAATAAACCGGATTGGAGTTGGGTCTCTTGTGAGCTGGGACCAGACGGGTGGCTCTGACAGTAAGTCCCCTCCTCAGAACGCAAAAATTTTTTTTTTGCAAAGCTCACCAACGGGAGCAGCCATGAGCGCGGAGGAACAGCTGCTTACGCTGAGGAATCAGGTTACCGAACTCACAGCTGCAGTCATTGCATCGCAGAAGAAGAATGACGAACTGGACAAGGCTTGCCAGGACCTGCGAACAAGGTGGGAGCAGGCAAGCAGGGCAGGGGTCCCGGGTTCCAGATCGGAGGGAGTTGCACTTGGACGGCGGGGGGGCGCCCTAGTTACGCACTTTAATGGCAACCTGCAAGACTACCCTAACTTCAGGGCAGACGTCGTGTATGCACTGCATTTGCTCCGTCATGATTTTAAAGATGAGGAGGAGAGAGTGGGGTTCATAATTTCGCATCTGCATGGGGAGGCCAGAGCTTGGTTGCGCAATTTGTGGCGCGAAGATGGCCCTGCCCGCCGCAATTCTGATGAATTTATTAAAGCGATGGATGCTTGTTTCCAGTCCTCTGTGGATGTGGATATTGCTCGTAGACAGATGCACGGACTGCGGCAAGGCAAAGCCACTGTACGTCAATATCATTCCAAATTCTTTGCATTACTAACTGCGTTGGGCTGGGAGAAGGATAGTAAACCCGTCAGAGATCTTTTCTGGGAAGGTCTTAGCCCCCCCGTCAAGGATGAGATCGCCAGAGGAGATAGACCCCAGACCCTAGAAGACGTAGTGCAACGGGCTTTGGCTATCGGAATACGACATGAGGGACGCCCGTGGCACGAGGGGGAGGGACCCCAGGCGCGTGCACCAGCGAGAACCCCCCCTTTTGTCCCCAGGGACTTCAGCCAGACGCACCCCTCGCCCTTGGGGAGGCAAGGAGAAGAGCCGATGGAAATTGGTGGTGCTAGGGCTCAGACACCATCCAGAGCCCCTGTTTCCGGTGCAGTGAAGGCGAAGCCTCCTAGAGGGACCAGGAAATGTTACATCTGTGACAGTGCACAGCATATGGCGAAAGAGTGCCCCCAGAGGCTCCAAAAACACACTGCAGCTCTAGCAACAGTGGCAGCGGAAGTGGTGCAAAGAGAGCAGCCTCAGGGAAACGACAGTGCCTGGCTGGAAGCGGAGCTACTGGGGCTCAGCCAGGCGGATCTGTAGAACAGTCCCCAGCACCCTTACAACGCACAGACCCTTTGCCACCCAAACCAGCAGTGCAACTCACTGCGACCCTTCAGCTGCCTAATGGACAATCCCTGGAAGTTCCCATCACGATTGATTCAGGGAGCAATGTGGATTTTGTGGGAATACAATTTGTCAAGCAGCATAGCATAGCGCTCCTGCCTGCAACGACGCCTCTGAACGTGGTCACAGTGGACGGCAGGAAATTGCTGGGAGGGCAAGTTGTGCAGCAGACGCCTCCCATGGTGATGCAGATTGGAAATCATCGAGAAGTCATTAGCTTCAATGTCACCCACCTGTCAGACACGCCCATTGTGTTAGGCATGAGTTGGCTGGAGAGGCATAGTCCCGCTGTAGCGTGGTACCAGCGGCAAATCACCTTCTGCTCATCGTATTGTGCTCAGCATTGCATCCAAACCAATCAGGAGGAAGGAGCTGAGCAGCAACTGCACCTGGGCATGGTGCAGGCAGTGCCTCACAAATACGAGGGATTCTTGGAGGTTTTCTGCGAGAAAGAAGCTGACAAGTTGCCGCCTCACAGGCCTTACGACTGTGCGATCGACCTGGTGCCAGGGGCGCAGCTGCCAACTGCAAAGCTGTATTCCATGTCTGAGGACGAGATGCAAGAGCTCAGAGAGTTCATAGAGCATAATCTGAAGCGCGGGTTCATCCGGGAATCCAAAGCAGTGGGAGGCAGTCCTGTTTTCTTTGTGAAGAAGAAAGACACGCCCCAAAAAAGACTCATTGTGGACTATAGATTCATAAACAGACTGACTAAGCCCAAGGCCTTTCCCATGCCCAAGATTGACGACCTCCTAGCGACCGTTAGGAAGGGTAAGATCTTCACCAAGTTGGATTTGCGTGGAGCGTACAACCTCATCCGCATCCGGAAGGGCGATGAGTGGAAGACTGCCATGTTCACGCCTCTAGGCACGTATGAATACAGAGTTATGCCGTTTGGTCTCCAAAATGGCAGCCACGTTTTCCAAGCATTTATGCATCACGTGTTGGCGGGACTCCTCTACAAGAAGTGTGTATGTTTTCTCGACGACATCCTGATTTTCTCGGAATCGCCGGAAGCTCACGAGAAGGATGTAAAGGAGGTCCTACAGAGGTTGCGGGAGCACAGGCTGTACGCCAAGTTGGAGAAGTGCCAGTTTGATGTGACGGAGGTGGATTTCCTTGGCTACAAGCTGTCCGACGAGGGGCTGGCCATGGACAGAGTCAAGGTCCAAGCGGTGTTGGACTGGAAGAGCCCACGCAATCGGAAGGAAGTCCAGAGATTCATCGGATTTGCCAATTTTTATCGCAAATTCATCAAAGGTTTTGCAAATGAGACGGCAGCAATCACGGACACCCTCAGTTCCAAGAAGAAGAAGTTCGCTTGGACGGAACAGGCAGAGCGCTCTTTTCGGAAGCTTAAAAGCCTCTTCGCCTCCGAGGAGCAACTACTGCACGTGAATCCCGGCAGGCCCATGCGGGTGGAAACCGACGCGTCAGACAGAGCGGTTGGAGCCGTCCTTCTGCAGGAGGATCCGCAAGGCAATTGGAGGCCGGGCGCCTTCTACTCCCGGAAGCTCAGCAAGACGGAGCGGAACTACACCATATGGGACAGGGAGCTGTTGGCCATTCATGCAGCTTTCAAAGCGTGGCGACACTTCCTCATAGGAGCCAAGCACACAGTGCAGGTCCGCACGGATCACAAGAACTTAGAGTATTGGCGAACGGCAAAGCTGCAGACCCAAAGACACATGCGCTGGGCAGAATTCTTTGCGGATTTCGACTTCAAAATAGAATACATCCCGGGGGACTCCAATGTTATAGCAGACGCACTCTCCAGGAAACCGCAATACCTTGAGGAGACGACACCAATTGCAGCGAAGCACATTTTCGCACCGCAGGCGTGGGCGTGCGCTGCCATCGCAGTCGACCTGGACGCGGTGCGACGCGCGTTGCAAGCGGATCAATTTGCACAGTCCAAGATGGAGGAGCTGCGCAGCGGGTCGCAAAGAGACGATGAGTTCCAGTTGCGGGACGGACTCTTAACTCGCAAGGGTGCCCTCTACGTGCCAAGCGACGAACTTCGCGCAAAGGTTCTGCAGCAATTGCACGACGCCCCCAGTGCGGGCCACTTCGGCAAGGAGAAGACAATAGAATTAGTGGCCAGGGACTTTTGGTGGCCCCAGATGCGGGGAGAGGTGGCGGATTACGTCGCCAGGTGTGACACCTGTCAGAGGTCCAAACCAGTACACCAGAAGCCGGCGGGATTGCTGGAACCGCTGGAAACGCCGCAGCAGCCGTGAGAGAGGGTAGCACTGGACTTTGTTACTGACCTGCCCAGCTCCAGGGGCAAGACGGCGGTGCTGGTGGTTGTGGACTTGTTCACCAAGATGGCGCACTTCATTCCTTGTGCCAAGGTGGCGACGGCAGAACAGACCGCCAAACTCTTCATCGACCACGTGTTCAGAGTGCATGGACTACCGCAGTCCGTCCTGTCCGACAGGGGGCGCCAATTTGTTTCCAACTTCTGGCAGAAGCTTCTGGGTATCCTGCACGTCAAGATCGACCTAGCGTCGGTGAGACATCCACAGACCAACGGCCAAGCAGAGAGGGTCAACGCGATCATGCAGCAGTACCTGAGGTGTTACGCCAATCAGCGACCCGCAGCGTGGGTGGACTACCTGCCGATGGCTGAGTTTGCCTACAACAACACGAAGCACGCATCGACCGGGGTGACGCCGTTCTTCGCGAACAATGGCCGTCATCCCAGAACCTTTCCGAGGCTTATAGCACCAGGAGAGGGGGTGCCTCAAGAGGCCGACCAGTTCGCAGCAGAGTTGCAAGAGGTGCACGAGGAGCTGCGGAGACATTTGGAGCTGGCCAAACAGGCCTATAAGGTGCAGGCGGACAAGCACAGAAGGGCGGGAGAGGACATCCAGGTGGGGGACTGGGTATGGTTAGCGGCCCAAGCGATGCCAGCCAAATCGTTAGCCAAGAAGAAGCTAGGACACAGGCAGCTAGGACCATACCAAGTTGAGGCTAGGATCAATCCTGTAGCATTTCGCCTGGCCCTTCCAGAAGGCTCCAGAGTGCACCCGGTCTTTCATAGGTCGGTGCTCACTCCCTACAAGGCCCCGCACAGGTTTCAAGAGTCAGAAACAGTACCAGACCCACGCAAAGGGTCACCCAAGAGGGGGGGGTCGCCTAGGGCCGAACCCCTCAACGAGGTCACAGAGATACTGGACTCGAGATGGGGGGAAGAGGGGGTTGAATACTTTCTCGCCAGAGAGGGCACCCCAGCCACTGCCAATAGTTGGGTGCCGGGCTACGCGTTAGACGAACCCCTTTTGAAGGAAGAGTTCCATGCACTTTTCCCACATAGACCCATGCCAGCTGAGTACTTTGATGACTGGCTTTTCACACCCACATTGTCAGATAGCACGTTCAGGGGTTTCTCTTCCCCCGAGGAAAGAACACCAGAATCAAGCCCGCCCAGGGGATCGTGCTCGGGGGTGGACACGGAAACCCCTTATTGGTGGGAGGAGCAACCAGAGGAGGAATGGCGTAAGAGGTGGATGATGGGTCCTTGGCGGGCAGCACCAGAGGAAGTAGCAATGGGAGAAGAGACTGAGATGGCTTTGGGTGAAGAACCCGAGTTCGAACACACATACACAGAACTGCCAGCAGAGAACATTGACGTAGACGACCTGTATCCTGAGCCTACCCCCGAAGAGCCGCAGTTTCCACAACCGGCACCCGCCGAGCGGGAGGGGGGAAGGGGGGGCTTCGAGGGGGGGATGGATGTCAGGGTTTCAGGGAGAGAAGAGCAGATGGGGGAGGAGACAGAGAGCGAGGGGGAAGAATCCCAGAGAGATGAGGAGGAGGATGACGATGACCAAAGGTCGTCCATGAGTCTGTCCAGTGAGTCAGAGGACTCCCAAAAGGGAGCCCCCCTGGTCAGACCAAAGGGAGGCCAAGGGGGAAGCAGTGAGGAGCAGGGGAGCGAAGGGAGAAGCCCCAGTGGGAGTTGGACACCGGAGCCGGCTTCTCAGCCGGAACGGAGTGAAGGGGGTGGAGTTACCAGTGTGTCAGAGGGAGCAGAGCAAGAAGGAGACAGGGGAAGGAGATCGGAGCAGGACGCTCAGCCGGAGGGGGTGGAGAGTAGCACCGGGAGCAGTGTAGCGGTCGAGAGAAAGGTCAGAAGCAACGTACGCGCGCCAAGTTCAAATGTAGAGGCGCGTGGAAGTGAGGAGAGCCCTGGGGAGGAGCCCGGCCCCAAAGCGAGAAGGAGGGGGGCAGAGGCATCAGAGGATTCAGCCTCGGGCGAGTCCCGGCGAGGGGGAACCCAGGGGGGCAGAAAGACCCTGCGGAAAAGGAAGGAGAGGAAGAGGTGGTCCAGCACAAGCCTCTTAAATTGGTGCCGAGGCGGTACGGATTCAGAGGGGACTTCAGCGGTCTAACGTTACAGACGTAGAGTCACAAAGATGGAATGTAAACGCAACCATGATCTTCAATAAAGACTTTCTGTAAATAAACCGGATTGGAGTTGGGTCTCTTGTGAGCTGGGACCAGACGGGTGGCTCTGACAACAAAGATTAAAATTTTAACTAATCTACTCCCCCCCTCCCTCCCTGCCCCGGTTTTTATCCCATTCCGAACCAATGTCCTCAGAAAACGGTTCTCAGCCCGGATTTCTCACATCCGAGGCCCTAAAGTCCCAATTAACCTCTCCGTCGGTTTTGTTGGTAGTCCTTTTTGTTGGCCCTCCATTTTCGAAGGAGTTTTCTCACAAGCCCCTCCTGTTTCCCTCCCTCCAAATCTGCCAAAAACGGTTGCTGCAAAGGATCAACCAGTTTTCCATGTTCGAACTTTAAGAAGAAGTCCCAGTCATGCTTATTTGTTCTTTTATATTCCAATATTCCAGATGTTCCGCAGGTTTCTTCCTTTATCTTTCTCTCCTTTTGCAGATTTGTAATCCAATGATCATCCTCTTTATTTCCTTTATTTACTGAGAATATAGGCTTCTGGTTAATGTTTTCCACCTGTCCTTCCTTTCCTTCTTCATCTTTTCCCCCCAATTCCAAAGTTGTCTCTTCTGCTTCAGCTGCGAAGTTTGTATCTTCAGCAGAGCTGCCTAGTTTGAGATTCAAGGTCGTAAGTTGTTTGTTCATAGCCGTGCTCTGCTCTTGTAAAATTCCCACGAGAAAGAACATTCTTTCTATCTCTGCCAGTAATTTTCCTTCTGCAGCCATTGCAATGTCTTTAATTCCCTCCAGGGGGAAAGCCACCCAATAGTTCTTTTCCAACAATCCGTTACTTTGTTGTTCACAGTCACTTTGTTTCCAACCAGTTCAGTTCAAATATAACACCTTTAATCCAGAAAGATATTAAATAACACAGTTCTAAACTTCAACCGCCCGTTTGACAGCTCTTTTGACAGCTGTCAAACTCTTTATTCTTTTTCCTCGGGCTCGCACACCGGACGCTCCCGGGTCCAAAGGGGGGGGGGGGTTGCACCGCAGTTTCTAAGGTTCCTCTCTCCTCTCCAGCACCATAACTTCTTTTATTTAATTCGTGGGAATATTCTTTTGTCCATCTAAACACAAAGTCTCTCCACCTTAGTCTCTTTTCCTTGCTTTGGATCTTACAGGTGGGGGGGGGGTGTGGACTTCCTTTTAACACATCCCCCGATCGTACTCAAATTCAGGAATAAACTTTTAGGGTCGAAATTTCATTCTACTCACGGGTTTCTTGTTTCAGTCCAGATTTTAGGAAGAAAGACAGCGCTCTCCGGCCATGGCTCGCGGCTTCGCTCCACTGAGGTAGCGATGTACTCTCAGCACCACGCCACTCTCCGGTCCTCTCCGTAGCCATTAAAAAGGCTCTTCGTGGGTCGGGGAGGGCGCTTAAGGTGCCCACCGAGTCACCAAGTCCGCAGGCTTCCGCGCCTGCGGTTTCTGAGGGTCCCCGTGTCGCCGGCACGGCAAGACCCGTCCTCAGCAGAGCCGATTCCCTCCGGAGCTCGGAGGGAATCCGCCATTAGCCGTTCGCGCTGTCCCGGAAGTCCTCTTTTCCTTACGTTTAATCCCCTGGTGAAAACTATGCGACAGAAGCTGCACGTCCCTCTCTGTATGCCTGGGAGCGGTGCTGTGGCTCATCTCAGCCTGTGAGAGCCATTGCTTCACACACACACACACACACACACTTCTCTCTTCATCCATTTCCCCTGAGCCCTCACCTTCCTCGGTCTCTGAGGAGGTGCTGCTGCTCAGCAAAGGGGGAGGCTGCCTGTACGTTCCTGCTTCCCTCCCCTCTCTTGATGGCAGTCCCCTGACATCTAACCCCCTCAAAAAAAAACCTCCCCGTTGGTGGGCTTGAGGGCTACCTCTCCTTCACTGGCCTCACGAGGAGAGGGAGGGAATCTGAGGACAGCGTTGTCGTCCTCTTCTGTGTCCTCGAAAACCGCCTCCAACCCCCCCCAACTCTGTCCGCTTTGGAGAGTCCTCGGGGTGTTTTTCCTCATCAGAGCTCTCAGCGATCCCATCAGCTGCCCCTTCATCCCTCTCTGCACTGTGAGTTGGGAAGGCCGCTCCCTCCTCAGGCTAATTCCACCTGGCCCAGGGGGCGGGGCCCAGACTGACTCACCACCGCCACAGCTTAAGAGGCCTCATGAGGCACTGGGACACTGCTGCTGCTGCACCGTGGGGGTTGAGGAAGGCCGCTTCCTCCTGTAGGCCCACTCCACCAGGCCTAGGGGGCGGGGCCCACACTCGCCACCGCTACAGTTTTAAGGGCACTGGTGTTGCCGCAGCAAATGTTTAGAATGTTTTTATATATCTTAAAGTGTTTTATAGGGGTTTTTACTTTTTACTTTGTTGTACCACCGTGAACGGTGGTTTTATTGATGTATTTTTATTTTGTTCCGTTTTATTTTGGTTTGGGGTTGGATATTGAGTGGGGTGGGGATTTGTTTTGTTGGTACAATTGTTTTTGGTTTGATTTGTTTTTCTATTTTGTAAATGGAGGTTGGTTTGAGGCTTGGGATTGCTACCATAGTGGGGCGAGGGAGGTATGGCGGTGGGGGCAGATGTCATAGGCGAAGGGGATCGAGATACGGATATGCTTGTACCCCTTCCAATCTGCGCCCCATCCCGAGGGACGAAGGTAGGGTGAGCAAGGATTACTCACCTCCGTCACTGGTGTTGTGCAATGCCAGGTCTATAGGCAACAAAACCGCCACCCTGCGAGACTTCTTCACCTCGCACGGGGTTGACCTGGCTTGTGTGACGGAGACCTGGGTGCGCGAAGGGGAAACTGTTACCTTACGAGAGATGCCCCCCCCCGGGTTTCTCCGTCCTCCACCAGTCGTGGACTGTGGGCCGGGGGGGGGGGAGGGGTGGCATTATTAATCCGAGAAGACTGTTCTTTCAGGGCTCTACCATCGCCATCGATCCCCGGCATTGAATGTGTTGGCCTAGTGTGGGGCTCCGAGGTGAGCTTGGCTGTCTGGCTGGTGTACCGGCCACCTAGCGCACCAGCAGCCACCCTGTCAGGCCTGCTGGAGGCGGTGGCCGGCTGGGCCTTGGAGTTCCCTAACCTATTGGTTTTGGGGGACTTCAACATCCATGCTGATGCCATTCCCTCCTCACAGGCTCTGGACTAGGGCTCTCCCAGTTTGTTTCGGGCCCCACACATCAAGCAGGCCACTTGCTGGATTTGATCTTTGGCGCAATTATTTAGTATAATTAGGTCTTTAACGTCCCTTGAAGGACAGCCAAATTTAAATAACAATTCGACACACAGCTGTGAGGCATTTGCGAGCTTTTTTGCGGAGAAGGTCCTGTTGCTCCGCCATGACCTCCCTGCCAATTTGGATACAATAAAGGAACTGGAGGCCCCTCGACTGTCCTTGGGTCCAGTATTGGACCACTTTGACCAGATATCCCCAGCCGATGTGGACAGACTCCTCCAAGCTGGAAAGCCCACCACCTGTCTTCTTGACCCGTGCCCGTCTTGGCTGATTAGAGCGTGTCCAGACGAGGTGCGGGCCCCCCTGGGTGATATCATCAATTTGTCCCTTGGCACCGGGATATTCCCAGGGGAACTGAAGGAGGCAGTGGTGTGTCCGCTCTTAAAGAAAACATCATTAGATCCTTTAGATCTATCGAATTACCGCCCGGTTTCGAATCTTCCATTCCTGGGTAAGGTGATTGAGAGAGCGGTTGCTGAACAGCTTGGTAGGTTTCTGGATGAAACATCGGCTCTCGATCCATCCCAGTCCGGCTACCGCGCTGGTCATGGGACCGAGACGGCTCTGGTCGCCCTAACAGATGATCTCCGCAGGCAGCTGGATCGAGGCGGGTCGGGGCTGCTGATTCTTCTAGACCTGTCAGCAGCCTTCGACATGGTCGATCACGAACTCCTGGACCACCGCCTTGCCGACGTGGGGATCCAGGGCACAGTCCTTCAATGGCTGCGCTCGTTTCTCTCTGGTCGGAGACAGAGGGTGGCGCTTGGGGGGGAATTGTCATCGCGCCACTCCTTGGTGTGTGGAGTGCCTCAGGGTGCGATTCTCTCCCCGATGCTTTTTAACATCTTTATGCGCCCCCTCGCCCAGCTTGTCCAGAGTTTTGGGCTGGGTTGCCATCAGTATGCCGATGACACCCAACTCTATCTGTTGATGGACGGCCATCCTGACTCTGCCCCAGATACACTGACCAGATGTCTGGAAGCTGTGGCTGGATGGTTACGTGGGAGCCGGTTGAAGTTAAATCCTTCGAAGACAGAGGTCCTCTGGCTGGAACGGAGCGATATGGGATTGAGGGGGCAACTCCCATCTCTTGCGGGGGTGCAATTAGTGCCAGCATCGTCCGTTAAGAGTTTGGGTGTAATCTTCGATACCTCCCTCTCTATGGAGGCGCAGATTACAGCTATAACAAAGGCAGCATTTATTCATCTCCGCCAAGCTAAGCAGTTGGCTCCTTATCTCTCTCGCCCTGACCTAGCCACTGTGATCCATGCGACGGTTACCTCCAGACTGGATTATTGTAACTCGCTCTACGTGGGGCTGCCCTTGAGACTGACCCTGAAACTCCAGCGGGTGCAGAATGCCGCGGCGAGACTCCTTATGGGGTCTTCGCTGCGAGATCATATTCATCCGGTACTATACCAGCTGCACCGGCTCCCGGTGGAGTACAGG
Source organism: Podarcis melisellensis (assembly GCF_964234715.1). NCBI lineage: Eukaryota > Metazoa > Chordata > Lepidosauria > Squamata > Lacertidae > Podarcis > Podarcis melisellensis. Next base: position 13,568,697 of record NC_138535.1, read on the forward strand.
ATCAGGTTTAAGGTGCTGGTTTTAACCTTTAAAGCCCTATACGGCCTAGGACCCTCGTACCTACAGGACCGCCTCTCCTGGTATGTCCCACAGAGAAATTTACGGTCTGCAAATAAAAACATCCTAAAGATCCCAGGCCACAGAGAGGTTAGGCTGGCCTCAACTAGAGCCAGGGCTTTCTCGGCCGCGGCTCCAATCTGGTGGAACGCTCTGTCACAAGAGACTAGGGCCCTGCGGGACTTGACATCTTTCCGCAGGGCCTGCAAGACAGAGCTGTTCCACCAGGCCTTTGGTCAGGGTGCAGCCTGACCCCCTCCTCTGGCAATCTGCACAGAATTTTGCTTGATGGTTGCCATTAATTTGATTTTAATTAATTTTATAATGAATGTTTTTAGAATGTTGGACTATTTTGATTGTTGTTAGCCGCCCTGAGCCCAGCTTCAGCTGGGGAGGGCAGGATATAACTAAAATTTATTATTATTATTATTATTATTATTATTATTATTATTATTATTATTACTCTGAGGGTGAGAACCCCTCAAAATCCCCCTCATCCTCTGTTGGACCAAATACTTACCTGAAAAACCTCCCGGGGGTTTGGGCTTGTCTGGGAATAGCGCGTGGATCTCCTCCACTAGAAACTCCTCTGTAACACATCCCTCCAAAATCCAAGCATTTTCCGAGCTGGATGCCCCCCTCCCAGGCAACTAGATATTCTAGTTGATGCCCGTTCCACCTGGAGTCCAGTATCTCTGTCACCTCATTGCATTTTTCCCTCTCTACCACATTTGGCGTGATGGGCACCGCCTGCCCCCTCCCCGGGCAGCAGACCCCTCCCTGTAAAGCAACAGCAGTGACCTGTGGAAGTCTGGGTGGATCCTCATGTTGTCCGGCAGCTTCAACTTAAACGCCACTGGATTGACCTGCTGGATGACCTCAAAGGGGCGCACTCTCCTAGGCTGCCGTCTCTTGCACCCCCCCTCCAGGGCAGCCCCTGAGTTGACAATCACACCTTATCCCCCACCTGGATGACCTCCCCTGAGCTTCGATGGCTGTCTGCCTCCCTCTTGTACACCTCTTTGGCCCTCTCCAGGTTCAACTTGAGCTGTTGGTATATGGCCTCCATCTCTTTCGCAAATTGTTCTGTGGCCGGCACACTCCACGTTTCCGCCCCCTGCCCTGGAAAAGCCCTGGGGTGACACCTGTAATTGGCAAGAAAGGGACTCATCCCTGTGGACACGTGATCAGCGTTGTTGTATGTGAACTCTGCCAGTGCTAACCTCTCCATCCAATCATTCTGCCTCTGATTGACATAACAGTGCAAGTACTGCTGCAAAATGGCATTTGCTCTCTCGGCTTGTCCGTTGGTTTCGGGGTGCCTTGCTGTCGAGAAGCTCACCGCCACCTGCAATAAACTCATGAGCTTGCGCCAAAAATGCGAGGTGAACTGCCTCCCTCGGTCAGAAATTACCCTTGAAGGAACTCCATGCAGTCGAAAAGCACGATCCACGAACAACGTGGCGGTCTCCTCCGTTGTCACTGCATGGGAACATGCCACAGAGTGGCACATCTTGGTCAGTAGATCCACCACCACCATGACCGCCGTCTTACCTCTGGATGTGGGCAGGTCTGTTATGAAGTCTATGGACACCACCTCCCATGGCCTCCCGGGTGTGGGCAGAGGTTCTAGTAACCCTGCCGGAGCCACCCTCTCACCCTTAGCCCTCTGACACGTGTCACAACCTCACACATATTCCCACACATCCTCCCTTACTTTGGGCCACCAAAAGTCCCTCGTAACCAACAGCATGGTCTTGTGTTGTCCAAAATGCCCCGCAGTAAAAATGCCCCGCAGCAAAATGCCCTGGCCATTGGCCGAGGAAACACTTCTTGGTTGTTTTCCAGCCCCTTCCCTCTTCTTTCCTCGGCTGTTCAGCGTTTGAATCTTCCCGCGCGTGGGCTGCTTCTATCTCTGACTGCTGCCGTCTCTGAGAAACCCTGGCTGGCATCTCAGGAATGCGGTTTCCATGGAAACACTCCCCCCTGTTCTCCCTCCTTTCCAGGGCACGGGCTTCCTGACGCACACCGATGGCTAAGGCAGTCTTAGTTAACTCATCCATAGCTTTGGATCTGGGCCCCCTTGAAAGCTCATCCTTCACGTCTGAATTTAATCCTGCTCTAAAAAGAGCCTGCATGGGTTCAGAAGCTAAGTCCCAGCCCAGTTTGCGCACAAGCATTGCAAATTGCGACCAGTAACTGCGGACAATCAAACCACCTTGTTTCAGGGTCAGTAGTTCCTGTTGGGTAACATCACCCTGGATTTCACTGGTAAACATGGCATCAAGCGCCTCATAAAACTTCCCTAAGTCCCAGAGGGCATCATTCTCAGCGGCAATGAGGGGTCTCACCCATTCTCTAGCAGTCCCCTTTAAGTGACTGGTCACAAAGGCGACCCTCTCCCCATCACTGGCAAATTCTCTCCTCTGCAAATCCAGGGCATACTTAATCTCAGTTTTAAAAGCCAAATATTCCTGGGGGTTCCCACTAAACTTGCTCACCAAGGAAGGCACCTTTCTCTCCACCAGAATGGTTCTGGCTTCCTAGTCCTGTGCTCTGCTCTCATCCAGCCTGATATTGAGCTCCTTCCAGCTCTGCATTCCTCTGCCTTAAGGCTGAGAACTGGCGCTTCGCTTCCTCATCCATCATGCTGCTGTCTTCTCCCTCGCAAGCAACCTCAAAGACTCTCAGAATGCTGTCAGGAATGTGTATGGTTGCTCACAAAGTAAACAGCCAGGACTCCGACCTGCCTTTTACAGGTTTTATTGAGTGCAAAAACTATGTACATTGCAGAAGTCCAAAATCCATGTCTGCCTCAATCACTAGCAGATTCAGAGAGTGGTTTCTTCCAGGTACCCCTCCAGCACAAAAGCCAGGGCAACCCCCCTCTCCTCTTTTCCTTACATTTAATCCCCTGGCGAAAACTATGCGATGGAAGCTGCACATCACTCTCCTCTTCTGCATGCCTGGGAGCGGTGCTGTGGCTCATCTCAGCCTGTGAGAGCCATTGCTTCACCCCCCACTTCTCTCTTCATCCGTTCCCCCTGAGCCCTCACCTTCCCCGGTCTCTGAGGAGGTGCTGCTGCTCAGCAAAGGGGGAGGCTGCCTGTACGTTCCTGCCTCCCTCCCCTCTCTTGATGGCAGTCCCCTGACACAAAGGAAGCTGCTGTGATCCCAGGACAAGGAGGAGAAGAAGAAAAAGAGGAGGAGGAGGAGGAGGAGGAGGAAGAGGTTTAAAGACTTTTATAACAAAACACTAACAAGAAACAAAAATGGTGTTGAAGCTATGGACATGGAATGTTAATGGACTAAATAATAAAATTAAAAGGCATAAAATTGAGCATATTTTGTCAAAGAAAAATTTGGATATTATTTGTCTACAAGAAACTCTCATGGCAAGAAAACATAGAAGGATTTTAATCAACAAGAAATTGGGAAATGAATTTATCGGACAAAAGTAAAAAAAGAGGCATTGTATTGTACATCAAAAATAAATATGAAGCACAGCAGACCTTCAAGGATAAGGAAGGAAGGAATATTGCAGTTCTTGCAAGGCAAGAAATCAATAATAGTTGGGATCTACGCACCCAATGGCAGCAAAACAGAATTCTACAAACTTTTAGAAGAGAAACTATTTGACTTTATGGATCAAAAGATTATCATAATGGTGGACTTAAATGGGGTAGTTTCCCTAGAAATGGACAGATCAATAAGGAAAATGGACTCTAAAGAGGGGAAGCTACCCATGATTTTATTCCCCTTAGTAGAAAGTTGTAATTTGGTGGATATATGTAGATTAAGACACCCAATAGATAAACAATTCATTTTCTTCAGCCGCAATAATCGACTACATTTGGATTTCCAGTGAATTAGCAACAAGAACTACCAAAATTGAAATACAACCAAAAACACTTTCAGACCACAATCCAATTTTATGGGAGATGAAGGGATTGGATGAATCGACTTTTCGTTGGAGACTGAATGAAAATTTATTAGATGATCAGGAACTAAACGAGAAGGCAGAGAAAGTTTTAAAAGATTATTTTGAAATTAATCTGAATGGAGAATCAAAGGTTACCACAGGCTGGGACGCAAGCAAAGCTGTTATGAGGGGTTTCTTCATACAGCAAAATAGTATCAGGAAAAAAACCTGAGAAGAAAAAAGTAGATTTACTGAATAATGGAAGGCGAGAAAATACTAATCAGAAAGCCTGGAGAAGAAAAAGTTAAACAGAATATCAAGATGTTGCAAACTCAATTCTCTATGATAATAAACCAGGGGGTAAAGTAGAAGATAAAAATGATGAAACAGAAGAATTTTGAGTTTGCAAACAAACCAGGCAAATTGTCAGCATGAAAAAAAGACAGTCCCAAAATGCAATTAATAGGATTAAAATCAAAGATAAAACAGGAAATTAAATAAATTAATAATAATAATAATAATAATAATAATAATAATAATAATAATAATAATAATAATAATATATTTATACCCTGCCCATCTGGCTTGGTTTCCACAGCCACCCTGGGCGGCTTCCAATAAACTATTACAATACAGTAGTCTGTTAAACATTAAAAGCTTCCCTAAACAGGGCCGCCTTCAGATGTCTTCTAAATGTCTGGTAGTTGTTTTTCTCTTTGACATCTGGTGAGAGGGCATTCCACAGGGTGGGTGCCACTGCCGAGAAGGCCCTCTGCCTGGTTCCCTGTAACTTGGCTTCTCACAGTGAGGGAACTGCCAGAAGGCCCTCGGCGCTGGACCTCAGTGTCTGGGCAGAAAAATGTGGGTGGAGACGTTCCTTCAGGTATACTGGACCAAGGCCGTTTAGGGCTTTAAAGGTCAGCACCAACACTTTGAATTGTGCTCGGAAACGTACTGGGAGTCAATGTACATCTTTCAAGACTGGTGTTATGTAGTCTTGGCAGCTGCCCCCAGTCACCAGTCTAGCTGCTGCATTCTGGATTAGTTGTAGTTTCTGGGTCACCTTCAAAGGTAGCCCCACGTAGAGTGCATTGCAGTAGTCCAAATGAGAGATAACTAGAGCATGCACGACTCTGGTGACACAGTCTGCGGGCAGATAGGGTCTTAGCCTGCGTACCAGATGCAGCTGGTAAACAGCTGCCCTGGACACAGAATTGACCTGCGCCTCCATGTACAGCTGTGAGTCCAAAATGACTCCCAGGCTGCGCACCTGGTCCTTCAGTGGCACAGTTACCCCATTCACCCTGGGCCAGGTGGTGAGAGGGAGGGACAGGACCTGCAGGCACTCACAGCAGGGGAGTCCTCCTGGGCAGCAACAGCAGCGGCGGCAACCGTCCTTATGAGATAAAGAAAACTAAAGGAAGTTGTAATCCTTTAATGCCAATTGTATATCCATAAACTTGTTTTCCCATACAGTCCTGTTCTCTCTCTGTCTCTCTTTCAAAGTTTAATCAGTTTCCTTGCAGTTTGGTAAACACACCAGAAAGTCTTTACCAAGAATAGAAATATCGCAACCAGTACTCGATTTCACAGTCTCAGTTCATTTCTTGTACTGGTATGCTCATTAGCAGGTACTTGTTTATTGAGGAAGAGATTACCATAGACGGCTTCGATCTTCTAACACTTCCGGCCTCCCCTTCCTTGAAAGGTGGTCACCCCAAAGGGGGTCTTTTGATTGGGATCTCACTCCAACTTCACGCCAAATTCACTCTGGTACGGGCTTCCCTGCCTTTTGCTCTATCTGTACTGATCGCAGAAGGGAAGTCCTCATTACTAATTACTAATGTCTATCTCCCCCCTGAAGGCTCAGCACCTGATCTTGATTGGAGATGGGAATCATTTGAAAATCACCTATTGTCATGTCATACCAAATGCCCTAACTCGTACTCCTTAATTGGGGGAGACTTTAATGCTCGTATTGCCACAAATTGGGACCTACTAACCAAGTCCAAATGGTGGACTCCCCCATGCTTGGACAACTTTGACTTGTAACATACCAGAATTAGAACTTCAAAGGACAACAGAGTAAACAAAGCAGGAGTGACCCTTTACCAAATGGCCATTCGCCTGAATCTAGTATTCTTGAACGGCACCTCCTCCCCCCCCCCCCCGATATACCGGGGGAGTTCACTCACCTGGGACCAGCATCTAACAGTGTTATCAATTACTTCTTGATCTCTGCAAATTTGGCCGTTAATGTACTTTCCTTCCAAGTTGAAAACCAACATTTCAGTGATCACCTTCCAATAGTGACCACTTTGTCATTGTTCCGGTGCCAGAAGGACTATAAACACTCAGACCTTCTGGAAACCTTATCATCGACCAAAATAAGAGGGATCAAATGGTCGGAGGCTGTGGCCCAAAAATACCAGGAATTTTTCCATAGGGAAATCATTGCCTATCTACCTCAAATAACTACTGATTTACAAGATTTCAATTCGGTTTTGAAACTTTTTAACCTTCTTATAACAAACCTTACCACTTTTTTACATCACCTCCTCAAAAGGCGAAAGTGGCGCATTGCAGTGCTGGGGCCCCTTGGTTTAACACCTCTTGCAAACAAGCAAGATCCCTTCTTCATTCCATCTATAATGATTACAAAAACTCTAATGCCCAGGCTCTACCACCCTCCTATTTACAAGCCAAAAGAGCATACAAACAGACTTTAAAGCTGGCCAAACGCGAGTGGTACCAAAAGCGTTGGCGAGCCTTGATTGCGGCCTCTAGATGCCGCAGACCACAGGAATTTTGGGCTCTGATAAACAAAAGAGGAAGGAAGTACCCACTGGCGATTATCCCTGCGCCCACATGGGAACAATTCTTGAGTAAATATTTCTCCTTGGCAGAGGAATCCAACTCACCCACGGAATTCCGAGCTGACCATCTACCTTTGTGGCCCTCTACCGACCCAGACCTGATAATGGACTTGATATTAGATCTGAAAATGGGCAAAGCCCCCGGGCCGGATCTAGTCCCTGCTGAGGCTATTGTTGCGCAACCGAGGTGGTGGGCTGAAATTCTGGCCAAAGTCTTTGATGCAATTAATTCTACGGGGCTTATCCCTAGGTCATGGAAGGAGGCCGTGATTGTACCAGTCCATAAAAAGGGTCCCCCTGCTGACCCAGAGAACTATCGGAACATCAGCCTTTTGTCTATCATCGGGAAAATCTATGCAAAATTTTTGCTGTCTAAGCTGTCCCATTGGGCATACAACTCAAATTTGATTGGCCATGAGCAAGCGGGCTTTAGGAACAACTATTCGACCCCTGACCATATGGTAATTATGTATCATCTTGCCAGAAAATATTCTGCCCTGAGTCGGGGGCGCCTATGTGTCGCTTTCATAGACCTAAAGGCCGCCTTCGACAGTATCCCAAGAAACTGTCTATGGAAGAAATTAGAGAGATGGGGCATAGATAGAAGGCTGTTATGGCTTATAACCCAATTACACCACGGGTCGTCGGCTAGAGTGAGACTCACACCGGCGGGAAACCTATCCAACGAGGTCCCAATAAATAGAGGAGTGCGCCAAGGCTGCATTTTGGCCCCACTCCTCTTCAACTTGTTTATTAGCGACATGAAGCTCTTTCTGAGTGAGTCTCAAGCCAACATTCATGCCCCCCGCCTAGCTGATTTTCGCTGCCCTCTGCTCCTATATGCCGACGATGCAGCGATCCTTTCCTACTCTAGAGTCGGTTTATGCAGAGCTCTAAAGATTTTTGCGGCTTATTGCAAACTCAACCATCTGACAATTAATCATGGGAAATCTAAAGTCCTGGTCTTTACCAGGTCTCGGAAAACTTACAGCTGGAAGTTAGATGGAGTCCAATTAGAACAGGTTTTCAAATTTAAATACCTGGGAGTTTTTTTTCCACTACAACCTAAGCTGGAAGCCACAGATACAGTATTTACTAAACAAAGGGAAAACAATACTTTACACTCTACTCCAATTTTTTGCGGCCGACGGAGCCTCCCACATCCCTTCTGCATTGAAGGTGTACCACGCAAAAGTGGTTTCCACCCTCTGTTATGCTGCCCCGCTCTGGGCCCCAGGGTCCAATTTAACATCGCTGGGGACATTGCAGAATCAGTTTCTCCGTCGCCTCCTGAAACTCCCCATGTGTGTGAGCAACGCAGCCATACGTCTGGAGTTAAGGATTGCATCATTGGAGACTGTCATCTGGAAGCGAGTCTTTGGCTATTGGCTGTCCAGCTGGCATAGGCTTCCTGACCATTACCTCTTTCAGTGCCTCTGGCGGGATGACTTTGTTAATCCGTGGGTAGGAAAAATCCATGCCAAACTTCTGAGCATCGGAATTTCCACAGCGGACTCCTTAAAGATGAACCTACGCTCAGCCAAAAGCCTTATCGAGCAAAGATTAGCAGACATTGAAAATCAACACAACCTCTCCAGGGGTGGGGGTGTCTGCTCCCCCAGGTATCACGGAATAACCCCACCACTTGGCCTTCCATCATACATGTCATCTTTTTCATCTGTACCACACCGACTTGCATTTATTCGTGCAAGGTTCAATGTTTTTCCATCGAACCTGCTGAGCCACAGATTTTCCAAGGGTTTGGTGTCTCCGCTATGCGAGTGTGACGGGAAAACAGTTGAATCTCTTCCACATATAATGTTCAACTGTCCCCTACATAGCATAGCCAGGACTAAATTCCTAGGTCCTGCTTTACTGCACTTGGTTGGCAGGCCTGTTGAGTCACATGCCGCACTGCTTTTGCAGGATACAGATCCTTCTGTAACTCTGCAGGTGGCGAGATTCCTGAATGCGGTTATCTCATACACAAAAACCACCAAACAACAACAACAACAACAACACCAAAACTAATCGGACAGTTATGATGAGAGTGCATGACGGATCTCGTCTCCAGTTTTCCTTTTTCTGTGAACCGTCCCTTGGATCTTTCCGGGCCCCAAGCTGTATTTGTCACTGCTCAATGACCCACCCTTGCATCGTGGTGTTCACCTTCTGTTGTTAGATATATTGGTTTTTATGCTTCTGTGCTTTTATGTTCGTACATACTTTATGGGCTAATAGCCGTATAAATAAAGAATTGAATTATTTATTCCTTTCTTTTACTCATGAAGATTTTTGCCATGCAGTCTACTACCTGCGCGCGGGGAGGGGGGGCTCCTTTTTACCCCTCTTAGGCAGAACCAAATTGTCCCCTCAAAAAGAGAACAAAATTCTTTTAGTCCATACCTTTAATCAAATTGGTTTGGATTCTTTTAATTTCAGAAAGGTTGTTGCTGACAGGCAGGATTTTTCAATACGCCTTTCAACCGATGTCAGTGACTGGGCTCAATAACTGGTTCTGCCCCGACTGGGCTAGGTGACTGGAGCACTTGCAGAGACCTTCCAATTCTGGAAAGCAGGTCTCATCTCAGTGCACTGGACTCACAACTGCGCATTGTGAGCACCAGACTCATGCAGAGCATAAATAATGCGGAAGCTAGCTGTGAAGCATAACTCTTTTTATTTTTAATAGCTACTACAAACTAACGAACTACTGGCTTGCATGAGTGTTACATCTCCCACTCAGCCATCTAGTCACTACATAGATAAGACTCTCTCCACACACAGAGTCAGGCAGTCAGGCAGTGTTATCATAAAGCACCAATGCAGCAGCAAGCAAAGGCTCTAGCAGCTCAGTCAGCTGCTGGTGGCTGGAAATCCAGACAGGATGTTTGTGACTGTTGCCATGGGAACAAAGGGGCAGTCCATTCTGTACTGAGCACCGGATGTTAGCTCAGTGTGTGTGTCATATGACCCGTACTGGAAGTACATGGGTGGAGTTTATTCTTACTGCTGTGGAGTGCAGACATGTTTCTCTGTACTGATGTAAGAGACAGAAATAAAGAATGTAAATAGATTTCTGTCTGCTTCTTTCCCCTCCCTGGGGGACACCAAAGGGGAGAGAGAAGGAACGGTGTGTTCTTCTCACATCTGGGAAGAATCGCCGAGATCTCGCCTGCTTATCAGCAGAGTAGCAGCGTGGAGGTCGCCAAGGAATATCTGCCGGTGCCTACACTGTGGCACATTCCTCTGACCCAGGCAGAATTACAACAGTGGCAGCAGAGGATGGTTGCTGGTTTCTTCGATCCATGGGAGTCTGCAACAACTAAAGTAGCAGAGCTGCTGTTTTCATCGCTCCATGGAGGTCTGCAATGAGAGGTTGATCCTCTACAGCCTACAGCCAGAAGCTGACCAGACGAAAAGGCAGCCAAAGCCACGGAGCCCAAGGTATGAGAAATTTCGGGCTTAAAAGAGTGAACGCAGATTGAGTTATTCTCTGGTTCACGGGGAGCAGCGTTTGGGAAAAACAGCTCCGAGTGGGAAGAGGCTTGCATTCCAGAGATTCTTGTGGTTTCCTGTACAAGGAAAGGAATGCACTGTTGCTAAGCAACGCTCGTCAGTGAAGTGGAAAATTCCAGTAAGTGCTGAACTGTAAGGCTGTGCATGAAAAGTGAAAGTTACAATGGAATGTTTTAAACTACAGTATCTCATGAACTGTTGGAAAGGGACTTTCCAAGGCAGCTAGCGTTGAGAGCTGCCAGGTGGCAAGAGCGTAAACAAGCCAGCTTTTCGATTTAGCTGCTTGACAGAGTGAGTCTTAAATGCAAGGGCTCAAAATGGATGCCAAGAAAGGGGGAGCGCTGCCTCCTTCACCCTTTTTAACTAATGATAATTATTCATCTTGGTCAATTAAGATGAAGGCCCTGTTGCAGAATCAGAGACTGTTTGAGGTGATTGAGAACCCCATTCCTGCAGCACCAACACGTGCTTGGGAGTCACAGAATGTGAAGGCCAGGACGGCTATAATTCTGTGTGTTTCAGATTCCCAGCTTGTGCATATTCAGGATTTACAATACGCACGAGAGGTTTGGGACACTTTGCGAAGGACACATCAGAGAGATGCAGGTTCTTCAGCGTTGCTGTATTTTGAAAAGCTGACCACTCTGAGGCTTGCGCCTGATGGAGATTGTCAGAGCTGCCCGAGGTCCCAGCTCACAAAGGACCAACGCCAGTGCGTTACTATTTACAAAAGTCTTTATTGAAGTTCAGTTTCGATTTCAAAGCCGCGGCGCGCAGCTCTACATCTCAAACTCTAGACCGCTGAAGCTCCGTCTGAATCTCCTCCCCCCTGACACCAGTTTAAGACTCTAGCCTTGCTCCACCTCTTCCTTTGCTCTCTTCTCCTCTGGGCCCGCCTGTCCGCTGGGGTCTCGCCTCTTCTAGACTCTTCTGACGCTGAGTCCCCTGAGTCTTCCCCCTCCCTCTGGTGGGCTTTAGGACCTGGTTCCCAATCCGGGTTTCCTGCTGTGCCGTGCGCCTGTACATTCGAACTTGGCGCGCGCGCCCAGCCGGCAACCTTCCTCCTGACCGTTACACTGCTCCTGTCACTGCTTCCCCCTTCGGGGAGGCTAGCTGAACCTGACTTCCCCTCCGTTCCCTCACTCTGCGATGGAGGCGTGGCCAGCCCTGACTCATCTTCTCTCCATGTTGGAGGAGAAGCTGGCCCTGATACATGTGACTCTTCCCCCTCACTACGCTCTGGTGGAGGAGCTGGTCCTGATCTCCCGCTGCTGCTTTGGGAGTCCCCGCTGGCCCCTTGCTTCTGGTGTGTCCCCCCTGGGACCCCCCCTGCCCTGGCCATCGGCGCCCCCCTCTGGGAATCTTCTGATTCGCTGGAGAGACTCATGGAATCTCTCGGGCCACTTTCATACTCCCCTACACTGCCATCAGATTCTTCCCCTTCACTCTCCATTTCCTCTCTCCCCTGTGCCTCTGCTCCTGAGCCCCTGACATCCATCCCCCCCTCGAAGCCCCCCCTCCCCCTCTTCGGGTGCGGGTTCCGGGTGCTCCAGTGCTGTGGGGGTGAGTGCGGGGTACAGTTCTTCCCCCCTGGTGTGCAGCCCGCCAGCTGGATCCGGCCAGTCCATAATGGGCTCGTCGACGTCGATCTCCTCTGCTTCCATCTCTCTGCAGCTGTGCTCGAACCCAGGATCCTCCCCCAACACGTCCATGTCCGTCTCTCCCCCTGTTGCCTCGGGCAATGCTGCGTGTAAGGGCCCCCTCAGCAGTTCCCTGTTCCACCCCACCTCCGGTTGATTGTCCCACCAATAAGAGCGGTCTGTGGCAAACCCCGAGAGTGATCCCTCTGGGGATCGTGTGTCGGGCGCCGGTTCCTCATCTGATGAGAACCCCTGGAACGTGCTGGCTGAGAGCGTGGGTGTGAAAAGATAGTTGTCGAAATAGTCTGCCGGCATAGGTCTGTGTGGGAAGAGTGCATGGAACTCGTCTTTGAGGTAGTGCTCCTCCAAGGCATAGTACGGTACCCACCTGTTGGCGCTGGCCGGGGTACCTTCCCTGGTGAGGAGATATTCAACCCCCTCTTCCCCCCATCTCGAGTCCAAAATCTCCGTGACCTCGTTGAGTGGCGCCGCCCTCGGTGACCCCCCCTTTGTTGGCGATTTGCTGGGTGGGTCTGGTGCGTTCCCTGGCGCCTGAAACCTGTGGGGTTCCTTGTAGGGTGTGAGCACTGATCTATGAAAGACTGGGTGCATTCTGGAGTCTTCCGGGAGTGTCAACCGGAAGGCTACCGGATTGATTTGTGCCTCGACTTGGTAAGGCCCTAGCTGCTTGTGTCTGAGCTTCTTCTTAGCTAGCATCCTGGCCGGCACTGCCTGGGCTGCTAACCAGACCCAGTCCCCCACCTGGATGTCTTCCCCGACTCTCCTGTGCCTGTCTGCCTGCACTTTGTAGGCGTGTTTTGCTAGCTCCAAGTGCCTTCGGAGTTGCTCGTGGACCTCCTGTAAGTCCGCTGCCAAGGCCTCTGCTCCCCGTGGCTCCCCCTCCCCCACTTTCCCTAACCCCGGGAAGGTTCTGGGATGCCGCCCATTGTTGGCGAAGAACGGTGTCACCCCCGTGGACACGTGCTTCGTGTTGTTGTAGGCAAACTTGGCCAGCGGTAGGTAGTCCACCCAGGTCGAGGGCTGTTGATTTGCGTAGCACCTCAGGTACTGCTGCATGATGGCATTGACCCTCTCCGCTTGTCCGTTGGTCTGCGGGTGTCGTGCCGACGCTAAGTTGATCTTGACGTTCAGGATGCCCAGCAGCTTCTGCCAGAAGCTCGAGATGAATTGGCGACCCCGGTCGGACAGGATGGACCGCGGCAAGCCGTGAACTTTGAAGACGTGGTCTATGAACAGTTTGGCGGTCTGTTCCGCTGTGGCCACCTTCGCGCAAGGAATGAAGTGCGCCATCTTGGTGAACAGGTCTACGACCACGAGTACCGCTGTTTTGCCTCGCGAGCTGGGCAGATCTGTGACAAAGTCCAGGGCCACTTTCTCCCACGGCTCAAGCGGCGTCTGTAGCGGTTCCAGCAGTCCCGCCGGCGGCCTGTGTACTGGTTTGGCCCTTTGGCATGTGTCACACCTAGTGACGTAATCCGCGACTTCTCCCCTCATCTTGGGCCACCAAAAGTCTCTGGCTACTAATTCCGCCGTCTTGTCCTTGCCGAAGTGCCCGGCTCTGGGCGCGTCGTGTAACTACTGCAGTACTTTTGCGCGGAGGTCGTCTCCTGGCACGTAGAGGGCTCCTTTGTGGATGAGCAGTCCGTCGCGTATCTGGAACTCGTCTTCCTTCGCTGTGCCTCTTCGCACCTCCTCCATCTTGGATTGTGCGAACGAATCCGTCTGCAGCGCGCGACGTACCGCGTCCAGGTCCACGGTGGCTGAAGCGCACGCCCACGCTTTCGGTGCGAAAATGTGTTTGGCCGCCACCGGTGCCGCTTCCTCGAGATACTGCGGCTTCCTGCACAGCGCATCCGCCATGACGTTGTTGTCTCCTGGGATGTATTCTATCCGGAAGTCGAAATCCGCAAAGAACTCTGCCCAGTGGATGTGTCTCTGGTTCAGGAACCACGCCGTGCGCCAGTACTCCAGGTTCTTATGGTCCGTGCGGACCTGCACTGTGTGTTTGGCTCCGATGAGGAAGTGCCGCCACGCTTTGAAGGCTGCATGAATGGCCAGCAACTCCCTGTCCCAGATGGTGTAGTTCTGTTCCGACTTGCTGAGTTTCCTGGAGTAGAATGCGCATGGCCTCCAGTCCCCTTGCGGATCTTGTTGCAACAGGACCGCCCCCACTGCTCTGTCCGAGGCGTCTGTTTCAACCCTCATTGGTTTGCCGGGGTTTACGTGTAGCGGCTGTTCTTCGGACGCGAAGAGACGCTTGAGTCTCCGAAAGGACTGCTCCGCCTGGTCCGTCCAGGTGAACTTCTTCTTCTTGGAACTGAGGGTGTCTGTGATGGCCGCCGTCTCCATCGCGAACACCTTGATGAACTTGCGATAAAAGTTGGCGAGGCCGACGAACCTCTGGACCTCCTTCCGATTGCGCGGGCTCTTCCAGTCCAACACCGAGCGGACCTTGGTGCTGTCCATGGCGAGTCCCTTGTCGGACAGCTTGTAGCCCAGGAAATCCACCTCCGTCATGTCGAACTGGCACTTCTCCAGTTTGGCGTAAAGTCTGTGCTCCCGTAGTCTCTGCAGGACCTCCTTGACGTCTCTCTCGTGAGCCTCCTGCGATTCCAAGAAGATCAGGATGTCGTCTAGGAAGCAGACGCACTTCTTGTAGAGGAGTCCCGCTAACACGTGGTGCATGAAGGCTTGGAAACAATGGGAGCCATTTTGCAAACCAAACGGCATAACTCGATATTCATAGGTGCCTAGAGGCGTAAACATGGCCGTCTTCCACTCATCGCCCTCCCGCATACGTATAAGGTTGTACGCCCCTCGTAGATCCAACTTGGTGAAGATGCATCCCTTCCTCACCGTCGCGAGCAGGTCGTCGATCTTGGGCATGGGGAATGCTGTGGGCTTCGTCCTGGAATTGATGATTCTGTAATCAACAACCAACCTCCGTTGGGGCGTGTCTTTCTTCTTCACGAAAAACACGGGACTGCCCCCCACTGCTTTGGATTCTCGGATGAATCCCCGCTTCAAGTTGTGATCTATGAACTCCCTGAGTTCTTGCAGTTCGTCTTCAGACATGGAATACAGTTTTCCAGTCGGCAGCGTCACCCCCGGCAGGAGGTCAATCTTGCAGTCGTAGGGCCTGTGGGGAGGCAGCTTGTCCGCTTCCTTCTCGCAGAAGACCTCCAAAAACGCCTTGTACTTGTTGGGTACCGCTTGCACCATGCCGAAGTGCAGCTGTGGTTCATCCTCGTGCCCCTCATCTTCCTGGCTGGTCAGGATGCAGTGTTCTGCGCAGTAGGAGGAGCAGAAGGTTAATTGACGCTGGTACCATGCTAATGCCGGGCTGTGCCTATCCAGCCAACTCATGCCCAACACTATGGGCGTGTCCGACAGGTGGGTGACGTTGAAGCTGATGACTTCGCGGTGATTTCCAATTTGCATTACCATAGGCGGTGTTTGCTGTACCACCTGTCCTCCCAGTAGCTCTCTGCCATCGACCGTGACGACGTTTAGGGGCATCGTGGCTGGTAGGAGCGCTATGCGATGTTGCTTGATGAAATCCACTCCTACAAAGTCTGCATTACTACCACAGTCAATGGTAATAGGGACTTCCAGGGTGAGTCCATTGGGTAGCTGGAGCGATGCGGTGAGTTGCACCACTGATTTGGGCGGGAGGGGGTCTGTGGGCTGTAAAATCTCTGGGGTCTGCTTCACTGACTCGCCTGGCTGGGCCCCAGTGCCTCTGCCTCCAACCAGGCTTCGTCGTTTCCCTGCAGCTGTTCCCCCTGCTGAACTGCTCCCCTTACTGTTGCTGAGGCTGCAGTGTGCCTCTGGAGCCTCTGGGGACACTCTTTGGCCATGTGCTGTGCACTGTCGCAGATATAACACTTCCTGCTCCCTCTAGGAGCCTTCGCCTTGACTGCTCCTGATGTTTGGGCTCTGGTTGCTGTCTGAGCCCTGGCACCACCTATCTCCATCGGCTCTTCTCCCCCCCCCCCCAGTGGAGGCGTGGATTGCGCGCGCACTGTCTCTCTGGGTAGGAAGGGAGTTGTTCTGGCTGGTGTGCATCCCATACGTCCCTCATCCCTGCCCCAAAGGCGTTCTTCCAGGCGCACCCCAATCGACAGCGCTTTCTGGACGACTTCTGTGGTGCTGTTGGGTCTCTCCCCCCTCGCCAGCTCATCTTTCACGGACCCATTTAGCCCCTCCCAGAACAGATCCCTGACGACAACGGAGTCCTTCTCCCATCCCAGCACATTTACTAACGCAAAAAAGCGGGAGTGATATTGTCTCACAGTGGCTTTGCCCTGCTTCAGTCCATGCATTTCCCTCCTGGCCACATCCACATCTACTGTTGATTTAAAACAATCGTCCATAGCCTTGATAAAGGCGTTTGAATCTTGGAGGGCGGGATCATTTTCGCGCCATAAATTGCGCAGCCACGATTTAGCTTCCCCATGCAGATGAGTTATTATGAAGCCTACTTTCTCCTCCTCATCTCTAAAGTCTTTCCGAAGCAAATTGAGCACGAAAACTATGTCTGCTCTGAAGTTAGGATACTGCTGCAGGTTCCCGTCGAAGTGGGCTACGATGCTGCCCCCCTCTTCCCGAGGCCAACCCCCTCCGGCTTGGGTCCTGGCTGCCCCTCTTTGCCCAAACATTCCCACCTGGCTTGCAGATCCCGGCAGAGCGCTACTGCTTCTTCCTCCCTCTTTTTGGATGCTGCTACTTCTGCGTAAAACGTCGTGACTGCTTCTTGTAGGTCTTTCACCTTGTCCTCTGTAGTCATCTTTGCCGATCTTCGTGAGCTTGCAAAACACCAAGTTTTGCCCCTCGCTGCGCCAACTCACGCTGCGAGGGTTCAATTTCTTGGGGGACGGAGCTTACTGTCAGAGCTGCCCGAGGTCCCAGCTCACAAAGGACCAACGCCAGTGCGTTACTATTTACAAAAGTCTTTATTGAAGTTCAGTTTCAATTTCAAAGCCGCGGCACGCAGCTCTACGTCTCAAACTCTAGACCGCTGAAGCTCCGTCTGAATCTCCTCCCCCCTGACACCAGTTTAAGACTCTAGCCTTGCTCCACCTCTTCCTTTGCTCTCTTCTCCGCTGGGCCCGCCTGTCCGCTGGGGTCTCGCCTCTTCTAGACTCTTCTGACGCTGAGTCCCCTGAGTCTTCCCCCTCCCTCCGGCGGGCTTTAGGACCTGGTTCCCAATCCGGGTTTCCTGCTGTGCCGTGCGCCTGTACATTTGAACTTGGCGCGCGCGCCCAGCCGGCCACCTTCCTCCTGACCGTTACACTGCTCCTGTCACTGCTTCCCCCTTCGGGGAGGCTAGCTGAACCTGACTTCCCCTCCGTTCCCTCACTCTGCGATGGAGGCGTGGCCAGCCCTGACTCATCTTCTCTCCCTGTTGGAGGAGAAGCTGGCCCTGATACATGTGACTCTTCCCCCTCACTACGCTCTGGTGGAGGAGCTGGTCCTGATCTCCCGCTGCTGCTTTGGGAGTCCCCGCTGGCCCCTTGCTTCTGGTGTGTCCCCCCTGGGACCCCCCCTGCCCTGGCCATCGGCGCCCCCCTCTGGGAATCTTCTGATTCGCTGGAGAGACTCATGGAATCTCTCGGGCCACTTTCATACTCCCCTACGCTGCCCTCAGATTCTTCCCCTTCGCTCTCCATTTCCTCTCTCCCCTGTGCCTCTGCTCCTGAGCCCCTGACAGAGATGTTCAAGCGCACCTGACGGAAATGAAATATCTGCGTCAACAGATGGTGGAACGTAATTTCCGTTTGCAGGAGGAAGTGTTTTGCTTCATGGTGATTAACAGCCTGAATCGGACTTACAAAACGGTTGCCAGTCAGCTTGGTTCCCTTCCAGTGAACGATTTGACCTCGGAGAGGGTCTATGCGGTTATTCTGAATGAACATGACAGACTAGCTGCACTGGAGGTGAAAGACAGGGGGAGGGAAGAACGGAGTTCTAACACCCCCACTGCTGTTGCTACTGGAGAAAATGCAATAGCGTTAAACGTTGTCCGATGTTACAATTGTGGCCAGACTGGGCATCTTCAGCGGTACTGTAAGAAGCCACGTCAGCACAGAGGAGCCAAAGGGAGCTCTACTAAGTCTGAGGCGTCAGGCAAAGGTCATACCATCCCAAAGGCAAAGACTGCAAAGGCTTTGATGTCGCTAAAAGCCACACCAGAAGCGGGGAATTTCTTCGTCCTAGACACTGGAGCGACGGTTCACATGACAGGACGCAGGGATTTATTTTCGACGTTTAAGAAGCAAAGCTTCGCTGTGCAACAAGCCAACGGTCAGAAGTTGGAAGCGACCGGGATTGGAACTGTGTATCTTGAAAGTCTGAACTTGACTATCAACGATGTTTACTTGGTTCCAGAGTTGAAGTTCAATCTGCTCAGCGTTTCGCAGATTGCTAAGAAGGGACTAAAACTGTCCTATGATGCTGAAAGCTGCGAGATCTACAAAGATGGAGAGTTGTATCTTTCTGCCAAAGAGAAAGATGGACTGTATTTGTTGACTTTTGATCAAAGTGATTACATGGAATGTAATTCTTGTGATTCTAACGTGATCTCTTTTGCAGGTCTGACCAAGAAGGACGCCAAGAAGGTGACCTCGAGAGTCGACAGAGAATTTCAGCGGGTGTATGCTGATGTGATTGGTCCTCTAGCACCATCTAGAGGCAATGCAAAATATTACCTTGTGTGTGTGGATTCTTTCACAAATTATGTCTGGATTTATGTTTTGGAGAAACCAAAAGAAGCCTTAGAAAGGTTTAAAGAGTTTTGTGACAAGGTTAAAACTATGCATGATGCTAACATTGCTTGTCTTTGTACAGATGAGATGCCGCATTTCCTTTCACAGGATTTCCAGAAGTTCCTGCAGGAGAAAGGGATAAGACACAGAATTGCTAGTTCTGAGGAAGCATGGAAGAGATGTGTCTGTGTTAGGGTGAACAAAGAATTGCAAAAGGGAATGCATGCGCAATTGCTTAGTTCGCATCTGCCAAATGAATTCTGGGCGGAGTCGCTGATGTCATTCACTTATACGTGGTTGAGAAAGGTTTCAAAAGAGTTGGGATGTTCTCCTTTTGAGAAACTGTTCCATAGAAAACCTTCAGTTGCCCATTTCAAGGTTTTTGGGTCTCATGTGAGAACAGAAACTCCAGGTGGGGTAAAGAATGCCAGAGGCATTTTTGTGGGTCTCTACAGAGGGTCTCTACAGAGTAATTTTGTCTGAATCTGGTCAGGTGATTCTCACAAAATTTCTAGAGAGTGCTCCTGAACAGGAGAGAGTGATTGTTCACACATTTCCCACTGGAGATGATTCTGATGATGATGATGATGATGATGATGAGTTTGATCTTATTGGGTTCAGTAGTACTGATGATGACAGCGATAGTTCAGGGAGCTCAGTTGACACAGTCATTGAGAGGAAATCTCACATAATGACTAGACCCTCAGAAGAGGAGGATGAACCACTGATTAAGCTTAGTACTGGTTCTCCAGAGAGTTCAGAGGCTGAACCAGAAAGCAGAGAAGAGCAGCAACTCTTACGTAGGTCTGAAAGAGCAACGAAGGGTGTACCACCCAAAAGGTATTCAAAGGAGTTTGCAAACCTAGCTGTTGCATGTGTTGCTGTTGTAAACGACCAAGGACAAATTGAAGCTGTGTCTGAGTCAGAGACAAAGGCACAACAGAGAGTTGTTAACCAAGGTAATGCAGAAGCACTCATTCCTTGGAAATCACACAACCAGAGAGGTACATTGGTAAAACCAGTGGCGGGTAGTTCCAAGGGTGGAACTGAAACAACAGGGGAATGTTATAAGTATAACAACTGTTTGTTTTCTTCTCTGGATGACGTTTTGCTCGCAGCACGCATTGATACTTTAGGGGGAGTATGTTATCATAAAGCACCAATGCAGCAGCAAGCAAAGGCTCTAGCAGCTCAGTCAGCTGCTGGTGGCTGGAAAGCCAGACAGGATGTTTGTGACTGTTGCCATGGGAACAAAGGGGCAGTCCATTCTGTACTGAGCACCGGATGTTAGCTCAGTGTGTGTGTCATATGACCCGTACTGGAAGTACATGGGTGGAGTTTATTCTTACTGCTGTGGAGTGCAGACATGTTTCTCTGTACTGATGTAAGAGACAGAAATAAAGGATGTAAATAGATTTCTGTCTGCTTCTTTCCCCTCCCTGGGGGACACCAAAGGGGAGAGAGAAGGAATGGTGTGTTCTTCTCACATCTGGGAAGAATTGCCGAGACCTCGCCTGCTTATCAGCAGAGTAGCAGCGGGGAGGTCGCCAAGGAATATCTGCCGGTGCCTACGCTGTGGCACATTCCTCTGACCCAGGCAGAATTACAACAGGCAGGAGCGGAAGACGAGAAAAGCAGTTTCCGCCTCCTCCTTTCTCAAATCATCAGATCAGGAGATTCTGTCAATGGGAGCGGTGAAAATATCAACAGGATTCTGGGGTTTCTTTCGCTGTGGGACTGTGTTTGAGCCAAGAGTCCCTTGCTCGATCTAACCGCCCCCCATCAACCTCCCTCTGGAGCTCTGGGAAAGGCTTTAAGAGAGCTTTATGGGCTCTGCTGGACCCCTTTGAAGCTCAAAATTTCCCTTCAAGTGTTTCTTAGGAGCACACGTAGCCTCCGTGTTCCTCCTTTCCCCACAACAAGTGAATCGCTATTCAAGAGCAGTTCTCGCCCCCCCCCCCATTGCTTCGTGGCAGAACCTGGAAATCTCCCATGTTGATCCCTTCCAATCAGGAGTCAGGCCTCGTCATGGGACTGAAGCTGCCTTGGCCATGCTGGTTGATGATCTCCAGCAGGCTTGGGACAGAGGTGAAAGCTGTTTCCTGGTCCTGCTGGATCTCTCAGTGGCCTTTGATACCATTGACAATGACATCCTTCTGGACCATCTTGAGAAGTTGGGAGCACTGTTATGCAGTGGTTCTGATCCTTCCTCCTGGGCCGTATTCAGAAAGTGATGGGGGGGGATGAATGTTCAGACCCCTGTGCTCTCACTTATGGGGTGCCTCAGGGTTTGGTCCTCTCCCCCATGGTTTTCAACATCTACATGTAGCCACTGGGAGAGATCATCAGAGGCTTGGGCTGGGTGTTCATCAGTATGCAGATGATACCCAGCTCTACCTCTCTTTCAAATCAGAACCAGTGAAGGTGGTGAAAATCCTGTGTGAGTGTCTGGAGGCTGTTGGAGGATGGATGGCAGCTAACAGATAGATAGATAGATAATACTTTATTCGGCTATAAGCCCACAAGGTAAAACAAATCAATAGATAAAATAGCATTTTACAATCTAAAATATCAACTAAAATATTTCAACGCATAATCTCCTTCACATTACTTATAATCTCTAGATGTACTGTGTTATGGCCTTGAAGATAAAGATGGTGCATAGAGTTTACTGGATTTTTAATAGTCATGCAGCATTCCATGAAGTCTTTTATATGAAAGAACTGAAATCAGGAATCTAGCAACCTGTAATGTTCTATAAGAGTCAATGTCCTGGAGTAGATAAGCTAGATGTAATTCAGGTGGTTTAGCAGCAATTTCCAGAATGATTGAACTCAGGATCCTTGATCGGGGAACAATGTATAAGGGGCAATTAAACAAGATATGATAGAGGGATTCTATTGATTTGTTGTCACATGCGCATAAAACAGAGGTTTTACCGTTAGAAAATATATTGCTCAGCACATTTGAGGGGAACACATTAAATCTGGATCTAACAAATGCGAATCTATGCGACGCAGCCGATAAAGTAGACAGATATCGAGGTATCTGGGACATAGATGTAATGCCCCGATTTATCGGGGAACATGTACCTCCACTTGTAGTAAGATTTTGTTGCAAATCTACCTCCTCCAATCTTTGTTTGATGACCTTTTTAGCAGTAATTAGATCTAAATTAAGTATATCGGAAGGAGAGATTCCATAAGACAACAGTTTGGAATGGATTTTTGTTGCCCATGGGCTGGTGAATTCATCTCTCCAAAGGCACTGAATAAGATGGTAGTTTGGCAATTTATGCCAAAGGGACAGCCAATAATTAAAGGCATGTCTCCACATCAGAATCTCTAGGGAGGGGATCTTAAGTTCTAGGCGAATGGCAGAGTTGCTTACACAGGAGGGTAGTTTCAAAAGGCGTCTTAGAAAAAGATTTTGCAATGTCACCAGAGGCAAGAGGTTTACAAAGGCGCCCCATTAAGGGACCGCATAGGCCATAGTTGCAACCACTTTCGCACTATAAACTTTTAAGGCAGATGGAACATGCATAGCCCCCTCAGTAAAGAAGAAGCGTAATAGAGCATAGATAAGGGCTTTAACCTTATTTTGTAAATATGTGATATGCGCTTTCCATCCCATATTATACTGGAAGTAAATTCCTAGATATTGAAATTTGTAAACTTGTTCGATTGGCTTCCCCTCGAGTTCCCATCTATACAGTTTACGACTCCTGGAAAAAATTAGGACTTTGGATTTGGAATGGTTAATAGTAAGTAAATTTGTTTGGCAGTATAACGCAAAAATCTTAAGGGCCCTTCTCAAACCGATTCGAGAATAAGAGAGGATCACCGCATCGTCAGCGTACAATAATAAGGGGCAGCGATAGTCTGCAAGCCTGGGTGCATGAATGGAGGTTTGGGCCTCAGCTAGGGGCGTTCTCATGTCACTAATATAGAGGTTAAAAAGATAGGGGGCAAGGATGCACCCTTGTCGTACCCCCTTATTTATTGGTACAGGGTTTGTGAGATCGCCCTCAGGTGTTAACCTCACCCTAGCGGCCGTCCCTTCATGTAATTTAATCATAAGCCACAACAGCCTTTTATCTATGCCCCACTTTGCCAGTTCTTCCCATAACAGCTCTCTAGAGATACTGTCAAAAGCCGCCTTCAGGTCTATAAAAGCGGCACATAGAAGACCATGAGTAGGGGAAGAATACTTCCGCGCCAAATGATATAGAATTATAGCATGGTCAATAGAAGTGCGATTTGGTCTAAACCCGACCTGTTCATGACCTATCAGATTGGAATCTTCGGCCCATTGGGTTAGTCTGGTTAGCAGGAAGCGAGTATAGATTTTCCCGATGATTGATAATAAACTGATGTTACGATAGTTTCCTGGGTCCTCTGGTGGTCCTTTTTTATATATAGGAATTATGATGGACTCCTTCCATGATCTAGGTATCTGGCCCGTGGCATTGATTGCATCAAAGATTTTTGCAAGAATTTTAGCCCACCATGTTGGGTGTTGTTTAATAGCTTCCGCCGGGATCAGTTCGGGCCCTGGGGCTTTATCAGTTTTCAGTTTAGCAATTAAATCTACTATTTCCTCCGGGTCCGTATCTGGCCATATGGGCAAGTGACTTGAAAGAGTATCAGATTGAGTGTTAGAGATATCTGTCTGGGAGAAATATTTTCTTAGAAATTGTTCCCATGTTGGGGCTGGGATAACCGTCAATGGGTATTTCCTTGATCTTTTGTTGATTAAATTCCAAAAACCGCGAGAGCTGCGAGGCTTAGAGGCAGCAATCAGCGCTTGCCAACGTCTTAGCTGCCACTCGTGCTTGGCTGACTTCTGTGCCTGTTTGTAAGCAATTTTGGCCTGCAAGTACTCTGGGGGGAGAGTTTCAGCTCCAGAAGATTTATATCTGTTGTAGATACAACAGAGAGAGAGTCTAGCTTGCTTACATTTGGCATCAAACCAAGGTGCACCGAACCTGGGTTGATCTCGGTTAACCAGGTGAGCCGGCATCGTAAAGAAGCTAGTTAAATCTGCAGAGAAGTGGGAGAACCACTCCAGTATCTTATTTGGTTCAGACAACTCCGCCAATGAAACAATAAGGGATTCGGGGATATTCCTCTGGAAGAATTCTGCATATTTTTGGGCCTGTTTCATAGACCATTTAATGCCTCTTACTTGAGCTGTGGCATTTAAACCTACATGAATTGGGTGTGTACCGCTAACCGGGTGCCAGTCAAGCGTTAGCTTGGCCGCTAGAGGTAGGTGGTCACTGGAATGTACATTATCTACTTTGAAATAAAAGAAGTTTGAAAATAGGTCTTCTGAAACTAGAAGATAGTCTAGGACACTATTTGATGATGTGCCCAAGTGAGTGAATTCACCTGGCACGTCCGGAGGGCAGTTGCCATTTAAAATGTTCAAATTCATACGGATGGCCAATTGATAAAGAAGGACTCCCGCCTCATTCACTCTGATGTCCTTAGATCTTCTTGATGTAAAAGAGATTAAATCAGATTTTGGGTAGGGGGGAGATAGCCACCACTTGGCTTTAATTATCCCATTCCAGTTGGTGGCTGTACGTGCATTAAAGTCACCACCCATTATCGATGGAATATTAGGGTACATAACATAGCATGCCAATAAATGATCTTCCACAGAATCCCATCTATAATGGAGGTCTGATATAAGACCACCTGGAGGAAGATAAACATTGGTGATTAATAGTGAGAATTTTTCACTTGAAATCAGACCAGTAAAAGCAAAAGGAGGAAAAGTCTGAACTAGCGAGAGTTTAGCTCTCATTTTAAGCGATATGGCAATTGCAAGACCGCCTCTGGACTGGCCACCTTTCTGGGAGGGGATAGCTGGAAGTGATATCAGTTCAAAGCCATTTATATCTATTTTATCTTCTTCCCATGTTTCTTGCAAAAGGATTATCTGAAAAGAGTTTATATAGGACAGAAATTCGGGATCTAATCTTTTCCTTTTCCAGCCAGCAATGTTCCAACTTAGGACTGCTAGCTGGGGACTTCTGTGTTGTTCTTTTAACAGTCAAAACGAAGGAGGGACAGACTCTCTGGAAGAGACAGCAGATGTAACAAAAAAGTCAGTTATTTTACTTTGGGAAGATGGTAACTGTGAGGAGCCCTCCAAATTAAAGTTTTTAACAATTTGGTTCGACTGTTGGCACACCGTGGATGATCCACTGAAAGTAGATCCCTGGACAGGAAGTCTCTTCATTTCGAGATTCTTGGTACAACTTGACAGAGAAATACCCAGGGAGGGAGAAATTGAGTCCGTCGGAGGAAACCCTCTCGCAGATTTATCATCCGACATTCGGATGATTTTATTGATGTGTCCCATCGGGTCTTCAATCGTTTCCGACGGCGGGTCCCGAGGTGTAACATTCACACTTTCCTTTGAGGAAGGTAATTGAGGGGGCATCACGGGGGCGGGAATTGCGGAAGGCTCTCTCAGGGGCATCACTTGTGGACTACTTCTATATCTGGTCGAAACTGGAGAAGATTCTAGCTCTGGCATAGATGAGTGAGTTAAAGAGGGATTTGAGTCAAGCAGGGAAATCAGAATTTCGTCCTTGGGTATGTTGGTCGATGAATATAGATGAAGGTTCAGTGAGGATGGCAGAGCCTGGTCGTCTCGTGATGTAGCGCACGGGGCAGAAACAACTTGAAGATTTGAGTCTTGTCGGATGGTTTTTGTTTTCAGAGTGGGGCTGAGCTGAAGAAGGTCAACCACTTCTGTCCAGTGAGCCCAAGTGGGATTATTTGAGACATCGTTAGTATCTTCCCCTCTATGTTGGACTTGCAAAAGCTGAGATTTAAGCGTGTCAAATCTTTGCATCATCACCGACTGTTCTTTCGGAGGGAGGGCTCTGAACGAATCAATAAGTTCCCTTTCGTCAAGGGCAGTCTGCAGATTATCGTCCTCATATTTGGCTGTTTGAGAGGGTATCGAGTTTGGTCGTGGATGGCACGCTGCAGAGTCATTGAGGTGGGGCCTGACAGTATTTTGAAGTAAGGCAGAGTCTCTTGTCCTAATGTCCTCACCGCCAGGGTACCTATTTAGAAGGGGTTTGATCTTGGTGTCTGTAAAAACCCTCGTTGCTACGATGTCGGCCATGGACAAAAGCGTTTTCCTCCTAACAATAATAGATGGTATCTTTTCAGAGTGGAACGCAAGTATCACCTTCAAGAAGTTGGACTGCCGAGGAAGGGGCATCACAGCATATAGGTCAATCTGATGTTTCTTAATTTTTAAAAGTTTGCTTAAACAGTCTTTAGCCCCTTCTAGCGTTGACCATCTTCCTATTTCCGACCTGACAGAAAGGCAACTTTTCTTGGGTTGCAGAGTTAATATCTGATTGTTCAATTGGGAATTTAAGATATATTTAATTTTAGTCTCCTTTATTTTATCTGAATTGGAGTGAGGCAGTAAGTTTTTGACCTCACAAACTGAGGATTGCGTTGTTGATTCAAGTTTTCCGATTTTCAGCAGGATATTGGATAATTGTGAAGATACCTCGTCCAGCCTTTTAAAAATACAGTGAAGGGTCTTAATTACTAAGTGTAACTGCTCACAACCGGGGAGCTCCCCCATGTCAGATGCCAAACCATCTTCCTGTGCTGAGAGTTTTTCTTTCGTATTCTCCTTTACAGGCTTTACTTTCGAAACATTTTGAGTCATCGAAATTGGAGTAGCTTCTAAATCAATTAGAGGTAGGAAGCGATTTTGGGTTTCCACTGCAAAGCACTGCTCGGCATGGTCACTCCCTCCTCTATTCCGGTGAGGCACCAACCTTGATAGTTTTGGTTTAGGGGATGATAGGGGCTCGTCAAAGTCTCTCAAGCGTTTTTTCTGACCCATACTTTTCCTCAGGCCAGGGATTATACGATTCTTAAAATAACATAGCACTTGACACACAATTAAGATAATGGCGATTCTCAACTCTTTTAGCAGCTAAGGCCGGCCCGCTGATAAGAGAGAAACAAAGAGCAGCCTGCAGCAGTCTGGAGCAGGGCCAAATCTCTCAGAGAGTTTCCATAGCATGCGGCTGCAGCAATTATAAAATACTTCAAAAACTGACTGGGTCAGTTAAGATAAAACATAAAAGATTAAAAGAAGATTAAAAGAAGTCCGAAGAGCACCGGTAAGTGCATCTTACCTCGGCGCCATATTGGCCCCTCCTCCTCTCGGCAGCTAACAGATTGAGGTTGAATCCTGACAAGACAGAAGTACTATTTTGGGGGGACAGAAGGTGGGCAGGTGTGGAGGACTCCCTGGTCCCTTCCCCTCCTTCCCTGGTTTCTTTTGTTTTCCACCTTTCCTGCATATTTTAATTTTCCAAAAGCTACTCTTATTACTCTCTTGTAATGATGTAGTGATGTTGGGAAATCTTAGTGTGTTAGAACTTTGGTTCATGCAGGAGAAGAGCATTGTGGGAGAGCCAAAACCTGTGGAATGCTGGGAATGTGTATCTGGTTCTTTAATTGCAGACCCCTATCTTCAGAAGTATGAAGTAATTTACCTCCTCCCTATGCAGGAAGAGAGATGTTATCTGATTTGTAGTCCTGACACCTGGGGAGTCACAGATGTGGATTGGTATGAAAATGCTATCAAGTAATCTGTGGCCTAGAAGAGTCTGGTGTGTTTCTGGGAATGAAGGGGGAAGCCTTGATCTTCAAGGTCTCTGCGAATAAACAAAGTTCATCTGTCGAGTCTCCTAACAAGCCAGAGTTATTGATCCCCCATGCAACCATTGGCGAATTGCTAATTAATCTAAATAATTGATTGGCCCCTGGGTTTTGTTTCCACGTGGGTTTCTAATGGATAAAACTTTGGGGGATTGAGATGTAAAATTGCAGACCATCTTGCCAGGCAAACACCTTACCATGCAACGCCTTTGGTATGCAGAGTGTCCTGCTCTGGTGCCCGAGGGCGCTGGACCAGCAAAGAAACATCTTTGAATTGCTATGCCTTGTATTTCTGTTTCTTCTGTAACTATGTTTTAGCTAGTTTATATTATGCAATGTTTTTATTTTCTTGTTTGGAACTTTTAAGAAATGTGCAAGCCTTTAATTTCTGAATGACCTTTTTTCAATAAATTTGGAAAAGGACTTTTGCCTTTCTTGTATTTTGTGCCTTTTGCCTGGGAAGCTGAACCAGTACCTGACCACTCAGACGCCTACCCGTTTACCTGTTGGATTTCTGTCTGTGTCACAGTAAAGTGACATAGAGTGGGGCAGCCCAGTAAATACTAGAGGAGAGTCTTCCTCCTTGGATTCTTCTCGGGGGCTGAACCCGGAAAGGAGGTGGTGGCAGCATACTACTGTTTTGGCCTGTGTTTCGCAATCCCTTCGTGTGCCTACTCTTATCCCTGCCAGGTCTTGCCGGAGCTTGGAGGACTGGTCGGGGGGGGGGGTGGAGAGCGTCTGCGAACATTACACTCCTGCTTTCTCTTACACTGCTGTATTCAAAACCTACTAATCTGTTCACATGTTTATACTGATTTTTAATGCTCTACAATCATTTCCCAATCCTTTTTGTATTCTTGACCATCTTGTTCTCTTATCTGAGATCTGCGAAGATTTTCACAAAGTTGGACTTAAGGGGGGCTTATAACTTGATATGTGTGAGAGAGGTAGATGAGTGGAAGACAGTGTTTTGCACTAGGTATGGTAGTGTCAGAGACATGGTGCCCCAGAGCGACAATGGGGAGGAAGAAGGGGACAGCAAACTAGAGATCTACAGCAGGGGTCAGCAACCTTTTCCAGCTGTGGGCCGGTCCACGTCCCTCAGACCATGTGGTGGGCTGGACTATATTTTTTTTGGGGGGGGGGGATAATGAACGAATTCCTATGCCCCACAAATAACCCAGAGATGCATTTTAAATAAAAGCACACATTCTACTTATGTAAAAACACGCTGATTCCCAGACTGTCCACTGGCCGGATTTAGAAGGCGATTGGGCCAGATCCGGCCCCCAGGCCTTAGGTTGCCTACCCCTGATCTACAGAGACAGGGATCTTCAGAGAGGCAGCAAGGTAGCTCTCCTTCCTTCACAGTAGTTGAAATCCAGCCCCCCTCAATCCCCCTCTGCTTCTCATGTCAGAGAAGAGACAGTTTCTCAGGGCAGCAAGCCAGGGCTGGCATGGGGCCCAGACACTGATAAGGAGTATCACGTAGCAACTGAGAGGGAGGGAGATTCATCAGAGAAAGAGGCAGTATATCAATATGAATCTGCTCATGCTCATAGATTGTTGTTATTGTTGTTTAGTCGTTTAGTCGTGTGCGACTCTTCATGACCCCATGGACCAGAGCACGCCAGGCACTTCTGTCTTCCACTGCCTCCCGCAGTTTGGTCAAACTCATGCTGGTAGCTTCAAGAACACTGTCCAACCATCTCATCCTCTGTCGTCCCCTTCTCCTTGTGCCCTCCATCTTTCCCAACATCAGGGTCTTTTCCAGGGAGTCTTCTTTTCTCATGAGGTGGCCAAAGTATTGGAGCCTCAGCTTCAGGATCTGTCCTTCCAGTGAGCACTCAGGGCTGATTTCCTTAAGAATGGATAGGTTTGTTCTTCTTGCAGTCCACGGGACTCTCAAGAGTCTTCTCCAGCACTATAATTCAAAAGCATCAATTCTTCGGCGATCAGCCTTCTTTATGGTCCAGCTCTCACTTCCATACATCACTACTGGGAAAACCATAGTTTTAACTATACAGACCTTTGTTGGCAAGGTGATGTCTCTGCTTTTTAAGATGCTGTCTTCCAAGATGGTGATGAGGTAAGACGCATTTGCCGGAGTTCATTTTGAATCCTCCTTAAATTTGTGTTGTGGCTCCCAGCCTTTCAAGTTCTTGCTGAAGATTGTACCAGGGTGTTGGAGCCCATGTTAGGAGTTCACATTGCCGATAACTGCAAAGCCTGCATCGTAAATCAGCTTTAATGAGCAGATAATTGTATTCTCCGGCAGCCTTGGAAGCAGCCTTCGACTCACTGGATTTCCACCAGCTCACATTCAGTTGTATTTCTATTTCTATCACCTTTTACTACCTTTTAATCACTGCTATTTTAAACGACTTATAACGATGGGTCAAGGCAAACGCCTAAGGGATTGTGACGAGGCTTTGCCCTCCCCAAGAGCCAAACAATCAAAAACTGACCCCCCCCCCCCCGTGTCTGGCAAATGGAGTGACCCCACTGAACACTGCTATAGGGTGAAAACTCAGAACCGTTTCTACCCTTTAATGTCCCCAGAAACAACGTCAACACCAGAGGAATTATTTTCACCTTAGACTAAAACTGCAAACGGCAAGCTTGGAGGAAGAGGGAGTGTCCCACTGGGGGTGGTGCAGGACACCGGAACTGAGGATTGCGCAAGACAAGAACAACATGAACATCTCCATCTTGTGGTCAGAACCCTTAATTGCATATTCAAGAAGATTGATGTGCTATCCTCCCAGCTATGTAACCTCGAACAGAAAATTGATAACTTCTGGTCAAAGTCTAAGCCAACTGTAGATACGGGGGAAATGGAGTTCCAGAGAACCTTACCCTCAACCAAAAAAGGAAGTGTGATTCCTAAATATAGACCAAATCCTCCACTGAAACATCAAGCATTGTCCCTGCAACCTAAGAAAATCTGCCTAAACATCGGGACAGGGTCAGCAAGGTGGCTCACTCTGGGTGGGGTTAAAAAGCATCTAAGCAATCTCCTAAACATAGAAACCACACAATGCGATCTCATTGCAGTATTACCTTTGAACCAGCACTTCAGGCCACAGAAAGTGATGCTTGCGTTTTACTCTCCAAGGATCCCTTCAGTTATCATCAGGCAGAAATCACTCTTGGCTAGGTATGATATCACCCCAACAAGAGTTTTTATGGATAGTAAGATCCACCCCCTTCTACTCGCCGGCCACGGCAAGGAGCGGACTCTGTCGGAGAGGTCGGGAGCACCTCGGGACATCGAGCCTCCTCTCCCGGAGGATATCCATCCGTACCGAAACTGGACTTACTCTACCCCCCCCACGAGCTCTAAAGAAACCCACTGGCGCAAGTAATTCTCTGACCCCGCCGGAGGAAAGAGAGCTTTTAGCCACCTTTGGCGACCTTCCACCGAGAGAACAACAAGAAATAATTGATAGACTAGAAGTACTTAATCATCAGCTCATACATGTCCAGAAGAACGGAAAAGTCCTGCCCACTTCTCAGGATAATCCTGCCAGCTTTTCGGAGCCGTGTTTTAAGGAAGCAGGAAGTCTTCCATATCTCAGTCCGGTTCCTAAACCCATGCCTCCCCCACTTGAGGGCAAAACCCACCGATGCTTGGCAGACCCAGGTCTTGTCTCACAAGTAGGCCCCTCATCTCTACTCTTGATAAATTTTGACTCGTCCTCCAAGAGTTCCCCGCTGAAGAGTGTAGCTCAGAGTTCCTTCCACCAAAACAATTCCTTACCAACTAATCCATCAATGCCGGAACTGGAGTCCTCATATTCCCCCGAGCGGCATAGACCCGACATACAAACGGTACCAGTACGCCAAGCATCCCCAGTATCTTCGCCAGCATCAGGTCAGGGGAGTGTTCCAACTACATCAAAAAATGGCCCGGATTTGATTGAAGACCCGGCCGGACATATAAATCAAATGGTTTCATCAGCGATCTCTAGACCTCGCGGTGGGGCAGTCTCAGCAAATCCTGTGGAGTTTCCCATTGAAGTGTCCGCCCTTGGGTTAGCCAGCAGGAGACCTGCCCTGTTGCACCAGTCAGAATACCCCATGACCAACTTCAAGACTAGGTACCCTCAGCAGGTGCCAGCCATGCAAAGTAAAATAACTGACTTTTTTATGGGGTCTGCCCCGCCCCCTAAGGACACACATCTCTCCTTGAAATGACAGCGAATCGGACACAACAGGAACTCCCCCCATCAGTCCTCAGCTGGAACATTGCGGGCTGGAGGGGGAAAAAACTTGATCCAGAATTCTTGGAGTATATTAACATGTTCCATATCATCTTGTTCCAAGAATCGTGGGAAGTAGAGAAAATTGTCCTAAATGGCTTTGAGCTTCTAGAACTCCCTGCCTGCCCCTCCCTGAAAGGAGGCCGCCCTAAAGGGGGCCTAATAATAGGCATCTCCCTCAACCTACATTCTAAACTTACTCTAGTACAGGCCTTGCCTCCTTACGCCCTTACCGGGCTGATTGCGGGGGGAAAGATCTCACTTCTAGTTACAAATGTCTACCTGCCACCTGGGGGTTCTTCCCCCGAACTTGGCTCTAAATGGGGCTCGCTAGAAGAGCATTTGCTCTCATGCTATGTTAAGTTTCCTAATACCCCGGCCATAATAGGTGGCGATTTTAACGCCCGCACAGCAGCAAACTGGGACTCGCTGACCAAAGCCAAATGGTGGGTTACCCCAAACCTTGATAATTATGATCTGGAACATCTCATGAAGAGAACTTCTAAAGACCACAGAGCAAATGAGGCTGGAGTACTCCTCTATCAAATGGCCATCCGTTTAAATCTGGTCCCCTTAAATGGCACATGCCTCTCTGATATTCCTGGGGATTTCACCCACCTGAGCGTTAAATCAAACAGCGTCCTCGATTACCTGTTGGTCTCCAGGGATCTACTTAAGTGTATTTCCACCTTTAAGATCGAGAATGTACAATCTAGTGATCATCTTCCCCTTGTAGCCAAGCTTTCCCTGAACTGGCAGTCGGAGGCTCATAGACATGCGACCCAGATGGTAACCAACGGATCTCTCCAAGTAAGAGGAATCAAATGGTCGGAGACCCAGGCTCAAAGGTATCAGGAATTCTTTCAAAAAGTAATCCTCGGGCCCCATCCCAACATAGGCTTTGCCTCAGATGAGCATAGCATAGTGTTGAAACGCTTCCACCATTACACGACTGATCTTACGTCCTTCTTCAGGTTACCACCCAAAATATTAAATCGAAATGAATATACTTACGGTGCCCCCTGGTATAATTCTCAGTGCAAACAAGCAAGACAGCGCCTCCGTGCTATATATAATGTATATAAGACCTCTGATGCATCTACTCTGCCAGCTAGTTATGCACAAGCCAAGCTAGTTTACAAACGTACGCAGAAAATTGCCAAACGTGAGTGGCAACATAATCGCTGGCAGGCTTTGATTACTGCTTCAAAACCACACAGATCCAGGGAATTCTGGTCTTTGATCAACAGAAGGGTGAGGAAATACCCAAGGGCAGTCATCCCTGCACCGACATGGGAATTGTTCCTGAAGAAATGCTTCTCACAGGCAGATGCTCCCTCCGACCACCTGACGCATCTGTTTACCCACCTACCTATTTGGCCTCCCACCGATCCTGACGAAATAGTCAAGCTAATAGCTCAGCTGAAACCGGGCAAAGCCCCAGGGCCCGATCTGATCCCTGCTGAAGCCATTAAACTACACCCAAAATGGTGGGCTGGCATCTTGGCCAAAACCTTCGATGCAATCAACGCTTCTGGTCTCATCCCCAAAATATGGAAGGAGGCCATTATAGTACCAATTCATAAAAAAGGTTCTCCAATGGAGCCGGAAAACTACCGTAACATCAGCCTCCTTTCGATCATAGGTGTCAGGGGCTCAGGAGCAGAGGCACAGGAGAGGGAGGAAATGGAGAGCGAGGGGGAGGAATCCGAGGGCAGTGTAGGGGGTGACAGTGGCCCGAGGGATTCCTGGAGTCTGTCCAGCGAATCAGAAGACTCGCAGAAGGGAGCGCCGATGGCCAGGGCAAGGGGGGTGCCAAGGGGGACACCCCAGAAGGAAGGGGCCAGCGGGGACTCCCAGAGCAGCAGTTGGAAATCAGGACCAGCTTCCCCACCAGAGCGCAGTGGGGAGGAGGAGTCCCAGGCATCGGGACCAGTGTTCCCACCACCAGCGAGAGGAGATGAGTCAGGATTGACCACGCCTCCATTGGAGAGCGCGCCAAGTTCAAATGTACAGGCGAGCGGCACAGCAGATAGCCCGGATAGGGAGCCAGGTCCTAAAGCCCGCCGAAAGGAGGGGCAAGAATCAGGGGGGTCAGCGTCAGAAGAGTCCAGAAAGGAGGAAACCCCAGGGGGCAGAAGGACCCAGAGGAGGAAAGAGCAACGGAAGAGGTGGAGTAAGGCTAGAGTCTTAAACTGGTGTACAGGGGGCGGAGACTCAGATGGAGCTTCGCCGGTCTAGCTTCTAGACGTAGAGCTGCACGCTGCGGTTTGGAAATGGAAACTAATCGTCAATAAAGACTTTTGTACGTTATTACTGACTAGCGTTGGTCCTCTGTGAGCTGGGACCTAGAGGCAGCCCTGACAATAGGGAAAGTTTATGCCAGCTTTTTGCTGACTAAACTATTGCGATGGGTAGATGAGACTAATCAGATTGGCCACGAACAAGCAGGGTTCAGAATTAAACGCTCTACAACCGATCATGCGATAGTTCTTTATCATCTGGCACGGAAGTACTCCTCTCCTCCCCGGGGCTACCTCTGTGCTGCCTTCTTAGACCTAAAGGCAGCCTTTGACAGCGTTCCTAGAAATATTGTATGGGAGAAACTTGCGAAACAGGGCATTGATAGAAGACTCTTATGGCTTATAAGTCAGCTTCACGAAGGTACCCTTGCTAGAGTGAGACTTACTCCTGCGGGCGACCTCACAAATTCGATACCAATAAACAAGGGAGTGCGCCAAGGATGTATATTGGCTCCCTGCCTATTCAACCTATTCATCAGCGACATGCGAGCACCCCTAGTTAACTCATCTCCAAGTACACACGCGCCTAGACTAGCGGACTACCGCTGCCCACTCCTTTTATATGCGGACGACGCGGTAATTCTATCTTATACACGTGTTGGACTAACCAGAGCTTTGAAGATCTTTGCCACGTATTGTCAACTTAACCAATTAACCATCAACCATGTTAAATCCAAGATTCTGATTTTCTCCAGAAGCCGGAGATTATATGAATGGAAGCTTGGTGGAGCAAAAATAGAGCAAGTCCTGAAATTTCAATACCTAGGAGTTATTTTTCAATACAATTTGGGGTGGAAAGCTCAAATTCAACACCTACTTAACAAGGCCAAAACTCCTCCGATTCTTTTTTTTGGATGGAGCTTTGCATGTTCCCTCGGCCCTAAAGGTGTTCAAGGCAAAAGTGGTTGCTGTGCTTGCTTATGTTGGTTTCTGCTTTCTTCTCTGTGCAGCGAAGTGCTTGTCACGAGACAGGTTGTTTACATTCCACAGTAAATGCACTGTTGGGTTTCTCACGGGAACGGAGACTGGATGTGACGTACACTGGTTTCCTGTTTATCACTGTTCTTTGCAGTTTCAGTTTGAGATTCTCTCCGTGCTTTAGAGGAGAGAGGATGCCTTTCTCTGCTCCGGCAGAGGGAAGATGTTTTTCTGTAACTTACCAGCTTTGAAATGTAAATAAAGCAATATAGAGCATGTTGGCACGTACTCCTCATCCTTCCGCTGTGCACGGGACGACGCTGCTTATCATCAACTTTTGGTTCCGGGCCCAGAAAAACGCAGTGTTTTGAGAATGGACTCCAGAAGTCGGGCTCCTGGCAAAGGAACAAAGGAGCAAAGAAACGGCGTGCCGGCAGAGGATCGGAACAGCGGCAGAGGGACGGATCGCACGGTATCTGCTCTGCGCGTCAAAATGATTGATGTGAGGTATGTGCTACTGCTCCGGGCAGCCTGCCAGCTTCTAATTAATGGCTTTATGGCTGGACTTTGAACTTTTATAGCCGGTTTTGCCGAGGCACAGGCAAATGGCTAAAAGCAACACTTTCCTATGCTGGGGGAAATCGAAAGTAACCTTTTAAAGGTGCTCTTGAAGCAAAGCAGCTGCAAGTGTGACGCAGCAAGAATTTAAGGCAGCATAGAGAAAGCACTTTAGAACTTTCACTTTTGAACTTGCCTTTGGAATGAGGTTTGAAGCAGCTGCAGATAAGCAAAGTAGCACAGGCTCACAAGCAGAGGCTGTTTTGAATTTGCCTTTGGATTGAAGCAGCTGTACACAGACGCAGCATGTATAAAGCAGCTTGATTTAAAGCAGCAGAGATGACGCAGAAGGCTAATGCCAGAGTCATGATGGCCCTTCAGGATGCTTGTGGGATTCCTAAGCTCAATAAGAAAAATTACGCGGACTGGGTTTTGTATGCAGAGGCTATTCTGCGGAAAGAGGGTCTGTTTGAGGTGATTACAGACACCCCCCCAGCTCCAGTTACAGATGCATGGGAAGCTAAGGATTCCAAAGCAAGGGGAACTCTTACGTTGATAGTATCCCCAGAAGAGCTCTGTCTATTGCGTGATAAGACCTCAGCCAGAGAAATTTGGGACGCTTTGAGAGAGGCTCACTTGAGGACAGAAGCTGGATCCACTATGTTTTACTTTAACAAGCTGCATAATATGGCTCTTGCTGAAGGTGGAGATGTGCGTATACATCTGATGGAAATGCAGAATCTGAGACATGAGCTGCAACAGAGAGGACTCAACTTTCCTGAGGCTGTGTATTCCTTCATGATACTACAATCTTTGGGTTCAGGTTGGGAGTCTGTTGCAACCCAGATTGCTGTACAGCCAACTGCTCAGCTGACAGTGGACTATGTTACTGCCGTGATTCAGAATGAAGCAGATCGCCGGGGTGCTGGCTGCATGGGAAAGGGGGAGTCTTCACAGACGTCATCCCATAGTGCAGTGGAACCACCAGATGGCGCCAAAGCTTTGAAGGCAGTGAAATGCTACTCGTGTGGACGTCTAGGCCATATGAAGAGGGAATGCAAATATCCCAGGGCCAAGACAGAGCAGCGCAGCGAAAGCTCATCGCGTGGAAAAGGCCAGAGCAAAGGCAAAGGTCCGGTGTCCAGGACAACGCAGCACAAGGCAATGGTCTCACGCTACGCTCCAAAGGTTACAAAGGTTGCAGAGGTTGCAGAGGTCCAGAAGACGTCTAGATCTTTCTTCGTTATTGATTCAGCGGCAACGCATCACATGTGCAACGATAAGCGACTGTTCGTGTCTTTTACACCGCAGGAAGGTGCGATTCACCAGGCGGATGACCACACAATCCCCAGTAAAGGCTATGGAACTGTTGTTCTTCACAGTTTGGACTTATCGATACAGAATGTGCTTTATGTGCCGGATGCCAAACATAATCTGCTCAGCGTTGGACAGCTGAATGAGCGGAAAATAGACGTTTCCTTTAAGAACAAAAGGTGCATCATCACAAAGAAAAATGATTATGTGTTGTATGCTGAATTTGTTGGTCGTTTGTATGTTTTGTATTATGATGATGTTGTGCAGGATGACACTTGTTGCATTGCAGGTTCTAACAAAAGTTTGCATGCAGAATGTATTCATGATTTTCATCGAAAATTTGGTCATTTGCATTTTGAGGCAGTATCTAAAATGCCTGCCTTGGTTGAAGGTATGACTATTAAACCCTGCAGGTACCACATGAAGTGCAAGGCATGCGCAGCAAACAAGGTGAAAATGGCTGCGAAAGGTAAGGTGTCTAGTAGGCAAGCTACAGAACCATACCAAGTTATGCATGCTGATTTGGTTGGACCACTAGCGCCCTCTTTGGGTGGAAATAGGTACTTCATGGTTCTCATTGATGCATTTTCCAGATATATTTATGTGTACAATCTCAAGCAGAAATCAGAGGCTTTTCCTAGGTTCAAGGAATTCTGTGCTTGGTTGGGAAATGTGCATGGTAAGAAGATAAAGATTCTTTTCACTGACCGGGGGGGAGAATTCACTTCTCAGCAGTTTGAAGCTTTTCTGACTGAGAAAGGAATTCAACACGATTTGTCTAGTCCTCGCTCGCCATGGCAGAATGGACTTGCGGAACGAGCAAATCAGACATTGCTTCAAGGGTTAAAAACCTTGCTGCATGATGCCAACCTTCCAGAGAGTTATTGGGCTGAAGCTCTCTCATGTTTCACTTACAGTTATAATCGCAGGTTATCTTCAGCGATTGGTTGTACCCCCTATGAGAAGATGTTTGGCAAGAAGCCATACATCAAACACATGAAAATTTTTGGTTCTGACATGTGGGTTCACTCACCACAAAGCTCCAAATTAGACAAGCGTGGATTGCATGGTATCTTTCTAGGTTATCAGAAAGGTTCTTACAGAATAATGATGACTGACTCTAAGACAATTAAGCTCACAAGAAGTGTTGAGTACAATGCCAAGTGGGGGGGAGAATGTGGGAATTTTCCAATGTTATCCTGATGACAGTGATGAGACTGAGGATAGTCAAAAGCAACCACAACAACCCACACCCACTGATGAAGGTTCTGATTCTGAGTCTGAAACTGAATCGGGTGATTCAGAGGATTTCAAGAGTGCGAAAGCCTCTATGCGACCCTCTGAAAGCTCTGATCAAGAATTGGAGGAACCATTGTTCACAATAGGTCGTTTTTCTCCTAAGAAGGAAGAGGAGAGTGTTGAAGACTTAAGGCTAATTCGTAGGTCACAGAGAGCCACAAAAGGCAGACCTCCAAAGAGATTTGCTGATGAGTTTGCTAAGATAGCAGTAACAGCTGTTAAAAGCTCCAAGAAGGTATTTGAACCTTCAAGTTTCCAAGAAATCCAGGATTTGGATTCAAAGGAAGCTGAGCCATGGTTAAATGCCATGAAGGCTGAGCTTGATTCCTTGGAAAGGAACAAAACATGGGACCTAGTTCCAATAGTTCCAGGAATGAAATTGCTTGGAAGCAAATGGGTCTTCAAAGCGAAGACTGATCAAAATGGCAAGATAGTCAGACACAAAGCCAGATTGGTAGCCAGAGGTTTTGCACAGGTACCAGGTGAAGACTATCACGAGACCTACTCACCCACAGTGAGGTATGAAAGCATTAGGCTTATGCTCAAGCTAGCTGCAGAGGAAAATCTACACATTAGTCACCATGATGTAAATACAGCTTTTCTGTACGGATCTCTAGATGAATCACTTTATATGCTTCCACCTGATGGCGTACAGGTAAAACAGGGATTTGTTTGTGCTCTGAAGAAATCCCTTTATGGTCTCAAACAAAGTGCACGGTGTTGGCACACAAAACTCACTGAAGTATTGTTTTCTCTAGGTTTTCAGCAAGGGAAAGCTGATCCATGTGTATTTGTCAAAGAGGAGGGGCAAAAGAAACTGTATTGTTTGTTTTATGTTGATGATCTTTTATTCTTTTGGAAAGATGTCACAATGTACAGTAACACCCTAGCTCAACTGAAAGAGCACTTTGACATGAAAGATCTTGGTGAGGTAAACAACTACCTATCTCTGGAAATAGAGAGAGATCAAGATGGTAACATTCTAATACACCAGTCACGGAAAATTGCTGATGTGTTAAGCAAACTAAACCTGATGGATGCTAACCCTGTAGACACACCGATGACAACAGGTTATCAGGTAGATGACACTGAAGAAGCATTTTCTGACACTACACTGTACAGAAGTGTGCTAGGCAAACTAAACTTCATTGCCAGATGTTCAAGACCAGACATTGCTGTTAGCTGTAATTTGCTAAGCAGACAAGTCAACAATCCCACTGTTAAGGATTGGAAAGCTCTGAAACGCATAGCGCGGTATTTGAAAGGCACTATGCATTACAGACTGAGATTTAACAATCAGAAGTCTGGTGGTCTTGAGATATTTGCAGATGCAAGTTTTGGAAGTGACACTACAGACAGGAAAAGTACGTCTGGAGTTTGCTACATGTACAATCAGGGTCTATTTGATTGGTCATGCAAGAAGCAAACAACAGTTAGCTTAAGTACTTGTGAAGCTGAACTGAATGCACTGTCTTATTCACTTAAGGATTGTGAATGGTTGTTACAATTGTGCAAAGACATGAAAATTCCTGTCAAATATCCAATCCAGGTTTACCAGGACAACAAAGCATGTTTGCCTTTGCTGAATTCTGAAGGTTGTAAGCAAAGCACGAAGCACTTGCAATTGAAGTTGCAACATGCTAGGGAATGTATTCAGAAGGGACTCGTAACGGTGTCCTATATGCCAGGTAATGAAATTCCTGCTGATGTATTGTCCAAGATTGTATCAAGGGATCAACACTGTACCTATGTGCAGAAGTTGGGTTTGTACTGATATTGTACGAACACGCTGCCCAGAGATGTTCACAGAAAGGGGGAGGATGTTGGTTTCTGCTTTCTTCTCTGTGCAGCGAAGTGCTTGTCACGAGACAGGTTGTTTACATTCCACAGTAAATGCACTGTTGGGTTTCTCACGGGAACGGAGACTGGATGTGACGTACACTGGTTTCCTGTTTATCACTGTTCTTTGCAGTTTCAGTTTGAGATTCTCTCCGTGCTTTAGAGGAGAGAGGATGCCTTTCTCTGCTCCGGCAGAGGGAAGATGTTTTTCTGTAACTTACCAGCTTTGAAATGTAAATAAAGCAATATAGAGCATGTTGGCACGTACTCCTCATCCTTCCGCTGTGCACGGGACGACGCTGCTTATCATCAACAGCTTATGCTGCCCCGCTCTGGGCCGTGATGACAGATCTTGCTCCTCTTGAGACACTGCAAAATCAATTCCTACGTCGGCTCCTAATGCTCCCCCTGTGCGTAAGCAACGCAGCCATGCGACTAGAACTGAAGATTGCATCCTTAGAAACTTGCCTGTGGAAGCAAGTCTTCAATTATTGGTTATCATTGTGGCATAGATTACCAAACCACTACCTTGTCCAATGCTTATGGCGTGATGAATTCTCTAGCCTTTGGACCAGTAGAATTCATGCCAAACTCCTGAGTTACGGAATCTCTCCTTCAGATTCCCTAAAACTAGACCAAATTACTGCTCAAAGACTGATCCGCCAAAGACTGGATGACATCGATCTACAGCGAAATTATATGCTGGGGGGAGGTGTTTGTTCGCCCCAGAACATTGGTATCACTTTAACTTACTGCGTTCCATCATACCTCTCCTCCCTTTCGACTGTTGCCCATAGACTGGCCTTTACCAAAGCGAGGTTCAACGTTTTTCCCTCCAACGTCCTGAGACATAGATTCTCAAAGGGCCAAGCCCCCGCCATGTGCGAATGTGATAAGGAGACGCCGGAGTCGCTCCAGCACATTATGTTCACTTGCCCCCTGTTCAACGTGCCACGGGCAAATTTGTTGGGATCAATCATACAGAAACTAGAGGGTACCCCACCAAAATTCCACCTTGCCCAAATCCTGCAGGATAAGGATACTCATACGACCCTGAAAGTGGCTAGGTTCCTGGTCGCTGTCCTTACCCAAAAGCGACGCCAAGGAGCACTACAAGCTAACTAAGGCGTAGTATGCCATTCTATCTTATAGTATTTTATTGTTATAGTGGTGTTTTAGCGGCTGTTTTTTTTTTCCCCACGTGCACAAGCTGTTATTTATGTGTTGTTTTTACCGGTATGGGCCTACGGCCGTAATAAATATTGTTGTTGTTGTTTAAGATGCTGTCTAGGTTTGACATTGCTTTTCTCCCAAGAAGCAGGCGTCTTTTAATTTCGTGACTGCTGTCACCATCTGCAGTGATCATGGTGGCCATGATCTTTGTTTTTTTGATGTTGAGCTTCAGGATGTTTCACCCCTCCCATTGCAAGAATCTGCTGACAGTGTTTCAGAAAGGAGGGGGTGGATTTTGCTCATTGCTTCTTCCGCTCCAGCCTGACTTCAAAGGGAGTCTGAGTATTATCTGTATATAGATAAGGTGACTGCTCAAGCAGCTGTAACACTCATGCAGTCCAGCGTCTCTGATTAGTCTTTAGTTAGTTTTGTACAGTAGCTGTAGAGAATAAAAGAAGTTATACTTCAGAGCTGTCGTTCGTGTGGTTCATGCTCTGCTGTGCTCCGCTGACTTTTGGAACTGAGTTTGGTGCTCACAGCTCTGAGTTGTGAGTCCACAGCACTTAGACCTGCTCCCTGCAGTGGAAGGTCTCTGGGAGTGCTTTTCCAGCTCGCCTGGCCCAGTCGGGGCTGAAGAGGTTGAGCCCAGTCATCGGCACTGGCTCAAAGGCGAAGCTGACAGAGCTTCAGACCATATTTTGCACTCTCCTCTTTCACCCTCCTTAAAAGGTTATTTAATTCCTCCTCGCTTTCTGCCATCAAGGTTGTGTCATCTGCATATCTGAGGTTGTTGATATTTCTTCCGGCAATCTTAATTCCGGTTTGGGTTTCATCCAGCCCAGCCTTTCACATGATGAATTCTGCATATAAGTTAAATAAGCAGGGAGACAATATACAGCCTTGTCGTACTCCTTTCCCAATTTTGTTTTTTTTTTAAATAATTTTTATTCATTTTTCAAACACATAATAAAAGACAAACAAAACACAAGACAAAAACATACAAAACATTTAAATCATAATCTTCTTTTCATACATCTTCTTTCCTCTGACTTCCCCATACCTCCCTTTCGCTGCATCCTTGTTTTGCAGTTCTTTAGCAACCCATTAGTCAATTTATCTACTAGTTCCCTTTCATTAAATTTCCTTAAACTTATTAGTTACAGCTGTAATTCTTTACTTCTTACCCCTTGACATCTTAACACTCCTCAATTTTACAACAGTTTTTAAGATATGTTTTAAATTTCTTCCAATCCTCTTCCACTGTCTCTTTCCCCTGGTCACGGATTCTGCCGGTCATCTCTGCCAGTCCCATGAAGTCTGTCACCTTTGTCTGCCATTCTTCCAGAGTAGGTAGTTCTTGCGTCTTCCAATACTTTGCCAGAAGAATTCTTGCTGCTGTAGCAGCATACATAAAAAATGTCCTATCCTTCTTTAGCACCAATTGGCCAACCATGCCCAGGAGAAAAGCCTCAGGTTTCTTAGGAAAAGTCCATTTAAGGACTTTCTTAATTTCATTATAGATCATTTCCCAAAAGGCTTTAATCTTTGGGCAGGTCCACCAAAGGTGGTAAAAGATACCTTCGGTCTCATTACATTTCCAGCATTTATTATTGGGCAAATGGTAAATTTTTGCAAGCTTGACTGGAGTCATGTACCACCTGTGAATCATTTTCATTATGTTCTCTTTTAAGGCATTACATGCCGTAAACTTAACACCAGTGGTCCATAACTGTTCCCAATCAGCAAACATGATATCATGTCCGATATCCTGTGCCCATTTAATCATAGCTGATTTCACCGTTTCGTCCTGGGTATTCCATTTCATCCAGCCCAGCCTTTCACATGATGAATTCTGCATATAAGTTAAATAAGCAGGGAGACAATATACAGCCTTGTCGTACTCCTTTCCCAATTTTGAACCAATCAGTTGTTCCATATCCAGTTCTAACTGTAGCTTCTTGTCTCACATACAGATTTCTCAGGAGACAGATGAGGTGATCAGGCACTCCCATTTCTTTAAGAACTTGCCATAGTTTGCTGTGTTCGACACAGTTAAAGGCTTTTGCATAGTCAATGAAGCAGAAGTAGATGGCTTTCTGGAACTCTCTACCTTTCTCCATAATCCAACACATGTTTGCAATTTGGTCTCTGGTTCTTCTGTCCCTTCGAAATCCAGCTTGCACTTCTGGGAGTTCTCGGTCCACATACT
Source organism: Podarcis melisellensis (assembly GCF_964234715.1). Classification (NCBI taxonomy): domain Eukaryota; kingdom Metazoa; phylum Chordata; class Lepidosauria; order Squamata; family Lacertidae; genus Podarcis; species Podarcis melisellensis. The sequence goes on from NC_138535.1 coordinate 13,612,100, forward strand.
GCTTAAGCCTGCCTTGTAGAATTTTAAGCATAACCTTGCTAGCGTGTGAAATGAGTGCAATTGTGCGGTAGTTGGAGCATTCTTTGGCACTGCCCTTCTTTGGGATTGGGATGTAGACTGGTCTTCTCCAATCCTCTGGCCACTGCTGAGTTTTCCAAACTTGCTGGCATATTGAGTGTAGCACCTTAACAGCATCATCTAAAACTAAAATTTTAAATAGTTCAGCTGGAATGTCATCACTTCCACTGGCCTTGTTATTAGCAGTGCTTTCTAAGGCCCATTTGACTTCACTCTCCAGGATGTCTGGCTCAAGGTCAGCAACCACACTGCCTGGGGTGTATGAGACATCCATATCTTTCTGGTATAATTTCTCTGTGTATTCTTGCCACCTCTTCTTGATGTCTTTTGCTTCTGTTAGGTCCTTACCACATTTGTCCTTTATTATGGTAATCTTTGTATGAAATGTTCCTTTCATATCTCCAATTTTCTTGAACAGATTTCTGGTTTTTCCCATTCTATTATTTTCCTCTATTTCTTTGCATTGCTTGTTTAAGAAGGCCTTCTTGTCTCTCCTTGCTATTTTTTGGAAATCTGCATTCAGTTTCCTGTATCTTTCACCATGTCCCTCGCATTTTGATTGCCTTCTCTCCCCCGCTATTTGTAAGACCTCGTTGGACAGCCACTTTGCTTTCTTGCATTTCCTTTTCATTCGGATGGTTTTTGTTGCTGCCTCCTGTATAATGTTACGAGCCTCCATCCATAGTTCTTCAGGCACTGTGTCCACCAAATCTACATCCTTAAACCTCTTCCTGAGACTCCAGTGACAGCAGTGGCCCAGGGGGATGGAAGCCTTGGGGCCCCTCACGGGAGAGGAAGAGCAATTCCTCCTCAATATAAGGCCTACAGAGATGTGTTTTGCGAGAAGGAAGCATACAGGCTACCACCCCCCCAACCTTATGACTGTAAAATAGACTTGTTGTCCGGGGCGCAGATGCCCACCAGTCATCTCTACTCCGTATCAGAAACAGAGTTAGCCGTTCTGAAGGAATTTATTGAGGATAATTTAACAAGGGGCTTCATCTGGCCGTTGAAGGCACCCAGGGGCTCCCCTGTGCTGTTTGTTAAGAAGAAGGGAACTTTGGAGCGTCAGCTCTGCATGGGCTTTCGCAGGATTAACCAGATTAAGGTGCCAAATTGTTATTGGACTTTTTATTGGACTGTTAAAATGGAAAATTTAATAAATATTTTTTAAAAAGAAACCTTTCTTATGGACGGCAGAGGCACAGCGTGTGTTTGAACAGCTCAAGGCGATGTTCGCTTTTGAGGAGTATCTAGCTCATGCAGACCCACGCCAGCTGATGGTTATGGAAACCAATGCCTTCGTTAGAGCGTTGGGAGATGTGCTGCTGCAAGAGGATTGAAACGGTGACTTGAGACCATGTGCCTTCCACCTCCGGAAGTTGATTCCCTCGGAACAGAACGACACCATATGGGAGAAAGAATTACTTGTTATCAAAGATTCTTTTGAAGTATGGAGACATTTCCTAGAGGGAGTGCAGCACAAAGTGGAAGTACGCAAAGTGGAATTACGCACAGACCACAGTATTGGCAGTCTGCGAGATGCCTTAACCAACGAAAAACAAACGCAGCACGGGTTCTCCCCTACTTGAATTTATAAATTTTTATTATATATATATATATATAAAATGATTTTTATATTATTATTATTATTTTAAATAAACATCTTTATTGAAAGTTCAAAAAGTGCATACTTATATGTGAACTAAACATAGTGAGACGTAAATAAAAGAGAGAAAAAGAAAAAGAGAAACAGAACCCATGTAGAAGGGAAAATAAAGGGGGGAGGGGGGAAACCAAAACTGTATATATTGTATATTATTCTTTTTTAGGACGTTTGCCAATTGTTTATAACCTTCCCTTTTACGCAGGAGTCTGGTTGGTATCTCTTTAAAGATGATGATTGGTCTGCCGTCAATAATTAATTTTTTTTAAAAGCTTCTTTTTAATATCATATTTTTCATCTCTATTGAGTTAAAGATAACCAAGCAGTCTCCTGCTATTTTTCTTAATTTCACTTGTTTGGCCTTTGTTTTAATTCTGAAAGCATTTTCCATCGTATATGCAACATCTTCTTCTTTCAGTTCTAACCATTTCGCTAGCTCTTTGGTCATTTTTTCCTTAATGTTTTCATTTATCTCTTCTCCTACTCCCCTAAATTTCAAGTTTAACTGTTTTTGTTTCATATCAATCATCGCCAGATTGTCTAAAATTTGGTCTTGATTCTTGTTTAAATCTCCTATCTCCTCCCTTATCCTATCTGTCTCCTTTCTTTGTTCTTTCATTTCTTTCTGTATTTTTTTATTTGTTTCCTCCATAGCCTTCGACCGAGTTGTCAAGTCTTTAATTTTGCATGACAATTCTCCTACTGCTCCCTCTATTCTCTTATCTATTAACTCATGCATCTCTCCTAGTTTTTTTCCATATGTATTTCACTCTGTTTGAACTCCTTTTTTATTTTTAACCATAAGATATCTAAGTCCTTTATCTCCTCTTGACGGGATGTTTTCCTTTTCGATGGTGTTCCTCCTATCTTTTTTCTTTCCTTCCCTGCCATTTTCTCCTTCACTGGTTTTGAATTAAGTCTCCTGCAGTACTTATTCTCTCCCCTAGGGGGCGCACACTCTAGGCCCTATCTAGTTAATTATTGATCAATGGGTTCAAAAACACTCTCTTAAACGTTCAAATTGCAAGTTCTGGAATGCAAATTGCAAATTCTCAACCATTTAAGGTTTAGAAGGAATATACAGATGCCAGCCCTATGGTTATAATAGATCGGGTTTGTCTTCAGACACATTAAATTCCCCCAAATGCGTTAATGTTGCTAAGTTAACGTAAATGGTTTCAATATCCTATAAAAGAAAAGCACAATAAACAATATGGGAATCAAACAGGGTAAACAAAGCAACCATCCGATGATAGGAACAGCAACCAAAATTTAACTTTTATCTAATTTTGTTTTATATGAGGGTTCTTTTTCCTTCTTTCTATTTAAGCTTCAGCCCCTTATTCAAGTTAATCCAGTTCTGAGTTTTTCCCAGGAGGTTATATTATTATTTAAGAGTTAAACCCCCGAAAAAAGGTCTCTCCAGCCAAGGGAGGCGTGAAGACATCAAAGCAGTTCTCAGAAAGAAAATTTATCACTAAATGGGTAGATAAGAGGTGAACCCAGTCTCTGCTGCACAGTTCAATGGGGTCCACACATTTGGGGTTCCACAGATGGAAAAGAAGGAGAGCAGGATTTTTACTTAGCTTCTACCTCCTGAGATCTATGTTCTTCGGCCACTTGCTGGCTTAATCCAATATCGAGTTATGAGGAGAGGATAAAGGTGAAATGAAAAAAAAGAACAAGTCCCAAAAAACACACACAAAAAAGAAAAGAAAAAAACCCCCCGGAAAAAAAACCCCCAAAACCAGCCAAACGTCCTGAGGTCCTGAAGTCCTAAGAAAATCGCCAAGGGTCCAAAAGACTAGGAGTCCAAAAAAAGAAAAAAGAGAAAAGAGGAACCAAATGTCAGATATATAAATATAAATATATCCTCCAATACTTTGGTTATACTTCTCTCTCAAACTCAAATATATTTCAGCTCCACAAAAAAACCAGCTCCACAAATATTTCAGCTCCTCAAAAATCCAAATATCAGAGCCTTTAAGAGTCTCATGTATTCAGTCCAGTTACCCAGAGAGGAGGAGGCTACTGTTTAAATTGAAGTCCATAAGTAGATCCACATAGCTCAGAGGAACGAAGCAGGGAGAGAAAAAAAAAATAAAACTCCAACTTCTTTAAAGGGGGGGGGGAGGTTGTTTCCAGGTTTAATAAATTAAAGGAGAAGAGGGAGGAAAGATTTACCCTCTGTTTGTTCAAATAAAAACTTTCATATTAAACTTCAAAGGCAGAGGGGCCAAGTAGAAGATTTCAGCTGCTTATTTATTCCATCCTTTCTCCTGTCTCTTCTTTCCCCCTTACGTTCCTGTATTTCATTTGTGGCTTCAGAATGTTTCTCCTTTGTAACCACTCTATTCCGTTTATTCCTTTGTTTCAGTATCTTCTCCCCCCAAAAGAAAAACAAAGTCTGTTCAGTTACTTTTATAGTACTTTGTTTCCTTTGTTTCCTTTGCCTCGCTAAATAGATTGCTGAGGACTTTCACTTTTCTGTTCTCCACAGCAGGCGCTTAGTCACTTCCTTTCTTCTCTCTTACGATTAAATGCCCTGCGCCATATTTGCTCTGAAAAGACAGGTCGGGTTCCTTACTTTAAATCTTTTAACATCCAGATCTCACTTAGCGCTTGATCCCAATTTTTCGTTCAGAATTACTCCAAAAGCACTAAGGATTCTGTACTTAAAGTTGTGGAGATTTGTCGCTTTTTCAGTAGGAGCTAGAGGCATTGCTGCACGGGGTCTGCAGAGCTTACCATTTCGCGTTTCTCAGTCCCGTCGCTCTCGGATCCTTAAAAAAAACACCCGAAAAAGCTTCGGAACCGCTCCAACGCTGCTGGATAGCTAATCCCTCAAGGCATCCCCCCTTGAGGTTTTGGGGGTCGCAGTGCCCTTGCGTCACCCCCAAGCCCCCGCGAAGCTCGGAAAAGCTTCATAGTCCAGCCCACCACATGGTCTGAGGGACAGTGGACCAGCCCACAGCTGAAAAAGGTTGCTGACCCCTGCTGTATATCAAATTGGTTTACTAGCAACAAAGATTTATATATGCTGATGGCCAGTTTTTTGGTTGCGTAAGAATTAATCAACTGCTTCAATATCTCTGGGGTCTTCAAGGCTGTAAAAGCTGCTGGTCCGTTGGTGGTGGTTAGCAAGTGTTTTCTCTGGAGATATTGCCATTGAGCATTTGTAGGGAATCTGTATTTGTCTCTTAAGATGGAATATGTATAAAATTCATCCTCTTCATTTATCAGCTGGTCTAAGGTTAATATACCCAAATTCATCCACCTCGACTGTAATGGGTGTGAGAGGGTTACTTGTGCGTAACCTTACTTCAGTTCAGTGATTTTGCTTGCCCAACCATGCTTAGGGTCGGAGCTCGCCCTCCGTGACCTGTTAGTCACTTGCAGAATCCGAGAGTGGGCGTCTCTTGAATCTCTTCCAGCATAGAAGCTGTTTGACCCCGAGTCTCCGCCTATGTTCTCTGCGCGGAACGCGTCTGCGCAAGTAAGGGGAAGGCAGGGGCGTCCCAGCGCTCTCTCCACTAGATTCGGGGGGAGGGTCTTGGAGCCCTGTCACCAATTCCTCCATCTCCCTCTCTGCTCTATGGGTGTTACGTTGAAATCCTTCCCCCCTGCTCGTCTCCTCTCCGGCATCGCTCGGGAGCCCTGCCTCCGTTTCTTGCTCTGATGGCAATTCCCTGACATCGACCATTTGTTTCCCAATTTTTAAAGACCGGTTTCCCCACAAAGTCATTTTGTCATGGGAGAAAAGGTCAAATATGTATTATTATTTTTTTGACAAGTGGTGCCATATTGTTCAAACTGATATTGTTTCAATAGCATCTTGGGTATTTAGACCCAAGTGCTGTCCATCTTTCTAAAGGTGGTACATAGGAATATTCCAAAGCAGCCTAATTTGGACAGCTGTTTACAGTTATGGGTCTCCAGAATTGTGTACCTGACAGTAAATATGCTTGTTGTTACAATTCTAAGTCTGGGATCCCAAATCCCCCTTCTTTTATCAGTATTTGCATTTGCATAGAACTAGACTGTGCTCTGGACACCTCATGAGATTCATCTGCTATAACAGCACTTCCGGATCAGCATGCTCTGTATCAGGTCGAAGTCTGTGCTCTTGCTATCTCAAGACAGACGAGCTGCACGAGGAGAGTTTATGGGGAGCAACAGAAGGCGAAGTTGCCCCAATGCCCAAGTGGAGTTCTTGGGGGCAAAAGCTCTAGGAGGCACGAAAAGGGGTTTCCCCACTTTAAAACTAAAAGGGGAGAACCTCAACGCTCTGAGCAGAGAACACTCTCATGTGCAAATGCCTATATTCCTGAATGAACAGTGCTGGTCTTCTCCACAAAAATAAGGAAGTAAAGAAGACCGACTGCACCCCAGGGAAAAACAAAGAAACAAGAGAAAGGAAAAGGGGCAAGCAGGAACTTCAAATTATATAACAACAGGAATAACGTGAGGTACGAGAAAGGGGGTCTACCTCTTTGCGGTGGTAAAACTTAAACTAGACTGCAGAAGCAACTCAAAAAGAACCTTGAACTACACTTCAAGGAAAATGAAATAGAAATAAACCCAACTGAACCAGGAAAGTAAACGTGACACAGAAAAGGGGTAAGCAAATAAAGCCACCTCCAGAACCGGCTGAGCTCTAAGGAATGAAAACACGAAGGGACGGAGGAGAAGGAGATAAAAGGCACATGGGGAAAGAAAGGATTAAGAGGAGTGAAATACATACCAGGGAAGTGAAGGAGAGGCCATGGAGTAAATTGGTGGGGGCTGCGGCAAGCAGATGAGTCAGCTAAACGGCAGATGGCTATAACGGAAGTAAAGGCATTGGATGTTCCAGAGAGAGACAACAAAGAGGAGATGTATACCCAGGGAAGGAAACCTAAAGAAAACCTAGAAGGAGGAATGAATTGGAGTCCAATGCCACCCAGTGGACAAAAGTAGAACTACACCATCAAAATTATATTGGAAGAGGAAGTAGCCTGCAACAATAAGCAAGAAAAGAAAGTAAAGGATATATAGACTCTGGAAGAAAGACAAAGAGTGAATAAGATCTAACCAAAAACACTCAGGGAATTCCCAAAAGGAAAATTTAATTTTAAACAATTGGAAAAATTGGAAAAATGAAACCAAAGAATATACAATAAAAGGAAAAAAATAATTAAAGACAAAAGTTAAAAGAAAATGGGCTCAAAGAAGATCCAGACAACAATTGGCCTAACCTCAGCAGCAACAGCTAGCTCTCAAGCAAGAAGAGCATCAATGATCGAAGGAGATACAAGTATGGACATCAAGGAATTAATTTTATCAATGTAAAAAGACTTGTGTGACAACAGAAAATTGCTAGATGACAACATAAGAGCACTTGATGACAAAGTTGAGGCAATGGGCAACAAAACTCAAAAGAATTCTACCTGAATATTAGATTTAACACATCAAGTAAATGAGTTACGACAAAGAACAAAGACTTAGAGAAAACAACAGAAGAAATTAAAGTCAAAGTATCTAAACAAGAACAAGTCGTGAAAAAAACTTGGAATGAACAAAAAGAAACAAAGATAAACCAAGACAAAATCAAAAAGAAATTACAGATTTGAAGAGGATACAGGAGGAAACATGGGATGCGGTTGCCACACTTGAAATGAGACAAAAGGAAATGATTTTGAGATTCAGAGGCATAGTGAAACATCAAGACGAAATTGACAAAGGAACTAGCATCATGGCGTGGAGTCCAGGAGGATGAACTGACTATGGAAATAGACAAAATGTTCAGAATAAAATCTAACAAGTCAAAAAATGAAAAATGGCCAGGCTTACTGCCTGGTCTTCTTAAACTCAAGACTTCTCAGAGACAAAATATTACAGAAGAGTAGAAATGCTAGATTACGAATCGAAGATAGAAATATCAAAATTCTGAAATAAATTTCTACTCGCTTGTTAAGAAAAAGAGACAATTATAAAATACTTGTGGCAGCCTTGAGAAAAAACAGAATTGCATACAGGTGGGAAATCCCTGAGGGGATTACTTTTACATATAAAGAAAGGAGGAAAATCTTCAGAACTGTGGGAGAAGCAGGAATATTTTGGAGAAAGTACTGGACAGACTTGGGAGGTAAAAGTGTTCAGGAGTTAGAGAAGGAGGGTTCAGAGGAGTGAAGGGCAATAGGAAGTGACAAGAAAGTTCAGGAGTATTAGAAAGAAAGAGCTATCACAAAAGTGATTTTTTATTGGTGCAGTGATTTATCTGTAATAAAAGTATATGGAATTAAATTGTTTATCATGGAACGTGAATGGGTTAAATAATACACTTAAAAGAATCTAAATAGAACAAATATTAAAGAAAAAAGGGATATTGAATTATTGAAGTGGAAATAACCTATAAGAAAGAAAAATTAATTATTATAGGGATTTATGCGCCTAATGACAAAAAAGCTAAGTTTTACAAAAAAAACCCAACAAAACCTAGAGGAAAATATGTGAGATTATAGCAATGACAGCATATTATTTATGGGAAACTTGAATGGGGTGCCCTCAACAGAAAAAGACAGAACAACAAGGGTTAATTTATCAAATGAAGGAAAATTGCCGCTTTCAAATGGTTAAAAACTTTAATGTCAGAGCTGAGTCAGAGCGCCTAGAGCCCCCAGACATGGAAGAGAGCATTTGGCAAGAGCCAGAAGAAGCAGAGGAAAGTGTAGCTAGAGAGGAGGGGGGAAGCAGGACCCAGCAGAGAAGGGCTGGAGTCGGTGCAGGCAGAGAAGCAGGAAGAAGTGGGAGATCAGCAAGCAGTCTCGCAGGCACTGCAGGGGTTAAGCTCTGAGTCGGAGGGAGTTTTACGTTGGCTCGTGCCAGGCGTGAGGAAAAGAGGCAGAGCCAAAGAAGTGTTGTAAAGTTCCCGCACTTTAGATGCTGGAAAAGGAGTCGTAAATCATTGGGGGTATCTGATCTCTTGGACTCAGACTGATGGTAATGAGCTTGTAATGACTTTTGTAAATACTTGTAAATAAAGACCTTAAAACTTCACCTCGTGGAAGTGGTGATTGCGGTGAAGAGAGAAGTGTACCACCCTGTCAGCATACCCTCAATCCTCTCTCTTCATGCCAGAAAGAAGCGGAGAGTAGCTGTGCATGAGCAAGGAGCTGGAGGGTGCCGGCCAGCCCAGAGTGGTGGAACTCATGCTCAATGACCTGTGGCAGCACAATCTCCAGCTAAAATCTCAGGTTGACAGCTTGGTAGCAGCGTTAAGTGAACAATTTGAGATGCTTCAGGTAGAAAGGGCGGAGAAGGCAAATAAACCGGTTGCGGCACACCCTAGTAGATTTACGGGCAGAAGCTCGGACTATACGTCCTTTAAGACTGAGATTTTGTATCTCTTGGACTTGAAAGCCGCTGAATTTAAATCGGACCAGGAAAAGGTGGCTTATATCATAAGTTACCTGGATGGAAGGGCTAAGGACTGCATGGTTCCCTTGATGGCGAGCTGTCATCAGGCGTTATCAAACCTTAAGTCCTTAGTAGAAATAATGGACTCTATCTTTTTGAATTCAGCCCATGAAATAGCGACCTCCCAGCAGTTGCTTCGTTTGAAACAGGGGACCAACACTGTTGGGGATTGTAAGGCTTCCTTCCTTCTGTGGCGGCTCTGTTCCGAGAGGGATTGAATAGTGATATCTTGGATCAGCTTGCTAAGATGTGTCAGCTTTGCCTTTGAGCTGGTGCCAACGACTGGGCTCAACCTCTTCAGCCTCGACTGGGCCAGGCGAGCTGGGAAAGCACTTCCAGAGACCTTCCAATGCAGGGAGCAGGTCTAAGTGCAATGGACTCACAACTTAGAGCTGTGAGCACCAAACTCAGTTCCAAAAGTCAGCGGAGCACAGCAGAGTATAAACCACACGAACGACGGCTCTGAAGTATAACTTCTTTTATTCTTCTACAGCTACTGCAGAACTAAAAGAAATTAACTAAAGACTAATTGGAGACGCTGGACTGTATGAGTGCTACAGTTGCTTGAGCGGTCACCTTATCTCTATACAGATAACACTCAGACTCCTTTTGAAGTCAGGCTGGAGCGGAAGAAGCGATGAGCAAATTCCTCCCCCTCCTTTCTGAAACATTGTCAGCAGATTCTTGCAATGGGAGGGGTGAAAAATCCACAAGATGCCAGAACTGGAGTCTTTTGATGCCCTGACCAAAGTGTGTCTTCAACTGGGGTTGAGGCAAAAGAGGAGGGCAGAGGAGAGGAAAGAACAAGGTAGGCAGTGTTGGCGCGAAAGTCGCATTCCAGACATTCCTGAGCGTAAGTCTGGTGGTGGGACCAGAAGGGAGGAGGAGAAGCCCATGGAAATTGCAGCTGTGTGGACCAAATCTGGCTCAGCAGCTGCATCCGTGCGAGGAGATGAGAGGCGTTGGAAGGAAACAAGACGTTGCTCCGTGTGTGGGAAACCAGGACATACCGAGAGACAATGTCAGAGCCACAAGGGTTGAGAGTCCTTGTCGGGAGCTGAAATGGGAGCTGACTCTGACCCCAAAAATCAGCTGACGGGGGTTCCGGTTGAGTTGCGAGCCCAGCGCAAACGGGAATTTTCCAGGAGGGAAATTCCGAGCTTTCGAGAGGAAAAGGAGGTGCTACAGGGCGCTGTAGCCCCCCAAAACCCCTCTGGAGGGAAATCAGAGGGTCAGGTTCCCAACGAAGCCAAATTGCAGACCACCCGGCTGTCAGGTAGCTCTGTAAAAGGAGTGAGGAGTACGGCGGAGTGAGGAAGTTGGCAACGGGAAGCCATTATCTCTCCTCCAAAAGCGCAGCCCCAGGCTTGCAGGGTGAGCGACCGATTTTCAAACAGCAAGAAATTCGATCTTAAAATGGATACAAATTGGCTTTAAAAATGAAGAAAAGATTTGGATAAGATGAAGTAAAAGTGGAGGTAAGCTTCATCTGAAATTGAACTTAGATGCAAGAATATCGGCGGAACTGCGGAGAGTGGATTGTGAGTACTGCAAGCGGCTTTTGAATCTTTCTCATGCTAAACAACTTGCTAGGGAGTTAAATTGAAACAATAAAACTAAGGCTGACTTCCGGTTTACACGCAGACATACACGCTCTGCGGTTTTCCGAGCGGCGCAGGGGTTTGAGGGGTGGCGCAAGGGTACTGCACACCCCCAAACCTCAAGGGGAAAAGCCTTGAGGGACAGGGCACCCAGCAACGTTAAAGCGTCTCCCCTGCTTTTTGGGTTTATTTTTTAAGAGGCTCGAGAGCAGATGGAGCTGTGGACGTGACAGGGAAGCACCACCACCCCCGCGTCTGCAATGTCTCTAAGCTTCTACTGAAAAGCGGTAAATCTCCAAAGTCAACAAACAGAATTCTCAGTATGTATAGAGGGCTTTAAGCTTAAAAGCTTGAAGAAAACACTGAGAGATTTCTGGATGTCGAAGGATTGATCTAAGGAGTCCTTTCCTGTATCGGCGAAAAAAATGGCGCAGAGATAGAAAGTAGCAAGGAAAAGCAAAGACACCAACGATCCTGCTGAGTGAGTACGAAGGGAAAAACTTTTCGCAACTTTGTGAGGAGGCAGAGGGCTAATCTGTAACAAAGAGTTGTGAAAAGAGATGAATTGGAACTTTGTTTTATCTTTTTGGTCTTGAAACAAAGAAATACTGAGGCTTTTCTTTTTCTTTGGAAGGGGTGACGATTAGTAATACAAATTAAAGCCTCTTAAAGGAAGCCTAATAGACAAGCAGAAATAATAACTGGGAGCCAATAGTAAAGACTTATAAACAGAGTCTTAAAAACATTAATATCATTAACACCATCGTTTTTTTACTTCATGGGACTTTCAGACTGTTAATGATTGCAAGTACATGGACAGCCCTCCCAGTTTAATTACATTATTTCTGTACACACTCCCTCTTCTTTAGACTATCTTTGGATAAAGAAAAAATAAAAAAAAACAGAGTGGAAAGTGGAAATAAATTTTCCTCCTTCTTGGACCTCTCCTTCTCTCTTTATATTAAATTTAATATTGGATTTGAAGCGCATCAAGCTTGAGTGCTTTACTTGTGGACCTTTGGAATTACAGTGACTCAGGAGTTGGGGGCCATTTTCTTTTTTGTTTTTGCTCCCTTCCTCCTAAACTGCATGTTACAATTTGGACCATAATATTAGAACACCTTAGTAAGAAGAGACCTTTTGGATTACAAATATTTTATCTTTGGACCTTCAAAAACTTTTAAATTGATCTGCCCCAACGTGGATTAGGCCTACAAGTGGCTGAAGAGCATTCAAGTCAAATGGGATTAGGCCAGCAAGTGGCTGAAAATTGAACTGACGTAATTGAATTAATATCTCAAATATAAGAAAACAGGGGGGGGGGGGCTAACTGAATGTATTGAACTGCATTAATTAGACTGAGTGTACAAATTGGTTTGAACATGTATCAAATTGCATTAATTGGACTGAGCATACCAATTGGACTGAACGTTTTGAAATTGATTTACTGGACCCACTGGAATAATTGATCTGATTGTTTGATAATTGATCTGATTGTTTCCAAATTGTGGTAACGAAAATGTTTTACTGGTAGTATTTTGTTTAAAAATAAGAATTGGCCAATTTGAGAAAATAATTAAGGAGGTTAAAAAAGGGGGGGGCTAAATTAATATTCAGAGTGTTGGGGAAAGTGGTTGAAGAGGGGACATCTAGTGGAGTATTTGATAATAGACGGTTTGCCGGTTAGAAATTAAAGGAGACGGCACTGAAACTCTTTACATTTAGAAATTATTGGAAGGGAATTGTGTGCCCCCTAGGGGTAAAACTTTATTACACTAAGAATTTTAGAAACAGTTTGAAAAATTTTGTAATATCCTAAAGCTCTTTATATTTAGAAATTATTTGAAGGGGATTGTATGCCCCCTAGGGGTAAAAATATTTACTACACTAGGAATTTTAGAAACAATTTGAAATTTTTTTGTAATACTCTAAAAAAGTGGAATCAAAATGTCAGGGGGAAATGGTAAAAAAATAGGAGGTACACCGGTGGAAAGGAGAGTATCACGACAAGAAGAAATCAAAGACCTGGACGCTCTGTGGTTGAAGATAAAAGAAGAATTCAAGCAAAGTGATCAGCACATGGAAAAGAAGTTAGGGGAGGTGCAGGAGAGGCTAGATAAAAAAATAGAGGGGACAGTGGGAGAACTCTCAAATAAAATAAAAGACCTGAGAGTTAGATCAAAAACAATAGAGGAATCAACTAAGAGAATTCAAAAGGAAGTGAAAGAGAATAAGAGGGAGACAGATAAAATCAAAGAAGAACTAGGAGATTTGAGCAAAAGTCAGGACCAAGTTTGGGACAGTCTAGCCCAAATGAGGCAGAGGCAATTAAACCTGAAATTCAGAGGAGTAGGTGAAGAGACAAACGAAAATATTAAGGTTAAAATGATTAAAGAGCTAGCAAAGTGGCTTGATATGAAAGAAGAAGAGGTTGAATTCACCATGGGAAATGCGTTCAGAATAAAAGTAAAATCGCTACATGCTAAATCAAAGAGGTTACCGGGAGACTGTTTAGTGATATTCAATTCCTTAGATATGAGGAATGCAATACTGAAGACAAGTTACCAAAAAAAGTTGATAATTGATGGCAGACCGATCATTATATTCAAAGAAATACCTACCAGATTTTTACGAAAAAGAGAGGGCTACAAACAGTTAGTGAGTGTCCTGAAAAGAAATGGCATACAGCACAGATGGGAGTTCCCGGAAGGGATCTCCTTCTATTACAAAAATAAAAGATTTAGGTTGACAGATATACAAGAAGTGAGGAAATTTTCAAGGAGATATGAGAAGGAGCTTGGAAAGATGGAGGAGAAATTTGGGGAAAGGGAGTCAGAAGTAGAGAGAAGAAGGAAGAAGGACAGAGAGGAGGAGAAAGAAGGAAGAGGAAAAGAAGAGGACGAGGAGGAAATAGAAGAAGAAGCAGAGGGAGAAGAAGAAGAGGAGGAGGAGGACTTAGAGGACAAGACCACTCGAATTTAAACTCAGTTCATTTTTTACAGTTAATTTCGATTAGAGTTTCAGTTAATTTTGATTAGATAACAATGACACTGAAATTAATAGCGTGGAATGTGAATGGTTTAAACGAAAAATCGAAGAGGAATAAAATTGAAAATGTACTGAAGAAAAAAAATCTGGATGTAATTTGTTTGCAAGAGACAAATATTGCTAAAAAACATAAACATATTTTGAAAAATATGTTTGAAAAATATATTTTGAAAAGATTACGGGAGGAGTTTATTAATTCTGATGTATGTAAAAAAAGAAGGGTTGTTCTTTACATCAAAGAAAAATGGGAACCTAAATTAATCTGTAAAGATGAGGACGGGAGAATATTGGGAGTACAAATTAACTTTCAAGGTGAAAAACTGAACGAGGTTACTATTTATGCCCCTAATACTAATAAGGCGGAGTTTTATAGAAAATTGGAAGAGAGATTGATTGAGTTAGAAGACCAGAAAACAATTGTATTAGGAGACTTTAATGGAGTGGTAAAGACGGAATTGGATAGGTCATCAAAGAAAAAAAAAGGTAACCAAGGGAAACTACCAAAATCTTGGTTTAATTTGGTGGAGAATATGGACTTAATAGATGTTTGGAGAGAGAAAAATCCAAATACAAAGCAATTCTCTTTTTTTCTGGAACCACATCAGAGCTGGGCAAGGATAGATCAGATTTGGGTTTCAAGATATTTATCCCCAAGAATCTCAAAATGTGAAATACAGCCAAGAACATTGTCGGATCATAACCCCATAGGTTTAGAAATAAAAGGCAAAGTACAAAACGCATATAGATGGAGGATGAATGAAAATCTCTTGAAAATCCTGAGATTATTGAAAAAGCAAAGGATACCCTGAAAGATTACTTTAAATGGAATCTAAACAAAGATATTAATATTGACACAGTTTGGGATGCAAGCAAAGCTGTCATGAGGGGCCATCTAATACAGCAAAACAGCTATAGAAGAAAATTAAGAGAAAAGAAGAAAGAATATATTCTAAATCATCTAAGAGAATGTGAGATAAATTTAACGATAAAACCTAAAGATGAACAGATCAAACAAGCAATTAAGATGTTACAAACCCAATGTTCAATATTGGTTAATCAGGAAGTAGAATGGAGAATAAAATCAATGAAACAGAGATTTTTTGAATCAGCTAACAGAACAGGGAAACTTTTGGCATGGCAGTTACGGAAAAGACAAAAACAAAGGGTAATAAACGAGATCAAAGTTGAAGTACGCCAAATAGAAAACTTGGATGAAATTATGAGAATATTCCACAAATACTATGAAGAATTATATAAAAGAGAAAATGAAGAAATAGATAAAATAGGAAAGTATTTGGAAGCTTACAAAGGAAAACATATAGGGGAAGAAGAAAAGATGCAATTGAATAAACCAATTACGAAAGCAGAAATAAAAGAGGCGATAACCAAGATGAAGCTGGGTAAAACTCCAGGTCCGGATGGATTATCGGCTAAATATTATAAAATAATGGCCGATCAACTAACCCCGGTGCTATGTGATGTGATGAACAGTATTTTGCAAGGAGGGAATCTACCAGGCACGTGGAAGGAAGCGTATATAACCCTGATTCCCAAACCAGACGCTGATAGACTGAGTATAAAAAACTACAGACCTATTTCATTGTTGAACAATGATTATAATTTTTTTGCGGAAACACTGGCAAAAAGACTTGAAAATTGTTTAAAAGATTTCATAAATAAAGATCAAGCCAGATTCCTCCCAAATAGACAGCTTAAGGACAATGTTAGACACATTATAAACATCATAGAATATCTGGAAGTTAAAAATGAAATACCGGCGGCTTTAATGTTTATAGACGCTGAAAAAGCGTTTGATAACGTTTCATGGCAATTTCTGTTGAAGAGCATGGAGAAAATGGGGATAGAGGGCACCTTTATGAAAGGCATAAAAGCAATTTATTCAAACCAAACAGCTAAACTGAATGTTAACAATAACTTAACATTACGAAAGGAACAAGACAAGGATGCCCTCTTTCCCCTTTATTATTTATAATGGTATTAGAGGTTATAGCAAACAAGGTGAGATCTATGCCAGAGATACGGGGAATTAAAATTGGCACTAAGGAATACAAGTTGAAAGCTTACGCGGATGACTTGGTGTTATCATTAGAAGAACCACTAACAAGCGTCGGTAATGTTTTGGAACAATTAGAAGAATTCGGGAAAGTATCAGGATTCCAATTAAATAAAATAAAGACTAAAATGCTGGTGAAAAATATGGATAGGAATATGAAGGAGAATTTAGAACAGGAATTTGGAATCAAGGTTGTAAAAAAGTAAAATACTTAGGTATTTGGTTAACATCAAAAAATATTAATTTAATCAGTGATAATTATACACCCACGTGGAAAGAAATTAAAAAGGATCTGGATATATGGAACAGATTAAAACTTTCGTGGTCCGGAAGGATGGCGGCAATCAAGATGAATATTCTCCCAAAAATGCTGTTCTTATTTCAAACTATTCAGGTAATTAGGGGATCTTCGATTTTTAAGTAATGGCAAAAAATCCTTTCACAATTTATATGGCAGGCAAAGAGGCCGAGAATTAAGTACCAACTACTAACGGATCGGAGAGAAAGAGGTGGATTCTCCGTGCCAAATCTAAGATTATATTATGAGGCATCCTGCCTATGTTGGCTTAAAGAATGGATTACTTTAGAGAATTTGAACTTGTTGAATTTAGAAGGCTTTAATAACAGATATGGCTGGCATGCTTACTTGTGGCTCAACAAAGGAAAGGTTCACAAAGAATTTTCTAATCATATTTTTCGAGGAGCACTGTATGAAGTCTGGGGAAAAAATAAGAAACTTTTTGAAAAGAACACTCCCTGGTGGTTATCTCCGACAGATATCTTAACAATAAAAAAAATTGAACATGGAAGGGAAAAGGCTAACTTATGAAGACATATTGGTCAAAACAGAAAAAGGTTGGAAGATCAAAACATATGACGAACTGAAAAATAGACTGACAGGTATCAGATAAATGCACTTTGGAATGAAGACAAAAAGTTGGGGATGAATGAGAAAAAATCTAGATATCAGATAGAAATTGTAGAAGGGAAAACCAAACTTTTAGCTAAGATGTATAATTTTTTGTTAGAATGGGACACAAAAGAGGAATTAGTAAAGGAGGTAATGACAAAATGGGCAATGGACTTTGGATATACCGTAAATTTCGCTCCATAACACGCAGATTTTTCCTCCTAGAAAGTAAGGGGAAATGTCTGTGCGTGTTATGGAGCGAATGCCTAGAGATGGCGGGGGAATCTGCTGCAGTTGTGAGCTGTCCGTGGCTCGCTTTGAAACAGCAAAGCGGGTGTAAGCGGCTCCTGGCAGCGAGCTGAGCTGGGGAGGAGGGAGAGAAGCAGAGCGGGCTTGGCTGCTTTAAAACAACCCCGTCCTCTTTAAAACAACCTCTCTCCTCCCCACTGAGCTGCTAAGTAGCTGCAAAGCTTTTCAGCCAGCCTAGCCGGGAGGAGGGAGAGAAGCAGAGCGGGGTTGGCTGCTTTAAAACAACCCCGTGCTCTCTGTCCCTGCCTGCAGTTTTTTGCTGTCCGATGTTGGATTAGCCACTATAGGGGCTGTGTGTGTGTGCTTGAGCTATCGTTCTCCTCCTCCTGCTTCCCATTCACTCTCCCTGCGCTCTCCCTCCGACTTTAGAATTGACACGCTGTGTCTGTGTGTGTGTGTGTGTGTGAGAGAGAGAGAGGGGGCTCCTTCTCCTCCTCCTGCTTCCCGTTCACTCTCCCTGCTCTCTCCCTCCGACTTCAGAATTGACGCTCTGTGTGTCTGTGTGTGTGAGAGAGGGCTCCTTCTCCTTCTCTTGCTTCCCGTTCACTCCCCCAGCGTCCCTGCGACTTCCAGCGCCCTGCGACTTTAGGGCCAGTTCTCTCTCTCTCTGTGTGTGTGTGTGTGTTTTGACCTCACTGCGCTTGTTGGGGGAGAGTGTTGGTCGTAATTTTTCTTGATTTATCTCAGAGTGGTTACTATCATGGTTTCCTTGCCGGGGAGGAGGGAGAGACGCAGAGCCTGCTTGTTCTAAAGGAGCAACGCCAGAGAGGAGCCTCTCCTGCATTATCAGCAGCATCCTTCTCCACACCCCCCACGCGTGCTCCTTGTCCCTTGAGTTCTTTTCCTTCCCTCCCCAATTAAAACGTGGTTACAAAGCACGGATCCACATGGATCCTCAGGATTTTTGCACTAGGTCACCCCAAATTCACCATCAGATCACATAGCATATCCATGGTGTCAGAGCCACCCGTCTGGTCCCAGCTCACAAGAGACCCAACTCCAATCCGGTTTATTTACAGAAAGTCTTTATTGAAGATCATGGTTCCGTTTACATTCCATCTTTGTGACTCTACGTCTGTAACGTTAGACCGCTGAAGTCCCCTCTGAATCCGTACTGCCTCGGCACCAATTTAAGAGGCTTGTGCTGGACCACCTCTTCCTCTCCTTCCTTTTCCGCAGGGTCTTTCTGCCCCCCTGGGTTCCCCCTCGCCGGGACTCGCCCGAGGCTGAATCCTCTGATGCCTCTGCCCCCCTCCTTCTCGCTTTGGGGCCGGGCTCCTCCCCAGGGCTCTCCTCACTTCCGCGCGCCTCTACATTTGAACTTGGCGCGCGTACGTTGCTTCTGACCTTTCTCTCGACCGCTACACTGCTCCCGGTGCTACTCTCCACCCCCTCCGGCTGAGCGTCCTGCTCCGATCTCCTTCCCCTGTCTCCTTCTTGCTCTGCTCCCTCTGACACACTGGTAACTCCACCCCCTTCACTCCGTTCCGGCTGAGAAGCCGGCTCCGGTGTCCAACTCCCACTGGGGCTTCTCCCTTCGCTCCCCTGCTCCTCACTGCCTCCCCCTTGGCCTCCCTTTGGTCTGACCAGGGGGGCTCCCTTTTGGGAGTCCTCTGACTCACTGGACAGACTCATGGACGACCTTTGGTCATCGTCATCCTCCTCCTCATCTCTCTGGGATTCTTCCCCCTCGCTCTCTGTCTCCTCCCCCATCTGCTCTTCTCTCCCTGAAACCCTGACATCCATCCCCCCCTCGAAGCCCCCCCTTCCCCCCTCCCGCTCGCCGGGGGCCGGTTGTGGAAACTGCGGCTCTTCGGGGGTAGGCTCAGGATACAGGTCGTCTACGTCAATGTTCTCTGCTGGCAGTTCTGTATATGTGTGTTCGAACTCGGGTTCTTCACCCAAAGCCATCTCAGTCTCTTCTTCCATTGCTACTTCCTCTGGTGCTGCCCGCCAAGGACCCATCATCCACCTCTTACGCCATTCCTCCTCTGGTTGCTCCTCCCACCAATAAGGGGTTTCCGTGTCCACCCCCGAGCACGATCCCCTGGGCGGGCTTGATTCTGGTGTTCTTTCCTCGGAGGAAGAGAAACCCCTGAACGTGCTATCTGACAATGTGGGTGTGAAAAGCCAGTCATCAAAGTACTCAGCTGGCATGGGTCTATGTGGGAAAAGTGCATGGAACTCTTCCTTCAAAAGGGGTTCGTCTAACGCGTAGCCCGGCACCCAACTATTGGCAGTGGCTGGGGTGCCCTCTCTGGCGAGAAAGTATTCAACCCCCTCTTCCCCCCATCTCGAGTCCAGTATCTCTGTGACCTCGTTGAGGGGTTCGGCCCTAGGCGACCCCCCCCTCTTGGGTGACCCTTTGCGTGGGTCTGGTACTGTTTCTGACTCTTGAAACCTGTGCGGGGCCTTGTAGGGAGTGAGCACCGACCTATGAAAGACCGGGTGCACTCTGGAGCCTTCTGGAAGGGCCAGGCGAAATGCTACAGGATTGATCCTAGCCTCAACTTGGTATGGTCCTAGCTGCCTGTGTCCTAGCTTCTTCTTGGCTAACGATCTGGCTGGCATCGCTTGGGCCGCTAACCATACCCAGTCCCCCACCTGGATGTCCTCTCCCGCCCTTCTGTGTTTGTCCGCCTGCACCTTATAGGCTTGTTTGGCCAGCTCCAAATGTCTCCGCAGCTCCTCGTGCACCTCTTGCAACTCTGCTGCGAACTGGTCGGCCTCTTGAGGCACCCCCTCTCCTGGTGCTATAAGCCTCGGAAAGGTTCTGGGATGACGGCCATTGTTCGCGAAGAACGGCGTCACCCCGGTCGATGCGTGCTTTGTGTTGTTGTAGGCAAACTCAGCCATCGGCAGGTAGTCCACCCACGCTGCGGGTTGCTGATTGGCGTAACACCTCAGGTACTGCTGCATGATCGCGTTGACCCTCTCTGCTTGGCCGTTGGTCTGTGGATGTCTCGCCGACGCTAGGTCGATCTTGACGTGCAGGATACCCAGAAGCTTCTGCCAGAAGTTGGAAACAAATTGGCGCCCCCTGTCGGACAGGACGGACTGCGGTAGTCCATGCACTCTGAACACGTGGTCGATGAAGAGTTTGGCGGTCTGTTCTGCCGTCGCCACCTTGGCACAAGGAATGAAGTGCGCCATCTTGGTGAACAAGTCCACAACCACCAGCACCGCCGTCTTGCCCCTGGAGCTGGGCAGGTCAGTAACAAAGTCCAGTGCTACCCTCTCTCACGGCTGCTGCGGCGTTTCCAGCGGTTCCAGCAATCCCGCCGGCTTCTGGTGTACTGGTTTGGACCTCTGACAGGTGTCACACCTGGCGACGTAATCCGCCACCTCTCCCCGCATCTGGGGCCACCAAAAGTCCCTGGCCACTAATTCTATTGTCTTCTCCTTGCCGAAGTGGCCCGCACTGGGGGCGTCGTGCAATTGCTGCAGAACCTTTGCGCGAAGTTCGTCGTTTGGCACGTAGATGGCACCCTTGCGAGTTAAGAGCCCGTCCCGCAACTGGAACTCATCGTCTCTTTGCGACCCGCTGCGCAGCTCCTCCATCTTGGACTGTGCAAATTGATCCGCTTGCAACGCGCGTCGCACCGCGTCCAGGTCGACTGCGATGGCAGCGCACGCCCACGCCTGCGGTGCGAAAATGTGCTTCGCTGCAATTGGTGTCGGCTCCTCAAGGTATTGCGGTTTCCTGGAGAGTGCGTCTGCTATAACATTGGAGTCCCCCGGGATGTATTCTATCTTGAAGTCGAAATCCGCAAAGAATTCTGCCCAGCGCATGTGTCTTTGGGTCTGCAGCTTTGCCGTTCGCCAATACTCTAAGTTCTTGTGATCCGTGCGGACCTGCACTGTGTGCTTGGCTCCTATGAGGAAGTGTCGCCACGCTTTGAAAGCTGCATGAATGGCCAACAGCTCCCTGTCCCATATGGTGTAGTTCCGCTCCGTCTTGCTGAGCTTCCGGGAGTAGAAGGCGCCCGGCCTCCAATTGCCTTGCGGATCCTCCTGCAGAAGGACGGCTCCAACCGCTCTGTCTGACGCGTCGGTTTCCACCCGCATGGGCCTGCCGGGATTCACGTGCAGTAGCTGCTCCTCGGAGGCGAAGAGGCTTTTAAGCTTCCGAAAAGAGCGCTCTGCCTGTTCCGTCCAAGCGAACTTCTTCTTCTTGGAACTGAGGGTGTCCGTGATTGCTGCCGTCTCATTTGCAAAACCTTTGATGAATTTGCGATAAAAATTGGCAAATCCGATGAATCTCTGGACTTCCTTCCGATTGCGTGGGCTCTTCCAGTCCAACACCGCTTGGACCTTGACTCTGTCCATGGCCAGCCCCTCGTCGGACAGCTTGTAGCCAAGGAAATCCACCTCCGTCACATCAAACTGGCACTTCTCCAACTTGGCGTACAGCCTGTGCTCCCGCAACCTCTGTAGGACCTCCTTTACATCCTTCTCGTGAGCTTCCGGCGATTCCGAGAAAATCAGGATGTCGTCGAGAAAACATACACACTTCTTGTAGAGGAGTCCCGCCAACACGTGATGCATAAATGCTTGGAAAACGTGGCTGCCATTTTGGAGACCAAACGGCATAACTCTGTATTCATACGTGCCCAGAGGCGTGAACATGGCAGTCTTCCACTCATCGCCCTTCCGGATGCGGATGAGGTTGTACGCTCCACGCAAATCCAACTTGGTGAAGATCTTACCCTTCCTAACGGTCGCTAGGAGGTCGTCAATCTTGGGCATGGGAAAGGCCTTGGGCTTAGTCAGTCTGTTTATGAATCTATAGTCCTCAATGAGTCTTTTTTGGGGCGTGTCTTTCTTCTTCACAAAGAAAACAGGACTGCCTCCCACTGCTTTGGATTCCCGGATGAACCCGCGCTTCAGATTATGCTCTATGAACTCTCTGAGCTCTTGCATTTCGTCCTCAGACATGGAATACAGCTTTGCAGTTGGCAGCTGCGCCCCTGGCACCAGGTCGATCGCACAGTCGTAAGGCCTGTGAGGCGGCAACTTGTCAGCTTCTTTCTCGCAGAAAACCTCCAAGAATCCCTCGTACTTGTGAGGCACTGCCTGCACCATGCCCAGGTGCAGTTGCTGCTCAGCTCCTTCCTCCTGATTGGTTTGGATGCAATGCTGAGCACAATACGATGAGCAGAAGGTGATTTGCCGCTGGTACCACGCTACAGCGGGACTATGCCTCTCCAGCCAACTCATGCCTAACACAATGGGCGTGTCTGACAGGTGGGTGACATTGAAGCTAATGACTTCTCGATGATTTCCAATCTGCATCACCATGGGAGGCGTCTGCTGCACCACTTGCCCTCCCAGCAATTTCCTGCCGTCCACTGTGACCACGTTCAGAGGCGTCGTTGCAGGCAGGAGCGCTATGCTATGCTGCTTGACAAATTGTATTCCCACAAAATCCGCATTGCTCCCTGAATCAATCGTGATGGGAACTTCCAGGGATTGTCCATTTGGCAGCTGAAGGGTCGCAGTGAGTTGCACTGCTGGTTTGGGTGGTAAAGGGTCTGTGCGTTGCAAGGGTGCTGGGGACTGTTCTACAGATCCGCCTGGCTGAGCCCCAGTAGCTCCGCTTCCAGCCAGGCACTGTCGTTTCCCTGAGGCTGCTCTCTTTGCACCACTTCCGCTGCCACTGTTGCTAGAGCTGCAGTGTGTTTTTGGAGCCTCTGGGGGCACTCTTTCGCCATATGCTGTGCACTGTCACAGATGTAACATTTCCTGGTCCCTCTAGGAGGCTTCGCTTTCACTGCACCGGAAACAGGGGCTCTGGATGGTGTCTGAGCCCTAGCACCACCGATTTCCATCGGCTCTTCTCCTTGCCTCCCCAAGGGCGAGGGGTGCGTCTGGCTGAAGTCCCTGGGGACAAAAGGGGGGGTTCTCGCTGGTGCACGCGCCTGGGGTCCCTCCCCCTCGTGCCACGGGCGTCCCTCATGTCGTATTCCGATAGCCAAAGCCCGTTGCACTACATCTTCTAGGGTCTGGGGTCTATCTCCTCTGGCGATCTCATCCTTGATGGGGGGGCTAAGACCTTCCCAGAAAAGATCTCTGACGGGTTTACTATCCTTCTCCCAGCCCAACGCAGTTAGTAATGCAAAGAATTTGGAATGATATTGACGTACAGTGGCTTTGCCTTGCCGCAGTCCGTGCATCTGCCTACGAGCAATATCCACATCCACAGAGGACTGGAAACAAGCATCCATCGCTTTAATGAACTCATCAGAATTGCGGCGGGCAGGGCCGTCTTCGCGCCACAAATTGCGCAACCAAGCTCTGGCCTCCCCATGCAGATGCGAAATTATGAACCCCACTCTCTCCTCCTCATCTTTAAAATCATGACGGAGCAAATGCAGTGCATACACGACGTCTGCCCTGAAGTTAGGGTAGTCTTGCAGGTTGCCATTAAAGTGCGTAACTAGGGAGCCCCCCCGCCGTCCAAGTGCAATTCCCTCCGATCTGGAACCCGGGACCCCTGCCCTGCTTGCCTGCTCCCACCTTGTTCGCAGGTCCTGGCAAGCCTTGTCCAGTTCGTCATTCTTCTTCTGCGATGCAATGACTGCAGCTGTGAGTTCGGTAACCTGATTCCTCAGCGTAAGCAGCTGTTCCTCCGCGCTCATGGCTGCTCCCGTTGGTGAGCTTTGCAAAAAAAAAATTTTTGCGTTCTGGAGAGGGGACTTACTGTCGGAGCCACCCGTCTGGTCCCAGCTCACAAGAGACCCAACTCCAATCCGGTTTATTTACAGAAAGTCTTTATTGAAGATCATGGTTCCGTTTACATTCCATCTTTGTGACTCTACGTCTGTAACGTTAGACCGCTGAAGTCCCCTCTGAATCCGTACCGCCTCGGCACCAATTTAAGAGGCTTGTGCTGGACCACCTCTTCCTCTCCTTCCTTTTCCGCAGGGTCTTTCTGCCCCCCTGGGTTCCCCCTCGCCGGGACTCGCCCGAGGCTGAATCCTCTGATGCCTCTGCCCCCCTCCTTCTCGCTTTGGGGCCGGGCTCCTCCCCAGGGCTCTCCTCACTTCCGCGCGCCTCTACATTTGAACTTGGCGCGCGTACGTTGCTTCTGACCTTTCTCTCGACCGCTACACTGCTCCCGGTGCTACTCTCCACCCCCTCCGGCTGAGCGTCCTGCTCCGATCTCCTTCCCCTGTCTCCTTCTTGCTCTGCTCCCTCTGACACACTGGTAACTCCACCCCCTTCACTCCGTTCCGGCTGAGAAGCCGGCTCCGGTGTCCAACTCCCACTGGGGCTTCTCCCTTCGCTCCCCTGCTCCTCACTGCCTCCCCCTTGGCCTCCCTTTGGTCTGACCAGGGGGGCTCCCTTTTGGGAGTCCTCTGACTCACTGGACAGACTCATGGACGACCTTTGGTCATCGTCATCCTCCTCCTCATCTCTCTGGGATTCTTCCCCCTCGCTCTCTGTCTCCTCCCCCATCTGCTCTTCTCTCCCTGAAACCCTGACACATGGCTACAGCCTGCACCAAAAAACACACGCACCCACTGTTTCATGGGGCCGCAATGGTCCAAAAACGTGGTTACAAAGCATGGATCCACATGGATCCTCAGGAATTTTGCATTGGGCTACCCCAAACTCACCGTCAGATCACATGTCTGTGGCCACAGCATGAACCACAAAAATCATACATCCACTGTTTCGTTTAGAATATTTTTTTCTTGTTTTCCTCCTCTAAAAACTACGTGCGTGTTATGGTCAGGTGCGTGTTATAGAGCGAAAAATACGGTAATATAGAATATGATAAGTGGGTGAGGTTATGGAATAGTGGAATGAAATTTACGGTATGTGTCACATTAAGGGAAAATTTGGAGAAAATGATGTACCGATGGTACATCACACCGGTAAAATTGGATAAAATGTATAAAAGTGGAAACAAAGTATGTTGGAGATGTAAGCAGAAGGAGGGGGACTTTTACCATATGTGGTTGTGCCCATATGGTAAAATTTTGGGAGCTTATATACAATGAATTAAAAAAAAATTAGATATACTTTTTTAAAAAAACCAGAGGCATTCCTCTTAGGAATAATTGGTGATGAAATTAAAAAAGAAGATCAGAGTTTGTTCCAGTATCCGACGACAGCAGCCAGGAAATTGATAGCTCAAAAATGGAAATCAGCAGAGACTCCCACGATTATGGATTGGCAAGTAAAATTATTTGAATATGCAGAATTAGCAAGAATGACACATAAAATTAGACACCAAAAAGAAACAAAGTTTATTGAAGAATGGAGTAAATTCATGACATATATTGAAAGTAACTGCAACAAATTAAAAACTACAGTAGGTTTAACATAAACCTTGCTACATGTAAATAATAGATATAGAAACTGCAGGAGAAGAAGTATAACAAGAAAACTGTAACAGGATAGGAAGGAGGTTGAGGCGTGATCCAAGGCAGTGTAAATAAGAGGATGGTACTCAACGATTGCTAAGAGTGTTTATTTTCATTTTTGTTTGTCTGTTTCCTTTTGTTTTCTGGGTTTTTTTTGTTCTATGTGTAGCTGAAAATTTCAATTAAAAAAAAAGAAAGAAACAATAAAACTAAGGGCAAAAGAGGAAGCAGAGGGTTACTATCTTGCAAATTTTGAAGGGTCTTTGAAGGAACAGCTGGAGTTTAAGGAAGGATTGGAAAGGCTCCCCTTTTAGTTTCGCTTTTTTAAAAAACTGCACAACGAAAATAGAACTTTTGGGTCTCCATTTTTTGCTTTACTTTTAAATAATAATAAAAAACCTTTTTAGCAGCAATCAAGGGAAGACTGGACGATCTGTCAAAATATATTCTGGCTGTTTTATATTGTTTTATGGTCTTACCAGAATAGGTACTATTTGAAAGCTGCTGAGAATTTAAGTTATAGAACTGCAAGACTACCCCCCCCCCCCGGTTCAAAGCTCTTTGTGGAGGCGAAGGAAGTGTTTTACAGCTTTACAGCACTGCTTCTTTGTTGCGGTTGATAAATATTCGGCTTCTCTGTAGGGGAGTATCTGGCTCGGATCTTTGGACATAACTACTTTTATTCATGATATAATTTGGCTAATTTTTATATATATATACATATATATCTCCTGTGGCTCAGTAGTTGGTTTTAAAAACTTAATATTTGGATTTAAAAATACAATTTGATCATGGAATAAATTTATTTTATACATCTGTTGAAACGGTGGAGTAGCCTAATTGGTGGCAAGAAGATAATTTTTTATTTTATTTTATTTCTTTTTTCTTTCTACATTGTCGAAAACTGGGAATCTTTAGCCATCCAAGAGGCAAGAAGATCTGCTCTTTGGTTATTTTTTTCTATTCTGGTTTTGTGGGTTATAAGTGGAATATATAATTCTAAAACTTTAAATATATAATTTTAAAATCTGGGATATTGTTGGAATCGGAAGTCAGTGGCTACGAAAGTGTCAAGAAGAATATATCCACTGTTTTGAGAGGTGTTGGATCCTTCCTCTCTCTACGTGCTGGTGTAACTATTTTCTTACTGTTGGTCATTTGGGAAGGATTAGGAAGGGTTTTGGAGAGTGCTTAATTAAAATGACTCATTTACAGAAGAAAGTGAGCGAGGGGGGAACACCCAAGGAAAGGAGAGGCTCTAAACAGGAATCAGATTTTAAAGGGGAGATATTGAAAATGTTTGCAGAAATTAAAAACGATATAAAGCAGAGTGAAAAGAATATAGAGACTAAATTAGAACAAGTAGATAAAAGGATTAGACAGATGGATAAAAAAGTCGATGTAGCAGTGAATGAACTGAAAGGACAGTTAAAGGAAGTTACTAAGAGAACACAAACTTTAGAAGAGGGGATGAAAGGGACAAAGTTGGAGATGAAAGAAGTGAGAAAAGAGGAGGAAAAAATTAAAACTGGGATGTCGGAAATTAACAAAGCACAGGAGGAGGTATGGGATGCGATTGCCATGGACGAACTCAGGCAACGAGAAGTTAATTTAAGACTAAGATCTGTGCCAGAGACGCAAAGTGAAAATATTAAAGAGAAACTAATAGCAGAGATAGCACAATGGTTAGAGCTTCAGACAGAAGAGGTGACAAAAACAGTGTAAAACGCATTCCGAATGAAAGTAAGAACAACTAAGGCAAGGAAATTTCCAGGTGATTGTCTAATTACATTCAAAGACAGAGAAATGAGAAATATGATACTACAAAAGAACAGAGAGAAGAGATTGAATATTGAAGGAAATTACATAATTATCTTTAAAGACATCCCAATTAGGCTTTTGAAACGGAGAGACCCATATAAACCAATGGTGCAAATTCTTAAGAGAAATAAGATAGAATTCAAATGGGAATTTCCGGAAGGGATTTCCTTCTTTTACAAAAGTAAGAAACATAGACACACGAGCCCAGAGGAATCAAATAAATTTCTGAAAAGATATAAGGAGTTAAGAGCAGATGAAGAAGAAGCAAGTGGTGCAGAAGCAGTAGCAGAGGCCACAGGTGGCATGGAACTGGAGGAGGGAGAAGAAGAAGACAGGAGAAAGACGGATGAAGAAGAAGAAGAAGAAGAGGAGGAAAAAGAAGAAGAAGAAGAAGAAGAAGAAGAAGAAGAAGAAGAAGAAGAAGAAGAAGAAGAAGAAGAAAGATTATAAAATTTGTACATAAATTAAAATTTTAATAAGAAGTTAAAATGGCATTAAAATTATGGACTTGGAATATTAATGGGATTAACGAGGGGAGGAAACGGAATAAAATTGAACAATATTTAAAAAGGAAAAATTTGGACATTATATGTTTACAAGAAACTCATGTGGCAAGAAGACACAGAAAAGTGTTGATTAATTTAGATGGAGAATGAATGACACCCTATTCAGAGATGAAGAGATTTATAAGAAGGCCCAAAAAACATTGAAAGATTACTTTGAGATAAATTTGAGAACAGATGTGGAGAAAAGAACAATCTGGGACGCTAGTAAGGCCGTGATGCGAGGTTTCCTAATTCAACAGAACTCTATAAAGAGGAAAAAACAAAATGAGAGGAAAGAAAAAATCTTGGAAAAAATGAAAGAAGGGGAAAAGAAATTGAGGTCTAAACCAAAGTCTCATGAGATTCTGAGAGAAATAAAGTACTACCAGATGCAATATATGGAATTGATGAATCAAGAGATAGAATGGAAAATAAAGCAAATGAGACAAAAGACATTTGAATCAGCAGATAAATGTGGGAAACTTCTGTCATGGCAACTGAAAAAGAGGCAGAAATTGAACACTGTGACAAGTTTAGAAATGGATGGAAAGATTATCCACAAACCTAATGAGATAAGTAATTGTTTTCAAAGTTTTTTTAAGAAATTATATGCACAAGGGCCAGTTAACGAACAAGAAATAGAAGAATTTATTAAAAAATATGGACTTCCAAAAATTTCAGAACAAAGTAAAATGACTTTGAACGAGAAAATAACAGAACAAGAAATAGAGGATGCCATTCAGAACATGCAACTGGGAAAATCACCAGGACCAGATGGTTTGACTGCTAGATATTACAAAGCGCTGAAGGAATGGTTAATACAACCACTGAAGGAAGTCTGTAATGAAATTTTGGAGGGGAAAAAGGCACCTGAATCGTGGAAAGAGGCTTTTATCTCACTTATACCGAAAACAGAGACTGAAAAGAACCAGGTCAAAAACTACCGCCCTATATCTCTACTTAATGTGGATTATAAAATTTTTGCAGACATTTTGGCAAAAAGATTGAAGAGAGTGTTGTTAGGGGAGATTCATAAGGACCAAACTGGCTTTCTTCCAGGGAGACATATGTCAGACAATGTGAGGAACATTATAGACATTTTGGAGTTGTTAGAAGTGGACATTAACAGGAAGGCTGTTTTAATTTTTGTGGACGCGGAGAAAGCCTTTGATAATATCTGTTGGAGCTTTATGAAGAAGAATCTCCAAGGGATGGGGGTAGGCCAAGGTTTTGAAAACGGTATAGGTGCAATATATTCCAAACAAAAAGCAAAGTTAATTGTAAATAATGTGGTAACGGAAGAAATACCCATAGAAAAAGGTACACGACAGGGATGCCCAATATCCCCTTTGCTTTTTATATCAGTCCTGGAGGTTTTGTTAAACATGATTAGAAGGGACCAGTTGGTTAAAGGAATTCAGGTCGGAGTCAGACACTACAAGCTAAGGGCATTTGCAGATGACCTAGTATTGACCTTGCAACAGCCAGACACTAGTACTAAAAGAGTATTAGAACTAATTGAGATATTTGGTCAAGTAGCAGGATTTAAATTCAACAAACAGAAAACGAAAGTGCTGGAAAAAAAATTTAACAATGGAGGAAAGAGAGAGATTTCAGAGTGAAACAGGTTTGGAAATAACGAAAAAAGTGAAGTACCTGGGGGTAAACTTAACATCTAAGAATGTGAACTTATTTAAGGATAATTATGAAAAATGCTGGACAGAAGTAAAGAAAGATCTAGAAATATGGTCAAGGTTGAGACTTTCCTTGTTAGGCCGAATTGCTGTTATTAAGATGAATGTATTGCCTAGAATGTTATTTTTATTTCAGACGTTGCAGATTTTGGACAAGATGGATTGTTTCAAGAGGTGGCAGAAAGACATATCTAAATTTGTCTGGCAGGGCAAAAATTTAAGATTTTAACTGATGCAAAAGACAGAGGGGGCTTTGCCCTGCCGGACTTAAGACTCTATTATGAATCGGCAGCTTTTTGCTGGTTGAAACACTGGTTACTTCTTGAGAACACAGACATTTTGGATCTGGAAGGGTACGATAATAGCTTCGGTTGGCATGCATATTTATGGTACGACAAGGCAAAGGTGTATAAAGGTTTTAAAAACCATATTGTTAGGAAAGCATTATACAATGTTTGGATTCGATATAAAGATTTGTTGGAAAGTAAAACTCCCAGGTGGTTGTCACCAATGGAAGCTAAGGAGGTGAAAAAATTTAACATGGACTCTAAATGGCCAAAATATTGTGAAATTTTAGAACAAGATGGTGAAAAGGTTAAACTTCAGAGTTATGAGAAATTAAAGTCCAAAGTCCGAGATTGGTTGCATTACCATCAGATAAATGAGACATTTAAACAGGACAGGAAAATAGGATTTCAGAAAGAGAGGTGAAAATTAGAAACAGAATTGTTAGAACCCAATACTAAGAATTTGTCAAGAATGTATAACTTGCTGTTGAAATGGAATACACAGGATGAAACGGTGAAATCAGCTATGATTAAATGGGCACAAGATATTGGTCATGACATTATGTTTGCTGACTGGGAACAGTTATGGACCACTGGCGTTAAATTTACGGCATGTAATGCCTTAAAAGAAAACATAATGAAAATGATTTATAGGTGGTACATGACCCCAGTCAAGCTTGCAAAAATTTATCATTTGCCCAATAATAAATGTTGGAAATGTAATGAGACTGAAGGTACCTTTTACCACCTTTGGTGGACCTGCCCGAAGATTAAAGCCTTTTGGGAAATGATCTATAATGAAATTAAGAAAGTCCTTAAGTGGACTTTTCCTAAGAAACCTGAGGCTTTTCTCCTGGGCATGGTTGGCCAATTGGTGTCAAAGAAGGATAGGACCTTTTTTATGTACGCCACCACAGCAGCAAGAATTCTTCTGGCAAAGTATTGGAAGATGCAAGAACTACCTACTCTGGAAGAATGGCAGACAAAGGTGATTGACTTCATGGGACTGGCAGAGATGACCGGCAGAATCCGTGACCAGGGGAAAGAGACAGTGGAAGAGGATTGGAAGAAATTTAAAATATATCTTAAAAATTGTTGTAAAGTTGAGGAGTGTTAAGATGTCAAGGGGTAAGAATCAGAGAATTACAGCTGTAACTAACAAATAAAAAAAAAATTAATGAAAGGGAATTAAAGAGATAATTGACCAGAGGGGTTGCTAAAGAATTGTAAAATAAGGATGCAGCGAAAGGGAGGTATGGGGAAGTCAGGGGAAAGAAGGTGCACGAAAAGAAGATTATGAAATTATACATGTTTAAATGTTTTGTATGTTTTTGTTTTGTGTTTTGTTTGTTTCTTATTATGTGTTTGGAAAATGAATAAAAATTATTTTTTTTAAAAAAAGAAAAGTGTTGATTAATAAAAGATTAGGAAATGAATTCATATCCTCGGACAAAAATAAAAAGAGAGGGGTGGTATTATATATTAAAAACAAAATCGAAGCTCAGCAGATTTTCAAAGATGAAGAAGGAAAAATCATTGCAGTCCAGATCAAATGGCAAGGCGAAAAACTAATAATAGTCGGGATCTATGCACCCAATGGTAATAAGACTGATTTTTACAAAAATCTAGAAGAAAAATTGTTTGAATATATGGACCAAAAGATTATAATAATTGGAGACATGAATGGAGTGGTGTCAATGGAAATGGATAGGCTGAGAGCAACAGGGACGAGTAAGGATGGAAAATTACCTAAGACTTTTTTCTCGATGACAAAGAATTGTAATTTGATAGACATCTGGAGGCTTAGACATCCGTTAGGAAAGGAGTTCACATTCCATTCTGAACCAAAACAGTCAATGTCAAGGCTAGATCAAGTATGGGTCTCTAATGAATTGACTCCAAGAATATTAGATATAGAAATTCAACCAAGAGTAATTTCAGACCATAGTGCAATAAAATTTGAAATAAAAGGATATGAGGAAAAAACTTTTAGATGGAGAATTCAGGATTACCTTCTTGATAATCAAAAAATTATCGACAGAGCACAAAAACATTTGATGGACTATTTTGTTAATAACTGCAGTAAGGGTACGAAAATGAATACAGTATGGGACGCCAGCAAAGCTGTGATGAGAGGATTTTTTATCCAGCAGAATTCATTGAAAAATAAAAGTAGAAAGAAAGGGAAAAAAGAAATTTTAAAGCAAATAATGGACAATGGGCAAAAATTAATTAAAAAAACCTAACAATTTGAAAATAAGACAGAATATAAAAGTTTTGCAAACACAATTTGCAATGATAATAAATAAAGAAGTGGAATGGAATATAAAAAAGGATGCGACAAAGGAACTTTGAATCTGCTAATAAATCAGGAAAATGGCTGGCATGGCAGATTAAGAAAAGGAAGGAACAGAATACTGTTAACAAAATCATCATTGAAGGTTCAGAAATAGAAGATCTGAAAGGGATTCTTGGATTTTTACAGACATTTATATAAAAGCAAAGAGAAGAATAATATGAGGAAAATAGAAAGATTCTTAAAAGAAAAAGAGGTGCAAAGAGGTGCAGAAGAGCCCGACAGAAAAAAAGACAGACTGAATGCCCCAATAGAAAGTGAAGAGATAAAAGAGGCAATAAAAGAATTGAAAAAAGGGAAGGCTCCAGGACCAGATGGATTTACGGCAAATTATTATAAGGAAATGAGACACATCCTACTTGCACCACTAAAATAAATTATGAACAATATCTTGAAAGAAAAAGAAATTTCAGAAACCTGAAAGGAAGCCTTCATCACATTTATCCCAAAACAAGACTCAGATTTAACACAAATCAAAAACTATAGGCCTATTTCATTGCTAAATACAGATTATAAAATTTTTGAAAGCATATTAGCAAAGAGGATGAAAGAGTTACTACAAGAAATTATCAATAAAGATCAAGCGGGTTTCCTTCCTGGCAGACAGATGAAAGATAATATAAGGAATATAATTAATATTTTGGAATATCTGACTACCAGGAATGCTAATATTTGTGGATGCAGAAAAGCCCTTTGATAATATATCATGGCAATTTATGTTAAAGAATTGATGGATGTGGGAAAGGAATTTTTCAATGGAATAAAGGCTATATATACAGAACAGAGAGCAAAGTTGATAGTTAATAACATCACTACAGAAGATATAAAAATAACTAAGGGTACAAGACAGGGATGTCCTCTCTCTCCTTTGTTATTCATCTTGGTACTGGAGGTCTTCCTGAAATCAATAAGAAAAAATGAAGAAATAAAAGGGGTGACAGTAGGTCAAAATGAGTATAAGGTGAAAGCTTTTGCTGATGATCTGGTAATAACAGTGGAAGAACCAGTCAAAAGTGTGGGGAAAATATTAGAGGAGATAGAGCAGTTCGGTCAAGTAGCAGGGTTTATATTAAATAAGAAAAAGACTAAAATAGTAGCAAAAAACATGAATCAAGGTATGATAGAGACAATGCAACAACAGACAGGGATAGAAGTGGTAAAGAAAATTAAATATTGGGGAATATGGTTAACTCCCAAGAATATTGATCTGTTTCAAAATAATTATATACCAGTGTGGAATGGAATAAAAAGAGATCTGGAGGTGTGGGGAAGGATGAAGTTATCATTTTGGGGGAGAATTTCAATGATAAAGATGAGTGTGCTGCCAAAAATGTTAAAACAAAAAAATCCTTCCAGTAGCACCTTAAAGACCATTCTTGGTATGAGCTTTCGTGTGCATGCACACTTCTTCAGCCAAAAATGCTATTTTTGTTTCAGACAATCCCTATAATTAAGGGGGCATCAATTTTTAAAGAATGGCAAAGAGTAATTTCAAGGTATATCTGGCAGGGTAAAAAGCCAAGAATTCAATACAAGTTATTAACAGATGCGAAAGAAAGAGGAGGCTTCGCCCTGCCAGACTTGAAATTATACTATGAAGCATCATGCCTCTGTTGGTTAAGGGAGTGGATAAAATTAGATAATGGAGAGCTGTTGGATCTGGAAGGTTTTGACAACAGATTTGGCTGGCACACATATTTATGGTGTGAAAAGAAGAAAATACATAAGGTTTTTGAAAACCACATTTTCTTATAGAAATATGGGATAGGTATAAAAACCTATTGGAACCAAAACTTCCTCACTGGTTATCTCCATTAGAAGTGATGAGTGTTAAAAAGATCAGTATGAGGGGGAGATGGATAACATATGGAGAGCTAATAATAAAAGAAGGAGGGAAGTGGAAAATGAAACCATATGAAGAAGTAAAAGAGTATGTGTATTGTCAGAGAACTGCCATCGGAGCCAAGGGGGAGGTAAGGCTCCCCAATGATGCCGGAGAGGGAACCAGCAAGGAGAGAGGGAGAGCTTCCGCTGGGGAAGGAAATCAGAGTGACGCCAGGAAGAAAGGGGAGGCTGAGAGCGCTTCGGAGGGAGGGCTCCGAGACTCTTCCAGCGAGATCAGCGAGGAGAGCACGCCTACTCTGCGCAGAAAGCTTCCGCGCAGGGAAGCTAGGAGGAGACTTGGTGTCAAAGAATTTTTATGTTGGAAGAAGTTCAGGAAACGCCCACTGACGGATTCTGCCAGTGACTGAGACAGCCAAGGTGTAAGGGCTGTCCAGCCAGGGAAAGGTTTAGTCATGCAACCCAGCCTGGAGCAGTTTGCGGCTTACGCACAAGCAACCCCAACTCCCATTACATGTATGATTGGTTGCATTACTATCAGGTTAATGAAATGTTTAAAAAGGATTTTAAAGAGTATGGTTATGTGGAAAGAGATTCAAAATTTCAAATAGAAATATTAAGTAATGATCACAAAATATTATCAAAAATGTATAAATTGTTGCTGGAATGGTATACAAAAGACGAAGAAATTAAATCGGTGATGGTGCATTGGGCTAGGGATTTTGGATATAATATACAATTTGAGGAGTGGACAAAATTATGGAATGATAGATTAAGATTTACGGCATGTACTGCGTTAAAGGAAAATGTTATGGAAATGGTTTATAGATGGTATATTACACCAGTAAAACTTGCAAAAATGCATAAAACATGTAATAAGTGTTGGAAGTGTAAAGAAAAGGAAGGGACATTCTATCATATGTGGTGGGAATGTAAGAAAGTGAAAGGCTTCTGGGAAATGATTTATAATGAGCTGAAAAAGATGTTGAAATATACATTTATTAAAAAACCGGAAGCTTTTATTTTAGGAATGGTAGGAAATGAAGTAAATAAAAAAGACTGTAAACTTTTCCAATATGCAGTAACAGCGGCGAGAATACTCCTAGCTAAAAAATGGAAACAGGAAGAATTACAGACGATCGAAGAATGGAGACTGAAATTGACGGACTTTGCAGAATTGGATAAATTAACAAGGAAGATTCGATATTTGCGAGACCAGAAGTTCAGCAAGGACTGGGGGAAATTTACACATTATCTGAAAAGTATGTGTGATGACCAGACAACGCTTATAGGTTTTCAAGATGTTCTGTGAAAGTATAAGAAATATTGTAGAAAAGGGAATAAGATCGGGGAGGTTATAATTTAAAGGCAATAGAAAAATTAGAAATGTGTAAACAAAAGAAAAGATTAAAATGGAAGATTGGCAGAGAAACTGAGGGAAGTCAAAAAAGAAGACTATGTAATAAATTTCAAAAATGGTTGTATAAATTTATATTTGAAAATGAATAAAAATATTTTTTTAAAAAAATCAGCTGACAGGAAATGAGCACCCCTGGCTGTTTGTGGAGGCCAACAGCTGAGTGGAGAAGCAGTAAAGCAGCCCCAGGCAGATGCACCTATCCCGGGAACCACAGTGAAGGTGAAACTACAACTCCCAAATGGTCGCAGGCTAGAAGTATATGTCCTGGTGAACTCAGGAGCTTCAGCAGATTTCCTCGACATAGACCTGGTGCAGGAGCATGGGTTAGTCTTGCTATCCTTGTCTTTCCCACTGCGTGTGAAGACTATCAATGGCAGGCCGCTGTTGGCAGGGGAAGTGGCCTACGAGTCACCACCAATGAGGGTGGAAGTAGCACACCATGCAGAGACGATGGCCTTCCACGTGACTAAAC
This sequence comes from Podarcis melisellensis, assembly GCF_964234715.1. Classification (NCBI taxonomy): domain Eukaryota; kingdom Metazoa; phylum Chordata; class Lepidosauria; order Squamata; family Lacertidae; genus Podarcis; species Podarcis melisellensis. Next base: position 13,648,056 of record NC_138535.1, read on the forward strand.
TGTTGGGGCATCTGGTGGTTCTGGGCATGAGCTGGCTCACGAAACATGACCCAGTAATTGCTTGGGGTCAGTGATCCCTAGTTTTTTGTTCCGCTTATTGTCGGAAGCACTGCTTGGGGGTGGGGGAGGTGGTCCAAGTGAGAGTCAGGGGGCGGCAGTAGAGGGGAGACTCACTGGGGCCGAGAGTTTGATACCCTTGCAGTATGCAGCCTATAAATATTTTTTTTGTGAAAAAGAGGCTGACAAGCTGCCCCCCCCCCCCCACAGATCTTATGATTGCAAGATAGATCTGGTTCCAGGGGCCAAACTATCCCCTGGGAAGTTATACTCCATGTCAGAAGCAGAGTCCGAGGCCTTGAAAGAGTTCTTCCCAAAAAAATTGTGCCTTGAGGAACACGTAAAACACATTACAGAAGTGTTAAGAAGGCTGAGCACATAGGTTGTATGCAACGTTAGAAAAGTGCCAGTTCCACGCTGAGGAGGCAGTTTTTGGGCTATTGCATTTTACCTTGAGGAGTACACATGGATAAAAGCAAAGTGCAGGCAGTGTTGGAATGGCAACAACCTAAAACGAAGAAAGACGTGCAGAGATTTCTGGGATTTGCAAATTTTTATAGTAAATTTGTGCCGAACCATTCACAGATCACGACACCGCTCACAGACTGTTTGAGTGGTAAGAGGCCCTTTCAGTGGACCAAGGGGACTCAGGAGGCCTTTGCAAGGCTGAAAGCAATGTTTGCTTCAGAAAAATATCTGATGCATATCGATCCACACAAACCTATGATGGTAGAAACAGATGCCTCAGACAGGGTGATCGGTGCTGTTTCGCTGCAGAAAGACAGGCAAGGAGATTGGAGGCCGTGTTCCGTTTACTCTAGAAAGCTAAACCGGTTTGAGCAAAACAATACAATCTGGTATGAGGAGCTGCTCACCATACATCAGGCTTTTAAGGTGTGGAGACACTTTTTAGAGGGAGGGCAGCACCAAGTGGTGGTGCATACTCTTCACAAAAATTTAGAGTACTGAAGGACTGCACAACAGTTGAACCAGAAGCAACTCAGGTGGGCAGAGTTTTTTGCTGGGTTTAACTTTAAGATTGGGTATGTGCCATGGTATCAGAATGCCTGGGCAGATGCATTATCCCAAAAACCTGAATACATGGTGGAAAAGGGACCTCCAGTGATGAGGGACATTTTGAAACCAGAACAATGGGAGTGTGCAGCTACAATAGTGAGTAACAGGGAATTCCTGGAGCAAACTGCTACTGATGAGTTCACATCAACGAAAGAACAGTGGCAAGAAATGTTAGTTTCTATTTCCCTCACTGAGCAGCAACTGCAGTCACAAGACATTGTTTTGCATTCCACAGTCAGAGTTACTGTTGGATTCCCATGGGAATGGGAGACTGGATGTGACGTTCACTGGTTTCCTGTTTTTCACTGTTCTCTCGGTGTTCTTTGTTTCCGAGAGGAGTTGCTTCTCTGCTCTCACAGAGGCAAGATGCATGTTTGTATTCTCTCAGCATAGAAGTGTAAATAAAGTTAAGAATGTGGCACATACTGCTTATCCTTCTGCTGTGTGAACTACTTCGTTTGGGCTCAAGATAAGACGAGCCTGTATCAGCTTCAGATGGGCCGAAGCTGGTCAAAATCTAACATTTTTGGTTCCGGGCCCAGATAAACGGAATCAGACTGAAGAATGGCTGCTGGCAGAGGAACAGAGAAACAGAGGATCGGAATGCCAGCAGAGGCAGAGGGACAGATCGGACGTTATCTGCTCTGCGCATCAAGAAGATTGATGAGAGGTATGTGCTCATTGCTCCGGGCAGCCTGCCAGCTCCTAATTAATGGCTTTATGACTGGACTTTGAACTTTTAAAGCCGTTTGCCGCGGCACAGGCTCACAGGCTTGGGAGGCTTGAAAACCGAAAGTACTTTTACAAGTGCTTTTGGAAGCAGCTGTACTCAGACGCAGCTTGTTTAAAGCAGCAGAGATGGCTAATGCAAGGCTGGCTGATGCTTGTGGAATTCCTTCATGATACTACATTCTTTGGGTTCAAGTTGGGAGTCCGTTGCCACTCAGATTGCTGTTCAGCCAACAGCTCAGATCACAGTAGCACATGTTACTGCCATGATTCTGAATGAAGCAGACAGGCGAGGTGCTAGCTGCATGGGTAAGGGGGAGTCTTCACAGACGTCATCCCAGAATGCAGTGGAACCACCAGATGGGGCCAAAGCTTTGAAGGCAGTGAAATGCTACTCGTGTGGACGTCTAGGCCATATGAAGAGGGAATGCAGATTTCCCAGGGCCAAGACAGAGCAGCACAGCGAAGGCTCATCACATGGCAAAGGCAAAGGTCCGGTGTCCAGGACAACGCAGCACAAGGCAATGGTCTCACGCTTCACTCCAAAGGTTGTAAAGGTCCAGAAGTCAACTAGATCTTTCTTCGTGGTGGATTCGGGTGCCACGAGACACTTATGCAACGATAAGCGACTGTTCGTGTCTTTTACACCGCAGGAAGGTGCGATTCACCAGGCGAATGACCACACGATCTCCAGTCAAGGCTACGGAACTGTTGTTCTTCACAATTTGGACTTATCGATACAAGATGTTCTCTACGTTCCAGATGCTTCACACAATCTACTCAGTGTTGCACAGCTAAATGAATGGAAAATTGACGTTTCCTTCAAGAACAAGAAGTGCACCATCACAAAGAAAAACGATTATGTATTGCATGCTGAGTATGTTGATCGTTTGTTTGTTTTGTATTTTGATGATGATGTGCAGGATGAAACTTGTTGCATTGCAGGTTCCAACAAAAGTTTGCATGCAGGATGTATTCATGATTTTCACAGAAAATTTGGTCATTTACATTTTGAGGCAGTATCTAAAATGCCTGCCTTGGTTGAAGGTATGACTATTAAACCCTGCAAGTACCACATGAAGTGTAAGGCATGCGCAGCAAACAAAATGGCTGCAAAAGGTAAGGTGTCTAGTAGGCAAGCTACAGAACCATACCAGGTTGTTCATGCTGATTTGGTTGGTCCACTATCGCCCTCTTTGGGTGGAAACAAGTACTTCATGGTTCTCATTGATGCATTTTCCAGGTATATTTATGTGTACAATCTCGAGCAGAAATCAGAGGCTTTTCCAAGGTTCAAGGAATTCTGTGCTTGGTTGGAAAATGTGCATGGTAAGAAGATAAAGACTCTTTTCACTGATCGCGGGGGGGGGGGGGGATTCACTTCTCAGCAGTTTGAAGCTTTTCTGACTGAGAAAGGAATTGAACACGATTTGTCAAGTCCTCGTTCGCCATGGCAGAATGGACTTTGCGAGAGGGCAAATCAAACATTGCTTCAAGGGTTAAAAACCTTGCTGCATGATGCCAATCGTCCAGAGAGTTATTGGGCGGAATCTTTGGCCTGTTTTGTTTACAGTTATAATCGCAGGTTATCTTCAGTGATTGGTTGTACCCCCTATGAGAAGATGTTTGGCAAGAAACCTTACATCAAACACATGAGAATTTTTGGTTCTGACATGTGGGTTCACACACCACAAAGCTCCAAGTCAGGCAAGCGTGGATTGCATGGTATCTTTCTAGGCTATCAGAAAGGTTCTTACAGAATAATGATGACTGACTCTAAGACAATTAGGCTCACAAGAAGTGTTGAGTACAATGCCAAGTGGGGGGAGAATGTGGGAATTTTCCAATGCTATCCTGATGACAGTGATGAGACTGAGGATAGGCAACAGCAGCAGCAACAGCCACAGCTGCCACAACAACCCAAACCCACTGATGAAGGTCCTGATTCTGAGTCTGAGACTGAATTGGGTGATTCAGAGGATTTCAAGAGTGCGAAAGCCTCTATGCGACCCTCTGAAAGCTCTGATCAAGAATTGGAGGAAGCATTGTTCACAATAGGTCACTTTTCTCCTAAGAAGGAAGAGGAGAGTGTTGAAGACCTACGGCTAATTCGCAGGTCACAAAGAGCCACAAAAGGCAGACCTCCAAAGAGATTTGCTGATGAATTTGCTAAGACAGCAGTAGCAGCTGTTAAAAGCTCCAAGAAGGTATTTGAACCTTCAAGTTTCCAAGAAATCCAGGCTTTGGATTCAAAGGATGCTGAGCCATGGTTAAATGCCATGAAGGCTGAGCTTGATTCCTTAGAAAGGAACAAAACCTGAGAGCTAGTTCCAGTAGTTCCAAGAATGAAACTGCTTGGAAGCAAATGGGTCTTCAAAGCGAAGACAGATTAAAATGGCAAGATAGTCAGGCACAAAGCCAGATTGGTAGCCAGAGGTTTTTCACAGGTACCAGGTGAAGACTATCACGAGACCTACTCACCCACCGTGAGGTATGAGAGCATTAGGCTTATGCTCAAGCTTGCTGCAGAAGAGAATCTTCACGTTAGTCACCACGATGTGAATACAGCATTTTTGTATGGATCTCTAGGCGAATCTCTTTATATGTTTCCACCTGGTGGCGTACAAGTAAAACAGGGATTTGTTTGTGCTCTGAAGAAATCCCTTTATGGAACGTGTTCAGAAGGGACTCGTAACGGTGTCCTATATGCCAGGTAATGAAATTCCTGCTGATGTATTGTCCAAGATTGTATCAAGGGATCAACACTGTACCTATTTGCAGAAGTTGGGTTTGTACTGATATTGTACGAACATGCTGCCCAGTGATGTTCACAGAAAGGGGGAGGATGTTGGTTTCTATTTCCCTCACTGAGCAGCAACTGCAGTCACAAGACATTGTTTTGCATTCCACAGTCAGAGTTACTGTTGGATTCCCATGGTGGAAAAGGGACCTCCAGTGATGAGGGACATTTTGAAACCAGAACAATGGGAGTGTGCAGCTACAATAGTGAGTAACAGGGAGTTCCTGGAGCAAACTGCTACTGATGAGTTCACATCAACGAAAGAACAGTGGCAAGAAAAACTGATGAGCTATGCAGAACTGGCGAAGTTGACATATAAACTATTGGCAAAACCTATTGCTGTTTCGCAACTTTCTGGCTAGTTGCAGGACCTTAGCCAGACCTAGCAGAGTACACACAGAATCCACGGAAGCAATTGGCGACTTGGCTGCAGACAGGATAGATGAAGCAGGAACCAGGAACTTGTAGTTAGGTGTTTATTATATACAGTGGACTATTTACAGGAACAGAACACGGATCTTTTGCTAGCTCTCTCTGACATGACTGACAACGCCTACACTCACTGACACACAGAACCACTGAACTACCAGTTAGTAGGCAATTAATTATCACTCCCTTGAGAGAGCTTGACCAGTCAGGGAGCTGTCTCCATGCCTCTGTTATCACCAGGCAGACTTACTCCTTCAGATTGCCTTCTGGCTGTCTGCCAAACCTTAATTGACTCTGTGTGAGTAGCTGCACGTACACAGTTTCCCAACACCCCCTCACAGCTCTCACACAGTGCAATTAACTTCTGAGCACATACAGAATATTTTACCCAACTTTGTTCTGCAAACCCAAGCACTCACACATTTGCTTGTTTTTTACAAACGACAACGGTTTCATAAATATGTCAGCAACATTTTCAGCACTCTGAACATCTTCACATGCAATGACATTTCTCTGTACATTACATAACACATTTTGGTATTTTACGGCCACATGTTTAGATCTGATTTAAACTGTTTTACTGAGTGTTATACAAGCTTGATTGTCAACATACACTTGAATTGGAGAATTGCATTGTATGCCCAAATCTCTCAGCAACTGCTTGTAATACAATAACTCGTTGCAGAGCTCACTTAACGCTGCAAACTCAGCTTCGGTGGATGACACACTGACTATACTTTGTTTTCTGGACTTCCATCCAATCAGGGACCTGTTGAAAAAACGCCCGGGAAGGCCGCCACCTTCCCAAGACACTGAGGCGTCTCTCCGGTAGTCACCCTCTGGCTGTAAATCTTCCTCAGTCCAGAGAGACTGGTAATAAGCGACCCCTCTCTCCTAAGAGGAGCACACTCGTCTTCTGGCATCCCACTGCAGAAGAAAGAGACAATCGCTAGCTCTAAACTACTTTATTCATCAGTCTATATACAGAGACTCCATCAGCGTGTCTACGCTCTCTGAACCACTGAACTCCCAGTTAGTAGGCCATTAATTATCACTCCCTTGAGAGAGCTTGACCAATCAGGGAGCTGTCTCCATGCCTCTGTTATCTCCAGGCACACTTACTCCTTCAGATTGCCTTCTGGCTGTCTGCCAAACCTCAATTGACTCTGTGAGTAGCTGCACGTACACAGTTTCCCAACATAAACTGCGTGACAAGGACAATCATGACTTCAAGGAAGAATGGGAACATTTCACAAATTATTTTAAAAGACAACAAAATGATTTGGACTCCTTGGCAGGTTTTGAATAAACATCCACAAATTTATTCGTTGAATATATGATAGATAAGGCAATGATATGTACAATTTAAAATATGCAGAGGATAATGTAGGAATGAAAATCACGGGAGACGAGTAGTAGGTGTCATGTGAGAGGCGTCTGCCGGGGAAGTCCCGGGAACTCTCTTTTATTGAATATCACAAAGCATTGCCACAGGTGTACTTGTGGTTGATTGGTTGATACAAACACAAAGAAACTCATTGCCTATTGGTTAATGCAAATGCAAGGCGGGAATTACATGTGAGGGGTGGGAATTACATGTGAACATTAATCACTGGTAGATTAAAGGCTGGGAAACGAGGTTGGGACTAGACAAGCATGAAACCTCCTAATTAATTATATGGCATAAAACAATTACTAATGATTGATCATAACATGTAACAATCGAGTTCCGTAGATGTGGTCAGCTATGCACTGAGAACAGGTCATCATGATCTTAAGATGAATTGAGCAAAGGAAAGAATGTCTTGGTGTTTGGAACAGGTTCGTACAGTGTGTGCAGAAGCAGAGAAAAGATCATGAGCGAGAGTTCCCAGAATGCAAGAGAAAAGAAGCAATGCTTCCCATAGCAAGACTTCCCATAAGGCCACAGTTATGTGTAGAGGGAAAGCATATGTGCAGAAGGAAAACTTCCCTTTAGGATAATATGTGTAAAGAAACCAGAGAGAGGAGCTGAGGGAAGTTCTTGGGGGGGAGAGGGAGGGAGGGGATAAAAGAGGGGGGAAATGTAAATGGATATATTGATTGATAAGCTTGTTGTTTATATATATATATAAGTTCCGATTCAGAAGGAGGGGGGAAGAAAACAAACAGGCGGGAAGAAAAGAAACAGAGTCAGCGAAAGGTCGTAAAATTCCCACACTTTGCATGCTGGTGCTGCCGTCACCGTAAATCATTGGCAGTATCTGCATCTTCGGGATCAGACTAATGGTGATGAGCTCGTAATGATTTCTATAAACACTTGTAAATAAAGACCATAAAAACTTCAATGGGTGTGAAGTGGTGATTGCCGTGAAGAGAGGAACATTCCACCCTGACAGCATACCGCCAATCCTCTCTCTCTTCACACCGGGAAGCAGCAGAGAGTAAGATCATGCAAGATCAAGGAGCGGCCGGGGCCCCCCCGCAAGATGGAGCAGTGGAACTCATGCTCAATGATCTGTGGCAGCATAATCTCCAGTTTAAATCGCAAATTGACGGTCTGACAGCAAACTGGTGGTCTGACAGTGGCGTTGAATGAGTAACGCATGATCCTTCAGACAGAACGTGCAGAGAGGGCAAGTAAACCGGTAGCAGCACACCCCTGTAGATTTACGGGCAGAAGCTTTCACTATATGGCCTTTAAGACTGAGATTTTATTTCTCTTGAACCTAAAAGCTGCTGAGTTTCAATCGGAGCAGGAGAAAGTTGCTTATGCCATACGCTACTTGGATGGAAGAACTAAGGATTGTGTGGTGCCTGTGATGGCTAGTCAACATCAGGCCTTATCAAACCTTAAGGCTTTTATGCAGATATTGGATTCTATTTTCTTGGATCCAGTGGAGGAATTATCCACTGCCCAACAATTGCTGCGTTTGAAACAGGGGAACAATACTGTGTGCTCTTATTGGGCATCATTCAGCTTGTTGGTGTAGAAACTGAAGTGGGATTTGAACTCACCACCAGTGGTGGTGATTTTTCACGAGGGGCTGAATGGTGATATCCTAGATCAACTTGCCAAAATGCCGGAGCCGGAATATTTTGATGCCTTAATCAAAGTCTGCCTCCAGTTGGGGTTGAGGCAGGAGAAGAAGGCAGAAGAGAGAAAAGAACAGGGTCGACAGCATTGGCGCAAAAATTGCATTCCAGAGTGTAAAGCTGGAAGTACACCCAGAAGGGAGGAGGAGGAGCCCATGGAGATCGGAGCTGCACGTACCAAGTCTGGGTCAGCAACCGCATCAGTGAGAGGAGATGAGAGGCATTGGAGGGAGGTGAGACACTGCTTCATGTGCAGCAAATAGGGGCACATAGCTAGCTAATGCCAGAGCCGTAAAGGCCTGGGAATCCTTGTCAGGTGCAGAAATGGGGGCTGACGTGAGCCCCAAAGATCAGCAGCAGGGAAACGAACACCCCTGGCTGGAATTGGGGGCCAACAGCCAGGTGGAGAAGCAATAAAATGGCCTCAGACAGATGCACCTGTTCCGGGAATCACGGTGAAGGTGAAACTACAACTCCCAAACGGTTGTTGACTGGAAGTCCATGCATTGGTGGACTCTGGAGCTTCTGCCAATTTTTTAGACATGGACCTGGTGCAGGACCACAGATTAGCCTTACTACCTTTGTTGTTCCAATTAAGTGTGAAGACGATCAACGGCAGGCCGCTGCTGGCAGGAGAGGTGGCTTACGAGACACCGCCGATAAGGGTGGAAGTGGCACACCATTCCGAGACAATGGCCTTCCATGTGACTAAACTATCGGGACACCCGGTGGTTCTGGGCATGAGTTGGCTCACAAAACATGACCCAGCACTTGGGTGGGGTCAATGTTCCTTGGCGTTTGGTTCTGCTTATTGTCTGAAGCACTGTTTAGGGAAGGGGGAGGTGGTCCAAATGGAAGCCAGGGGGTGGCAGTAGAGGGAAAACTCACTGGGGATGAGAGGTTAATACCCCCAGAATATGTAGCCTATAAAGATGTGTTTTGTGAAAAGGAGGATGACAAGTTGCCCCTCATAGGGATTATGATTGCAAGATAGATCTAATCCCCGGGGATTCTCTCGAGGAGGAGGATCCAACATGGCAGCGAAGGTAGTCTCCGAGTAATTTCGCTTACTCTTATCAAAGTTTTAAGTGGTTTTATGCGGTTTTTACCCTCCCTCGTTTTTATCCGTGAGTTTTAATGATCTGCTGGCTGTGCTGGCTGTCTTTTAGTATCTTTTAGTATCCCGCTACTTGTTTTATCTTTGTTTTCTTTTTATCTGGGTGGCTCCGACGCCCGGACTTGCCGCCACGGCTGCCGCCGCCTCCCTAACTGGGAGAGATAAGTGAAAGGTTCTCCTGGGCATAAATCCTCTGCCCTGTCGACCAGCTCTTTCCTTTAGCTTTTAGTTTATTGCATACTACGAAGTGAATTTTGCCCGACTGCTGGAACCGAGCTGTCTCAAAAATCCTAGGAACAAGGAAAAGGGGAAGGAAGAGGCTTGAACTGACTGCCTTACTGTGAGTAATTTTATGGCACCACTCTCCTGGAAGTGGTAGTATTCTTGTGAGGAAGACTAAAGGATTTAAGGAGCTCCCCAGCTCCTGCAAAATTGATTTATGGGTCATGGAAAACGTCCAAGAGACTCTGACGAGGCATTATCCTCTCCGAGGCCTAAGCAATTAAGGAAGGGTTCACCTAAAGGAGGGAGAGGCCCCAAAGAATGTACCTACTCAATAGCAACTCAAAATCGTTTCGATCCTCTAACTGCCCTTGAAACAACATCAGAAGATGAGGCCCCTGAGACGTTACAAATTGGAAACGCTAATGGTAACACAAATGGGGATGGTCCCTATCCAAAGGAGGAATTGGTAGCCGAATCGGACTGCACAGGATGCGAGCAACTCCATCTAATAATTAGAACTCTAAACTGTATATTTAAGAGAATTGATGGCCTATCCTCTCAGCTGCATAGTCTTCAGCAAAAACTGGATGACCAGCCGGCACAGACAGCCCAAGAGGGGGCAGTAGATGTTCCATTGCGCCGGCAGAAAGCTCCACCAAACACCGATTGTATGAAGAACTGCAAATACAATCTCAACCCCGCACTGAATCGCCAATCCCTGATTCTACATCCAAGGAAGATTTCCCTAACCTTCCGGGGAAGGGACCTAAGTTGCCCAATGGAGGTGGAAACAACAATTCCCCAATACCCAGCATATAAGGTGCCTTCTGCAGTGGATGGGAAGGACCCACTGCTGGAGGCAGACTCTTCTCCTCCCCTTCACGCTGGTAACTCATCCCTGCTTTTAATAGACTTATCTGTTCCCTCCGTGATTAACCGATCCAAGAATGGAACTCAGGATAACACCCCCCTGGATAAATCGTTGTCCCTTCACCCCTCCATGCCGGACTTGGAATCAACATACATCGAAGACCATCCACGTCCTGAGACGGTAGTGGCCACCTCAAGTAAGGCTTCTCCACCAAAAATCCAACAATCATGTGAGGAAGACACCACAGTGCCGCGAGTCACCACAGAGTGGACTGAAGACCCAGCAGGACATATAAACCAAATGATCACAAGTGGATCGGTTAGATCCCCAAAGAGGACAGCTCCAGCGGACTTGGCAGGAGCCTCTTCAGGGCCTAGTTGGGCCCGACAGCTAAAAACATCAAATATTATCTATATTCACAATAGCTCAAGAGGCACACCTGCGCCAAAAGGAAAGAAGTCATCTACCATTAGTCAAAGGAAAATTACTGACTTCTTTAAATTTGACAACCCACCAAGATCAGCGTTCCCCCCTTCTCCATTGTGACTACCCAAACCTCAGCCAAACTCTCCCCCGTTCTCCCTTTTAAGCTGGAACATAGCAGGTTGGAAGGGGAAAAAATTCGACCCAGACTTTGTAAAACTAATAAACTCACACCAAGTAATTCTCCTGCAGGAAACATGGGAAGAGGGGAGAGTAAATATTAATGGGTTTGATGCTATATCATTACCGGCATGCCCGTCTACTAAAGGAGGCCGGCCTAGTGGAGGATTAGTCATAGCAATTTCCTTGAAAATACGGGCAAAACTCACGCTTGTAAATGCTTCCACCCTTGCAATTACAGCCCTGATTACGGGGAAAAACTTCGAACTTGCTATAACAAATGTTTATCTTCCTCCTGGAGGCAACATTGCTGACTTATACAATAAATGGGGAATCCTGGAGGAACATCTTATTCTTTGTCACTCCAAACACCCCAATATACCCAATGTTATAGCAGGGGATTTCAATGCTCGCATTGCAACAAACTGGGAGTCCTTAACCAAAGCCAAATGGTGGATAACCCCTGAATTCATTAATGACCTCTCCCTCCACAATCAAAGACTCTCCAAAGACAAAAGGGTAAATGAAGCAGGAACCCTTCTTTACCAATTGGTACTACGTCTAAACTTAGTGATTCTAAACGGGAACTGCCCACCTGACATACCGGGTGAGTTCACATACATAAGCCCCTCTGCAAACAGTGTCCTGGATTATATGCTGGTATCTCATGATATATTCCCCAAATTTTCCCATTTTAAAGTTGAAAATATTCAACTGAGCGACCACCTACCATTGGTCGCCACAATGACTATAGACTGGACCCCAGATGGAGACAGACATCCAACACATTTGATTACGAACTCAGTACTGCAAGTCAAAAGTGTAAAATGGTCCGAACTTCAGGCTCAAAAATTCTCAGCATATTTACAACAAGGACTAAAACAAGCATATTCAGGATTAATTGAGGATTATCATGATTATGACCAAACCCTAAGACTATTCTCGAATCTGTCGGAAGATCTAACGTCTTTTTTCTCTGTCCCGACGCATATAATAAATCGAACACAAAGGAAGACAGGTGCATTGTGGTTCAACAGTGCTTGTCAACAGGCTAGACAACTTCTTGGTAACATCTACAAAGAGTATAAAGCCTCTGGGGCAACGGTCTTGCCAAAAGAATATTTCCAAGCAAAATCGGCCTACAAGCAAATTCAAAAGGGTGCCAGACTGGAATGGCAAGCGAATCAATGGCGGTCAATCATAGAAGCCTCATCATCACGGAACACCAGACAATTTTGGCTCCTGGTAAATAAAAGAACTAAAAGATACCCTTTAACTATTATTCCCGCCCCGGTTTGGGAATCTTATTTAAAAAATTACTTTGCCACAACTGACTGTATCGTCAACACAAGAGACGAATTTCAAGATCAGCTTCCCCTCTGGCCCCCTACCGATCCGGAAGACATCCATGACTTGATCGTCAACCTTAAAACAGGGAAAGCGCCTGGGCCAGACCTGATCCCGGCAGAAGCTATAAAATACCACGCAGACTGGTGGGCCAAGGTCCTGGCGAACAACTTCGATGCAGTTAACAACTCTGGAATGATTCCGGAAGTATGGAAGGACGCTGTTATCGTTCCAATCCACAAAAAGGGCTCACCAGATGACCCGGGGAACTACAGGAACATCAGCCTGCTCTCAATAGTGGGGAAACTGTATGCCCGCTCCCTGTTGAACAGACTAATCCAATGGGCCGAAGAGAGAAAATTAATTGGGCCCGAACAAGCTGGATTCCGCCCAAAACAGTCAACAATTAATCATATTCTAATTTTACAGCATCTTGCCTGGAAATATTCCACCCCAAAAGGTGGCCAACTCTGTGTGGCATTCATTGACCTGAAGGCAGCATTCGATAGTATCCCCAGGAGCATCCTCTGGGAAAAACTCACCCGCTGGGGCATCGACAGAAGGCTTCTCTGGCTAATAATCAAACTCCATGAGAACTCAGCGGCCAGAGTGAGATTCACCCCGGAGGGTGAGCTCACGAATTTAATTCCCATTAACAGAGGTGTTCGACAGGGTTGTATATTGGCTCCACTCCTGTTCAATTTGTTCATAAGTGACATGAGGACTCCCCTGATAGAGGCCCAAGAAAGGATTCATGCACCCCGCCTAGCACTTTATCGCTGCCCCTTGTTACTATATGCGGATGACACAGTCATTCTTTCTTTTTCTAGAGTAGGTCTCAGGAGGGCCCTAAAAATTTTTGGATCATACTGTCACGCAAATTCCCTTACAATTAATTATGGAAAATCTAAGATCCTGATTTTCTCAAAGAGCCGGAAACTCCATAATTGGAGAATTGATGGGAGAGTCATCGAACAAGTCTATAGATTCCAATATTTGGGAGTCTGGTTACAACATAACCTCAGATGGAAGGCCCATGTAGCCTATGTTACAAATAGAGCCAAATCTATCTCCTTGGCGATCTTGCGATTCTTCTTCACCGATGGGGCCCTTCATATCCCATCGGCGTTGAAAGTCTTCAAAGCCAAGGTGATCCCGACGATTGCTTATGCCATCTCAATTTGGGGGACTTTTGCCAACCTATCTCACCTGGAGGTCATTCAAAATCAGTTTTTAAGAGGGATATTGAAACTGCCCAACTGTGTAAGTAATACAGCGTTACGCATGGAACTTAATATTGTATCCCTGGAAAATGCTCTGTGGAAGCACATACTTTGTCACTGGTTATCTCTATGGCACAATCTCCCAAACTTGTACTTGATACAATGTATGTGGAGAGATGATTTCCAGAGCCCATGGGTAAAAAATTTACAGCTGAAAATAATGGCAATGGGAATCTCCCCATCCAAATTACTAGAGCAGGATATAGTTCCAGCTAAAAGAACAGTAACCTGTAAGCTAGAGGAGATGGACTTGCAGCAGAAAATGATCTTGGGCAATGGTACCTGCTCACCTCTAAATCTTGGTTTATTACCCCTCTTAAGGCTCCCAAACTATTTGAATTCTTTAACTTCCTCAGCTCATAGATATGCCTTTGTAAAGGCAAGATTCAACACCTTCCCATCGAACGTGCTGAGAAATAGATTCTCCAATGGACAGATATCGCTCTTATGTGATTGTAATTGTGGGGCACCGGAATCGTTGCATCACATAATTCTTGATTGTGCTTTTCACTTATCGGCCAGGAGCAAGTTTCTTGCTCAATATCTTAAGGGAATTGCCGATGATACGACTGAAGCCAAATTGAGATATCTATTAAATGATGATGACCCCCCTAAGATCACTCATGGTTGCCAGATTCTTGATCAGCGTCCTATCCCTAAAGAAGAGAAATGGACTCCTGTGTGGCTCGGATAATCCCTTCAAACCATGATCTATGTTTTAGGATGTAATTAGGTGATATCACCATTGATGTCTTCTATCAATTTATGAGCAGAGGGCGATGTTTATGCTACAAATTTGTTGTAATGTATGATGTTGGTCTTTTGTTCTTGTTTTGCTTGGTTCTTGTCTGTTTTTTTTAGTAAGTTTTGGCGGTTTTAAATTTGGAGGTTCAAGTACATTATGGTGGTATGGGAAACTGTCGTGTGACGGGCCAATGGCCGTAATAAAGATCAATTCCAATTCCAATTCCCGGGGCCAAACTACCCCCTGGAAAGCTATACTCCATGTAGGAGGCAAAGTCCCAGGCCTTGAAGGAGTTCTTCCACAAAAATCTGAAAAGGGGGTTCATTAGAGAATCCACTGCCTCAGGAGGTTCCCCAGTTTTCTTCATAAAGAAAAGGGACTCTGAAGACCAGAGACTTATTTGTGACTATAAAATTTTGAACAGCCAGATCAAACCAAGGGGGTACCCTCTGCCACACATAGGGGATTATTGGAGAGGGTGAGGTCAGCAATTTTTTTTTACCAAGCTTGACCTGGGGGGGGCTATAATTTAATAATGATTCGAGCTGGGGATGAGTGGAAAACCACGTTTTCTACCCGTTTTGGAACTTTTGAGTACCATATTTTTCGCTCTATGGGACACACTTTTTCCCCTCCAAAATTTAAGGGGAAATGTGTGTGCGTCCTATAGAGTGAATGCAGGCTGCGCGGCTAAGCCCAAAGCCAGAACAGGGAGACGGAGCGCTGTTCTAGCTTGGGGTTAGCTGCGCAAAGCCTCTGCGAAGGCTACAAAGGCTGTCCCCGAAGCCTCAAGCCTTTGGAGCACAGTGCAAGTTCCCACTGCGCTCCAAAGGCTTCAGGTGGCTATCTCTGAAGCCTTTGCAGTGCAGCGGTACCTCACGCTGCGCTCCGAAGGCTTCAGGGATCTTTAAGGCTTCCCCCCACCGCCAGCCCCACAAGCTCGGGTGGCAGCGGCAAGGCTGCACGCAGCCTTTGCACTGTTCCCCGACCTGCTCTTTGGGGCTGGTGGTAGGGGAAAGCAGCGCTTCCCCCCACCAGCCCCAAAGAGCAGGTCAAAAGGAACCTGAAGCCTCCGGAGCCCAGCGGGAACTCCCGCCATGCTTCAGAGGCTTTGGGTTGCCTTCACTGAAACCTGGAGAGGGGGGGGTCAGTGCGCACTGACCCCTCTCGCTCTCCAGGCTTACAAGGTAGCCGTCTGAAGCCTCCGTTGGCTTCGGGTGAACGCACCTTGACTGCACAGAACACACCTTGTTTTAGAGGGGGAGAACAAGAATCCCCCCCCCCCGTTCTCCCCCTCCTATGGTCCGGTGCATCCTATAGTGCAGAAAATACGGTACTTGGTGATGTCTTTTGGTTTGCAGTCGAGGACTGCGACCATCCAGGCCTTTATCAACCACGTTCTGGGAGGGGCCCTTGATAGATACTGTCTGGCACATATGGATGATGTTTTAATTTACTCTGAGAGTCATGATGAACACGTAAAACATGTAACAGAAGTGTTAAAAAGGCTGAGGGCACACCCGGTTGTATGCAAAGTTAGAAAAGTGCCAGTTCCATGTTAAGGAAGTAGAGTTTTGGGGCTATTGCATTTCACCATGAGGGGTACACATGTGGTGGAATGGCAACAGCCCAAAACAAAGAATGACGTGGGGGGCCACCAGGGGGCCCATTGGAAGATGGCCGACAATAACATCTCTCCGACCCACACGATGTAATTAAGAGGCTGTGATGGGAGTATGCAGCCTCCCTTGCCCCCCCCCCAAGGGAATGGGGGGGACTGCCTTGCCAGCTGTGTCCATAATTCACCCCCGGATTCGAAACAAGGGGGTGAGGACACTTGGCACGAAGCCCTCGGGTGAGGTTGGCTCTCCCTGACGCTGTCTCTAATCGCGCACTGGTTCGCATTAGCTCGAAATATATACTTGGAAATATATAATTGGAAAGAAGCTAATGCACATACATCAAGTGAAGATCGGGAGTAAAGACTGCTGATTAATGGGATCTCTGCGAGCGGAGCGACGGGCTGGACAAATAAATCAAGTGAAGAATCATCATTAAAAGACTGGTATGTTGGAGTGAAACGGAAAGGGGGGGAGGAAAAAACTTTTCTTATTTTGTCTTATGTGAGTACCAATAACCCTCCCCTCCAGAGAAAAGAATCGTTGCTAATTACTAATCACAAGCAGGAGTTAGGAACTGTGTGGAAATGAATTACTGATCAAAGAGAGGACTGGTGGAAACATCGGGGAATGGAAAGAAAGTTTTATGATGCAGTTACAAATGGACTTTCATTAACACAGGCTTGCCCATAGGAAGACAAGGGGGAGGAGGACCAGGGTCATCGGAATGTGAATGTATGGCTATCGGAATGTGATCTTGACCTGGCAGGTCCCCCTGAGATAATAGATTGGCAAGCCTGTGGAAATCAATGGACAGACTGTGGAAATGTTTTTTATGGAGGTGTAGAAATGGCGTCTGTCCTTTATGTGATATGACTCTTGGAGAGTGTAAAACCCACACAGAATATGTTTGTTTGCAACCCGCTTGTGAAGATTATCAGAGATCACAAAGAAAGGAATATATGATAATAACAAGAAGATGAGGAAAATAACAAAGAGACTATCTGGACAGAACTGGATAAAACTGTTCAATTAAAGCAGCAGCAGCAAGAGTAAAGTTTGGATCCCTTTCGGAGCTTGAAGTATGAGTACCCCCAACAAAAATCTGGCTGTATAATTTGGAACTAATGTGATTTGGAATTAATGTGATTTGATTGGCCTGTTAATAAAAATTATATTTTTTAAAAAACAAAAACAAAGAAGGATGTGCAGAGATTTCTGGGATTTGCAAACTATTATTGTAAGTTTGTACCAAATTATTCAAAAATCACGACACCGCTCACAGATTGTTTAAGAGCAATAGGTGCTGTTTTGCCGCAGGCAAGGAGATTGGAGGCCTTCCACTCATGGAAACTAACCTAGTCTGAGCAAAACTACACGATCTGGGACAAAGAACTTCTTGCTATACATTTTGCTTTTAAGGTTTGGAAACACTTTCTAGAGGGGGCGCAGCACCTAGTGGTCAGATCACAAGAGTTTGCACCGAAGAGGTTAGCAGATGTGAACCAAGGAAGGGGAAAGGAAGAGGGCTTCGAGGAAAAAGGTGGGTTATTGTATCACAAGGGGGCACTGTATGTGCCAGAGGGAGAGTTAAGAGCTAAGGTTCTCAGGCAACACCACGACAATTCCACAGCTGGGCATTTTGGTCAAATCAAGTCACCAGACAATTTTGGTGACCAAAGGTGTGGGAGGACGTAAAGGAGTATGTCAGGGTGTGTGAGCCATGCCAAAGAGCGAAGGGGCTAAGGGAAGCAGCGGCAGGGCTATTGCAGCCTTTGGCCATGCCCAAAAGGCCTTGGGAGGCAGTGTCTATGGATTTCATAACAGATCTACAAGTTTCAGAGCGACGAACAGTGATCTGGGTGGTGGTGGACTTACTGATGGAGATGGCCCATTTTGTACCATGTACAAAGGTGCTGTCAGCTCAGGCGACCGCAAGGATATTCATAGACGATGAATTCAAGTTGCATGGCATACCTTTAAGGGTTATTTCAGATCGGGGGGGTGTCCAATTTGCCGTATTTTTCGCACCATAGGACACACTTTTTCCCTCCTAAAAAGCAAGGGAAAATGTGTGTGCGTCCTATGGAGCGAATGCAGGCTTTCGCTGAAGCCTGGAGAGTGAGAGGGGTCGGTGCGCACCGACCCCTCTCGCTGTCCAGGCTTCAGGAAGCTATCCGCTAGCCGTGGGAGACCCAGCTCTCCCACGGCTAGTGGAGCGCTGCATTAATCCCGAAGCTTGGGGCGCGCTGAGCTCCGCATGCCCCAAGCTTCGGGATTAGCGCTCCGCTAGCCGTGTCTAGGCTGCGGATAGCAGCCTGCTTCCCGGAGTGTCGGGCGCCCTGAAAGCAGAGCGCCCGGTGCTTCGAGAACACATCCGCAGCCTAGGCAGCCCTGCGGGAGGTCCCGCAGGGATGTCTAGGCTGCGGATAGCAGCCTGCTTCCCGGAGCGTCGGGCGCCCTGAAAGCAGAGCGCCCGGCGCTTCGAGAACACATCCGCAGTGTGGGGAGCCTTGCAGGAGTTCCCCGCAGGGCTCCCCACGCTGCGGATAGCAGCCTGCCGCCCGGCGGGTGGGGCGCCCTGAAGCAGAGCGCCCCTCGCGCCGGGCAGACATCCGCAGAGTGGGGAGCCCTGCAGGAGTTCCCCGCAGGGCTCCCCACGCTGCAGATAGCAGCCTGCCGCCCGGCGCGAGGGGCGCCCTGAAGCAGAGCACCCCTCACGCCAGGCAGACATCCGCAGAGTGGGGAGCCCTGCAGGAGTTCCTCCAGGGCTCCCCACGCTGTGGATAGCAGCCTGCCGCCCGGCAGGTGGGGCGCCCTGAAGCAGAGCGCCCCTCGCACCGGGCACACATCCGCAGCATGCGGAGCCCTGCAGGAGTTCCCCGCAGGGCTCCCCACGCTGCGGATAGCAGCCTGCTTCCCGGAGCGTCGGGCGCCCTGAAAGCAGAGCGCCCGGCGCTTCGGGAACACATCCACAGCGTGGGGAGCCTTGCAGGAGTTCCCCGCAGGGCTCCCCACGCTGCGGATAGCAGCCTGCTGCCTGGCGGGTGGGGCCCGCTGAAGCAGAGCGCCCCGCGCGCCAGGCAGACATCAGCCAGCCCCACAAGCTCGGGGGACAGCAGGAAGGCGCAGCGCCACTATCCCGCTGTTCCTCGACCTGGTTCGGTTTCCCTGACCTGCTTTTGGGGGGGAAATGAAGGGAAATTTTTTCCCCTTTATTTCCCCCCAAAAAAACTAGGTGCATCCTATGGTCCGGTGCGTCCAATCGTGCGAAAAATACGGTACCTCACACTTTTGGAAGAAGTTAATGCAGCTGTTAGATGTGGAGATAAGTTTCACCTCAGCCAGACACCCCCAAACAACCCGGGAGTCAGAGCGGACCAATGCCACATTGCAGCAATATTTAAGATGCTACACCAATTATCAACAAGATGATTGGGTAGGGAAGTTGAGTTTGGCAGAATTAGCCTATAACAATGCAGTACATGCATTGACAGGGCAAGCACCCTTTGTTGCAAATTATGGGGCACATTCCCAGGCCTTTCCAGGGCAAGAGGAGTCGCTGTCAGTGCCAGCGGCTGAGCAGTTAGCATTTCTTGCAGACATCCCATTTCTTCTACTGAGAGAAGATTTAGAGACAGCAAAGGCAACGTATAAACAATCATCAGATGCACATAGACAAGTAGGTAAGGAAATTAAGGTGGGGGAGAAGGTCTGGTTGTCCTCAAAAGGTTTGCCACTCAAGGGGAGGTGCAAGAAGTTGGAGCCTAGAAGGTTAGGACCTTTTGAAGTAACGGAACAGATTAATCCAGTGACTTTCAGACTTAAATTGCTGGAAACTATGAAGATACATCCGGTATTTCATAGATCCTTGTTGTCAGAGTTTGTGCCAGCCCATAGGTATCAAGGAGTTAAGGTGGAACCTCCCCCTCCGGTATTAGTGGACGATCAGGAGGAGTACGAGCTGGAGGAGATTTTGGATTCTAGGTGGTGCCATAGATAGTTGCAGTATCTAGTTGCGTGGAGAGGGACTTCCGGGGTGGCGCCATCGGAAAATGGCTGATTCCCCTTAAACGGAGGGGACTGGCTCCGCGGAAATTGGGGTTCTTACCGCTACGGTGCAGCGGGGACCCTTAAAAACCACAGGCGGGTGAAGCCAGTGGCCGTGGGACTTGGCGGGCACCTTTTTGCGCCCCCCCCCAATCCGCAAAGGAGCCCAGTTTTGGGTCCCGGAGCTGAGCGGGGAAGTGGCGCTGTGCTGTGAGTCGTCTGCTCGTTCTGTGGAGCGAAGCCGCTAAGCCGTTGCCGGAGAGCGCTGCCTTCTTCCTTGAAAATTGACACCAAGATCAACGATCTGTGAGTAGGTTAATTTGGCAATTAAAGGAACTGACTTGAAAGATTTGGCACCGAAGGCAGAGAGGTACAAAAAGGAAGTCTGCCTCCCGTTTTTGTAAAGAAGTAAAGCAATGAATCTGTAAGCAGGAATTTTAAAGGACGTTCTTAAAGTTTACAATCCGAACATCAAACAAGTATCAGCCCCCCTCTGATGCAGGGGGAGGAGGGGGAAAGATTTGAACAGTTTTTCCCTGTAAAAAGAGAGAGAAAAAGCAGCTAAATCCACTGCTCAAACCCCTGAGACCGGTTGCTGTGAACTGTAAATAATATTGCTTTGGGACGTGTGTTGTCGCTGAAAGTACTTTTTCTTTGCAACAGTTAACTCTGCGTTTGAAGATACAATTAAGATACAATTTTACTGACTGGTTTCTCCTGATTTTAAAGTATCATTTAACAAACAAATTGAAACAAAAAACGTTGTCCTTTAGAGACTGGGGGATGAAATGGAAAGTAAGTTACTTTAAAAACATTATTGACTGTTGTTAACATTGTGTCCCCCTAGAGGAACTTTGAATTTGCTGCAACTGCAGCTGGATTAAGGGAATTTTCTATTTCAAAACAAGCTTAGTCTCTAAGAGTGTGACTGACCTTGACATACTCTGACTCTGACTTTGACTGTGTGACTGACCTTGGCTTTTATTTGGAGGTTATGGCTGATGGGAAAGACAAATTAGAGTCTCAACAAGCTACCAGATCTGGGAAAGTATTTCGTACAGACATTGGGCTGCAAAGGAGAGCCTTGACATCCAGCCCCTCTGGTTTGCCAACAACAACCCCATTGGCACAATCTAAGCCTAAAGGTATGGCTGCTGCTGATGCCTTGGCTCAGGCTCTGAGTAAAATAAATGAGTCTTTGGACAAAATAAGTAGACAACTTGCCGAGGCATCGAATAAAATTGATCAGAACACCACAAGTATTAATCAAAACACCACAAGCATCAATAATTTGGGTCAGAAAGTAAACACTAATACTGAGACTATCCAGAGATTAGTTCAGGAATCATCTTCAATACGAAAGACAGCTGATGAGGCAAAAGAAATTGCAACCTATACAGCCACTGTGGTAGAAGAGAAGATACCACCAATACATAGACAACTACAGGATCACAAATCAACTCTTTCTATGATTGAACTGAGAGAGAAACAGACAAATTTAAGGGTCAGGGCGGTCCCTGAATTGGAGAAAGATAATTTGATTGAATTCCTTACAAAGGAATTTGCAGACTTTTGGAATCCAGATTTAGAGAAGGACAGTTTCAAGATAGTGAGTGCTTTCAGACTTGGGAAAGGAGGGAGAAAGAACAAAGTAAGAGACTGCCTGATCACCCTTCGAACAAAAGAGGAGAGAGATAAAATTCTGAGTCTGCACTTTCAGAAAACCTTGGTAATACATCAGTCAAGAGTGGAGATATTCAAGGACATTCCGAAACATCTTTTGGACCTTAGGTCCAATTATAAAGACTTGACCGCACTGCTGAGAAGTAACAGAATCCTCTTTAGGTGGGAATTCCCTCAAGGCCTGTCTTTCAGCTATAAAGGCAAGAAGATAAGAATAAAATCAGAGGACGACAAAACCAAATTTTGGAGAGACCACGGAGAAGACCTGCAGAAGAAAGCCGAAGGAGAGTTAAGAACACTTGTAAGTGAAACCTTGGACATACCAGATCTTCCTCCTGAATTAAAAGAGCGTTTGAAGAAGGTGATACCACCAACAGAACAGGAACAGGCACTGGGTGCAGTTGGAGGAGAAGCATAGTACCTACATCATGGCTCTGCAACTACTAAGTTGGAATTGTAATGGTCTAAACTCCCCTCAGAAGAGGAGATCTGTGTTTCATTTATTTAAAAAGGAGCAATTGGACTTGATTTGTCTACAAGAAACCCATATAACAGGATTACACAGGAAATTATTGGTTAACAAAAGACTTGGTCAGGAGTTTATTTCATCGGACAAAGTGAAAAAAAGAGGAGTTGTCATTTATGCAAAAGAAAGATTGCAACCGAAATTTATATTCAAAGATGACCAAGGAAGAATTGTGGCAGTTGAAATTCAAATACAGGGAGAGAAATTAGTAGGTGTTTATGCTCCAAATGAGGGGAAATCTGAATTTTTTAAAAGGTTGCATGAGACCCTGATGGACTATATGGATTACAATGTTGTTTTGCTGGGAGACATGAATGGAGTGGTATCTACACATATGGACAAGGCACAAAAACAGGTAGTCACCAAGGATGGTAGACTACCGAAAACTTTTTTTGAGATGACAGACAACTTGGATTTAGTGGACATTTGGAGAATAAAGAACCCCTTGGCTAAAGAGGGAACCTTCTTTTCTGAAGCCAAAATGACATGGACTAGAATTGACCAAATATGGGTAACTAGAGGAATGGCACCAAAGACTAGGGAAGTGGAAATCTGCCCTAAAACCTGTTCCGACCATAATGCTGTCAAGATGGAGATGAAATTAATGTCATGGAGGATGAATGACACCTTGTTTAGAAATGAATAAGTTTTAAAGAAGGCCCAAAAAACCTTGAGAGACTATTTTGAGATAAATATGAATACTGATGTGGAAAAAAGAGTAATCTGGGATGCTAGTAAGGCGGTTATGAGAGGGTTCTTGATACAACAGAATGCATTATAAAAGAGAATCCAGAATGAGAAGAGGGGGGAAAAATTGGAGAAAATAAAGGAAGGTGAAAAAAAATTGAGAGCAAAACCCAAGTCACAGGAGATTCTGAGAGAAATAAAGTTATACCAAGTGGAACTCATGAAAATGATGAATCAAGAGATTGAATGGAAAATTAAACAAATGAGACAAAAGACATTTGAGTCAGCTAACAAGTGTGGGAAACTCTTGGCTTGGCAAATGAAAAAAAGACAAAAACAAAATACAATTACAAACTTAGAAGTGGAAGGAAGGAATATACAGAACCCAGCTGAGATCAGAAATTGTTTCCAGAGGTATTTTAAACAACTATATACACAAGGGCCACAGAGAGAAATTGATTTAGAACAATTTTTGAAGAAAAACGGACTACAAAAAATCTCTCAAGAAAACAAATTAATGTTGAGTGGTAAAATAACTGAACAGGAGATAGAATGTGCCATCCAGAATATGCAATTGGGTAAATCTCCAGGACCGGATGGATTGACTTCTAGATACTACAGATCTTTGAAGGAATGGCTAGTACAACCTTTGAAAGAAGTCTGCAACAAGATAATGCAGGGGAGAGTGGCACCAGAGTCGTGGAAGGAAGCATATATTACACTTGTACCGAAAACAGAGACTGAAAAGACTTAGCTCAAGAACTACCGTCCCATATCACTGCTTAATGTGGATTACAAAATTTTTGCAGACATTTTAGCTAAAAGATTAAAAAGAGTTTTAATGGAAGAGATACATAAAGACCAAGCGGGTTTTCTCCCAGGAAGAAACCTTTCTGATAATGTGAGAAACATAATTAACATTATAGAGAAATTGCAAGAGAATATAAATATTAAGGCAGTTTTAATATTTGTGGATGCGGAGAAAGCCTTTGACAACATTTCTTGGACTTTTATGAAAAAGAATTTACAGGGTATGGGGGTAGGCCAAGGTTTTGAAAATGGTATAAGTGCAATATATTCAGAACAAAAGGCAAAATTAATTATGAACAATGTGGTGACGGAAGAATTTAAAATAAAAAAAGGGACATGTCAGGGAACTGCCATCGGAAGGACAGGAGGTGGAAGGGCTCACAAAGGTTAGGAGAGACTTAGCAGCAGAAGAGGGAACCAGCAGGGGGAGAGAAGGAGCTCCGAGGGAAAGTGAGTCGGAGGGATGGCTCAGAGACACTTCCAGCGAAAACAGTGGGGAGGTTTCAGGACCTCCTATAGGGACACCCACTCCTCGCCAGAAACTGTCGCGCCGAGAGTCCAGAAGACGCGTTTCCGTTAAGGAGCTTTTATGTTGGAAGAGATTCCGTAAACGCCCACTGTCGGATTCTGCCAGCGACTGACGGAGCCATGCTTAAGGGGCTCCGTTATAGACAGAGGTTTGCTGACTTGGCCAAACTCTGAGGGACTAAGCTTTTACGCACAAGCAGCTCATCATCCCATCACAGGACACGACAAGGTTGTCCAATTTCCCCATTGGCTTTTTATATCGGTTCTGGAGGTTTTGCTTAATATGATCAGAAGGGACCAGTTGGTTAAAGGCATACAGGTCGGAGCTAGACAGTATAAATTGAGAGCATTTGCAGATGACTTAGTTTTGACGTTACAGGAGCCAGAATCTAGTACCAAAAGGGTTTTAGAACTGATTCAAGAATTTGGTCAGGTCGCTGGGTTTAAATTGAACAAATCCAAAACCAAGGTTTTAGAGAAAAACTTAACACAAACTGAGAGAGAGAGGTTTCAGAATATGACAGGCTTAACAGTGGTTAAGAAAGTTAAATACCTGGGGATCAATATGACAGCAAAAAATGGGAACTTATTTAAAGATAACTATGAAAAATGCTGGGGTGAAGTGAAAAAAGATCTAGAAATATGGTCAAATTTGAAACTTTCTTTGTTGGGTCGTATTGCTGCTATAAAGATGAATGTATTGCCTAGAATGTTGTTTTTATTCCATACACTGCAAATTGTGGACAGGATGGATTGTTTCAAGAAGTGGCAGAGAGATATTTCAAGATTTGTCTGGCAGGGCAAGAAGCCTAGAATAAAATTTAAAATATTAACAGATGCAAAGGAAAGAGGTGGGTTTGCCTTGCCAGACTTTAAACTTTATTATGAATCAGCAGCTTTCTGCTGGCTAAAGGACTGGCTACTTCTTGAAAACACAGACATTTTGGATTTGGAAGGCTTTAACAATGTATTTGGATGGCATGCATATTTGTGGTATGATAAGATCAAAGCACACAAAGCATTTAAAAACCATATTGTTAGGAAAGCATTGTTTAATGTTTGGATAAGATACAAGGACTTACTGGAAAATAAAACCCCAAGGTGGCTGTCACCGATGGAAGCGAAAGCTCAGAAAAAGCTCAATATGGAGGCTAAATGGCCGAAATATTGGGAAATTCTAGAACAAGATGGAGATAGACTTAAATTGCAGAGTTTTGAGAAATTAAAGAATAAAGTGCGAGATTGGCTCCATTACTATCAGATAATGGAGGCATATAATTTGGACAAGAAAATTGGCTTCCAGGTGGAAAAATCAAAATTAGAAACAGAATTGTTAGAACCCAAAACAAAGAATTTGTCAAGAATGTATAACTTGCTGTTGAAATGGAACACTCAGGATGAAACGGTTAAATCTGCTATGATAAAATGGGCACAAGGTGTTGGATATAATATCATGTTCGCAGACTGGGAACAGTTGTGGAACACCGGTATGAAATTCACGGCATGTAATGCCCTAAGAGAGAATATTATGAAAACGATTTACAGGTGGTACATGACCCCAGTCAAGCTTGTAAAAATCTATAATTTGCCTGATAATAAATGTTGAAAATGTAAGGAAAATGAAGGCACATTCTTTCACCTTTGGTGGACGTGCCCAAGGATTAAGGCTTTCTGGGAGATGATATATAATGAACTGAAGAAGGTATTTAAACATACCCTTTTGAAGAAACCAGAGGCCTTTCTCCTGGGCATAGTTGACCAATCGGTGTTAAAGAAGGATAGAACTTTCTTTATGTATGTTACAACAGCAGCAATAATACCTATCGCAAAATATTGGAAGACACAAGATCTACCCACTTTGGAAGAATGGCAGATGAAGGTGATGGACTATATGGAATTGGCGGAAATGACCGGCAGGATTCAAGATCAGGGAGAAGAGTCAGTGGAGGAAGATTGGAAGAAATTTAAAGATTACTTACAGAGATATTGCAAAATTAAGGAATTTTAGAATAATGTTGGATTGGAACTAAGTGGTTTCTAGCTGTGATGGGTTAAAAGAATATGAAAAAATGGGTTTATATAAGTAAAAATCTAAGATTGTAATAATTTAAGAATAAGATTTGGGTAACTAAAAGAGGGAAAGAAATTGTTGAATTAATAATTTGATTTGGAATACAAAAAAGGGTGGTATGAGGAGGGCCGAGAAACAAGTAAATGAAAAATAAGGAGATGGAAAGATTGATTGTTTTTAACAACTTTTGTTGGATATTTTTTCTTTTTTCTGTTTTTTTTTGTAATGTAAAATCTTTAATAAAAGTTATTTTATATATATATATAAATAGTTGCGTGGAGAGGGTTTGATTCTTCCGAAAACTCTTGGGAGCCAGTAGAGAACATTCACACCCCAGAGTTGCAGAGGGAATTTCACAAGAGATATCCTCACAAGCTGAAGAAGAAGAAGAAATCAACAGTGTATATGTGCTGCCGAAGCGAGCACAGAAGAAATCAACAGTGAGAGTGAAGAAGAGGAAGATCAGGTTGGAGGATGGAGCCCTCCCGCAGACAGTATCAGTGAAGGGGAGTGGGAGGGCCTTAGAGACGGGGGTGATGTCAGGGAAGAGTCGGGACACTCGGAATTGCCTGACATGATAGAGAGCGTTTGGCAGGAGCCAGCAGCAGCAGAGGAAAGGGTGTCTAGTTGAGGAGGGGGGGGGAGCAGGGCCCAGCACAGAGGCGTTAGAGACTGAAAACGCAGGGGATCAGGGAGAAGTGGCCAGTGGGTCGGCAGTCATGCTTGTAAATAAAGACCATAAAAACTTCAATGGGTGTGAAGTGGTGATTGCCGTGAAGAGAGGAACGTTCTACCCTGACAATGAGTGATTTTGTGAGCAGAATACCCTGGTACCGGTTTGAATTAATTAATTACTGCTTTTCGTTTGATAGATAGTTTTAGTTATGTGCAAACACAGATCGAGAGCACATGGCGTGAATTCCATAATTTCCTTTATTCCCTACAAATTAAGTACCCCGGATCGCCATTTTACCTAATGGGGGATATGAATGCCAGAATAGGCTCAAATGATGATAGCCTGGAAATAAAATTTCCAATATTAAAAAATCTAAAGGAAAATAGCGCCCTCTTTCTAAACCCACCCCCTAGTAGACATTCGAAAGATTGTCAAATCAACTATGCTGGCTTTTGCCTGGCTTTTTTACAAATAAGTCTTGACCTTATCATTGCTAATGGGGCACTCCCTGGGGAGAGAGAAGGCGAGTACACATTCATAAATACAAATGGAGCCAGCACAGTAGACTACTGTCTCACTAACAGGGAGGCCTTTGAATCAATTAAAAAATCCAACATAGATAACACTGGTCAACAAAAAATTTGTTGTCTGCGTTTTTTCAGTTGATTTAGGACGAATCTGATGCGCTGAATCCAAAAATCACATTGGTTTTGCTTAATCGGGTCAAGTTTTTGAGCTATGGCCACATGTCGTTTTTTTACATTTTTGTTCACAAGTACGCTTGTGTGGAGCATTTTAGAAGAAGTTGGTGGGCGTAAAATGCCATGTCGAAGAATTGTGGGTTTTTTTTGAAATGATTATTTTAATGACAAGAAGTATTCAGGTCCGATAGTTCTGGGTGATCAGTTTGAAGTCATAAAACCTCGAAATCTTCCATAAATTGGTGCGGCTGGGATCAACAGAAAGAACCGGAGCAGCCTCAAGTATCCTGATCTTCAATCAGCACGTCATCCTGTAGCTCATTGTGATGAAATTCCAGTGCCTATCTTCGGAGAACTTCCTGACATTAGTTCCAGTTACAGATAGGTAGCTGTGTTGGTCTGCCATAGTCAAAACAAAAAAAATTCCTTCCAGTAGCACCTTAAAGACCAACTAAGTTAGTTCTTGGTATGAGCTTTCTTGTGCATGCACACTTCTTCAGATACACTGAAACAGAAGTTTCCAGACCCTTCTATATAGTGAGAAGGTGGGGAGGGGTATTACTCAGAAGGGTGGTGGGAATGGGTGATTGGCAGATAGCTGTGATGAGCCTGTTGACGACTCTTAACGACTGCAATAGGTCTTACAGGAAAAAGCAAGGGGTGAGAAGGTGAAAAATGGCTTTGTCATGTATAATGAGATAAGAATCCAAGGTCTTTGTTCAGACCTTGTTCAGTTGCAATTCAGCAGCTTCTCTTTCCAGTCTATTTCTGGAATTTCAGAAATAGACTGGAAAGAGAAGCTGCTGAATTGCAACTTATCACCAAACTTAAAACCATGGAGAGACCTGGTCTGAACAAACACTAATGTCTGTTCCTGACATTAGTGACGGAGATGCCTCCAGTGTTGGAGGACATGAAGAAGAAGTGGTTCTTGAAGATGATGCTCCACATACATTTTCCCAAAAGGAGTTGAATGATCTAGTTCGCGACCTCAGCTTGTTGGCATCCAGATTGAAGGGGAAAAACAGTCTGTCTCTGACAGTGCTCGCATCAGCTTCTTCCGCAACAGGCATCAAGAGTACCTCCGTTTTTTCTCGGAAGAGAAGGACTTGGTGTACTGTGCAGATATTGTGCAGCTTCTGCTCAAGCTTGGAGTGCCACAGTACGAACCCAAAGATTGGAGACTGTTCATTGACAGCAGCAAGCAATCACTGAAATGTGTTCTGCTACACAACGGCAACCAGTTTGCCTCTATATCCCTGGCTCACTCAAGTACACTGAAGGAGAACTATGAAGTGGTGAAGTATGTGCTGGAGAAAATTGGTCATGATCAGCATAAGTGGTTTATTTGTGTTGACCTGAAGATGGTGAACTTTTTGTTGGGACAACAGTCTGGTTTCACCAAGTACCCATGTTTTCTGTGCATGTGGGATAGTAGGGACCGTGCTCAGCATTACGCGAAGAAGGACTAGCCTGTGCGGGAGGAATTGGTGCCTTGCAAAGAAAGGAACGTCATCAACGACCCTCTGGTGGACAGAGACAGAATACTCTTCCCACCGCTGCACATCAAGCTCGGCTTAATCAAGCAGTTCACCAAGGCTCTGGACAACGATGGTGACTGCATCACTTACTTGTGCCAGGCTTTTCCAGGATTGACCATGCAGAAGTTGAAAGCAGTATGCAGATGATATCCAGCTCTACCTCTCTTTTAAATCAGAACCAGTGAGGGCGGTGAAGGTCCTGTGTGAGTGTCTGGAGGCGGTTGGAGGGTGGATGGCGGCTAACAGATTGAGGTTGAATCCTGACAAGACAGAAGTACTGTTTTGGGGGGACAGGAGGCAGGCAGGTGTGGAGGATTCCCTGGTCCTGAATGGGGTAACTGTGCCCCTGAAAGACCAGATGCGCAGCCTGGGAGTCATTTTGGACTCACAGCTGTCCATGGAGGCACAGGTCAAATCTGTGTCCAGGGCAGCTGTTTACCAGCTCCATCTGGTACGTAGGCTGAGACCCTATCTGCCTGCGGATTGCCAGAGTGGTGCATGCTCTGGTTATCTCCCGCTTGGACTACTGCAATGCACTCTACGTGGGGCTACCTTTGAAGGTGACTCGGAAACTACAACTAATCCAAAATGCGGCAGCTAGATTGGTGACTGGGGGCGACCGCCGAGACCATTTAACACCGGTCTTGAAAGACCTACATTGGCTCCCAGTACGTTTCTGAGCACAATTCAAAGTGTTGGTGCTGACCTTTAAAGCCCTAAACGGCCTCGGTCCAATATACCTGAAGAAGCGTCTCCACCCCCATCATTCTGCCCGGACGCTGAGGTCCAGCGCCGAGGGCCTTCTGGCGGTTCCCTCATTGCGAGAAGCAAAGCTACAGGGAACCAGGCAGAGGGCCTTCTCGGTAGTGGCGTCCGCCCTGTGGAACGCCCTTCCAGCAGATGTCAAAGCGATAAACAACTACCTGACATTCAGAAGACATCTTAAGGCAGCCCTGTTCAGGGAAGTTTTTAATGTGTGACATTTTACTGTATTTTTGGTTTCTATGGAAGCCGCCCAGAGTGGCTGGGGAGGCCCAGCCAGATGGGCGGGGTATAAATAATAAATTATTATTATTATTACTTTGATGGTCCTCAGATCCGTCAGCTCATCAGAGATCCAAAGTTCGGAAACTCAATGAACGAAGTGGAACTGGAAGCGTGGAAGGCATTTGTTCTGGTAGTGAAGAACTTTCTTGGCAACAATAAGGCCAGAAACTATGCAGAACTTGTCAACAGCATGCTGACTGCTTTCAGAAACCTGGGCTGCAACATGAGCGTCAAGATGCACTACCTATTTTCACATCTGGACCGGTTTCCTGAGAACCTGGGTTCAATGAGTGACGAGCAGGGGGAGAGATTTCATCAGGACATGAAAGAGATGGAGACCAGGTATCAGGGTCGCTGGGATGCAGTCATGATGGCTGACTACTGTTGAACTCTGAAGAGAGACCTCCCTGCCGCTGAGCATTCCAGGAGTTCCAAGAAACGGAAGTTCAAGCTCTGAAGTTTGAAAAATGGTGAAGCAACATGCAATTTACGTGTACTTACCTTTATCAATGCCCACCATTCAGTTTACAGTAAACCTGACCTGATGGAGAGAAACGGATGCCATTTCCTGATTCAGCAGTGCAAAAATACCCTAAATCAGTTGTAGAAATCTAGACAACATTCAATAAGTAAAAAATTGTTGCCCAGACTGAAAGCGACCACCTACCTCTAATCGTCTCCACTACTGGCCAAAACTCTATTCAGCGCTCTTACATAGAACATGAGGAAATAGATAATGCAAATGATCCAGCATTGCATAGGAAAAAATGGACACCTGAGATAGCAGTTGCAGTTGAGAATAGATTGAATTCACAAACTGCAATTAAGTTAAGATCAATTATAATAAACAATTTATCAATAGATTCCTCCCTGACGGCTTACAAAAATCTCATTGAGTCCTTGCAGGATGTGGTCTCTGTCAACATAAACTCAGCCGGCAAGCCACGCACTGCTAAAGGGCCCACAGGTTTCCCGAAGGGTGGCTTCCGTGAAGCTAGTAAAGCAGGATCAGGCCCTTCTTTGTTTCCTGGTTCCCCGCCCGAGTTGCGCGTCCAGCTGGTGTAGGCTGCGTTGGCGGGGTGAGCTTCGGGTTTTTGTAAAAGGTCAGTGTCCAAAGTCCTCGCGTGGGAGAGCAGCCAACATCTGCTGTTGCTGCTGCTGCACTTGGACTCTTTTCTCCGATTCAGTTTCTCGTTTTGCCTCAACCTCCAGTTGCTCCGCTTGTCCTTTCTGCCAGCTTCTCTTGAAACCTCTGCTGCTGAGATTCTCAGTCTTAATCGTCTCAGAGCCTAGACATGCATTTGGGGATATGCAAGAGATGCCTACATGCCCTCAAATCAAAGGACTTACTCCTGTGTAAGCGGGGATAGGATCATTGCCTTAGCAAAGACTTTCCGCTCTGTTAAATGCACATTACACACACATCTACAACTCTCTTTCCCGCCCCGAAGGATGCGGAGAAGCCCTTCAACGTCCCCACTCGCCCCAACGTGGCTAGCGCGGCACAGAAAATGGAAAGGGAGATGTTGGAAAGCCCGACAGCATGACATTACGGAAGGCAAAAAACCACATAACGCGCGCCTTTATTAATAGGCACCGAGGGGAGAGGCAGCGAGAGTGAGTGAGCCAGGTAGGGGCAGAGAGCTGCGAGTGCGAGCGCCACCCCCCCAGATGTTGCGGCCGGTGCGGCCGGCACCCCCTGCACCCCCCACGCTACGCCACTGCCATTCAACATCAGACCACTGTCTAATGCTGTCCTTCCTAGCCGAAAAGTATACCAGGCCTCTACAGGGTAAACTCTTCATGGCCTTCATGGATCTGAAATCAGCATTTGACTCCATCCCCAGATCCCAGCTATGGTCCAAATTAAATCTGATTTTGCAGGACAAACGACTCCTCTTTCTTATAAAAGCCCTGTACAATGGAACCAAACTGCAGGTCCGATGCTGTTGACAGGGACAGTTATCGAACAGCATCAAGATGACTAGGGGGGTGAGACAGGGATGCATTTTGGCCCCCCATTGTTTTGTCTATTCTTAAATGACCTAGAAGAGAGTTTAATGGACCCAGATGGACACCTTCCAAAAATAGGAATGAGAAGGACCCCCTTGTTGTTATATGCTGATGACGTGGCCATCATCTCACGTTCCAGACCGGGTTTGAATTATCTGCTGAGGAAATTTTCTGATTACTGTTCTGGAAATGGTTTATCCATTAATTATGAAAAATCTAAAATTTTAGTTTTCGAAAGAAGCTTCTCCTGGTCTAAATGGGTGCTGGATGGCCATAACCTTGAACAGATCAAATACTTCAGTTATCTAGGGCTCACATTCCATCATACAGGATCTTGGAAGCACCACTGGCAAACCTCCCTGCAAAAGGCAGAGATCACAAAGCTAGCCATACTCAGATTCTTTTTCACAAAGGGCGGCAAATACCGTATTTTTCGCACCATAGGGCGCACCGGACCATAGGACGCACCCAGTTTTTTGGGGGGGAAATAAAGGGGAAAAAATTATTCCCCCCCCCCCAGGTGCGGGAGCGTTCCCGCTGCTTGCGGAGAGGTGCGCGAAGCCTGGACGCGCTGAGCTCAGCGCGCCCAGGCTTCGGCATGCAGGCACCTCTCCGCAAGCAGCGGGAGCCCAGCGCTGGGCTCCCGCTGCTTGCGGAGAGGTCCGCGAAGCCTGGAGAGCTGAGGGGTCGGTGCGCACCGACCCCTCTCACTCTCCAGGCTTCAGCGAAAGCCTGCATTCGCACCATAGGACGCACACACATTTCCCCTTCATTTTTGGAGGGGAAAAAGTGCGTCCTATGGTGCGAAAAATACGGTATGTTCCAGCAGCCTTAAGGGTTTTCAACGCAAAACCCGTTTCCCAACTCCTCTACGCTGCAAATGTCTGGCATATTGGGGACCTGCCAAAGCTAGATGGCTTTCAGGCAAAATTTCTACGATCTCTGCTGCAGGTACCCAACTGTGTCCCCAATTCCATACTTCTGTTAGAAGCTGGTGAATGCCCAATTTCAACTAAAGCGTGGTGGGCTGCCCTAAAACATTGGCTCAGGATTTCAGCGTTTGATCTAGGGAAGGGTTTGTACCAACACCTGGCCAATGAGGAATTTGTCAGCAAATGGCAGAAAACCATGGCTAAAAAAGCTACCTCTATTGGTCTGTCACCTCTCCCCCAACTGTATTACCTGGGTTATGAATGCGACCAAAAGATGTTAAAGCAAAGATTATGGGATAATGCACACAGTGACTTGCGATCTCAATCACACGCAGTCTGTAGTCCGCTGGCAGTAGCGGCACAATAGCATGTCTTTAAGTTAACATCTTACTTTAAAAACCTGACAGTACCAAACTATCGAAGGCTTTTCACCAAAGCCAGACTAAACGTCTTTCCTTCTGCAGTGTTGGATGGCAGGTTGAGAGGAGTTCACTACCAGGACAGACCTTTCTTGTGTGCTCAAGACATTGATTCCATAAAACATATTTTGTTGCACTGTGCAAAATATGAGCAAGCCAGGGCTGAACTGATATTACCCTTGCTGGTACCTTTCCCGGGAAAATCAAAGGCTCACTATGTCTGGAAAACCGGACAAATGCTAGAACATTAGCAGTGGCAAAGTTTTTATCGGTGGTTGCAGGAACAAATGATCCCTATAGTCTGAACAAAATGCTTGTTTCACCTGGATGTAGGCTGTATGAATTGTGTATTGCTTTGTAACGATTTGTTGGGTCTCTGGACCGTAATAAAGATTGTTGTTGTTGTTAATTTTTCAGTTTTATTATTATGCATTTTTCGTTTTCTTTCTTTCTTTCTTTTTTCTCTCTCATTTCCTTTCCTTTATATAACATATATCTATTCTAGATTTCCCGACAATTTGATTATGTATACCATAATAACTATCTTAAGTCTCGAAATACCTAATGTAAAATCAGTTTGTCGTGGAAACAACCTGCATGCAAAATTTTGTTAGTATTCATAATACAAAAAGTCTCATTTTGCATTACATCAACAGTATCATCATAAGACAACAAGAACAAGCCATTAACACATCCATGTAAAATGTCTTTTCCGTTCTTCCTGATGGTGCATCTCTCTTTACTGTGAGCTGGGAAACGCTCAGCAAGTTGTCCGCCGAACCTGGAACATAGAGAGTGTTGCTAATCGAAGCATCGAAACTGTGAAGCGCGACTGTCCCCATGCCTTCACTCTGCATCAATTGGACATCCTCCTGGTGCATAGTTCCCTTCTGTGGTGTAAACAAATGTGACAAACAAATGTCTGTCTCTGCAGATGTGGTGCACGGCCCCTGAGTCCACAACAAAAGTGCCTCAGGCCCTTGGGGTGGAACAGTGTGTCACCAAAGCCTTGTGTTGTGTTGCTTTGGGCTTGCTAGGAGCCTTGCCCTTCCCTCTGTTGCTCCTCGAGCTTTTGCTGTGTTTCTATCTGGCTTTTGGACTCTTACAGTCCCTCGTGTAATGTTCCATTCGGCCACAAGAAAAACACATAACAGCTTTCAAAGCTCTAGCGCCATCTGGTGCCTGCACCATTGACTGGGGTGGCATGGCAGTCAACTCCCCCTGAACATTACATCCGGAATCCAGCGTTCAGCCTAGTTTTAGCACCGCTGACACATGTGCAGTTAACATCAAAGCTACTGTCCAGAGAATCCAAAATCAGAAATGAAAACAAGGATTCTGGAATTGTAATCCCTCTTTGCACAAGCTTCTGCCTGAGAGACTGCATTTGCATCAAATGATCTCTTACATTGCCTCCTGGCTTCAACGCCATTTTGTGCAGCTTCTTAAAGTGGAGCAGAGCTGAGCCAGCCACCATTCTTAAGTGGGTGTCTTTCAAAGCATTCCAAATTGCTTTAGCTGTACCCTTATCACGCAAAAGGACCAGCTCCTCAGAAGAGACAGCAAGCTTTAAAGTGCCTCTTGCCCTGGATTCTGCTGCAGCTCAGATCACTGGATCTGGCACTGGGTCTTCAATCGTATACCAGAGTGCTTCTTTTCTTAAAAGGGCCTCTGCGTACACAGCCCACATCTGATAATTTCCCTTTGTTAGTCTGGGGCATGGGGAGAACCCCATTGCTTCCTTCTGTAATGGGTCCATCCCTGAGTTTAACTCCAACCAGGAACTAACAGTCTGCCATTTCTGCTGGCCTTTATGGCCTGGCAAAGACATCAAAGTCCTCTCGCAGCTTTGACCCACGTACCTCACAAATCAACCTGGAGCACAACTGCTTCCAACAGCTGTCCGTCTCCTGTACCGAAAGCCTCGGCTCTGCACCTGTAAAGCCATTTCCGAGATTAGGAGGAGGTGGGGTTGCGGGCTTCATGCCTCTTCCCCACCCTCACGGGGGCTGGCTCCAGCCCACGCGATAACAGAGGGAATCCTCGGCTGCGTCATACCCTGGGCCAGCCAATCGGCTGGCTCCGGGGGCATGGCCTCGGCTACTTAGGTCTGTCGCAGCCGAGGCTCCCCCTCTTTCCCTCGCTGCAGCTGACCCGGTTTTTTCGCTATCTCTGGCTCCATAATCTGCTTCCTTTGTTCTTTGGGTTCCTTGCATGTGGAGTGGGGGAGCAATTTCTTGGTTATTCGCTGGGTTTTGCTGTGCTGCTTTTTTCTGTTCTTGTTTTTTCTTCATATTAGGTTACGGTTAGAGAGTGGAGTTAGAGGTTACGGTTAGAGAATGGCTCCGGCTCCATTTGCTGGTGGCGCGCTTCGCTCCTATTGGTTCCATCTGCCCCCTTCTTTCACCCTTTCCTCCTCCCACTGCATCGGATCACCACGCTTCACTTGGATTCCCTCAGTCGGCTTACTGTTCGGCTCCTGCGGCATTGCGTTGCTTCACTGCCCCGTTCGGGAGCAGCTCCTTAAAGTCTACCCAGCGCGAGCCTATTGTGCCTCCCGGAAGCATCGCCGCCGGGATTTCTTTTCCACTGCTGCCGCTACCACTTGGATTTCTTCACCTTGCTGCCACAGCTTCTGTTTCCCAGTCACCGTGAGGACATCTGAGACGCGGTTTGCTTCAGCAGCCACTTGAGGTTGGAGCTATTTGGGGCGACCAGGGTCCTTATCGGGGCTGCATGCTGAGGAACGCTTAGGCTTAAAAATTTGTGCTGGGGTGCTATTTGTGGCGGCCAGTGTCCTCACTTTGGGGCTCGCTCACAAGCTACCCTGTTTAATCTCAGCAATCGCTGGGGATCCTGCGTGGGGGGGAGCAGCCCATTAACAAGGGGAAGAGTGTCTTGGATGCAGTATCTGCCCACAAAGGAGTTATTCCTGTTAAAGGGGGGTCTTATAATTTCTTTGGAAATTTCCCCAGTGGATTTGATCTTGGTGGGTTGCGTAGCCTAGGAGGCGGTCCCAATTCTTGCTTGCTTCTCTGTTGCCACGGAAACAGCGCGCGTCACCGAAATTTTAATAGGACCATGTGGTCACACGGCGGCCGCCATTTCAGGAGAGGCGTTGGGTTGCCGGGGCCAACATTGCATTAACGCGTAAGGCTACTTGTGCCGGAAGCAAGTACTTTGTTTCAGTTCAATTCCTCGTGCATAAGGGTGGGCGGATAGCTCTCTAAATTTAGGCACAGCCAGAGCCGCCCTGAGCCTGTGCTGCTACTTTGCTCGATACAATCTTTCCTTGCACTGCACGCAGTGTGGGTGCATTGCTTAATAGTTACATGTTACTGAGTTATAATTCTTAAAGTGCTGGCTGGTATTATTGAGGATAGACATTTGTCCAAGTTCCTAAACTGCTGAAATTAATTATACGATTATTACAGTTTTTATATGAAAAGTGCTGAGTGCTGGTCTGTAAAGTGCTGACTGTGTGTAAGATTAATTGGTGCAATTAGCAAACACTGTGCTTATCATCTGAGTTCTGCTTTTAAAAGCCTTAATTCATAAAGGCAATTAAGGGACTTGCATGCGCTGCACTGCTGTTTGGCAATTGAGGACTGCCTCATTAAGCTGCTACTCGCAGAGGCAATTAAGAGGCTTCTTAGTTAAACATTATTGGATATTTCCTCAATTTTACATGCAGGCTGATAGTGGCTCTTTGACTTCTGGTACATCACATTGAATATAGTCATCAGGTTTATAGGTAGGGTTTATTGCGGAATTACTGTATTTGGCTGTGGTAATCATTGTATGCTCATTGCAAAGTTATCATACAACTTAATCCATTCCGGTTATTAGTATTCATTGCTCATATTCACTGCATATAACGTGGTTAGATCTTAGGATACCCTTTGTCCAAATTCGGGTTCCTGCTGACGGTGTAGATAATACTGAACTGTGTGGAGCTAGTCTAGCCATATTCGGCAGTCAGTTTAAGCAATACTGAACAAAACTTAGGGATCTAGTGACACGTGCTTTATACAAATAAATACATAAATTACATAACCAAACCAAACCAAAACAAAACAAAACAGTAATAATAATAAGAATAAAACAAATATATAATAATAAATAAATAAATAAAATAATAACAAATAAAATAAATAAATAAAATAGCAATAATAATAATAATAATAATAATAATAATAATAATAACAACAACAACAACAACAACAATAATATAACAAATAAAATAATATTAAATAATTGGGATTTGGATTAGCTGGGTCACAGTTGCATATTAATTCTTGCCAGACTGGGTCACCCAGCTAGGTGCTGGTACGCTCCTTTTGGCATGCCTTCTAAGGGAAACCAACAAGCATCCGCCCGCAAGGTGAACAGGGAAGCCACTCAAAACGGTTCATTAATGCCTGTCATGCCGTGCAACCCAGAAGCATTTGCTCAGTTTTTCATGGCTTTTGAGACCTTTTATAGGCAGTGTCGCCCGGGTGCCAGAGCACTCCCAGTGCCACCGCCAGCATCCCAGGATTACATTCCTGACACCCTTTCCAGTAATCAGGAGCGCCCGAGTACCTCTGCCTCTGGTCCGGGCATAGCACCACGGGACCCGCCTCTGCTTCACGCCCTATAACTAGCTCTCAGTCTTCTCGCTCCCTCGGGTCTAAATCAGGCTCCTCTGGTGGCAGGGTGCCCCCCGGGAGATCCAGCAATACTAACTCTCATCAGGACATAGGTGTACCCAGTTTCTTTCAGGAACAACCGGAGTAGCCCACGACAGTGGAAGGGGACTCCGGATCATCTTACGAGGAGGAACAACAGGGAAGCCAAGACACCTCCCTAGCTGCTGCCCAGACTGCGCCTGACACTGAGCAGCAGGGCGGAAAGAGGAAGTCCAAGAAGAAACACACTACAAAGAAGGGCAAGAAGAGCAGAAAGTCGTACTCTGAGGATGAGTCAGATACCTCTTCTTCCGATTCAGATAGCGACGCCCCCATGGAGGATTACTGGGGCTTGGGCGAGGATATTTCTGGGCTTCCTTTGTGGGTGCATGAAAGCGGGGCTAATTCCCACCGTAAGTCCTTCAACGGGTCTCTGGAATGGAAAGGGGGATCATTGGTGGAAGACATAAAAACATCCACCAACGTGTCCACCGACTTTATATTAGGAAATCATTTATCCCAAAAGAAAAGGACTAAAATACTCAATGGGGACTACATTGACATATTTACTCTCCTCCCCCCCCCCCGACTAAAATGACAGGTAAAGGGGAGAAAAAAATGTATTTATCGGAAGCGAAGATACAGGACCCCCCGGGCGGAACGCACTTTTGAAAATTGGTTAGATGGCTACCAGGTCTTTATGGGGGTAGTTTCTGCGGCTTATCCCAAACGCCCGATGCATCTCATAACGCACATGGCACATGTGAGAAGGGCCTTTGCACTGGCGGGAGAGAATGCTGCCTTATCTTGTGATGAAGATTTCCGTAGAAACGCATCACTTTTGCCATCCACTCGCTGGGACCTGAGGGACCAGAATTATTGGATGGAGCACGTAGGTCCCTATGTTGAAAAGAAATCTCAGGATTCTGCAACAGTGGGGAAGGCGGAGCCTAAACGGCGTCGGCAATGCTGGGACTTCAACAGGGGGGTCTGTTCCCGACCAGCGTGTAAGTATGCCCATGAATGCGAGAGGTGCCTCGGTAATCACCCGGGCTCTGCCTGCCTTAAAGGAAAACAGCCCTTTCGGGGCGGCAGGGGGTACTCACACCAAGGCCCAAGGGGTACCTCCGGACACCAACAGGGGACTGCTGGGAACTCGATGACTTTATTCTCGTTGCAGCTACAGAAACCCAGTGCACCAATTTGCTGAGGTCATTTATCTCCTTAGCTGAGGAACTCGGAGTCCCGTTTGCGGCAGACAAAACCGAGGGCCCCGCTACCAAAATGGTGTACCTAGGTGTCAGAGCCACCCGTTTGGTCCCAGCTCACAAGAGACCCAACTCCGATCCGGTTTGTTTACAGAAAGTCTTTATTGAAGATCATGGTTGCGTTTACATTCCATCTTTGTGACTCTACGTCTGTAACGTTAGACCGCTGAAGTCCCCTCTGAATCTGTCCCGCCGAGGCACCAATTTAAGAGGCTAGTCCTGGACCACCTCTTCCTCTCCTTCCTTTTCCGCAGGGTCTTTCTGCCCCCCTGGGTTCCCCCTCGCCGGGACTCGCCCGAGGCTGAATCCTCTGACGCCTCTGCCCCCCTCCTTCTCGCTTTGGGGCCGGGCTCCTCCCCAGGGCTCTCCTCACTTCCGCGCGCCTCTACATTTGAACTTGGCGCGCGTACGTTGCTTCTGACCTTTCTCTCGACCGCTACACTGCTCCCGGTGCTGCTCTCCACCCCTTCCGGCTGAGCGCCCTGCTCCGATCTCCTTCCCCTGTCTCTTTCTTGCTCTGCTCCCTCTGACACACTGGTAACTCCACCCCCTTCACTCCGTTCCGGCTGAGAAGCCGGCTCCTGTCTCCAACTCCCACTGGGGCTTCTCCCTTCGCTCCCCTGCTCCTCACTGCTTCCCCCTTGTCCCCCCTTTGGTCTGACCAGGGGGGCCCCCTTTTGGGAGTCCTCTGACTCACTGGACAGACTCATGGACGACCTTTGGGCATCGTCATCCTCCTCCTCATCTCTCTGGGATTCTTCCCCCTCGCTCTCTGTCTCCTCCCCCATCTGCTCTTCTCTCCCTGAAACCCTGACACTAGGCATCGAATTAGACACTATTGCACAGTCTTCTAGATGCCAAAAGAAAAATTAGTCGCCCTTAGGGAGTTGATCCAACAGCTTCTTCCATTAAAAAAGGTTACCTGTGAGGAGAACCTGAGCTTACAGGGTTAAACAGCTCAGAGTGTACGCCCTGTCTACTGTGACAATTTGTCCCCAGAGTGCTGGGGAGCGTGCAGGCCCAGGCTGTGCTCCCAAAGGTGGGGGTGCAGGGAACAAAGGAACGGCTGAAGAGGGAGCTGTGAGAGCTGTTGCTACGCGTCACCACTGTTATCACTGTGGCTCCCCCTCCCATCTTGTGAGAGAATGTCCAGTGGAGGCACAGGAACAGCCGAAGGCCGTCTCCCGTAGCATGGGAAAGGCAAGCCGAAGGCAGCTGGCAGAGACACTGAACATAAACATTTAGCAGCCTCTATGGCTGCAGTCAAGAGTTGTAAACAGGACGCTGTGCTGACTTTTGTAATAGACAGTGGGGCCTCCCATCATCTCGTGCCATCTGCTGGATTCCTGGAGAACTGCACCTCTGTAACTTCTGGAAGGACTGTCTGTTTAGCAGATGGGACGAAGCATGCTCTCACGCAGACTGGCTCACTGTTTTGTTCTTTCTTACAGGATTCGATCCAGGCGTTTGTTGTTCCAGGACTGTCCTGCGCGTTGCTGTCTGTCAGTGCCCTTCTTGCTGAGAAGTACAGTGTGTGTTTTGAGGACGATATGTGTTATATTTCTAAGAATGGACAGCACCTAGTCAGTGTTGAATGTAAAGACAGGCTGTTTGTGATAGATGCTGCTTCTTTTGCAGGTCCAGATGACACGGAGGTGGCTCAAGCACAGTGTGCCAACGTTCCAGTCCATGATGCGTGTGTCCACCTCTGGCACAGACGCATGGCTCACGTGTCGTGGGGGTCAGTGAAGAAGATCCCAGAATGCACTGAAGGGTGCAAAATGAAATCATGTGCTAAATTTCTAGATTGCAGAGCATGCAAATCCGCAAAGGTGAAAACGTGCACATACCCAAGGTCTGAGAGGGTGACCACTAGGGCTTTTCAGTTAATTCATGCAGATTTGTGTGGTCCAATGTCTGTGACCAGTATGGGCGGAGCCAAATATGCGCTGGTTCTGATTGATGACCACACGCACAACTCCTGGCTGTTCATGTTGGTTTCTGCTTCCTTCACTGTGCAGTGAAGTGCTTGTCACGGGACAATGTTTTGCATTCCAGAGTCAAAGTACTGTTGGGTTTCCCACGGGAATGGGAGACTGGATGTGACGTACACTGGTTTCCTGTTTTTCACAGTTCTCTCGGTGTTCTTTGTTTTCCGAGAAGAGAGGAGTTGCTTCTCTGCTCTCGCATAAGCAAGATGCCTGTTTGTAATCTCTCAGCATTGAAGTGTAAATAAAGTAAAGTTAAGCATGTGGCATGTACTGCTCATCCTTCCGCTGTGTACAGGAGTCTGCAAATACAACAGTTCACCCTCCAACACAAAAGTGAAGCTGCGCCACTAATCAAAGACTGGATTGCGGCTGTGGAACTGCAGTTTTCCACACGGGTGCAAAACTTTCAGAGCGATCGCGGTGGGAAGTTCACCGGGTCTGCACTGCAAAGTTTCTTCCGCAAGAAGGGGATTCAACACAGATTGACCTCTCCACACAGTCCTCAACAAAACGGGATTGCGGAAAGGCGCAACAGGACGCTAGGGGAGATGTCCACAGAGCTTTTGTTTGATGCCGGGCTCCCACAGTGCTTTTGGGGGGAGTCTTGGCGAACGGCCAACTTTATTCTGAACAGGTCGTTCAATTCAGTGGTAGGAGACACACCCTACTTCCTGCTGCATGGAAAGAAGCCGAAAGTGCACTATTTTCGTGTTTTTGGCTGTGAGGCTTGAGTCCTCATACCAAAGGCCAAACGCAAGAAAGGTGAACCCAGGTCCCAAAAGATGATTTTCTGTGGGTATGAGCCAGGGACCAAGGGGTGGAGGTTTGCTTATCCATCAGGGAATCAGTCCAGGATTCTGCTCAGCAACAGTGCTGAATTCTGTGAGCAGAGTAGCTGGGCAAGGATACATGGGAACCCTGACATCCTGTCAGAGAGTCTGCTTGACTCTGCTGATGAAGAAGAGGAAGTGGTTGCACCTGCTACTGAGGCCCAGAGTCCAGACCCAGTGCAGGCAGAGGGGAGAACTTCTCCGAAGGCTGTGAAGATCAAGCAACGCAGTGGTCCATCTTCTCCCACAGGTTCAGCTGAGAAGTCCAGAAGGCGCAGTAAGTCAGAGGGGGAACTCTCTGATGCCAAGGACGTTCTGGCTGGTTCAGCTCAAGAACCTGGGTGCAGTAAAGACCTACCTGGGCGTCCAGATAGCGAGAACTGAGGATGGTTCTTGCTCAGTCAGAAAGGCAAAATTGAGCAGTTGCTTGAGAAGTTCAGGATGTCCGATTGTGCAGGAGTTCGGACACCCATGGAGATGAACTTCGTGAAAGATAGCCAGCAAGCGGAAAGTGCTGAGTTCGAGAATGCTGAGCTCTTTCAGTCAGCTCTGGGTAGTCTGTTGTATCTGTCCCAATGGAGCAGACCAGACATTGCCTTTGCTACCAATCTGCTAAGTAGGGAAGCGTCAAAGCCCGGTGTGAGTGCTTGGCACGGTATCAAGCGGGTACTGCGCTACATGCAGCATACCAAAGACTTCTGCCTTAAGCTGCCAGCTGAAGGTGAGGCGAAGCTCACATGCTATGCGGACAGTGACTGGGCGAATTCCCAGGACCGCAAGTCTGTGTCTGGGTTGGTGGTAAAGTTTGGGAAGTCACTGGTTGGGTGGAAGTCCCGGAAGCAAAGTCTCATTGAGCTGTCTTCTACTGAGGCTGAATTCAGTGCACTGTCAGATTTGTGCCAGGAATTGGAGTTCTATAGATGCTTGGTGCAAGAGATCTATGGGGATTGTAGCTTGCCCATCACGGTTTGGGAAGACAATCAACCCTGTTTGAAATTGGCTGAATCTGCGCAATTTAAGGCCAGAACCAAGCATCTGGACATACGTTTCCAAAATGTGTGTCAGAGTGTTCAGTCAGGTTTGATCCGGCTGAAGTATTGTGCTAGTCACGATAACTTGGCCGGTGGATTTACCAAACCTTTAAGCTTCCAGAGTCATGGGGAGTTTTGTGATGGTTTGGAGTTTGGGTACGTTCTGTACTTACTTTCCCCACAGTAGCGCAGAGCGAGAGGGGGTGTGAGGAGAACCTGAGCTTACAGGGTTAAACAGCTCAGAGTGTACGCCCTGTCTACTGTGGGGAGGGGGGAGATTCTGCGTCATATCCGAGAGTCTCAACCCTTTGTCTTTTTCTACTTTCGCTTTTGAAGAGAGCAGACATTTTTTTTCACAATGTCCGCTGTGATAGATAATGGATAGTTTTCTGCTGTAAATAAACTGCTTTTAGCTGCTAAGATCCTGTCTGGATTTTATTTAAGCACACTGAAGAAAGCACTGGAGTTTGCAGCTTTCTCTTACCGCTGCTGAACTCTGTTTTGCTCAGAGCATTGGAATGCAGAGCTTGGAGAATGCCGAGGCCTGGCAGCAGAGCTGCGCAGAGGTAGCACGCCGGGCTCCAAGATTTATCTGAGCAATAAATCAACTTAAGATTACCCTCAGACAAATTCAGTCTCTCTTAGGTCACCTAAACTTCGCCTGCCGGGTAGTATCTCCAGGGCGCCCCTTTTGTGCCCGCCTAGCTAGATTATCGGCGGGCCTGTGTGCTCCTCAACATAGGGTTCGCCTTTCCAAGGCGGTTAAATCCGACTTGGAGGTTTGGCTCCATTTCCTTGACAATTACAACGGCATCTCTCTGTGGCAAGACACCATGTTGCTCCACGCTGATTTCCAGGTTCAGTCTGATGAGGCAGGTTCGCTGGGATTTGGGGTTTATTTCAAGGGCCAGTGGTGCGCTCAACGCTGGCCCCCCGGTTGGCAGGGAAAACTCATTACACGTGACCTCACCTTTTTAGAATTCTTCCCCATAGTAGTAGCAGTTCATTTATGGGGGGAGGTATTTAGTAACCACAGGGTCTGCTTTTGGACCGACAATCAGGCGGTAGTATCGGTCCTATCAACACAATCTTCACGCTCCCAAAGGGTTGGAAGCCTCCTACGTTCCTTTGTCCTTCTATGTTTACAGCATAACATCTATTTTTCTGCCAAGTT
Source organism: Podarcis melisellensis (assembly GCF_964234715.1). Lineage (NCBI taxonomy): Eukaryota > Metazoa > Chordata > Lepidosauria > Squamata > Lacertidae > Podarcis > Podarcis melisellensis. The sequence continues at coordinate 13,692,681 of NC_138535.1, forward strand.
CATGCTGGGCGTTAATAATGACATCGCGGATGCTCTGTCTCGTTTCCAGATGGATCGCTTCCACTCGTTAGCACCAGAGGCGCAACAATTGCCGCAGCCTTTCCTGAAGCACCTTTGGAGCCTTGGGAACATGAAGTTATGAAGGGAGTATTGGCCGCATTGGCGCCATCCACTCTGAGATCATATAAAAAGGCGTGGGCGGAATTTCTAAAGTTTCATAACAGTGCAGGCAATGCTAACACCGCTCCCCCCCTCAAAAGCAGGAGTCCTAAAATACTTAGTACACCTAAAAAACTTAGGCAGAGCGGAAAAGACCTTAAATATTCAGTCGGCCGCTATATCCTTCTTTTCTTTCTTTTTTTTTAAAAAAAGATATTTATTGCGATTTTCAAACAATACAACAAACCTCACATTCAAAGTCGAAATAAAAAAAGGACTAAAATAAGAGGGGGGAAAAAACACCATCACAATCAATCAAGCAAGCAAAAACAGAAAAATGCAACACGAAACATAAAAAACAACAACAGAAAGAAGAATAGACCTAAAAAAACAACATATATATCCAGTTTCTTACCGATTATTTTCATATCCTTCTTTCCTGACTTCCTCACATCTCCTTTTTCTGTGTTCCCTTTTTACACAATCATATTCAGCAATGCCTAACCTTTTTTCAGATCTTATACTGTATTGTACCTTTCATCTATTATGTCTCCAATTTTTCCCCTTATAACCTCTAACTTAAGTTTGACATAATGATATTCTAACTTTTCAACCTTATTTCTCATAAAACATTTTTACATATTCCTTTCAACTATGTCACTAATGCCATATTGTCCTTATATCCTGCATCACTTTAACATTCAAATATTTTGCAATGTTTTTGCAGGTAGTCTTTAAATTTCTTCCAATCCTCTTCCGTTCGCTCTTCTCCCATGTCTCAGATTCTGCCAGTCATTTCTGCCAATTCCATGTAGTCTATCAGTTGCATCTGCCATTCTTCCAGAGTGGGCAAATCTTGTGTCTTCCAGTACTTTGCGATAAGTATTCTTGCTGCTGTTGTTGCATACATAAAGAAAGTTCTATCCTGTCAGTGTTTGTAAAAAGCAAAAAAAAAAGGAGGAAAAGGTTCTGACCTCCCTTTGCCTCCTCAGCCTGGTCCTCGGACCCTTGTCGGCACAAAAAGAGTCCACGAGAATATCCTTGCAGAGTTTCATTCTTAAAAGTCTTTGTGCAAAACACGACTGAATAACTCCACACACCAGCACCAACCAACCCAAACACCAGCCTCAGCAACCAACTAACATTTCTCACTTATATATACAACTTGGTGCAGACCGCTGAGTCATGCTGACCCAGCTTTATTCGCATTAAAGAAACAGCGGCCATTTTAGCCGTGACATATCCTTCTTTGGCACCATCTGGCCGACAATGCCCAGGAGAAAGGCCTCTGGTTTCTTAAGGAAGGTATACTTAAATACCTTTTTCAGTTCATTATAGATCATTTCCCAGAAAGCCTTGACCTTTGGGCATGTCCACCAGAGGTGAAAGAATGTTCCCTCAGTTTCCTTACATTTCCAACATTTATTATCAGGCAAATGATATACTTTTGCAAGCTTGACTGGTGTCATGTACCACCTATATATCATTTTCATAATATTTTCTTTTAAGACATTACATGCCGTGAATTTCACACCGGTGGTCCATAACCATTCCCAGTCAGCGAACATAATATTATGACCAATGTCTTGTGCCCACTTAATCATAGCTGATTTGACCGTTTCATCCTGAGTGTTCCACTTTAACAGCAAGTTGTACATTCTTGAAAGTACCTTAGTTTTAGGTTCTAACAATTCTGTTTCTAATTTCGATTTTTCCACCTGGAAACCTATTTTTTTATCCATATTAAAAACCTCTCTAATTTGATAATAATGTAACCAGTCTCGCACTTTATCTTTTAGTTTCTCAAAACTCTGCAATCTCCATGTGTCTCCGTTTTGTTCTAATATCTCCCAATATTTCGGCCATTTGGCCTCCATATTGAGTCTTTTCAGAGCCTTAGCTTCCATAGGTGACAACCACCTTGGGGTCTTGTTTTCTAATAAATCTTTCTATCTTGTCCAGACATTAAATACTGCTTTCCTGACAATATGGTTCTTAAATGCTTTGTGAGCTCTAACCTTGTCGTACCACAAATATGCATGCCACCCAAACGCATTGTTAAACCCTTCCAAATCTCAGATGTCAGTGTTCTCAAGAAGTAGCCAGTCTTTCATCCAGCAGAATGCTGCTGATTTGTAATATAGCTTCATGTCCGGCAGGGCAAACCCCCCTCTTTCTTTAGCATCAGTCAATATTTTAAATTTTATTCTGGGCTTTTTGCCCTGCCAGACAAACTTAGAAATGTCTCTCTGCCACCTCTTGAAACAGTCCATCCTGTCCACAATCTGCAAAGTTTGAAACAAAAACAACATTTTTGGCAATACATTCATCTTTATAGCAGCAATTCGACCCAGCAAGGAGAGCTTCAATTTTGACCAGATTTCTAAATCTTTTTTAACCTCTGACCAACATTTTTCATAATTATCTTTGAATAAATTCAGATTTTTGGCTGTCATAATTATCCCTAGGTATTTCACTTTCTTCACCACATTTAAATCTGTCTCCTTCTGAAACCTTTCTTTTTCCATTATTGTCAAATTTTTCCCCAGAACCTTAGTTTTTTGCTTATTTAATTTAAATCCTGCCACTTGACCAAATTCCTGAATCAGTTCTAAAACTCTTTTCATACTAGATTCTGGCTCCTGTAGTGTCAAAACCAGGTCATCTGCAAAAGCCTTAAGTTTATATTGTTTAGCTCCGACCTGAATTCCTTTAATCAACTGGTCCCTCCTAATCATGTTCAAGAGCACCTCCAGGACCGAGATAAATATATATATATTTTTTTTTAATATGAAAATTTATTAAGGTTTTTTTAAAAATACAAATGCATAAATAACAACCAACTTCATTTACATAACATACTTTCATTACTTATTTGGACTCCCTCACGTCTCCCGCACCCACTTACATCGTAAATAAATTTTTTCAAACAAATTATCATCTTGTTTAGAATCTTATATCCCTTCATTTTAATACAGTCTAACAGTTCTCTAACAAAAAAGAATATGTAATCTTCTTAATCTCACTTATCGTCAAATTAAAATCTAATTTAGTGGTGGACAGTTATTTATGATCAGCATCCTTCTTAACATTCAACCAAGTTACAATGTTTTTGTAAGTATATCTTAAATTTCTTCCAGTCTTCTTCAATCCTCTCTTCTCCCAGGTCTCGGATTCTGCCAGTCATCTCAGCTAGTTGCATATAGTCCATCAGCTGCATCTGCCATTCTTCCAGTGTGGGTAGATCTTGAGTCTTCCAATTCTTAGCAATAAGTATCCTTGCTGCCGTTGTTGCATACATAAAAAATGTTCGATCCTTCTTTAACACATTCTGGCCGACAATGCCCAGAAGGAAGGCCTCTGGTTTCTTGGTAAAGGTATACTTAAATACCTTTTTCAACTCATTATATATCATTTCCCAGAAGGCCTTCACTTTAGGACAAGTCCACCAGAGGTGAAAGAATGTTCCTTCATTTTCCTTACATTTCCAACATTTATTGTCAGACAAATGGTATATTTTGGCAAGTTTAACTGGGGTCATGTACCATCTATATATCATTTTCATTATATTTTCCTTCAGAGCATTACATGCAGTGAAGTTCAACCCAGTGGTCCACAACCTTTCCCAGTCTTCAAACATAATATTATGCCCAATATCCTGAGCCCATTTTATCATAGCCGATTTAACCATTTCGTCTTGTGTATTCCATTTCAACAGCAAGTTATACATTCTTGAAAGTACCTTAGTTTTAGGTTCTAACAGTTCTGTTTCCAACTTCGATTTCTCCACCTGGAACCCTAACTTTCTGTCATTTTTAAAAACTTCCTTAATCTGAGCGTAATGTAACCAGTCTCGCACTTTATCCTTCATTTTCTCCAAACTCTGCAATTTCCAATTGTCTCCATCTTTTTCTAGAATTTCCGAATACTTTGGCCATTTGGCCTCCATATTGGGTGTTTTTCGGGCCTTAGCTTCCAGAGGTGAAAGCCACCTTGGAGTTTTATTTTCCAATAAGTCTTTATATTTTGTCCAGACATTAAACACAGCTTTCATGACAATATGGTTCTTAAAGGCCTTATTAATCTTAACTTTGTCATACCATAAGTATGCATGCCAACCAAAAGCATTGTTAAAACCTTCCAAGTCCAGTACGTCAGTGTCTTTGAGAAGTAGCCAGTCTTTTAGCCAGCAGAAAGCTGCGGCTTCGTAATACAATTTTAGGTCTGGCAGGGCAAAGCCCCCTCTTTCTTTCGCATCAGTTAATATCTTAAACTTAATTCTGGGCTTTTTGCCCTGCCAGACAAACTTAGAGATGTCTCTCTGCCACTTCCGGAAGCACTCCGTCTTGTCCACAATTTGTAATGTTTGAAACAAAAACAACATCTTTGGCAATACATTCATCTTAATGGCAGCAATTCGGCCTAACAAAGAAAGTTTTAATCTTGTCCAGCTGTCCAAATCTCTCTTAATTTCAGACCAACATTTTTCATAATTGTCCTTAAATAGGCTCAAATTTTTTGCAGTTATGTTTACCCCTAGGTATTTCACTTTTTTAACCACAGTTAACTCTGTCTCTCTCTAAAACCGTTCTGACTCTGGCTCTGTCAAGTTTTTCCCCAACACCTTAGTTTTTTGTTTGTTTAATTTAAATCCAGCCACTCGACCAAAGTCTTGAATCAGTTGTAATACTCTTTTCATACTAGGTTCTGGCTCCTGCAAGGTCAAAACTAGGTCATCTGCAAAGGCTTTCAGTTTATATTGTTTCGCTCCGACCTGAATCCCTTCCACCATCCGGTCCCCTCTAATCATATTCAGGAGCACCTCCAGAACCGAAATAAATAACAACGGGGAAATCGGGCAACCTTGTCGTGTTCCTTTTTCAATTTTAAACTCTTCTGTAACCACATTGTTAACTATCAATTTAGCCTTTTGTTCAGAATATATTGCATCTATCCCATTCTCAAACCCCCGTCCCACTCCCATTTCTTTTAAATTTCCCTTCATAAATTTCCAAGATATATTGTCAAAGGCCTTCTCCGCATCTATAAAAATTAAAACTGCTTTTGTATTTATGTCTGTTTGCAAAAGTTCCAAAATGTCAATAATGTTCCTTGTATTAGCAAACATATGTCTACCTGGGAGAAAGCCTGCCTGATCTTTATGAATTACTTCATTCAGGACCTTCTTAAATCTACTTGCCAGAACATCTGCAAATATTTTGTAATCCACATTTAGAAGGGAGATGGGACGGTAGTTCTTGAGTTGTGTCTTTTCAGTTTCCGATTTTGGTATCAATGTGATAAAAGCTTCCTTCCACGATTCTGGCGCCCTCTTCCCCTCCATAATTTCATTGCTGACCTCCATCAACGGTTGTATCAAATAGTCTTTCAGTATCTTATAGTACTTGGAGGTCAGCCCATCTGGCCCTGGGGATTTGCCCAATTTCATGTTCTGAATAGCCTGTTCAATCTCTTGTCGTGTTACTTTACTGTTCAGAATTGATCTATTTTCTTGTGACAGTTTTGGTAATCCATTTTTTCCCAAAAATTGTTTAATCTCAGTCTCATCTTGCGGCCCTTGAGTATATAATTTTTTAAAATATCTCTGGAAGCACTTTCTGATGTCTACGGGGTTCTGGATGCTTCTTCCTTCAATCTCTAAATTTGTCACTGTGTTTAGTTTTTGTCTCCTCTTCAACTGCCAAGCTAGCAGTTTTCCACATTTGTTGGCCGATTCAAAAGTTTTCTGTTTCATTAATTTAATCTTCCACTCTATTTCCTGGTTTATCAGTTTAGAATATTGTGCTTGATAAAGTTTAATTTCTCTCAGAATCGGCTGTGACTTCGGATTAGATCTTAACTTCTTCTCTAATTCTTTAATTTTCTCCAAAATTTTATCTTTCCTCTCATTTTGTATCCTTTTCTTTACAGTATTCTGTTGTATCAGGAACCCCCTCATCACGGCCTTACTTGCGTCCCAGATAGTTCTTTTTTCCACCGTGGTGTTCATGTTAATCTCAAAATAGTCCTTTAAAGCTTTTTGGGCCTTCTTGATAATCTCTTGATCTCTGAACAGGTTGTCATTCATCTTCCATCTGAAGGAACCGGTTGGTAGTAATGTCATATCCATTTTCAGAGCGTTATGGTCGGAGCAGGTCTTTGGGCAGATTTCCACCCTTCTGACCTTGGGTGCCAGACCTCTAGTTATCCATATTTGGTCGATTCTTGTCCAAGTCAGCTGGGCTTCGGAGAAAAATGTTCCTTCTCTTCCCAAGGGGTTTTTGATTCTCCAAATATCTATCCAATCCATATTGTCTGTCATTTCAAAAAAGGTCTTTGGTAGTCTGCCATCTTTCGTAACATTCTGGTTTTGTGACTTATCCATGTTGGTTGATACGACTCCATTCATGTCTCCCATCATAATGATGTTGTCATAGTCCAGATAGTCCAGCATAGTCTCATGCAACTTCTTGTAGAATTCCGATTTCCCTTCATTTGGCGCATAAATTCCTAATATCAGAATCTTCTCTCCCTGATGTTGTATTTCAATTGCCAAGATTCTTCCATGTTCATCTTTAAATAAAAATTTAGGTGACAGGCTCTCTCTTGCATATATCACCACACCTCTCTTCTTTACTATGTCCGAAGATATAAATTCCTGACCAAGTCTTTTGTTTATTAATACCTTTCTGTGGAGCCTAGTCACATGTGTTTCTTGTAAGCAAATAATGTCCAATTGCTCCTTTTTTAATATGTGAAAAATTTTTCTCCTTTTTTCCGGAATGTTGCAGCCATTTATGTTCCAACTCAGAAGTTGCAGAGACATCCTGAATAAATCTGGTTATTCTCCTTGGGGTGGCACTTTGTTCTCCAGTTCTTTAGGGTCCGAAGGTGCAGGTTCCCCTGGTGGTTCAGGCCCTGGGGGTAATTCAAGTCCTTTGTGGAGGTCCTCTCCGTATGTAGTCAAAAACTTATCTCTGTCTTCCGGTGTTCTGATTTTAATCTTCTTCCCTCTAAAGGTGAAGGATAATCCTTGGGGAAAGTCCCACCTAAAGATGATTGAGTTGCACCTCAGCAGTCTTACTAGTTCCGAGTAATCAGATCTAAGATCCAACAGTTGTTTGGGAATATCCTTGTATATTTCAATTCTCTTGTCCAGGATGTCCAGTGACTTTCCATAGTGCAGGCCCAGAATCTTGTCCCTTTCCTTCTTTGATCTTAATATTATCAAGCAGTCTCTGGGCTTCTCTTTCTTTATAAGTCTTCCAAGCCTGAAAGCTGATACAATTTTAAAGTCTTTTTCCTCTAGGTTCCAGAACTTGGTAAATTCTTTAGTCAAAAACTCAGCTAGGTTGCCTTCCTCCACCTCTGGTATTGACCTTATCCTCAAGTTGGTCTCCCTGTTCCGCAGTTCTGTCATAGAGAGGTAGATCTGATGTTCTCCTACTTGTTTGCTGAGTGGTCTTACCTCTTTTTCAAGCTCTCCCAGTCTTTGGCTGGTATCCTCAGCCAATTTCCGATTTTCACCTGCAGCTTCCTTCAATTCTCCTATAGCCTGTACATTCTGTGCAACTTGTCCAGATAATCTATTCAAACATTCTGTGTTTTGATCAATTTTAGCTGTTTGCTGGTCCACCTTTCTATCCAGGGCTTCCAATTTTTCAAAGATTTTTTCTAGAATAGAGCCAGTTGCTCCTGAGGCCATATCTTCCAGTTGTAATTCCTCAGTTTCTCCCTCCCCTGCCCTTGGCAGGGAAGCCGCTTCTTCCTCAGGAGGTAAATTGGAAGGCAAAGTAGGCACAGATGATCTACGCTGTGAAGCTGCAGAAAAAGTTGTTAGTGTTGCTTGTCTGGTTCTTCCCCTCTTTCTTGTACCACTCATTCCAAAGTTATCTAAAAGTCAAGGTCAAGCTGAGTTGTTCCCATGGGAAAGCAGCGGCCCAGATGGTAACAGTCAAACAGGAGGCCGGGAAAAGGAAAGTAAAACAATGTCACTGCTGTAAATCCAAAATCCTCTAGGGGGAGCTTAAAATGTCTTTGGGGAAGAGATCAAATCCAATAAAATGAATAAAATCTGATTCAATGTCCAGGGACCTCCACCAAAGTAAATTTTAGCAGAGTTGGTATTTAAAGAACAACAATGTTTCTGACAGTGCTTACTGGAATTACAAAAGGTGCTTCAGAGTAGCAAGTCCAAACTCCCTCAGAATGTTTCAAAGTTTAAATTCAAAGTATCCAAGTCTGCAGACTGACTGCTCAGTTACTCAGGCAGCTCCAGCACCTGGGTTTCTTACTTAAGTTGTAATCCAACAGAAGAAAGGTATCCTTGTCCCAATAAAAATCATAAAGTCATAAAGTCAATCGCTTAAAGTCCTTAATCCACTCAGAAATAATTTCAATAGGTGCCAGATCAGTTAGTTAAAACCTTGCTCTTTGTCTCCACTCCTCCAGCTCTTTGCTTTTCAAGTTCAGTGTCAGCGGAAGACGGACTTCCTGTTTTTCGTCAATCCGCTTTCAGCCGAATTCAGTATTTTAAAGTTTAAAATTTGTAAAGTCCTTATTACTCACGGGTTGTTGCTTTCCAAATTCAAAAGTTGCAGGAAGAAAGGATAGCGCTCACCGGCAGCAGCAACGCGGCTTCGCTCCATTGACTGCGAAACGACCCACAGCGCCGCTGCCCCCTCCGCGATCCGGAGTCCCTTACGGGGTCCCTTCAACGTTTTGGGGGCTGCTCCTGGCGCCCGCCGGGTCTCAAGACCACAGGCTTCTGCCGCCTGTGGTTTTTCGGGATGGGTCTCCGCTTCGCCGCAGCGGACGACCCGTTTTCAGCGGAGCTTCCCTCTCCCGGTTAGAAGAGGGCAGCTATTGCCGTTCGCGCCGCCTCCGGAAGTCCAGGACCGAGATAAATAGCAATGGAGAGATAGGGCAACCCTGTCGTGTTCCTTTTTCAATTTTAAACTCTTCTGACACCACATTGTTAACTATCAATTTTGCCTTTTGTTCTGAATAGATTGCTTCTATGCTATTTTCAAATCCCCGTCCCACTCCCATTCCCTTAAGATTTTTCTTCATAAAATTCCAAGAAATATTATCAAAGGCCTTCTCCGCATCAATAAAAATTAAAACTGCTTTTGTATTAGTGTTCATTTGCAATAACTCCAAAATGTCGATAATGTTCCTTGTGTTGTCAGACAAATGTCTGCCTGGAAGAAAGCCTGCCTGATCTTTGTGTATCACTTCATTTAACACTCTTTTTAATCTATTAGCTAAGATATCTGCAAAAATTTTGTAATCCACATTTAAGAGGGATATGGGACGGTAGTTCTTAAGTTGTGTCTTTTCGACTTCAGATTTTGGTATAAGTGTGATGAAAGCTTCTTTCCACGACTCCGGTGCCTTCTTCCCCTCCATAATCTCGTTGCACACCTCCTTTAATGGTTGAATTAAATAGTCTTTCAAAGTCTTATAATACTTGGAGGTTAACCCGTCCGGCCCTGGAGACCTGCCCAATTGCATGTTCTGGATGGCACCTTCAATCTCCTGTTCCGTTATCTTATAGTTCAATATTGTCTTGTTTTCTTGAGATAGTTTTTGTAATCCATTAGTTCTTAAAAATTGGTCTATATCAGTCTCTTTCTGCGGCCCCTGAGTATAAAGTTGTTTGAAGTATCTCTGGAAGCATTTTCTAATCTCCACAGGATTCTGGATGTTTCTCCCTTCAATCTCAAGGTTGGTAACCGTATTCAGCTTCTGTCTTTTTTTCAACTGCCATGCCAGCAGTTTTCCACATTTATTTGCCGATTCAAAAGTTTTTTGCCTCATTTGCTTAATTTTCCATTCGACTTCCTGATTTACCAATTTCATATATTGTACTTGATATAATTTAATTTCTCTCAGAATCTCCTGTGACTTTGGTTTTGATCTTAATTTTTTCTCTCCTTCTTTTATTTTTTCCAAAATTCTGTCTTTTTTCTCATTTTGGGCTCTCTTTTTTATTGCATTCTGCTGTATCAGAAACCCCCTCATAACCGCTTTGCTTGCGTCCCAGATTATTCTTTTTTCCACTGTGGTTTTCAAATTTACTTCAAAGTAGTCCTTCAGGTTTTTGGGGGCCTTCTTAACAATCTCTTGATCTCTTAATAAGGTGTCATTCATCTTCCATCTGAAGGAACCAGTCGAAGTTAATCTCATTTCCATCTTTACAGCATTATGGTCGGAGCAGGTTTTTGGGCAGATTTCCACCTTTCTAGTCTTCGGTGCCAGTCCTCTAGTTATCCATATTTGGTCAATTCTTGTCCATGTCATTTTGGCTTCAGAGAAGAAAGTCCCTTCTCTTCCTAGGGGATTTTTTGTTCTCCAGATGTCAATCAGATCCATGTTGTCAGTTAGTTCAAAAAAAGTTTTTGGTAGCCTGCCCTCTTTTGTTATACTTTGACTTTGCGCTTTGTCCATGTTCATAGATACCACCCCATTCATGTCTCCCATCATAATAATGTTATTATAGTCCATATGATCCAGCATTGTCTCATGCAACTTCTTGTAAAATTCCGACTTCCCCTCGTTTGGTGTGTAAATTCCCAAAATCAATTTTTTTTCTCCTTGTACTTGAATTTCAATTGCCAAAATTCTTCCATGTTCATCTTTAAAAAGGAATTTTGGTGACAGGCTTTCTCTTGCGTAGATAACAACTCCTCTCTTCTTCACTCTGTCAGATGAAATAAATTCTTGACCCAGTCTCTTGTTAATTAAAACTTTCCTATGAAGCCTAGTCACATGTGTTTCTTGTAGGCAAATTAAGTCTAATTGTTCCTTTTTTAATAAATGAAATATCTTCCTCCTTTTCTCCGGGGAGTTACAGCCATGGATGTTCCAACTTAGTAGTTGCAGAGACATGTTGAGATAATTCTATTCTCCCTTTGGCGGTGGTATCGCTTTCTCAGGGTCCTCAGAACCCAAAGGTGTAGGTACAGAACTTAGTGGTCCAGGTCCTAAGGCTCCTAATTCACCTTCAGTCTCTTTCTGAAGGTCTTCTCCGTAGTCACTCAAAATTTTTTCCTTGTCTTCAGCTGTTTTGATTTTGACTTTCTTCCCCCTAAACGTGAAAGATAGTCCCTGGGGGAACTCCCATCTAAAGACGATTCTGTTACTTCTCAGTAATGTCACCAAATCTCCGTAGTTAGATCTAAGTTCCAATAAGTATTTCGGGATGTCCTTGTAGATTTCCACTTTATAATCCTGAATTTCCAAGGTCTTTTGAAAATGTGCACTCAGTATCTTATCTCTTTCTGCCTTCGTTCTGAGGGAGATCAGGCAGTCTCTAGACTTAACCTTCCTCCCTCCTTTTCCAAGTCTGAATGCACTTACAATTTTAAAATCTTCATCTTCTTCCAAAGACCAAAATTCTGCAAATTCTTTTGTCAAATATTCAGTTAAGTCTCCCTTTTCAAGTTCTGGAACTGACCTCAGTCTCAAGTTATTTTCCTTACTTTTTAGTTCTACCATAGACAGATATGCCTGATGTTCACCAATCTGTTTGCGCATAGGTTTTATTTCCTGTTGCACGGCCTCTGCTTTCTGTTTAGCCTCCTCAGCAATTTTACGGTTTTCTGTAGTAACTTCCAACAGTTTCCCAATAGCTTGTGCATTTAAACCAACTTGTTGAGTCAAATTGTTTACGCTAGCTGTATTTTGGTCTAATTTGGATGATTGTTCAGTCACTTGCTTACACAGATCATCCAATTTTCCAAGAATTTTATCTAGTACTGATGTGTCTCCTCCTGTGGCCATTCCTTCAGGCCTAACTTGCTCTAAGTCTTCCTGTTGTGCCACAGAAACAATAGGAACAGATGATCTGCGCAGCTGTGAAATTATAGTAGCTTGTTGTGTTTTGGCTTTGCCTGATCTTGTCTTCCCACTCATCCCACCACTGTCTATGCGTCAAGGTCAGTCTCACGGTTAGCAATTCCCATGGGAATCCACAAGTCCCTAGATGGAAAAATCCCCCAGCAGTTGCAAAGTTTCAGTGTTCCACTAGAGGGACACTAGATATATCTTAAAAGAAAGAAAGTTACTGTTCATACAATTTGCTCCAAGTTATTCAAAGTCTCTCAAAAGTTAATATCAATGTCAAACAGCATCAAACTCCCAAAAACCTTCTGAATCCTTTAGTCTTTGCAGAGCCAATCCTTAAGTAATTACAATGTCTCAAGAAGTGCGAGTTCCAATGTAACAGTTCAATGTAACAATCCAATGTAGCAGTTCAAACAGCCTAACAGTTCTAATAATTTAGTAGCTCTAGTAGCCTGGCAGCCCGATTACCGGGATTTCTCAGTGATTTTGTAAATCCACAAGTGAAGAGGTAAAAAGGTATCCACGAATAAAGGGTAAAATCCACAGATAACGAAATTAAATTGAATTCAATTGGTGCTCAGATTAGTGCCTTTTAAGATCGTAGTCATGACATCGGTCATGACATTATGTTTGCTGACTGGGAACAGTTATGGACCACTGGTGTTAAATTTACGGCATGTAATGCCTTAAAAGAAAACATAATGAAAATGATCTATAGGTGGTACATGACCCCAGTCAAGCTTGCAAAAATCTATCATTTGCCCAATAATAAATGTTGGAAATGTAATGAGACTGAAGGTACCTTTTACCACCTTTGGTGGACCTGCCCGAAGATTAAAGCCTTTTGGGAAATGATCTATAATGAAATTAAGAAAGTCCTTAAGTGGACCTTTCCTAAGAAACCTGAGGCTTTTCTCCTGGGCATGGTTGGCCAATTGGTGCCAAAGAAGGACAGGATCTTTTTTATGTACGCTACCACAGCAGCAAGAATTCTTCTGGCAAAGTATTGGAAGATGCAAGAACTACCTACTCTGGAAGAATGGCAGACAAAGGTGACGGACTTTATGGGACTGGCAGAGATGACTGGCAGAATCCGCGACCAGGGGAAAGAGACAGTGGAAGAGGATTGGAAGAAATTTAAAATAGATCTTAAAAATTGTTGTAAAATTGAGGAGTGTTAAGATGTCAAGGGGTAAGAAGCAGAGAATTACAGCTGTAACTAACAAATTAAATGAAACTTAATGAAAGGGAATTAAATAGATAAATTGACTAAAGGGTTGCTAAAGAATTGTAAAATAAGGATGCAGCGATGGGGAGGTATGGGGAAGTCGGAGGAAAGAAGGTGCATGAAAATACGATTATGAAATTATACATGTTTAAATGTTTTGTATGTCTTTGTTTTGTGTTTCGTTTGTTTTTTATTATGTGTTGGAAAAATGAATAAAAATTATAAAAAAAAAAAGATCGTAGTTTCCAAGGCATTAGAAAGTTAAACGTCTTTGCTTTAAGTCTTTAAACAGAGCCGGGAGACGGACTTTCTGGTTGCGCCTCCCGCTTCAGTGCCAAAATTTCATAAAATTTAGTCCCAAATTCAGTGAACTTCACCTACTCACGAGTAGTTGTTTTTATAGCCGAATTGTCCCAGGAAAAGGGTCAGCGCTCACCGGCAGCAGCTTTGCGGCTTCACCCCACAGAAAGAGCGATCGACTCACAGCACCGCGCCAGCCCTTTCACGCTCCGGAGCCCCTTACGAGGTCCCTTCGACGTTTCGAGGGGTGCTGATGGTGCCCGCCGAGTCCCACGACCACAGGCTATCACTGCCTGTGGGTTTCCAGTCAGGGTCTCCACTTCGCCGTAGCGGACAACCCGTTTCTGCGGAGCTTCCCCCTCACAAATAGCAGGGCACCGCCATTACCGTTCGCGCCGCCCCCGGAAGTCCTGTATATCCTTCTTTTCTAAGGCGGCTTACTCCATGGACCCCTGTGCAGACTTCGTTGTGCGCAAGGCGCTGGAAGGGTGGCGTAGGCTACAGCCCCCTAGTAATGACAAAAGAAAGCCCATCACATTTGACATCCTAAGCCAAATTCACAGAAAACTGAGAACCATATGTTGGTCAAAATTCGAAGCCCGGCTATTCTCAGCAGCCTATTACATTGCATTTTTTGGAGCGCTCCGGATAGGGGAGGTGGTATGCGAAGGGGGCCAGTATAATGCACAACGGGGTATATTGTTGAACGATCTGACCCTTTCGTGCTCAGACTTGATTTTGCAAGTGCGCAGCTCTAAGACTGACCAGCAAGGGAAAGGGGCCCTCATTAGATTACTGTCAGCAAAGAAGACTGGGTCCTGCCCAGTAAAGGATACCAGGTGTTCCCTTTACTTGAGACCTAACTTGCCCGGTCCCCTATTAATTCATAGTGATGGTTCTCCACTGACTAGGCACCAATTCACACGGGTGATGCGGTTGGCAATCGCGGCTTTTGGCATCAATGCAGTGGAGTTTGCAGCTCATTCCTTTAGGATTGGGGCAGCTACCACTGCCATACACTTGGGCCTCTCGGCAGAAAGTATTAAGGACATGGGGTGCTGGAAATCTGATGCTTACAAAACCTATGGTTTTGGGGTTGTTGTTTTTTTAAAATAATATTTATTACTTTTCCAACAATTTTAAACACTACCAAAAAATGAACAATACAATACAATACAAAAACACCACATAACACTAACACATTAAACTGACAAAACAAAACAAAGACAGTTTAAAACACATCAAACAATTTCAATATCTTATCTTTCATTCACTTATTTCAACGACCTCCTCCCACCTCCCTTTTTGTATTCCACTTCTGTTAATTGTTTCAGCAATTCCTTTCCATCTTCCTCTGTTTTCTATCCTATAATTATCTTAACATATTCTAACCTTATTTTTTCCTTTAATACTCTAATAATCTATTTATACTTAATTCCTTATAACATTTCTACTAAAGCCATATAACATCATTCCCACATTTTTCTAACATTCATTAATTTTACAGTATGTCTGTAAATAGTCTTTAAACTTTTTCCAGTCTTCTTCCACCGACTCTTCTCCCTGGTCTCGGATTCTGCCAGTCATTTCCGCCAGTTCCATATAGTCGAATGGGACCGCGTATGAATCATGGCCGTCTGCCATCTTCTCCCCCAGGGCCCAGCGTACTCACGTTCCCAGTAGTCGCTTTCCGGCACCCGGCTCAGCAGATCAGCTCTTTCCCAGCGAGTTCCTCTGCCCCAGACACAGGCAGGACTCCAGCTGGCTCCAGCGTCGTCTTCAGCTGGCTTCAAACACACACCGGCACACCATCGCAACAGCTTCAAAGCATTAATCAGCGACCCATAACCTGTTAAAATGTGGCGTAGCTAATTGGATTGGACCCCAATTAGGCGCAGCTGCTTGAATGGAAGCCCGGCACACTTCCGCCTGGCGCCTCTGCTCCCGGTCCTCCGTCCTCCGTCAGCCACAGTTGCAGAGTTTTCCCGCAGCGTGCTGTTGCTCCCCGGTGTTAAGCAGATCAAACACACTTAGACGTCAGTGTGTTTATAACTCAGTCTTTATTCATGCAGTTAAACAATTACAGAGCTTTCCTGGGCTCAGAGCGCTCATATTGCTTCTGTCTCCTTCAGAAGCCAGAACAAAACAGGCAGTGAGATAAAGCCACTCCCTCCTTCTAGTCACGCCTCAGGAATGGAGAGACGTCACTCAGAACTCCTTAACCCTGTGAGTTCTGAAACTAGCCACAAACTTTACTTTATCTTCTACTGATCTTATTTTTATTTTCCTTCCTTTGAAACTGAAGGATAGACCTTGGGGAAACTCCCACCTAAAGATGATTTTATTCCTTCTCAGCAGGGCAACCATATCTCCATAGTTAGACCTAAGATCCAAAAGATATTTCGGGACGTCTTTAAAAATCTCCGCTCTTGACTGTTGTACTTCTAGGTTCTTCTGGTAGTGCCAACTCAATATTCTATCTCTCTCTTCTTTAGTTCGAAGGGTGATCAAGCAGTCTCTTATTCTATTCTTCTCTTTTTTCCCTCCTCTTCCAAGTCTGAAGGCCCTCACAATTCTAAACTCTTCTTGACCCAAGTCCAAGTCCCAAAAGTCAGCAAATTCTTGCGTGAGAAAATCTATCAAACTTTCCTTCTCCAATTCAGGTAGGGCTCTGATCCTCAGATCGTCTGTTTTTCTTTAAGTTCAATCATAGCAAGCGTCAACTTATGATCATCAAGTTGCCTCTGTAGGGCTGGGACTCTCTCTCTCTCCAGTTGTGTTACTTTACATTCCGCAGCAACGGCTTTCTCCCTAGCTTCCTCCGCAGTCTGCCATATCAAAGTAGATTCCTGTATCAATTTCTGGATGGTTTCTGTATTGGTATTCACCTTTTGTCCCAGATTATTTATACTTTCTGTATTTAAATCGATTTTAATAGTTGCAGCATCCACTTTCGCATTTGTCGCGTCTGTTTTCTTGTTCCAGTGAATCATTTATCTTATTTAATGCAACCGCTAAGGCCTCTTCTGTCGACATTCCTCTTGGTTTTGAATGTATTGGTGCAGAAGCAGCAGCAGAAGAAGCAAGGAGGCTGATGTTGAGCCTCTCCTGGGTTACTGCCAAGTCCTCCCAGACCTTAATGTTTTTTCAGCAGTTGACTGGTCTGTTTTTTCCTTTCCATTTGCCATAACACTTAAAAGATTCAAGGTCAGTCCCAGAGTCTCAAAGTTTTTTATCTTGCAGCTGGAAATTCCCCTAGCCCAGCTCTTGTAAAGCAACCAGTTTCAAAGGCTTCCACTAGGGGGAAACAGTTTCTATTTATATTAGTCAGTAATGTCCTCTTTTAAACACAGTTCAAACAATCCGGAGACAGTAGAAACAATGTATTTCTCTTATTAGCTAGCTGTCAATGAACGTTCTAAACGCTGTCAATGAACATTCCAAAAGACGTCAGTCCTGCTAGCAGCCTGTTTCCAGGGTCAGAGTGGCGGTATTTTAGCTCTCTTCGCTCTCTCCTGCAGGCATACTCAGTCCACAACTTTCCCCCCTCTTCTCCTGCCTCCAAGGGGGGGGGGGGTTCTTACAAAACCTATGTTAGAAAGAATCAATGACTGCTCTCTCCATTCCTGATCATTTCTTGTCATGTCATTCCCCTTCTAGGAAACACGAGAATTTGAATATGGATCGTGGGCCACAGTATCGTTCATTGGGCTGCAAAGTGGGCTGTCGTGGCGGGCTTAGGGCCAGGGGTTAGTTTACCGCCTAACATAGATGTGGCATGGATGGCTAGGAGAGGGATGCGCTGGGCCGAGTTCATGCCGATCGTCAAAAAGAGAGCTGCGATTGAAGGCCCCCCAGACGTCTTAGTGATACAGCTTGGGGGAAATGACTTAGCTTACTGTAAAGCCATAGATTTACAATGGAATATTTTTGGAGACTTTGAGGAGCTACTTACCTCTTACCCCAGTATTAGCATTCTGTGGTCATCCTTCCTAGAAAGGCGCACGTGGAGAGATTGTCGCTCCCCTGTTGCTGTGAACAGAACCCGAAAGATCTTGCAGCGTACTGTGGCACGTAGAGTGGCAGCTCTGGGGGGACGAGTCATCGACCATCCCGATATCCAGTATGCCAAGGTGGCCCTCTACAGAGATGATGGCGTGCATCTTTCAGATGTGGGAAAGGATGTTTGGTTGAGTGATATCATATTAGGGATTAGGGATTGGTTACAGGTTTGAGGGTATTTGCGGCGGGCTTGGGCTCGAGTGGCAGTTAGGCATTGGTGGTGGTACTGATTTATTGTTATGCAGATGAAGGGGGGGAAGGAGCGCCATCACCTTCCCCCAAACAAAGGGTAGTCCGGTAAAGGATTCCAGGGGGTGTGGCCTTGTCCTAAGCCTAAGGAGGTGTGGGCCCATGGCACACCCCCACGCGGTGACGCCCGGGGGAGGTCCTAGTTGACATGCCTCAGCAGGACTCCTCCCACTGGTGGTTAACCCTTACCGGCCTTCAAGCCGGTTAGTTGTTAGGACCAATGCCTAAGCCAATACCGCTCAATTCCTGTAATCAATAAAGTTGTGGCCTAATTTGACCCATTAACCTGAATTCTTGTGTCCTGTGTCTTTATTTCATTGGGGGGAGGCGGGAATTCTCCACGCAACCATAATGTCAGGGTAATTGCCAGCAGGCAGGGTGGATGACCCGGCAAATGACATTATACATGCCAGCCTGTTCCTCTCATCTGCGTACAACCTCCTGGGATCCATCAATCTGTTGGTTTCTGCTTTCTTCTCTGTGCAGCGAAGTGCTTGTCACGAGACAGGTTGTTTACATTCCACAGTAAATGCACTGTTGGTTTTCCCACGGGAAGAGGAGACTGGATGTGACGTACACTGGTTTCCTGTTTTTCACAGTTCTCTCGGAGTTCTTTGTTTTTCCGAGGAGAGAGGAGTTGTCTCTCTGCTCTAGCAGAGGCAAGATGCCTGCTTGTAAATTCTCAGCATTGAAGTGTAAATAAACTGATATTAAGCATGTGGCATATACTACTCATTCTTCTGCTGTGTAAAGGACTCTGCACAATTAACATTTTTGGTCCTGGGCCCAGAAAAACGCAATCAATCTGACGGATGGGCTCCGGAGGTCGAGTCAGAGTTCCGGCAAAGGAACAGAGAAACGGACTGGTCTTATCTTCTCTGCGTCAAGTTGATTGATTGAGAGGTATGTGCTCATGCTCCAGGCAGCCTGCCAGCTCCTAATTAATGGCTTTATGGCTAGATTTTGAACTTTTAGAGCCGTTTGCCGGGCACAGGCAAAGGCTCAAAGGCACAAGCTTATAGGCTTGGGGGAAACCAAAAGCAGTTTTTGAACTTGCCTTTGGAATGATGTTTGAAGCAGCAGTAAAGCAGCTTGATTTAAAGCAGCAGAGATGACGCAGAAGGCTAATGCCAGAGTCATGATGGCTAGCTGCAGAAGGCTGGCTGATGCAAGTGGGGAATCTGATCCCAATCAGCCACATGCTCAGCTCAGAGTAGCCTGTGATACTGCCATGAATCTGAATGAAGCAGACCGCCGGGGTGCTAACTGCATGGGTAAGGAGGAGTCTTCACAGACGTCATCCCAGAGTGCAGTGGAACCACCAGATGGCGCCAAAGCTTTGAAGGCAGTGAAATGCTACTCGTGTGGACGTCTAGGCCAGTGTTTCCCAACCTTTTTTGGGCAAAGGCACACTTGTTTCATGAAAAAAATCTCGAGGCACACCACCATGCCAGATGGGGAAAATAGTAACAGCATAGAAGGTAATGGTTATCTCTTTGATGTCTGATGGGAGGGCATTCCACAGGGCGGGCGCCACTACTGAGAAGGCCCTCTGCCTGGTTCCCTGTAACCTCACTTTTCACAGTGAGGGAATTGCCAGAAGGCCCTTGGCACTGGATCTCAGTGTCTGGGCTGAACGATGGTGGCGGAGACGCTACTTCAGGTATACTGGACCGAAACCGCTTAGGGCTTTAAAGGTCAGCACCAACACTTTGAATTGTGCTCGGAAAGGTACTGGGAGCCAATGTAGGTCTTTCAAGACTGTCGTTACGTGGTCTCGGCGGCAGGTAGCAGCGCTCACAGCTTACGGACTGCACCGTGTAACAGGTGTCTGGCCCAGCAGCCTAAGGCGGACAAGCCACTGAAACAGGCATTCAGAATCCATTCATTTCATAAAACCTGCAGGGCTCAATCTCTGTGTTTGTGTATGTGTGTGTTTCTGTTTTGCCCAAGGGTCTGGGGGTGGGAGAGAGCTCTTTAGCATGATGCTTTTAAAACAATTAAATTATCAACGAACAAACCTGATGATACGAATAGCAACGTCAGGTGCTACGGGGGGGGGGGGGAGGGGGCCTACTCGGAAGTAAATACTGCGTCCAGGCGCAATTAGCGCTGATTTAAGGTGCACCAAGACTGCCTAAAAACCTCACCAAAGATATGCAACAAAGCGCTTCGTTGCAGAGGGGAGAGTTTGTGCACCGTGGAGGCTGGAGGGCTTCTATTCTACATGCGGGGGTTGGGGGGGCGAGGAAAATGTGCTCCGTGGGGGGGGGGAAGGCAAGAAAAGGAGCTGAGCTCTAACTATAGGCTCCGACGCTTGAGCATGCCCGACTCGGTGGGGCGGACCACCCTCTCTCCTGGAGGAGGAGGAGGAGATTCCCATCCACGGCGTGGCCTCCCGCGCTCCTGAACGGGAAATCTCTGCAGCCCAAGACTCTCCGCGAGGCAGCTCCTCCCTTCCTGCCTTGAGCCGCCGCCAGCCGCGCCCCCCTCCCCAGTTATCTGCTGCCTGCCAAGCCCCGCCCCTCTTCATTGTCCTCCCCTTCTGTTTATTCCCCTTCCTCCATCCCTCGCTTTTTTCCCTCTCTTTCCTTTTTTTAAAAAAATATTTTCTCTTCCCCTTCTTTTTTCCCACCCTTTCTTTTTTCTCTTTCTCCCCCCCCTCCCCGCCCTCCTGGGTTAAAGGATTTGAGCAATGGGTCTGGAGGTGGAGCTCGTCGGAGGATTAGCCCGACTCGCCCGCCTCCCTCCCACGGCACACTAGGCAACGTCCGGCGGCACACTAGTGTGCCGCGGAACACCGGTTGGGAAACACTGGTCTAGGCCACATGAAGAGGGAATGCAGATATCCCAGGGCCAAGACAGAGCAGCGCAGCGAAAGCTCATTGCGTGGAAAAGGCCAGAGCAAAGGCAAAGGTCCAGTGTCCAGGACAACGCAGAACAAGGCAATGGTCTCACGCTTCACTCCAAAGGTTGCAAAGGTCCATAAGACGTCTAGATCTTTCTTCGTGGTGGATTCGGCTGCAACGCACCACATGTGCAACGATAAGCGACTGTTCGTGTCTTTTACACCGCAGGAAGGTGCGATTCACCAGGCGGATGGCCACACAATCCCCAGTCAAGGCTACGGAACTGTTGTTCTTCACAGTTTGGACTTATCGATAAAAGATGTTCTTTATGTACCAGATGCCAAACATAATCTACTCAGCGTTGCGCAGCTGAATGAACGGAACATTGACGTTTCCTTCAAGAACAAGAAGTGCACCATCACAAAGAAAAACGATTATATATTGCATGCTGAATATGTTGATCGTTTGTTTGTTTTGTATTATGATGATGTTGTGCAGGATGAAACTTGTTGCATTGCAGGTTCTAACATAAGTTTGCATGCAGAATGTATTCACGATTTTCATCGAAAATTTGGTCATTTGCATTTTGAGGCAGTATCTAAAATGCCTGCCTTGGTTGAAGGTATGACTATTAAACCCTGCAGGTACCACATGAAGTGCAAAGCATGCGCAGCAAACAAGGTGAAAATGGCTGCGAAAGGTAAGGTGTCTAGTAGGCAGGCTACAGAACCATACCAAGTTGTTCATGCTGATTTGGTTGGACCACTAGCGCCCTCTTTGGGTGGAAATAGGTACTTCATGGTTCTCATTGATGCATTTTCCAGGTATATTTATGTGTACAATCTCAAGCAGAAATCAGAGGCTTTTCCTAGGTTCAAGGAATTCTGTGCTTGGTTGGAAAATGTGCATGGTAAGAAGATAAAGATTCTTTTCACTGATCGCGGGGGGGAATTCACTTCTCAGCAGTTTGAAGCTTTTCTGACTGAGAAAGGAATTCAACACGATTTGTCTAGTCCTCGCTCGCCATGGCAGAATGGACTTTGCGAGAGGGCAAGTCAAACATTGCTTCAAGGGTTAAAAACCTTGCTGCATGATGCAAATCTTCCAGAGAGTTATTGGGCCGAATCTCTCTCATGTTTTGTTTACAGTTATAATCGCAGGTTATCTTCAGCGATTGGTTGTACCCCCTATGAGAAGATGTTTGGCAAGAAACCATACATCAAACACATGAAAATTTTTGGTTCTGACATGTGGGTTCACTCACCACAAAACTCCAAGTTAGACAAGTGTGGATTGCATGGTATCTTTCTAGGTTATCAGAAAGGTTCTTACAGAATAATGATGTCTGACTCTAAGACAATTAAGCTCACAAGAAGTGTTGAGTACAATGCAAAGTGGGGGGAGAATGTGGGAATTTTCCAATGTTATCCTGATGACAGTGATGAGACTGAGGATAGTCAACAGCAAAAGCAGCCACAACAACCCACACCCACTGATGAAGGTTCTGATTCTGAGTCTGAAACTGAATTGGGTGATTCAGAGGATTTCAAGAGTGCGAAAGCCTCTATGCGACCCTCTGAAAGCTCTGATCAAGAATTGGAAGAACCATTGTTCACAATAGGTCACTTTTCTCCTAAGAAGGAAGAGGAAAGTGTTGAGGACTTAAGGCTAATTCGCAGGTCACAGAGAGCCACAAAAGGCAGACCTCCAAAGAGATTTGCTGATGAGTTTGCTAAGATAGCAGTAACAGCTGTTAAAAGCTCCAAGAAGGTATTTGAACCTTCAAGTTTCCAAGAAATCCAGGATTTGGATTCAAAGGAAGCTGAGCCATGGTTAAATGCCATGAAGGCTGAGCTTGATTCCTTAGAAAGGAACAAAACTTGGGAACTAGTTCCAGTAGTTCCAGGAATGAAACTGCTTGGAAGCAAATGGGTCTTCAAAGCGAAGACTGATCAAAATAGCAAGATAGTCAGACACAAAGCCAGATTGGTAGCCAGAGGTTTTGCACAGGTACCAGGTGAAGACTATCACGAGACCTACTCATGCTGATCCATGTGTATTTGTCAAAGAGGAGGGGCAAAAGAAACTGTACTGTTTGTTTTATGTTGATGATTTATTATTCTTTTGGAAAGATGTCACAATGTACAATAACGCCCTAGCTCAACTGAAAAAGCACTTTGACATGAAAGATCTTGGTGAGGTAAACAACTACCTATCTCTGGAAATAGAGAGAGATCAAAATGGTAACATTCTAGTACACCAGTCACGGAAAATTGCTGTTGTGTTAAGCAAACTAAACCTGATGGATACTAACCCTGTAGACACACCGATGACAACAGGTTATCAGGTAGAAGACACTGAAGAAGCATTTTCTGACACTACACTGTACAGAAGTGTGCTAGGCAAGCTAAACTTCATTGCCAGATGTTCAAGACCTGACATTGCTGTTAGCTGTAATTTGCTAAGCAGACAAGTCAACAATCCTAGTGTTAAGGATTGGAAAGCTCTGAAACGCATAGCGCGGTATTTGAAAGGCACTATGCATTACAGACTGAGATTTAACAATCAGAAGTCTGGTGGTCTTGAAATATATGCAGATGCAAGTTTTGGAAGTGACATTACAGACAGGAAAAGTACATCTGGAGTTTGCTACATGTACAATCAGGGTCTATTTGATTGGTCATGCAAGAAGCAAACAACAGTTAGCTTAAGTACTTGTGAAGCTGAACTGAATGCACTGTCTTATTCACTTAAGGATTGTGAATGGTTGTTACAATTGTGCAAAGATATGAAAATTCCTGTCAAATGTCCAATCCAGGTTTACCAGGACAACAAAGCATGTTTGGCTTTGCTGAATTCTGAAGGTTATAAGCAAAGCACGAAGCACTTGCATTTGAAGTTGCAACATGCTAGGGAATGTATTCAGAAGGGACTCGTAACGGTGTCCTATATGCCAGGTAATGAAATTCCTGCTGATGTATTGTCCAAGGTTGTATCAAAGGATCAACACTGTACCTATGTGCAGAAGTTGGGTTTGTACTGATATTGTACGAACACGCTGCCCAGTGATGTTCACAGAAAGGGGGAGGATGTTGGTTTCTGCCTTCTTCTCTGTGCAGCGAAGTGCTTGTCACGAGACAGGTTGTTTACATTCCACAGTAAATGCACTGTTGGTTTTCCCACGGGAAGAGGAGACTGGATGTGACGTACACTGGTTTCCTGTTTTTCACAGTTCTCTCGGAGTTCTTTGTTTTTCCGAGGAGAGAGGAGTTGTCTCTCTGCTCTAGCAGAGGCAAGATGCCTGCTTGTAAACTCTCAGCGTTGAAGTGTAAATAAACTGATATTAAGCATGTGGCATATACTACTCATTCTTCTGCTGTGTAAAGGACTCTGCACAATTAACACAATCTTCTTCCCCGACGAGATTCCGTGACTCATGTCCAGAGACACTGAGCACACATTAGCAGACTAACAACATCAGCAGAAGCCAGGCTCTGGGGTGTGAGTACTAAGCTACTTTATTTCTATACAAAATCAGGACAAAGGAAAACATGGCTCCTCTCCTCAGAGAGAATAGTGAACACAAAACAATACAGAACGGAATAGTGTAAAACAAAACTTCCGCTCCTCGTGTCTTCCAGCAATCAGTGCTTGAATGTAAAACACAGACATGTGATGAAAACAATCACACATATCTGCACAGTGGGGGAATGGAATCCCAGCATTCCCGCCTGATGAACTGCTTCCTTCTCTTTTCATGGTATTTTGCAGTTCTCAAGAGTGTTGGCAGGGCTCCGGCTCACCCTCCGTCATTCTTATATCACCTCGCATTCCTAAGGGTGGGGGAGTTGGCACAAGTCTATGCTCATCTTGTCTGGTAGTTAACCCTCTCTCTTCCTGGCTACTTCTTTAACTGGGAGCTGGCTGGGATGGCTCATTCGTGACAGGTAGGCTCAATAATGAGCCCTTACCAGTGTTCAGTTGCATTAATTCGGATCTTTCCTCCACTTGTGTTCAAACCGCCTCCCAGCTTGTTTCCTCGCCCTAAGCTCTGGAGTATATCAGGGAGCCAATCAGGCTCCACGAAGTGAGAGTGGGCACTCTGGGGCGATAGTGTAAATAGCCCGAGCCATTTGGGTGTTCCAGAGGTCAGTCAGGGCTTCTACAGGAGTACCAGTCATATCAGCCGGAACCCCCACCCCCAGAGTCGTTTGGAATCCCACTGGCTCCATCAGCCTCTGAGGACAGACCTTCCTAATAGGTCCCCCACCTCTGTGGAGGGGGAAAGATGCTGACACCCTGAATCTCAACAGGAAGTGATCTGACTGATGTCAATGTCCCCCACCTTCAAATCACCCTCTTCCTTCCCAGTCAAGAAAACAAGGTCCAGAGTGTGGCCTGCCATGTGTGTCGGGCCAGTGACATGTTAGGACAGCCCCATGGTCCTGAGCTGCCCAAGAGCCAGCTGCCTCAGCTGAGAGAGAACCAGCAGTCTGGGAATCCTCAGCATCGCCTCCGAGACCAGCTCTGTCAGCTCAGGCAGGAGGACTGCTGGGCAGCGAGGCGGGCGGTAAACCAGCAGAATTCCTAATGTATCCTGATTGCCCAACGCCAGGAACACACACTCTAGGACCCCCCCCCCTGCATTGGACAGAGAGTCTAGAGAGAGAGAGAGAATCTCTACAGACCACAGCAACTCCCCCTCCCCAACTCTTGAGTATGGCCTGATGCTGCACTGAGTACCCAGGTGAGCACAGCTGGATGAGACCAACTCCACCCTGTTCACCCACCCAGGTTTCAGTGATACATGCCAGATCAGCCTCCTCATCCATAATCAAATCATGGATGAGGGAGATTTTATTCTGGGCTGACCTGGCATTCAACAGCAGCATTCTCAGACCTGAGGGCTGGCTGATATTGTTGGAATTCTAGCCCGTCTCAGAGGTATGTGCCTATCTGTTCGGGCACCGGCTGAATTCCTTAGACCTCCCTCCGGCGACTCCCGGCAGGAAACAACATACTCGAGGTCCGTTCCGGCGATTTTCCTCAGGCTGTGAGGAAAACACACCAACTGCTCCTCTCTCCCCTTTGGTGTCCCCAGGGAGGGGAAAGAAGCAGACAGAAATCTATTTACATCTTTTATTCCTGTCTTTTACTTCAGTACAGAGAAAACATGTCTGCACTCATCAGCAGTTAGAATAAAACTCCACCCATGTACTTCCAGCACAGGTCATATGACAAACCCACTGAGCTAACATCCGGTGCTCAGTACAGAATGGACTGCCCCTTTGTTCCCATGGCAACAGTCACAAACTTCCTGTTTGGCTTTCCAGCCACAAGCAGCAGTCTTGGCTGCTATAGCCTTTGCTTGCTGCCGCATTGATGCTTTAGAATAACATACTCCCTCTAAAGTATCAATGCGTGCTGCGAGCAAAGCGTCATCCAGAGAAGAAAACAAACAGTTGTTATACTTATAACATTCCCCTGTTGTTTCAGTTCCACCCTTGGAACTACCCGCCACTGGTTTTACCAATGTACCTCTCTGGTTGTGTGACTTCCAAGGAATGAGTGCTTCTGCATTACCTTGGTTAGCAACTCTCTGTTGTGCCTTTGTCTCTGACTCAGACACAGCTTCAATTTGACCTTGGTCGTTTACAACAGCAACAGCTAGGTTAGCAAACTCTTGTGAATACCTCTTGGGTGGTACACCCTTCGTTGCTCTCTCAGACCTACGTAAGAGGTGCTGCTCCTCTTTGATTTCTGGTTCAGCCTCTGAACTCTCTGGAGAACCAGTACTAAGCTTAATCTGTGGTTCATCCTCCTCTTCTGAGGGTCTAGTCATTATGTGAGATTTCCTCTCAATGACTGTGACAACTGAGCTGTCTGAGCTATCGCTGTCATCATCAGTACTACTGAACTCAATAAGATCAACATCATCATCATCAGAATCATCATCAACGCCTGTGGGAAATGTTTGAACAATCACTCTCTCCTGTTCAGGAGCACTCTCTAGAAATTTTGTGAGAATCACCTTTCCAGATTCAGACAAAATTACTCTGTAGAGACCCTTTTCATAACCCACAAAAATGCCTCTGGCATTCTTTACTCCACCTGGAGCTTCTGTTCTCACATGAGACCCAAAAACCTTGAAATGGGCAACTGAAGGTTTTCTGTGGAACAGTTTCTCAAAAGGAGAACATCCCAACTCTTTTGAAAACTTTCTCAACCACGTATAACAGAATGACATTAGCGATTCAGCCCAGTACTCATGTGGCAGATGTGAACTAAGCAATTGCGCTTCCATTCCCTTTTGCAATTCTTTGTTCACCCTAACACAAACACATTTGTTCCAAGCTTCTTCAGAACTAGCAACTTTGTGTCTTATCCCTTTCTTCTTCAGGAACCTCTGGAACTCCTGTAAAAAGAAAATTGGCTTCTCATCTGTGCAAAGACAATCTATGTCAGCATCATGCATATTTTTAACCTTGTCACAAAACTCTTCAAACCTTTCTAAGGCTTCTTTCGGTCTCTCCAAAAGATAAATCCAGACAAAACCTGTGAAAGAATCAACACATATTAGGTAATACTTTGCATTGCCTCTAGAAGGTGCTAAAGGACCAATCACATCAGCATACACCCGCTGAAATGCCTTGTCGACCCTCGAGGTGCCCTGCTTGGTGTTCTTCTCGGCTACACCTGTAAAAGAGATCATGTTAGAATCACAAGAATTACATTTCATGTAATCACTTTGATCAAAAGTCAACAAATACAGTCCATCTTTCTCTTTGGCAGAAAGATACAACTCTCCATCTTTGTAGATCTCGCAGTTCTGATCATCATAGGACAGTTTTAGTCCCTTCTTGGTGATCTGCGAAACGCTGAGCAGATTAAACTTCAACTCTGGAACCAAGTAAACATTGCTTATAGTCAAGTTCAGACTTTTAAGATACACAGTCCCAATTCCGGTCGCTTCCAGCTCTTGACCGTTGGCTAGTTGCACAGCGAAGCTTTGCTTCTCAAACGTAGAAAATAGTCCTCTGTGTCGACACATATGCTGCGTGCATCCGGTGTCTAGGATAAAGAAGTTTCCCACCTCTGGTGTGGCTTTTAGCGACATCAAAGCTTTTGCAGTCTTTGCCTTTGGCTTGGTGTGACCTTTGTCTGATGCCTCAGACTTTGCGGAGCTCGCCTTAGCTCCTCTGTTCCGACGTGGCTTCTTACAGTACCGCTGTAGATGCCCAGTCTGTCCACAATTGTAACATCGGACAACGTTTAAAGCTACAGTGTCTCCTCCAGTAGCTACAGCAGTGGGGGCGTTAGAACTCCGTTCCTGGCTCCCCCTGTCCTTGACTTCCAGGGCGGCAAGTCTGTCATGTTCATTCAACACGACGGCAAAGACCCTCTCCGAAGTCAAATCCACTGCTGGGAGAGACCCCAGCTGACTGGCAACTGTTTTGTAAGTCCGATTCAGGCTGTTGATCACCATGAAGCAAAACACTTCCTCCTGCAGACGGAAATTGCGTTCCACCATCTGTTGACGCAGAAATTTCATTTCCGTCAGGTGCGCTTGAACATCTCCATCAGGCGCAAGCCTCAGGTTGGTCAGCTTCTCAAAATACAGCAACGCTGAAGAACCTGCATCTCTCTGATGTGTCCGTCTCAGCGTGTCCCAAACATGTTTCGCGTGGAGTAAATCTTGTATGTGGATAAGCTCAGAATCTGACACGCACAGAATTATGGCAGTTCTGGCCTTCACATCCTGTGACTCCCAAGCACGCGTTGGTGCTGCTGGAATGGGATTTTCAATCACCCCAAACAGTCTCTGATTCTGCAGCAGGGCCTTCATCTTAATAGACCAAGATGCATAATTGTCACTGGTCAAAAGGGGCGGAGAAGGCAAAGCTCCCTTCTTTGCATCCATCTTGAGTCCTTGCATTGACTCTCAAACACAAGCCTCTAAAATCCAATAGCTGGCTTGTTTACACTCTGTGCCACCTGGCAGCTCTCAACGCTGGCTGCGTTGGAATTTTCCAAGAGCTCTTCAGACTGTGTAGTCAAAACATTCCATTTTAACTTTCACTTCTCCTCTCTGAGGCATGGCCTTCGTTGCTAAGCAACAGCATTCCTTTTCCTTGAACAGGAAACCACAGGAATGTTTGGAATGCGGTTTCTCTTTTGACTGGAGCTGTTTTACCCAAACGCTGCTCCCCGTGAAGCAGAGAATAACTCAATCTGCTTTCACTCTTCTAAGCCCGAAAATCTCATACCTGGGCTCCGTTGCTTGGCTTTCAGATTCTTCTGGTCAGCTTCTGGCTGCAGAGAATCAGCTTTCTCACCTCAGGCTTCCATGGAGGCCACTTCTTGATGCAGAGGTCGATTAAAACAGCAACCGGCGTCTGCTACCACTGTTGGAATTCTAGCCCGTCTCAGAGGTATGTGCCTATCTGTTCGGGCACCGGCTGAATTCCTTAGACCTCCCTCCGGCGACTCCCGGCAGGAAACAACATACTCGAGGTCCGTTCCGGCGATTTTCCTCAGGCTGTGAGGAAAACACACCAACTGCTCCTCTCTCCCCTTTGGTGTCCCCAGGGAGGGGAAAGAAGCAGACAGAAATCTATTTACATCTTTTATTCCTGTCTTTTACTTCAGTACAGAGAAAACATGTCTGCACTCATCAGCAGTTAGAATAAAACTCCACCCATGTACTTCCAGCACAGGTCATATGACAAACCCACTGAGCTAACATCCGGTGCTCAGTACAGAATGGACTGCCCCTTTGTTCCCATGGCAACAGTCACAAACTTCCTGTTTGGCTTTCCAGCCACAAGCAGCAGTCTTGGCTGCTATAGCCTTTGCTTGCTGCCGCATTGATGCTTTAGAATAACAGATATGACAACCACAATTCCCCAGGTTGGAGGAGAGGCTGGCACACGGCACAGTCACTAGCTGCCTGTGCCGTGTGCTCCTAACCTGGTCTACCCCTCCTCCCACACCATACCTGAGGATATTTCACCCCTCCCATTGCAAGAATCTGCTGATGTTTCAGAAAGGAGGGGGTGGATTTTGCTCATTACTTATTCCGCTCCAGCCTGACTTCAAGGGCGGGGAGTCTGAGTGTTATCTGTGTATAGATAAGGTCACTGCTCACGCAGCTGTAACACTCAGTGCAGTCCGGCGTCTCCATTTAGTCTGTAGTTAGTTTGTATAGTAGCTGTAGAGAATAAAAGAAGTTATTCTACAGAAGCTGTCGTTCATGTGGTTCATGCTCTGCTGTGCTCCGCTGACTACTGGAAGTGAGTTTGGTGCTCACAGCTCTGAGTTGTGAGTCCATAGCACTTAGACCTGCTTCCTGCGTGGAAGATAAGATAAGATAATACTTTATTCGGCTATAAGCCCACAAGGTAAAACAAATCAATAGATAAAATAGCATTTTACAATCTAAAATATCAACTAAAATATTTCAACGCATAATCTCCTTCACATTACTTACAATCTCTAGATGTACTGTGTTATGGCCTTGAAGATAAAGATGGTGCATAGAGTTTACTGGATTTTTAATAGTCATGCAGCATTCCATGAAGTCTTTTATATGAAAGAACTGAAATCAGGAATCTAGCAACCTGTAATGTTCTATAAGAGTCAATGTCCTGGAGTAGATAAGCTAGATGTAATTCAGGTGGTTTAGCAGCAATTTCCAGAATGATTGAACTCAGGATCCTTGATCGGGGAACAATGTATAAGGGGCAATTAAACAAGATATGATAGAGGGATTCTATTGATTTGTTGTCACATGCGCATAAAACAGAGGTTTTACCGTTAGAAAATCTATTGCTCAGCATATTTGAGGGGAACACATTAAATCTGCCTCTAACAAATGCGAATGTATGCGACGCAGCCGATAAAGTAGACAGATATCGAGGTATCTGGGACATAGATGTAATGCCCTGATTTATCGGGGAACATGTACCTCCACCTGTAGTAAGATTTTGTTGCAAATCTACCTCCTCCAATCTTTGTTTGATGACCTTTTTAGCAGTAATTAGATCTAAATTAAGTATATCAGAAGGAGAGATTCCATAAGACAACAGTTTGGAATGGATTTTTGTTGCCCATGGGCTGGTGAATTCATCTCTCCAAAGGCACTGAATAAGATGGTAGTTTGGCAATTTATGCCAAAGGGACAGCCAATAATTAAAGGCATGTCTCCACATCAGATTCTCTAGGGAGGGGATCTTAAGTTCTAGGCGAATGGCAGAGTTGCTTACACAGGAGGGTAGTTTCAAAAGGCGTCTTAGAAAAAGATTTTGCAATGTCACCAGAGGCAAGAGGTTTACAAAGGCGCCCCATTAAGGGACCGCATAGGCCATAGTTGCAAACACTTTCGCACTATAAGCCCCCTCAGTAAAGAAGAAGCGTAATAGAGCATAGATAAGGGCTTTAACCTTATTTTGTAAATATGTGATATGCGCTTTCCATCCCATATTATACTGGAAGTAAATTCCTAGATATTGAAATTTGTAAACTTGTTCAATTGGCTTCCCCTCGAGTTCCCATCTATACAGTTTACGACTCCTGGAAAAAATTAGGACTTTAGATTTGGAATGGTTAATAGTAAGTAAATTTGTTTGGCAGTATAACGCAAAAATCTTAAGGGCCCTTCTCAAACCGATTCGAGAATAAGAGAGGATCACCGCATCGTCAGCGTACAATAATAAGGGGCAGCGATAGTCTGCAAGCCTGGGTGCATGAATGGAGGTTTGGGCCTCAGCTAGGGGCGTTCTCATGTCACTAATATAGAGGTTAAAAAGATAGGGGGCAAGGATGCACCCTTGTCGTACCCCCTTATTTATTGGTACAGAGTTTGTGAGATCGCCCTCAGGTGTTAACCTCACCCTAGCGGCCGTCCCTTCATGTAATTTAAACATAAGCCACAACAGCCTTTTATCTATGCCCCACTTTGCCAGTTTTTCCCATAACAGCTCTCTAGAGATACTGTCAAAAGCCGCCTTCAGGTCTATAAAAGCGGCACATAGAAGACCATGAGTAGGGGAAGAATACTTCCGCACCAAATGATATAGAATTATAGCATGGTCAATAGAAGCGCGATTTGGTCTAAACCCGACCTGTTCATGGCCTATCAGATTGGAATCTTCGGCCCATTGGGTTAGTCTGGTTAGCAGGAAGCGAGTATAGATTTTCCCGATGATTGATAATAAACTGATGTTACGATAGTTTCCTGGGTCCTCTGGTGGTCCTTTTTTATATATAGGAATTATGATGGACTCCTTCCATGATCTAGGTATCTGGCCCGTGGCATTGATTGCATCAAAGATTTTTGCAAGAATTTTAGCCCACCATGTTGGGTGTTGTTTAATAGCTTCCGCCGGGATCAGATCGGGCCCTGGGGCTTTATCAGTTTTCAGTTTAGCAATTAAATCTACTATTTCCTCCGGGTCAGTATCTGGCCATATGGGCAAGTGACTTGAAAGAGTATCAGATTGAGTGTTAGAGATATCTGTCTGGGAGAAATATTTTCTTAGAAATTGTTCCCATGTCGGGGCTGGGATAACCGTCAATGGGTATTTCCTCGATCTTTTGTTGATTAAATTCCAAAAACCGTGAGAGCTGCGAGGCTTAGAGGCAGCAATCAGCGCTTGCCAACGTCTTAGCTGCCACTCGTGCTTGGCTGACTTCTGTGCCTGTTTGAAAGCAATTTTGGCCTGCAAGTACTCTGGGGGGAGAGTTTCAGCTCCAGAAGATTTATATCTGTTGTAGATACAACAGAGAGAGAGTCTAGCTTGCTTACATTTGGCATCAAACCAAGGTGCACCGAACCTGGGTTGATCTTGGTTAACCAGGTGAGCCGTCATCGTAAAGAAGCTAGTTAAATCTGCAGAGAAGTGGGAGAACCACTCCAGTATCTTATTTGGTTCAGACAACTCAGCCAGTGAAACAATAAGGGATTCGGAGATATTCCTCTGGAAGAATTCTGCATATTTTTGGGCCTGTTTCATAGACCATTTAATGCCTCTTACTTGAGCTGTGGCATTTAAACCTACATGAATTGGGTGTGTACCGCTAACCGGGTGCCAGTCAAGCGTTAGCTTGGCCGCTAGAGGTAGGTGGTCACTGGAATGTACATTATCTACTTTGAAATAAAAGAAGTTTGAAAATAGGTCTTCTGAAACTAGAAGATAGTCTAGGACACTATTTGATGATGTGCCCAAGTGAGTGAATTCACCTGGCACGTCTGGAGGGCAGTTGCCATTTAAAATGTTCAAATTCATACGAATGGCCAATTGATAAAGAAGGACTCCCGCCTCATTCACTCTGATGTCCTTAGATCTTCTTGATGTAAAAGAGATTAAATCAGATTTTGGGTAGGGGGGAGATAGCCACCACTTGGCCTTAATTATCCCCTTCCAGTTGGTGGCTGTACGTGCATTAAAGTCACCACCCATTATCGATGGAATATTAGGGTACATAACATAGCATGCCAATAAATGATCTTCCACAGAATCCCATCTATAATGGAGGTCTGATATAAGACCACCTGGAGGAAGATAAACATTGGTGATTAATAGTGAGAATTTTTCACTTGAAATCAGACCAGTAAAAGCAAAAGGAGGAAAGGTCTGAACTAGCGAGAGTTTAGCTCTCATTTTAAGCGATATGGCGATTACAAGACCGCCTCTGGACCGGCCACCTTTCTGGGAGGGGATAGCTGGAAGTGATATCAGTTCAAAGCCATTTATATCTATTTTATCTTCTTCCCATGTTTCTTGCAAAAGGATTATCTGAAAAGAGTTTATATAGGACAGAAATTCGGGATCTAATCTTTTCCTTTTCCAGCCAGCAATGTTCCAACTTAGGACTGCTAGCTGGGGACTTCTGTGTTGTTCTTTTAACAGTCAAAACGGAGGGGGGGCAGACTCTCTGTTAGAGACAGAAGATGTAACAAAAAAGTCAGTTATTTTACTTTGGGAAGATGGTAACTGTGAGGAGCCCTCCAAATTAAAGTTTTTAACAATTTGGTTCGACTGTTGGCACACCGTGGATGATCCACTGAAAGTAGATCCCTGGACAGGAAGTCTCTTCATTTCGAAATTCTTGGTACAACTTGACAGAGAAATACCCAGGGAGGGAGAAATTGAGTCCGTCGGAGGAAACCCTCTCGCAGATTTATCATCCGACATTCGGATGATTTTATTGATGCGTCCCATCGGGTCTTCAATCGTTTCCGACGGCGGGTCCCGAGGTGTAACATTCGCAGTTTCCTTTGAGGAAGGTAATTGAGGGGGCATCACGGGGGCGGGAATTGCGGAAGGCTCTCTCAGGGGCATCACTTGTGGACTACTTCTATATCTGGTCGAAACTGGAGAAGATTCTAGCTCTGGCATAGATGAGTGAATTAAAGAGAGATTTGAGTCAAGCAGGGAAATCAGAATTTCGTCCTTAGGTATGTTGGTTGATGAATATAGATGAAGGTTCAGTGAGGATGGCAGTGCCATCCTGCGTGGAAGGTTTCTGGAAGTGCTTTCCAGCTTGCCTGGCCCAGTCGGGGCTGAAGAGGTTGAGCCCAGTCAGTGGCACTGGCTCAAGGGCGAAACTGACATCGGTTATGGGCCCAGTCACCAGTGGCTTCTGACGCTGATGCCGGACGGCAGAACATAAGGTGCATGTTGGATTTATTTGCAATACCTAGAAGCAGAGTTTCTGGAGCTGTTTTCCGCGCTGCTGGTGCTTGATTTATGGAGGTATGTTGCTGGCTGCCAAGAAAAGAAGATAGCATCCCTGTTTGCCTGTTAATTGCGCTCTGAGTGGGAGAGAGAGTGGCTGAAGGAGTCCAAGGCTTTATCTGAGGAGATTTCACCCCTCCCATATCCAAGAATCTGCTGATGAGTCTGGTGACTCTCCAGAGAGGAGGGGCGGTGTTCTGACACTCAGTGCAGTTCAGTTTTTTAGTTTAGACCTCATTTAGCTCTGTATATAGTTGTATATTATAGTTGTAGATAGAATAAAGAAGATATTCTACAGAGCTGCTCTCCAAGTCGTTTATGCTCTGCTATACTCTGCTATACTTTGCTGTGCGACGACTGTCTTCTTGTGGGAGTGAATCCGGTGCTCACAACACTAAGCTGTGAGTCCACAGCACTTTGACCTGTTCCTGTGCAGAAGGTGGTCTCTGTTGGAATTCTGCCTGGGTCAGAGGAATGTGCCACGGCGTAGGCACCGGCAGATATTCCTTGGCGACCTCCCCACTGCTACTCTTCTGATAAGCAGGCGAGGTCTCGGCGATTCTTCCCAGGTGTGAGAAGAACACACCGTTCTTCTCTCTCTCCCCTTTGGTGTCCCCCAGGGAGGGGAAAGATGCAGACAGAAATCTATTTACATCTTTTATTTCTGTCTCTTACACCAGTACAGAGAAACATGTCTGCACTCAACTGCAGTAAGAATAAAACTCCACCCATGTACTTCCAGTACGGGTCATATGACACACACACTGAGCTAACATCCGGTGCTCAGTACAGAATGGACTGCCCCTTTGTTCCCATGGCAACAGTCACAAACATCCTGTCTGGCTTTCCAGCCACAAGCAGCTGACTTGGCTGCTATAGCCTTTGCTTGCTGCTGCATTGGTGCTTTATGGTACCCAGCTCGCCTAGCCCAGTCAGGGTTGAAGTGGATGAGTCCAGTTAGTGGAACTGGCTCAAGGGCGATTCTGACATCAGTTATGGGCCCAGTCGTCTGACCAGTCGTTGTTCCAGTCATACCAGTCGTCCCAGTTGCCAGAGGGTTCTGTTGCTGCTTGCTGGACGGCAGAACGGAGGCTGTATGCTGGACTGATTTGCGGTGCCCAGAAGCAGAGCTGTTTTCGAGCAGAGTGTTCAAGCTGCCGCTGTTGCTGTTGCTGCTGCTTGATTTATGGAGGTATGTTGCTGACTGCCAAGAGAAGAAGATAGCATCCCTGTTTGCCTGTTAATTGCGCTCTGAGTGGGAGAGCGAGTGGCTGAAGGAGTCCAAGGCTTTATCTGTGTTGCACGAGGGAAGTGTCTTGCTCTAAGTAATAGCAGACATGGCCTGTGCACATTCTGGCCAGATGGCTCTGTCCTTTCCTCTCCTCATGCCTGAGACCTATGCTATCTGGCAGGTCAAGATGAAAGCGCTTTTACAGAGGGAAAAGCTATTCTTCACTATAGAAGATGACCCTCCCGATGAGGATGCAGAAGAATGGCCTGAGTGGCATGCTGCAGATATGAGAGCCCGAGGGACAATTGTTTTGAGTGTTTCATACCACTTGCTGGTAAACTTAGAGGGTCAAGAGACTGCACAAGCTGTTTGGCATAAGCTGAGAAATATGCATTTGAGGCAAAATGCTGGTTCCAGTGTGATTTTCTTCAGGAAGCTGTGCAGGCTGCAGTTGGAGAAAGGTGGTGATTTGCCTAGCCATCTATCTCAGTTAAAGCGTCTCAGACAGGACCTTGTTCAGCGAGTCCTGGCTATTTCAGAGGCTGTGTTTGCAATGCTGATGATAAATAGCCTAGACGATTCTTACGATGGAGTAGCTGCCCACATATCTAGCGTGCTCTTGAATGAGTGGGATCGCAGACAGGCTGTTAGAAAAAGCCAGGACTGTGCTGTTAAAAATGTGCTTGAAAATGTGCCTAAGTATCCAGCAGGGGAAAGTGAAAGTGAAACTGCTGCTAAAGCTCTAAAGTTGCAACTCTGCAGCAAGAAAACTTTAAAGAAGAAGGGAAACTTCAAAGGCAGAGGGGGAGGAGGACGAAATCCCCAAGCACCTGCTACTTCAAAGGCTTTGATCTCTCGGTGCTTCAATCAACGTGGGCAGAGTTTTTTTGTCATCGACTCTGGTTGTACCAGCCACGTGGCCAAAGATAAGAATCTCTTTGTTCATCTTGAGAAGCAAGAGAAAGCAATTCATCAGGCAGATGGGACCAGTGGCGTAGCGTGGGGGGGCAGGGGGGCAGGCCACACCGGGCACAACATCTGGGGGTTAGGGTTAGGGGGCGCAAATCCACAGGTTAGGGGGCGTAAATCCACGGGTTAGGGGGCGCAAATTACTTGTCTTGCCCCGGGTGCTGACAAGCCACGCTACGCCACTGGATGGGACTGTTCTCAGGAGTTTGGCTCAAGGAACTGTGTTTTTAAAGATCCTTAATGCAACCATTAAGAATGTCCTGTATGCTCCTCATCTTCAGGACAATCTTTTAAGTGTTTCTCAGCTTGATTACCAAGGGTTCAAGGTGGTTTTTGCTGGATCTCGTTGTGAAATTTGTCGAGATGGCAAGCTCATTCTGTATGCCAAATGTGTTAATGGTTTATATCAATTGCCTTTTATTACAGGTACTGCTGAAGCAACTGAGAAAACATGCTGTAATATTTCTGTAGATAAGAATGAGAAGCTGCATGATCAATGTATTCATGATTACCACCGTCTTTATGGTCATTTGCATTTTCAGGCAGTGGCTAAAATGCCAAGTATGGTTGAGGGCATGAAACTGAAAAAATGTCCTTACCATATGAAATGTGTTTCTTGCACTGAAAATAAGGCTAAGCAAGCTCCCAAAGGTGCAAAATCTGGGAGAGAAGCCAAGAAACCATATGAAGTCATACATGCTGACTTGGTGGGACCTCTAGCACTCTCTAGAGGCAACTCACGCTTTTTCATGGTGCTGATAGATTCCTATTCAAGATATGTTTGGGTCTATGTGTTGCAGAAAAAATCTGAAGCTTTCAGTAAATTTCGACAATTTTGTGCATGGCTCAGGAATGTACACAATGAGAACATACATTGTTTGTTCACTGACAGGGGTGGAGAATTTTGTTCAGAAGAATTTGAGAGTTTTCTTACTAAACAGGGCATAGAGCACATGACTGCCACGCCCAGTTCTCCCTGGCAAAGCCACTCCCGACCTAAAGGGGGGGTTTGCGGGCTCACGTCCCCATCTACAATCTCGCGGGGCTGGTGCCAGCCCAGCGGGATTCAGGGGTTCCCCTGTCTCATTAATATTCATCGCCCTCAGCACCAGCCAATCGGCTGGCCCCAGCGGCGGGCTTACCAGGAGCTCTTAAGGTCGGGGCAGCCCTGGCACGCCCCTTTTCTTTCCCACAGCAGCTGCGGTTTGGCTCTTTCTTTTCGTTGCTGCAATTTTGCTTCCTTTCAGACTTGCAAGGGCTTTCTTCCCCGGAGCTTATTCCTCCTCCTTCTTTGCTGGAGCGCTAAAGCCACATTTGTGTAGCGTGTAGCGCTTCCAGCCGTCGCCCCCCCTTCGTCATTCGCTGACTTGCGAAGCTCTCGCCCGATACCCACGTGGACAGCTGGGTACAGACGGCTAACAAGCAGCCTCCGCCGATCGGACCCCCTCTCGAGGCGCAGGGGCGCTGGGATTTCCGAGCCGCCCGGGCCATCAACGCGATCCACCCGCGCGCGATCGGCTGAGCCTGCGCTGCCTCATATTTCTTCCTGCGACCCTCAAATTGCTTCTGCTCGCGTGAGCTGCTTCAGCGCTCACGAAAGGTTTCATTTACAGTATCTGCTTTTGGCGAGGGCAGGCTTGTTTCTTTATCGGTCATTAGTCGGCAGGTAGCGGGTAAACTGACCTTCTTCGCTGTGCCCGCCTCTTTTGGGCTGCTTCTGGCTGCGCCCGCTTCCCTGGGATATCCTCTGAGCGGGGTGCAGGGTGGGGAATAGATTGAATTTAGAGCAGTTCTTGCGCGTCGTCCCCTTTCGCGATTTATTTGGCTGATTTACTTTTATTTGGTTGCCTTTTTAAATTTTAGATTTACTTGTTGATCTGGTTACCTTGGCAACAAAGGCGGGTGGGCGTCATTTTGTGCGGACCACGTGGTCCCACCAGCCGCCATTTTAGGTGAGGCATACCCAGGTCCGCAGGTTACCAGCTGCTACATTGCAGTTAAAATAAGACATAGTGTTACATCGCTGGGAAAAGTCTGTTCTTTTTGCTGATTACAGCTGGGGGCAGTCGCTGTTATATCACCATTTTCGGCACCACACTTCCACGGTTGCTTAGGCGACAAAGGGTAGCGGTCGCCATTTTGGGTGGGCTACGTGGTCCCTCCGGCGGCCATCTTGAGTGAGGCATCTCTCGGTCGGTAGCCTATCGGAAAACGCTCTCAGCTAAAGGGGGCTTCAATAGAAAACTTTTCGGTACCATTTTATTGCTCTACCGTATCCCCACTGGCAAGCTGTACTCCAGCCGACGAGTCATCCTGCAACAGCTCTTTCTAGATGTTCAGAGCAGCAAGGGGAGGCTTCCTGCCAATCTGAATGTTCCGCTTTAATTCTTTGATTTGGTGGCTTTTAGTGGTGCCGGTCATAACCACTCCTCTTAATTCATTGTGCTGTCAGCCCCCCTTTCAATTCAGTTTGCTGCCTGTATCTATATTCATTCAGGGTTACGTGGAACAGTCTGTCTTATTTACTAAATAATTCCTTCGCTGCTTATATTTAATAATTCATTTAGAGTTACTTTTAACAGTCTGTCTTTCTGAATAAGAACGCTTAATCGCGTCATTGCTTCAGGCCCTTGTTAATTTATTTTTTCAGGAATCTAGTGCTGGAAGTTTAGGAGGCTTGCTTTCATCTGCTTTACTTTATCCGCGATACTACAAAGGGTTTCCTTTTAGTGAGTTGATAGTAAATAATTATTAATAAATACATAAATAGTAGAAAAACAAATAACTTATACATTGAATATTATTAATAATAATTAATTAATTACTAATTACAATAAAAATAAAATAATAAAATAAAATAAAAAATAAAATAAAATAATATATACATTCAATAAATAATTAAAATTCATAATACTAATAACTGTATTAGTAATTAAATCTATAGAACATATGCATTTACAGATAACTAAATAGGCTCTCTCTTGCATTCATACACATACATACACACTTACATTCACACATAACACGAGATTGATAACATGGCAAACAGGGGCAATCCCCAGTTACCACAATCGGGTGGTGCGCTAGTGCCCGTTGCACCCTGCAATCCTCAGGCCTTAGCTCAATTATTCTCGGCGATCCAAACCTTTTACGCGCAATGCAGCCCTCCGGTTGCCCCGAATCCCAATATAGTGGAGGTTTCTCAGGATTGCATTCCAGACACCCCCCTCAGCCAACAGGGCCAGACAGGACCCTCTGCAGCCTCGGTGAGCACGTCGCATCAAGGCATGGGTCAGCTCAATCGGCCCCAAACACGTTCACAAACCACACACGTACAGAAGTCCAAGGTTACTGCGCGAAAGGCCAGGTCTGGGGCACAAAAGTCTAAGGCTACTGCGCATAAGTCCAAAGCACCGCGGACAGCCCCCTCTAATTCTAGCCAACAGAGAATTGGCGTACCTAGTGTTTTTCAGGATTCTCCGGCCCGGCCAAGTCCTTTGGAGGGGTCTTCTTCAGATGAGGAGTTACCTCCCCAGCAGGCAACTCCATCTGACAATGATCCAGCACCGCAAGACAACAGTACCCGCAGAGGGAAGCAGAAGGTGAAGAAGAAACATGTGTCCAAGAAGAGCAGGAGAAGCGACCCATCTGACTCTGACGATGACACAGGTACCTCTTCTTCAGAGGGCGATAGTGATGCTCCCATGGAGACTTATTGGGGGGAGGGCGAACAGACCGGTGTTCCTTTGTGGGTACACGAGAGGAGGGCCAATTCCCACCGGAAAACCATTAAAGGTACCCTTGAATGGAAAGATGGGGCGTTGGTGGAAGATGTTAAAGTCTCAACTCACTTGTCCACTGATTTTATCTTGGGTAATACCTTTCTAAGAGAAAGAGGGATAAGATACTGAATGGGGACTTTATAGACATGTTCACTTTGCTACCGCCGGCACAAATAAAGGGAAAAGGGGAGAAAAAGCGGTATTATAGTAAGAAAAGATATAGGTCCCCTCGGGCGGAGCGTACATTTGAGAACTGGCTCAATGGCTGCCAGGTATTCATCGGGATAGTGGTAGGATGTTATCCAAAACGTGGTTTGCACCTTGCATCTTATCTGGCGCACGTGAGAAGGGCCCGGGAATTAACGGGAGACGAAGCTGCCACCTCGTATGACGAGGACTTTTGTAGGAATGCCTTGCTGTTGTCCTCCACGCGCTGGGATCAGAGGGACAATAACTACTGGATGGAGCACGTGGGGCCTAACATCGAAAAGAAAACACACGACCAAGCTAAATCTGGTAAGGTGGGCACAAAACGTCGTAAGCAATGCTGGGATTTCAATAAAGGGGCCTGCCAGCGCACCTCTTGTAAGTACTTGCACAAATGTGATAAGTGTTTAGGCAACCACCTGGCTGTTAACTGCTACAAGAGTAAGCAACAGCCCTTTCGAGGCGGCAGGGGTCACCTCCATCAGGGAAACCGGGGTGCCCCCTCTGGCGCGTCAGGACCCGCCCAAGGGGCAGCAGGGAATCGCTACTAATTTGTCCCTTGACCTAGCCCACTCCCCGATTAAGCTCCAACCCCTAAGAACCCTGTTAAATCTATATCCTAATAGACAAGCCGCCCTTCTCCTAGGGGAAGGGTTTTCCCAAGGGTTCAGAATTCCAGTGGCATTCACCCCCAATTCCAGCTGCCCCCCAATCAAAAGTCGGTTTTAGAGAGACCTGACATTGCTATGAAAAAGATTCAGAAAGAAATTTTGGCTGTGAGGGTGGCTGGTCCATTTGCAGTACCTCCCATTGATCAGCTGCATATTTCACTGCTCGGCATTGTCCCAAAAAAGGCGCCTGGGGAATTCCGGCTGATACACAACCTTTCTTACCCCAAGGGTGCTTCTGTTAATGATGCTACTCCCCAAGAACTGTGCACGGTAAAGTACACATCTTTTGATCAAGCAGTGAAGTTGGTCAGGGGTTTCGGTAGGGGCGCTTTCCTGGCCAAATGCGACATCGAATCTGCATTTCGCCTCCTTCCAGTTCACCCGGAGGACTATCGTTGGCTAGGCTTTAAATTCCAGGGTTCTTACTTCATTGATAAAGCAATGCCCATGGGGTGCTCGTTCGCCTGTGCCGCTTTCGAGACTTTCAGCACCTTCCTCGAATGGGCTCTAAAATCTAAAACTGGTTCTGAAGGGGTGGGGCATTACTTGGATGATTTTATCTTGGTCCCAAGTAATGCAATTGACTGCATGGCCTTGCTACAGGCCTTCAAGTCCATGGCTGAGGAGCTGGGCATCCCTTTAGCAAATGAGAAGACGGAGGGCCCGGTCACTACGATGACTTACCTGGGCATCGAGCTGGACACAGTTGCCCAAACTTACCGCCTGCCTACCGAGAAGTTGGTTGCCCTAAAATACCTTATTTCACAGCTTTTGCCCCTAAGGAAGGTTACCCTGAAGCAAATTCAATCACTCTTGGGTCACCTCAACAACTTCGCGTGCCGTGTAGTTTCCCCCGGTCACCCCTTTTGCGGACGGTTGGCAAAACTGTCAGCAGGTTTAAGGTCACCACATCATAGGGTGCGACTGTAAAATCGGATCTCCAGGTTTGGCTCCAATTCTTAGATGGAATTTCACTTTGGCAAGATAGCATGGCCCTGCAGGCCGACTTCCAGGTGCATTCAGACGGAGCAGGTTCCCTGGGTTTCGGCATCTACTTTAGAGGGCAGTGGTGCGCACAGCGATGGCCCCCTTCATGGCAGGAAATACCCATACTTCGCGACCTAACATTCTTAGAATTCTTCCCTATAGTGGTTGCAATTTATCTCTGGGCCGAGCAATTCAAATACCGTAGGGTCTGCCTCTGGACAGACAACCAAGCTGTGGTGTCTGTGTTAAATAAACAATCTTCTCGTTCGCCTAGAGTAGCGTCACTGTTACAATATTTTGTCCTTTCCTGCCTTTGGCTAAACTTATATGCTTCAGCCAAATTTGTACCGGGTACTGATAACAACATTGCGGATGCTCTGTCTCGTTTCCAGATGGAGCGCTTTCGCTCATTGGCGCCGGATGCGCAGCAGCTGCCGCAGCCGTTTCCATAGCACCTCTGGAGTATTGGCAACGAGAAGCAATAAAGGGAGTATTGTCAGCAGTTGCACCCTCAACCCTAAGATCCTATAACAAGGCGTGGTTAGATTTCACAGTATTTCGCCAGAAGAAAGGGCTGTTTAAACCAGGCAGGCCCCCGACCAAGTCGGAGGTTATAGAATACCTTGTGCGCCTCTGCGACCTAGGGCGGGCCCCCAAAACCCTCAATATTCATTCCGCAGCAGTATCTTTCTTCTCCAAAGCTCTGTTCTCAGTTGACCCCTGTGCGCACTTCGTGGCTCTGACAGCAGAAGACCCATAACTTTTGACATACTTATGCAAATACGTGCGAAGCTCAGGGTCATCTGCTGGTCCAGGTACGAGGCCAGGTTATTTCCCACAGCATTTTCCTTCGCCTTCTTTGGCGCCTTACGCATAGGCGAGGTGGTCTGTGATGTCCAACCAGTTAGTAATAACAGGGGGCTCCTCTTGGAGGATGTGACCTTGTCCAGCTCAGAGGTAATCTTGAAAATCCGCAGATCAAAGACCGATCAGCTCGGCAGAGGGGCTCTAGTCTGCCTGCAGGCTACTCAGAAGGCTGGCCCTTGCCCAGTAAAGGACTCA
Source organism: Podarcis melisellensis (assembly GCF_964234715.1). Classification (NCBI taxonomy): domain Eukaryota; kingdom Metazoa; phylum Chordata; class Lepidosauria; order Squamata; family Lacertidae; genus Podarcis; species Podarcis melisellensis. The sequence goes on from NC_138535.1 coordinate 13,736,026, forward strand.
AGAAAGTTTCTGTGCTTAAGACCTAAAACAAGTGGCCCTTTCTTCATACATGCAGATGGCTCTCGCCTGTCAAAACACCAGTTCACGGGGGTTATGCGCAAGGTGATCGCGGCCATTGGGCTCCCACCCGAGGAGTACGCTGCGCACTCTTTCTGCATTGGGGCTGCCACCACCGCCATGCACATGGGTTTACCGGCAGAGAGGATAATGGACATGGGGCGGTGGAAGTTGAATGCCTACAGGGGATACATCCAGGAATCACACTAACTCCCCTTTCCCCCATTTGCCCCCTCCCCTGAACCAGCTCTCTTGCTCTCTTATTTGCAGGTGTTGGTGCTGTGCATCTCTGGATCATTGGCCACAGTATTGTCCACTGGGCAAGTCTGTGGGCAGTTACCATGGGCTGTCGCAGCAATCTCCAGCTCCCGAACAATGTCGAAGTTTCCTGGATCGCACGTTGGGGAATGCGTTGGGAGGAATTCTTCCCAGCTGTATCAAATAAAATTGCAGTTGAAGGCCCACCCGAGGCGCTGGTCATCCAACTGGGTGAGAATGACCTGGCTTACAGAAAGGGGGTGGACTTAATGTGGAATATTTTCAATGACCTGGAGGAGTTGCGGGCCTCCTATCCGAAGCTAACAATTATATGGTCATCTTTGCTTGAAAGGCGCTGTTGGCAGGACGCCACAAATCCTGTGGCTGTCAATAGAGCCAGGAGGATCTTGGAGCGCTCGGTGGCGCGTAGAGTGGCTGCAATGGGTGGGCGGGTCATCGAACACCCAGGCATCCAGTTTAGCAAGGAAGCACTCTACCGCAGGGATGGCGTGCATCTTTCCGATGCTGGTTACGATATTTGGCTAGCTGACATTTTTCAGGGGATCAGGGATTAGTTACAGGTCTGAGGGTATTGGCGGCGAGCCTGGCTCGTGTGGCGGTTAGGCATTGGCAGGTGCTAGGGGCGGGCTTACCAGGAGCTCTTAAGGTCAGGGCATCCCTGGCTCACCCCTTTTCTTTCCCACAGCGGCTGCGGTTTCCCACCCACCCGCCCTCTAGGTTTGCTTTCGGACTTTCCGATGGGCTTCGGCTGGTCGCCGCAAGGGGCCTGGTAGGAGTTTTTCCATTTGGCTAATTGGCTGTATTTTGAAGCCACTTGGTTTTTTCGCCTACCTCGTAGCAAAACGTCACAACTCCTTGGTTTTGGCGGTTAGGCATTGGCAGGGGTATTGCCATGCAAATGAAGTCGGGGGGGGGGAGGAACGCCATCACCTCCCCCAAATCTTGAAGGGTAGTCTGTTAAAGGACTCCGGGGGGTGTCGCCTCGTCCGAAACCTACGGAGGCTAGGGCCTAAAGCGCACTCCCGAGCAGTAACCCCTTGGGGAGCGCCTACGGATGTGCTTCTTGGGGGCTCCCCCTGTTGGTGCTTAACCCTTCCCGGTTAGACCGGATAGTCTGTTAGGGCCAATGCCTAAAGCCAATACCGCTCTGACCTGTAATCAATAAAGTAGTGGCCATTTTCGCCCATTAACCTAAATTCCGGTGTCCGGTCTCGTTATTTACTCCATCTGTGGGAGGAGGCGGGAATCGCCATGCAAAATGGTTTGTGTGAACGAGTGAACCAAACCTTGCAATAAGGTATAAGAACTCTGTTGCATGATTCGGGCCTACCCAATCCCTTTTGGGCCGAAGCTCTTTCCTGTTTTCCTTATGTGTACAATCGTAGATATCAGTCCACTATTGATTGCACCCCGTACAAAATGCTTCACAAAAGGAAGCCATACGTAAAACATTTCAAAAATTTTGGTTTGGAGGTATGGGTGCACACTTTGCAGGATAACAAACTGAGCAAACGTGGTGAACACAGTATTTTTCTGGGATATGAAAAGGGTTCCTATCGTGTATTAATTACTGACACGAAAGCAATCAGGTTGACCAGAAGCATGGATTATAATCCAAAATGGGACAGAGTTGTCATCTTTCAATTTCATCCTATTTCTGATGATGATGGTGCAAAAGCAGTTAAGAAAGAGGCAGATTCTGTTGTTGCTGTTGATAATGCTGATGCCAACATAGATTCTGATGATGACACAGATTATCAAAGTCCAAAAGCCTCAGATGAGTCTGACACTGATTCAGACACAGCACCTTCATTTACTTTAGGTCATCATTATCCCAAGGAGGAGGAGACACATGACCCAGAAGATCAGAGAGCTTTGCGTAGATCCGAAAGAACTACAAAGGCCATACCACCTAAACAGTTCTCCAAAGAGTTTGCTAAGGCTACTGTTACTAGCAACTCTGGTACCCTTTTTGAACCAGCCAACTATAAAGAGGTTCAAAATCTGTCCGCAAAGGATGCTGAACCTTGGCTGAATGCCATGAAAGCTGAATTGAATTCCCTAGAGCAGAATGATACTTGGGAATTGGTTCCAGCAGAACCAGGCATGAAGTGTGTGGATAGTAGGTGGGTCTATAAGACAAAAACTGATCGGAATGGAAAAATAGTCAGATACAAAGCCAAACTAGTGGCACGAGGTTTTTCTCAAATTCCTGATCAGGACTATTGTAGCCTTATTGGAGTTCACTGATTGGGTCTGCGTTGCTCCGGGACAGGAGGAAGGAAGTCAAATGCCACCAAAGTTGGTTCAAAGAAAGAGTTTATTCTGCTCTCTGGATAGCAGAAGGCACTTGCATGGTGAGTCCACAGCAAGTCCAAAGAAATGAGAAGTTTCATGCAGTATATATATCCTCCAGGCACCCTCTCCCTCCTCCCCTAGGAACCCAACCACGTCGGCCTATGTACGTAGGTTGATATCACATATGTTCCTGCTCTGGTATTCTCAACCATAAAAGGATCTTCCTTCCTGTACTTCTGACCATAAAAGGATCTTCCTTCCTACTCTTATCTGGGAGGAAAGAGGTCATCATCTCCGGGAACACGCTTCTGGCGTTTTTCCCGGACGTCGGTCTGCGCGTATTTTGTGGTCAGCACATAAGATAAGGTACTGAGGTGTTTTCTCTGTTCCCCTAGAGAGCCAGGGTCATCCCTTGCCGTGACTGATAAAGGAGAGAGCTTGTTTATGCAGCTGTGTCCTTGTTATGCTTTTTGCTCAACAGCTCAAGTTTTACGCATTTTAGAGTGCTCTCTTTTGAAAGAACAAAAGGGGGGGGGTTGAGTCAGTTTTAAACTTACTGCACAGAAACCCATTCCTTCATTCCCTCCTCTTCTTTTGGACAGTCTTACGGCTCGTCCCAAGGCACTGGCTGGTATTCTCGTGTCAGTGCTGTAATCTGGGGCCGAATCATTCGTGACATCATTTTATGCATCATATTTTGCAGGCATTGCATTAAGCGGGGTGTACAGGAGGAGAAAAGAAGTAAGATTAGTCCATTAACAGCATTACAAGTCCTCTAAGCCACCCCAGGTTCGGAAGCCACTCAGTCAACCAATACATGTCCCATCCGTTCCAGTTTGGGACAGGAACATGCGCTACTTTCTCTATTTCTGCTGCCAGGTGTCGAATAGCTTCACCATGGTCAGAGATGTTAAAGCAACAGGCTTCTTCTGTCAATTTTAACGTGGCACAAAATCCGGCGGAACCCAAAATTGGGGCCGTAACTGAGGACTCATTCCAAGGCACAGGGAGGAGGGGTATTCCTTCCAAAGCATCTGTAGGTCCCAGAGTGCAGACCGTGCAATTGGTTTGGTTTGCAGAGAATAGAATAGGCTACAATTTCTGCCATTTGCAGTCATTTATTGTACGTGTTGCGGGCACTCCATTCTCTTATTATTTAGCCGCTGGATTACCTTAAGTGGTGTGGGCGCGGTGATGGCCAGAAATAGACTACCATCCCGGCTAAAACCATGTCCCCTACAGCCCTACCTGCATCATTTGGGCACAGGGATATATCTATTTCCTAATACCTTCTTCTTCTAACACCTGGGGTACCTCCCACAAAGCTATATATTCAAACGGAGAGAAAAGACAATATCCTCTTTTAGTCCACGCTGGATTTTTCTCTTGCCGTGCGTAGAGATGCCAGCTTCCAGGTGTGGCACTAGCAGGGCGGTCGTCTGGTGGGCGCCGAGCCGATGTGGTGAGGAGAAGTGTGAGGTGGCATAGATCAGTCGTAGCAGTCCAATCTGATACTGCCTGGGGTTGGCTTCATTCTTCAAATCAGGCCTGCTGCGATATATGCAGTCAGGTGTTGGAGGCCCATCTTCTCCCATAGGTGGTAGCGTAACTGGGTTAAGAGCCTCAGTAACTCGAAGCTGCAACTGCAGGTGTATGAGCTTCATCATCTTTGCTTGGGATAGAAAAATAAGTTCCTTTCATGTCCAACAATGCTGGCACAGCAAGAGGAGTGACACACGTGGTTTCCTGTCCAAAGGTGAACTTGTCAGCTTTTGTAATCAGAGTGGCAGCAGCCACTACTGTTCGCATGCAGGGAGGCAAACCTTGTTCCGTAGTGGTTAATTTTTCAGACATATAGGCTATGGGTTGTCTAACAAGGTCTAACAATTACCTTGATAAAATTACCTTGATAAAAAAACATATTTTGCCATGTGCAAATGGCTTTAGATACCTACTAGAGAGGTAGTGTGGTGTAGTGGTTAAGAGTGGTGGACTTGTAATCTGGTGAACCGGGTTCAATTCCCCGCTCCTCCACATGCAGCTGCTGGGTGACCTTGGGCCAGTCACACTTCTTTGAAGTCTCTCAGCCCCACTCACCTCACAGAGCGTTTGTTGTGGGGGAGGAAGGGAAAGGAGAATGTTAGCCGCTTTGAGACTCCTTCGGGTAGTGATAAAGCGGGGTATCAAATCCAAACTCTTCTACTAGGTCCATAAATCACCATATAGCATATATTCAACACACACACAAAAATGACAATTTGAGGCCAACAAAGGACTGCTGGACATCCAAAGGGCCCCATTACCCCATTAATGCCTTCTGTTTCTTCAGCCAATTCCCATCCCTGTACTCTGCTGCCCTCAGGACCAAAGGCGCTACGCCCACTTCATCGCTATATGATCTTATATACTGAAACACCCTTTTGTACTGTCCTTTTGTCCACTTCACCTCCTTTTCTTAAGTCCTTTCTAAATTCTTCAATCCCAACATTATTCCCCCCCCCTCATCCTCTCTCTCGTTTTCCTCTTTTTTTGTGACACTGACACAAAGATGAAGTATGTTAACAAGATAACTCAGGTGATGATCTGGCATCTGAAATCATTCACACAAACAGAAAGCTTAAAAACACATAAAAAAAAATGTACCAGATGCTGGCTCTCCTCCAGGGCTAAATGTGATTGTAGCATATACACACAAATTGCTAGCAGAGATTAAATCACAAAAGAATGAGATCCTCTCGGAAGGTAGCATATTACCGTGATTATCCTACCTTTGCCTCTTAAGATATGCTTCTGTTTAAATTCTTTTTGCAGAATATTCACTGTGAAAGGAGGTTCTGTTGGGCTGCATTTGGAAGTTGTTTGACCTTTTAAATAAACTGTAGGACAGTCCTTCCTAGTTTCCCCCTATTATTATTTATTATTTATCTGCAAGTCATTTTAATCTTGATATACATATTCACGTACTTAATTGACTTGGGACAGTGGTTCAGTTAAAATTAGGGCACTTACAATAGGTTAAGTGCTACCTGCTATGTGGCTAAATTTTCTTATAAGAAAACATCTGATGACAGTCAGAAAAGGTATTCCTATCAAACAGGAGGAATAAGCAACTCATGCTGACTAAATAGAAACTTATTTCTGCATATGTATATCACACAGAAGGAGAAAGAGTGCAACTCAACTTTTAACACCAACTTTTTGCATATCTATTTAATTCAATCCTATGTAAAGCAGATGGGGGGGGCTTGAGAGAGCAGGTACCAAGACACTGTTTAGGGGAAAGGTTCCTGCTTGTTCCTTTTCATAATGTGAAACTAAATATCTGACCTAGAGCACTTAGGAACATTTTAGGGAACACCACCATGTCGTAGAAGGCTGCGACAGCATATGACATAAGCAGCCCTGATAAGAAGTGCCTGACAAATTCCATATCTGAAACCACAAAGAAAGGCACAAACCACAAACGAATGAATACAGACAGTGGGGCCTATGGATTTCGCTAAACATCTCTCCCCAGTGGCGTAGCATGGGTTGTCAGCACCCGGGGCAAGGAAAGTAATTTGTGCCCCCTAACCCGTGGATTTGCGCCCCCTAACCCTAACCCCCAGATGTTGCGCCCGGTGTGGCCGGCCCCCCCTGCACCCCCCACGCTACGCCACTGTCTCTCCCCAAAAGCTGAAAAGAAGAGGGATTCTGGCTCAATTTTCCCTTGTTCTTTATGATGTTAGGGAATGCTCAGCACACACATACAGGTGCACTGGACGCTCAAGGCATTTCCTGAAATGAAAAGGTCAGTCCTCCATTGTGTGGAGCTTCTTTTATTGATCTCAACTTTTCCACAACAAGAATCTGTAAGGCTGCAAGCACGCTAACAAGGGAGTAAGTCCTATTGAGCTTACTGGAACAGCCTTCTGAGTAGACATTTACAGAATTGTGCTACAAGTCCAGCTTGGGGTGAGTGGAGCAGAAAACTGGTGACATTTTCTTCCTGTCTCCAGCATCAAATAGATAATACTTTTAATATTTTAATATTGGCAGTGTGCCAGATGGAGTACTTGGAAAGGGAGGCAGAATCACAGATATGCTACTTTGACCTATCCTTTGTCCCAGTTTCCCAATACACACATTTGCTATTTCACCCCAACACTCTTCCTACATGGATTCACACACACACAAACTTCTTATCAAGTAGTTACAGAAATATTAAACTGGAGTGTGCCTGAATTTGCGTCAGTGTAACCATGTTTGATAATAATAACATTCTGCACATTTATGTAATTCATACAAATTATAATGCACTTTTGCATTCAGCTGGGCCAGTGTTCACAACATTCTGTTTTACTTAGCATTGTGGTTTGAAAACCCAAGTTCCACTTTCTCTGCACTTCCTGCAAGATTGTATAGTTGAAGGAAAGAGCCTCTAATAGAGCTTTTGCTTTGCTTTTGAAGCTGTAGACATTATTAACACACAAATATTGGGTCGGATCTACCCACTAGTCCTCTTATTTTTTTCCCTCTTCTTCTAGGGAACCATTAGGGCACTGTGGATTAATTCTTTAAAAGCTGCTTTTACTTATGAAAACCTCAACCAAGAATCTTAGTGTGGATCACTCCACTCCTTCATGTAGGACTGTGACTAAAGTGTGTTGCTGGTCACACAGCCTCTATCTATTCAGCTTTTACTATATTTAGTAAATTCCCTCTCGATAATAGCATATGAATATATTAATTTCAGCATAAACACTGTCTTTACAACCCACTACCCAACTTTTCTTCTGTTCCTACATTCTCACTTCTCTCCTCTCTCTACCTCCCACCTTCCTTTCTACTTCCCTCTACCTTCTCCAGCTCTTACTACTTCAACACCTCCCCCATAACATTTGGGACACAATTGTTCATCCCTTCTAAATAAAAATTTTACGTATTTCAAAAATATCAGAAGAAAGGTAATGCAAAAATCAATTTTGGTATCAAATAGTGTGCTCATCCTTATTTTAAACTGAGCTGAGATTTATAATAAAATCTAACTTGCACGCCCCTTTAAGTTTTAAAACACAGGTCTGCAAATATTGCAAATTCCCTTTGCTGCTACCAGTAAAAGTATGTCAAATTTGCAGAACCACCTCTATGATAACAAAAAGAGGTCATATGTTTAAATGACACAGGTACTCTTGCTCATGCTCTAGGGGCTGGCATGCCATGCAATATTTGGTAATTCTGTAATTTTCCTGAGTGTTCTTTGGCCCCATTTTCTGTGTTTAACACACACACACACACACTGCCGGGGGGGGCGATTTACTGCCTTGTCTCCCCATAACCCAGGACACTCCAACCAGGGAGTTGGTGCTTAAGGCGCTTCTTAAGGCGGTGTGTGCGCCGATGGTCAGAAGAGGAATACTCTCCTCATCTGTATGAACATGGGATTTAAAATCCCATCCCTTTTGACAACACTACTTTCCCCCATACATTTGTACATTTTTACTTTTGATCAACATTTAACAAGTGGTTTCTAAATCACCCAGGGTACCTATGCAACAGAGTCAATAAGAAACAAAATTTTAACAAAAATATTAAGATACCAGGTAGCTCAAAGCACAGTGAATTGATGACATTCAAATTCTGAAACCAGTACATGATTACATGATTGTATTAGTAATTGAAACCTTCCCACCTTTACCATGAAAATATAAAATTTGACCTCATGAGCAACTCATGTTACTTTTAATGTTAAAGACCAAATAATCCTTTTTTTTTTTACTTGTACTCTGCAAGATTCTAGGTGTTTTAAGGTCTGTTTCCCAACCCCCTAAGATGCAGCACAGTAGTTGTGGCAGAATTGGGAACCCCTTCATGCAGGGTTCTATTCTTGGCACCTCTGTGCATTGGCAGAGCACATATAAGTAAGGACCCCCTGCTCCCCTTCTCTTCTCCGGACCTCACGTGTCGGCAATACAATACAAGCCAACTGGATGCACTTATGCTGGTCACTGCCAGAATACAGAAAGGAGCTTAAAGGGTGTTTTTTTTCAACTGTAGCTTGACATTTCCAATTGTCCAAAAAGAACAAACACTGCAAGGGGGTCGGTTCGCTGTTTGTTTTGTTTTGTTTTTGTTTTTTCCCCATAGCCCTGAGACACTCCGTCCACCTAGCGTTGTTTCTCACCCAGTCACCTTTCTCCATGTCCTGTTAGTGGCCTAGACAGACTCGCGTCACTAGGCAGTGGCGTAGCGTGGGGTGCAGGGGGGGCCGGCCGCACCGGGCGCAACATCTGGGGGGGGGGCGCGCTCGCTAGTAAAGCAGGATCAGGCCCTTCTTCGTTTCCTGGTTCCCCGCCCGAGTTGCGCGTCCAGCTGGTGTAGGCTGAGCTGGCGGGGTGAGCTTCGGGTTTTTGTAAAAGGTCAGTGTCCAAAGTCCTCGCGTGGGAGAGCAGCCAACATCTGCTGTTGCTGCTGCTGCACTTGGACTCTTTTCTCCGATTCAGTGTCTCGTTTTGCCTCAACCTCCAGTTGCTCCGCTTGTCCTTTCTGCCAGCTTCTCTTGAAACCTCTGCTGCTGAGATTCTCAGTCTTAATCGTCTCAGAGCCTAGACATGCATTTGGGGATATGCAAGAGATGCCTACATGCCCTCAAATCAAATCAAAGGACCAACAAAAAGGAAGCTGAGACTTAAAATGGCTTGGGCATGACTCATTTGTCTGGGAAACTTCGAGCTGACATCTCTGAGATGTAGGTTTCAATTCCGTTGTTGAAAAATTTGTGCTAATTAAAAGCAGGCGAATTTAAATTAATCTGTATATACAGATTGATATCTTGCACTTCTATTAAAGAATTACAATTAGAGGTACAGGACTGAGGAAGTTGGCTCCATCTAGCCCAGTATTGGATCATCTCCAGGGTATGCTTCCATTTTGATGTTTAGTTTTTGTTCTTGATATTTTTTGTCGTTTACGATGGTTGTGAGACGACATATAATAGCATGGCCCATGCTAGGTTACTACATTTATAGATTTGTATTCATAGGCCTGCTGAAAATGTGGAGAATGTGTAATGCATGTTTGCACTCAATAAAGTGTTTGAAAATAAACTTGTATTTAGATGCATTTTACTTTAATTACATCAGTATTTTCATAACAAACAATACATGTGCTTAGGGGGTAAGGGTTTATTTAACTAATCTAGTGGAAGAGACTCGAGTGCTAAAATTACTTGCCTTGCCCCGGGTGCTGACAACCCACGCTACGCCACTGTCGCTAGGAACCGCACCTTACAAGGACCACACTTCGCTTCGTCAGTGGCTCTGAGCCCCAACGTCTCATCCACTCAAAACATTCACTGGAGTGTCCCTATACACATACACATACGAACATACAAACCCCCATTCACACACAAACGCCATGCACCTCCCCAATCCCCTTTACCCACAAACTTCCCAAAACCGGTGGCACTTTTACTGCTCCTACTGCGCGGGGCTGATCAGACCCCTGACTCCTGAGTACCCTTCTCCCGTGCAGCGGCTGTCTCTTTCTTCCGTCTCTGCTGCGTCTCCACTCAGGTACGGGGTGGGGGGCTCCCCCTAGAAATGGTAGGGTGCGTGCTTGGAGCCACCGACGCCGACCGAGCTGTTCGCTTTGCAGTGACATCCCGATCCTTCGTCCTTGTCCTCGGAGAACGCGGATTCCCAGCCAATGCACCAAGAAATGTAGCCTTATTGGAGTTCACCGATTGGGTCTGCGTTGCTCCAGGACAGGAGGAAGGAAGTCAAATGACACCGAAGTTGGTTCAAAGAGAGTTTATTCTGTTCTCCGGATAGCAGAAGGCACTTGCATGGTGAGTCCACAGCAAGTCCAAAGAAATGAGAAGTTTCATGCAGTATATATATCCTCCAGGCACCCTTTCCCTCCTCCCCTAGGAACGCAACCACGTCGGCCTATGTACGTAGGTTGATATCACATATGTTCCTGCTCTGGTATTCTCAACCATAAAAGGATCTTCCTTCCTGTACTTCTGACCATAAAAGGATCTTACTTCCTACTCTTATCTGGGAGGAAAGAGGTCATCATCTCCGGGAACACGCTTCTGGCGTTTTCCCCAGACATCGGTCTGCGCGTATTTTGTGGTCAGCACATAAGATAAGGTACTGACGTGTTTTCTCTGTTCCCCTAGAGAGCCAGGGTCATCCCTTGCCGTGACTGATAAAGGAGAGAGCTTGTTTATGCAGCTGTGTCCTTGTTATGCTTTTTGCTCAACAGCTCAAGTTTTACGCATTTTAGAGTGCTCTCTTTTGAAAGAACAAAAGGGGGGGTTGAGTCAGTTTTAAACTTACTGCACAGAAACCCATTCCTTCACTATCACTATCATGAGACGTATTCAACAACAGTAAAGTTGTAAACTCTTTCCCTGATGGACAGAGTGGTTACAGCAACTGTTTAATGATAGAAAAGTGAAGGTCACTTTTGCTGTTCAAGTTTATCAGGACAATAGAGCGCGTATATCATTGCTCCACTCAGAAGGGTGTAAGCAGAGGATGAAGTATCTGCAAATCAAGCTTCATCGAGCTAGGGAATGTATCCAAAACGGTATTGTAAAAGTGTCTTATATACCGGGGAAAGAGATACCTGCAGATGTTTTAACCAAGGTTGTTAACAAGGAACAACTTTTGGCGTATGTACATAAATTGCGGTTATCTTAGATTCTGCAATGGTTGGCATGAAAAGAGGGAGGATGAGGATATTTCACCCCTCCCATTGCAAGAATCTGCTGATGTTTCAGAAAGGAGGGGGCGGATTTTGCTCATTGCTTATTCCGCTCCAGCCTGACTTCAAGGGGGGGGGGGAGTCTGAGTGTTATCTGTGTATAGATAAGGTTGCTGCTCATGCAGCTGTAACACTTAGTGCAGTCCAGCGTCTCCATTTAGTCTGTAGTTAGTTTGTATAGTAGCTGTAGAGAATAAAAGAAGTTATTCTACAGAAGCTGTCGTTCGTGTGGTTCATGCCCTGCTGTGCTCCACTGACTACTGGAAGTGAGTTTGGTGCTCACAGCTCTGAGTTGTGAATCCATAGCACTTAGACCTGCTTCCTGCGTGGAAGGTCTCTGGAAGTGCTTTCCAGCTCGCCTGGCCCAGTCGGGGCTGAAGAGGTTGAGTCCAGTCGGTGGCACTGGCTCAAAGGCGAAGCTGACAATACCTCCCCCTACCCAGAACCACTGTAATTGGGTCTCCCCCTGCTCTCCCATGCTCCTCTCCTCTCAGGCACATGTTTTGAAAATATAAGAAAAACAAAAACAGGAAAAAATAATCCAAATGGAAAAAGAAAAATCATTTTCGGATCTTTTGCCCTGTCCATTGTGGTGATTTTTGACTCATGTGGTAGGCTGTAATAAGTATCCTGGAACCTTGTGGATTATAAAGGATTTTATTTAAATGGTTTTGGCTTTACCCCCCTCCCAATTGGTGGATTACAGTGGAAACCTTTTGGATTTTTAACAACAACAACAACAATTTATTATTTATACCCCGCCCATCTGGCTGGGTTTCCCCAGCCACTCTGGGTGGCTCCCAACAGAACATTAAAAACACACTAAAAAGCTATAGCTCCATCTGGTGGACAGAAAAAGGAACTGTGACATAGAAGGGAATTAACCTGGTGGATAAATTGGGAACTGCAGTTGTAAATAATAATGATAATAATTAAAAAATAAAATAAAGAAAAGAAGAAGATGGCAACACAAAATAAAACAACAGCACAAACACCTGGGCAAGGAAGAAAGGCTTCATTACCAGGAGGAAAACAGAAATTGGATCTTGTGGAAGTGATGATGAAAATGTGGAAAGATTTGCAGAGTCATACAAAGATGGTAGGACAGCTATCTACAGAAATCAAGGCACTACTAACACAACAGGTTTGGAGGGGAACTGTTAAAGCATTACAGGACGAGGTCAAGAAAAATAAAGAAGAGAGCCTGGAGCTGAGCACCTTCCAGGAAATGTCTCCAGGCTGTAAAGGCTTCCTTAATGGCCAGCAGCTCCTTTTCCCAGATAGTATAGTTCCGCTCCAAGGGATTCAACTTCCTTGAGTGGAAGGCAGAAGGTCGCAGGACCCCTGTCTTGTTGGGGTGGCCTCTAGTGCACATTTCCCCCCTGGGCCCCAGCCTGCTCTTTTTGCTCTAGCTGCCGGGGAGGTAGGCTTGGGGGTTGGGCCTGGGCTAGGCCACATGATTCTGTTATTCTAAAGCACCAAAGCTGCAGCAAGCAAAGGCAGCACAGTCTGCTGCTTGTGGCTGGAAAGCCAAACAGGAAGTTTGTGACTGTTGCCATGGGAACAAAGGGGCAGTCCATTCTGTACTGAGCACCGGATGTTAGCTCAGTGGGTTTGTCATATGACCTGTACAGGATGTACATGGGTGGAGTTTCTCTCTGTTTGTTGAAGAGAGCAGACATGTTTACTGGATGACTGCTAAAAGACACAAATAAAGACATGTAGATACGTTTACTGTCTGTGTCTGATTCCCCTCCCTGGGGATATGCAGGGAGGAGGAGAGAAGGAGAAGCAGTTGGTGTGTTTTCCTCACAGCCTGAGGAAAATCGCCGGAACGGACCTCGTGTTGTTTATCCTGCCGGGAGACGCCGGAGGGAGGTCTAAGGAATTCAGCCGGTGCCTGATCAGATAGGCACATACCGATGACCGGGTAGCAGAATTCCAACATTGGTAGCAGAGGATGGTTTCTGTTTTCATCGCCCTCTGCATCAAGAAGTGGCTTCCATGGATGCCTGACCTGAGAAAGCTGATTCTCTGCAGCCAGAAGCTGACCAGAGCAAGCTGGAAGCAAAAGCCACGGAGCCCAGGTATGTGATTTTCGGGTTTAGAAGAGTGGATGCAGATTGAGTTATTTTCTCTGCTTCGAGGGAGCAGCGTATGGGAAACAGCTCCGGTTAAAAGTGAAACCGCATACCAAACATTCCTGTGGTTTCTTCTCCAAGGGATTGGAATGTACTGTTGCTAAGCGACGCCTTTCAGTGAAGGCTAATCCTCAGAGAGGAGAAGTGAAAGCAACAATAGAATGTTTTGACTACAAAGTCTGAAGAGCTCTTGGAAATTTCCAACGCAGCCAGCGTTGAGAGCTGCCAGGTGCACAGAGTGTAAACAAGCCAGCTTTTGGATTTTAGAGGCTTGTGTTTTTGAGAGTCAATGCAAGGACTCACAATGGATGCCAAGAAGGGGGGAGCTCTGCCTTCTCCGCCCCTTTTGACCAGTGACAATTATGCATCTTGGTCTATTAAGATGAAGGCCCTGCTGCAGAATCAGAGACTGTTTGACGTGATTGAGAACCCCATTCCTGCAGCACCAACGCGTGCTTGGGAGTCACAGGATGTGAAGGCCAGAACTGCTATAATTCTGTGTGTGTCAGATTCTGAGTTGATCCACATACAAGGCTTAGAGCACGCGAGAGATGTTTGGAACACGCTGAGAAGGACACATCAGAGAGATGCAGGTTCTTCAGCGTTGCTGTATTTTGAGAAGCTGACCAACCTGAGGCTAGCGCCTGATGGAGATGTTCAAGCGCACCTGACGGAAATGAAATTTCTGCGTCAACAGATGGTGGAACGCAACTTCCGTCTGCAGGAGGAAGTGTTTTGCTTCATGGTGATCAACAGCCTGAATCGGACTTACAAAACAGTTGCCAGTCAGCTGGGGTCCCTCCCAGCGAATGATCTCACGTCGGAGAGGGTCTTTGCCGTTGTTCTTTGTGAACATGACAGACTTGCCGCCCTGGAAGTGAAGGACAGGGGGAGCCAAGAACGGAGTTCTAACACCCCCACTGCTGTAGCTACTGGAGAAGACGCTGTAGCTTTAAACGTTGTCCGATGTTACAATTGTGACCAGACTGGGCATCTACAACGGAACTGTACGAAGCCACGTCGGAAGAAAGGAGCTAAGGCGAGCTCCACAAAGTCTGACGCGTCAGACAAAGGTCACACCAAGCCAAAGGCAAAGACTGCAAAGGCTTTGATGTCGCTAAAAGCCACACCAGAAGCGGGGAATTTCTTTGTTTTGGATACTGGAGCCACAGTTCACATGACGGGACACAGAGGACTGTTTTCTACGTTTAAGAAGCAAAGCTTCGCTGTACAACAAGCCAACGGTCAAAAGCTGGAAGCGACCGGAATTGGGACTGTGTATCTTAAAAGTCTGAACTTGACTATAAACAATGTTTATTTGGTTCCAGAATTAAAGTTTAATCTGCTCAGCGCTTCGCAGATTGCCAAGAAGGGACTGAAACTGTCCTATGATGATGAGAAATGCGAGATCTACAAAGATGGAGAGCTGTATCTTTCTGCCAAAGAGAAAGATGGACTGTATTTGTTGACTTTTGATCAAAGTGATTACATGAAATGTAATTCTTGTGATTCTAACATGATTTCTTTTGCAGGTGTAGCTGAGAAGAACGCCAAGCAGGTGACCTCGAGGGTCAACAAGAGAGCATTTCAGCGGGTGTATGCTGATGTGATTGGTCCTTTAGAACCATCTAGAGGCAATGCAAAGTATTACCTAATATGTGTTGATTCTTTTACAGGTTTTGTCTGGATTTATCTTTTGGAGAGACCGAAAGAAGCCTTAGAAAGGTTTAAAGAGTTTTATGACAAGGTTAAAAATATGCATGATGCTGACATAGATTGTCTTTGCACAGATGAGAAGCCAATTTTTCTTTTACAGGAGTTCCAGAGGTTCCTGAAGAAGAAAGGGATAAAACACAAACTTGCAGCTTCCGAAGAAGCTTGGAATAGATGTGTTTGTGTTAGGGTGAACAAAGAATTGCATAAGGGAATGCATGCGCAATTGCTAAGTTCACATCTGCCACATGAGTACTGGGCTGAATCGCTAATGTCATATTGTTACACGTGGTTGAGAAAGTTTTCAAAAGAGTTGGGATGTTCTCCTTTTGAGAAACTGTTCCACAGAAAACCTTCTGTTGCCCATTTCAAGGTTTTTGGGTCTCATGTGAGAACAGAAGCTCCAGGTGGAGTAAAGAATGCCAGAGGCATTTTTGTGGGTTATGAAAAGGGTCTCTACAGAGTAATTTTGTCTGAATCTGGAAAGGTGATTCTCACAAAATTTCTAGAGAGTGCTCCTGAACAGGAGAGAGTGGTTGTTCACACATTTCCCACAGGTGATGATGATTCTGATGATGATGATGGTGATGTTGATTTTATTGAGTTCAGTAGTACTGATGATGACAGCGATAGCTCTGACAGCTCAGTTGTCACAGTCATTGAGAGGAAGTCTCACACAATGACCAGACCCTCAGAAGAGGAGGATGAACCACTGATTAAGCTTAGTACTGGTTCTCCAGAGAGTTCAGAGGCTGAACCGGAAAGCAAAGAAGAGCAGCACTTCTTACGTAGGTCTGAGAGAGCAACGAAGGGTGTACCACCCAAGAGGTATTCACAAGAGTTTGCTTACCTAACTGTTGCTGTTGTAAACGACCAAGGTCAGATTGAATCTGTGTCTGAGTCAGAGACAAAGGCACAACAGAGAGTTGTTAACCAAGGTAATGCAGAAGCACTCATTCCTTGGAAGTCACACAACCAGAGAGGTACATTGGTAAAACCAGTAGCGGGTAGTTCCAAGGGTGGAACTGAAACAACAGGGGAATGTTGTAAGTATAACAACTGTTTGTTTTCTTCTCTGGATGACGCTTTGCTCGCAGCACGCATTGATACTTTAGGGGGAGGATGTTATTCTAAAGCACCAAAGCTGCAGCAAGCAAAGGCAGCACAGTCTGCTGCTTGTGGCTGGAAAGCCAAACAGGAAGTTTGTGACTGTTGCCATGGGAACAAAGGGGCAGTCCATTCTGTACTGAGCACCGGATGTTAGCTCAGTGGGTTTGTCATATGACCTGTACAGGATGTACATGGGTGGAGTTTCTCTCTGTTTGTTGAAGAGAGCAGACATGTTTACTGGATGACTGCTAAAAGACACAAATAAAGACATGTAGATACGTTTACTGTCTGTGTCTGATTCCCCTCCCTGGGGATATGCAGGGAGGAGGAGAGAAGGAGAAGCAGTTGGTGTGTTTTCCTCACAGCCTGAGGAAAATCGCCGGAACGGACCTCGTGTTGTTTATCCTGCCGGGAGACGCCGGAGGGAGGTCTAAGGAATTCAGCCGGTGCCTGATCAGATAGGCACATACCGATGACCGGGTAGCAGAATTCCAACAGATTCTTCATGGCCACCCTGGCCCTCCTGGTACTCTCCTACTTTTTCCCCTTGGTGTCAGCGGTGGCAGCAGTGGCGGTAAGCTGGTGCTCGGCTGAGGGGGATCCTTTTTGCTCTTTCTTTCCCGTTTAGCTCTGTAGGCCTCCAGGCCTCAAAGCTCCACTGGGTCGTCGGTTGGATGCTCCCAGTCCCAGTGTGGTCAATGCTGTGGGTGGCTGGGCACTCCCCGCAGCCTTCCTTGTTGTTGCGCTGGGCACCCCTGCTTCCGCCCCCTGGTGGTGGCAATGCTGGCGTCTCAGGGACCAGCCAGGCAGCACAGTTGGTGCTGGCGGTCCTCAAGAACTCCATGTGGCCGTGGCGCTCACCATCTTGTCACACCAGAAGTCCTTCCCTGACTTCATCTTCTGGGAGATGGAGAGTGTGGAATGCTTTCTAATGACAATGTGTCAGCTGCGTGTTGTTCTGGCTCTCCCATGATTTCCCAGCTTTTCCCCTCATCTGCCTCTGAGCTGTTGAAGGGAGAGGGAAGGGTTAATCTCAATAATATCAGGACCCAAGCTAACTGCTGCAGTTGTGGTTAGGCAGCTAGCAGTAGCTGTGGTTAAAACCGCAATTGCTTCAACTATGTAGGCCAGAAGCTGTTTCCTGCTTCAGCTATGTAGGCCAGAAGCTGTTTCCTGCTTCATGCTTCCTGCTTCAGTAATGTAAGAGAAGAAGAATACATATAGAAGGGAGGGAGGGGAGCTTAGCTAGCCATATAGCCATATGCCATATAAGGTAATAAGTTGTAATCTTGCTAGCTGATTGGGGGGAACGAATGTATGCTCCCGGGTATAAGAATGCTTGCTGAACACAGTATAGGCGTGGCCAGACTTTGGAAGTTATTCCACTGACCGTCTCTGCGCAGAAAGCTAATAAATCCTTTTCTCTGTGGAACCACACCCTGGTGCTTCTTGTCTCCTTCGATCCCTTGGCAGCGGCACGGGAAATGAAATAAGGTTACATTTCTTGGTGCATTGGCCGGGAATCATCCCTCCCTGCCGGAGGGGATCGAAGGCCAGGCACGACCGTGGTGAACAACTTGGTTCGGCATCGACAGCTCCAGCGCGCACCTCCCTAGTTCGTGAGGGGAACCGGTCACATCGCTCCGGAGTGGAGACGCCCGGTCGTGGGAGAAAAGGAACGGCCGTGAAGGGACAAGGGTGACTCCGGAAGTCAAGGTAAGCTCCCTTGGGAAATTGGGGGGGGGGGCTCAAGGTTTAATGGGGCTTGGTCCACCCCAGCTGGCTGTGGCAAATAAGGTGCCGCCAGTTCTGGTAAGAGGAAGGGAAAGGGGAGGTGAAGGGGTGTGTGTGTGAAAAGTGTGTTGTATGAGGATACTCCAGTGCGTGTGAAGGCGATTGAGTGGTCGGGACACAGTGTCCCTTGGGCAAGCGAGTGCAGGATTGTACGGTTTCTGGCAGCGCGAGCTCGCCCAGGCCACAGTCTGTAGCGTGTGGAGCGTGGATTTAAAGTTTTCAGCTAGGAGCGGAGTATCTCAATAAAACTCAGGAAAATGGGGTCTGGTAGCAGTAAATGCACCCCTCTACAGTGCTTTCTGAGCAACTGGAAAGCTGCCACGAAGGATGACGATTGGGGATTCAAGTTGAAGAAGGAGAGACTGAGAACTCTGTGCGAGGTCGATTGGCCCACACAAGGAACTGGGTGGCCATCAGAGGGCACGTTTGATCTTCAATTGATAAATCCTTTATGGAGAAACATTATAAATATTCACCCAGACCAGATTCCTTATATCTCCACATGGAAGACCAATGTGGAAAAGAACCCCCCATGGTTAAGGGCTTGTCGCCAAGATGTTCAGGCCAACAGGATATGCCCTATAAGACGGACCGGGTCCCCTCCGGTCCTCCAGGATCCAGAAAGGGAGGAAGACAAAGTTTTGGCACCTCCTCCGCCTTATGTTCCCCGCCCTACCGCTCCGCCACCGGGACCCGGTCCGGGGAAACCTGACCCCACACCTGAACGATGAGTCCGAAGAAGAAGAGGAGGATGATGAGGAGTTTTTGGAAGGATTGATTAAATTGACAAAGAGGGGGAAAGCGTGGACCAAGGATCAGGCGTTAAGGTTGAAACAGTATGTTGAGCCCTTCTGAGAAGAAGTGGACGTTAGTCCCCATTTATTAACAGCGGCAGGGTGTCAACCGGCGCAATGGAGGAAGTGGCAAAAAGAGTGGGCAAAAGCAGCAACCAGGGTGGCCCTCCATAGGTCCCATGAGGCACAGAAAAAGGGTGTGGCCGGAGTAATGCCTCTGCGTAGAGTTTATGATCCGCCCGGCCCACCAGGGGCCAATGGGGCGCCCGCGGAACGCACCTACACGGTGCAACACGTTCCGTTCTCAAGCGCAAATGTTTGTAATTGGAGAAATCAAAATCCTACTTTTGAGGAGAACCCAGCGAAAATCATAAAGTTGTTTGAGGGGATTTTCAAGACTTATAATCCCACTTATGATGATGTGCAGTATCTTATGGACTCCTTGTTAACCACAGAGGAGGGCAGGAGGATCCATGCTGAAGCTAGGGCCCATTTGAGACAACAGGGCGTAGACGATGCAACCATTGACGATGCAACCATTGACGATGCAACCATTGATGCAACCTATCCCCTCAACACCCCGAACTGGGACTATCAAAACGTAGAGGGCCAGAACTCGCTTAATACATACAGGCAGAATTTTCTGGTGGGCATGAGAAGGGCCGCCAGAAAACCTACAAATCTAATGAAGGTGAGAGAGGTGGTCCAAATCCGAAGCCCCAGGGGCCTATTTGGAGAGATTGAAGGAAGCCTATCACCAGTACACCCCCTTGGACCCAGATGACAACGCCCCCATTATAAAGGCTGCCTTTGTAGCCCAGGCAGCCCCCGATATTTGCCGAAAAATCCAAAAGAATGAGGGCTTCATGGGCCATGGGTTGGAATGGATGCTGGAAATAGCTCAAACCACTTACAATCAGAGAGAGGAGGAGGCCCAGAGGAAAAAGGAGAAGTACCAGGCAAAGAAGTTGATGGCATTACAGGCCACCGCTCCCACCCCTCAGGAAGGAGGAAATGCCCGGGGAGGAGGGCGAGGCCGCTTGGGAAGGAATCAGTGTGCCATTTGCCGGCAGGAGGGACACTGGAAGAGGGAATGCCCACAAGCCCAATCAGGTGGGAGAGGAAGAGGAGAACGGGTACCGGGCACGATCCCCGTAGGACCAGGACAGGAATTGAGACCCTGGACATCGGGAAATGCCGGTAGAGGCAGAGGACGTGGCCAAGGACCCCCATGGTACCCTCCAGTGGCAAGACAGCCGGGCGCCATGAGCCTGAGAGAGGAGGAAGGATACTAGGACAGACCGGGCCCAGCTGATATAGGTTCCCGTGAGCCCATGGTCAGAATTCAAACAGGGAACCAAATAATACCGTTTATGGTGGACACGGGAGCGGCCCACTCGGTTGTCCCAACCCCCGTCGCCAAGCCAACCACTGAATCTATTAACATAATAGGAGCCACCGGAAAGTCTCAACGGGCATCGTTTTTACAACCGGTTACCTGCAAGTTGGGAGGCCAAGTGGTGCAACACAACTTCTTGTATATCCCCGAATGCCCTATTCCATTATTAGGGAGGGACTTGTTGGCAAAATTGCAAGCCCAAATCACCTTTAAGCCATCGGGAGAAGCTACAATGTCCACAATGCCACCCGGAGAACTGGTTATGGAAGCACCCCTGAGGGAATATTGGCGCCTCATGATGGTACAAGAAGAGGAGGGACCCATCCCCGCCAGTATTCTGGAACAAGTGGACCCCGCGGTATGGGCTGAAG
This sequence comes from Podarcis melisellensis, assembly GCF_964234715.1. Classification (NCBI taxonomy): domain Eukaryota; kingdom Metazoa; phylum Chordata; class Lepidosauria; order Squamata; family Lacertidae; genus Podarcis; species Podarcis melisellensis. The sequence continues at coordinate 13,756,736 of NC_138535.1, forward strand.
GCAACCCTCCAGGAATGGCTAAGAACATACCCCCAATAATAATGACTAAGCCCTTCGCGAACCCGGTGGCCGTGAGCCAGTACCCCATCCCCCGCGCGGCAGCAGAGGGGGTGTGGACCCACCTGCATAGACTTCTACAATACGGCATCTTAAAACCTTGCCAATCTCAGTGGAACACTCCCTTGCTCCCGGTAAAGAAGGAAGGAGGGGGTTATCGTCCCGTGCAAGACTTGAGGCTTGTAAATGAGGCTGTGGAAACCCTCCACCCGAATGTTCCTAATCCATATACCTTGCTGAGTTTAATCCCATCGGAGGCAAAATATTTTACTGTGCTGGACTTGAAGGATGCTTTCTTCTGTTGTCGCCTCGCGGAAGAAAGCCAACATTTGTTTGCTTTTCAATGGACTGATCCAGGAACAGGCACCAAGACCCAATACACATGGACACGCCTCCCACAAGGATTCAAAAATTCACCAACTCTTTTCGGGGTAGTTTTAGCATCGGACCTCGCTAGTTTCCCCACGTTGCCCGATAGGGTTCTGCTGCAATACATAGATGACCTGTTATTGGCCTGCACAGGGGAGAGCGTATGCCTGGAGGCAATGCAGGATTTGCTGAACCACCTGTCAGAAGCAGGCTACTGAGTCTCCAAAGCCAAAGCCCAAGTGTGCCAAACAACCGTCAAGTACCTTGGCTTCGATATCTCCCATCGGCAGCGGATTCTCAGGAACGAGCGAAAGCAAGCAATCATTCAAATCCCTGAGCCACGCAATCGGAAGGAGCTGCGCGGGTTCTTGGGATCTGCAGGCTTCTGCAGAATCTGGATCCCCAACTATAGCACGATCGCCCGGCCCTTGCACGAGCCCACCAGAGGGACAGAGAAGTATCCATTTGTATGGGGCCCGGAACAATAGCAGGCCTTTCAAGAGCTCAAAATGGCCCTGCAACAGGCCCCAGCGCTGGGGATCCCGAACCCAGGAAAGCCATTTACCCTCTATGTGGATGAGGATCAGGGGACAGCAAAAGGTGTCCTCTGTTAGGATATTTCCGTTCCACCGTAAAAAGGAGCAGGCTGTGTGAGTCACAAACTCTGCGTATTTCCTGTTTCTCAGGATGTTTATGTTTGCTATTGCTTTCGTTTTCACTCTCTGAGCCAGAACACGCTAGCAGTCAGTCATGTTTTTCTTTGTTCTGACCAACGCTGAATAAACTTTCTAAATGATACTCTCCTGAGTGCAACTTTTGCTGTGTGAATTCTGCTGACAGAGTGTGCATCAGCCCAGGAATGTGGCAATCTATTTCTGAGGCTTGGTGTCGCTAATCGCTGATACTGCGTGACCACGGGAGGTCGATGGATCGTCTGGCAGCCGGCTTGGGGGCTAAGATGGACTTTATCTCCCTGGCAGTATCCCAACAACAGGTTTCGGGCCCAGATTCACGGCACTTAAGGGAGAGTAAGAATGCGGCTGCGACACAGACTGCTGAGGTATGTGGAAAAGCGTAAGAGGAGGCTTTTCTGAAAGCCGCGGCCGAGAGCCTTTAATGTCTGGCTGGCCTACGTTGGTCTGGAAGCTGAGCCAAGAAGGCTTCGTGATTAATGAGCTACTAAGATAAGGACTCTTTGAGGTAAAGAGAGAGGCTCGGGCTCAAGGAAAACCTGAAATGGAGTTTTTCCAAGCCTCTGCTGAATGCCCAAATTTAAATGGGAAAAATTATCAGACCTGGGCAAAATGGTGTGAGAGTTTGCTACGTCAGTATGGAGTGTGGCGTACCGTGTTTGAAGCCCCTCCAGTTCCTCTGACAGATAGATGGAGGGCCCAGAATTCGAAGGCCATTGACATAATCGTCTTGTTCGTCTCTCTGGAGGAAATAAAAACGCTTGCTGGCAACGTGACGGCACGTAAGATGTGGAATTCTTTGAAGAGAGTGCATCTGTCGGTCATCCCAGCTCAGAGTCTGAATGCCCAGGGTGTGAGTGCATCGGAGGTCCTGGCTGTTTCCCAGAATGCGAGTGAATGCAGGGATGCAGAGGGCACCGGTTGCAAGCTGCAGAGGGAGCAGACTGTGATGTCAGCCTAGGCAGCATTCCAGCCTCCAGGGGGAGCCAAGAAGTCAGCAGCTGAGAGCTCTGTTTCTCGTGGGAGCCAAGGTCATCGTCTTTGCAGAGGCCGGAAGGCCAGAGGTAAACAAAGACAGATGTCTGCAGATGGCCCGGAGCAGAGGGGGGGGGTGAAGAGCCCACACCAGTGGAAAACAAAGCGTTGTTTGCTGGCACTGCTTCACCAAAGGCTAAAGGCAAGTCTGATGGCCAGGAGCAGGGGGGCAAGCTGCAAAAGCCCATGCCAGTGGAAAACAAGGCTTTGTTAGCTGGCACTGCTTCACCAAAGGCTAAAGGCAAGTCTGATGGCCAGGAGCAGGGGGGCAAGCTGCAAAAGCCCACACCGGTGGAAAACAAGGTTCTGCTTGCCAGAAAGACTGCTCCAAAGGCTAAAGCCAGGTTTGTTGTGGACTCTGGTGCGAGCCGCCATTTATCGAAGGATAGACACCTGTTTATCTCCTTCACACCTCAAGAAGGAGAGATCCACCTGGCTGATGGAAGGACGTTGCAAATTGCAGGAGAAGGGACTGTTAAACTTGCAAGTTTGCATACGACCATCAGTAATGTACTTTATGTTCCAGGAGCAGCGGACAATTTGCTAAGTGTCCCACAGCTGATTCTGCGTGGTTTTGAGGTTTCCTTCAAGAGGAATGTCTGTGTCATCAGGAAAGGCAAAGAGGACATTTTGCATGCAAAGTTTATGGATGGTTTATTCTGTATAACTTATGATGACAAAGCTATTGTGTCTAATGTTGATTCTTGTTGTGTTGCATAAACTAACAAGGTTCTTCATGCAGGATGTATTCATGAAGCACATCGAAGATTTTGTCACATGTCTTGGCAAGCGCTAGCCAAGATGTCAGAGTTGGTTGAAGGTTTGAGCATCAAACCTTGTAAGTATCACATGAAATGTATATCTTGTGCAGAGAACAAGGTGAAGGTTGCTCCAAAAGGCAAGGAGTCTAACAGGCAGGCTTCCAAACCCTACCAGCTAGTGCATGCAGACCTGGTTGGTCCACTTGCGCCCTCTTTGGGAGGAGCAAGGTACTTCATGGTTCTAATTGATTCTTTTTCTAGGTCCATTCATGTGTTTATGCTTGAGCAGAAATCGCAAGCATTTCCTAAGTTCAAGGCATTCTGTGCTTGGTTGAAGAATGTTCGTGGTAAACGTATCGGCTGTGTTTTTACCGATCGGGGTGGGGAGTTCACTTCTCAGCAGTTTGAAGCTTTCCTGACTGAGAAGGGAATCCAGCATGATTTGTCAACGCCTAGATCGCCATGGATGAATGGACTTGCGGAGCGAGCAAATCAAACTTTGCTTCAAGGCCTAAAAACCTTGTTGCATGATGCCAACCTCCCTGAGAAGTTTTGGGGGGAAGCTCTGTCAACGGTTGTTTATACCGTTAATCGCAGACTGTCATCACCCATAGGTTGCACTCCATACGAGAAGATGTTTGGTAAGAAACCGAACGTCAAGCACATGAAAATCTTTGGTTCTGACATGTGGGTACACACCCCACAAAGCAACAAGCTTGGGAAGCGTGGGGCACATGGTTTGTACGAGAAAGGTGCATACAGGGTATGGATGACTAACTCTAAGTCCATTAAGTTCACCAAGAGTGTTGAGTACAATCCTAAGTGGGGGGAAAATGTGGGAATTTTCCAGAGTTACCCAGAGGAGGATGAAGGTGATGTGAAAAAGGCAGATGATGTTGAGGAAGCTGAGGATGAGGATGATGATCAGAGTTCGGATTCCAGTTCAGTTGGTGGCGCTGCTGCTGGTGTCAGTGACAGTGATGACACAGCAGACTACAAGAGCGCAAAGGCCTCAGTCAGACCATCTGATGCGTCTGACAATGAACTGGAAGAACCACTGTTCACCATTGGTCACTTTTCTCCTAAGAAGGAGGAGATGAGTCCAGAGGACTTGCGTCTGGTTCGCAGGTCTGAAAGGGCGACCAAAGGCAGACCTCCAAAGAGATTTGCTGGTGAGTTTGCTAAGACAGCAACTGCTGTTCTTAGTAGCTCAGAGGAGGTGTGGGAACCTTCAAGCTTCAAAGAGGTTCAGGAGTTAACCTCTAAAGATGCTGAGCCTTGGCTTAATGCCATGAAGGCTGAAGTTGATTCCTTGAACAGGAACCAAACTTGGGAATTGGTACCGGTAGTCCCAGGAATGAGACTGGTTGGCAGCAAATGGGTCTTCAAGGCCAAGACAGACCAGAATGGCAAGGTTGTCAGACACAAAGCCAGATTGGTTGCCAGAGGTTTTTCACAGGTACCAGGACAGGATTACCACGAGACCTACTCGCCCACCGTCAAATATGAGAGCATTCGGCTGATGCTCAAGATAGCTGCAGAGGAGAAACTGCATGTTTCCCACCATGACATTAATACAGCTTTTTCGTAGGGGATTTTGGGGGAGGAGCTGTATATGCTTCCACCTGATGGAATGCAGATACAGAAGGGAATGGTCTGTAAACTGCGGAAATCCTTATATGGTCTCAAGCAGAGTGCCAGGTGTTGGAACACAAAACTCACTGAGACATTGCTTTCTCTAGGTTTTCACCAGGGCAAAGCTGATCCGTGTGTGTTTGTCAAGGAGGAGGGGCAAAACAAACTGTATTGTTTATGTTTTGTTGATGATCTTCTGATGTTTTGGAAGAATCAGGCTTTTTACAAAAGCACCCTTGCTCAGCTGAAGGAGCACTTTGACATGAAGGATCTTGGTGAGGTATCCAACTATCTTTCTCTGCAGGTGGAGAGGGACCAAGCAGGTAATTTTCTGGTACACCAAACACAGAAAATTGCTGATGTATTAACCAGGTTGAATTTGGTTGATGCGGGACTTCCGGAGGCAGCGCAAAACAGCAATGGCGGTCCTCTTCGCGCTCTGAAGAGGGGCTCCGCAGGAAAGGGTCGTCTGCTGCGGCACAGCGGTGACCCATTAAGAAAAACCACGGGCAGAGTGAGCCCGTGGCCGTGGGATTCGGCGGGCGCCAGAAGCCCCCCCGGAAACGGAGAAGGAACCCCGTAAGGGGCTCCGGAACGTGAAAGGGGGAGCGGCGCTGTGAGTTCATCGCTCTTTCTGCGGGAAGCAAAGCCGCGCAGCTGCTGCTGACGAGCGCCGACCTTTCTTCTTGGAACATCAGACTTGTAACTACAACCCGTGAGTAAGGGGACTTAAAAATTATCGGGACTAAAGTACTTTAATTTGGCTGAAAACGGGAAACGCAACCAGGAAGTCCGTTTCCCGACTGTGCTAAAGAGATCAAAGTAAAAGTTTTGACAAGCGGGAAGCGCTTTGAAAGAACTTTAAAAAGATTGGATCATTGTGCAGACAATTGAACTTCTGGCTGGGAAATTAAAGAGACAATTTTGGAGTATTAATGCTGGTCTTTTGATTGGACTTTTCCTCTTCCCCTGGGATTTATAAATAACTGAGGAAACCAAAGCCTCGGGCTGCCAGGATAAAGAAGAACTGTCAAATTGCTGAAACTGTATTTAACTTTGAAAGTGTTGCATGCAAACGTTACATCATAGAAGAAATAGGGAAACTGTTTCTTGCACCTTCTTTGAGACTTTGTATTAATTTGGGAAAAGCTCCATGCTAAAAGGAAATTAAAGGCTTCACAGCATGGAGTCTGCATGCCTCAAGCTCCGAGGGAAAGCGGCGGACCTCCAACAACAGCGGAGAAGCTGGGAAGTAGCTATAAATCACTGTGGAAAAAGCAGTGGGGATAAAAGAAATATTGGAAATTACTTAGATAAGATTAAAGGAATGTTTTGATAAGAACCCAGCGGAGAAGAAATAATTGGTGAAAAGGAGGAGGAGTCCATTCCTGGCGGTAAGGTGAAAAGAAAGTATAGCAAGACGCTGGCAGAGAGGAGACAAGAGAGGAAAAGAGGAAACAAGCTGCCAAGTGAGTGTGTGGTGGAAAGACCTCAGACACAAAGTAATAAAGTGTCAGAGGCAAGGTAACAGCTGTGTATAGTAGAACTATTATATGGACTAGAGAGAGGGGAAAAAGACCTTTCTGTTTCATCGGGACGGAGAACGCTTCAGCCAGCACGGGTTTTTGTGGAAGACTTTTGCTTTTAAATTTCAGGACTGGGGAGAATTGGGACTCAAACGGAGTGTGGAATATAGGTGCCTTAGTAGCACTTTTAGCAGCACTCTGTGTTTAGAATCAGGGAACGTGAGGCTGTGTTTTAAAGCCTGCTTAAAGATGGTAAGACTGTGAAAGGACTGCCATACTGAGTGAGTTAAAGGGGACCCGCCTTCTTCATCCCAATCTGATACGTTTGGAGTCTCAGAGACAGCTGTGACCCTCTTGACTCTTCGGGATTTAAAGAGACATACACCCCGGGCACTCTGTGTTTAGAGTCAGGGAACGTGAGGCTGTGTTTAAAGTTTGTTTAAAGACGGTGAGACTGTGAAAGGACTGCCATACTGAGTGAGTTAAAGGGGACCCGCCTTCTTCATTCCAATCTGATACGTTTGGAGCCTCAGAGACAGCTGCGACCCTTTTGACTCTTCGGGATTTAAAGAGACATACACCCCGGGCACTCTGTGTTTAGAGTCAGGGTGAGGCTGTGTTTAAAGTTTGTTTAAAGACGGTGAGACTGTGAAAGGACTGCCATACCGAGTGAGTTAAAGGGGACCCGCCTTCTTCATCCCAATCTGATACGTTTGGAGTCTCAGAGACAGCTGTGACCCTCTTGACTCTTCGGGATTTAAAGAGACATACACCCCGGGCACTCTGTGTTTAGAGTCAGGGAACGTGAGGCTGTGTTTAAAGTTTGTTTAAAGACGGTGAGACTGTGAAAGGACTGCCATACTGAGTGAGTTAAAGGGGACCCGCTTTATTCATTCCAATCTGATACGTTTGGAGCCTCAGAGACAGCTGTGACCCCCTTGACTCTTTGGGATTTAAAGAGACATACACCCTGGGCACTCTGTGTTTAGAGTCAGGGAATGTGAGGCTGTGTTTAAAGTTTGTTTAAAGACGGTGAGACTGTGAAAGGACTGCTATACTGAGTGAGTTAAAGGGGATCCGCCTTCTTCATTCCAATCTGATACGTTTGGAGCCTCAGAGACAGCTGTGACCCTCTTAACTCTTCGGGATTTAAAGAGACATACACCCCGGGATTTAAAGTTAAAGAATACGTCTTCGCAGAACCTTGCCCATAAGTTTGAAAATCCCTTGAATCTGGAAGTGTTTTTGGTGGTCCAGGCGTTTATTATGCTTAAATTATAAGATCCTGAGGATTTAAATACGTGCCTGGATTTAGGTACAGTTAAAACTGTATTATTACTATCTGATCTTAATTAAGGGCCAATTTTCGTACTGTTCCAACTTAGTCAATTTTGGATTTTTGTTATAATATCTGAGAGACGTTAATCTTGTTATCTTGTTACCTTGTTACCTCCATATCTTACCTATATAGTACCTATTTTATTATACAGTGTATTAGGAAGAACTAAGCTTAAATATACAAATGCCGAACGGCTCTAAGAAGGGGGTGGCAACACCAGCGGAAAGGAGGCCTTCAAGACAAGAAGAGGGGAAGGAGGCAAGAGAAATTAGAGATTATGATAGCTTGATGGCCGAAATAAGAAAGGAATTTAAAAACAATGAACATTATATCGAGAGAAAACTGATAGAGGTACAAGAAACTCTAGATAAAAAATTGGAGGAAGTGGTGGGGGAATTGAAAGGGAAAGTTAAAGATCTCTCGGTAAAAACTAAGGTTTTGGAGGACTCAGTGAAGAGGGTGCAAAAAGACACGAAAGACAGTAAGAAAGAGATGGACAGGATTAGACTAGAAGTTAAAGAAATAAGAGCAACACAGGAAGAGTTGTTGGATAACATGGCTATGACGCAGATGCGACAAAATCAATCTAACCTAAAATTTAGAGGAATACCAGAGGATTTAAATGAGAATATTAGAGCTAAAGTGGTGAAAGAGCGGGCAATATGGCTAGATAGAAAAGAAGAAGAGATAAACCATTGCTTGGTAAACATATTTCGAATAAGAATAAAATCGGCCAAAGCTAGAGGGAAAAAATTGCCAGGAGATGTAATAGTCATGTTTAACTCATTGGAGATAAGAAATGAAATCTTGAAACAGAACTATGTTAAAAGGTTATATATTGAAGAAAACCCAATTATTATTTACAAAGAGATCCCTTCGAGATTTCTTCGAAGGAGGGACCCATATAAAAGATTAACAAATCAACTGAAGAAAAATGGGATCTTGTATAGATGGGAGTTTCCAGAAGGTATTTCATTCTATTTCAAAGAAAAAAAGTTTAAACTGTCCACTATCTCAGAACTTCAAAAATTCGCAAGGAGATACTAGAAGGACCTGGGGAAAATGATGGGGGAGGAGGAGGTAGAGGAGGAGACAGAGAACCAGCAAGGAGAAGGAAAAGGAGGGTGTGAAGAAGAAGAAAGAGAGGAGAGCTTAACAGGAGAAAGAGAAGAACTAGAGAAAGGAGACAAAGAACACTAGATTGTACATAGGTTCAACAAGCTAATTAACAATATATAATAGATGGCACTAAAAATACTAAACTGGAATGTGAATGGATTGAATAATAAGAATAAAAGGAATCAGATTACACACGTACTATTGAAAAAGAATTGTGACTTAATATGTCTCCAAGAGACGCACATAATAAATAAGCATAAGAGATTACTAAGCAATAAGAGATTGGGAATAGATTTCGTGACATCAGATAGAGTGAAGAAAAGAGGGGTGGTAATATATATAAAGGAAAAATATGATCCACAATTATTATATAAAGATGACCAAGGGAGAGTAGTTATTGTTCAGATAGTGTTTCAGGGAGAAAAAATAATTGTCGTGGGAATATATGCCCCAAATGACAAAAAATCAGCCTTTTATTTGGAATTAGGAGACAAATTGATGGAATGGATAGACCAAAAAATGATATTGATGGGCGATTTTAATGGGGTGGTATCTCCAAACCTAGACAAGTCAACAAAAAAACATGAGAAGAAGGAAGGTAAATTACCGAGATCCTTCTTTGATATGGTAAATAATCTGGGACTGATTGATGCGTGGAGACTCAAAAACCCTACTACAAAACAATATACTTTTTTTTCAAACCCAAATCAGAGTTGGGGGAGAATAGACAGCATCTGGATTTCGAAGGAACTAACCCAAAATCTAATTAAATCGGAAATTCTTCCAAGAATTATATCTGATCATAATGCGGTCTCCATTGAGTTAAAAGGTAGGGATATCCGAAGAGTTAGATGGAGAATGAATGAATTTTTATTTAATGACCAGAAAATTGTAAATAAGGCAATAGAGACAATAGAAGATTATTTTAAATGGAATTTAAATGGGGAAACCGCCATAGAGACTGTGTGGGACGCAGGAAAGGCAGTTATGAGGGGTTTTTTAATACAGAAAAATAGTCAAGTAAGAAAAGAAAAAGAGACAAAGAAAGAACAGATCCTAACACAGATTATGGAAAATGAAAGAAAGTTAACTATTAACCCCAACGAGGAGACCGCAAAGCAGAATATAAAGATATTACAAGCTAAATTTTCTACAATAATTGACCAAGAGGTAGAATGGAAAATTAAAATGATGAATCAGAGGACATTTGAGTCAGCAAATAAGATAGGCAAATATTTGGCGTGGCAAATAAGAGAAAGAAGAAAAGAAAATACGATTAGTAGGATAAGGGAAGGAGAAAGGATTGTGGAAGAGCCAAAAGAGATAAGAAAAATATTTCAAAAATATTACAAGGATTTATATAAAAGAGGAAAGGAAACTAAGCAAGAAATAGACTATTTTTTGCAAGAGCACCACCTAAAACCGATTTCTAAAGAAGAAAATGAGATATTAGACCAGACAATTACTCAAGAAGAGATAAAAAAGGCTATTAAAAGGATGAAAAGTGGGAAAGTGCCAGGGCCAGATGGCCTTTCGGCCAAATATTATAAAACACTAAGTAATCAAATATCCCCAGTGTTAGGAGAAGTGATGAATAATATATTAAAGGAAGGAAGGATCCCGAATACCTGGAAGGAAGCATATATTACCTTGATCCCCAAAAAAGATGCAGATGCCCTGGAAGTGAAAAACTATAGGCCAATTTCATTATTAAATAATGATTATAAACTATTCACAGACATAATGGCAGAAAGACTTAAAAAGGTTTTGAACAACAAAATACATAAAGATCAAACGGGTTTCCTCCCAGGGAGACAATTAAGGGAAAATGTAAGGAATCTGATAGACATTATTGAATATTTGGATATGAGTATAGACAGACAAGCGGCCTTGGTATTTATAGACGCTGAAAAGGCGTTTGATAACATCTCATGGGATTTCTTGAAGAAAAGTTTGGAAACGATGGGAATGGGAGAGAAATTCAGAAGAGGGATAGAAGCAATATACAAGGAACAGAAGGCAAAATTGGTAATAAACAACACCACAACAGAATATTTTGATATATATAAAGGAACTAGACAGGGCTGCCCCCTGTCTCCTTTATTATTTATAACGGTATTAGAAATACTGAATGAGAGACTGAGGGAGGCAACAGAAATAAAAGGAGTCCGGGTAGGAAAGAGGGAATATAAAATCAAGGCCTTTGCAGATGACATCGTACTAACCTTAGAAGACCCAAAAAATAGTGTAAAAGAAGCTTTATTAAAGATTGAAGAATTTGGAGTCGTGGCAGGACTTAAGATAAATAAAAATAAAACCAAAATGTTGGTTAAAAATTTAACAAAGGAAGAAATAACAGACTTAGAGAGAAGGACGGAAATTGCAGTAGCCAAGAAAGTGAAGTATATTGGGATATGGGTCACAGCCAAGAACATAAATTTATATAAGGATAACTATGATGTCACCTGGAGGAGTATAAAGAAAGACATGGAAATATGGGGGAGGATGAAACTCTCTTTTCTGGGGAGGATAGCGGTTGTCAAAATGAATATTTTGCCTAGAATGCTATTTCTATTCCAGACTATTCCCATACTTAAAGACCTGAAACAATGTAAAGAGTGGCAGAGAGCTTTGGCAAAGTATATCTGGCAGGGGAAAAGGCCACGGATAAAAATGAAAATTTTGATAGATAAAAAAGAAAGAGGGGGTTTTTCTCTCCCGGACCTAAATTTATATTACGAAGCGGCCTGTATACTTTGGTTAAAAGATTGGATTAAACTGGAGAATAGAGACCTGCTGGATTTAGAAGGTTTTAATAATTGGTACGGATGGCATTCGTACCTTTGGTATGGGAAAGCGAAGGCTCACAAGAGCTTTCTAAATCATATCTTCAGGGGACCTTTATACCAAACATGGGAAAGGAATAAAAATCTCCTTGAAAGAAAGACCCCATGGTGGATCTCACCGATTGAGGTATTAACGGTGAAGAAAACAAATATGGAGGGAAAAAACGCCACCTACGAAGAAATGTTAAGAAAAACAGATCAAGGGCCAAGACTTAGACCTTATGAAGAGATAAAAAATCTATTCACTGGGTGGTTGCAATACCATCAGGTGAATGATTTGTTAAAAGAGGACAAGAAGAAGTTGGGTTTTGAGGACAAAAAATCAAAATTCAATGTAGAAGTAATAGAAGGTAAAAACAAAACCCTATCTAGAACCTATGATATACTATTAGAGTGGTACACAAAGGACGAGGAGGTCAAAGAGGCAATGATCAAATGGGCAATTGATTTTGGTTATAACATCGACTTTGAAAGGTGGTTGGAAGTGTGGAACCGCAACATAAAGTTTACAGCATGTATGTCCCTGAGAGAAAATATTTGGAAGATGCTATACAGGTGGTATCACACCCCTGTGAAGTTGGCCAAAATGTATAGATTAAAGGATAAGAAATGCTGGAAATGTGGGGAGGTGGAGGGTGACCTATATCATCTATGGTGGACATGTAAAAGGGTGAAAGGCTTTTGGGAATTGATTTACAATGAGCTTAAAAAAATATTTAAATACACCTTCCCCAAAAGACCCGAAGCCTTTTTGCTGGGAATGTTGGATAAAGAGATCAAAAAAGAAGATAGAACGATATTCCTCTATGCCACCACAGCAGCGAGAATTCTGTTGGCACAATATTGGAAAGTGGAAACTATCCCCAATATAAATGATTGGCAAATTAAAATGATAAAATATGCTGAGCTTGATAAATTAACAGGTAAAATAAGAGACCATGATGAACAGAAATTTCTGAAAAATTGGAGTAAATACTGGAACTACATTGGAATGAATGTTTAATGTGATTGGCGGGGTCAGAACAATACTACCAGCGTGTGAATTTAGGTTTACAGATCAAAAATCAAATACGTGAATGGAAGTAAATATTTGATACTTACCAAAAGGATGGAAGGAAGTCCAGGAGGGGTTTTTGTTTGTTTGTTTGTTTGTTTTTTGTTGTTGTTGTTTTTTGGTTTTTTTTCTTTTTCTTTTTCCTCCTTTTTTGTGAAGTAGCCGGATTAATCTCTCTTTGTATAGTTAGAGAGAGGAAAAAAGTTTGGCTTGTATATTTTTATTTTTTTCTTGTTGTAATTTTTTTTTGTATTTGTTTGTATCTGTTTGTATGCTTGTTATGTATATAATGTTAATAAAAATGTATTTGGAAAAAAAAAGGAAATTAAAGGGCTCTCTAGATTTTTCAGACTGCTGGGAACTCAATGAAGGAAAAACCTCTTTCTTTCTGTTGAACTACATTGTACTCCCCCTAGAGGACTTTGCATATAACTATCTGGGAACTACATTTTGTTTGGATTCTTTGCTGCCTTGTTGTTTATACTTTGGAACTGCCTTTCTCATGGGAATATACACAGTTTGACCTTGACACATAGACGGGATTGGAATGAGTGGCACAGGGAGAACAAGATTGGCTAAAACAAAGGCAAGACAACTGGTACAAACAACCTTGACTTCTCAACCACGCAGATCATCTGTCCCAGCCGTCTTAGAAGTACAAGAAGGGGTAGTTGAGCTGACATCTACAGGGGACATGGCTTCAGGAGGATCTGAAACAGTTTTAAATCAGATCCTGGAACAACTGGCAATTTTAAATAAAAAGGCGGATGAACATGTTGGTTTCTGCTTTCTTCTCTGTGCAGCGAAGTGCTTGTCACGAGACAGGTTGTTTACATTCCACAGTAAATGCACTGTTGGGTTTCTCACGGGAACGGAGACTGGATGTGACGTACACTGGTTTCCTGTTTATCACTGTTCTTTGCAGTTTCAGTTTGAGATTCTCTCCGTGCTTTAGAGGAGAGAGGATGCCTTTCTCTGCTCCGGCAGAGGGAAGATGTTTTTCTGGAACTTACCAGCTTTGAAATGTAAATAAAGCAATATAGAGTATGTTGGCACGTACTTTTCATCATTCCGCTGTGCACGGGACACTGCTTATCTCCAACATTTGGTTATGGGCCCAGAAAAACGCAGTGTTTTGAGAATGGACTCCAGAAGTCGGGCTCCTGGCAAAGGAACAAAGGAGCAAAGAAACGGCGTGCCGGCAGAGGATCGGAACAGCGGCAGAGGGACGGATCGCACGGTATCTGCTCTGCGCGTCAAAATGATTGATGTGAGGTATGTGCTACTGCTCCGGGCAGCCTGCCAGCTTCTAATTAATGGCTTTAAGGCTGGACTTTGAACTTTTATAGCCGGTTTTGCCGAGGCACAGGCAAATGGCTAAAAGCAACACTTTCCTATGCTGGGGGAAATCGAAAGTAACTTTTAGAAATGCTATTGGAGTAAAGCAGCTGCAGAGAGTAGTGACGCAGCGGAATTAAGGCAGCATAGACAAAGCACTTGAGAACTTTCGCTTATGAACTTGCCTTTGGAATGAGGTTTCAAGCAGCTGCAGATAAGCAAGTGGCTCAGGCTCACAAGCAGAGGCTGTTTTGAATTTGCCTTTGGATTAAAGCAGCTTGATTTACAGCAGCAGAGATGATGCAGGAGGCTAATGCCAGAGTCATGATGGCTAGCTGCAGAAGGCTGGATGAGGCAGGTGGGGAATTTGATACCACTGATCAGCCAAATGCTCAACTCACAGTAGCCTGTGATACTGCCATGATTCAGAATGAAGCAGATCGCCGAGGTGCTGGCTGCATGGGAAAGGGGGAGTCTTCACAGACGTCATCCCATAGTGCAGTGGAACCACCAGATGGCACCAAAGCTTTGAAGGCAGTGAAATGCTACTCGTGTGGACGTCTAGGCCATATGAAGAGGGAATGCAAATATCCCAAGGCCAAGACAGAGCAGCGCAGCGAAAGCTCATCGCGTGGAAAAGGCCGAGGCAAAGGCAAAGGTCCGGTGTCCAGGACAACGCAGCACAAGGCAATGGTCTCACGCTACACTCCAAAGGTTGCAGAGGTCCAGAAGACGTCTAGATCGTTCTTCGTTGTTGATTCAGCAGCGACCCACCACATGTGCAACGATAAGCGACTGTTCGTGTCTTTTACACCGCAGGAAGGTGCAATTCACCAGGCGGATGACCACACAATTCCCAGTAAAGGCTACGGAACTGTTGTTCTTCACAGTTTGGACTTATCGATACAGAATGTGCTTTATGTGCCAGATGCCAAACATAATCTGCTCAGCGTTGGACAGCTGAATGAGCGGAACATTGACGTTTCCTTCAAGAACAAGAAGTGCATCATCACAAAGAAAAATGATTATGTATTGCATGCTGAATATGTTGATCGCTTGTTTGTTTTGTATTATGATGATGTTGTGCAGGATGACACTTGTTGCATTGCAGGTTCTAACAAAAGTTTGCATGCAGAATGTATTCACGATTTTCATCGAAAATTTGGTCATTTGCATTTTGAGGCAGTATCTAAAATGCCTGCCTTGGTTGAAGGTATGACTATTAAACCCTGCAGGTACCACATGAAGTGCAAGGCATGCGCAGCAAACAAGGTGAAAATGGCTGCGAAAGGTAAGGTGTCTAGTAGGCAAGCTACAGAACCATACCAAGTTATGCATGCTGATTTGGTTGGACCACTAGCGCCCTCTTTGGGTGGAAATAGGTACTTCATGGTTCTCATTGATGCATTTTCCAGGTATATTTATGTGTACAATCTCAAGCAGAAATCAGAGGCTTTTCCAAGGTTCAAGGAATTCTGTGCTTGGTTGGAAAATGTGCATGATAAGAAGATAAAGATTCTTTTCTCTGATCGCGGGGGAGAATTCACTTCTCAGCAGTTTGAAGCTTTTCTGGCTGAGAAAGGAATTCAACACGATTTGTCTAGTCCTCGCTCGCCATGGCAGAATGGACTTGCGGAACGGGCAAATCAGACATTGCTTCAAGGGTTAAAAACCTTGCTGCATGATGCAAATCTTCCAGAGAGTTATTGGGCTGAATCTCTCTCATGTTTTGTTTACAGTTATAATCGCAGGTTATCTTCAGCGATTGGTTGTACCCCCTATGAGAAGATGTTTGGCAAGAAGCCATACATCAAACACATGAAAATTTTTGGTTCTGACATGTGGGTTCACTCACCACAAAACTCCAAGTTAGACAAGCGTGGATTGCATGGTATCTTTCTAGGTTATCAGAAAGGGTCTTACAGAATAATGATGACTGACTCTAAGACAATTAAGCTCACAAGAAGTGTTGAGTACAATGCAAAGTGGGGGGAGAATGTGGGAATTTTCCAATGTTATCCTGATGACAGTGATGAGACTGAGGATAGTCAAAAGCAACCGCAACAACCCACACCCACTGATGAAGGTTCTGATTCTGAGTCTGAAACTGAATCGGGTGATTCAGAGGATTTCAAGAGTGCGAAAGCCTCTATGCGACCCTCTGAAAGCTCTGATCAAGAATTGGAGGAACCATTGTTCACAATAGGTCGTTTTTCTCCTAAGAAGGAGGAGAATGTTGAAGACTTAATAATAATAATAATAATAATAATAATAATAATAATAATAATAATAATAATAATAATAATAATAATAATAATAATAATAATTTATTATTTATACCCCGCCCATCTGGCTGAGTTTCCCCAGCCACTCTGGGCGGCTCCCAATCAGTATTAAAAACAATACAGCATTACATATTAAAAACATCCCTAAACAGGGCTGCCTTAAGATGTCTTCTGAACGTCAGGTAATTCTTTATCTCTTTGACATCTGATGGGAGGGCGTTCCACAGGGCGGGCGCCACTACCGAGAAGGCCCTCTGTCTGGTTCCCTGTAACCTCACTTCTCGCAATGAGGGAACCGCCAGAAGGCCCTCGGCGCTGGATCTCAGTGTCCGGGCTGAACGATGGGGGTGGAGACGCTCCTTCAGGTATACAGGACCGAGGCCGTTTAGGGCTTTAAAGGTCAGCACCAACACTTTGAATTGTGCTCGGAAACGTACTGGGAGCCAATGCAGATCTCTCAGAACCGGTGTTATGTGGTCCCGGCGGCCACTCCCAGTTACCAGTCTAGCTGCCGCATTCTGGATTAATTGCAGTTTCCGGGTCACCTTCAAAGGTAGCCCCACGTAGAGTGCATTGCAGTAGTCCAAGCGGGAGATAACTAGAGCATGCACCACTCTGGCGAGACAGTCTGCGGGGAGGTAGGGTCTAAGCCTGCGTACCAGGTGGAGCTGGTAGACAGCTGCCCTGGACACAGAGTTAATCTGCGCCTCCATGGACAGCTGTGAGTCCAAAATGACTCCCAGGCTGCGCACCTGGTCCTTCATGGGCACAGTTACCCCATTCAGGACCAGGGAATCCTCCACACCTGCCCGCCTCCTGTCCCCCAAAAACAGTACTTCTGTCTTGTCAGGATTCAACCTCAATCTGTTAGCCGCCATCCAACCTCCAACCGCCTCCAGGCACTCACACAGGACCTTCACCGCCTTCACTGGTTCTGATTTAAAGGAGAGGTAGAGCTGGGTGTCATCTGCATACTGATGAACACCCAGTCCAAACCCCCTGATGATCTCTCCCAGCGGCTTCATATAGATATTAAAAAGCATGGGGGAGAGGACAGAACCCTGAGGCACCCCACAAGTGAGAGCCCAGGGGTCTGAACACTCACCCCCCACCACCACCTTCTGGACACGGCCCAGGAGGAAGGAGCGGAACCACTGTATAACAGTGCCCCCAGCTCCCAGCCCCTCTAGACGGTCCAGAAGGATGTTATGGTCGATGGTGTCAAAGGCCGCTGAGAGATCCAGCAGAACTAGGAAACAGCTCTCACCTTTGTCCCTAGCCCGCCGGAGATCATCAACCAGCGCGACCAAGGCAGTTTCAGTCCCATGGTGAGGCCTGAATCCCGATTGGAAGGGATCCAAATGGTCCGTTTCCTCCAGGCGTGCTTGGAGTTGTTCAGCAACCACCCGCTCAATCACCTTGCCCAAGAATGGCAGATTTGAGACTGGGCGATAGTTGGCCAAATTGGCCGGGTCTAAAGATGTTTTTTTAAGAAGCGGTTTAATGACCGCCTCTTTCAGCGGGTCTGGGAAGGCTCCCTCACAGAGGGAAGCATTCACCACCCCGCAGAGCCCATCGCCCAGCCCTTCCCGGCTCGCTTTTATCAGCCAGGATGGGCAAGGATCAAGGAGACAGGTGGTCGGTTTCACTCGTCCAAGCAGCCTGTCCACATCCTCGGAGGTAACAGATTGGAATTGATCCCATGTAACAGGACCAGACAGAACTCTAGCACTCTCCCGCCCTGGCCCTGCTCCCACGGTGGAGTCTACCTCCTTCTGAATCTGAGCGATTTTATCTGCAAAAAACTTTGCAAAAGCATTGCAGGAGATCTTGGGGTCCCTACCAGGCCCCGGTGGTACAGGCTAATTCGTAGGTCACAGAGAGCCACAAAAGGCAGACCTCCAAAGAGATTTGCTGATGAGTTTGCTAAGATTGCAGTAACAGCTGTTAAAAGCTCCAAGAAGGTTTTTGAACCTTCAAGTTTCCAAGAAATCCAGGATTTGGAATCAAAGGAAGCTGAGCCATGGTTAAATGCCATGAAGGCTGAGCTTGATTCCTTGGAAAGGAACAAAACATGGGAGCTTGTTCCAGTAGTTCCAGGAATGAAACTGCTTGGAAGCAAATGGGTCTTCAAAGCCAAGACTGATCAAAATGGCAAGATAGTCAGACACAAAGCCAGATTGGTAGCCAGAGGTTTTGCACAGGTACCAGGTGAAGATTATCACGAGACCTACTCACCCACAGTGAGGTATGAGAGCATTAGGCTTATGCTCAAGCTAGCTGCAGAGGAAAATCTACACATTAGTCACCATGATGTGAATACAGCTTTTCTGTACGGATCTCTAAATGAATCACTTTATATGCTTCCACCTGATGGCGTACAGGTAAAACAGGGATTTGTTTGTGCTCTGAAGAAGTCCCTTTATGGTCTCAAACAAAGTGCATGGTGTTGGCACACAAAACTCATTGAAGTATTGTTTTCTCTAGGTTTTCAGCAAGGGAAAGCTGATCCATGTGTATTTGTCAAAGAGGAGGGGCAAAAGAAACTGTATTGTTTGTTTTATGTTGATGATCTTTTATTCTTTTGGAAAGATGTCACAATGTACAATAACGCCCTAGCTCAACTGAAAGAGCACTTTGACATGAAAGATCTTGGTGAGGTAAACAACTACCTATCTCTGGAAATAGAGAGAGATCAAGATGGTAACATTCTAGTACACCAGTCACGGAAAATTGCTGATGTGTTAAGCAAACTAAACCTGATGGATGCTAACCCTGTGGACACACCGATGATAACAGGTTATCAGGTAGATGACACTGAAGAAGCATTTTCTGACACTACACTGTACAGAAGTGTGCTAGGCAAGCTAAACTTCATTGCCAGATGTTCAAGACCAGACATTGCTGTTAGCTGTAATTTGCTAAGCAGACAAGTCAACAATCCCACTGTTAAGGATTGGAAAGCTCTGAAACGCATAGCGCGGTATTTGAAAGGCACTATGCATTACAGACTGAGATTTAACAATCAGAAGTCTGGTGGTCTTGAGATATTTGCAGATGCAAGTTTTGGAAGTGACACTACAGACAGGAAAAGTACGTCTGGAGTTTGCTATAAGTACAATCAGGGTCTATTTGATTGGTCATGCAAGAAGCAAACAACAGTTAGCTTAAGTACTTGTGAAGCTGAACTGAATGCACTGTCTTATTCACTTAAGGATTGTGAATGGTTGTTACAATTGTGCAAAGACATGAAAATTCCTGTCAAATGTCCAATCCAGGTTTACCAGGACAACAAAGCATGTTTGGCTTTGCTGAATTCTGAAGGTTGTAAGCAAAGCACGAAGCACTTGCAATTGAAGTTGCAACATGCTAGGGAACGTATTCAGAAGGGACTCGTAACGGTGTCCTATATGCCAGGTAATGAAATTCCTGCTGATGTATTGTCCAAGATTGTATCAAGGGATCAACACTGTACCTATGTGCAGAAGTTGGGTTTGTACTGATATTGTACGAACACGCTGCCCAGAGATGTTCACAGAAAGGGGGAGGATGTTGGTTTCTGCTTTCTTCTCTGTGCAGCGAAGTGCTTGTCACGAGACAGGTTGTTTACATTCCACAGTAAATGCACTGTTGGGTTTCTCACGGGAACGGAGACTGGATGTGACGTACACTGGTTTCCTGTTTATCACTGTTCTTTGCAGTTTCAGTTTGAGATTCTCTCCGTGCTTTAGAGGAGAGAGGATGCCTTTCTCTGCTCCGGCAGAGGGAAGATGTTTTTCTGGAACTTACCAGCTTTGAAATGTAAATAAAGCAATATAGAGTATGTTGGCACGTACTTTTCATCATTCCGCTGTGCACGGGACACTGCTTATCTCCAACAGAACATTCGACTAAAATTGATCAAGCCACATCCTCTATAAATAGATTGACTGATCAGGTGGCTCAACATACACAAGCAATTGGGAATCTCCAGGAAGCAACTGTAGAGAATCGCAAACTGGCTGAGGAAGCCAAGCAAAAAGCAGAGGAAGCCAACTTGAAGGCTGAGGCAATAAAAGTGGAGGTGAAGCCGTTGCATAAACAGATTAGTGAACAGCAGGCTTACCTGTCTATGACGGAACTGAGAAACCGGGAAAGCAATCTTAGACTTAGAGCTATTCCAGAACTTGAACAGGAAGATTTGATTGGTTATTTGACATCAGAATTCTCAAAGTTCTGGGGTATAGAAGAGGGCAAGGACTTTAAAATTGTAACTGCTTTTAGATTGGGAAGAGTGGTGAGGAAGGATAGATCCAGAGACTGTTTGATCATCTTGAGATCTAAGCAAGAGAGAGACAAAATATTAGGCCTTCACTTTGGAAAATCGCTTGACATTCAGGGCAACAGAGCAGAAATTTACAGAGACATACCGAAACAGCTTTTGGACCTTAGAGCTACGTACACAGAACTTGCAAGATTACTGAGAGGTAATTCAATTCCATATAGGTGGGAGTTCCCTCAAGGACTATCCTTCAACTTCAAAGGAAAGAAAGTTAAAATCAAAACAGCAGAAGATCAACAAAAGTTCTTGAACGACCACGAAGAGGACCTACAGAAAGGAACAATAGGATCCTGGCCACCACCTCCACCCATACCTACACCGGCACCTACACCCTCGGGACCAGAGGACCAAAAGAAAGAGACGCCACCACAGGACTAACAGATTGATCCAGGGTGTCTCTGCAGCTTCTTAGTTGGAATATAAATGGCGGAAACTCCCCAGAAAAAAGAAGAAGAATTTTTCATATTTTGAAAAAAGAACAATTGGACATTATCTGCTTGCAGGAAACACATGTGACTAGGCTCCATAGAAAAGTGTTAATTAATAAAAGACTAGGCCAAGAATTTATCTCATCGGACAAAGTTAAGAAAAGAGGAGTGGTGATTTATGCAAAGGAGAGCCTGTCACCAAAACTCTTATTTAAAGATGAGCAAGGAAGAATTTTGGCAATTGAAATACAGGCTCAAGGAGAAAAGTTTTTAATATTAGGAATTTATGCACCGAATGAGGGGAAATCAGAATTTTACAGGAAACTGCATGAGACAATTCTGGAATATCTGGACTATACCAACATCATTATGATGGGAGATATGAATGGGGTGGTCTCTATAAATATGGATAAGTCACAAAATCAAAATTTAACAAAAGATGGTAGACTACCCAAAACTTTTTTTGAACTAACTGACAATATGGACTTGATTGATATATGGAGGACAAAGAACCCCTTAGGTAGAGAAGGAACTTTCTTTTCTGAGGCCCATTTGTCATGGACAAGAATCGACCAAATATGGATAACTAGAAGGCTGGCACCTATGACTAGAAAAGTGGAAATCTGCCCAAAAACTTGCTCCGACCACAACGCCATGAAAATGGAACTAAGACTTACTCCAATCGGCTCCTTTAGATGGAAAATGAATGACACCCTACTAAGAGATCAGGAGATTGTGAAGAAGGCCCAAAAAACTTTGAAAGATTATTTTGAAATAAATTTGAATACCACGGTGGAAAGGAGAATAATCTGGGACGCAAGCAAAGCAGTTATGAGAGGGTTTCTGATACAACAGAACACGATAAAGAAAAGATTTTGGAATGAAAAAAAAGATAAGATCTTAGAGAAGATAAGAGATGGAGAGAAAAAACTGAGATCCAAACCAAAATCGAAGGAGATCTTGAGAGAAATTAAATTTTATCAAGCACAGTATGCGAAATTGATAAATCAAGAAGTTGAGTGGAAAATTAAACAAATGAAACAAAGATCATTTGAATCAGCTAATAAGTGTGGGAAACTGCTAGCATGGCAGTTGAAAAAGAGACAAAAATTGAACACAGTTACTAATTTAGAGATCGAAGGGAGAGATATTCAGAAACCCGAAGAAATTAGGAAGTGCTTCCAGAGATATTTTAAAAAGCTTTACACTCAAGGGCCACAAAAAGAGACTGAGATAGACCAATTTTTGAAAATAAATGGGTTACCAAAACTCGCTCAGGAAAAGAGAACAATCCTGAATCATAAAATAACACAACAAGAAATAGAGGGTGCCATTCAGAACATGCAACTAGGCAAATCTCCAGGTCCAGATGGGCTTACCTCCAAGTATTATAAGATATTGAAAGACTTTTTGACACAACCATTAATGGAGGTATGCAATCAGATTTTGGAGGGGAAGAAGGCACCGGAATCGTGGAAAGAAGCTTTCATCACATTGATTCCTAAAGTGGAAACTGAAAAGACTCAACTTAAGAACTACCGTCCCATCTCACTCCTAAATGTGGATTATAAAATTTTTGCAGACATTTTGGCAAGTAGACTTAAAAAAGTATTAAATGAAGTAATTCATAAGGATCAGGCAGGCTTTCTCCCAGGAAGACATTTGTCTGATAATACTAGGAATATTATTGACATTTTGGAACTTCTGCAAACTAATATTAACACAAAATCAGTGTTAATTTTTGTGGATGCGGAGAAGGCCTTTGATAACATTTCTTGGAGGTTTATGAAGAAAAACTTGGAAGGGATGGGAGTGGGACGGGGGTTTGAAAATGGAATAGAGGCAATTTATTCAGAGCAGAAAGCTAAACTGATAGTTAACAATGTGGTGACAGAAGAGTTCAAAATTGAAAAAGGAACACGACAAGGTTGCCCCCTATCCCCTCTGTTATTTATTTCTGTCCTGGAGGTGCTTTTGAACATGATTAGGGAAGACCGGTTGGTACAAGGAATACAGGTCGGAGTGAAACAATTTAAATTGAAAGCTTTTGCAGATGATTTGGTTTTAACATTACAGGAACCAGAATCTAGTACGAAGAGAGTGTTAGAATTAATTTATGAATTTGGTCGGGTGGCGGGGCTCAAACTGAACAAGCAAAAAACTAAGGTTTTGGAGAAAAAATTGACACCTTTGGAAATAGAGGGGTTTCAGAAAGAGACAGAGCTAAATGTCGTTAAAAAGGTAAAATACCTAGGGGTAAACCCGTCTGCCAAAAATTTGAATCTATTTAAAGATAACTATGAAAAATGTTGGTCAGAAATCAAGAAAGATTTAGAGATTTGGTCAAGATTGAAACTTTCCTTGTTGGGTCGAATTGCAGCTATAAAAATGAATGTATTGCCGAAGATGTTATTCTTGTTTCAGACCCTACAGATCATCGACAGAGTGGAATGCTTTGGGAAGTGGCAGAAGGATATTTCTAGGTTTGTCTGGCAGGGCAAAAAGCCCCGAATAAAATTTAAAATATTAACTGATGCAAAAGAAAGAGGGGGGTTTGCCCTGCCAGATTTAAGGTTATATTATGAAGCTGCGGTTTTCTGCTGGATGAAAGATTGGCTACTCCTTGAGAACACTGATGTCCTAGATCTGGAAGGGTACAATAATGCTTTTGGATGGCATGCATACTTGTGGTACGACAAGGTAAAGGTCCATAAAATGTTTAAAAACCATATTGTCAGGAAAGCTATATTCATGGTCTGGACAAAATACAAAGACTTATTAGAAGGTAAGACCCCGAGGTGGTTATCACCAGTGGAGGCCAAGGTTCGAAAAAGACCCAATATGGAGGCCGGCTGGCCAAAATATTGGGAAATAATAGAAAAAATTGGAGACAACTGGAGGCTGCAGAGCTTTGAAAAATTAAAGAATAGGGTGCAAGATTGGTTTCATTATGCTCAAATTCAAGAGGTTTTTAAGTTGGACAAAAAAATAGGATTCCAGGTGGAAAAATCGAAACTAGAGACAGAACTGTTAGAACCTAAGACTAAGGTACTTTCGAGAATGTATAACGTGCTGCTTAAATGGAACACTCAGGATGAGACAGTCAAATCAGCCATGATAAAATGGGCTCAAGATATTGGGTACAACATTATGTTTGAAGACTGGGAAAGGTTGTGGACCACTGGATTGAAATTCACGGCATGTAATGCCCTGAAGGAAAATATTATGAAAATGATATATAGGTGGTACATGACCCCAGTCAAGCTTGCAAAAATATATCATCGGTCTGATAATAAATGTTGGAAATGTAAGGGGGCTGAAGGGACATTCTTTCACCTTTGGTGGACTTGTCCAAAAGTGAAGGCCTTCTGGGAAATGATTTATAATGAGTTAAAAAAGGTGTTTAAGTACACCTTCCCTAAGAAACCAGAGGCCTTCCTCCTGGGCATTGTGGACCAAAAGGTGTTAAAGAAGGACAGAACTTTTTTTATGTATGCAACTACAGCAGCAAGAATACTCATTGCAAAATATTGGAAGATACAAGATCTTCCCACACTGGAAGAGTGGCAGACGCAATTGATGGAATATATGGAACTGGCCGAAATGACGGGCAGAATCCGAGATTTGGGAGAAGAAACAATGGAAGAGGACTGGAAAAAATTTAAGGACTACTTCCAAAAACATTATAAGTTGTATGAATGTTAAGAATCTGCATGATTTGGAAATTCTAGCTCCTGCAACTAGACTGGGATAACAGGAGATTAAGTTATGAGTAAGAAATAGTTGAAATTTAAAGTTATTTTATGTTTATCTTAAGGTACAAGTAATTGATAAAAAGTACTTTAAATCTACAGGTGGCGCTGTGGGTTAAAGCCTCAGCGCCTAGGACTTGCTGATCAAAAGGTCGGCGGTTCGAATCCCTGCTGCGGGGTGCGTTCCCGCTGCTCGGTCCCAGCGCCTGCCAACCTAGCAGTTCGAAAGCACCTCCGGGTGCAAGTAGATAAATAGGGACCGCTTACCAGCGGGAAGGTAAACGGCGTTTCCGTGTGCAGCTCTGGCTTGCCAGAGCAGCGATGTCACACTGGCCATGTGCCCCGGAAGTGTCTCCGGACAGCGCTGGCCCCTGGCCTCTTAAGTGAGATGGGCGCACAACCCCAGAGTCTGTCAAGACTGGCCCGTACGGGCAGGGGTACCTTTACCTTTACCTTTTACTTTAAATCTAAAAGTATAATATTTGAAAGATAAAAATAAGGTACGAAACAAGGTAATAATTTGCTGATATGTTTATTGTAAAGAACGCAGGGTGAGGGAGATGTGGGGAAGTCCAGTCAGTAATGTAAAAATGTCTTTGAAAATTGGACTGTTTTGCTTTTTCTTTTTTTTTGTTTGTTTTCTTTTCTTTTAAGTATTTAATATTTCTGACTTTGTAATTGAAAATGTAATAAAAAAATTTATATAAAAAAAAGAATTTGGTTGATGCAAACCCAGCAGACACACCGATGGTGACAGGTTACCAGGTAGATAGTACTGCTGAAGCGTTTTCTGACACTACGCTGTACAGATGTATTCTAGGCAAGTTGAATTTCATTGCTAGATGCTCAAGACCTGACATAGCGGTAAGCACTAACCTGCTTAGCAGACATGCTAACAATCCTACTGTTCAGGATTGGAAAGCTCTGAAGCGCATAGCCCGCTATTTGAAAGGGACTATGCACTACAGGCTGAGGTTCACCAGTCAGAAGACTGGAGGTCTTGAAATCTTTGCAGATGCAAGTTTTGGAAGTGACACCACGGATGGTACAAGCACTTCTGGAGTATGCTACATGTACAACCACTGTCTGTTTGACTGGTTGTGCAAAAAGCAGACGACAGTGAGCCTAAGTTCCTGTGAAGCAGAACTCAATGCTCTGTCATTTTCACTCATGGATTGTGAATGGTTGATGCAACTGTTTAAGGACATTGGGGTTTCTGTGAAATGTCCTATACAAGTGTATCAAGACAATAGATCCTGTTTGGCTTTGCTGAACTCAGAGAGTTGCAAGCAGAGAACCAAGTACTTGCAGATTAAGCTACATCGTGCAAGAGAGTGTATTCAGAAAGGACTGATTCAGGTGTCCTACATGGCAGGAAATGAAATTCCTGCTGATCTGTTGTCTAAGGTTGTTAACAGAGAACAACTTAAGGTTTACGTACAGAAGTTGCAATTGGGTTGAACCACAGGTACTACAGGTTACACGGAAAGGGGGAGGATGTTAGGATATTTCCGTTCCACCTTAAAAGGGAGCAGGCTGTGTGAGTCACAGAGTCTGCGTATTTCCTGTTTCTCAGGATGTTTATGTTTGCTATTGCTTTCGTTTTCACTCTCTGAGCCAGAACACGCTAGCAGTCAGTCATGTTTTTCTTTGTTCTGACCAACGCTGAATAAACATTCTAAATGATACTCTCCTGAGTGCAACTTTTGCTGCGTGACCACGGGAGGTCGATGGATCGTCCGGCAGCCGGCTTGGGGGCTAAGATGGACTTTAGCTCCCTGGCAGTATCCCAACATCCTCTGCCAAAAGCTAGGAAGTTGGCAACAACCTATAGCCTATCTGTCCAAAAGGCTGACCACCACAGAGCAGGGAGCTGTATGCGGGCAGTAGTAGCAGTGGCCACTCTGCTCAATAAGGCTGATAAATTTGCCTTTGGACAGGACATCACCTGCGTTACCCCACATGCAGTACCTGCTCTGCTAGACATGAAGGGAACTTATTTCCTATCTCAAGCTAAGATGATGAAATGCCAGACACTGTTGATGCACCCGCGCTTGAAGTTCCGTGTCACAGAAGCTCTCAACCCAGCTACCCTGTTGCCGGTAGGAGAAGGTGAGGAGCCAACCCATGATTGCATACAGGTCATGGATGAGGTCTATTCAAGCAGACCAGACCTCAAGGATGAAGCAGACCCAGCATGGACGTCCTGGTTTGTGGATGGCAGCAGCTTCATAGAAGAGGGACAACGGAGAGCAGGATATGCCATTGTGGCCCTCTAGGATGAAATAATTGAAGCCGGCCCCCTTGCACCAGGGACGTCAGCTCAGCTGGCAGAAATCATTGCATTAACGCGGGCCCTGCGCCTGGCAGAGGGAAAAGACACAGATTCCAAATATGCCTTTCTCACCTTACATGCCCATGGCGCCCTCTGGAGGGAACAGGGACTATTGACCTCAATGGGAAGCCCGGTGGCACACCCCCAGGCACTCATGGATCTCCTGGACGCAGTATGGGCACCCCACCAAGTGGCTGTGATTCACTGTTATGGACACCGGACAGGGCCCAGCGAGGAAGCCCGAGGGAATCGCTTAGCAGACCGAATGGCCAAGGAAGCAGCTCAACGGCCAAACCCGGTGCCCCATATTGGTTCTTTGGTGCCTGAGCAAGTCCTGGACATCGGCCTAAAACCTCAATACACTGCTCAGGAGAAATTGACAGCTGAAACTGAAGGGTCGAACATCTTGAAGGATGGGTGGTACTGTTACCATAAAGCACCAAAGCTGCAGCAAGCAAAGGCTCTAGCAGCTCAGTCAGCTGCTTGTGGCTGGAAAGCCAGACAGGATGTTTGTGACTGTTGCCATGGGAACAAAGGGGCAGTCCATTCTGTACTGAGCACCGGATGTTAGCTCAGAGTGTGTGTGGCAGATGACCCGTACTGGAAGTACATGGGTGGAGTTTATTCTTACTGCTGTTTGAGTGCAGACATGTTTCTCTGTACTGATGGAAGAGACAGAAATAAAAGATGTAAATAGATTTCTGTCTGCTTCTTTCCCCTCCCTGGGGGACACCAAAGGGGAGAGAGGAAGAACGGTGTGTTCCTCTCACACATCTGAGAAGAATCGCCGAGACCTCGCCTGCTTATCAGCAGAGTGGCGCAGCGGGGAGGTCGACAAGGAATATCTGCCGGTGCCTACGCTGTGGCACATTCCTCTGACCCAGGCAGAATTCCAACAGTGGTAGCAGAGGATGGTTTCGATCCATCGACCTCTGCAACAACAAAAGTAGCAGAGCTGCTGTTTTCATCGCTCCATGGAGGTCTGCAATGAGAGGTTGATCCTCTGAACAGTCTGCCTACCGCCAGAAGCTGACCAGACGAAAAGACAGCCAAAGCCATGGAGCCCAAGGTATGAGATTTCGGGCTTAAAAGAGTGAACGCAGATTGAGTTATTCTCTGCTTCACGGGGAGCAGCGTTTGGGAAAACAGCTCCAAGTGAGAAGAGGCCTGCATTCCAGGCATTCTTGTGGTTTCCTGTCCAAGGGAAGGAATGCACTGTTGCTAAGCAATGCCCGCCAGTCAAGTGGAAAGTTACTCGAGAGGGCTGGACAGTCAGGCTATGCCTCAGAGAGGCAAAAACAACCTATGTTGTGACTAGGCTCTCACGAACTGTTGGAAGGGACTTTCCAACGCAGCCAGTGTCAGAGCTGCCAGGTGCACAAGAGTGTAAACAAACAAGCTTTTGGATTTTAGAGGCTTGTGTTTGAGAGTTAATGCAAGGACTCAAAATGGATGCTAGGAAGGGCGGAGGCTTGCCTTCTCCACCCCTCCTAACTAATAACAATTATTCATCTTGGTCAATTAAGATGAAGGCCCTGTTGCAGAATCAGAGACTGTTTGAGGTGATTGAGAACCCCATCCCTGCAGCACCAACACGTGCTTGGGAGTCACAGAATGTGAAGGCCAGAACGGCTATAATTCTGTGTGTGTCAGATTCCCAGCTTGTGCATATTCAGGATTTACAGCACGCGAAAGAGGTTTGGGACACGCTGAGAAGGACACATCAGAGAGATGCAGGTTCTTCAGTGTTGCTGTATTTTGAAAAGCTGACCAACCTGAGGCTTGCGCCTGATGGAGATGTTCAAGCGCACCTAACGGAAATGAAATATCTGCGGCAACAGATGGTGGAACGTAATTTCCGTCTGCAGGAGGAAGTGTTTTGCTTCATGGTGATAAACAGCCTGAATCGGACTTACAAATCCGTTGCCAGTCAGCTTGGTTCGTTACCAGCGGCTCAGTTAACTTCGGAGAGGGTCTATGCAGTTGTGCTTAATGAACATGATAGACTTGCCGCCCTGGAGGTCAAGGACAGGGGGAGACAAGAACGGAGTTCTGACACCCCCACTCCTACTGCTACTGGACAAAATGCTGTAGCTTTCAACGTTGTCCAATGTTGCAATTGTGGCCAGACTGGGCATATTCAGCGGTACTGCAAGAAGCCACGTCAGCACAGAGGAGCCAAGGCGAGCTCCACAAAGTCTGAGGCGTCAGACAAAAGTCATACCACCCCAAAGGCAAAGACTGCAAAGGCTTTGATGTCGCTAAAAGCCACACCAGAAGCGGGGAACTTCTTCGTCCTAGACACTGGAGCGACGGTTCACATGACAGCACGCAGGGATTTATTTTCGTCGTTTAAGAAGCATAGCTTCGCTGTACAACAGGCCAACGGTCAAGAGCTGGAAGCCACCGGAATTGGAACTGTGTATCTTAAAAGTCTGAACTTGACTATAAACAATGTTTATTTGGTTCCAGAGTTGAAGTTCAATCTGCTCAGCGTTTCACAGATTGCCAAGAAGGGACTAAAACTGTCCTATGATGATGAGAACTGCGAGATCTACAAAGATGGAGAGTTGTACCTTTCTGCCAAAGAGAAAGATGGACTGTATTTGTTGACTTTTGATCAAAGTGATTACATGGAATGTAATTCTTGTGATTATAACGTGATTTCTTTTGCAGGTCTGACCAAGAAGAACACCAAGCAGGTGACCTCAAGGGTCAACAGAGCATTTCAACGGGTGTATGCTGATGTGATTGGTCCTCTAGCACCATCTAGAGGCAATGCAAAATATTACCTTGTGTGTGTGGATTCTTTCACAAATTATGTCTGGATTTATATTTTGCAGAAACCAAAAGAAGCCTTAGAAAGGTTTAAAGAGTTTTGTGACACGGTTAAAAATATGCATGATGCTAATATTGCTTGTCTTTATACAGATGAGATACCGCTTTTTCTTTCACAGGATTTCCAGAGGTTCCTGAAGAAGAAAGGGATAAGACACAAAATTGCTAGCTCCGAAGAATCATGGAAGAGATGTGTCTGTGTTAGGGTGAACAAAGAATTGCAAAAGGGAATGCATGCGCAATTGCTAAGTTCACATCTGCCACATGAATTCTGGGCGGAGTCGCTAATGTCATTTACTTATACGTGGTTGAGAAAGTTTTCAAAAGAGTTGGGATGTTCTCCTTTTGAGAAACTGTTCCATAGAAAACCTTCTGTAGCCCATTTCAAGGTTTTTGGGTCTCATGTGAGAACAGAAACTCCAGGTGGGGAAAAGAATGCCAGAGGCATTTTTGTGGGTTATGAAAAGGGTCTCTACAGAGTAATTTTGTCTGAATCTGGTCAGGTGATTCTCACAAAATTTCTAGAGAGTGCTCCTGAACAGGAGAGAGTGATTGTTCACACATTTCCCACTGGAGATGATTCTGATGATGATGATGATGAGTTTGATCTTATAGAGTTCAGTAGTACTGATGATGACAGCGATAGCTCAGACAGCTCAGTTGTCACAGTCATTGAGAGGAAATCTCACATAATGACTAGACCCTCAGAAGAGGAGGATGAACCACTGATTAAGCTTAGTACTGGTTCTCCAGAGAGTTCAGAGGCTGAACCAGAAAGCAAAGAAGAACAGCACCTCTTACGTAGGTCTGAGAGAGCAACGAAGGGTGTACCACCAAAGAGGTATTCACAAGAGTTTGCAAACCTAGCTATTGCATGTGTTGCTGTTGTAAACGACCAAGGACAAATTGAAGCTGTGTCTGAGTCAGAGACAAAGGCACAACAGAGAGTAGCTAACCAAGGTAATGCAGAAACACTCATTCCTTGGAAGTCACACAACCAGAGAGGTAGATTGGTTAAACCAGTGGCGGGTAGTTCCAAGGGTGGAACTGAAACAACAGGGGAATGTTATAAGTATAACAACTGTTTGTTTTCTTCTCTGGATGACGCTTTGCTCGCAGCACGCATTGATACTTTAGGGGGAGTATGTTACCATAAAGCACCAAAGCTGCAGCAAGCAAAGGCTCTAGCAGCTCAGTCAGCTGCTTGTGGCTGGAAAGCCAGACAGGATGTTTGTGACTGTTGCCATGGGAACAAAGGGGCAGTCCATTCTGTACTGAGCACCGGATGTTAGCTCAGAGTGTGTGTGTCAGATGACCCGTACTGGAAGTACATGGGTGGAGTTTATTCTTACTGTTGTTTGAGTGCAGACATGTTTCTCTGTACTGATGGAAGAGACAGAAATAAAAGATGTAAATAGATTTCTGTCTGCTTCTTTCCCCTCCCTGGGGGACACCAAAGGGGAGAGAGGAAGAACGGTGTGTTCCTCTCACACATCTGAGAAGAATCGCCGAGACCTCGCCTGCTTATCAGCAGAGTGGCGCAGCGGGGAGGTCGACAAGGAATATCTGCCGGTGCCTACCTTGACTAGAACCTTGAAAAACCAGCTAGCTAAATTGACTCAAGAGATTGGTTCCAATTGGGTAGCCATGCTGCCCCTTGCCCTGCTTCGGATCCGTAGTCTTCCGTCCAAACGAACTCATCTCTCCCCTTTTGAGTTAATGTTTGGGAGACCTGTTCCATATGTGCGTATGATATCCCCCATTCCAGCCCAGGATGTAGAGGTGGATACTTAGGTGGATGTTTCAGGTGGATGTTCAGTCACTCTCCCGAGTTCGTCTTTCTCTCAACAGGTGGACCCAGGCTCGAACTCCTTGTGTTTTGGTTGAGCCCCTACATCGCTTCGAGCCAGGTGACGAGGTGTGGGTAAAAGACTGGGCCCAAACTCCGCTAAAGCCCTGTTGGAAGGGACCCTACACCGTACTTCTCTCCACGCCCACCGCTGTGAAGGTCGCTGGCATCACTCCTTGGGTCCACCATACTCGAGTGAAGGAGGCAGCTTCTGACTGGAGTGTATCTCCTAACCCGCAAGACCCCCTTCGGCTGACTATCTCCAGGCACCCGGCAGACTACCGCCCTGCTGGTGTCACTCCGGACGCTGACACCTCTACGCACGGCTGAAGAAGTGGATGGGAGGAGCGCCCGCTGGCAGCGCTCCCAACGTGCCAGTTCTAGAAACCCACCCACCAGAAAACATTCTTCCAGAGCATAGAGACAGAGTGTGCATCACAATAGTTTGGGAGGGAGGCCACCCCATTGGGTATGTGACCCCGCATGATACCAAGGTTCTGGCAGCGGTATATTCCTGTGGGTGCATCACCCTACATTTTTCACTGCTCCCACCTCCGGGAGGCGCCTACCTTCCTGCCACCCATTTAAGTCACGTACACCCGGTAGGTGCCAGAGGCTGGTATACATACTCCCTTGGTCTCTGGCATAATTAATATTCATCATGACTGATCTGTGGTGGGAGGAGCCCTGGCATTCTTGGGGTTGGTGGGTGGGGGTTATCTCAACCGCCCTTGTCATATGGATGTGCCTTTTCTTTTGCTGGCATGAGCGTCACAGGCTCTGCGGGAGGCAACGGCCAAATCCTTCTATCCCCTTGATGGTCTTCCTAGTATTTCTCATGCTGGCAGTTGTAGGGGGAGGTGCGGTGCCTGGCGGGCAGGCGGGGCCGAAAGGGGACAGGTTTATTAAACAAGACATCCAGAGGAGAGAATTGTCATAGGATGTGGAAAAACAATATTTATATCCAGGATATGTTTTAGTTCGCCACAATGCTGCAGCTCTCCAATTGTTGGCTGTGTATGCATATACCACCTTATGCAAAACGGCCAGGTTTGATGCTACACGGAATTCCCATTGATAACATCTTCAGCATAGAAAATAGGATAAACCCCGAAGAAGCTCAGTGGCCACCTGTAAAATTAGCCCTGTCCGAGCCAGCCCCTATTTGTTTAAATTTTTCTGAAGGGTCAAATCTACGAGGGATTTACCCCAACTGCCTACATGTATTAAACTTTGTATTTAATAGGGCCTGCTCTGCCTTAATTAATTATGGTAATACTTCACGGTGTTATCAATCTGATACTGGCGCCAAGTTAATGGCAGACATGCACCACCTCCACGAAAGCTCTAGATCCAACTCTTCCGTTCTAGCCCTGTTAAATTTCACCGAGGAGCAATGGCACATAAGCCTTCTGTTTTCGCAAGCCTTCAAGTGGTTGGAGCAACACCGAAACACCAGTCACCTTCTTCCGGAGGAACTATGGTTGATTTGTGGCGATGCAGCATTCAAATCTGTTCCCCGAGACCTTACTGGAGTTTGTACCTTGGGAATGGTGATCCCCCTTTTATATAAGGTGGAAAAGCTACCAACATCTCTCAGGCTGCGTAACCGCAGGGCAGTTAATGCACCTATTAACCGCTATGTTGAGACCCAGATATCGCGGGCCCTGTTACCTTCCTTAGGGGCAGCCATGAATTATAGAGATCTTCATTTGCTGGCCAATTGGACAGAAGGATTATTCAATGATACCATTAAAGCGTTAAAGGAGCTCAACCGAGAGGTGTCTGCTATGAGGGAGGTTGTCCTACAAAATCGATATGCTTTAGATGTGATATTGGCCTCAAAGGGTGGGGTTTGCGCCCTGGTTCATTCTCATTGCTGTATGTTCATCCCAGATAATAATGTCAGCATTTCAGCCACGATTGACCACATGGAGACAATGATAGCTGGAAACCCGCTGAAGACTACAGGAGGTGATCCGTGGAATTGGTTATATTCCTGGCTGCCTGATGGCAGTTGGCTCAGGCATATTGTGGTATTATTAGCAGGGCCGTTAATAATCCTTTTGCTTCTCTGCCTCTGTATTCCTTGCTTATTGCAATGCTTGCAGCAAATGATGCAAAGGCTCATGTCACGAAAGCTAGGGCCCACGGTCATCGCTATGATGAGAGAGTATAGGCCCATACCCCAGAACGAACCTAAGGATTAGGTTGTTCATAAGAAGAGGAGGGAGTGAAGGGAGAGGGAAGGGTTAATCTCAATAATATCAGGACCCAAGCTAACTGCTGCAGTTGTGGTTAGGCAGCTAGCAGTAGCTGTGGTTAAAACCGCAATTGCTTCAGCTATGTAGGCCAGAAGCTGTTTCCTGCTTCAGCTATGTAGGCCAGAAGCTGTTTCCTGCTTCATGCTTCCTGCTTCAGTAATGTAAGAGAAGAAGAATACATATAGAAGGGAGGGAGGGGAGCTTAGCTAGCCATATGCCATATAACGTAATAAGTTGTAATCTTGCCAGCTGATTGGGGGGAACGAATGTATGCTCCCGGGTATAAGAATGCTTGCTGAACACAGTATAGGCGCGGCCAGACTTTGGAAGTTATTTCAATGACCGTCTCTGCGCAGAAAGCTAATAAATCCTTTTCTCTGTGGAACCACACCCTGGTGCTTCTTGTCTCCTTCGATCCCTTGGCAGCGGCACGGGAAATGAAATAAGGTTACACTGTGATATCCCTCAAACCGCTGTTGTAAATCTATACTGTCTTCCTTTTCCTCCTACCTGGAAGGGTCAGGATGGGGAGGTGGTCTTCACCATTCCGCCTCTGCCCAGTCCCTGACAGGTGGGGGGGATCAGGTGGGGCTCTCCACTCGTGACATAACACAGAGGGGTCGGTGTAAGAAGTCGGATCCTCAGTGAGGTGGGCCTTTTGAGATAGAGGAGCAAATCAATCCAGTGGCCTTCCACCTACCAACCTCCATTAAAATTTCACCAGGTTTTCCATAGATCACTCCAGTCTCCAGTAGTGCCAGCTCACCCCTACCAGCCAACTAGACAGGCACTGCCTCTTGTAATCGTGGATGGAGAGGAAGAGTACAAAGTAGATCAGATCCTAGACTTGAGAAGGAAGTGGGGAAAGCGACAGTACCTCATCTCCTGGAAGGGTTATGAACCAGAAGAAAGATCGTGGGAGTATGCAGAACATGTCCATGCCCCAGAATTGCAGAGAGTCTTCCATGCCTGACACTCAGATCAGCCCAAACCACCACGTTGGGAGGAAGAGGTTGACTCTGGAGTGGGGGGGGGGGTGATGTCAGGGACTGGCGAAAAAAATGCAAAGAGAGGTATAAATAAGGGAGAAGAGGGCCGGAACTTCAGCTTCTGCAACTGACTTGCTTATCTGATGGATGTGCCCTGTGCTGACTTCTTGGTTACTGAGCAATAAAGTTAATTACTGCAAGCACTGTACCTGGTTCCATTTACAGCATCGGTCAAAAGACGGGAGGGCTTTTATGGCAGCCTGACACAGAGCCATTACGATGCCCACCCATGCCAGAGCCTGAACAAGATCCCGCGTCTCCCACATTCCAGAGCCAGAACCAGAGCCTGGGGTGCCCACAGCAAGGCCAGAGTCTGCACGAAAGCCCTGGACTCCCACACAAGAGGGGAGTCGTTGTGTCTTCCAATCGCGCACGATTGCAAAAATGGAATACAAGTGTTTTTGCTGCCAGGTTTAGTACAGCGCTTGATGTCATGGCAGAACTATGGTGTCTCCCCCTAAAAAAAAGCTCAACAACCTTGGCTTTCCCCCCTAAAAAAGCTCAACAACTTTAGCCCCCCCCCCCCACTCGCATCACTGCTAGTTTTTTTTATTCCAGGGAGTTGGATGTCTGAAGCCATTTTAACTCTTAATTACACTGGTCAACAACAAATTTGTTGTCTGCGTTTTTTCAGTTGATTTAGGACGAATCTGATACGCTGAATCCAAAAATCACATTGGTTTTGCTCAATCAGGTCAAGTTTTTGAGCTATGGCCACATGTCGTTTTTTTACGTTTTTGTTCACAAGTACGCTTGTGTGGAGCATTTTAGAAGAAGTTGGTGGGCGTAAAATGCCATGTTGAAGAATTGTGGGTTTTTTGGAAATGATTATTTTAATGACAAGAAGTATTCAGGTCCGATAGTTCTGGGTGATTATGTCGAAAAGGGATCAGTTTGAAGTCATAAAACCTTGAAATCTTCCATAAATTGGTGCGGCTGGGATCAACAGAAAGAACCGGAGCAGCCTCAAGTATCCTGATCTTCAATCAGCACGTCATCCTGTAGCTCATTGTGATGAAATTCCAGTGCCTATCTTCGGAGAACTTCCTGACGGAGTGACGGAGATGCCTTCAGTGTTGGAGGACATGAAGAAGAAGAAGTGGTTCTTGAAGATGATGCTCCACATACATTTTCCCAAAGGGAGTTGAATGATCTAGTTCGCGACCTCAGCTTGTCAAAGGACTCTACCGAACTGTTGGCATCCAGATTGAAGGGAAAAAACCTCCTCTCTGACAGTGCTCGCATCAGCTTCTTCCGCAACAGGCATCAAGAGTACCTCCGCTTTTTCAGATAGAGTTGGGTGTCATCAGCATACTGATGGCAGCCCAGCTTGTCTGGAGTTTTGGGTTGGGCTGCCATCAGTATGCTGATGACACCCAACTCTATCTGTTGATGGATGGGCATCCTGACTCGGCCCCAGACACACTGATCAGATGTTTGGAAGCTGTGGTTGGATGGTTATGTGAGAGCCGGTTGAAGTTAAATCCTTCAAAGACAGAGGTCCTTTGGCTGGGTTGGAACGATATGGGATTGGGGGGGGGCAACTCCCATCTCTTGCGGGGGCACAATTAGTGCCAGCACCGTCCGTTAAGAGTTTGTGTGTAATCTTTGACACCTCTCTTTCTATGGAGGTGCAGATTGCAGCTATAATAAAGGCGGCATTTTTTTCATCTCTGCCAAGCTAAGCAGTTGGCTCCTTACCTCTCTCGCCCTGACCTAGCCACTGTGATCCACGCAACGGTCACCTCCAGACTGGATTATTGTAACTCACTCTATGTGGGGCTGCCCTTGAGACTGACCCAGAAACTCCAGCGGGTGCAGAATGCCGCGGCGAGACTTCTTACGGTGTCCTCACTGCGAGATCACATTCACCCGGTGCTATACCAGCTGCACTGGCTCCCGGTGGAGTACAGGATCAGGTTTAAGGTGCTGGTTTTAACCTTTAAAGCCCTATACGGCCTAGGACCCTCTTACCTATGGGACCGCCTCTCCTGGTATGTCCCACAGAGGAACTTACGATCTTCAAACAAAAACATCTTGGAGGTCCCAGGCCACAGAGAGGTTAGGCTGGCCTCAACCAGAGCCAGGGCTTTTTCCGCTGTGGCTCCGATCTGGTGGAACGCTCTGCCACAAGAGACTAGGACCCTGCGGGACTTGACATCTTTCCGTAGGGCCTGAAAGACAGAGCTGTTCCACCAAGCCTTTGGCCAGGGCACAGCCTGCCTCCCTCCTTTGGCAATCTTCACAGAACTCTAGCCCAATGGTTGCCATCAATTTGATTTGATTTAATTTTTTAATGAAATGATTTTAGAACGTATTATTTTATTGTTGTTAGCCGCCCTGAGCCCGACTTCAGCTGGGGAGGGCGGGATATAAATAAAGATGTATTATTTCTTCTTCTTCTTCTTTATTATTATTATTATTATTATTATTATTATTATTATTATTATTATTATTATTTACCCCAAACAGAAGGAAATTATCTTGGAGAAAACACTCCCAATGGTTCTTGTCTTAAGGGCAAAAAAATATTGTCTTAAGGGCATATTTTGTGTGTGACTGGGGTAGGCCTGTGACCTGGATTCAAGAACTAAGGTATTTACCATCTCAAAAGAATGGGCACACTGGCCATCAGTGACCAATTTTGTCAGATAGGAGACAAGCCACATTCTCAAATTTCTGTTGTAAACCACCTTTTTCTGTGACATGTGTATGATGTTTTGGGGTGGTCTTTGGCTAACGGGCTGGGCAATTTCTAAAGTCTTTAAAAGTTATTACACACCTTTGTTCTGGGTCCTCCTCACTTCTCTGTTGCAACTGAAAAATAAAATCTTCCTTGCTTTCACTGGATCCTGCCTCCACTCAATTCTCTCCAACCTATAATGGGCAACTGCCCATGCGGCCCCTCCCATGCTACACCCCTGCCCACAGTTTCCCTGGTGGGACTCACACAAAGCAGTGTTTCTGAGCAGCAGTCTCTCCATGTGGAGACTATTGGCACTTTTCAAACCCACGTAAAAACCAAACTTGGAATTAACTATAACAAGCTTCTTTCTGATAGATGGAATAATTTGCCATTTGAGATGCGTGCTTCTAGACTAATGCTACCAAACCATTGCCTTTCCACCCTTAACTATGGGCAAAGCACCTTTTCTGCAGGTACATCCATCCGATGGTGGAGGAAGAGGGGTGCAGGGGAAACGCAACGTCCCCAGCAGTGCAATCCCAGTGGAGTGCCATCACGGCTGCCCCCCGCCTGTGCTGGGCACCATGCCCCTGCAGGTGGCGTGCCACGCCCTTGCGGGCAGCACACCACACCCCCCAGGATACACGTCACACCCCGGGGACACACACCACTCCCCTGCGGGCAGCTCGCCACACCCTGGGATGTGGCCCACATCCCTGGGACATGAGCCAGCCCCACCCCTGTCTGCTCTCTACCCCCCCCCCCCCGGTGCTGGAGCTCCGCCACTGCATCCATCCCACTGTGCCCCATGCATAATAAGGGACCTGGTATTGCCATGCAAATGAGGAAGGAACAATCCACCCAAGCACGGTCTTTTACAACTGATTTTAAAATCATTTAACGTTTTAAAAATTCACTGAAGAGTGTGTGTGTGTAGTTTTTTTTTCTTTTAAAAAAGGTGGTATTATAGAATTCTGGGCACTGTAGTTTGTTAAGTTTCTCCAGGAGCTGAAACTATGTAAACTACAGGGCCCAGAATTTTTTGAGTGAGCAGAAGTGTTTCCAAGGTGCAGAGCAGGGGATCCACTGCCTCCCCAAAACCTTCCTGTGATGCCGATGCCGACATCACAATTCTCCTTCTGACGTCTCTGATGATGCAGCCCGTTGGAGCCTCTTTGTATGGCAGGCGGAGGAAAGAACCGATGTTTTTTGCTTGGTGGCTCTACTGCTGGGAAGGAAGCTGAGGCGCACATGCGTGCGTGACTGGGTAGGAAGCGGTGAGACAAAGAGGGGGGACTTGCAGTTGCACAAGAGAAGGAAGGGTGGCTGTCCATTCAGTAGGTGCCACTTCTGCTCAGGCAGGGGCAACGCATAGCCCCCTTGAACACCTGCTCACGTGCAGAGTGCAGCGTGGCTTCCTCGCTGCAAGATCCGCGCAGTGTTTCCAAATCTCCTTTGGGATCGCTTGGGAGAGAGAGGAATTCCTGAGGGACCCCCCCCTTCTTCGGGGACCCAATTCTGAATCTACTTTGCGTTTCTAATCCTCACCTCAGGCAGCATCTCTGGCTGTGATGAGTTGAAAAGGGCAACGAGCATTTGTGGGGAAATGACGAAATTATTCTTCAGCCTACAGGCCTAGCTCCTTTTGTTCCTCTCAGTCAATGGAGGGCAGGTTTCAGTATTGTGGGAGAAAGCAAATTGGAACACTTCTGCACACCAAGTCCTACTCTTAGTGATGCAGCAATCAAAAACTAAGGCAACTGACCTCTTCCTATCTGAATGGCCCCACTCTGGATTGTTTCACTTTATTGTGCTGCAAGGTAGGAGACTGGCTTTTATATAGTTTGAGGGGGAAGCTGCATGATGCTTCAATGAGGAATATGTGAGGGGCAAAAATGAGGCGCAGCACACATGGTTGTGAAGAGTTAGGGTTTCATTTCATTTCATTTTATTTGATTTTATTTATTTATTAAAGTTATTATGTTACATCGGTAAACATTATCATATTACATCACAAGGCTTATTATACTATAATTTTCAACATGTATACAAATTTTATATACTAAAAGGGGGGGGGAGGGCAAAAAAATATTCCAAAATCATATATATACCAACACTTTGGACTTCCTGTCTATCCCCTTGTATATTCCTTTTTTACAAATGAAAGTACTCTTGTTATTGTATATTTCTTTACATTTTATCTAATGCATTTCTATATCAATATATACCCTTGGTCTTATTTCTCAACTCAGTCTCTCTCCAACGTCAATCGAATGCGTCATTTTTGCTATTTCCACATATTCAAATAATTTTGTTTGCCAATCTCTGACCGTTGGGATATTCAAACTTTTCCAATTCTGTGCAATTAGTATCCTGGCCACTGCTGTCGAATATTGAAATAATGACTTATCTTCTTTTTTAATTTCGTCCCCGATAATTCCTAATAAAAAGGCCTCTGGTCTTTTAGGAAAGGTGTATTTAAATATTTTTTTTAACTCATTGTAAATCAAATCCCAGAATTTCTTCATTTCTTCGCACGTCCACCACATATGGTAAAAATTGCCTTCTTTGATTTTACACTTCCAGCAGGCCTTATTTCCTGTTTTGTATATTTTTCCTAATTTTACTGGTGTAATATACCACCTATACATCATCTTTTTAAAATTTTCTCTGAGTGTGACGCAAGCCATGAATTTCATTCCATTTCTCCATAGTTTTGACCACTTTTCATATTCTATATTATATCCCAGGTCCATTGCCCATTTTGTCATGACCTCCTTTATTTTTTCGTCTTTAGTGTCCCATTCCAATAATACATTTTGGATAATAACTTGGTTTTGCCTTCAATTATTTCTGTCTGGAATTTGGATTTTTTTTCACTCATCCCTACTTTTTTAT
Organism: Podarcis melisellensis; assembly: GCF_964234715.1. NCBI lineage: Eukaryota > Metazoa > Chordata > Lepidosauria > Squamata > Lacertidae > Podarcis > Podarcis melisellensis. The sequence continues at coordinate 13,797,212 of NC_138535.1, forward strand.
CTTCCATCCACATTGCATTTATTTGATGATATTTTAGCCAGCCTGTTAATTTTCCTTTCAGCTCCTCATATGTTCTCAATTTCCAGCTGCTTTCTGATCTTATCAGTAGGTCTTCGTAGGTTAATCTTTCTCCTTCCATATTTGTTTTCTTAGTTGTTAAAATATCCGTTGGTGATAACCACCAGGGTGTTTTCCATTCTAGAAGTTTTTTATTTTTCTCCCAAACTTCATATAGTGGTCCTCTAATAATATGGTTTGAAAACCCTTTATGTACCTTTTCTTTGTTTGACCACAAATAGGCATGCCAGCCGAACCTATTGCTGGACCCTTCTAGGTCTAATAAGTCGGTGTTTTCTAAAGTTATCCACTCTTTGATCCAGCAAAGGCAGGCAGCTTCGAAGTATAATTTCAGATTCGGGAACGAGAATCCCCCTCTTTCTTTACGGTCTGTGAGTAACTTAAATCTGACTCTTGGTCTTTTCCCTTGCCATATAAACTTCGAAAGGGTTTTCTGCCAATCCTTAAACATTTTGGAACCTTTAATCACTGGTATATTCTGGAACAGGAACAACATTTTTGGGAGTACGTTCATTTTTATTGCCGCCATTCTTCCCATCCACAAGAGTTTGACTCTATTCCATATATCTAAATCTTTCTTAATTTCCTTCCACGTTGTCAAGTAGTTATCTTGAATTAGATTTATATTTTTTGTAGTTAACCAGATTCCCAGGTATTTTATTTTTTTAGCCACCTTGATTCCATTCTGTATCTCTAATTTTTCTCTTTCATCCTTTCCCAGATTCTTAGTCATCATTTGCCGTATTCTTCTAATATTTCAAGCGCCTTGCTGAGACTTTTTAGCGGCTCTTCTAGGGATAGCATCAAATTGTCTGCGTAGGCTTTTAATTTATATTCTTTCGTTCCTACTTTAATCCCTCGAATCTCTGGTGTTGCTCTTATTTTGTTCGCAATTACCTCTAATACAATGATAAACAGAAGCGGGGAAAGGGGGCAACCCTGTCTTGTTCCTTTTTCGATTCTAAATGGATTTGTTAAGTTGTTATTTATAATCAGTTTAGCAAATTGATTCGAATATACTGCCTTTATTCCTTTCATGAATTCGCCCTCTATCCCAGCCTTCTCCATACTTTTTAATAGGAACAACCATGAGACATTGTCGAATGCCTTCTCTGCATCGATAAAAATCAGAGTCGCCGGTATCTCATTCTTACACTCCAGATATTCAATGATGTTTAAAGTATGTCTTACATTATCCTTCAGAAACCGGTTTGGGAGGAATCCTGCTTGATCTTTATGAATTAAATTTACTAGCCATTTTTTAAGCCTATTTGCCATTACCTCTGCGAAGATTTTGTAGTCATTATTTAATAATGATATAGGCCTGTAGTTGTTAATGTTTAGTTTGTCCGTGTCTGGTTTAGGGATCACGGTGATGTGAGACTCTTTCCACGACTCTGGTATTTTTCCTCCCCCTAATATATTATTCATGGTATCACAAAGCACTGGCGTTAGTTGATTTTCTAATACTTTGTAGTATTTTGCGGACAGTCCATCCGGTCCCGGGGCTTTCCCTAATTTCATTTTTCTTATCACATTCTGGATCTCCTCTATTTTTATAGGTTTATTTAGCTGACACCTTTCTTCCTCTGTTATGGTCTTCCCACTGCAGTCTTCTAAATATTTTTCTATTTGGTTTAAATCTTCGTCTTCCTTTTTATACAATTTCTCATAAAATTTGAGGAAGCTGTCCTTTATTCCTTTTGGATCTTCTATCGATTGCTCCCCTATTTTTATCTTATTTATCACATTTTGTTTTTGCCTTCTTCGCAATTGCCAAGCTAGTAATTTACCTGTTTTATTAGCTGATTCGAAATATTTTTGCTTCATTAACTTAATTTTCCATTCGATTTCTTGATTTGTCAACATTGAATACTGTGTTTGTAATATTTTTGTAGTTTGTATGTTTTGTTCATCTTTCGGGTTTGTTATTAATTTTTTCTCACATTCTCTTATCTGGCTGAGAATTTCTTCTTTCTTTTGCTCCCTTATTTTCTTCTTGTAGCTGTTTTGCTGGATGAAGAAGCCTCTTAATACTGCCTTGCTAGCATCCCAGACTATCTCTATACTTGATTCTGTATTAAGATTCAAATCAAAATAGTCTTTTAAGGTAGCTGTCAGAGCTGCCCAAGGTCCCAGCGCACAGAGGACCAACGCCAGTTCTTGTTATATACAAAAGTCTTTATTAAGGTTCAGTTTCGATTCCAAAGCCGCGGCGCGCAGCTCTACGTCTCAACCCTAGACCGCTGAAGCTCCGTCTGAATCTCCTCCCCCCAGACACCAGTTCAAGACCCTAGCCTTGCTCCACCTCCTCCTTTGCTCCTTTCTCCTCTGGGTCCTTCTGCCCGCTGGGGTGTTGCCCTTTCTGGACTCTTCTGATGCTGATGCTGAAGAGTCCCCGGATTCTTCCCCCTGCCTCCGGCGTGCTTTAGGACCTGGCTCCCAGTCCGCGCTCCCGGCTGTGCATTTGAACTTGGCGCGCGCGCCCAGCCGGTAACCTTCCTCCTGACCGTTACACTGCTCCTTTCACTGCTTCCCCCTTCGGGGGGGCTAACTGGATCTGACTTCCCCTCTATTCCCTCACTCAGCGATAGGGGCATGGTCAGCCCTGACTCATCTTCTCTTTCCCCTGGAGGGGAAACCGGTCCTGACACCTGGGACTCTTCCCCCCCGCTACGCTCTGGTGGGGAAACTGGTCCCGATCTCCAGCTGCTGCTTTGGGAGTCACCGCTGGTCCCTTGCTTCTGGTGCCTCCCTCCCGGGACCCCCCTTGCTCTGGCTATCGGTGCCCCCTTCTGGGAATCTTCCGAATCACTGGACAGGCTCATGGAATCTCTTGTCCCACTGTCATCCTCACCTACGCTGCCCTCGGATTGTTCCCCTTCGCTCTCTGCTTCCTCTTTCCCCTGTGCCTCTGCTCCTGAACCCCTGACAGTAGCTTTAGCTTTTTCAATAACTTCTTCACTCTCCAATAAATATTAATTCATTCTCCATCTGAACCCCCCTTGTGATACACCTTTTATTTCCAACATTATCGAATTATGATCAGAGAGAGTTCTCGGTTGGATTTCACATTTTAAAGTTCTTAAAGTAAGTTCTCTTGAGATCCAGATTTGGTCAATTCTACCCCAGCTTTTGTGTATTTCTGAGAAAAAGGTGAATTGCTTTTCCATTGGGTGTTTGTGTCTACAGATGTCTACTAGGTCTAAATTTTCTTCTAAATTATTAAAGGATCTTGGCAGCTTCCCTTGATTACGTTTTTTCTTTTCTGTTTGTCTGTCAATTTCTGGTGCCGGTACTCCGTTAAAATCTCCCAATAGTACTGTCCTGTTACACTCTAACTCTAATAGTATTTGTTCTAATTTCTTAAAGAATTCCAATTTGTTCGAGTTTGGGGCATATATATTTATCACATTAAGTTTTTCACCCTGGAAGTTAATTTGCACCCCCAATATCCTTCCTTCATTATCTTTATAAATCAATTTAGGTTCCCATTTTTCATTGACATATGTTACTACTCCTCTTTTTTTTTCTGCGATGGAATTTATAAATTCAACTCCCAGTTTTCTATTTATCAAAATATGTTTATGCCTTTTGGTCACATGTGTCTCCTGCATACAGATTAAATCAAGATGCTTTCTTTTCAAGATATTCACAATTTTATTCCTCTTGGTTTTCTCATTCACATCGTTCACATTCCATGACAGAATTTTCAGATTCATTGCTATGTTTACTTTCCGATATATAAATAATTAATTTATATCCGAGTGGTTTTGTCTTCTGTTTCCTCTTCCTCTTTTTCCACTTCCTCTTCCACCTCTCCCTCTTCTCCTTCTTCTTCCTCTTCTCCTCCTTCCCTTCCCTTATCCTCCTGTTCTCCTCCCTTCTCTCTTCTTCTTCTCTCTTCTAAGTCACCATTTCTCCCTCCATATCTCTCCTCTACTTTCCCAAGATCTTTTTCATATCTGCGTAGAAATTTACCCACCTCCCGACTTTCAGTAATCCTAAATCTTTTATTTTTGTAGAAAAAGGAAATCCCTTCAGGATGTTGTATCCTGTTCTTTTTTAGAACGCTTACTAACTGTTTGTACCCCTCTCTTTTGCGTAGGAGTCTGGTTGGTATTTCTTTAAAAATGATAATTGGCCTGCCTTCAATTATCAGTTTCTTTTGATAGCTTTCTCTTAAGATTGTATTTCTCATCTCTATCGAGTTAAATATAACCAAGCAGTCTCCCGGGACTTTTTTGGATTTTACTTGTTTAGACCTTATTTTTATTCTAAAGGCATTTTCTATCGTATGTGCAATCTCTTCTTCCTTCAGTTCTAACCATTTCGCTAATTCTTTAATCATTTTTTCCTTAATATTCTCGTTAATTTCTTCTCCTACTCCTCTGAACTTTAAATTTAGCTGTTTTTGTTTCATTTCCATCATCGCTAAATTGTCCAAAACTTGATCTTGGTTCCTATTCAATTCTCCAATTTCCTCTTTTATCCTATCTGTCTCCTTCCTTTGTTCCTTCATCTCCCTCTGTGTTTTTTGTTCGATTCTTCTAAAGTCTTTGATCGAACCGTTAAGTCTTTTATTTTGCTTGACAGTTCCCCTACTGCTCCCTCTATCTTCTTGTCTATCAATTCATGCATCTCTCCTAGAATGAATGAATAAATTTATTACGGTCATAGACCAGAAAAGCATAAAAAACAACAACAATAGTTTACAAAGGGAATAATGGTGTCAATTAAAAATTATAAAATTATGCATAAAAGCAATACACATATGCACCCACACCCACACACACACACATATATACACATATATGCACTACAGTATATGTATAGACTTAAAAAATGAAGGGGCCTGTCCAGGGGTCAAGTCTTTTACTTTTTTAAAGCTAATGCCCTCCGCTTGATCGCAGCCGCAGAAAATTTGGCCACTTTCAGTGTTACTTCTGGGTTTTTATCTCCTAGTAGGATTTTCAGCCGCTGAGATTCAGATCGACCTGGAAATTTCTGAACGATAGGGGAGATAAACAGTGACCTAATATCCCCGTAAAGGTCGCAGTGTAACAACACATGTGAAGCCGTTTCCACTTCTTTCAGACCACATGGGCAAACTCGTTCAGCATAGGGTGTGCCCTCGTATCTGCCCTTTAGTAAGGCAGATGGCAGTACATCAAATCTGGTAAGGGTAAACGCCCGCCTGTATTTTGCGATTTGTAGATCCAGCAAATATGGTGTTAGATTAAACCCTTTTCCATAATCTTGGATAGCTGGATATTTATCTATCTTGCTCATATGGTCCTGAAGCTCTACATCTCCTATTCGCTGGCTCACTATCCTTTTAGCCTTTTCAAAACCTGAGGCTATAAGTTCTTGTGGGGAAAGCTTTTTCTCCATGTGAATCTCATTCTGTTTAAATTCCTCTTTTATTTTTAACCATAGGATGTCTAGATCTTTAATTTCTTCTTGTCGGGATGCTTTCCTCTCTGATGGTGTTCCTCCTATCTTTTTTCCATTTTCCCCAGACATTTTCCCCATTTCCGCTCTCTCTCTCCCTTTATTTCTTAATTTCTATATATATATTAAATTGAGATTCTTGTAATATTTATTTCTCTCTCCTAGAGGGTGCACAATCTTAACAAGTTTTAATTAATTTTCAAGAAAATGATTACAGCAACATTCACTTATACAAACTAATTCCGAGCTTTTACCAATCAAGCAGAGAGATATGGAGTAGTTCTGTAGATTTAGCCAATCAAATTATCCCCTGTCCCTTTAAATTTCTTCTAATGTAACAGAATATTATTTATACTTTGTATTTATATGTTTTCCAGATCAAAGTCCGTGATTTCAAATGATTTCCAATCCCATAACCACTTAATTCATTTACAGTCCATATATTTCATACATTCTAAATTTGGGTAGATCCAAAATAAACTCCTAATCAATACAATTTTGTCTGAAGCTTATCAAATATATAAAGATAGAGGTCCTATAATAAGACCCTTAAGTAAATATCCTCCTTAGAGGGAAGCTTTATGTAGAAAATAAGAAGACAGGAGAGTCAAAAATTTAACCTTTGACCAAATTCTTGTTTAAAATAAGGGCAGTTTGTTCTTTCTTTTGTTTGATCTTCAGCCACTTGGTTGGCTTAATCCAATTCTAAGGAGGGTAGACAGCACTTGGGGATCTGTCTCAGCAAAGTCCCCTCTGTATCCAAAAAAAGAAAAAAAACGGAAAAAAAATAAAAAGCAGAAAAAAGGAAAAAAGAAGGCAGATAATTCCAAAGCTCCAATACAGTTCAAAGACAGCCCGTGCAAAAGAATAAGTTCTAATTTCTAAGCTTTTCCACCACTTGCTGAATTATTCCAATATGAGACTATGTTGGGGGGGGGGTGAACCAAAAAACAAAACAAAAACACCAGGGTTCCAGAATTAAGTCCAGTCCGTCAGGAGAGGGTGGGTATATACCTCTAAGTAGACTCCTCTATAACTCAGTTCGTAAGTAGTTCAGGTCCAGAAATTTCCAAATCTTTAAACGTCCAAAATATTCCAAAAATTAATCCAGCCACTCGGAAGAAATGGAGAAAAAGAAAAAAGGCAGGTAAATGTCCTACTAAGAATACATATAGGGTCCTGTAAGTTCAATTTGTATGGAATCCCCAACCATTTAGCAGGAGAAAATAAAGAGGAAATCAGAAATCCAAGCCCTTTTAAGGGGGTGGGGAGGTTAGAGTCTGAAGTTGAAAATTGGGGGAAAGAAACATTTCCTTGCCCAGAATATGATATAAAAAGTCCAAAGTTTGAAGCAGGAAGAGTAATGAGTGGGACACCTTGGCACCTTTGAAGCTTTTGTGTTTATTCCTTCTTTTCATCCTCTCCCTTCTCCTTTATATTTCCGTCTTAAGATTTAAGGCTTCAACGTGCTCTTTTGCTTTGTAGCCACTCTGTTTTTTTAGTCCTTCGCCTTATTCTTTAATGCTTTCCCCAAAGGAAATACAAAGTCTCTAAGTATCTTTTCTATCTGCTACTTTTATTTTATTTTTTTTTCCTTTGCCTCGCTAATTTCTGCTGAGGACTTTCACTTTTCTGTTTCTATAGCGGGTGACTGGTCATTTCCTTTTTTGTTCTTACGACTATATAACCTGCGCCATTTTGACTCTGAAAAACAGGTCGGGCTCCTCACTTAAATCCTTTTACATCCAGAGCTCACTTAGTGTGTAATCCATATTTTTAACTCAAGATTGTTCTCAAAACACTAAGGGTTCTGTTCTTAAAGTTATGGAGGTTTGTCGCCTTTCCAGTGAGAGCTAGAGGCATTGCCACACGGGGTCCGCAGAGCTTACCGTTCGCGTTTCTCAGTCCCGTCGCTCCCGAGTCTTTAAAAAAAAACCCGAAAAAACGACGGAACCACTCCAACGCTGCTGGTTAGCTTTTCCCTCAAGAGCACCCCTCTTGAGATTTCGGGGGTCGCAGTGCCTTTGCGTTGCCCCCAAGCCCCCGTGCAGCTCGGAAAAGCCCTTCAGCGGCTTCTCCGCGCTCCCTGCTGCTTGCGATCCAAACTGGAAGTTCCAGCACACATGGTTGTGAAGAGTTAGGGTTTCATTTCATTTCATTTTATTTTATTTTATTTTATTTTATTTTATTTTATTTTATTTTATTTTATTTTATTTTATTTTATTTTATTTTATTTTATTTTATTTTATTTTATTTTATTTTATTTTATTTTATTTTATTTTATTTTATTTTATTTTATTTTATTTTATTTATTTATTAAAGTTATTATGTTACATCAGTAAACATTATCATATTACATCACAAGGCTTATTATACTATAATTTTCAACATGTATACAAATTTTATATACTAAAAGGGGGGGGGGGAAGGGCAAAAAAATATTCCAAAACCATATATATACCAACACTTTGGACTTCCTGTCTATCCCCTTGTATATTCCTTTTTTACAAATGAAAGTACTCTTGTTATTGTATATTTCTTTACATTTTATCTAATGCATTCCTATATCAATATATACCCTTGGTCTTATTTCTCAACTCAGTCTCTCTCCAACGTCAATCGAATGCTAGCATAGATAGCAAACCTTTACTGTATTTTTGAACATATATCTTATATCTATCCCACTTTTCCATAAATTTTTGTTCTGAATTGCCTCTCAGGCTATTTGTCAACTGCTCCATTTCAGCAAATTTTTGTAGGTTGTTATGCCAATCCGTTATTGTCTGGACGACTTCTTCCTTCCACCCCTTTGCCACCAAAGTCCGAGCTACAGCCAATGCATCTAAAAATACCTCCCTAAAAGCATTCGGAATGTCCCTGCAAACAATACTTAACAGAAATGCCTCTGGTCTTTTTGGAAAGCTTATTCCAAGCATTTTTTTTTTAACTCATCATAAATTAAGCCCCCAAACACTTTGATCTTCCTACACGGCCACCACATATGATACATGTCGCCATTACTCCCGTCACACCTCCAACAAATATTTATGAACATAATTACTGTATTTTTCGCTCCCTAAGGTGCACCTGATGATAAGGCGCACCTAGTTTCTAGAGGGGGAATTCAAGGAAAAAAATTATTTAAAGAGAGCGCTGAGCAGAGCCTGTATGCATCCCAGGCTCTGCTCAGCGCTCCCTTTCACAAGGCATGTGGAGTGTGTGTGTGGCTCTTGGGGGCTTTTCCCCGAGGAGGGAGAAGGGCAGCCCGTCAGTAAGCAATACAGATGTACTAGATATAGAAGGGCATGACATCTGATATGGGTGGCATGTGTACTTAAATTATGATAAAGATAGAGTACGTAAGAGTTTTACAAATCACATAGTAAGAAACGCTCTGTTTACAGTCTGGGGAAAAAATAGAAGACTCTTAGAACCAAAGACCCAAAGATGGATATCGCCAGTTGAAGCAAACGCAGTAAAAAAGAAGAACATGAAAGGAGATTGGTTAACATATAATGCATTACTGTTAGAAGAGGATGGCCAAATTAAATTTAGAAAGGATGAGGAAATAAAAGACCAGCTTTCTGGTTGGTTGGTTGGTTGGTTGGTTGGTTGGAATATCATCAAATATATGAAATATTTAAACAAGATAAAAAGATTGGATTTGATAAATAGCCCTCTAAACTTGAAATAGAATTAATAGACAATAAATTTAGGGTAATTTCGAGAATGTATCGACTCCTCCTTGACTGGGAAGTCAAGAAGGAGGAGGTTAAGGCAACAATGATTAGATGGGCACAGGATATTGGCTGCCCCATAATGATGACCCAATGGGAAAATCTTTGGAGAATAAATATGAAATTTACAGCGTGTTATAACATCAAGGAAAATATGTTAAAGATGCAGCACAGATGGTATCTCACTGTTAGGATATAGTTCCATTCCACCTTAAAAGGGAACAGGCATGACTGTTGTGTGTCACATGCCTGTTTACTTCCAGCACAGATCTGCTGGGAACTTCCGTTTGTATATAGCTTTTGCTTCCTGCTGTTTTGCTGGAGATGAAGGGAAGCAGACATATTTTCCTTTGTTCCTGAACTTTGCTGAATAAAATGCCTGTACATACTGCTTACACATGTCTCTGTCCACCTCTTCTGCTGCAAAGAGTTCTTATCTCTGCTGGTTTGTGTGCTTAAGCTTCTAAAGGTACCTGAGGCTTGAATTGCAGTTTTGATGCTGTTCCGAGAACCAGAGTATCACCTGGCTGCTGGCTGGTGGTTAGAGCCAGCTGGGGGCCTGCCAATTGCCCCCAACTCCCAGCAGCATCTTAACAACAGGGTTATGGGCCCAGATCCACGGCGCTTACAGGAGAGTAAGGCTGCTGATGGCTGCTGTGAGATCTTGGCAGAGACAGAGGTATGTGAAGCAAATCATCCCGGCTGAGGCTAGAGGGCCTTTGATGTCCGTGCCAAGAAGCAATTAGGCTGAGGAGAGAAGCAGGCCTCATAATTTACGAGCTGTTAGAGATAAGGCTGATTGTGAAGAGAATCCAACTCCAAGGCTTGAGTTAAAAGCAGGAATGGATATTTTACAAGCCTTAGATGGGATCTCGTGTCCAAAGCTTAATGGCCACAGTTACCAGACCTGGGCAAGGTACTGTGAGGGTCAATTGAGAAAGTTTGGAGTGTGGCACACTGTCTCTGAAGCCCCTCCAGCTCCTCTGACAGATAGATGACGGGCCGATGATTTCAGGGCCATAGATGGAATCGTCTTGTCCGTCTCTCTGGAGAAACTTGTAACACTGGCTGGCAACACTACAGCAAGTCAGATGTGGAATGCTTTGAAAGTTGCCCATCTGGCAGCGTTTCCAGCACAGAGTGTGACTGCGTCGAAGGTCCTGGCTGTTTCCCAGATTGAGTGTGATCGCAGGGATGCCGAGTGCGCCGGTTGCAAACTGCAGGGGGAGCTGACTGTGACGTCATCCCAGACAGCATTTCAGCCACCAGGGGGAGCTGAGGAGTCAGCAGCTGTGAGCTCTGTTTCCTGTGGAAATCAAGGTCACCTTCACAGAGGTCCAAAGGCAAAAGGTAAACAGAGACAAAAGCCTGCAGATGACCAAAAGCCAGGGGGCAAGCAGCCCAAGCCGGTGGAAAACAAGGCTTTGTTTGCTGGTACTGCTTCTCCAAAAGCCAAAGGCAGATTTGTTGTCGATTCAGGAGCGTTGAACCAGATAGCAAAGGATCGGCACTTGTTTATTTCCTTCACACTTCAGGATGGGGAAATCCAACAGGCTGATGGTAAGATGTTGAGAGTTGCAGGAGTCGGGACAGTGAAACTGGCAAGTTTGCACACCACCATTAGCACAGTACTTTTTGTTCCAGATTCTGCAGACAATTTGCTCAGCATCCCACAGCTGACTGAGCAAGACTTTGAGATTTCCTTCTTTTTAAAAAAAATAAAAAATGCTTTTTATTGAGATTTAAGAACACCAACCAACAAAAACATCAAATCTTATTACATATATCCTACTTTATGCTCCATAGAGCCGTTGACTTCTGTCCTTCCCTTCCACAAGTTTTCTTATTCCAATCTATAATTCACAGGTTCATTGGTTACAAATTACACCTTGACATAAGATTTAATTCAATCCTGCCAACGTTTTCATGTTTCTACAATTCTCACTTATTTAAACCATAAATTTACTCCATTCTTTTTGGTACTTCATCTCCTCCTGATTGCGAATTCTGTGTGTCAATTTTACCATTTCAGCGTATTCAACCAACTTTATCTGCCATTCCCTTACAGTTGGAATCTCCTGTGACTTCCACTTTTGGGCTATCAGAACTCTGGCTGCTGTTGTTGCATACAGATATAATCTTTGGTCTGTCTTCTTAATATCTTCTCCCACCAAACCTAGCAATAATTCTTCCGGCTTTTTTGGAAAAGTATATTTAAACATCTTTTTTAACTCATTGAAGGGAAGCCTTGCTTCTGCACATAACTGTGGCATGATGGGAAGTCTTGCTTCTAAGCCTTGCTTCTGCACATGCTGCACAAATCGTTCTAATACTAAGACGTTCCCTCATCACCTTAGAATGTTCAGTTCACATTGAGTTCAGGAAAACATTATACTCTGACCTGTTCTTAATGCATAGTTGACCACATCTATCGGAACGTAATTGTTTAAGTCTTGCTATATCAATCACTAGTTATAATTTAATTAGGAGGTTTTCATGCCTGTCTAGTTCTGTGCTCCCTTTCCCAGCCTTTAATCTATCGGTGATTAATGCCTATATGCAACCTTTTGCTTTGTACTTGTGTTAACCAATCAGCAATAAGCACATACGTGGCAATGCTGTAATATTCAATAAAAGGGATTCCCCGAGACATGCTCGAGAGATGACTCCCATATGACACTTGCTACTCGTCTGTCGTTTATTTCAACCCAACATCTGGTGACCCCGACGTGACTGCCAGATCCCTTATGCAGCCAGCCCCTGTACTTCACTCGACTGGAAAAGTCTCAGCGCGCTACTTCGTGAGTATGGGGGGGGAACTGACTAGGTTCCCAAAAGAGCATGTCAAGGAGCTGCTCCATCTCGTTAGACAGCGGGTGGCGGGTGCTCATATTTCTTTGAATGAAATTGAACAATTGTTATGTGAGATTGCTTGCCAGTGCCAGTGCCCCTGGTATCCGGAATCGGGATCTTTAGGGTCAGAGGCTTGGCAAAAGATCGGAAAAACCCTCTTTGCAGAACCAAGGGCACCGATTCATTGTCTGCTCACTTGGCAGAAGTGTGCAGATGCCGTCGCTAGATTAGGACCTCAGGCATCCCCGACGGCACCTGCTCCTTCAGCCGCTGCAGACAACCCCCCATCCTAAGATTTCACCCCCATCGCAACCTTGCCAACCCCTCCCTACGCCTCATCCCACATCCACCCCCCCATCCCTCCTTTGCCTGCCCCAGCCCCTGCGTGCTCTTCCACAGGAGCTGTATGCACCGTGCTTTCTCAAGCTAGGCAGCAAGGGCACCTCTCCTTAGAGGAAGAGGCTGGATGGGCGGGGGAAATGCCATCTGCTTTCCCTATCTCCTATACCAACCCCGGCACTGCGCATCAACAGATAATGTACAAGGAGCTTCCTTATTCTGTTCTGAGAGAATTAAGGAAAGCCATTACTGATTCTGGCCTCAAATCTTCTTATATGCTGGGGATGCTGGAGGGGATCGCAAATGGTTACACAATGCTACCTCAAGATTGGAAGGATTTGATGCGCATGCTTTTATATCCTGCTCAGTATGTGGTTTTTGAAAGCGAATTTAAGCATAGCTCAGCAGCCCTGGCTGATCCACAGCATTCAGCCAACCAACTTTTTGGTGCTGGTCTGTATGATACTATACCAGCCCAGGCGCAATTAACACCTTTGCACTTTAGTCGCACTGCGACCTGTGTACAACACGCCTTTCGCAAAGTCCCTGTCTCAGGGCAACCGCTGAGCTCCTTTGTTAATATTAAGCAACAACATTCGGAGCCTTACCATCAATTTATAGATAGATTGAAAGAATCAATCACCAGACAGATTGATGACCCTACAGCTCAAAATGAATTGATGAAAAAATTGGCTTTTGAAAATGCAAACACAGATTGCAAGAAAGCTTTGCAGTCAATCATACATCGCCCCAAATATGACCTGGCCGATATGATTCAAACCTGTGCAGATGTTGGAAGTCAAAGCCATGCAATGTCTTTGCTTGCCGGTGCCATCCAGGCTGGTAATAAGCCGACAGGCAACTGCTTCAACTGCAAACACCCAGGTCATTTTGCTAAACAATGCAGAGCCCCTGGCGGGGGGGTCAACAGGAATGGTGATGGCAATAAGGCTAAACCTTCCAAAAAATGCCCAAAATGCGGTAAAGGCTATCATTGGGCAAATCAGTGCAGGAGTTCGGGAAACTCCATGGCGGCCCAACTCTCAGGCCAGGACAAAAAGAGAGCCCTCCGCAGTCAGTTTCCACTATTGAAATTTTTCCTAAGGAAACACCTTCTGATTTCACCATTGATTTAATCAATCAGGAAACCAAAGACGCTGTTTTACCTGGTGAAATTGTGCTCATGCCCACCCAATTGGCAGGCCCACTACCACCTAAGGTCGCAGGCTTAATTTTACCCAAATTTTCTGCGGCCAAGGAAGGAATCATGGTTATCCCAGGAGTCCTAGATCCTGACTATGTGGGCACAATCATGGTTCAACTTTGGAGCCATATGCCTGAGGAGATTTCACCCCTCCCATACCCAAGAATCTCCTGATGATCTCCTGATGGTCTCTGCTGACTCTCCAGAGAGGAGGAGGCGTGTTCTGCTATCTACTTATTCTGCCCCAGCACCACATCTGTGTGTGTGAGAGAGAGTCAGTCAGTCAGTGTATCGGAGAGAGAGAGTGTTAGAGATCCTAGAGATAAGGTTGCTGCTAAGAGCAGCTGCAGACTCTCAGTGTAGCATTGATTTATGCTTAGAATATTCAGCTCTGTATATAGTTTTGTATCATAGTTGTAGTTACAGAATAAAAGGAAGATATTCTACAGAGCTGCTCTCCGAGTGGTTTATACTCTGCAAGACTCTGCAAAACTCTGCTGCGCAACGACTGTATTATTGAGACAGTGAATCCGGTGCTCTCAGCTCTAAGCTGTGAGTCCACAGCACTGTGACCTGTTCCTGTGAGAAAGGAGGTCTCTGGCGGTGCTACCCAGCTCGCCTAGCCCAGTCGGGGTTGAGGTGCATGAGTCCAGTTGGTGCACTGGCTCAAGGGCGATGCTGACAATGCCCATGCAGTTAAAAAAGGGTGAGTCTTGGGCGCATTTGGTAGTGCTCCCTTCTCATCCTACTGCTTCTATTATGGATAGTAATTTGCACCAGCTCTCTCCTCTTTCTCCACAGCTATTAGCTGTAATCCAGAGGATTGGTGAACAGAAACTTCTTTGTAAGTATAAAATTAATGGCAAAGTTTCGGAAGGCTTGATTGACACGGGCGCAGACATTTCTGTCATTTCCAATAATTGCTGGGACCCCACGTGGCCCCTTGAGCCTGCCTCTGCAGTTTGGGGTGTGGGTGGACCTCAAACCTCTTCTAAAAGCGTACAGTGGCTGCCTGTTTCTCTGCCTGATAGCTCTGAAACCATTGCATACATCCAGCCCTGTGTGCTGAAAACCCACCTCAATCTGTGGGGCAGAGACCTGCTACAACAATTACAAGCTACCATCCAATTTAATGAGTAAGCTTGCACTCCCCCTTACCTGGAAATCTACCACCCCTATATGGGTGGAACAATGGCCCATAACTGGGGGAAAGCTACTTGCTTTAAAACAATTGGTTAATGAACAATTATTGGCAGACCATATTAAGCCCTCTGTTAGTCCCTATAATACCCCCATTTTCGTCATAAAAAAGAAAAGTGGGAAATGGAGATTTCTCCGGGATTTAAGGAAAATTAATGAAATCCTTGAACCCATGGGGCCCTTGCAGTGTGGTCTGCCTAATCCAAATGTGATCCCCATTCCTATCAATTGGCTATCATAGATTTGCAAGATTGTTTCTTTTCCATTCCTTTACAGGAAAAGGATCGTAAATTCTTTGCTTTCACTGTTCCTGTGTTAAATAATAGCCAGCCCACGGAACGATATCAATGGAAAGTCCTACTGCAGGGAATGTTGAATTCCCCTACCATGTGTCAACATTATGTGAATCAAGCCCTCCAGCCTTTCCGTCTTCAGTATCCACACCTTCTAATCTGTCATTACATGGATGATATATTATTGACTGGCCCCCACCTTCCCCCTCAATGGAAACAGGATATGGTAGCCTGTTTGTCAATTTATGGTTTGCGAATCGCTCCCGAAAAGGTGCAGGAATCCTCTCCTTTTCATTATCTAGGACACAAAATGATAGCTAGCTATTCCATTCCCATAGTCCCTGAGCTTCATGCTCCAAAAACAATGAAATATGTCCAGCTACAACAATTGCTGGGCAATATTAATTGGATAAGACCTTATTTTAAAATCCCTCTTGAAGTTTTGCGGCCGCTCTTTTCAGCCTTAAAAGGCCACCAATCTCCTGGTGAGCAAATTACCTTGACCTCTTCTCAACAGAAAACTGTTGCCCAGTTAAAGGAAATTATGCGTATCCACTGGGTTGACCGAGCAATTCTTAATGTTTTGCCAGATGTAGTCATAATGACAGATTCAGTCCAACCTTTTGTGGCCCTTATTCAGTTAGGCCCATCAAAAGTTCACATAATTGAATGGCTGTATTTACATCACGCGCCGAAGAACACGGTGACTCCTTTAGTGGATCTCCTTGCTCAGCTCATCAGCAAGGGTCGCCGCCGATGCAAAAGTCTCTTTGGCATCGATTGCCGCCAAATTATTGTGCCCATGCCCTTAGAACAATGGGAAACTGTTTTTTCCACTAGCATGGATTTGCAGTGCGCTTTAGCTGATTTTGTCGGCCAGGTGGGATGTCATGTGCCTGCCGACCCTCGCCTGCAAATGGGTAAACAATTTCCACTATATTTCTCTTCTATATTGTCTCCTGTCCCTTTGGATGCCCCTACTGTTTTTACTGACGGAGCCCCCTCCAGGGGGATGGTTGCATGGCAACAGAATGGGGAATGGCACAGCCTCTATACTCTTCCACAAAAATCAGCTCAGCGTTCTGAGTTGGCAGCTGCTGTTAAAGCCCTGCATCATTTCTCTTCACAGCCAATTAATTTGGTGGTGGGTAGTCTTTATGCTGCAAATGTTATAACTCGTTTACAGGGCAGCTATGTAAGTCCCTTATTGGATGACAATCTATTGAGCCTTTTCCTGTCTTTACAATTGCTTCTCTCCATAGATGGTACATGACCCCAGTGAAATTGGCTAAAATATACCATTCGTCTGATAACAAATGTTGGAAATGTAAGGAAAATGAAGGAACATTCTTTCACCTCTGGTGGACCTGCCCTAAAGTGAAGGCCTTTTGGGAAATGATATACAATGAGTTAAAAAAGGTATTTAAGTATACCTTCACCAAGAAACCAGAGGCCTTCCTTCTGGGCATGGTCGGCCAGAACGTGTTAAAGAAGGACAGAACATTTTTTATGTATGCTACAACGGCGGCAAGGATACTTATTGCTAAGAGCTGGAAAACCCAAGATCTACCCACACTGGAAGAATGGCAGATGCAGCTGATGGACTATATGCAACTAGCTGAGATGACTGGCAGAATCCGCGACCTGGGAGAGGAGAGGGTTGAAGAAGACTGGAAGAAATTTAAGATCTATTTACAAAAGTACTGTAATTTGGTTGAATCCTAACAAGGAAGCCAGAGCAGAAATAACTGTCTACCATTAAATTATAATTTTTTATTTGAGTTTAACCTAAATACTGCACTTAAGAGCATAAACAACATGATAATTTGCTTGGAAAAATTCGTTTTTAATGATGAAAGTGGAAGCGGGAGACGTGAGGGAGTCCACAATAGAATGAAAGGATGTTATGAAACCTATTCTGTTTGTTAAATATGTATCTGTAAAAAATCTTAATAAAAATTTTTATTAAAAAAAAAAAAAAAATACAATTGCTTCTCTCCAATCGCTCCCACCCATTATTTGTGGTGCACATTCGCTCTCACCAACCCTTCCCAGGCTTTCTCACTGATGGTAATGCAAAAGCAGACTCTTTGCTTAGGGCTTTGCCTGTCTCCCCCATTGAAAGTCATGCTTTCCATCATCAAAATGCGAAAGCTCTAAGCCGCCAATTCCAAATTCCGTTGGAAGCGGCTCGCGCAATCATCCAACAATGCCCTCAATGCTCTAATCAGATTGGCCACCCCAGCCCTGGCATCAATCCCCGTGGGCTGGAGGCCAACCAGTTGTGGCAAATGGATGTGACTCATTTTTCCCCTTTCTCAACTTGGAAGTTTATACATGTCTGCATTGATACGTTCTCTGGCTTTATTTGGGCCATCCCTCAAAGGGGAGAACAGGTTAAACATGTTTGCAATCATCTTGTTCGTACCATGTCAGTCATGGGCAAACCTCACTCCTTGAAAACTGACAATGCCCCAGCGTATTGCGCGAAAAGCTTTGCTCAGTTCTGTGAAACTTGGAATATTCACCATTTATTTGGCATCCCTTATAATTCCCAAGGCCAAGCTATTGTTGAACGTGCTAACCGCACCTTAAAAACTGCCTTAATTTGGCAGGAAAAAAAGGCCGGAGTCCCAGCCTCACTTTCAGAAAAGGAAGGCTGGTTGGCTAGTGTTCTCTTTACTCTTAATCATTTAAATGTTTCCATACAGGATCATGAATACTTTACTCGCCTCCAAAAGCATTTTCAGCAAAAGGAGATACTTCCAGCCCCGCTGGTCCGTTATAAAATATTACCCTCCAACGAATGGAGTGAACCAGTAAAACTGATTACCTGGGGAAAGGGTTATGCTGCAGTTTCTACTTCACAGGGTGCTCGCTGGGTTCCCGCACGCTGTGTCCACCTCTACCGTGGCATGGCAACAGGCCCTGCAGAATCCAATACCGCAGTTCGACTGTCAACTCCAGATCGCCCAGGATGTGGCACCCAGCCCCCCCAGGACTCGCAAGCGGGGAAATCGTAATGGACCAGTGACGTGGGGCCAAATAAAATCACTCTCACTTCAAGCTGAACAGTTTAGAAAGGAAAGGCAGCTAGAAGCAACCCCTGATAATTTGCTTCTGTGTCTCATTTCCTGACTTAATATAAATTCCATTAAAAAAATTCTTTCCAGTAGCACCTTAAAGACCAACTAAGTTAGTTCTTGGTATGAGCTTTCGTGTGCATGCACACTTCTTCAGATACACGAAAGCTCATACCAAGAACTAACTTAGTTGGTCTTTAAGGTGCTACTGGAAAGAATTTTTTTTGTTTTGACTATGGCAGACCAACACGGCTACCTATCTGTAACTATAAATTCCATGATAGTGCTCATTTTCAGTGTTTTGTTTTTGCCCCTCTCTGCTTCCACTCCTAACAGCGGTGATTCCACACCAATAAATGTGTGGGAATCTTTTGCAAAAACCCTCAATGTTTCTTCTTTTTGCCTAACTCAACAGGTATCAATAGGTGAAATCCTTGGCTCTTGCCTTATCCCTGTTTGTCATGACCCTTTCGATATGCAAAATGATAACTGGTTTTATTCATCCCTACCCCAAAATGATTCTCTTTGCACCCTTGGTTATTCCGGTTACCATCACTGGGGTAACCAAGTGCGCCGACACCCACCTCTGGCCATTGATTTGTTGACCCCATACGTGGCTTCCTTTAATGTCACTTGTGCCCGTATGGTCAATTGCACAAAAACCAACTGTGTGAAAATGGGCAAGGATGAGGATAAGAGAGTCTGTGTACTGGTCCAGTAAACGCTTCCACTGCGCAACCAGCAACAGTTCTCTTTGCAGAGCATTAATTAAGTCCAGTGCAGAGATTCTTGTTGCAGTACAAGCTTCAGAGTCTCAGCAGCAAAGAAATAACGACACAGGGAAGCCTGTCTTTCCAAAGACAGGTTTATTGGAGAAAGATAACAGAAACACCTCCGGAGCTTTCAGACATTTTTGCTTCACGCCCCACAGGCAGAGAAAACACTCTTTATATACTGAGCAACTTAACAACTTAACGAGCTTGACTACTTAAAGTCACATGACATTGCTAACTTGCCAGCGTCTTAGGTTTCACACCCTAACACCCCCTCTCGCTGGCAATACAAAAACAAAATTACTTCAGACCCATTTCTTCACAAAAGTTTTCATGCCGCTGAAACCCAAGCGGTTTTGTAAAACCATCAGCTTGATTTTCATGACTGGGACAGTAATTTAATTTAACAATTCCTGCTTTTACCGTTTGACAAACATTTTGAAAGCGGATATCCAAATGTTTTGTACGACCTTTAAACTGCCCATTTTGTGCTAACTTAAGACACGGTTGATTATCACCCCATACAGTGATTGGAGTGATGGCCTTTTCATACATTTCTTGTGCCAAGCATTTGTAAAATTCTAGATCTCTACATAACTCAGATAAGGCACAGAACTCAGCTTCTGTTGACGACAAAGCAACCAGGTTCTGTTTCTTGGATCTCCACCCAATCAGAGAGTTACCAAATTTTATTACACAGCCAGACACTGATTTTCTATCCTTTAAATTTGCCCAATCACTATCTGCCCAACAAGTAATCTGTGCTTGTCCTTCAGAAGATAATTCAAGGCAAAAATCTTTGGTGTATTGTAAATATCTTAACACTCTTTGAATTCCTTTCCATGCATTTACACTAGGTTTTGAAGCTTCTCTGCTGAGTAAGTTAACAGCGTAAGCAATATCTGGTCTACTCCATTGCAAAAGATGAAGTAAGCTTCCCAGTGCTGACTGAAAGATTTCAGCATGCTTGAATTCAGCACTATCCTTGAACTCATTGTCTTTTACAAAACCCATTTCCATTGGTGTTCAAACACCTGCACACTCCGTCATGCCAAACTTTTTCAACATTTGCAATATCTTGCCTTTTTGATTCAGTAGAAAACTGCCATTTTTGGTCCTATCTATCTGCACACCAAGATAGACCTTCACATCACCAAGATTCTTAACTTTGAAGTGTTTATTTAACTCTTTGGCTAGTTTTTTTACTTGTTCTCGTGTCTTTGAAGTATAAATCAGGTCATCTACATAAACAAGCAAAGATTCTTGAGCATCTCCTGAACCTCTGAAATATAATCAATTGTCAGCCTTGCTCCTGCTAAAACCAATGCCTACCAAAACGTCATTCAAACACTCATTCCAATTATGAGCAGATTGCTTGAGTCCATAAATAGATTTATGTAGTTTCCATACCTATTTGATTTACCAACTTTCAATCCTGGCGGTAGCTCCATATAGAGCTCTTCAGCCAAGTCTGAATGAAGATAAGCTGTAGAGACATCAAATTGATTCACTTTGAACCCTTTCTGAGCAGCAACTGCTAATAGTGCCCGTAGGGTTTCACTCCTTGAAGTGGGTGCATAGACTTCGGAATAATGTAACCCCTTTCTTTGCGTAAAACCTCGAGCTACAAGCCTTGCTTTGTACTCTGGTTTCCCCATCGCTGTTGTCTTTATCCTGTACACCCACCTACAACTTACTGCCTTGGTAACTTCTGGCAGTTTGGTGATGGAAAACACACCCAGTTCTTTCATAGAATTCAACTCTTTTTGCATGGCCTCACGCCACCTACTGGCCTCCTCCTGGGGTAATTGCTCAACCTCCTCAAAACTTTCAGGTTCGCAATTTGCCAAACCAGCCCAAACACTAATAGCTTGGTACCTTTCAGGAGGTTTACCTTTGTTGGTACGCTTGGAACGCCTTAACAGTTCCTGTGATGTTCCTTCAGTTTCCCCCTCTGACCCAGAATCACTAGTCGTCACCTGTTTGTCACTAGTAGTTGAAGAACTTTCTGATTCTGACTTTACACGTCTCTCTTGCTGTACAGGTGAACTTTTAGAGCTAGAAGATTCTGACTTTACAGACTTGGGTGAACTAGATGATTTCTCACCCTCGTCCTCAGACTCAAATTCCTCAGCATGTTCTGGAACTAATACCTGCCCTGGGGCCTGAGTTTCATTGTTACTGTTCACCACATCAAATAGTATGTCAGGATTTCCATGAATTTTATTCCAACCATCCTGTTCACAAAATTCCGCACTTCTGCTGAGTGTGATTTTCGTTTGATTGCCTTCTACATTCACAAATCTCCAACCTTTTGTGTTTGCTTGATAACCACAGAAAAACATTTATTTAGATCTAGGATCGCCTTTCCTACGTTGTGCCCTAGGCACCAGCACATAAGCACGACATCCAAAAACTCTTAGATGATCAATTTTTGGTTTTTTCCCAAATAGCATGAAGTAAGGAGTGTTGCCTACTGTGCTATTGTACACTCTGTTAAAAGTATAATTCGCATACAGTGCAGCCTCAGCCCAAAAATGCTGTGGAAGTCCAGAATCAAACAGCAAAGCAGCAGTAGCTTCCTGTAATGTTCGAAATTTTCTTTCGGCAACTGCATTCTCCTGTGGTGAATAGGGATTGGTAAGTCTATGAACTATACCTTTCCTTTTTAACCACGTCTCCAGCGTGTGGTTCACATATTCCCCACCATGATCTGATTGTATTTTACGCACCCTGGTGTCAAATTTACATTCGACTTCTTCAATCCAATCCATCAGGATGGAAGCTGCTTGTGATTTTTCTTTCAGAAAGAAAACCCAACTAGCCCTTGAAAAATCATCCACCAAAATTGGCATAAATCTCGCACCTCCAAGCGATTTGACTGGCATAGGGCCACACACATCTGTGTGCACAAGTTCAAAGGGTTTCTTGCTTACTCTATCAGATCTAGGATAGTTACATGTCTTTTTTTTATAATATTTTTATTAGTTTTTACACATATTAAAGACAATACAAAACAAAACACAAACATCAAAGACATACAACAAAAAATTTGACTTCCCCATGCCTTCCCTTCGCCACATCCTTATTTTGCCATTTTTTCGAGCAACTCATCAGTCAGTATTTAATCAAGTCCCTTTTACATTTTCTTGAAGTTTAAGATTTACAGCTGTAATTCTTTGTTTCTTACCCCTTGTCATCTTATCAGTCCACAATTTTACAATAATTTTTTAAATATATTTTAAATTTCCCCCAGTCCTCTTCCACTGTCTCTTTCCTCTGGTCACGGATTCTGCCGGTCATCTCTGCCAGTCCCATATATTCTATCACCTTCGATTGCCATTCTTCCGGAGTAGGTAGTTCTTGCATCTTCCAATACTTTGCCAACAGGATTCTTGCTGCTGTGGTTGCATACATAAAAAATGTCTTATCCTGCTTTGGTACCAATTGGCCGACCATGCCCAAGAGAAAAGCCTCCGGTTTCTTTACAAATGTCCACTTAAGGACTTTCTTAATTTCGTTATAGATCATTTCCCAGTAGGCTTTAATCTTTGGGCAAGTCCACCAAAGGTGATAAAAAGTACCTTCAGCCTCATTACATTTCCAACATTTGTTATTGGGCAAATGATAGATCTTTGCAAGTTTGACTGGGGTCATGTACCACCTATAGATCATTTTCATTATATTCTCTTTCAGGGCATTACATGCCGTAAATTTAACACCGGTGGTCCATAACTGTTCCCAGTCGTCAAACATAATGTCATGACCAATATCCTGTGCCCATTTAATCATAGCTGATTTCACTGTTTCATCCTGTGTATTCCATTTCAGCAGCAAATTATACATTTTAGATAGGTTTTTAGTATTGGATTCTAACAATTCTGTTTCTAACTTTGACCTCTCCTTCTGAAAACCCAGTTTCCTGTCCTGCTTAAACATCTCATTTATCTGACAGTAGTGTAACCAATCTCGAACTTTATGCTTTAGCTTCTCAAAACTTTGTAGCTTCAGTTTCTCGCCATCATATTCTAAAATTTCACAATACTTAGGCCAATTAGAGTCCATGTTAATTTTTTTCACTGCTTTCGCTTCCATTGGTGACAACCACAGAGGGGTTTTACTTTCCAATAAATCCTTATATCTATTCCAAACATTGTACAATGCTTTCCTGACAATATGGTTTTTAAAACTTTTATAAATCTTTACCTTGTCATACCACAGATATGCATGCCAACCAAAACTATTGTCATATCCTTCCAGATCAAGAATGTCTGTATCTTCAAGAAGTAGCCATTGCTTCAACCAGCAAAAAGCTGCTGATTCATAATAAAGTCTTAAGTCTGGCAGGGCGAAGCCCCCTCTATCTTTTGCATCAGTTAAAATCTTAAATTTAATTCTGGGCTTTTTGCCCTGCCAGACAAATTTAGATATGTCTTTCTGCCACTTCTTGAAACAGTCCATTTTGTCTAGAATCTGCAGCGTCTGAAATAAAAACAACATTCTTGGCAGTACATTCATCTTGATAACAGCAATACGGCCTAACAAGGAAAGTTTCAGCCTGGACCATATGTCTAGATCTTTCTTAACTTCTGTCCAACATTTTTCATAGTTATCTTTAAATAGATTCACATTTTTTGATGTCAGATTCACCCCCAGGTACTTAACCTTTTTTTCTATTTCCAACCCAGTTTCACTTTGAAACCTATCTTTCTCCTCTTTTGTTAGATTTTTTTCCAGCACCTTTGTTTTCTGTTTATTCAATTTGAATCCTGCGACCTGGCCGAATATCTCCATTAATTCTAAAACTCTTTTGGTACTAGCTTCTGGCTGTTGCAAAGTTAGCACTAAGTCATCTGCAAATGCCCTTAACTTATATTGTTTAGATCCGACCTGTATTCCTTTTACCAGCTGGTCCCTCCTAATCATATTTAACAAAACCTCCAGGACCGATATAAACAGTAAAGGGGATATAGGGCATCCCTGTCGTGTACCTTTCTCTATTGGTATTTCATCCATTACCACATTGTTCACAATTAGTTTCGCTCTTTGTTCAAAATATATTGCACCTATACCGTTTTCAAACCCTTGACCTACCCCCATCCCATGGAGATTCTTCTTCATAAATTTCCAAGAAATGTTGTCAAAGGCCTTCTCCGCATCCACAAAGATCAACACTGCCTTCCTATTAATGTCCACCTCTAGCATCTCCAAAATGTCTATAATGTTCCTCACATTCTCTGACATATGTCTCCCTGGGAGAAAGCCTGTTTGGTTCTTGTGAATCTCCTCCATCAAAACTCTCTTAAATCTTTTTGCTAAAACGTCTGCAAAAATTTTATAATCCACATTCAAGAGTGATATAGGGCGGTAGTTTCTAACTTGATGTTTCTCAGTTTCTGTCTTCGGTATAAGTGAGATGAATGCGTCTTTCCACGATTCGGGAGCCTTTTTCCCCTCTAGTATCTGGTTGCATACTTCCTTCAATGGCTGTATTAGCCATTCTTTAAGATCTTTATAGTATTTTGCAGTTAAACCATCTGGTCCTGGTGATTTCCCCAATTTTGTATTCTGAATGGCACCCTCTATTTCTTGTTCTGTGATTTTTTCATTCAAAATCCTTTTATTTTGTTCTGAAATCTTTGGTAGTCCATATCTTTTAACAAATTCTTCTATTTCTTGTTCATTTGTGGGCCCTTGTGCATAAAGTTTTTTGAAGAAACTTTGAAAACAATTACTTATTTCATTTGGTTTGTTGATAATTTTCCCATCTATTTCCAGGGATGTCACCGTGTTTAATTTTTGCCTCTTTTTCAGTTGCCATGACAGCAGTTTCCCGCATTTATCTGCCGATTCGAATGTCCTTTGTCTCATTTGCTTTATCTTCCATTCTATTTCCTGATTCATCAATTCCATATATTGCGTCTGGTGGTATTTTATTTCTCTTAAGATCTCTTGAGACTTCGGCTTAGATCTCAGTTTCTTTTCTCCTTCCTTTATCTGGTTCAAAATCTTTTCCTTCCTCTCATTTTGTTTCTTCCTTTTTATAGAATTTTGCTGAATTAGGAATCCACGCATCACGGCCTTGCTTGCGTCCCATACTATTCTTTTTTCCACCTCCGTTCTCAAATTTATCTCAAAGTAATCCTTCAATATTTTTTGGGCCTTATGATAAATTTCTTCATCTCTAAATAGGGTGTCATTCATTCTCCATCTGAAGGTTCCAGCCGTTGTTAATTTCATTTCCATCTTGACTGCGTTATGGTCGGAGCAGGTTTTTGTGCAGATTTCTGTTTTTTTCACTCTTGGTGCCAGACTGCTAGAAATCCAAATTTGATCAATTCTAGTCCAGGTCATTTTTGCTTCCGAGAAAAAGGTTCCCTCTCTTTCCAGAGGGTTCCTAGTTCTCCAGATGTCAATCAAGTCCATGGTGTCAGTGAGTTCGAAAAAAGTCTTTGGTAGTCTCCCATCCTTGGATATTACTTGCCTTTGTGCCTTGTCCATGTTTGTGGAGACAACTCCGTTGAAATCTCCCATCATTATAATTTTAAGGTCCATAAAGTCCATTAAGGTCTCATGCAACTTCTTGAAGAACTCTGCCTTCCCCTCGTTAGGTGCATAAACTCCAACAATTAAAATCTTTTCTCCTTGAATTTGAATTTCTACTGCCAGGTATCTTCCTTCATCATCTTTAAAGATCATTTTTGGTTCCCATTTTTCCTTGGCATAAATCACCACCCCTCTTTTCTTAACTTTGTCCGAGGAAACAAATTCCAATCCTAGTCTCTTATTTATCAGAAGTTTCCTGTGTATCCTGGCAATATGGGTTTCTTGCAAGCAAATTATATCTAACTGTTCTTTCTTTAATATATGAAAAACTTGATCTCTTTTTCGGGGATGGTTTAGACCATTACAGTTCCAACTCAGAAGTTGCAGAGACATTTTTGTTATTGGGTACTTTTCCCACCCACTGCTCCAAGTTCTTGTTCCTCGTCAGTCGGTGCTTGGTTCAATCCAAACGATAGGTTGGTAATATCCAGTGTTCCCCCCTCTACAGTTCCTTTCTGAAAGTCCTCAAAGTTTCTCTCCAAAAAGTGTTCTTTATCTTGAATTGTTTTTATTTTAGTTTTCTTCCCTTTGAAGTTGAAGGACAGCCCTTGTGGGAATTCCCACCTGAATTGAATGTTGTTTTGTTTTAATATGTCGACTAAGTCTTTAAATTGTGTTCTCACCTCCAAAAAGTATCTAGGAATATCTTTGAAGATCTGTATTTGGGAATTTTTGATAACCAGTGCCCTCTGGAAATGTAGGTTCAATATTTTATCTCTTTCTTCCTTGGATCTAAAAGTTATTAAACAATCCCTTGGCTTCTTGCCTTGCTTTCTACCAATCCGGAAGGCTGTAGGTATTGTAAAATCCTCTTCCTCTTCCCCCAACTCTTCACTCCAAAATTCTTGGAACTTGTCTGTAAGAAATTCCCCGAGCTTGTCCTCCTCCTCCTCAGGTACCAGTCTCAATTTCAAGTTCTTGCCTTTCCTCTCCAGTTCCATAAGGGCCAGGGCTTCATCATGCTCATGTACCTTCTTTGCAATAGGAACAAATTTCCCTTTGGTTTCCTCAGCCGTGGTCCTCGCGCTTTCGGCTATTTTCCTCGTCTGTGCTTTCCTGAATTAAACGGTTTATAGAGTCTGTATTAGTCGATATTATTGTCGTGTTCAAATCCAGTCTTGTTGTCAGTTCAGTCAGTTTCTTGGAGTTCTCTGTGGTTTGCCTAGTAAGTGATTCTAAAGATTCATTTATCCTGAGTAGAGCCTGTGTCATGGAATCCATTGATACCGTTGTTGTTCTTTCCTGTGTTGCTGTTGCTCCTGTCAAGGAGCCTCTTTTCTTTTGAGCCTGAGCCTGTTTTGCTTTGGATCTTGTTGATATTTCATCCAGTGGGCCGCTCATATCTCAAGGTCGTTCCCACAGGAACAGTTGCAGTTGGAAAATCCCACTGTTTATATCTCAATGCAGCAGTCTCTCTTTTAAGCCTCTAGAGGGAGTACATTGTATCCAATGCGAAGACAAAGAAACAGGGAAAGAAATAGCCATACAAAGTTCCAAAAGCGAAAGTCCAAATAAAGACTCTACTTTGTTGCAGTTTAAAATGTTACAGTTTTTGTCCGCTAAAGTCCCGTTATTTTTTATCAGATAAATCTTACTTTGTATCCTCAATCAAGTTTGACAGCTCTCTTCAGGCGCTCACTGCCCCGGCAGCCTGGCCAGAGGTATCGGCAGTGGAAGATTTCCCGTTCAAATCTCCTTTCTTGAGCAGATAGAATTAAGTCAAATTTCTTCCCCCCCTCTCCTGCTCGTTGGGGGGGGAGGTCCTCTTCCGATGACAAGTTTAACAAAGTTAAAAAGCATAAAAACGTCCCCTTTAAGCACAGCTTGCTCTTTTCGTTGCTCAGTCAATCATGTAGTTCCGGGGGGGCAGACTTCCTTAATTTTTGCCTCTCCCGTTTTCAGCCAAATCTTCTTAAATTTTAAAGTCCCGTTCCCTTTATTTACTGTTCTTACTCACGGGTGTTGTTTCCAATCGGTAGTTTCAGGAAGGAATTGGCGCTCTCCGTCAATGGCGACGCGGCTTCGCTCCGTGAGCTGGGTTGCGATCCTCAGCACCGCGCTCACACCCGATGCCGCTCCGGAGCCTTTAAAAAGGCTCTTTCGCGATACCGGGGGGCGCAAAGGTGCCCACCGAATCTCCTTGTTCACAGGCTTCAGCGCCTGTGATTTTAGGGGTCCCCCGCTCGCCGTAGCGGGTCAGACCCGAACTCACGGAGCAGTCCTGCTTCGGAGCTCGAAGCAAGGACCGCCATTAACGCTGGCGCCGACCGGAAGTCCGGATAGTTACATGTCTTAACCTTAGCATGTTTACAAGCACAACAATCCAGAAAATTTGGACAGGGTTTAATGTTACACTCCTCAGCTAAATCTGGCATCTTGCTTACATACTTAAAGCATATATGAGCTAACCTTCTGTGTAGTAGATGTGCACAACCTGTATGAGGAGCCTTATTTACACACTTAGCTTGCGCTTCACCTGTTGAACATCTACCTGCTGCTAACTGCTCTTCATCCAAAACAAAAAGCCCATCCTCACAGGGAATTTTAACTAGCTCCTTCCCCTGTTTCGAAATGGTGCACACATCATTTTCAAACTCAACCTTAAAACCACTTTTTACCAGGCATGGCACACTCAAAAGTCCATTCTTCATTCCTGGAAGAACAAAAACAGGAAGGTTAGTTTGCAAACAGTTAACATAGATTGTGCCTTTAAGGTTCATTTCTCGTTTACTATTGTCTGCTATAGTCACAGTTTTTGCAACTGGCAATGTCTTGCAGTTCATCAAGCTGCCACTAGATGTCGCTGGAACTAAACTGACTTGCTCCACTGTCAATTATCCACTTCAAGGTTTGTTGGCTCCTTTTAGGACTCTGTTGTGCTGCCATTGCAGATAGTCCCTTATCAGCACCTGCTCCCCCTCTGGATCGTTGATTCTTGTAGTTCTCACGTCGTCTTCCCCTGTAGCTCCGGAAACTGGCCTTGGACTGTTGAAATTCCTGTTGCTTTTCTGGACACTTTGCTATCAAATGAAACCTGCTGCCACATCGAAAACATGACTTGCTGGCCATAGCAGACACTTGTGAGGCTTCCTTACCGCTCTGCCTGCTAGTTTCCCCACGCTGGGAATTATCTGAACATCCAACCCTTGGGGTATTTGAATTATCAATACGTTTTTGATGATGTTGATATTCTTGCTCACACAATCTACCAGTCACATAATTCATATTCAGCTGGTCCTCTGGCAAAACTTGTAAAGTTAGTACTAAGTTTTCAAACCCTGCATGCAGGCTGCTAAGCAGAGTATAAACTTTAATATTTTCAGGAAAATTCACACCTAGAGATGACAGTCGGTTGAAATACTCAGTCATCTGTGACGTGTGTTCAACCACACTATCCCCTGGCTTCAGTTTCAACTCATACAAAGCACGTATAATGTTCACCTTCTCTCCGGGCGTGGCTCTATGGTGAATTCGCCTAAGAGCTTCCCAAATTTCAAATGCAGACCTTAAATTTTCCACATGAGGTAATTGGGAATCGTCTATCGATACCATCAACATGCATCTAGCTTTAGTGTCCATTTTATCATGTTCCCTGTTCTGAGCATGTGCAGCAGCCTGTTGCTCTGCTGTGGCATCTGCTGCGATAGCCAAAAACGGCTTTCGCCTCTGGACATAGTCAGCCCACACTTCTTTGGCTTCCAACCAGACTTGAGCCCTCTTAGACCACTGCACGTAATTAGCAGAGTTCAGCTTTGTAAAGGGAACCTGGAAATTTTCCACTGCCATTCTTTGGGTCTGCTGCTACTCCTTCTGTGTGCCCTTGCTTCTCTTTACCCTTGGGATTTGTTTTACTCACTTTTCAGACGCCTCCAGCCTCCTCTGAAGCCTTTTAAACTTTTTCCTCCGTCTCTTCACTAGCAACCTACCACCGTCCTCTGTTTTTATTAACAAAACAAAAACACAACGGGAGGTCAAGCTAGCCTTTTGCAGCTAATGAAGCTGTAAATCTTCACTTACGCAGCTCTCTCAACTTTCTGCAGCCTCTCAGTTCCTTTAAGAGCTGGATTTACGACCAAGCCGGTCTTCTCTCATCCGAAAGCTGCTTTCACTTTCTCTGCACACAATACAGCTGTAGAAACGTAGAAGGACCCATAACCTAAGAGAGTCTGTGTACTGGTCCAGTAAACGCTTCCACTGCGCAACCAGCAACAGTTCTCTTTGCAGAGCATTAAGTCCAGTGCAGAGATTCTTGTTGCAGTACAAGCTTCAGAGTCTCAGCAGCAAAGAAATAACGACACAGGGAAGCCTGTCTTTCCAAAGACAGGTTTATTGCAGAAAGATAACAGAAACACCTCTGGAGCTTTCAGACATTTTTGCTTCACGCCCCACAGGCAGAGAAAACACTCTTTATATACTGAGCAACTTAACAACTTAACGAGCTTGACTACTTAAAGTCACATGACATTGCTAACTTGCCAGCGTCTTAGGTTTCACACCCTAACATTTAACTGCTCTAATTATGTAAATATTATATATATATATAAATATACAGAGCTGCCTGAAGGCTGGTTCTGGTCGTGCCCAGGCTACACATTCAATTATATTCCAGCAAACATTAGCCATGGCACACCTTGTTGTTTAAGCCGTTTATCCATCATTTTTCCCAAAAAGCATCATTTGTCCCACTCTCGATATCGCCGCTCTGTGGAATCGACTAATGATTGTGATGATTCTGTTTCTCTTCCTAGCAGATCTGAATATATTTCTCTAGCTGTCTCTCTCTTAGGAGTCCCTGGATTGGCTGTACGGAATAGTATGAACATTAACTCTTTAGCTTGCTCCGCAGCAAAAGCCTTGAATTCTACTTCACAAGCTCTTCACCTCTTGAATAAAGAACAGAGTGACTTGCGTCACGGACTCTTACAGAATCGTGCTTCAATTAATTATTTGCTGATGCTTCATCATTATGGCTGTGAACAAGTGGATGACATGTGTTGTTGCAATATTACTGACAATTCCAAAGCTATTCAAAAGCAAATCTCTCATTTGCAAAATCTCACACACCACATCAAACAGGACGTTGGACTTTCTGGCCTCTGGGATTCGTTTACCCAGTGGCTCACTGGCTGGTTGCCAAATCTGAATTGGCCTCGCAATCTCTTTCAATATGTTATTATCATAGTATGTATATTAATTTTGCTATGTTGCTTCGTCCAATGCATTCCTGGTCTCATACGCCTTTGATCTCAGTGTTTTTCTCCTCCTCAGCCACCCAATAAAATCATCGCTGCCTACTTTGCGAAATGGCAGCACCAACAGTAAACATTAGGGGAGATGTGGGCAGACTTATTTCGGGCATGTGCTGGCAAACCACGTATCCCGAAGTATTTTTGTCCCACTCACCCTGAAATCACATAACAGCACCGGTGGACAGACTTATTTCGGGCATGCGCTGGCAAACCACGTATCCCGAAGTATTTTTGTCCCACTCACCTTTAAATAAAAAAGAAAGGAGGAGATGAAGGGAAGCCTTGCTTCTGCACATGACTGTGGCATGATGGGAAGTCTTGCTTCTAAGCCTTGCTTCTGCACATGCTGCACAAATCGTTCTAATACTAAGACGTTCCCTCATCACCTTAGAATGTTCAGTTCACATTGAGTTCAGGAAAACATTATACTCTGACCTGTTCTTAATGCATAGTTGGCCACATCTATCGGAACGTAATTGTTTAAGTCTTGCTATATCAATCACTAGTTATATTTTAATTAGGAGGTTTTCATGCCTGTCTAGTTCTGTGCTCCCTTTCCCAGCCTTTAATCTATCGGTGATTAATGCCTATATGCAACCTTTTGCTTTGTACTTGTGTTAACCAATCAGCAATAAGCACATATGTGGCAATGCTGTAATATTCAATAAAAGGGACTCCCCGAGACATGCTCGAGAGATGACTCCCATATGACACTTGCTACTCGTCTGTCGTTTATTTCAACCCAACAACTCATTATAGATCAAATCCCAAAACTCCTTTATTTTGTTACATGACCATCACATGTGGTAAAATCGGCGTTCTTTTCCTTGCATTTCCAGCAAGTTTTGCTACTTGTCCTATACATTTTTGCCAGTCTGGTGGGAGTGAGATACCAACGATAAACCATTTTCATTACATTCTCTTTTAAAGAAGAAGAAGAAGAAGAGTTTGGATTTGATATCTCGCCTTTCACTCCTTTTAAGGAGTCTCAAAGCGGCTAACATTCTCCTTTCCCTTCCTCCCCCACAACAAACACTCTGTGGGGTGAGTGGGGCTGAGAGACTTCAGAGAAGTGTGACTGGCCCAAGGTCACCCAGCAGCTGCATGTGGAGGAGCAGAGACTCGAACCCGGTTCCCCAGATTATGAGACTACCACTCTTAACCACTACACCACACTGGCAGAGCATGCGGTGAATTTTAGGTTCTTGTTCCAAAGTTTAGCCCATGCATCATAGTCTATGTTATGTCCCAAGTCAATAGCCCATTTTGTCATGGCCTCTTTTATGAATTCATCTTTTGTGTTCCATTCTAATAAAAGATTGTACATTTTCGAGAGTGGTTTGAGCTTACTTTCTATAATATCTGTTTGGAATTTCGATTTCTTATCTTCAAATCCTAATTTTTTATCATCTTTAAGAACATCATTGACTTGATGGTAATGCAACCATCCTGCCAATTTTTCTGCAATACAATTATAGGGATTCAATTTCCAACCTTTCTCTGATTTCATCAGAATCTCCTCGTATGTGGCCCCTCTCCCTTCCATGTTCAGTTTTTTTACCGTTAACATATCGATTGGTGACACGCACCACGGTGTTTTCCTTTCCAACAAGATCTGATTTCTGTCCCAAAATTCAAAAAGAGCACCCCTTATCACATGGTTTGTAAACCCTCTATGCACTTTTGCTTTACCATACCAGAGGTAGGAGAGCCACCCATATCTATTGTTATGACCCTCCAAATCTAACAAGTCTGGGTTTTCCAGGGTTATCCAATCCTTTATCCAGCATACACAAAATGCTTCATAATAGAGTTTCAAGTCAGGTACTGAGAACCTTCCTGTCCGTCAATATTTTAAATTTAATTCTTGGTCTTCTCCCTTGCGATATGAAGCGCGAGAGAGTCTTTTGCCATTCTTTGAATTGTCTTAGAGCTCTAATTATTGGGATCGTTTGGAACAAAAATAACATTTTCGGTAATATATTCATTTTAATCGCTGACATTCTTCCACTCATTGACAGCTTTAATCTATCCCATATTTCTAAATCTCTTTTAATCTCCTTCCACACTGGTTGATAATTATCATTAACTAGATTTATAATCTTTGCTGTCATCCAAATTCCCAAATATTTTACTTTTTTGACCACCTTAATTTCACTTTCTTGTTCCAACCTTTCTACCTCGCTCTTTTCCAAATTTTTGCCCAACATTTTCATCTTTGTCTTATTCAATTCAAATCCTGCCAATTGTCCAAATTTTCCCATTTCTTCCAATGCTATTTTAACACTTTCTTGGGGTTCTTCTAGGGTTAATACCAGATCATCCGCGTAGGCCTTAAGTTTAAATTCCTTGGCACCTATTGTGACCCCTTTTATCTCTGATGTTCCTCTCAGGCAATTTACTAATACTTCTAACACTATAATAAACAGTAGCGGAGACAATGGGCACCCTTGTCTGGTACCCTTTGTGATATCAAATGAATCTGTCAGGGTGTTATTCACAATTAATTTCGCTTTCTGCTCTGAGTAAATTGCCTCAATTTCTCTTAGGAAGGTGCCACAGATCCCCATCTTCTTCATGCTGTTCTTCATAAATGACCAAGATACGTTACCAAATGCTTCTTCAGCATCGATGAACATTAGAACGGCTGGCTTATCTTTTCTTACCTCCAGGTATTCCAATATATTAATAATATGTCTCACATTATCTTTTAATTGCCTGCCTGGTAGGAAACCTCCTTGGTCTTTATGAATTAATTCATTTAGTATTATCTTCAATCTGTTGGCCATAATTTCCGCAAAAAGTTTATAATCATTGTTTAACAATGATATTGGTCTGAAGTTTTTAACACTCAGATGGTCTGTGTCTTGTTTGGGGATCAACGTTATATATGCCTCCTTCCAGGAGTTCCGTATTTTTCCATTTCCTTGTAAAATAGCATTCATTACTTCCCCTAGAACTGGTATCAGCTGTTCGCTAAGTGATTTGTAATACTTAGCGGTGAGCCCATCCAGTCCTGGGGCTTTACCTTGTTTCATCTTCTTTACTGAGCTTTGGATTTCCTGGTATGTTGTTGGGGCATTTAGTTGTTCTCTTTCTTCTGGTGAGATCTGTTTTCCTTTGTGTTTTTCCAAGTACCTTTCTATTTTTTTAATATATCTTCTTTTTCTTTTTTTTAAAGAAAATTTATTAAGGTTTTTTAAAATACAAATGCATAAATAACAACCAACTTCATTTACATAACATACTTTCATCACTTATTTGGACTCCCTCACGTCTCCCGCACCCACTTACATCGTAAATAAAAAATTTTCAAACAAATTATCATCTTGTTTAGAATCTTGTATCCCTTCATTTTAATACAATCTAACAGTTCTCTAACAAAAGAGAATATGTAATCTTCTTAATCTCACTTATCGTCAAATTAAAATCTAATTTAGTGGTGGACAGTTATTTATGATCAGCATCCTTCTTAACATTCAACCAAGTTACAATGTTTTTGTAGGTATGTCTTGAATTTCTTCCAGTCTTCTTCAACCCTCTCTTCTCCCAGGTCTCGGATTCTGCCAGTCATCGCAGCTAGTTGCATATAGTCCATCAGCTGCATCTGCCATTCTTCCAGTGTGGGTAGATCTTGAGTCTTCAAATTCTTAGCAATAAGTATCCTTGCTGCCGTTGTTGCATACATGAAAAATGTTCGATCCTTCTTTAACACATTCTGGCCGACAATGCTCAGAAGGAAGGCCTCTGGTTTCTTGGTAAAGGTATACTTAAATACCTTTTTCAACTCATTATATATCATTTCCCAGAAGGCCTTCACTTTAGGACAAGTCCACCAGAGGTGAAAGAATGTTCCTTCATTTTCCTTACATTTCCAACATTTATTGTCAGACAAATGGTATATTTTGGCAAGTTTAACTGGGGTCATGTACCATCTATATATCATTTTCATTATATTTTCCTTCAGAGCATTACATGCAGTGAAGTTCAACCCAGTGGTCCACAACCTTTCCCAGTCTCCAAACATAATATTATGCCCGATATCCTGAGCCCATTTTATCATAGCCGATTTAACCATTTCGTCTTGTGTATTCCATTTCAACAGCAAGTTATACATTCTTGAAAGTACCTTAGTCTTAGGTTCTAACAGTTCTGTTTCCAACTTCGATTTCTCCACCTGGAACCCTAACTTTCTATCATTTTTAAAAACTTCCTTAATCTGAGCGTAATGTAACCAGTCTCGCACTTTATCCTTCATTTTCTCCAAACTCTGCAATTTCCAATTGTCTCCATCTTTTTCTAGAATTTCCGAATACTTTGGCCATTTGGCCTCCATATTGGGTGTTTTTCGGGCCTTAGCTTCCAGAGGTGAAAGCCACCTTGGAGTTTTATTTTCCAATAAGTCTTTATATTTTGTCCAGACATTAAACACAGCTTTCCTGACAATATGGTTCTTAAAGGCCTTATTGATCTTAACTTTGTCATACCATAAGTATGCATGCCAACCAAAAGCATTGTTAAAACCTTCCAAGTCCAGTACGTCAGTGTCTTCGAGAAGTAGCCAGTCTTTTAGCCAGCAGAAAGCTGCGGCTTCATAATACAATTTTAGGTCTGGCAGGGCAA
The DNA here is from genome assembly GCF_964234715.1 of Podarcis melisellensis. Lineage (NCBI taxonomy): Eukaryota > Metazoa > Chordata > Lepidosauria > Squamata > Lacertidae > Podarcis > Podarcis melisellensis. Next base: position 13,832,704 of record NC_138535.1, read on the forward strand.
AGCCCCCTCTTTCTTTCGCATCAGTTAATATCTTAAACTTAATTCTGGGCTTTTTGCCCTGCCAGACAAACTTAGAGATGTCTCTCTGCCACTTCCGGAAGCACTCCGTCTTGTCCACAATTTGTAATGTTTGAAACAAAAACAACATCTTTGGCAATACATTCATCTTAATGGCAGCAATTCGGCCTAACAAAGAAAGTTTTAATCTTGTCCAACTGTCCAAATCTCTCTTAATTTCAGACCAACATTTTTCATAATTGTCCTTAAATAGGCTCAATTTTTTTGCAGTTATGTTTACCCCTAGGTATTTCACTTTTTTAACCACAGTTAACTCTGTCTCTCTCTGAAACCGTTCTGACTCTGGCTCTGTCAAGTTTTTCCCCAACACCTTAGTTTTTTGTTTGTTTAATTTAAATCCAGCCACTCGACCAAAATCTTGAATCAGTTGTAATACTCTTTTCGTACTAGGTTCTGGCTCCTGCAAGGTCAAAACTAGGTCATCTGCAAAGGCTTTCAGTTTATATTGTTTCGCTCCGACCTGAATCCCTTCCACCATCCGGTCCCCTCTAATCATATTCAGGAGCACCTCCAGAACCGAAATAAATAACAACGGGGAAATCGGGCAACCTTGTCGTGTTCCTTTTTCAATTTTAAACTCTTCTGTAACCACATTGTTAACTATCAATTTAGCCTTTTGTTCGGAATATATTGCATCAATCCCATTCTCAAACCCCCGTCCCACTCCCATTTCTTTTAAATTTCCCTTCATAAATTTCCAAGATATATTGTCAAAGGCCTTCTCCGCATCTATAAAAATTAAAACTGCTTTTGTATTTATGTCTGTTTGCAAAAGTTCCAAAATGTCAATAATGTTCCTTGTATTAGCAAACATATGTCTACCTGGGAGAAAGCCTGCCTGATCTTTATGAATTACTTCATTCAGGACCTTCTTAAATCTACTTGCCAGAACATCTGCAAATATTTTGTAATCCACATTTAGAAGGGAGATGGGACGGTAGTTCTTGAGTTGTGTCTTTTCAGTTTCCGATTTTGGTATCAATGTGATAAAAGCTTCCTTCCACGATTCCGGCGCCCTCTTCCCCTCCATAATTTCATTGCTGACCTCCATCAACGGTTGTATCAAATAGTCTTTCAGTATCTTATAGTACTTGGAGGTCAGCCCATCTGGCCCTGGGGATTTGCCTAATTTCATGTTCTGAATAGCCTGTTCAATCTCTTGTCGTGTTACTTTACTGTTCAGAATTGATTTATTTTCTTGTGACAGTTTTGGTAATCCATTTTTTTCCAAAAATTGTTTAATCTCAGTCTCATCTTGCGGCCCTTGAGTATATAATTTTTTAAAATATCCCTGGAAACACTTTCTGATGTCTATGGGGTTCTGGATGCTTCTTCCTTTAATCTCTAAGTTTGTCACTGTGTTTAGTTTTTGTCTCCTCTTCAACTGCCAAGCTAGCAGTTTTCCACATTTGTTGGCCGATTCAAAAGTTTTCTGTTTCATTAATTTAATCTTCCACTCTATTTCCTGGTTTATCAGTTTAGAATATTGTGCTTGATAAAGTTTAATTTCTCTCAGAATCGGCTGTGACTTCGGATTAGATCTTAACTTCTTCTCTAATTCTTTGATTTTCTCCAAAACTTTATCTTTCCTCTCATTTTGTGTCCTTTTCTTTACAGTATTCTGTTGTATCAGGAACCCCCTCATCACGGCCTTACTTGCGTCCCAGATAGTTCTTTTTTCCACCGTAGTGTTCATGTTAATCTCAAAATAATCCTTTAAAGCTTTTTGGGCCTTCTTAATAATCTCTTGGTCTCTGAACAGGTTGTCATTCATCTTCCATCTGAAGGAGCCGGTTGGTAATAATGTCATATCCATTTTCAGTGCGTTATGGTCGGAGCAGGTCTTTGGGCAGATTTCCACCCTTCTGACCTTGGGTGCCAGACCTCTAGTTATCCATATTTGGTCGATTCTTGTCCAAGTCAGCTGGGCTTCGGAGAAAAATGTTCCTTCTCTTCCCAAGGGGTTTTTGATTCTCCAGATATCTATCCAATCCATATCGTCTGTCATTTCAAAAAAGGTCTTTGGTAGTCTGCCATCTTTCGTAACATTCTGATTTTGTGACTTATCCATGTTGGTTGATACAACTCCATTCATGTCTCCCATCATAATGATGTTGTCATAGTCCAGATAGTCCAGCATAATCTCATGCAACTTCTTGTAGAATTCCGATTTCCCTTCATTTGGCGCATAAATTCCTAATATCAAAATCTTCTCTCCCTTGTGTTATATTTCAATTGCCAATATTCTTCCATGTTCATCTTTAAATAAAAATTTAGGTGACAGGCTCTCTCTTGCATATATCACCACACCTCTCTTTTTTACTATGTCCGAAGATATAAATTCCTGACCAAGTCTTTTGTTTATTAACACCTTTCTGTGGAGCCTAGTCACATGTGTTTCTTGTAAGCAAATAATGTCCAGTTGCTCCTTTTTTAATATGTGAAAATTTTTTCTCCTTTTTTCCAGGATGTTACAGCCATTTATGTTCCAACTCAGAAGTTGCAGAGACATCCTGAATAAATCTGGTTATTCTCCTTGGGGTAGCACTTTGTTCTCCAGTTCTTTAGGATCTGAAGGTGCAGGTTCCCCTGGTGGTTCAGGCCCTGGAGGTGATTCAAGTCCTTTGTGAAGGTCCTCTCCGTATGTAGTCAAAAACTTATCTCTGTCTTCCGGTGTTCTGATTTTAATCTTCTTCCCTCTGAAAGTAAAAGATAATCCTTGGGGGAAATCCCACCTAAAGATGATTGAGCTGCTCCTCAACAGTCTTACTAGTTCCGAGTAGTCAGATCTAAGGTCCAACAGTTGTTTGGGAATATCCTTGTATATTTCAATTCTTTTGTCCAGAATGTCCAGTGACTTTCCGTAGTGCAGGCCCAAAATCTTGTCCCTTTCCTCCTTTGATCTTAATATTATCAAGCAGTCTCTGGGCTTCTCTTTCTTTATAAGTCTTCCAAGCCTGAAAGCTGATACAATTTTAAAGTCTTTTTCCTCTAGGTTCCAAAACTTGGTAAATTCTTTAGTCAGAAACTCAGCTAAGTTGCCTTCCTCCACCTCTGGTATTGACCTTATCCTCAAGTTGGTCTCCCTGTTCCGCAGTTCTGTCATAGAGAGGTAGATCTGATGTTCTCCTACTTGTTTGCTGAGTGGTCTTACCTCTTTTTCTAACTCTCCCAGTCTCTGGCTAGTATCCTCAGCCAATTTCCGATTTTCCCCTGCAGCTTCCTTCAATTCTCCTATAGCCTGTACATTCTGTGCAACTTGTCCAGTTAATCTATTCAAACATTCTGTGTTTTGATCAATTTTAGCTGTTTGCTGATCCACCTTTCTATCCAAGGCTTCCAATTTTTCAAAAATTTTCTCTAAAATAGAGCCAGTAGCTCCTGAGGCCATTTCTTCTAATTGTAATTCCTCAGTTTCTCCCTCCCCTGCCCGTGGCAGGGAAGCCGCTTCTTCCTCAGGAGGTAAAGTGGAAGGCAAAGTAGGCACAGATGATCTACGCTGTGAAGCTGCAGAGAAAGTTGTTAAGGTTGTTTGTCTGGTTCTTCCCCTCTTTCTTGTACCACTCATTCCAAAGTTATCTAAAAGTCAAGGTCAAGCTGAGTTGTTCCCATGAGAAAGCAGCGGCCCAGATGGTAACAGTCAGACAGGAGGCCGGGAAAAGGAAAGTAAAACAATGTCACTGCTGTAAGTCCAAAATCCTCTAGGGGGAGCTTAAAATGTCTTTGGGGAAGAGATCAAACCCAATAAAATAAATAAAATCTAATTCAATGTCCAGGGACCTCCACCAAGATAGATTTTAGCAGAGTTGGTACTTAAAGAACAACAATGTTTCTGACAGTGCTTACTGGAATTACAAAAGGTGCTTCAGAGTAGCAAGTCCAAACTCCCTCAGAATGTTTCAAAGTTTAAATTCAAAGTATCCAAGTCTGCAGACTGACTGCTCAGTTACTCAGGCAGCTCCAGCACCTGGGTTTCTTGCTTAAATTATAGTCCAATAGAAGAAAGGTATCCGTGTCCCAATAGAAATCATAAAGTCAATTGCTTAAAGTCCTTAATCCACTCAGAAATAATTTCAGTAGGTGCCAAATCAGTTAGTTAAAACATTGCTCTTTGTCTCCACTCCTCCAGCTCTTTGCCTTTTCAAGTTCAGTGTCAGCGGAAGACGGACTTCCTGTTTTTCGTCAATCCGCTTTCAGCCGAATTCAATATTTTAAAGTTTAAAATTTGTAAAGTCCTTATTACTCACGGGTTGTTGCTTTCCAAATTCAAAAGTTTCAGGAAGAAAGGTCAGCGCTCACCGGCAGCAGCAACGCGGCTTCGCTCCGTTGATTGCGAAACGACCCACAGCGCCGCTGCCCCCTCCGCGATCCGGAGCCCCTTACGGGGTCCCTTCAACGTTTTGGGGGCTGCTCCTGGCGCCCGCCGGGTCTCAAGACCACAGGCTTCTGCCGCCTGTGGTTTTTCGGAATGGGTCTCCGCTTCGCCGTAGCAGACGACCCGTTTTCAGCGGAGCTTCCCTCTCCCGGTTAGAAGAGGGCAGCTATTGCCGTTCGCACCGCCTCCGGAAGTCTGTTTTCCTTTGTGTTTTTCCAAGTATCTTTCTATTTTTTAAATATATCTTCTTTTTCTTTCCTGTAAAGCTCCTTATAAAATCCTTGAAAGGCTCTTCTTATTTCTTTTCGGTCTTCCGTCAGCTGTTCCCCTATCCTGATTTTGATGATTATATTTTGACTTTGACGCTTTCTTAGCTGCCATGCTTCCCAGTTTTGTTTGCTGATTCAAAGTATTTCTGTCTCATTAGTTTTAATTTCCATTCCACTTCTTGGTTCACCAGCATGGAATACTGAATTTGTAACATTTTAATAATCTGTTTAGTTTGTTCATCTTTCGGTTTTGTTGCCAATTTTTTCTCATTTTCTATGAGTTGGATCAAAATTTCCTCTTTTTTCCTTTCTCTTTCTTTCTTTTTGTAGCTGTTTTGCTGAATTAGGAAGCCTCTCATGACCGCTTTACTCGCGTCCCACACAGTATCCATACTAGTCTATGTAAGTTCCAATCAAAATATTCCTTTATTGTCTCTTTCTCTTTCTCTACTATTTTTGGGTTCTCGAACAATGTATCATTCATCCTCCATCTAAAAGAGGATTGTTCTTTACCTTTTAGTTCCAAATAGATTGAGTTGTGATCAGATAGAGTTTGTGGGGTAATCTCAATTTTGTTTACTCTAGAGACCAGTTCTTTAGATACCCAAACATAATCTATCCGGCTCAAACTTTGGTGGGGATCCGAGAAAAAAGTGAACTGTTTTGTAATTGGGTACTTCCATCTCCAAATATCTATTAAACCAAAATTTTCAACCAATTCAAAGAAGGTCTTAGGGAGTTTACCCTCATTTATACTTTTTTCCTTTGGCATTCTGTCCATTTCCAGCATTACCACACCATTACAGTCTCCCATCAGAATTATCTTCTGATCCATAAATTCCATCAATCTTTCCTCTATTCTTTTAAAAAATTCCGCTTTATTTCCATTAGGAGCATATATTCCCACAAAAATTATCTTCTCACCTTGCAATGTTATTTGTACCACAATCACTCTCCCCTCCTCATCTTTAGAGATCAATTTAGGGTCTAATATCTCCTTTATATATAGCACCACCCCTCTTTTTTTGTTAACATAGGAAGTTACAAACTCCCTACCCAGTCTTTTATTAATCAAAATGTGTCTATGTTTTTTAGTAACGTGAGTTTCCTGTAAACAGATTACATCAACATTCTTTTTTTTCAAAACATGTTCAACTTTATTTCGTTTAGATTTTTCGTTAAACCCATGAATTTTCCAAGTTATCAATTTCAACGTCATCCTTAATAATTTTGTTACAAAGAGAGAAAGTTAAATTCGGGTGGTTTTGTTAGCGTCCTTTTCTTCTTCCTCCTCTTCCTCTTCTTCTGCTTCTCCTTCCTCTCCCTCTCCTTCTTCTTCCTCTTCTTCTTTCTTTCTTTCTTTCTTTCTTTCTTTCTTTCTTTCTTTCTTTCTTTTTCTTCTTTTTGTTTTCATCTTCGACGTAGAGGTCTGCACCGGTGGGTCTGGGCCCAGCAAGGCTTCCTTCCATCTTACCTAATTCTTTCTCATATCTTCTGGAGAATTTCTTTACCTCTTGTAGATCTGTTAATCTAAGATTTCTTCAGGGAACTCCCACCTATGTTTGATTCCATTTTTCTTCAGTAAAGTCACCAATTGTTTGTACCCGTCTCTTTTTCGTAGAAATCTAATAGGAACCTCTTTAAATATGATAATTGGTCTCCATTGATTAATAACTTGTCATTGTAACTCATTTTCAGAATTGCATTTATCATCTCTAATGAATTATAAATCATCAGACGATCTCCAGGTAGTTTTTTGGTTTTGGCTTTTACCGATCTCACCTTAATTCTAAACACATTCTCAATTGTATACTCAATTTCTTCTTCCTTCATATCCATCCACCTTGCCAATTCTTTAATCATTTTTGTTTTGATATCTTCATTTGCTTCTTCTACTACCCCTCTAAATTTTAAATTTTTCTGTTTCTGCCTCATCTCCCTCAGAGCCATGTTGTCCCAGATCTGTTTGTTGGTTTCTGCTTCCTTCACTGTGCAGCGAAGTGCTTGTCACGGGACAATGTTTTGCATTCCACAGTCAGAAGTACTGTTGGGTTTCCCACGGGAATGGGAGACTGGATGTGACGTACACTGGTTTCCTGTTTTTCACTGTTCTCTCGGTGTTCTTTGTTTCCGAGGAGAAGAGAGTTGCTTCTCTGCTCTCGCAGAAGCAAGATGCATGCTTGTAATCTCTCAGCATTGAAGTGTAAATAAAGTAAAGTTAAGCATGTGGCATGTACTGCTCATCCTTCCGCTGTGTACAGGAGTCTGCAATTACAACATTTTTGGTTATGGGCCCAGAAAAACGCAGTCAAACTGACGGATGGACTCCAGAAGTTGGGTCAACAGAGAAACGGATCGGATGTTATCTTCTCTGCGTCAAGATGATTGATGAGAGGTATGTGCTCATGCTCCGGGCAGCCTGCCAGCTTCTAGTTGATGGCTTTATGGCTGGACTTTGAACTTTTAAGGCCGTTTGCCAAGGCATCAGGCAAAGGCTCCAAAGGCTTGGGGGTGGCTGGAAAACCGAAAGTACTTTTGAACTTGCCTTTGGAATGAGGTTTGAAGCAGCAGTGACGCAGCTTGTTTAAGCCTTTCAGGCTGGCTGATGCTTTTGGGATTCCTAAGCTCAATAAGAAAAATTACGCAGACTGGGTTCTCTATGCTGAGGCTGTTCTGCGGAAAGAGGGTCTGTTTAAAGTTATTACAGACAACCCCCCAGCTCCAGTTACAGATGAATGGAACACTATGGATTCCAAAGCGAGGGGAACTCTTACATTGATAGTATCCCCAGAAGAGCTCTGTCTGTTGCATGATAAGACCTCAGCCAGAGAAATTTGGGACACTTTGAGAGAGGCTCACTTGAGGACAGAAGCTGGGTCCACTATGTTCTACTATACCAGGCTGCATGGTATGGCTCTTGCTGAAGGTGGGTGTGATGGCCTGGGATTCCGAGTCTGAGAGCGATCCGGAGGAACCCCAGCCGGCACAGGAGTCCCCGCCTCCAGGGCCGGCTGAACCTGGGCAAGGCCTAGTTGCTGAGGAAACTCAAGAGCAGGCACCAGGTGAAATCATTCAGGCCCCAGAGGTGCTGGAAGACTCAGTGGCTACAGGTGAGCCTCCTCCAGGACCCAGTAACCCTTCGGCCTCTCCTGATCTGCAGAGGCTTAGGGCAGAGAGGCGAAGGGAACTGGTGTCTCCCAGGAGGAGTGCTCGCCTTAAGGCCAAGAGAGGCGGGGCTTCTGGGGGCCGGGACCGCCCCCGGCCTTAGAAGAAGATAAAGGTCAGGCAGCCCGGTCTCAGGTTGCGGGAGCAACGTCGTTGTGAAGTATCTGCTTTACCCAGTCCTTGTTTGGCACTCCCAGTGTGCCTATTCCCCGCCTGGATTCCTGCTTCTGCCTTACCAGTGTTCCTGCTTCCCCGCCTGGATTCCTGCTTCTGCCTTACCAGTGTTCCTGCTTCCCCGCCTGGATTCCTGCTTCTGCCTTACCAGTGTTCCTGCTTCCCCACCTGGACTCCTGCTTCTGCCCTACCTCCGTTCCTGCTGACCTGCCCGGCTCCCTGTTGATCTTGGCCTACGGTAATAATACCTCATCCCCCCTGGGACCAGCACAGTTTGCTCCCGCCACACCCGCACTCCCTCTTTGTTGGGGTGCGTTCGGGAAGATTCAGAGGCCATGGCTGACCAAGCGGCTACATTGTTGGCAATAGCCCAGGAGAACCAGGCCTTGACGCACACCGTGCAGCAGCTCAGTAACGTGGTTGCGGCACTACAGCAGCGTTTGGACGCCCTACCGGCTCCTGGGGCCGACGCCCCGGCTTCTGGCAAGTACCCAGTGGCCTTGCCTGAGAAGTTTGATGGGGCTCCGGCCAGCTTTCCCATGTTCCTTGCCCAGGCCAAGCTGTATATTCAGGGGCGCGCCCGGAACTTCCCCGACGACCGCACCAAGGTGCATTTTTTGATTAGTTTGTTAAAGGACCAGGCGGCCAAGTGGGCGTTGCCGCTGCTCAGGCAAGACTCCCCCTTGTTGGCAGACTACGGGGGGTTTTGCAATCTGTTGGAGGCCGCGTTCGGCAACCCTTTGAAGGGGAGTCAAGCCAACCGGGCGATTCGGCGGTTGAGACAGGGCAAGTCCAAGGTGGCCGCATACACCACAGAATTCCGGCTGCTGGCACAGGACTTGACCTGGAACGACTCTGCTCTTCGGGACCAGTATCTCGAGGGGCTTTCAGATGAGATACTGGACCAGCTGGCCACAATGGAACGCCCCACCACGCTAGACGCTCTTATTCAGCGGAGTCTACAGATAGACGATCGGCTAGAGGATCGGCGTCAGGCTCGGGGCCGCCGGCACCTCCAGTTCTCGGCCCCGGGGTCCACCAGCAGCCCCACAGGCCCAGCTGAGTCATTGGAGGAACCCATGCAGCTTGGGGCAGTGCGGCCACGCCTCTCCCCCGCAGAGAAGTCGCGGCGTCGGGAGGGGAATCTATGTCTCTATTGTGGCGGAAGCGGACACTATGCACGATCCTGTCCTGAGAAACCGCCAACCCCAGTAGCTGATGGCCCTGGCTCCCTGGGGTCCCAAACAGCACAGAATGGGACCGCACCAATCGAATTACAACACCTTATGGTTCCGGTACATCTATACCCTCCAGGAGGGCCATGGATTCTTACCCATGCCCTGGTGGATTCAGGGGCAACCCGCTCTTATATGGACGCTGCTTTTGCTGCCCAGCATCGGGTGCCACTTCGGAACAAGCCAGAACCGGTACAGGTGGAGGCAATCGACGGACGGCCACTGCGTTCGGGCGCCGTCACTCGAGAGACCCAGCCCCTGGTCCTGTGCCTCCAGCAGCACCGTGAGATGCGAACTCTGGATATTGCCTCCATGCCCCGGTTCCCCCTGGTGCTTGGGATGGACTGGCTAGAGGATCACAATGTGCAGATTGATTGGGTCAAACGGACTGTACACTTCCCAGACCCCAGTTCGTCTGCTGAGACTGAGATGCTAGCAGCTGCGCCCACTGAGGAGGCTGCTGCAACGCTCCCCGCTGAGTACCGGGACTATCACGACGTGTTCGAGGAACGGGGGGCAGACCAGCTGCCGCCGCATCGGTCCTTTGACTGCGGCATAGACCTCCAGCCCGGAGCGCCTCTACCGGTGAGTCGCTTATACTCGTTAACAGAGCCAGAGCGCGAGGCTTTGCAGGACTTCTTGCGCAAGAACCTGGAGCGAGGGTTCATTAGACCTTCTACCTCGCCCACTGCTGCGCCAATGCTCTTTGTTAAGAAGAAATGTGGGGAGCTCCGCCTTTGCCATGATTACCGGGCCCTGAACAAGATTACCATCCCGGACCGGTACCCCTTGCCCCTTATTTCGGAGTTACTGGAGCGGGTGCAAGGGGCGCAGGTGTTCACCAAGCTAGACCTCCGGGGAGCCTACAATTTGATTCGGATCCGCGCCGGGGATGAGTGGAAGACAGCATTCGGGACCCGGTACGGACAGTTTGAATACCTGGTTATGCCCTTTGGTTTGTGCAACGCGCCTGCTGTGTTTCAACGGTACATCAACCACGTATTTCAGGACTTGCTAGACAAGTACGTGGTGGTGTACTTGGATGACATTCTGGTTTACTCTCGTGACCCGGCGTGCCACGAGGGCCATGTCCGGACCGTGCTGCAGCGCTTGCGCGAGCATCGTCTGTATGCAAAGCTCAGCAAGTGCGAGTTCCATCAGCAGTCAGTGGACTTCCTGGGTCATCGACTCTCACCAGGTGGGGTGCAGATGGATCCTGGGAAGGTGGCAGCGGTTCGAGAATGGGCGGCACCTCGGAACCGCAAGGACCTACAGCGTTTCCTGGGGTTCGCCAACTATTATCGGACCTTCATTGCGGATTATGCTCACCGCACCACCCCGTTGACCCGGCTTCTGCGCCCCAAGACGCCGTTTTCCTGGGACAAGGAGGCGGAGGAGGCATTTCAAGGGTTGAAGGCCTGTTTCCAGAGAGCGCCAATCTTGCAGCATCCGGATCCTTCTCGACCCTTTGTGGTAGAGACTGACGCCTCCAGTACGGCTCTCGGTGCCGTCTTGTCTCAGCAGCACGAACCGGAAGCGCCACTCTTACCCTGCGCCTTCTATTCCCGCCAGCTCCTTCCAGCGGAGCGTAACTATACCGTGTGGGAGCGGGAACTGCTGGCCATCAAGGTGGCCTTTGAGGTTTGGCGCCACCATCTTGAAGGAGCAAGACACCCGGTGGAGGTGAGAACCGACCACCGGAACCTGGAATACCTCCAGACCACCCGCAAGCTGAACCAAAGGCAGATCCGGTGGGCGTTGTTCTTTTCCCGGTTCCAGTTCCGGATCCGCTACATCCCTAGCTCCCAAAACCAGAAGGCGGATGCCCTGTCCCGGAAACCTGAAGACAACGCAGACACAGTTCAGCAAGCAGCACCCACCACGATCCTACCACCAGCTGCATTCCTGGCCACCCAGGAGGTTGAGCCACTGCAGGCTCGGGTGCGGGAGCAGCAACGGGTCGACGCTTGGGCCCAGGAACGACTCCGGGAACTGGCCGAAGGATCATGCCCTCAGTATCCAGGGCTGGTTTCGCATCAGGGTCTCCTGCTGCACCACGGGCGCCTGTACATCCCACCAGGGCCGCTGCGGGCTGAGGTTCTCCGGATGACCCATGACGCTCCAGCGGCGGGGCACTTTGGGCGGTATCGGACCACCCATCTGGTAAGCCGTGAGTTTTGGTGGCCCCGCTTGAAGGCTGACGTGGCTCGCTACGTCGCTGGTTGTGACGTCTGCAGGCGGGCCAAGGGGCCTACCGGGCGACCCCCCGGCCTTCTTCAGCCGTTGCCGGTTCCACCACGTCCTTGGCACACAGTTTCTCTAGACTTTGTAGTGGAGTTACCCCCGTCTCGTGGCTGCACCTGCCTTCTAGTTTTCTCTGACCACTTCACGAAGATGGTGCACTGTGCCCCCTGCCCATCCATACCCTCAGCTAAGGAAACCGCGCAGCTGTACCTTCAGCATGTTTTCCGCCTGCATGGCCTACCTGAGCGTGTAGTATCCGACCGCGGCGTTCAGTTCACGTCCCGGTTTTGGCGTGCTTTGCACCAGGCCCTCGGAACAGAGGTCTGTCTCTCATCTGCTTACCACCCACAGACTGATGGCCAGACAGAACGGGCGAACGCGGTACTGGAACAGTACCTCCGGTGTTACTGCAGCTACCAGCAGGACGACTGGGTCGACCACCTAGCATTGGCGGAGTTCGCTTATAACAACGCGGTGAATGCGTCCACCCAGCAGACCCCGTTCCAAGCCAGTTATGGCCTTCACCCACGGTTGTTTCCGGATGTGCTGCCGGCATCTGCGGTCCCTGCGGTGACAGAGTGGCTTCAGGAGCTCCAGTCCCAGCAACAGCTGTTGATGGAGCAGCTGCGCCAGGCCAAGGAGGCGTACAAGGTCCAGGCCGACCGCCACCGCCAGGTGGGGCCGGAACTTCACGTCGGTGACTTGGTATGGCTTTCCACTCGCCACCTCCACCCTTCTCGACCTTCGCGGAAGCTGGACGCCCGGTTCACCGGCCCGTTCCCTATTGTGGACCAGGTCTCGCCTGTGGCATTCCGTCTCCAGTTGCCAGCAACCCTGAAGGTTCACCCGGTATTCCACAGGTCCCTTCTGAGTCCGGTGGCCCCACCCGACGAGTTCCACCCAGACCGTCCCCGACCGCAGCCAGTTTTGGTGCAGGGAGAGCCAGAGTACGAGGTGGAACGCATTCTGGACTCCCGATACCGCAGGGGAAGGCTGCAGTATCTCATTGACTGGAAGGGGTATGGGCCAGAGGACCGCTCCTGGGAACCAGCGGTCAACGTCCACGCACCTGCCTGCATCCGGGAGTTTCATGCAGCGTACCCCAGCAAGCCGGGTCCGGGCCCTCAAGTGAGGGGGGGGCCTGGGAGGGGGGATGGTGTGATGGCCTGGGATTCCGAGTCTGAGAGCGATCCGGAGGAACCCCAGCCGGCACAGGAGTCCCCGCCTCCAGGGCCGGCTGAACCTGGGCAAGGCCTAGTTGCTGAGGAAACTCAAGAGCAGGCACCAGGTGAAATCATTCAGGCCCCAGAGGTGCTGGAAGACTCAGTGGCTACAGGTGAGCCTCCTCCAGGACCCAGTAACCCTTCGGCCTCTCCTGATCTGCAGAGGCTTAGGGCAGAGAGGCGAAGGGAACTGGTGTCTCCCAGGAGGAGTGCTCGCCTTAAGGCCAAGAGAGGCGGGGCTTCTGGGGGCCGGGACCGCCCCCGGCCTTAGAAGAAGATAAAGGTCAGGCAGCCCGGTCTCAGGTTGCGGGAGCAACGTCGTTGTGAAGTATCTGCTTTACCCAGTCCTTGTTTGGCACTCCCAGTGTGCCTATTCCCCGCCTGGATTCCTGCTTCTGCCTTACCAGTGTTCCTGCTTCCCCGCCTGGATTCCTGCTTCTGCCTTACCAGTGTTCCTGCTTCCCCGCCTGGATTCCTGCTTCTGCCTTACCAGTGTTCCTGCTTCCCCACCTGGACTCCTGCTTCTGCCCTACCTCCGTTCCTGCTGACCTGCCCGGCTCCCTGTTGATCTTGGCCTACGGTAATAATACCTCATCCCCCCTGGGACCAGCACAGTGGGGATGTGCGTACACATCTGATGGAGATGCAGAATCTGAGACATGAGCTGCAACAGAGAGGACTCACCTTTCCAGAGGCTGTGTATTCCTTCATGATACTACATTCTTTGGGTCAAAGTTGGGAGTCTGTTGCCACTCAGATTGCTGTATGGCCAACTGCTCAGCTCACAGTAGACTATGTTACTGCCGTGATTCTGAATGAAGCAGACCACCGGGGTGCTAGCTGCATGGGTAAGGAGGAGTCTTCACAGACGTCATCCCAGAGTGCAGTGGAACCACCAGATGGCGCCAAAGCTTTGAGGGCAGTGAAATGCTACTCGTGTGGACGTCTAGGCCATATGAAGAGGGAATGCAGATATCCCAGGGCCAAGACAGAGCAGCGCAGCGAAAGCTCATCGCGTGGAAAAGGCCAAAGCAAAGGCAAAGGTCCGGTGTCCAGGACAACGCAGCACAAGGCAATGGTCTCACGCTTCACTCCAAAGGTTGCAAAGGTCCAGAAGACGTCTAGATCTTTCTTCGTTGTTGATTCAGCAGCGACCCACCACATGTGCAACGATAAGCGACTGTTCGTGTCTTTTACACCGCAGGAAGGTGCGATTCACCAGGCGGATGACCACACTATCCCCAGTCAAGGCTACGGAACTGTTGTTCTTCACAGTTTGGACTTATCGATACAAGATGTACTTTACGTACCAGATGCCAAACACAATCTACTCAGTGTTGCGCAGCTGAAAGAACGGAAAATTGATGTTTCCTTCAAGAACAAGAAATGCACCATCACAAAGAAAAACGATTATGTATTGCATGCTGAATATGTTGATCGTTTGTTTGTTTTGTATTATGATGATGTTGTGCAGGATGAAACTTGTTGCATTGCAGGTTCTAACAAAAGTTTGCATGCAGGATGTATTCACGATTTTCACCGAAAATTTGGTCATTTGCATTTTGAGGCAGTATCTAAAATGCCTGCCTTGGTTGAAGGTCTGACTATTAAACCCTGCAGGTACCACATGAAGTGCAAAGCATACGCAGGAAATAAGGTGAAAATGGCTGCGAAAGGTAAGGTGTCTAGTAGGCAAGCTACAGAACCATACCAGGTTGTTCATGCTGATTTGGTTGGTCCACTATCGCCCTCTTTGGGTGGAAACAGGTACTTCATGGTTCTCATTGATGTATTTTCCAGGTATATTTATGTGTACAATATCAAGCAGAAATCAGAGGCTTTTCCAAGGTTCAAGGAATTCTGTGCTTGGTTGGAAAATGTGCATGGTAAGAAGATAAAGACTCTTTTCACTGATCGCGGGGGGGGAATTCACTTCTCAGCAGTTTGAAGCTTTTCTGACTGAGAAAGGAATTCAACACGATTTGTCTAGTCCTCGCTCGCCATGGCAGAATGGACTTTGCAAGAGGGTAAATCAAACATTGCTTCAAGGGTTAAAAACCTTGCTGCATGATGCCAATCTTCCAGAGAGTTATTGGGCTGAATCTCTCTCGTGTTTTGTTTACAGTTATAATCACAGGTTATCTTCAGCGATTGGTTGTACCCCATATGAAAAGATGTTTGGCAAGAAACCATACATCAAACACATGAGAATTTATGGTTCTGACATGTGGGTTCATACACCACAAAACTCCAAGTTAGGCAAGCGTGGATTGCATGGTATCTTTCTAGGTTATCAGAAAGGTTCTTACAGAATAATGATGTCTGACTCTAAGACAATTAAGCTCACAAGAAGTGTTGAGTACAATGCAAAGTGGGGGGAGAATGTGGGAATTTTCCAATGTTATCCTGATGACAGTGATGAGACTGAGGATAGACAACAGCAAAAGCAGCCGCAACAACCCACACCCACTGATGAAGGTTCTGATTCTGAGTCTGAAACTGAATCGGATGATTCAGAGGATTTTAAGAGTGCGAAAGCCTCTATGCGACCCTCTGAAAGCTCTGATCAAGAATTGGAAGAACCATTGTTCACAATAGGCCACTTTTCTCCTAAGAAGGAAGAGGAAAGTGTTGAGGATTTAAGGCTAATTTGCAGGTCACAAAGAGCCACAAAAGGCAGACCTCCAAAGATATTTGCTGATGAATTTGCTAAGACAGCAGTAGCAGCTGTTAAAAGCTCCAAGAAGGTATTTGAACCTTCAAGTTTCCAAGAAATCCAGGCTTTGGATTCAAAGGAAGCTGAGCCATGGTTAAATGCCATGAAGGCTGAGCTTGATTCCTTAGAAAGGAACAAAACATGGGAGCTACTTCCAGTAGTTCCAGGAATGAAACTGCTTGGAAGCAAATGGGTCTTCAAAGCGAAGACAGATCAAAATGGCAAGATAGTCAGACACAAAGTCAGATTGGTAGCCAGAGGTTTTGCACAGGCACCAGGTGCAGATTATCACGAGACCTACTCACCCACAGTGAGGTATGAGAGCATTAGGCTTATGCTCAAGTTAGCTGCAGAGGAAAATCTACACGTTAGTCACCACGATGTGAATACAGCGTTTTTGTACGGATCTCTAGGTGAATCACTTTATATGCTTCCACCTGATGGCGTGCAGGTAAAACAGGGATTTGTTTGTGCTCTAAAGAAGTCCCTTTATGGTCTCAAACAAAGTGCACGGTGTTGGCACACAAAACTCACTGAAGTATTGTTTTCTCTAGGTTTTCAGCAAGGGAAAGCTGATCCATGTGTATTTGTCAAAGAGGAGGGGCAAAAGAAGCTGTATTGTTTGTTTTATGTTGATGATATTTTATTCTTTTGGAAAGATGTCACAATGTACAATAACGCCCTAGCTCAACTGAAAGAGCACTTTGACATGAAAGATCTTGGTGAGGTAAACAACTACCTATCTCTGGAAATAGAGAGAGATCAAAATGGTAACATTCTGGTACACCAGTCACGGAAAATTGCTGATGTGTTAAGTAAACTAAACCTGATGGATGCTAACCCTGTAGACACACCGATGACAACAGGTTATCAGGTAGAAGACACTGAAGAAGCATTTTCTGACACTACACTGTACAGAAGTGTGCTAGGCAAGCTAAACTTCATTGCCAGATGTTCAAGACCAGACATTGCTGTTAGCTGTAATTTGCTAAGCAGACAAGTCAACAATCCTAGTGTTAAGGATTGGAAAGCTCTGAAACGCATAGCGTGCTATTTGAAAGGCACTATGCATTACAGACTGAGATTTAACAATCAGAAGTCTGGTGGTTTTGAGATATTTGCAGATGCAAGTTTTGGAAGTGATACTACAGACAGGAAAAGTACGTCTGGAGTTTGCTACATGTACAATCAGGGTCTATTTGATTGGTCATGCAAGAAGCAAACAACAATTAGCTTAAGTACTTGTGAAGCTGAACTGAATGCACAGTCTTATTCACTTAAGGATTGTGAATGGTTGTTACAATTGTGCAAAGACATGAAAATTCCTGCCAAATGTCCAATCCAGGTTTACCAGGACAACAAAGCATGTTTGGCTTTGCTGAATTCTGAAGGTTGTAAGCAAAGCACGAAGCACTTGCAGTTGAAATTGCAACATGCTAGGGAATGTATTCAGAAGGGACTCGTAACGGTGTCCTATATGCCAGGTAATGAAATTCCTGCTGATGTATTGTCCAAGATTGTATCAAGGGATCAACACTGTACCTATGTGCAGAAGTTGGGTTTGTACTGATATTGTACGAACACGCTGCCCAGTGATGTTCACAGAAAGGGGGAGGATGTTGGTTTCTGCTTCCTTCACTGTGCAGCGAAGTGCTTGTTACGGGACAATGTTTTGCATTCCACAGTCAAAGTACTGTTGGGTTTCCCACGGGAATGGGAGACTGGATGTGACGTACACTGGTTTCCTGTTTTTCACTGTTCTCTCGGTGTTCTTTGTTTCCGAGGAGAAGAGAGTTGCTTCTCTGCTCTCGCAGAAGCAAGATGCATGCTTGTAATCTCTCAGCATTGAAGTGTAAATAAAGTAAAGTTAAGCATGTGGCATGTACTGCTCATCCTTCCGCTGTGTACAGGAGTCTGCAATTACAACACTGTTCTTGTACTTTACTAACCTCTACCAGTTCCTCTTTAATTCTGTCTGTCTCTTTTCTATTTTCCTTAACTTCCTTCTGAGTTCGTTTCGCTAGCTCTTCTGTTGTTTTAAATCTAACGGTTGTTTTAAATCTAACGGTTAAATCTTTGATTTTACTTGACAATTCCCCCACCACTCCCTCTATTTTCTTATCCAGGGTTTCTTGCACTTCTGCCAATTTTTTCTCCATGTGTTGTTCGTTTTGTTTAAATTCTTCCTTTATTTTTAGCCAAAGGATATCCAAATCCTTAATTTCTTCCTGTTTTGACTGTCTTCGGTCACCTGGAGTTCCTCCAAAATTTTCCCATTTTCCCCTGACATTTTTAAACAAATAACTCAGTGTTATATACTTTCACCACTAGGGGGAGCAGTTACACCAGAGAGCTAGATATCGTATTTGTCACCAATTATAGTTTAAAGGGGACGACAGTGGACGAGATGGTTGGACAGTGTTCTCGAAGCTACAAACATGAGTCTGACCAAACTGTGGGAGGCAGTGGAAGACAGGAGTGCCTGACGTGCTCTGGTCCATGGGGTCACGAAGAGTCGGACACGACTAAACGACTAAACAACAACAACAATAGTTTAAACAATGGCCCCTAGGGGTCCTTCTTTCCCTTCTCTTCACAGTGATTTTCAGTTCTAATCTTAACCACACATTTTGAAATTCACCCCTTTAAACATATATCAACTGTATATAAAATATTATATATATATTATATATAAAAAGATTATAAATATTATAGTTTGTTGTGGGGGAGGAAGGGAAAGGAGAATGTTAGCTGCTTTGAGACTCCTTAAAGGGAGTGAAAGGCGGGATATCAAATCCAAACTCTTCTTCTTCTTCTATTTCAAAGGAAAGATAAAGGAGAGAAACAGGAAATGGCACACATCAAACATATATAGACGTTGTCCCAAATGGTATCACAATTTAAATGCCCCCTTCTAAACTTTCATCATTTATCAACTCAGTCCTAAATGTTTAATCCAGCATAGATTGACCATCTGGTAATAACTCAGATACTGTTTCAATTTGAGGGTCCTCTTCTGTCCTCTTCTTTTCTTCCGCCTCTTGTGGGCTCAATCCAACATATAAGTCCAAATATAAATCCATACAAATCCATATAAATCCAAATATAACTATAATCCAATATAGGATTCTTATGCCATTCTTATATGCCATTCTTCCAAGGTGGGTAGATCTTGTGTCTTCCAATACTTTGGGATGAGTATTCTTGCTGCTGTTGTAGCATACATAAAGAATGTTCTATCCTTCTTTGGCACCAATTGGCCAACCATACCCAGGAGAAAGGCCTCTGGTTTCTTCAGGAAGGTATATTTAAATACCTTTTTCATTTCATTATATATCATTTCCCAGAAAGCCTTAATCTTTGGGCATGTCCACCAAAGGTGAAAGAATGTACCTTCAGTCTCTTTACATTTCCAACATTTATTATCAGATAAGTGGTAAATTTTTGCAAGCTTGACTGGGGTCATGTACCACCTATAAATCATTTTCATAATATTCTCTCTTAGGGCATTACATGCCGTAAATTTCATACCGGTGGTCCACAACTTTTCCCAGTCAGCAAACATAATCTTATGACCAATATCTTGTGCCCACTTAATCATGGCTGATTTCACCGTTTCATCCTGCGTATTCCATTTCAACAGCAAGTTATACATTTTTGACAAATTCTTAGTATTGGGTTCTAACAATTCTGTTTCCAATTTTGATTTTTCCACCTGGAAGCCAATTTTCCTGTCCAACTTGTAAACCTCCATTATTTGATAATAATGAAGCCAGTCTCGCACTTTATCTTTTAATTTCTCAAAACTCTGCAATTTCAGTTTGTCCCCTTCTTGTTCCAAAATTTCCCAATATTTCGGCCATTTGGACTCCATATTGAGCCTTTTCACAGCCTTTGCCTCCATTGGCGATAACCACCTTGGGGTTTTGTTTTCCAGCAAGTCTTTATATTTAATCCAGACATTATATAATGTTTTCCTGACAATATGATTTTTAAAAGCTTTATGAGCTTTAACCTTGTCATACCACAAATATGCATGCCACCCAAAAATATTGTTAAAACCTTCTAAGTCCAAAATGTCTGTGTTCTCAAGAAGCAGCCAGTCTTTCATCCAGTCTTTCATCTTCCGTAACCACATTATTTACAATTAGCTTTGCTTTTTGTTCAGAGTATATTGCACATATACCATTTTCAAACCCTTGGCCTACCCCCATCCCCTGGAGATTCTTCCTCATAAAACTCCAAGAAATATTGTCAAAGGCTTTCTCCGTGTCCACAAATATCAAAACTGCTTTAGTGTTTATATTCACTTCTAGTTTTTCCAAAATGTCGATTATATTCCTTAGGTTATCTGACAAATGTCTTCTTGGGAGAAAGCCTGCTTGGTCTCTATGAATCTCCTCCATCAAAACTTTTTTCAGTCTCTTAGCCAAAATGTCAGCAAAGATTTTGTAATCCACATTTAATAACGAGATAGGGCGGTAGTTCTTAAGTTGAGTCTTTTCAGTCTCTGTCTTCGGTATAAGTGTAATATCTGGTCTCTTTTCCCCTCCAAAATTTCATTGCAGACTTCCTTCAAAGGTTGTAATAACCACTCCTTCAAAGCTTTATAATATCTGGAAGTCAGCCCATCTGGTCCCGGAGATTTGCCCAATTGCATGTTTTGAATGGCACCTTCTATTTCCTGTTCAGTTATTTTCTGATTCAAAACTATTTTACTTTCATGAGAGATTTTTTTTAATCCATTTTTCTCAAGAAATTGTTCTATGTCCAATTCTTTCTGCGGCCCTTGTGAATATAGTTGTTTAAAGTATCTCTGGAAGCAGTTTCTAATCTCAATTGGATTGTAAATATTCTTTCCTTCCACTTCTAAATTTGTAACCGTATTTAATTTTTGTCTTTTCCTCATTTGCCAAGCCAGTAATTTACCACATTTATCTGCTGATTCAAAAGTCTTTTGTCTCATTTGTTTAATTTTCCATTCTATTTCTTGATTCATCAATTCCATATATTGTGTTTGGTATAACTTAATTTCTCTCAAAATCTCTTGAGACTTTGGTTTCGCTTTTAATTTCTTTTCCCCCTCTTTTATCTTCTCCAAGATTTTATCTTTTTTATCATTTTGGCTTCTCTTCTTTATTGCATTTTGTTGTATCAAAAACCCTCTCATAACAGCTTTGCTTGCGTCCCAGATTACTCTTTTTTCAACATTGGTCTTCATGTTTATTTCAAAGTAGTCTCTCAAAGTTTTTTGGGCCTTTTTGTACACTTCTTCATCTCTGAATAAGGTGTCATTCATCCTCCATCTGAAGGAACCAGCTGTTATTTGCTTCATCTACGTCATTATGGTTGGAGCACGTTTTTGGGCAGATTTCAACTTTTTTTATCTTTGGTGCCATTCCTCTAGTAACCCATATTTGGTCAATTCTAGTCCATGTCATTTTGGCTTCAGAAAAGAAGGTTCCCTCTCTCTCAAGAGGGTTTTTTGTTCTCCAAATATCAACCAAATCCATATTGTCAGTCATTTCAAAAAATGTTTTTGGTAGTCTTCCATCTTTAGTAACTACCTGTCTTTGTGCTTTGTCCATATTTGTAGAAACTACTCCATTCATGTCTCCCATCAGAATTAAATTATAGTCCAGATAGTCCAACAAAGTCTCATGCGACTTCTTAAAAAATTCAGATTTCCCCTCATTCGGTGCATAAATTCCTACAATCAAAAATTTCTCTCCTTGAACTTGAATTTCAATTGCCAAGAATCTTCCTTGTTCATCTTTAAAAATTAACTTTGGCAGCAATCTTTCCTTTGCATATATCACCACTCCTCTTTTTTTTTACTCTGTCAGATGAAATGAATTCTTGTCCCAATCTTTTATTAATAAGTATTTTCCTGTGTCTGACATCACATGAGTCTCTTGTAAACAACTCAAGTCCAATTGTTCTTTCTTTAATATGTGAAAAACACTTTTTCTCTTCCGGGGTATGTTCAGACCATTACAATTCCAGCTTAGAAGTTGCAGAGCCATGATGGAATTATTTACTTTTCCTTCCTACTGCTCCAAGTAGTTGTTCTTCTTCTGTCGGTGGTTGCAATCCAAATGATAAGTTTGCTATGTCCAGTATTCCTTTTCCTGATGAAATTGGCTCCTCTCCAGATTCCGCCTCTTTCTGAAGATCCTCTTCGTGGTCTCTCAAAAACTTGTCTTTATCACTCACTGTCCTTATTCTTATTTTCCTTCCTTTGTATTTAAAGGATAGGCCTTGGGGAAATTCCAACCTGAAAAGTATGCTGTTTCTTTTCAGTAAAACAACCAGATCTCTGTAGTAGGTTCTTACATCCAAAATATATTTCGGTATATCCTTGAAGATCTCCACTTAAGAATTTTCAATTTCCAGCGTTTTTTTGGTAGTGCAAATTCAGAATTTTGTCTCTTTCTTCTTTTGATCTTAAAGTTATCAAACAGTCTCTTGCCTTGGTGGGACTTCCGGGTCGGCGCCATCGCCGAATGGCGGACTCCCTCCGAGCTCCGGAGGGAGCCTGCTCGGCAGGGGCTGGGTCCTACCGCACCGGCGATGCGGGGACCCTTAAAAACCGCGGCCACGGAGGCCGTGGACATGGAGACTCGGCTGGCACCGTCAGCGCCCTCCCGACTCGTGAAGGAGCCTTTTTAAAGGCTACGGATTGGGTGCCGGGGAGAAGCGTGGTGCTTTGAGTCCTCTGCTATCCCTGCCGAGCGCAGCCGCATGCCATCCGGCGGAGAGCGCTGACTTCTTCTATTGAAAATTTGGATCCAAAAGAAGAACCCGTGAGTAATTGGAATATGGACTAAAAAGAGGGATAAATTTTTAAAATTTGGAGCGAACGGGGGAGGTGGAAAAATGGAAGTCAGCCTCCCCCTAAATTGTAGAAGAGCCAAAACAAAGGACTGGATAACTAAGATCGAGAGTAACTTTATCTTGCCGAACTAGCAACTTCGCGAGGGAAAATTATAAGATTGAGCTGGAGGAGAAAAATGGAATTCGTATTAAAAAGCAACCCCCCCCCCCCGGAATCCCCGGAGCGATTCGTGAAAATGCCTGGAGAAGAGTAACGGAGGTTTTGACAGCTGTCAAAGAGCTGTCAAAACGGAAGAACAAAATAGAGACTTTGTTATGAGGACTTTGCCGGTTACATTTGCTATAAATTGGATATAAATTGTTTCAAATAAGGATTAACAAGCTATTTGGACTGGTGGATGTGATCTGGAAGGGAACTTTGTTACTGTAATCCATCTAGAGGAGCTGAGGGATATTGCATGTGTTTTCGACAGGAAACTTGAACAGTTAAATAGAACTTTTAACCTCCTGGGAAACTGCAGAAATGGAACATTATTTTGTCTACAGAGGTCTACACTCTACAGGAAACAATGGATTTATCTGTTGAAAAATGAAAGGAACATGATGTAATGTTTTGCCCCTGAATAACAAGCCTCTGCAGAGACACTAGAAGCTTTTGGAAAAAGAACATTTCTGTGGGAGAACAAGGAAGTAAAAAGGAGGAGAGTGACTGACAAGAACAAGGAAACAACAAGAACTGGACAGAACTGGAGTGGGAACATTTGGGATATCCAGATTTGACAAGTTTATGGAAATAAAATTGGAGTTTTTACTCCTGGTACAAAAATCTGGATAGAAGAAATGGGCCCCCTTTTTGATAGACTCCTTCTATGATTGGACATTTGTAATTAAAAAAGACCGGTAAAGAACCAGGGGGATGTGGGTTTAGGGAAATGTGGGAACTTCAGGAAGATATTAGAAGTGGAGGGATAGGAGGAACGCAACAGGGAAAGAGGGGAGGGAAATTTGGAATCCAAAGGTTGTAAAATTATTATCTATTTTTTATTTTATTTCCATCTGTATTATATTTGAAAGGGGGGAACTCGTGGAAGGGAATAGATCGACCTTAGGGGATGGGAATTTGGATAAATTGAGTTCTTGATGATGAGTGTAATTTGGGGATAAGAACTTGTTGAATTTAATTGCCTATTTGGAAGATTTGGAATACAAGAGGGGGTGGGGAGGGGAAGTCCTGGTTATTGGAAAAAGTTTATAAATTGGATTTAATTTGTCTTAATTTGGAAAACCTTAATAAAAATTATTTAAAAAAACAACAACAAACAGTCTCTTGCCTTATTCCTTCTTTGTCTTGTGCCGAGTCTAAATGCACTCACTATCTTGAATTCTTCCTTCTCCAGGCCCTGTTGCCAAAAGTCCGAAAATTCTTTTGTAAGAAAGTCCACCAAATTATCCTTCTCACTTTCAGGTACTGCTCTGATTGTTAAATTCCTCTCTTTTCTTTGCAAATCAATCATGGACAGTGTCAGATCATGGTCCTCCAATTTCTTAAAGGCCGGTGTTATCTTCTCCTGAGTGGCAGTTGCAATTTCCTTTGCCTCCTCTGCAATCTTTCGAGTTGTAGCCGATTCCTGTAAAAGTTTTTCGATCGTCTGTGTATTTCCCAATTCATTTATGCTTGTAGTATTTAAATCAATTTTTGCTGAGATCTCAGCTACCTGTTTATTAGTTTCTGCAGCTTGTTTACTTGTCTCTGCCCCTTGTTTCGTTAGATATTCCAAAGATTCATTAATTTTGCAAAGTGCCTTTGCCAATGCGTCTTCAGATGACATAGTTTTTGATTTTATTTGCGAGGCAGCAGCTGCTCCTGTGCCTCCGGATGTTGAGGCCCTTCTTTGTTGTAAAATATCAGTCTTGTATTGTCTGCTGGATCTAAGACCTTTTTCCTGTAGCTCTACTTTCCCTTTACCATCTGCCACAACACTCTCATGCCAAGCCAAGGTCAGTCTCACACCTGTAGAATTGTTTTGAATAGGAAATTTCCAGTGGCTCAGCAGCTAGTGGCTCAGTTGTTATTGTTGCAACAAAGTCTCCTCTAGGGGGAGAAGTTCCAGCTTCACTTTACAATTTTTGAAACAAAAGTATTCTTTAAAAATCCCCCATATCTCCTAAGAAGCCACAGTTTCAATTGCCTTCAGAGTTATTTTAAATGCAACACAGTCCAAAGACAGTCCAGAGACACTGTATCCTTTCACAGAGTTGGCTCAAAAGTCACTTCCAAAAACTTTACCTTAACGTGCTGACAGCCCACAAACTGGCTTCCCTGTCAGGACAGTCCGTCCCCAGGGTTTAAAACAGCGGATGTATTTTTATTCTCTTCTTTTCATGCAGGTATATAAGGTACAATTTCCTCCCCCACCGCTCCTGCAGATGGGAGGAGGGCTACTTTTTTAACGGTGGATTTGCTCTTATCCAAAGAAAAATTCTCCAAAAGTTACAGCTTAGCAGTCTCTTTGCTTTAGTCTATCTGCAGAACGGAAAGGCAGACTTCCTTTTTATACCTTTCCCATTTCGGTGCCAAAATTCATCAAAATTTAGCTTCAATTAATCCTTTAATCCTACTCACAAGTAGTTGCTTTTAAGTCCAATTCTCAGGAAGAAATCAGCGCTCTCCGATAATGGCGATGCGGCTTCACTCCACGGACTGGGTAAACAACTCTCAGCACCGCGCCGCTCACCCGCTGCTGTTCCGAAGCCTTTAAAAAGGCCCCTTCACAGTTTTGGGGGGGCGCAAAAGGTGCCCGCCGAGTCTCCTCGTTCACAGGCTTCACTGCCTGTGATTTTTGGGGGTCCCCGCTTCGCCGTAGCGGCAGGACCCAAACCCGTGGAGCAGACTCCCTCCTGAGCTCAGAGGGAAATCCGCCATTAATTGCTGGCGCTGACCGGAAGTCCCCCACTTTCCTTTGTCAATCCCTTCCGATGTTGCCAACTTCTCCCCTTTACTTTATACAAGGGTTTATACATAGTATCTAAATCTCTGGGCAGAGGTTCAACACGTGACTGTTTCTCCAGCCAAGCCACCAAGTCTTCGCAAAAAAAAGAGGAGAAACAAAGTTCCTTTTAAGCTCTTATCCCTCTTCCAGTATTGTAAAATGATACTTGCCTCAGTGCACTACCTCTGAGGACTTTCAGCTTACACTTACTCAGCAGGAAACTTTCACTTCCGTCTTGTTCTCATGTCTTTGTTCTCTGCGGCATTTTAACACCGCAGCCGGGACGGACTCCCTTTTTACGTCCCTCAGCTGACCGAATTTCTTGAATTCCTTCCAATAGTCAGTGTTTAAATGTATCCTGTTCCTTGGAATTCAATTTTCTCATGGAAGTTTAGCACTTTCCATCAGAAGCCTGAGACTGCACAGTTCAAGGTCCGAGGTGCTCCCCCTTCGCACCCGCAGCTCTATCCCGTCCCCGGATTCTTACTTGAAACCCGAGAAGTGGGAGAGCACATCTGGGCGTCGCTGGGTGCTCTGTCCCCCAAGGTATCCCCCTTGAGGTTTTGAGGTCCGTAGAGCCCTTACGGACCTCTAAACACCCCCGCCCCGTGCTGCTCGGAATTCCCGGAGCGGTCATTGTGCGCTTCTGCTTGGTGTCCGTGCTAAACTGGAAGTCAAGACTTTGATATTTCCTTCAAGAAGGGCGTCTGCATCATCAAGAAGAGCAAAGAGGACATTTTGCATGTGAAGCTTGTAGATGGCTTGTTCTTGATAATTTATAATGACAAAGCTGTTGATGTGTCTAAGGTTGAATCTTCTTGTGTTGCACAAACTAACAAAGTTCTTCATGCAGGATGTATGTCGAATGGTTACTTTAAAATGTGAAGGTTCATTATTGTTTCACAAGTTGTGTATGTCTTTAAGGGCCAGGGCCAGGGCAAATAACGAGACCCAGTCTTACAGCTGTGAAACATAGCAGGTGCTGCTAGGTTGTGGTAATCAAGCTGTGTCAGCAATTGGGTATAGTATATAAGGAGCAGCACCTAGCTCTCCTATTACCCTGGGGGATGGGTTGGTGGTTGGGTCTGGTTTGTTGTTGATGTATTTAGTGTATAAGGAGTTTTTGTTTTTGTTATTAAAACCTTGTTTAAGTTATTTTTGAGTCCCTTTTAATGCATGGTCTCCCCAGCAAGCTCTTTGCAGCGCTACTAAACTGCAAATAGCCAACAGTATTCACAAACAGCACCAAAATTTTGGTCACATGTCATGGCAGGCACTGGCCAAGATGCCTGGGGTTGTTCAGGGTATGTCCATCAAACCCTGTAAGTTTCACATGAAATGTGTCTCTTGTGCAGAAAACAAGGTGAAGGTTGCTCCCAAAGGCAAGGTGTCTGGCAGACAGGCTTCCAAACCCTATCAGCTAGTTCATGCAGACCTGGTTGGTCCACTTGCACCCTTTTGGGTGGAGCAAGGTACTTCATGGTTTTATTTGATTTTTTCCAGGTACATTCATTTGTGTGCTCAAGCAGAAGTCAGAAGCACTTCCTAGGTTCAAGGCGTTCTGTGCTTGGTTGGAAAATGCGCACATTGAACATATTGGTTGTTTATTTTCTGATTGAGGCAGTGAATTCACTTCTCAGCAGTTTGAAGCTTTCCTGACTGAGAAGGGAATCCAGCACGACCTCTCAAGCCCCAGATCTCCACGGGAGAATGAACTTTGTGAGCGAGCAAACCAAACTTTGTTGCAAAGCTTAAAAACCTTGTTGCATGATGCCAATCTCCCTGAGCAATATTTGGCGGAGTCATTGAATACTTTTGTTTAAATGTATAATAGGAGACTGTCATCACCTACTGGTTGAACTCCCTATGAGAAGATGTTTGGTAAGAAACTTTATGTCAAGCACATGAGACGCTTTGGTTGTGACATGTGGGTACATACCCCACAGAGCAGCAAGCTTGGGAAGCGTGGGGCACATGGTTTGTTCATGGGGTACGAAAAAGGAGCATACAGGGTATTCATGACTGACTCTAAAACCATTAGGTTCTAAGCTGCTGCTTCTTCTTTGTATGCATATTGAAACAAAAAAAAAGTGTTTTCCTTGCTTTCAGTGAATATGCATGAACACCCAAAATAAAGAAACGAAGTGAAATGAGCCCAATCAAAGCTTTTTTGGCTTCTTTCTATGCATTTACAACCCAAAAAAAAACATGCTTTTCACTTTTTCGGTTTATTTCACTTCGTTTTGGGTTTTTTGAGTGAATATGCATGCACACCCCAAATGCACGAAAGGAAGTGAAATAAGCCCGAAAAAAAGCTTATTTGTCATCTTTCTATTTATATTGATATAAAAAATAAGTGTTTTGCTTTCTTTGGGCTTATTTCACTTTCTTTGAGGGAATAAGCATGCACACCCCAAAAACACGAAATGAAGTGAAATGAGCCCAATCAAAGCTTATTCGTCATCTTTCTACGCATTATGACACAAAAAACAAATGTTTTGCATTCTTTGGGTTTATTTCACTTATTTTTGCGGTGGGGGGGGCGGTTTGTGAATATGTAGGCACACCCAAAAAACATGCAACCCAGTGAAATAAGCCCGAAATAAGCTTATTCGTCTTATTTCTATGCATATTGACACAAAAAACAAGTGTTTTGCTTTGAGTGAATATGCATGCACACCCAAAATAACAAAAACGAAGTGAAATAAGCCTAAACAAAGCTTATTCGGCTTCTTTCTATGCATTTTCACCAGCAAAATACATGCTTTTTTTTTTCTCAGTTCATTTCACATTGTTTTCTGCTTTTATTGTGAATATACATGCACACCCCAAATGCACAAAACGAAGTTAAATAAACCCAAACAAAGCTTAATAGTCGTCTTTCTTTCTTTTTTTTATAATAATATTTATTAAAAATTTTCAACAATAAAAAGCATACAAAGTAACATATAGTTTTCCAATATCCACAATTCGTTCTCCTCCTTGGACGACTCTCGTTCCTGCATTCTAAACTCATAAAAGCCCAGAATTAAGTTTAAGATACTAACGGACGCAAAAGAAAGAGGGGGCTTTGCCCTGCCAGACTTAAAGTTGTACTATGAAGCCGCAGCTTTCTGCTGGCTAAAAGACTGGCTACTTCTGGAGGACACGGACGTGCTGGATTTGGAAGGTTTTAACAATGCATTTGGATGGCATGCATATTTATGGTACGATAAGGTTAAGATTAACAAGGTCTTTAAGAACCATATTGTTAGAAAAGCAATATTTAATGTCTGGACAAGATACAAAGACTTATTAGAGAAAAAAACACCGAGGTGGCTGTCACCTTTGGAGGCTAAGGCCTGAAAAAGACCCAATATGGAGGCCAATTGGCCAAAATATTGGGAAATACTAGAAAGGGATGGAGACAATTGGAAACTGCAGAGTTTAGAGAAAATGAAAGATAAAGTGCGAGACTGGTTACACTATGCTCAGATTAAAGAAGTGTTTAAGATTGATAAAAAGTTAGGATTCCAGGTGGAGAAATCGAAACTGGAAACAGAACTGTTAGAACCTAAGACCAAGGTACTCTCAAAAATGTATAACTTGCTGCTGAAATGGAACACACAAGACGAATTGGTTAAATCGGCTATGATAAAGTGGGCCCAGGATATTGGGCACAACATTATGTTTGAGGACTGGGAAAGGTTATGGACCACCGGGCTGAACTTCACAGCATGTAATGCTCTGAAGGAAAATGTAATGAAAATGATATATAGATGGTACATGACCCCAGTGAAATTGGCTAAAATATACCATTCGTCTGATAACAAATGTTGGAAATGTAAGGAAAATGAAGGAACATTCTTTCACCTCTGGTGGACCTGCCCTAAAGTGAAGGCCTTTTGGGAAATGATATATAATGAGTTAAAAAAGGTATTTAAGTATACCTTCACCAAGAAACCAGAGGCCTTCCTTCTGGGCATGGTCGGCCAGAACGTGTTAAAGAAGGACAGAACATTTTTTATGTATGCTACAACGGCGGCAAGGATACTTATTGCTAAGAGCTGGAAAACCCAAGATCTACCCACACTGGAAGAATGGCAGATGCAGCTGATGGACTATATGCAACTAGCTGAGATGACTGGCAGAATCCGCGACCTGGGAGAGGAGAGGGTTGAAGAAGACTGGAAGAAATTTAAGATCTATTTACAAAAGTACTGTAATTTGGTTGAATCCTAACAAGGAAGCCAGAGCAGAAATAACTGTCTACCATTAAATTATAATTTTTTATTTGAGTTTAACCTAAATACTGCACTTAAGAGCATAAACAAGATGATAATTTGCTTGGAAAAATTCGTTTTTAATGATGAAAGTGGAAGCGGGAGACGTGAGGGAGTCCACAATAGAATGAAAGGATGTTATGAAACCTATTCTGTTTGTTAAATATGTATCTGTAGAAAATCTTAATAAATTTTTTTATAAAAAAAAATAAAATAAACTCATAAATTTTACCAGCAAATTATTAACTTGTTTCAATTCTAATAGTACAATTTTCCAATATTAAATCTCAAACTTTAGAAAGTTTAAACCATAATTCTAGAATCTTATTTTTAACGTGATATTTATCCAAAGTTTGTCTTTTCTTTTAATGGCATTTAAATTCTTATTCCGTTTAGCTAGTTTGTTGGTACCATGTTATTGCAAATCTTACATCTTTCTTAACATTCATACAATTTATAATGTTTTTGTAAATAGTCCTTAAATTTCTTCCAATCCTCCTCCACCAGTTCTTCTCCCAGGTCTTGGATTCTGCCAGTCATTTCCGCCAGTTCCATATAGTCCATCAGTTGCATCTGCCATTCTTCCAGTGTGGGCAAATCTTGAGTTTTCCAGTATTTAGCAATGGGTATCCTTGCTGCTGTTGTGGCATACATAAAAAAAGTTCGGTCTTTCTTTTGCACCCTCTGGCCTACAATGCCCAGAAGAAAGGCCTCTGGTTTCTTAGAAAAGGTATACTTAAATATCTTTTTCAACTCATTATATATCATTTCCCAGAAAGCCTTAACTCTAGGGCAGGTCCACCAGAGGTGAAATAATGTTCCTTCAGTTTCTTTACATTTCCAACATTTGTTATCTGGCAAATGGTATATCTTTGCAAGCTTGACTGGGGTCATGTACCACCTGTATATCATTTTCATAATGTTTTCTATCAAGGCATTACATGCCGTAAATCTCAAACCAGTGGTCCATAACTTTTCCCAGTCAGCAAACATGATGTTGTACCCTATGTCCTGTGCCCATTTTATCATAGCTGATTTGACCGTTTCATCTTGTGTGTTCCATTTTAGCAACAAGTTATACATTCTTGAAAGTATCTTAGAACTGGGTTCTAACAATTCTGTTTCTAACTTTGATTTTTCCACCTGGAATCCTATCTTTTTGTCCAACTTAAAAACTTCTTTAATCTGAGCATAATGTAGCCAATCTCGCACTTTCCCCTTTAGTTTCTCCATACTCTGCAACCTCCAGTTGTCTCCATCTCTTTCTAGTATTTCCCAGTATTTCGGCCATTTGACCTCCATATTGGGTCTTTTCACAGCCTTAGCTTCCATAGGTGATAGCCACCTTGGGGTCTTATTTTCCAATAAGTCCTTATATTTTGTCCAGACATTAAACACTGCTTTTCTGACAACATGGTTCTTGAAAACCTTATGAATTTTGACCTTGTCATACCACAGATATGCATGCCATCCTGCTGCCGCTTTGCCGTGCGTTTGTGGAGAGGGCTCTTCCCCCTGCTAGCCCATTTTCCATCTTGGGCTTGGGGACGGGCCCCATACTCCACCTCAGCATAAAAGACTCCAAGGAGGCCCGGGACACTGCTGCTGCCGCTTTGC
Source organism: Podarcis melisellensis (assembly GCF_964234715.1). Classification (NCBI taxonomy): domain Eukaryota; kingdom Metazoa; phylum Chordata; class Lepidosauria; order Squamata; family Lacertidae; genus Podarcis; species Podarcis melisellensis. The sequence goes on from NC_138535.1 coordinate 13,863,889, forward strand.
CGGTGAGTATTGGGGAGGACCGCTCCCCGTGCAAGCCCATTCTCCATCTTGGGCCTGGGGGCGGGCCCCAGACTCCACCTCAGCATATAAGGCTCCAAGGAGGCCTTGGAACATTGCTGCTGCCGCTTTGCCGTGCATTCGTGGGGAGGGCTCTTCCCCCTGCAGGCCCACTCTCCATCAGGCCAGGGGGCGGGGCCCACGCTCACCACTGCCGCAGCTTTGGGGACACTGGTGCTGCTGCAGCGGTTGTTTGAAGTGTTTTTATATGTTTTAAACTGCTTTTATTTTTTGCTTTGTTGTACCACCATAAGCGGTGGTTTTTATCTATGTATTTTTATTTTGTTTTGGTTTATTTTGGGTTGGGGTGGGGTGATTGTGGGGTGGGGTGGGGTGGGGATTGGTTTTGTTTTCGTGTAATTGTTTTTTGTTTGTTTGCTTTTATATTCTGTAAATGGAGGCGAATATGAGGCTTGGGATTCCTACTGTGGAGGGGCGAGGGAGGTATGGCGGTGGGGGCAGATGTCATAGGCGAAGGGGATCGAGATACGGATATGCTCGTACCCCTTCCAATCTGCGCCCCATCCCGAGAGACGAGGGGAGGGTGAGCAAGGATTACTCACCTCCGTCACTGGTGTTGTGCAATGCCAGGTCTATAGGCAACAAAACCGCCACCCTGCGAGATTTCTTCACCTCGCAGGGGGTTGACCTGGCATGTGTGACTGAGACCTGGGTGCGCAAAGGGGATACTGTTACCTCACGAGAGATGGCGCCCCCGGGCTTCTCCGTCCTCCACCAGTCGCGGACTGTGGGCCGGGGGGGAGGGGTGGCGTTATTAATCCGGGAAAATTGTTCTTTCAGGGCTCTACTATCGCCATCGATCCCCGGCATTGAATGTGTTGGCCTAGTGTGGGGCTCCGAGGTGAGCTTGGCTGTCTGGCTGGTGTACCGGCCACCTAGCGCATCAGCAGCCACCCTGTCAGGCCTGCTGGAGGCGGTGGCCGGCTGGGCCTTGGAGTTCCCTAACCTATTGGTATTGGGGGACTTCAACATCCATGCTGATGCCACTCCCTCCTCACAGGCTCTGGACCTGGTGTCTTCCATGGCAACACTAGGGCTCTCCCAGTTTGTTTCGGGCCCCACACATCAAGCAGGCCACACGCTGGATTTGATCTTTGGCATCGGTATAGATGTGATCATGTGTCCTTCGATGAAGGTGCCATGGTCTGATCACTATGCTCTGAAAGCCAGGATTGACGTTCCACCCCCACCCTGCTTGGGTGGCGAGCCAATTTGGGCTCGCCCGCAGAGGCTGATGGACCCTGATAGATTCCGTCAAGCCTTTCTCCCCCTGGCGACTCATTGACTGAGCTTGTTGAGGCCTGGAATACCCAGCTCCTGGCAGCCATCAATGAGATCGCACCTAAGCGCCCTCTGCGACCCCGCAGAAACCGGGCTCCCTGGTTTACCGAGAAGCTCCGGAAAATGAAGCGGGACCTCAGACGGCTAGAGCGAGTATGGCGGGATGCCCGTGACGGAGCTTCAAGAACATCTTATAGGGTTTTTATGAAAACCTACGAGATGGCAGTGAAGGCCGCGAAGAAGTCCTACTTCTCGGCCTCCATTGCATCCGCTAGCTCTCGCCCGGCGCAATTATTTAGTATAATTCGGTCTTTAACGTCCCTCGAAGGACAGCCAAATTTAAATAACAATTTGACACACAGCTGTGAGGCATTTGCGAGCTTTTTTGCGGAGAAGGTCTTGTTGCTCCGCTATGACCTCCCTGCCAATTTGGATACAATAAAGGAACTGGAGGCCCCTCGACTGTCCTCGGGTTCAGTATTGGACCACTTTGACTGGATATCCCCAGCCGATGTGGACAGACTCCTCCGAGCTGGAAAGCCCACCACCTGTCCTCTCGACCCGTGCCCGTCCTGGCTGATTAGAGCGTGTCCAGACGAGGTGCGGGCCCCCCTGGGGGATATCATCAATCTGTCCCTTGGCACCGGGACATTCCCCGGGGAACTGAAGGAGGCAGTGGTGCGCCCGCTCTTAAAGAAAACATCATTAGATCCCTTAGATCTATCCAATTACCGCCCGGTTTCGAATCTTCCATTCCTGGGTAAGGTGATTGAGAGAGCGGTTGCTGAACAGCTTGGTAGGTTTCTGGATGAAACATCAGCTCTGGATCCATTCCAGTCTGGCTTCCGCGCTGGTCATGGGACCGAGACGGCTCTGGTCGCCCTAACAGATGATCTCCGCAGGCAACTGGATCGAGGCGGGTCGGGGCTGCTGATTCTTCTAGACCTGTCAGCAGCCTTCGACATGGTCGATCACGAACTCCTGGACCACCGCCTTGCCGACGTGGGGATCCAGGGCACAGTCCTTCAATGGCTGCGCTCGTTTCTCTCTGGTCGGGGACAGAGGGTGGCGCTTGGGGGGGAATTTTCATCCCGCCACTCCTTGGTGTGTGGTGTGCCCCAGGGTGCAATACTCTCCCCGATGCTTTTTAACATCTTTATGCGCCCCCTCGCCCAGCTTGTCCGGAGTTTTGGGCTGGGCTGCCATCAGTATGCTGATGACACCCAACTCTATCTGTTGATGGACGGCCACCCGGACTCGGCCCCAGACACACTGATCAGATGCTTGGAGGCTGTGGCTGGATGGTTACGTGGGAGCCGGTTGAAGTTAAATCCTTCGAAGACAGAGGTCCTCTGGCTGGGACGGGACGACATGGGACTGAGGGGGCAACTCCCATCTCTTGCGGGGGTGCAATTAGTGCCGGCACCGTCCGTTAAGAGTTTGGGTGTAATCTTCGATACCTCCCTCTCCATGGAGGCGCAGATTGCAGCTATAACAAAGGCGGCATTTTTTCATCTCCGCCAAGCTAAGCAGTTGGCTCCTTACCTCTCTCGCCCTGACCTAGCCACTGTGATCCACGCGACGGTCACCTCCAGACTGGATTATTGTAACTCGCTCTACGTGGGGCTGCCCTTGAGACTGACCCAGAAACTCCAGCGGGTGCAGAATGCCGCAGCGAGACTCCTTACGGGGTCTTCGCTGCGAGACCACATTCACCCGGTGCTATACCAGCTGCACTGGCTCCCGATGGAGTACAGGATCAGGTTTAAGGTGCTGGTTTTAACCTTCAAAGCCCTATACGGCCTAGGGCCCTCGTACCTACGGGACCGCCTCTCCTGGTATGTCCCACAGAGGAACTTACGGTCTTCAAATAAAAACACCTTGAAGGTCCCAAGCCACAGAGAGGTTTGGCTGGCCTCAACTAGAGCCAGGGCTTTTTCGGCTGCGGCTCCAACCTGGTGGAACGCTCTGTCACAAGAGACAAGGGCCCTCCAGGACTTGACATCTTTCCGCAGGGCCTGCAAGACAGAGCTGTTCCACCTGGCCTTTGGTCAGGGCGCAGCCTGACTCCCTCCTTTGGCAATCTTTACAAAACTTTAGTTTATGGTTGCCATCAATTTTGATTTTAATTCATTTTTATAATGTTTTATAATGTTGTACTGTTTTAGTGTTGTTAGCCGCCCTGAGCACGGCTTCGGCTGGGGAGGGCGGGATATAAATAAAATTTATTATTATTATTATTTTATTATTATTATCATCCAAAAGCATTGTTAAATCCTTCCAAATCTAAAACATCCGTGTTTTCAAGAAGCAGCCAGTCCTTTAAACAGCAGAAAGCTGCTGATTCATAATACAACTTTAAGTCTGGCAGGGCAAAGCCCCCTCTTTCTTTAGCATCAGTTAATATCTTAAACTTAATTCTGGGCTTTTTGCCCTGCCAGACAAATTTAGATATATCTCTCTGCCACCTCCCAAAACACTCCATTTTATCGACAATCTGCAAAGTTTGAAACAAAAACAGCATTTTTGGCAATACATTCATCTTAATAGCAGCAATACGTCCTGACAAGGAAAGTTTCAGTCTTGACCAAACTTCAAGATCCCTTTTAATTTCTGACCAGCATTTTTCATAGTTGTCTTTAAATAAGTTCATATTCTTTGCTGTTATATTTACCCCTAGGTATTTTACTTTTTTAACCACATTTAATTCTGTCTCTTTCTGAAACCTTTCTGATTCTGAAGATGTCAATTTTTTTTCTAAAACCTTGGTTTTTTGCTTGTTAAGTTTAAATCCCGCCACCCGACCAAACTCGTAAATCAGTTGCAATACCCTTTTGGTACTTGGCTCTGGCTCCTGTAAGGTCAATACTAGGTCATCTGCAAATGCTTTAAGTTTATACTGTTTCGCTCCGACCTGAATACCTTCCACCAACCGGTCTCCTCTAATCATATTTAAGAGCACTTCCAGGACCGAAATAAATAACAAAGGGGAAATAGGACAACCTTGTCGTGTTCCTTTTTCAATTTTAAACTCTTCCGTCACCACCACATTGTTCACTATCAATTTTGCCTTTTGCTCCGAATAAATTGCCTCTATCCCATTCTCAAACCCCTGCCCCACTCCCATTCCTTCCAAGTTTTTCTTCATAAATTTCCAAGAAATGTTGTCAAAGGCCTTCTCCGCATCTATAAATATCAATACTGCTTTTGTATTAATATTTGTTTGCAAAAGTTCCAAAATATCAATAATGTTCCTTGTATTAGCAAACAAATGTCTGCCTGGGAGAAGGCCTGCTTGGTCCTTGTGAATCACTTCATTTAACACTTTTTTAAGTCTACTTGCTAAAATGTCTGCAAATATTTTGTAATCCACATTTAGGAGGGAGTTGGGGCGGTAGTTCTTAAGTTGTGTCTTTTCAGTTTCTAGTTTGGGTATCAATGTGATGAAGGCTTCTTTCCACGACTCTGGTGCCTTCTTCCCCTCCATAATTTCATTGCAAACCTCCATTAATGGATGTATCAAGTAGTCTTTCAATGTCTTATAATACTTGGAGGTGAGTCCATCTGGCCCTGGAGATTTGCCCGGTTGCATGTTCTGAATGGCTTCCTCAATCTCTTGTGTTATTTTATGGTTCAGGATCGTTCTATTTCGTAGAGACAGCCTTGGTAAACCATTCTTCTTTAAAAATTGTTCTATCTCCAATTCGTTTTGCGGCCCTTGTGTATATAATTGTTTAAAGTATCTCTGGAAACACTTTCTGATCTCCACTGGGTTCTGGATGTTTCTTCCTTCGATCTCTAGATTTGTAACCGTGTTCAGTTTTTGTCTCTTTTTCAGCTGCCATGCTAGCAGCTTTCCACATTTATTTGCCGATTCAAAGGATCTTTGTTTCATTATCTTAACTTTCCATTCCACTTCCTGATTTATCAATTTTGCATATTGTGCTTGGTAAAGTTTAATTTCTCTTAAAATTTCCTTTGACTTTGGTCTCGATCTTAGCTTCTTCTCACCTTCTTTAATTTTCTCCAAAATCTTGTCTTTTTTCTCATTCTGTGCTTTTTTCTTTATAGTATTCTGTTGTATCAGAAACCCCCTCATAACCGCCTTACTTGCGTCCCAGACAGTTCTTTTTTCCACCGTGGTGTTCAAATTTATCTCAAAGTAGTCCTTCAAAGCTTTTTGGGCCTTTTTAGCAATCTCCTGATCTCTGAACAGGTTGTCATTCATCCTCCATCTAAAGGAGCCTGTTGGAGTTAATCTCATATCCATCTTTACGGTGTTATGGTCGGAGCAGGTCTTTGGGCAGATTTCCACTTTTTTTATCTTGGGTGCCAGGCCTCTAGTTGTCCATATTTGGTCGATTCTTGTCCATGTCAGTTGGGCTTCAGAAAAGAATGTTCCTTCTCTCCCTAGAGGGTTCTTTGTTCTCCAGATGTCAATCAAGTCCATGTTGTCAGTCAATTCAAAAAATGTTTTAGGTAGTCTGCCTTCTTTTGTTACATTTTGGCTATGTGACTTATCCATGTTGGTTGATACCACCCCATTCATATCTCCCATCATAATGATGTTATCATAGTTCAAATAGTCCAGCATTATCTCATGCAGCTTCTTGTAGAATTCCGATTTTCCCTCATTTGGCGCATAAATTCCTAATATCAAAAACTTTTCTCCTTGAGTCTGAATCTCAATTGCCAGGATTCTCCCTTGTTCATCTTTAAATAGAAATTTTGGTGACAGGCTCTCTTTTGCATATATCACCACGCCTCTTTTCTTTACTCGATCCGATGAGATAAATTCTTGGCCTAATCTTTTGTTTATTAGCACTTTTCTGTGTAGCCTAGTCACATGTGTTTCTTGCAAGCAAATAATGCCCAATTGTTCTTTTTTCAAAATATGAAATATCCTTCTCCTTTTCTCCGGGATGTTGGCGCCATTTATGTTCCAACTTAGAAGTTGCAGAGACATCCTGGACAAATCTGTTATTGCCCTGGTGGTGGTATCTTTTTGTCCTGGTCTTCAGACCCCGAAGGTGTAGGTGTAGGTTCAAGCTGTGGTCCAGCCCCTGGAGGTCTTTCAATCCCTTTCTGAAGGTCCTCTCCGTAGGTGTTCAAAAATTTATCTCTGTCTTCAGCTGTTTTAATTTTCACCTTCTTCCCTCTAAACGTAAATGATAATCCTTGGGGAAATTCCCACCTGAAGATAATTGAGTTGCTCCTCAGTAGCCTGACTAGTTCAAAGTAGGTGGATCTAAGGTCCACAAGTTGTTTTGGAATATCCTTATAAATCTCTGCTCTTTTGCCCAAAATTTCAAGTGACTTTCCGTAATGTAGTCCTAATATTTTGTCTCTTTCCTCCTTGGATCTCAAAGTAATCAAACAATCTCTAGGCTTGTCTTTCCTTGTTGATTTTCCAAGTCTAAAGGCAGTCACAATTTTAAAGTCCTTTTCTTCCTCCAAAGGCCACCACTTGGAAAATTCCTTTGTCAAAAACTCAATTAAGTTCCCTTGTTCGGGTTCAAGTTCTGGTATAAACCTCAATTTTAAGTTATTTTCCCGGGCCCGAAGTTCAATCATGGACAGATAGGCCTGTTGTTCCCCAACCTGCTTGTGCAGCGGTCTTACCTCCTGCTCCAGTGCCGCAGTTTTCTGGATGGCTTCCTCTGCCAATTTCCGATTTTCTACAGTGGATTCAGATAAATTGCCAATTGCTTGTGCGTTCAAGGTGACTTGTTCAGTTAATTTGTTGACACTGTCTCTGGTCTGATCAATCTTTACCGTTTGTTCATCCACTTTTTTGTCTAAGCCTTCCAGTTTTTCAAGTATTTTGTCTAATACTGAAGCAGATCCACCTGTTGCCATATCTTCTTGGTCAGTTTCTTCTAATTCCAAAACATCAGGGACAGATGATCTGCGCGGCTGTGAAAGTAAATTCAAGGTTGTTTGCTTTTTTCCTTTAGCCGCTCTTGCTGGTCTCCCAGAGCCACTCATTCCAGTTCTGTCTAAGTCAAGGTCAGATTGAGTATATTCCCATGAGAATCCACAAGCCCATAAAGTAAACAACCAAGTAAGAGGAAAGGAAACAGAAAGGAAAGTCACATATGTTTGTAGATCCAAAGTCCTCTAGAGGGAGCTCATTTAAATTAGAGGAAAGGAGTCAGGTTATTAATGTCAATTTTTTTAAACTTCAAAATTCTTCCAAATTCCATAAACTTCAAAAACAATGTCCAAACAGCCTTTGATTTCCAAGAAACCTTCAGTTTCCTTGTATTTAGCAGAGTTGGTCTCAATATATAACAAAGTCTCAATAAGTGCAGGATAGAGCAATTCAATGTAGCAATTCCACTAAAGCTCAGCTTGTAGCAGCTCCAAGCAACAAAGTATCAAAGACTTGCAATCTGACAGTTCTGTTATCTAGGCAGTCCGCCTGCCTGGGGTTCTCTGTCAATTTGTAAATCCAGCAGAAAAGGTAAAACACAGTTCATGTTACGAAATAAAGCTTCTAAAGGGTTAAATCCCAAAGCGACTTAAGCAGATGTAAGAGTCAATTGCCTTTTAACGCCTCTTCAAAGGCTCCAAACTTCAAAGTCTTTGCTTTAAATCTTAAGCAGTGGCCAGAGACGGACTTCCTGGTTTCGTCTCTCGCTTTTAGCCGAATTAGCAATAATTTAGCCTCCAAATCTTTCTTTTCTTTTCTTACTCACGAGTTGTTGTTTTCGGATCGGATGTTCCCAGGAAAAGAGGACAGCGCTCGCCGACAGCAGCTACGCGGCTTCACTCCACAGAAAGAGCAATTGACTCACAGCACCGCGCCAGCCCTTCCACGTTCCGGGACCTCTTACGAGGTCCCTTCTACGTTTCGGGGGGTGCTCCTGGTGCCCGCCGAGTCCCACGGCCACAGGCTTTCGCTGCCTGTGGTTTTCCGATGTGGGTCTCCGCTTCGCCGTAGCAGACAACCCGTTTCTGCGGAGCTCCCTCTTCGCAGTTAGAAGAGGGCAGCCATTGCCGGACGCGCCGCCTCCCGGAAGCTATTCGTCGTCTTTCTATGCATATTGACATAAAACACAAGTGTTTTGCTTTCTTTGTGTGAATATGCATGCACACCCAAAATAACAAAACGTATTGAAATAAGCCCAAGCAAAGCTTATTCGTATTCGTTCTATACATATTCACCCCCAAAACACATGCTATTCTTTTTTTTGGTTTATTTCACTTTGTTTTGCGTTTTTTGTGTGAATATGCAGGCACACCCAAAAAACAGGTAAAACAGTGAAATAAGCCCGAAATAAGCTTGTTCATCTTCTTTCTATGCATATTGACACACACAAAAATGTTTTGCTTTCTTTGGGCTTATTTCATTTTCTTTTGCTTTTTTGTGTGAATATGTATGGACACCCAAAAAACACGAAACGAAGTGAAATAAGCCCAAACAAAGCTTATTTGCCGTCTTTCTATGCATATTGACACAAAAAACAAGTGTTTTGCTTTCTTTGTGTGAATATGTATGCACTCCGCAAAAACACGCAACGCAGTGAAAGAAGCCTAAACAAAGCTTATTCGTATTCTTTCTACGCATTTCTGTCGGGATCTCCGCTCCGCCAAGCTGATATTGCTCATCTTCCTCCGTCCAAGTCCTTCGGAATCACCTCCGACATGATGAACGACCTGAGCCTTTGATGAGGCTCCAAGCACATTCCCCATTACGCAGAGTTTCCAAAACAGCACACAGAAGTGATGAGATTTATGGCCACATTGCTATGCTTTATTTCTTACTACGCAGACAGCAAAGAAAAATACGCCCTCTCTCTGTGAAAGCAGAGAGCAACTGAAAACAAACAAAGGAACAAGAAACCAGTAACGTCACATCCGTCTCCCGTCTCCCGTGAGACTTCCAACAGTATGGAATGTGTGGAATGTAAACAGAGTCTTGTGACTCTAAGCAGCTGCACAGTGGCACAAACAGAAACTAACATTCTCTCCCTTTCTGTGAACACCACTGGGCAGTGTGTCATGTACAATCTCAGTACAAACTCAATTTCGGTACATAGGTACAGTGTTGATCCTTCAGAACAACCTTGGACAATAAATCAGCAGGAATTTCATTACCTGGCATGTAGGACACAGTTACGAGTCCTTTCTGAACACATTCTCTAGCATGTTGCAGCTTCAATTGCAAGTGCTTTGTGCTTTGCTGACAACCTTCAGAAGTCAGCAAAGCTAAACATGCTTTCTTGTCCTGATAAACCTGGATTGGACACTTGACAGGAATTCTCATGTCTTTACACAATTGTAACAACCATTCACAATCCACCAGTGAATAAGACAGTGCATTCAGTTCAGCTTCACAAGAACTTAAGCTTACTGTTGTTTGCTTCTTGCATGACCAATCAAATAGACCCTGGTTGTACATGCAGCAAACTCCGGACGTGCTTTTCCTGTCTGTAGTGTCACTTCCAAAACTCGCATCAGCAAATATCTCAAGACCACCAGACTTCTGATTGATAAATCTCAGTCTTTAGTGCATAGTGCCTTTCAAATCGTGTGCTATGCGTTTCAGAGCTTTCCAATCCTTAACAGTAGGATTGTTGACTTCTCTGCTTAGCAAATTCGTGCTAACTTCAATGTCAGGTCTTGAACATCTGGCAATGAAGTTTAGTTTGCCTAGCACACTTCTGTACAGTGTAGTGTCAGAAAATGCTTCTTCAGTACCATCTACCTGATAACCTGTTGTCATTGGTGTGTCTACAGGGTTAGCATCCATCAGGTTTAGTTTGGTTAACACATCAGCAATTTTCTGTGACTGGTGTACTAAAATATTACCATGTTGGTCTCTCTCTATTTCCAGAGATAGGTAGTTGGTTACCTCACCAAGATCTTTCATGTCAAAGTGCTCCTTCAGTTGAGCTAGGGCGCTATTGTACATCTTTGACATCCTTCCAAAAGAAAAGAATATCATCAACATAAAACAAGCAATACAGCTTCTTTTGCCCTTCCTCTTTGACAAATACACATGAATCAGCTTTATTTTGCTGAAAGCCTAGAGAAAACAACAGTTCAGTGAGTTTAGAGTGCCAGCAACGTGCACTTTACTTGAGACTATATAGGGATTTCTTCAGATAACAAACAAATCCCTGTTTTACCTGTATGCCATCAGGTGGAAGCATATAAAGTGATTCACCTAAGGTTCCGTACAAAAATGCTGTATTCACATCATGATGAGAAACGTGTAGATTCTCTTCTGCAGCAAATTTGAGCATAAAACTAATGCTCTCATATCTCACGGTGGGTGAGTAGGTCTCATGATAGTCTTCTCCTGGTACCTGTGAAAAACCTCTGGCTACCAATCTGACTTTGTGTCTGACTACCTTGCCATTTTGGTCTGTCTGTGCTTTGAATACCCATTTGCTGTCAAGAAGCTTCATCCCTGGAACTGTTGGAACTAGCTCCCTTGATTCCTCTCTAGGGAATCAAGCTTAGCCTTCATGGCAGTTAACCAGGGCTCAGCATCCTTCAAGTCCAAAGCCTGGATCTCTTGGAAACTTAAAGGTTCAAATACCTTCTTGGAGCTGTTCACAGCAGTTACAGCTTTAGCTGCTTTAGCAAATTCATCAGCAAATCTCTTTGGAGGTCTACCTTTTGTGGCTCTTTCAGACCTGCGAATCAGAAGTAAGTCTTCAACGCTCTCCTCTTCTTTCTTAGGAGAAAAGTGGCCTATAGTGAACAGTGGTTCCTCCAATTCTCGATCAGAACCTTCAGAGAGTCGCAGAGAGGCCTTAGCACTCTTGAAATCCTCTGAATCATCTGATTCAGATTCAGAATCAGAACCTTCATCAGTGGGTGTGGGGTTTTGCCGCTGTTTATCCTCAGGCTCTTCACTGTCATCAGGATAACATTGGAAAATCCCCACATTCTCCCCCCCCCCCAACTTGGCATTGTACTCAACACTTTTAGTGAGCCTAACTGTATTAGTGTCAGTCATCATTACTCTGTAAGAACCTTTCTGATATCCTAGAAAGACACCATGCAAACCACGTTTGCCTAACTTGGAGCTTTGTGGTGTGTGAACCCACATGTCAGAACCAAAAATTCCCATGTGCTTGATGAATGGTTTCTTGCCAAACATCCTTTCATAGGGGGCACTACCAATCAGAGATGATAATCTGCAATTATAAGTGTAAACAAAACAGCCGAGCGCTTCTGCCCAATAACTCTCTGGGAGATTGGCATCATGCAGCAAGGTTTTCAAGCAAGGTTTTCAAGCTTTTCTCAGTCAGAAAAGCTTCAAACTGCTGAGAAGTGAATTCTCCCCCTCGATCTGTAAACAAACATTTCACCTGTTTACCATGCACATTTTTCAACCAAGCACAGAATTCTTTGAACCTAGGAAACGCTTCTGATTTCTGCTTAAGATTGAACACATGAATATACCTGGAATATGAATCAATGAGGACCATGAAGTACTTGGCTCCACCCAAAGAGGGTGCTAGTGGACCAATGAGATCAGCATGCACTACCTGATATGGTTCTGTAGCTTGTCTACTAGACACCTTACCTTTTGCAGCCATTTTAACCTTATTTGCTGTACATGTCTTACACTTCATGTGGTACCTGCAGGGTTTAATAGTCATACCTTCAACTAAGGCAGGCATTTTGGAAATTGCCTCAAAGATTAAATGACCAAGTTTCCTGTGATGATCATGAATACACCCTGCATGCAAAACCTTGTTAGTATCTGCAATACAACAAGTTTCATCCTGCACAACATCAACAGAATCATCATAATGCAATACAAATAAATGATCAATATAATCAGCATGCAATACAAAGTCATCTTTCTTGGTGATGGTGCACTTCCTCTTTTTGAAGGAAACGTCTATGTCCTGTTCAGTCAGCTGCGAGATGCTCAATAGGTTGTGTGCAGCATCTGGAACAAAAAGAACGTTGTGTATCGAAGCATCCAAGCTGTGAAGAACAACTGTTCCATAGCCTTGACTGGAGATCGTGTCGTCATCTGCTTGGTGAATCGCACCTTCCTGTGGAGTAAAGGACACAAACAGGTGTTTGTCTTTGCAGATGTGCTGTGTTGCTCCCGAGTCTATGATGAAGAAAGATCTAGACGTTTTCTGTGTTATGATATGAGTACTACACAGCTGCGAACAAGCAATTCAATGTATACATCACATGATGGGTCTAAGCGTGGGACAGGATGTTCCAGGCGATTCTCAGGGTTATGTACTCTGTGTAACATGAGACCTTCCTGTTGTTTGTGTCCGGGAAGTCTGAGTCAGTTGCTCGGAGGATTCTGAGTGAGAAGACATGCTTTTGTACAGTGAAATGAAATGAAATCGACTACTTTCTGACTGTTTCTCTTTCTCCTGCTGCTATGCAAGGGGGAAGGGGGTGTGCACCTTTCACGAGGGAGGTGTCACCTATTCTAGATCTTCCTGGTCTGCCAGGATGCCAGCCAGGGTAGATCACTGGCAACAGGCCCCGACAAGCCTGGGAAGAGGAGCCAGCTTTCCTCAAGGGGGCCAGTTTCCAACTGGTAGCACCGCGGATGGTTGTGGCAACCTTTGGAGTGTAGTGTGAGACCATGGCCTTGTGTTGCATTGTCCTGGACTTCTGACCTTTGCCTTTGCCTTTTCCACACGTTGAGCTTTCACTGCACCGCTCTGTTGCCTTGGAATGTTTGCATTCCCTCTTCATGTGGCCTAAACGTCCACACGAGTAGCATTTCACTGCCTTCAAAGCTTTGGTGCCATCTAGTGGTTCCACTGCATTTTGGGATGACGTCTGTGAGGACTCCCCCTTGGTGATGCAGCTAGCATTACGCCGATCCGCTTCATTCAACACCACAGCAGTAACATGTGCTACCATCAGCTGAGCAGTAGGCAAAACAGCAAGCTGGCTGTCAATCACTTCCCAACTTGAACCCAAAGAATGTAGAACCATGAAGGAATACACAGCCTCTGGAAAGGTGATTCCATGCTGTTGCAACTCATGCCTTAGATTCTGCATTTCCATGAGGTGAGCATGTACATCTGCTCCATCAGCAAGTGCCATGTCATGCAATCTGGCATAAAAGAACAAAGAAGCTCCCACATCTGTTCTTAAATATGACTGTTGCAGACTGCCCCACACCTCTTTGGCTGAGGCTTTGTCGCGCAAAAGACATAGCACTTCAGGGGACACAATAAGTGTCAGAGTGCCCCTTGCTTTGGAATCCTTAGCCTCCCATTTTTTGGTAACTGTAGCAGAGCTTCTGCATACTGCACCCAGTCTTGATAATTCCCTTTTGAGAGCTTTGAAATTGTCATCGCATTTCAAAGAGCCTCCTGTAATTTTGGATTAGCCATCTTGTGTCTTTAAAGCAGACTCTGTCTGTTTGCAAGCAAGCTGCATTCCAAAAGCACACTACTTGAGGCTTTTGCTGTCTCCTGTGCTTCTGCCGCAGCCGATCAGTGCTTTGGCTAGACAGTCCAGAAGAATTTCATGGTCTATGGTATCAAAGGCTGCTGAGAGATCCAGCAGAACTAGGAAACAGCTTTAACCTTTGTCTCTAGCCCGCCAGAGATGATCAACCAGTGCGACCAAGGCAGTTTCAGTCCCATGATGAGGCCTGAATCCCAACTGGAAGGGATCCAAATGGTCCGCATCCTCCAGGTGTGCCTGGAGTTGTTCAGCAACCATTTGCCCAAGAATGGAAGATTTGAGACTGGGCGATAGTTGGCCATATTGGCTGGGTCCAAAGATGTTTTTTTAAGAAGCAGTTTAATAACTACCTCTTTCAGTGGGTCTGGGAAGGATGGGCAAGGATCAAGGAGACAGGTGGTCGGTTTCACTTGTCCAAGCAGCCTGTCCACACCCTCAGAGGTAACAGGCTGGAATTGATCCCATGCAACAAGACCAGACAGGACTCTACACTCTCCTGCCCCGGTCCTGCTGCCACGGTGAAGTCTACCTCTTTCCGAATCTGAGCGATTTTATCTGCAAAAAACTATGCAAAATCATTGCAGGAGATCTTGGGGTCCTTACCAGGCCTCAATGGCAAAGGTGGTTCCATTAGATTGCAAACGACCTGAAAGAGTCTCCTGCTGCTGTTTCCTTCAGATGCAATAGAGGCGGTGAAGAAGGTCCTCTTCGCTGTCGCTATCACCACTTGGTAGGCTTGACGTTGAACTCTAACCAGTGTCTGGTCCAATTCAGAATTTTTCCGCCAGTGGCGCTCAAGCTGTCTCAGCGATTGTTTCATTGCCCTCAGCTCTGGGAGAAATCATGGGGCCATCCGGGCTCCATGCAATCGGAGAGGGTGCTCAGGAGCCAGGCAGTCGATAGCCCTGGTTAACTCCACATTCCAGCAGGCCACCAGGGAATCAGCTGAAAGGCCATCAACATGGGATAAAACATCCCCTACCACTCTCTGGAAACCATTTGGATCCATTAAATGGTGGGGGTGGACCATCCGAATCGGTCCCACCTCCCAGCAGAGGGGAAGGGTTGTGGAGAAGTCCAGTTGCACCCACTGTCAGAGGAAGAGGGGAGCAGGGGTAGCCATTGGGTGCACCCACTGTCAGAGGAAGAGGCACCCAGTTGCACCCACTGTCAGAGGAAGAGGGGAGCAGGGGTAGCCAGGTGGGGTGCCATTGCAGCTACCCCCCCCACCTGCATTGGGTGCCACGCCACCGCGGGCGGTGCACCACGCCCCCACAGACAGTGTTCCATGCCCCCGGGATGCGCACCACGCCCCTGGGACATGTGCCACCTACGCCCACACCTGCTCTCCTCCCCCTGGTGCTGGAGCATGAAGCTCTGCCACTGGTTGCACCAGGAAGTGATCCTGACGTGCCGTTTTATTGTTTTACTGCTGTAATAAACACTGATTAGTAAACACACTAATGACTGGGTGTGTTTGAATCTTCTAAACCACCGAGAAGCAACAGCACACTGTGTTTACTCTGCTTTCGTGGCGAACGGAGGATCGGAGCAGCAAGAGGCGCAGCTGAGAGGGAAGCGTGCCAGGCTCCAGTTTGTTTAAGCTACGGCTAATTGGGATCGTAAATCAATTAGCCACGCCCACAATCCAGGCACTGCTGGGACAGACGCTGCAAGAGGTTATGGGTCGCTAATTACTGCTTTGAAGCTGTTGCAACGTCGTGCCGGTGTCTGCGTTCTGAGGCAGAGCAGCTGGCTGGAAGGAGCTGAGAGCAGCTGAAAGCCGGGTGCCGGAGAGCTGACTGGTTACGTGAGTACAGCTGGGGCCCCGGGAAGGAAGATGGCAGACAGCCAGGTCTTTGAGGACATTCCGTTCGAAAAGCTCACTTTAAAAAGTTGGGCAACTTGGTCCAGAAAAGTGAGGGGTTGGTTTTTGGCTACAGGGCTGTGGAATCCAAGTCAGAGGGAGCCAGAGGGAGAACCCCACAATACAGATGCTGCAGGCTTTGAGGCTGCGTTGCCGGAAGATAGCCAGCAGAGAATGCAAAAGGAGCTTTGCATGTTGAAGGCAAGTGTCCACACGTCGCTGTTGCCTCATTTGGAGGGCATAGAGTCAGCAAGGGCTGCCTGGGAGGTGCTGAGGGTTTTGTGTGAAAGCTCAGCAGAAGGCAAGAGCCCTGGAGAAGTAAAGAAAAGCCCAGAGGTGGCTGAAGCCCCAGTCCCTGATTGTTTAGCCTCAAGGAGCGCTGATGAGCAAGTCGGGGGGGGCGAAGAATTCCAAAGGCAAGTTTGAAAAGTTTTCCACTGTGAGTGCTGGAGTGGAATACCGTTTCAGAGGGGGCAGGGCTGGCTCTTCCGGAAGAAGGGGGGCCAAGCCGGCTGAAAGAAGCCCTGGGCAGTGTTTTTCCACTGGTGATCGTCGACGCTGCTTTGTTTGCAATTCAACTCAACATCTGTGTCGCTCTTGCCCCCACCAAAGCAGGGAGACGGGGCAGGATGTTGTCAAGGTCGCTTCCCATGGGAATCAGCCAGGTTTCCGTGGAAACCAGCCCGGCAAGGGGGCCAGGCGTGGGAAGCCACAAGGCGGACGTGCTGGAGACAATGAGGACGCTTATGAACTCACAGCCAGTCTTGCAATGTTTGAAAACAGCTCTAAGAGAGACAATGAACTGTGTTTTGTTATTGACTCTGGAGCGAACCGAAATCTGATTCCAGAGACTCCTGCTGTCGAGATGTGGAATTGCAGGGCTGTTCCAGCTGGGAAAACTGTTCAGTTTGCTAATGGGGAAAAGAAAACTGTGACTAACGTTGCAAATGTTTATTTTCCTGTTTTGCAGGGGCAGTTGGAAGCTTACGTGGTCCCTGGGATGAAATGCTATCTTTTATCTGTACCTTATTTGTTGCAGAAGGGGTACCGGGTTTGCTTTGAAGACAATGTTTGTACAATCTCCAAAGAAGGGAAGCAACTAGTCAGTGTTGCAAAGGGGCAGAATGGTCTTTTTGTTCTTAAAACGCCTCTGAGGGGTGAGGGGAAGGCTGAGAGGGCACAAGCTATGCGTGCTACAGTTCCCGCTCATGTTTCTTGTGCGTGTGCATGGCACAAGAAGACAGCGCATAGTTCTCTTGAAGAAATTCAGATGTTACCAGAGTGCACTAAAGGTTGTAAAATTGAAGAATGTGGAAAATCCCTAGATTGTAGGGCTTGCAAAAGGGCAAAGGTAAAAGGGTGCAGTTACCCCAGGGTGGACAGGGTAACCACAAAACCTTTTGAGCTTGTGCACATAGATCTGTTTGGCCCCATGGCAAAGCCAAGTCTGGGAGGAGCCAGGTTTCTGCTAACGATTTCAGATGATTATACACAGAATTCCTGGTCCCATGTTGTGAAATACAGGGAAGATGCAGCACAACTGATTAAAAATTGGATTGCGGAGGTGGAACTAAGGTTCTCCACCAAGGTGCAGGCAGTCAATAGTGACCGAGGTGCACAGTTTACTGGGTCTGCTCTGCAGAAGTTCTTTCGCCAGAAAGGGATACATCACAAGGTGACTTCTCCTCAAGAGAGGGGGGTGGCAGAGCTCAGAAGTGAAGCTCTGGTTAAAGCTACAGAGGTCTTGCTGTCAGACTCTGGTGTGCCTCCAAGCTTTTGGGGGGAGGGAATTCGGAATGCGAATTTTACGATGAATAGGTCCTACAATTCAGTGGTAGGTGACACCCCGTTTTTCATGCTTCACAGAAGGAAACCTCATTCATTTCTTCCGTGCGTTTGGGTCAACGGCTTTGGTGCCAGTGCCAAAAGCACTACAGAAGCCAGGTGGTCCTAAGTTCCAGAAAATGATCTTCTGTGGATATGAACCTGCAACCAAGGGATGGAGGTTTGCACATCCGGAAGGTGATCAGACCAAGCTTCTGGTCAGTAAACGTGCTGAGTTCTGTGAACCAGATGGTAGGTCACAGCGCCATGCAAGGCGTGACGTTTTCTCAGAATGTCTGTCTGATTCAGAGGGGGTAGATTCTGAGGATGAGGGAGAGCCAAGGGCTGAACCTGTTGAGGACCAGGTCGCGGACCAGGGTCAAGAACAGGGTGGGGCATCTCCACAAGTTGCTAAGGGGGAGCCCAAGAGTAAGCCTGCGTCTCCTGTTAGCGTAATGCAGAGAATTCGAAGACGCTTTAAGTCAGAGGGGGAATCCCGTGATGCTGAGGACACACCTGCTGACCACAGTGAGTCAGAGGAAGTACCTGAGTTTGTGCCCAGGCGGTCCAGTCGTGCCACGAAGGGAATTCCACCTGAGAGGTATCAGGCCACAGGTGTGTGGGTTGGTTTCGCACAGTGTGAACCTGGGAGTTGTGAGAAGGTTCCACTGATGCCTGACGAGGATGCCAGGAAGGGGCACAAACGGTCTGTAAAGGTAAACACCCAAGTCACCTCAGGATTGGACAGAAGAGGGGTGTTAGTGGTTTCAGAACTCATAGGGTTAAGGAGTTCTGGATGACGTCTGTCCATTCCTGACGCGTGACTCTGAGAGAGGGAGGAGTTGTTCCTCACTGCCTGTCTGTCTTCCGAAGGAGACGGTAGCAGCTATGAGCGCTAGAAGTCCAGGGAGAGTCTGAAGTGCCGTTTTATTGTTTTACTGCTGTAATAAACACTGATTAGTAAACACACTAATGACTGGGTGTGTTTGAATCTTCTAAACCACCGAGAAGCAACAGCACGCTGTGTTTACTCTGCTTTCGTGGCGAACGGAGGATCGGAGCAGCAAGAGGCGCAGCTGAGAGGGAAGCGTGCCAGGCTCCAGTTTGTTTAAGCTACGGCTAATTGGGATCGTAAATCAATTAGCCACGCCACGCCCCAATAATCCAACCATGGCAATTCTTTGGTTTCACTTTTACTTAGTGTCAGATCACCCACATCCATAGAGGTGAACACCAGGTCTAAGGCATGTCCACGGCTATGAGTTGGGCCAAACTTATTCAGGAACAGCCCCATGGAGGCAATGCTTTCCACAAAGTCCTGAGCGGCCCCTTGTAAGTGTTGGAAAAACGCCCGGGAAGGCTGCCACCTTCCCAAGACTCCGGGGTGTCTCTCCGGTGGTCACTCTCCGGCTGTAAATCTTCCTCAGTCCAGAGAGACAGATGATAAGCGACCCCTCCCTCCTGAGAGGAGCACGTTTGTCCTCTGGCATCTCAAAGTTTCCCCATCAATGCCAACACAGATGTAGATTCTGACACTGAGAGTGACACTGAAAGCATCACTGAGAGTTCTAGTACAAATGACACAGTCATAGAGAGAGGTACATAAGCAATGTCCAGGCCATCATCTGAGGCTGAACTGGAATTGCCAGAGCCTCTGTTTACTGTTGGTCGTGGTTCTCCCAAAAGTCCCAAGGAAGAACCAGCCAGCAAGGAGGATCTACACCTGATACGTAGATCTGAGAGAGTCACAAAGGGACCACCACCCAAGAGGTACTCTCAGGAGTTTGCTAGCACAGCTGTTGCATGTATAGCTGTGGCTAGCAGCTCAAACCAGGTTTCAGACACTGAGGTCTTGAGCGAGGTACAAGGTTTGTCCACAGGAGAGACAAAGCCACACCTGAAGGTTGCAAGAGTCAACACTGTTTCCTCAGACCAAGGTAGAGCAAAAGCTCTAGTCCCATGGAAGACAGGTAACCAGAGGTTTAAACTGGTCAATCCAGTTGCAGGTAGTTCCAAAAGTGGAACTCGTACAACAGGGGTATACTATGTGTATGACAACTGTTTGTTTATGTCTCTTGATGCTGCGCTAGCTTTCGCAGCTAGGGTTACCTAAAAATGGGGAAGTGATGTTAGGTTTTTTATCTCACCGTGCTGCTCCAGCAAGTAGCACTATGTTGTTTATATCATGTGAGTATCTGAGAGTGTGAGACAGGAAGTCTCAGTACTGTTGGAGTACTGTGAGAAGTTACTTTCACTTCTGTGTGAGATGCTGTTCTGTACTGGTGCTGAGAGAGCACAGACATGCTGATGGATTCTCTGTATATAAGACTATAAATAAAGTAGTTTTAGAGCTACTGATTGTCTTTTTCTTCTGCACTGATCACTGAGATTGGGTGTCCCAGTGCATCCCTCACTGTGGAACTTACCCCAGCCATTCTATTGGCTGGGGCCCACTTCCAGGCAGCCCTGACCCTTTCCCTTAACCCTAATCCTAACCCAAATAATAGCTCTAGTCCTAGCTCCAGCCCAAGCCCTAGCTTTCGCCCTAACCCTAACAACGCTAATTATAACTGTAAACCTGACCTTAACTCTCTCCCTCACCCTCACACTCGCCCATTCCTAACCTGAACCACAAACCTAACCCTAACTCTAACCCTAATCATAGCTCTAGCCCAAGCCCTAGCCTTCACCCTAACCCTAACAACCCTAACTCTAACCGTAAACCTCACATTAACTCTCTCCCTCACCCTCACGCTAGCTCATTCCTAACCCAAACCACAAACCTAACCCTAACCCTCACTCCCTAACCCCTAACCCCAACCCTAAACCCAAAGCGCCTTGTAGCCTCTCTTAGCATAAACATTAACATCAAGCTTTAACATCAAGCAATACAGTACATCACATACAGAAATATCAGTGGGGCCAATTTTTTTAACAAGAAATGAAAGAGGGGGAGAGTGTAAAGCAGGCAGATGATCAATAAAGTTCACATTACAAAGAAAAGGTAGCTCACAGTGAAGGGTAACTTCTTAGCCATGATACAATAAACGTGGAGGCATGCTTCTATGGACTTAGGCAGAAAACATATTGATGCTACATTAAGGAATAAAGCAGAGGTCATACAGGCAAGGGACTGTTAGGTTTCTATTCCTCTCACTGTGCAGGTATTGTGTAGGATTGGTTTATCACATGCCTGTGTTATGCATTCCAGCACCAACTGTTGGAATCACGGGAGCAGATGTTTACTCTACTCTGTTTCCGTTTATTTTTGTTTTCACTTCTGACTTCTCTCTGAGGAAGACCAGAGAGAGAACATGTTTTCTTTTGTTCTGCCTTATGCTTAATAAAGTAGCTTGGTGCTTACAACCCCAGCCTAGCTCTGACTGTGTTTTATCTCTGCTGGACTCTGGATGTGTGCTCAGTGTCTCCAAAGGCATGAGTCTTAGAAGACAAAGTCCAGCAACTGGAGGAACGTGTAGCTACGCTCCAAAGAATTAGAGAGCTGGAGCTCTTCTTGGAAGCAACAGAGCACACCGTCTCCACCAAGGAGGAGACAGGGGACTCCCCTGAGAAGGAGGCTAGTTCACCAACACAGGAGCCAGATATATGGAGAAATGTGACTCAGAGAAGTAGGAGGCCCAGGGTTCGCTCTGATTGTTTAGAAATACACAATCACTTTGAGGTCCTCTCCCCTAGCATGGAAGACGAGGAGCAGACTCCATTTGAGGATCTCTCCCTCATTACAGTAGGATCAGGTATATGAAGACAAGCAGCAAAGTCAGTCCTCAGGGAATGTGCAGGCGACCTTGGAACGGACAGCTCACGGAAGAACCCCGACCAAACCTAAGAGGAGGCGTGTAGTGGTGATAGGGGATTCCCTACTGAGGGGAACAGAAGCAGTGATCTGTGGGCCTGACAAGATGCCTCGGGAAGTGTGCTGTCTCCCCGGGGCTAAGATCCAAGATGTAACTGAACGACTGCAAGGAATCATAAAACCCACTGACAAATACCCCTTCCTCTTGGTTCATGTGGGAACCAATGACACTGCAAGCAATAGCCTCCAGAAGATCAAAAGAGACTACGAGGCTCTGGGCAGGAAATTGAAGCAATTAAATGCACAAATTGTCATCTCATCTGTCCTCCCAGTTGAACGACGTGGTCCAGGGAGAGAGAGAAAAATAGTGGAAGTGAACAGCTGGCTTCGCAAATGGTGTAAACAGGAACGGTTTGGATTCTTAGATCACGGACTGCAGTTTCTTGAAGATGGACTTCTGGCAAGTGATGGGCTGCACCTCACAACGGTTGGGAGAAATGTTTTTGCCAAAAATCTCAGAAACCTCATCAGGAGGGCTTTAAACTGACTAATGTGGGGGAGGGAGACAGTGCTCCAGAAGGTAGGAGTCTATCAATTGATGAAGATGATCATCCAAATGTCATAGACCAAATGGAGCAAACAGCACGCAGACCTAGTGGTGGGAGGAAAAAATCCTTAAATAAGAGACACGGGGGAATGATTAATGGACTTCAATGTCTGTACACTAATGCACAAAGCATGGGAAATAAACAAGATGAGCTTGAGCTCTTGGTACAGCAAACTAAATATAACATAATAGGCATCACTGAAACCTGGTGGGATAAGTCCCACGATTGGAATGTAATAATGGAGGGATACAATCTATTTCAGAGAAACAGACCAGACAAGAAAGGAGGAGGAGTGGCGTTATATGTCAGGGATGTGTATACCTGTGAAGAGATCCAAGATTTAGAACCTCAAAGCCAAAGTGAGAGCATTTGGGTCAAAATTAAGGGAGAGAAGAATAACAGTGACCTCATTGTGGGAGTTTACTATAGATCCCCAAGCCAAACAGATGAGTTACCAGTGTGAAGGGGAGGAGAAGAGTCTGCCTCCAGCAGTGAGACCTTCCCATCCAATGCCGATGGCACCTTATATGCTGGATATTGGGGGATTGTTGTTTCCACCTCCATGGGGCATGGCACCGCTAAGTTAGAGTGGGTATTATTCATAGTAACTCTGTTGCAGGCGATACTTAGGAGCTGAAGTTTAAGTGAGTCCAGCCTATTTATAATTTCTTGTTGTTCCATCGCTGGTAACTCTCCAAAGGAGGCGATAAGCTCTCTTTCCTCCTGGGGTGTCAAAGAGTTACTGGCACAATCATAGTGTTTAGTTGTAGGAGTGGGGGTACTATGGGACTGGCCCCGACATGAGGTGTACAGCTCAGCCCTCTTTTGTGGTTCAGGACGGGAAGGTTGTACC
The DNA here is from genome assembly GCF_964234715.1 of Podarcis melisellensis. Lineage (NCBI taxonomy): Eukaryota > Metazoa > Chordata > Lepidosauria > Squamata > Lacertidae > Podarcis > Podarcis melisellensis. The sequence goes on from NC_138535.1 coordinate 13,886,643, forward strand.
ATCTCCTTGATTAATCTCTCCGATAGGAGGGGTCTAATTATGGAGTCCATGAAAACTCTTGTTGGAAAAATGCCAAGACTATTCAAAAACACTTTTTGCTGAATAATAAGAGAGGGGATTTTTGCAGAGTGGAAAGCCAGCATTATTCTCTGATATCTGTTCTGGCGGACTAAGGGAAGCACAGCACAAAGATCTATTTGTGATGTCTCGAGTTTTAGAAGCCATCTGAGGTGCTCTTTAGTCCCATGTAGCGTTGCCCAACTTGGGTCCCTTTCCCGGAAGGTTAGGGAAATCTTCCTTGGATGTAAAGTCAGGGATTGGCGATTCAGTGAGGGGTTGAGATTGTATTTGCAGTTCTTCAAACGATCAGTGTTTGGTGGAGCTTTCTGCCGGCACAATGGAACATCTACTGCCCCATCTTGGGCTGTCTGAACCGGCTGGTCATCCAGTTTTTGCTGAAGGCTATGCAGCTGAGAGGATAGGCCGTCAATTCTCTTAAATATACAGTTTAGCGTTCTAATTACTAGATGAAGTTGCTCACATCCTGAGCAGACCGCAGATTCGGCTACCAACACCTCCTTCGGATAGGGACCCTCCCCATTTGTGTTACCATTAGCGTTTCCAATTTGTAGCGTCTCAGGGGCCTCATCTTTTGATGTTATTTCCAGGGCAATTAGGGGATCGAAACGATTTTGAGTTGCTATTGAGTAGGTACATTCCTCGGGGCCTCTCCCTCCTTTAAGTGAACCCTTCCTTGATTGCTTAGGCCTCGGAGAAGATAATGCCTTGTCCGAGTCTCTTGGGCGTTTTCCATGGCCCATAAATCAATTTTGCAGGGGAACCGTCGTGGGCACTGTGCTGGGGAGGTCCTTGAATCCTTTAGTCTTCCTCACAAGAATACTGCCTTTCACTTGTCTCTCCCAGGTTAGGGAGGCGGCGACAGTCGTGGCGGTAATAAAAGAGATAATAAAAGACAGCCAGCACAGCCAGCAGTTCATTTAAAACTCTCGGATAAAAGCCAGCACAGCCAGCAGATCATTAAAACTCTCGGATAAAAACAGGGGAAGATAAAAACCACTTAAAACCACTTAAAACTTTGATAAGAGTAAGCGAAATTACTTAGTAACTACCTTCGTCGCCATGTTGGGTGGAGCTCCTCCCCCTTCCAATCAATTGGGTCAAAATTAAGGGAGAGAAGAATAACAGTGACCTCATTGTGGGAGTTTACTATAGATCCCCAAGCCAAACGGTGGACATAGATGATGCCTTCCTGGAATAGATGGCCAAGCATGCAAAAGGAAGGGAGATAGTAGTAATGGGGGACTTCAATTACCCGGATATTTGTTGGATGTCAAACTCAGCCAAAAGCAAAAGGTCAAACAGAATCCTCACTGGCCTTGCAGACAACTTCATTGTCCAGAAAGTGGGAGAAGCAACAAGAGGAACAGCCATTTTAGATCTGGTCCTAACCAATGTTGATGACCTGGTTAGTGGGGTAGAAGTGGAAGGATCATTAGGCGCAAGTGATCATGCTCTTCTGAAGTTTACTATACAGCAGAAAGGAGCAGCCAAGCATACTAGGACTCAATTTCTTGACTTTAAGAAAGCCGACTTCATAAAACTTAGGGAAGTGCTGGGTGAGATCCCATGGACAGTAATACTAAAAGGAAAGGGAGTTCATGATGGCTGGGAGTTTGTTAAGAGGGAGATAGTAAAAGCACAACTTCAGGCAATACCAATGAGACGAAACATGGAAGGTGCCTAAAGAAGCCAGGGTGCCTATCCAAATAACTTTTAACTGAGTTAAGATTAAAAAAGGTTGTGTACAAAAAATGGAAAAGGGGGGAAACCACCAAAGAGGAATTCAAACAAATAGCCAGCACGTGTAAACACAAAGTCAGAAAAGCTAAAGCACAGAATGAACTCAGGCTTGCTAGAGAGGTTAAAAGCAACAAAAAAGGCTTTTATGGGTATGTTCGTAGCAAAAGGAAGAACAAAGAAACAGTGGGGTCACTCAGAGGAGAAGATGGTGAAATGCAAACAGGGGACACAGAAAGGGCTGAACTCCTCAATGCCTTCTTTGCCGCAGTCTTCTCCGATAAAGAAAACAATGCCCAACCTGGAGAATTTGGAGCAAATGATTCAGCAGAGGAAACACAGCCCAGAATATATTTTTTTAAAAAATAATATTTTATTAGGTTTTTTTTTTAAAGATAACAACATACAAAAGCAAAGAAAAAAAATACACATACAACAACAAAAGCCAACAACATCAAAAACACACAAAAATAAAAAAGAAAAATCCTTCTTTTTAAATTCTTATCTTTGATTCACTTACTTTCCTGACTTCCTCACGCCTCCCTTTTTTGTATCCCAGTTTGACAATTAGTTCAGCAAATTCAAACCCTGCTACTTTACCCTTAAATATTTTACCTCCCAATTTTATAAACTCAAATTTCTCTTGTCACCAGAACCCCTTCATATTATTTTAATGTCATCAACATTCATACATTTTACAATGCTTCTGTAAATAAATTTTAAATTTCTTCCAATCTTCTTCCACCAACTCTTCTCCCTGATCTCGGATTCTGCCAGTCATTTCAGCCATTTCCATATAGTCGATTACTTGCGTCTGCCATTCTTCCACGGTGGGTAGGTCTTGTGTTTTCCAATGCTTTGCGATGAGTATTCTTGCTGCTGCTGTAGCATACATAAAGAAAGTTCTATCCTTCTTTGGCACCAATTGGCCGACTATGCCCAGGAGAAAGGCCTCTGGTTTCTTAGGGAAAGTGTACTTAAGTACCTTCTTCAATTCATTATAGATCATCTCCCAGAAAGCAAATTCCTTGGGCACGTCCACCAAAGGTGAAAGAATGTACCTTCAGTTTCTTTACATTTCCAGCATTTATTATCGGGCAAATGGTAGATTTTTGCAAGCTTGACTGGGGTCATGTACCACCTATATGTCATTTTCATAATATATGTCATTTTCATAATATAACATATTTAACTTAAAGCCTGCCACTTGACCAAACTCCTGGATAAATTCTAGAGCCCTCTTGGTACTAGGTACTGGCTCTTGTAATGTCAATACAAGATCATCTACAAAAGCTTTAAGTTTGTATTGTTTAGCTCCGACCTGAATTCCCTGAATCAGCTGGTCCCTTCTAATCATATTTAGCAAAACCTCCAGGACCGAAATAAAAAGCAATGGGGAGATTGGGCAGCCTTGTCGTGTCCCTTTCTCAATTTTGAATTCTTCTGTCACTATGTTATTAACTATCAATTTAGCCTTTTGTTCAGAATAGATCGCATCTATACCATTTTCAAAATTTTGTCCAACCCCCATCCCCTGAAGATTTTTCTTCATAAAGAGCCAAGAAATATTGTCAAAGGCTTTCTCCGCGTCTACGAATATCAAAACTGCTTTTGTATTAATATTTGCTTGTAACTTTTCCAAAATGTTAATTACATTCATCATATTATCCGATAAATGTCTGCCTGGGAGAAAGCCAGCCTGGTCTTTATGTATCATTTCTGCTAGTACTTTTTTAAATCTTTTAGCCAAAATATCTGCAAAAATTTTGTAATCCATGTTAAGCAGGGATATGGGGCGATAGTTCTTAAGTTGTGTCTTCTCAGACTCTGTTTTAGGTATTAATGTGATATAGGCTTCTTTCCACGACTCCGGCGCCTTTTTCCCTTCCATAATTTCGTTGCAAACCTCCTTCAGTGGTTGGATCAAAAAGTCCTTCAAAGTTCTATAGCACTTGGAGGTTAGTCCGTCCGGTCCTGGAGATTTTCCCAGTTGCATAGTCTGTATGGCACCTTCAACCTCTTGTTCCGAAATTTTATAGTTCAACAGTAATTTGTTTTCTTGAGAAATTTTTTGTAATCCATTGGTTTTTAAAAATTGATCAATTTTAGTCACTGTCTGTGGCCCTTGTGTATAAAGTTGTTTAAAATATCTCTGGAAGCAGTTTCTGATCTCCTGTGGGTTTTGTATATTCTTTCCATTCACTTCAAGATTAGTCACTGTGTTTAGCTTGTGCCTTTTCTTCAATTGCCATGCTAGCAATTTCCCACATTTATTAGCGGATTCGAAAGTCTTCTGTCTCATCTGTTTAATTTTCCATTCTATCTCCTGGTTTGTCATTTTCATATATTGTGTTTGGTAGAATTTGAGCTCTCTCAAAATTTCCTGCGATTTTAGTTTAGCTCTAAGCTTCTTCTCTCCTTCTTTTATTTTTTCCAGGATCTTTCCCTTTTTCTCATCTTGAGTTCTCTTTTTTATTGCATTCTGCTGAATCAAGAATCCTCTCATAACGGCTTTACTTGCGTCCCAGATTACCCTTTTTTCCACTGATGTCTTCAAATTTATCTCAAAATAGTCCTTCACAATTTTTTGGGCCTTCCTAATAATTTCTGGATCTCTAAACAGGGTGTAATTTATCCTCCATCTGAAGGAACCAGTCAGTGTTAGTTTCATTTCCAATTTCACGGGGTTATGGTCGGAGCAGGTTTTAGGGCAGATTTCCACCTTTCATATCTTCGGAGCCATTCCTCTGGTTATCCAGATTTGGTCTATTCCTGTCCAGGTCTTTTTGGCTTCAGAAAAAAGTCCCTTCTTTACTTAGGGGATTCTTTGTTCTCCAAGTATCAATTAAATCCATATTGTCTGTCATTTCAAAAAAGGATTTTGGTAGTCTTCCATCCTTTGTTACTACTTGTCTATCTGACTTATCCATGTTTGTTGATACCACTCCATTCATATCTCCAAGCATAATGATGTTGTAATCCATGAAGTCCAGCAACGTCTCATGCAATTTCTTAAAAAATTCTGATTTCCCCTCATTTGGTGCATAGACACCTACTATCAAAAATTTTTCTCCTTGGGCTTGTATTTCAATTGCCACGAATCTTCCTTGTTCATCTTTAAAAACAAATTTTGGGGACAAACTTTCTTTTGCAAAGATCACCACTCCTCTCTTCTTGACCTTGTCTGATGAAATAAATTCTTGACCCAGTCTTTTATTAATCAATACTTTCCTATGTGTGCTAATCACGTGGGTTTCTTGCAGGCAAATCAAGTCCAAATTCTCTTTTTTCAGCAAATGAAAGATTCTCTTCCTCTTGTCAGGGGAGTTTAGACCCCGGATATTCCAGCTTAATGCTTGCAGAGACATTGTGTAGTTATTCTGTAGTTCCGCCAACTGCTCCCGTCAGTTGTTCTTGGTCAGTGGATGGTATTACCTCTCTTTTGTCCAATCCTAGTGGTGGGTTCCCTTTTTCCAGGACTCCTGGTCTCAATGACTTCTGCTCTTTCTCCACTTCTTTTTGTAGATCTTCCTTGTGGTAGTTCAAAAATCTCACTTTATCTTCCTCTGTTCTTCTCTTCACTTTTTTCCCTTTGTAGTTGAAAGACAAGCCCTGGGGGAACTCCCACCTGAAAATAATGCCGTTTTTTCTTAACAGTTGGGCTAAGTCACCGTAGTTAGCTCTCAGATCCAATAAATGTTTAGGTATATCTTTGTAAATTTCAATTCTCCAATCTTCTGTCTCCAAAGGTTTCTTGTAATGAAGGCTCAATATTTTGTCTCTCTCTTCTTTAGATCTAAATGAAATCAAACAGTCTCTTACTTTGTTCTTTCTTCCCCCTTTGCCAATTCTAAAGGCGCTCACTATCTTAAAGTCTTTATCCGGCTCAAGGTCCCAAAATTCCTCAAACTCCCGTGTAAGGAAGTCACACAGATTGTCTCCTTCCACGTCCGGTACTGCTCTGATTCTCAAATTGTTCTGTTTATCTTTAAGTTCAATTAGAGATAGTTGGGCCTTGTGATCCTCCAATTGCTTATTTATTGGGTGTATCTTTCCCTCTACCTCCAACACCTTCTCTTTCGCTTCTTCAGCAATTTTCCTTGTCTCTTTAGATTCCTGGAGCAGCCGGTCAATAGCCTGTGTATTAGAGCTGATAGTTGTAGTATTTAAGTCGATTTTAGCTGACAATTTTTCCAAAGCTCCAAAAATTTTGTCAAGTGATGCATTTAATGTCTCATCAGGGCCTGAGCCTTTTGCTCCTGTCTGCCCAGTATCTTCTTTTTCTAAGGCAGATGGGGCTACTATTGATTGTCTCCGTTGCTGCTGCCTAGTTTTTATCCTTGTAGTTTTTTCCTGGGGGTTTTCCTGATCCATAACTTTATCTTAAAATTCCAAGGTCGTTCTCACAACTTAACTTGTTCTGTTATGAGAAAGTCTCTAAGCCAGCTGCAATGGAAAATACCCCAGTTGTATCTCAAGTCTCCTCTAGGGGAGCACAGTGGCAACAATGTTCTTTTCAAAGTAACTTTTGTCTAAAGGCAGCAGTGTCTCTCTCTCTCTCTTTTTTAACTTTCCAATTTTCCCATAAAAAGGCAACAGTTGCAAAGGGGGTCCTTCAATAAAGTTCAAATGCAGGTTAAATATATAAAGTTACAATGTCTCTAAATGATGCAATACTTTCCACTTTTCTGGCAGCCCAATATCAGGGATTGAGCAGTGGTCTCTTTTTTCCTTCCACTTTTCCCTTCAAATCACAGTGCTTTCTTCTCCTCCCCCCCCCCCCACTCTGAAGGGGAGTTCTTAAATCTGGCATTAAAATCAAATCTTTTTAACTCCACTTCTCTGGTTCTTAAGTTCCAACAGTCTTCGACAATGTCTCCTGGGGTTTTCTGATAAAGTGCCTGGAAAGATCAGGGATAGATGGCACATTCCTGGAAGGAGTTAGAGCAATCTACACACAACAAAGAGCTAGATTAATTATTAACAATACCTTGACAGAACAGTTTGAAATAGCAAAAGGCACTCGACAGGGGTGCCCTCTGTCACCGTTGTTGTTTATCATGGTTTTAGAGATAATCACAAACAAGATAAGAAAAACCCCAGAGATCCGTGGCATAAAAATAGGAGCGAAAGAATATAAACTGAAAACATATGCAGACGATCTTATGCTGTCATTGGAAGAACCAAAAGAGAGCGTCAGCAAAGTGTTAAAGCTACTAGAGGAATTTGGAAAATTATCCGGATTTAAATTGAACAGAGCAAAAACCAAAATAATGACCAAAAATATGGAAGAAGAAACCAAAGACGATCTTGAAAGTCAAACTGGAATTAAAATAACTAAAAAAGTAAAATACCTTGGAATCTGGTTAACTATGAAAAATATAAATCTGATTGAAAATAACTATAAGAAAACATGGAAAGAAATAATGAAGGACTTGGATACATGGAACAGAATACATCTCTCGTGGTTGGGGAGAATGGCGGCGATTAAAATGAGCTTACTACCTAAATTACTCTTCCTATTTCAGAATATACCGATAATTAGAGGAACCTCAATATTCAAAGAATGGCAGAGATTACTTTCCAAATTCATTTGGCAGGGAAAGAGACCAAGAATTAGATTTAAACTGCTCACAGACCAAAGAGATAGGGGTGGTCTCGCGGTCCCAAATTTGAGGTTATATTACGAAGCTGCATGTCTCTGTTGGGTAAAAGACTGGATTGTCATCAAAAACAAAAATTTGTTAGATCTAGAGGGGTTTAATCTAAGATTCGGTTGGCATGCCTATTTATGGCGAGACAAAGGAAGGGTTCATAAAGGTTTTTCTAACCACATTTTCAGAGGGCCACTGCTGGAAGTGTGGGAAAGGAACAAAAAATTGTTGGAGCAGAAAACGTCCTGGTGGTTATCACCAATAGACATTTTAACAATTAAAAGATCAAACATTGAGGGGGAAAGATGGACATATGAAGATTTACTAACCAAAACAGAATCCGGGTGGAGGATTAGACCTTACGAAGAAATAAAAAGCAAGCTGACTGGCTGGATTCAATACCATCAAATTAATTCAATGTGGAGAGAAGATAATAAGATCGGAATAAATGACAAGAAATCTAGATTTCAGATTGAAATAATAGAAAGTAAAACAAAATTATTATCAAAAATGTACAACCAGTTGCTTGAGTGGGACACCAAGGACGAGGAAGTAAAGGATGTGATGGTGAAGTGGGCGGTAGACCTAGGGTACAACATAGAGTTTGACAAATGGAAGGCATTGTGGTGCAAAGATATGAATTTCTCAGCATGCACGACACTAAAGGAAAACATATATAAGATGATGTACAGATGGTACATAACGCCGGTAAAACTACATAAAATGTATAGAACAGGCGATAAATTGTGCTGGAAATGTAAGAGCAAGGAGGGCGATTTCATCCATACGTGGTGGACGTGCGAGATTCTCAAAAAAATTTGGGAATCCATCTATAATGAATTAAAAAAAATTCTCAAATATACGTTTGTTAAAAAACCCGAAGCCTTCCTGCTGGGGATAATTGGTAAGGATATCAAAGAAGAAGATAGAACCTTTTTTCAATATGCAATGGCGGCCGCCAGAACCCTCATAGCACAGTACTGGAAAACACCAAAAATCCCAACACTAAAGGAGTGGCAACTTAAATTATCCGATTATTTGGAGTTGGCTAAATTGACACAGAAAATAAGAAATCAAAGAAGTGCAAAATTTAATAATGAATGGGATAAATTTAGGATATATATGGAAATAGAGATAAAGGGAAAATCAAAATGTTGATCAGAAACATATATGTACTTACAGAAATCACAGTAGGCATGAGATAACGCTTACTACGTAAAAAGTTTTATTAAGGAATAGACACAGCAGATAGATAAACAAGGTAATATTTTCCGAAATCGAGATAAGGGGAAATCGATCAATGTCTTTTAAAGTTGTATGTTTTTCGTGTTTTTCTTTTTTTCTTTTTTTTCTCTTTTTATCCTTTTCTCTGTTTTTTCTTTTTCATTTTGTCTTTTGTACGTTTGTGAAATATATTTATGTCAAAATTCAATAAAATATATTAAAAAAAAAAAAAAGTTCCAACAGTCTTTGCTTTAATACTGTCTACAGAACTGGAAGATGGACTTCCTTTTTGCGTCTTCCCGCTTCAGAGCCAAGTTCAAATACTTTGTACTAATCAAAAGAACAAATCCCTTGATTTTTCCAATTTTGCAAAGTCCTGCTCACGGGTTGTAGGTTAGAGCCGAATTTCAAGGAAGAAAGGACAGCGCTCTCCGGCAACAGCTGCTGCGGCTTCACTTCACAGAGGTAGCGATCGACTCACAGTGCCGCGCCACCCCCACTCCGCTCCGGAGCCCCTCGCGAGGTCCCTTTGCTACTTGGGGGGGGGGGCACTTCTGGCACCCGCCGAGTCCCACGGCCGCTGGCTTCCCCCACCAACAGTTTTTTAAAGGGTCTCCGCTGCGCCGTTGCAGACAGACCCGATTTCTGCGGAGCTTCTCCCTCGTAGTTAGAAGGAGACCACCATTGCCATTGGCGCCGCCTCCGGAAGTCCGAAACACAGCCCAGAATAACTAAGGAGATAGTACAAGAATACTTGGCTAGTTTAGATGTATTCAAGTCTCCAGGGCCAGATGAACTGCATCCAAGAGTATTAAAAGAACTGGCAGATGTGATCTCAGAACCACTGACAGTCATCTTTGAGAATTCCTGGAGAACAGGCGAAGTCCCGGCAGACTGGAGGAGGGCAAATGTTGTCCCTATTTTCGAAAAGAGAGGACCCAAATAATTACCGCCCAGTCAGTCTGACATCAATACCAGGGAAGATTCTGGAGCAGATCATTAAGCAAACAGTCTGTGAGCACCTAGAAAGGAATGCTGTGATCACCAATAGTCAGCATGGATTTCTGAAAAATAAGTCATGTCAGACTAACCTGATCTCGTTTTTTGACAGAATTACAAGCCTGGTAGATGAAGGGAACGCAGTGGATGTAGCCTACCTTGATTTCAGCAAGGCATTCGACAAGGTGCCCCATGATATTCTTGTAAAGAAGCTGGTAAAATGCGGTCTTGACTATGCTACCACTCAGTGGATTTGTAACTGGCTGACTGACCGAACCCAAAGGGTGCTCATCAATGGTTCCTCTTCATCCTGGAGAAGAGTGACTAGTGGGGTGCCACAGGGTTCTGTCTTATTCAACATCTTTATCAACGACTTGGATGATGGACTCAAGGGCATCCTGATCAAATTTGCAGATGACACCAAACTGGGAGGGGTGGCTAACACCCCAGAGGACAGGATCACACTTCAAAACAACCTTGACAGATTAGAGAACTGGGCCAAAACAAACAAGATGAATTTTAACAGGGAGAAATGTAAAGTATTGCACTTGGGCAAAAAAAATGAGAGGCACAAATACAAGATGGGTGTCACCTGGCTTGAGAGCAGTACATGTGAAAAGGATCTAGGAGTCTTGGTTGACCACAAACTTGACATGAGCCAACAGTGTGACGCGGCAGCTAAAAAAGCCAATGCAATTCTGGGCTGCATCAATAGGAGTATAGCATCTAGATCAAGGGAAGTAATAGTGCCACTGTATTCTGCTCTGGTCAGACCTCACCTGGAGTACTGTGTCCAGTTCTGGGCACCACAGTTCAAGAAGGACACTGACAAACTGGAACGTGTCCAGAGGAGGGCAACCAAAATGGTCAAAGGCCTGGAAACGATGCCTTATGAGGAACGGCTAAGGGAGCTGGGCATGTTTAGCCTGGAGAAGAGGAGGTTAAGGGGTGATATGATAGCCATGTTCAAATATATAAAAGGATGTCACATAGAGGAGGGAGAAAGGTTGTTTTCTGCTGCTCCAGAGAAGCGAACACAGAGCAATGGATCCAAACTACAAGACAGAAGATTCCACCTAAACATTAGGAAGAACTTCCTGACAGTAAGAGCTGTTCGACAGTGGAATTTGCTGCCAAGGAGTGTGGTGGAGTCTCCTTCTTTGGAGGTCTTTAAGCAGAGGCTTGACAACCATATGTCAGGAGTGCTCTGATGGTGTTTCCTGCTTGGCAGGGGGTTGGACTCGATGGCCCTTGTGGTCTCTTCCAACTCTATGATTCTATGAGTCACTACAAATTGTTGGGGAAGGCTGTCAGAACTCCCTAGAGCTGCATGCTGATGGGAGGGACAGGCTGGAAACGTTCCTGTCATTTCAAGAAATGGCAGAGAGATATCTCTAGATTTGTCTGGCAGGGCAAGAAACCTCGAATAAAATTTAAGATTCTAACTGATGTCAAAGAAAGAGGTGGATTTGCCCTGCCAGACCTCAAACTTTATTATGAATCAGCCGCATTTTGCTGGCTGAAAGATTGGCTGCTTCTTGAAAACACGGACATTTTGGATCTAGAAGGTTTTAATAATGTTTTTGGATGGCATGCATACTTGTGGTATGACAAGGTCAAAGCACATAAAGCCTTTAAAAAACATATTGTCAGGAAAGCACTGTTTAATGTCTGGATGAGATATAAGGATTTCCTTGAAAGTAAAACGCCAAGGTGGCTGTCACCAATGGAGGCTAAGGCTCTGAAAAAACTTAATATGGAGACAAATTGGCCGAAATATTGGGAAATTTTGGAACAGGATGGAGATAGATTAAAACTGCAGAGCTTTGACAGTTTAAGAACTAAAGTATGAGACTGGCTTCATTATTATCAAATAAGGGAGGTTTATAATTTGGACAAGAAAATTGGTTTTCAGGTGGAAAAATCAAAATTGGAAACAGAATTGTTAGATCCTAAAACCAAGAATTTATCAAGAATGTATAACTTGCTGTTGAAATGGAACACACAAGATGAAATGGTTAAATCTGCTATGATTAAATGGGCGCAAGATGTCGGAGACAACATTATGATGGCTGACTGGGAAAGGTTATGGACCACAGGTATTAAGTTTACGGCATGTAATGCCTTAAGAGAGAATATATTGAAAATGATTTACAGGTGGTACTTAACCCCAGTCAAGCTGGCAAAAATTTATCATGTGCCCGATAATAAATGTTGGAAATGTAAAGAGATTGAGGGTAAATTTTTTCACCTTTGGTGGACATGCCCTAAGATTAAGGTCTTCTGGGAGATGATATATAATGAAATGAAAAAGGTATTTAAATATACCTTTCAGAAGAAACCAGAGGCCTTTCTCCTGGGCATGGTCGGCCAATTGGTGCGAAGGGAGGATAGAACTTTTTTTTATATATGCCACAACAGCAGCAAGAATACTTATCGCAAAGTATTGGAAGACACAAGATTTACCCACCCGGGAAGAATGGCAGACGAAGGTGATGGAATATATGGAATTGGCTGAGATGACTGGCAGAATCCGGGACCAAGGAGAAGAGTCGGTGGAAGAAGATTGGAAAAAATTTAAAGCATATCTTCTAAAGTATTGTAAAATTAAGGATTGTTAGAAAGATGTTGTTAGAAAGATGTGGTTTTGGTAGAAACGATATAAAGGATTAAGTAAAAATGAATTCAAATTATTATTAAGTTAAGTTAAAAACAAGGTTGGAAGGATTTGCTGAAATAAAAATTTGAACTAGAATACAAAAACGGGAGGTGTGAGGAGGTCAAGGAAATAAGTAAAGGAAGAGAGTTATGTAAAGGTTTAATCTGGTTTTTTCCCCTCTCTATTTTTAAATGATTGTATTTTTCTCTTTTCTCTTTTTGCATTTTTTCTGTCTTTTGTATTTCTTTTTTCTTTTTTTGTAATCTTTAAACTTAGAATAAATATTTTATAAAAATAATAATAATAATGAAACGTTCCTGTCATTGGAAACGTTCCTGTCCATGCCCCCAGCCAACCCGACATAATGGTTATGCTCCCAGAGCCAAGGCTGTCGGTACCAGAACATCGTTGGTGGCATGCCCGGAGGAGTAATGAGGTGAGCCGGAGCTACGGAGAGGCTTTAAAGTTACTGCCAGGCACTAATTGGTCGGCAAGAGACTTTGGCAGGCTGTTTCGTTTAGCAGCTACCTGAGAAGAACTGTTTCAGATAGTCCATAGCTGCAGGCAAAAGCAGAAACATGGAATCGATACAGAATGCTTTGGGGATTCCCAAGCTGTACAAGCATAATTACCACAATTGGGTTCTTTATGCGGAGGCTCTCTTGCGAAAGGAAGGCCTCTTTAATGTGATCACAGATGCAGCACCAGCGCCTGTGATGCCGGAATGGGAAGCAAAGGATTCCAAAGCTAGGGGCACTTTGATGTTGATTGTGTCTCCTGAAGAGCTCTGTCTTTTACATGGAAAAGACTCAGCCAAAGCTATGTGGGATTGCCTGAAAGATGCTCATTTAAGGGTGGGGGCAGGAGCTTCTTTGTTCTATTATAAGAAGCTGCACAACATGGCGCTGTGAGAGATGTGAGAGATGACCTGATGCAGATGCAGTCTCTCAGACAGGAGCTTCAACAGCATGGAATTACATTTCCAGATGCTCTGTTTTCCTTCCTGATTTTGCATTCTTTGGATCCTAATTGGGATGCAATTGCTAGCCAGCTGGCAGTCTTGCCTACGCAGCAAATAACTGTTCAGCACATGACGGCAGTTCTCCTGAACGAGGCCTATAGACAAAGTGCCAGGTGCAATGCCCATGGGGAGTCAACAGCTACGTCACCCCAGAAAGTGATGCAGACACTAGGTGGCACTACAGCTTTGAAGGCTGTGAGATGTTTTTCTTGTGGTCGCCTAGGACACATGCAAAAGAACTGCAAGTGTCCGAAGGCCACAGAGAAATGCAGCAAAAGTTCGAAGAGCAGCAGAAGGAGGAGGAAAGGCCCTACCAAGCCCAAAGCTACACAGCACAAGGCTTTGGTTACACGCTGCACCACCCCAAAGGTTCAGGGGGAGTCGTCCTTCTTTATTATTGATTCGGGAGCAACTTGCCGTGTCTGCAAAGACCGACATTTGTTTGTCACTTTTACGCCACAGAAGGGTACAGTCCACCAAGCAGATGGACAATTGATCCTGAGTGAAGGCATTGGGACTGTCGCGCTTCACAGTTTGGATGCATTGATTCGTAACATTCTTTTTGTTCCAGATTCGGCAGATAATCTGTTGAGCATCTTGCAGCTCACAGAACAGAACTTTGCTGTTTCCTTCACCTAAAGGAGATGCACCATCACAAAGAACAAGGAAGACACTTTGCATGCTGAATATGTTAATGGCTTGTTCTTGTTGACTTTTGATGATTCTATTGATGTGATGCAGGATGAAACTTGTGTTGTGAATACTAACAAGGCTTTACATGCAGGTTGTTTACATGACCACCATCGGAGACTTGGTCATTTAAATTTTGAGGCAGTGTCCAAGATGCCTGACATGGTAGAAGGGATGACCGTTAAATCCTGCAGGTTTCACATTAAGTCATGTGCAGTACACAAGGTCAAAGTAGCTGCAAAGGGTAAGGTATCTGGAAGGCAAGCTACAGAACCCTACCAGATAGTGCACGCAGACCTTGTTGGTCCACTAGCATCCTCTTTAGACAAAGCAGAATATTTCATGGTTTTGATTGATGCATGTACCAGATATATTCATGTTTATGTACTGCAGTGGAAATCAGGGGCATTTACCAGGTTCAAGGAATTCTGATCATGGTTACAGAATGTCCACAAGAAACAGGTTTCTTATCTCTTTACAGATCAAGGTGGAGAGTTCTGTTCTCATCAGTTTGAGAATTTCCTGGCTGAAAGGGGAATTCAGCACGATATAGCCAATCCCAGGGCACCATGGCAGAATGATCTTTGTGAAAGAACTAATTGGACTCTTCAGCAGGGCCTGAAGGCTCTTTTGCACGTTACCTGAAAGGTACTATGCACTACAGACTGAGATACTCTGATCAGAAGTCTGGAGGTCTTGAGATATTTGCAGATGCAAGTTTTGGAAGTGACACCACAGATGGCAAAAGCACTTCTGGAGTCTACTACATGTACAACCAGAGTCTGTTTGACTGGTAGTGCAAGAAGCAAACAACAGTGAGCCTAAATTCTTGTGAAGCTGAACTCAATGCTCTGACATATTCACTTATGGATTGTGAATGGTTGTTGCAATTGTGTAAAGACATGAAAAGTCATGTAGAGTGTCCTATACAGGTTTATCAGGACAACAAGGCATGCTTGTCTTTGCTAACTTCTGAGAGTTGTAAGCAAAGCACAAAGCACTTGCAGTTGAAATTACGACGTGCAAGAGAATGTGTTCAAAGAAGACTTGTAGTGGTGTTCTACATGCCATGAACTGAGATGCCTGCTGATTTGTTATCCAAGGTCGTTCCCAGGGAACGACACAATAAATATGTACAGAAACTGTGGTTGTACTAACATACTGCCCAGTGATACATAGAAAGGGGGAGGATGTTGGGTTTCTATTCCTCTCACTGTGCAGGTATTGTGTAGGATTGGTTCATCACATGTCTGTGTTATGCATTCCAGCACCGACTGTTGGAATCACAGGAGCAATTGTTTACTGTTCTCTGTTTCTGTTTGTTTTTGTTTTCACTTCTGACTTCTCTCTGAGGAAGACCAGAGAGAAGACATGTTTCATTTTGTTCTGCCTTATGCTTAATAAAGTAGCTTAGTGCTTACAACCCCAGCCTAGCTCTGACTGTGTTTTATCTCTGCTGGACTCTGGATGTGTGCTCAGTAGTGTCTACATGGCATGAGTCACTACAAATCATTGGGGAAGGCTGTCGGAACTCCCTAGAGCTGCCGACCCGACAGGGACCCCAAGGATCATCCAGTCCAACACACTACAAGGCAGGAATATGCAGATGTCCTTTACGGGGATCAACCCTGCAACCTTTGTGTCCACAGCAACACAACATGATTGGATTTAACTGCTAGATGTTGCACTTTTAAATAGCATTTTAGGTATAGTATTTTAGGTATAGCATTTGGGTATAGTAAAAGGATGCACACCTCTACTGCAGCTGCAAGTTATGCCATGATGCAGACCTTGTAATCACCTTTTACTGACTGGGAACAGAGTAAGTGCTGCTTATAGCCACCCCAGGATCATTTCAACAGTCAGGAGCAGGTCTGAAGCCTTCGGGGTGATTGTACGTATGCAATTAAGAGGAAGAACAGCAGCAGGAGCAATATAAATTTATTATTTACACCCCACCCATCTGACTACATTTCCTAAGTCAATCTGGGCAGCTTTCAGGAAAAGGTAAAAACATGAGCGTACTCTTGAATGTAGAAAGTGCTTTTTTATAGCACCTCTTAACAATGCAAACTGCTGCAAGTGTCCAAAACACATATATTTGTAAATATTAATTATTCAATTGACCTTTGGTTTTGGCCACTGTTGCAGGGGCCAAGCCACACTTAGTCTTCTGACATTAGGGCTCCCAGCATCTGTGTGTTCACAAATGTGAATGGAGGGTGCCAAACTGAGCTCTTGCCCTGGCTGAAATAAAGCCTAGCTTTGCCCCTGTTTATTTTTAAGAGCTGACACACACCCTAAAACACTATTGAATAAGACATTACTAAATGCTACTGCAATTTATGCCATGAAACACACCTTTTGCTGACTAGGAATAGAGGAAGTGCTGCTTTCAGCCTCCCTGTGATTATTTCAACAGTCAGGAGCAGACCTGAAACCTTTAGGGTGGTTGTACATATCCTAACATTTATACCTCCAGCAAAGGGTTTAAAAAATGAGCCTACTCTAAGTGAAGGCTCACAAATGTCAAGTGTGTTTTTCTTTAGATCACCTCTCTAAATATCTTCACATTGCAAACTGCTTCAAGTGTCCAAAACTGGTTTGTAAATTTTAATTACTTAAATGGCTTTTGGTGCTGGCCACTATAAGCAAGGGCCAATCCCCATTTATTCTTGTGGTGTTCAATTCAGATTATCTGTTTAAAAATTGGTAATAGCAAGATGTCACTGGTACGAATTGTCTATCAGTTCATGCCTTTAAAAAAAAAAAACATAAAGTGATGGAGGGTTGCCATTAAAGCTTGGGGTGCCAAACTGGGTCTTTGGTTGCTCCATTAGACAAAGTAGCCAACTTGTTGCCTTTTTTTACTGTACATTCAATTATTTGCTTTAAAATCAATTATCTGGCTATCTGATTTTTAAATTTTTTTGTAAATAATTTTTATTCATTTTCCAATAAAAAAACATTTATATTAATAACAAATCAAACCAAATGTTGCCACATTAAAACAACAACAATAATACAGCCCATTATAAAGTCCAAATTAAATAATTTTCAAGGGGGACTTCCCATGAATTTCAAGAGATAAGGTCCTTCATTTATTTTCTGCTTTCTTCTTTGTTGTTTCCCAATTTTCTGATCTTGATGTGAACCATCCTCATCTCTCAGTCAATCAGTCTCTGGTATGTGACACCCCATCTTGTTTTGTTTGACAATTCCATATTTCTATTATCACGTAGGGGGCAAATTTTATTCCATGTTGTTCTCAGTCTTATTATGTTGAAACACAGTCCTCTTTCAATAGCCCCTCCTTTCTCTGCTGTTTCTTGCTCTGAAAGGCTCTGGGCTTCCATTCAAGGTTGAAATTAATGGTGCCGTGTTGTCTTTGATCTCTCATAATAAGCTGATGTTTCAAGTTCTATACTGTGGGATGTACTTAACAATCAGTAAGTTATATAAAGATTGTTCCCGGTTTCTCCAGTAAAACCACACCCACTCTCCTGGGCCCTGGGAGAGCTGGCAGGCATCCAGAATTCACCGTCTCTCTCATTTCAAACCGTATATGAAAATATTCTGTGCGATCAAATGTATCTTTTGTAAATTACATCCCTTTTGTAGTTCAGAAATAAAAAGTATCTCCAGCCTCCCTCAGATAAAGGAGGCTCCTTCTTTTTCTCTTTCTTACTGCGTCACAACTGCTACTAGCGCCATCTTTCCTCCTCAGCCACAGTAAGAAGCAAGAAGTTGATTGGATCCCCTTCAGAACTTGAAATATGGGTACCCCCAACAAAAATTTAAAATTTGGCTGTGTAATTTGGAATTTGTGTAATTTGGTTTGTTTTTATGTGATTGGTCGGTTAATAAAAAATTATTCTTAAAACACAAAAACCTCAGGAGGAAGATTCTGGGGGCAGGTTCCCAGCAAAGCCGAGAAGCGGTCTCTCCGCCGTCGGGAAAGCTTCTTTTAGGAGTGAGAAGAACGGTGAGATCGAGACACCATTTTCTACCCCTGAAAAGTGCAGCCTCAAGCTTACCCAGCACAGCGATCAATTCTAAAATAGTTACAAATCTGGATCTAATTGGTGGAAAAGAAATTCTAATTTAAAGAAATAACGATTCGGAAGCAGCGGGGTGGTAAAAAGGAGGTCAGCCCTGACTGGGATCTATTTTATATGCAAGAAGTACCTACGGAACAACAAAACAGTGAGTTGTCCTACAGTGGGATGTTTTTTATTTTAATATAAGCATATTACTTAATTTAAGACTGTATATAAAATAAAGAAGAGGGTTTAAACCCCTATTAGAGTGTGATTTTGCCCCTTTTTTTGAGAATCTCTGCGACTGCAGGAAGAGAATCTTCCGGGAAACTTTTACTTTCACTTTAGAAGAACTGTGTAGTCATTTTAAGAAGCCTTGTGGTGGAGTCCCTTTTTTTTGCCAAAAAGCAGCGTGACAGGTTGTTGCTAAGCCTAGACTGGATGAGATATAATTTTTATGTATTTTAGTACTTGCTTTTTTTAAAAAAAAAATCTTTATTTCCTGGAGCAGAGCTGAGCAGAGAGCAGATATTGTTTGTCCATTCCCCCCCCCCCTCCTGTTTCTGGCATAGTTGAAGAATGAACTGTGGGACTAGAAGGATGTTAAATCATCATGCTACCTTATTTTAGTGCCAGACTGTGTTCTTTGTGATTTTGTTTTTGCTTTTTTTGTAACCTGCTGGCTCTCCTGGTCTTGCGAAGTGGATTAAGTGGTTTAATTTTTCTTTTATCTTTTTTTCTGATTATTTTTATTTTTTGAATTTTTGAATTCCCCCCTTTATTTTTATTCCCCCCCTTTCCTCTCTCTTTCCTTGGAACAGTGGATATATATGGTTTTTGTTTCATTGGAGCTTTGATTTTGGTTGGACGGGATTGGCCAGGCAAGTTGCAAAAGAAATATTTTTAAAATTTGGTTTTTCCTTTTGTCTCGCTCACCTCTTTCTTTTTGCCTGTTTTTTGGATCTCCTTATTAGTTATTCCACTCTGATTCTGTATTGGATTGGCCAAACAAGTGGCAGAAATTGGGATTGGAAATTTTTAGTTTAAAGGAATTTGGTGTTTTATAAGACTGTCATATATTTATTATATTGGATTGGCCAACCAAGAAGCAGAAGGTTTATCGATTGAAAATTTAAGGGTGATATCTAGTGGTGAGACAAGGAATAGTAAATGGACAGAGTGAAAACAATGAAGAAAACACAGGAAAAAGTAGGGGAAGGCGGGACATCAGTGGAAAGAAGAGGATCAAAGCAGGAAACTAAGTTTAAGGGAGACATTTTAAAAATGTTTGCAGAAATAAAAAAGGATATTAAACAAAGTGAAAATAATTTGGAGACAAGATTAGATTTGATGGATAAAAAAAAATGATATGACAGTTAGTGAACTGAAGGGACAGATGAAGGAAATAACAAAAAGAACGCAAAACCTGGAAGAAGGAATGAAACAAACAAAACAAGAAGTGAGAGATATGAAGAAAGAGGAAGAAAGAGTTAAGGGAGAAGTCTCAGAAATTAATAAAACACAGGAAGAACTGTGGGTTGCAATTGCTATGAATGAATTGAGGCAAAGAGAACTTAATTTGAGGTTTAGATCTGTACCTGAGGTACAAGGAGAGAACACCTTGGATAAATTAATAGCAGAGATTGCACAATGGCTAAGCATGGAAGTGGAAGATGTCAGAAAGACAATACAGAATGCTTTTAGAATTAAAACAAGGACTGTCAAAGCAAATAAATTTCCAAGTGATTGTTTGATCGTATTTAAAGATAGGGAGATGAGAAACCTGATTTTGCAGAAAAACGGCTTCCGGGTCAGCGCCAGCGATTAATGGCGGACTCCCTCTGAGTCTCGGAGGGACCAGCTCCGCGGGATCGGGTCTTACCGCTGCGGCAAAGTGGGGACCCTTTAAAAATCACAGGCGGGGGAAGCCTGTGAACGTGGGGACTTGGCGGGCACCATTTGCACCCCCCAACTCGTGAAGGGACCCTTTTAAGGGCTCCGGAGCGGGACAGGGTGCGCAGCGCGGTGCTGAGAGTCGACTGCTTCTTCTGCAGAGTGAAGCCGCACAGCCGTTATCGGAGAGCGCTGACTTTTTCCTGGGACAATTGGACTTTGAAAACAACTACCCGTGAGTAGGATTAAATTGGATCTAAAGGGACTAAAAATAAATTAATTCGACACCGAAGGTATAAACAGGAAGTCTGCCTTCCCTTCTTGTAAACAGATCAAAGCAAAGGGACTGTAAAGCGGAAACTCAGAAAGACCTTTGGAAAAAGCCTTAAATCCTAACATCTGGAAAAGCGGTCTCCCCTCCAGATTGCAGGAGAGGAGGGGGGAAGGTTTGAGGTGTATTTACCTGCAAAAAAAGGGGGGGGAGGAAGCTAAAATCCACTGCTTGAAACCTGGGAACGGACTGCCCCTAGACAAGGAAAGCCGCTCAGTGTAAAGCCTATCGGTAAGCAGAGGACTTTTGACTTAGCTCTGCAAGAGAGATACAGTGTTTCTGGACTTCTCCTGGTTTTAAAGTAACTGTTTAATTGCATTGAAACTGTTGTTTTTAAGTGAGTTGGGGGACTTATAAGGACTATCTTTGTTTCTAAAAAGTTGCAAGCTTTGGCCGTTACTGTGTCCCCCTAGAGGAGGATTGACATTGCTACAATAACAACTGGGCTATAGGAAAATTCCTTTCCAAAACAAACTCAACCGTGGGATTGACCTTGGATTCTCATGAGAGTGTTATGGCAGATGGGAGAGGAAAGTTAGAGCTGGCGCAGGAAAAAACTACCAGGTCTGGCAGACACTATCGGACTGACACTGCGCAGCAGCGAAGGGCTTCAACATCTGGAGCATCTGGCACATCAGGGGCTACTCCTCCACAGGTTAAATCAAAAGTTATGTTGTCCGAAGACGTTTTGGCACATGCACTTGGAAAAATTAATGAATCTTTGGAAAATTTAGCTAAGCAGGTAGCTGAGCTGAGACAAATAAACAAGTAGCTGAAGCATCAGCTAAAATTGATTTGAATACCACAAGCATTAATAATTTGGGACAGAAGGTGAATACCAATACACAGTCTATCGAAAAATTATTACAGGAATCTGCCTCGACCCGAAAGATTGCTGAAGAAGCGAAAGATATTGCAACTGCTACTCAAGAGAAGATACCTCCAGTATGCAAGCAATTGGAGGACCACGGTCTGACATTGTCTATGATTGAACTTAAAGAGAAACAAAGAAATTTAAGAATCAGGACTGTACCAGAACGTGAGAAAGATAATCTGGCTGACTTTCTTACACAGGAATTTACAGATTTTTGGCAACAGGACTTGGGGAAGGAAGAATTTAAGATAGTGAGTGCATTTAGACTTGTAAAAGGACAAAGGAGGAACAAGGTGAGGGACTGTTTGATTACTTTTTGAACAAAAGAGGAGAAGACAAAATTTTGAACCTGCACTATCAAAGGACTTTGGAAATTGACGACTCAAGTGTGGAGATATTTAAAGACATTCCAAAACATCTTTTGGACTTAAGGCTTAACTACGGAGACCTAGCTGCCCTGTTGAGAAGAAATAGAATTCTCTTTAGGTGGGAATTTCCCCAAGGCCTATCCTTTAAATATAAAGGAAGAAAGATAAAAATAAGATCAGTTAACGACAAAGACAGGTTTCTGAAAGACCAAGAAGATGATCTTCAGAAAGAAGTGGAATCCGGAGAAGAGCCAAGAGCACTGGAAAAAGGAATACTAGACATAGCAAACCTATCTTTTGGATTGCACGGTCCAGAGAAAGAGACACAATTAACAGAACAAGAACAGACACTTGGTGCAGTCGGAGGTAAAGCGAAGTAACCCCATCATGGCTCTGCAACTTTTAAGTTGGAATTGTAATGGTCTTAACTCCCCTCGGAAGAGAAAAAGTGTTTTTCATTTATTAAAAAAGGATCAATTGGACTTGATTTGTCTACAAGAAGCACATGTAACAACATTACATAGGAAACTACTTAGCAATAAGAGATTGGGACAGGAGTTTATCTCATCCGACAAAGTTTAAAAAAGAGGAGTTGTGATATATGCAAAGGAGAGATTCTTACCGAAATTAATTTTTAAAGATGAACAAGGAAGATTCCTGGCAATTGAAATTCAAGTTCAAGGAGAAAAAATTTTGATTGTAGGGATTTATGCACCGAATAAGGGGAAATCTGATTTTTTTAAAAAGTTGCACGAGATCTTATTGGACTATTTGGATTACAATTTGATTCTGATGGGGGACATGAATGGAGTAGTATCTACAAACATGGACAAGGTACAAAGACAGGTAGTTACCAAGGATGGTAGACTACCAAAAACCTTTTTTCGAGATGACAGACAATATGGATTTAGTAGACATTTGGAGAACAAAGAACCCCTTGGGAAGAGAGGGAACCTTCTTTTCTGAGGCCAAGATGACATGGACTAGAATTGACCAAATATGGGTAACTAGAGGAATGGCACCAAAGATAAAGAAAGTGGAAATCTGCCCAAAAACCTGCTCCGACCATAACGCTGTAAGGATGGAGATGAAGCAAATATCAACTGGCTCCTTCAGATGGAGGATGAATGACACCTTATTTAGAGATGAAGAAGTGTACAAAAAGGCCCAAAAAACTTTGAAAGATTATTTTGAAATAAATATGAACACTAATGTAGAAAAAAGAGTAATCTGGGACGCAAGCAAAGCTGTTATGAGAGGGTTTTTGACACAACAGAATGCAGTAAAGAAGAGAAGTCAAAATGAGAAGAAAGATAAAATTTTGGAGAAAATAAAAGAAAGTGAGAAGAAATTGAGAGCGAAACCAAAGTCGCAGGAGATTTTGAGAGAAATAAAATTGTATCAAGTACAATACATATAAATGATGAATCAGGAAATAGAATGGAAAATTAAACAAATGAGACAAAAACATTTGAATCAGCTAATAAATGTGGGAAATTGCTGGCTTGGCAAATGAAAAAAAGAAAAAAATTAAATACTATTACAAATTTAGAAGTGGAAGGAAAGAACATACATGTCAGGAAATTGCCATCGGAAGAACAGGTGGCGGTAGGGCTCCAGGAGAATAGGAGAGACTCTGCAGCAGAAGAAGGAACCAGTGGGGGGGAGCAGGAGCTCCAAGGGGAAGGGAATCGGAGGAGAGGCTCTGGGACACTTCCAGTGAAAACAGCAGAGAGGTATCAAGGCCCCCTTTAGGAACCCCCACCCCTCGCCGGAAACTGTCACGCAGGGAATCCAGGAGACGTGTTTCCGTTAAGCAGCTTTTATGCTGGAAGCGTTTCCGCAGGCGCCCACTGTCGGATTCTACCAGCGACTGACGGAGCCATGTCAAAGGGCTCCGCTCAAGGCAGAGCTTTGCTACGCTGAGCAAACTCTGAGGGACCAACCCTTTTACGCACAAGTAGCTCATTGTCCCATCATAGCAATCCGACAGTCCCTGAAAGCGCTTGTGCAAGGAGAGGCATCATGAGCAACCCAGCCGGAGCCGGAGATGGGGGAGCAGCTGCAGCCGTTCCAAGACTGGAAGAAAGGTACAGGATGTTGGAGGTTCAGTTAGCCATGCAAACGGCTAGGCTTGAGGAGAGGAGGGCTCAAGATGCAGAGAAGGGAAAGGCCACCCAAGTCTCAAGGAAGGTGCCAGGACTGGTGCAGAAATTTGGGGGTGATCCCAGGAACTATCAAGCCTTTAGGACAGAAATGCAATATGCCCTTAATCTGCAGTTTGATGACTTTCCTGATGAGGAATCAAGGGTGGCGTTTGTGATTGGCCATCTAGAAAGGGGGGCGAGAGACTGGGTGAGACCCCTGATGGCAGCCAATAACGAAGTCCTAAAGGACACAAGGAAGTTTTTTCGCACCATGGATCTGATGTTCTCCAGTGAGATTGAGCAGGGAGTGGCGCGGAGACAACTAATGGCGTGTAAGCAAGGGAGCCGATCTGTCCGTGAGTACTGGACTGAGTTCACCATGTTGATTCATAAATTAAGTTGGGATTTGTCGGCGGAACCGATACAAATGCTTTTTGAAGAAGGATTATCTCCAGCAGTAAAAGACGAACTTTCCTGGGCGCCCAGGGCGGAGTCTATGGACCAGCTGACTAAATCCGCGCTGGCCATAGGAGCACGGCAGGAGGCTAGAGCCTTGGAGAAGCGGGAGGGGAAAGAGGACCGTTGGAGAGATTTCCGCATTCCCGAGATTCCAGAGCAGACTTCCCCGCCAGCAGAGCCGATGGAAATTGGAACAGCGCGCGCGCAGTTTCAAACCCCAGTGAAGGGCGGAAGAAGGAGGGGAAGGGCGTCAAGAAATGTTTTCTCTGCCAACAGCCAGGTCACTTTGCCAGAGTTTGTCCGCAAAGAAAGGAATGGCAAGGAATGGCGGGAGCTGTTGGGGAGGAGGCGGAGGGAGTCCAGGAGACAGTAAAAGCCAACGCCTGGCTGCAAGCATCGGGGCACAGCAGCCAGGCCAAGGAACAGTGAATGTGCCCACGCCGGAACCACCAAGACCAGCGCTAGTAATAGAGGTATTGCTAGAACTGGCAAACGGACACCCGCTAAAGGTTAAGGTGCTATTGGACTCAGGCAGCTCCTGCAACTTTATGAGTAAGGAGTTTGCAGCCGCACACCAGATACAAACCATCCCCTTAAATAACCCGCTGCAGGTGACCACGATTGATGGGAGGGCGCTGTTGGGAGGAGAAGTTAACCAGCAGACTGTTCCCATGACGATGAGGGTGGCACGACACACTGAACTAATAGCGTTTAATATAGCCACCTTGGGGGGAGCGCCCATTATTTTGGGGATGAGCTGGCTAGCGCTGCATGATCCGCTCGTGGGATGGCACCAGAGAGTGGTTTCCTTTGGGTCAGCGCATTGTCTGGCACATTGCACGGAAAGGGGGAGCCAAGTAGGTACCCAGGCCACGTTAGCAAAGATAGAAGTTACAGACCAAGGAAGGGTACCACGACAATACGCCGATTTTGCTGACGTCTTCAGCGAAAGGGAAGCAAATAAACTACCCCCGCACAGACCCTTTGACTGCCAAGTCAACTTACTCCCAGGAGCACAATTGCCAGTGGGCAAGGTATATGCAATGTCAGACAGGGAGATGCAGGAGTTAAGGGAGTTTATTGACAAGAACCTCAAGCGTGGGTTCATCAGAGAGTCACGGGCAGTGGGGGGTAGCCCAGTGTTCTTTGTGGACAAAAAAATTGCAGATAAACCGAGACTGGTCGTGGACTTCCGGGCCCTGAACGCAGTGTCCGAACCAGTGGCTTTCCCTATGCCCAGAATCGATGACATTCTGACCCGGGTGAGAAAAGGGAAAATTTTTACCAAGCTGGACCTAAGGGGGCGTACAATTTAATACGTATGAGAAAGGGAGATGAGTGGAAAACCACTATGTTCACCCCTTTAGGGGCCTTTGAATATCTCGTTATGCCCTTCGGCCTCCAGGGGGGGTCGGCCGTTTTTCAATCGTTCATGAATCACGTCCTAGGGCCATTGCTTTACAAGAACTGCGCTGCGTTCTTAGATGATGTACTAGTGTACTCAGAGGATGAAGAGCAGCATGTGCGAGATGTACAAGAGGTACTGAGCAGACTGCAAGAAAACCAGCTGTGGGTGAAACTGGAGAAGTGTCAGTTTCACACCAGAGAAGTGGAATTCCTGGGGTACCGGTTGTCAGACAAGGGGTTGGCCATGGATCCTAGCAAGGTGCAAGCGGTACTGGAATGGAAACCACCGAAGACTAAGAAAGATGTGCAAAGGTTTTTGGGGTTCGGAAACTTCTATCGGAAGTTCATCAAGAACTTTGCCCACTTAACAGCCCCCATCACGGATTGCCTCAGCAGTAAGAAGAAATTTGTCTGGACGGAAGAAGCGCAGCGAGCGTTCGAAAGTTTAAAGAGGGCGTTTGCTTCGGAAGAACAACTCTTACACGTGGATCTGCAACAGCCGATGAGAGTGGAGACCGACGCGTCAGACAGAGCGGTGGGCGCCGTACTCCTACAGCCGGGAAAGGATACGTCAGAATGGAGACCGTGTGCCTTTTTCTCGAGGAAGTTGAACAAATCAGAGAGGAACTATACCGTGTACGACAGAGAATTACTCGCCATCCATGAAGCGTTCAAGAGATGGCGACACCTGCTGATTGGGGCGCAACACAAGGTCCAAGTGCGGACAGACCACAAAAATCTAGAATACTGGAGAACAGCCCGAGTACTGAACCAGAGACAAGTGAGATGGGCGCAAGAGTTCTCCAAGTTCAATTTTGAAATTCGCTACGTGCCAGGCGCAGAGAATGTTAGAGCGGACGCTCTTTCCCGAAAACCTGAATACTTGGAGGGGGAGAGAGCGGCGGAAGAAAGACACATCATCCCTGAGGACCACTGGGTTTGTGGGGCAGCATTGGTGGGGCAAAGAGAACTGGTAGAGGGTACTGAGAACGATGAATATGCCCAAGAAAAGCTTAGGGAACTCAGGGAAACAGGGGAGAACACAGGGGGTTTTGAGGAAAAGAATGGAAAGCTGTATTACAAAGGGGCACTCTACATACCAGATGGGGAACTAAGAGGGCGAGTGCTCAAACAGTTACACGATAGCCCCACGGCGGGGCACTTCGGGCAGCACAAGACCATGTAGTTGATTACCAGAGAGTTTTGGTGGCCCAAGGTGAGGGAAGACGTGCGGGAGTATGTCCGGGGGTGCGACAGGTGCCAGAGAGCTAAAGGAGAGAGGCTGGCGCCAGCGGGGTTATTAGAACCCTTACCCACACCAGAAAGGCCATGGGAGATGGTATCCAGAGATTTTATGACAGATCTACCGAAATCCAAAGGGAAAACAGCTGTCATGGTGGTAGTAGATCTACTAACTAAGATGTGCCACTTTATAGCTTGTTCACATGCAGTCACAGCGGAAGAAACCGCAAGGTTGTTTGTAAAGCATATTTTCAGGTTGCATGGCGCCCCCTTGAGGGTTGTGAGCGACCGAGGGAAACAGTTTACTTCCAGGTTCTGGAGGAAGCTAATGAGCTTGCTGCATGTGGAGGTAAGTTTTTCCACCGCCAGACACCCAGAAACAAATGGGCAGGCCGAAAGGGCAAACAGGGTTTTGCAACAATACCTGAGGTGCTATGTAAAAGACAGAGAAAATGATTGGGTAGATAAGTTACCTCTGGCAGAATTTGCCTACAACAACGCGGAGAACGTGTCCACAGGGATGAGTCCCTTTCTGGCCAATTATGGGTGTCACCCCCGAGCATTTCCAGGAGAAGGAGGGGAGAGCTGGAGTGTACCGGCGGCGGAACATTTTGTGGAAGAGATGGAAGCAATCCATCGGCAGCTCCAACTCAACTTGGAGAAAGCCAAGGAAGAATATAAGAAGCAAGCAGACAGAAATAGAAGGGAAGGTGAAACCATAAGGGTGGGAAACCGGGTGTGGCTATCCACCCAAGGGCTGCCGTTCAAGGGAGGGTGTAAGAAATTGAGACCCAAACGGTTGGGACCCTTTGAGGTCATACAACAGGTTAACCCAGTAGCATTTAAACTCAGATTGCCCAGTCACATGAAACTGCACCCAGTATTTCACAGATCATTACTGTCGCCGTACCGAGAGGGACGGGAGTGGGGGGAACGTGAGAGGGAGGTCACCCAAACACCCGTCATAGAAGAGAGAGAACGCAACATGGAAGTGGCAGGAATCATCGATTCCAGGTGGAAGGGGAATCAGGTGGAATACTTGGTAGAATGGGAGGGGGAGGAAGAGTCAGAAAACACGTGGGTGCCGGCAGAAGAAGTCCATGACGAGGTTTTAATAGAAACGTTCCATCGGCGTTTCCTAAGAAGACCGCAGCCTATGGCGCGATTTAGGAGGGAACACTTCGGAACCACCGATGAGGAAGGGGTGTTTGAAGGGTTCCCAGAGTCAGGGGTTGAGGAAGCAGCATACTCAGACGAAGAAGAGGAAGAAGGGGAAGGAGACGGAAGGCAGTGGCTAGAAGTGTTTGAATCCTCTGATGACGAGGAGAGCTCCTTCCGAGGCTTTCCAGCCTCACCGCCTGCAGGAGAGGAGGCGGGAGGAGGGGGGCCTGGGGGGGGAGGTGGATGTCAGGAAATTGCCATCGGAAGAACAGGTGGCGGTAGGGCTCCAGGAGAATAGGAGAGACTCTGCAGCAGAAGAAGGAACCAGTAGGGGGGGAGCAGGAGCTCCAAGGGGAAAGGAATCGGAGGAGAGGCTCTGGGACACTTCCAGTGAAAACAGCGGAGAGGTATCAAGGCCCCCTTTAGGAACCCCCACCCCTCGCCGGAAACTGTCACGCAGGGAATCCAGGAGACGTGTTTCCGTTAAGCAGCTTTTATGCTGGAAGCGTTTCCGCAGGTGCCCACTGTCGGATTCTACCAGCGACTGACGGAGCCATGTTAAAGGGCTCCGCTCAAGGCAGAGCTTTGCTACGCTGAGCAAACTCTGAGGGACCAACCCTTTTACGCACAAGTAGCTCATTGTCCCATCATAATACATAACCCAATTGAGATTAGAAACTGTTTCCAGAGGTACTTTAAACAATTATACTCACAAGGGCCACAGAAAGAAATGGACATAGACCGATTGCTGAAGACAAATGGATTACAAAAAAATTCTCAAGAAAGTAAATTATTGTTGAACTATAAAATATCTGAACAGGAAGTAGAAGGTGCCATTCAAAATATGCAATTGGGCAAATCTCCGGGACTGGATGGGCTGACTTCTAGATATTACAGATCTTTGAAAGAGTGGTTATTACAACCTTTGAAGGAAGTCTGCAATGAAATTCTGGAAGGGAAAAGGGCACCAGAGTCGTGGGAAGAGGCGTATATTACACTTATACCGAAAACAGAGACTGAAAAGACTCAACTTAAGAACTACCGCCCTATATTGTTACTTAATGTGGATTACAAAATTTTTGTTGACATTTTGGCCAAGAGATTGAAAACAGTATTGATGGAAGAGATTCATAAAGATCAAGTGGGCTTTCTCCCGGGAAGACATTTGTCTGACAATTTGAGGAACATAATTGACATCTTGGAAAAGCTAGAAGTGAACACTAAAGCAGTTCTGATATTTGTGGACGCGGAGAAAGCTTTTGACAATATCTCTTGGAGTTTTATGAAAAAGAACCTACAGGGGATGGGGGTAGGCCAAGGTTTTGAAAATGGTATAGGTGCAATATACTCTGAACAAAAGGCTAAATTAATTGTAAACAATGTGGTGACGGAAGAATTTAAGACAGAAAAAAGGACACGACAGGGGTGCCCAATTTCCCCATTGCTCTTTATATCGGTCCTGGAGGTTTTGCTGAATATGATTAGAAGGGACCGGTTGGTTAAAGGTATACAGGTCGGAGCCAAACAATACAAATTGAGAGCATTTGCAGATGACTTAGTATTGACGTTACAGGAGCCAGAATCTAGTACTAAAAGGGTTTTAGAACTAATTCAAGAATTTGGTCAAGTGGCAGGATTTAAATTGAACAAGTTAAAAACTAAGGTCTTAGAGAAAAATTTAACACCGATTGAAAGAGAGAGGTTTCAGAATGAGACAGGTCTGACTGGTTAAAAAAGTGAAATACCTGGGGATTAACATGACAGCTAAAAATGGGAACTTATTTAAAGATAATTATGAAAAATGTTGGATGGAAGTGAAAAAAGACTTAGAAATTTGGTCAAATTTGAAGCTTTCCTTGTTGGGTCGAATTGCAGCTATAAAGATGAATGTATTGCCTAGAATGTTGTTTTTGTTTCTTTTTTTAAAAAATAATTTTTATTGGTTTTTACAACATAGAAAAACAAAAACACATACAAACAAACAAGACACGACTTCCCCATACCTCCCCTTCACTGCATCCTTATTTTAAAAAATAATTATTATTAGCAATCCTTCAATCCTTTTTTATCCCTCACTTCCTTGACATTCTTTTAAGGTTAAATTTTCACAGCTGTAATTCTCTGTTTCATACCCCTTGACATCTTAGCATTCCGAAATTTTACAACAGTTCTTAAGATATACTTTAAATTTTTTCCAGTCCTCTTCCACTGTCTCTCTCCTCTGGTCACGGATTCTGCCGGTCATCTCTGCCAGTCCCATGAATTCAGTCACCTTAGTCTGCCATTCTTCCAGAGTAGGTAATTCTTGAGTCTTCCAATACTTTGCCAAAAGAATTCTTGCTGCTGTAGTTGCGTACATAAAAAATGTTCTGTCCTTCTTTGGAATCATTTGGCCGACCATGCCCAAGAGAAAGGCCTCCGGTTTCTTTACAAATGTCCACTTAAGGATTTTCTTAATTTCATTATAGATCATTTCCCAGTAGGCCTTAATCTTTGGGCAGGTCCACCAAAGATGATAGAAGGTTCCTTCGCATTCATTACATTTCCAGCAATTATTATTGGGCAAATGATATATCTTTGCAAGCTTGACTGGGGTCATGTACCACCTGTAGATCATTTTCATTATGTTCTCTTTTAAGGCACTACATGCCGTGAATTTAATGCCTGTGGTCCATAACTGTTCCCAGTCAGCAAACATAATATCATGGCCGATGTCTTGTGCCCATTTAATCATAGCTGATTTCACCGTTTCATCCTGTGTGTTCCATTTCAGCAGCAGGTTATACATTCTAGACAGATTCTTAGTATTGGGCTCTAACAGTTCTATTTCTAACTTTGACCTCTCCTTCTGGAATCCTAGTTTCCTGTCCTGCTTAAAGGTCTCATTAATCTGATGATAATGTAACCAGTCTCGAACTTTAGATTTTAGTTTCTCGAAACTTTGTAATTTGAACTTTTCACCATCATATTCTATAATTTCACAATATTTTGGCCAGTCTGAGTCCATGTTAAGTTTTTTTACCGCCTTAGCTTCCATTGATGATAACCACCTGGGGGTTTTGCTTTCCAACAAGTCTTTATAACGATTCCAAACATTATACAAAGCTTTCCTGACAATATGGTTTTTAAAGCCTCTATGAACCTTTACCTTGTCATACCATAAATATGCATGCCAGCCAAAGTTGTTATCATACCCTTCCAAATCCAAAATGTCTGTATTCTCAAGAAGTAGCCATTGTTTCAGCCAGCAAAAAGCTGCTGCTTCATAGTAAAGTCTTAAGTCCGGCAGGGCAAAGCCCCCTCTATCCTTTGCATCAGTCAAAATCTTAAATTTTATTCTGGGCTTTTTGCCCTGCCAGACAAATTTGGATATATCTTTCTGCCACTTCTTGAAACAGTCCATCTTGTCCAGAATTTGCAATGTCTGAAACAAAAACAACAATCTCGGCAGTACATTCATCTTAATAACAGCAATTCGGCCTAACAAGGAAAGTCTCAACCTAGACCATATATCAAGATCTTTCTTCACTTCCAACCAACATTTCTCATAATTGTCTTTAAATAAATTCACATTCTTAGATGTTAAATTCACCCCCAGATATTTCACTTTTTTTGTTATTTCCAAACCAGTTTCCCTTTGGAAACTATCTTTTCCCCCTGTTGTTAAATTTTTTTCCAGCACCTTTGTCTTCTGTTTGTTTAGTTTAAAACCTGCTACTTGACCAAATATTTCAATTAGTTCTAAAACTCTTTTCGTACTGGCTTCTGGCTGTTGCAGAGTCAGAACTAGGTCATCTGCAAATGCTCTTAACTTATAATGTTTAGCTCCGACCTGTATTCCTTTAACCAGCTGGTCCTTCCTAATCATATTCAACAAAACCTCCAGGACCGATATAAACAGTAGAGGGGATATTGGGCATCCCTGTCGTGTCCCCTTTTCTATTGGGATCTCGTCCATAACCCCACCATTCACAAT
This sequence comes from Podarcis melisellensis, assembly GCF_964234715.1. Lineage (NCBI taxonomy): Eukaryota > Metazoa > Chordata > Lepidosauria > Squamata > Lacertidae > Podarcis > Podarcis melisellensis. The sequence goes on from NC_138535.1 coordinate 13,918,606, forward strand.
TAATTTAGCTTTTTGCTTGGAATATATTGCACCTATACCGTTTTCAAAACTTTGGCCTACCCCCATCCCTTGGAGATTCCTCTTCATAAAAGTCCAACAAATATTGTCAAAGGCTTTCTCCGCATCCACAAAAATCAAAACTGCTTTTCTATTTATGTCAGTCTCCAACAGTTCCAAAATGTCTATAATGTTCCTCACATTATCTGACATATGTCTCCCTGGGAGAAAGCCTGTTTGGTCCTTGTGAATCTCCTCTAACAACACTTTTTTAAATCTTTTTGCTAAAATGTCTGCAAAAATTTTGTAGTCCACATTCAAGAGTGATATAGGGCGGTAGTTCTTAACTTGATGTTTCTCAGTTTCTGTCTTCGGTATAAGTGAGATGAATGCTTCTTTCCACGATTCGGGAGCCTTTTTCCCCTCCAAGATTTGGTTGCAGACTTCTTTCAATGGTTGTATTAGCCATTCCTTCAGTGCTTTATAGTATCTCGCAGTTAGCCCGTCTGGTCCTGGTGATTTTCCCAATTGCATATCCTGAATGGCCCCCTCTATTTCTTGGTCTGTGATTTTCTCATTTAAAATCCTTTTGTTTTGTTCTGAAATCTTTGACAGTCCATATTTTTTAATAAATTCTTCTATCTCTTGTTCATTTTTTGGCCCTTGTGCATACAATTTCTTTAAAAAGCTTTGAAAACAATTACTTATCTCATTTGGTTTATTAATAAATTTCCCATCTACCTCGAGAGATGTCACAGTATTCAATTTTTGTCTCTTTTTCAATTGCCATGACAGCAGTTTCCCACATTTATCTGCTGACTCAAAAGTCTTTTGCCTCATTTGTTTTATTTTCCATTCTATTTCTTGATTCATCAGTTCCATATATTGAGTCTGGTAAAACTTTATTTCTCTTAAAATCTCCTGAGACTTAGGTTTAGATCTCAGTTTCTTCTCTCCTTCTTTCATTTGTTTCCAGATTTTTTCCTTCCTCTCATTCTGTTTTTTCCTCTTTATAGAATTCTGCTGGATTAGGAAACCGCGCATCACGGCCTTACTTGCATCCCATATTGTTCTTTTTTCGACATCTGATCTCAGGTTTATCTCGAAGTAGTCTTTCAATGTCTTTTGGGCCTTTTTGTAAATTGCTTCATCTCCAAATAGGGTGTCATTCATTCTCCATCTAAAAGTTCCAGCTGTTGTCAGTTTCATTTCCATCTTTACTGCGTTATGGTCGGAGCAGGTTTTTGGGCAGATTTCTGTTTTTTTAACCCTTGGTGCCAGATTGCTAAAAATCCATATTTGGTCGATTCTAGTCCATGTCATTTTAGCTTCAGAGAAAAAGGTCCCCTCCCTTTCCAGAGGGTTCCTTGTTCTCCAAATATCAATCAGGTCCATGGTGTCAGTCAGTTCGAAGAAAGTCTTTGGTAGTCTCCCATCCTTAGATATTACTTGTCTTTGCGCTTTATCCATGTTTTTGTTTCAAACACTGCAAATTGTGGACAAGATGGACTGTTTCAAGAAGTGGCAGAAAGATATTTCTAGATTTGTCTGGCAGGGCAAGAAGCCCAGAATAAAATTTAAGATATTAACTGATGCAAAAGAGGTGGATTTGCCCTGCCAGACTTTAAACTTTACTATGAATCAGCTGCATTTTGTTGGCTGAAAGAATGGCTGCTTCTTGAGAACACAGACATTTTGGACTTAGAAGGTTTTAACAATGTATTTGGGTGGCATGCATATCTGTGGTACGACAAGGTTAAAGCACATAAAGCATTCAAAAACCATATTGTCAGGAAAGCATTGTTTGGATAAGATATAAGGATTTATTGGAAAATAAAACCCCAAGGTGGCTGTCACCAATGGAAGCAAAAGCTCAGAAAAAGCTCAATATGGAGGCCGAATGGCCTAAATATTGGGAAATTTTGGAACAAGAGGGAGATAGATTGAAACTGCAGAGTTTTGAGAAACTAAAAAACAAAGTGTGAGATTGGCTTCATTATTATCAGATAATGGAGGCATATAATTTGGACAAGAAAATTGGCTTCCAGGTGGAAAAATCAAAATTAGAAACAGAACTGTTAGAACCCAAAACTAAGATTTTGTCAAGGATGTATAACTTGCTGTTGAAATGGAACACTCAGGATGAAACGGTGAAATCTGCTATGATTAAATGGGCACAAGATGTTGGAAATAACATTATGTTTGCTGACTGGGAACAGCTGTGGACCACAGGTATGAAATTTACGGCATGTAATGCCTTAAGAGAGAATATTATGAAAATGATATACAGGTGGTACATGACCCCAGTCAAGCTTGCAAAAATCTATCATTTGCCCGATAATAAATGTTGGAAATGTAAAGAAATCGAAGGCACATTCTTTCACCTTTGGTGGACGTGCCCAAGGATCAAGCTTTCTGGGAAATGATCTATAATGAAATGAAAAAGGTATTTAAATATACCTTCCTGAAGAAACCAGAGGCCTTCCTTCTGGGAATTGTCGGCCAATTGGTGTTAAAGAAGGACAGAACTTTATTTATGTATGCTACAACAGCAGCAAGAATACTTATTGCAAAGTATTGGAAGACACAAGATCTACCCACTTTGGAAGAATGGCAGACGAAGGTGATGGACTATATGGGACTGGCAGAAATGACTGGCAGAATCCGAGACCAGGGAGAAGAGTCGGTGGAAGAAGATTGGAAGAAATTTAAAGACTATCTACAGAAATATTGTAAAATTAATGAATGTTAGAACAATGTTGGATAGAAATTAAGTGGTTTCCAGCTGTAATGCTTTAAGAGAATATGAAAAAAGGTTATAAACAGGCAAAAAATTAAGGGTAAGGATTTGCTGAACCAACAATTTGAAGTGGAATACAAAAAAGGGAGGTATGAGGAGGTCCGGGAAATAAGTTAAAGGAAAAGTAGTAAATGGAAAATCTGTGTGTTTTTATGTATTTTTATTTTTGTATTTTTGTTATTTTCTTTTTCTTTTTTTCATTTTTATTGTAATACTTTAAACAATCTTAATAAATATTCTATAAAAAAAAGATTTTGCAGAAAAACAGAGAGGGGAAAAAAAGCTTTGCATTGATGGATCATTTACAATCCTCTTTAAGGACGTCCCACTTAGACTGTTGAAAAAACGTGACCAATACAAATCTCTGACACAGATACTAAGTAAAAATGAAATTGAAATTAAGTTGGAATTTCCAGAAGGGATCTCCTTTTACTATAAGGAGAAAAAGTTTAAATTTACAAATGTTGATGAAAGGCATAAATTGTTGAGAAGATACAAAGAGTTGCGAAAAGTAGATGAAGTAGCAGAAGTGGGAGCAGCAGGACCAGCAGGACTGGAAGAAGAAGACAAAGATAGTATTGGAGGAGGAGGAGGAGGAGGTGAAGTTTAAGACTTTTACTCTTTTATTTTTAAGGAGAACACAAAATGGCACTGAAAATATGGACATGGAATGTTAATGGCGTTAATGACAAAAAGAAAAGAAATAAAATTGGACATTTCCTTAAAAAAAGAATTTGGACATTATTTGTTTACAAGAAACTCATGTGGCTAGGAAACATAGAAGAGTACTGATTAATAAAAAATTGGGAAATGAATTTATTTCATCAGACAGAAGCAGGAAAAGAGGAGTGGTTTTGTATATAAAAAATAAATTTGAAGCTCAGCAAATCTTCAAGGATGAAGAAGGTAGAGTAATAGTCACATGGCAGGGCAAAAAACTGGTGATGTCGGAGTGTATGCACCAAATGGAAGTAAGACTGAATTTTACAAGGATTTAGAAGAAATACTATTTGAATTTGTGGATCAGAAAATTATAATAATGGGAGACATGAACGGAGTGGTATCGATGGAAATGGATAGGCTGAGGACAAGAGGAAAATCGAAAGAAGGGAAATTACCTAATACATTTTTTTCTATGATTGAGAACTGTAATTTAGAGGGTGTTTGGCGACTAAGACACCCATTAGAAAAACAATTTACTTATTTCTCAGAACCAAATCAATCAATGTCAAGAATAAACTATGTTTGGATAACCAGCGAATTAACACCAAGAGTGACAAAAATAGAAATACAACCAAAAATACTTTTGGATCACAATGCAATAAAATGTGAGATAAAAGAAATAGAGGAAAAAACCTTTCGATGGAGGTTAAATGAAAACTTACTGGATGACCAAAAAATAAAGGAGAAAGCACAGAAGATGCTGGCAGAATACTTTGTGAATAACAGTAATAAAGGAACAAAAATGAGTGTGGTTTGGTGTCAGAGAACTGCAGGCAGCGAGGGAGGAAAGAATGAGAGGATACAGAGATCGCCACTGATTAGTACTGGGTCATCCTCAGAAGACAGAGAAGAGGATAGTGAGTCTGGGGAGGAAGGGGTGCTTCTGAGAGAGGGGGATCCATGTCACAGGGAAAAACGGAAGGGGCTGAGCCATTGGCTGTGTTGGTCTCGAGGGAGAGGGAAAAGAGAAACCAGTCAGAGCAACGCGTCATGAGAGACAGATCGCTTTGTTTATTCTGCATGTAATCTTGTCAGAAGGAAATAAACAAAGGAATTTATGGCTGGCTGCCGGGAGTGTTTTCTCTGCTGAATGCAGCAACGCGTGCAGCTGGCTAGCTGACACTTTGCTCTGACTCTCACACCCAGTTAATGAGCACTCGAGAGGAGAGGAGAGGCAAGGAGAAGAGCAGGATGGAAGCTCGCCTTGCACAGCTGGAAAAGGAGAGGACTGATTTATTGGCTACATCACAGGAATTAAGAATTCGTTTGCAAGAAGCCAGGGCCAGATCTGACGGAGCTTCTGGAGGGGGCTTACTGAACCGGTCTTTGACGCTGGTAAGCAAATTTAATGGAGACCCCAGACTGTACTGGGCTTCAAACTGGACATGCAGTATGCTCTTGAACTGCAAGGAGCTGCTTTTGCTGGGGATGCTGATAAGGTGGGGTACCTTATAGGCCATTTGACTGGGGCAGCGCGAGATTGGGTACGCCCACTGCTTGCTAGCCATAATGCTGTGCTCAGCGATCTCAAACAATTCTGGGAAGCAATGGACGTTATGTTTTCATTTGAATCTGAGGAGGATGTGACCCAGCAGCAGCTATTGCATCGCCGGCAGGGAAACTCAACTGTGAGGGATTACTGGTCCCAATTTGCGATGCTGGTGCACAAGCTTGATTGGAGCTTAAACTCAAAGCTTGTGCAAGCTCTATTTAAGGCTGGACTTAATTCTCAGGTGAAAGATGAGCTTGCCAGGGGCCCCCGCCACCAGGACTTGGATTCCCTCGTTAAGGCTGCTCTGGCGGTGGGCAGCAGGCAAGAGCTGAGGCAGCTAGAGAAGGCTGAGAGCAAAGGCCGGCGTTCCCATGGTGATCGCATTCCTGGCATACCAAGTGAGGGAGAGCAAGCTCAATCTCGCTCAGAGCCGATGGAAAATGACTCTGCCTGCGCGCGGGAAGATTCAAATGCTCAACGGCCAACTCACAAGGCGGCAAAAGACGGGCAGGCTGCCAAGAAATGTTTTATCTGCCAGAAAACAGGGCACTTTGCCACAGTGTGTCCTGAACGTTGCAACTGGCAGGGAATGGTGGGGGCTTCCTCCCATATGGGAGAGGGGGGAGTCCAAAAGCAGGGAAACGCCAGTGCCTGGCTGGGAATGGAGCGGGGCAGCAGCCAGGCAGGAATGGAACAGAACCAGAGCCACAACCAGGACATCCCCAACCAGGCATAATTGTGAGGGTATTGCTGGACCTCCCCAATGGACATGCTATGGAGGTCCATGCCCTGTTGGACTCAGGAGCGAGTGCCAATTTCTTCAGCAGGGACTTCGCTGCACAGCACCAATTGCATTTACTACCTTTGGACTTTCCGCTACAAGTCACCACCATTGATGGGCGGGAACTTTTGGGAGGGGAAGTGACCCATCAGCCCCCCCCATGAGAATGAGGATTTCAACGCATTCCGAAACGATTGCTTTCCATGTGGCCACACTGGCGGGCCCACCCTTCATTTTGGGCATGAGTTGGTTGGCCCTGCACGATCCGGTGGTCTCCTGGCATCAGCGTAACCTGACGTTTGGATTGGCGCATTGCTTGGAGAACTGTTTGGGAGAAAAGGAGCCGCGAGTTGGTAGTGCCAGAGTGGCGGCTACGTGTGCGGGAGAGAAAGGCGGCATTCCTCCAGAATATATGGACTTGGCAGAGGTATTCAGCGAAAGAGAGGCAGACATGCTGCCGCTGCACAGGCCTTACGATTGTCAGATCAACTTGGTCCCGGGGGCCAAGTTACTGGCAGGAAAACTGTACTCTATGTCCGATCAGGAGATGGAGGACTTAAGAGCCTTTATAGACAAGAACTTAAGGAGAGGTTTCATTAGGGAGTCCAGGGCAGTAAGCGGTGTTATCATAAAGCACCAATGCAGCAGCAAGCAAAGGCTATAGCAGCTCAGTCAGCTGCTTGTGGCTGGAAAGCCAAACAGGATGTTTGTGACTGTTGCCATGGGAACAAAGGGGCAGTCCATTCTGTACTGAGCACCGGATGTTAGCTCAGTGTGTGTGTCTTATGACCCGTACTGGAAGTACATGGGAGGAGTTTTATTCTTACTGCTGTTGAGTGCAGACATGTTTCTCTGTACTGATATAAGAGACAGAAATAAAGGATGTAAATAGATTTCTGTCTGCTTCTTTCCCCTCCCTGGGGGACACCAAAGGGGAGAGAGGAAGAACGGTGTGTTCTTCTCACATCTGGGAAGAATCGCCGAGACCTCGCCTGCTTATCAGCAGAGTGGCGCAGCGGGGAGGTCGCCAAGGAATATCTGCCGGTGCCTACGCTGTGGCACATTCCTCTGACCCAGGCAGAATTCCAACAAGCGGAAGCCCCGTGTTCTTTGTGGACAAAAAGGCCACGTGAGAAACAGCTCATTGTAGACTTCAGGTGAATCAATGCCCAGACGGTCCCCATGGCCTTCCCAATGCCAAGAATTGATGACGTATTGGCGAGGGTGTGAAAGGGGAAAATTTTCACCAAACTGGATTTGAGAGGAGCCTACAATCTCATCAGGGTGCGAGAGGGGGATGAGTGGAAGACAACCATGTTCACACCACTAGGGGCATTCGAATATCTTGTTATGCCCTTCAGTTTACAGTGTGGTAGTCCGTGCTCTCAAAAATGATAGAATGATCTCGATACAAATCCAAAGCAGACCTTTTAACATCACAGTAATCCAAGTTTATGCACCAACTACTGGTGCTGAAGAAACTGAAATTGACCAGTTCTATGAAGACTTACAACACCTTATAGAAGTGACACCAAAGAAGGATGTTCTTCTCATTATAGGGGATTGGAATGCTAAAGTAGGGAGTCAAGAGATAAAAGGAACAACTGGCAAGTTTGGCCTTGGAGATCAAAACGAAGCAGGGCAAAGGCTAATAGAGTTCTGTCAAGAGAACAAGCTGGTCATCACAAACACGCTTTTCCAACAACACAAGAGACGACTCTACACATGGACATAACCAGATGGGCAGCATCACAATCAGATTGATTATATTCTCTGCAGCCAAAGATGGAGAAGCTCTATACAGTCAGCAAAAACAAGACCTGGAGCTGACTGTGGCTCAGATCATCAGCTTCTTATAGCAAAATTCAAGCTTAAACTGAAGAAAATAGGAAAAACCACTGGGCCGGTAAGATACAATCTAAGTCAAATCCCTTATGAATACACAGTGGAAGTGAGGAACAGGTTTAAGGATTTAGATTTGGTGGACAGAGTGCCTGAAGAACTATGGATGGAGGCTCATAACATTATACAGGAGGCAGCAATGAAAACCATCCCAATGAAAAGGAAATGCAAGAAAGCAAAGTGGCTGTCCATGAGGCCTTACAAATAGCGGGGGAGAGAAGGCAAGCAAAATGCGAGGGAGATAGTGAAAGATACAGGAAATTGAATGCAGATTTCCAAAGAATAGCAAGGAGAGTCAAGAAGACCTTCTTAAACGAGCAATGCAAAGAAATAGAGGAAAGCAATAGAATGGGAAGAACCAGAGATCTGTTCAAGAAAATTGGAGATATGAAAGGAACATTTCGTACAACGATTTCCATAATAAAGGACAAAAGTGGAAAGGACCTAACAGAAGCAGAAGACATCAAGAAGAGGTGGTAAGAATACACAGACGAATTATACCAGAAAGAAATGGATGTCTCGTATACCCCAGGTAGTGTGGTTGCTGACCTTGAGCCAGACATCCTGGAGAGTGAAGTCAAATGGGCCTTAGAAAGCACTGCAAATAACAAGGCCAGTGGAAGTGATGGTATTCCAGCTGAACTATTTACCGTATTTTTCGCTCTATAACACGCACCTGACCATAACACGCACATCGTTTTAGAGGAGGAAAACAAGGGAAAAAACATTCTGAATGAAACAGTGGATGTATCATTTTTGTGCTTCATGCTGTGGCCACAGACATGTAATCTGATGGTGAATTTGGGGTGACCCAATGCAAAGATCCTGAGAATTCCTGTGGATCCATGCTTTGTAACCACATTTTTGCACCACTGCAGCCCCAGGCAACAGTGGGTGCATGATTTTTTTGGTGCAAGCTGTAGCCATGGACATGCTATGTGATCTGATGGTGAATTTGGGGTGACCCAATGCAAAGATCCTGAGGATCCATGTGGATCCATGCTTTTTAACCACATTTTTGCACCATTGCAGCCCCAGGCAACAGTGGGTGCATGATTTGGGGGGGCAGGCTGTAGCCATGGACACGCTATGTGATCTGATGGTGAATTTGGGGTGACCCAATGCAAAGATCCTGAGAATCCCTGTGGATCCATGCTTTGTAACCACACTTTTGCACCATTGCAGCCCCAGGCAACAGTGGGTGCGTGATTTTTTTGGTGCAGGCTGTAGCCATGGACATGCTATGTGATCTGATGGTGAATTTGGGGTGACCCAATGCAAAGATCCTGAGAATCCCTGCGGATCCATGCTTTGTAACCACATTTTTGCACCATTGCAGCCCCAGGCAACAGTGGGTGCGTGATTTTTTTGGTGCAAGCTGTAGCCATGGACATGCTATGTGATCTGATGGTGAATTTGGGGTGACCCAATGCAAAGATCCTGAGGATCCATGTGGATCCATGCTTTGTAACCACATTTTTGCACCATTGCAGCCCCAGGCAACAGTGGGTGCGTGATTTTTTTGGTGCAAGCTGTAGCCATGGACATGCTATGTGATCTGATGGTGAATTTGGGGTGACCCAATGCAAAGATCCTGAGGATCCATGTGGCTCTAGGCTTTTTAACCACGTTTTTGCACCATTGCAGCCCCAGGCAACAGTGGGTGCGTGATTTTTTTGGTGCAGGCTGTAGCCATGGACATGCTATGTGATCTGATGGTGAATTTGGGGTGACCCAATGCAAAGATCCTGAGGATCCATGTGGATCTATGCTTTGTAACCACATTTTAAGTGGGGAGTGAAGAAAAAACAAAGAAGGGACATGAGAGGGGTGTACAGAGAAGCAGCTGGCTAAGAATGCAGGAGAGGGATTTAACGGGAGGGAGGAAAGAAAGGCAAAAGTTTTCCCCCACCCAAGCCAGCCATATCTCTCTCTCTCTCTCTCTCTCTCTCTCTCTCTCTCTCTCTCTCTCTCTCCCTCCCCCCCTCTCTCTCCCTCTCCCCCAGCAGCACCGGAGCACAGAGACGCACTCTGCTTTCCCCTCTGCTTGCCTGGAGGGGAGGGGCTTTCCCTGCTCTTTGTTCCATTTCAGCAAACACAGCAACGAAACAGAGGTGGGTGGGCAGTAAGACCCTGAGGCAGAATGCAGGAAAGCAGCCGCTTCCTCTTTTCAGGTTTCCCTTCTCTGTGAAGCACGATTTGATTTTTGCCTGATTTTTCGGCTCCAGGGACCACACATTCGCTCTATAACACGCACAGACATTTCCCCTTCCTTTTTAGGAGGAAAAAAATCTGCGTGTTATAGAGGGGAAAATACGGTAAAATTTTAAAAGATGATGCTGTTAAGGTGCTACACTCAATATGCCAGCAAGTTTGGAAAACACAGCAGTGGCCAGAAGATTGGAGAAGATCAGTCTACATCCCAATCCCAAAGAAGGGCAGTGCCAAAGAATGCTCCAACTACCGCACAATTGCACTCATTTCACACGCTAGCAAGGTTATGCTTAAAATTCTACAAGGAAGGCTCAAGCAGTATGTGGACCGAGAACTCCCAGAAGTGCAAGGTGGATTTAGAAGAGGCAGAGGAACCAGAGACCAAATTGCAAACATGCGCTGGATTATGGAGAAAGCTAGAGAGTTCCAGAAAGACATCTACGTCTGCTTCATTGACTATGCAAAAGCCTTTGACTGTGTCGACCACGGCAAACTATGGCAAGTTCTTAAAGAAATGGGAGTGCCTGATCACCTCATCTGTCTCCTGAGAAATCTCTATGTGGGACAAGAAGCTACAGTTAGAACTGGATATGGAACAACTGATTGGTTCAAAATTGGGAAAGGAGTACAACAAGGCTGTATTTTGTCTCCCTGCTTATTTAACTTATATGCAGAATTCATCATGCGAAAGGTTGGGCTGGATGAATCCCTAGCCGGAATTAAGATTGCCGGAAGAAATATCAACAACCTCAGATATGCAGATGACACAACCTTGATGGCAGAAAGTGAGGAGGAATTAAAGAACCTTTTAATGAGGGTGAAAGAGGAGAGCGCAAAATATGGTCTGAAGCTCAACATAAAAAAACGAAGATCATGGCCACTGGTCCCATCACCTCCTGGCAAATAGGAGGGGAAGAAATGGAGGCAGTGAGAGATTTTACTTTCTTGGGCTCCATGATCACTGCAGATGGTGGCAGCAGCCACGAAATTAAAAGACGCCTGCTTCTTGGGAGAAGGGCAATGACAGGCCTAGACAGCATCTTGAGAAGTAGAGACATCACCTTGCCAACAAAGGTTCGTATAGTTAAAGCTATGGTTTTCCCAGTAGTGATGTATGGAAGTGAGAGCTGGACCATAAAGAAGGCTGATCGCCGAAGAATTGATGCTTTTGAATTATGGTGCTGGAGGAGACTCTTGAGAGTCCCATGGACTGCAAGAAGATCAAACGTATCCATTCTTAAGGAAATCAGCCCTGAGTGCTCACTGGAAGGACAGATCGTGAAGCTGAGGCTCCAGTACTTTGGCCACCTCATGAGAAGAGAAGACTCCCTGGAAAAGACCCTGATGTTGGGAAAGATGGAGGGCACAAGGAGAAGGGGGCGACAGAGGACGAGATGGTTGGATAGTGTTTTCGAGGTTACCAGCATGAGTTTGACCAAACTGCAGTGGAGGACAGAGGTGCCTGGTGTTCTCTGGTCCATGGGGTCACGAAGAGTCGGACACGACTAAACGACTAAACAACAACAACAAGTCTGTGCTTCCAAGCCTTCATGCACCACGTGTTGTGACCTTTGCTCTACAAAAACTGTGCTGCATTTTTAGATGACATACTTATTTACTCTCCAGATGAAGAACAGCACGTTAAGGATGTGCGGGAAGTTCTAGCTAGGCTCAAGGAGCATCGCCTATGGGTGAAACTGGAGAAGTGTCAGTTTCACATGAGAGAGGTCGAGTTCCTGGGCTATAGGCTGTCGGACAGGGGTCTGGCAATGGACCCGGAGAAGGTCAAGGCGGTGGTGGAGTGGAAAAGCCCAAAAACGAGGAAGGATTTTCAGCGGTTCCTGGGCTTCAGTAACTTCTACCGGAAGTTCATCAAGAACTTCGCACGGCTGGCGACCCCCATAACGGATTGCCTCAGCAGCAAGAAGAAGTTTGAGTGGACGGAGGCGGCGCAGAGGGCCTTTGAGAGTCTAAAGAGGGTCTTCGCCTCCGAGGAACAACTGCTGCATGTCAACCCTGAACTGTTGCTGGATTCAGAACTCACAGGGTTAAGGAGTTCTGAGTGACGTCTCTCCATTCCTGAGGCGTGACTAAAAGGAAGGAGTGGCTTTGCTCACTGCTTGTTTGTCTCTGCTGCCGAGAGAGACGGAAACACAAAATGTGTGCTCTAAGCCCAGGGAAGTTCCGTAATTGTTTTATTGCCTGAATAAACACTGAGTTATAAACACACGGACGCCTAGGTGTGTTTGATCTGTTTACACCGCAAGTAACAGCAAGCTGCGTGGATATTCTGCTACTGTGGCTGACGGAAGACGGAGGACCAGCAGACGAGGCGCGAAGGAAGCGTGCCGGGCTTCCATTCAAGCAGATGCGCCTAATTGGGGTCCAATCCAATTAGCCACGCTATGCTAATTTTCCAATAGGTTATGGGTCGCTAATTACTGCTTTGAATCTGTTGCGACGGTGTGTTTGAAGTCAGCTGCGAAGATGCTGCGGCCAGCTGGAGTCCTGCCTGACGCTCGGAGGCAGAGGAGCTCGCTGGGGGAATCGCATCTCCAAGAGCCGGGTGCCGGAAAGCGACTACTGGTTACGTGAGTACGCTGGGCCCTGGGGGAGAAGATGGCAGATGGCCACGTCTTTGAAGATGTTCCGTTCGAAAAGCTAACTACCCAAGGATGGTACACCTGGGCCAGAAAAGTGAGGGGTTGGTTTTTGGCTACAGGGCTCTGGGATGCAAGCCAGAAGGAGCCAGCACCCCCCAATCCAGGTGCTGCTGGGACAGACTCTGCAGGCTTTCAGGCTGCGTTGCCAGAAGATAGCCAGCAGAGAATGCAAAGGGAGTTTTGCATGTTGAAGGCAAGTGTCCACGCATCGCTGTTGCCTCATTTGGAGGGCGTGGAGTCAGCAAGGGCTGCCTGGGAGGTGCTGAGGGCTTTGTGTGAAAGCTCAGCAGAAGGCAAGAGCCCTGGAGAAGAAAAGAAAAGCCCGGAGGTGGCTGAAGCCCTAGTCCCTGATCGCTTAGCTTCAAAGAGAGCTCATGGGCAAGTCGGGGGGGGGGGGCGAAGAATTCCAAAGGCAAGTTTGTAAAGTTTTCCACTGTGTGTGAGGAGGTGGAAGGCCATTTCAGAGGGGGCGAGGCTGGCAAAGAGAGCTCTTCCGGAGGAGGAAGGGGGGCCAAGCCGGCTGGAAGGAGCCCTCGACAATGTTTTTCCACTGTTCGTCATTGTTTTATTTGCAATGCTCCTGACCATCTGCGGCGCTCCTGCCCCCAGAGAGCCAGAGAGGCTGCGCAGGATGTTCCCAAGGTCGTTTCTCAGGGGAACCAGCCGGGTTTCCATGGCAGCCAGTCCAGGAGGGCAGGCAGACGTGGGAGATCGCAGGGAGGACGTGACTCAGGAGGCGAAGAAAGTTCTTATCATCTGACAGCTTCTATGGCGCTTTTGTAGGACAGCTCCAAGGAGGAGGGAGTGCTGCGCTGGGTCTTGGACTCAGCAGCCAGCCAGCATATGATTACAGAGACACCTACTGTCGAGATGTGGAACTGCAGATCTGTTTCAGATGGGAAAACTATTGTGTTAGCTAATGGGAAACAAATGCGGGTTTCCAACATTGCAAATGTTTATGTTTCTGTTTTACAGGCGCAGCTGGAAGTGTACGTGGCGTCTGGGATGCAACATTGTCTTTTATCTATTCCTTGTTTGTTACAGGAAGGGTATAAGGTGTACTTTGAAAACAATGTTTGCACAATCTCCAAGGGAGGAAAGCAACTGGTCAGTGTTGAAAAGGGGCAGAATAATCTCTTTGTTCTGGAAATGCCTCTGAAGGGTGAGGGGAATGCTGAGAGGGCACAAGCTATACGTGCTACAGTTCCCACTCATGTTTCATGTGCGTGTGCTTGGCACAAAAAGATGGCACATGTCAACCTTGAAGATATTCAAATGTTATAAAAAGCATTTGAATATCTTCAAGGTTGACATGTGCCATCTTTTTGTGCAAAAGATAGAGGGGGCTTTGCCCTGCCGGACTTAAGACTCTATTATGAATCAGCAGCTTTTTGCTGGTTGAAACATTGGCTGCTTCTTGAAGATACAGACATTTTGGATTTGGAAGGGTATGATAATAACTTCGGTTGGCATGCATATTTATGGTATGACAAGGCGAAGGTGTATAAAAGTTTCAAAAACCATATTGTTAGGAAAGCACTATACAATGTTTGGATTTGATACAAAGACTTGTTGGAAAGTAAAACTCCCAGGTGGTTGTCACCAATGGAAGCTAAGGCGGTGAAAAAACTTAATATGGATTCTAAATGGCCAAAATACTGTGAAATCCTAGAACAAGATGGTGAGAAGTTTAAACTTCAGAGTTTTGAGAGACTAAAGTTCAAAGTTAGAGACTGGTTACATTACCGTCAGATAAATGAGATATTTAAGCAGGACAGGAAAATAGGATTTCAGAAGGAGAGGTCAAAGTTAGAAACAGAACTGTTAGAACCCAATACTAAGAATTTGTCTAGAATGTACAATTTGCTGTTAAAATGGAATACACAGGATGAAACGGTGAAATCAGCTATGATTAAATGGGCACAGGATATCGGTCATGACATTATGTTTGCTGACTGGGAACAGTTATGGACCACTGGTGTTAAATTTACGGCATGTAATGCCTTAAAAGAAAACATAATGAAAATGATTTACAGGTGGTACATGACCCCAGTCAAGCTTGCAAAAATTTACCATTTGCCCAATAACAAATGCTGGAAATGTAATGAGACTGAAGGTACCTTTTATCACCTTTGGTGGACCTGCCCAAAGATTAAAGCCTTTTGGGAGATGATTTATAATGAAATTAAGAAGGTCCTTAAGTGGACTTTTCCTAAGAAACCTGAGGCTTTTCTTCTGGGCATGGTTGGCCAACTGGTGTCAAAGAAGGATAGGACTTTTTTCATGTATGCTACTACAGCAGCAAGAATTCTTCTGGCAAAGTATTGGAAGACGCAAGAACTACCTACTCTGGAAGAATGGCAGACAAAGGTGACAGACTTCATGGGACTAGCAGAGATGACCGGCAGAATCCGAGATCAGGGGAAAGAGACAGTGGAAGAGGACTGGAAGAAGTTTAAACTATATCTTAAAAACTGTTGTAAAATTGAGGAGTGTTGAGATGTCAAGGGGCAAGAAGTAGAGAAATACAGCTGTAATTATTAAGTTTAAAGAAATTTTATGAAGGGGAATCAATAGATAAACTGATCAAAGGGTTGCTAAAGAACTTTGGAATAAGGATGCAGCGAAAGGGAGGTATGGGGAAGTCGGTATATGTTTAATGTTGTGTATGTCTTTGTTTTGTAATGTGTTTGTCTTTTATTATGTGTTTGAAAAATCAATAATTATTATTATTATTTTTTTAAAAAAGAAGAAGATATTCAAATGTTACAGGAGTGCACTAAGGGTTGCAAAATACAGGAGTGTGGCAAATCCCTAAATTGTAGGGCATGCAAAAGGGCAAAGGTAAAAGGGTGCAGTTATCCCGAGGTGGAAAGGGTAACCACAAAACCTTTTGAACTTGTGCACACAGACCTTTTTGGGCCCATGCCAGAGAGTCTGGGAGGGGCCAGGTATCTTCTGACGGTGCAGGATGATTTTAGCCAGGTTTCATGGTGCTTTGCTCTCAAATCAAAAGAAGATGCACCACAACTGATCAAAGATTGGATTGCAGAGGTGGAACTAAGGTTCTCCACCAAGGTGCAGGGGTTCAAGAGTGACCGATGTGCAGAGTTTACTGGGTCTGCTTTGCAGGGGTTCTTTCGCCAGAAAGGGATACGTCACAAGGTGACGGCTCCTCAGGAAAGAGGTGTGGCAGAGCTCAGATGTGACGCTCTGGTCCGAGCAACAGAGGTTTTGCTGTCAGACTCTGGTTTGCCACAGAGCTTTTGGTGGGAAGCAACGAGAACTTTGACATTCACGATGAACAGGTCCTACAACTCAGTGGTAGGTGAAACCCCCCATTTCGTACTCTACGGAGAGAAACCGCAGGTGCATTTCTTCCGTGCGTTTGGGTCAACGGCTTTGGTGCCGGTACCAAAGGCGCAACAAAAGCAGGGTGGTCCTAAGTTCCAGAAGATGATCTTCTGTGGATATGAACCTGCAACCAAGGGATGGAGGTTTGCATATCCGGAAGGTGACCAGACCAAGCTTCTGGTCAGTAAACGTGCTGAGTTCTGTGAACCAGATGGTAGGTCACAGCGCCATGCAAGGCATGATGTTCTCTCAGAATGTCTGTCTGATTTTGAGGATGAGGGAGAGCCAGGAGCTGAACCTGTTGGTGAAGACCAGGTCGATGACCAGGGTCAAGAACAGGGTGGGGCGTCTCCACAGGTTGCTAAAGGGGAGCCCAAGAGTGAGCCTGCGTCTCCTGTTAGTGTAATGCAGAGAATTCGAAGACGCTTCAAGTCAGAGGGGGAATCCCGTGATGCAGAGGACACGCTTGCTGACCACAGTGAGTCAGAGGAAGTACCTGAGTTTGTACCCAGGCGGTCCTCTCGGGCCACGAAGGGCATTCCACCTGACAGGTATCAGGCCACAGGTGTGTGGGTTGGTTTCGCACAGTGCGAACCTGGGAGTTGTGAGGAGGTTCCACAGTTGCCTGACAAGGACGCCAGGAAGGGGCGCAAGGCATTGGGAAGGGGACTGATCTCACAGAGGTCTGTAAAGGTAAACACCCAAGTCACCTCAGGACTGGATAGAAGAGGGGGTGTTGCTGGATTCAGAACTCACAGGGTTAAGGAGTTCTGAGTGACGTCTCTCCATTCCTGAGGCGTGACTAGAAGGAAGGAGTGGCTTTGCTCACTGCTTGTTTGTCTCTGCTGCCGAGAGAGACGGAAACACAAAATGTGTGCTCTAAGCCCAGGGAAGTTCCGTAATTGTTTTATTGCCTGAATAAACACTGAGTTATAAACACACGGACGCCTAGGTGTGTTTGATCTGTTTACACCGCAAGTAACAGCAAGCTGCGTGGATATTCTGCTACTGTGGCTGACGGAAGACGGAGGACCAGCAGACGAGGCGCGAAGGAAGCGTGCCGGGCTTCCATTCAAGCAGATGCGCCTAATTGGGGTCCAATCCAATTAGCCACGCTACGCTAATTTTCCAATATGAACTACCACTGCGGGTGGAGACAGATGCGTCTGATCGAGCGATTGGAGCGGTTCTCATGCAACAAAATGGGGAGGGGGAGTGGCGTCCGTGTGCCTTTTTTTCCCGGAAGCTCAATAAATCAGAAGTAAACTATAGTATCTATGATAAGGAATTGCTTGCTATTGTGTCTGCGTTCAAGCAATGGCAACATTTTTTGATTGGAGCGAAGCATCAGATACAGGTGTCAGGGAACTGCCATCGGAGAGTCAGGTGGTGGAAGGGCTCAAGGAGGCTAGGAGACCTTCGGACGCAGAAAAAGGAACCAGTAGGGGGAGAGGGAGAGTTCCTGCAGAAACTCAATCGGAGGAAGGGCTCCAAGATGTTTCCAGTGAGAACAGCGGGGAGGGCTCAGGACCTCCGCTGGGGACGCCCACCCTTCGCAGGAAACTGTCACGCAGAGAATCCAGAAGGAGAGTTTCCATCAAGGAACTCTTATGTTGGCGTAAATTCCAGAAGCGCCCACTGACGGATTCTGCCAGCGATTGAGGTAGCCATGCACCCATGGCTCCGCGGACTGGGAGAGTTTAGGAACTGATGGTAAAGTTTGGAGGGCTTAAACGCTTACGCACGAGCAGCCCCCTTTTCCCATTACAGCAATCCGTCAGTCCCTGACGCTGCTTGTGCGAAGGAGAGGCATCATGAGCAACCCAACCGGAGGAGCTGGAGGGGGACCAACTCTGGAGGAGAGAAACAGAGCTTTGGAGCACCAGCTGGCACTGCTAACGGAGGAAAGGAGGGCGCAGGATGCACAGGGGAAACCCATCCCCATCGGAAGGAAGGTACCTGGGTTGGTACAGAAATTTGGGGGTGATCCAAGGAACTACCAAGCCTTTAAGACAGAGATGCAGTATGCACTGAACCTGCAACACGATGACTTTGCCGATGAGGAATTGAGAGTGGCTTTTGTGATTGGACACCTCGAGGGAGGGGCTAGAGATTGGGTGAGGCCCCTGATGGCAAATAATAATAGCGCCTTAAAAGACTTGAGGAAATTCTTTGGTGCGGTGGACTTGATGTTTTCCAGCCAGATTGAACAGGGCGTGGTACGCAGACAGTTAATGGCGTGCAAACAGGGAAATAAATCAGTCAGAGAGTATTGGACAGTTTACCATGCTTATACATAAATTGGGGTGGGATCTGTCTTCGGACCCGATACAAATGCTGTTTGAAGAAGGCCTAGCCCCAGCGGTGAAAGATGAACTTTCCCACGCACCCCGTCCAGAGTCCATGGATCAGCTGACCAAGGCAACGCTTGCGATTGGAGCGCGCCAGGAGGCGAGAGCTCTGGAGAAGCGGGAAGGGAGAGGAGAGCGTTGGAATGATTTCCGCATGCCTGAGATGCCGGCGCAACCTTCCCCGCCAGTGGAACCGATGGAGATTGGAGGGGCGAGTGCGCGCGGAACTTCAAATGTTAACGAAGGGCGGAAAAAGGAGGGGAAGAGCGCCAAGAAATGTTTCCTTTGTCAACAGCCAGGACATTTTGCCAGGGTCTGCCCGCAAAGGAAGGGATGGCAAGGAATGGTGGGGGCTGTTGGGAGTGAGGAGGGGGGGGGTTAAGGAGCAAGTAAAAGCCAACGCCTGGCTGCCAGCGACAGGGCACAGCAGTCAGGCCAAGGATCAGTGAACGTGCCCAAGCCTGAACCCCCAAGAGCTGCTCTCGTCGTAGAGGTGCTGCTAGAGCTACCCAACGGACATCCACTCACGACAAAAGCCCTCTTAGATTCAGGCAGCTCCTGCAATTTCATGAGTAAGGAGTTTGCGTCAGAGCACCAGATACAGACGCTGCCCTTAAGTCCTTCCTTGCAGGTGACAACGATTGACGGGAGAGAACTGCTGGGAGGGGAAGTAAACCAACAGACGGTCCCCATGACAATGAGAGTGGCAAGGCACACAGAAGTCATTGCATTTCATGTAGCCACACTAGCGGGACCTCCCATCATCTTGGGAATGAGCTGGCTGGCGCTACATGACCCGCTAGTGGGATGGCACCAGCGGACAGTCTCTTTTGGGTCAGCTCATTGCCTAGAGCACTGCAAGGGAAGAGAAATGCAGGGGCTGGCTAGGGCCAGTCTGGCAGGGATGGCGGTGGGGGAAAAGGGAGAAATACCCTGACAATACGCCGACCTGAGTGACGTCTTCAGTGAGAAGGAAGCAGATAGACTGCCCTCGCATAGACCCTTTGACTGTCAAATTAACCTACTCCCGGGAGCCCAGCTACCAGTGGGCAAGCTGTACGCCATGTCAGACAGGGAGATGCAGGAGTTAAGGGAGTTCATAGACAAGAACCTGAAACGAGGTTTCATCAGGGAGTCAAGAGCGGTGGGGGGCAGCCCAGTGTTTTTTGTGGACAAAAAAGACACTAATAAACCCAGGCTGGTCGTGGACTTCCGGGCCGTCAACGCGGTGTCAGAACCTGTGGCCTTTCCCATGCCCAGGATTGACGACATTTTGACCAGGGTGAGGAAGGGAAAGATTTTTACCAAGCTGGACCTGAGGGGGGCGTATAACCTGATAAGGATGAGGAAGGGGGATGAATGGAAGACTACCATGTTCACCCCCTTGGGGGCCTTTGAGTATCTCGTTATGCCCTTCGGATTACAGGGGGGCTCAGCCTGCTTTCAATCCTTCATGAATCACGTGCTGGGACCTTTGCTCTATAAGAACTGTGTGGCCTTCTTAGACGATGTGTTAGTCTACTCAGAGGACGAAGAGCAGCATGTCCGAGATGTCCGAGAGGTCCTAAGCTGGCTGCAAGCAAACCAGCTGTGGGTCAAACTGGAGAAGTGCCAGTTCCATACCAGAGAGGTGGAATTCCTGGGGTACCATTTGTCAGACAAGGGATTAGCCATGGATCCTAGCAAGGTCCAGGCGGTACTGGAATGGAAGACACCCAGAACCAGGAAGGACGTGCAGAGATTCCTGGGGTTTGGAAACTTCTATCGGAAGTTCATCAAAAACTTTGCCCACTTAACGGCTCCCATCACCGATTGCCTCAGTAGTAAGAAGAAATTTGCATGGACGGAAGAGGCGCAGCGAGCGTTTGAAAGGCTAAAGAAAGCGTTCGCTTCGGAAGAACAGCTCTTGCACGTGGATCTACAGAAACCGATGAGGGTGGAAACAGATGCATCAGATCAAGTGGTAGGGGCGGTTCTGCTCCAACCGGGGAAGGATGCGTCGGACTGGAGACCGTGTGCCTTCTTCTCGCGGAAGTTGAATAAATCCGAAAGGAACTACACAATGTACAACAGGGAACTGCTCACTATTTATGAAGCATTTCGACGATGGCGGCACCTAATAGGAGCGCAGCACAAGGTCCAGGTGTGCACGGACCACAAGAACCTGGAATATTGGCGAACGGCCCGAGTACTGAACTAGAGACAAGTGCGATGGGCACAGGAATTTTCCAAGTTCCATTTTGAGATTCGCTACGTACCGGGACCAGAGAACGTAAGGGCGGACACTCTCTCTCGAAAACCAGAGTATATGGAGGGGGAGGGAGCGCCTGAAGAGAGACATGTCATCCCCGAGGACCACTGGTTGTGTGGGGGAGCATTGGTGGGGCAACGAGAACTGGTAGAAGGGACAGAGAACGATGAATACGCCCAAGATAATCTCAGAGGGCTCAGGAGAGCCGGGGAGATCACCGGGGGGTTTGAAGAAAGGAACGGGGCGTTGTACTACAAGGGGGCCTTGTACATACCAGAAGGGGAATTGAGGGGTAGGGTACTCAAACAAATGCACGACAGCCCCACCGCGGGGCACTTTGGGCAACACAAAACAATGTGGTTAATTACCAGGCAATTCTGGTGGCCCAAGGTGAGGGAAGATGTACGAGAGTATGTAAGGGGGTGCGACCGCTGCCAGCGAGCGAAGGGGGAGAGGGCGGCGCAGGCGGGGTTGCTGGAACCATTACCCACACCCGAACGGCCATGGGAGGCAGTTTCCATAGATTTTATGACGGATTTACCAAGATCCCAGGGGAAAACTGCGGTAATGGTAGTGGTAGACCTGTTAACCAAGATGTGCCACTTTATAGCTTGCTCATATGCGGTAACGGCGGAAGAAACCGCCAAGTTGTTTGTAAAACACGTTTTTAGGTTGCATGGCGCCCCCTTGAGGGTGGTCTCAGACCGAGGGAAACAATTTACGTCCAGGTTCTGGAGGAAGCTCATGAGCTTACTGCACGTGGAAGTCAATTTCTCAACTGCCAGACACCCAGAAACTAATGGGCAGGCGGAAAGGGCAAACAGTATTCTGCAACAATATCTGAGGTGTTATGTAAATGACAGAGAGAATGATTGGGTAGAGAAATTAGCCCTAGCCGAATTCGCATACAGTAATGCGGGAAATGTGTCCACGGGCATGAGTCCATTTATGGCTAACTATGGGTGTCACCCCAGGGCATTTCCAGGGGAAGGAGGGGAAAGATGGAGCGTGCCGGCAGCAGAACATTTTGTGGAAGAAATGGAAGCAATACATCAACAGCTCAAAATGAATTTGGATAGGGCCAAGGCAGAATACAAGAAGCAGGCAGATAGGAGCAGAAGGGAAGGAGAGGCCATAAGGGTGGGGGAACGGGTGTGGTTGTCAACACAAGGGTTACCGTTCAAGGGGGGTTGCAAAAAATTGCGGCCAAAACGACTGGGACCCTTCGAGGTTATACAGCAGGTCAATACGGTGGCTTTTAAACTCAGACGCGGAGGAAGGAACCAGTAGGGGGAGAGGGAGAGTTCCTGCAGAAACTCAATCGGAGGAAGGGCTCCAAGATGTTTCCAGTGAGAACAGCGGGGAGGGTTCAGGACCTCCGCTGGGGACGCCCACCTCGCGCAGGAAACTGTCACGCAGAGAATCCAGAAGGAGAGTTTCCGTCAAGGAACTCTTATGTTGGCGTAAATTCCGGAAGCGCCCACTGACGGATTCTGCCAGCGATTGAGGTAGCCATGCACCCATGGCTTCGCGGACTGGGAGAGTTTAGGAACTGATGGTAAAGCTTGGAGGGCTTAAACGCTTACGCACGAGCAGCCCCCTTTTCCCATTACAACAGGTGTGCACGGATCACAAGAATTTGGAGTACTGGCGGACGGCGAGAGTGATGTGCCAGAGGCAAATACGCTGGGCACAGTTCTTTGCCAACTTTAACTTCAGGATTCAGTACGTACCGAGTGATCAGAACTTGAGGGCGGACGCTTTATCCCATAAACCAGAATATTTGGCAGAGGAAGGACCGCTGATAGCCCGGTTCATGTTCCCCGAGCAGAGGTGGGCTTGCGGGGCGACATTGGTGAAGGACGACGAACTGCTACGTTTGATGCGGGACGATGCTTTTGCCAGAGGAAAGTTGGATGAACCTGGGCAAGGGAGAGGGGCTGAGGGAGGTTTTGAGGGAAAAGGGGGGCTACTGTTTTATCGGGGGGCTTTGTATGTACCAGGGGAACCTCTCCGGGCCCGAATCCTCCGACAACTTCACGACAGCTTGACGGCAGGACACTTTGGGCAACATAAAACCATGTTGTTGGTCACCAGGGAATTTTGGTGGCCCAAGGTGCTGGAAGATGTGAAGGAATATGTGCGAGGGTGTGAGACCTGTCAGAGAGCCAAAGGGGAGAGGGCAGCTCCAGCAGGGTTATTAGAGCCTCTGCCAACACCAGGGAGGCCATGGGAGGTGGTATCAGTAGACTTCATCACTGACCTGCCCCGGTCCAGGGGGAAAATGGCGGTGTTGGTGGTGGTGGATCTACTCACCAAAATGTGCCATTTTGTGGCGTGTTCTCATGCGGTAACTGCGGAGGAGACAGCCAAATTATTTGTGGAGCACGTGTTTAAGTTGCATGGGGTCCCTTCGGGGGTCATTTTGGACAGGGGGACACAATTTACCTCAAGGTTCTGGCGCAAACTCATGGGTTTGTTGCAAGTTGAGGTGAGTTTCACCACCGCCAGACATCCCGAAAGCAATGGGCAGGCGGAAAGGGTCAATGCAGTATTACAGCAGTACCTGCGTTGTTATGTGGGGGAGAGGCAGAACGATTGGGTGGACAAATTAGCGCTGGCAGAGTTTGCATACAACAACTCTGAGAATGTGTCCACCAGGATGACTCCGTTTTTTGCTAATCACGGGTGCCATCCTAGGGCTTTCCCTGGGAGGGGGCAGGAGTCGTGGAGTGTGCCAGCCGCTGAACAGTTTGCGGAGAAAATGGAGGCAATTCAACAACAACTGAAGTTGAACTTGGAAAGGGCCAAGGAGGTATACAAGAGGCAAGCAGACAAGCATCGGAGGGAAGGGGAAACCCTCTGGGTGGGGGATAAGGTGTGGTTATCGACGCAAGGTTTGCCTTGGAAAGGGGGTTGTAAGAAACTCAAACCCAGGAGGGTGGGTCCCTTTGAAATCATACAGCAAATCAACCCGGTGGCCTTTAGGCTGAGGCTGCCAGAGAGCATGAAAATTCATCCCATGTTCCACCGGTCGCTATTGTCGGCTTACCGGCCGGGCAGAAGGGAAGGGGAGGTGCCACTGCCCGAAGTCGAGGAAAGGGAGCGGGGACACCAGATAGAGGAAATACTGGACTCGCGTTGGAAGGGTAATCAGCTGGAGTATCTTGTAGCTTGGGAGGGGGCTCCCAGTTCGGACAACACATGGGTGCCGTCAGATTGGGTCACTGAGGAGGGTTTAGTGGAGGACTTCCACGAGCTATTTCCCCATAAGCCACAACCCACAGGGAGGTTCGCTGAGAGGGTGTTTGGGCCGACGGACGATGAAGAGGATTTCAAAGGGTTCTCAGCCTTGGACCAAGAGGAAACACAGTGGGGGGGAGGAGTGAGTGAAGAGCGTCTGGGTCCATCAGGTGTTAGAGGTTGGGGTAACATTTTTGATGATACTGAAGAGGAGGAGGAGATTTTCCTAGGATTTACCCCCGAGAAGCACAAGGAGGATGCATCGGGTGAGGCTCTTTCTCAGGAAAGGGAGGTGAGGGGGGCTTTTGAGGAGGGGGTGGATGTCAGGGAACTGCAGGCAGCAAGGGAGGAAAGAATGAGAGGATACAGAGAACGATCTCCACTGATTAGTACTGGGTCATCCTCAGAAGAGGATAGTGAGTCTGGGGAGGAAGGGGTGCTTCCAAGAGAGGGGGATCCACGTCACAGGGAAAAACGGAAGGGGCTGAGCCGTTGGCTGTGTTGGTCTCGAGGGAGAGGGAAAAGAGAAACCAGTCAGAGCAACGCGTCATGAGAGACGGATCGCTTTGTTTATTCTGCATGTAATCTTGTCAGAAGGAAATAAACAAAGGAATTTATGGCTGGCTGCCGGGAGTGTTTTCTCTGCTGAATGCAGCAACGCGTGCAGCTGGCTAGCTGACATTTGGGATGCTAGCAAAGCAGTTATGCGAGGCTTCTTCATACAGCAAAATAGTATTAGAAATAAATTTCGAGAAAAAGGAAAGAAAGAAATATTAAAACAAATAATGGAAAATGAGAAGAAGCTAGTTAAAAATCCAAACAACGTGAAAAAAAATCAGAATATTAAAATATTACAAAGCCATTTTGCAATGATAATAAATCAAGAAGTTGAGTGGAATATTAAAAGATTGAGACAGAAAAACTTTGAATATGCTAATAAATCTGGAAAATGGTTGGCATGGCAAATAAAAAAAAGGAAGGAACAGAGTATAATTAATAAGATCACAGTGGAAGGAAAAGAAATAGATAATCCGAAAGAAATTAGGAAAGAATTTGTGAAATTTTATAGATAATCATATAAAACAGCTGGGAAAAACGATGGAAAGGAGATAGAGGATTTCTTGAGACAGAAAGGGGTGCAACAAATTCCAACAGAAAAGAAAGACCGACTGAATGACCTAACTGAAATAGAGGAAATTAAGGCTGCTATAAAAGAATTGAAAACACTGGGACCGGATGGATTTACAGCAAAATATTACAAAGAAATGATACACACCCTACTTGTACCGTTGAAAGAAGTGATGAATAATATATTAAGAAAAGAAGAATTACCAGAAACATGGAAAGATGCATATATTACATTGATACCAAAACAAAATTCGGATTTAATGCAAGTAAAGAATTACAGACCGATTTCGCTGTTAAATAATTATTATAAGTTATTTGCAAGTATATTGGCAAATAGATTGAAAAAGATATTGAAGGAGATAATTCATAATGACCAAGCAGGTTTTTTACCTGGCAGACAGATGAAAGACAACATAAGAAATATAGTTAATATAATTGAATATCTGACTGCCAGAAATGAAAAGCAAGCGGCGTTAAGCTTTGTCGATGTGGAAAAGGCCTTTGATAATATATCTTGGGAATTCATGTTAAAGAATCTGGAATTAATGGATACTGGACAATTCTTCTTAAAAGGAATAAAAGCTATATATTCAGAACAAAGAGCAAAATTGATTGCGAATAATATAGTAACAGAAAGTATTGAAATTACGAAAGGTACAAGACAAGGGTGTCCATTATCACCACTATTATTCATATTGGTACTGGGAGTCTTTCTAAGGATAATAATAAGAAATGAAAGAATAAAGGGAATTTCAGTCGGTTGGAATGAGTATAAAGTGAAGGCCTTTGCCGATGACTTGGTACTAACAATAGAAAATCCAGTTACAAGTGCTAAAGAAGTATTAGAGGAGATAGAACAGTTTGGGCAAGTGGCAGGTTTTCAACTGAACAAAAAGAAAACTAAAATGATAGTTAAAAATATGAAACAGGACCTGGTGGAAGTGTTGCAGCAACAAATTGGTATAGAAGCAGTAAAAAAAGTTAAATATTTAGGAATTTGGTTAACTTCCAAAAATATTGATCTCTTTCAAAATAATTATACACAGGTGTGGAATGGAATTAAAAGAGACTTGGAAATATGGGGAAGGATGAAATTGTCATTTTGGGGAAGGATTTCTGCTATTAAAATGAATGTGCTACCAAAGATGTTATTTTTATTTCAGTCAATTCCAATAATCAAGGGGGCAACAAGTTTCAAAGAATGGCAAAAACCATTTCAAGATATAACTGGCAGGGAAAGAAGCCGAGAATACAGTATAAGTTGTTAACAGAAGTTAAAGAAAGAGGAGGCTTTGCCCTGCCAGATTTGAAATTATATTATGAAGCATCTTGTCTCTGTTGGTTAAAGGAATGGATGGTATTAGAAAATACAGATCTGTTAGATTTAGAAGGTTATGATAATAGATTTGGTTGGCACGCATATTTATGGTATAATAAAGCAAAAGTCCATAAAGGATTTGGAAACCACATATTTCGAAGATCTCTAATAGAAATATGGGATAGATATAAAAATCTATTAGAACGAAAAGTACCGCATTGGTTAACCCCATTAGAAGCAATGAGTGGGAAAAAGATTGATATGCATGGAAATTGGATAACTTATGGGAGATTAATACAAAAAGAAGGAAGTAAATGTTAGGATATTTCCATTCCTCATTAAAAAGGGAACAGGCTGTTGTGTGTCACGAGCCTGCGTACTTCCTGCTCACAGGGAGTTTCCATTTTGTATATAGCTTTTGTTTTCTGGCTTTTTCCTCCACACGGACACAAGCAGTCATGTTTTTCCTTTGTTCTGACCAACGTTGAATAAAGCTGTAAATATGCTCTTCTGGGTGCATCTTCCGTTGTGGAAACTCTGCAGAAAGGGCGTGCATGAGTCTTGGAATGTGTCTGAGGCTCATGTCGCTAATTGACTGATGCTGCTCTACGGGAGACCGAGAGATCGTCTGGAGATGACGTGTAGGCTGCCTGATGCCTTTGTCTCCCTGGCAGTATCCCAACAGTAAATGGAAGATGAAACCATATGAGGAAGTTAAAGAATATGTAAATGATTGGCTACACTATCATCAGGTTAATGAAATGTTTAAACGGGACTTTAAAGAAAAAGGATTTGATGAAAATAAATCAAAGTTTGAAGTTGAGATATTAAGTAATAAATATAAAATTTTGTATAAAATGTATAAATTGTTCCTTGAATGGCATTTGAAGGATGAGGAGGTAAAGTCGGTTATGATTCATTGGGCTAAAGATATTGAGTATTGAGCTGAACGATTGGGGACAATTATGGAAGGAAGGTTTAAAATTTACTGCATGCACGAAGCCGGACGATGCCCCGAAGCCGGGCGGCGGGGGGAGGCTTTCCCGCCCGGCCGCCCGGCTTCGGGACATCGTTCCGATGCCGGGCGGCTGGGGGAGGCGTTCCTGCCCCACCGCCCGGCATCGGGACGATGCCCCGATGCCGGGCGGCGGGGGGAGGCGTTCCTGCCCCACCGCCCGGCATCGGGACGATGCCCCGATGCCGGGCGGCGGGGGGAGGCGTTCCTGCCCCACCGCCCGGCATCGGGACGATGCCCCGATGCCGGGCGGCGGGGGGAGGCTTTCCCGCCCGGCCGCCCGGCTTCGGGACATCGTTCCGATGCCGGGCGGCTGGGGGAGGCGTTCCTGCCCCACCGCCCGGCATCGGGACGATGCCCCGAAGCCGGGCGGCGGGGGGAGGCTTTCCCGCCCGGCCGCCCGGCTTCGGGACATCGTTCCGATGCCGGGCGGCTGGGGGAGGCGTTCCTGCCCCACCGCCCGGCATCGGGACGATGCCCCGATGCCGGGCGGCGGGGGGAGGCGTTCCTGCCCCACCGCCCGGCATCGGGACGATGCCCCGAAGCCGGGCGGCGGGGGGAGGCTTCAAAAGCCGTCCGGGGGCTTTTAAATCGCCCCGGACAGTCCCGGGGCGATTTAAAAGCCCCCGGTTAGGCAGGCAGGGGGGGCAAAAGTCTTTGCCCCCCCTGCCTGCCTTCAAAAGCCGTCCGGGATAGCGGGAAGCGCTTCCCTGCTATCCCGGACCGCTTTTAAAATGCTGGCGGTGGGGAGCAAAGCCTTTCGCCCCCGCCGGCCTTCCTGGACCTCTTCTGAAGTCCGGAGGGGGGGGGAAGGCTTTGCTCCCCACCGCCAGCATTTAAAAAAAGGTCCCCGAGATTTCCCTATGGGCTTTCGTCTTGCGATGCAAGCCCATAGGGAAAATCGTCTAGCGAAGCGTCGCAAAAACCGAAAAACCCTTTCGTCTTGAAGGATGAGGAGGTAAAGTCGGTTATGATTCATTGGGCTAAAGATATTGAGTATTGAGCTGAACGATTGGGGACAATTATGGAAGGAAGGTTTAAAATTTACTGCATGCAATGTGTAAAAGAAAATGTGATGAAAATGATGTATAGATGGTATATTACACCCGTTAAATTGGCTAAAATGTATAAGGTAAGCAATAAATCTTGGAAATGTAAAGAAAAGGAAGGAACATTTTATCATATGTGGTGGGAATGTAAAAAGGTGAAAAACTTCTGGGAAATGATATATAATGATATGAAAAAAATGTTGAATTATACATTTATTAAGAAACCAGAAGCATTTTTACTGGGCATTGTAGGAGATGATCTAAATAGAAAGGATTATAAGCTGTTTTTATATGCAATGACGGCACCAAGAATATTATTGGCACAAAAATGGAAGCAAGAAGATTACCGACGAAAGAAGATTGGAGGATGAAATTGATGGACTATGCAGAACTAGACAAACTAACAGGAAGAATTCGAAACCAGCGGGACAAGAGATTCACAGCAGATTGGTGTAAATGTATGGACTACAGTGGTGCCTCGCAAGACGAAATTAATTCGTTCCGCAAGTCTCTTCGTCTTGCGAGTTTTTCGTCTTGCGATGCACGGTTTTCCATAGGAATGCATTGAAAAGCAATTAATGCGTTCCTATGGAAAACGCCTTCCCCCGACCTCTTCTGGCGGGCGGCATTTTAAAATCGCCCGGGACAGCGGAGGACTTCTCCGCTGTCCGGGGCGATTTAAAAGCCCCTGGGAAGGCAGGCAGGGGGGACAAAGGCTTTCTCGCCCCGCCGCTCGGCTTCGGGACATCGTTCCGATGCCGGGCGGCGGGGGGAGGCTTTCCCGCCCCGCCGCCGGGCTTCGGGACATCGTTCTGAAGCCGGGCGGTGGGGGGAGGCTTTCTCGCCCGGCCGCCCGGCTTCGGGACATCGTTCCGATGCCGGGCGGCGGGGGGAGGCTTTCTCGCCCGGCCGCCCGGCTTCGGGACATCGTTCCGATGCCGGGCGGCTGGGGGAGGCGTTCCTGCCCCACCGCCCGGCATCGGGACGATGCCCCGAAGCCGGGCGGCGGGGGGAGGCGTTCCTGCCCCGCCGCCCGGCATCGGGACGATGCCCCGATGCCGGGCGGCGGGGGGAGGCGTTCCTGCCCCACCGCCCGGCATCGGGACGATGCCCCGAAGCCGGGCGGCTGGGGGAGGCGTTCCTGCCCCACTTCCCGGCATCGGGACGATGCCCCGAAGCCGGGCGGCGGGGGGAGGCTTTCCCGCCCGGCCGCCCGGCTTCGGGACATCGTTCCGATGCCGGGCGGCTGGGGGAGGCGTTCCTGCCCCACCGCCCGGCATCGGGACGATGCCCCGAAGCCGGGCGGCGGGGGGAGGCTTTCCCGCCCGGCCGCCCGGCTTCGGGACATCGTTCCGATGCCGGGCGGCTGGGGGAGGCGTTCCTGCCCCACCGCCCGGCATCGGGACGATGCCCCGATGCCGGGCGGCGGGGGGAGGCGTTCCTGCCCCACCGCCCGGCATCGGGACGATGCCCCGATGCCGGGCGGCGGGGGGAGGCGTTCCTGCCCCACCGCCCGGCATCGGGACGATGCCCCGATGCCGGGCGGCGGGGGGAGGCTTTCCCGCCCGGCCGCCCGGCTTCGGGACATCGTTCCGATGCCGGGCGGCTGGGGGAGGCGTTCCTGCCCCACCGCCCGGCATCGGGACGATGCCCCGAAGCCGGGCGGCGGGGGGAGGCTTTCCCGCCCGGCCGCCCGGCTTCGGGACATCGTTCCGATGCCGGGCGGCTGGGGGAGGCGTTCCTGCCCCACCGCCCGGCATCGGGACGATGCCCCGATGCCGGGCGGCGGGGGGAGGCGTTCCTGCCCCACCGCCCGGCATCGGGACGATGCCCCGAAGCCGGGCGGCGGGGGGAGGCTTCAAAAGCCGTCCGGGGGCTTTTAAATCGCCCCGGACAGTCCCGGGGCGATTTAAAAGCCCCCGGTTAGGCAGGCAGGGGGGGGCAAAAGTCTTTGCCCCCCCTGCCTGCCTTCAAAAGCCGTCCGGGATAGCGGGAAGCGCTTCCCTGCTATCCCGGACCGCTTTTAAAATGCTGGCGGTGGGGAGCAAAGCCTTTCGCCCCCGCCGGCCTTCCTGGACCTCTTCTGAAGTCCGGAGGGGGGGGGAAGGCTTTGCTCCCCACCGCCAGCATTTAAAAAAAGGTCCCCGAGATTTCCCTATGGGCTTTCGTCTTGCGATGCAAGCCCATAGGGAAAATCGTCTAGCGAAGCGTCGCAAAAACCGAAAAACCCTTTCGTCTTGCGGGTTTTTCGTCTTGCGAGGCATTCGTCTTGCGGGGCACCACTGTATTTGAAAAGTAATTGTGATGACCAGATTACATTTGTAGGTTTGCAATAAGTTTTGTGGGGTGAATAATTTGAATTATTGCATAATTGGATAAAATGGAAGATGTTAGTTAAGATAATTAAAGGCAATATAAATTTAAGAAATGCAGAAGAAAGGATAAAAATGGAGGATCATCAGAGGGGCTGATGGAAGTCCAAAAAGATTGTATAAGATGTGAAATTTTGTGGTATGTATGACAATTAATATGTTCAAAAATTAATAAAAATTATTATATAAAAAAGGGAAAATGGTAAAAAAATTCTTTAAAAATCTAAAAAGGACCCTGGATCTTGGCAGGAGGACACTTTTCCATAACTGGGAGGTAATCCCAGGGAGGGGAAGTGCTTGGTAAGAGCTGGAGTAGGAGAAAGGGGGGGGGGGAGACACCTTTTTAAAGAACAGGGCATGTATTGGAATAAAAACTGAATAAAAACTGAGAAAAGCAGTACATATTGGATTACAAATACAATTTGGATTACAAATTTAACTTGGATCATAAATACATCTGGAAAATTTTGGACTTACAGTGGAAATATTTTGGATTACAAGACACATTGTGGATTATAATACAATTAGAGGCTTGGCAAGTGCTAAATCATCATCAAGGTGACAACGTAACAGCGAGTTTGAACAGTGGTAATCATTAGACTTTTGTTGTGGCCTGCTTTTTATTTTTTGTGTGTAGATTGTATATAAAGGTGATTTTTCCCTCCCCCCCCCCCCACTTTTTGGACATTTTGTATACTGTGGAACTTATATAATTCTCTGTAAATGTGGACGTGTTGTTATAGTTTTGTTTAAAAGGGTGTGGAAACAGGATTGTGTGAAGAGAATCAGAACTTACAGGGTTAAGCAGTTCTGAGTGACGTCTCACATTCTGAGGCGTGGCTATGTTCACAGAGGGGAGTGTTTCTCTGTGTGTGTTTTTTCCTTTCGCTTTTGCGGCGAGGCAGCAAGATGTGCGCTCTCTCGCCGGGATGATTTAAGATGTTTTTCTACACTATTAAAGACTGTTGGAGTTAAGCAAGAACGCTTGCGTGCAGTCTGATTTATTACACACACATTGCAATAGTTTCTACCACTGCGACGACTCTGCTACAGGGAACTGACGGAGAGCTATCCACGGGAGTCCAGTGGGGCGCAGCGGAAGCCTGCCAGACCCCATCCAAAAGCCACAGGTTATGGGAAGTCAGCCAAACGTTTGAAACTGTTGCCAAGTCGTGCAGGTGTGTGTGAAAGCCAGCTGAGAGGAGGCTGCAGCCAGTTGGAGTCCTGCCTAACGTTTGAGGCAGAGGAGCTCGCTGGGAGGAACGGATCTCCAAGGACCGGGTGCCGGAGGAGCTGCTGCTGTTACGTGAGTACGCTCAGCCCCGGGGGAGAAGATGGCAGACAGCCATGAATCGTACGCAGTCCCGTTCGAAAAATTGAACGGAAAGAATTGGGAGGAGTGGAGTAGGAAGCTGAAGGCATGGCTGGTAGCCAAGGGTCTGTGGGAGGCGGTCCTAGGGCCTCCACAACCACCAGCGGCGGCCGATGCTTCAGCAGCAGAAATTGCAGCTGCCCACGCTTCGCAGAGAAAAAAATCACAAAGCCCTGGGAGCTATTGTGCTCAGTTTGGAGGGTTCGCAGCTACTTTTGGTAGAGGGGCTGGAGACTGCACATCAGGCCTACCAGGCACTGGAAAGAGTGCACCACAGGACCACAGCTGGGGCAAAGATTCACACTACCAGACGCTTGTTTGAGATGCGGCTGCGTCCTGGTGACAGCACCAGACAGCATGCTACTGAGATGCTCTCTGTTTTCAACCAGTTGAGGCTGTTGCAAGTCAACTTTTCTGAGGAACTGAAAGTTTATATTTTGCTCAGCTCTTTGGACAAAAGTTATGACAATTTGTGTCTAACTTTGGAATCGATGAATCCCGCAGATCTTACGCTCCAGTACGTGACTGGACGCTTGAGTGACAAACAGGAACGCCGTGTTAGAGAGGGCTGAGCTGGCACAAGGAGCCCATCCGGTTGCAGGGGGGGGGCAGGCTAGCGGAAGTCACAGTTCAGGTTTTTTTCACTCGTCGCTGCTTTGTTTGCAATTCTCCTGACCATCTGCGTCGATCCTGCCCCCGGAGAGCCAGAGAGGCTGGGCAGGATGTCTCCTGCCGGACCCCATCCAAAAGCCACAGATTGGTGGGAGAGCTTTTGTACATAAGGCAAGAGTGAGAAAGAAACAGGAAGGCTGAAGTGTCCTTGAGACAGAAGTGTTTGGGAACAGTTTGTTTTGCGAACTGACATGGCAGAGAAATCTAAACAAGAGCCAGTAAAACAGAGAGTATCAGAAAGAAAGAGAGGCTCAGCACAGGAAGATATAGAAAAAACTCCAAAAACAGAAATGGCTGAACCTATGGCCTTACACTTTGCAGAATTTAGGAAAGGGTTGGAGCAGACTATGAATAAACAATTTATGGAAGTAAGATCAGAACACCAAGGAAGTATTGTCACAGAAATTTGACAAACTGGATGAAAAAGTAAATGCTTTGGAGGTAAAGGTAGTAAAACAAGAAACTTTTTTGCTTTTTCAAAAAGATTTTATGATCAAGTAAATCTTCATTTAGCCTCCATCAAAAGGAGAATTGATTTTCTTTTTGGATTTCCATCGTTAAAGAATTGTGATCTGAAAAAGTTCTAGGATTTATCTCTATTTTTTTAACCTTTGGTTCCATTTCTTTTGAAATCCAAACCACATCTAATCTCACACTACTTTCATGTACATGGGAGAAAACCGTGTGTGTGTGACTGTTTCTCAAACAAATGTTTCACTCTCCAAATATCTACCAATTTTAGTGTTTCAACCATTTCAAAAAAAGTTTTTGGCAATCTTCCTTCTTTGGTTTCTTTTTTCCTAATTGTTCTATCCATTTCTAGTGATGGTACCCCATTTAAGTCACCCATTAGTATTAATTTTTCATCTGCAAATTCCAACAACTCCATTTCTAACTTTTGAAAAAAACCTGCCTTATTTTCATTTGGTGCATAGATGCCTATCAATATTATTTTCTCTCCCTGTACCTTAATCTGTATTATTAAAGTTCTTCCCTTTTCGTCCTTTTGAATCAATTTGGGTTCAAGTGCAGGTTTAATGTAGAAGAACACCCCTCGTCTTTTTGGCATTATCTGCTGATATGAAATCCATTCCCAATTTTTTGTTAGTCAAGACTCTTTTATGTTTTTTTGCAATATGTGTTTCCTGAAGGTACATTATGTCTAGTTTTTGTTTGAGAATTACATGTTCAATTCTATTTCGTTTTCCTTTATTGTTAAGTCCATTAACATTCCAATGTAGTACTTTGAGATTTGCCATTGTCACACTTACTTAAAATTCCTTTTTCTCCGCCTACTGCTGCTTCTATTGACATCTTTTCCAATTCTTCCCAAACTGTTTTTTGTTTTGTTAAGGGGTTTATCCATTCTTTTGTCGCCTGTCCAAAGTCAAAGTCTCTCCAGTTCTTTTCCCAAAATTATTGGGCCTGACTCTCTGTTGTTAGCCTAAATTTTCTCTTTTTATGTGTAAATGAAATCCTCTCCGGGAATTTCCATTTGTATCTTATGTTGGCTTTTTTGAGAGCTGTTGTCAAAAATTTGTATTTTTGTCTCCTTATTCTCAGTTTGAAGGGGATTTCTCGGAATACGTCTACTCTGTTTCCTTCAACCTGGAGACCTGCTTCATAATCCTTCACTCTTTTTGTAACAAAAGTCACCAAACAGTCTCCAGGCTGTCGTCTTTCTTTCGAAAGACTTTCTTTTTTTAAAAAAAAATAAAAATTATAAGATACAAACGTATTGCGAATATACAAGCATACATTTCATACAATCCTTAAATATATACAAACATACCTACATTCAGTCCCACAGATAATTCCTTTTCCCATCACCATCCACCACCACCCACCCCTCACCCCACCTTTGTGTTAAACTTCCAGTCTACTCAATTGCAATTTCTTTCCACTTCTATTACTTTCTTTCACACACCTTTAACCTAATTTCATGCTTCTTTTTCTATTACACATTGTTATCCATCTTATTTAGTATTTCAGTATTTAAAATGGAACCTGTTTATTCTAATAGGAGTTCTGATTTTTCAATATGGTTTTGTAAGTATCCTTTAAACACCTTCCATCCCTGTCTATCTTCTCTTTTGAGATCCTTCCAATTTCTCCCATTGTTTTGGATATATTGTAGTACTCCAATAATTTGGCAAGCCACTCTATTTTTGTCGGTATAATACCACTTTTCCAATTTTTCGCAATCAATAGCCTTGCGGCTACTGTTGCGTACAACTATGTCTTGTCTTCTTCCTTTAGACTTCCTGGTACTATTCCCAATAGAAAACCTTCTGGTGTTTTCCTAAATGAATATCTAAACATTTTTTTCATTTCATTATATATTGTTTCCGAAAATTGTTTGATGTTTGAACAATTCCACCATATATGTATCATAGTACCTTTTCCAGTGTTGCATCGCCAGCAGATATCGCTACAATTTTTATTCATTTTTGCTATTCTTTCCGGTGTTAAATACCATCTATGTTGTATTTTAAGGAAATTTTCTTTCATTATATAACACATAGTGAATTTCATATCTTCTTTCCACAATTTTTCCCATTGTTCAAACATAATATTTTCCCCAATATCTTGCGCCCATTTAAATCATGGATGCTTTAACCAATTCATCCTTTGTTTCCCACTCTAAAATCAGATTATACAATTTAGATATTTTTTTGATTTTTCTTGTAGTAATTTTGATATTTCTTTATCAAATCCTAACTTTTTGAATATATTGGAACCAGTCACTAATATGAGCTTTAATTTCTGTATAATCCTTTAATTCCAATTCTCCGTTTTCTTCCTTTAATACAATTTTATAGGTAGCCCAATTCTCTTTCATATTTTTTTCACTGCCACAATTTCTGCCGGCGATGCCCACCAAGGGGTTTTCGGTTCTAGGAGTCTTTTATATTTCCCCCATATTTTATATATAGACTTTCTGACTATATGCCCTAGGAAGCCTTTATGTACTTTGACTTTCTCATTTATTAAATAGGCATGCCATCCAAATCTCATCTCTACTTCCTCTAAATCCAATACATCCGAGTCATCTAATTTGATCCATTCTTTTAGCCAGGTCAGACCCACCACATCATGATATAACTCCATGTCAGGGAGGCCAAATCCTCCTCTCTCCCTCTTGTCTATCATTATTTTGTGTTTTATTCTTGGGTTTTTTCCTGACCACATGAATTTGGCCAAATCTCTTTTCCAATTATTAAAACATTTATCTCCACCTAGTATTGGGATACTTTGAAATAAAAACATCACCCAGGGGGCCACCAGGGGGCGCATTGGAAGATGGCCGACAATAACATCTCTCCGACCCACACGAGGTAATTAAGAGGCTGTGATGGGAGTATGCAGCCTCCCTTGCCCCCCCCAAGGGAATGAGGGGGACTGCCTTGCCAGCTGTGTCCATAATTCACCCCCGGATTCGAAGGAAGGGGGTGACCAGGCACTTGGCATGAAGCCCTCACGTGAGGCCGGCTCTCCCTGACGCTATCTCTAATCACGCACTGGTTAGCATTAGCTCGAAATATATAATTGGAAAGAAGCTAATGCACATACATCAAGTGAAGATCAGGAGTAAAGACTGCTGAATAATGGGATCTCTGTGAGCGGAGCAACGGGCTGGACAATAAATCAAGTTTAGAATCAACATTAGAAGATCGGTATGTCGGACTGAACCAGAAAGGGGGGGGGGAGGAAAAAACTTTTCTTTTCTTTGTCTTATGTGAGTATTTAATAACCCTCCCCTCCAGAGAGAAGAATCATTGCAAATTATTAATCACAAGCAGGAGAATAAGAACTGTGTGGAAAGCAATTACTGATTAAAGACAGGACTGGTGGAAACATGGAGGAATGGAAAGAAAGCTTTATGACGCAGTTACAAATAAGACAGGCTTGCGCATAGATGGATGAGGGGGAGGAGGACCAAGGTCATTGGAATGTGTATGTATGGTGATCGGAATGTGATCTTGACCTGGCAGAGCCCTTTGAGATATAGATTGGCAAGCCTGTGGAAATCAACGGACAGACTGTGAATGTTTTCTACGGAGGTGTGGAAATGGCGTCTGTCCTTTATGAAATATGATTCTTGGAGAGTGTAAAATCCACACAGGGATGTTTGTTTTTCAACCCGCTTGTGAAGATTATCAGAGATCACAAAGAAAGGAATATATGATAATAACAAGAAGATGAGAAAATAACAAAGGGGCTTCCGGCGGAAACTGCAGACATGATAAGAAGTGCGAGATAACCCTCCGGGAGGTCTCGAGCGGTGTGGGGGCTATTTGAGAGGTTTCACGAAGGCTACACGGACCTCGGATCCTCGGGAAGAGATCCCGAGGGGCACTGGCACCCAGCGGTGCCCAGAGGTGCTCTCTTGCTCCCT
This sequence comes from Podarcis melisellensis, assembly GCF_964234715.1. Taxonomy (NCBI): domain Eukaryota; kingdom Metazoa; phylum Chordata; class Lepidosauria; order Squamata; family Lacertidae; genus Podarcis; species Podarcis melisellensis. The sequence goes on from NC_138535.1 coordinate 13,955,702, forward strand.
GGGTCTTAATAATAGACTCAGGGATGGGATTGAGCTGCGGGCACGAAGGGGGAGCAACTTTAAACCCACACCGTGAAGCCTCAGACTTCTTATGAAAGCAGTTAGCTTCCAAAACCAACAACGAATTCGGACCTACAGCTGATGGAGCTAATCCGAGCACTGCTTTAAAACTTGAAATCTATTAGAATTCGGCGAGTTACAGGATGCAAAAAGGGAGTCCGTCCCGGACAACTGGGAGAAAATGGCGCACGACGGAAGGTTGGAGGAAGGAGGAGAGAAAAAACGTTTCCGCTGAGTGAGTGTTACTTTTTAAGCCCTCGAACACGAGCTACAAAGTGTTGAGGAAAAGCTACTTTTGAAATGACTACTGGGGAAAAAGTACTGTAGGTGTCTTTTGATCGGCTTGGGATGGGTCTCTGTCGGACGGAGGCAAATCATTAAATAATTCATCGCACTCCTCCATTTTAAGTGAAGAGGGTCTCAGCCATACTGGACTTGCAAAAAGATCAGGACTGCAGACTCAAAGAGAAAGCAAGGAGAAACCCTGACGGTAGGAGAAGCGTGTGGTGGTGGTTTCTACACTGACTTTCAACAGTTTCCTAAGGGGGACAAGACTAATATTAAAGGAACAAAGAAAAGCAAGGAGAAACCCTGACGGTAGGCTTCTACACTGACTTTTAACAGTTTCTTGAGGGGGCCAAGACCAATATTAAAGGAACAAAGAAAACAAGGGGGGTTTAATCTCCCCCCTCCCTCTCCCCCCTCTCCGTCATCGGGAGGAAGAAGCAGCCGGAAATTACGCTGCGGGAACTTGGGAGCCTTACACAACCCGCACACGGTTTGAAACAACCTTATGGACTGATAGAAGAAGAGAAGGAAACTCACGGGGGATAACAAATAAACTCTTACCCTTTGCCTTTTGGAATATCTGCCTGAAGACTCTCGGACTTCCCTGCTGCCTCCTGTGTGTTGGAGGACGTGGGGAGAGGCATGGATTAGGGACTGCCGTGTGGGGAGCTAAAAAATTACATTCTAAAAGCAAAGAAGGCGGGAAAGTGCTCCCCCTGGTGGCTGGTTGAAACATTGTGTGGACTGACTTTGTGTGATATATATATATATATATATATATATATATATATATATGATCTAAATTTTTGTATAATATATATCTAAGATGTCCGGGGGAAATGGGAAAAAGGGAATAGGGACTCCAGCAGAGAGACGCCCATCTAGGCAAGAAAACGGAAAAGAAAACAGGGAATATGAGAGCTTACTGGGGGAAATAAGAAAAGAGTTTAAGCAGAATGAGCAATATATAGAGAGAAAATTATTGGAGGTCCAGGAAGCCTTAGACAAAAAATTGGAAATGGTGGTGGGAGAGTTGTCAGGGAAGGTAAAAGACTTGGAAATAAGAACTAAGGTGGTAGAGGATTCATCCAAACGCACTCAGAAAGATCTAAAGGAAATAAAAAGACAGACAGAACAAATTAGAGGAGAAATTACAGAAATGAATAGGGCACAGGAGGAGATGTTGGATAATCTATCTACTCTGGAGATGCGTCAAAAAGAGCGAAATCTGAAATTCAGGGGTCTCCCGGAGACGCCAAATGAGAATATAAGAGATAAAATAATAAGAGAACTGGCTGGGTGGATGGAACTAAGAGAAGATATTGGACCAATGATAATGAATGTCTTTAGAATAAAGGTTAGATCAGTGAAAGCAAGGGCAAAAAAGCTTCCTGGAGATGTTCTAGTCATGTTTAACTCATTGGACATAAGAAATAAAATACTGAGACTGAATTACAACAAAAATCTATGCATAGATGGAGTGAAAATCTTGATTTTTAGGGAGATCCCTGACAGGTTTCTGAAACGAAGGGGAATTTATAAAGAAATGGTGAGTCTACTGAAAAGGAATGGAATTCAGCATAGATGGGAATTCCCAGAAGGAATCTCTTTTTACTTTAAAGATAAAAGATTCAAACTAACTAGCCCCCAAGAGTTAGAAAAATTCTCTAGAAGATACGACAAAGAGTTGGGGAGGACAGGGAAAATAAAACCAAGACAGGACCAGAAAGAGGAAGGAAAGGAAAAGGAGAAAGAATAAGAACATCGGGAAGAAGAGGAGGAACAAGAAGAAGAGAGAGAGGAATCAGAAGAAGAAGACAACAACAAAGAACAGTAAACTTAGCGCAAGTGAGTGGGTACTCTTAGATAAAAGAAATAATGAACCTGAAAGTATTTTCCTGGAATGTCAATGGGATGAACAATTTAAATAAGAGACGAAAAGTTAACCATGTTTTGATTAAACGAAACCTAGATATCATATGCCTGCAAGAAACACATGTAGCAAAAAAGCACAAAAGAATTTTAAGTAATAAAAAACTGGGCCAAGAGTTTATCGCGTCAGATTCAAACAAAAAGAGAGGTGTGGTAATATATGTAAAAGAGAAGCATGATCCAAAATAAATTTTTAAGGAGGATGAGGGAAGAATATTGATTGTACAAATTGGGTTTCAAGGGGGGAAATGGCTGATTGTGGGGATCTATGCACCAAACGATAAGAAAGCTGAATTTTATACAAAGTTGAATGAAATAATGTTAGAGTATTTAGATCAGAAATTGATACTACTGGGAGATTTCAATGGAGTGGTGGTACTGGATTTAGACAGATTAACAAAGAGGCGAAATACATATGAAGGTAAACTGCCGAAGGCTTTCTTTGATATGGCCAATACATTGGGAGTAATTGATATCTGGAGATTAAGGAATCCAACAGTAAGACAATTTTCATTCCACTCTGAACCAAACCAAAGCTTCAGCAGAATAGATCAGATCTGGGTTTCTAAGATTCTAACACCGAGAGTAACTAGAATTGAAATCCTCCCCAAAACCCTGTCAGATCATAATCCGCTATATATGGGATTAAAAGGAAAGGACCCCTCTACACATAGATGGAGAATGAATGAGAGCTTATTTAATGACCAGAGAGTAGTGGAAACTGCAAAAGAGACAATAACAGATTATTTTATTTTATTTTTAATTTTTTTAAAAAATAATTTTTATTCATTGTAAGGGATTTTCTGTTGTGATCATAACATCATCTGCAAAAGCTCTTAATTTATAACTTTTTTCACCAACTACTATTCCTCTTATTTGGTTGTTCTGCCTTATTTTCTTTAACAGAACCTCTAATACTATTATAAACAACATTGGGGATAGGGGGCATCCTTGTCTTGTACCTTTAAAGATATTGCTTTCTTCTCCAAACTCTCCATTAATAATAATTTTTGCTTTCTGTTGGTTATATATTGCATTTATAACTCTTGGGAATTTTTCACCTAGACACAATTCTTTTAATAGTTTTTTCATAAATTCCCATGAGATTTTATCAAAAGCCTTCTCCGCATCAATTGAAATCAGGGCTGCTTGTTTATCTCTTCTTATTTGTAAATATTCCATTATGTCTATTATATTTCTAATATTATCCTTTATTTGTCTTCCTTCCACAAATCCAGCCTGATTTTTATGTACTATTTTTCCTATTATTTTTTTCAACCTGTTAGCCAATAATCCTGCATAAATTTTATAATCTGAATTTAACAACAAAATGGGTCTATAATTTGAGACAGATTCCAAGTCCGTACCTTGTTTTGGCAGGAGCATTATATATGCTTGAGTCCAAGAGTCTGGAATATTCCCCTTCTCTATCGCTTCCTCTATTACTTCTTTTAGTGGGTCAATTAATTCATTTAACATTTCTTTATAATATTCTGCTGGTATGCCGTCTGGACCTGGGGATTTCCCTATTTTTAATTTTTGAATTGATTCCTTAATTTCTACGGTTGATATTGGTTCATTTAATAATTTATGGTCTTCTTCTGCTATATATATTAATTTATTTTTCTTTATATATTCCTCTATTTATTCTATTGACGCTTCATCTTTTTGATATTTTTTTAATAATATTTTTCAAATTCTTTTTTAATTTCTGTAATATCCCCTATTGTCCTCTCTTTTAAGGTACCCCTGCCCGTACGGGCCAGTCGTGTCCGACTCTAGGGTTGTGGCGCTCATCTCACTTAAGAGGCCGGGAGCCAGCGCTGTCCACAGACACTTCCTCATTTTCCCCACAGCGTTCCTTATTCCTTTGTCTTTGTTTTTCCTTCAAGGACCTTCAGTTTCAAAGCGGCTGCTTTACTTCCGGAGGCGGCGCAAAACGGCAATGGCGGTCTTCTTTACCCAGTGAAGAGGGGCTCCGCGAAAAAGGGTCGTCCGCTACGGCAAAGCGGAGACCCATTAAGATAAACCGTAGGCAGAGCGAGCCTGCGGCCGTGGGACTCGGCGGGTGCCAGAAGCCCCCCCAGAAACGAGGAAGGGACCTCGTAAGAGGCTCCGGAACGTGAACGGGGGAGCGGCGCTGTGAGTTCATCGCTCTTTTCGCAGAAGTGAAGCCGCGCTGCTGTTGCTGATGAGCGTCGACCTTTCTTCTTGAAAATCATCGGAATTGGCTGCAATTTACCCGTGAGTAAGGGGTACTAAAGATTGACTAAAGATTGATTTAAATTCGTTTAATTCGGCTGAAAACGGGAGGCGAGTAACAGGAAGTCCGCCTTCCGGTCCTGCTAATCAGAGCAAAGCAAAGAGCTCGATGTGGGCTGAAGCGCTCAAAAGAGACTTTGAAATTAGCATGAAGGGGCATTAACAGACTGTGTTCTTCTAGAAATTAAAAAGATTGAAGGAGTAAATCTGTTGGTTCATTGCGCTAAGGAATCTTCCCCCTATTGTGAAGTGACGTGGAATTGAAGGGGATAACCGAGCTATCGGACTGCCAGTGTTGCAAAGGAGTACTGTCAGGCTGCTGAAACTTTTTCTTAAGTACAAATTGTTGCATTGATGGATACACTATCGCTTTAATACTGATATTGGAACCTTTCCGTTACCTTGTGGCACTATTTTGAAACAGAACTATCTGAAAGCCTCCTTTTTGAATTTGGGGATTATAAAAGTTGAAATAGGAACTTTGATGGTGGAAAAGAAACTTTCTTTCTTATGAAAGCCCCCCCTAGTGGATTTGCGGAGGCATAGAGGTCTGGGAACTGTACCTTATTGAGATTTTTTGTGGTTTAATTGTTTATATTCTGGACTTGCCTTTCTCATGGATTGAAAGACTATTTGACCTTGAACAGAGGCAGCTGGGGAATGAGTGGCCCAGGGAAAACAAGAGCATCTAAAGCTAAGGAAGCTTTAGCTGAGGAAGCTAAAGAAAAGAAAAAAGATAAGAGAGCTGGGCAGCTTGTTCAAACAACGTTGACTCATCAACGCAGATCCTCGGTACCGACTGTGCTGACGGCGCAGGAGGAAGAAGTTGAAACGCTTGCAACAGAAGATATGGCAACTGGAGGAACTGATCCAGTCTTGAAACAAATTTTGGAACAACTGGCACTTTTGAATAAGAAGGTGGACGATCAGTCATCTAAAATTGACAGAGCTACATCTACTATCAGTAAGTTAACAGATCAGGTTTCCCAGCATACCCAGGCCATTGAGAAACTGCAAGGAGCTACGGCGGAGAACTACAAATTAGCTGCGGAAGCCAATCAAAAAGCTGAGCAAGCGTGCAAAAAGGTGGAGGAGATCAAAGGGGAAGTAAGACCTCTGAAAAGACAGGTAGGAGAACAGCAAGCCTACCTGTCAATGGTGGAACTGAAAAGTAAGGAATGTAATCTTAGGCTGAGGGCCGTCCCAGAGCTGGAGCAGGGCAACCTAGAGGAATTTTTGACGCAGTTGTTTTCTAAATTTTGGGGGGTTGAGGAAGATAAAGACTTCAAAATTGTGACGGCCTTCAGATTGGGAAGATCGGTTAAGAAAGACAAGTCCAGAGACTGTTTGGTTTGTTTGAGAACAAAAGAGGAAAGAGACAAGATACTAGGCCAACATTTTAAAAAATCTCTGGAAGTTGAAGGCAAAAGGGCAGAAATTTATAGAGACATTCCTAAATATCTGTTGGACCTTAGAGCCTCATATACAGACTTGGCCAAATTGTTAAGGTACAACGCAATCCCTTACAGGTGGGAATTTCCTCAAGGCCTATCATTCACTTATAAAGGAAAGAAGGTAAGAATTAAAACACCAGAGGACCACCAGAGGTTCCTACACGACAACGAGGAGGACCTCCAAAAGAGAGCTGCAGATTCTTGGCCTCCACCACCGGGATCACCACCAAGACCCGTACCATCCGGAGGCGGACCGGCACCACAGCCTTCGGGAACGGAGGACAAATTAGATACCCAACTGTGATATCTAAGAAGTAGACCAGGATGTCTCTACAGCTTCTTAGCTGGAACATAAATGGCGGGAATTCTCCAGAAAAACGGAGAAAAGTATTTCATATTTTGAAAAAAGAACAATTGGACATTATTTGCCTGCAAGAAACACATGTGACAAGACTCCACAGAAAAGTGTTAATTAATAAAAGGCTAGGCCAAGAATTTATCTCATCGGACAAAGTTAAGAAAAGAGGAGTGGTGATATATGCAAAGGAGAACTTGTCACCAAAATTCGTATTCAAAGATGAACAGGGAAGAATTTTGGCAATTGAAATTCAGACACAAGGAGAAAAGTTTTTAATTCTAGGAATATACGCCCCAAATGATGGAAAATCGGAATTTTTCAAGAAGCTGCATGAGACTATGCTGGACTATTTGGATTACAACAACATTATCATGTTGGGTGATATGAACGGCGTCGCCTCAGTGAATATGGATAAGTCGCAAAGTGCTAATATAATGAAAGACGGCAGACTACCAAAAACCTTTTTCGAAATGACTGACGATTTGGATTTGATTGATATATGGAGGATCAAGAACCCTCTAGGGAAAGAAGGAACTTTCTTTTCTGAGGCCCACATGACATGGACGCGAATCGACCAAATATGGATAACTAGAGGGCTGGCACCTAAGACCAGAAAAGTGGAAATCTGCCCAAAAACCTGCTCCGACCACAACGCTTTGAGAATGGAATTGAGATTAAATACAACCGGATCTTTCAGATGGAGAATGAACGACGCTTTGTTAAGAGATCAGGAGATTGTTAAGAAGGCCCAAAAAGTTTTAAAGGACTATTTTGAAATAAACTTAAAGACAAATGTGGAAAAAAGAACAATCTGGGACGCAAGTAAAGCAGTTATGAGAGGGTTTCTAATACAGCAGAACACGATTAAAAAAAGGCTCTGGAATGAAAAGAAGGAGAAGATTTTGGAGAAAATAAGAGAAGGAGAGAAAAAACTGAGATCCAGGCCTAAATCAAAGGAAGTATTGAGAGAAGTGAAGTTTTTCCAGGCACAATATTCGAAACTGATAAATCAAGAGGTGGAATGGAAAATTAAACAAATGAAACAAAGATCCTTTGAATCTGCTAATAAGTGTGGGAAGTTGTTGGCTTGGCAGTTGAAAAAGAGACAAAAGCTTAACACTGTTACAAACCTAGAGATTGAAGGGAGAATGGTTCAGAAACACGAGGAAATTAGAAAGTGTTTCCAGAGATATTTCAAAGAACTTTATTCACAAAGGCCACAAAAAGGCTCGGAGGTGGACCAATTTGTCACAACTAATGGATTACAAAAAATACCCCAGGAAATGAGAGCAACCCTGAACTGTAATATTACAATCCAAGAAATTGAATGCGCCATTCAGAACCTCCAACTGGGCAAGTCTCCGGGACCTGATGGACTTACTTCCAAATATTATAAGGCATTGAAGGACTCATTGATACATCCATTGTTGGAAGTTTGCAACCAGATTATGGAGGGGAGGAAGGCACCGGAAACGTGGAAAGAAGCTTTCATCACGTTGATACCAAAATCAGAAACTGAAAAAACTCAACTTAAAAACTACCGTCCTATCTCACTCCTAAATGTGGATTACAAAATTTTCGCAGACATTTTGGCAAGCAGGTTTAAGAAAGTATTAAACGAAGTGATTCATAAGGACCAAGCAGGCTTTCTCCCTGGCAGACATCTATTTGACAACACAAGAAACATCATTGACATTTTGGAATTTTTACAGACTAACTCAAATACAAGAGCGGTGTTGATCTTTATTGATGCGGAGAAAGCCTTTGACAACATTTCTTGGATGTTTATGAAGAAAAATTTGGAAAGGATGGGAGTAGGGCGGGGGTTTGAAAATGGAATAGAAGCAATTTATTCAGAACAAAAAGCTAAATTGATAGTAAACAACGTGGTGACAGAGGAGTTCAAAATTGAAAAAGGGACACGACAGGGGTGCCCTCTATCTCCTCTGCTGTTTATTTCAGTCCTGGAGGTGCTATTGAACATGATTAGAAATGACCGGTTGGCACAGGGAATTGTGGTCGGAGAGAAACAATATAAACTGAAAGCATTTGCAGATGACTTGGTATTAACATTACAGGAGCCAGCCTCTAGTACTAAAAGAGCGTTAGAATTAATTTCTGACTTTGGTCGGGTGGCAGGATTCAAGCTGAATAAACAAAAAACTAAAGTTTTAGCAAAAAACTTGACAACTACTGAAATAGAGGAGTTCAGAAAAGAAACAGAACTAAATGTGGTTAAAAAAGTAAAGTACTTAGGGGTGTACCTGACCTCCAAAAATTTGAATTTGTTTAAGGACAATTATGAGAAATGTTGGTCAGAGATCAAGAGAGACTTGGAAACATGGTCAAGACTGAAACTTTCCTTGTTGGGCAGAATAGCTGCTATAAAGATGAATGTATTGCCGAAAATGCTATTTTTGTTTCAGGCCCTCCAGATCGTGGATAAGGTGGAATGTTTTGGAAAATGGCAGAGGGATATATCTAAATTTGTCTGGCAGGGCAAAAAGCCCCGAATAAAGTTTAAAATACTAACAGATGCGAAAGAAAGAGGGGGGTTTGCCCTGCCGGACTTGAAGTTATATTATGAATCTGCAGCCCTCTGCTGGTTGAAGGATTGGATTTTGTTGGAGAACACCGATGTCCTTGACCTGGAGGGATTTGATAATGCTTTTGGGTGGCATGCATATTTGTGGTATGACAAGGTTAAAGTTCATAAATTGTTCAAAAACCATATTGTCAGAAGGGCAATTTTTATGGTCTGGTCAAAATATAAAGACTTATTGGAGAGTAAAACTCCGAGGTGGCTCTCACCGATGGAGGCCAAAGCACGTAAAAGACTCAATATGGAGGCCCACTGGCCTAAATATTGGGAAATAATTGAAAAAATTGGAGATAAATGGAGGTTGCAGAGTATGGAAAAGTTAAAAAACAAGGTGCGAGATTGGTTGCATTATGCCCAAATTCAGGAAGTTTTTAAAGCGGACAAAAAAGTGGGTTTTCAGGAGGAAAAATCGAAACTAGAGACAGAGTTGCTTGAGCCAAAATCTAAGTTAATTTCGAGAATGTACAACTTGCTGCTTAAATGGAATACACAGGATGAGATTGTTAAATCCTCCATGATAAAGTGGGCGCAGGACTTGGGGCATAACATTATGTTTGAAGACTGGGAAAGGTTATGGAACACCGGAATGAAATTCACGGCATGTACTGCCTTGAAGGAAAATATTATGAAAATGACATACCGGTGGTACATGACCCCAGTCAAGCTTGCAAAGATATATCACCTGTCTGATAATAAATGTTGGAAATGTAAAGAAGAGGAAGGGACATTTCTACACCTCTGGTGGACCTGCCCGAAGGTGAAGGCCTTCTGGGAGATGATACATAATGAACTAAAAAAGGTGCTTAGATTCACCGTACCCAAGAAACCGGAGGCCTTCCTCCTGGGCATGGTAGACCAGAGGGTGGCCAAGAAAGATAGAACTTTCTTTATGTACGCTACTACAGCAGCAAGGATCTTGATGGCAAAGCACTGGAAGACACAAAACCTACCCACACTGGAAGAATGGCAGACGCAGCTGATGGACTATATGGAACTGGCTGAAATGACTGGCAGAATTCGAGACTCGGGAGAAGAAGAAACGGAGGAAGTCTGGGGAAAATTTAAGGACTACTTGAAAAAGCATTATAAGTTGTATGAATGTTAAAAAATGTTCCTTTCTAGGAAAGTACAGCTTCAGTATCGGTAAATTTTTGAATTGGTAAATAAGGCACAACAAGACAGAAGTGGTGTAATGAAATAATTTTACTGTGTTGAAACTAAAAATTAATGGATTTGGATTGAAATGTCTAGAGACCAGATATCACGATAAAATGGAAGATATATTATTATGTTTAAAATAAGTCAACAAATTGCTGAGGTTTTGGATTTACAGAGAATGCAGTGATCGGAAGATGGGGGGAGTCCATTAGATTTATGGAAATATGTATTTGCAATTTGAATGTTGAATATTACAAACCTAATAAAAATTATATTAAAAAAAAACAAAGCGGCTGCTTTACTCCACCCAGCTCCAACAACAGGCAGCCTGCACCGCTTTGCACTTTGTAGTAAGTCCGTTTCAGATAGTATGCTTTTCAAATGGTTTAATTGCAATGTGAGTGATTTCTTTACACTCTCTTTATATATATATATATTTATAATAGTATTTATTAAAAATTTTCAACAGTAAAAAACATACAAAGTAACACATAATTTTCCAATATCCACATTTCATTCTCCTCCTTGGACTTCCTCGCGGCTCTCGTTCCTGCATTCTAAACTCATAGATTTTACCAGCAAATTATTAACTTGTTTCAATTCTTATAGTACAATTTTCCAATATTAAATCTCAAATTTTAGAAAATTTAAACCACAATTCTAAAGACTTAGTTTTAACATGATATTTATCCAAAATTTGTCTTTTCTTTTAATAGCATTTAAGTTCTTATTCCTTTTAGCTAGTTTGTTGGTACCATGTTGTTGCTAATCTTACATCTTTCTTAACATTCATACAATTTGCAATGTTTTTGTAGTTAGTCCTTAAATTTCTTCCAATCCTCCTCCACCAGTTCTTCTCCCAGGTCTCGGATTCTGCCAGTCATTTCCGCCAGTTCCATATAGTCCATCAGTTGCATCTGCCATTCTTCCAGTGTGGGCAAATCTTGAGTTTTCCAGTATTTAGCAATGAGTATCCTTGCTGCTGTTGTAGCATACATAAAAAAAGTTCGGTGTTTCTTTTGCACCCTCTGGCCGACAATGCCCAGAAGAAAGGCCTCTGGTTTCTTAGGAAAGGTATACTTAAATATCTTTTTCAGCTCATTATATATCATTTCCCAGAAAGCCTTAACTCTAGGGCAAGTCCACCAGAGGTGAAAGAATGTTCCTTCAGTTTCTTTACATTTCCAACATTTATTATCTGACAAATGGTATATCTTTGCAAGCTTGACTGGGGTCATGTACCACCTGTATATCATTTTCATAATATTTTCTTTCAAGGCATTACATGCCGTGAATCTCAAACCGGTGGTCCATAACTTTTCCCAGTCAGCAAACATGATATTGTACCCTATGTCCTGTGCCCATTTTATCATAGCTGATTTGACCGTTTCATCTTGTGTGTTCCATTTTAGCAACAAGTTATACATTCTTGAAAGTATCTTAGAACTGGGTTCTAACAATTCTGTTTCTAACTTTGATTTTTCCACCTGGAATCCTATCTTTTTGTCCAACTTAAAAACTTCTTTAATCTGAGCATAATGTAACCAATCTCGCACTTTCCCCTTTAGTTTCTCCAAACTCTGCAACCTCCAATTGTCTCCATCTTTTTCTATTATTTCCCAATATTTCGGCCATTTGGCCTCCATATTGAGTCTTTTCTGGGCCTTAGCTTCCATTGGTGATAACCACCTTGGGGTCTTATTTTCCAATAAGTCTTTATATTTTGTCCAGACATTGAACACTGCTTTTCTGACAACATGGTTCTTGAATGCCTTATGTATTTTAACCTTGTCATACCACAGATATGCATGCCATCCAAAAGCATTGTTAAATCCTTCCAAATCTAAAACATCCGTGTTTTCAAGAAGCAGCCAGTCCTTCAACCAGCAGAAAGCTGCTGATTCATAGTACAACTTTAAGTCTGGCAGGGCAAAGCCCCCTCTTTCTTTAGCATCAGTTAATATCTTAAACTTAATTCTGGGCTTTTTGCCCTGCCAGACAAATTTAGATATATCTCTCTGCCACCTCCCAAAGCACTCCATTTTATCCACAATCTGCTAGGTTTGAAACAAAAACAGCATTTTTGGCAATACATTCATCTTAATAGCAGCAATACGTCCTGACAAGGAAAGTTTCAGTCTTGACCAAACTTCTAGATCCCTTTTAATTTCAGACCAGCATTTTTCATAGTTGTCTTTAAATAAATTCATATTCTTCGCTGTTATGTTTACCCCTAGGTATTTTACTTTTTTAACCACATTTAATTCTGTCTCTTTCTGAAACCTTTCTGATTCTGAAGAGGTCAATTTTTTCCCCAAAACCTTGGTTTTTTGCTTGTTAAGTTTAAATCCCGCCACCCGACCAAACTCATAAATCAGTTGCAATACCCTTTTGGTACTTGGCTCTGGCTCCTGTAAGGTCAATACTAGGTCATCTGCAAATGCTTTAAGTTTATACTGTTTCGCTCCGACCTGAATACCTTCTGTGATGGGACGATGAGCTGCTTGTGCGTAAAATGCAAGTCCCTCAGAGTTTGATCAGGTTTTCAAACCTCTGCCTGTGACGGAGCCCCTCCAGCATGGCTGCGTCAATCACTAGTAGAATCCGAAAGTGGCTGCTTTCGGAATCGTTTCCAACATAAAAGCTCTTTAACGGAAACACGTCGTCTCGCCTCTCGGCGTGACAGTTTCCGGCGAGGTGTGGGTGTCCCTATAGGAGGTCCTGAGACCTCCCCACTGTTTTCGCTGGAAGCGTCTCTGAGCCATCCCTCCGACTCACTTTCCCTTGGAGTTCTTGCTCGCCCTCTACTGGTTCCCTCTTCCGCTGCTACTCCTCTCTCAACCTCAGTGAGCCTTTGCGCCCCCGGCGCTTTAGATGGCAGTTCCCTGACATCCACCTCCCCTCCAGGGCCCCCTTCACCCCCTCCCGTCTCCTCCCCTACTGGCGGTGAGGAGGTAAAACCCCTGAACGAACCTCCTTCGTCTTCCGACGTCGCGAACACTTCCCTCCACTTGTTGCTGTTCCTACTCTCTCGGTAATCTTCGTCATCGGAGTCCACTCCCTCTTCCAACTCCGACTCCGCGAACCCTTCCATTTCCTCTTCCTCATCGGTGGTGCCGAAATACTCCCTCCTAAACCTTGCTATCGGCTGAGGTTTCCTCGGGAACCTTTGGTGGAACGTTTCTGTTAAAACCTCGTCATTGACTTCCTCTGCATTCACCCAGGTGTTTTCTGACTCCGGTTCCCCTTCCCACGCCACCAAATACTCCACCTGATTTCCCTTCCACCTGGAATCGAGGATTTCCGCTACATGGTTGCGGCGTTCCCTCTCTTCCAAGGCTGGTCCCCTGACGTACTCCCCTTCACGTCCCCCCCTGTATGGTGACAGTAACGACCTGTGGAACACTGGGTGTAATTTCATGTGGTTGGGTAATCGGAGTTTGAAAGCTACCGGGTTGACCTGCTGAATGACCTCAAAGGGTCCCAATCTTCTGGGCCTCAATTTCTTACAACCCCCTTTGAACGGCAACCCTTGGGTTGACAACCACACTTGATCCCCCACCCTTATGGTTTCACCTTCCCTTCTGTTCTTGTCTGCCTGCTTCTTATATTGTGCCTTAGCCCTTTCTAAGTTGAGCTGGAGCTGATGATGGATCGCTTCCATCTCTTCTACAAAATGTTCAGCCGCTGGGACGCTCCATCTCTCCCCTCCTTCCCCTGGAAATGCCCTGGGGTGACACCCGTAATTTGCCAAAAAGGGACTCATCCCTGTGGACACATTCTCCGCATTATTGTAGGCAAATTCTGCCAACGCCAACTTTTCGACCCAATCGTTCTCTCTGTCATTGACATAACACCTCAGATATTGTTGAAGAATGCCATTTGCTCTTTCCGCCTGCCCGTTGGTTTCAGGGTGCCGGGCAGTTGAAAAATTGACTTCCACGTGCAGCAAGCTCATGAGCTTCCTCCAGAACCTGGAAGTAAATTGTTTGCCGCGATCTGAGATCACCCTCAAGGGAGCCCCGTGCAACCTAAAGATGTGTTCTACAAACAACTTCGCTGTTTCTTCCGCTGTGACTGCATGTGAGCATGCTACAAAGTGGCACATCTTAGTTAACAGGTCTACTACTACCATGATGGCTGTTTTCCCCTTGGACTTTGGCAGATCCGTCATAAAATCTATTGATATCGCTTCCCAAGGCCGTTCTGGTGTGGGTAATGGTTCTAATAACCCTGCCGGCGCCCTTCTTTCCCCTTTGGCTCGCTGACATTGGTCACACCCTCTTACATACTCCCTTACATCTTCCCTCACCTTAGGCCACCAAAATTCCCTGGTAACCAACCACATGGTCTTGTGTTGTCCAAAATGTCCCGCCGTGGGGCTATCATGCAACTGCTTGAGTACTCTCCCCCTCAATTCACCTTCGGGTATATACAGTGCCCCTTTGTAATACAATGCCCCATTTCTTTCCTCAAAACCTCCGGGGCTCTCGCCCTCCCCCCTGAGACCTCTGAGCTTATCCTGGGCATATTCATCATTTTCCGTTTCCTCTACCAGTTCTCGTTGCCCCACCAGCGCCGCCCCACACACCCAGCGGTCCTCAGGGATGACATGTCTCTCTTCGATCACCCCCTCCCCTTCCCAATACGCTGGTTTGCGTGAGAGCGCGTCCGCCCTGACGTTTTCTGGGCCTGGCACATAACAAATTTCAAAGTTGAATTTGGAGAATTCCTGTGCCCATCTCACTTGTCGTTGGTTGAGCACTCGAGCTGTTCTCCAATACTCTAAATTCTTGTGGTCGGTGCACACTTGCACCTTGTGTTGTGCCCCAATTAATAAATGTCTCCACCTCCGGAATGCTTCGTGAATGGCAAGTAGTTCCCTGTCATACACCGTGTAATTCCTCTCGGATTTATTCAGCTTCCGCGAGAAGAAGGCACACGGTCTCCACTCCGACGCACTCCTCCCCGGTTGAAGAAGGACCGCCCCTACCGCCCGGTCGGATGCATCGGTTTCCACTCTCATGGGTTTTCGTAAATCCACATGCAGAAGTTGTTCTTCCGAGGCGAAAGCCCTTTTCAGTTCTTCAAAGGCTCGATCCGCCTCTACCGTCCAAACAAATTTCTTCTTGCTGCTGAGGCAGTCGGTGATGGGCGCCGTCAAGTGGGCAAAGTTCTTGATGAACTTCCGATAAAAGTTCCCAAACCCCAAGAATCTTTGCACGTCCTTCTTGGTCTTCGGTGTCTTCCATTCCAGTACCGCTTGGACCTTGCCTGGATCCATGGCCAATCCCTTGTCTGACAAGCGGTACCCCAGGAATTCCACCTCCTTGGTATGAAACTGGCACTTCTCCAGTTTCACCCACAGCTGGTTGGCTTGCAGCCTGCCCAACACTTCTCGAACGTCCCTCACATGCTGTTCCTCATCTTCCGAATACACCAACACGTCGTCTAAAAAGGCCACACAATTCTTGTAGAGCAAAGGTCCCAGAACGTGGTTTATAAAAGCTTGAAAACACGCGGAGCCCCCTTGTAGACCGAAGGGCATAACGAGGTATTCAAAGGCTCCCAAAGGGGTAAACATGGTGGTCTTCCATTCATCTCCCTTCCTTATGCGTATCAGATTGTACGCCCCCCGCAGGTCCAGCTTTGTAAAAATCTTTCCCTTCCTTACTCTGGTCAAAATGTCATCAATTCGGGGCATAGGGAAAGCCAGGGGCTCCGACACTGCATTGAGGGCCCTAAAGTCACACACCAGTCTCGGTTTGTCTGTGTTCTTTTTGTCCACAAAAAACACTGGGCTGCCCCCCACCGCTCGGGACTCTCTGATGAAACCTCGCTTCAGGTTTTTGTCAATGAACTCCCTCAGCTCCTGCATCTCCCTGTCTGACATGGCGTACAGCTTGCCTACTGGGAGTTGGGCCCCAGGGAGTAGGTTGATTTGACAGTCAAAGGGTCTATGCGGTGGCAGTTTGTCTGCTTCCCTTTCGCTGAATACGTTGCTCAGATCTGCGTATTGCGGGGGCACCTTCCCTTTGTCCATTACTTCCATCCCGGCTAGGGTGACTCTGTCTCCTCCCGAAACCTTCCCCTCCTTGCAGTGTTCTAGGCAATGCGCTGACCCAAAGGAGACCACCCTCTGATGCCAGCCCACTAGCGGATCGTGTAGCGCCAGCCAGCTCATCCCCAAAATGATGGGCGCTCCTCCCAGGATGGCCACATTAAACGCTATCTGTTCGGTGTGCCTTGCCACCCTCATTATCATCGGGACAGTCTGTTGGCTAACTTCTCCCCCCAACAGCTCTCTGCCGTCAATCGTAGTCACCTGCAAGGGGTTACTTAAAGGGATGGTCTGTATCTGGTGCTCAGCTGCAAACTCCTTACTCATGAAATTACAGGAGCTGCCTGAATCCAAAAGCGCCTTGATCTTTAGTGGGTGTCCGTTTGGCAGTTCTAGTAACACCTCTATCACTAAAGCGGGTCTGGGAGGTTCCGGCATGGGCACTTTCACTGCTCTTTGGCCTGGCTGCTGTGCCCCGACGGTGGCAGCCAGGCGTTGGCTTTTACTTGCTCCTTGCCTTCCTCTTCCTTTCCCCCAACAGCTCCTGCCATCCCTTGCCATTCCTTTCTTTGTGGGCAGACTCTGGCAAAGTGCCCTGGCTGTTGGCAGAGATAACATCTCTTGGCGCTCCTTCCCTCCTTCTTCCGCCCTTCACTGGGATTTGAAACTGCGCGCGCCCGCGCTGTTCCAACTTCCATCGGCTCTGCCGGCGGGAAAGGTGGCTTTGGAATGTCTGGAATGCGGAACTCCCTCCAACGGTCTCCTTTCCCTTCCCGCTTTTCCAAAGCCCTCGCCTCCTGGCGCGCTCCTATGCACAGCGCAGATTTGGTTAACTGATCCATAGACTCCGCCCTGGGCCCCCGGGAAAGCTCATCTTTGACGGTTGAAGAAAGCCCCTCTTCGAAAAGCATTTGGATGGGCTCCGCCGATAGGTCCCACCCCAATTTATGAATCAGCATAGTAAACTCAGTCCAGTACTCACGGACAGATCTGCTTCCTTGCTGGCAAGCCATTAACTGCCTTCGCACCACCCCCTGCTCAATATCGCTGGAAAACATCAGGTCCATGGCACGAAAAAACTTCCTCGTGTCCTTTAGGATCTCATTATTCGCTGCCATCAGGGGTCTAACCCAATCTTTCGCCCCGGATTCGAGATGGCCAATCACAAAAGCCACTCGCGATTCCTCGTCGGGGAAGTCATCAAACTGCAAGTTTAGAGCGTATTGCATCTCTGTTCTAAAGGCATGATAGTTCCTGGGATCCCCCCCGAATTTCTGCACCAATCCTGGCACCTTTCTGGCGAGCGGGGTGGTTTTCTCCTTTCCCTTTTCTGCATCCTGAGCCCTCCTCTCCTCAAGCCTCGCCGTTTGCAGCGCCAACTGGATCTCCAACGCCCTGTACCTTTCTTCCAGGCTTGGACCCCCTCCAGCTGCTCCTGCTCCTCCGGTTCCGGCTGGGTTGCTCATGATGCTTCTCCCTGCACAAGCTGGCTTTCGGTGACTTTCGGATTGCTGTGATGGGACGATGAGCTGCTTGTGCGTAAAATGCAAGTCCCTCAGAGTTTGATCAGGTTTTCAAACCTCTGCCTGTGACGGAGCCCCTCCAGCATGGCTGCGTCAATCACTAGTAGAATCCGAAAGTGGCTGCTTTCGGAATCGTTTCCAACATAAAAGCTCTTTAACGGAAACACGTCGTCTCGCCTCTCGGCGTGACAGTTTCCGGCGAGGTGTGGGTGTCCCTATAGGAGGTCCTGAGACCTCCCCACTGTTTTCGCTGGAAGCGTCTCTGAGCCATCCCTCCGACTCACTTTCCCTTGGAGTTCTTGCTCGCCCTCTACTGGTTCCCTCTTCCGCTGCTACTCCTCTCTCAACCTCAGTGAGCCTTTGCGCCCCCGGCGCTTTAGATGGCAGTTCCCTGACACCTTCCACCAACCGGTCTCCTCTAATCATATTTAAGAGCACTTCCAGGACCGAAATAAATAACAAAGGGGAAATAGGGCAACCTTGTCGTGTTCCTTTTTCAATTTTAAACTCTTCCGTCACCACATTGTTCACTATCAATTTTGCCTTTTGCTCTGAATAGATTGCCTCTATCCCATTCTCAAACCCCCGCCCCACTCCCATTCCTTCCAAGTTTTTCTTCATAAACTTCCAAGAAATGTTGTCAAAGGCCTTCTCCGCATCTATAAATATCAACACTGCTTTTGTGTTAATATTTGTTTGCAAGAGTTCCAAAATATCAATAATGTTCCTTGTATTAGCAAACAAATGTCTGCCTGGGAGAAAGCCTGCTTGGTCCTTGTGAATCACTTCATTTAACACTTTTTTAAGTCTACTTGCTAAAATGTCTGCAAATATTTTGTAATCCACATTTAGGAGGGAGATGGGGCGGTAGTTCTTAAGTTGTGTATTTTCAGTTTCTAGTTTGGGTATCAATGTGATGAAAGCTTCTTTCCACGACTCCGGTGCCTTCTTCCCCTCCATAATTTCATTGCAAACCTCCATTAATGGATGTATCAAATAGTCTTTCAATGTCTTGTAATATTTGGAGGTGAGTCCATCTGGCCCTGGAGATTTGCCCAGTTGCATGTTCTGAATGGCTTCCTCAATCTCTTGTTGTGTTATTTTATGGTTCAGGATTGTTCTATTTCGCAGAGACAACCTTGGTAAACCATTCTTCTTTAAAAATTGTTCTATCTCTGATTCGTTTTGCGGCCCTTGTGTATATAGTTGTTTAAAGTATCTCTGGAAACACTTTCTGATCTCCACTGGGTTCTGGATGTTTCTTCCTTCAATCTCTAAATTTGTGACCGTGTTCAGTTTTTGTCTCTTTTTCAGCTGCCATGCTAGCAGCTTTCCACATTTATTTGCCAATTCAAAGGATCTTTGTTTCATTATCTTAACTTTCCATTCCACTTCCTGATTTATCAATTTTGAGTATTGTGCTTGGTAAAGTTTAATTTCTCTTAGAATCTCCTTTGACTTCGGTCTTGATCTTAGCTTCTTCTCACCTTCTTTAATTTTCTCCAAAATCTTGTCTTTTTTCTCATTCTGTGCTTTTTTCTTTATAGTATTCTGTTGTATCAGAAACCCCCTCATAACCGCCTTACTTGTGTCCCAGACAGTTCTTTTTTCCACCGTGGTGTTCAAATTTATCTCAAAGTAGTCCTTCAAAGCTTTTTGGGCCTTTTTAGCAATCTCCTGATCTCTAAACAGGTTGTCATTCATCCTCCATCTAAAGGAGCCGGTTGGAGTTAGTCTCATATCCATCTTTACGGCGTTATGGTCGGAGCAGGTCTTTGGGCAGATTTCCACTTTTTTTATCTTGGGTGCCAGGCCTCTAGTTGTCCATATTTGGTCGATTCTTGTCCATGTCAGTTGGGCTTCAGAAAAGAATGTTCCTCCTCTTCCTAGAGGGTTCTTTGTTCTCCAGATGTCAATCAAGTCCATGTTGTCAGTCAATTCAAAAAATGTTTTAGGTAGTCTACCTTCTTTTGTTACATTTTGGCTATGTGACTTATCCATGTTGGTTGATACCACCCCATTCATATCTCCCATCATAATGATGTTATCATAGTTCAAATAGTCCAGCATTATCTCATGCAGCTTCTTGTAGAATTCTGATTTTCCCTCATTTGGCACATAGATTCCTAATATCAGAAACTTTTCTCCTTGAGTCTGGATCTCAATTGCCAGGATTCTTCCTTGTTCATCTTTAAATAGAAATTTTGGTGACAGGCCCTCTTTTGCATATATCACCACACCTCTTTTCTTTACTCGATCCGAAGAGATAAATTCTTGGCCTAATCTTTTATTTATTAACACTTTTCTGTGTAGCCTAGTCACATGTGTTTCTTGCAAACAAATAATGTCCAATTGTTCTTTTTTCAAAATATGAAATATCCTTCTCCTTTTCTCCGGGATGTTGGCGCCATTTATGTTCCAGCTCAGAAGTTGCAGAGACATCCTGGGCAGATCTGTTATTGCCCTGGTGGTGGTATCTTTTTGTCCTGGTCTTCAGACCCCGAAGGTGTAGGTGTAGGTACAAGCTGTGGTCCAGCCCCTGATGGTCTTTCAATCCCTTTCTGAAGGTCCTCTCCGTAGGTATTCAAGAATTTATCTCTATCTTCAGCTGTTTTAATTTTCACCTTCTTCCCTCTGAATGTGAAAGATACTCCTTGGGGAAATTCCCACCTAAAGATAATTGAGTTGCTCCTCAGTAGCCTGACTAGTTCAAAGTAGGGGGATCTAAGGTCCAAAAGTTGTTTTGGAATATCCTTGTAAATCTCTGCTCTTTTGTCCAAAATTTCAAGTGACTTTCCGTAGTGTAGTCCTAATATTTTGTCTCTTTGCTCCTTGGATCTCAAAGTAATCAAACAATCTCTAGGCTTGTCTTTCCTTGTTGATTTTCCAAGTCTAAAGGCAGTCACAATTTTAAAGTCCTTTTCTTCCTCCAAAGGCCACCACTTGGAAAATACCTTTGTCAAAAACTCAATTAAGTTCCCTTGTTCGGGTTCAAGTTCTGGAATAAACCTCAATTTTAAGTTATTTTCCCGAGCCCGTAGTTCAATCATAGACAGGTAGGCCTGCTGTTCTCCAACCTGCTTGTGCAGTGGTCTTACCTCCTGCTCCAGTGCCTCAGTTTTCTGGAAGGCTTCCTCTGCCAATTTTCGATTTTCTGCAGTGGTTTCAGATAGTTTGCCAATTGACTGTGCATTCAGAGTAACTTGTTCAGTTAGTTTATTGACACTGTCTCTAGTCTGATCAATCTTTGCCGTTTGTTCATCCACTTTTTTGTCTAAGCCTTCCAGTTTTTCAAGTATTTTGTCTAATACTGAAGCAGATCCACCTGTTGCCATATCTTCTGCCAACGGTTGCTCAGTTTCTTCTAATTCCAAAACATCAGGAACAGATGATCTGCGCGGCTGTGAAAGTAGATTCAAGGTTGTTTGCTTTTTCCCTTTAGCCGCTCTTGTTGGTCTCCCAGTGCCACTCATTCCAATTCTGTCTACTAGTCAAGGTCAGGTTGAGTATGTTCCCATGAGAATCCACAAGCCCATAAAGTAAACAACCAAGTAAGGGGAAAGGAAACAGAAAGGAAAGTCACATATGATTGTAAATCCAAAGTCCTCTAAAGGGAGCTCACTTATGTTAGAGGGAAGAAGTCAGGTTATTAATGTCAATTATTTAAAACTTCAAAATTCTTCCAAATTCCAAATACTTCAAAAGCAATGTCCAAACAGCCTTTAATTTCCAAGAAGCCTTCAGTTTCCTTGTATTTAGCAGAGTTGGTCTCAATATATAACAAAGTCTCAATAAGTGCAGGATAGAGCGATTCAATGTAACAATTCCACTAGAGCTCAGCTTGCAACAGCTCCACGCAACAAAGTGTCAAAAACTTGCAATCTGACAGTTCTGTTATCTAGGCAGTCCGACTGCCTGGGGTTCTCTGTCAATTTGTAAATCCAGCAGAAAAGGTAAAGCACAGTTCATGTTACGAAGTAAGACTTTTAAAGGGTTAAATCCCAAAGCGACTTGAACAGATGTAAGAGTCGATTGCCTTTTAACGCCTCTTCAAAGGCTCCAAACATCAAAGTCTTTGCTTTAAATCTTAAGCAGTGGCCAGAGACGGACTTCCTGGTTCCGTCTCTCGCTTTTAGCCGAATTAGCAATAATTTAGCCTCCAAATCTTTCTTTCTTTTCTTACTCACGAGTTGTTGTTTTCGGATCGGATGTTCCCAGGAAAAGAGGACAGCGCTCGCCGACAGCAGCTACGCGGCTTCACTCCACAGAAAGAGCGATTGACTCACAGCACCGCGCCAGCCCTTCCACGTTCCGGGACCTCTTACGAGGTCCCTTCTACGTTTCGGGGGGCGCTCCTGGTGGCCGCCGAGTCCCACGGCCACAGGCTTTCGCTGCCTGTGGTTTTCCGATGTGGGTCTCCGCTTCGCCGTAGCGGACGACCCGTTTCTGCGGAGCTCCCTCTTCGCAGTTAGAAGAGGGCAGCCATTGCCGGACGCGCCGCCTCCGGAAGTCCACTCTCTTTATATATATATATATATATATATATATATATATATATATATATATATATATATATATATATATATATATATGCTTTCGTAGATTTTCACGGGTACAGGAATGCAGGTTTTGGTGTCCTCGGGTGTCTTCCCGTGTAAAAGTTGGGGTGTCTAGGCGACGTTTCGACGAGGTCTCACTCGTCATCTTCAGGCTGGTGCTTTCGGCTTCTTGTTACTGGAACAGAGCAGGATCTCAGTGTTTGAGTTCCTATAAATACTGTTGAGGGGGTGTGGTGTATAGCCTCCAATGTTCTGGGCAGAGAGGAAGTTCCCAGGCTAGTGTGCCTTTTCTTCTTTTGTTCCTTAATTACTTGAGGGATATCTTGAGTGATTTCTTGAGTGATATCCTGAGTACCACTTAGGTGGGTCATTAGGTGTGGATTAGTTGCTAAAGTCTTTGTGTCTTGACCTCTTGAACTTTGTGAAGAGTTTTTCTGAGAAGATGGCTGTACTGCACTTAGTTGTGCTCTGGCTTGGCTTCGTGTATAGGGGCGAGCTGTGGTTTTGTGGCCTGTGTCAGCCAGATCTGTGTAGGGATTGCAGATTCCAAATTGCTCTTTAACATGGAACATCACCACAAGAGAATAATCATGGAAGCCATCGAGATAGAGAAACACCCTCACAACATGAACAAGCGTGACGACACATCCCGCTTGCCAGACATCTGGAAATTAGCCCTCCCCACAAAAACTGACACCAGATCCAGAGGCACACAGAACGCCATCACCAATCAACCACACCAGACCCAAACCCAGACCCTCTCCACAGATAAATTACAGACACCATCCAGTAGCCAAACCATGGTGGCACCTCCGGATGCTGCACCCCCCTGCAATCCCTACACAGATCTGGCTGACACAGGCCACAAAACCACAGCTCGCCCCTATACACGAAGCCAAGCCAGAGCACAACTAAGTGCAGTACAGCCATCTTCTCAGAAAAACTCTTCACAAAGTTCAAGAGGTCAAGACACAAAGACTTTAGCAACTAATCCACACCTAATGACCCACCTAAGTGGTACTCAGGATATCACTCAAGAAATCACTCAAGATATCCCTCAAGTAATTAAGGAACAAAAGAAGAAAAGGCACACTAGCCTGGGAACTTCCTCTCTGCCCAGAACATTGGAGGCTATACACCACACCCCCTCAACAGTATTTATAGGAACTCAAACACTGAGATCCTGCTCTGTTCCAGTAACAAGAAGCCGAAAGCACCAGCCTGAAGATGACGAGTGAGACCTCGTCGAAACGTCGCCTAGACACCCCAACTTTTACACGGGAAGACACCCGAGGACACCAAAACCTACATATATATATATATATATATATATATATATATATATATATATATATATATATATATATATATATATATATATATATATTCTGTCTTCCATTCACTTTTGTGGTAGCATTACTTCCCCTCCGCTATTTTTACTCTTTATTTTGTTTTGGGTTTACTCACTCCGTGAGGGATTCCCCCCCCCCCCCCGAGTCCCCTCCCCCCCCTGTCTTATTTCCTTTTAGGTTTTATTGTTTATTTTAATATAGAAATAGAGATTTTACCATCTTGTCGCTGCTTCAGTGATGTGAGGCTTTTCTGTTTGATGTTCTTCTCTGTGCCTGGATTCCCCCCCACCCCAGCCTTTTGGCGAGGGGTGCCAGGACTCCAAAAAGACACTGCCAAAGTTCCTTTGGCTTGAGCTTCCTTCCAAGCCTTTTCAGGGGTCGTTTAGCCAAACGTTGCCCCTCACAGTACCGGTGTACTTGCTTACTGCGATCAGAGCTCACACTGTTGCAGCTGTGGTAAAAGCGGAAGTCTCTCGAAAGTCTTTCATCGTCTCACCATATTTGCATTTTGTTTAAGTTGTAACATCAAAATTTGGTACTCTAGGTCATTCTGTCTATTAGAGATACCTCCAATAGCCCCCATAGCAGCTCCCTGATCTTCTTTTAATTGTTCCACTTCCTCAACTGTTTTTTTCAAATTTTCCTGTTTTTGATTCCAAATTTTTTATTCTTCCACCTAATTTTTCAATTTTCTGGGAGAGTATATTCATACTATTCTCAATATCAGTTTTTACTTGCTGGGACAACCCATGCAGGGTCTGTGCCATCTCCTTCCGGAATTCTGCAAATTGAAGTGAAAGAAGTTCAGCAAAATCAGCCTTACCCATTTTTTCTGAAGAGGTTTCGTCTTGAACAGAAGCCCCCCTTTTCGCTTCACCCACAGCCACAGCTTTTTTTGTTGCCACTGACATTTCTGGTTTATTTTTATCCATGTCTGTTCTCAAAACAAATGCTTCAGTTTAACTGTACTCAAGGTCACAGTTGCAAATTCACTGATTAGCTCAGCAATGGAAAATTCCACTCCTAGGCCAACCAATTGTACATTTCTATACATAATCACCTCTTCCCTCACAGAACCTACGCTTAAAACAATACACTATGAAAAACGAATCCCCCCCCCCAAAAAAATTAATACATATCAACATAAAAACTCAAGAGACTTATACTTTGCTGAAGGAATTATGAGCAAGAGTAAAGGCAAGAGTAAAGGCAAAAAATAATAAAACATAGGAAGATGCTAAAAATACTTAAGAGTACTAAATATACTTGTGATTGCTCAAAGTCATCAAAATTATTGAAAGCTGTTAACCTTGTTAATGGCTTCTTCTCCTGTATGGCTGGTGTAGATAATGTGATGAGAAGGTCCCTCCTATTCCAAATCTCTAAACAAATTATAATCCAGTCTTTTCTTTTCTTCGGTTTTACTGCATTTGCTTTATTTTGTAAATCCAAAATTTCCACAGATGTAGTTGTAATCCAAATATTGCTTTTCCCCAATGAGTAGCAAATATCAATATTCCAATTAATATACCCTGGTCTTCAGTAATCGTATAAGATTAAAAGCCAATCTAACTCCAGCTATTCCAGGCACTCTGCTTCCTCTGGGTTAACCCCCAAAGTTAGCTGAGTGTTCTCCTGCCAAGCTTCAGTTCCAACTGTGAAGTTCCAGAGTCCTTTAAATCAGTAGAATTCCACTGTATGCCAAAATATATTTCACTGCTGTTTGCTTTCTATTTTTGCTTTCTCAACCTTTCTGTTAACAGAGCTGTTTGGTTCCAATGCACAAACAGAGAAAAATAGTTCAAGTTCAAATATATTCATCCAATTCCAAAAGGAGGGAGAAACAGTAATATTCCTAAAATGCAGTTAAGATGTTAAAGTCACTCCAAAGGCTGCGAAAAAAAGAAAGCTCCTCTCACATTCACAAATTGCAGCTTGCAGAGCCTGTCATTCAGAAAATGGAAGTTGACTTCCTGTTTCACTCCTTTTTTGCCAAATTAATCTTTTAAAGTCCAAATTCTTCTCAGCTGAATTTTGGCAATTGATTATCT
Source organism: Podarcis melisellensis (assembly GCF_964234715.1). Classification (NCBI taxonomy): domain Eukaryota; kingdom Metazoa; phylum Chordata; class Lepidosauria; order Squamata; family Lacertidae; genus Podarcis; species Podarcis melisellensis. Next base: position 13,981,362 of record NC_138535.1, read on the forward strand.
TAATTGGAAGATCTGTTGCTTACCAGTGGCGGCTTGTGGCTACAGCTGATGGGTCTGTTGGAGCCGTGAGCAGACTCAAGCCGCTTTTGCTCCCTCCCCCCCCCCCACTCGCTGCCGAGACAGCCACGGGCTGCAGAGAGGTCGCAGCGAGTTCTCCCACTCTGATGGTCCCCTCAAGACCCCACTCTTCCATGGGTTTTTTTAGGGGGGGTATCTAGCCCTGATACTCTCCTCTGTAGTCTGAACAGCTTGAACCGGTTGTCTTTTTACTCAAACAACACAGAACAAGTTGCCATTCTGCTCCCGCAGCAGACCGGAAGTCCCAATGGAAGTGGACTTAGGCATACGTAGCATCTGAGGTCCCCGGTCCTAAGGAAGTCAGATTAGCCTCAACCAGGGCCAGGGCCTTTTCAACACTGGTGGAACGCTCTGTCTCATGAGACCAGGGCCCTGTGGGATCTGATTTCTTTCCGCAGGGCCTGTAAGACAGAGTTGTTCCACCTGGCCTTTGGCTTGGAACAAGCCTGATCCCCTTCCCCTCTTTCCTTTTCCTTCTGTGATGAAACCCCTATTTGGGGACTTCCCTGGTTTTTCTGGCCCACGTAGAACCAGCCTTGGTGAAGATTTGATGTTTTCTCGCCCCAAACAGTTTTTGATCTGGGCTTCCACTGAAATGAGACTGCATTTTAAGTAGTATTTTAATCAATTGTTTTTATACCTGATGTTTGTTGCCCAAAGGCTGGTCTTGGCCGGGGAATAAAAATAAAAATAGCAGAGCCCATACAGGCAACCCACCGTTTCCAGCTGGATGAAGATGTCTGGCAGCCATCTCTGTGCCTGGTGTCTCTCAATCTGCCTGGCTGCAGTCAGCAAAAGACGTCTTTTTTCTTTTCTTTTTTGTGCTGCCACACTGCTGGGTGAATCAGGTGTTTGGAAGTGTAAAGGAAGGTGCAGGGGAATTGGCATAAAGCTGTTTGGAGCATCGAAAGATCCTCTTTCCACCTCTTGCCTCTTTCCCCCCCTCTCCTTCCATCAGGCAAAGCTCCCCCCCCCCTTCCCTGAAGAACTATTAGTGGAGCCGATTTCCCCCCCCAGAAGAACTAAAATAGAGGGTCAGTGTAAAAAACAGGCATAATATATGTCAAGCTCAAATTGCTCTGCAATAAATAATAAAGTGGCAAAGGGGCCTCCCTTCCCTGTGAGCTATCATACTATCACATCAGCGATGGTAAAGCTATGATGTTTGGACTATTTGGATGGAATATTTGGACCGAATTTTGGTTTCGGGACATCTCATATTTCACTTGAACATGATTGTGGTACTGTATATGTTATGTAAAGTATATATTTAAAGAAATGGACACTTGGTGGAATATAAATGTCTTATTCTTGCATTTTGTCATTGGGAATTTCTACAGAATTGCATAGAGTTGTTTGAGATGAATCTTTACTTGTCAGGATGGCAACAATGTAACAAGCTGTATTATTTATATATAAAGTTCAACACAATTTGTTTCTGTCCCATGAGCCCAAGAGAGGGTTTAGTCTTCTTGCTCCAACAACACAGTCTTTTGTAGCACTGCATAAATAATTAGTCCATAGCTTGCCTGTTTTCATAAACTCTTTCAGACAGAGTCTACTTGAAGTCTTCATACTCCCATGTTCTCAGTCAACAAAGCAATGGCAAGACAACCAGCCAACCCTCAACTCCCACATTTTGTTCTAACACTAACACACACACACACACTTACTTTTAAAGGCACTTAACAAGACAATGATTCAGCATGTCTGTGACCTTGATTGGAGTCACAGGCTTTGCAGAGGTTACAGTATATATGTTTTCTTTTCCCCAGTACAATTATTTGTAAAATACATTTTCTAACTAATACAGTACAAATACTAGCAGTTACTTCCATGTGTCATCAGGTCTTTGATTGGCTCCTCTAGAAACCCACAGCACCTCTCAGAACATAAATCATGTCACTCAGTTTTACCTGGATTGGTATCTTCCCAGTTTGCACAATATACTGAAGCAGATTCATGTCATTTGGTTGAGTAACTTATACACACAGATGTGTTCCACATATGGTAGTACAGTTGTACCTCAGAAGTCGAAGGGAATCCGTTCTGGAAGTCCATTCAACTTCCAAAATGTTCAGAAACCAAAGTGTGCCTTCCAATTGGCTGCAGGAAGCTTCTGCAGCCAATCGGAAGCCGTGTCAGACATTCGGGTTTCAAAGAACGTTCACAAACTGGAACACTCATTTCCGGGTTGGTGGCATTCAGGAGCCAAAACATTCGAGAACTAAGCTGGAAGCATTTGCTGGTTACCCCTAGTTCCAAGAACATTCATGGTGACAGTATGCTTTATTTCCTCTACTATGAGTGTGAAAACATTACCCCTGCATCTTTCCATGGGACCAGCAGGAAAACATACTTCACTGCATTCTTCTGTCTTTACATCTCCTTGGGGATGAAACCTTCCAATTATTTGCAGAAGTATGTTTGCTTAACTCACAATCTGTTAGTAGGCTTGTATCCTTGCCCTCTCCCTCAGCTTCATTCACAGCAACCATGATGATGTGTCTCAGCAGAGACTTCACTTTTTTATAATAATAATATAATAATAATTTATTATTTATACCCCGCCCATCTGGCTGGGCCTCCCTAGCCACTCTGGGCGGCTTCCATATATTTTATATATATTATATGCTTGCACAACCTGAGCCATACCCCTTAAGTAGAAGTAGTGAGTTAGATGATGCTGACCTCAAAGATAAGGCCATTTTGCCATCAGATTAATCATGTGTGCTACATCATTCCTGATGTAGCAATAGGGCAAATTTGGCAACCAATCCCCGATTTTCATTCAAAATCTTAGCACACTCATTCAGGTAGCCTGACAGGGATGGAAACTGTGTGAATGCCTGGATACAGGCAGACATGAGAGCTGGGGACATGTCCACAACAACCTCCTTAGGCTATTGTGGCATCTGCATAAAGGTGAACAGCACTTGCTGACAGGTTTTCAGTTGCCATTTTTTTTAACAGCTCTCTCTCTTGAAACACTGGACAACTTTCTTTTTTGCAGTTCAATCTTTATTGGTTTATAATCAACACAGACACACAAGGAAAACTTTAAAAAAAACAACACAAAACAGCACATAACTCAAAAATAAAAAAAGAAAATAGAACAATACAATGCAATACAAAAATATTTCAGCCATCAACTTCTGACCTCCTTGGTGTGGGTTCTTTGTTTCCTTATTACTTGCCTCTGTTTTCAATAAACTTAGCCTCTATTAAATCTTATTTGTGTTATTTTTACCTTATGTAATTCCAAGAGTTATTCAAAGCATTCTAAAGTTTTTATGTGGGTACAATGTTCTTTTAAATATTGCCTATAAATTTCCAATTCCCTTTGGGTTGCTCAATCCCTGGTCTTTTCTGTCATATTTGCTAGTTCCATTATTCAAGCAGTTTTACTTGCCACTCCTCTTCTACTTTTTTGTTAAATAATTTTTATTAGTTTTCAGTTACAAAAATCCAATATATGCCATGTTGTATCAATACCAGATTACCCCACACATTTCTCATTAACATTAAAAAAATAACCAAAAAGAAAACATTTTTACACCACCCCCCCCCCCAATCCCCAGACTTCCCTCCACCCCCTCTTCTGGTTCTTTAAATAAACCAAATCATCTTACATTCCAGATCCCTTTACCCAATTTTCCAACTACTAAACAAACTTGTGCTATACTGCACAGATATTTTAAACATTCAAACCGCTTTCTACATTACACATCTATGCTTACGGACGATTTCCGCTTTTAAAAATATCCTTATTGTTACTTTTTGCAAGCGTTTAATCCATGTCTGATGATGTCCCGATTTATTTACAACCACTGCCCCCTTAATAAAAACCATTTCCCAGACTGTTACCCATTCTTTTTTCTTACTTTGGCATATTTAAATCTCCTCTGGAAGAGGCTTCCCATTAGGACAATTCCCAATTTCAGCCCTCCTTCCTTCCAAATTTCTCTGTCTCCATGGTTGTGATTTCACCAAAAATTCTCTATTTCCTGTCTGTACTCATATTTAAAGCTCCTCAAGAATGTCAAGGATTAACAAGCAGCTCTCTTCACACAGAAGGCTGGACACTCTGACAGTTTTATAGTCTTAGTTTTATTATTATTATTATTTACACAAGAACACCACCACACTCGTAATCAATCCTCACTGGAGCTAGATGTTGGCATGATTAGCCTCTTTTTACGACCCCAGCATAAAGAGCTCCACCCTTTTCCTGCTTTGCGACATGCATCACATTTTCCCCTTATTCTCCCTAAACAACCTTCATGAGGGGACTCATAAACAGTATCATTGCTAGAACTTAACTCCTGCCCTTCTTCTGCTTGCTTGTTTTCACTGACAGTGTTTCTCTCCCCCCCTTCCTCCCCCTCGCTTTCATTTTCTCTCTCTGCAGCTGTCTCTCCCTCCTGCTCAGAATTTTCATCTTGGCTCATGTCAGGGAAGGCAGGAGGCTCCCTGACAAAGAAGCTGCTACCAGTTAGGACAATTTCCAATTTTAGCTCCTCTTGTCTTAACATTGGTGATTTTACCAATACTTCCTCAAATGTTTTCTGTGTATGCTGCCCTTCAAATCCCCCTGCTCTTTCCTTTCGGTTTTTCTTCATAACAATTAGCCTTTCCACCTTTACAAACTTTCCCTCCTGTCTTTGCCCAAGAGTCTCCCCTGTGTCTATTCTCATTTCTGGTTCTTCCGCTGTGTTGTTATATTGATCCAATCTGGTACTGATGGTCTCAGATATCTTAGCCATAGTTTCCATAAATTCTCTTCTCCATTGGTACAAGAATGCCACAATTTCAGCATCTGAGTTCATCTCTGGCTGCCCTGCCCATCCTTCCAATGTTTTCAGAGCAGCCAGATTCCTCTATCAGACCTGATTAAGTCCAAGGCTATTCAGTAGTTTCCCAGTAAACACCAGGGAGATCCAGTACTTTTCCAGAGGAAGCATATTAAAACCACTTGTCCACTTTTCCAAAATGTCTCAGAGTAGGGTACAAAGTCACTTGCAAACTGTTCCTTAAAGTCTCAGTTGTGTTTGTGGAGCCAACTTCAAGCTTCTTCCTTCTTTTATTCCTCCCAGCAGGATATCTTATAATCCTCAGCAGAGCTCTTCATATATTTAATCAAAGTCTCTTCTGCCAAGTTCCTCAACACAGTACAAAAACAAATTCCCAATTTTATAATCCAATAGTGATAATATGCAATTATGAATAGATTTCAGTTGCTAAGAACTTTCCTTTCCACAACCATAAGGGAAAGGTTTGAGAAAGTGGTGTTAGGGCTCCCTGATGCTCCCAGAAGTCTGGCACTACCTTCTCTTTTCTGTCTCTCAATACAGCATCGTAGCCACTTTTAAAATCTCCTGATACTGACAATCAGTGAAGGATGGGTTTTGGTGGCTCATCAACAGGCACTTGACCATATGTTTTTAGTAAAATAAGTTATCCTACTTGCAACTTTTCTCCATGCAATGTAATTTACCCAGAAAGTGAAGGGTGGACCTCCTGTTTTAACCCTTTGTATATCGCCAAATTCAGTCTAATTAAATCCAATCTGATTATATTTCTTTCTTCAAGCAAAACTGTAGAAGATGCAGAATTCTTCTTACCCTATTCAACCTATTCATCAGCGACATGCGAGCATCCCTAGTTAACTCATCTCCAAGTACACACGCGCCTAGACTTGCGGACTACCGCTGCCCTCTCCTTTTATATGCGGACGACGTGGTAATTCTATCTTATACATGTGTTGGACTAACCAGAGCTTTGAAGATCTTTGCCACGTATTGTCAACTCAACCAATTAACCATCAACCATGCTAAATCCAAGATTCAGATATTCTCCAGAAGCCGGAGATTATACGAATGGAAGCTTGGCGGAGCAAAAATTGAGCAAGTCCTAAAATTTCTATACCTAGGAGTTATTTTTCAACACAATTTGGGATGGAAAGCTCAAATTCAACACCTACTTAACAAGGCCAAAACTCTGTCATATGCGCTCCTCCGATTCTTTTTTTCGGATGGAGCTTTGCATGTTCCCTCGGCCCTAAAGGTGTTCAAGGCAAAAGTGGTTGCCGTGCTTGCCTATGCTGCCCCGCTTTGGGCCGTGATGACAGATCTTGCTCCTCTTGAGACACTGCAAAATCAATTCCTGCGTCGGCTCCTAATGCTCCCCCTGTGCGTAAGCAACGCAGCCATGCGACTAGAACTGAAGATCGCATCCGTAGAAACTTGCCTGTGGAAGCAAGTCTTCAATTATTGGTTATCATTGTGGCATAGATTACCAAACCACTACCTTGTCCAATGCTTATGGCGAGATGAATTCTCTAGCCTTTGGACTAGTAGAATTCATGCCAAACTCCTGAGTTACGGAATCTCTCCTTTAGATTCCCTAAAACTAGACCTAATTACTGCCCAAAGACTGATCCGCCAAAGACTGGATGACATCGATCTACAGCGAAACTATATGCTGGGGGGAGGTGTTTGTTCGCCCCAGAACATTGGTATCACTTTAACTTACTGCGTTCCATCATACCTCTCCTCCCTTTCGACTGTTGCCCATAGACTGGCCTTCACCAAAGCGAGGTTCAACGTTTTTCCCTCCAACGTCCTGAGACATAGATTCTCAAAGGGCCAAGCCCCCGCCACGTGCGAATGTGACAAGGAGACGCCGGAGTCGCTCCAGCACATCATGTTCACTTGCCCCCTGTTCAATGTGCCACGGGCAAATTTGTTGGGATTAATCATACAGAAACTAGAGGGTACCCCACCCAAATTCCACCTTGCCCAAATCTTGCAGGATAAGGATACTCATACGACCCTGAAAGTGGCAAGGTTCCTGGTCGCTGTCCTTACCCAAAAGCGACGCCAAGGAGCACTACAAGCTAACTAAGGCGTAGTATGCCATTCTATTTTATAGTATTTTATTGTTATTGTGGTGTTTTAGCGGCTGTTTTTTTTTTTTCTCCTTCCCACGTACAAGCTGTTATTTATGTGTTGTTTTTACTTGTATGGGCCTATGGCCGTAATAAATATTGTTGTTGTTGTTCTTACCCTTTTATTTCAGCTTGAATATTTTTAGTTGTGAATCTCCTGCTGACAGCAGGCAGCTCGAGAGTCATGGTACATCTGAGAGTGCTCTCAACCGCTCCCCCCCCCCCGCTTGCCCTTCGGCAGCGGTTTTTTCAGGGGGGGCGGGAGATTGGCACTCCGCTGGACCACTTGACACTCCACACACCTTTGCGGAGCTTGGGGGCGCCTTGGCACGCTCCCCTCTAACCTCTGTGGGGCTCAGGTCTGCCCGGAGATCAGACTCCTCTTTTGATGGAATTTTATCTCCTTTCCAACCCTTGGCAATCAGCATCCTTACTGACGTTGTTGCATACAAAAAGATCCTCCTTTTCTCTCTTGAGATGTCTGATGCCATAATGCCTAAGAGGAAGGCTTCGGGTTTTTTGATAAACGTTATTTCGAACAGTTTTTTAAAATTCATTATATAAGTTGCCAAAAGCTCTTTGGTTTTTTTGCAAGCCCAGCGCATGTGGTACATTGTTCCCTCTAACTCTCTACACCTCCAGCATAAATTTGAGTTGGTTTTCTATATTTTAGCTAGTTTGCTGGGGGTGATGTACCACCTATATAGCATCTTCATAAAGGTTTCTTTTTTATAGTAAAACAAGCCATAAATTTCAGCTCCCTTCTCCATAAATTTTCCCATTCCACCATCTGTATGTTATATCCAAAGTCCATCGCCCACTTAACCATAACCGATTTTACCTCTTCTTCTTTTATTTCCCAGTTTAGTAATAGTCTGTACATTTTGGAATGCAATTTGTCTCTATTTTTTAATAGACCTCTCTCTAATTCTGATATTTCCGTAGCAAAACCAATTTTTTATCTACCTTAAAGATGTCGTTCAATTGGTGGTATTGTAACCAGTCTGAGATGATGTCTTATATCCTCAAACTTTCTCAGTTTTAATTGATTTTGTCCTCCTCTAACAGTTCCTTATATGTTGCCCAATTCTTATTTATTTATTTTTTCTTTACTGAGAAGGCTTCAAGTGGGGATAACCACCAGGGGGTTTTCTGTTCTAATAAATTCCTATATTTATCCCATACGCCATATAATGCTTTTCTTATCACATGATTTAAAAACCCCTTGTGGACCTTCACTTTCCTGTAACACAAATAAGCATGCCACCCATATAGGTTATCAAATCCCTCAAGAGTTAATAAATCAGTATTCTGTAAATTCATCCAGTCTTTCAACCAGCAGAGACAAGCCACTTCATAGTACAATTTTAAATTCGGTAATGCAACCCCCCCTCTAATGTCAATCAGCAATTTATGTTTTATTCTAAGTTTTTTTCCTTGCCAGATAAATCACAGTAAGTCCTTAAATTTCCCTGCTCCTCCTACCACTGGAATTGATTGGAAAAGATGTAACATCTTGGGTAGTACCATCATTTTTATTATGGATATCCTCCCCCATAGTGAGAGGTTCAACCTATTCTATATCTCTAGATCTTTTTAAATCTCTAACCACATTTTAAAGTTGTTGTTTAGTCATGTCCGACTCTTCGTGACCCCATGGACCAGAGCATGCCAGGTTCTGTCTTCCACTGCCTCCCGCAGTTTGGTCAAACTCTTTAAACAGGTTTATACTTTTCATTGTAAACCAAATTCTGAGGTATTTTACTTTTTTGGTAATTGAGGTTTTTTGCAGCTTCTCTTTAACTTGTTCTGACATGTTCTTCACTAACACCTTAGTTTTAGTTTTGTTAAGTTTAAATCCTCCCACCTGACAAAATTATGCAATTCTTCTTAACACTATGGGTAGGCTTTCCATTGGATTTTCTGTTGTAATTACTAAGTCGTCTGCAAATGCCTTCAATTTAAATGATTTGTTTCCCACTACGATTCCTTTGATCTCACTGTCCTTTCTTATTTTGCTCACCAAAACTTCTAATATCAGGATGAACTGTAGTGTGGACAATGGACATCCCTGCCTTGTACCCTTTGTTATCCTAAAATTTTCTATTAGTCCGTTGTTTATAATTAGTTTGGCTCTTTGATTCTGATATATCACATTTATTCCTCTATTGAAGGTTTCACCTAGATCCATTTTCCCCATCATTTTTAAGGAAATCCCAAGATATATTATCGAATGCTTTCTCCGCATTAACAAACATTAATATTGCTTGCTTATCACTTCTCATTTCCAAATATTCCAGAATATCAATTCTCATTCTTATATTGTTCTTCATTTGTCTGCCTGGTAAAAAACCCCACTAGGTTTTCCATTTATTATGTCCTTTAATACCCTTTTTAATCTGGTTGCTAGAATGTCTGCAAATAATTTGTAACCATTGTTCAGGAGCGATATTAGTCTATAATTTTGTACCGACTTTGGGTCTAGCCAGTGTTTCCCAACCTTGTGCCTCCAGCTGTTTTTGGACTACAATTCCCATCATCCCTTGCCACTGATCTTGCTAGTCAGGGATGATGGGAGTTGTAGTTCAAAAACAGCTGGAGGCACAAGGTTGGGAAACACTGGTCTAGACCTTGTTTAGGTATTAGAGTTATGAATGCTTTTTGCCAAGTTTCTGGTAGCTTCCCTTTACTTAGAACAACTTTCTTTTCAAGTTGGGTGGATGATTATCATTATCCTGGAACCCCAATTTGATGTGTTACTTGCTGTGCTTTTTTGGGGGTGCTGTAAAACATGGGGTTTGCACTGCAAAACGATGCAAAACAATTGCAAACAGCTGAAAGTCTATAATTTTTGATAATAAACCTGATTTGCAATGGGGGTTGAATAATTTTGATTGTAACTGTAATATTCTTCCTACCAGTAACTGAACTGCTGGTGGTCAAGGAGTGGAAGTACACAAGTCTGAAGCAGTTTCAACACAGGACAAAAAAGAGGCACATTTTAATATTTACAAAGCATAGAATTTGGGCTATAAAGGTACCCAACACAGCTAAAAAGAAACACCTGCTCCTTCTTAGTTACCTATCTTTCCAAACAGTGGTATACACACATTTAAGGTCACAAGTGTCCCAGTTTCAAAGGAGTAAGACTCAATCTTGCACAACATCTTTAACTCAAGTAGTCCTTTCCTAGACCATCATGCTCCTTTCTTGGGGAAGTGGAAAAGTAAAGCTTTACTAAAGTTTTAAAATGGTTCACTGGCTGGGTTGACGCTGAAATAACTTTCTGTTTTGTATTTATATATATATATATATATATATATATATATATATATATATATATTTGCTTTCGTAGATTTTCACGGGTACAGGAATGCAGGTTTTGGTGTCCTCGGGTGTCTTCCCGTGTAAAAGTTGGGGTGTCTAGGCGACGTTTCGACGAGGTCTCACTCGTCATCTTCAGGCTGGTGCTTTCGGCTTCTTGTTACTGGAACAGAGCAGGATCTCAGTGTTTGAGTTCCTATAAATACTGTTGAGGGGGTGTGGTGTATAGCCTCCAATGTTCTGGGCAGAGAGGAAGTTCCCAGGCTAGTGTGCCTTTTCTTCTTTTGTTCCTCAAGTAATTAAGGAACAAAAGAAGAAAAGGCACACTAGCCTGGGAACTTCCTCTCTGCCCAGAACATTGGAGGCTATACACCACACCCCCTCAACAGTATTTATAGGAACTCAAACACTGAGATCCTGCTCTGTTCCAGTAACAAGAAGCCGAAAGCACCAGCCTGAAGATGACGAGTGAGACCTCGTCGAAACGTCGCCTAGACACCCCAACTTTTACACGGGAAGACACCCGAGGACACCAAAACCTGCATATATATATATATATATATATATTGCTGCTGCAGGGAACCTTGTTAAAAGCAGAAAGATTTAGAATATTGTCAAGAAGTTTTAAAAATGTAATACTATTTATTTTTGCTTCAAAAACATTTCCGCATTCTAAACATACAAAAAACCCCAACATAACGTTTTTTGAAAATTTTTGTTTAACTTTTTAAATACAGGGTGTTTTTGAACTTCAATTTTCTGTGCCCTCTCTTCACATTTTAAGCTGAAAATGAAGAGATCTTCAGTTTCCATTTAAAAATTACCCCACTTAATTAAAAAAGGAAAGAAAAGTATCCATACAATTTCTCATGCCAGCTGAAATTCCCCCTCCCCTTCTGCAACTAAGAATGGCAGCAGAATGCTAGTTTCACTATATACAGAAATAAAACTTTAGGCTAAATGGATGCCCACTGTACTGTAAATAGATCTAATTTTGCAGAGTGTGCTTTGAAATACGACCCCTCTGTCCCTCTGTGGAAGAGTGTTACAACCTTCAGGGAGTTACTGCCCATCCCCCTCTGAGGCATCACCACTGAAAGCATGAACCACAAGAATCTGTCTAGTTTTTACAAACTATAGATATGTACAGTTTTATAACCCAGGATTTTCTAACCAATAACCATATAGTTAAACACCACCTTACAAATTAAAAAATAAGATGCTTGAGAAACATTTATAAATGCTTTGTTACACCAACAGGAAAAGTGCACAGAGTTGAGGAGAACACAAGAGTGTCTTGCTTCCACCTTTTTGTTTTAAAAATGCTTGGAAATATGTACAACTTTGTTACAATTTCAGAGTGCCTATGGACACTTAATATAAACCATGGTTTGGTTATATTTAGTTTTTCTTTCCTGGATTTTCCTACAGCAACTTTATTTAATTTAAGCTCCCACTGCTGGTGTGGTCAAAATTTAAATTATGTTATTAAACCTAATAAAAAGGGCAAATAAGACACCCTCTTAAATAAGAAGTGCCTGTTTATTTTCTCTTTTCCAAATGGTGTTTCCCCTACTCTATGGTATTCACATGGAGACAAGTATTATACAGTTTCTCATTCCTCCTCCTCCTCCTCGTCTTCCTCCTCCTCGTCTTCGTCATCCTCCTCCTCCTCTACCTTTTTCCGAGCTGCAACAGCCGCTTTGGCCACTGCACTCTTTGCACCATCAAACTTGCCTTTAGACTTGTAGTCTGCGACATCCTGCAAGAGCAAGAGGATGAGTTTCACTGGCCTTTGTGTTATCAACCTATTTGCCTTGTTGGGGGGGTGCTTTCAAAATAGCCGATTTCACATGAAATAAGCTAAAGGCACTATTTCACTTATCACTATTGAACACCTTGGGGGAGGTGGGGAGATACGAAGGATTAGACTGATTTATTTTTTTTAAGCCAGTAAGGAGGGTTATTTTATTACATTGCCACTTCCTCAGTTGGAAACTGGTGGTGGTTGTTAGCAAACTGCAACTATTAACACTTGCAAAACAATGACTTAGATACATAGAACTGTAGGTGTGATGTTACTTGAACAATGGGCCTCCAGTCTCTTGCACCCCGCAAAATTCCACTTCCCATGGAGCTGTACATAATGCAACACAGGAGGGAAGACCCACCTGCACAGCATGAGAAACCCCCTCCCATTCACACAAGCAGCTCTATGCATTAAGCAAGTGATATCATACTCATTCTGTGCTTTTTAAAAGTAAAAATTCAGTGCCAAAGTAGCCAAAACTCTGTTCCCCCCAAAAGTAGGAGTAGCCCCTCTTGGATGTAGTTGAACTAAGAACTCCCCATCAGTCCTGAAAATGGACTGTGCTAGTTAGGGCTGATGGGAGTTGGGATCCAACAACATCTGCTGCAAGTTCCATGGGACCTGCCTCTTTCTGCCAGGCCTAGGGTGGGGCCCTGACAGACTACAAAGCACTGGGGTTGCCCAACAGAGAACACTGTTTACACTGGTTAACTGCTTGTAATTGTTTTAATAATTTTAATGATTTTTAACTAGTTTTGTAAGGGCTCTTTGTGGGATGTGCCTGGGAGGAGAGGAGCAGGGGGGTGGCAATTACAGTGGTTCAGGGGTAGGGGGAGGTATGGTGTGGGAAGAGGGGCATGTCGTGTAAGGGGCACGCGGCCCAGGCAGTTCGTGATTTTTTTCCCCATTTGGATTTTTCCCCCCTGTTTTTGTTTTTCTTATATTTTCAAAACATGTGCCGGAGAGGAGAGGAGAGGAGAGGAGAGGAGAGGAGCGTGGGAGAGCAGGGGGAGGCCCAGTTACAGTGGTTCTGGATAGGGGGAGGTATGGTGTGGGAGGAGGGGTAGACCAGGTTAGGAGCACACGGCACAGGCAGCTAGTGACTGTACCGTGTGCCAGCCCCTCCTCCAACCTGGGGAATTGTGGTTGTCGTATCAGTCAGCCCTCAGGTCTGAGAATGCTGCTGTTGAATGCCAGGTCAGCCCAGAATACAATCTCCCTCATCCATGATTTGATTATGGATGAGGAGGCTGATCTGGCATGTATCACTGAAACCTGGGTGGGTGAACAGGGTGGAGTTGGTCTCATCCAGCTGTGCCCACCTGGGTACTCAGTGCAGCATCAGGGCGGGAAGAGGGTGATTTGAAAGTGGGGCACATTGACATCTGTCCCCTTTCTTGGTCAGATCTCCTGTTGAGATTTAGGCTGTCATCACCATTTCCCCTCCACAGAAGTGGGGGACCTATTAGGAAGGTCCGCCCTTGGAGGCTGATAGATCCAGTGGGATTCCAAATAGCTCAGGTCATTGACACGATCACCCCTGAGTATCCTCTCCCACTTTGTGGAGCCCCTTTGGCCCCCTATAAGCCCCCATAGCTTAGAGCGAGGAAACAAGCTGGGAGACGGCTTGAATGCAAGTGGAGGAAAGATCTGAATGAATGCAACCAAACACTGGTAAGGGCTCATTATCAAGCCTACCTAGTGGAAGGGAAGGCAGCAAGGAAGGCATACTTTGCTGCCTCCATTGCATCCTCATTATGCCGTCCGGCAGAGCTATTCCAGGTAGTATGGGGCCTTTTACAGGCTGTCCCAAAGGAGGTGGTGGAACCAATGGTAGCTTGCTGTGACTTGTTTGCAAAGCATTTGGAGGATAAATTCATTTGCATCCACAAAGATCTTGACTGTTGTTATAGCAGAGGAATCTCATGAGGTGTCCAGAGCACAGAATAGTCCTGTTGTTTTGGTTGAATTTCTAATAATAAATAATAATAATAATTTATTTATACCCCGCCCATGTGGCTGGGTTTCCCCAGCTACTCTGGGCAGCTTCCAACTGAATATTAAAAACAATACAGCATCAGACATTAAAAACCTCCCTAAACAGTTGTCTTATAAAAGTAAAATAGTTGTTCATTACCTTGACTTCTGATGGGAGGGCGTTCCACAGGGCAGGAACCACTACCGAGAAGGCCCTCTGCCTGGTTCCCTGTAACCTCAGTTCTCGCAGTGAGGGAACTGCCAGAAGGCCCTCGGTGCTGGACCTCAGTGTCCGGGCTGGATGATGGGGGTGGAGACACTCCTTCAGGTATACAGGACCGAGGCCATTTAGGGCTTTAAAGGTCAGCGCCAACACTTTGAATTGTGCTCGGAAACGTACTGGGAGCCAATGAAGATCTTTCAGGACCGGTGTTATATGGTCTCGGCGGCCACTCCCAGTCACCAGTCTAGCTGCTGCATTCTGGATTAACTACAGTTTCCGAGTGACCTTCAAAGGTAGCCCCACGTAGAACACATTGCAGTAGTCCAAGCGGGAGATAACTAAAGCATGCACCACTCTAGCAAGACAGTCTGCGGGCAGGTAGGGTCTCAACCTGCGTACCAGATGGAGCTGGTAAACAGCTGCCCTGGACACAGAACTAACCTACGCCTCCATGGACAGCTGTGAGTCCAAAACGACTCCCAGGCTGTGCACCTGGTCCTTCAGGGGCCCAGTTACCCCATTCAGGATCAGTGCGTCCTCCACACCAGCCCGCCCCCCCATCCCCCAAGAACAGTACTTCTGTCTTGTCAGGATTCATCCTCAATCTGTTAGCTGCCATCCATCCTCCAAGCGCCTCCAGACACTCACACAGGACCTTCACCGCCTTCACTAGTTCTGATTTAAAAGAGAGGTAGAGCTGATGATCTCTCCCAGCGGCTGCATGTAGATGTGAAAAAGCATGGGGGAGAGGGCGGAACCCTGAGGCACCCCACAAGTGAGAGCCCAGGGGTCTGAACACACATCCCCCACCACCACTTTCTGGACACAGCCCAGGAGAAAGGAGCGGAACCACTGTATAACAGTGCCCCCAGCTCCCAGCCCCTCAAGACGGTCCAGAAGGATGTTATGGTCGATGGTATCAAAAGCAGCTGAGAGATCCAGCAGAAATAGGAAACAGCTCTCACCTTTGTCCCTAGCCCACCGGAGATCATCAACCAGTGCGACCAAGACAGTTTCAGTCCCGTGGTGAGGTCTAAAGATTCTTTTTTAAGAAGCGGTTTAATGACCGCCTCTTTCAGTGGGCCTGGGAAGGCTCCCTCACAGAAGGAAGCATTCACCACCTCACAGAGCCCATCGCCCAGCCCTTCCCAGCTTACTTTTATCAGCCAGGATGGACAAGGATCAAGGAGACAGGTAGTTGGTTTCGTTCGTCCAAGCAGCCTGTCCACATCCTCGGGGGTAACAGATTGAAATTGATCCCATATAATACCAGAAAGAAACGGATGTCTCGTATACCCCAGGTAGTGTGGTTGCCGACCTTGAGCTAGACATCCTGGAGAGTGAAGTCAAATGGGCCTTAGAAAGCACTGCAAATAACAAGGCCAGTGGAAGTGATGGTATTCCAGCTGAACTATTTAAAATTTTAAAAGATGATGCTGTTAAGGTGCTACACTCCATATGCCAGCAAGTTTGGAAAACACAGCAGTGGCCAGAAGATTGGAGAAGATCAGTCTACATCCCAATCCCAAAGAAGGGCAGTGCCAAAGAATGCTCCAACTACCGCACAATTGCACTCATTTCACACGCTAGCAAGGTTGTGCTTAAAATTCTACAAGGAAGGCTCAAGCAGTATGTGGACCGAGAACTCCCAGAAGTGCAAGCTGGATTTAGAAGAGGCAGAGGAACCAGAGACCAAATTGCAAACATGCGCTGGATTATGGAGAAAGCTAGAGAGTTCCAGAAAGACATCTACTTCTGCTTCATTGACTATGCAAAAGCCTTTGACTGTGTCGACCACGGCAAACTATGGCAAGTTCTTAAAGAAATGGGAGTGCCTGATCACCTCATCTGTCTCCTGAGAAATCTCTATGTGGGACAAGAAGCTACAGTTAGAACTGGATATGGAACAACTGATTGGTTCAAAATTGGGAAAGGAGTACGACAAGGCTGTATTTTGTCTCCCTGCTTATTTAACTTATATGCAGAATTCATCATGCGAAAGGTTGGGCTGGATGAATCCCTAGCCGGAATTAAGATTGCCGGAAGAAATATCAACAACCTCAGATATGCAGATGACACAACCTTGATGGCAGAAAGTGAGGAGGAATTAAAGAACCTTTTAATGAGGGTGAAAGAGGAGAGCGCAAAATATGGTCTGAAGCTCAACATAAAAAAAACGAAGATCATGGCCACTGGTCCCATCACCTCCTGGCAAATAGAAGGGGAAGAAATGGAGGCAGTGAGAGAGTTTACTTTCTTGGGCTCCATGATCACTGCAGATGGTGACAGCAGCCACAAAATTAAAAGACGCCTGCTCCTTGGGAGAAAGGCGATGGCAAACCTAGACAACATCTTAAAAAGCAGAGATATCACCTTGCCAACAAAGGTCCGTATTGTAAAAGCCATGGTTTTCCCAGTAGTGTTGTATGGAAGTGAGAGCTGGACCATAAAGAAGGCTGATCGCCGAAGAATTGATGCTTTTGAATTATGGTGCTGGAGGAGACTCTTGAGAGTCCCATGGACTGCAAGAAGATCAAACGTATCCGTTCTTAAGGAAATCAGCCCTGAGTGCTCACTGGAAGGACAGATCATGAAGCTGAGGCTTCAATACTTTGGCCACCTCATGAGAAGAGAAGACTCCATTGAAAAGACCCTGATGTTGGGAAAGATTGAGGGCACAAGAAGGGGACGACAGAGGATGAGATGGTTAGACAGTGTTCTCGAAGCTACAAACATGAGCCTGACCAAACTGCGGGAGGCAGCGGAAGACAGGAGTGCCTGGTGTTCTCTGGTCCATGGGGTCACGAAGAGTCGGACATGACTAAACGACTAAACAACAACAACAATATGACTAGACAGGACTCTAGCACTCTCCCGCCCTGGCCCTGCTCCCACAGTGGAGTCTACCTCCTTCCGTATCTGAGCAACTTTATCTGCAAAAAACTTTGCAAAAGCATTGCATGAGATCTTGGGGTCCCTACCCGGCCCCGATGATGAAGGTGGTTCTGATAGATTGCGAACCACCTGAAAGAGTCTCCTCCTGCTGTTTTCTGCAGATGCAATAGAGGCGGCAAAGAAGGTCCTCTTCGCTGTCGCCATCGCCACTTGGTAGGCTTGACGTTGAGCTCTAACTTGTGTTTGGTCCAATTCAGAGTGAGTTTTCCGCCACCGGCGTTCTAGCCATCTCAGCGATTGTTTCATCACCATCAGCTCCAGGGAAACCATGGGGCTGTCCGGGCTCCATGCAATCGGAGAGGATGCTTCGGAGCCATGGTATTGGTAAGCCTCGAGGATGTGGACAAGGTGCTTTGATAGGTCAGGGCAACCACTTGTGCTCCAAACCCTTGCCCCTCTTGCTGATATAAACCAGCAGGGAGGGAACAGCTGGCTGGGCCAGGGAGGTAATCAATGCCTCTTTGCGAGATGGGGTGGTCCCTGCCTGTTTGAAGGAGGCAGTGATAAAACCACTCCTTAAGAAACCTTCCATGGACTTAGAAAATCTAACTAACTACCAGCCAGTTGCTAATCTCCTTTTCCTGAGCAAGGTTCTGGAGCGGGTGGTTGTGTACCAGATCCAGGCACTGTTGGAAGACACTGGTTTTGTAGATCCATTTCAACCAGAGTTTAGGCCCAGAAACTGCTTGGATCGCCCTTTATGATGAGCTGTGTCATGAGAGAGATGGGGAAAGGTGCCCCTGTTAATTCTCCTTGACCTATTGATGGCTTTCAATATTATCAACCATGGTATCCTTCTGCAGAGGCTGTCTGAGTTAGGGGTGGGTGGTACTGCTATGCAGTGGTTCCAGTCCTGCTCGGATAGTCATTCCCAGGGGGTGTTGCTTGGGGAGTGCTTTTCAGTCCTGTGGAGCCTTCAATGTGGGGTTCTGCAGGGCTCGATCCAATCCCTATGCTGTTCAACATCTACATGAAACCGCTGGGTAGGGTTATTCGGAGGTTTGGAGTACATTGTCAGCTGTATGCTGATGATACTCTGCCCTACTTCTCCTTTACATCTGCAAGTGAGGCAGTGGAAGTGCTGGACCGTGGTCTTGCCTTGATAATGGACTGGATGAGAACCAACAAACTGAAACTCAATCCAGCTAAGACTGAGGCACTGTTGGTGGGTGGTTCCCTAGACCAGATTTGGGGGGGGGGTGTCGCCTGCTCTTGATGAGGTTTCACTTCCTCTGAAGGAGCAAGTTCGTAGCTTGGGGGTACTCCTGGATGCTTCGCTGTCACTTGAGGCTCAGGTGGTCTCAGTGGCATAGAGTGCCTTCCATCAGCTTCAGCTGGTGGCCCAGCTATGACCCTATCAGGACAGGGATAGCCCATGTACTGTTGTCTATGCTGTTAACCTTGAGGTTAATTACTGCAATGCGTTATATGTAGGGCTGCCTCTGAAGACTGTTCGGAAACTCCAGCTAGTGCAGAATTCAGTGGCCAGGTTGCTCACCTGGGCAAAACGGTTTGAGCATATTACACCAATCCTGACCCGATTGCACTGGCTACCAATTAGTCTCTGGGCCCAATTCAAAGTGCTGGTTTTGACCTATGAAGCCTTAAACAGCTCAGGACCCCAGTACCTTAAGGACTGCCTCTTTCCATATGAACCTACCCAGACTCTGAGGTCATCTTCTGATGCCCTCCTTAGTGTGCATCCTCCTCGAGAGGTCCGGAGGGTGGCAACACGAGAGCGGGGCCTTCTCTGCTGTGGCTCCCCGTCTCTGGAATGCTCTCCTCAGGGAGTTTTGCTTGGTGCCTTCATTATACGGCAGGCAAAAACATTCCTCTTTAACTAGGTCTTTGGCTGATTCACACCCAATGCCCTTTTAAAATGTGCTTGGGGTGGTGTTATTGGGTTGTTTTTGTTTATATCTGTGTGTGTGTGTGTGTGTGTGTGTGTGTGTTTATATTGTGATCTTATCCTGTGAACCACCCTGAAACCTGCAGGTATAGGGTGGTATAAAAAATTGATAAATGATAATCATCATCATCATCATCATCTGGGTGGCCACAGGTTTCTCATTCCTACCATACAGGCTTACACAAGCTAAGGAAAGTTGCATGCTCTCCAGCCCTAATAGTTAGGGAAAAGAGCAAAGGGGTCCTGGAACTCTCAACCCCATAACAACTTCACCCTTTGCCCCTTTGCTTACAGAAGGCACCGCCAACTTTCAAACTTGAGTTTAGCATAAGCGCCACAGAAACAATTTCCTGTGGAGCTTAGTTCCTGGTATGTTTCCCAACCCACTTCAACATGCTGGTGCTAACTGGGTTACTTTAAGACCGTCGCTTTACCCATATGGCCTTGCCTATACGCTGAGATCTGCTTTGGCGGTCTTGCTTTGACAGGCAAGGTACACACAAGAGGTGGCCCCTTCCAATTAACCTATACTTGTTTATACACTTGTGTGATTTCAAACACCTCTCCTGTAGTAATTTTTACATCTAACTGATGTGCCTAAATAATCTTATATCATTCCTCCTATACATGGACGTATGCTACTTTTAAAGGTTTGTCCCTAAAAAGCCCTTTATAGTTTTTTGGGAAATGAGATTAGTTTGTGAGATAAGAACTCTGTATTATCAGTTCCACCCCATCCCCCCAATCTATACCAGCAGAACTGGTTTCAAATTATTTGTACCCTGCTCAGTAGTATCCCGCTGAATTGGCTTTCCAAGTGCAATTCAAGATGGTGTTATTACCCATAGGGCTCTCTCACGTGAATCTGCCCATCCTCCAAGTTTGGGTTTTACATATCTCTTGCATGCACCATTGGCTTCTGAAGTAAGGCATCCCATATGTGGAATTCCCTGCCACAAGAGGCAAGGTTATCTTTCTCATTTATTTGTGTTTGTCCAGCAATTGAAAACATTCCTTTTAAAAACAAACTTTTGATTATGTGCTGATGCTTAAATGTATTGATTTACAACAAATGCTAGTACTTGTATCTTTTACTGCTATTTTTAGTTTTGATAATTTGCATTTTAAAGGTGGAAGCACTGCAATCTGTATGCTTGCTTTTATATTTGTAAGCTGCTATGAGCAACTCCTTTGTTGCTGTAGTATATATTTTTTTAAATTAAAATATTATGCCATAGGATACAGCCCAGCTACTTCTCTAGAATTTCTTTGTATTTCAGGACAGACAAAAGGAAGCACTTCTTCACACTGCATAGTTAAACTAGGGAATTCACTCCACAAGAGGCAGTGATACCAGCCAAGATGGATGGATTTAAAAGAGTCTTATCCTTCATGATTTTGTCTATTCCTATGTATGTCTACAAGCTATGGTGGCTATGTTCTACTTCCACTGCAGGAGGCAGTGGAGACCAGCTATTGGGAATCATAGGTGGAGAGAGTTCTGTTGCGCTCAGGTTCTGCTTGTGGGCTTCTTATTTGTATCTGGTTGGACCACAGGATGCTGGACTAGATGCACATTTGGCCTGATCCAACAGGGCTTTTCTTACATTTTTAGTTCAGATTATGAGCTTTTTATGCCTTTTAGCAGAGCCCATCACTGCTAATTTGCAATGGCTGATGCCAGAGGAGAGAGAGAGAAAAAGAAGTTGCATCTTTACAACATAAAAGGTAAAGGTAAAGGTACCCCTGCCCGTACGGGCCAGTCTTGACAGACTCTGGGGTTGTGCGCCCATCTCACTTAAGAGGCCAGGGGCCAGCGCTGTCCGGAGACACTTCCGGGTCACATGGCCAGTGTGACATCGCTGCTCTGGCGAGCCAGAGCTGCACACGGAAACGCCGTTTACCTTCCCGCTGGTAAGCGGTCCCTATTTATCTACTTGCACCCGGAGGTGCTTTCGAACTGCTAGGTTGGCAGGCGCTGGGACCGAGCAGCGGGAGCGCACCCCGCAGCAGGGATTCGAACCGCCGACCTTTCGATCAGCAAGTCCTAGGTGCTGAGGCTTTAACCCACAGCGCCACCTGTGTCTTTACAACATAAAAACACATAAATACAATATTCCTGCTTGGGCTGGCTTCTGAGACAGGGACAAGTTTGGAAATGGCAGGAAAGCTTTACATATTTCAGTACCGAGAGTGTTACAGTATTTTGTTTCAGTTATCTGCTCTGAAACTCTGGGATGAGGTGGGATAATACACTTCCGATCTAGCAAAAGGAAGGTATGCCAAGGTTTCCTCCAGTGACATAAAGACAGCAAGATAAACATGCCATATCTTGTCAGTGTTAATAGTTAAAAGGCCTTGGAATCAGCTGAAATCCCTTTAAGTAAATTGTTAAGCACAGTTTCCTGATAAACATGCACTCACCAATGTTACTGGAATTTGTTTCCAGTGAAGGAACTATCAGTAGGCTTGGAATGCCCTCTTAGCTGGGAAGTACTCCACTGATTTGGAAACACCACATGTGTTAGCACAGTTTACATTTAAAGCAGGTTTCACCAACCTGGTGCACCCTCCAAATGCTGTCAGAAGTCCCAACTGCCATCAGCCAGCTGCGCTAGCTAGTGCTGATGGGAACTGGTAGTCCAACAAAAGATCTGGAAAGTGCACCAGGTTAAAAAAAGTCTGCTTTAAAGTGTCTGTCATGAGACTGATGTTTCATTTTTGGAGCAAATGTAAGCAAGAATTTGCAGCATATGGACAGAAGCCACCTGAGCCTTACCTTCTCATACTTCTCCTTCAGTTTCGCAGCCTTGTTGTTGTAAGGCTGTTTCTCCCCATCACTGAGGTTGTTCCACATTTCACCCAATTTCTTTGCCACGTCTCCAATGGAGATGCCAGGATTAGTGGATTTGATATTGGGACGGAATTCTGAACAGAACAGGAAGAATCCAGACCTTGTGAAGGATGGGAGGGAGAAGACAAACTGCAATTGAGAGCTGGCATGGTGGCCAGGGGTTTATTACCTATACTACAAGCAAACTAGTTTTTAACAATAAACAATAGTTATTTGGTTCAGATGCCACACTACAGTTTAGTGTTACATGTACAAGTCTTGGACTTGAATGCTCTCCTGGCGTGGCCGCCAGACCACTGGAAGCTCCAAACCACAGTTTATCTGGGCTCAGACATAACAAGACACTGCTGTTAGAAACAAAACCTTTCAAGATTTCAACTATCTCCTCCTTGCATGCCATACCAGCAGAGAAGTGGGGAGTTAATGAGAATGAGGCTTGTACAAATAGTACTAAAACAGCTTTCTCCAGCCTGGTGCACTCCAAATGTTGCTGGACTACAACTCCCATCATTCCTGACTACCAGTCACATGGGGTGGGGCTGATAGGAGTTACAGCCCAGCAACCTTTGGTTGGCATCAAGTTGGGGAAGGCTGCCAGCTAAACCATTTTAACATTGCATTCAAATGAGCTCAGTGTGAAGGTAGCACTAGGGATTCAAATTTTTCCAGTGTTACAGATCCAAGGACTCTCGGTGGGGGATAGAGTGGCAGAAAACCACAACAGTTAGACTGATGTGAAACCAGTTAGAAAATATAACCTAGGCATGAGCTAGTAATTCCCCAATTTAAATTCAACTCAAAACTCATTGGGGGACCTTGGCAAGCCACTAGCCCTCAGCATCAGCACCCCCACCTCCAAGCTGTCTTATGAAGATACTTTCAGTTCAACATCTGGCTCATCTTCCAGGACAGCTGTAAGAATTAATGTTATGTGAAACACCAAACACGCCAGAGTGCTATTAAATAAATAACAGAATTAGGAGATCAGGGTCATTAAGTGAAGACAAATTTCAAGCTTCTTTCTCCCACCTCCAGGATACTCACAGAAGTGGCAAATGGTGCCACTCTCAATCAACTACTCAGTGCCAAGATTTAGGTGATCAGGTAGCCTTCAAAAGCATTGACTTTTTTTTATTAACAGTTGTACTGCTATCTTGAAAACAATCAAGTCTTTCCAACAGTTTGTTAATAGGTTAACTCTCACCCAATGCAGCAGACTGAGACTCTGAAGAGGTTTGTTTAAAAGTGCTTTCTTCAGTTGTTTAGCATGCAGAAGGTCCCGGGTTCAATTCTTAGCATCTCTAAGTAGGTCTGGGAAAGACACCTGCCTGAAACCTGGAAAGCCACTGCCAGTCAGAATACAATACTAACCTAGATGGGGCAATGGTCTGATTTGGTTTAAGGCAACTTCTCACTGTCAGATCTACTTCTTTCTTACTTACTTTGTTTAAATGCAGACTTGCAATGTTCCACCTAACAAATATGCGAATAGGTTTATGTACACAATTATGTAGGGAAGTTACTTACGGTGGCCGTTTGGGGGCATTGGGATCCTTCTTCTTCTTACCACCCTTTGCTGGTCCATAATCCTTCATTTCTCTCTCATACCGTACTTTATCAGCTTTAGCCATTTCATCAAATTTACCCTTCTCTTTGTTTGACATGGTCTGAAAGGCAAACAGTTACTCATGCACCTTCCCAAAAAGAGTACACAAGCCACAAACTAAGGCAGGAGGAAAGGACCATAGCTGAAGAGGTAGAAAAAATGCTTTGCAGGCAAAAAGTCCCAAATAAAATTATTTTTGAAGAGACAGACTTCTACCAGAGACCTTGTGGAGATGCTGCCTGCCCAAGTAGGCAACACCAGACCTATGTTCCAAAAATACAGCTGAGTTGCTCTCAACCATCTGAAATAGAACCAAGCACTCCCTGTCAAAGCCCAAGTCTGTAAGGCCATTCGTTCACCCTTGCATGCTTTAGTTCCAAGGGAAACAGACTCAAAATTAAGACCAGATACAGTGGCTTGTATCTTCCGTCTTCTGTATGTTACTCCCAAGCTTCCCAGATAAAGATAAAAGCAAATTTTAAGAGCATATTCTTGACAGATCAACTATAGCTATACCTGCACACAGTGTTAGAAACTGAGATAGAAAAGCTAGGAGCCAAATGGCCCCTGGAACATGGGTTACAGGCGCAAAAACAGAATGGCTAGTTGCCATCCCCCCCCCAATTAGCAGCACCTTCTATTTATTTTTTCAAACACATGAACTGATTCACAATTCATATCAGTGATACATTGTTAATATCACACTTTAATAGCAATTCTTTATTGGAAACCACAAACATAGGTCAACTCCTGCAATAGCAGCAAAAACCATAAGTCATTTGAATAATTAATATGTTCAAATACCAGTCTCTCTCTGTGTGTATATGTGATGTGTTATGTAAAGTACTGCACTACATTTGAACTAACATGCTTTGGGTGGGGAGGAGAGGCAAAGCAGCACATGGAAGGCAGCAGCCAGTGATCTAACAGCAATCTCATAATCTCATAGAAACTTACGAGCTCGAAGGGACCCAAGGGTCATCTAGTCCAACCCCCTGCAATGCAGGAATATCAGCTAAAGCATCCATGCCAGATGGTCATCCAACCTCTGCTTAAAAACCTCCAAGGAAGGGGTGGGCAGGGAAGGCAAGGCAAGGTGAGGCGAGGCATACTTGACAGAGATGATGTAAGGATTAAAAGAATACATACTTGTAGTATCTGAACACTTGAACACAATGCAAAAACTTATTACTGTTACTATATTTAATTTTTAATTGTTGTTTTAACTCTTAACTGTTGCATTGTTTGAATGTGCTTGCTTTACTCTATTTTTTATGCGTGGATGCTTATTTTAATGTTTCAATGGAATTATTTTATTGTGCACATTTATTACATGCATATATATTATTTCGTAATTGGTTTTATACTTCTAAGCTACATAGAGGCCAACTTTGACAATTAAGCAGCATATAAATTATTACTACTATTATTGCTGAACTTGAAAGAAATTTGAGAGAGAAAATGAAACAGATGTGCAACTACTAGATTATTTGGAGAGGGACTGTGAGAAGAGGAGGAAGGGGGAGTAGAAATATAGTTCTATGAGCAGTTCCTCCTAAATAATGGGGTTGGGGGAACAGATGATGTCTCAAATCTCTCCAAAGCAGCCTTCCAGCCTTACTTAAACATGAAAGGAACTTGCCAGCCTCTCTCTCTCCCTCCAACTCCCAAAGCAAAGCTCATTTTGCTTTAAAAAACACACCCCCATACACACCCCTTCTCTTCTGACAAAAGGGGGGTGGCAAAGTGGGGTGGGGGAGTCAACTGCCTGGAGAAGAAGGAAGAAGCAGAGAGAAACCAATCCACCCCTTCTCCGAAAACGGTGCCCCTTTAAAAGAGGAGCAAAAGACTGCTGGCTTAAACACAAGCAGCTCTGGATTGGAGGTGTGGGGGTGGGCTGAAAAACCAGCTGCTTCAGCCTGAGGAACCAGGGCGGAGGAGGGGCTGTGTTTTTGCTATGACAGACCACTTGCTTTTCAGCTTATGCAAATAGTACCACAATGGAGTAAGATTTATTCTTCCTGCAGAGTGTCTTAAGCTCAACAACCTGATCACAGGTTTTCAGCTTTTGTGCTCCCTCTTAGGGACATTGCCCTCACTGGAGACTTTAGTCACAATGGTTGTGACAGGAAATCTAAACTTGGTCACAAGGTGGGACTATTGAGTCTCAAAAAGCGCCTATTCTGTTTGAACCCTGCCTGTGCAAATACGGCTGTTCTAGACAAAGCAGCATGGGTAGGCAACATGATGCCCACCAAATGCTTAGGACTCCAATTCCCATCATCTTCAGGTGCCATGTTGGCTACTCAGAGATCCTGCATCCTCTACTTTAGGTGTGGGGAACCTGTGTCCCTGCAGATGTTGTTGGACTCAAACTCCCATCGGCTCCAATCAACATGGCCAAGGTCCATAGAGGGTCATGGCTTCCCTGAAGTAGATGATGCAGAATTCATCTTCCTAAGAACTTTCTTTTTTAAAAAAAAAAAAGAAAGAAAGTTTGTAGTCCCTATGATTCCAACAAATGCTTTAAAGTGTGCTGGCAATGCCCAGTGAATTCTCAGATGCTAAAAGGGACATAAGCTGGGTTTTAGACTCCTTCATTGCTCTGTAACTCCTTGACTTGGGCTGCAAATCTCTATTCAGTAATTTGAGATAATGGCAATAAGCTTAAATGGCAGAGGGGGACAGTAATTAACAGAATTAAGGACAGTTGATTTTGTTTTAAAGTTGAAAGTGTGTTCATGCAGTGAACACATAGCTTTCTCTCACTAGGCCATTGTCTTTATAGCAAGTGTGAGGAATTGGGTCTGGGAGACAATACCTTCCACCTCTCTGAGCACTTCTTTGAGAACTCTGCAAAGTTGACAGGAACTTCTGGATTCTTCTTCTTGTGTTCTTCACGGCAGGTCTGAACAAAGAAGGCATAAGCAGACATCTTCCCCTTTGGCTTTTTCGGGTCACCTTTAGCCATTTTTACTCTCTGGAAAGGTATTTTAAAAGATCACCACTTACCATTCCAACAAGCAATTTATGCTGTGTACACTAGGCAACCAAACTTATAGTCAGGCTACCCTTCGGTAGACTGACTTTCGCATACATCTTAAGATCTTATCAGCCAAAACCAGATAATTTCTGTCCACTGGGAAGTTGGGTTTTTTTCTTGAGCTGACATGGACATTGTGCAAGTTCTCTACTGCCACAGCCAGTGGCAAAGGAAGGAGAACCGGCACCCAGGGTGACAAACCTCCCACCATGCGCGTGCGCCGTACGTACTGCGTATGAGCGTGCGCCACTACGTAACGCGCATGTGTGTGCCGCTACGTAACGTGCATGCGCCATACGTACCCCGGCGGGATCCTCTGCTCGCGGCTGCAGTGACGGCGGAGGGATTGTTGGGCGGTATCCCACCGCCGCCCATATGGCGCGTATATGTGTGGTATGTAAGCGGCGCAGATACCGCTGCCATCCATACAGCACTCGAGCGCTGCTGTTCATGCAAGGTAAGTATGGCGCATGCGCCACTGGGCGGTTTGCCAACAGCGCTGCTCGAGTGCTATATGAACGGCGGTGGAGGGTGCAGCCACCAGTGGAGGATACTCCGCACGTGGCGGCGGTGGCTAGTACCACCGTGCCCGAAGGGGTGCGAGCCCCCTGTGGGGTGCCTTTTTGTCACCCCCGCTCAGAGACGGCACCCGGGGTGGATCGCCCCCGCCCCCTTCCTCCGCCACTGTCCACAGCATTATTGCATAGTTTTTCACTTGACTGAGCTTATTTGCTTACATTTGATGGTCAAGGGCTGTAGCTCAGTACTAGAGCATCTGTTGTACATGCAGAAGGTCCCAGAGTCAGTCCCCAGTGGCATCTCCAGGTATGGCTGGGGAGAGACTTCCTCTCTGAAACCCTGAAGAGCCTGTGCCAGTCAGTGTAGACTATACTGAGCTAGATGGACCAATGGGTTTGACTCAGTAAAAAGCAGTTTTCTATGTTCCAATGTCAAGCACATGCTTGAACCAGCCCATAATACTAGAGGGAGGTTTTCAACCTTTTTGAGTTCAAGGCTTCCTTGACCAACTACATTCTTTCTGCTGCTCCCCTGTGGTGAAACATACTCTGGGCCTCAGAATCCCAGTTATGTTACCCCTTTCCTGCACAGCTGGCAGCCCCTCACCCCTTTTCAATCACCCTCCCTTGTGGAGTGTTCCCTCAGCCTCCTCTCCCTTCCCCTCTTTGAAAGTCCTCCGGGCAGCAGCTGCCATCTCCCCGGTCTCTGAGCACCTCCCCCCCAACCCAAAGAGAGGTGCCTCTTCATGATGCCCCACAGGGGCCTGGGAAGAGGATGCTCCCAGCCTTGATGGCCTGGCAGAGACTGGCCAAGGGTGAACATGAGGCCAGTGCCTTACCTTGGGAGGCAGCAGTGGCAACAGCGGGCACCGCCAAGCCTGCATGGTGAAAAGGCTCCCTTTCCACACCAGACACTCAGCTCCTAGGCAGGCATTGCACACAGCAAGCAAAAGAAAGGCCAGTGTGGCACCTGCCTGCCCGGTCTCCCACTTGTCCGTCCATTTCCAGCAGCAAGGGCTGGTGGACTGGCTGGCTGGGCTCCCTCACCCACTTACTTCCTTACTCTGAGGCCACCTCAGCTCCTGGCAACCAGAGGCACCATTCGCCTTGTAGGCTGCTGCAACAAACAGTCGTGCAAGCCTTTGGGAGGCAG
Source organism: Podarcis melisellensis (assembly GCF_964234715.1). Taxonomy (NCBI): domain Eukaryota; kingdom Metazoa; phylum Chordata; class Lepidosauria; order Squamata; family Lacertidae; genus Podarcis; species Podarcis melisellensis. The sequence continues at coordinate 14,009,761 of NC_138535.1, forward strand.
AGACACAAGATGGCATCAGAGGTAAGGAAACTATCATTCAAGGCACCCCAGAGTGCCACGGCACATTGGTTGAAAACTGTACTAGAGTATTAAAGGGTTAACTAATACACATAGTTGTGACTTGTAGTCTTTGGCTAGCCTTCAATAGGAAAACTCTCCTACTTCTTCAAGACTTAAAAAATGCATTTCATGTCAGAGTATCTGTCATGCATCTCATATGGACACCTTCAGCATTATAAAACCAGGTCTCTGAAATTAAACATATTTAAACCAAAGAGTTTATTGACTAAAAGCATGACTTATAAGACTGATGTTACTCCACCAAGGGATCTATAGTTTTGATGTCAGAGTGGTCACTATTTATTAATTTTAATGCCCAGAACAGCTGCTAACTTTTCAGCTATGAAAGCATCTTTCCCACCTCATCTCCTGAAAAAGCAAGTATTTATGAGGTTAAAAGCAGTGGTGGGAAATTTGCTCATGATGTTTTTTTAAATGTATTTAAATGAACATTGGTAATAAATATCATTAAAAGTTTAAATTAATTTTGTTATTGATTTCTTCCTCTCCAGGAAAAAAGATCAACAACCACTTTTCTTAAAAATCACACCTAATCCTCACATTTCCCTTTCTTCTAATCAATAATCCTATTTCAATAGGATTCAATAGGCGTGACGGGGGGGGGGTGTGGCAGGGATCTTCCTTCTTTTTCACCTTACTACATTGGAGCAATTTGTTTTTTTAAAAGCCCTTTTACTGCCTTCACAAATACAGCTGGGATATGCCCGGGGTCACTATATACTTGCTGGAGTGACTCCGAGAAGCTGAGTGAAAAGGCGGGGTGGGGGAGAACTGACGGGTCACTAAAGACACCAATAATTCATCTTCCATTTTGTGTAATGCTTACTCATGAAAGAAAGTGCCCCGCAAATAAGCCCTTCGGCTCGCCTTTGGCCATAAGGGTCAAAGTTGGCTGGAGCTGGGGCAAGCTGTGGGGTTCTTGCCCTTGCTATATAGTTTTGATGCTTTGCTAAGGCAGGGATATGGAGAGAAGGGTCCCCGCCCCCCCCCCCCGCCCATTGCCAGCCAGCTCCATACGCTAAAATGGCTTCTCTACAAGGCACAGAGACTGATATCCCTAACAAAGCCACCGGCACCCGTCTGCTCGGATGAAAACTGCAGGAAAGGAAGCCGAAGCACCCGGGCTCCCGAAAACCAACCAGCCCCGTAGAAAAAGCTGTCCTCTTCCCTATGAGGCGGGGTCCGGGAAATGGTGGGGGCAGCTTTGAAGCAGTCTCCCACCCCCATTTCCCTGTTCAGCTCAATAGTCTGTAACAAAGACTGCCTGTCATGAAGCCATTACAAACCCTGGCTAACGCGCCGAAGGAGGAAAACTGCAAGAAAGCCGAATCCGGCCCCCAACCACCCCACCACGGGCGTGAACTGATAGAAAGGAGGGATGGGGGTCTTTGCACCCCCCCATTTCCCCCCGCGTCGCTCCTGTTTCCCGCCTCTCTGTTGCCTTTACGTTTTTCTTCCTTTAGTCGTACCACTAAAACGCCAGCCATATTAACGCACACAAGACCTCAGCTCAAGCATATGGCAAACGGCGGGGGGGGCGGTTCAGGGCTTAGCGGCGGTCACAAGGGGACGAGGGACACATTTATGTAGAGGGTAAATAAAAATATTGAGGAAACGAAAGGCTTGGGGCGGATCAGAAGGCGAGGAGAAGACATGGTGGGGAAGAAAGAGGGATGCGAGGGAGAAAAGAGGCGGGGTGTTTATGTCCTGGATGCGCAGAGATTATCCTTTTCAGATTCTAACGCGGCAGCCATTACTAACGCAGAATAAACACCAGGCACCAGAACAGCCCACTGTCCCCAAGAAGGCGAGACAAGGTGAGAGGCAACACACGTGGAGAAGCGGAGATGGGGCTGACAAGACAGTTAAGCGGGAGGTCCCCCGCCCATGCGGGAAAGTTAATGTACCAGCCATATTCTACTGTAGCAGCAGAAAACCCATGTGTGTGGACTTACTAATTTTCCCTGCAGAATAAGAGACACCCCTAAATGATAATGGCTGTATGTGTGTATTTTTAAGCGCCTATCTGGGCGTCGTCGCCCACGCACCCCTAATCAGAAATATAAAAATAAGCCTAGCTCCATTTACACCAGGATCCGGGACAAGTCTCGATTTCCCACGCCTACTTAAGAGGAAGGTTTGGGAAAGCCAAGTTAAAGTTGATCGGAATACATATATACAGACAAAAATTAAAAACTGAGAAACTTCTTTAAGCAAAAGGATTTCCCCCCCCCCAAAAAAAAGAACAATTAAAACTGCTTTTCTTTAAAGGGGGGAATTTAAAAGGGCGAGCAGAGCAGCCGCCCCAAAAACAGTTGCAAAGTGCTCCAGAAACCTACCTGTATTGTTCGCTTTAACCTAGACGATAAGCAAGGAAAGTGAGCAAGGCGCACGCAGAGGACTCAGCGCTAGTAGCTGCGGCTCAGCCTCGCGTTGGCTGCCTACGAGAGCGGCCTGATTGGCTGTAGGGCTCTGCCGTTTAAAACAACCTCCTCGCCCTGCCACTGGCCTAAAGACTTATGAATATTAAGCATAGCCCCACGCCTATTTGGTTAGAAGTGGTTAAGTCATTCATTCACAATAACACCCTCTAGCAAAAAAAGGAGCACACAAACGCACAAACCACTTTGGAGAAAGAAAGAAGGGGGAGAGGAGATTGTGGAGTTACAAGCTTGGTGGATCCGAGATACTGTGGATATAGTGTATCTTGATTGCAGTAAGCAGGACACCCACCTGTCACCATCCTCTGTCTGCCTCTGTCTAGCAGATTCAGAATGACATGTCTCAACAATAGATGTTTTAAATTACTCTCTTTTGACCCCAAGTGCTCAGAAAAATCTGTCAAAATCTTCAGTAATTTGAAAACTAGGATATTAGATTAAAAAAATTAACACTTTCATGCGGTTAACGAATATATTTTACAAAACTACAAAGAACACACCTTTTTCATATTATTTTAAAAGAATCTAAACTAAAACAAGTTTCCTTGGATTTGCTGAAAACCTTTTCAGCACTTCCTTCTCAAATTCCTCCTTTTTCCAATTCTGTTTTTCTGTGCACACACAATAAGCATAGCCTATTGAGACGCTCCCCTGTCATCTCAACCTTAATCAGGTATTTACTCTCTGCAAGGCATGGGCATAGCCAGGATTCATGTTGGGGGTAGCAGGATCACTGTTGGGGATGGGCAGAACCCCCTCCCCAACATGATTGGTCAGTTAGTTAAGTATGTTTATTTACTTGATTTATTTATTTATTTGAGGCATGGGCATATTCCCCCTCCCCCAACTTGGATATGCCCATGCCTCAAGGTACTGAATGACCGTTCTACGGTACAAGTGATGCATGGCTGAGCAAGAGAGATGAGCAGAGGCTTTCTTGTGGTAGGTTAAAAGATTTCTGCCTCTTTTACTAGGTCTGCTATGTTCAGCTCTTTTAACTGCTCTTTGCTGAGTTTCTTCTCCTTCCACATGCTGTGCCATAGTGCAGCTTTGGAGTCAAAGTCTTGCAACTTATAAAAACTTGAGAACTGCTTGACTTTCATCTTGAAGTAATGAATGGTCATCTCCAACATGATAATAGGGTATAAGTGAAAAAGTGAAAAAGCAGGCAAATGCTCTTCTGAGAAATGTTGCTCCAATGAAGAGTCCAAGTAAGGAATTACTAGGGAACTCTTCCAGTACTCTAAAGGGCTGGACACCGGAGTGCTAGAATGCACAACATCATCATCCAAGTGACCTCAGCAAGCACTGGATGAGGTAACTGTTAGGTGGATTTGTAGCTGGCTGACTGACAGAACCCAAAGAGTGCTCACTTATGGTTCCTTGTCATCCTGGGGAAAAGTGACAAGTGGGGTCGCACAGGGCCCATTGTTTTTCATCATCTTTAGAAACGATTTGGATGAAAGAATTGAGGGGATGCTCATAAAATTTGCAGATGACAGGGAAGAGCAGCTAATGCCACAGAAAACAGAATCAGGATTCAAAATGACCTTAAGCCAATTGGGAGAACTGGGCAGAAACTAGCAAAATGAATTTCAATAGGGACAAATGTAAGGTTCTGCACTTCGGCAGGAAAAATCAGCTGCACAGATAATGTATAAGATGGAGGACACCTGGTCAGCAGCAGAGCATGTTCCAACGGTGCCCGGGGCAGGCACGGGTGCCCACGCCCGACACCCCTGGAGCGCTCTGGGAGGGCAGAATGAGAAGGATGCAACAGCCATGAGTCCTTCAATCTCAGGCTTTGATCAAAAGGTGGGGTCGGAGGGCACTTTGCAAGGAGTGTTTCCATGGTGGGGCACGGAGGGTGAATGGAGCCTGCTGTGCCAGGCCAGACCTTGAAATCAAAGTGACACCAGCTGCTGGAGCTACACCACTATGTGCCCTTGGGGGTCCTTATCATGCCATCCTCACCAAGCAGCTTTGCAAGGCCAGCTTCACAAAGCCACGCAGGGTTGGCTCGGGGAGGGTGGTGTGAGCAGCTCTTCCCCCCACGCACCTGGGGCAATCACCCCAGCTGCACCCCCCCTCCCACTGCGACCCTGCACCTGGCTTGCCAGTAGTATATGTGAAAAGGATCTAGGGGTCTTACTAGACCACAAGCTTAGCATGAATAAACAGTGTGATGCAGTAGAAAATGTGACCTACTCATCATGCAGCCTTTCTGGTCTCCCCAATTGCATCCAAACCTATTGGTTTTGGGTGGGGTTTTTTGGAATCTATGCGAACTCCCATCTTCTCCTCTTACATTTTTTCTAAATGTGTTTTCATAGAATCATAGAACTGTAGAGTTGGAAGGGACTCCAAGGGACATCTAGTCCAACCCCCTGCAATGTAATTGATAAAATGTTGGATTGAAGTTGAAAATGCAAATATAGATGGTGATGGTACTGAAGTTTTAATGTAACTGAAAAGAATTCTTCTAGATATTGAGAAGAAACAAACATTTACACACACATCAATGTAGACATACATACAAGCATCAGATGCACATATCAATACACACATACACTTTTTAATTATTTGTAATTATTCAGTTATTGAGAAAAGTATTTTCAGCAGTTAAAGTTGGAATCACTAGAACCTACAAGTATTCAAGAAGTACAATGTGTAGGCAGTAGTGAAAACAGAATAGACTCGGAAATGTGGAAGCTTTATGTCTGCAGATTCCATATTTTAAAAAGCTGTGGAGACATCATTTAGAAATTACAACATACTATAAACTTGAGTCTCTGGGAAGATAGTGTGGGATGTGAAACACAAGAGCAGTCAGGTACAACATTCCTAGAATGAACATGTTTAGACATGGGGAGGGATGTTTGTCCAGCCAGCAGGTAAACTTCCTGTTTCCCTCTGGGCTGGGACAAACTTCCTCTACATGTGACTAGAGGTGGGTGTGGCCTCACCTGTGCAGGTAATGACAAAAGCACGGGGCAGGGCAGCCATCTCTCTCTCTTTCACCACATGCATCGAAGAAGCAACATCTACTGAGTGAAAGATGCACTCTTGGCTCCCAGCCAAGAGAGGACAAAGGGACTGTTTTCTTATAAGATAGATTTCAAATGTATGTTACTTCATTAAGCTTACGTCTGCCTTCTGGGATCTGATTGTGAACAGAATGTGAGTAAACTCTTTTTATACTTTTGTGAAAGACTGTGTCGTCTCTTCTATTTTATGAGGGAATAAGGGGAAATTACCAGAATAGTTATTATAGAGGCTTTAGCGAGCCTGAGCAAATGCTGCCGTTGCAAACTTAAAGTAAAGGAGAATGTATTACTCTGCTGAAATTGGGGAACTTGTTAACACAAGATGGATAAGGATATAATCAGACAATATATCCTCTCCTGCATCCCTGAACATTCCCACAGATAGCATGTTTAATGGGAACATCCATTGACAATATTTCATGGCTCAGTTGCCAAAGCATTTCTGTTTTCTAGCTTCATAAAGATACAAAAAGCTTACTACCAAACTTGTATGTTTCTATACACTGTAAATCAGAAGACGACAAATGATTTGTTTTTACTGCATAATGACTTCTTGTTCCCTAGGTTATCCTATTCCTACCACAGGTCAGCATGTCTTTGACAATATGCCACATCATGCCCCACATAGGAGCCAACTTCTAGGGGCCAAGGGGGCTTTAGGCTCCCCCCATAAAATATTTGAGGGGGCATGGGCCCCAAAATTGATGGACATATCCATTCAAATGGTTTGTGTGCACTGTGTCATGTGATTGATTATGCCAGTGTTTCCCAACCTTTTTTGGGCAAAGGCACACTTGTTTCATGAAAAAAATCTCGAGGCACACCACCATGCCAGATGGGGAAAGGTCACTTTTTACTTATGTAAAAAAAAATAAAAAAATAGTAACAGCATAGAAGGTAATGGTTATCTCTTTGATGTCTGATGGGAGGGCATTCCACAGGGCGGGCGCCACTACTGAGAAGGCCCTCTGCCTGGTTCCCTGTAACCTCACTTTTCACAGTGAGGGAATTGCCAGAAGGCCCTTGGCACTGGATCTCAGTGTCTGGGCTGAACGATGGTGGCGGAGACGCTACTTCAGGTATACTGGACCGAAACCGCTTAGGGCTTTAAAGGTCAGCACCAACACTTTGAATTGTGCTCGGAAAGGTACTGGGAGCCAATGTAGGTCTTTCAAGACTGTCGTTACGTGGTCTCGGCGGCAGGTAGCAGCGCTCACAGCTTACGGACTGCACCGTGTAACAGGTGTCTGGCCCAGCAGCCTAAGGCGGACAAGCCACTGAAACAGGCATTCAGAATCCATTCATTTCATAAAACCTGCAGGGCTCAATCTCTGTGTTTGTGTATGTGTGTGTTTCTGTTTTGCCCAAGGGTCTGGGGGTGGGAGAGAGCTCTTTAGCATGATGCTTTTAAAACAATTAAATTATCAACAAACAAACCTGATGATACGAATAGCAACGTCAGGTGCTACCGGGGGGGGGGGGAAGGGGGCCTACTCGGAAGTAAATACTGCGTCCAGGCGCAATTAGCGCTGATTTAAGGTGCACCAAGACTGCCTAAAAACCTCACCAAAGATATGCAACAAAGCGCTTCTGAAATATACTCAGAGTCGCAAAGTGATTTCATGCTCTTTATTCAGCTCATAGTGGTGAGGAGGAATGAATGAATGTCCCCTCAGAGTATCTGCTTTATATACATTATTTACACAATGGGCTGCACATGATTGGCTAATTCCGGAATTCTACTGTAAGCCAATCAGGTTGTGGATTCACTTCTATCTGGAGCATGATTGGGTGGTTCCTGCTAACCAATCATACTGCTGCATTGTTCTAGGACCAATCAGACTGCTGCCTTTTGGAGCCTATTGTTCTAGGACCAATCAGACTGCTGCCTTTTGGAGCCTATTGTTCTAGGACCAATCAGACTGCTGCAGTTTGGATCCTATTCGACTCAGTACATAACACCTTCGTTGCAGAGGGGAGAGTTTGTGCACCGTGGAGGCTGGAGGGCTTCTATTCTACATGCGGGGGTTGGGGGGGCGAGGAAAATGTGCTCCGTGGGGGGGCGGGGAAGGCAAGAAAAGGAGCTGAGCTCTAACTATAGGCTCCCACGCTTGAGCACGCCCGACTCGGTGGGGCGGACCACCCTCTCTCCTGGAGGAGGAGGAGGAAGAGGAGGAGGAGATTCCCATCCACGGCGTGGCCTCCCGCGCTCCTGAACGGGAAATCTCTGCAGCCCAAGACTCTCCGCAAGGCAGCTCCTCCCTTCCTGCCTTGAGCCGCCGCCAGCCGCGCCCCCCTCCCCAGTTATCTGCTGCCTGCCAAGCCCCGCCCCTCTTCATTGTCCTCCCCTTCTGTTTATTCCCCTTCCTCCATCCCTCGCTTTTTTCCCTCTCTTTCCTTTTTTTAAAAAAATATTTTCTCTTCCCCTTCTTTTTTCCCACCCTTTCTTTTTTCTCTTTCTCCCCCCCCTCCCCGCCCTCCTGGGTTAAAGGATTTGAGCAATGGGTCTGGAGGTGGAGCTCGTTGGAGGATTAGCCCGACTCGCCCGCCTCCCTCCCACGGCACACTAGGCAACGTCCGGCGGCACACTAGTGTGCCGCGGAACACCGGTTGGGAAACACTGGATTATGCAGGCCTCGGCTTCCCTGGGCCCGCCCAATATTTTATTCAAGTTGGCACCCCTGGTGCCCCATGGCATTCACAATGGTTGATTGACTACCCCAGAAGCCCACAGTACTTTTAAGAACATAAGTCATGTCATTCAGTTTTACCTGGATTGGCATCTACCCAATTTGCACATCTACTGTTTCCTTTCACACTTGGGATATTGTTATGTACTGAGCTGAATCCTAGAACAATAGGATCCAGAATGCAGCAGTCTGATTGGTCTGCAGGAGCCACCCAATCTAACTCTAGGTGGAAGTGAATCAGTGACCTGATTGGCCTACAGGAGCAGCCCGGAATTAGCCAATCACATGGGGCCCACTGTGTAAATAATGTATATATAGCTAGATGTTTTCCCCTTCATGGATCACTGCTTTGCCGTGGCGAAGGGGCTTGAATAACTTGGAGAAGCTATGAACTATGCCGTGCAGGGCCACCCAAGATGGACAGGTCATAGTGGAGAGTTTTGACCAAACGTGATCCACCTGGAGCAGGAACCGGCAAGCCACTCCAGTATCCCAGCCAAGAAAACTCCATGGACAAAGACAACAGGCATATAAAAGTTATGATGCTGGAAAATGAGCCCCTCAGGTCGGAAGGCGTCCAACATGCTACTGAGGAAGAGCGGAGGACAAGTACAAGTAGATTCAGAGCTGATGAAGCGGCTGGGCCAAAGCCGAAAGGTCGCTCAGTTCAGATATGCCTGGAAGCGAAAGGAAAGTCCAATGCTGTAAAGAAAAATATTGCATAGGAGCCTGGAATGTAAGAACCATGAACCTTGGTAAGTTGGATGTGGTCAAAAATGAGATGTCAAGAATAAATATTGACATCCTGGACTAAACTAAACTAAAATGGACAGGAATGGGCGAATTTAGTTTGGCTGTCCATCATATTTACTACTGCAGGCAAGAAACCCGTAAAAGAAATGGAGTGGCCCTCACAGTCAACAAAAGAGTAGCGAAAGCTGTACTGGGGTGCAATCTCAAAAATGATAGAATGATCTTGATACGAATCCAAGGCAAACCTTGGTAATCCAAGTTACTTCCGGTTCAGCACGGACATCAAAGAGAAGTGCGGAATGACCGCTCTGGTAATTCCGAGCAGCATGGTGGTTTTTTTGAGGTTTGTAAGGGCTCTACAGACCTCAAAACCTCAAGGGGGATACCTTGGGAGGCAGAGCACCCAGCGGTGCCAAAACTTGCTCTCCTGCTTCTTGGGGTTTTAGTAAGAATCTGAGGATGGGATAGAGCTGCAGGCACAAAGGGGAAGCACCTAACTCACGCTGTGCAGTCTCAGGCTTCTGATGAGAAGTGCTAAACTTCCATGAGGAACTTGAATTCCAAGAAACAAGATATATTTGAAATCTGACTACTGGAAGGAGTTCAAAGATTTTGGTCAGCTGAGGGACATAAGAAGGGAGTCCATCCTGGCCACGGTGTTAAGATGGCGCAGAGAACAAAGACATGAGAACAAGACGGAAGTGAAAGTTCCCTGCTGAGTAATTGCAAGAGGCAGTGTTCTGAGGCAAGTATCATTTTACAACGCTGGAAGAGAGATAAGAGTTCAAAAGGAACTTTGTTTTTCCTCCTCTTTTGCGAAAACTTGGTAACTTGGCTGGAGAAAAAGCGTTTTAATCCTCAGCCCAGAGATTTAGATACTTTGTATAAGTCATTATATAATGCAAAGGGGGAGAAGTTGGCAACATCCATACCTATGTTTTTCCACATCCCTTTGATTAAACGGATATAGAAGAGGCTTGAAAATAAATTGTGACTATTCTCATATCCCCATTGGAGTACGAAGGGAGAAAGAAAGATTAACTGGGGAAAATTTTCCTATATTTAAACACTCTGTGAGGATTAAGCCTTCAAGTGACTAGAAAATTAACATTCTGGCCCCCTGATTGGATTACAGTTATATTTGGATTTATATGGATTTATAGGGACTTGTATGGATTTTTATTTGGACTCATATGTTGGATTGAGCCCACAAGAGGTGGAAGAAAAGAAGAGGACAGAAGAGGATCCTTAAATTGAAACAGTATCTGAGTTATTACCAGATGGTCAATCCATGCTGGAATAAACATTTAGGACTGAGTTGATAAATGATGAAAGTGTAGATGGGGACATTTAAATTGCGATATTATTTGGGACAATGTCTATATATTTTTGATGTGCGTCATTTCCTGTTTTTCTCCTTTTCCTTTTCTTTGAAAGAATATTTGATATACAGTTTGAAAAAAATATTTTATATACAGTTGATATATGTTTAAAGGGGTGAATGTTGAAGTGTGTGGTTAAGACAAGAACTAAAAGCCACTGTGAAGAGAAGGGAAAGAAGGACCCCTAGGGGCCATTGGTTAAACTATAATTGGTGACAAATACAATTTCTAGCTCTTTGGCGTAACTGCTCCCCCTAGTGGTGAAAGTATACAGTTTGGAAAAATATTGGATATACAGTTGATATATGTTTAAAGGGGTGAATTTTGAAGTGTGTGGTTAGACAAGAACTAAAAGTCACTGTGAAGAGAAGGGAAAGAAGGACTCGTAGGGGCCATTGTTTAAACTATAAGTGGTGACAAATACAATTTCTAGCTCTCTGGTGTAACAGCTCCCCCTAGTGGTGAAAGTATATAACATTGAGTTATCTGTTTAAAAATGTCAGGGAAAAATGGGGAAAAAATTGTAGGAACCCCAGGTGACCGAAGACAGTCAAAACAGTACGAAATTAAGGATTTGGATATACTTTGGCTAAAAATAATGAAGAATTTAAACAAAATGAACAATACATGGAGAAAAAATTGGCAGAAGTGCAAGAAACCCTGGATAAGAAAATAGAGGGAGTGGTGGGGGAATTGTCAAGTAAAATCAAAGATTTGACGGTTAGATCTAAAACAACAGAAGAATTAGCTAAACGAACTCAGAAAGAAGTCAAGGAAAATAGAAAAGAGACAGATAGAATAAAAGAGGATCTGGTTGAGGTCAGCAAAATGCAAGAACAGATCTGGGACAATATGGCTCTGATGGAGATGAGGCAGAAACAGAAAAACTTAAAATTTAGAGGGATTATTGAAGAGCCAAATGAGGACATTAAAACAAAAATGATTGAGGAGTTGGCAAGGTGGATGGACATGAAGGAAGAAGAAATTGAGTACACAATAGAGAATGTTTTCAGAATTAAGGTGAGATCTGTAAAGGCCAAAACCAAAAAATTACCTGGAGACTGTTTAATGATCTTTAATTCATTAGAGATGCAAAATGCAATTTTGAAGATGAGCTATAACAATAGGTTATTAATTGATGGCAGACCAATTATCATTTTTAAAGAGGTTCTTATTAGACTCCTACGAAAAAGAGATGGATATAAACAATTGGTGACTTTATTGAAGAGAAACAGAATCCAACATAGATGGGAGTTTCCTGAAGGAATCTCTTTTTACTATAAGGATAAAAGATTCAGATTAACAGATCTGCAAGAGGTAAAGAAATTCTCCAGAAGATATGAGAAAGAATTAGGCAAGATAGAAGGAAACCTTGTCGGGTCCAGAGCCACTGGAGTAGACCTCTATGGGAAAGACGAAAACAAACAGAAGAAAAAGAAAGAACGAAATAAAGAAGAAGAAGGAGAGGGAGAAGAAGGGGAAGCTGAAGGAGGAGGAGGAGGAGGAGGAGGAGAAGGAGAAGAAGAAGAAGAAGAGGAAGAAGAGGAAGAACCGGAGGACGAACAGGTCACTAGCAAAACCACGCAAATTTAACTTTCTCTATCTGTAACAAATAAGAGAAAGAGATGACGCTGAAATTGATTACTTGGAACATTCGTGGACTTAATGAAAAATCTAAACGAAGTAAAGTTGAACATGTTTTTTTAAAAAAGAATGTTGATATAATCTGTTTACAGGAAACACATGTTGCAAAAAAACACAAACATATTTTGATTAACAAAAGATTGGGAAAAGAGTTTGTAACTTCTGATGTTAAAAAAAAAAAGAGGGGTGGTGCTATATATTAAGGAGAGATTAGATCCCAAATTGATTTGCAAAGATGAGGAGGGGAGAGTGATTGTGGTGCAAATTACATTACAGGGTGAGAAGATAATTATTGTGGGAATATATGCCTGTCCCATTAAACTTTAATTAGTTTAATGTAAATGCCCAGTGCACTTCCTTCTTTAAAAGTCTCACCACGGCAGAGGATTTCGCGCAGCAGCTAAGAAGGGCAGGAGAGGCAGCATCTTCCCAAAAAGAGTCCTGGAGCATGCGGTTTGTAAATCAAAAATAAGGTTTATTTACAAAACACCAAAAAAACAATCCTGGCGACGAACCACACATCTCAGCAAAACACACACCCAAAAGGGAGAAGGGGGAAGAACAAACAAACAGGGGGACTATTTATACAGACTCATGTTCCTGGAAGCCTAATGACCTCCAGCTGCTCAGTGATTAGAGCGTTTCTGCTACTCTTTTAACCCTTTGATAGCAACACCCCCTCTCGCTCGTAACACTGAGCTGTACCAACCTTAATACAAATTTAAACCTGAACAGAAACATTTATGAGATTGCGGACTCAAAGCTTTTGTAAAACCGTCTGCGAGATTTTCTTGGCTTGGACAATACTTTAGTTCAATTAAACCTTGTTTTACACTTTGGCATACATTTTGATAACGGATATCCAAGTGTTTTGTGTGCGCCTTGAATTGACCTGATTTAGCTAGTTTAATACAAGGTTGATTGTCTTCCCACACTCTGATAGGTAGGGAACATTCTCCAAACAATTCTTGTACCAGTTGCTTATAAAATTCCAGTTCTCTACATATATCTGATAACGCATTGAACTCAGATTCAGTTGAACTTAAAGCTATAAGTGATTGTTTTCTTGATCTCCAACCAATTAGTGCATTTCCAAATTTTATCGCCATTCCTGACACTGATTTTCTATCTGGTCCAGCATCTGCCCAACTGCTGTCGGCCCAACATTCAAGTTGTGTGCTGCCCTCTGCTGATAGTTTTAAGCGAAAGCTTTTGGTAGTTTGGAGATACCTTAAAACTCTTTTTACTCCTTGCCAAGCATGCATTGATGGTTTTTCAGCTTGTCTACACAGCATGTTGACAGCATATGTTATATCGGGCCGAGTCCACTGTGCAATGTGGAGTAGACTGCCTATCGCTGACTGGTAAACCCCGGGATTACAGAACTCTGCCTTTTGCTCAGTTTGAGCATCCTTTGTGTAACTTAACTCCATTGGGGTTTTAACACCAGCACAGTTGTTCATTTTAAACCTTTCCAGCAACTGCTGGATTTTAGCTTCTTGGCTAAGCCAATAGTTACCATTTTCATCTTGCTGAATTTTAACTCCTAGATAAACAGATACATTGCCTAGTGATTTTATCTGAAACCTTTCTCCAAGCTTTGTGGCAAATTGTTGTGCAAGTTTATCATCCTTTCCACTGTATAATAAATCGTCAACAAATATCAAAACTGCTTCTTGTTCACATCCCGAGCCTTTTAGATAAAGACACGCATCTGCTGCGCTCTTTCTGAACCCCATGCTCTCTAGAGCATCGTTTAAGCAGGAATTCCAATTACGGGCGGACTGTTTCAACCCATAAATGGATTTGTGTAGGCGCCAGACCTGGTTTGGCTTGTCTCCTTCAAAACCTGGTGGTGGTGTCATATAGACTTCCTCCTGTAAGTCTGCATTTAAATAAGCCACATTGACATCAAAATGAAACAGCTTATTTCCCTTCTTAGCTGAAGAGGCTAGAAGCATTCTTAATGACTCCGATCTTGAAGTAGGGGCATAGATTTGAGAATAGTGAACACCTTTGCGCTGCGAAAACCCTTTTGCAACTAGTCGGGCTTTATATTGCAACTCTTCAGTAGTTGTGGGCTTTAAACGATATACCCATCGACAACCTACAGCTTGTTGCCCTTTCGGAAGCTCTGTACTTGTAAACACACCGAGAGACTTCATTGAAGCCATCTCTTTTTCCATTGCTTCCTGCCACTTTACGGCTTCTGAGCTTGGAAGCTGTTGTACTTCCATATAGCTTTCTGGCTCACACTGTGCCATATTTACGTATACACTTGTCACCTTAAACCGCTCTGGCGGCTTGCCCTTCGTGGCGCGTTTTGACCTGCGCAATTGCTCCTCTTGTGCCCCCTCTGACCGTTGGCTGTCAGAATCTGTCTCAGACTTTATGTCTGGACGTGCCTCTAGGGATAAAGACCTCCGTTTAGATACCTCCCTTGGGCTTGGTGTTGCAGGTGACCTGCTTTGCTTTTGCTGTCTGCTAGGCCTACTGACTGGCGAAGTTGGAGCACTCCTAGATTCTGGCTTTTCTACCTTAGGAGAAGAACCTCGTGCCTGATCAGAATCTGCATCTGAACCATGTGCACCATCCCCTTCTGGCTCATCACTCTCTGGACTTTCTTTCTCAGCATGAATGCCTAAATCATCTCTCAAAATGTCAGGGTTAGCGTGTAAGTGAGTCCATCCGGACTGCTCACAAAAATCAGCGCTCCTACTGAGGACCACTCTTGTAGTATCCCCACCTGGGTCCACAAACCTCCAAGATTTGGCATGTGGTTCGTACCCGCAAAAGATGAGTTTCCTAGCCCTTGGACTTCCCTTTTTCCTTAACGCTTTTGGGATAAGTACATAGGCTTGAGATCCAAACACCCGAAAGTAATTAACTTTGGGCTTCTTCCCATATAAAGCAAAATAAGGCGTAGTATCAATTACCGAATTATATACTCGGTTCAGAATATGAGTAGCCGCCTGCCAGGCTTCCGCCCAGTAACTCTGAGGAAGTTTAGCATCAAACAACATAGAGTTTGCCAACTCTTGCAGAACCCTATTTTTACGTTCGGCCACGCCTCCTTCTTGGGGGGAATAAGGTGTAGACAGACGATGCTTAATTCCCTTTTTCTTAAAGAAATTCTGCAACACAGACCCGGTAAATTCTGACCCTCTGTCTGTCTGAAAAGCAAGTACTCTAGTACCGAATTCAAGTTCTACCGCATGAACCCAATTTTTAACTGTTTCTGCAGTATCTGCTTTTGTTTTGAGAGGAAAAAACCATGTAACCTTTGTTTTGTCATCCGAGAGACACAGTGCATACTTCGAACCTCCCATGCTAGCAACAGGCATTGGGCCACATAGGTCCATATGCACAAGTTGGAATACTTTGTCAGATTTCCTATCTGAACTGGGATAGCTGCATCTATGAACCTTCGCACTTTTGCATGCAGTACAATCCAAATACTTAGTACATTTGTTCAATTTGCACCCTTCTGATAATTCAGGTTGCCTTTTAACATACTGAAAATTAATATGCCCTAAACGGCGGTGCCATAAATGAACACAAGAATTATGGGTAGGCGTGTTCACACAACCAGCATGAACCTGTTCAACTTCATCTGGACTTGTCTCAAAATAATATAACCCATTTCTGCATTCCACCTGCAAAAGAGATACGTTATTCTTTGAAATAGTGCAAACCCCATTTTCAAACACAGTTTTAAACCCATTTCTATCAAGTTCTGACACAGACAAAATACACCCCTTCAGTCCCTTTAGCACGTAGGCATCAATTTCTGTTTGCAAACAATTTAAGAACACTGTGCCTACAGTCTCTAAGGAACGTTTAGTTGAATCTGCCATTGTCACAACTTTAGGGGTTTGCAAATGTCTGCAATTCTGCAAACGTACACTAGATGGCGCCACCAGGTGGTGAGATGCACCACTGTCGATCAACCAGCGTAGATTGCTGCCTTGGCCACGCCCTTGCATCAACGCCATTGCTGAAGCCATGTGCTGTGTGCTGTGGGAGTAGCCACGACCTCCTCCTCTTCTTCGACGTCCCCTGGAACTCCTTGTCTGGTAACTAGGGGTAACGGCCTTGTTGCTGTCTTGACCAGGTTCACGTGTGCAATTCCTGATTAGATGGGAAGGGGAACCACAGCGAAAACAGTGTCTAGCTGCAAAAGCATTTACTGTGTGCTCAAACTCAGCATCAACACTCTTAGGCACAGCATAACTCCCCTTTAAAGACAAACCTCTTTCTCTTTGCCTTTTATCCTGTTCATCCGCAAGCCGAGAAGAAATGTATTCAAGGGTTAATTCAGTTGAAGGCATAGCTTCCAAAGTTAGAGCTAGAGTCTCATAGCTTTTATCAAGAGAAGACAACAATATGTATGACTGCTGCTCCATAGAGAAAGGAATGCCCAGCTGTCTTAGTTGATTAAAGGCAGACACCATTTTGGCAATATGTTCTTTCACACACGCTCCCGGTTGGAGACGTAAATCAAACAAACATCTTGTAGCATGGATCTTGGCCCCCGCAGTGTTTCTGGAATTTAACCGCTGCAGAACCGTCCAGACCTCATGCGTGTTCTTTAACTCAGAAACATAAGGCATTTGCTCTGGTCCCACTGCCAAAACTAGTAGACCTTGGGCTTTCCTGTCGCGTTTCTGTGAAGCTGCTGCTGCTGCTTTGGCTTCTGCAGACGCGTCTGCAGCTGCCTGTAAAGGCGGTGCTTCAGTACAGCTCCACAACTCTTTTGCTTGCAACCAAACCCTTACTCTAGCCTTCCAATCTTGCCAATTTTTCCCATTGAGTCGCGTAAACGGGACAGTAAAACTTTCCTGGGACTCTGCCATCCTCCCTGGGGCTTAGGAACGATACTCACACACCTGTAGACCGTCTCCCAGCTGCTGAGGTGGCTCCTTGAGGAATCAGACGTCTTCCAGCGAGTACAAACTGCGCAGTGCCTCTTTAAAACTTTTCTAGGCACGTTGCAGGACTCAAGCTGCTTTGGAGGCTTTCGTTGTCGGCAACCGCTTCTGTCTTCACTCCAGTCCTTGCATAAATCACTCTGAACTGCTCTCCTTATCTCCTTCTTGACGTACAAACATCCATAACCTGTCCCATTAAACTTTAATTAGTTTAATGTAAATGCCCAGTGCACTTCCTTCTTTAAAAGTCTCACCACGGCAGAGGATTTCACGCAGCAGCTAAGAAGGGCAGGAGAGGCAGCATCTTCCCAAAAAGAGTCCTGGAGCATGCGGTTTGTAAATCAAAAATAAGGTTTATTTACAAAACACCAAAAAAACAATCCTGGCGACGAACCACACATCTCAGCAAAACACACACCCAAAAGGGAGAAGGGGGAAGAACAAACAAACAGGGGGACTATTTATACAGACTCATGTTCCTGGAAGCCTAATGACCTCCAGCTGCTCAGTGATTAGAGCGTTTCTGCTACTCTTTTAACCCTTTGATAGCAACAATGCCCCTAATGGAAATAAAGCTGAATTTTTTGGAAGATTAGAGGAAAGACTGATGGAGTGTATGGATCAGAAGATGATTTTGATGGGTAATGGAGTGGTAAGGCCAGAAATGGACAGAATTTCAAAAAGAAAAAATATAAATGAGGGTAAGCTCCCCAAGACTTTTTTTGAATTGGTTGAAAATTTTGGTCTAATAGATATTTGGAGGTGGAAATACCCAACCACAAAACAGTTCACTTTTTTTTAGTTTATATCTGGGTTTCTAAAGAATTGAATTCCAGAGTAAACAAAATTGAGATTACCCTGCAAACTCTATCGAATCATAATTCGATTTACATGGAATTAAAAGGGAAAGAACTATCCTCATTTAGATGGAGGATGAATGACACTTTACTTGAGAACTCATAAACAGTAGAGAAAGCGAAAGAGACAATAAAGGAGTATTTTAAATGGAATTTACATAAAGAAACTGACTTAGATATTGTGTGGGACGCGAGTAAGGCTGTCATGAGAGGCTTCCTAATTCAGCAAAATAGTCTTTAAAAAAAGAAAGGGAAAAGAAAAAAGAGGAAATTCTGGTTCAACTCATGGAAAACAAGAAAAAAATGACAATAAAACCAAAAGACGAATAAATTAAACAGACTATTAAAATGCTACAAATTCAGTATTCTATGTTGGTTAATCAAGAAGTGGAATGGAAAGTAAAATTAATGAGACAAAAATTTTTTGAATCAGCAAACAAAACTGGGAAGTTATTGGCATGGCAGCTGAGAAAACGTCAAAGTCAAAATTTAATCAATAAAATCAGGATAGGGGAACAGTTGACTGAAGACCCAAAAGAAATAAGAAGAGCCTTTCAAGGATATTACAAGGAACTCTATAGGAAAGAAAAAAAAGATATAAAAAGGATAGAAAGATATTTGGAAACTCATAAAGGAAAACAGATATCTTCAGAGGAAAGAGAACAATTAAATGCCCCAATAACAAATCAAGAAATCCAAAAGTCAATAAAAAAGATGAAACAAGGTAAAGCTCCAGGACCGGATGGGTTAACCTCTAAGTATTATAATTTTTTTTTTTAAAAAAATTATTTTTATTCATTTTCACCAACATAGACAATAACAGGAACATACAAAACAAAAACAACAACAACAAAACAACACAAACTAACACTAATGTGACTTCCCCAAACCTCCCCTTCACTGTTATAGTTCAGAACTTAACTGGTTAAATTCCCTGGTGTGTGTCACCTGCTGACGTCAGCTTACAGCTGGGCGGAGACAGAAGCTTTAGAAGCTGGGCGGGACTATTCCCTGTTTTGTTTAGTTCCCCCTGTGACTCTGAGGGGAGAAGGATGTTCCCTCTGTGTATCTGAGAGGGAGACATGTTTGCAGCAATGGCTGCCAGCAGTGACGGACTTTGATGCTGTAATGTTTTAATAAAGAGCTGTAAATAGACAAATCTGTCTATGTGTGCTTACAAGGAGCAAGACTGCTTTACACGCTGTGTTCTACTCTGCTAAAAGCCGTGACTGAGAAGAGACAGCAGGAGTTATTGCGCAGCTTGGGAGGAAGCGTGCCGGACCGCTGTAAGTGATTGATTGGGATCGTAAAGCTGTCTGAAGTCGCGGCTCTATCGATCAAGGGCCAGATCGATATCTATTCGCACAGGTTATGGAGGTCAGCCAACGCTCGTAAAGCAGTCGGTGTGAGCTCCAGGAATGTCTTTGAAGCCAGCGGTCTGCGGCTGAGGAGCGGAACGGGAGCTGACTGGGTGCCGGAGAGCAAGAATGATTAATTGCCTGCTTCCGAGAGGCAATGAGAGCTTCTGATACAGAGAGCTGGAGCTAAAAGCAGCTAAAAGCTGGAAGCTGAGACGCAGCTCAAGACGTTTCTCCACGCAAAGGAAGGCCGGAGTCAGCTGGTACTGAGTAAGTACAGCTTGAGGGGCACCTTGGGAGAACGGGAGAAGATGGCTGAAAGCCAGAATATACCGGTGAAGCCTCTAACTCTAAAGAGTTGGGCAACGTGGTCCAGAAAAATAAGGGGATTGTTCTTGGTTGAAGGCGTCTGGGAAGCAAACCAATGGGAGCCAAAATCACCCCTTAGCTGGCCAGCAGCTGGAGCAGGCGATGCAAGCTGTGGGGCTGTATTGGCTGAAGATAGCCAGAGGCTGCATCAAGAGCTAGAGATGCTCAAAGCATGCGTTGATGCATCACTGAGACCTCACTTGGAGGGTGTTCCGACAGCGTGGGCTGCCTGGAATGTGCTGAAGGGCTTGTGTGAGGCGTCAGCGAAAGGCCAGAGCCCTGGAGAGAGCCCTGGAGAGGCTGAAGGATGCCCAGAAAGCCCAATGGGGGCTGGGACAGTGTTGGGGAGCTGTTGTAATGCTTCTACACGTCTGTGTGATGGACTGAGTCCTGGAGAGGCTGGACTGGCAGGCCCTGTTCCCGATGTCTTGGCCTCTAGGAGCGCTAGTGAGCAGATCGGGGGGGCGAAGAGTTCCAAAGGCAAGTTTAAAGAGCTTTCGCTTTGTGCTGAAGCAGAGAGGAGCTTCAGGGGGGGCCAGGCTGGTGGGAGGCGCCGTTCCAGAAGGAGGAAGGCCAGGCCAGCTGGCAGGAGCCCCGGGCAGTGTTTTTCCACTGGAGTTCAACGTCGGCGTGGCAGTTGCCCCCACCGGAGCAGAGAGCCGATGCAGGATGTTTGCAAAGACTTTTCCCATGGGAATCAGGCGGGTTTCCATGGCAACAGGCCTGGGAAGACAGGCAGGCGTGGAACTGAGCCAGGTGGCCGTGGTAAACAACAGGAAGAGTCTTATCAGGTTTCTGCGAGTATGGCAGTGTTCGAAGACGGCCGAGTGGAAAATTCCGAGATGGCCTTTGTAATAGACTCTGCAGCTAACCGCAACATGGTTCCAGAGACCCCTGCAGTCGAGAGGTGGAATTGCACGGCAGTTCCGAAGGGACAGACTATTAAGTTCGCGAATGGACAGAAAACTAGAGTTTCCAAGTGTACTAATGCCTATCTTTGTGTCTTACAGGAGACGGTGGATTTTTGTATTGTTCCAGAGGTTCATCATTGTTTGTTATCTGTGCCTTATTTGTTAAGTAAGGGGTTCAAGGTTTGTTTTGAAAATGATGTCTGCACAATCTCCAAAGGGGGGAGGTTACTAGCCAAAGTGCGGAAGGGACAGAATGATCTTTTCATTCTTAAAACGTCTCTTGGGGGTGAGGGGAAGGTTGAGAAAGCACAAGCGTTGCGTGCTACAGTTCCCAACCAGCGTGCTACAATTCCCGCTCATCATGTCATGTGTGCATGCGTATGGCATCAGAGAACGATTCACAATCCTTTAGAGGATTTGCAGGCGTTGCCTGAGGTTGTTACAGGTTGTAAAATTAGAAATTGTCAAAGTGCCATTAATTGTGACACTTGCAAGCAAGCAAAGGTGAGAGGGTGCAGTTACCCAAAGGTGGAACGTGTAGCCACCAAACCTTTTGAGCTGGTACACATAGATTTGTCCGGTCCTGTCAAGGAACCAAGTCTAGGGGGGGGCAGGTTTCTGCTAACTTTTCTTGATGATTTTTCGCAGAATTCCTGGACTCACGGTCTCAAATCCAGGGAGGATGCAGCACAGCTGATCAAGAGCTGGATTGAGGGGGTGGAACAGAGATTTTCCACCAGGGTTCAAGCGATCATCAGTGACAGGAATGCTAAGTACACTGGTTCTGCTTTGCAGAAGTTCTTTCACGAGAAAGGGATACGACACACAGTTATTTCACCCCAGCAAGGGGGGGTGGCAGAGCTGAGAAGTGGAGCTCTGGTTAAGGCTGCACAGGTGATGCTGAAAGAAGCCAGGTTACCTCCTGAGTTTTGGCTGGAGGCTACTAGGGCTGTGTCATTCACCTGGAATCGTGTCTACAACTCATTGGTAGGTGACACTCCGTTTTCTCTGTTAAATGGCCGAAAACCCCAGGTTCATTTTCTGCGGACGTTTGGGACTCCTGCGCTTATCTCTTTGCCTAAAGCTTTGCAAGGGCCAGATGGAGCCAAAGTCCAGAAAATGATCTTCTGTGGGTATGAGCCAGAAGCCCGTGCATGGCGATTTGCTTACCCGTCAGGTGATCAGAGTAAGGTGCTGATCAGTAAACACGCTGAGTTCTTAGAGGAGGTTGTAAAGTCAAAGACTCCTGTCAGGTGTGATGTTCTCTCAGAATGTCTCTCTGATCCAGAAGACAGTTCTGATGAGGCGGAAGAAGAGGCTGAGGCTGCTGATGACGACCAGGTCACTGACCAGGGTCAAGAGCAGGATGTGGCATCTCCACAAGTTGTTAAGAGACAGCCCAAGAGTGCGCCTAGTTCTCCTGTGAGTGTGATGGAGAGGATTCGAAGACGCTTTAAGTCAGAAGGAGAATCCCATGATGCAGAGGACACACCTGCTGATCAAAGTGAGTCAGAGGGAACACCTGAGTTTGTGCCTAGGAGGTCCAGTCGCACGACAAAAGGTATCCCACCAGAGAGGTATCAGGCCACAGGTGCGTGGGTAAGTTTCGCACAGTGCGATTCTGAGAGTTGTGAGGTGGTTCCACAAATGCCAAACAGGTTTGCCAAGGGAAGGCGCAAGGCATTGGGGAAGGGATTGATCTCATAAGGTGTTACTGAAGATGTTGCACAGGTATCACGCAGGGACACAAGGGGGGGTGTTATAGTTCAGAACTTAACTGGTTAAATTC
Source organism: Podarcis melisellensis (assembly GCF_964234715.1). Classification (NCBI taxonomy): domain Eukaryota; kingdom Metazoa; phylum Chordata; class Lepidosauria; order Squamata; family Lacertidae; genus Podarcis; species Podarcis melisellensis. The sequence continues at coordinate 14,032,014 of NC_138535.1, forward strand.
CCTGGTGTGTGTCACCTGCTGACGTCAGCTTACAGCTGGGCGGAGACAGAAGCTTTAGAAGCTGGGCGGGACTATTCCCTGTTTTGTTTAGTTCCCCCTGTGACTCTGAGGGGAGAAGGATGTTCCCTCTGTGTATCTGAGAGGGAGACATGTTTGCAGCAATGGCTGCCAGCAGTGACGGACTTTGATGCTGTAATGTTTTAATAAAGAGCTGTAAATAGACAAATCTGTCTATGTGTGCTTACAAGGAGCAAGACTGCTTTACACGCTGTGTTCTACTCTGCTAAAAGCCGTGACTGAGAAGAGACAGCAGGAGTTATTGCGCAGCTTGGGAGGAAGCGTGCCGGACCGCTGTAAGTGATTGATTGGGATCGTAAAGCTGTCTGAAGTCGCGGCTCTATCGATCAAGGGCCAGATCGATATCTATTCGCACATTCACTGCATCCTTAGTTTTAAAGTGTTAATTCTTAGCAAATCTTTGATCAATTTCAAAACTCTTTTTCCTTAAGTTTTCTCATATTTCAAATTTAACCGCTATAATTCTGTATCTCATACCTTTTGACATTTTAACATTCCAAAATTTTACAACAATTCTTAAGATAGATTTTAAACTTCCTCCAGTCCTCTTCCACCGTCTCTCTCCTCTGGTCACGGATCCTGCCGGTCATCTCAGCCAGTCCCATAAATTCTGTCACCTTGATTTGCCATTCTTCCAGAGTAGGTAGTTCTTGAGTCTTCCAATACTTTGCCAGTAGAATTCTTGCCGCCGTGGTTGCATACATGAAGAATGTTCTGTCTTCCCTTGGTACCGTTTGGCCGACCATGCCCAAGAGAAAAGCCTCCGGTTTCTTAACAAATGTCCACTTAAGGATTTTCTTAATTTCATTATAGATCATCTCCCAGTAGGCCTTAATCTTTGGGCAGGTCCACCAAAGGTGGTAAAAGGTTCCTTCACATTCATTACATTTCCAGCAATTATTATTGGGCAAATGATATATCTTTGCTAGCCTGGTTGGGGTCATGTACCACCTATAGATCATTTTCATTATGTTCTCTTTTAAGGCACTACATGCCGTAAACTTAATGTCTGTGTTCCATAACCTTTCCCAGTCTGCAAACATAATCTCATGACCAATGTCTTGTGCCCATTTAATCATCGCTGATTTTACTGTTTCATCCTGTGTGTTCCATTTCAGCAACAAATTATACATTCTAGACAGAATCTTAGTATTGGGCTCCAATAATTCTGTTTCTAACTTTGACCTCTCCTTCTGAAATCCTACTTTCCTGTCTTGCTTGAACGTCTCATTAATCTGCTGGTAATGTAACCAGTCTCGGACTTTAGGTTTCAATTTCTCCATACTCTGTAATTTAATCTTTTCACCATCATATTCTATGATTTCACCATATTTTGGCCAGTCTGGATCCATATTGAGTTTTTTTACCGCCTTGGCTTCCAGGGGTGACTCTAAGTATTATAAATCACTTGATGAGCAGCTAATACCGGTTCTGGGGGAAGTAATGAATGCTATTTTACAAGGGAAAGGAAAAATCCCAAACTCCTGGAAGGAGGCCTACATAACGCTGATCCCCAAACAAGACACGGATCATCAGAGTGTTAAAAATTTTAGGCTGATATCATTGCTAAATAATGATTATAAACTTTTCGTGGACATCTTGGCCAACAGACTGAAGATAATACTAAATGCTTTAATTCATAAAGATCAGAGAGGTTTCTTGCCAGGTAGGCAATTGAAGGATAACGTGAGACATATTATCAATACACTGGAATACCTAGAAGTAAGAAATGATAAGCCAGCTGTACTGATGTTCATTGATGCTGAAAAAGCATTTGATAATGTATCCTGGTCATTTATGAAGTAGAGTATAGAAAGGATGGGGATTTGCGGCATCTTTTTAAACGGAATTGAGCCAATTTACTCAGAGCAGAAAGCGAAATTAATCGTGAACATCTTAACAGACTCATTTGATATCACAAAGGGCACCAGACAAGGGTGCCCATTATCTCCATTGTTGTTTATTATAGTATTAGAAGTATTATTAAATTGCCTGAGAGGAAAAACAGAGATAAAAGGGGTCAAAATAGGTGCCAAGGAGTTCAAACTTAAGGCCTACGTGGATGATTTGGTAATAACCCTTGAAGAACCTCAAGAAAGTGTTAAAATAGCACTGGAAGAAATGGGAAAATTTGGGCAATTGGCTGGGTTTAAACTGAAGATAAAGGCGAAAATGCTAGGGAAAAAGTGAGATAGAAAGGTAGAAAGATAGAAAGAAAGTGAAATCAAGGTGGTCAAAAAAGTCAAGTATCTGGGAATTTGGATGTCGGCAAAGAATATAAATCTTTTTAATGACAATTATCAACCAGTCTGGAAGGAGATTAAAAGAGAATTAGAAATATGGGACAGATTAAAGCTATCAATGATGGGAAGAATGTCTGTGATTAAAATGAATTTACTACCGAAAATGTTGTTTTTGTTCCAGACAATTCCAATAATAAGAGGTTTAAGACAATTCAAAGAGTGGCAAAAAACCCTCTTGCGTTTTATATGGCAAGGGAAAAGACCAAGAATTAAATTTAAAATATTGACAGATAAGAAGGAAAGAGGGGGGTCTCTTTTTGGGGGACTTCCGGTCAGCGCCATCGCTTAATGGCAGATTTCCCTCAGAGCTCCTGAGGGGAACTGCTCCGTGGGTTCGGGTCCTGCAGCTACGGTGAAGCGGGGACCCCTAAAAATCACAGGCGCGAAGCCTGTGAACTGGAGACTCGGTGGGCACCTTTTGCGCCCCCCAAAGCTGTGAAGGAGCCTTTTTAAAGGCTTCAGAACAGCAGCGGGTGAGTGGCGCGGTGCTGAGAGTCGTTTACCCAGCCTGTGGAGTGAAGCTGCGTCGCCATTAGCGGAGAGCGCTGATTTCTTCCAGAGAATCGGAATTAAAAGAAACTACTACCCGTGAGTAGGATAAGGATTTAAGGATTAATTTGACGCTAAATTTAAAGAATTTCGGCACCGAGACGGCAAAGGTTTAAAGAGGAAGTCTGCCTTTCCGCTCTGCAGAAAGATCAAAGCAAAGAGATCGCCAAGCTGTAACTGTTTGAAGATCTTGCCTTTGGATAAAAGCAATCCACTGTTAAAGAGATTGAGATTCTTCCCCCACAGGCAGGAGTGGGGGGGAGGAAATTGTACTTTATATGCCTGCATAAAGAGAAGGGAATTGGAATTTGTACCGCTGTTTTGCAACCCTGGGAACGGACTGCCGGGGAAGAGAAGCCGGCTGTGGACTGTCAGCACGTTAACGTAAAAAAGTAACTTGGGACTTAACTTTCTGAGTTAAATCTTTGGAAGGATACATTATCCCTGGAATATATCTAGACTTTGTTGCATTTGGACTGATTTTGAAGGGTATCAACATTGTGGCTTTTTAAGAGACCTTTAAGAGACTTTTAAGAGACTTGGGGACTTCTTCCTTTATAAAGAACGTTTTTATGTTGAAAGTTGCAATGGGAATTCAGAAACTTCTCCCTCTAGAGGAGACTTGGCTGGTTACAATAACAATTGGGCTACAGTCTGCTGAGCCATTGGGAAACAAGTTTATGAGTGTGGGAATGACCTTGACTTGGTAAGATAGTGTTATGGCAGATGATAAAGAGAAAGGAGAATTACAGGAAAAAAAATTGAGATCCGGCAGACAATACAAGACTGACATTTTGAAACAAAGAAGGGCCTCAACATCCAGAGCCACCGGAACAGCTGCTGTCCCCGATTTTCAGAAAAAACCGACTTAAATACCAGAAGCATAGTTGAACTTGGAAACAAGGTGAATTCTAATACAGAGTCAATTGGAAAATTACTTGAGGAACCGTCCACCACTCGAAAGATTGCTGAGGAGGCTAAAGAAATTGCAACTGCTACTGAGGAAAGGATTCCACCGGTCCTTAAAAAACTGAAGGACCATGATTGGACATTGTCCATGATTGAGATGCAAAGAAAAGAGAGAAATTTAAGGATCAGATCAGTACCTGAAAGTGAAAGGGATAACCTGGTGGACTATCTAACAAAAGAGTTTTCAGATTTTTGGCAGCAGGATTTGGAGAAGGAAGAATTTAAGATAGAGAGTGCATTTCGACTTGGTACAAGACAAAGAAGGAACAAAGCAAGAGATTGCTTGATAACCTTAAGATCAAAAGAAGAGAGGGATAAAATTCTGAATCTGCACTACCAAAGAACTTTACAAATTGAAGATTCCTTTGTGGAGATTTTTAAAGACATCCCGAAGCATATCTTGGATGCAAGAGGCCAGTACAAAGATTTGGTGGTATTATTGAAAAGAAACAACATACCATTCAGGTGGGAATTTCCTCAAGGCTTATCTTTCAAATACAAGGGGAGGAAAAGAAGAATAAAGACAGTGAGTGATAAAGACAAGTTTTTAGGAGAACACGAAGAGGATCTTCAGAAGGAGGTGGACTCGGGACAAGAACCACTTCCTTCAGGAAAAGGAATATTGGATATAGCAAATCTACCATACGGATTGAAACCACCGACAGAAGACGAACAACTACTTGGAGCTGTAGGAGGGAAAAACAAATAACTCCATCATGGCTCTGCAACTTCTAAGTTGGAATTGTAATGGTCTAAACATTCCCCGGAAGAGAAAAAGTGTTTTTCACGTATTAAAAAATGAACAATTGGACTTGATTTGTTTACAAGCGACGCATGTGACGAGGTCACATAGGAAAATACTTATTAATAAAAGATTGGGACAAGAATTTATATCTTCTGACAGAGTAAAAAAAAGAGGAGTGGTGATATATGCAAAGGAAAGATTGCTGCCGAAATTAATTTTTAAAGATGACCAAGGAAGATTTTTGGCAATTGAAATTCAAGTTCAAGGAGATAAATTTTTGACTGTGGGAATTTATGCACCGAATGAGGGGGAAGTTGAGTTTTTTAAGAAGTTGCATGAGATATTGTTGGACTATTTGGACTACAATTTAATTTTGATGGGTGACATGAATGGAGTAGTATCGACAAATATGGATAAAGCACAAAGACAGGTAGTCACAAAAGACGGAAGACTACCAATTTTTTTCCCCGAAATGACTGACAATATGGACTTGGTTGACATTTGGAGAATAAAACACCCCCTTGAAAGAGAGGGAACATTCTTTTCTGAAGCCAAAATGACATGGACTAGAATTGACCAAATTTGGGTTACTAGAGGAATGGCACCAAAGATAAAAAAAGTTGAAATCTGCCCCAAAACTTGCTCCGACCACAATGCTGTAAAGATGGTGATGAAGCAAACAACAGCTGGCACCTTCAGATGGAGGATGAATAACACCTTATTTGGAGACGAGGAAGTTTGTAAAAATGCCCAAAAAACCTTGAAGGACTGTTTTGAAATTAATATGAAGACTAACGTAGAAAAAAGAGTAATCTGGGACGCAAGCAAAGCTGTTATGAGAGGATTCTTGATACAACAAAATGCAATAAAGAAGAGAAGCCAAAATGAAAAGAAAGATAAAATTCTGGAGAAGATAAAAGATGGGGAAAGGAAATTAAGATCAAAACCAAAATCGCATGAGATTCTGAGAGAAATTAAGTTATATCAAACACAATATATGGAATTGATGAATCAAGAAATAGAATGGAAAATTAAACAAATGAGACAAAAGACTTTTGAATCAGCAGATAAATGTGGTAAATTGTTGGCTTGGCAAATAAAGAAAAGACAAAAATTGAATACGGTTACAAATTTAGAAGTGGATGGAAAGAACATTTATAATCCAACGGAGATTAGGAACTGCTTCCAGAGATACTTCAGACAACTTTATTCACAAGGGCCGCAGAAAGATATGGATATAGAACAATTTCTTGGAAAAAACGGACTGAAAAAGATTTCACAGGAAAGTAAAAGAGTCTTGAACCAGGAAATAACAGAACAAGAAATAGAAGGTGCCATTCAAAATATGGCATTGGGCAAATCCCCAGGACCGGATGGACTGACTTCCAGATATTATAAAGTTTTGAAGGAGTGGTTATTACAACCTTTGAAGGAAGTTTGTAATGAAATTTTGGAGGGGAAAAGGGCACCAGAAACGTGGAAAGAGGCTTATATTACACTTATACCGAAGACAGAGACTGAAAAGACTCAACTTAAGAACTACCGCCCCATTTCGCTATTAAATGTGGATTAGAAAATTTTTGCTGACATTTTAGCAAAGAGACTGAAAACAGTTTTGATGGAGGAGATTCATAGAGATCAAGCGGGCTTTCTCCCGAGAAGACATTTGTCAGATAATGTAAGGAACATAATTGACATTTTGGAAAAGTTGGAAGTGAACATAAACACTAAAGCAGTTTTGATATTTGTGGACGCCGAGAAAGCCTTTGACAATATTTCTTGGAGTTTCATGATGAAGAATCTCCGGGGGATGGGGGTAGGCCAAGGGTTTGAAAATGGTATAGGTGCAATATATTCTGAACAAAAAGCAAAGTTGATTGTAAATAATGTGGTTACGGAAGAATTTAAGATAGAAAAAGGGACACGTCAGGGATGCCCAATTTCTCCATTACTTTTTATATCAGTCCTGGAGGTTATGCTGAACATGATTAGAAGGGACCAGTTGGTTAAAGGAGTGCAGGTCGGAGCTAAACAGTACAAATTGAAAGCATTTGCAGATGACTTGGTACTTACATTACAAGAGCCTGAGTCTAGTATGAAAAGAGTATTAGAATTAATTCAAGAGTTTGGTCAAGTGGCAGGATTTAAATTGAATAAGTCAAAAACTAAGGTATTGGAGAAAAATTTAACACTTTTTGAAAAAGAGAGGTTTCAGAATGAGACAGGATTAACTGTGGTTAAGAAAGTGAAGTATTTGGGGATAAATATGACAGCTAAAAATGTGAACTTATTATTATTTTTTTATAAATATTTATTAAAGTTTTTAAGTTACAGTATAACAAACAGACAAAATTGTAACATAACATAACATATTTTCTCATCTTCTTGTGACCTCCTCGCATCCCCCGCTCCTACCTTCCATGTTAAGAAATTAATCCAGCAAATTATCACCTTACTTCCATCCATACTGTCTGGTTATCAATTAAATTTAGCCAAATAGTTATCCAAAAGAAAAAATGTTTTTTTCTTACATTTTAACATCTTCTTACTTTGCTTCATCTATTTTAATGGTGCCAAATTATTTATAATCAAGCATCCTGCTTAACATTCATACAGTTTACAATGTTTTTGCAAATAAATCTTAAATTTTTCCCAATCTTCTTCTACCGTCTCCTCTCCCAGATCTCGGATTCTGCCGGTCATCTCAGCCAGTTGCATATAGTCCATCAGTTGCATCTGCCATTCTTCCAGTGTGGGTAAATCTTGAGTTTTCCAGTGTTTCGCGAGAAGTATCCTTGCTGCTGTTGTTGCATACATAAAGAATGTTCGATCCTTCTTTACCACCCCTTGGCCGACAATACCCAAAAGGAAGGCCTCTGGTTTCTTAGAGAAGGTATACTTAAATACCTTTTTCAGTTCATTATATATCATTTCCCAGAAAGCCTTCACTTTAGGGCAGGTCCACCAGAGGTGAAAGAATGTTCCTTCATTTTCCTTACATTTCCAACACTTATTATCAGACAAGTGGTATACCTTTGCAAGTTTGACTGGGGTCATGTACCATCTATATATCATTTTCATTACATTTTCTTTCAAAGCATTACATGCAGTGAAATTCAAACCAGTAGTCCAAAACCTTTCCCAGTCCTCAAACATAATATTATGCCCAATGTCTTGTGCCCACTTTATCATGGCCGATTTTACCGTTTCATCTTGTGTGTTCCATTTTAACAGCAAGTTGTACATTCTTGAAAGTACCTTAGTCTTAGGCTCTAACAATTCCGTTTCCAACTTTGATTTCTCCACCTGGAACCCTAACTTTTTATCAAGTTTAAAAACTTCCTTAATCTGAGCGTAATGTAGCCAATCTCGCACTTTATCTCTCATTTTCTCCATACTCTGCAATTTCCAATTGTCTCCATCTTTTTCTAGTATTTCCCAATACTTTGGCCATTTGGCCTCCATATTGAGTCTTTTTCGGGCCTTAGCTTCCAATGGTGAAAGCCACCTTGGAGTTTTATTTTCCAGTAAGTCTTTATATTTTGTCCAGACATTAAACACTGCTTTTCTGACAATATGATTCTTGAAAACCTTGTTAATCTTAACCTTGTCATACCACAAATATGCATGCCAACCAAAAGCATTGTTAAAACCTTCCAAGTCCAACACATCAGTGTCTTCAAGAAGTAGCCAGTCTTTTAACCAGCAGAAAGCTGCTGCTTCGTAGTAGAGCCTTAAGTCTGGCAGGGCAAAGCCCCCTCTTTCTTTCGCATCTGTTAGTATCTTAAACTTAATTCTGGGCTTTTTGCCCTGCCAGACAAATTTAGATATATCTCTCTGTCACTTCCGAAAGCACTCTGTCTTGTCCACAATCTGTAATGTTTGAAACAAAAACAACATCTTTGGCAATACATTCATCTTAATAGCAGCAATTCGGCCTAACAAGGAAAGTTTCAGTCTTGTCCAACTATCTAGATCTCTTTTAATTTCTGACCAACATTTCTCATAGTTGTCCTTAAATAAACTCAAATTTTTTGCTGTTATGTTTACCCCTAGGTATTTCACTTTTTTAACCACATTTAGTTCTGTCTCTCTCTGAAACCGTTCTGACTCTGCATCTGTCAGATTTTTTCCTAATACCTTAGCTTTCTGCTTGTTTAATTTAAATCCCGCCACCCGACCAAAATCTTGAATTAATTGTAATACTCTTTTCGTACTAGATTCTGGCTCCTGCAAGGTCAGAACTAGGTCATCTGCAAAAGCTTTAAGTTTATATTGTTTCACTCCGACCTGGATTCCTTCCACCAACCGGTCTCCTCTAATCATATTCAAGAGCACCTCCAGAACTGAAATGAATAACAATGGGGAGATAGGGCAACCTTGTCGTGTTCCTTTTTCAATTTTAAACTCTTCTGTGACCACATTATTAACTATCAATTTAGCCTTTTGTTCTGAATAAATTGCGTCAATCCCATTTTCAAAACCCCGTCCCACTCCCATCCCTTCTAGGTTCCCTTTCATAAATTTCCAGGAGATGTTGTCAAAGGCCTTCTCCGCATCTATAAAGATTAGCACTGCTTTTATATTGACACCTGTCTGCAAAAGTTCCAGAATGTCAATAATGTTCCTTGTGTTAGCAAACAAGTGTCTACCTGGGAGAAAGCCTGCCTGGTCTTTATGGATTATTTCATTTAGAACTTTTTTAAATCTACTTGCTAAAATGTCTGCAAATATTTTGTAATCCACATTTAGGAGCGAGATGGGGCGGTAGTTCTTAAGTTGTGTCTTTTCAGCTTCCGATTTTGGTATCAATGTGATAAAGGCTTCTTTCCACGATTCCGGCGCCTTCTTCCCCTCCATAATTTCATTGCTGACCTCCATCAGTGGTTGTATCAAATAATCCTTCAGTGTCTTATAGTACTTGGAGGTCAGCCCATCAGGTCCTGGAGTTTTGCCCAATTTCATGTTCTGAATGGCTTGTTCAATCTCTTGTGGTGTTATTTTACAATTCAGGATTGATCTGTTTTCTTGTGACAATTTTGGTAATCCATTCTTTTCCAAAAATTGTTTAATCTCAGCATCATCTTGCGGCCCTTGTGTATATAATTTTTTAAAGTATCTCTGGAAGCATTTTCTAATATCCACGGGGTTCTGAATGTTTCTTCCTTCAATCTCTAAATTGGTAACTGTATTTAGTTTTTGTCTTTTCTTCAACTGCCAAGCTAGCAGTTTCCCACATTTATTCGCAGATTCAAATGTTTTTTGTTTCATTAGTTTGACTTTCCACTCTATTTCCTGATTTATCAGTTTGGAGTATTGTGCTTGTTAGAGTTTAATTTCTCTCAGAATCGGCTGTGACTTCGGATTAGATCTTAACTTCTTCTCTGATTCTTTAATTTTCTCCAAAATCTTATCTTTTTTCTTGTTTTGTGTCCTTTTCTTTACAGCGTTCTGTTGTATCAAGAACCCCCTCATCACGGCCTTGCTTGCGTCCCAGATAGTTCTTTTCTCCACCGAGGTGTTCAAATTTATCTCAAAATAGTCCTTCAAAACTTTTTGGGCCTTCTTAATGATCTCCTGATCTCTAAACAAGTTGTCATTCATTTTCCATCTAAAGGAGCCGGTTGGTAATAGTGTCATATCCATCTTTACCGCATTATGGTTGGAGCAGGTCTTTGGACAGATTTCCACCTTTCTGATCTTAGGTGCCAGACCTCTAGATACCCATATTTGGTCGATTCTTGTCCATGTCAGTTGGGCTTCAGAAAAGAATGTTCCTTCTCTTCCCAAGGGGTTCTTTGTCCTCCAAATGTCAATCAAGTCCATATTGTCAATCAGTTCAAAAAAAGTCTTAGGTAGTCTGCCATCTTTTGTCACATTTTGGTTTTGAGACTTGTCCATGTTGGTTGAGACCACGCCATTCATGTCTCCCATCATAATGATGTTGTCATAGTCCAGATATTCCAGGACGTTCTCATGCAACTTCTTGTAGAATTCTGATTTGCCTTCATTTGGTGCATAAATTCCTAATATCAAAAGCTTCTCTCCTTGGTGTTGTATCTCAATTGCCAAAATTCTTCCATGTTCGTCTTTAAAAAGGAATTTAGGTGACAGGCTCTCTTTTGCGTAGATCACCACTCCTCTCTTCTTCACTCGGTCCGAAGATATAAATTCTTGGCCTAATCTTTTATTTATTAACACTTTTCTGTGTAGCCTAGTCACATGTGTTTCTTGCAAGCAAATAATGTCCAATTGTTCTTTTTTCAAAATATGAAATATTTTTTTCCTTTTCTCCGGAATGTTGGCGCCATTTATGTTCCAACTCAGAAGTTGCAGAGACATCCTGAATAAATCTGCTATTTTTCAAGGGGTGGTTCCTTTTTCTCTGGGTCCTCAGTGTCCGAGGGTGTAGGTACAGCAGATGCTCCAGGCCCAAATGGCGTTTCAATTCCTTTCTGTAGGTCCTCTCCGTAGGCAGTCAGAAATTTGTCTCTATCTTCCAGTGTTTTAATTTTAACCTTCTTCTCTCTAAAAGTGAAAGATAGTCCCTGAGGAAATTCCCACCTAAAGATGATTGAGTTGCTCCTCAGCAGTCTGGCCAGTTCAAAATATTCAGATCTGAGGTCAAGCAGTTGTTTCGGGATATCTTTGTAAATTTCAATTCTTCTGCCCAAAATGTCCAGTGACTTTCCGTAGTGTAGGCCCAAGATCTTGTCCCTTTCCTCCTTCGATCTTAAAGTTATCAAACAATCTCTGGGCTTGTCTTTCTTTGCAAATTTTCCAAGTCTAAAAGCTGACACAATTTTAAACTCCTTCTCTTCTATAGGCCAAAACTTGGAAAACTCTTTAGTCAGGAACTCGGTTAAATTCCCTTCTTCAACTTCTGGTATTGACCTTATCCTTAAGTTATTTTCCCGATTCCGTAGTTCTATCATAGATAAATACGTCTGTTGCTCTCCAACCTGTTTGTAGAGTGGCTTTACCTCTTGTTCCAATTTTTCAACTTTTTGACTAGTGGCCTCAGCCAATTTTCGATTTTCTGCAGTGACTTCAGTCAGCTGCCCAATTGCTTGTACGTTCTGTGCCACCTGTCCAGTTATTTGATTTAGACAGGCTGTATTTTGGTCAATCTTGGCTGTTTGTTCATCTGCTTTCTTGTCCAGAGATTCTACTCTTTTATCCAAAGATTCCAACTTTTCAAAGATTTTCTCTAGAATTGAAGCAGATGTTCCTGAGGCCATATCTTCCAATTGTAACTGCTCAGTTTCTTCTTCCGCTGCCGACGGTAAGATAGGTACAGATGATCTACGTGTCTGTAAGGCCGAGGTTAAAGTTGTTTGTCTGGTTCTTGCTCCTCTTTTTCTTGTGCCACTCATTCCAGAGTTATCTGAAAGTCAAGGTCAATCTGAGTTGTTCCCATGAGAAAGTGGCAGCCCAGAGATAAACAGTCAGGCAGGAGGAAGGGAAAGAGAAAGTAGAATATTGTCACTGCTATTAGTCCCAGATCCTCTAGAGGGGGCTTGGAATGTCTTGAGGGAAGAAGTCAAATCAAATAAAGTCAATAAAATTGAAATTAAAGTCCCAGGACCTTCAGATTAGTATTTAGCAGAGTTGGTATTTAGTAACATAACATTGTTTCTGACAAGTGCTAGTTGGTATTTCAAAGTAGCAAGTCTGTAAGAGCTCAGAATATTACAGGTCCAGATACATAATAGCCAAGTTAGCAAACTGACAGTTCTTTTGTTCCTTAGGCAGCCCCAATACCTGGGTTTCTCAGTCCAAATTTGTAGTTCCCACAGGAGAAAATTAATTAAAACAGTCCAGATAGAAAGTAAGTTCAATAAATGGATCGTTTCTTCCTCTAGAAAGTAGTTTTGGTGGATGCTCAATTCAGAAAGTTTAAACAGCCTCTAAAAAGGCTCCACTCCTCCAGCTCTTTGCTTTGTGATTTAAATAGCAGCGGAAGACGGACTTCCTTTTTAACGTCTCTCCGCTTTCAGCCAAGTTTCTTTAATTTTAGGGTCCAAATGTAAAAAGTCCCTCTTTACTCACGGGTTGTAGCTTCTGGCTCCGAATTTGAAGGAAAAAAGGTCAGCGCTCACAGACAGCAGCTGCGCGGCTTCACTCTGCGGAGTAGCGATCGACTCACAGTGCCGCAACCCCCTCCGCGATCCGAGGCTCCTTACGGAGTCTCTTCAACGTTTCAGGGGTCGCTTTTGGCACCCGCCGAGTCCCACGTCCACAGGCTCTTGCTGCCTGTGGTTTTTTCGGTGCGGGTCTCCGCTTTGCCGTAGCGGACGACCCGATTCCGCAGAGCTTCCCCCTCAGCAAGAGAGGAGGACCACCATTGCCGTTTCGCGCCGCCTCCGGAAGTGAAAATTGTATTTAAAGACAATTATGAGAAATCTTGGACAGAAGTGAAAAAAGACTTAGAAATTTGGTCAAATTTGAAGCTTTCCTTGTTGGGTCGAATGGCGGTTATAAAGATGAATGTATTGCCTAGAATGTTGTTTTTGTTTCAAACATTGCAAATAGTGGACAAGATGGATTGTTTCAAGAAGTGGCAGAAAGATATTTCAAAATTTGTCTGGCAGGGCAAGAAACCCAGAATTAAATTTAAGATTTTAACTGATGCAAAGGAAAGGGGGGGATTTGCCCTGCCAGACCTTAAACTGTATTATGAATCGGCAGCTTTCTGCTGGTTGAAGGACTGGCTACTTCTTGAGAACACAGATGTTTTGGACTTAGAAGGTTTTAACAACACTTTTGGGTGGCATGCATATGACAAGGTTAAAGCTCATAAAGGTTTTAAAAACCATATTGTCAGGAAAGCATTATATAATGTCTGGACTAGATACAAAGATTTGTTGGAAAACAAAACTCCACGGTGGTTGTCCCCAATGGAGGCAAAAGCTGTTAAAAAGCTTAATATGGAGTCCAAATGGCCGAGATATTGGGAAATTTTGGAACAAGAAGGGGACAGATTGAAATTGCAGAGTTTTGAGAAATTAAAAGATAAAGTGAGAGATTGGCTCCACTATTATCAAATAATGGAGGTTTTCAAGATGGACAGGAAAATTGGCTTCCAGGTGGAAAAATCAAAATTAGAGACAGAATTGCTAGAATCCGGTACTAAAAATTTGTCAAAAATGTATAACTTGCTGTTGAAATGGAATACACAAGATGAAACGGTTAAATCAGCAATGATTAAGTGGGCACAGGATATTGGTCATAACATTATGTTTGCTGACTGGGAAAAGTTGTGGACCACCAGGATGAAATTTACGGCATGTAATGCCTTAAGAGAAAACATTATGAAAATGATTTATAGGTGGTACATGACCCCAGTCAAGCTTGCAAAAATTTATCACTTGCCTGATAACAAATGTTGGAAATGCAAAGAAAATGAAGGTACATTCTTTCACCTCTGGTGGATGTGCCCAAAGATTAAGGCGTTCTGGGAAATGATTTATAATGAATTGAAAAAGGTATTTAAATATACCTTCCTGAAGAAACCAGAGGCCTTTCTCTTGGGTATTGTCGGCCAAGTGGTGCCAAAGAAGGACAGAACATTTTTTATGTATGCTACAACAGCAGCAAGAATACTTATCGCAAAGTATTGGAAGACACAAGACCTACCCACCTAAAGAAATACTGCAAAATTAATGATAATAATAATAATAATAATAATAATAATAATAATAATAATAATAATAATTTATTATTTGTTCCCCAGCCACTCTGGGCGGCTTCCAACAAAGATAAAAGATACACTGAAATGTCACATATTAAAAACTTCCCTGAACAGGGCTGCCTTCAGATGTCTTCTGAATGTCAGGTAGATGTTTATCGCTTTGACATCTGATGGGAGGGCGTTCCACAGGGCGGGTGCCACTACCGAGAAGGCCCTCTGACTGGTTCCCTGTAACTTGGCCTCTCGCAGTGAGGGAACCGCCAGAAGGCCCTCGGAGCTGGACCTCAGTGTCCGGGCAGAACGATGGGGGAGGAGACGCTCCTTCAGATATACTGGACCGAGGCCGTTTAGGGCTTTAAAGGTCAGCACCAACACTTTGAATTGTGCTCGGAAACGTACTGGGAGCCAATGTAGGTCTTTCAAGACCGGTGTTATATGGTCTCGGCGGCCGCTCCCAGTCACCAGTCTAGCTGCCGCATTCTGGATTAGCTACAGTTTCCGGGTCACCTTCAAAGGTAGCCCCACGTAGAGCGCATTGCAGTAGTCCAAGCGGGAGATAACCAGAGCATGTACCACTCTGGCGAGACAGTCTGCAGGCAGATAGGGTCTCAGCCTACGTACCAGATGGAGCTGGTACACAGCTGCCCTGGATACAGATTTGACCTGTGCCTCCATGGACAGCTGTGAGTCCAAAATGACTCCCAGGCTGCGCACCTGGTCCTTCAGGGGCACAGTTACCCCATTCAGGACCAGGGAATCCTCCACACCTGCCCGCCTCCTGTCCCCCAAAAACAGTACTTCTGTCTTGTCAGGATTCAACCTCAATCTGTTAGCTGTCATCCATCCTCCAACCACTTCCAGACACTCACACAGGACCTTCACCGCCTTCACTGGTTCTGATTTAAAAGAGAGGTAGAGCTGGGTATCATCTGCATACTGATGAACACCCAGCCCAAACCTCCTGATGATCTCTCCCAGTGGCTGCATGTAAATGTTGAAAAGCATGGGGGAGAGGACAGAACCCTGAGGCACCCCACAACTGAGAGCCCAGGGGTCTGAACACTCATCCCCCACCACCACTTTCTGAACACGGCCCAGGAGGAAGGAGCGAAACAGCCCCTCAAGACGGTCCAGAAGGATGTTATGGTCAATGGTATCAAACGCCGCTGAGAGATCCAGCACAACTAGGAAACAGCTCTCACCTTTGTCCCTAGCCCGCCGGAGATCATCAACCAGTGCGACCAAGGCAGTTTCAGTCCCATGATGAGGCCTGAATCCCGACTGGAAGGGATCCAAATGGTCCGCTTCTTCCAGGCGTGCCTGGAGTTGTTCAGCAACCACTCGCTCAATCACCTTGCCCAAGAATGGAAGGTTTGAGACTGGGCGATAATTGGCCATCGTGGCCGCATCTAAAGATGTTTTTTTAAGAAGCGGTTTAATAACCGCCTCTTTCAGCGGGTCTGGGAAGGCTCCCTCACGGAGGGAAGCATTCACCACCCCACAAAGCCCATCGCCCAGTCCTTCCCGGCTAGCTTTTATAAGCCAGGATGGGCAAGGATCCAGGAGACAGGTGGTTGGCTTCACTCGTCCAAGCAGCCTGTCCACATCCTCGGAGGTAACAGATTGGAATTGATCCCACACAACTTGACTAGACAGGACTCTAGCACTCTCCTGCCCCGGCCCTGCTCCCACAGTGGAGTCTACTTCTTCCCGAATCTGAGCGATTTTATCTGCAAAAAACTTTGCAAAATCATTGCAGGAGAACATGTGGCCCGTACTGGGCCCTGATGTTGCAGGTGGTTCCACTAAATTGTGAACCACCTGAAAAAGTCTCCTGCTGCTGTTTTCTGCAGATGCAATAGAGGCGGTGAAGAAAGTCTTCTTTGCCGTCGCTATCGCCACTTGGTAGGCTCGACGTTGAGCTCTAACCTGTGTCTGGTCAGATTCGGAATGAGTTATCTGCCACCGGCTCTCTATCCGTCTCAATGATTGTTTCATTGCCCTCAGATCCCTGGAAAACCACAGGGCTCTCCGGGCTCCATGCAATCGGAGAGGGCGCTTCGGAGCCAAACAGTCAATAGCCCTGGTTAACTCCACATTCCAGCGGGCCACCAGGGAATCGGCTGAAAGGCCATCAACATGGGATAAAGCATCCCCTACCACTCTCTGGAAACCATTTGGATCCATTAAGTGGCGGGGGCGGACCATCCGAATCGGTCCCACCTCCCTGCAGAGGGGATGGGTCGCAGAGAAGTCCAGTTGCACCAGGAAGTGATCTGACCATGGCACTTCTTTCATTTCGCTTTTACTTAGTGTCAGATCACCAACATCCATAGAGGTAAACACCAGGTCCAAGGCATGTCCGTGGCTATGGGTTGAGCCAGACTTATTCAGGGACAGCCCCATGGAGGCCATGCTTTCCACGAAGTCCCGAGCGGCCCCTTGTAAGGTCGTGTCGGCATGGATGTTAAAATCCCCTAGGACAACCAAGCTAGGTGTCTCCAGAAGAACATCCGCCACGACCTGAAGCAGCTCGGGCAGGGAATCCTTGGTGCAGCGGGGAGGTCGGTACACCAAAAGGAATCCTGTACTGCCCCTATTGCCCAACTTCCAGAACATGCACTCAGAGAACCGGGTCTCCCCGATAGGACGCCTGGTGCAAACTAATGACTTCCTAAAAATCACTGCAACCCCCCCTCCCCGCCCACATGACCTGGGTTGCTGTGCGTAAGAGAAACCTGGTGGACAAGCAGTGGCAAGGACAGGCCCATCTGCTTCATCCAACCAAGTCTCTGTTACACATGCCAGGTCAAGTCCTCCATCCATGATCAAGTCATGGATGGCAGTGGTCTTATGAATCATTGACCTGGCATTGCACAGCAACACTTTCAGGTCATGTGGGTATCCCTTGCTGATTCTAGTATCCATCCGGTCAGGACCAGACCCGGAGGCAGGGATAGTCCTCAGACAACGACTAAACCTGCCTCCTCTGTAATGACATGGTCTGATCTTAGCGTAACTCCTCCTCCTACCCGTGATCACTGAGATCGGTTGTCCCAGTGCATCCCCCCCTGTAGAACATGCCCCAGCCATTTCGTTGGCTGGGACCTACTCCCCAGCAGCCCTGAACCCTCCCCTTAAGAACAAAATTACACCTTAAAAAACAACAACAAATAAAACAATACAAGCAAAAAACAATAAAAATTACAAAAACATAAAATTAAACAAATTCCCAGGCCCAATAAACATCCATCCCACCCCCACCCACCCCCACATACAAGTGGGGGTGAATGTTAGAATGACGCTGGATTAGAAAATATGTGGTTATTAGCGGTAATGGATAAGTTTAAAAGAAAAAGAAAGGTTAAAATTAAGTGAAAAATAAGGGAAGGATTTGCTGAAGAATAATTTGGAAACTGGAATACAGGAAGGGGAGGCAAGAGGAAGTCGGGGAAGTAAGTTATAAGAAAATAAGGGTTGAAATTATATTTGTTTTTTATATTTTTTGTTTGTCATTTTTATTGTATTGTTTTGTTTTGTTTGTGTTGTTATAAAAAACTTTTGAAACTTTAATAAAAATTTTATATATATATATATATATATATATATAAAGAATATAAATCTTTTTAATGACAATTATCAACCAGTCTGGAAGGAGATTAAAAGAGAATTAGAAATATGGGACAGATTAAAGCTATCAATGACGGGAAGAGTTTGGATTTGATATCCCGCTTTATCACTACCCAAAGCAGTCTCAAAGCGGCTAACATTCTCCTTTCCCTTCCTCCCCCACAACAAACACTCTGTGAGGTGAGTGGAGCTGAGAGACTGCAAAGTGTGTGACTGGCCCAAGGTCACCCAGCAGCTGCATGTGGAGGAGCAGAGACGCGAACCCGGTTCCCCAGATTACAAATCTACTGCTCTTAACCACTACACCACACTGGCTCTCACCAAAAGAATGTCTGCGATTAAAATGAATTTACTACCGAAAATGTTGTTTTTGTTCCAGACAATTCCAATAATAGGAGGTTTAAGACAATTGAAAGAGTGGCAAAAAACCCTCTTGCGTTTTATATGGCAAGGGAAAAGACCAAGAATTAAATTTAAAATATTGACAGATAAGAAGGAAAGAGGGGGGTTTACAGTACCTGATCTGAAACTCTATTATGAAGCGGCCTGTTTATGTTAGACAAAGGATTGGATAATTCAGGAGAACCTAGACTTGTTAGATTTGGAGGGGTTCAACAATAGATTTGGATGGCACTCTTATCTTTGGTGTGGTAAGGCAAAAGTGCATAAGGGGTTTACAAATCATGTGATAAGAGGTGCCTTATTTGAAGTCTGGGAAAGAAACAATAATTTGTTGGAAAGGAAAACACTGTGGTGGCTGTCACCAATTGATATATTAACAGCTAAAAAACTGAACATACTAGGGAGAGGGGCCACATATGAGGAAATTTTGATGAAGGCCGAAAAAGGTTGGAAATTAAAGCCCTATGAGTGTATTGCTGAAAAATTGACAGGATGGTTGCAATACCATCAAGTCAATGATGTCTTTAAAGAGGATAAAAAAATAGGATTTGAGGACAAAAAATCAAAATTTCAAATAGATATTTTAGAGAGTAAATCCAAGCTATTATCAAAAATGTACAGTCTCTTACTAGAATGGAACACAAAAGATGAATTTATAAAAGAGGCTGTGATAAAATGGGCTATTGATTTAGGACATAACATAGAATATGATGTATGGGCCAAACTCTGGAATGAGAGCATAAAATTCACTGCTTGTTCTGCCTTAAAAGAAAATGTTATGAAGATGGTTTATTGTTGGTATCTCACTCCCACCAAATTGGCAAAAATGTATAGAACAAGTAGTAAAACCTGCTGGAAGTGCAAGGAAAAAGATGGCGATTTCTATCATATGTGGTGGTCTTGCAATAAAATAAAAGAGTTTTGCGATGTGGTTTACAACGAGTTAAAAAAGATGTTTAAGTACAGTTTTCCCAAAAAGCCGGAAGAATTTTTGCTAGGTTTGGTGGGAGAAGGGATTAAAAAGATAGATCAAAGATTATATTTATATGCAACAACTGCAGCCAGAGTTCTGATAGCTCTAAAGTGGAAGCAACAGGAGATGCCGACGATAAGAGAATGGCAGACAAAGTTGGTTGAGTATGCTGAGATGGCTAAATTGACACACAGAATTCACAATCAGGAGGAGACAAAGTACCAAAAAGAATGGAGTAAATTTATGGTTTATATAAGTGAGAATTGTACAAATATGAAAATGTTGGCAGGATTGAAATAAATCTCATGTCATGGTATAATTTATAATTAAAGAATCTGTAAATTATAGAATGGAATAGGATAACTGGTGGAAGGGAAGGACAGAAGCTAATGGACCTATGAAACACAAAGTAGGATACATGTAACAAGATGTGATGTTTTGGTGTTGGGTGATGGGGGTTGATTGGTGATTGTAAATTTCAATAAAAATCATTTTTTTAAAAAAAGAAAGAAAAAGAAATTGACCAATTCTATGAAGACTTACAACACCTTCTAGAAATGACACCAAAGAAGGATGTTTTTCTCATTATAGGGGATTGGAATGCTAAAGTAGGGAGTCAAGAGATAAAAGGAACAAAGCAGGGCAAAGGCTAATAGAGTTCTGCCAAGAGAACAAGCTGGTCATCACAAACAACACAAGAGACAACTCTACACATGGACATCACCAGATGGGCAGCATCGAAATCAGATTGGTTATATTCTCTGCAGCCAAAGATGGAGAAGCTCTAGACAGTCAGCAAAAACAAGACCTGGAGCTGACTGTGGCTCAGATCATCAGCTTCTTATAGCAAAATTCAAGCTTATACTGAAGAAAGTAGGAAAAACCACTGGGCCGGTAAGATACAATCTATCGGAACAGGTTTAAGGATTTACCATATTTTTCGCTCCATTGGACGCAGTTTTTCCCCTCCAAAAATTGAGGGGAAATGTGTGTGCGTCCTATGGAGCGAATGCAGGCTTGTTCCATAGCCGTGTGCAACCCCTCCGGCAGGGAGAGGCTGCACAGGGCTATGGATTCTTTAGCTCCACACAGCCTCTCCCGGCAGGGAGAGATTGCACGGGGCTAAAGAGGAAGCCAGCGGGATCCATCCCGCTCACTGCCTTGGCTTGTTCCATAGCTGCACGCAACCCCTCCGGCAGGGAGAGGCTGCATGGGGCTATGGCTTCTTTAGCCCTGCGCAGCCTCTCCCGGCAGGGAGAGATTGCGCGGAGCTAAAGAGGAAGCCAAAGCAGCCAGAGGGATCCATCCCGCTGGCTGCCTTGGATTGTGCCATAGCCGCTCGCAACCCCTCCGGCAGGGAGAGGTTGTGCGCAGCCTGTACGCTGCTCTTTGAGGCTGGGGGGGGGGGGGAGATATTTTTTATTGATTTCCCCATCTAAAAACTAGGTGCGCCCTATGGTCCGGTGCGCCCTATGGTGCGAAAAATATGGTAGATTCGGTGGACAGAGTGCCTGAAGAACTATGGATGGAGGCTCCTAACATTATACAGAAGGCAGCAACAAAAACCATCCCAATGAAAAGGAAATGCAAGAAAGCAAAGTGGCTGTCCAACGAGGCCTTACAAATAGCGAGGGAGAGAAGGCAAGCAAAATGCGAGGGAGATGGTGAAAGATACAGGAAATTGAATGCAGATTTCCAAAAAATAGCAAGGAGAGACAAGAAGGCCTTCTTAAACAAGCAATGCAAAGAAATAGAGGAAAACAATAGAATGGAAAAAACCAGAGATCTGTTCAAGAAAATTGGAGATATGAAAGGAACATTTCGTACAAAGATTACCATAATAAAGGACAAAAGTGGTAAGGACCTAACAGAAGCAGGAGACATCAAGAAGAAGTGGCAGGAATACACAGAGATTATACCAGAAAGATATGAATGTCTCGTACACCCCAGGTAGTGTGGTTGCTGACCTTGAGCCAGACATCCTGGAGAGTGAAGTCAAATGGGCCTTAGAAAGCACTGCTAATAACAAGGCCAATGGAAGTGATGACATTCCATCTGAACTATTTAAAATTTTAGTTTTAGATGATGCTGTTGAGGTGCTACACTCAATATGCCAACAAGTTTGGAAAACTCAGCAGTGCCCAGAGGATTGGAGTAGATCAGTCTACATCCCAATCCCAAAGAAGGGCAGTGCCAAAGAATGCTCCAACTACCACACAATTGCACTCATTTCACACACTAGCACACACACGAGCTGATTATAGAGAAAGATAGAGAGTGCCAGAAAGACATCTACTTCTGGTTCATTGACTATGCAACAGCCTTTGACTGTGTCGACCACAGCAAACTATGGCAAGTTCTTAAAGAAATGGGAGTGACTGATCACCTCATCTGTCTCCTGAGAAATCTCTTTGTGGGACAAGAAGCTACAGTTAGAACTGGATATGGAACAACTGATTGGTTCAAAATTGGGAAAGGAGTGCTACAAGGCTGCATATTGTCTTCCTGCTTATTTAACTTATATGCAGAATTCATCATGCGAATGGCTGGGCTGGATGAATCCCAAGCCGGAATTAAGATTGCCGGAAGAAATATCAACAACCTCAGATATGCAGATGACACAACCTTGATGGCAGAAAGTGAGGAGGAATTAAAGAACCTTTTAATGAGGGTGAAAGAGGAGAGCGCAAAATATGGTCTGAAGCTCAACATCAAAAAAACAAAGTTCATGGCCACTGGTCTCATCACCTCCTGGCAAATAGAAGGGGAAGAAATGGAGGCAGTGAGAGATTTTATTTTCTTGGGCTCCATGATCACTGCAGATGGTGACAGCAGTCATAAAATTAAAAGACGCCTGCTTCTTGGGAGAAATGCAATGAGAAACCTAGACAGCATCTTAAAAAGCAGAGACATCACCTTGCCAACAAAGGTCCGTATAGTTAAAGCCATGGTTTTCCCATTAGTGATGTATAGAAGTGAGAGCTAGACCATCTGGAAGGCTGATCACTGAAGAATTTATGCTTTTGAATTATGGTGCTGGAGGAGACTCCTGAGAGTCCCATGGACTGCAAGAAGATAAAACCTATCCATTCTGAAGGAAATCAGCCCTGAGTGCTCACTGGAAGGACAGATCATGAAGCTGTAGCCACCTCATGAGAAGAGAAGACTCCTTGGAAAAGACCCTGATGTTGGGGAAAATTGAGGGCACAAGGATAAGGGGACGACAGAGGACGAGATGGTTGGACAGTGTTCTTGAAGCTACGAAAATGAGTTTGACCAAACTGCGGGAGGCAGTGGAAGACAGGAGTGTCTGGCGTGCTCTGGTCCATGAGGTCATGAAGAGTCGGACGCGACTAAACGACTAAACAACAACAGCTAGACGTTTTGGGGAAAGTTTCATTCATTGCTACTATGAGCTGAATAAAGAGCATGAAATTCACACTCGACTCCGAGTATATTTCACTGGCGATGAAGGTGGGATTCCGCTGAAGTAACTGCCATGCACAGCACCACAGCACTGCCGCCTGCCGCACCACTGCATTGCACCGTGCATCCAGGCTTCAGCTCCAGGACCCAAGGAACTCAGAATGGCAACCGACAGCAGCTTCTCGCCGTTCAACCCAGCATTAGGAGACTGGGAAGGGTACGCCACCTGTTTCAACTTCCTCCTAGAAACTAAAGAGGTCACCAATGATGCCAAGAAGAGGGCGAAATTCTTCAGCGTTTGCGAAGAGGAGACGTTTGAAATCGCCCAGGCTCTCCTTGCACCTGAAGTCGTCACTACCGTTTCTTACAAAACAATACAGTGGTGCCTCGCAAGACGAAATTAATTCGTTCTACGAGTTTTTTGTCTAGCGAATTTTTCATCTTGCGAAGCACGAAATCCCATAGGAATGCATTGAAAATCAATTAATGCGTTCCTATGGTCAAAAAAAGTCCAAACAAAGCCAAATTTGGTACAAAAAGAGTTTATTAACTGCTCTTTAAAGTCACACATACTGTAAAGAGCATTTCAAAAATTGAAGGAACAATAAATTAAGTTTCTAAACATGACAGAAAAACATTTAAAAATCAACAAAGTGTACAGTACATTTTCTAAGACTCTGGGGGACAACTCGAAGAAGGTTCCTCTTCCACTCTTTGCTTCTTGCTGAACAACCTGTCCATGGTCTGCTGCTTCATCCGCCTTTTCAGCACCTCCCTGAAAGGCGACATGACCCTCGTATCAAAAGTGTTCACATGGTCATGTGCCAGGTCCTTGTCAGGGTGGTGCCGCTGTGCAAAAGCCTGCACATCTTTCCACTTCAGGCAAATGTCCCTCAGTTCTTTGGAGGACAGCCATTCCTCAGTTGCTTCCTCCTCTTCCAGTGAGGCCTGCTCCTGCGCAGCCTCTGCCTGCAGTTCGACCAGCTCCTGGGTGGTCAGCTCGTGGTCGTGCTCCTCCACCAGCTCGCTGACGTCCTCCTCTGTGACCTCCAGGCCCATGGTCTTCCCCAAGGAAACAATGTCCTGCACCACTGTTGACTCTGGTGCATCAGAGTCACTTGGTGCCACACAGTCCGGCCACAGGCTGCACCAAGCACAATTCAAATTTCTCTGGCTGATCCCGTTCCAGGCCGTGGTGATCATCTTCAAGCAGGTGACGATGTCGAAGTGGTCCTTCCAGAATTCCCGCAGGGTGATGTTGGTGCAATCAGTCACCTCGAAGCATCGCCTGAAAAGCTCCTTGGTGTAGAGTTTTTTGAAATTGGCGATAACCTGCTGATCCATCGGCTGGAGCAGTGGCATGGTGTTAGGCGGCAGGAACATGATGCTGATGAAGCTGAACTCCTCCAACAAGTCCTCCTCAAGGCCTTTAGGATGAGCAGGAGCATTGTCCATCAGAAGCAAAGCCTTCAGCGGGAGGTCGTTGTCCAGCAGGTACTGTTTGACAGCAGGGCCAAAAGCAAGATTGACCCAGTCCACAAACTGCACACGTGTGACCCAAGCCTTACTGTTGGATCGCCACATGA
The DNA here is from genome assembly GCF_964234715.1 of Podarcis melisellensis. Taxonomy (NCBI): domain Eukaryota; kingdom Metazoa; phylum Chordata; class Lepidosauria; order Squamata; family Lacertidae; genus Podarcis; species Podarcis melisellensis. Next base: position 14,056,369 of record NC_138535.1, read on the forward strand.
CACTCAGCTGCTCCTTGTCGACCTTGTGTTTCTTGAAGGCCTGTGGGTTCTCCAAGTGGTACACCAGCAGGGGCTTGATCTTCAGGTCGCCGCTTGCGTTGGCTTCATGGGCTTGTGGCCAGGCAACTTGGCCTCCTCCTGAGTGATGAAAGTCCTTTTGGGCATCCTCTTCCAAAACAGCCCGGTCTCGTCGCAGTTGAAGACCTGCTGTGGAACGTAGCCCTCCGTCTTCACTGTTAGGATATTTCCGTTCCACCTTAAAAGGGAGCAGGCTATGTGAGTTTGAAGCTTTCCTGACTGAGAAGGGAATCCAGCATGATTTGGCAACGCCTAGATCGCCATGGATGGATGGACTTGCGGAGCGAGCAAATCAAACTTTGCTTCAAGGCCTAAAAACCCTGTTGCATGATGCCAACCTCCCTGAGAAGTTTTGGGGGGAAGCTCTGTCAACGGTTGTTTATACCGTTAATCGGAGACTGTCATCACCCATAGGTTGCACTCCGTACAAGAAGATGTTTGGTAAAAAACCAAACGTCAAGCACATGAGAATCTTTGGTTCTGACATGTGGGTACACACCCCACAAAGCAACAAGCTTGGGAAGCGTGGGGCACATGGTTTGTTCGTGGGGTACGAGAAAGGTGCATACAGGGTATGGATGACTAACTCTAAGTCCATTAAGTTCACCAAGAGTGTTGAGTACAATCCTAATTGGGGGGAAAATGTGGGAATTTTCCAGAGTTACCCAGAGGAGGATGAAGGTGATGTGAAAAAGGCAGATGATGTTGAGGAAGCTGAGGATGAGGATAATGATGATCAGAGTTCGGATTCCAGTTCAGTGGGCGGCGCTGCTGCTGGTGTCAGTGACAGTGATGACACAGCAGACTACAAGAGCGCAAAGGCCTCAGTCAGACCATCTGATGCGTCTGACAATGAACTGGAAGAACCACTGTTCACCATTGGTCACTTTTCTCCTAAGAAGGAGGAGTGAAGAAGACTTGCGTCTGGTTCGCAGGTCTGAAAGGGCGACCAAAGGCAGACCTCCGAAGAGATTTGCTGATGAGTTTGCTAAGACGGCAACTGCTGTTCTTAGTAGCTCAGAGAAGGTGTGGGAACCTTCAAGCTTCAAAGAGGTTCAGGAGTTAACCTCTAAAGATGCTGAGCCTTGGCTAAATACCATGAAGGCTGAAGTTGATTCCTTGAACAGGAACCAAACTTGGGAATTGGTACCGGCCCACTGTCAAATATGAGAGCATTCGACTGATGCTCAAGATAGCTGCAGAGGAGAAACTGCGTTTCCCATCATGACATTAATACAGCTTTTTTGTACGGGATTTTGGGGGAGGAGCTATATATGCTTCCACCTGATGGAATGCAGATACAGAAGGGAATGGTCTGTAAACTGCGGAAGTGCCAGGTGTTGGAACACAAAACTCACTGAGACATTGCTTTCTCTAGGTTTTCACCAGGGCAAAGCTGATCCGTTTGTGTTTGTCAAGGAGGAGGGGCAAAACAAGTGCTCCAGTTCGCCTAGCCCAGTCAGGGCAGAACCAGATGTTGAGCCTAGTTGTTGGCATCAGCTCAAAGGCCAACCAAGAAGCCAAAGGTACATTTCTTACGTGTGTTTGGGTGTGAGGCGTGGGTTCTTGTGTCAAAGCCCCAATGCAGGAAGGGTGGCCCCAGGTCCCGGAAAATAATCTTATGTGGGTATGAGCCAGGGACAAAGGGGTAGAGATTTGTCTATCCAGGGGGCAATCAGTCAAGGGTTCTAGTCAGCAGGAGCGCTGCGTTCTGTGAGCAAAACGGGTGGACACACATCCATGGGAATCCTGATGTTCTCTCAGAGAGTTTGGTTGACTCTGCTGAGGAGGGAGAGTTAGTAACTGAACCTGCTCAGGATCAGGTCCCTGACCAGGAGCAGGAAAGGGCCTCTCCAAAGGCTGTGAAGCAAGAGCCTAGGAGTGCACCCACATCTCCCAAAGCCAGTCCAGTTAAGTTTAGAAGACGCAGTAAATCAGAGTGGAAGTCTTCTGATGACAAGGACACACTAGCTGGACCCAGTACTACTGGGTCAGAGGGGGCATCTGACTGTTGGGATACTGCCAGGGAGACAAAGGCCATCATGCCCCCATGCCGTCTCCGGACGATCCATCGATCTCCCGTAGATACAGTATCAGTCAATTAGCGACACGAGCCTCAGAAATAACATGCCACATTCCAAGGCTGGTGCACGCTCTTTCAGCAGAGTTCGCATAGTGAAAGATGCACTCAGGAGAGTATTATTATCAACTTTATTCAGCGTTGGTCAGAACAAAGAAAACATGACTGCCTGCTTTGATGTCTCCAGCACGGAGAGAGAAAACAACAGCTATAGACAAAACAGAAACATCCTATGAACAGGAAATACTCTGGCTGTGAAACAACAACCTGCTCCCTTCTTAAGGTGGAACGGAAATATCCTAACATCCTCCCCCTTTCCGTGTAACCTGTAGGACCTGTGGTTCAACCCAATTGCAACCTCTGTACATAAACCTTAAGTTGGTCTCTGTTAACAACCTTAGACAACAGATCAGCAGGAATTTCATTTCCTGCCATGTAGGACACCTGAATGAGTCCTTTCTGAATACACTCTCTTGCACGATGTAGCTTAATCTGCAAGTACTTGGTTCTTTGCTTGCAACTCTCTGAGTTCAGCTAAGCCAAACAGGATCTATTGTCTTGATACACTTGTATAGGACATTTCACAGAAACTCTGATGTTCTTTAACAGTTGCATCAACCATTCATAATAATAATAATAATAATAATAATAATAATAATAATAATAATTTATTTATACCCCGCCCATCTGGCTGGGCCTCCCCAGCCACTCTGGGCGGCTTCCATAGAAACCAAAAATACAGTAAAATATCACACGTTAAAAACTTCCCTGAACAGGGCTGCCTTAAGATGTCTTCTGAATGTCAGGTAGACAATCCATGAGTGAAAATGACAGAGCATTGAGTTCTGCTTCACAGGAACTTAGGCTTACTGTCGTCTGCTTTTTGCACAACCAGTCAAACAGACAGTGGTTGTACATGTAGCATACTCCAGAAGTGCTTGTACCATCCGTGGTGTCACTTCCAAAACTAGCATCTGCAAATATTTCAAGACCCCCAGTCTTCTGACTGGTGAACCTCAGCCTGTAGTGCAAAGTCCCTTTCAAATAGCGGGCTATGCGCTTCAGAGCTTTCCAATCCTGAACAGTAGGATTGTTGGCATGTCTGCTAAGCAGGTTAGTGCTTACAGCTATGTCAGGTCTTGAGCATCTAGCAATGAAATTCAGCTTGCCTAGAATGCATCTGTACAGCATAGTGTCAGAAAACGCTTCAGCAGTACTATCTACCTGGTAACCTGTCACCATCGGTGTGTCTGCTGGGTTTGCATCAACCAAATTCAACCTGGTTAATACATCAGTAATTTTCTGTGTTTGGTGTACCAGAAAATTACCTGCTTGGTCCCTCTCCACCTGCAGAGAAAGATAGTTGGATACCTCACCAAGATCCTTCATGTCAAAGTGCTCCTTCAGCTGAGCTAGGGTGCTTTGGTACAAAGCCTGATTCTTCCAAAACATCAGAAGATCATCAACAAAACATAACCAATACAGTTTGTTTTGCCCCTCCTCCTTGACAAACACACATGGAACAGCTTTGCCCTGGTGAAAACCTAGAGAAAGCAATGTCTCAGTGAGTTTTGTGTTCCAACACCTGGCACTCTTTGGATTTCCGAAGTTTACAGACCATTCCCTTCTGTATCTGCATTCCATCAGGTGGAAGCATGTACAGCTCCTCCCCCAAAACCCCGTACAAAAAAGCCGTATTAATGTCATGATGGGAAACATGCAGTTTCTCCTCTGCAGCAATCTTGAGCATCAGCCGAATGCTCTCATACTTGACGGTGGGTGAGTAGGTCTCGTGGTAATCCTGTCCTGGTACCTGTGAAAAACCTCTGGCAACCAATCTGGCGCTGTGTCTGACAACCTTGCCATTCTGGTCTGTCTTGGCCTTGAAGACCCATTTGCTGCCAACCAGTCTCATTCCTGGGACTACCGGTACCAGCTCCCAAGTTTGGTTCCTATTCAAGGAATCAACTTCAGCCTTCATGGCATTAAGCCATGGCTCAGCATCTTTAGAGGTTAACACCAGAACCTCTTTGAAGCTTGAAGGTTCCCATACCTTCTCTGAGCTACTAAGAACAGCAGTTGCCGTCTTAGCAAACTCATCAGCAAATCTCTTTGGAGGCTTGCCTTTGGTGGCCCTTTCAGATCTGCGTACTATACGCAAGTCTTCTTCACTCATCTCCTACTTCTTAGGAGAAAAGTGACCAATGGTGAACAGTGGTTCTTCCAGTTCATTGTCAGACGCATCAGATGGTCTGACTGAGGCCTTTGCGCTCTTGTAGTCTGCTGAGTCATCACTGTCGTTGACAGCAGCAGCAGCGCTGCCCACTGAGCTGGAATCCGAACTCTGATCATCATCATCCTCAGGTTCCTCTTTTACCTCAACATTATCTGCTTTTTTCACATCATCTTCATCTTCCTCTGGGTAGCTCTGGAAAATTCCCACATTTCCCCCCCACTTAGGATTGTACTCAACACTCTTTGTGAACTTAATGGACTTAGAGTCAGTCATCCATACCCTGTATGAACCTTTTTCGTACCCCATGAACAAACCATGTGCCCCACACTTCCCAAGCTTGTTGCTCTGTGGGGTGTTTACCCACATGTCAGAACCAAAGATTCTCATGTGCTTGACGTAAGGTTTCTTACCAAACATATTCTCATAGGGAGTACAACCAATAGGTGATGACAGTCTCCTGTTATAGGAATAAACGAACGTGGACAAAGCCTCCCCCCAAAACCTCTCAGGGAGATTGGCATTGTGCAACAAGGTTTTTAGGCCTTGAAGCAAAGTTTGGTTTGCTCGCTCAGCAAGTCCATTCATCTATGGCGATCTAGGCGTTGAGAGGTCATGCTGGATTCCCTTCTCAGTCAGGAAAGCTTCAAACTGCTGAGAAGTGAACTCCCCGCCCCGATCAGTAAAGAGACAGCCGATAAGTTTACTGTGAGCATTCTCAAATCAAGCACAGAATGCCTTGAACCTAGGAAACGTTTGCGATTTCTGCTCGAGCATAAACACATGAATGTACCTGGAAAAAGAATCAATTAGAACCATGAAGTACCTTGCTCCACCCAAAGAGGGCGCAAGTGGACCAACCAGGTCTGCGTGGACTAGCTGGTAGGGTTTGGAAGCCTGCCTGCTAGACTCCTTGCCTTTTGGAGCAACCTTCACCTTGTTCTCTGCACAAGATACACATTTCATGTGAAATTTACAGGGCTTGATGTTCAAACCCTGAACCAACTCAGGTATCTTGGCCAGTGCCTGCCAAGACATGTGTCCAAATCTTCTGTGCGCCTTGTGAATGCATCCTGCATGAAGAACTTTGTTAGTTTGTGCAACACAACAAGAATCAAAATTAGACACAGCAACAGCATTGTCATCATAAGTTATACAGAATAAGCCATCCATAAACTTTGCATGCAAAATGTCCTCTTTGCCTTTCCTGATGACACAGACGCTCCTCTTGAAGGAAATCTCAAAGCCACGCCCAGTCAGCTGTGGGACACTGAGCAAATTGGCTGCAGCACCTGGAACATAAAGTACATCTTTGATGGTTGTGTGCAGACTTGCCAGTTTCACAGTCCCCTTTCCTGCGATTCGCAACGTCTTTCCATCAGCCTGGTGGATCTCTCCATCTTGAGGCGTGAAGGAGATAAACAGACGCTTGTTGTTGGCAATGTGCCTTGATGCGCCAGAATCCACAACAAATCTGGCTTTGGCCTTTGGAGCAGCTTTTCCAGCAAGCAAAACCTTGTCTTCCACTGGCTTGGGCTGCTGCTTGCCCCCCTGCTCCTGGCCTTCAAATTTGCCTTGGGCCTTCAGTGAAGCAGTGCCAGCTAACAAAGCCTTGTTTTCCACCGGCATGGGCTTTCCACCCCCCCCCCTTCTGCTTCAGGCCATCTGCAGGGTTCTGTCTCTGTTTACGTCTGGTCTTCCGGTATCTGTGAGGATGACCTTGGTTCTCACAGGACACAGAGCTCTCAGCTGCCGACTCCTTGGCTCCCCCTGGAGTCTGGAATGCTGCCTGGGATGACATCACAGTCAGCTCCCCCTGCAGCTTGCAACCGGTGCCCTCGGCATCCCTGCAATCACTCTCATTCTGGGAAACAGGCAGGACCTCCGATGCAGTCAAACTCTGGGCTGTCGTGTTGCCAGCCAGTGTAGATGTTTCCTCCAGAGAGACGGATAAGACTATTTCGTCTATGGCTCTTGAATCTTGGGCCCTCCATCTATCTGTCAGAGGAACTGGAGGGGCTTCACACACAGTATGCCACACTCCAAACTGTCGCAGCAAGCTCTCACAGCAACTTGCCTAGGTCTCATAATTGTGGGCATTCAACTTTGGGCACTCAGTGCCTTCAGAGGCTTGGAAAAACTCCATTCCAGGCTTTTACTTGAGCCTTGAGTCTTTATGCCTCCTTATCTCAGCAGCTCATAAATCTTGAGGCCTGCTTGGCTCGACTCCCAGGCCAATTAGCTGGCCGGACATCAAAGTCTCTCTGCCGCGGCAACAGAAAAGCCTTACTTTCGCTTTTCCCCACATACCTCAACACAGTCTTTCATAGTCTTACTCTCCTGTAAGTGCCGTGAATCTGGGCCCATAACTTGTTGTTGGGATACTGCCAGGGAGACAAAGGCCATCATGCCCCCATGCCGTCTCCGGACGATCCATCAATCTCCCGTAGATACAGTATCAGTCAATTAGCGACACGAGCCTCAGAAATAACGTGCCACATTCCAAGGCTGGTGCACGCTCTTTCAGCAGAGTTCGCACAGCGAAAGATGCACTCAGGAGAGCATTATTTACAACTTTATTCAGCGTTGGTCAGAACAAAGAAAACATGACTGCCTGCTTCGATGTCTCCAGCACGGAGAGAGAAAACAACAGCTATAGACAAAACAGAAACATCCTGTGAACAGGAAATACTCTGGCTGTGACACAACAACCTGCTCCCTTCTTAAGGTGGAACGGAAATATCCTAACACTGACGTGGTGCCAAGGAGCTCTGTGCTCACCACAAAAGGAAAACCACCTGAAAGGTTTTCAGTCACTAGTGTGTGGGTTGGTTTGGCTCAATGCGAACCAGAGAGTTTTGAGGAGGTTCAACAGTTACCTCAGGCAGAAGCCAGGAAATGACATGAGGCAATGGAGAAGGAGTTGAACTCAATGAGGTCTCTAGGTGTGTTCTCCACCACAACGCTGCCAGAAGGCAAGCAGGCCGTGAGCTGTCGTTGGGTGTACAGGATTAAGCCCACAGCAACTGGAGAATCACAGTACAAGGCTAGGCTAGTAGCTAGAGGTTTCACACAGAGAAAAGGGCTGCACTATACTGAAGTGTATGCGCCTACTTCTAGAAGTGAAACTCTATGTGTGTTATTAGCAGTTGCTGCCCAAAGGGGTTTTCAGGTACATCATTTTGATGTGGATGTTGCTTATTTGAACTCCGATCTGAAGGAGGATCTGTACATGCTACCTCCTCCAGGGTTCAAAGGCAATAAGCAGGATGTAGTGTGGAAGTTACACAAGTCCATCTATGGCCTAAAGCAATCGGCCAGAAATTGGAACTTGTGCCTGAATGAAGCTTTGGAAAGCATGGGTTTCCGGAAAAGTCTTGCAGATAGCTGCCTGTACCTTAAAGGGTCAGGAGAGACACAAGAGCTAGTGTTGGTGTTTGTTGATGACACCATACATGTGTGAGGAGAATCAGAACTTACAGCGTTAAACAGTTCTGTGTGACGTCTCACATTCTGAGGCGTGGTTATGTTCACATACGGGAATCTTTCTTTGTGTGTGAGTTACTTTCGTTTTTGGCTGAGAGACGAAAGAATGCCTGCTCTCTCGCCCGGACTGATTTATGATGTTTTTCTACTCATTAAAGACTGTTAGAGATTAGCAAGAAGTCTGCGTACAGTCTGATTTACTATCCACACACAAGGCAACACTTTCTGCCACTGCAAAACTCTGCTAAGAGCTGTGAAGAGAGCTCAAGTTTTCCCTATCGGCACAGGCGTCCATTGGCACAGGGGAAGTGTGCCGGGCGCCATCATATCTCAGCAGGTTATGGAAGCCAGCCAAGCTTTGGAAGCTGTTGCCACGTCGTGCCTGTGTGTGTGGGAGAAGCCAGCTGGAGCTCCTGCCTAACGTTTAAGGCAGCGAAGCTTGCTGGGAAGAGCTCATCTTCAGGACCATGTGCCAAGAGGAGCTGCTGGTTACGTGAGTAGGCTCAGCCCCAGGGGAGAAGATGGCAGAGGGCCAGGAAACTGTCCCTTTTGCAAAGCTAAATGGGAGCAACTGGCAAGAGTGGTCTAGGAAGCTGAAGGCCTGGCTGGTAGCCAAGGGTCTGTGGGAGGCGACCCAAGGGCCCCCACAGCACGCTCCAGCTGGAGCTGCAGCAGCGGTTGTTGCAGCTGCCCATGCCTCACAGAGGAAGGACTATGAAGCCCTGGGAGCTATCGTGCTCAGTTTGGAGGGCTCACAGCTACCTTTGGTGGAGGGTCTTGACAATGCCCAGGCTGTTTGGCAGGAGCTGGAGAGGGTTTGCCGAGAAACCACAGCGGAAGCCAAAAGCCACGTCCCCAGATGCAGTACAGCCTCGAGGAGAGCTGCTGGCAAGGTTGGGGGGGCAGAGAAGACCAAAGGCAAGTTTGCAAAGTTTTCCACTGGTCGTTTGTGTGACGAGGAAGAACGCCATCTCAGAGAGGGCCGAGCTGGCTCAGGGTGCCCTGCCAGTAGCAGAGGGGGGGGCAAGCCAGAAGGCACAGTTCAGGCTTTTTCCACTCGTCGTTGTTTTGTCTGCGGGTCTGTTGAACACCTGCGTCGGTCCTGTCTGAGGAGAGCCAGAGAGGCCGGGCAGGATGTCTCCAAGGTCGCTTCCCATGGCAGTCAGCCAAGTCCTCGTGGCAGCCAGCCAGGTTTCCATGGCAGCCAGTCTAGGAGAGGAGGCCAGCGTGGGAATGCAAAGGGAGGACGTGACAGAGGAAGTGAGAAGGACGGTTCTTCTTATCACCTAGCTGCCTCCATGGCAACGCTGAAGGACAACTCCAGTGAGGGCAGCATGCTGCGTTGGGTCATCGACTCAGGAGCCAGCCATCACCTGATGCCATCTAGTTGCGAAATGTGGAACTGCAGGGCTGTTTCAACTGGGAAAACAGTCACTCTTGCTGATGGGACACAGAGACAATTAACCACTGTTGGCAATGTGTTTGTTTCTTTTTTACAGGCAGAGCTGGAAGTCTACGTTGTGCCAGGAATGACGTGTTGTCTTTTATCTGTATCTGCTCTTGTAAAGGAGGGTTATAAGGTTTGCTTTGAAAATGATGTCTGTTCTATTTCCAGAGGTGGGAAACAACTGGTCAATGTTGCATGTCAGAACAACCTCTTTGTTCTGGAGATACCTCTGGAGGGTAAGGTGGACGACGAGACAGCACAGGCGCAGTGTACTAACGTTCCCACACATGATGCGTGTGCTCACTTGTGGCACAGGAGAATGTCGCATAGCTGTTGGAAATATATCCAGAAGTTGCCAGAATGCACTGAGGGTTGTAAGATGAAAGCATGCGATAAATTCTTGGATTGTAGGGCATGCAAAAGAGCAAAGATAAAAAGGTGCAGTTATCCCAGATCAGAGAGGGTAACCACAAGGCCTTTTGAGCTAGTGCATACAAACCTTTGTGGACCCATGCCAGTGCCGAGTCTGGGCGGAGCCAGGTATGCGCTTAGGCTGACAGATGATTTTTCGAGGAACGGCTGGATCTTCTTGCTGAAACAGAAAAGCGAGGTGGCGCAACTGATCAAAGACTGGGTTGCGGCGGTGGAACTACAGTTTTCCACCAAGGTGCAGAGCTTTCAGAGCGACCGAGGCGGAGTGTTCACCAGGTCTGCTCTGCAGAGTTTCTTCCGCCAGAAGGGGATAAGTCACAGGTTGACGGTTGCTTTTTCTCCTCAGGAGAATGATGTAGAACAGAACGCTAGCTGAGGCAGCTGACGCTCTACTGTTTGACGCTGGTTTGCCTCAGCGCTTTTGGGCCGAAGCTTGGAAAGCTGCCAGCTTCACGTTGAACAGGTCCTATAGCTCTGTTGTAGGGGACACACCCTATTTTCTGCTGCATGGCAAGAAGCCCAAGGTGCATTTCTTCCGTGTGTTTGGTTGCGAAGCTTGGGTGCTTGTGCCAAAAGCTCAACGCAAGAAAGGTGACCCGAGGTCCCGGAAAATGATCTTTTGTGGGTACGAGCCTGGGACAAAAGGGTGGAGGTTTGCCTATCCAGAAGGCGATCAGTCCAGGATTCTAGTCAGCAGAAGTGCTGAGTTCTGAGAGCAGAGTGGGTGGTCAAGGATCCATGCGAATCCTGACGTTCTCTCAGAGAGTCTGTCTGATTCTGCTGAGGAGGGAGAGTTAGAAGCTGAACCTGTTGATGAGGATCAGGTCTCTGACCAGGGTCAAGAACAGGGAGAGACATCTCCACAGGTTGTTAAAAGAGAGCCCAAAAGTGAGCCTTCGTCTCCTGTTAGTCAAGTGCAGAAGGCCAGAAGACGCAGTAAGTCAGAGGGGGAGTCTTCTGATAACAAGGACACATTTGCTGGCCCCAGTGGGTCAAAGGGAGCACCTGAGACAGTGCTCAGATGTTCCACACGCACTACAAAGGGGGTACCACCTGAGAGGTTTGAGGTCACCAGCGTGTGGGTTGGTTTAGCGCAGTGCGAACCAGAGAGTTTTGAGGAGGTTCAACAGTTGCCTGAAGCAGAAGCCAGGAAGTGGCAAGAGGAAAGGAGTTGAACTCAATGAGGTCCTTAGGTGTGTTCTCCACAACGAAGCTGCCAGAGGGCAAGCAGGCCGTGAGCTGTCGTTGGGTTTACAGGATTAAGCCCACAGTGTCTGGAGAACCACAGTATAAGGCGAGGCTTGTAGCCAGAGGGTTCACGCAGAGAAGGGGTCTGCATTACACCAAAGTGTATGCTCCTACTTCCCGGAGTGAAACTCTGTGCGTGCTTTTAGCAGTAGCTCCTCAAAGAGGGCACCAAGTGCACCACTTTGATGTGGATGTGGCTTATTTGAACTCGGATCTGAAGGAGGATCTGTACATGTTACCTCCTCCAGGGTTTGAGGGCAATGAGCCAGGTGTTGTGTGGAAGCTACACAAGTCAATTTATGGTTTGAAACAGTCAGCCAGAAATTGGAATATGTGCCTGAATGAAGCTCTGGAAAGTTTGGGTTTCCAGAAGAGTCTTGCAGACAGTTGCCTGTACCTGAAGGGGTCAGGAGAGACACAGGAGGAGATTCTGGTGTTTGTAGATGATATTCTGTACGTGGCACAGACAGGTAGACAAGTGCAAGGTTTTGCCAAAGAGCTTAGTAAGAAGTTTAAGCTCAAAAACCTTGGTCCCGTTCAGGTTTATGTAGGCGTTAGGATAGACAGGTCTGAGAATGGGAGTTTCTTGCTCAGTCAGAAAGGCAAGATTGAGCAGTTGCTTGAGAAGTTCCGGATGTCTGACTGTGCAGGGGTCAGAACGCCCATGGAGACCAACTTCGTGAAGGACAGTCAGCTTGGGGAGCGTTCTGAGTTCCAAAACCCTGAGGTGTTTCAGTCAGCGCTAGGGAGTCTGTTGTATCTTTCTCAGTGGAGCAGACCAGACATAGTGTTTGCTGTGAATCTGCTCAGCAGGGAGGCTACAAAGCCCAGTGTGAATGCCTGGCAAGGCATCAAGAGAGTGTTGAGGTTTTTGCAGGATACCAAAGATTTTTGCCTCACGTTGTCAGCTGAAGGTGACGCACGGCTTACGTGCTGGAGTGACAGCGATTGAGCATCTCTTGGGGACAGGAAGTCTGTGTCTGGGCTGGTGGTAAAGTTTGGGGGATCTCTGGTTGGGTGGAAGTCCCGGAAACAAAGTCTTATTGCACTTTCTTCCACTGAAGCTGAGTTCAGTGCGTTGTCGGATTTGTGCAGGGAGTTGGACTTCTACCGGTGCTTGATCCAAGAGATCTGTGGGGATTGTTGCTTGCCCATAACTGTTTGGGGAGACAATCAACCTTGTCTTAGGTTGGCAGAATCTGGACAGTTCAAGTCCAGAACCAAGCATTTGGACATACGTTTCCAGAATGTATGTCAGAGTGTCCAAGCAGGTTGGATACGGCTCAAGTATTGTTCGAGCCGGGAGAACCTAGCTGATGGGTTTACTAAACCCTTGACCTTCCAGCGACATGGGGAGTTCTGTGAAGGGTTGTGTTTGGGGTGAGTTATACTCACAGTTTCCCTCAGGATGCGAGACGAGAGGGGGTGTGAGGAGAATCAGAACTTACAGGGTTAAACAGTTCTGTGTGACGTCTCATATTCTGAGGCATGCTTATGTTCACATACGGGAATCTTTCTTTGTGTGTGAGTTACTTTCATTTTTGGCTGATTTATTATCCACACACAAGGCAACACTTTCTGCCGCTGCGGAACTCTGCTAAGAGCTGTGAAGAGAGCTCAAGTTTTTCCTATCGGCACAGGCGTCCATTGGCACAGGGGAAGTGTGCCGGGCGCCATCATATCTCAGCAACATGTGACAAAGACAGGGAAACAGGTGCAAGGTTTTGCCAAAGAGCTTGGGAAGCATTTTAAGCTCAAGAACCTAGGACCGGTAAAGGTGTACCTACGCGTCCAGGTGGATAGAACCGAGGACGGCAGTTTCTTGCACAGTCAGAAAGGCAAGATTGAGCAGTTGCTTGAGAAGTTCAGAATGGCTAAGTGTGCAGGAGTTAGGACACCCATGGAGACGAGCTTCTTGAAAGACAGTCAGCTCGGGGAACTTTCTGAGTTCAAGAACCCTGAGGCTTTTCAGTCAGCTCTAGGGATTTTGTTGTATCTTTCCCAATGCAGCAGACCAGACATAGCATTTGCTATAAACCTGCTCAGCAGAGAGGCTACACAGCCAAGTGTGAGTGCCTGGAATGGTATCAGGAAAGTGCTAAGGTATTTACAGGATACCAAAGATTTCTGCCTCAAACTGTCAGCTAAGGGTGAAGCACAGCTCACATACTGGACTGACAGTGATTGGGCAAATCTTGAGGACAGGAAATCAGTGTCTGGGTTGGTAGTGAAGTTTGGAGAATCTCTAGTTGGGAGGAAGTCCCAAAAGCAAAGTCTCATTGCGCTTTCCTGAATTTAGTGTGTTGTCAGAGCTTTGTAGGGAACTGGAGTTCTACAAGTGTTTGGTCCAAGACATCTGTGGAGAGTGATGCTTGCCCATCACTGTTTGGGAAGACAATCAACCCTGTTTGAAGTTGGCAGAGTCTGGACAGTTCAAGTCCAGAACCAAACATTTGGACATACGGTTCCAGAATGTATGTCAGAGTGTCCAGACAGGCTTAGCGAAGTTGAAGTACTGTCCAAGTCAGAAGATCCTAGCAGATGGGTTCACGAAAACCATAAAGGTTAGGAATTTTAGGTGCAGATATACCGAAATATTTGAGAAGACCGTTCATGTACGCAACTACAGCTGCAAGGATGCTGCTCATGCAGCAATGGAAAGAGGATAAGATACCGAGAAAGGAATTAAAGCACACCCTACTTGTACCATTGAAAAAAGTGATGAATAATATATTAAACAATGGAGAAATACTAGAAACATGGAAAGAAGCATATATATTACATTAATACCAAAACCAGATTCTGACTTACTACAAGTGAAAAATTATAGGCCAATTTCGCTGTTGAATAATGATTATAAGCTATTTGCTAGTATCTTAGCAAACAGACTGAAAAAAGTAATGAATGAGATAATACATGAAGATCAAGCAGGTTTTCTTCCTGGTCGCCAGATGAAAGATAACATAAGGAATATTGTGAACATAACTGAATACCTGACGGCCAGGAATGATAAACAAGCAATGTTAATGTTTGTAGATGCGGAAAAGGCCTTTGTTAATATATCTTGGGAATTTATGATAAAGAATATTGAATTAATGGGCATTGGGCAAATGTTTATAAAAGGTATAAAAGCTATATATTCTGCTCAAAAAGCAAAATTGATAGTAAATAACATAATAACTGAAAATATTGAAATTACGAAAGGTACAAGACCACTATTATTCATATCGATACTGGAAGTCTTTTTAAGGACAATAAGACAAAATGAGAAAATAAAAATAAAAGGAATGTCAGTTGGCCGGAAAGAAAATAATAATAATAATAATAATAATAATAATAATAATAATAATAATAATAATAATAATTTTTTATTTATATCCCGCCCTCCCCAGCCGAAGCCAGACTCAGGGCGGCAAAGTGAAAGCCTTTGCAGACGACTTGGTACTAACTATAGAAGAACCATTAAATAATGCCAAAGACGTTATTAAAGAAATAGAACAATTTGGACAAGTAGCAGGTTTTAAATTAAACAAAAGCAAGACTAAAATATTAGTTAAAAATATGAAACAAGACTTGGTTGATATGTTGCAGCAGGAAATTGATATAGAAGTAGTCAAAAAAGTTAAGTATTTTGGAATTTGGTTAACCACAATGAACATAGATTTATTTCAAAACAACTATACACCGGTGTGGAATGGAATTAAGAGAGACATGGAAATATGGGGAAGAATGAAATTATCATTTTGGGGAAGGATTTCAACTATAAAAATGAATGTGCTACCAAAGATGTTATTTTTGTTTTAATCAATTCCTATAATCAAGGGGGCAGTAATTTTTAAAGAATGGCAAAAAGCAATTTCAAGATAACTTCCGGTTGGCTCGCCCGATTATGGCAGACAGGAGTTCTTTCGTGGAAAGAGCACCGGCGCTTTGAAGACAGGGGAGAGCCGCTAGAGTGCAGCGGCACCCCGAAAAACCCTCAGATCGAGGGTTCTGAGGACTTAGAGTTCCTGCGGGTGCCGGGAATGACTCCCCCGCTCCCCGGTAAGCTCTAAAAAGAGCGCCGAGTGCGAGCGGGGTTGGAGACGGTGGCACTGGGGAATCAACTCGCTTCCTTCAAAGCGCGAAGCTCTGAGTCCGGCGATTGTGAGCAGCCAATTCCTCCAAAGAAAAATTGGACTTAACCCTTCTGAAAATCTTGAGTAAAGTAACTCAAATTGGATTTAAAAATTGGGAAGGAACGGGATTTAAAAATGGAGGTTGATCCCTTCCGCTGAAGCAAAAGTGAAAGCAGCTAACGTTACCAAAAGCCGCAACTTCAACTTTATTCTTTTAGAAACTTTCAAGTGCAACAATTACCCCCTCTCTAGCAGGGGGAAGGGGGGAAAAGACAAAAAGTAATATCCCTGCAGAAGAACTTGGGAATTGTTTGAACTGTTATATCTTCTTTGTGGAAGCAGACCTCCCGGGAGAGGGAAGGCTAGACTCCATTGTGATGTAACAAAGGAATCAGATACTTTCAACTTTCGTTTTCCACTTTGGGGAATACAAAGTAATCACAGCTGCCAGAACTCAAAAAAAAAATCTGGAACTGTATCTCTATCCTCTGGTTACTAAGTTAAAGGCTTGAAATAAACTTTTGGGGACTTGGTTGGAGTAAATAAAAAGGTTTGTACAGATTGAAAGATTGTGGGGAGGAAAGACTCTTATTTTGGAGTGGGGGCTATTGAAAGCTGGGAACTCAGTCTGTTTACCTCACTATCTCCCCCTTGTGACTGCAGTTGACCTGGGGGGGGGGGAGAGAAAGAATGGATGGGGGAGACAAAGGAGACAAGACACAGAAGCCAGAGAGACCAGAGAGAGCAAAAATTAAACCAAGAAGAGACTCTAGAACACCAACATTTGAAGAATCTGTAATGCATCTTCTTCAGGAAATTAAAACAGAAGTAAGAGGGAACCAAACAACTATTCAAGACTTGAGGAACGACTTTGTTGAACTGAAGCAGGACCTGAAGACAGTGAAGTCAGATATTACTTCACATGTGGCAAGAATTACAAAATTGGAAATGGTAAGGGTCAGGGACTTAGAAACTGTACAGCAGGAAGTACAAAATTTGATTGCGTTTCTTCAATTGAAGGAGAAGGAGGCTCATTTGAGATTGAGAGGGGTAGTCCAGAAGGAGCAGGACAACCTGAGGGGTTGGCTTATTGAAGAATTTTCAACTTACTGGGAGATCTCAAAAGAAGAATTAAATTTGTGGATCGATAAAGCATACAAATTTGGCCCTAAAAAGGATTCTAAAATCACACATGTTTGTATGGTGATTTTTAAAACAAAAGAACAAAGAGACATTATATGAGGACACCATTATAGAAAAAAGTTTAAAAATAGAGGGAAGAGCGGTGATTTTGTTCAAGGAAGTCCCAAGACATTTTTTATCTTTGAGAAACAACTACACAGATCTGGCAACTGCTCTAAGGAAGAAAAATATTTTCTTCAGGTGGGAATTCCCAGAGGGTCTCTCCTTCAAATTCCAAGGGAGGAAAGAAAAAAATCAGAACTGTAGGAGAGAAAGAGAGATTTCTGGAGAAAAACACAAAAGAACTTGGTTTGGAAAGTTCCCCTCCTTTGGGTGCTGGGGCCGAAGGCTTCTAAAAAACTAAGATGTCTTTAAAAATTTACTCCTGGAATGTTAATGGTTTAAACTCTCCGAAAAAAAGAGGCCAAGTCTTTCATACTTTGGCGAGACATAATTTGGATATAATTTGCCTGCAAGAAACATATGTTACAAGACTGCATAGAGAAATTTTACAGAATAAAAAACTTGGTCAGGACTTTATTTCATCAGACAAGGTTAAAAAAAGAGGAGTGGTTTTTTATGTCAAAGAAAAATGGAACCCCAAGTTGTTGTTTAAGGATGAGGAAGGGAGATACATTGCTGTGGAAATTACAGCACAAGGCGATAAATATCTTTTATTGGGAATTTATGCACCAAATGATGGAAAAGTGGAATTTTTTAGAAATCTGGATTTAAAGCTTAATGACTACCTGGATTACAAAATAACATTAATGGGAGATTTGAATGGAGTAGTCTCTACACTTATGGATAAATCACAAGAGCAGAAAGCACAAAATGCAGGCAGACTCCCAAAATTGTTTTTTGATATGGCAGACAAATATGATCTGTCAGATATATGGAGACTACGAAATCCTATATAGAAAGATTCCTTTTTTTTTCAAATTCGTCCCAAACATTTTCAAGAATCAATTACCAATGGATTACCAGGGATTTAGCTCCAAGGGTAACAAACATTCAAATATGTCCTAGAACATGCTCTGATCATAACAGTGTTATTGGAAATGAAATTGTATCTGCAGGGTTCATTCAGATGGAGGATGAATGATGGGTTGTTGAGGAATGAACATGTACTGGGAAAGGCCCAAAAGACTCTAAAATACTATTTTGAACTAAATATAAATATAGAGGTAGAAACAAGAGTCATTTGGGACGCTAGTAAAGCTGTGATGAGAGGATTCCTCATACAACAGAATGCTATAAAGAAAAAGATACAAAAGGAAAAAAGGAAACAATTTTATCTGAAATTAAAGAGAAAGAAAAAATTTTAAGATCAAAGCCGAAAAGCCAACAGATACGAAAAGAAATTAAAGCGTTGCAGACTCAATTTTCTCAAATTATAAATCAAGAAATAGAATGGAAAATAAAATTAATGAAACAGAGAAACTTTGAATCTGCAAACAAATGTAGAAAATTGTTGGCTTGGCAATTAAAAAATAGATAGAAACAAAATACGATTACAAATATTGTATCGGAGGGAAATCGGTGGAAAACCCTGGGGATATTAGAAAATGTTTTCAGAAATATTATAAACAACTGTATAAAAAAGGTAAAGAGGATAAAGATAAAATTGAGCAATTTCTTAGGACAAATGAATTGCAGAAAATTCCCGGAGATAAAAGACCACTACTTAATGGCATAATTACAAGACAGGAGGTTGAGACAGCAATAAACCAGATGCAATTGGGCAAGGCTCCAGGACCGGATGGATTATCTGCTAAATATTATAAAACCTTTAAAGACTGGCTAATTCAACCTTCGGCAGAGGTTTGTAATAAGATATTGAAAGGGGAGGGGGCACCTGAAACCTGGAGAGACGCATTTATAACTCTGATACTGAAATCTGAGCAAGATAGGTCAGATGTAAAGCATTACAGACCAATCTCACTACTTAATGTGGATTATAAAATATTTGCAAACATTTTGGCTAATAGATTGAAAAAAGTCTTATCAGAATATATACATAAAGACCAGGCAGGTTTTCCGCCTGGAAGACATATGAAAGATAATATCAGAAATATAGTGGATATTTTGGAAAGATTAGAGGCTAAAAGAAACACTAAAGAATTATTAATGTTTATTGATGCAGAGAAAGCCTTTGATAATATTTCTTGGCTTTTTATGGAAAATGTTTTGGAAAGTATTGAGGTTGGTCAACAATTTTTAAATAGTATCAAAGCGATCTATTTGGAACAAAAAGCTAAAATAATTTTTAATAATGTGGTATCAGAAGAAATTAAAATTGAGAAAGGAATCAGGCAAGGGTGCCCACTTTCCCCTTTATTATTTATTTTGGTCCTGGAGGTATTGCTGAATAGTTTGAGAAAAGAAGAGAAAGTCAATGGCATTGTAGTGGGTACTAAGCAATATAAATTAAAAGCCTTTGCTGATGATTGGGTTCTAACTTTACAGGATCCAGAGACCAGTGCAGTGAAAGCACTGGAGATGATACAGGAGTACGGGCAGCTGGCTGGTTTTAAATTAAACAAGAGCAAAACCATAATAATGATATAGGAAACTGCTATATATAATTACTAAGAAATTCAGATGGAAGAGATTCGAGGAAGTCAAATAATATGTTTATGAAGATGGATTTTAATTAATTAAGTGTTAGTGTGGTGGTGATTTGTTGTATTTTATGTTTTATATTCTTTTTCTTTTTTCTGTGTTATTCTTTTTTCTTTATTACTGTCAACCTTTTATTTTGTTATATCTATGTATGGAAAATAATAAATATTATTAGGGGGGAAGCAATTTCAAGATATGTCTGGCAGGGGAAGAAACCGAGAATACAATATAAATTGTTAACAGATGTTAAAGACAGAGGGGGCTTTGCCCTGCCAGACTTGAAGTTGTATTATGAAGCGGTTTGCCTCTGTTGGTTAAAGGAATGGATGCTGTTAAGAAATACAGATTTGTTGGATTTGTAAGGTTATGACAATAGTTTTGGTTGGCACGCATATTTATGGTATAATAAAGCAAAAATTCATAAAGGATTTGGTAATCACATATTTCGAAGATCTTTATATGAAGTATGGGACAGGTATAAAAACTTATTAGAATGTAAAACACCGTGGTGGTTATCTCCGTTAGAAGCTATGAGTGTGAAAAAGATAAATATGAGTAAAAATTGGGTTACCTATGAGAAATTGTTGGGGGGAGGAAGAAATAAATGGAAAATGAAACCATATGAAGAGGTTAAAGAATATGTAAATGATTGGTTGCACTAGCGCCAAGTCAATGAAATATATAAAGAGGATTTAAAGGGGAAAGGATTTGATGGTAAAAAATCAAAATTTGAAATCGAAATATTAAACAATGAATGTAAAACAATGTCTAAAATGTATAAAATACTGTTGGAATTGCATTTGAAAGACGAAGTGAAATCGGTAATGATGCATTGGGCAAAAGACTTTGTATATAATATACAGCTTAACTCTTAACCTGAGGCATTATTTCTGGGTTAGCGGCATCTGTAACCTGAAGCATATGTAACCCGAGGTACCACTGTACAGTGGTGCCTCGCAAGACGAAATTAATTCGTTCCGCAAGTCTCTTCGTCTTGCGAGTTTTTCGTCTTGCGATGCACGGTTTTCCATAGGAATGCATTGAAAATCAATTAATGCGTTCCTATGGAAAAAGCCTTCCCCCGACCTCTTCTGGCGGGCGGCATTTTAAAATCGCCCGGGACAGCGGAGGACTTCTCCGCTGTCCGGGGCGATTTAAAAGCCCCTGGGAAGGCAGGCAGGGGGGACAAAGGCTTTCCCGCCCGGCCGCCCGGCTTCGGGACATCGTTCC
This sequence comes from Podarcis melisellensis, assembly GCF_964234715.1. Lineage (NCBI taxonomy): Eukaryota > Metazoa > Chordata > Lepidosauria > Squamata > Lacertidae > Podarcis > Podarcis melisellensis. Next base: position 14,076,528 of record NC_138535.1, read on the forward strand.
GATGCCGGGCGGCTGGGGGAGGCTTTCCTGCCCCACCGCCCGGCATCGGGACGATGCCCCGATGCCGGGCGGCTGGGGGAGGCTTTCCTGCCCCACCGCCCGGCATCGGGACGATGCCCCGAAGCCGGGCGGGGGGGGGAGGCTTTCCCGCCCGGCCGCCCGGCTTCGGGACATCGTTCCGATGCCGGGCGGCTGGGGGAGGCTTTCCTGCCCCACCGCCCGGCATCGGGACAATGCCCCGAAGCCGGGCGGCTGGGGGAGGCGTTCCTGCCCCACCGCCCGGCATCGGGACGATGCCCCGAAGCCGGGCGGGGGGGGGGAGGCTTTCCCGCCCGGCCGCCCGGCTTCGGGACATCGTTCCGATGCCGGGCGGCTGGGGGAGGCTTTCCTGCCCCACCGCCCGGCATCGGGACGATGCCCCGATGCCGGGCGGCTGGGGGAGGCGTTCCTGCCCCACCGCCCGGCATCGGGACGATGCCCCGAAGCCGGGCGGGGGGGGAGGCTTTCCCGCCCGGCCGCCCGGCTTCGGGACATCGTTCCGATGCCGGGCGGCTGGGGGAGGCTTTCCTGCCCCACCGCCCGGCATCGGGACGATGCCCCGATGCCGGGCGGCTGGGGGAGGCGTTCCTGCCCCACCGCCCGGCATCGGGACGATGCCCCGAAGCCGGGCGGGGGGGGGAGGCTTTCCCGCCCGGCCGCCCGGCTTCGGGACATCGTTCCGATGCCGGGCGGCTGGGGGAGGCTTTCCTGCCCCACCGCCCGGCATCGGGACGATGCCCCGATGCCGGGCGGCTGGGGGAGGCGTTCCCGCCCGGCCGCCCGGCTTCGGGACATCGTTCCGATGCCGGGCGGCTGGGGGAGGCTTTCCTGCCCCACCGCCCGGCATCGGGACGATGCCCCGAAGCCGGGCGGCTGGGGGAGGCGTTCCTGCCCCACCGCCCGGCATCGGGACGATGCCCCGAAGCCGGGCGGGGGGGAGGCTTCAAAAGCCGTCCGGGGGCTTTTAAATCGCCCCGGACAGTCCCGGGGCGATTTAAAAGCCCCCGGTTAGGCAGGCAGGGGGGGCAAAAGTCTTTGCCCCCCCTGCCTGCCTTCAAAAGCCGTCCGGGATAGCGGGAAGCGCTTCCCTGCTATCCCGGACGCTTTTAAAATGCTGGCGGTGGGGAGCAAAGCCTTTCGCCCCCGCCGGCCTTCCTGGACCTCTTCTGAAGTCCGGAGGGGGGGAAAAGGCTTTGCTCCCCACCGCCAGCATTTAAAAAAAGGTCCCCGAGATTTCCCTATGGGCTTTCGTCTTGCGATGCAAGCCCATAGGGAAAATCGTCTAGCGAAGCGTCGCAAAAACCGAAAAACCCTTTCGTCTTGCGGGTTTTTCGTCTTGCGAGGCATTCGTCTAGCGGGGCACCACTGTATTGGGAAATGATCTATAACGAAATGAAGAAGATGTTTAAAATAACTTTTGTTAAAAAACCAGAAGCTTTCCTACTAGGCATTACAGGACTGGATATACCAGGACCACAAAAAGAATTATTAAGTATGCTACTACGGTTGCACGAATACTGCTAGCACAGTACTGGAAAAAATAAGGTGTCCCAGCTAAAGAAGATTGGCAAGTTAAATTAATGCAATATGCTGGAATGGTAAAATTGACACTGAAACCAAGAGGAAAGGAATTCACTTATAATAATGCCATTCATACGTCAACACAACAAACACCTTTCTTTGCTACCTATGTTAGGCATCCGCAAGCTTTCCCAGCACCCAAAGCCCCTATACTGTACCAGTGCCTGCAGCAAGGGACATGGCGGAAGAGATGCATGTCATGCAGCAGTCATTAAAGGAGAGACTGGGCAATGCAAAAGAGCGATACAAGAAAGGGGCAGATGCAATATAGCAGCCAGGGCCAGTTATCCTAGTGTGGGTAAGCACATGAGACTTGCCTTTGAAGGGACAGTGCAAAAAATTGACACCCTGTCGTATCAGTCCTTTTCCAGTAATGGCTCAGGTGAACCCCACCGCTTTTCACCTAAAGCTGCCACCCTCAATGAAAATCCACCCTGTTTTCCACCTGTCAGTGTTGTCAATCGCTGAGCCTCCACATCCCTACAACTGCCCACAGCAAACTCCCCCTCCGGTGATAGTAGACAGTGAGGAGGAGTTTGAAGTGGAGCAGCTCCTTGACGCCAAATGGTGTCGAGGCAAGTTCTGTTACCTGGTTCATTGGAAGGGGCATGGACTGGAGGAGAGATCCTGGGTGTCTACAGAAAATGTACATGCTCCCCACTTGCAGTGCCAGTTTCATGCCCAACAGGCCCAGAGCTGGTGGAGGGGAGACGGGTGTGGATTTTGAGGAGGAGGGGTGATGTCATGGACTGGCAGGACTTCAGGGAGGAGGAAGAGGATCTTGGTGAGGGGTACAGCTGGGAGTAGGTCACACAGGGGCAAGCTGGAGGTGGGGAAGAAGAGGTTGGTGTAGGTAGTACTCATGGTGAGGTAATGGAGATCAATCACCCCCCCCCCCGGTCACGTAGGCACAAACAGCCATGCTGATAATGGCACATAAGCCAAAGGTCACTCAGGCAGTAATAGTTAGAAGTAAACAAGTTAGAAAAGCTTTTTCAGCAGAATTAACCAATAGCATGCTAAAGTGCAGGCACAGCACTGCAACAAAATGTATCCAATGAGCTTCTGCCAGCAACAGCTTGTTTGCCTTCTAAATAAGGTAATGAAAGGGCTCTTGGGAATATGATTGGCTGAAATTGCAATGCTTTGTGTGTAAACTCTATAAATGATCCCCGGGGGAAATGCCCGGGGTCCAGTCTTTGGGAGCGATTCTGCTGGAACCATTTCACTGTGCAGTGAAATAAAAGACTTTGGACTCTCTCCTCACCCAGTCTCATGTGTATGTCTACTGGTGGTATGCGAGGCTAGCAGGCATGCCTGCAACATTTCTTGGCGCCCAACGTGGGGCTTGAGAAGTCTTGAACTCTCTTGGACCAGAGAACTGTGGTCAGCCGAGGGCCAGCATCACGGACATCTCAGGGTGCACCAGTGATTTTCCAGAGAGGACTCCTTGGGGGAGGGTGGGCGGTGAAGCAAAACTGTGTTCAACGGAACCCTGGTGAGGAGAGACCCCAAGAGGGATCAGCCAGCTGGTGGGAAAACACTGGAACAGGTAGGAAATACTTCTGTTTTGATAAAAGGGAGTAAGGACCTTCTTGGTAGAGAAGAGAGGCCTGATCACCCCCTAAAGGGAGTCTCAAAAACTGCAGTGGGCAGGTAGCAACCCAGGCATCCCTTAGGCAGGAATTATATCACTGGGAGGTTTTGGGCACCTGTCTCTCACCTAAATAGTCATAAGGACTGAGAGCCTCTGTGGAAACACAGAAAGACACGGGTGGCAGGCATTATGGGTGGGACTTCTTCCAAAGGGCAGAAGAGTCCTCTAGAGTGTATGATGTGTAATTTCTCAAAGTTTAAAGGTGATTGTGGTGTCAGAATGAACCCTGAAAATTTGAGGGTCCTATGTAAACTGGATTGACCTAGCCAAGTGGCTGCATGGCCGCCAGGTTTACAGGGGTGTTACAGGGACCCTTGGCCATCTTGAACATTTCCCATATATAGACAGCATAATTGACCATATTTCATGTATGGGAAACAAAATAGCTTTGACCATATAATTGCAGAAGTGTTTTACAAAATAAAATGAAAAAGGGCTCTGAGACGTATTTTGTTTTTATCAAACAATCAATAAAACTTAATTTTTTAATTATTTCAGATGACATTGTAACATAAGAGTGTACAATTTTAACTATTCTCACAAATGTGTGAGTTATTTCAGGCTCAAAGAGACTTTAAACCTGTCCCCCTGTCCCCCACTCGCTGGATCATCACCTTGTTGTTGTGAGTGGCCTTGCATGTTCCTATGACCCTTTTACAGATAGGTAGCTCCCAAGTTAAAACAGTACAACGCATCATCAGAGATCTACAACCTCTCCTGGACAATGACAGTTCTCTTTCTCAAGCTCTGGGAGGAAGACCTTTCATTGCCTACAGACAGCCACCCAGTCTTAAACAACTCCTAACCCACAATAATACTACAACCAGACCTAACACGGACACTGGCACCAGAGCCTGCAATAAACCCAGATGCCAACTTTGCTGCCACATACACCCGGACAACACCATTACTGGCCCCAACAACATCACACATACCATCTCGGGACTATTTAATTGCTCATCGTCTAACATTGTGTATGCCATCAAATGCCAACAGTGTCCTTCAGCTCTCTATATTGGACAAACAGGCCAGACCTTACGCCAAAGAATAAACGGACATAAATCGGACATCAGGAATCACAAGACAGAGAAACCAGTAGGAGAACACTTCAATCTCCCAGGACATTCTATACAAGATCTCAAAGTAGCTGTTTTACTACAAAGGAATTTCAGAAATAGACTGGAAAGAGAAGCTGCTGAATTGCAACTTATCACCAAACTTAAAACCATGGAGAAACCTGGTCTGAACAAAGACCTTGGATTCTTATCTCATTATACATGACAAAGCCATTTTTCACCTTTTCACCCCTTGCTTTTTCCTGTAAGACCTATTGCAGTCGTTAAGAGTCGTCAACAGGCTCATCACAGCTATCTGACAATCACCCATTCCCACCACCCTTCTGAGTAATACCCCTCCCCACCTTCTCACTATATAGAAGGGTCTGGAAACTTCTGTTTCAGTGTATCTGAAGAAGTGTGCATGCACACGAAAGCTCATACCAAGAACTGACTTAGTTGGTCTTTAAGGTGCTACTGGAAGGAATTTTTTTTGTTTTGCCTATGACCCTTGTGAGTGAAGCCGTCGGGAATCTCGTACTCCCAGCAGGGTCACCTCACCCAAGGCGCTAAGGTCAAAGGGAAGGAGCTAGACAAAGAATGCTCCAAGAAGTCCTCAACCAGGGCGACCAACCTAAGGTCCATAGCAAGGCCAATGAACTAAGACCCTGAGCTCAAAGGGAGTGGAGGGTGGGTGTCTCACGACGAGATGACAGAGAGAAGAATGAGGCCGAGGAGGAGCTGGCGCCGCAGCAAAAGGCTGCTGTAAACGCCCCCTTGGAGGCACCTGGTTGGGTGCCTGCCGAGGGGCGTGGGCGCCAGCCAGGTGAGAGGAGGAGGCAGGGGGCTAATGCCCCCTGCTAGGGGCGGAGCTCGGGTTCCCGCCCACAACCACTCTCCTCTCTTCCAGGGAGGAGAGTCTTTACAACGACTGTGAAGGCAGATGAAGGCTGCAGCAGATAGGAATCTACCAGTTTGTCGTGACTACCTCATGCCATCAGAACAGAGCCCTACTACGAAGACTGTGCATTGGTCAGTGTGCACTGATCCACACACATAAAACAAATTCATACACAGGCATCTTCCAAAAACCCAACCCAAACCCCCAAAGTCCCATGGCGATCAGCAAATGGTAATGGGGGCAGGATCGTGAAATCTGGAAGCCCCTAGTCATGAACCAGCAAATGGGCGGTGGATACAGATTCAGTCATTCTGACTCAAGGAAAGTGGCAGTTGAGCAGGTTAGCAGCTGTATCCATGACTGAGCAGCCCTTTTTAGGATCCACTCTGCTCACCCCAAAAACAGGGAGGGGCTAGAAAAGGTGCCCTAAACATAGTCTGCCTCCCCTTTTCCCTGACTGGATTACCACACCTAGTGGGGTCACCACCTAGAGGTCGTAAAAGACAATTGAACTTTAGAACATGGAATATATGGACTTTGTCAGATAACACAGACAGTGAGCATCCTGAACGCAGAACTGCCATCATTGCAAGAGAGCTGCAACGTTTTAATATCAATATTGCAGCGCTTCAAGAGATTCAAAGAGAAGGCAAGGGACAAGTGAAGGAAGAAAAAGGAGGCTACACTTTCTTCTGGAAAGGTCTATCTGAACAAGAACATTGAATACATGGGGTAGGCTTTGTTATCAAAAACGATCTTGTGAAGCTCCTGTCAGAAGTCCCTACCTGCATTGATGAGTGACTCTCAACCTTTCAAATAAAGCTCACCAAAAACCAACAGGCTACTATTATAAGTGCTTATGCACCAACACTGGATGCAGATAAAGACAATAAAGAAATTTTTTACTTTCAGCTGGATACCATCCTATCAGAGACGCCGAAGGAAGATAAAATTATCCTGCTGGGTGATTTTAATGCAAGAGTTGGGCGAGATTTCAATCTGTGGCCTGGGACTATTGGGAAAGAAGGAATTGGCAACAGCAACCACAAAGGAATCTTACTTTTGATGATATGTGCAGTGCACAACCTCTTTCGACAGAAAAATAAATTTTAAACTTCATGGAGGCATCCTTGGTCAAACCATTGGCACCTCTAAGACTATGTTATTGTCCGTGCTAAAGATCGATGTGATGTGCTCCTTACCAGAGCTATGATGAGCGCTGACGACTGCTGGACAAATCACCGACTAATACACTCCACGATGGCTATCAAGATTATGTTGTAATTGCAGACTCCTGTACACAGCGGAAGGATGAGCAGTACATGCCACATGCTTAACTTTAGTTTATTTACACTTCAATGCTGAGAGATCACAGACAGGCATCTTGCTTCTGCGAGAGCAGAAGAGCAACTCCTTCTCCTCGGAAACAAAGAACACCGAGAGAGACAGTGAAAAACAGGAAACCAGTGTACGTCACATCCAGTCTCCTATTCCCGTGGGAAAACCAACAGCACATTGACTGTGGAATGCAAAACATTGTCCCGTGACAAGCACTTCGCTGCACAGTGAAGGAAGCAGAAACCAACATCCTCCCCCTTTCTGTGAACATCACTGGGCAGCGTGTTCGTACAATATCAGTACAAACCCAACTTCTGCACATAGGTACAGTGTTGATCCCTTGATACAATCTTGGACAATACATCAGCAGGAATTTCATTACCTGGCATATAGGACACCGTTACGAGTCCCTTCTGAATACATTCCCTAGCATGTTGCAAGTTCAATTGCAAGTGCTTCGTGCTTTGCTTACAACCTTCAGAATTCAGCAAAGCCAAACATGCTTTGTTGTCCTGGTAAACCTGGATTGGACATTTGACAGGAATTTTCATGTCTTTGCACAATTGTAACAACCATTCACAATCTTTAAGTGAATAAGACAGTGCATTCAGTTCAGCTTCACAAGTACTTAAGCTAATTGTAGTTTGCTTCTTGCATGACCAATCAAATAGACCCTGATTGTACATGTAGCAAACTCCAGATGTACTTTTCCTGTCTGTAGTGTCACTTCCAAAACTTGCATCTGCAAATATCTCAAGACCACCAGACTTCTGATTGTTAAATCTCAGTCTGTAATGCATAGTGCCTTTCAAATAGCACGCTATGCGTTTCAGAGCTTTCCAATCCTTAACACTAGGATTGTTGACTTGTCTGCTTAGCAAATTACAGCTAACAGCAATGTCAGGTCTTGAACATCTGGCAATGAAGTTTAGCTTGCCTAGCACACTTCTGTATAGTGTAGTGTCAGAAAATGCTTCTTCAGTGTCATCTACCTGATAACCTGTTGTCATCGGTGTGTCTACAGGGTTAGCATCCATCAGGTTTAGTTTGCTTAACACATCAGCAATTTTCTGTGACTGGTGTACTAGAATGTTACCATCTTGATCTCTCTCTATTTCCAGAGATAGGTAGTTGTTTACCTCACCAAGATCTTTCATGTCAAAGTGCTCTTTCAGTTGAGCTAGGGCGCTATTGTACATCTTTGACATCCTTCCAAAAGAATAATATATCATCAACATAAAACAAACAATACAGCTTCTTTTGCCCCTCCTCTTTGACAAATACATATGGATCAGCTTTCCCTTTCTGAAAACCTAGAGAAAACAATACTTCAGTGAGTTTTGTGTGCCAACACCGTGCACTTTGTTTGAGACCATAAAGGGACTTCTTTAGAGCACAAACAAATCCCTGTTTTACCTGTACGCCATCAGGTGGAAGCATATAAAGTGATTCACCTAGAGATCCGTACAAAAACGCTGTATTCACATCGTGGTGACTAACGTGTAGATTTTCCTCTGCAGCTAACTTGAGCATAAGCCTAATGCTCTCATACCTCACGGTGGGTGAGTAGGTCTCGTGATAATCTTCACCTGGTACCTGTGCAAAACCTCTGGCTACCAATCTGGCTTTGTGTCTGACTACCTTGCCATTTTGATCAGTCTTCGCTTTGAAGACCCATTTGCTTCCAAGCAGTTTCATTCCTGGAACTACTGGAACTAGCTCCCATGTTTTCTTCCTTTCTAAGGAATCAAGCTCAGCCTTCATGGCATTTAACCATGGCTCAGCTTCCTTTGAATCCAAATCCTGGATTTCTTGGAAACTTGAAGGTTCAAATACCTTCTTGGAGCTTTTAACAGCTGCTACTGCTGTCTTAGCAAATTCATCAGCAAATCTCTTTGGAGGTCTGCCTTTTGTGGCTCTTTGTGACCTGCGAATTAGCCTTAAGTCCTCTACACTCTCCTCTTCCTTTTTAGGAGAAAAGTGACCTATTGTGAACAATGGTTCTTCCAATTCTTGATCAGAGCTTTCAGAGGGTCGCATAGAGGCTTTCGCACTCTTGAAATCCTCTGAATCATCCGATTCAGTTTCAGACTCAGAATCAGAACCTTCATCAGTGGGTGTGGGTTGTTGCGGCTGCTTTTGCTTATCATCAGTCTCATCACTGTCATCAGGATAACATTGCAAAATTCCCACATTCTCCCCCCACTTTGCATTGTACTCAACACTTCTTGTGAGCTTAATTGTCTTAGAGTCAGACATCATTATTCTGTAAGAACCTTTCTGATAACCTAGAAAGATACCATGCAATCCACGCTTGCCTAACTTGGAGTTTTGTGGTGTATGAACCCACATGTCAGAAACAAAAATTCTCATGTGTTTGATGTATGGTTTCTTGCCAAACATCTTCTCATATGGGGTACAACCAATCGCTGAAGATAACCTGCAATTATAACTGTAAACAAAACACGAGAGAGATTCGGCTCCAATAACTCTCTGGAAGATTTGCATCATGCAGCAAGGTTTTTAACCCTTGAAGCAATGTTTGATTTGCCCTCTTGCAAAGTCCATTCTGCCATGGCGAGCGAGGAGTAGACAAATCGTGTTTAATTCCTTTCTCAGTCAGAAAAGCTTCAAACTGCTGAGAAGTGAATCCCCCCCCCCCCCCCCCGCGATCAGTGAAAAGAGTCTTTATCTTCTTACCATGCACATTTTCCAACCAAGCACAGAATTCCTTGAACCTTGGAAAAGCCTCTGATTTCTGCTTGAGATTGTACACATAAATATACCTGGAAAATGCATCAATGAGAACCATGAAGTACCTGTTTCCACCCAAAGAGGGCGATAGTGGACCAACCAAATCAGCATGAACAACCTGGTATGGTTCTGTAGCTTGCCTACTAGACACCTTACCTTTCGCAGCCATTTTTACCTTGTTTGCTGCGCATGCTTTGCACTTCAAGGGGTACTTGCAGGGTTTAATAGTCATACCTTCAACCAAGGCAGGCATTTTAGATACTGCCTCAAAATGCAAATGACCAAATTTCCGGTGAAAATCATGAATACATTCTGCATGCAAACTTTTGTTAGAACCTGCAATGCAACAAGTTTCATCCTGCACAACATCATCATAATACAAAACAAACAAACGATCAACATATTCAGCATGCAATACATAATCGTTTTTCTTTGTGATGGTGCATTTCTTGTTCTTGAAGGAAACGTCAATTTTCCGTTCATTCAGCTGCGCAACACTGAGTAGATTGTGTGTGGCATCCGGTACGTAAAGTACATCTTGTATCGATAAGTCCAAACTGTGAAGAACAACAGTTCCATAGCCTTGACTGGGGATCGTGTGGTCATCCGCTCGGTGAATCGCACCTTCCTGTGGTGTAAAAGACACGAACAGTCGCTTATCGTTGCACATGTGGTGGGTCGCTGCTGAATCAACAACGAAGAAAAATCTAGACGTCTTCTGGACCTTTGCAACCTTTGGAGTGAAGCGTGAGACCATTGCCTTGTGCTGCGTTGTCCTGGACACCGGACCTTTTCCACGCGATGAGCTTTCGCTGCGCTGCTCTGTCTTGGCCCTGGGATATCTGCATTCCCTCTTCATATGGCCTAGACGTCCACACGAGTAGCATTTCACTGCCTTCAAAGCTTTGGCGCCATCTGGTGGTTCCACTGCACTCTGGGATGACGTCTGTGAAGACTCCCCCTTACCCATGCAGCTAGCACCCCGGCGGTCTGCTTCATTCAGCATCACGGCAGTAACATAGTCTACTGTGAGCTGAGCAGTTGGCTGTACAGCAATCTGAGTGGCAACAGACTCCCAACTTGAACCCAAAGATTGTAGTATCATGAAGGAATACACAGCCTCTGGAAAGGTGAGTCCTCTCTGTTGCAGCTCATGTCTCAGATTCTGCATCTCCATCAGATGTGTACGCACATCTCCACCTTCAGCAAGAGCCATACCATGCAGCCTGGTATAGTAGTTTTTCTTATTGAGCTTAGGAATCCCAAAAGCATCAGCCAGCCTTCTGCAGCTAGCCATCTCTGCTGCTTTAAATCAAGCTGTGTCACTGCTGCTTCAAACCTCATTCCAAAGGCAAGTTCAAAAATACTTTCGGTTTTCCAGCCACCCCCAAGCCTTTGAAGCCTTTGCCTGGTGCTGTGGCAAACGGCCTTAAAAGTTCAAAGTCCAGCCTTAAAGCCATCAACTAGGAGCTGGCAGGCTGCCCGGAGCATGAGCACATACCTCTCATCAATCATCTTGACGCAGAGAAGATAACATCCGATCCATTTCTCTGTTGACCTGACCGGCATCCCGACTCGGCTTCTGGAGTCCTTGCATCAATTTGATCGCGTTTTTCTGGGCCCATAACCAAAAATGTTGTAATTGCAGACTCCTGTACACAGCGGAAGGATGAGCAGTACATGCCACATGCTTAACTTTAGTTTATTTACACTTCAATGCTGAGAGATCACAGACAGGCATCTTGCTTCTGCGAGAGCAGAAGAGCAACTCCTTCTCCTCGGAAACAAAGAACACCGAGAGAGACAGTGAAAAACAGGAAACCAGTGTACGTCACATCCAGTCTCCTATTCCCGTGGGAAAACCAACAGCACATTGACTGTGGAATGCAAAACATTGTCCCGTGACAAGCACTTCGCTGCACAGTGAAGGAAGCAGAAACCAACAGATTATACCTCAATGCAGGCTTCAAGGAAGGAAACCAAGGCGCAAAATGAACACTCAAGCCCTTCAAGATCCCATTAAGCAGGATTGCTTCCAAATGACTCTTAAGGACCATCTGCTTTCAGAATTCCCTGATAACATCGAGGAACACTGGACCAAGCTAAAAACATCCATTATTGCAGACTGTGAACAAACTATTGGATACCAAACCAAGAAACACCAGGACTGGTTTGATGAGAATGACAGTGAGATCAAACACATGACTGACAAGAAAAGGAAGGCCTTTCAGATCTGGCAAAGAGATAGACACTGTGCCACGAAGAAAAAAACCTATGCCAACGCTAAGGCTGAGGTTCAAAGAAGAACCAGAGAACTAAAAAAACCTGGTGGGTAAATAAAGCTCAAGAGATCCAGCAATTAGCCGACACTCATGATTCACAGAGTTTCTTTAAAGCCACAAAGACTGTCTATGGGGCAATAAATCATGGCATATGCCCCCTACGCTCAGCAGACAGTATCACACTTCTAAAAGATAAGGAAGCTATTGCACTGTGCTGGAAAGAACATTAACAACATCTCCTTAACCACAACTCTTCCGTAGCTGCTGAGGTCCTCTCACAAATTCCACAAAAACAAGTTAGAGATGAGCTTGCAGTATCTCCAAATCTGGGAGAGTTGTGTACAGCTATTAACCAAATGAAAAACAACAAAGCCAGTGGACCTGATGGGATACCTGCCGAAAACAGGCCCCAGTGCCTGGGAAGAGGAGTCAGCCTTTCCCGAGGGGGCCAGTTTCCAACAAGTGGCAGCAGAGGATGGTTTCGATCCATCGACCTCTGACAGTTCCTGATGGATTGCTGCCTGTTGAACGCGGATTGAAGGATTCTCCGGTTCATCGAAGTTCAGCTGTTTTCCTGCTGTTTGTTTTTTGGATTAAAACACAGCGAAAGTAAAGTTCCTGCATTCCGGGGGAGAGCCGATAACAGCCAAGGAACTGTGAGTACTCTGTGCTGATTTATGGGCTCGTTAAGCATCAAAGGCAGATGACGCAAGCCGGAGTTGAGCAGTTAAGGCTCAAAGGCTGTTGGAATTTACAGCTTGCTTGCTGCCAAGGATTTACAGCTAGTGGTTGATAGCTGTTAATTGGGCTCAAGATGGATGCCAAACCGGGGATGGGGCTGCCCTACCCTCCGCCGTTATCAGATGGCAATTATTCTTCCTGGTCTCTGAAACTGCAAGCCCTGCTCGAGAGACAGAGAATATTTGGAGTAATTTGAAATCCCATTCCTGCTGCACCAACAAGGGCCTGGAATGACTCTAACATGCAGGCAAGGTCTGCAATCGTCTTGTATGTAGGGGACGATCAACTGGTGCATATTTCAGGTTTGGAATATGCAAGGGACATGTGGCTTGCTTTACGACGTATTCATTTGCGTGAGGCAGCTGGGACTGCGCTGCTGCATTTTGATAAGCTCACAAACTTGAGACTGAAGCCTGATGGGGATATTCAAGCGCATCTGACGCGGATGCAATATCTTCGCCAGCAGATGGCGCAGAGGAATTTTCCACTTGATGAGTCAATTTTTTGTTTTATGATCATAAACAGCTTGGATCAGAGATTCAAGATGGTTGTGAGTCAGCTGGGATCACTACCTGCTGCAGATCTGACGGTGCAACACATTTGTGCTGTTTTGCTTAATGAGAATGACAGACTGGCTGCAATGGCTGTTGCTGATGGGGTGAGTGAAGCTGCATCTGCCAGTACTTCACCCACTGTTGTTGCTCAAGAGGAGCAGGCTGTAGCCCTAAACGTCACTCGATACTACAATTGTGGTCAGGCTGGGCATGTACAAAGAGGCTACAAGCAAGGGTCGTGCCAAGTCACAGGCGAGACCAGCCAAGGCATTGATGTCGCCAAAGGCTTCATCATCGGTTGAGAATGCGTTTGTAATAGACGCTGCAGCCACAGAGCACCTGACAGGATAGCAGAGTTTATTCTCTACATTTCAGGATCAACACTTCACTGTGAAACAGGCCAATGGTCAGGAGATGGAAGCAACTGGATTCGGGACTGTATTTCTGGAGAGTCTGAATTTGACTATAAACAATGTTTACTTTGTCCCAGGTTTAAAATTCAACTTGCTGATCGTATCTCAGATGACAAAGAAAGGATTGGTGATATCCTATGATGAGAAGAGATGCAAGATCTTCAAGGACGGAAAGCTGTATCTTTCTGCCAAAGAGAAAGATGGCTTGTATCTGTTGTGTTTTGATTGCAATGATTGTAATGCTTGTGAAACTAAGATGTCTTCTTTTACAGGTTCTACCACAGGTTCCAAGGAGAAGAAATCCACGAAGGTTACCAAGATATTTCAGCGGGTGTATGCTGACGTAATTGGTCCTCTACCGCCCTCTAGAGGCAAAGCAAAGTTCTATCTTGTAATTGTTGATCATTTTTCTCAGTATGTGTGGATTCACGTGCTGCAGACACCACAGGAAACCTTAGCAAAGTTCAGAGAGTTTTGTGACAAGGTTAAATTTGTTCATGATGCTAATGTTGAAAGTCTTTTCACAGATGAAAAGCCAATTTTTGTTTCACAGGATTTTCAAGATTTCCTTGAGAAACGTGAGATAGATCATAAGATTGCTGTCTCTGAAGCTTCATGGAACAAGAGTGTGTGTGTGAAGGTGAACACAGAATTGCAGAAAGGCATGAAAGCCCAACTGCTAAGTTCACATTTGCCCCAAGAGTTCTGGGCCGAATCGCTGAACGCATATTCTTACATGTGGGTAAGACAGGTTTCAGCAGGTATGGAAAGTTCTCCATTTGAGAGGCTGTTCCACAGAAAACCTTCAGTTAAACACTTTAGGGTCTTTGGGTCTCATGTGCGTGTGGATACACCACAGTGAATTAAGGGTGCCAAGGGCATTTTTGTGGGTTATGAAAAGGGTTTCTACAGAGTAGTATTGCCTCAATCTGATCAAGTGATTCTCACAAAGTTTGTAGAGAGCACTGCAAGACAGGAGAGAAAGGTTCTCCACACATTTCCCACTGATGTCAATACAGATGAGTATTCTGATACTGAGAGTGACACAGAGAGCTCGGAGAGTTCTGCTGACACAGTCATTGAGAAGGGTTCATACACAATGTGTTACAATATAGAAGCAATGCAGCTGCGAGCTGCTAGCTTGAAAACATCACATGATGGAATGTTGGGACTGTTCCGTGGGAAACAGAGGGACAGTCAAGTCACAGTGCGAAGCACCGGAATTAGCTCAGAGTGTAATATGAGCTCTTCCTCTTGTTCCTGTACAGGAAGTACAGGATGTGTTTGTCACTCGACTGCTGGAGCTTGAAGAGAGCAGTCATGTTTTTTGTAACGCTGCAAAGACAGAAATAAAGGCATGTAAATACGTTTCTGTCTATCTCTTTCCCCTGCCGGGGGAGCAGGAAAGAGGGGGGGGGTGTTCTTCTCACACTGAGAAGAATCGCCTATCGTGACCTAGCCTGAATCTTGCTGGGGAATGCAGACAGGGAGGTCAACAGGAGATCAAGCCGGGTGCCTGGAGAGTTGCCAGTTACTACTGATATAGGCTTGAATTCCGACATCTGGTAGCAGCTCCGATGTTTTTGCTACATGCAGTAGCAAAAGAGGTCGATGGATCGTATTCATCCTCTGCAAGGAGATAAAGGAAGATATGGTTGCGGGCGGATGGAGGCTACAAAGGATGGCCAGAAGCAACGGATTCCCTCAAGGTATGGTGATTTTATGGCTGTGAGAGTGAACGCGAATTGAAGCATTCTTCGGTTCACAGAGTGTCTGCTTTTGGATAAAAACAGCACGGAGAAACAGCCCGCATATTTCACATTCCTGGGACTGATAAGGTTTGCTGCTCAAGCCTGCCAAGTCCAGTTGCTAAGCAACGAGACGTGTATGCTTTTCAGCTACTTCTGAGCCAGTTAGCTTGAAAAGAAAGTGGAAAATTACTAGCCAACGGAAGTGAGGCTGGGACTGTGAGAGGCTGGAAAAACACTGGTGAAAAAAATCCAGCGTTTGTTTTGTCTGTTATCTCACTGCTCTTGGAGGGACTTTCAAGACAGCCTGAGTTTAGCTGCCAGGTGCAAGGCAGTAAACAACCAGCTATTGTATTTTACCAGCGTGTGACTGAGAGAAGAGGCTTGGAATGAAGATGGCCTTATTCAGTCAGAAGCTGAGTGGGCAAAACTGGGAACAGTGGAGTTTTGCAATGGAATATTTGCTAGTGGGAGAGCAACTTTGGCACTTAGTGCAATCCCCACTACCTGATGCTGGACATGCACAGGGGAAAAAGGCTGAAGTTCAAAATGAGCTTAAGCAGCATTTGATCAGAATTCTGGCTTGAGCCTATTCTGTTGGATGCTGTGGAGCCACAAATCGCTTGGCAATCCCTCCGAAAAGCTTGTCAAGCTGAGATGGGAAGCAAGGGCCAAGAGTTGGCTGCACGACCAGAGAGAGAGAGCCAAGAAAGCGATAGCCAGATTCTTGAAAGCTCATTGAAAGCTGAGAAGAGCTTTGACCCCAACAGGGGGAGTGAAGGAACTGTTGCTGTTGCTGTTCCTGTTCTTGATGCAACGGATGTTGCTGACAGGGGGAGTGAGGCTCGGAGTTGTAGTGCCCCCTCTGCTATTGCAAGAGAAGAGCAAACAGAAGCTCTGAACGTTGTTTGTTGTCGCAATTGTGGCCAGCCTGGGCATGTTCAGAGGAGCTGTAAGAGGCCACGTCAGCAGAAAGGAGCTAAGGGGAGCTCTGCAAAGCTTGAGGCGTCAGGCAAGACTCATACTAAGTCCCAGATGGAACCAGCTATGGCTTTGATGTCACTAAAAGCCACACCAGAAGTGGAAAACACTTTTGTTTTGGACACGGGTTGCACGCAACACATGATGTCGCGCCGAGAACTGTTTTCTACGTTTAAGAAGCAGAGCTGGAAGCGACCGGGTTTGGAACTGTGTATCTAGAGAGTCTGAACTTGACTATTAACAATGTATATTTGGTTCCTGATTTGAAGTTCAATCTGCTGAGTGTTTCACAGATCACAAAGAAAGGACTGACTTTGTCCTATGATAGAGAAAGCTGCAAAATCTTCAAAGATGGAGAGCTGTATCTTTCTGCCAGAGAGAAAGATGGACTATATTTATTGACTTTTGATCAAAATGATTGCAATAGTTGTAATGCATTTGAGTCTAACATGATTTCTCTTGCAGGTGTGAAGAAAAACGTCCAGAAGGCGACAAAAGTTAACAGTGCATTTCAGCGAGTGTATGCTGATGTGATTGGTCCTCTAGCACCATCTAGAGGCAATGCAAGATATTATCTTGTGTGTGTGGATTATTTCTCTCATTATGTATGGATATACATATTGCAGAGACCAAAAGAAGCCTTAGAAAGGTTTAAAGAGTTTTGTGACAAGGTTAAAAATGTTCATGATGCTAACATTGATTGTCTTTTCACAGATGAAAAGCCATTTTTTCTTCTGCATGATTTTCAGGATTTCCTGGATAAGCAAGGCATAAGGCACAAGACTGCTGTTTCTGCAGGAGCATGGAACAAAAGTGTCTGTGTGCAAGTGAACAAAGAATTGCAAAATGGGATGAAGGCGCAATTGCTGAGTTCACATTTTCCACATGGGTATTGGGCTGAATCTTTGTTGTGTTATTGTTACACTGGGCTGAGAAAGGTTTCAAAAGATTTGGGAAGTTCTCCTTTTGAGAAGCTGTTCCATAGAAAACCTTCTGTGGCCCATTTTAAGGTTTTTGGGTCTCATGTGAAATCTGATGCTCCAGGTGGAGTAAAGAATGCCAGAGGCATTTTTGTGGGTTATGAAAAGGGTCTCTACAGAGTAATTTTGTCTGAATCTGGTCAGGTGATTCTCACAAAATTTCTAGAGAGTGCTCCTGAACAGAGGAGAGTAATTGTTCACACATTTCCCACTGAGGACAATTCAGATGATGCTGATGATTTTACTGATTACAGTGGTACTGAGAGTGACAGTGATAGCTCAAAGAGCTCAGTTGACACAGTCATTGAGAGGAAATCTCACACAATGGCTAGACCTTCACAAGTGAAGGATGAACCACTGTTTACTATTGGAACTGGTTCTCCAAAGAGTCCTGAGACTGAACCAGTCAGCAAGGAGGATCAGCACCTCATACGCAGGTCTGAGAGAGTCACAAAGGGCGTACCACCCAAGAGGTATTCTAAAGAGTTTGCTAACTGAGCTGTTGCATGTGTTATTATTGTTGACAACTCAACACAGGTTGAAGCTGTGTCTAAGTCAGAGACAAAGACACAACTGTTAGGATATTTCCGTTCCACCTCTCTCTCTGCGCCAGAACACGCTAGCAGGCGGTCATGTTTGTTCTTTGTTCTGACCAACGCTGAATAAACATTCTAAATGATACCCTCCTGAGTGCAACTTTTGCTGTGTGTGAATTCTGCTGACAGAGTGTGCATCAGCCCAGGAATGTGGCAATCTATTTCTGGAGCTGGTGTCGCTAATCGCTGATACTGTATCTACGGGAGATCGATGGATGTCCGGAGTCGACGTGGAGGCAGTGGTGGCCTTTGTCTCCCTGGCAGTATCCCAACAACAGGTTATGGGCCCAGAATCACGGCACTTACAGGAGAGTAAGACTGCGACAGACAGCTGAGGTATGTGTTGGAAACTCGAAAGCAGAGGCTTTTCTGAATGCCGCGGCAAAAAGTCTTTGAACTCCGGCTGGCCTAAGTTGGTCTGGGAGCTGAGCCAAGAAGGCTTCGTGATTAATGGGAGCCAAGATAATGAGTCTTTGAGGTAAAGAGAGAGACTCGGGCTCAAGAAAAAACCTGAAATGGAGTTTTTCCAAGCATCTGAAGCTGCTGAATGCCCAAAGTTAAATGGGAAAAATTATCAGACCTGGGTGAAATGGTGTGAGAGTTTGCTGCGTCAGTATGGAGTATGGCATACTGTGTCTCAAGCCCCTCCAGTTCCTCTGACAGAGAAATGGGAGGCCCAGAATTCGAAGGCCATTGACCTAATCGTCTTATCCGTCTCTCTGGAGGAAATAAAAACGCTAGCTGGAAACACGACTGCACGTAAGATGTGGAATGCTTTGAAGAGAGCTCATCTGCCAGTCATCCCAGCTCAGAGTCTGAATGCCCAGAGTGTGAATGCATCGGAGGTCCTGGCTGTTTCCCAGAATGCGAATGAATGCAGGGATGCTGAGGGCACCAGTTGCAAGCTGCAGGGGGAGCAGACTGTGATGCCAGCCCAGGCAGCATTCCAGCCTCCAGGGGGAGCCAAGGAGTCGGCAGCTGAGAGCTCTGTTTCTCGTGGGAACCAAGGTCATCGCCTTTGCAGACACCGGAAGGCCAGAGGTAAACAGAGCAAGATGCCTGCAGATGGCCCGGAGCAGAGGGGGGGTGAAGAGCCCATGCCAGTGGAAAACAAGGCTATGTTTTTTAGGCACTCCTTCACCAAAGGCTAAAGGCAAGTTTGATGGCCAGGAGCAGGGGGGCAAGCTGCAAAAGCCCACGCCGGTGGAAAACAAGGTTTTGCTTGCCAGAAAAACTTCTCCAAAGGCTAAAGCCAGGTTTATTGTGGACTCAGGCGCCAGTCGCCATTTATCAAAGGATAGACATCTGTTTATCTCCTTCACACCTCAAGACGGAGAGATCCACTTGGCTGATGGAAAGATGTTGCAAATCACAGGAGAAGGGACTGTTAAACTTGCAAGTTTGCATACAACCATCAGAGATGTACTTTATGTTCCAGGAGCTGCGGACAATTTGCTCAGTGTCCCACAGCTGACTGGGCGTGGTTTTGAGATTTCCTTCAAGAGGAGCGTCTGTGTCATCAGGAAAGGCAAAGAGGACATTTTGCATGCAAAGTTTATGGATGGCTTATTCTGTATAACTTATGATGACAATGCTGTTGTGTCTAATGTTGATTCTTGTTGTGTTGCACAGACTAACTCTAAGTCCATTAAGTTCACCAAGAGTGTTGAGTACAATCTTAAGTGGGGGGGGGGGAAATGTGGGAATTTTCCAGAGTTACCCAGAGGAGGATGAAGGTGATGTGCACAAACCAGATAATGTTGAGAAAGCTGATGATGATCAGAGTTCGGATTCCAGTTCAGTGGGTGGCGCTGCTGCTGGTGTCAGTGACAGCGATGACACAGCAGACTACAAGAGCGCAAAGGCCTCAGTCAGACCATGTGATGCGTCTGACAATGAACTGGAAGAACCACTGTTCACCATTGGTCACTTTTCTCCTAAGAAGGAGGAGATGAGTCCAGAAGACTTGCGTCTGGTTCGCAGGTCTGAAAGGGCGACCAAAGGCAGACCTCCAAAGAGATTTGCTGATGAGTTTGCTAAGACGGCAACTGCTGTTCTTAGTAGCTCAGAGAAGGTGTGGGAACCTTCAAGCTTCAAAGAGGTTCAGGAGTTAACCTCTAAAGATGCTGAGCCTTGGCTAAATGCCATGAAGGCTGAAGTTGATTCCTTGAACAGGAACCAAACTTGGGAGTTGGTACCGGTAGTCCCAGGAATGAGACTGGTTGGCAGCAAATGGGTCTTCAAGGCCAAGACAGACCAGAATGGCAAGGTTGTCAGACACAAAGCCAGATTGGTGGCCAGAGGTTTTTCACAGGTACCAGGACAGGATTACCACGAGACCTACTTGCCCACCGTCAAATATGAGAGCATTCGACTGATGCTCAAGATCGCTGCAGAGGAGAAACTGCATGTTTCCCATCATGACATTAATACAGCTTTTTTGTACGGGATTTTGGGGGAGGAGCTGTACATGCTTCCACCTGATGGAATGCAGATACAGAAGGGAATGGTCTGTAAACTGCGGAAATCCTTATATGGTCTCAAGCAGAGTGCCAGGTGTTGGAACACAGAACTCACTGAGACATTGCTTTCTCTAGGTTTTCACCAGGGCAAAGCTGATCTGTGTGTGTTTGTCAAGGAGGAGGGGCAAAACAAACTGTTTATGTTTTGTTGATGATCTTCTGATGTTTTGGAAGAATCAGGCTTTTTACCAAAGCACCCTTGCTCAGCTGAAGGAGTACTTTGACATGAAGGATCTTGGTGAGGTATCCAACTATCTTTCTCTGCAGGTGGAGAGGGACCAAGCAGGTAATTTTCTGGTACACCAAACACAGAAAATCGCTGATGTATTAACCAGGTTGAATTTGGTTGATGCAAACCCAGCAGACACACCGATGGTGACAGGTTACCAGGTAGATAGTACTGCTGAAGCGTTTTCTGACACTACGCTGTACAGATGCATTCTAGGCAAGTTGAATTTCATTGCTCGATGCTCAAGACCTGACATTGCTGTAAGCACCAACCTGCTTAGCAGACATGCTAACAATCCTACTGTTCAGGATTGGAAAGCTCTGAAGCGCATAGCCCGCTATTTGAAAGGGACTATGCACTACAGGCTGAGGTTCACCAGTCAGAAGACTGGAGGTCTTGAAATCTTTGCAGATGCAAGTTTTGGAAGTGACACCACGGATGGTACAAGCACTTCTGGAGTATGCTACATGTACAACCACTGTCTGTTTGACTGGTTGTGCAAAAAGCAGACGACAGTGAGCCTAAGTTCCTGTGAAGCAGAACTCAATGCTCTGTCATTTTCACTCATGGATTGTGAATGGTTGATGCAACTGTTTAAGGATATCAGGGTTTCTGTGAAATGTCCTATACAAGTGTATCAAGACAATAGATCCTGTTTGGCTATGCTGAACTCAGAAAGTTGCAAGCAAAGAACCAAGTACTTGCAGATTAAGCTACATCGTGCAAGAGAGTGTATTCAGAAAGGACTGATTCAGGTGTCCTACATGGCAGGAAATGAAATTCCTGCTGATCTGTTGTCTAAGGTTGTTAACAGAGAACAACTTAAGGTTTACGTACAGAAGTTGCAATTGGGTTGAACCACAGGTACTACAGGTTACACGGAAAGGGGGAGGATGTTAGGATATTTCCGTTCCACCTTAAAAGGGAGCAGGCTTGTGAGTCACAGAGTCTGCGTATTTCCTGTTCACAGGATGTTTATGTTTGCTATTGCTTTCGTTTTCTCTCTCTCTACGCCAGAACACGCTAGCAGGCGGTCATGTTTGTTCTTTGTTCTGACCAACGCTGAATAAACATTCTAAATGATACCCTCCTGAGTGCAACTTTTGCTGTGTGTGAATTCTGCTGACAGAGTGTGCATCAGCCCAGGAATGTGGCAATCTGTTTCTGGAGCTGGTGTCGCTAATCGCTGATACTGTATCTACGGGAGATCGATGGATGTCCGGAGTCGACGTGGAGGCAGTGGTGGCCTTTGTTTCCCTGGCAGTATCCCAACAACAACAGGGAGTTGCTAAGTGTAACACTACATTCTCTAGCCAAGGTAATGCAGATGCACTCATTCCTTGGAAGTCAGGCAACCAGAGAGGTACACTGGGGAAACCAGTTGTGGGTAGTTCCAAGGGTGGAACTGAAACAACAGGGGAGTGTTATATGTATAACAACTGTTTGTTTTCTTCTCTGGATCAAGCTTTGTTCGCAGCTCACATTAATTCATATGGGGGAGTATGTTACGATATAGAAGCAATGCAGCTGCGAGCTGCTAGCTTGAAAACATCACATGATGGAATGTTGGGACTGTTCCGTGGGAAACAGAGGGACAGTCAATTCACAGAGCGAAGCACCAGAATTAGCTCAGAGTGTAATATGAGCTCTTCCTCTTGTTCCTGTACTTTGCGATGAGTATTCTTGCTGCTGTTGTTGCATACATAAAGAAAGTTATATCCTTCTTTGGCACCAATTGGCCGACCATGCCAAGGAGAAAGGCCTCTGGTTTCTTCAGGAAGGTATATTTAAATAACTTTTTCATTTCATTAAAAATCATCTCCCAGAATGTCTTAATCCTTGGACATGTCCACCAAAGGTGAAAGAATGTACCTTCAGTCTCATTACATTTCCAACATTTATTTTCGGGCAAATGGTAAATTTTTGCCAGCTTGACTGGTGTCATGTACCACCTGTAAATCATTTTCTTTAAATTCTCTCTGAGGGCATTACATGCCGTAAATTTCATACCTGTGGTCCATAACTGTTCCCAGTCAGCCATCATAATATTATGTCCAACATCTTGTGCCCATTTAATCATAGTAGATTTCACCGTTTCATCCTGAGTGTTCCATTTCAACAGCAAGTTATACATTCTTGACAAATTCTTAGTTTTGGGATCTAACAATTCTATTTCCAATTTTGATTTTTCCACCTGGAAGCCCAGTTTTTTATCCATATTATATGCCTCCATTATTTGATAGTAATGGAGCCAGTCTCGCACTCTAATTTTTAATTTTTCAAAACTCTGCAATTTTATTCTGTCTCCATCTTGTTCCAAAATTTCCCAATATTTCGGCCATTTGTCCTCCATATTGAGTTTTTTCTGAGCCTTCGCTTCCATTGGTGACAACCATCTTGGGGTTTTAATTTCTAACAAATCCTTGTATCTCATCCAAACATTAAACAGTGCTTTTCTAACAATATGGTTTTTAAATGCTTTGTGTGCTTTAACCTTGTCATACCACAAATATGCATGCCAACAAAATACATTGTTAAAACCTTCCAAATCCAGCACATCAGTGTTTCCAAGAAGCAGCCATTCTTTCAGCCAGCAAAATGCAGCTGATTCATAATAAATTTTAAGGTCTGGCAGGGCAAATCCACCTCTTTCTTTAGCATCAGTTAATATCTTACATTTTATTCGAGGCTTCTTGCCCTGCCAGACAAATCTAGAAATGTCTCTCTGCCACCTCTTGAAACAGTCCATTTTGTCTAGAATTTGCAATGTTTGAAACAAAAACAGCATCCTTGGCAATACATTCATTTTTATCACTGCAATTTGGCCTAACAATGATAACTTCAAATTTGACCATATTTCTAAATCCTTTTTCACTTCAATCCAACATTTTTCATAGTTATCCTTAAATAGATTCACATTCTTGGAAGTCATGTTTACCCCTAAGTATTTCACTTTCTTAACCAATGTTAATCCTGTCTCCTTCTGAAACTTATCTCTCTCAATCACAGTTAGATTTTTCTCTAAAACCTTAGTTTTCATCTTGTTCAACTTAAAACCTGCTACCTGACCAAATTCTTGAATCAATTCCAATACCCTTTTAGTGCTAGATTCTGGTTCCTGTAAAGTCAATACCAAATCGTCAGCAAAAGCTTTCAGTTTGTACTGTTTAGCTCCCACTTGTATGCCTTTAACCAATTGGTCCTTTCTAATAATATTTAGCAGAACCTCCAGGACCGATATAAAAAGTAATAGAGAGATTGGGCAACCTTGCCGTGTTCCTTTCTCAATCTTAAATTCTTCTGTCACTACATTGTTCACAATTAATTTTGCCTTTTGTTCTGAATAAATTGCACCTATACCATTTTCAAAACCTTGACCTACCCCCATCCCCTGTAAATTCTTCTTCATAAAACTCAAAGAAATATTATTGAAGGCTTTCTCCGCGTCCACAAATATCAAAACTGTTCAGTTTCTGTTAATTGATTCTCATGAAAACTTACAGATTCTGGCTTCACACAATTAACTCAAGGCAGTGTCAATTTACTCTTGGCAGAAAGCCAAGGTCTGCTTGACCTAGAAACTACTTACTCTGATTGGTTAACGACCAGCACTCAACTCTCTTATCTAGGAATGCTAGCACAGTTTGTGCAGGGTGTGTTAGGAGTAGAAGTGCTGTGTATGGTTAAGAGAGAGAGAGAGAAAGAAAGGATTTATTTTGCTTTGTTTTGTATGCAGAAACTCTGCTGGTTTTATTTTCCTTTTAATAAATCCTGTAAATAGTTATTCTGAGTCTAGCTGACTAGTCATTTCCACCTCAACTAGCTTCTTCGCTGTGCAGGAAAACTCTGCTACGCTTGGGCTAAAGCCATTAGAGCTATGCCTGGCACTTCAAAGTTCCATGAAAATCTGCTTTAGTATTAATATTCACTTGTAATTTTTCTAAAATATTAATTATGTTCCTCGTGTTGTCAGACAAATGTCTGCCCGGGAGAAAGCCCACTTGATCTTTATGGATTTCTTCTACAAGCACCTTTTAAAATCTCTTAGCCAAAATATCTGCAAAAATTTTGTAATCCACGTTAAGCAGCGATATGGGGTGGTAATTCTTAAGTTGTGTCTTTTCAGTCTCTGTTTTCGGTATAAGTGTAATATAAGCGTCCTTCCACGACTCTGGTGCCCTTTTCCCTTCCAGTATTTCATTACAGACTTCCTTCAATGGTTGTATTAACCATTCTTTCAAAGATCTGTAGTATCTTGAAGTCAAACCATCCGGTCCTGGAGATTTACCCAATTGCATATTCTGTATGGCCCCTTCCACTTCCTGATCCGTTATTTTATAATTCAACATTAACTTATTTTCCTGAGAGATTTTCTGTAGTCCATTTATTTTCAGAAATCGATCAATGTCCATTTCTTTCTGCTTCTCCTGTGTGTATAGTTGTTTAAAATACCTCTGGAAGCACTTTCTGATCTCCACTGGGTTCAATATATTCTTTCCTTCCACTTCCAAATTCGTAAAAGTGTTAAGTTTTTATCTTTTTTTCAATTGCCAAGCCAACAGTTTTCCACACTTATTTGCCGATTCAAATGTCTTTTGTCTCATTTATTTAATGTTCCATTCTATTTCCTGATTCATCATTTCCATATATTGTACTTGATATAACTTTATCTCTTTCAGGATCTCCTGTGATTTTGGTTTTGCTCTCAGTTTCTTCTCTCCTTCCTTTATTTTCTCCAGGATTTTATCTTTTTTTTCATTTTGGGTTCTCTTCTTAATTGCATTTTGTTGTCTCAAAAATCCTCTCATAACCGCTTTACTTGCATCCCAGATCACTCTTTTTTCCACTGTAGTATTCATATTTATCTCAAAATAGTCTCAAGGTTTTTTGGGCCTTCTTAGTCACTTCTTCATTCCTAAATAAAGTATCATTCATCCTCCATCTGAAAGAACCAATTGGAGTCAATTTCATTTCCATCTTTACAGCATTATGATCAGAACAAATTTTGGGGCAAATTTCCACTTTGTTGGTCTTCGGAACCAGCCCTCTAGTTACCCAAATTTGGTCAATTCTTGTCCATGTCATTTTAGCCTCAGAGAAGAAAGTTCCCTCTCTTCCCAGAGGGTTCTTCGTTCTCCAGATATCAATTAAATCCAAATTTTCAGTCATGTCAAAAAAGGTTTTTGGTAGTCTACCATCTTTGGTAACTACCTGTCTCTGTGCCTTGTCCATATTTGTAGACACCACTCCATTCATATCTCCCATCAAGATCATATTGTAATCCATATAGTCCATAAGAGTCTCATGTAGCTTCTTAAAAAAATCCAATTTTCCTTCATTTGGTGCGTAAATGCCTACTATCAAAAATTTCTCTCCTTGTGATTGGATTTCAATTGCGATAAATCTTCCTTGATCATCTTTAAATATAAATTTCGGTGATAGGCTCTCCTTTGCATATAGGACTACTCCTCTTTTTTTAACTTTATCTGACGAGATAAATTCATGGCCCAAACTTTTATTAGTCAATATCTTCCTATGTAGCCTTATCACATGTGTTTCTTTTAGACAAATCAAATCCAATTGTTCCTTTTTCAATAAATGAAAAACTCTCCTCCTTTTTTCCGGGGAGTTCAGTCCATTCACATTCCAGCTTAATACTTGCAATGCCATGATGTGATTACTCTGATTTTCCTCCAACTGCACCCAATGCTTGCTCTTCTTCTGTTGGTGGTGTTGGTATCACATTCACTGGGCAGTCCAGTCCAAAGGATAATGTTGCTATGTCCACTATTCCTCTTTTTGGTGATCTTCTGTCCAATGCTTTTTGTTCTAGTCCTCTGTCTGGTGATCTTCTGTCCGACGCTCTTGGCTCTTTTCCAAGTTCCTTCTGCAGATCTTCTTCGTAGTTATTCAAAAACTTTACTTTGTCTTCTACTGATCTTATTTTTATTTTCCTTCCTTTGAAACTAAAGGATAGACCTTGGGGAAATTCCCACCTGAAAATGATTTTGTTCTTTCTCAGCAGGGCAACCAAATCACCGTAATTGGACCTAAGATCCAAAAGATGTTTTGGGATATCTTTAAATATTTCCACTCTTGACTGTAGTACTTCCAAAGGCTTCTGGTAATGCCAGCCCAAAATTTTATCTCTCTCTTCTTTAGTTTGGAGGGTGCTCAAACAGTCTCTTATTCTATTCTTCTCTTTCTTCCCTCCTCTTCCTAGTCTAAAGGCCCTCACAATTTCAAAGTCCTCCTGTCCCAAGTCCAAATCCCAAAAATCCGCAAACTCCTGCGTGAGAAAATCTATCAAACTATCCTTCTCCAGTTCAGGTAAAGCTCTGATCCTCAAATTTGTCTGTTTTTCCTTAAGCTCAATCATAGAAAGCGTCAACTTGTGGTCCTCAAGTTGCCTCTGTAGGACTGGCACTCTCTCTTTTTCCAGTTCTGTAATTTTACCTTCCACACAGCAGCTACTTTTTCCTTGGCTTCCTCTGCGGTCTGCCGTATCAAAGTAGATTCCTGTATCAGTTTCTCAATAGATTCTGTATTAGTATTCACCTTTTGTCCCAAATTATTTAGAATTTCTGTATTTAGATCAATTTTAGTAGTTGCAGCATCCACTTTCTTATTAAGCTGTTCCAATGAAGCATTTATCTTACTTAGTGCAAGCGCTAAGGCCTCTTCTGATGACATTCCTCTTAGTTTGGGATGTGCTAGTACAGCCGCAGAGGAAGCAGAGGGGCCAGATGCTGATGCTGAGTAGTATTTTTGTTCAACGCTTTTCTCAGGGTTGTGTTCTCAGTGTAACTTGAGACCTTCCTGCTGTTCTTGCAAAGGAGGAGTTAGTGAGATGTTTGGAGGTTTCTGAGAGAGCAGACATGCTTTGTGCAAGCTCTTATGCAATGTACAGTCTAGGAATAAAGTAGAATAAATAGACTACTTTTCTGACTGTTTTCTTCTTCCTGCTGGCATGCAAGGGGGAAGGGAGTGTGCATCTCTCAAGAGGGAGGTGTCGCTCATTGAAGATCTCCCTGGTCTGACCGAAGACCAGCCAGGGAAGATCACCGGTAACAGGCCCCAGTGCCTGGGAAGAGGAGTCAGCGTTTCCCGAGGGGGCCAGTTTCCAACAGTACTTACCCAAACATTGGGGAGCTGGAAGAGACCAGTAGCTTACCTTTCAAGACAACTGGAGAATATCGACAAAGGATGGCCCCCATGCCTTTCAGGAGTGGCAGCTACAGCTCTTCTGATAAAAGAAGCAGATAAACAAACCTTTGGACAGGAAATTGCAGTCAATGTACCACACGCTGTGCTGACCCTGGCAGAATATAAAGGAAGCTAAAGGTAAAGGGACCCCTGACCATTAGGTCCAGTCGTGGAAGACTCTGGGGTTGCAGCACTCGTCAGAGTACAGCTTCTGGGTCATGTGGCCAGCATGACTAAGCCACTTCTGGCGAACCAGAGCAGCGCACGGAAACACTGTTTACCTTCCCGCCGGAGCAGTACCTATTTATCTACTTGCACGTTGATGTGCTTTCGAACTGCTAGGTTGGCAGGAGCAGGGACCAAGCAACGGGAGCTCACCCCGTCATGGGGACTCGAACCACCGACCTTCTGATTGGCAAGCCCTAGGCTCTGTGATTTAACCCACAACACCACCTGCATCCCTTATAAAGGAAGTTATTGGGTCACAAATGAGTGGATGGCAAAATAACAATAACAATTTATTATTTATACCCCGCCCATCTGGCTGGGCTTCCCCAGCCACTCTGGGTGGCTCCCAACAGAATATTAAACAGAATAAAACATCAAACATTAAAAACTTCCCTAAAAAGGGCTGCCTTCAGACAGTGGAGATGGCACGGGGGAGAACCTCAGTGCAAACGGGCAGAACCACTCTACGATGCTAGCGCCTCAAAACCCAGCAAGTCAGCACTGAACTCTCCATTAATTTAAAACTGACAACAAAGAAGCCCCCCCCCCCCATTTAATATACAAACGAAATAACAGAGTGAGATGCAGCGGAGTAAAGGGGGGGGGCAGAGTAAAAGATTCAAAAACACTGTGAAAGCTTTGAAAGCTGTGAGGGGTTCACTCCCCACAACGCATGTAGTATCTGTCACATTGCTTCACGAGGGGTCCCTAAAAGACTTGAGTAGCACACCAAAGTTTCAGCGACCAGTAAAATAAACTCAATCGACCTCCCGTACTCCCCTGAAAGCTACAGCCTCAAGCAAAAACCTTTTAATTAAGGCATAAATTCCTGGGTTACGTAATGCCTTACTTTAGGAGACTTCAAGGCAGGAGACTGCCGGGCTTTGTGTGGAGGAATGAATGAGTCAGCATAGTGAGGCATAGTGAGGTGCCGCCATAGCGGAAGTGCCAGCAAACACAACCAGGGAAAGACGCCAAAGAGCAAGTTTGCAAAACAAACTAGCAGAACAAAGGAAGTGAAGAGGAGGAGAGAGAGAAACACAGTACTACTAGTGGCCAGTCAAGAAAGGACTTACAACTGGGACTTCCGATTTACACGCAGACACAGTAGGAGTGAGGAAAATCGCTCTGCGGTTTTCTGAGCAGCGCGGGGGTTTAGGGGCGACGCAAGGGCACTGCGCTCCCCCAAACCTCAAGGGGAGAAGGCTTGAGGGACAGGGCACCCAGCGACATTGAAGAAGCACCCCTGCTTTTTCAGGTTTTTTATCAAGAAGCTCGAGAGCGGACGGAGCTGCAGACGTGACAGGGAAGCACCACCACCCCCGCGTTTGCGATGTCTTTTTGCCTCTACTGGAAAGCGGTAAATCTCCAAAGTTAACAGATAGATTTCTCAGTGTTCGGAGAGAACGTTAATCTTAATATCTGGGGAAAAACACTGAGAGATCTTTGGATGTTAAGGGATTGATTTACGGAGTCCTTTTCTGCACCGGCGAAAAAATGGCGCAGAGAAAGGAAGTAGCAAAGGAAAGTAAAGACATTAACGATCCTGCTGAGTGAGTATGGAGGGAAAGCTTTTCACAACTTTGTTTAAAGACTGAGAGCTAATTTGGACAAAGAGTTGCGAGAAAAGCTGAACTGAAACTTTATTTTATCTTTTGGGCTTTGGAAGAAAGAAAGAAATGCGAAGGCTGCCCCTTCTCTGGAAGGGGTGAGGTTTAAAGTCATAAATTTAAGTCTTCCAAAGAAAGCCTTACAGAAAAAAGACAAGCAAAGATAAGACCTGGGAAGTAACAACAGCAGAGATTTATGAACTGAGCTCTAAAAATAACAACAATATTTTTGAGTTTAAAGGACTTTTAAACTACTACGAGATTATTAGACTACTAATGGCTGCAAGTATACGGAGAGTCCTTCCACTTTAAGTGCTCACACTCCCTCTTTTTTGGTTTTTCCAAGAGAAAAAAAATTCTCCTCTTTCTGGACTCCTTTTTTCCCCTTATAATAAACTGAATATCGGATATACACTGCAGCAAGTTTTTGTGCTTTACTTGTGACCTTCTGGAAGTACAGTGACTCAGGAGTGGGGAGCCATTTTCTTGCTTTTCTCTTGTAATGTATTGCTGCCTTCTTCCTGAACTCTATGTTCTGATTTGGATTATAATACCATAACTCCTTAATAAGAAGGCAGAACAAAAGAGACCTCTTGGACTATAAATACATATTTTTGGACTACTAAAAACTTTTAAATAGATTGGTTCAATCTGGATTAGGCCTACAAGTGGCTGAAGAGCATTTAAATTAAATGGGATTAGGCCGCCAAGTGGCTGAAAATTGAAAATTGAAAGACACATCTGCACTAATTAGACTAAGTGGGTTAATCGGACAGAAGGAGTACTAAACTGTATTAACTGGACTGAGTTTACTAATTTGGACTGAACCCTTTTAAATTAAGGTATTGGTCCCTTCGGAATAACTGTTTATAGGGTTTTTGGAAACATGTTAACAAAAGTGGTCTATTGGTAATATTAGATCTAAAAACAAGAATTAGCCAATAGGAGACTATAATACAGATAAGGAGCTCAAGGAAGAAGGGGTTTAAATCAAAATATAGAGAATTGGGGAAAATGGTTGAAAAGGGACACCTAGTGGCATTTTTGCAATAGACAGCTGGTTGGTTGGATATTAGAGGAAACAGTGTTGAAGCTCTCTGTATTTAGAAATCATTAGAGGTGGACTGTAGGCCCCCTAGGGGTAAAACTATAAACTGCACCAGGAATTTTGGTAATAGTTTGGAAAATACTGTAATAATCTAAGAAAGTGGGCTCAAAATGTCAGGGAAAAATGGCAAGAAAGTAGGTGGAACGCCAGCAGAAAGGAGAGCATCACGACAAGAAGAAATCAAAGATCTGGCTGCTCTCTGGTGGAAGATAAAAGAAGAATTCAAGCAAAGTGATCAGCTCCTAGAAAAGAAGTTAGGGGAGGTGCAGCAAAGGTTAGATAAGAAAATAGAGGGGGCAGTCGGCGAACTTTCAACTAAAATAAAGGATCTGACAATTAGATCCAAAACAATAGAGGAATCAACTAAGAGAATCCAAAAGGAAGTGAAAGAGAATAAAAGAGACAGACAAAATCAAAAAGGAACTAGGAGATTTGAGTAAAAGTCAAGATCAAGTTTGGGACAGCCTAGCCATGCTCGAAATGAGACAGAGGCAATTAAACCTAAAATTCAGAGGCGTAGGTGAAGAGACAAATGAAAATATCAAGGTTAAAATGATTAAAGAGTTAGCTAAATGGCTTGGTATGAAGGAAGAAGAGGTTAAATTCACTGTGGAAAATGCGTTTAGAATAAAAGTTAAGTCCCTACAAGCCAAAACAAAGAGGTTACCGGGAGACTGCTTAGTGATATTCAACTCCTTAGAAATGAGGAATGCGATACTGAAGACAAGCTACCAAAAAAAGCTGACAATTGATGGCAGACCGATCATCATATTCAAAGAAATACCTACTAGTTTCTTACGAAAAAGAGAGGGATATAAACAGCTGGTGAGTGTCCTGAAAAGAAATGGTATACAGTATAGGTGGGAGTTCCCGGAAGGGATCTCCTTCTATTATAAAAACAAAAGATTTAGGCTGACAGATATACAAGAAGTGAGGAAATTCTCAAGGAGATATGAGAAGGACCGTGGAAGGATGGAGGACAAAATCGGGGAAAGGGAGTCTGAAGTGGAGGAGAGAAAGAGGAGGAGGGACAGAGAGGAGGAGATAGAAGGAAGAGGAAAAGAGGATGATGATGAGGAAATACAGTGGTGCCTCGCAAGACGAAATTAATTCGTTCCGCAAGTCTCTTCGTCTTGCGAGTTTTTCGTCTTGCGATGCACGGTTTTCCATAGGAATGCATTGAAAATCAATTAATGCGTTCCTATGGAAACCGCCTTCCCACGACCTCTTCTGGCGGGCGGCATTTTACAATCGCCCGGGACAGCGGAGGACTTCTCCGCTGTCCGGGGCGATTTAAAAGCCCCTGGGAAGGCAGGCAGGGGGGACAAAGACTTTTGCCCCCCGCCTGCCTTCAGAAGAGGTCCAGGACAGGCTTCGCGGACCTCTCCGCAAGCAGCGGGAGCGCTCCTTGCGGAGAGTTGCCAGCGCGCCCAGGCTTCGCGGCCCTGCCGCCCGGCTTCGGGACATCGTTCCGATGCCGGGCGGCGGGGGGAGGCTTTCTCGCCCCGCCGCCCGGCATCGGGACGATGCCCCGAAGCCGGGCGGCGGGGGGAGGCGTTCCTGCCCCGCCGCCCGGCATCGGGACGATGCCCCGAAGCCGGGCGGCGGGGGGAGGCTTTCCCGCCCCGCCGCTCGGCTTCGGGACATCGTTCCGATGCCGGGCGGCGGGGGGAGGCTTTCCCGCCCCGAAGCCGGGCGGCGGGGGGAGGCGTTCCCGCCTCGCCGCCCGGCATCGGGGCATCGTTCCGATGCCGGGCGGCGGAGGGAGGATTTCCCGCCCCGCCGCCCGGCATCGGGGCATCCTTCCGAAGCCCGGCGGCGGGAGGAGGTGTCCCCGCCCCGCCGCCAGGCTTCGGAGGAGGTCCGAGGACAGCGGGGAAGACGCGCTGCGCTTCCTCACTGTCCCGGAGATTTCCCTATGGGCTGTCGTCTTGCGAAGCAAGCCCATAGGGAAATTCGTCTTGCGACGCGCCTCCGAAACGGAAAACCCTTTCGTCTAGCGGGTTTTCCATCTTGCGAGGCGTTCGTCTTGCGAGGTACCACTGTAGAAGAAGAAGTAGAGGGAGAAGAAGAAGAGGAGGAGGAGGACTTAGAAGACAAGACTACTCGAATTTAATTTTTAGTCTTTTTTTTCAATTGTAGTTTTTTGACAGTTAACTCTAATTAGATAATAATGACATTAAAATTAATAACATGGAATGTGAATGGTTTGAATGAAAAATCTAAGAGGAATAAAATTGAAAATGTACTGAAGAAAAAAAATCTGGATGTAATTTGCTTGCAAGAGACCCATATTGCTAAAAAACATAAGCACATTCTGAAAAATAAAAGACTAGGGGAGGAGTTTATTAGTTCTGATGAGTGCAAAAAAAGAGGGGTTGTCCTTTATGTTAAAGAAAATTGGGAACCCAAATTAATCTGTAAAGACGAGGAGGGGAGGATATTGGGAGTACAAATTAATGTTCAAGGTGAAAAATTGAATGTGGTCTCTATCTATGCCCCTAACACTAATAAGGCGGAATTCTATAGAAAACTGGAAGAGAGACTGATTGAATTAGATGGTCAAAAAACAATTGTACTAGGCGACTTTAATGGAGTGGTTAAAACGGAATTGGATAAGTCATCAAAGACAAAGAAAGGCAACCAAGGGAAACTGCCAAAAACTTGGTTCAATTTGGTGGAAAACATGGATTTAATAGATGTTTGGAGGGAAAAGAATCCGAGTACAAAACAATTCTCCTTTTTTTCGGAACCCCATCAGAGCTGGGCAAGGATAGATCAGATCTGGGTCTCAAGATGTATAATACCAAGAATTTCAAAATGTGAAATACAGCCAAGAACTCTGTTGGATCATAACTCCATTAGTTTAGAAATAAAGGGCAAAACACAGAGTGTTTACAGATGGAGGATGAAAGACTATCTCTTTGAGATCCCCGAGGTAACTGAAAAGGCAAAGGCCACTCTGGAAGATTACCTTAAATGGAATTTAAATAAAGATACTGTCAGGGTTTCAGGGAGAGAAGAGCAGATGGGGGAGGAGACAGAGAGCGAGGGGGAAGAATCCCAGAGAGATGAGGAGGAGGATGACGATGACCAAAGATCGTCCATGAGTTTGTCCAGTGAGTCAGAAGACTCCCAGAAGGGAGCCCCCCTGGTCAGACCAAAGGGGGACCAAGGGGGAAGCAGGGAGGAACAGGGGAGCGAAGGGAGAAGCCTCAGTAGGAGTAGGACACAGGAGCCAGCTTCTCAGCCGGAACGGAGTGAAGGGGGTGGAGTTACCAGGGTGTCAGAGGGAGCAGAGCGTGAAGGAGACAGGGGGAGAAAATCGGAGCAGGACGCTCAGCCGGAAGGGGTGGAGAGTAGCACCGGGAGCAGTGTAGCGGTCGAGAGAAAGGTCAGAAGCAACGTACGCGCGCCAAGTTCAAATGTAGAGGCGCGCGGAAGTGAGGAGAGCCCTGGGGAGGAGCCCGGCCCCAAAGCGAGAAGGAGGGGGGCGGAGGCGTCAGAGGATTCAGCCTCGGGCGAGTCCCGGCGAGGGGGAACCCAGGGGGGCAGAAAGACCCTGCGGAAAAGGAAGGAGAGGAAGAGGTGGTCCAGCACAAGCCTCTTAAATTGGTGCCGAGGCGGGACAGATTCAGAGGGTACTTCAGCGATCTAACGGTACAGACGTAGAGTCACAAAGATGGAATGTAAACGCAACCATGATCTTCAATAAAGACTTTCTGTAAATAAACCGGATTGGAATTGGGTCTCTTGTGAGCTGGGACCAGACGGGTGGCTCTGACAGATACCAACATTGACATAGTTTGGGACGCAAGCAAAGCTGTCATGAGGGGAAACTCTTGGCATGGCAGAAAACGAAGCCCCGAGCTTGCTGGGGAAGCGCTTAATTCTCGAACGCAAGAAATTCAGACCCAAAATTGATTTTTAAAAGCGGATTGTAACATCAGGAAGGATTCGGATATGAAAGAAATAAATACGGAGGTCAGCCGTCATCTGCAATCAGCTCAGACGCATCATACAAGCAAAGCTGGAGAAAGGGAAGTGAGTTGCCGCTAGCGGCTATTGTTTCTTTTCCCCCTTTTAACTGGCAAAGAAATAACTTTTCAAGAGGATACGGAGCAACTTAAGAAGAAACAAAGTTAAAAGGGGGGGCAGAGGGACTAAAATTGGAATTTGAAGGTCCTCTTTGTAACTGTGAGAGAAAAGAGAAGGAAAAAACGTTTCCAGTTTCACTTTTTTAAAAAACTGTGCAACGGAAGCTTCCTACTCCATTGTTCCTCTTTACGGACGGAGACAATTGTGAAAAGGACCTTTTTTCTCTTTATTTTGGGCATTTCTGCATATTGTCTTTGGGGGGATTATTATTTAGGTGGATTTATTTTATATTTTCATTGGCCATTATTACCATTTGGGTTTTTTATTTTTAGAAAAACCTCTAAGTAAAGTTTGACTTGTAGACTTCTCTCTTAACTTTTTGGAGCCTGGGCCCCCTGTGGACAGAAGAGAAATTACAACTTGTTTTTGTCACCTGTTTTTCTTGTTCTCTTTGGTTTTGTGTATTTTTCGCCCCTCCAGAAGGGGTTGGGCTTTTCTGGTTTTTCTTTCTTTTCCTCATTATTGGGCTTTTTGTGAAGTATCTACTTGGATCTTCTTCATCTGGATATAAGTGTGGTTTAACTTTAAGAAGGATTACATTACCCTTTATTTGGATACAAATATTTGGAGATTATTTTTTTAAAAATTTTTTGGCACAATTAAAAGACTAAAGTGGATTACAAAATTAAATTGGATTACAAATTTTAAATTGGATTACAGTTCAAATTACAACCTGATTATAAAGGATCGGAAAGGAATAGCCTAATTGGTGGCAGAAGATTTTAAACTTTGGATTTTTTGAGAAGAATAAACTTTTTTGGTGGCACAGCTGGAACAAAATTGGATTACAAATGGGATTATAAATGGACTACTAAGATTTCTAAAGGGAATAGCCTAATTGGTGGCAAGAAGAACATATTCATTTGGTTTGTGTTTTAAGTTCTTATTCTTCCAAAGTTTAAGGATGCGATTGGGCTGAAGATAATTGGACATTAAAAGTCAAGATTTGAAATTGGAATTAATAAAGGACTAAATTACAAATTTAATAATATATAAAATACCAAAATAGAATTTAATTGGATATATTTGTGCCTTGAGTTAGGTTTATACAAGGTTGTTTATCAAGTGGTGGTGGGAATTTATTTTCATAAATTTAATTTGGATTACTACATGAGAAGTGTTTAAAGTAGATTTGTGGAAATGTCTCACCAACCGAAGAAAGGAGGCGACGGGGGAACACCAGCAGATAGAAGAGGATCAAAGCAAGAATCAGACTTCAAGGGAGAAATTTTAAAAATGTTTGCAGAAATCAGGCAAAGTGAAAAGAACTTAGAAGAAAAATTAGAACAAGTGGATACGAGAATTGGAAAAATGGATAAAAAAATTGATGAGACAGTAAATGAGCTGAAAGGGAAAATCAAAGAGGTATCTAAAAGAACACAATCCCTGGAGGAAGGGATGAAGAAGACAAGAATTGAAATGAAGGAAGTGAAGCGTGAAGAAGAGAAAATCAAAGTGGGGCTATCAGAAATCAATAAGTCACAGGAGGAGATATGGGATGTAATTGCCATGAACGAACTGAGGCAGAGGGAAGTGAACCTCAGACTGAGAGCTGTGCCTGAGGTTCAAGGAGAGAATATTAGAGAGAAATTAATAACAGAGATAGCACAATGGTTGGAGCTACAAAATGTAGAGGTTGTGAGAACAGTGCAGAATGCAATTAGGATGAGAGTAAGAACATCAAAATCAAGGAAAGTTCCAGGAGATTGCCTAATTACCTTTAAAGACAGAGGAATGAGAAATTTGATACTCCAAAAAAAGAGGAAAAAGACTAAATATTGATGTGAACTATATAATCATCTTTAAAGACATCCCAATAAGATTGTTGAAACGAAAAGACCCATACAAACCACTGGTCCAAATTCTTAAGAAGAACAAGATTGAATTTAAATGGGAATTCCGGGAAGGGATTTCCTTTTTTTATAAAAGTAAGAAGCACAGACGTACTAGCCCAGAGGAAACAGGCAAATTTCAGAGAAGATACAAGGAATTAACAGCAGAAGAGGAAGAAGTAAAAGGAGCAGTTGGAGAAGTAGGTCCCTTAGGAGGGAAGCATTTGGAAGAGAAGGAGGAGGAGAACGGGGAAAAGACGGAAGAGGAACAAGAAGAAGAAGAAGAACAAGAAGTTGATAGATTATAAAAAATAATAACTTAAATTAATTTTAATCAGGAGGTCATTATGGCGCTGAAATTGTGGAATTGGAACATTAATGGAATGAATGATCGGAAAAAACGAAATAAAGTTGAACAATATTTAAAAAGGAAAAATTTGGACATTATTTGTCTGCAAGAGACACATGTGGCAAGAAAACATAGAAAATTTTTGATTAATAAAAGATTAGGAAATGAATTCATATCTTCCGATAAAGGGAAAAGAAGAGGGGTTGTATTATATGTAAGAAATAAAATTGAAGCCCAGCAATTTTTTAAGGATGAAGAAGGAAGAATTATTGCTGTCCAGATCAAATGGCAAGGCGAAAAACTAATAATTGTCGGGATCTATGCACCTAATGGAAATAAGACTGATTTTTATAAAAATTTAGAAGAAAGACTGTTTGAATATATGGATCAAAAAATTATAGTAATGGGAGACATGAACGGAGTAGTTTCAGTGGAAATGGACAGATTAAGAGATAAAGAAGTTAGCAAAGAAGGAAAACTACCTAAGACTTTCTTTTCGATGACGAAGAACTGTAATTTAATTGATATTTGGAGACTCAGACATCCATTAGAGAAACAGTTTACATTTTACTCAGAACCAAATCAGTCAATGTCAAGAATAGATCAAATTTGGGTCTCAAACGAACTAACTCCAAGAATTCTACAAATTGAAATCCAACCAAGAGTAATTTCAGATCATAGTCCAATAAAATTGGAGATTAAAAGTTATGAAGAAAGATCATTCAGATGGAGAATTAATGATCCTACAGGATGCACAAAAGAAGTTGATGGAATATTTTATGAACAATTGTAATAAAGGCACGAAGATGAGTACAGTTTGGGATGCAAGTAAGGCGGTAATGAGAGGATTCTTCATTCAACAGAACACAATTAAAAATAAGTATAGAGAGAAAGGAAAGAAAGAAATCTTAAAACAAATAATGGACAATGAACAAAAATTAATCAATAAACCTAATAACTCAAAAATAAAACAAAATATTAAAGTTTTGCAAACACAATTTGCAATGATAATAAATAAAGAGGTGGAATGGAACATTAAAAAGTTAAGACAAAGAAATTTTGAGTTTGCTAATAAGTCAGGCAAATGGCTTGCGTGTCAAATTAAGAAAAGAAAGGAACAAAATACAATCAGTAAAATTATGGTGGATGGAGAAGAGACAGAAAACCCGAAAGACATCAGAAAAGGATTCTTGGACTTTTATAGCCATCTGTACAGAAATAGAATAATAATATGAGGAAAATAGA
Source organism: Podarcis melisellensis (assembly GCF_964234715.1). Taxonomy (NCBI): domain Eukaryota; kingdom Metazoa; phylum Chordata; class Lepidosauria; order Squamata; family Lacertidae; genus Podarcis; species Podarcis melisellensis. The sequence goes on from NC_138535.1 coordinate 14,114,635, forward strand.
AAGATATCTAAAAGAAAAAAAGGTGCAAAAGATCCCGACAGAAAAGAAAGACAGACTGAATGCCCCAATTGAGAGTGAGGAAATAACAGAGGTTATAAAAGAATTTAAAAAAGGAAAGGCTCCTGGACCAGATGGATTTACTTCAAGATATTATAAAGAATTGAGGCATACCCTGACGGTGCCACTGAAAGAAGTTATGAATAATATTTTGAAGGAAAAAGATATTCCGGAAACTTGGAAAGAAGCCTTTATTTCACTTATCCCTAAGCAAGATTCCGACTTAACACAAGTAAAGAACTATAAGCCGATTTCATTGCTGAACACAGATTATAAAATTTTCTCAGGAATATTAGCAAAAAGAATGAAAAAGGTTTTGCAATAAATTGTTCATGAAGATCAAGCAGGTTTTCTTCCAGGCAGACAGATGAAAGATAATGTTAGAAATATAATTAATACTCTGGAGTATCTGACTGCTAGGAATGAGAAACAAGCTATATTTACGTTCGTGGATGCGGAAAAGGCCTTTGATAATATATCATGGGAATTCATGCTAAAAAATTTAGAGTATATGGAGGTGGGGAAATATTTTTATAATGGAATAAGGGCGATTTATACAGAACAGAGAGCAAAATTGATTGTGAATAATGTAATTACGGAAGAAGTAAAGATATTGAAAGGTACAAGGCAGGGATGTCCTCTCTTGCCATTGTTATTTATAACGGTCCTGGAAGTCCTTCTGAGTTCAATTAGACAAAATGAATTAATAAAAGGGGTGACAGCAGGTCAGAATGAATATAAAGTTAAAGCCTTTGCAGACGATCTGGTAATAACGATAGAAGATCCGTTAAAAAGTTTAAATGAAGTGCTGGAGGAGATTGAGCAATTTGGTAAAGTGGCTGGGTTTATATTAAACAAGAAAAAAACTAAAGTAATTGTAAAAAATATGGATCACAGTGTAACAGAAACAATGCAACAAAAAACAGGGATTGAAGTGGCGAAGAAAGTAAAATATTTGGGAATATGGTTAACATCTAAAAATATTGACTTATTTCAAAATAATTATATACCGGTGTGGAATGGAATTAAAAAAGATCTGGAGGTGTGGGGAAGGATAAAACTCTCTTTTTGGGGCAGAATTTCAAGGAGTAAAATGAGTGTACTTCCAAAGATGTTATTTTTATTTCAAATGATTCCAATAATTAAAGGGACAACGATTTTCAAAGACTGGCAAAGAGTATTTTCAAAATATATCTGGCAGGGTAAAAAGCCAAGAATACAATTTAAGTTATTAACAGATGCGAAGGAAAGAGGAGGCTTTGCCCTGCCAGACTTGAAATTATATTACAAAGCGTCTTGTCTCTGTTGGTTAAAGGAATGGATAAAATTAAAAAAACAAGAAATTGTTAGATTTAGAAGGATTTGATAACAGATTTGGATGGCACGCGTATTTATGGTTGGAGAATAAGAAAAGTCATAAAGGTTTTGAGAACCATATCTTCCGGAGATCTTTAATAGAAATATGGGATAGGTATAAAAACCTACTAGAACCAAAAGTTCCACACTGGTTGTCTCCATTAGAGGTTATGAGTGTAAAGAAAATTAATATGAGAGGGAATTGGATTACATATGGAGAATTAATAATCAAAGAAGGAGGAAAATGGAAAATGAAGCCATATGAACAAGTAAAAGAATATCTGTTTGATTGGTTGCATTATTTTCAGATAAATGAAATGTTCAAAAAGGATTTTAAAGAGAGTGGATATGCAGAAAAGGAATCAAAATTTCAAATAGAGATAATAAATAATGATTATAAGATATTGTCAAAAGTGTATAAAATGTTGTTGGAATGGCATACGATGGATGAGGAAGTAAAGTCGGTTATGATACACTGGGCCAGAGATTTTGGATATAATATACAATTGGATGACTGGGAAAAAGTATGGAATGAAAATATAAAATTTACAGCATGTACTGCGTTAAAGGAGAATAGCATGAAAATGGTATATAGATGGTATATCACACCGGTTAAGTTAGCAAAAATGTTTAAAACATGTAATAAGTGTTGGAAATGTAAAGAAAAAGAAGGTTTATTTTATCATATGTGGTGGGAATGTAAGAAGGTGTAGAGTTTCTGGGAGATGATATATAATGAGTTGAAAAAGATGTTGAAATATACATTTGTAAAGAAACCAGAAGCCTTTCTGTTAGGAATAACAGGAAGTGAGATAAATAGAAGGGACTATAAACTTTTTCAATACGCAGTAACGGCAGCGAGAATATTAATGGCCCAGAAATGGAAACAGGAGGAACTACTGACCCTTGAAGAGTGGAGAATGAAACTTATGGACTATGCAGAATTGGACAAACTAACTGGGAAGATTAGATATCAACGAGATCACAAGTTCATCGAGGACTGGGGGAAATTCACAGAATATCTGAAAAGTATATGTGATGAACAAACAACGCTAGTGGGATTTAAAGAAGTTTTGTGAAAGTTAGAGGAGTATTGTTAAAAAGGGACTTCCGGGGTGGCGCCTTCGGCAATGGCTGCCTCCCTCTGAACTGGAGGGACCAGCTCCGCGCAAAATGGGTCGTATCCGCTACGGCGAAGTGGGGACCCTCTCAAAAATCACAGGCGGATGAAGCCTGTGACCATGGGACTCGGTGGGCACCTTTAGCGCCCCCCCAACCCGCTAAGGAACCCACCAACGGGCTCCGAAGTGAAGAGGGGGAAGTGGCGCAATGCTGAGAGTCATCCGCTATTTCCGTGGAGCGAAGTCGCATAGCTGTTGCCGGAGAGCGCTGCCTTTTTCCTGGAACAATTGGGACTTTAAAACAACAACCCGTGAGTAGTACGGAAATTGGATTCTTTAAATATCTTTCAATTCGGCACTGATCGAGGAAGGTCCAAACAGGAAGTCTGCCTCCCCTTTCTGTAAATATTCTAAAGCAAAGAACCTCCAACTAAGGTCGTGGAGAGCTTTATCTTTTGCAAAAGATTTTAATTCTACTGATTGAGATTACAAGAAAATTTATTTGGAAGCAGGGGAACCTGCGGGAGAAGAACTAAATTTAAAAATTGATGTGCCACCCCCCCCCTCCGGACCCGGGAGTGGGCTGTGAGAGCCGGTTGATGAGCAATTGAACAATTTGACAGCTGTCAAGATAGCTGTCAAGATACAAAAAGAGGACTTTGTCTCTGCTGCTTATATTGGTTACAAGTTTATGTTTTAAAAGAAGGAAGGACTGCTACAATTTAATGTATGGAACTTTTGGTTTTGTGCTGAAAGGAGTAAAAAGAAACTTAAACACCCCTAGAGGGAGTCTTGGGACATTGCATTAAGAACCAGCTGAGAAATTGTTTTTTGACCTTGATATGCTTAAGAATGGCAGCTGGTAAGGAAATCCAGTCTGAACTTGACTACAAACGTTACAACTTTGGGCACAAGAGCTAGTACTAGCAATGAACTTGATAAGAACTTGGTACAGGAATTCTACTTAACTGAACAAACAGAGAAAATTGAGAAGGAGAATTGAGCCTTTGAAGAGAAAAAAGGGGGGACTCAACCCTGCAGATGCAAAAGGTGAGCTGCAACTTTTGGCTTGACATGATGGTAGCAAGAAGAAACAAATTTCTGAAGATGGAAGCCTGGCCTGAATTGGAAAATGAAAGATGGAGAGACCTCCTTATCTGGAGATCATATGACCCTTGGATTATAAATTTGATTCAGCTGGAAGTTGGAGCTATGGGGACATTTGGAATTCAAAGGAGAATGAAACAAGATGTGGAACACCCTATAGGCCTTATCTTCAAGTACATAGACCTGGCTGGAAGAAACGTGGATGCTGCAGGGCGGGAGTCTCCCCGAGATTTGGTCTTGAATATTAAAGACTATCAAAAAGACTGGCAGAGGAGCTATGAGAGAGATTTAAGAGCCTTGGACATAAGATCACCGGGTTGATGGTCTTATTTTGAGATTTGTTGGGGACTGAAACCGGGAAAGGGGATGGGTGGAACGAAAAATGGGAATTTAAAGTGTACATAATATAAGTTGCTTTTTTGTTTTGTTTTTTATCTTACTTTTAGGAGAATTGGAAATTCGTGGAAGGGAATTTTCTTTCGACCTTAGGGAAATGTTTTAAGAACAAGTATATAGGTTTGAATGAGAGTTAAGTTTGGATAAAGTAAAAAAGTGGTTTTTAAAATTAAGGTTTTTGTTGATAAGATGTTTGAGAAAGGAATTGGATAAGGATTTGCTGAACCAACAATTTGAATCAGAATACAAAAAAGGGAGGTAGGAGAAGGTCTGGGAAATAAGCTAATGAAAAATAAGTAACGGAAATTTTATGAGTTTTTAATCATTTTTATTTTTGTATGTATGTTATTTTGTTTTTTCTCTTATTTTTGTATGTATGTTACTTTTTCTTTTTTTTCTTTTTGATTTTTATTGTATTACTATTGGAAACTTTAATAAATATCCTTTTTTTAAAAAAGGAACAGGATAGTAAGGGTATACTAAAAGGCAATATTAAATTTAGAGAATGCGCAAAGTTTGTAAAAAATATGGATGATTTGCAGAGAAGCTGATGGAAGTCTAAAAAGTTGAAATTTGTGAAAATTCTTTGATAAGGTGAATTTGTATAATGGAAAATTTAATAAAAAAATTTATATAAAAAAATAAAAAATACAGCTGAACAAACCAATTACGAAAGAAGTAAAAGAGGCAATAAATAAGAAGAAGCTGGGCAAAGCCCCAGGGCCAGATGGGTTATTGGCCAAATATTATAAAACACTGGGGAATCAACTAACCCCGGTGCTATGTGAGGTGATGAACAGAATTTTGCAAGGAGGGAACTTACCAGACACGTGGAAGGATGCGCATATAACCTTGATTCCCAAGCCTGACACGGACAGTTTGAACATAAAAAATTACAGACCTTTCTGATTGCTGAACAATGATTATAAAATCTTTGTGGGAATAATGGCAAATAGACTTTAAAATTGCTTATAAGATGTTATACATAAAGACCAAGCCGGATTCCTTCCAAATAGACAGCTAAAGGATAATGTCAGACATATTATAAATATCATAGAATATCTGGAAGTCAAAAATGAAATACCGGCGGCCTTATTGTTTATAGACGCTGAAAAAGCGTTCGATAACGTTTCATGGCAGTTTTTGTTAAAGTCTATGGAGGAAATGGGGATAGAGGGCAACTTCATAAAAGGTATAAAGGCGATCTATTCTAACCAAACAGCTAAATTAATTGTTAACAACAATTTGACAGACACATTCAGTATTATGAAAGGAACAAGACAAGGTTGCCCTCTCTCCCCTTTACTATTCATAATGGTTTTAGAGGTCATAGCGAATAAGGTGAGATGTACGCCAGAGATACGGGGGATTAAAGTTGGAACAAAGGAATATAAATTGAAAGCTTATGCGGATGACCTAGTGTTATCGTTAGAAGAACCACAAATAAGCGTCGGTAAAGTTTTGGAACAATTAGATGAATTTGGCAAAGTATCTGGTTTCAAACTAAATAAAACAAAGACTAAAATGTTGGTGAAAAATATAGATAGGAATACAAAAGAGAACATAGAACAGGAATGTGGAATTAAGGTCACAAAAAAGTCAAGTATTTAGGTATCTGGCTAACTTCAAAAAATATCAATCTAATTAGCGATAATTATACACCCATGTGGAAAGAGATTAAAAAAGATCTAGATATATGGAATAGGTTAAAACTTTCATGGTCTGGAAGGATGGCGGCAATCAAGATGAATATCCTCCCAAAAATGCTGTTCTTATTTCAAACTATCCCGGTAATTAGGGGATCTTCGATCTTTAAGGAATGGCAAAAAAGTCTTTCAAAATTTATATGGCAGGCAAAAAGGCCAAGAATTAAGTTTCAAATACTAACAGATAGGAGAGAAAGAGGGGGCTTTGCCATGCCAAACCTAAGATTATATTATGAGGCTTCCAGCCTGTCTTGGCTTAAAGAATGGATTACTCTGGAGAATTTGGATTTGTTAGACTTAGAAGGCTTTAACAATAGATATGGTTGGCATGCTTACTTGTGGCTCAACAAAGGGAAGGTCCATAAAGGATTTTCCAATCATATTTTCAGAGGAGCATTGCTTGAAATTTGGGGGAAAAAAAGAAACTTTTAGAAAAGAACACTCCTTGGTGGTTATGACCGACAGATATCTTAACAATAAAAAAGTGAACATGGAAGAGAAAAGGCTAACATATGAAGACATATTGATTAAAGTGGGAAAAGGTTGTAAGATTAAATCATATGATGAACTGAAAGACAGATTAACAGGTTGGTTGCAATACCATCAGATAAATGCACTTTGGAATGAGGACAAAAAATTGGGGATGAATGGGAAAAAATCTAGATACCAGACAGAAGTATTAGAAGGGAAAACTAAACTTTTAGCCAAGATGTATAATTTGATGTTAGAATGGGACACAAAAGAAGTAGTAAAGGAGGTAATGATAAAATGGGCCATGGACGTTGGACATAATATAGAGTACGACAAGTGGGAGAGGTTATGGAATAGAGGAATGAAATTTACAGTGTGTGTCACACTAAGGGAAAATTTAGAGAAAATGATGTATCATTGGTACATCACACCGGTAAAATTGGATAAAATGTATAAAAATGGAAATAAAGTGTGCTGGAGATGTAAGCAGAAGGAGGGGGATTTTTACCACATGTGGTGGGCGTGTGACAAAATTTAAAAAAATTGGGAGCTCATATATAATGAATTAAAAAAAATCTTTAGGTACACCTTCTTAAAAAAAAACCAGAGGCATTCCTCTTAGGAATAATTGGGGATGAAATTAAAAGAAAAGACCAGAATTTATTTCAGTACGCGACAATGGCAGCTAGGATATTGATAGCTCAAAAATGGAAGTCAGTCGAGATTCCCACGATCACGGATTGGCAAACAAAATTATTTGAATATGCAGAATTTGTCACGGCTAAAATGGCCGCTGTTTCTTTAATGCGAATAAAGCTGGGTCAGCATGACTCAGCGGCCTGCACCAAGTTGTATATATAGAGTGAGAAATGTTAGTTTGCTGAGGCTGGTGTTTGGGTTGGTTGGTTAGTTAGTGCTGGTGTGTACAGTTATTCAGTTGTGTTTTGCACAAGGACTTTTAAGAGTAAAGGATATTCTCGTGGACTCTTTTTGTGCCGACAAGGGTCCGAGGACCAGGCTGAGGAGACAAAGGGAGGTCAGAACCTTTTCCTCCTTTTTTGCTTTTTACAAACACTGACAGAATTAGCAAGAATGACAAACAAAATCAGATATCAAAAAGAAACAAAGTTTATTGAAGAGTGGAGTAAATTTGTGACATATATTGAAAGTAATTGTAGCATATTAAAAACTACAGTAGGTCTAACATAAACCTTGTTATGCGTAAATTTCAGACATAGAAACTGCAGGAGAAGAAAAAAATGTAAGAAAACTGTAGCAGGATAGGAGGGAGGTCAAGATGTGTGTTAACATAATGTAAATAAGTGGACGATACTTAACATTGATTGATAAGAGTGATTATTTTTACTTTTTTTGTTTGTCTTTTTTCTTTCTTCTTCTTTTTCTTTTGCTATATGCCTTTTGTTTTCTGTGGAAAATTTCAATAAAAAGCAAATTAAAAAAAAGAAAAAAAGAAAGGACTTACAACTAATTACAGAACAACTGGGCTGCAGCGCCACCTATGGGACAACCTTAAAATTGCAACAATAAAAATTAAACAAATGAAAAGAGTGGAATAAGCAATGATTGGGACTTACAGACAGAGGGCAACTTTTAAACCTCTATTTTAACAAATTGTAAAAAGCCAGAAGAAAGCTATACACATCTCAAAGTGAATGGAAATATAAAATATTAAGCAAAAGGGAATTCCCTCTTCGGAATAGAAGCACCAAGGGAGACAATAACAGAGGAGTTGAAGGGAAGATATTCTAATGGGATCAAGGAAGATACAGACAATGATCAGCTTAACATCATCCTCAAATCAATCAATAATATGAACACGAAAGAATTACTAGCGGCAATGGAAAGAATGGAGAAATAATTAAAAATTTGGAAGCAAAATAATTTCGAATTTGCTAATAAACCCGGCAAATATTTGGCTTGGAAATTAAAGAAAACGAAAAATGTAAAATTGATAAATAGGCTAAAAATAGGAGAAAAAATTATAGATGATCCAAAGACAAAGAGCTTGTGAATGCTCTTTGCAAGAAGTACCTCTGCTCACTCAGAGCAGCGTTTCCAGCAAGCTCCCCAACTTGCGCCTGCAACAAGAGGTTCTGCTGCCAGACCGCCTCCATCGATAAGCCTCCTCTGTTTCCCCCAGCTGCTCCCTTCAGCTGTTTGGACGTACCTTTTTTGGCTTTTGATGGGTCTTACATGGCTCAGCTTCCCTCTGCCTTGCAAAGAGAATGGTGACTTCCAGAATGCTGTGATGGCTTGTGAATGCTCTTCGCAAGAAGTACCTCTGCTCATATATATATATATATATATATATATGCAGGTTTTGGTGTCCTCGGGTGTCTTCCCGTGTAAAAGTTGGGGTGTCTAGGCGACGTTTCGACGAGGTCTCACTCGTCATCTTCAGGCTGGTGCTTTCGGCTTCTTGTTACTGGAACAGAGCAGGATCTCAGTGTTTGAGTTCCTATAAATACTGTTGAGGGGGTGTGGTGTATAGCCTCCAATGTTCTGGGCAGAGAGGAAGTTCCCAGGCTAGTGTGCCTTTTCTTCTTTTGTTCCTTAATTACTTGAGGGATATCTTGAGTGATTTCTTGAGTGATATCCTGAGTACCACTTAGGTGGGTCATTAGGTGTGGATTAGTTGCTAAAGTCTTTGTGTCTTGACCTCTTGAACTTTGTGAAGAGTTTTTCTGAGAAGATGGCTGTACTGCACTTAGTTGTGCTCTGGCTTGGCTTCGTGTATAGGGGCGAGCTGTGGTTTTGTGGCCTGTGTCAGCTAGATCTGTGTAGGGATTGCAGGGGGGTGCAGCATCCGGAGGTGCCACCATGGTTTGGCTACTGGATGGTGTCTGTAATTTATCTGTGGAGAGGGTCTGGGTTTGGGTCTGGTGTGGTTGATTGGTGATGGCGTTCTGTGTGCCTCTGGATCTGGTGTCAGTTTTTGTGGGGAGGGCTAATTTCCAGATGTCTGGCAAGCGGGATGTGTCGTCACGCTTGTTCATGTTGTGAGGGTGTTTCTCTATCTCGATGGCTTCCATGATTATTCTCTTGTGGTGATGTTCCATGTTAAAGAGCAATTTGGAATCTGCAAAATTAATTTCGTGTCCTGTTTCTTTCATGTGTTGGAAAAGAGAGGAAGTTTTTTCTTCTTTTTTGACGGCATTCTTGTGTTCTGCGATACGTGCATTTATTCGTCTGTTTGTTTGTCCAATGTACGTGGCTGGGCAGATATCCCTCAAGTAATTAAGGAACAAAAGAAGAAAAGGCACACTAGCCTGGGAACTTCCTCTCTGCCCAGAACATTGGAGGCTATACACCACACCCCCTCAACAGTATTTATAGGAACTCAAACACTGAGATCCTGCTCTGTTCCAGTAACAAGAAGCCGAAAGCACCAGCCTGAAGATGACGAGTGAGACCTCGTCGAAACGTCGCCTAGACACCCCAACTTTTACACGGGAAGACACCCGAGGACACCAAAACCTGCATTCCTGTACCCGTGAAAATCTACGAAAGCAAATATATATATATATATATATATATATATATATATAATCAGTCTTTATTTTACATATGTACAGGCAGCGCAGTACAATCATGCATCTGAATCCTCCGGCTCAGATTCTGGGAGTGGCTTACGCCGGCTTCTTCCCCAACAGAAAAAGCGGGGAAGTTTCATGTGATGCCTCTCCCCCCCTCCTCTTTAATTCTCTCCTTTCCCTGGCAGACGTAATAGGTGTTGTCTCAATGTCTGTGCCAGAACTTCCTGTGCGGTGCTGAGGCTCTGGTTCAACATCTGCGAGCTGTCCCGCCTCCTGGCTTTCCCCTCTTTCCTCAATCACCACCTCAATCCACCTCCCTCTGCCTGTTTCTGCTCCTCCCCTGCATTCTCTGGCAATACCATGACAAAGATGCAGCACAGATGGTACCTCACCCCCTCAAGATTATCTAAGATGTATAATAATTTAGCGAATATCTGTTGGAGGTATGGTGGGAGTAATGGCGATATGTATCATATGTGGTGGCCGTGTAGGAAGATCAAAGTGTTTTGGGGTTTAATTTACGATGAGTTAAAAAAAAATGTTTGGAATAACCTTTCTAAAAAAACTAGAGACATTTCTGTTAAGTATTGTTGGCAGGGACATCCCGAAGGCCTTTAGAGAGGCATTCTTATATGCAACGGCTGCAGCCCAGACTTTGGTGGCAAAGGGGTGGAAGGAAGAAGAAGCCCCAACAATAACGGACTGGCATAATAAACTACAAGAATTTGCTGCAATGGCGCAGTTGGCAAATAGCCCGAGAGGCAATTCAAATAAAAAATTTATGGGAAAATGTGATAGATATAGGATATATGTTCAAAAATATAGTAAATGTTTGCTATCTATGCTAGCATTCGATTGACGTTGGAGAGAAATTGAGTTGAGAAACAAGATTAAGGGTACATATTTGTCAGGGAACTGCCATCAGAGCCAGAGGGAGAGGGAGGGCTCCAGAGGGGTTCCGGAGAGCATACCGGGAGGGAGAGAAGCAGCCCATCTTCTGGGGAAGGAATTCAGCGTAGCACCAGTGGAGAAGGGGGGCAGATGGGGGAATCGGCGAGGTGGCTCCATGACTCCTCACCGGAGACCAGCGGGGAGAGCACGGGTCCTCCACTGCCCACACCCTCCCTGCGCAGAAGGCTTCCGGGCAGGGAGAGTAGGCGGCGTCAAAGAGCTTCTTTGCTGGAAGACGTTCAAGAAACGCCCACTGACGGATTCTGCCAGCGATTGAGACAGCCACGAGTGAGTGGCTGTCCGGACAGAAAGGGTTCACCCAGGTAACCCAGCCAGGTGTGGCGTCGATTTACGCACGAACAACCCCTAGAACCATTACAGCAATCCGTCAGTCACTGACGTTGCTTGTGCGCAGCCCCAGAGAGGCAGCACGATGAGCCAAACAGGGACAGCCAGAGAGATGGAGCAACCAGCTGCAGTGCGGAGTCTGGTAGAGAGGAACCGAGACTTGGAGCAGCATGTAGCTATCCTGACGGCGCGGCTGGACGAAAGACGGACTCAGGATGCACAGGTCAGACCCACTCCATCGCAAGGAAGGTACCGGGGCTGGTACACAAGTTTGGTGGAAAGCCCCAAGATTACAATGCTTTCCGAACGGAAGTACAGTACGCTTTGGAACTGCAGAAAGATGACTTTGCTGATGACGGGGAGAGGGTGGCTTACATTGTGGGGCATCTGCAGGATGGGGCGCGCGAATGGATCAGACCCCTAATGGCGACGCAAAATGATGCCTTAGAGACCTTAAGAAATTCTTCCAGGCAATGGATGCGATGTACTCCAGCGAAGTGGAGCAAAGTGTGACTCGGTGGGAACTGATGGGGTGCAAGCAGCGGAGCCAGTCCGTCAGAGACTACTGGTCGCGTTTTGCGATGTTAGTCCACCGGCTCAGGTGGGATCTGGACTCTGAACCGATACAAATGTTGTTTGAGGAGGGTCTGTCCCCCGCAGTGAAAGACGAGTTGTCCCGCGTGCCCCGACCACGGTCGCTGGATGAGCTCACCAAGGCTGTGCTTGCAATTGGCGTACGCCAGGAAGCGCGGCCTCAGGAGAAGCGTGAAATGAGAGGGGAACGTTTCCATGACTACCGCGTTCCTGAGATACCGAGACCGCCTTCCCAGGCGGCGGAGCCAATGGAAATTGAGGGCGCGCGCGCGGTTTCAAACTCCAGTGGAGGTCGTAAAAAGGTGTGGAAAACTATCAAGAAGTGTTTCCTCTGTCAACGACCAGGACATTTTGCTAAGGTCTGCCCTCAAAGAAAAGCCTGGCAAGGGATGGTGGGGGCTGCTGGCTGCGAGGAAAAGGGGGAGGAAGGGCAGGCGCAGGGAAATGACAACGCCTGGCTGCCAACCAGCAGGGGCAGCAGCCAGGCCAGCAACCAATAGAAGTGCCCCAGCCTGACCCTCCCAAGGCAGCTATAGCCATAGAAGTGGTGCTAGAACTCCCGAATGGGCACCCCGTCAAAGTTAAGGGACTGCTGGATTCGGGCAGCTCGTGTAATTTCTTCAGCAGAGAATTCGCTCTGGAGCACCAACTCCACCTGCTGCCTCTAGATTTTCCCTTGCAAGTGACCACCATCGATGGCAGGGAACTTCGGGGGGGGGGGGGTGTGACACACCAGACCCCGCCAATGCGAATGAGGGTTTCCAGGCACACGGAGACCATTGCCTTTCACGTGGCCACACTGGCAGGACCCCTAATAATACTGGGGAGCATACAATTTGATTAGGATAAGGGAAGGGACGAATGGAAAACTACCATGTTCACCCCTCTGGGGGCTTTTGAGTACTTAGTCATGCCATTTGGATTACAATCAGGCTCCGCCTGCTTTCAAGCATTCATGCACCACGTGTTGGGGCCCCTGCTGTACAAGAATTGTGTAGCCTTTTTGGATGACGTCTTAATCTCTTCGGACAATGAGAAGCAACATGTCAGAGACGTCAGGGAAGTGCTACAGAGACTGCAGAAGCACCAGTTGTGGGTCAAGCTGGAAAAATGCCAATTTCACACCAGAGAGGTCGAGTTTCTGGGGTACAAGTTGTCAGACAAGGGCCTAGCTATGGACCCAAGCAAGGTGAAGGCAGTGCTGGAATGGAAAGCCCCCAAAACCCGGAAGGATGTGCAGAGGTTCTTAGGGTTCAGCAACTTCTACAGGAAGTTCATAAAGAACTTCGCTCACTTGACAGCCCCCATCACAGATTGTCTCAGTAGCAAAAAGAAGTTCGCGTGGACAGAAAGTGCCCAGCAATCCTTTGAAAGACTGAAGAAGGCGTTTGCTTCGGAAGAGCAGCTCCTGCACGTTGATCTGGAGAATCCCATGAGACTGGAGACGGACGCGTCCGACCGAGCCGTTGGAGCGGTCCTTTTGCAGCCAGGGGCCAAGCAGGGCTGGAGGCCGTGTGCCTTTTTCTTGAGGAAGCTGAGCAAGTCAGAGCAAAACTATACAGTGTATGACCGTGAACTGCTTGAGATCTATGCGGCTTTTCGGCAATGGAGACATCTGTTGATAGGGGCGCGGCACAAGATCCAGGTTTGTACTGACCACAAGAACTTGGAATACTGGTGGACCGCGCGAGTGCTCAACCAGAGACAGATTCGATGGGCTCAGGAGTTCTCCAAGTTTTCCTTCAAGATCCGATACGTGCCGGGAGAGGAAAACGTAAGAGCAGATGCTCTCTCCCGGAAACCGGAGTACATGGAAGGAGAGGGACCGCCGGAGGTCCGACATGTGTTCCCCGAGAACCGATGGGTGTGTGGGGGAGCGTTGGTTGGGAAACGAGAACTGGCTGGGCTTACTAGAGACGACGCGTTCGCTCAAGCGAAAATCAGGGAACTCCGGGACGGAAAGGAAGACCATGGATGGTTTGAGGAAAAAGAAGGGCTACTGTACTATAAGGGGGCGCTGTATGTACCGGGGGAGACCTTGAGGGGGAACGTACTCAAACAACTCCACGGCAACTGGCTTCATTATTATCAAATAATGGAGGTTTATAAGATGGACAGGAAAATTGGCTTCCAGGTGGAAAAATCAAAATTAGAAACAGAGCTGTTAGAACCTAAAACTAAGATTTTGTCAAAGATGTATAACTTGCTGCTGAAATGGAACACTCAGGATGAAACGGTGAAATCTGCTATGATAAAATGGGCACAAGATGTTGGACATAACATCATGTTTGCTGACTGGGAACAGTTATGGACCACAGGTATGAAATTTACGGCATGTAATGCCCTAAGAGAGAATATTATGAAAATGATTTATAGGTGGTACATGACCCCAGTCAAGCTTGCAAAAATTTACCACTTGCCTGATAATAAATGTTGGAGATGTAAAGAAAATGAAGGTACTTTCACCTTTGGTGGACGTGCCCAAAGATTAAGGCGTTCTGGGAAATGATATATAATGAACTGAAAAAGGTATTTAAATATACCTTTCTGAAGAAACCAGAGGCCTTTCTCTTGGGTATTGTCGGCCAATTGGTGCCAAAGAAGGATAGAACATTCTTTATGTATGCTACAACAGCAGCAAGAATACTTATCGCAAAGTATTGGAAGAAACAAGATCTACCCACCTTGGAAGAATGGCAGATGAAGGTGATAGACTACATGGGACTGGCAGAAATGACTGGCAGAATCCGAGACCAGGGGAGAGAGACAGCGGAAGAAGATTGGAAGAAATTTAAGGACTATCTTAAGAAACATTGCAAAATTAATGAATGTTAGAATGACGTTGGTTTAGTAATTAGGTGGTTTCCAGCTGTAATGGATAAGTAAAAAGAAAAGAAAGGCCAAAAATTAAATGAAAATTAAGGGAAAGGATTTGCTGAATTAATAAATTAGAAATTGGAATACAGAAAGGGGAGGTATGAGGAAGTCGGGGAAGTAAGTTATAAGAAAATAAGGGATTGAAATTATATTTGTTTTTATTTTTGTCTGTTTGTATTATTGTTTTGTTTTTATATAATTTTTGAAACTTTAATAAAAATCTTTTTTAAAAAAACAACAACAAACAACTCCACGACAACCCAACAGCTGGGCACTTTGGACAGCAGAAGTCAATGCTGCTCGTCACCAGGCAGTTCTGGTGGCCAAAGGTGTTAGTTAGTTAGTTTGATTTATTACGGCCATTGGCCCATATCTAAAACAATACATCAAAATTTATCCATAAACAATACAATTTAAACAGTTCCAAGTTAAAACACCCATATAAAACCAATTTTACTTCAGTTAAGTAAACACTATACACAATAAGCTCCCTCTATGTCAACCGCAATTCAAATCCCTCAGATTTTGGGGGATATGCGTCTTAGTTCTGGCACTTATTGATGGTTCTTAAGTTTGGCTAAGGTGTCAGAGTCATACAGTGATCCATTTCTCCTCTTATGAAATAAGACATTAATCAGGTATCTAGCGACTGCAAGGGATCTACTTGAGTCTTCGGCGTTTATATTATTTGGGCTTCCTGAGGTTTGTCAGCAATTCTCGATAAATATGGGGCCAGAAACTTGGACCGTGAAGCCGAATGTAATGGACAACAGAAGATTATATGATATAACGATTCTATAGGTCCACTTTTACAGTCACAGAGGAGTGAGATCTGTCCGTTGGAGAGTATGTTACCCAACACATTAGATGGGAAAACATTGAATCTAGCCTTTATAAAGGCATACCTGTGCATCACCACAGATAAGGTAGTTAAATAGGATGGAAGTTTCGTTGGTGGTGTTAAGCCAAGAACAAGTGCCACCACCTGTCGCAATATTAAATTGTAAATCCATCTCCTCTAATTTATGAGTTATAATTTTCTTGGCAGAAATTAAATCCAATTTTAGTAGTTCAGGTGGAGATATAATAAAATAATAATAATAATAATAATAATAATAATAATAATAATAATAATAATAATAATAATAATAATAATAATAATTTATTATTTGTACCCCGCCCATCTGGCTGGGTTTCCCCAGTCACTCTGGGCGGCTTCCATAGAAACCAGAAAACACTAAAATATCATACATTAAAAACTTCCCTGAACAGGGCTGCCTTAAGATGTCTTCTGAATGTCAGGTAGTTGTTTATCGTTTTGACATCTGATGGGAGGGCGTTCCACAGGGCGGGCGCCACTACCGAGAACGCCCTCTGCCTGGTTCCCTGTAGCTTTGCTTCTCGCAATGAGGGAATCGCCAGAAGGCCCTCGGCGCTGGACCTCAGCGTCCGGGCAGAACGATGGGGGTGGAGACGCTCCTTCAGGTATACTGGGCCGAGGCCGTTTAGGGCTTTAAAGGTCAACACCAACACTTTGAATTGTGCTCGGAAACGTACTGGGAGCCAATGTAGGCCTTTCAAAACCGGTGTTATGTGGTCTCGACGGCCGCCCCCAGTCACCAGTCTAGCTGCCGCATTCTGGATTAGCTGTAGTTTCCGAGTCACCTTCAAAGGTAGCCCCACGTAGAGCGCATTGCAGTAGTCCAAGCGGGAGATAACTAGAGCCTGCACCACTCTGGCGAGACAGTCCGCGGGCAGGTAGGGTCTCAGCCTGCGTACCAGGTGGAGTTGGTAGACAGCTGCCCTGGATACAGAATTGACCTGTGCCTCCATGGACAGCTGTGAGTCCAAAATGACTCCCAGGCTACGCACCTGGTCCTTCAGGGGCACAGTTACCCTATTCAGGACCAGGGAGTCCTCCACACCAGCCCGCCCCCTGTCCCCCAAAAACAGTACTTCTGTCTTGTCAGGATTCAGCTTCAATCCATTAGCCGCCATCCATCCTCCAACCGCCTCCAGGCACTCACACAGGACCTTCACCGCCTTCACTGGTTCTGATTTGAAAGAGAGGTAGAGCTGGGTATCATCTGCATATTGATGGACACCCAGTCCAACCCCCCTGATGATTTCTCCCAGCGGCTTCATATAGATGTTAAAAAGCATGGGGGAGAGGACGGAACCCTGAGGTACCCCACAAGTGAGGGCCCAAGGGTCTGAACACTCATCCCCCCCCACCACTTTCTGAACACGGCCCAGGAGGAAGGAGCGAAACCACTGTATAACAGTGCCCCCAGCTCCCAACCCCTCTAGACGGTCCAGAAGAATGTTATGGTCGATTGTGTCAAAGGCCGCTGAGAGATCCAGCAGAACTAGGAAACAACTCTCACCTTTGTCCCTAGCTCGCCGGAGATCATCAACCAGTGCGACCAAGGCAGTTTCAGTCCCATGATGAGGCCTGAACCCCGATTGGAAGGGATCCAAATGGTCCGCATCCTCCAGGCGTGCCTGGAGTTGTTCAGCAACCACACGCTCAATCACCTTGCCCAAGAATGGAGGCTCGACGTTGAGCTCTAACCTGTGTCCGGTCAGATTCGGAGTGAGTTTTCTGCCACCGACGCTCTAGCCGTCTCAGCGATTGTTTCATCACCCTCAGCTCCGAAGAAAACCACGGGGCTGTCCGGGCTCCATGCAATCGGAGAGGGCGCTTCGGAGCCAGGCAGTCAATAGCCCTGGTTAACTCCGCATTCCAGCGGGCCACCAGGGAATCAGCTGAAAGACCATCAACATGGGATAAAGCATCCCCTACCACTCTCTGGAAACCATTTGGATCCATTAAGTGGCAGGGGCGGACCATCCGAATTGGTCCCACCTCCCTGCAGAGGGGAAGGGTCGCGGAGAAGTCCAGTTGCACCAGGAAGTGATCTGACCATGGCACTTCTTTGGTTTCACTTTTACTTAGTGTCAGATCACCCACGTCACTAGAGGTGAATACCAGGTCTAAGGCATGTCCATGACTATGAGTTGGGCCCAACTTATTCAGGGACAGCCCCATGGAGGCCATGCTTTCCACGAAGTCCCGAGCGGCCCCTTGTAAGGTCGTGTCGGCATGGATGTTAAAATCCCCTAGGACAACCAAGCTAGGTGTCTCCAGGAGAACATCCGCCACGACCTGAAGCAGCTCGGACAGGGAATCCTTGGTGCAGCGGGGAGGTCAGTACACCAAAAGGAATCCTGTACTGCCCCTATTGCCCAACTTCCAGAACATGCACTCAGAAAACTGGGTCTTCCCAGTAGGACGCCTGATGCAAACTAATGACTTCCTAAAAATCACTGCAAAACATGACTGTTAGTTGGCAGCTATTAATTTACAAAGCTTAGGTCAAGGGCCTGAGTTACAGAAAGTCTGGAAAGCTCCGGAGAAGGCCCTAATTAGCTCCAGCTCAGCAGAAGTGGAGATTAGACGCCCCATCGTGGGTAGACGCCGAGCTTCCTGATTTACAGCAGAAGCTGCTCTGATTTACAGCGGCTCTATCCCTGGAAAATGTCTAGGAAAAAGATACGACTGGCCTCATCTCCAGAAGGGAGCCCACAGAAGAGCAAGCAGAGCAAAATGGACGATTTTGTAAAAGCATAGAACTCAGAACCTACCACACCAAACAGAACTCATTCCCAGGTAGGTGGGGATGCTTTAATGGGCGGAGATCACCCAGGGGAGAATGCTGAGCTGAGCGCTCATGAATTATCCCATGAACTACCATCTGAGGGGGCACTGCTCTATGCAGAAATACTCGCGGACCACTGTCTGCTGACTGCAAAAACAGTGGAGGAAATTAACATCAAATTAGAAAAGGTAACGTCTCTCCTGACGGAGTTGGTGCTCCTGACAGCCAAAAATAGCCAACTCAGTACTAAAGAGACCGACCATAGCGTTGTCCTCCCTCTAGACCATCATGTACAGGGGTGCAACCGGCCTGGACTTGATAACCAAGAGACTACAAATACTAAAAACAACAAAAGCGAAAGTAGGGACTTGATCCTACAAAGTACTCAAGTAGCTCTGGATATATATCCTTTTAATGGTATGCTGCCTTACTGGAAATCAATCGACAGTGTGAAGAGAAGCTTTTACTAAATATCCATTGCAACACTCTGATCGCGATAAACTTGCTTTGCACGGACCCCCAGCACACTAGGCTCATGCTGACATTTTCCAACTCGGCTACCCCTAAAATGCTTCTGAAATATAGGGCCATTTTACAGGACTATAATATTGTTCTGAGGCGTGTTTTTAAAGACACAGAACGAAAACAACTACTGCCAAACTTGTCATATAGCCGGACCAACCCCAAGCAATCAGCACCCTCTCTGCCGAAGGGCTTTCGCTACAGGGCCATGATTCATTCGGAAGGGCCGTCAAAGATGAATATGTACGGTGAACCCAGCTGCAACACTCACTTGGAGAGGAAAACATCAGACCAAAAAGGTCAAACACACAAAGAACGCCAGCCCAATCTAGATAATTCAAAGATAGGACAGAGAAGGCGAGTACACATTCATAAACTCAAATGGGGCCAGCACAGTAGACTACTGTCTCACTAACAGACAGGCCTTCGAATCAATTAAAAAATTCACAATAGATAATAGGACGGAAAGTGACCACTTACCTCTTATCATCTCCACTACTGGCCAAAATTCAACTCAGCACTCTCACATAGAACATGAGGATATAGACAAAGCAAATGATCCAGCATTGCGTAGGAAAAAATGGACACCTGAGATAGCAATTGCAGTTGAGAATAGATTGAATTCACAAACTGCAATTAAGTTAAGATCAATTATAATAAACAATTTATCAATAGACTCCTCCCTGACAGCTTATGAAAATCTCATTGAGTCCTTGCAGGATGTGGTCTCGGTTAACATAAACTCAGCCGGCAAGCCACGCACTGCTAAAGGGCGCAGTTGGTTTGATCAAGAGTGCCACACAAAGAAGGAAGCCTTAAGGAACGCCTATTTGGCCTACAGAAACGCTGGATTAAGCTACTTACCTCAATCTTATTTCAAAATCAAAAAAGAGTACAAAGCCCTTTTGGTCTCAAAAAAAAGGCAGTCCGAACAAAATTCCTGGTCCCTATTATTGAATGCCTCACTAAACAATGAAACTAAACTCTTTTGGCAACTGGTCTCCGACTCAATGAAAAATAGTTCCTCAGCCCCCAGCTGTGTCATTCCAGCTCAGGTTTGGGAGAACCACTTCAGAAATATATTTATGGAAAATCTAAACCTCCCTTCCAGTTTACAGGAGGATGACAGGGCACAATTGTCACTGCTCCCTAATTGGAGGCCGGTTACTGTGGAGGAAGTCCATACATTAATAGGGAATCTGAAGAGTGGAAAGGCTCCGGGGAAAGACTTTATCCCAGCTGAGTTGATTACATCAAACCAGCACTGGTGGGCTCCGCTTCTGGCAGCACTCTTTACGGTAGTAAATAACTCTGGTAAGGTACCATATAGCTGGAAACATGCTATAGTAGTTCCAATCTTTAAGAGAGGCCACCCAAATGTACCTTCCAATTATAGGCCTATTAGCCTGCTCTCAATAATTGGGAAACTATATGCCCATTTCCTCAGTAGCAAATTGACAACTTTTCTAAATGAACATAATATACTATCTGAAGCCCAGGCAGCTTTCCGTGAGAATCATTCAACAACAGACCACTGTCTAATGCTGTCCTTCCTAGCTGAGAAGTATACCAGACACCTACAGGGTAAACTCTTCGTGGCCTTTATGGACCTGAAATCAGCATTTGACTCCATCCCCAGATCCCAGCTATGGTCCAAATTGAGTCTGATCTTGCAGGACAAACGACTTCTCTTTCTTATAAAAGCCCTGTACAATGGAACCAAACTGCAGGTCCGATGCGGTCGACAGGGACAGCTATCGAACAGCATCAAGATGACTAGGGGGGTGAGACAGGGTTGTATTTTGGCCCCCACATTGTTTTGTCTATTCTTAAATGACCTAGAAGAGAACTTAATGGACCCAGATGGACACATTCCAAAAATAGGAATGAGAAGGACCCCCTTGTTGTTGTATGCTGATGACGCAGCCATCATCTCGCGTTCCAGGCCGGGCTTGAATTATCTGTTGAGGAAATTTTCTGATTACTGTTCTGGAAATGGTTTATCCATTAATTATGAAAAATCTAAAATCTTAGTCTTCAAAAGAAGATTCTCCCAGTCTAAATGGGTGCTGGATGGCCATAACCTCGAACAGGTCAAATACTTCAGTTACCTAGGGCTCACATTCCATCATACAAGATCTTGGAAGCACCATTGGCAAACCTCCCTTCAAAAGGCGGAGATTACAAAGCTAGCCATACATAGATTCTTCTTCACAAAGGGCGGCAAATATGTTCCAGCAGCCTTAAGGGTTTTCAACGCAAAGCCCGTTTCCCAACTCCTGTATGCAGCAAATGTCTGGCATAATGGGGACCTGCCAAAGCTAGATGGCTTTCAGGCAAAATTTATACGATCTCTGTTGCAGGTACCTAACTGCGTCCCCAACTCCGTACTTCTGTTGGAAGCTGGTGAATGCCCAATTTCAGCTAGAGCGTGGTGGGCTGCCCTAAGACATTGGCTCAGGATTTCAGTGTTTAATCTAGGGAAGGGTCTGTACCAACATTTGACAAATGAGGAATTTGTCAGCAAATGGCAGAAAACCATGGCAAAAAAAGCCACCTCTATTGGTCTGTCTCCCCCCCCCAACTGTATTACCTGGGCTATGAAGGCGCCCAAAGGGTCTTAAAGCAAAGATTATGGGACAATGCACACAGTGACTTGCGATCTCGGTCACACGCAGTCTGTAGTCCACTGGCAACAGGAGTACAATATGGGTATGTCTTTGAGTTAACATCTTACATCAAAAACCTGACAGTACCTAACTATCGAAGGCTTTTCACCAAGGCCAGACTGAATGTCTTCCCCTCTGCAGTGCTAGATGGTAGGTTGAGAGGTGTTCCCTACCAGGACAGACTTTGCTCGTGTGCTCAAGACATCGATTCCATAAATCATATTTTGTTACATTGTGCGAAGTATGAGCAGGCCAGGGCTGAACTGATACAGTGGTGCCTCGCAAGACGAAATTAATTCGTTCCGCAAGTCTCTTCGTCTTGCGGTTTTTTCGTCTTGCGATGCACGGTTTCCCATAGGAATGCATTGAAAATCAATTAATGCGTTCCTAGGGAAACCGCCTTCAGACCAGGTCCGGGGACAGTCTGTCCCCCGACCTCTTCTGAAGGCTGGGGGGGGGGGGGGGACAAGGGCTTTTCTTCCCACTGCCAGCCTTCAGAAGGCTGTTCTGAAGGCTGGCGGTGGGAAGAAAAGCCC
The DNA here is from genome assembly GCF_964234715.1 of Podarcis melisellensis. NCBI lineage: Eukaryota > Metazoa > Chordata > Lepidosauria > Squamata > Lacertidae > Podarcis > Podarcis melisellensis. The sequence continues at coordinate 14,136,565 of NC_138535.1, forward strand.
TTCTTCCCACCTCCCGCCCCGCAAGCTCCGGGGACAGGAGGGCTTTGCTGCCGACCGCCAGCATTTTAAAAGCCCCTGCTGTCCCGGGGCGATTTTAAAATGCTGGCGGGCGGGAGCGAAGTCTCCGCTGCCCCGAGGAGATTTTAAAATGCTGGGGGTCGGCAGTGAACGCTTCGCTCCCGCCCGCCAGCATTTTAAGATCGCCCGGGGCAGCGGAGAAGTCTCCGCTGTCCCGGGAAGGCAGGCGGGGGGAGCAAAGACTTTTGCCCCCGCCTGCCTTCAGAAGAGGTCCAGGACCTCGTTCCGATGCCTGGCGGCGGGGGGAGAGGTTCCCGCCCCACCGCCCGGCATCGGGGCATCGTTCCGATGCCCGGCGGCGGGGTGCGAGGTTCCCGCCCCGCTTCGGAGCAGCGTTCCGAAGCGGGGCGGCTGGGGCAGGTGTTCCCGCCCCCCGCCCCGCTTCGGAGCAGCGTTCCGAAGCGGGGCGGCTGGGGCAGGTGTTCCCGCCCCCCCGCCCCGCTTCGGAGCAGCGTTCCGAAGCCGGGCGGTGGGGGCAGGTGTTCCCGCCCCCCCCCCCGCCCCGCTTCGGAGCAGCGTTCCGAAGCGGGGCGGCTGGGGCAGGTGTTCCCGCCCCCCCGCCCCGCTTCGGAGCAGCGTTCCGAAGCCGGGCGGTGGGGGCAGGTGTTCCCTCCCCCCCACCCGGCTTCGGAGCACCGGGAGAAGCGATCTCCCCGCAGCCCCTTGCTTCAAAAGAGGTCCGGGGGCAGCGGGGAAGAAGCGCTGCGCTTCGCGCTGCCCCCGGACCTCTTTTGAAGCAAGGGGCTGCGGGGAGATCGCTTTTCCCCGCAAACCCTTGCTTCAAAAGAGGTCCGGGGGCAGCGCGAAGCGCTTCCCGCTGTCCCCGGACCTGGGGCTGCGGGGAGAAGATCGCTTCTCCCCGCTGCCCCTTGCTTCAAAAGAGAAGACCCGCTGTCCCCTGGGCAAGCTTCGTTTTGCGAAGCAAGCCCATAGGGAAATTCGTCTTGCGAGGCAACTCGAAAACGAAAAAACCTTTCGTTTTGCGAGTTTTTCGTCTCGCGAGGCGTTCGTCTTGCGGGGTACCACTGTACTACCCTTGCTGGTGCCTTTCCTGGGAAAGTCAGAGGCTCACTATGTCAGGTTCCTACTGGAAGACCGGACAAAAGCTAGAACTTTGGCAGTGGCAAAGTTTTTATCGGTGGTTGCAAGAACAAATGAGCCCTATATTCCAAACAAAGTGCTTGTTTAACCTGGAGGTAGGCTGTATGAACTCTGTATTGATTTGTAATGTTTTGTTGGTCTCTGGACCGTAATAAAGATTGTTGTTGTTGTTTATGGCATCAAAAGTAACGGCCAGGATTTTCGCCCACCAGTCTGCATGAAGTTTTATAGCTTCCGCTGGGACTAGGTCGTGACCGGGGGCTTTTCCAACTTTGAGATTAGAAATGAGTCCGTGGATTTCTTCCGGGTCAGGGTGGCCAAAGAGGGAGCTGCTCATAGAATCCATCGATTGTATTAATATTAAGGTCTGGTAAGGCAAAATAGTTCCTTAGAAATGATTCCCAAACTGGGGCAGGAATAACTGTTAGGGGGTATCTTTTAGATTTTCTGTTAACCAACAGCCAGAATTTTCGGGAATTACGGGTATTTGAGGCAGCTATAAGTGCATGCCAGCGGTTCAGTTGCCATTCCTGTTGGGCCTTTTTTTGCACATATTTGTAAGCTGATTTTGCCTGATAGCACTCCTTGGGAAGCATAGTCGCCCCTGAGGATTTGTAATCATTATAAATAGCACAAAGATGTTGTTTGGCTTGTTTGCAGTTATGGTTAAACCACAGTGCACCTGTCTTGGAGTGGGCCCGATTTGCCTGGTGGGTTGGGACAGTAAAGAATGACGTGAGGTTATTCAACAGATTGGCAAATACCGTACTTTTCGCACCATAGGACGCGCTTTTTCCGTCTTAAAAACTAAGGGGAAAAGTCTGTGCGTCCTATGGAGCGAATGCAGGGGGGAGGCAGGCAGGAAAAGCCCCCAAGAGCCCCACACAAGCTTTACGCGGCTCTTGCGGGCTTTTCCCCAGGAGGGAGAAGGGAGAGACACCACCAGTCAGTCCCTTCTCCCTCCTCTAGAAAAGGCTTGCGCAACCTCTGCAGCCGGGGGGAAGCTGCGCAAGGCTAAAGAGGAAGCCGGGGCAGCGAGCGCGATCCATCCCGTTCGCTGCCCTGGTTTCCTCTTTAGCCTTGCGCGCCCCTCCAGCCGGGCGGGGGAGGCTGCGCAAGGCTAAAGAGGAAGCCGGGCAGCGAGCGCGATCCATCCCGTTCGCTGCCCTGGTTTCCTCTTTAGCCTTGCACGCCCCTCCAGCCGGGCGGGGGAGGCTGCGCAAGGCTAAAGAGGAAGCCGGGGCAGCGAGCGCGATCCATCCCGTTCGCTGCCCTGGTTTCCTCTTTAGCCTTGCGCGCCCCTCCAGCCGGGCGGGGGAGGCTGCGCAAGGCTAAAGAGGAAGCCGGGCAGCGAGCGCGATCCATCCCGTTCGCTGCCCTGGTTTCCTCTTTAGCCTTGCACGCCCCTCCAGCCGGGCGGGGGAGACTGCGCAAGGCTAAAGAGGAAGCCGGGGCAGCGAGCGCGATCCATCCCGTTCGCTGCCCTGGTTTCCTCTTTAGCCTTGCGCGCCCCTTCAGCCGGGCGGGGGAGGCTGCGCAAGGCTAAAGAGGAAGCCGGGCAGCGAGCGCGATCCATCCCGTTCGCTGCCCTGGTTTCCTCTTTAGCCTTGCACGCCCCTCCAGCCGGGCGGGGGAGGCTGCGCAAGGCTAAAGAGGAAGCCGGGCAGCGAGCGCGATCCATCCCATTCGCTGCCCTGGCTTCCTCTTTAGCCTTGCGCGCCTCTCCGTGATCCACCAGAGGTAGATCTTAACCCTTGCCTCACCTAGGAGCTTCTCTGGGCAGAAATTCCCTCAGCTTAAGTGGGGTGGGGGAAGTGTGGCAGGTAGGGGGGTACCTACCTAGACACTGAAGCCAGTGTCTCTCTGATGAAAATTGGGAGTGGGCATTGTGTGAAGTGGCTTGGATCTCCTGCCGCAGAACTATAGGACTGTATAGAGTTGGGGGGGCCACCCGAGGGTCATCTAGCCCAGCCCCCTCACAATGTAGGAATCACAGCTAAAGAACGCCAGGCAGATGGTCCCCCAACCGCTGCTTAAAAGCCTCCAGTGGTGGAGACCCCCAACACCTTCTGAGGTCATAGAATTGCAGGGTTGGAAGGGAACCCCAGGAGTCACCTAGTCCAGCCCTGGTGGACAGTGGGCACGATCCATCCCGTGGCACAAGGCTAAAGATGCTGCGCAAGGCTAAAGAGGAAGCCAAGGCAGCGATGGATCGCGCTTGCTGCCTTGTCTTCTTCTTTAGCCGCGCTGGAGAGGTTTAGCTCCTGGCTGGAGAGGCTGCGCGGCTATGGATCCCGCTCGCTGTCTTGGCTTCTTTGCTCTTTGGGGCTGGGGGGGTGGAACCCGGGCCTCCCCCGCAGCCCCGAGAAGCTCTGGGAGAAGCAGACAGGCTGCGCGCAGCCTGTCCATTGCTCTTTGGGGCTGGGGGGGGGGATAAATTTTTTTCCTTGATTTCCCCCTCTTAAAACTAGGTGCGTCCTGTGGTCCGGTGCGTCCAATAGAGCGAAAAATACGGTAGATTAATAGTTTGATCGTGTTCATATGAGGTTATGTCAAGGGCTGAATAGGTTTGTATGATCTCCTGCTGAAAAAAACCAGAATATTTTTGAGCCTGCGTTACAGACCACTTTATACCCTTCACTCGTAATGCCGTATTAATACCCTCTACCGGGTTTTCTGTGTTAGTGTCTAATTGAGTTGGATGACTGTACTCGTCCCCGTGCCAGTCTAGGTCAAACATAGCAGCAAGTGGAAGGTGGTCACTGAACTGAATATTGTCAATCTTAAAAGAGAGAGCTTTCGGCATCAGATCACTCGAGGCTAAAAGGTAATCTAGTACACTGTTTGATTTTATGCCTAGGTGGGTATACTCCCCCGGTATATCGGGAGGGCAGCAACCATTCAAGGGTACTAGGTTTAAGCGAATAGCCATTTGGTAAAGAAGTACTCCTGCCTCGTTTACTTTAGAGTCTTTTGAGGTTCTCCTCAAGGCATGTCTCAAATCATAATTGTCGAGGCATGGAGCAGCTATGCGTGTGTTAAAGTCACCCCCAATTAAGGATTGGCTATTGGAATATTGGAATATTTAACTCGGCATGATACTAAATGATCTTCTAATATTTCCCATCTATCATGCAGTTCAAGGGACGAACCCCCTGGCGGGAGGTAGGCATTGGAGATTAGCAGTGATACTTCCCCCCCCCCCCCCGACATCAACCCGGATAAAGCATAGGGGGGAGCAGTCAAAACTAATGAAAATTTAAAATGCAGCTTCAGTGAGATACCAATTACTAGACCACCTTTCGGCCGTCCTCCTTTCTGGGAGAGGCAAGCTGGAAGAGATAGGAGGTCGAATCCATTTATGACAATTTCACCCTCCTCCCAAGTTTCTTGCAATAGAATGATATGAAACGAATTGATATACGACTGGAATTCTGGGTCACATTTTTTCCTACGCCAGCCAGCGATGTGCCAACAAAGGATCGATATTGGTGGTTTTTTGGGTTGTCCGGCTAACCGTCATTTAAATTCTTGTGGGGAGCTCTTATGTGGCAAGGACGCTCCCTCAAAGAAGTCTGTTATTTTCCTTTGCTGAAGGTTGACGTCCTGGTGTGGTGAGTCTTTTGCTCTGGTGCGAGCCGGTTGTGGCACGATCAAATCGCAAGGGCCAGAATTTTTGGGGGGCAGAAAAGAGTTAGCATCCTGGTGAGTAGAGATAATATTTGGCGTTTTTAGCTGTCGGGCCCAACTAGGCTCTGAAGAGGCTCCTGCCAAGTCCGCTGGAGCCGTCCTCTTTGGGGATCTAACCGCGAAACACTTGTGATCATTTGATTTATATGTCCTGCTGGGTCTTCAGTCCACTCTGTGTTGACTCTCGACACTATAGTGTCTTCCTCACGTAATTTTTGGATTTTTGGTGGAGAAGCCTGACTTGGAGTGGCCACTACCGTCTCAGGTCGTGGATGGTCTTCGATGTATGTTGATTCCAAGTCCGGCATGGAGGGATGCAGGGGCGACGATTTATCCAGGGGAGTGTTATCCTGAGATTCATTCCTTGATCGGTTAATCTCAGAGGGAACAGATAAGTCTATTAAAGGCAGGGATGAGTTACCAGCGTGAAGGGGAGGAGAAGAGTCTGCCTCCAGCAGTGAGACCTTCCCATCCAATGCCGATGGCACCTTATATGCTGGATATTGGGGGATTGTTGTTTCCACCTCCATGGGGCATGGCACCGCTAAGTTAGAGTGGGTATTATTCATAGGAACTCCGTTGCAGGCGATACTTAGGAGCTGAAGTTTAAGTGAGTCCAGCCTATTTATAATTTCTTGTTGTTCCATCGCTGGTAACTCTCCAAAGGAGGCGATAAGCTCTCTTTCCTCCTGGGGTGTCAAAGAGTTACTGGCACAATCATAGTGTTTAGTTGTAGGAGTGGGGGTACTATGGGACTGGCCCAGACATGAGGTGTACAGCTCAGCCCTCTTTTGTGGTTCAGGACGGGAAGGTTGTACCGTCTCCTTGATTAATCCCTCCGATAGGAGGGGTCTAATTATGGAGTCCATGAAAACTCTCGTTGGAAAAATGCCAAGACTATTCAAAAACACTTTTTGCTGAATAATAAGAGAGGGGATTTTTGCAGAGTGGAAAGCCAGCATTATTCTCTGATATCTGTTCTGGCGGACTAAGGGAAGCACAGCACAAAGATCTATTTGTGATGTCTCGAGTTTTAGAAGCCATCTGAGGTGCTCTTTAGTCCCATGTAGCGTTGCCCAACTTGGGTGCCTTTCCCGGAAGGTTAGGGAAATCTTCCTTGGATGTAGAGTCAGGGATTGGCGATTCAGTGAGGGGTTGAGATTGTATTTGCAGTTCTTCATACAATCAGTGTTTGGTGGAGCTTTCTGCCGGCACAATGGAACATCTACTGCCCCATCTTGGGCTGTCTGAACCGGTTGGTCATCCAGTTTTTGCTGAAGGCTATGCAGCTGAGAGGATAGGCCGTCAATTCTCTTAAATATACAGTTTAGAGTTCTAATTACTAGATGGAGTTGCTCGCATCCTGAGCAGTCCGCAGATTCGGCTACCAACACCTCCTTCGGATAGGGACCCTCCCCATTTGTGTTACCATTAGCGTTTCCAATTTGTAGCGTCTCAGGGGCCTCATCTTTTGATGTTATTTCAAGGGCAATTAGGGGATCGAAACGATTTTGAGTTGCTATTGAGTAGGTACATTCCTCGGGGCCTCTCCCTCCTTTAAGTGAACCCTTCCTTGATTGCTTAGGCCTTGGAGAACATAATGCCTCGTCCGAGTCTCTTGGGCGTTTTCCATGGCCCATAAATCAATTTTGCAGGGGAACAGTCGTGGGCACTGTGCTGGGGAGCTCCTTAAATCCTTTAGTCTTCCTCACAAGAATACTGCCTTTCACTTATCTCTCCCAGATTAGGGAGGCGGCGGCAGTCGTGGCGGTAATAAAAGAGATAATAAAAGACAGCCAGCACAGCCAGCAGTTCATTAAAACTCTCGGATAAAAACAGGGGAAGATAAAAACCGCTTAAAACCACTTAAAACTTTGATAAGGGTAAGCGAAATTACTTGGTAACTACCTTCGTCACCATGTTGGGTCGAAACGGTGGCCAAAGGTGAGGGAAGACGTACGGGAATATGTACGGGGGTGCGACCGATGCCAGAGGGCAAAGGGGGAGAGGGCTGCTCCCGCAGGGTTACTGGAACCCTTACCTACACCGGGAAGGCCCTGGGAGGTGGTGTCCATTGATTTTATGACAGATTTGCCCAAGTCAAGGGGGAAGACAGCAGTCATGGTAGTAGTCGATCTACTGACAAAAATGTGCCATTTCATAGCTTGCTCACATGCGGTGACGGCAGAGGAGACAGTCAGGTTGTTTGTGGATCACATTTTCAGGCTGCATGGGGCTCCCTCGAGGGTCATCTCAGATCGCTGGAAACAATTTACTTCCAGGTCCTGGAGGAAGCTCATGAGCTTGCTACAGGTCGAGGTGGGCTTCTCGACGGCGAGGCACCCGGAAACCAACGGACAAGCAGAAAGAGCGAACAGTATACTCCAGCAATACCTACGCTGCTACGTCAGCGAGAGACAGAACGATTGGGTAGAGAAACTAGCACTGGCTGAATTTGCGTACAATAATGCTGAACCTGTGTCCACGGGAATGAGCCCGTTCATGGCCAATTATGGGTGTCACCCCAGGGCCTTCCTGGGGAGGGGGAAGGAAGAATGGAGTGTACCCGTGGCAGAGCAGTTTGTAGAAGAAATGGAGGCCTTGCACCAGCAACTCCAGATGAACTTGGAGCGGGCCAAGGAAGTTTACAAGAGGCAGGCGGACAAGCACCGTCGGGAGGGGGAGGCCATACGGGTGGGAGACCGGGTGTGGTTGTCAATCCAGGGGTTACCCCTAAAGGGAGGGTGCAAGAAGTGGCAGCCGAGGCGGCTGGGGTCTTTTGAGGTAACACAGCAGGTGAACCCCGTGGCATTCAAGCTCAAGTTGCCTGACAGCATGAAGATACATCCGGTGTTCCATAGGTCCCTACTTTCACCGTACAGGGAGGGGTGGGAATTTCCGGGGCGGGAGGGAGGAGTCACCACCCACCCGCTGGTAGAGGAGAGGGAACACCACTACCAAGCCACAGAAATACTTGATTCAAGGTGGCGAGGTCGCCAGGTGGAGTACTTGGTAGCTTGGGAGTGAGAACCCAGGTCAGAAAACACGTGGGTCCCCACTGAATCAATCAATGACGGCTATCTGGTGGGAGAATTCCACAGTTTGTTCCCGGATAAACCAAAACCACTATCGAGATTCAGGGAGGAAGAATTTGGAACCACAGACGACGAAGGGGACTTTGTGGGTTTTCCTGCCTCCGAAGAGGAAGGAGGGGAGGTGTCAGAGGGAGAAGAATCAGACTGGGAGGTCCACCCCGCGGGGAGAGATCGGAGCGGGTGGGAAGCTGGTTTTGAATCCTCAGAGGATGGTGACAGCTCCTTAAGGGGATTCCCCGCATCGTCGGCCGAGGAAAGAGACGAGGTTGAATCGGAAAATCGCGCCGGGGGTGGAGGGGGTCCTGGGGAGGAGATGGATGTCAGGGAACTGTCATCGGAGCCAGAGGGAGAGGGAGGGCTCCAGAGGGGTTCCGGAGAGCGTCCCGGGAGGGAGAGAAGCAGCCCATCTTCTGGGGAAGGAATTCAGCGTAGCACCAGTGGAGAAGGGGGGCAGATGGGGGAATCGGCGAGGTGGCTCCATGACTCCTCGCCGGAGACCAGCGGGGAGAGAACCGGTCCTCCGCTGCCCACACCCTCCCTGCGCAGAAGGCTTCCGCGCAGGGAGAGTAGGCGGCGACTAGGCGTCAAAGAGCTTCTTTGCTGGAAGAAGTTCAAGAAACGCCCACTGACGGATTCTGCCAGCGATTGAGACAGCCATGGGTGAGTGGCTGTCCGGACAGAAAGGGTTCACCCAGGTAACCCAGCCAGGTGTGGCGTCGATTTATGCACGAGCAACCCCTAGAACCATTACAATATTGATATAGGAATGTATTAGATAAAATGTAAAGAAATATACAATAATAAGTGAACTTTCATTTGTAAAAAAAGAAAAAGAATATAGTTTGACAGGAAGCCCATAGTGTTGGTACAAATATTATTTTGAAATGGCTTTATGTCTTTGTTTTTTATTTTATTTTATTTTTTCTTTCCTTAGGTACATAAATTTGGTATATAAACTTTATATACATGTTGGAAATTATATTATAATATGCCCTGTAATGTAATATGATAATGTATACATATACATTACATACATACATATGTATAATGTATACATACATACATATGTATAATGTATACATACATACATATACATAAGAATGTTAATTTAATAATAATAATAATAAAGATTGAATTGGAAGGAAAAAAAATATAAAGAGAGAGGGAAGAATTGAGAAAAAATTAGGAGCTAACATAACCATTTTAGATGGGAATATTAGAGTGCTAGACGGGAAAGTGAAGAATATGGGAACGAAGATTGAAAAAAATTATACTTTAATAATGGACTTCTCCAGTCAAGTAAACCAATTAACTACAAAAAAATAAAGATCTGGATAAAACGATCCAAGAGGTAAAAATTAGGACACAAAAACAAGACAAAACCATGAAAAAAAATCCAGGTAGACCAAAAGGAAACAAGGAAGTCTCAGGAGAGAAATAAAGAAGCGATTGATGAATTGAAGAGAATACAAGAGCAGACCTGGGACACTCTTGCCATTCTCGAGATGAGACAAAGAGAAATGATTCTCCGCTTTCATGGAATTAAAGAGGACCAAAATGAGGAACTATCAACAAAGTTACAGAAAGACCTGGCAGATTGGTTAGGTGTACTGGAAGAGGACTTGTCTCTGGATATTGAGAAAATATTTAGAATAAGAGTGAACAAGTCAAAAAGCAGGAAAGGACCAGGGGTTTGTCTAGTATTTTTGAACTTGAGGCTACTCAGAGACAAAATCTTGCTGAAGGGCAGAGCACACCATTGTTAGAGGGAGTTTTACCTCTGGTGGCAGATGACAGAAGCTATGACACCATGAGACCGGTGTAAAACCAAATCAAATAAAGGTTTTATTACAAAACAACAAACAGCAAATCTTGTGGGTGTTTTTCCTGCAGGCAAAGTTTAAACTGCAACTTTCCTCCTTTTATAGTCATGACCAGCTGTAACCAATCTGCCCAGAGCTCACAGAAACAGTTCTTAAAGGTACAAACAACTTTACTGTTTCTTTGCAGAATGACTCCCAACAACCCATTGTGTATAGATGGGAAACATATTGAGATAATGAAAGAAGTCCCGACCCATCTGTTCAAAAGGAGAGACAATTATAGATTTATTACATCGGCGCTTAAGAAAAACAAAATATTATCCAAATGTGAATTCCTTGAGGGACTCACCTTTACATCATTCAGCCCGGACACTGAGATCCAGCACCGAGGGCCTTCTGGCGGTTCCCTCATTGCGAGAAGTGAGGTTACAGGGAACCATACAGAGGGCCTTCTCGGTAGTGGCGCCCGCCCTGTGGAACACCCTCCCTTCAGATGTGAAGGAAATAAGTAGCTATCTTCTCTGTAAAAGACATCTGAAGGCAGCCCTGTTTAGGGAAGTTTTTAATATTTAATGCTGTATTGTTTTTAACACTTGATTTGAAGCCGCTCAGAGTGGCTGGGGAGACTTAGCCAGATGGGTGGGATATAAATAATAACTTCAACAACAACTACTTCTACTTCTACTTCTACTTCTACTTCTACTTCTACTTCTACTTCTACTTCTACTTCTACTTCTACTTCTACTTCTACTTCTACTTCTACTTCTACTTCTACTTCTACTTCTACTTCTACTTCTACTTCTACTTCTTCTTCTTCTTCTTCTTCTTCTTCTTCTTCTACTTCTACTTCTACTTCTACTTCTACTTCTACTTCTACTTCTACTTCTACTTCTACTTCTACTTCTACTTCTACTTCTACTTCTTCTTCTTCTTCTTCTTCTTCTTCTTCTTCTTCTTCTTCTTCTTCTTCTTCTACTTCTACTTCTACTTCTACTTCTACTTCTACTTCTACTTCTACTTCTACTTCTACTTCTACTTCTACTTCTACTTCTTCTTCTACTTCTTCTTCTACTTCTACTTCTACTTCTTCTACTTCTACTTCTTCTACTTCTACTTCTACTTCTACTTCTACTTCTACTTCTACTTCTACTTCTACTTCTTCTACTTCTTCTTCTACTTCTTCTACTTCTTCTACTTCTACTTCTACTTCTACTACTTCTACTTCTACTACTTCTACTTCTACTACTTCTACTTCTACTACTTCTACTTCTACTTCTTCTACTTCTACTTCTTCTACTTCTACTTCTTCTTCTACTTCTTCTTCTACTTCTTCTTCTACTTCTTCTTCTTCTTCTTATTATTATTATTATATTGCATATAAAAAGAGGAAAAGAACTTCCAGATCGGTGGAAGAAACCAGAATCTTTTGGAGGAAGTACTGGGAAGAGTTAGGAGAGAAGCTTCAAGAGGGAGAAAATGAAAACAAGTTAAGACTAAGACTTTTAATTACGATTTCTACTTTCTGTTGTTCTTTTTTTCTTTCTATCACCGCTTGATTACTTAAGTAAGACTTGAAAAATTTAATAAAATTTTATGGCGTTTAAATGTATCTCCTGGAACGTGATTGGGCTGAACAGTAAATTTAAAAATTAAAAAGGAACAAAGTAGAATGTATATTAAAGAGGAAAAAATGGGACATTATATGTTTACAAGAGACCCATATATCTAATAAGCATATAAGGGTTTTAAAAAATAAATATTTGGGTCTAGAGTATATAGTATCATTTATGGAGAAAAAGAGGGGCATGGTAATCTATGTAAAACCAATCCTAAACCCGCAACTGTTATTTCAAGGTGAAAAAGTCCTAGGGGTAGAGATACAAATAAATGAAAAAAAAATATTGGTGGGGATTTATGCCCCAAACAATAACAAATTAGAATTCTATAGAAACTTAGAAGAGAGACTCTGGGACTATACCAGTGAAAATATAATAATTATGGGGGACTTAAATGGAGTTACATCCATTGAAATGGATAGAACGGACAGCGATAGGCTATCTAACTCGGGTAGATTACCACTCTTCTTCCAAATGACAGAAAATTTCAATCTTTATGATACTTGGAGAATTAAACATCCTAACGTAAATGATATCACACATTTTTCTGAAGTTAAAAAGTCAGGTGGGAGAATTGATGTGATCTGGACTTCGAAAAAATTGACATTGAGCTTGGAGAATGCAGAAATTTTGAATAGATCCCTGTCAGACCACAACCCAGTAATGATACGTATGAAATTTAAAAAGCATACAAGGGGGAGGATGAATTATGAATTATGGAGAGATGATCAAAGGGTAATTCAAGCCAAAGAAGTGCTGAAAGAATTCTTTGAAATAAATGAAAAACAAGGCACAGATAGGAAAATAATCTGGGATGCAAGCAAAGCCTATATGATATGGTTACCAGACGTTCCCATTTCCCGGGGGCAGTCCCCGGATTTACAAATCTGTCCCCAGACAAAATCCATCCCCAGAATGTCCCTGGATTTCATTTAATGTCCCCGGATTTATATTTTAAGTGTTGTAGTGTGGCATGGCCACCTGAAGAAAAACATATTGCTGTGCCTCATTTTTGCTGTGCCTCATTTTACCTTTTAGTGCCTAATGCTAAAAGTGCCTTATTCTGAGGATCAAATGCTATCTCTCTCTCTCTCTCTCTGCCTTATTGCTGTATTAGCAGAAACATTTATTATTTTATTAATATTTTTAGCTGTGCTTGCAGAATATAGGGGGAGGGGAAGGCGTCCATCATAGTCACAAGACAAGGCACTAACACCAGATGTTCTGGAACACAGGATGTCCAAGTTGGGTGCTTTCCATATAGGACACAGGATGTCTGATAAGGAAGGGGTTTTTGCTTTGCTGGCCAAAGAGGTTTTTTTTGCTTTGCTTGCTGATAACAATATATGAGTCATTGCTAATATAATGAGCAAATATATGGAAAGAAGAAGTAATCTTTATAAGGACATAGGAGGGTATAGGAGGGGTGATGTCCAAGCTTATTGGTTTAATTTTGCTGCATTACATGAATATGTAATGTCTGAAACTGGGCCCAGAGGAAGGTCGTGCAACAGAGGAGACCACAGAAGAGAAGATATTACTTCTTAATTATTATTATTATTTAAATACCTTTCCCCCCCTTTTTTTAAAAAAAAGTGTTCCTGGATTCTTTGAAAAAATCTGGTAACCTTACTATATGAGAGGCTTTGAAATACAACAAATGGGGAGGATTAGGAAGGGTAAAAAGAGTAATATCATGGAAATAAATAAACAGATTAGAGAAAATGAAAGAGAGTTGGTAAAAAAAACCCTAAAAATGAGAAAATACTCCAAAACCTAAAAATTTTACAATCCCATATATCCAATTTAATAAATAAAGAGGTGGAAAACAAAATCAAATGACCTAAACAAAGATATTTTGAATCGGCCAATAAACCTGGCAAGATGCTGGCCTGGTTAATAATAATAATAATAATAAATTTTATTTATATCCCGCCCTCCCCAGCCGAAGCTGGGCTCAGGGCGGCTAACAACAATCGAAATAGTCCAACATTCTAAAAACATTCATTATAAAATTAAAATCAAATTAAGATCAAATTAATGGCAACCATCAAGCAAAATTCTGTGCAGATTGCCAGAGGAGGGGGTCAGGCTGCGCCCTGACCAAAGGCCTGGTGGAACAGCTCTGTCTTGCAGGCCCTGCGGAAAGATGTCAGGTCCCGCAGGGCCCTAGTCTCTTGTGACAGAGCGTTCCACCAGATTGGAGCCGCGGCCGAGAAAGCCCTGGCTCTAGTTGAGGCCAGTCTAACTTCTCTGTGGCCTGGGATCTTTAGGATGTTTTTATTTGCAGACCGTAAATTTCTCTGTGGGGCATACCAGGAGAGGCGGTCCCGTAGGTACAAGGGTCCTAGGCCGTATAGGGCTTTAAAGGTTAAAACCAGCACCTTAAACCTGATCCTGTACTCCACCGGGAGCCAGTGCAGCTGGTATAGTACCGGATGAATATGATCTCACAGGAATGGAAGATTCGAAACCGGGCGGTAATTGGATAGATCTAAAGGATCTAATGATGTTTTCTTTAAGAGCGGACGCACCACTGCCTCCTTCAGTTCCCCTGGGACTATCCCGGTGCCAAGGGACAAATTGATGATATCCCCCAGGGGGGCCCGCACCTCGTCTGGACACGCTCTAATCAGCCAAGACGGGCACGGGTCAAGAGAACAGGTGGTGGGCTTTCCAGCTTGGAGGAGTCTGTCCACATCGGCTGGGGATATCCGGTCAAAGTGGTCCAATACTGGACCCGAGGACAGTCGAGGGGCCTCCAGTTCCTTTATTGTATCCAAATTGGCAGGGAGGTCATGGCGGAGCAACAGGACCTTCTCCGCAAAAAAGCTCGCAAATGCCCCACAGCTGTGTGTCGAATTGTTATTTAAATTTGGCTGTCCTTCAAGGGACGTTAAAGACCTAATTATACTAAATAATTGCGCTGGGCGAGAGCTAGCGGAGGCAATGGAGGCCGAGAAGTAGGACTTCTTAGCGGCCTTCACTGCCATCTCATAGGTTTTCATAAAAACCCTATAAGATGTTCTTGAAGCTCCGTCACGGGCACCCCGCCATACTCGCTCTAGCCGTCTGAGGTCCCGCTTCATTTTCCGAAGCTCCTCGGTAAACCAGGGAGCCCGGTTTCTGCGGGGTCGCAGAGGGCGCCTAGGTGCGATCTCATCGATGGCTGCTAGGAGCTGGATATTCCAGCCCTCAACAAGTTCAGTCAATGAGTCGCCAGGGGGAGCAAGGTCCCGCAAGGCCTGACGGAATCTATCAGGGTCCATCAGCCTCTGCGGGTGAGCCCAAATTGGCTCGCCACCTAAGCAGGGTGGGGGTGGAAAATCAATCCTGGCTTTCAGCGCGTAGTGATCAGACCATGGCACCTTCATCGAAGGAGACATGATCACATCTATACCGGCGCCAAAGATCAAATCCAGCGAGTGGCCTGCTTGATGTGTGGGGCCCGAAACAAACTGGGAGAGCTCTAGTGTCGCCATGGAAGACACCAGGTCCAGAGCCTGTGAGGAGGGAATGGCATCAGCATGGATGTTGAAGTCCCCCAATACCAGTAGGTTAGGGAACTCCAAGGCCCAGCCGGCCACCGCCTCCAGCAGGCCTGACAGGGTGGCTGCTGGTGCGCTAGGTGGCCGGTACACCAGCCAGACAGCCAAGCTCACCTCGGAGCCCCACACTAGGCCAACACATTCAATGCCGGGGATCGATGGCGATGGTAGAGCCCTGAAAGAACAGTCTTCTTGGATTAATAATGCCACCCCTCCCCCCTGGCCCACAGTCCGCGACTGGTGGAGGACGGAGAAACCCGGGGGCGCCATCTCTCGTAAGGTAACAGTTTCCCCTTCGCGCACCCAGGTCTCCATCACACAAGCCAGGTCAACCCCGTGAGAGGTGAAGAAGTCTCGCAGGGTGGCGGTTTTGTTGCCTATAGACCTGGCATTGCACAACACCAGTGGCGGAGGTGAGTAATCCTTGCTCACCCTACCTTCGTCCCTCGGGATGGGGCGCAGATTGGAAGGGGTACGAGCATATCCGTATCTCGATCCCCTTCGCCTATGACATCTGCCCCCACCGCCATACCTCCCTCGCCCCACTACGGTAGCAATCCCAAGCCTCAAACCAACCTCCATTTACAAAATAGAAAAACAAATCAAACCAAAAACAATTGTACCAACAAAACAAATCCCCACCCCACTCAATATCCAACCCCAAACCAAAATAAAACGGAACAAAATAAAAATACATCAATAAAAACCACCGTTCACGGTGGTACAACAAAGTAAAAAGTAACAAAGTTAACAAAGACAAGTGGAAAGAGTTATAAATAAAGTAACAGACCAGGGAAAAGAAATTATCGACCCGGACCAAATTAAAGATAAATTTATGAATTATTACAAAAAACTATATGAATTAGAATGCAAAGATGAGAATAAAGTTAAAAAATATCTGATAGAAAACAAGTTGCTGGAGATTGAGGAGGCTGAACGTAGCCTACTAAATTCAAATATAGAAACAATGAAAATAAAGAAGTGATAAGGAAAATGAAAGTTGGAAAATCACCAGATGGGATTTTGATAATATATTATAAAAAATTAGAAGAAATAGTTATCCCTAAGCTTAAAAAAATCTTGAATGAGATATTGGAGAAAGGGAAAACCCCAGAATCCTGGCACAAAGCACTAATAATACTCTTACCAAAACAAGGTACGGATCTGAAACTTAAGAATTATAGACCAATTTCACTACTAAGCATGGATTATAAAATGTTTACAGGTATCCTGGCTAACAGGCTGAAAAAATTCTTAAATAGGGTAATAGGAAATGACCAAGCCGGCTTTTTTCCAGGGAGGCAAATAAGAAATAATACAAGGATAATTATTGACTTACTGGAATATACAGAAATGAAACCAAGCAAAAAGGTAGCAATGCTACTGGCAGATGCAGAGAAGGCTTTTGACAGCATGTTGTGGAACTCCTTAATTAAAACTTTTGAGAGCTTGAGAATAGGAAACAGCATCATGAATGGAATTAAGGCAATTTATGACAACCAGAAAGCCAAAATAATTATAAATGATGAAATCACTGAAGAATTTAATTTAGAAAGAGGGACTAGACAAGGTTGTCCCTTGTCCCCACTCTTATTTATCACAACGTTGGAGTCTCTTAATAGCAATAAGGAAAGACCAGGAAATAAGGGGCATCAATTTAGGTAGCCGATATTACAAGGTGAAGGCATTTGCTGATGATGTGATTATTACTACTGAAAACCCAATTGAAGGCATACAAAAAGCACTAGTGAAAATGAATGAATTTTGCAAGGTCTCAGGATTTAAACTGAATAAAGATAAATCTTATTAACAAAAAATATGGGAGAGAAGGAAGAAGAGGAGGAGTTTGGATTTGATATCCCGCTTTATCACTACCCGAAGGAGTCTCAAAGCGGCTAACATTCTCCTTTCCCTTCCTCCCCCACAACAAACACTCTGTGAGGTGAGTGGTGCTGAGAGACTTCAGAGAAGTGTGACTGGCCCAAGGTCACCCAGCAGCTGCATGTGGAGGAGCGGAGACGCGAACCCGGTTCCCCAGATTACGAGTATATGGCTCTTAAACACTACACCACACTGGAACAAGAGGACCTAGAAAGAATAATGGGTCTAAAGACCATAAACAAAGTAAACTATCTGGGGGTGTGGATTACAAATAAGAACACTGATTTATTTAAAGACAATTATATAAAAAAATGGAAGGAAATTAAAGGAAATTTATAAAATTGGAGTAAATTGAAGGTGTCATTATGGGGCAGAATATCAATGATTAAAATGACAGTACTTCCCAAAATCATCTTTCTCTTTCAGACAATTCCAATAATTATTGGGACAAAATGTTTTAAAGATTGGCAGAGGGACCTGGCCAATTTTATTTGGCAGGGCAAAAAAGCAAGAATGAAATTTAAATTGTTGACGGAACCCAGAGAAAGAGGAGGGTTTGTGGTCCTGAACCTCAGAATGTACTTTGAGGCCACATGCTGGACTTGGTTGAAAGACTGGATATTGCTTAGGAATGCTGAAGTCTTGGATTTAGAGGGCTGGGACAAGGTTTTCGGGTGGCATGGCTACTTATGCCACGATAAAATAAAAGCACATAAAAGCTTCACAAATCACCTAGTGAGGAAGGCCTTATTCGAAGTTTGGGAGAGGAATAAATCCAAAATTATAACAAAACCCCTGGTGGATATCACCTATAGAGTCAACTGCCATTCATAAGAATAACATGAACAATAACTGGCCAATTTACAGAGACTTGGTGGATGAGATAAATTATTGTCCCAAACTGAAAAGGTTTGAAGAATTCAAGCAACTATGGGTAAATTGGCTAGAATAGTACCAGCTTAGGGCGACCTTTGAAAAAGATAAGACATTAAAAGGGTTTGATAATAAAGCATCAATCTGGACTTCCGGTCTGCTGCGGAGGACAATGGCGGTGTGCTGAGTGTCGTTCGCAACACGGAGCTAGCAGAGAGGCTTGGAAAGCAGCACTAGAGCTCAGCACACCCCCCAAAAAACCCCCACAGGAGAGTGGGGACCTGAGGGTTCCAGCGGAGTGAGAAATCTTGCCCCCCCCCCGATCACCTCCCGGCTGCTGCTATGCGGGAGGGAGGGAAGAGGAAGAGGCTTGAGATCGCTCTCGGCAACAACGCAGCCCACTGCCGAAGCTACGATCTGTCACCAGAAGCAGCAGATCTTCCTAATTAGAGGTAAAAGCCAATAAAATATTTTAAACATGGAATTAGACTCTAAAATTACAATTTGGCAAACAGAAGCAAAACAGGAAATCAGCTTCCGATCCTTGCGGACAGGCTCTGCAAAGGGAACTTTTTTGTGAATGGGACTCAGACTCTGCTTATAGCGAAGGAGAATTGCAACAGTTAACTTTGACTGGATGGATGGTTACATTCTAATGGCTTGCAATTTTAACTGTATCCAGTTACCTAGTGAGATACAAGTGAAAGTCTATTGACAGCTGGGGGTTTGAGGAACTTTATTAAAAATTGGAGGAGCTTAGGAAGAAAGGGGGAAGAAAGGATAGGAAGCCTAAGGGAACTCTTGCACATTTGGGTGGGCAACCCTAATAAAAGTGGAAAAGAGCCTGGAACAGCTTCCCAAGCACTCTGAAGTACCCCCCCCCAAAAAAAATGAAAGAGCTCTCCAAATAAGATCTGTCAACTAAAACCCCAGCTGTTGGCGAACTGGAAAACTAGACTACTGCCATGGGATTACAAATAAGAATTAATTAAAAGGAGCTACAAGTTCTGGAACTATTGCAAAGCACCATCATCTGAGATTTTACAAGCAGATAAGTATAACTTAAAGAACAATCTTCTTTTTATTCCTTTTCTTTAAAAGACAATAACTGGAAACTGGACTGGCCTAACATACTTATCACTTCACCTCCTCTGCGTTTTGGAATATTAATTAACTATTTCTCTCCTTCACTGTTTA
Source organism: Podarcis melisellensis (assembly GCF_964234715.1). Taxonomy (NCBI): domain Eukaryota; kingdom Metazoa; phylum Chordata; class Lepidosauria; order Squamata; family Lacertidae; genus Podarcis; species Podarcis melisellensis. The sequence continues at coordinate 14,155,467 of NC_138535.1, forward strand.
ATATTGTAGTTGTACATTTTATGCTTTATGATTTATTGGAAGTTTTATTTTTTTATGTTTCCCTTTTGTCTTGGTGATAAAAGTGCATGTGACAGTGTGGCAGGGAGGGAGAAAGCAGACAAAAGGGAAAGGGAAACCAAGAGAAATCTGGGAGGGGGGGTAGCTTCATGGTCGAACAGACTCAGAATTTGCAGGTGTGACCTTGAACAACTCATATAACGCTGGGAACCAACAGATAAGAAATGTCTGGCACGGAGAGAGCAATAACTCGGAAAGCGGCAGCTGCTGCTGCTGCAGCAGCTGCTAGACAGGTCAGTGTACAACTTGGGAGACAATGGAGACAATTGGGAGACAATGGAGAAAGAGCAGACTGATCCCTTTGCATTGCAGCTCTCAGAATTTAGGAAAGAGATGATTCAATCAATGCAAGAATTTACACAACTGGTTCGCAGTGATATGGAAAAATCTAACCTATCACTGAAGGAACAAATACATAGAGACATTGAGAACTCAAACAAAGTTCTGAAAGAACATTTTGGGATATTAGGAGATAAGGTCAATAATTTGGAAACAAAAGTAGACAAATTAGAAAAATTAAGAGAGGAAGTAGTAGAAGTAAAAGAGGAACAAAAAGGGGTGTTGGGACTGGTACAAGAGGTTCAAGGGAAATAGAATGACTTAGAAGATCAGGTTCTTCTTCTGCAATTAAGAGAAAGAGACAGGACGCTCAAAATCAGAAGTCTGCCAGACTCTGACTCTGAGCCAAACAAACCGGAAAACTGTTAGCCTGGCAGTTAAAAAAAAAAGTGAACAAAGGAACTCCATAAACAAAATTAGCATAAATGGAAAGACCACAGATAAGTTGAAGGAAATAAGAGAAGCATTTGTAAAATATTTCTCAGAGCAGTAAAGACAAGGGAAGGAAAAAAACATTTAGGATAGAAGAGTACATCAGAAGTAGTAATATGCCACATATAAAAGACGAGCAGAGGAACATTCTTAATTCCCAGATAACAGTGCAAGTCCTGCTAGAGGCAATAAAAAGCTCTAAAAATGGCCTTATGGCAAAATAAGATGGCCTTATGGCAAAATACTACAAAAAATTAAATGAGCAAATAATGAACCCATTGAAAGATGTCGTTAATGAAATATTGGACACAGGTGAAATCCCAGAAACATGGAAAGAGGCCTATATTACAGTAATTCCAAAACAAGATGCAGATTTGCTGCAAATTAAAGCTATAGGCCTATTTCCTTGTTAAATAATGATTATAAATTGTTTGCAAATATAGCCAATAGACTAAAAAAAAATATTAAATGAGAACATACATCAAGATCAAGCAGGGTTTTTATCAGGTAGACAAATGAAGGAGAATATAAGAAATATTCTGAATATAATAGAATACTTGGAGGCTAAAAATGAAAAGAAAGTGGCAACGATGTTTATAGATGCTGAAAAAGCCTTTGATAATGTTCCTTGGAAATTCATCACAAAGTTGTTAGAACAAATCAGATGTGGTTCTAAATTCTTAAAAGGATAAGCAGCAATTTATTCAGAACAAAAAGCAAAATTAATTATAAATCAGGTGATAACGGATGATTGTAAGATTCAAAAAGGAATTAGACAAAGATGCCCATTATCACCACTATTATTCATCCTGGTACTGGAAGTACTTGCCAGAAATATAAGAGCAGACAAAGAGATTATAAGGGTGAAAACTGGGAAAAGTGAATTTAAGTTAAAAGCATATGCAGATGGCTTAGTGATAACAGTGGAAGAACCTAAATCTTCACTCCCCAAAGTAAGAGAGAAGATCCAGAAATTTGGGGAAGTGGCAGGATTTAAGCTAAATAGGAATAAAACTAAATTATTAGTTAAAAATTTGAAGCAAGAGGAAAAAATGGAGTTAGAACAAAATATTGAGATTGAAGTTCATAAAAAGGTTAAGTACTTAGGGATTTGGCTAACATCAAGAAATCTAAATCTCTTTAAAAACAATTACGAAAAAAATTGGCTTGAGATAAAGAGAAACTTAGAAATATGGAGTAGAATGAACCTTTCATTGTTAGGCAAAATTGCAGTGATTAAGATGAGCGTGCTGCCAAAATGCTATTTCTTTTTCAATCAATACCACTCATCCTGAAAGATGAATGTTTTAAAAAATGGCAAAAAGAGATCTCAAAATTTATCCGGGGGGGGGGGGGGGCAAAAGGCCAAGGATAAAACACAAAATACTTACAGACGTAAAGGGCAGAGGCGGGTGTGCTCTCCCAGACCTCAAACTGTATTATGAATCTGCCTGCCTTGTATGGATCAGGGACTGGATGAGGTTGGATAAGCAAGAGACATTAGAATTGAAGGACATGATAACAGATTTGGCTGACATGCATATTTATGGTATGGGAAAGGAAAGGTTCACAGAAGCTTTTATAACCACATAATTAGGAAATCATTAATGAGAGTATGGGAGAAATACAAAGATTTATTGGAACAAAAGACCCCTTGGTGGCTTTCACCACATGAAGCATTACTGCTCAAACCACTTGGAAAGAAAGGAAAATGGCTTACATATGTTGATTTATCAAAGGACCATGATGGAAAATGGAAATTAAGAGATTGTGATGAGATTAAAGATCACTTTCAGAGTTGGTTGCATTATCGACAATTATACGAAACATATAAGGAAGATAGCAAGAAAGGATTCAGCTATACAAGATCTAGGTTTCAAATAGAAGTGATCGAATGAAAAGTGAAACTGTGATGGCCTGGGATTTGGATTCAGATGCTGAACCTGAGGAATCCCAGCCTCCAGAACCAGCTGAGCCGGGGTTGGGGCATGAGCCTGAAGGGTTGAACACTGTTGAACACTGACTATAAAATCTTTGCGAGTATACTAGCAAAGAGAATGAAAAAAGTATTGCAAGAATTTATACATAAGGATCAAGCGGGTTTTCTTCCTGGCAGACAGATGAAAGATAATATAAGAAACATAATAAATATATTGGAATATCTGAATGCCAGGAATGAAAAACAGGCTATTTTAATCTTTGTGGATGCTGAAAAGGCCTTTGATAATATATCATGGAACTTTATGTTAAAAAATCTAGAGTATATGGAAGTGGGTAAGGAATTTTATAATGGGATAAAGGCAATATATACAGAACAGAAAGCGAAACTAATAGTAAACAACTATACTACAGAAGATATTAAAATAACCAAAGGTACAAGACAGGGATGCCCACTGTCGCCACTATTATTCATTATGGTGCTGGAAGTTTTGTTAAAATCAGTAAGAAAAAATGAAGGTATAAAAGGGGTGTCTATAGGGAAAAATGAACACAAAGTTAAAGCATTCGCGGATGACTTGGTATTGACAGTAGAAGAACCAGTGGAGAGCATTGAAAGAATCTTAGAAGAAATAGAACAATTTGGTCGAGTTGCAGGATTTCATCTCAATAAAAGAAAGACGAAAATCATGGTTAAAAACATGAACCAAGAACTAATCGAGGAAATACAACAAAGGACAGAGATAGAAGTGGTGAATAAAGTGAAGTATTTAGGAATATGGTTGTCAGGGTTTCAGGGACAGAAGAGCAGATGGGGGAGGAGACAGAGAGCGAGGGGGAAGAATCCCAGAGAGATGAGGAGGAGGATGACGATGACCAAAGGTCGTCCATGAGTCTGTCCAGTGAGTCAGAGGACTCCCAAAAGGGAGCCCCCCTGGTCAGACCAAAGGGAGGCCAAGGGGGAAGCAGTGAGGAGCAGGGGAGCGAAGGGAGAAGCCCCAGTGGGAGTTGGACACCGGAGCCGGCTTCTCAGCCGGAACGGAGTGAAGGGGGTGGAGTTACCAGTGTGTCAGAGGGAGCAGAGCAAGAAGGAGACAGGGGAAGGAGATCGGAGCAGGACACTCAGCCGGAGGGGGTGGAGAGTAGCACCGGGAGCAGTGTAGCGGTCGAGAGAAAGGTCAGAAGCAACGTACGCGCGCCAAGTTCAAATGTAGAGGCGCGCGGAAGTGAGGAGAGCCCTGGGGAGGAGCCCGGCCCCAAAGCGAGAAGGAGGGGGGCAGAGGCATCAGAGGATTCAGCCTCGGGCGAGTCCCGGCGAGGGGGAACCCAGGGGGGCAGAAAGACCCTGCGGAAAAGGAAGGAGAGGAAGAGGTGGTCCAGCACAAGCCTCTTAAATTGGTGCCGGGGCGGTACGGATTCAGAGGGGACTTCAGCGGTCTAACGGTACAGACGTAGAGTCACAAAGATGGAATGTAAACGCAACCATGATCTTCAATAAAGACTTTCTGTAAATAAACCGGATTGGAGTTGGGTCTCTTGTGAGCTGGGACCAGACGGGTGGCTCTGACAGTAAGTCCCCTCTCCAGAACGCAAAATTTTATTTATTTTTTTTTTGCAAAGCTCACCAACGGGAGCAGCCATGAGCGCGGAGGAACAGCTGCTTACGCTGAGGAATCAGGTTACCGAACTCACAGCTGCAGTCATTGCATCGCAGAAGAAGAATGACGAACTGGACAAGGCTTGCCAGGACCTGCGAACAAGGTGGGAGCAGGCAAGCAGGGCAGGGGTCCCGGGTTCCAGATCGGAGGGAGTTGCACTTGGACGGCGGGGGGGCGCCCTAGTTACGCACTTTAATGGCAACCTGCAAGACTACCCTAACTTCAGGGCAGACGTCGTGTATGCACTGCATTTGCTCCGTCATGATTTTAAAGATGAGGAGGAGAGAGTGGGGTTCATAATTTCGCATCTGCATGGGGAGGCCAGAGCTTGGTTGCGCAATTTGTGGCGCGAAGATGGCCCTGCCCGCCGCAATTCTGATGGATGCTTGTTTCCAGTCCTCTGTGGATGTGGATATTGCTCGTAGGCAGATGCACGGACTGCGGCAAGGCAAAGCCACTGTACGTCAATATCATTCCAAATTCTTTGCATTACTAACTGCGTTGGGCTGGGAGAAGGATAGTAAACCCGTCAGAGATCTTTTCTGGGAAGGTCTTAGCCCCCCCGTCAAGGATGAGATCGCCAGAGGAGATAGACCCCAGACCCTAGAAGACGTAGTGCAACGGGCTTTGGCTATCGGAATACGACATGAGGGACGCCCGTGGCACGAGGGGGAGGGACCCCAGGCGCGTGCACCAGCGAGAACCCCCCCTTTTGTCCCCAGGGACTTCAGCCAGACGCACCCCTCGCCCTTGGGGAGGCAAGGAGAAGAGCCGATGGAAATTGGTGGTGCTAGGGCTCAGACACCATCCAGAGCCCCTGTTTCCGGTGCAGTGAAGGCGAAGCCTCCTAGAGGGACCAGGAAATGTTACATCTGTGACAGTGCACAGCATATGGCGAAAGAGTGCCCCCAGAGGCTCCAAAAACACACTGCAGCTCTAGCAACAGTGGCAGCGGAAGTGGTGCAAAGAGAGCAGCCTCAGGGAAACGACAGTGCCTGGCTGGAAGCGGAGCTACTGGGGCTCAGCCAGGCGGATCTGTAGAACAGTCCCCAGCACCCTTGCAACGCACAGACCCTTTACCACCCAAACCAGCAGTGCAACTCACTGCGACCCTTCAGCTGCCAAATGGACAATCCCTGGAAGTTCCCATCACGATTGATTCAGGGAGCAATGCGGATTTTGTGGGAATACAATTTGTCAAGCAGCATAGCATAGCGCTCCTGCCTGCAACGACGCCTCTGAACGTGGTCACAGTGGACGGCAGGAAATTGCTGGGAGGGCAAGTTGTGCAGCAGACGCCTCCCATGGTGATGCAGATTGGAAATCATCGAGAAGTCATTAGCTTCAATGTCACCCACCTGTCAGACACGCCCATTGTGTTAGGCATGAGTTGGCTGGAGAGGCATAGTCCCGCTGTAGCGTGGTACCAGCGGCAAATCACCTTCTGCTCATCGTATTGTGCTCAGCATTGCATCCAAACCAATCAGGAGGAAGGAGCTGAGCAGCAACTGCACCTGGGCATGGTGCAGGCAGTGCCTCACAAGTACGAGGGATTCTTGGAGGTTTTCTGCGAGAAAGAAGCTGACAAGTTGCCGCCTCACAGGCCTTACGACTGTGCGATCGACCTGGTGCCAGGGGCGCAGCTGCCAACTGCAAAACTGTATTCCATGTCTGAGGACGAAATGCAAGAGCTCAGAGAGTTCATAGAGCATAATCTGAAGCGCGGGTTCATCCGGGAATCCAAAGCAGTGGGAGGCAGTCCTGTTTTCTTTGTGAAGAAGAAAGACACGCCCCAAAAAAGACTCATTGTGGACTATAGATTCATAAACAGACTGACTAAGCCCAAGGCCTTTCCCATGCCCAAGATTGACGACCTCCTAGCGACCGTTAGGAAGGGTAAGATCTTCACCAAGTTGGATTTGCGTGGAGCGTACAACCTCATCCGCATCCGGAAGGGCGATGAGTGGAAGACTGCCATGTTCACGCCTCTAGGCACGTATGAATACAGAGTTATGCCGTTTGGTCTCCAAAATGGCAGCCACGTTTTCCAAGCATTTATGCATCACGTGCTGGCGGGACTCCTCTACAAGAAGTGTGTATGTTTTCTCGACGACATCCTGATTTTCTCGGAATCGCCGGAAGCTCACGAGAAGGATGTAAAGGAGGTCCTACAGAGGTTGCGGGAGCACAGGCTGTACGCCAAGTTGGAGAAGTGCCAGTTTGATGTGACGGAGGTGGATTTCCTTGGCTACAAGCTGTCCGACGAGGGGCTGGCCATGGACAGAGTCAAGGTCCAAGCGGTGTTGGACTGGAAGAGCCCACGCAATCGGAAGGAAGTCCAGAGATTCATCGGATTTGCCAATTTTTATCGCAAATTCATCAAAGGTTTTGCAAATGAGACGGCAGCAATCACGGACACCCTCAGTTCCAAGAAGAAGGAGTTCGCTTGGACGGAACAGGCAGAGCGCTCTTTTCGGAAGCTTAAAAGCCTCTTCGCCTCCGAGGAGCAGCTACTGCACGTGAATCCCGGCAGGCCCATGCGGGTGGAAACCGACGCGTCAGACAGAGCGGTTGGAGCCGTCCTTCTGCAGGAGGATCCGCAAGGCAATTGGAGGCCGGGCGCCTTCTACTCCCGGAAGCTCAGCAAGACGGAGCGGAACTACACCATATGGGACAGGGAGCTGTTGGCCATTCATGCAGCTTTCAAAGCGTGGCGACACTTCCTCATAGGAGCCAAGCACACAGTGCAGGTCCGCACGGATCACAAGAACTTAGAGTATTGGCGAACGGCAAAGCTGCAGACCCAAAGACACATGCGCTGGGCAGAATTCTTTGCGGATTTCGACTTCAAAATAGAATACATCCCGGGGGACTCCAATGTTATAGCAGACGCACTCTACAGGAAACCGCAATACCTTGAGGAGACGACACCAATTGCAGCGAAGCACATTTTCGCACCGCAGGCGTGGGCGTGCGCTGCCATCGCAGTCGACCTGGACGCGGTGCGACGCGCGTTGCAAGCGGATCAATTTGCACAGTCCAAGATGGAGGAGCTGCGCAGTGGGTCGCAAAGAGACGATGAGTTCCAGTTGCGGGACGGGCTCTTAACTCGCAAGGGTGCCCTCTACGTGCCAAACGACGAACTTCGCGCAAAGGTTCTGCAGCAATTGCACGACGCCCCCAGTGCGGGCCACTTCGGCAAGGAGAAGACAATAGAATTAGTGGCCAGGGACTTTTGGTGGCCCCAGATGCGGGGAGAGGTGGCGGATTACGTCGCCAGGTGTGACACCTGTCAGAGGTCCAAACCAGTACACCAGAAGCCGGCGGGATTGCTGGAACCGCTGGAAACGCCGCAGCAGCCGTGGGAGAGGGTAGCACTGGACTTTGTTACTGACCTGCCCAGCTCCAGGGGCAAGACGGCGGTGCTGGTGGTTGTGGACTTGTTCACCAAGATGGCGCACTTCATTCCTTGTGCCAAGGTGGCGACGGCAGAACAGACCGCCAAACTCTTCATCGACCACGTGTTCAGAGTGCATGGACTACCGCAGTCCGTCCTGTCCGACAGGGGGCGCCAATTTGTTTCCAACTTCTGGCAGAAGCTTCTGGGTATCCTGCACGTCAAGATCGACCTAGCGTCGGCGAGACATCCACAGACCAACGGCCAAGCAGAGAGGGTCAACGCGATCATGCAGCAGTACCTGAGGTGTTACGCCAATCAGCGACCCGCAGCGTGGGTGGACTACCTGCCGATGGCTGAGTTTGCCTACAACAACACAAAGCACGCATCGACCGGGGTGACGCCGTTCTTCGCGAACAATGGCCGTCATCCCAGAACCTTTCCGAGGCTTATAGCACCAGGAGAGGGGGTGCCTCAAGAGGCCGACCAGTTCGCAGCAGAGTTGCAAGAGGTGCACGAGGAGCTGCGGAGACATTTGGAGCTGGCCAAACAAGCCTATAAGGTGCAGGCGGATAAACACAGAAGGGCGGGAGAGGACATCCAGGTGGGGGACTGGGTATGGTTAGCGGCCCAAGCGATGCCAGCCAGATCGTTAGCCAAGAAGAAGCTAGGACACAGGCAGCTAGGACCATACCAAGTTGAGGCTAGGATCAATCCTGTAGCATTTCGCCTGGCCCTTCCAGAAGGCTCCAGAGTGCACCCGGTCTTTCATAGGTCGGTGCTCACTCCCTACAAGGCCCCGCACAGGTTTCAAGAGTCAGAAACAGTACCAGACCCACGCAAAGGGTCACCCAAGAGGGGGGGGTCGCCTAGGGCCGAACCCCTCAACGAGGTCACAGAGATACTGGACTCGAGATGGGGGGAAGAGGGGGTTGAATACTTTCTCGCCAGAGAGGGCACCCCAGCCACTGCCAATAGTTGGGTGCCGGGCTACGCGTTAGACGAACCCCTTTTGAAGGAAGAGTTCCATGCACTTTTCCCACATAGACCCATGCCAGCTGAGTACTTTGATGACTGGCTTTTCACACCCACATTGTCAGATAGCACGTTCAGGGGTTTCTCTTCCTCCGAGGAAAGAACACCAGAATCAAGCCCGCACAGGGGATCGCGCTCGGGGGTGGACACGGAAACCCCTTATTGGTGGGAGGAGCAACCAGAGGAGGAATGGCGTAAGAGGTGGATGATGGGTCCTTGGCGGGCAGCACCAGAGGAAGTAGCAATGGAAGAAGAGACTGAGATGGCTTTGGGTGAAGAACCCGAGTTCGAACACACATACACAGAACTGCCAGCAGAGAACATTGACGTAGACGACCTGTATCCTGAGCCTACCCCCGAAGAGCCGCAGTTTCCACAACCGGCACCCGCCGAGCGGGAGGGGGGAAGGGGGGGCTTCGAGGGGGGGATGGATGTCAGGGTTTCAGGGAGAGAAGAGCAGATGGGGGAGGAGACAGAGAGTGAGGGGGAAGAATCCCAGAGAGATGAGGAGGAGGATGACGATGACCAAAGGTCGTCCATGAGTCTGTCCAGTGAGTCAGAGGACTCCCAAAAGGGAGCCCCCCTGGTCAGACCAAAGGGAGGCCAAGGGGGAAGCAGTGAGGAGCAGGGGAGCGAAGGGAGAAGCCCCAGTGGGAGTTGGACACCGGAGCCGGCTTCTCAGCCGGAACGGAGTGAAGGGGGTGGAGTTACCAATGTGTCAGAGGGAGCAGAGCAAGAAGGAGACAGGGGAAGGAGATCGGAGCAGGACGCTCAGCCGGAGGGGGTGGAGAGTAGCACCGGGAGCAGTGTAGCGGTCGAGAGAAAGGTCAGAAGCAACGTACGCGCGCCAAGTTCAAATGTAGAGGCGCGCGGAAGTGAGGAGAGCCCTGGGGAGGAGCCCGGCCCCAAAGCGAGAAGGAGGGGGGCAGAGGCATCAGAGGATTCAGCCTCGGGCGAGTCCCGGCGAGGGGGAACCCAGGGGGGCAGAAAGACCCTGCGGAAAAGGAAGGAGAGGAAGAGGTGGTCCAGCACAAGCCTCTTAAATTGGTGCCGGGGCGGTACGGATTCAGAGGGGACTTCAGCGGTCTAACGTTACAGACGTAGAGTCACAAAGATGGAATGTAAACGCAACCATGATCTTCAATAAAGACTTTCTGTAAATAAACCGGATTGGAGTTGGGTCTCTTGTGAGCTGGGACCAGACGGGTGGCTCTGACAATGGTTAACCCCCAAGAACATTGATTTGTTTCAAAACAATTACCTACCTATGTGGAATCAGATAAAAAGGGATTTGGAGGTGTGGGGAAGACTGAAATTGTCCTTTTGGGGGAGAATATCTACGATAAAAATGAGTGTGCTACCAAAGATGTTATTCCTTTTCCAATCATTGCCGATAATTAAGGGGGCATCAATTTTTAAAGAATGGCAAAAAAATAATTTCAAGATATATCTGGCAGGGTAAGAAGCCAAGGATTCAGTTTAAGTTATTAACAGATGCAAAAGAGAGGTGGCTTCGCCCTGCCAGATTTGAAATTATATTATGAAGCATCATGCCTCTGCTGGATAAAGGAATGGATTAAATTAGAGAATGGAGAGCTGTTAGATTTAGAAGGATTTGACAACAGATTTGGTTGGCATGCTTACCTATGGTATGAGAAGAAAAAAATTCACAAAGGCTTTGAAAACCACATCTTCCGAAGATCATTGATAGAGGTGTGGGAGTGGTATAAAAATTTGTTGGAACCTAGACTCCCCCATTGGATTTCACCATTAGAAGTGATGAGTGTGAAAAAAATTAATATGAGGGGGAGGTGGATAACATATGGAGAATTGGTAATAAGAGAGGGAGGGAAATGGAAAATGAAAACTTATGAAGAGGTGAAAGAATTTGTTTACGACTGGTTACACTACTTTCAGATTAATGAAATGTTTAAAAAAGATTGTAAAATGTGTGGGTATGAAGGTAAAGAATCAAAATTCCAAATGGAGGTATTGAATAATGCGTATAAAAACCTGTCTAAAATGTACAAAATGTTGCTGGAGTGGCATACAAAAGATTGTAGGAATGAAAATCATGGGAGACGAGTAGTAGGTGTCACGAGAGGCGTCTGCCGGGGCAAGCCCCGGGAACTCTCTTTTATTGATTATTACAAACATTGCCACAGGTGTGCTTGTGGCTGATTGGTTGCTACAAACACAAAGCAACTTGTTGCTGATTGGTTAACATAAGTACAAGACGGGAATTACATATGAACATTAATAACCAGTAGATTAAAGGCTGGGATACGGGCCTGGAACTTAGACAGGCATGAAACCTCCTAATTAAATTATAACTAAAGATTGATATAGCATGACTAAAACAATTACTAATGATTGATCATAACATGAAAGAATATAACAATCGAGTTCCGTAGATGTGGTCAGCTATGCATTGAGAACAGGTCATTATGAACTTAAGATGAACTGAGCAAGGAGGGAATGTCTTGATGTTTGGAACAGGTTCGTACAGTGTGTACAGAAGCAGAGAAAAGCTTATGAGTGAGAATTCCCAGAATGCCAGAGAAAAGAAGCAAGAAGCAAGACTTCCCAGAATGCCGCAGTTATGTGCAGGAACAGAATTTCCCTTCATCTCCCCCTTTTTTCTTATATGCGAGGCATTCTGGGTGAATAAGACGAAAATATTTCGGGATACGTGGTTTGCCAGCGCATGCCCAAGATAAGTTCGCCAGGGAGGATGGGACAAAAAATACTACAAGATACGTGGTGTGCCAACGCATGCTCGAAATAAATCTGCCCATATCTCCCCTTTGGTTTACTGCTGGTGTTGCCATTTCGCATAGTAGGCAGCAAGGATTTTATTGGGTGGCTGAGGGGGAGAGAGAAACCGAGAGAAAAGACTTATGAGGCCAGGAATGCATTGGAGGAAGCAGCATAGTAAAATCAATATACAAATTATGACAATAGCATATTGAAAGAGATTACGAAGCCAAGTAAGGTTTGGCAGCCAAGCGGTAAGCCACTGGGTGAAGGAATCCCAGAAGGCAGGAAATCCAACATCCTGTTTGATGTGATGTGTGAGATTTTGTAAATGAGAAATCTGTTTTTGAATAGCCTTAGAATTGTCAGTGATATTAAAGCAGCACATGTCATCCACTTGTTCGCATCCATAGTGATGAAGCATCAATAGATAATCGATAGCAGCGCGGTTCTGCAGGAGACCATGCTGGAGTTCACTCTGCTCTTTGTTCAAAAGGTGAAGGGCTTGTGAGGTAAAGTTCAGAGCTTTTGCTGCAAAGCAAGCTAAAGAATTAATATTCCTGCTATTCCGTACAGCCAATCCAGGTACTCCTAAGAGAGAGACAGCTAGAGAAATATATTCAGATCTGCTAGGGAGAGAGACAGAATCGTCACAATCATTACTCAATTCTACAGAGCGTTGATATCGAGAGCGGGATAAATGATGCTTCTTGGGTAAAATGATGGACAAACGGCTTAAACAGCAAGGTGTGCCATGGCTGATATTTGCTGGAATATAATTAAACGTATAGCCTGGGCACGACCAGAACCAGCCGTCAGGCAGCTCTGTGTATTTATATATATATGAAATATTTACATAATCAGAGCAATAGAAATTAGCCTTGCCCATTTGCACACAGTTGGCTTTTGTACAATTCACCATACGGGCACAAGTAATATTATAAGATGCCACATACGGGGTTGATAAATCAATGGCCAAAGATGGGCGCCGGCGCACTTGGTTACCCCAGAGTTGGTAACCGGCATAACCAAGGGTGCGGAGAGAATCCTTTTGGGGTAGGGATGAGAACCACCAAGTGTCATTTTGTATATCAAAGGGATCATGACAAACAGGGATAAGGCAAGAACCAAGGATTTCACCGATGGATACCTGCTGGGTGAGGCAGAAAGAAGAAACATTAAAGGTTTTTGCAAAAGATTCCCACACATTTATTGGTGTGGAATCACCGTTGTTAGGAGCGGAAGCAGAGATGGGCAAAAACAAAACACTGAAAATGAGCACTATCATGGAATTTATATTAAGGCATGAAATGAGACACAGAAGCAAATTATCAGGGCTTGCTTCCAACTGCTGTTCCCTTCGGAACTGTTCAGCTTGAAGTGAGAGTGATTTTATTTGGCCCCACGTCACTGGTCCATTACGATTTCCCCGCTTGCGAGTCCTGGGGGGACCGGGCGTCGCATCCTGGGTGATCTGCAGTTGACCGTTGAACTGTGGGATCGGATTCTGCAGAGCCTGTTGCCAAGCCATGATGGAGGCGGATGCAGCGTGCGGGAACCCAGCGAGCACCCTGTGGAGTAGAAACTGCAGCATAACCCTTTCCCCACGTAATCAATTTCACTGGTTCACTCCTTTCGTTGGAGGGTAATATTTTATAGCGGACCAGTGGGGCTGGGAGTATCGCTGTCTGCTGAAAATGCTTCTGGAGGCGAGTATAAGATTGATGATCCTGTATGGAAATATTCAAATGGTTGAGAGTAAAGAGAACACTGGCCAACCAGCCTTCCTTTTCGGAAAGCGAGGCTGGGACTCCGGCCTTCTTTTCCTGCCGGATTAAAGCAGTTTTTAAAGTGCGGTTAGCACATTCAACAATGGCTTGGCCTTGAGAATTATAAGGGATGCCAAATAAATGGTGAATATTCCAAGTTTCACAAAATTGAGCAAAGCTTTTTGCACAATACGCTGGGGCATTGTCAGTTTTTAAAGAATGGGGCTTGCCCATGACTGACATAGTACAAACAAGATGATTGCAAACATGCTTAACCTGCTCACCCCTTTGAGGGGTGGCCCACATAAAGCCTGAGAATAAGCAATTGTAAAGACAAAAAAAGGCTCAATAAGTTGTCATCCAATAAAGGACTTACATAACTGCGTTGTAGGCGAGTTATGACATTTGCAACATAAAGACTGTCCACAATCAAATTAAAGGGCTGTTTGGAGAAGTGGTGCAAAGCTTTGACAGCAGCTGCTAACTCAGAACGCTGGGCAGACTTTTGTGGAAGAGTGTAGAGGCTGTGCCATTCCCCATTCTGTTGCCATGCAACTACCCCCCTGGAGGGGGCTCTGTCAGTGAAGACAGTAGGGGCATCCAAAGGGACAGGAGATAATATGGAAGAAAAGGACAGGGAAATTTGTTTGCTCATTTGCAGGCGAGGCGAGGGTCGGCTGGGATATGGCAACCCACTTGGCCGACAAAATCGGCTAATGCACACTGCAAATCCATACTATTGGAGAGAGCAGTTTCCCGTTGTTCTAGGGGCATGGGCACAGTAATTTGGTTGCAATCAACGCCAAAGAGGCTTTTGCAGTGACGGCGTCCCTTGCTGATGAGCTGAGCAAGGAGATCCACTAAAGGAGTTACCGTGTTCTTTGGCGTATGATGTAAATACAGCCATTCAATTATATGAACTTTTGATGGGCCTAACTGAATAATGGCTGCAAAGGGTTGGACAGAATCTGTCATTATGACTACATCAGGCAAAACATTAAGGATTGCTCGATCAACCCAGTGGAGACGCATAAGTTCCTGTCAGGGAACTGCCATCGGAGAGTCAGGTGGTGGAAGGGCTCAAGGAGGCTAGGAGAGCCTCGGATGCGGAGGAAGGAACCAGTAGGGGGAGAGGGAGAGTTCCTGCAGAAACTCAATCAGAGGAAGGGCTCCAAGATGTTTCCAGTGAGAATAGCGGGGAGGGCTCAGGACCTCCGCTGGGGACGCCCACTCCGCGGAGGAAACTGTCACGCAGAGAATCCAGAAGAAGAGTTTCCGTCAAGGAACTCTTATGTTGGAGTAAATTCCGGAAACGCCCACTGACGGATTCTGCCAGCGATTGAGGTAGCCACGCACCCATGGCTCCTCGGACTGGGAAAGTTTAGGAACTGATGGTAAAGCTTGGAGGCTTTAAACGCTTACGCACGAGCAGCCCCCTTTTCCCATTACAGTTCCTTTAATTGGGCAACAGTCTGCTGTTAAGAAGAGGTCAAGGTGATTTTTGTACCAGGAGAGTGATGGCCTTTTAAGGCTGAAAAAAGCGGCCGTAAAACTTCAAGAGGGATTTTAAAATAGGGTCTTATCCAATTGATATTGCCCAGCAATTGCTGCAGCTGGACATATTTCATTGTTTTTTGGACATGGAGTTCGGGGACTATAGGAATGGAATAGCTAGCTATCATTTTGTGCCCCAAATAATGAGAGAGAGAAGATTCCTGAACTTTCTCTGGGGCAATTTTCAAACCATAAAGTGAGAAACAAGTTATCAAATCATGTTTCCACTAATAAGCACGTCATCCGTATAATGACAAATCAGAAGGTGTGGATACCGAAGGCCAAAGGGCTGAAGGGCTTGATTCACATAATATTGACACATGGTAGGGAAATTTAACATTCCTTGAGGTAAAACCTTCCATTGAAATCTCTCTGTTGGCTGACTATTATTTAATACAGGAACAGTAAAAGCAAAAAAATTACGATCCTTCTCCTGTAGGGGAATGGAGAAGAAACAATCTTGCAAATCTATTATAGCCAATTGACAAGAATGTGGAATCACATTTGGATTAGGCAGACCACACTGCAAAGGCCCCATGGGTTCAAGGATTTGGTTTATTTTCCGCAAGTCTTGGAGAAATCTCCATCTCCCACTTTTCTTTTTTATGATGAAGACAGGGGTATTATAGGGACTTACTGAAGGCTCTATATGGTCAGCCAATAATTGCTCATTCACCAATTGTTTTAAAGCAATTAATTTCTCGTCCGTTATGGGCCATTGTTCTACCCATACCGGACTGGTAGATTTCCAGCTAAGGGGAAGCGCAAGCTTACTCATTAAATTGAATGGTAGCTTGTAATTGTTGCAGCAGGTCTCTGCCCCACAGATTGAGGTGGATTTTCAGCACACAGGGCTGGATATATGCAATGGTTTCAGAGCTATCAGGCAGAGAAACAGGCAGCCACTGTACGCTTTTAGAAGAGGTCTGGGGCCCACCCACACCCCAAACTGCAGAGGCAGACTCAAGGGGCCATGTGGAGTCCCAGCAACTACTGGAAATTACAGAAACGTCTGCGCCTGTGTCAATCAAGCCTTCCAGAACTCTGCCATTAATTTTATACTTACGAAGAATTTTCTGTTCGCCGATCCTCTGGATTACAGTTAATAGCTGTGGAGAGAGAGGAGAGAGCTGGTGCAAATTACTATCCATAATAGAAGCAGTAGGAGGAGTAGGAAGCACTACCAAATGTGCCCAAGACTCACCCTTTTTTAACTGCATGGGCATATGGCTCCAAAGTTGAAGTCTTATTGTGCCCACATAGTCAGGATCTAAGACTGAAGGAATAACCATGATTCCTTCTTTGGCTGCAGAGAATTTGGGCAAAATCAAACCTGCAACCTTAGGAGGTAGTGGGCCTGCCAATTGGGTGGGCATGAGCACGATTTCACCAGGTAAAACAGCATCTTTGGTTTCCTGATTAATTAAATCAATGGTGAAATCTGAAGGTGTTTCCTTAGGAAGAGCGTCAATGGTGGGAGCTGACGGCAATGGGCTCTCTATTTCACCTGGCCCGAGAGCAGGGCCAACATGGAGTTTCCCGAACTCCTGCACTGATTTGCCCAATGATAGTCTTTACCGCATTTTGGGCATTTTTTGGAAGGTTTAGCCTTATTGGCATCACCATTCCTGTGCGCCCCACCGCCAGGTGCTCTGCATTCTTTTGCAAAATGTCCTGGGCGCTTGCAGTTAAAACAGTTACCAGTTGGCTTATTGCCAGCCTGGATGGCACCGGCAAGCAAGGACATCGCATGGCTCTGGCTTCCAATTTCCGCACAGGCTTGAAACATATCCGCCAGATCGAATTTAGGACGATTAATGATTGACTGCAAAGCCTTCTTACAGTCAGTGTTTGCATTTTCAAAAGCCAATTTTTTCATCAATTCATTCTGGGCCGTAGTATTATCAACCTGCCTAGTGACTGCTTCTTTCAATCTATCTATAAATTGATGGTAGGGCTCTGAATGTTGTTATTTAATACTAACAAAAGAGCTCAGGGGTTGCCCTGAGACAGGGACCTTCCGAAAGGCGCGCTGTACACAGGTCGCGGTGCGACTAAAATATACAGGTGTCAGCGTTGCCTGGGCTGTTATAGTATCAAACAGGCCAGCACCATAAAGTTCATTGGCTGTATGCTGCGGATCAGACAGGGCTACAGCACCATGCTTAAATTCACTGTCAAAAACTACATACTGCGCTGGAGACAGAAGCATGCGCATCAAATCTTTCCAATCTTGGGGTAGCATTGTGTAACCAGTTGCTATCCCCTCCAGCATCCCTGTCACATAAGAGGATTTTAAGCCAGAATCAGCAATGGCCCTCCTTAGTTCTCTCATAACAGAATAAGGAAGTGTCTCATACAACACCTGTTGTTGAGCAGTTCCTTGGTTTGTATAAGAGATAGGGAAAGCAGACGGTAATTCCCCAGCCCACTCAGATTCATCTTCTAAGGACAGGAGCCCTTTCTGCCTTGCCTGAGAAAGTGCGGCACGCACAGCTCCAGTAGGAGCAGGCAAAGGAGGGAGGGAAGGGGGGATGGGGGGTGGAAGCAGGCTGAGACGGTTGAGAGGCAGGGAGGGGTTGGCCGGGCTGTGAAGGAGAAGGAGGCAAAAGCTTTGGATAAGGGGGGGGGATTGTCTGCTACAGCCAGAAGAGCAGGGGCCGAAGGAGACGCCTGGGTGACCTGGGGTCCAAATTTAGCAACGGCCTCTGCACATTTCTGCCAGGTGAGCAGACAATGAATCGGAGCCCTCGGTTCTGCGAAGAGGGTCTTTCCGATCTTTTGCCAAGTCTCCACCTCCAAAGAACCAGTCTCGGGATAGGATGGGCATTGGCAAGTGATCTCACAAAGCAATTGTTCAATTTCTTTTAAGGAAATATGAACACCCACAACCCACTGTCTAACTAGAGAAAGCAATTCCCTGGCATGTTCTTTCTGCAATTTAGTCAATTCCCCTCCCATACTCACGAATTAGCGCGCTTAGACTTTTCCAGTCGAGTGAAGTACAGGGGTTCGGCTGCGTAAGGGATCTGGCACGTCGGGGGTCACCAGATGTAGGAATGAAAATCACGGGAGACGAGTAGTAGGTGTCACGAGAGGCGTCTGCCGGGGCAAGCCCCGGGAACTCTCTTTTATTGATTATTACAAACATTGCCACAGGTGTGCTTGTGGCTGATTGGTTGCTACAAACACAAAGCAACTTGTTGCTGATTGGTTAACATAAGTACAAGACAGGAATTACATATGAACATTAATCACCAGTAGATTAAAGGCTGGGAAACGGGCCTGGAACTTAGACAGGCATGAAACCTCCTAATTAAATTATAACTAAAGATTGATATAGCATGACTAAAACAATTACTAATGATTGATCATAACATGAAAGAATATAACAATCGAGTTCCGTGGATGTGGTCAGCTATGCATTGAGAACAGGTCATCATGAACTTAAGATGAACTGAGCAAGGAGGGAATGTCTTGGTGTTTGGAACAGGTTTGTACAGTGTGTGCAGAAGCAGAGAAAAGCTTATGAGTGAGACTTCCCAGAATGCCAGAGAAAAGAAGCAAGACTTCCCATAATGCTGCAGTTATGTGCAGGAACAGAATTTCCCTTCAAAAGATGAAGAGGTAAAAGTAGTAATGATACACTGGGCAAGAGACTTTGGTTACAATATACAGTATGATGATTGGATGAAATTATGGAATGAAAGGCTGAAATTTACGGCATGTACTGCGTTGAAAGAAAATGTAATGAAAATGTTTTACAGATGGTATATAACGCCAGTTAAACTGGCCAAAATGTATAAAACATGCAATAAGTGTTGGAAATGTAAAGAAAAAGAAGGTACTTTCTATCATATGTGGTGGGAGTGTAAAAAGGTGAAAGACTTCTGGGAAATGATATACAATGAATTGAAAAAGATGTTGAAATATACGTTCGTTAAAAAACCAGAAGCCTTTCTATTAGGAATGGTAGGAAATGAAATCAATAAGAGAGACTGTAAACTGTTTCAATATGCAGTGACTGCCGCAAGGTTACTTCTGGCCCAAAGATGGAAACAGGAAGAAATTCCAACAGTGGAAGAATGGAGAAGGAAATTGACCGAATATGCAGAACTGGACAAATTGACTGGGAAGATTCGATACCAGAAAGACCAAAAGTTTATCGAGGACTGGGGAAAATTTACAGAATATCTGAAAAATATATGTGATACACAGACAACGCTTGTTGGTTTTGAAGAGACTCTGTGAATTAGTAAGAAATACTGCAAAAAAGAGAGTAAGAGGAAAAGGAGTGGGGAAAGGCAATATCATGTTTAGAAATGCGTTAATAAATAGAAATTTTTGAAAGATTGACAGAGAAATTGAGGGAAGTCAAAAATTGAAGCATGAGTGTAAAATAATTTGTTGACTGTATAAAACTTGTTTGGAAAATGAATAAAAATTATTTTTTTAAAAAAAGAGTCTAAAGGGTCCTCACCTGTGCTGGATCGTCAGGTGCATGCACCAGCTGAGTCTGCTCTGGCTCCTGAGGCGATGGAGGATCCATTGCCTGCAGGTGCTCCACTCTCAGCCCCGTCAGAGGAAGCTAGGGTTGCCTCTGGGTCCGGTAACCCTGCAGTCTCTCCTGAGCTGCAGAGGCTCAGGGCAGAGAGGCGGAGCGAACTAAGTTCCCGCAGGAGGAGTGCTCGCCTCCAGGCCAGAAGAGGCGAGTCACCTGAGGATCAGGGCCGCCCTATGCCTCAGGGCATATAAAAGCCAGCTGGCCCCAGTCCCAAGTTGCGGGAGCAACGTTGGTGGTTGTCAGTTCCTGCCTGAACCCAGCTTGTACTTTTACTGACTGCCTTCATATTGCTTCATTGACGATGGACTGGACTTGGACCTTGCCTCTTGATTAACCCCCGGGACCAGCACAATTTCCTCCCGCCACACCCACACTCCCCCTTCGTTGGGGTGCGTTCAGGAGGAACCAGAAGCCATGGCTGACCAGGCGGCTGCGCTGGTGGCATTGGCCTGAGAACCAAGCTTTGACCCACACCGTTCAGCAGCTAAGCAATGTGGTTGCGGCGCTCCAGCAACGTTTGGACGCTCCTGGTGCTGACGCCCCAGCTTCGGGCAAGTACCCAGTGGCCTGGCCAGCTTTCCCATGTTTCTCGCCCAGGCCAAGCTGCATATTCAGGGGCGAGCCCGAAATTTTCCCCAATGACTGCACCAAGGTGCACTTCTTGATCAGCTTGCTGAAGGACCAGGCGGCCAAGTGGGCATTGCCGCTGCTCTGGCAAGACTCTCCCTTGCTGACAGACTATATGGGGTTTTGCAACCATCTGAAGACCGCGTTCGGCAACCCTCAGAAGGGGAGTCAACCCAATTGGGTGATTCGGTGGTTGAAACAGTGGCCACAGCGGCCGCCTATGCCACAGAATTTCAGCTGCTGGCACAGGACTTGTCCTGGAATGACTCTGCACTTCGGGACCAGTATCTCGAGGGGCTTTTGGATGAGACACTGGACCAGCTGGCCATGATGGATCGTCCCGCCACGCTGGACGCCTTCATTCAACGGAGCCTGCAGATAGACGAGCGGTTGGATGACTGTCGCCAGACCCAGGGCCGCTGGCACTCCCGGCTCCCAGCTCCGGTCCTTCCCAGCAGTTCCACGGCTACAGCCGAGTCACTGGAGGAGCCAATGCAGCTCGGCGAAGACGCGGCATTGGGAGGAGCACCTGTGTCTCTACTGAGGCAGGAGTGGACACTACGCCCAATCCTGTCCCAAGAAATGCCGGCTGCAGGGAAACCGCCAACCCCAGTAGCCGACGGCCCAGGCTACCTGGGGTCCCAAACATCACATAATGGGGCCTCACCGGTGAAATTGCAGCACCTCATGCTCTGGTAGATTCGGGGGCAACCCGCTCCTATATGGACTCTGCCTTTGCCACCCATCATCAGGTGCCATTCCAGGACAAGCCAGAAGCGGTACAGGTGGAGGCAATTGACGGACGGCTCCTGCGCTCGGGTGCCGTTACTCAGGAGACCCAGCCCTTGGTCCTGTGTCACCAGCAACACCGGGAGGTGTGAACCTTGGACATTGCTACCATGCCCCGGTTTCCCCTGGTGCTCGGGATGGACTGGCTGGAATCTCACAATGTTCAGATTGACTCTGGTCAATCGGACTGTGCGCTTCCCGGACCCGTGTCCCCATGTTCGGTCCGAGATGCTAGCGGCCACCCCCACGGGGAGGTTGCGTCAACGCTCCCCGCTGTTTACCAGGACTACCAAGACGTTTTCGAGGAACAGGAGGCAGACCAGCAGGGCAACAGCTGAAGAAGGAGCAAAAAGGGTTTTCTTGTGTGTGTGTTTCTTTGTGGCTGATTAGCTGCTCTCCCTGTGCAAAGGTCAGAGGGGGCAGGGTTTCTGTTGAGGCAGGTGATTAGCTGTGGGAGGAGCTTATCAGAGCTTGCAGGGCAGCAGCTGAAGAAGGAGCAAAAAGGGTTTTCTTGTGTGTGTGTTTCTTTGTGGCTGATTAGCTGCTCTCCCTGTGCAAAGGATTTGATCCATCTTTTGATTTAGGGGAGCTAGTCTCAAACGTTTGTTGCGGGAGACCTAGGTTTTTTGGGGGGGAGTTATTTGTCCTGTCTTCATGCTTTTTATGATGGAGGACCGCTGTAGCCACCCCAAACGACACGTTCTCAAGATGGAGGGTGAGGGAACAGCTGCAGTCGCCTGCGGTTCCTGCGCAATGTTTGCCATCTTGCCAAAGGTTGCAGGCAGCTTTACCTGCAGCAATTGCATGTTGATTGCCCTCTTAGAAGACAAAGTCCAGCAACTGGAGGAACGTGTAGCTACGCTCCAAAGAATTAGAGAGCTGGAGCTCTTCTTGGAAGCAACAGAGCACACCGTCTCCACCAAGGAGGAGACAGGGGACTCCCCTGAGAAGGAGGCTAGTTCACCAACACAGGAGCCAGATATATGGAGAAATGTGACTCAGAGAAGTAGGAGGCCCAGGGTTCGCTCTGATTGTTTAGAAATACACAATCACTTTGAGGTCCTCTCCCCTAGCATGGAAGACGAAGAGCAGACTCCATTTGAGGATCTCTCCCTCATTACAGTCGATCAGGTATATGAAGACGAGCAGCAAAGTCAGTCCTCAGGGAATGTGCAGGCGACCTTGGAACGGACAGCTCACGGAAGAACCCCAACCAAACCTAAGAGGAGGCGTGTAGTGGTGATAGGGGATTCCCTACTGAGGGGAACAGAAGCAGTGGTCTGTGGGCCTGACAAGATGCCTCGGGAAGTGTGCTGTCTCCCCGGGGCTAAGATCCAAGATGTAACTGAATGACTGCAAGGAATCATAAAACCCCCTGACAAAAACCCCTTCCTCTTGGTTCATGTGGGAACCAATGACACTGCAAGCAATAGCCTCCAGAAGATCAAAAGAGACTACGAGGCTCTGGGCAGGAAATTGAAGCAATTAAATGCACAAATTGTCATCTCATCTGTCCTCCCAGTTGAACGACGTGGCCCAGGGAGAGAGGGAAAAATAGTGGAAGTGAACAGCTGGCTTCGCAAATGGTGTAAACAGGATTCTTAGATCACGGACTGCAGTTTCTTGAAGATGGACTTCTGGCAAGCGATGGGCTGCACCTCACAACGGTTGGGAGAAATGTTTTGCCAAAAATCTCAAACTTCATCAGGAGGGCTTTAAACTGACTAATGTGGGGGAGGGAGACAGTGCTCCTGAAGGTAGGAGTCTATCAACTGATGAAGATGATCATCCAAATGTCATAGACCAAATGGAGCAAACAGCACGCAGACCTAGTGGTGGGAGGAAAAAATCCTTAAATAAGAGACACGGGGGAATGATTAATGGACTTCAATGTCTGTACACTAATGCGCAAAGCATGGGAAATAAACAAGATGAGCTTGAGCTCTTGGTACAGCAAACTAAATATAACATAATAGGCATCACTGAAACCTGGTGGGATAAGTCCTACGATTGGAATGTAATAATGGAGGGATACAATCTATTTCAGAGAAACAGACCAGACAAGAAAGGAGGAGGAGTGGCGTTATATGTCAGGGATGTGTATACCTGTGAAGAGATCCAAGATTTAGAACCTCAAAGCCAAAGTGAGAGCATTTGGGTCAAAATTAAGGGAGAGAAGAATAGCAGTGACCTCATTGTGGGAGTTTACTATAGATCCCCAAGCCAAACGGAGGACATAGATGATGCCTTCCTGGAACAGATGGCCAAGCATGCAAAAGGAAGGGAGATAGTAGTAATGGGGGACTTCAATTACCCGGATATTTGTTGGATGTCAAACTCAGCCAAGAGCATAAGGTCAAACAGATTCCTCACTGGCCTTGCAGACAACTTCGTTGTCCAGAAAGTGGGAGAAGCAACAAGAGGAACAGCCATTTTAGATCTGGTCCTAACCAATGTTGATGAGCTGGTTAGTGGGGTAGAAGTGGAAGGATCATTAGGCGCGAGTGATCATGCTCTTCTGAAGTTTACTATACAGCGGAAAGGAGCAGCCAAGCATACTAGGATTCAGTTTCTTGACTTTAAGAAAGCCGACTTCATAAAACTTAGGGAAGTGCTGGGTGAGATCCCATGGACAGTAATACTAAAAGGAAAGGGAGTTCATGATGGCTGGGAGTTTGTTAAGAGGGAGATAGTAAAAGCACAACTTTAGGCAATACCAATGAGACGGAAACATGGAAGGTGCCTAAAGAAGCCAGGGTGGCTATCTAAAAGCAACAAAAAAGGCTTTTATGGGTATGTCCGTAGCAAAAGGAAGAACAAAGAAACAGAGGGGTCACTCAGAGGAGAAGATGGTGAAATGCAGACAGGGGACACAGAAAGGGCTGAACTCCTCAATGCCTTCTTTGCCTCAGTCTTCTCCGATAAAGAAAACAATGCCCGACCTGAAAAATTTGGAGCAAATGATTCAGCAGAGGAAACACAGCCCAGAATAACTAAGGAGCTAGTTTAGATGTCTCCAGGGTCAGATGAACTGCATCCAAGAGTATTAAAAGAACTGGCAGATGTGATCTCAGAACCACTGGCAGTCATCTTTGAGAATTCCTGGAGAACAGGAGAAGTCCCGGCAGACTGGAGGAGGGCAAATGTTGTCCCTATTTTCAAAAAGGGGGAAAGTGAGGACCCAAATAATTACCGCCGAGTCAGTCTGACATCAATATCAGGGAAGATTCTGGAGCAGATCATTAAGCAAACAGTCTGTGAGCACCTAGAAAGGAATGCTGTGATCACCAATAGTCAGCATGGATTTCTGAAAAATAAGTCATGTCAGACTATCCTGATCTCGTTTTTTGACAGAATTACAAGCCTGGTAGATGAAGGGAATGCAGTGGATGTAGCCTACCTTGATCTCAGCAAGGCATTTGACAAGGTGCCCCATGATATTCTTGTAAAGTAGCTGGTAAAATGCGGTCTTGACTATGCTACCACTCAATGGATTTGTAACTGGCTGACTGACCGAACCCAAAGGGTGCTCATCAATGGTTCCTCTTCATCCTGGAGAAGAGTGACTAGTGGGGTGCCACAGGGTTCTGTCTTGGGCCCGGTCTTATTCAACATCTTTATCAACGACTTGGATGATGGACTCAAGGGCATCCTGATCAAATTTGCAGATGACACCAAACTGGGAGGGGTGGCTAACACCCCAGAGGACAGGATCACACTTCAAAACGACCTTGACAGATTAGAGAACTGGGCCAAAACAAACAAGATGAATTTTAACAGGGAGAAATGTAAAGTATTGCACTTGGGCAAAAAAAATGAGAGGCACAAATACAAGATGGGTGTCACCTGGCTTGAGAGCAGTACATGTGAAAAGGATCTAGGAGTCTTGGTTGACCACAAACTTGACATGAGCCAACAGTGTGACGCGGCAGCTAAAAAAGCCAATGCAATTCTGGGCTGCATCAATAGGAGTATAGCATCTAGATCAAGGGAAGTAATAGTGCCACTGTATTCTGCTCTGGTCAGACCTCACCTGGAGTACTGTGTCCAGTTCTGGGCACCACAGTTCAAGAAGGACACTGACAAACTGGAACGTGTCCAGAGGAGGGCAACCAAAATGGTCAAAGGCCTGGAAACGATGCCTTATGAGGAACGGCTAAGGGAGCTGGGCATGTTTAGCCTGGAGAAGAGGAGGTTAAGGGGTGATGTGATAGCCATGTTCAAATATATAAAAGGATGTCACATAGAGGAGGGAGAAAGGTTGTTTTCTGCTGCTCCAGAGAAGCGGACACGGAGCAATGGATCCAAACTAAAAGAAAGAAGATTCCACCTAAACATTAGGAAGAACTTCCAGACAGTAAGAGCTGTTCGACAGTGGAATTTGCTGCCAAGGAGTGTGGTGGAGTCTCCTTCTTTGGAGGTCTTTAAGCAGAGGCTTGACAACCATATGTCAGGAGTGCTCTGACGGCGTTTCCTGCTTGGCAGGGGGTTGGACTTGATGGCCCTTGTGGTCTCTTCCAACTCTATGATTCTATGATTCTATTCTATGATTCACTGGTCTTTCGACTGAGGCATAGTGTGATGGCCTGGGAATCCGATTCAGAGGCTGAACCGGAGGAATCCCAGCCTGCACAGGAGTCCCCGCCTCCAGGGCCGGCTGAACTGGGGCAGGGCCTTGATTCTGAAGCGCCTGCACCTGTGCCGGATCCTCCAGAGGTGGTTGAAGACTCAGTGCCTACAGGTGAGTCTCCCCCTGGGCCCAGTAACCCTTCAGCCTCTCCTGAACTGCAGAGGCTCAGGGCAGAGAGGCGAAGGGAACTGGTTTCTCCCAGGAGGAGTGCTCGCCTTAAGGCCAGGAGAGGCGGGTCTCCTGGGGGCCGGGACCGCCCCTGGCCTCAGAGAAGATAAAGGCCAGTCAGCCCGGTCCCAGGTTGCGGGAGCAACGTCGTTGTTGAGTACCTGTTCCTGCCCGGACCCAGACCTGACCCTCCAGTGTTCCTGTCCCCGCCCGGCTTCCTGCTTCGGACCTCGCCTCGCTCCTTGTGAACTGTTTCCAGGCTAGTGACCCAGGACCGGACTTTGACTACGCCAACGGTAACCTTCCCCCCGGGACCAGCACAGTTTGCTCCCGCCACACCCGCACTCCCCCTTCATTGGGGTGCATTCGGGAAAAGCCAGAAGCCATGGCCGACCAGGCAGCTGCGCTGGTGGCATTGGCCCAGGAGAACCAGGCCTTGACTCACACCGTGCAGCAGCTCAGCGATGCGGTTACGGCACTTCAGCAGCGGTTGGACTCCCTACCGGCTCCTGTGGCCGACGCCCCAGCTCCAGGCAAGTACCCAGTGGCCTTGCCAGAGAAATTTGATGGGGCCCTGGCCAGCTTTCCCATGTTCCTCGCCCAGGCCAAGTTGTATATTCAGGGGCGAACCCGGAACTTCCCTGACGACCACACCAAGGTGCACTTTCTGATCAGTTTGTTAAAGGACCAGGCGGCCAAGTGGGCATTGCCGCTGCTCAGGCAAGACTCCCCCTTGCTGACAGACTATATGGGGTTTTGCAACCATTTGGAGGCCGCATTCGGCAACCCCCAGAAGGAGAGTCAAGCCAACCGGGCAATTAGGCGTTTGAAACAGGGCAAGTCCACTGCGGCCGCCTACACCATGGAATTTCGGCTGTTGGCGCAAGACTTGTCTTGGAATGACTCTGCACTTCGGGACCAGTATCTTGAGGGACTGTCGGACGAGATACTGGACCAGTTGGCCATGATGGATCGTCCCACCACACTGGACGCCCTCATTCAGCGGAGCCTGCAGATAGACGATCGGTTGGAGGACCGTCGCCAGGCCCGGGACCGCCAGCATCCCCGGCTCCTGGCTCCAGTCCTTCCCAGCAGGTCCATGGCCACAGCCGAGTTGCCGGACGAGCCAACGCAGCTCAGGGCTCCGCGACCTCGCCTCTCCCCCTGAGAAGACGCGGCGTCGGGAGGAGAACCTGTGTCTTTACTGTGGTGGGAGTGGACATTACGCCCAATCCTGTTCCGAGAAGATGCCAGTCGCAGGAAAGCCGCCAACCTCGGTAGCCAAAGGCCCTAGCAACCTGGGGTCCCAAACCATGCAAGAGGGGACCTCACCAGTGGAATTGCGACATCTCATGGTTCCGGTGCGTCTCTACCCTCCAGGTGGGCCCTGGATTCTTACCCACGCTCTGGTAGATTCGGGGGCAACCCGCTCCTATATGGACGCTGCCTTTGCCGCTCATCATCAGGTGCCACTTCAGAACAAGCCAGAACCAGTACAGGTGGAGGCAATTGACGGACGGCTCCTGCGTTCGGGTGCCGTCACTCGGGAGACCCAGCCCTTGGTCCTGTGTCTCCAGCAGCACCGGGAGGTGCGAACTTTTGACATTGCCTCCATGCCCCAGTTCCCCCGGTGCTCGGGATGGACTGGCTGGAGGCTCACAATGTTCAGATTGACTGGGTCCATCAGACTGTGCACTTTCCAGACCCATGTCCCCATACTCGGTCCGAGATGCTTGCAGCCGCACCCACTGAGGAGGCTGCATCCACGCTCCCCACCGAGTACCGGGACTACCAAGACCTGTTTGAGGAACGGGGGGCAGACCAGCTGCCGCCGCATCGTTCTTTTGACTGCGGCATAGACCTCCAGCCCGGAGCGCCCCTGCCGGTGAGTCGCTTATACTCTCTAACAGAGCCAGAGCGCGAAGCTTTGCAGGACTTCCTGCGCAAGAACCTGGAGCGTGGTTTCATTAGGCCTTCTACCTTGCCCACCGCTGTTCCAGTGCTCTTCGTTAAGAAGAAATGTGGGGAGCTTCGCCTTTGCCATGATTACCGGGCCCTGAACAAAATTACCATCCCAGACCGGTACCCCTTGCCCCTTATTTCGGAGTTGCTGGAGCGGGTGCAAGGGGCGCAGGTGTTCACCAAGCTACACCTCCGGGGGGCCTACAATTTAAATCGGATCCGAGCCGGGGATGAGTGGAAGACAGCATTCGGGACCCGGTATGGGCAGTTCGAATACCTGGTTATGCCCTTCGGATTGTGCAACACGCCCGCTATGTTCCAACGGTACATCAACCACGTGTTCCAGGACTTGCTAGACAAGTACGTGGTGGTGTACTTGGATGTCATTCTGGTTTTCTCCTGTGACCCGGCTCGCCACGAGGGTCATGTCCGGACCATGCTGCAGCACTTGCGGGAGCACCACCTGTATGCGAAGCTCAGCAAGTGCGAGTTCCATCAGCGGCCAGTGGACTTCCTTGGTCACCGACTCTCTCCAGATGGGGTGCAGATGGATCCTGGGAAGGTGGCAGCGGTTCGGGAATGGGCGGCACCTCGGAACCGCAAGGACCTACAGCGATTCCTGGGGTTCGCCAACTATTACCGGACCTTCATTGCAGATTATGCTCATCGCACCACCCCGTTGACCCGGCTACTGCGCCCCAAGATGCTGTTTTCCTGGGACAAGGAGGCAGAGGAGGCGTTTCAGGGGTTGAAGGCCTGTTTCCAGAGAGCGCCGATCTTGCAACATCCTGATCCCTCTTGACCCTTTGTGGTAGAGACCGACGCCTCCAGTACGGCTCTCGGTGCCGTCTTGTCTCAGCAGTACGGACCTGATGCGCCACTCTTACCCTGCGCCTTCTATTCCCGTCAGCTCCTTCCAGCGGAGCTTAACTATACTGTGTGGGAGCGAGAACTACTGGCCATCAAGGTGGCCTTTGAGGTCTGGCGCCACCATCTTGAGGGGGCACGACACCCGGTGGAGGTGAGAACTGACCACCAGAACCTGGAGTACCTCCAGACCACCCGCAAGCTGAACCAAAGGCAGATCCGGTGGGCGTTGTTCTTTTCCCGGTTCCAGTTCCGGATCCGCTACATCCCTAGCGCCCAAAACCAGAAGGCGGATACTCTGTCCTGGAAACCTGAAGACAACGCACCCAAGCAGTACCCACCACAATCCTACCACCGGCTGCATTCCTGGCCACCCAGGAGGCTGAGCCACTGCAGGCTCGGGTGCGGTAACAGCAGCGGGTCGACGCTTGGGTACAGGAACGACTCCGGGAACTGGCCGAAGGGTCATGCCCTCAGTATTCGGGGCTGGTCTTCCATCAGGGCCTTCTGCTGCACCACGGTCGCCTGTTCATCCCGCCAGGGCCACTGCGGGCTGAGGTTCTCCGGATGACCCATGATGCCCCGGCAGCGGGACACTTTGGGCGGTATCGGACCACCCATCTGGTAAGCCGTGAGTTTTGGTGGCCCCGCCTGAAGGCTGACGTGGCTCGCTACGTCGCTGGTTGTGATGTCTGCCGGCGGGCCAAGGGCCCTACCGGGCGACCCCCCGGCCTACTTCAGCCATTGCCAGTCCCACCACGTCCTTGGCACACGGTTTCGCTGGACTTTGTAGTGGACTTACCCCCGTCTCGTGGCTGTACCTGCCTTCTAGTTTTCTCCGACCATTTCACTAAGATGGTGCACTGTGCCCCCTGCCCATCTGTACCCACAGTTAAGGAAACCGCTCAGCTGTACCTTCAGCATGTCTTCCGCCTGCATGGCCTACCTGAGCGTGTGGTGTCCGACCGGGGCGTTCAGTTCACATCCCGGTTCTGGCGAGCATTGCACCAGACCCTCGGGACAGAGGTCTGTCTCTCATCAGCCTACCACCCACAGACCGATGGCCAGACGGAACGGGCGAACGCGGTGCTGGAGCAGTACCTCTGGTGTTACTGCAGCTACCAGCAGGATGACTGGGTCGACCACCTAGCATTGGCGGAGTCTGCCTACAACAACGCGGTGAATGCGTCCACCCAGCAGACCCCGTTCCAGCCCAGTTACGGTTATCATCCACGGCTGTTTCCGGATGTGCTGCCGGCATCCGCGGTCCCTGCGGTGACGGAGTGGCTTCAGGAGCTCCAGTCCCAGCAACAGCTATTGATGAAGCAACTGCACCAGGCCAAGGAGGCGTACAAGGCCCAGGCCGACCGCCACCACCAGGTGGGGCCGGAACTTCACGTTGGTGACCTGGTATGGCTCTCCACTCGCCACCTCCACCCCTCTCAACCTTCGCGGAAGCTGGACACCCGTTTCACCGGCCCGTTTCCTATCGTGGACCAGGTCTCGCCTGTGGCATTCCGTCTCCGGTTGCCCGCAACCCTGAAGGTTCACCCGGTCTTCCACGGGTCCCTTCTGAGTCCGGTGGCCCCACCCAACGAGTTCCACCCGAACCATCCCCGACCGCAGCCAGTTTGGTTCAGGGGGAGCCTAAGTACGAGGTGGAACGCATTCTGGACTCTCGATACCGCAGGGGAAAGCTACAGTATCTCATACACTGGAAGGGTTATGGACCGGAGGACCGTTCCTGGGAACCAGCAGCCAATGTCCACGCACCTGCCTGCCTCCGAGATTTCCATGCAGCGTACCCCAGCAAGCCGGGTCCAGACCCTCGATTGAGGGGTGGGCCTGGGAGGGGGGATGGTGTGATGGCCTGGGAATCAGAGGCTGAACCGGAGGAATCCCAGCCTGCACAGGAGTCCCCGCCTCCAGGGCCGGCTGAGCCGGGGTTGGGGCATGAGCCTGAAGGGTCCTCACCTGTGCTGGATCCTCAGGTGCAGGCACCAGCTGAGTCTGCTCTGGCTCCTGAGGCGATGGAGGACTCATTGCCTGCAGGTGCTCCACTCTCAGCCCCGTCAGAGGAAGCTGGGGTTGCCTCTGGGCCCGGTAACCCTGCAGCCTCTCCTGAGCTGCAGAGGCTCAGGGCAGAGAGGCGGAACGAACTAAGTTCCCGCAGGAGGAGTGCCCGCCTCCAGGCCAGGAGAGGTGAGTCACCTGAGGATCAGGGCCGCCCTATGCCTCAGGGCGCGTAAAAGCCAGCTGGCCCCAGCCCCAAGTTGCAAGAGCAATGTTGGTGGTTGTCAGTTCCTGCCTGAACCCTGCCCTGCACCCAGCTTCGACTTTTACGGACTGCCTTCATATTGCTTCATCGACCACAGACTGGACTTGGACTTTGCCTCTTGATTAACCCCTGGGACCAGCACAGAAACTATTGAAGGCTGCATGCAGTATACTGCTAGAATGGGAGATGAAAGATGAAGAGGTAAAATCAGTCATGATCAAATGGGCACAAGATATAGGTCATAACATTATGATGGAAGATTGGAAAGGGTTCTGGAAAATTGATTTAAAATTTACAGATTGCTCTTTGTTGAAAGAAAATTATATGAAGATGATGTATAGATAGTATATGACACCAGTGCAGTTATAAAACTAGCTCAAATATGTGTTGGAAGTGTAAAGAAAAGGAGGGGACATGTTAACATATGTGGTGGGATTGTAAGGAATTTTTTTAAAAATTGGGAAATGATATACAATGAATTGAAGAAAATGTTCCATTTAACATTTGCTTACAAACCCGAAGCATTTCTGTTAGGGATTGTAGGAAAATACCTGCTAAAGAAACTCTGGTTTCACCTCAGATCGTATAAAAAGGTTGAAAAATATCTTCATGTATGCGACAACGGCCGCGAGAGTCTTCATAGCACAAGGATGGAAGACTGAGGAAACCCCGACTAAAGAATCATGGCAAGAGAAACTGATGGACTATGCAGAATTGGCAAAACTGACACACAAACTACGGGACAAGGATCACTGTGCCTTCAAAGATGAATGGGAACCTTTTACAAAGTATTTAAAGACGCAATAAAGGGAGTTGGACTCCTTGGCAGGTTTTGAATAAACACTCAAACTTTTTATAACCAGTTCAATAAATTAAGGATTTATACAATTTTGCAAAACGCAGAGAGCAGCATTAAGGATGATATGTTTTAAGATAATAAGTTTTGTTTAAATTCCTAATATTTTTTTAAAAATAATAATAATAAAGCATCAACCTTAGAGAAGGAGGTTTTACAGAACAACCAAAAGACTCTCTCCAAAATGTACAAGCTGTTACAGAATGCTCAAATAGAAAATGAGGAAAAGGGAAAGGCCATAATAAGATGGGAGCAGGACTTAGGTTATGTAATTGAATATAAAGAGTGGATAAAACCGTGGACAAAAAATATTAATTTTACAGCATGTGATTTAATAACAGAAAACTTCCTGAAAATGCACAATAGGTGGTATTTAACACCGGAGAGATTGGCTAAAATTAACAAATTTAATGTTGCTGATATTATGATAAAACCCCTTACATTCTTGAAACACAAAAAAGTCAAAAAAATAAAAAGGGTTTGATAGCCATGCTATGTAAGCACTCTGTGTATGTCCTTTGTGTATATGTTTCTGATAAGAATGAGAGGGGATGCTGGGGGTTGCTGTAGAACTAGGTCATTCATTCTCAGAAAACTTATCTGTCAGAGGTTTTCAACCTTTTTGAGTCCACGGTTCCCTTTGAAGGAATGGGGTTTCTTCTGTGCAGTCAGTTTAAAACTGACTCAACCCCCCCCCCCTTTCTTCTTAGCATTTCTAAAAATGCTTTAACTTGAGCTGTTGAGCAAAGTGCATAACAAGAACACAGCTGCATAAACAACGCTCTCTCCTTTATCAGTCTGTGACGATAAGGCTGACCTTGTCCACTCTAAAGTGGAACAGAGATGGCACTCTAGGTCTTATCTTACCACAACCCTGACGCACAGACCCAATCTGGGAACAGTGTCAGAGCGTGTTCTTGGAGATGGTGACTTCTGGCTCCAAGATAGGAGTAGGAACAGGAATATCCTTTTATGGTCAGGAATGCAGGAAGGAAATCCCTTTTATGGTTAAGAGTGCCGGAGCAGGAACATCTGTGATGTCAACCTGCGTGTACAAGCTGACGTGGCTGGGGAAGGGGGAGAGGGTGTCTGGAGGATATATATACTGCATGAAACTTCCCATTTCTTTGGACTTGCTGTGGACTTGATCATGCAAGTGCCTTCTGCTATCCGGAGAGCAGAATAAACTTTCTTTGAATCAACCTCGGCGTCATTTGACTTCCTTCCTCCTGTCCCGGAGCAACGCAGACCCAATCGGTGAACTCCAATAAGGCTACACCTTAACCAACTACATTCTTTCTGCGACACCCCTGTGGTGCTCAGTGTTATCATAAAGCAGCAATGCAGCAGCAAGCAAAGGCTATAGCAGCTCAGTCAGCTGCTTGTGGCTGGAAAGCCAAACAGGATGTTTGTGACTGTTGCCATGGGAACAAAGGGGCAGTCCATTCTGTACTGAGCACCGGATGTTAGCTCAGTGTGTGTGTCATATGACCCGTACTGGAAGTACAAGGGTGGAGTTTATTCTTACTGCTGTTGAGTGCAGACATGTTTCTCTGTACTGATGTAAGAGACAGAAATAAAAGATGTAAATAGGTTTCTGTCTGCTTCTTTCCCCTCCCTGGGGGACACCAAAGGGGAGAGAGGAAGAACGGTGTGTTCCTCTCACACATCTGAGAAGAATCGCCGAGACCTCGCCTGCTTATCAGCAGAGTTGCGCAGCGGGGAGGTCGCCAAGGAATATCTGCCGGTGCCTACGCTGTGGCACATTCCTCTGACCCAGGCAGAATTCCAACAGTGGTAGCAGATGCCGGTTGCTGGTTTCTTCGATCCATGGGAGTCTGCAAAAAGAGTAGCAGAGCTGCTGTTTTCATCGCTCCATGGAAGCCTGAAGTGAGAGGTTGATCCTCTACAGCCTACAGCCAGAAGCTGACCAGACGAAGACAGCCAAAGCCACGGAGCCCAAGGTATGAGAAATTTCGGGCTTAAAAGAGTGAACGCAGATTGAGTTATTCTCTGCTTCACGGGGAGCAGCGTTTGGCAAAACAGCTCCAAGTGAGAAGAGGCCTGCATTCCAGACATTCTTGTGGTTTCCTGTCCAAGGAAAGGAATGCACTGTTGCTAAGCAACGCCCGCCAGTCAAGTGGAAAGTTACTCGAGAGGGCTGGACAGTCAGGCTATGCCTCAGAGAGGCAAAAACAAAGTTTGTTGTGACTAGGCTCTCACGAACTGTTGGAAGGGACTTTCCAACGCAGCCAGTGTCAAAGCTGCCAGGTGCACAAGAGTGTAAACAAACAAGCTTTTGGATTTTAGAGGCTTGTGTTTGAGAGTTAATGCAAGGACTCAAAATGGATGCTAAGAAGGGCGGAGGCTTGCCTTCTCCACCCCTCCTGACCAATGACAATTATGCATCTTGGTCTATTAAGATGAAGGCCCTGCTACAGAATCAGAGACTGTTTGAAGTGATTGAGAACCCAATCCCTGCAGCACCAACACGTGCTTGGGAGTCACAGAATGTGAAGGCCAGGACGGCTATAATTCTGTGTGTGTCAGACTCGCAGCTTGTGCATATTCACGATTTACAGCACGCAAAAGAGATTTGGGACACGCTGAGAAGGACACATCAGAGAGATGCAGGTTCTTCAGCGTTGCTGTATTTTGAAAAGCTGACCAATCTGAGGCTTGCGCCTGATGGAGATGTTCAAGCGCACCTGACGGAAATGAAATATCTGCGTCAACAGATGGTGGAACGTAATTTCCGTTTGCAGGAGGAAGTGTTTTGCTTCATGGTGATAAACAGCCTGAATCGGACTTACAAATCCGTTGCCAGTCAGCTTGGTTCGCTACCGGCGGCTCAGTTAACTTCGGAGAGGGTCTATGCAGTTGTGCTTAATGAACATAATAGACTTGCTGCCCTGGAGGTCAAGGACAGGGGGAGACAAGAACGGAGTTCTGGCACCCCCACTCCTACTGCTACTGGAGAAAATGCTGTAGCTTTAAACGTTGTCCGATGCAACAATTGTGGCCAAACTGGGCATCTTCAGCGGTACTGCAAGAAGCCACGTCAGCACAAAGGAGCCAAGGTGAGCTCCACAAAGTCTGAGGCATCAGGCAAAGGTCATACCATCTCAAAGGCGAAGATTGCAAAGGCTTTGATGTCGCTAAAAGCCACACCAGAGGTGGCAAACTTCTTTGTCCTAGACACCGGGTGTACTCAGCATATGTGTCGACACAGGGATTTATTTTCTACGTTTAAGAAGCAAAGCTTTGCTGTGCAACAAGCCAACGGTCAGAAGCTGAAAGCGACCGGGATTGGAACTGTGTATCTTAAAAGTCTGAACTTGACTATAAACAATGTTTATTTGGTTCCAGAGTTGAAGTTCAATCTGCTCAGCGTTTCGCAGATTGCCAAGAAGGGACTAAAACTGTCCTATGATGATGAGAACTGCGAAATCTACAAAGATGGAGAGCTGTATCTTTCTGCCAAAGAGAAAGATGGACTGTATTTGTTGACTTTTGATCAAAGTGATTACATGGAATGTAATTCTTGTGATTCTAACGTGATCTCTTTTGCAGGTCTGACCAAGGAGAACACCAAGAAGGTGACCTCGAGGGTCGACAGAGCATTTCAGCGGGTGTATGCTGATGTGATTGGTCCTCTAGCACCATCTAGAGGCAATGCAAAATATTACCTTGTGTGTGTGGATTCTTTCACAAATTATGTCTGGATTTATCTTTTGGAGAGACCAAAAGAAGCCTTAGAAAGGTTTAAAGAGTTTTGTGACAAGGTTAAAACTATGCATGATGCTAACATTGCTTGTCTTTGTACAGATGAGATGCCAATTTTTCTTTCACAGGATTTCCAGAGGTTCCTGCAGGAGAAAGGGATAAGACACAAAATTGCTAGTTCCGAAGAAGCTTGGAAGAAATGTGTCTCTGTTAGGGTGAACAAAGAATTGCAAAAGGGAATGGAGGCGCAATTGCTTAGTTCGCATCTGCCAAATGAATTCTGGGCGGAGTCGCTGATGTCATACACTTATACATGGTTGAGAAAGGTTTCAAAAGAGTTGGGATGTTCTCCTTTTGAGAAACTGTTCCATAGAAAACCTTCAGTTGCCCATTTCAAGGTTTTTGGGTCTCATGTGAGAACAGAAACTCCAGGTGGGGTAAAGAATGCCAGAGGCATTTTTGTGGGTTATGAAAAGGGTCTCTACAGAGTAATTTTGTCTGAATCTGGTCAGGTGATTCTCACAAAATTTCTAGAGAGTGCTCCTGAACAGGAGAGAGTGATTGATCACACATTTCCCACTGGAGATGATTCTGATGATGATGAGTTTGATCTTATTGAGTTCAGTAGTACTGATGATGACAGCGATAGCTCAGACAGCTCAGTTGTAACAGTCATTGAGAGGAAATCTCACATAATAACTAGACCCTCAGAAGAGGAGGATGAACCACTGATTAAGCTTAGTACTGGTTCTCCAGAGAGTTCAGAGGCTGAACCAGAAAGCAGAGAAGAGCAGCAACTCTTACGTAGGTCTGAGAGAGCAACGAAGGGTGTACCACCCAAGAGGTATTCAAAGGAGTTTGCAAACCTAGCTATTGCATGTGTTGCTGTTGTAAACGACCAAGGACAAATTGAAGCTGTGTCTGAGTCAGAGACAAAGGCACAACAGAGCGTTGCTAACCAAGGTAATGCAGAAGCACTCATTCCTTGGAAGTCACACAACCAGAGAGGTACATTGGTTAAACCAGTGGCGGGTAGTTCCAAGGGTGGAACTGAAACAACAGGGGAGTGTTATAAGTATAACAACTGTTTGTTTTCTTCTCTGGATGACGCTTTGCTCGCAGCACGCATTGATACTTTAGGGGGAGTATGTTATCATAAAGCAGCAATGCAGCAGCAAGCAAAGGCTATAGCAGCTCAGTCAGCTGCTTGTGGCTGGAAAGCCAAACAGGATGTTTGTGACTGTTGCCATGGGAACAAAGGGGCAGTCCATTCTGTACTGAGCACCGGATGTTAGCTCAGTGTGTGTGTCATATGACCCGTACTGGAAGTACATGGGTGGAGTTTATTCTTACTGCTGTTGAGTGCAGACATGTTTCTCTGTACTGATGTAAGAGACAGAAATAAAAGATGCAAGTAGGTTTCTGTCTGCTGCTTTCCCCTCCCTGGGGAACACCAAAGGGGAGAGAGGAAGAACGGTGTGTTCCTCTCACACATCTGAGAAGAATCGCGAGACCTCGCCTGCTTATCAGCAGAGTTGCGCAGCGGGGAGGTCGCCAAGGAATATCTGCCGGTGCCTACGCTGTGGCACATTCCTCTGACCAGGCAGAATTCCAACACTCAGGAGCCCAGTAATGTCACCCCTTGCCTACAAAGCTGGCAGCCTCTCACCCTTTTTCGAACACCCTCCCTTGTGAAGTGTTCCCTCAGCCTCCTCTCCTCTTTCTTTGGGAGTCCTCTGGGCAGTCACTGCTGTCGCTCCTGGTCTCTGAGATGCACACCCTATTGAACATTGAAACATGTTGCAGAGTGCATACAGAGTGGACCACACAGATGGAAACACTGAAGAGATGCAAAGATATCTTTGCAAGGTTTAATTCAATTCAATTCAAAATCCTTTATTAGGCATAGCACACCACACATTAACAAACAAACATCATATACAGACTGTATAAAATACGGGCTCAGCGAACACAATTTATCCCAGTCCTATTCTTAACTCCAATAA
Source organism: Podarcis melisellensis (assembly GCF_964234715.1). Taxonomy (NCBI): domain Eukaryota; kingdom Metazoa; phylum Chordata; class Lepidosauria; order Squamata; family Lacertidae; genus Podarcis; species Podarcis melisellensis. Next base: position 14,192,897 of record NC_138535.1, read on the forward strand.
ATAAATCGATGTACATAGATATTATAATACAACACAGCAACATCACCTACCATTAAAAACCACTAAGTCTCTTTATCATGGCCCATTTTTTCTTCATGGACAGCACTTAAAAATTCAGCCGCTATTAAAGTAATTTGATCATCGCTGTCTGCCAGCAGGTCCTGAACAGTTGGTTGTGTAAAAATCTGTCTATTAAATTTTAGGGCCTCAAATAATTGTCTTCTGGCATAACTGCCAAAATCACAGGAAAAGAATATATGCTCTAGAGTATCGGGTTCCTGTTTTCTGCATTTGCAGAGACGCTCTGATTCTGGGATAGCTAAGTATCTTCCTCTCACTACCACCGAGGGAAACATGTTAAATCTGGCCAACATAAACAGCCTACACGATTCATGTTTCTTCAGATTTGTCATCTATCCCTTTTGGAAATCTCTACACAAAGGGAGATTTAAGTGGATAGGAGAGCAGGTGCTGTGCTTTGCAACCTCAAGCATGGCGAGAACACTTTTTTCTGTGAGAGTCTTCCTGATAATTTCCCATGTATCTTTGGGATCAGAGATTTCAAAGTCAGTTAGAGTGAGCCCTATCGAATCCAGTTTTCTCCTACAAATCAATGATAGATTGTAGATTGCATTGTGTGTCTATTCCCGCCCCCTCCCACTGAATGGAATAAATAAAGACACAGGACACGGAATTTAGGTTAATGGGCGAAAAATGGCCACAACTTTATTGATTACAGGTATCTTATCCCTCTTTCTCTTAGAAAGGTGATTACCCAAAATGAAATTGGTAGACGAGTGCGTTGAGACTTTAACATCTTCCACTAACGCCCCCGTCTTTCCATTCGAGAGTACCATTGAAAGTTTTCCGGTGAGAATTGGCCCTCCTCTCGTGAATCCATAAGGGGACACCAGTTTCTTCACCCTCCCCCCAGTATGTTTCCATGGGGGCATCACTGTCACCCTCAGAAGAAGAGGTACCTGTGTCATCCTCGGAATCGGAGTTGTCCCTCCTGCTCTTCTTCGAGACGTGCTTCTTTTTGGCTTTTCGCTTCCCGCCACGGGTGGTGCTGCCTTGCGGGGCTGGTTCACAGGGAGTTGGCTCCGCCTGCTGTGGGGGTAACTCTTCATCTGAAGATGACCCCTCCGATGGGCTGTGGAGAGCTGGAGGATCCTGGAAAACACTAGGGATACCAATTGCCCCATGGGCTGCGCCCGAAGGGGCGGCGTTAGGTTGTTTGGATTTCCTTGATGAGGCCTTGGATTTAGGCGCGCTGGCCTTGGCCCTCTGCGCACTAGACCTGGCCTTCTGCGCCCATGCCGTTTGTAGGCGTGTTTGGGGGCGACTGGGAATCCCCAAGTCCTGCTGTGACGTACTAGCCACTGCTGCGGAGGGACCAGCCTGGCCTTGTAGGCTGGGGGGGTGTCTGGGATGCAATCTTGTGAGACCTCAACTATGGCTGGTGCCGGGGCCGCCATTGTGCGTAAAATGCTTGAATCGCCGAAAACAATTCAGCTAAGGCTTGAGGGTTACCGTGCGCAACCGGTATTAGCGCACCCCACCCCCCCCGGCTGGGATGGCTGAGGATTGCCCCTGTTTGCCATTGAGTCGGCGTTTGTTGGGCGACCCCTCACTATGCACTTACGAATGTCTATATGTATATACAACTGCCTATACAGAGACTACTAGTAAAGCGATTATTTAGCCTATTGGGTAGAGCCCAGATTGCCAGTCAAGAAGGAAGCTATTATTGACTATTCCTTATTTATTTTTTATATATATATATATATATATATATATATATATATATATATATATATATAAATTTATTTGTCTATTTAATTTATTATTATTTTATTTTATTTTAAATTTTTAAATATATTAATATTATTATTTTATTAAACTGCCCTGATTAAAAGCAACCGATGGATCAATCAGGCAGATGGAGTCTAAAGAAGTAAAGCAAATGAATTGCTATCGCCAATAAGGGGCCAAGTAAATGATGCTGCCAGAAGCCCCTTGCACTATTTTGTACTTCTGCCGCCTTTATGAGTTAAGGCTTTTAAAAGCAGAGCTGAAATAAGATATAAGCCACAGTGCTTGCCAATTGCACCAATCAATTGCACCAATGAATCAATTGCACCAACCAATCAATCGCAAAATCAATCCTACAAGCAGCACGCAGACAGCACTTTACAACCAGCACTCAGCCCTCCAAAGACCTTTAATTGCCTCTATGAATTGAGGCTTTAAAATGGAAAGCTGAAATAACAATATAAGCCACAGTGTTTGCTAATTGCACCAATAATTTCCAAGGCAGTGAGCAGTCAGGACTTTGAAACCAGTACTCAGCATTCCAAAGACTCCTTTATTATATTATTATTTTAAAGTATTTCCCCCAATAACCACACTAAAAGCCTGTCATTCAGAAACCTGCTACAGCAATAGATTCTCCCCTGTAATGCTGCAGACCTGGGATCGCAACAATGTAGCTGCCTCCTGCACAGAGCAGCTTAGTTTATGCTGGCAATTTATAATAAGCGTCAGAGCTGCTGCTGAGAGGGAAGGGTAAAACAAAGCTGTAAATACAAGCCTCCCTAGTGTGTAAGGGGGCGATTAACACCTGGCAGAAGGGGTTGCCAAAGTCCTCAGGAATGAGGTTAATATCGCTTATTAATTCCTCCCCCGAAGATCGGAGCAGCCCTGTATCACAGCCAAGCCTGAACCATAAAGAATATGCTTGCCAGTATCCTTCCCTTACTTAAAATGGCCGCCTGCGCTTCGCCACGTGAGCTCTCCAAAATGGCGACGGCTGTTTGCCAGTTGTTGTTGTTTAGTCGTTTAGTCGTGTCCGACTCTTCGTGACCCCATGGACCAGAGAACGCCAGGCACCTCTGTCCTCTACTGCCTCCCGCAGTTTGGTCAAACTCATGCTGGTAGCCTCGAAAACACTATCCAACCATCTCGTCCTCTGTCGCCCCCTTCTCCTTGTGCCCTCCATCTTTCCCAACATCAGGGTCTTCTCCAGGGAGTCTTCTCTTCTCATGAGGTGGCCAAAGTACTGGAGCCTCAGCTTCACAATCTGTCCTTCCAGTGAGCACTCAGGGTTGATTTCCTTCAGTATGGAGAGGTTTGATCTTCTTGCAGTCCATGGGACTCTCAAGAGTCTCCTCCAGCACCATACCTCGCCCTTACAAAAGATGGGTGCCCAAGCTTCACCACGTGCGCCTGTAAATGCTGCTGGTTGCCTAGCTGCAGCGACGCCACAAACGAGGTAAAAATAAAGAGGCAAGAGGGGGAGGAATGTTAAAAGCTATGCAACAACAAATGCAGCCTCCCCACGACGAAAGAGGAGAAATAAAGAGGCTGGAGTATAAAGAGGAGAAATAAAGAATAAAGAGGAGAAATAAAGGGGCTGGGGGGGGGGTGGAAGGCTCCGAGCTACTTGACGAACTCACCCTTCTTGAGGACCTTCCCCCACCCGGACAAGGTCCTAGCAGATGCATAGTGAGCAGGGCAGCTGCGTGCACGGCTTAAAGCAGGGACGGATTTTAAACCTCCCTGCCTGGAAAAGAAATAAAGGGGCTGGGGGGGGGGGGGAAGGCTACGAGCTACTTGATCACAAGGGCAGCCTCCCCACAGACGAACTCACCCTTCTTGAGGACCTTCCCCACACCCGGACAAGGTCCTAGCTGATGCGTAGTGAGCAGGGAAGCTGCGTGCACGGCTTAAAGCAGGGATGGATTTTAAACCTCCCTGCCTGGAAAATTAGTCTAAGAAGATCCACAGCCCCGCAGATACCCGTCTACGAAGAGAGGGGTGATTGGCTGATTAAATTACAAAAGACCACCCCCCACACCCAAGTACTTAGCCAGCCGCAGGACGATCAGGGGAGACTTTCTGGACGACCGCAGCTGCTGGAAGGAAAGAAAGGGGCGGGTATGGGCTATCCCGACCTTAAATGCCCCTTACTTGCCCTGCCCCCGCAAGTAATAATGCATACTAATGATCCCGGGATTCCCCTGTTCTCGCGGGGCTGTAGTCAGAGTGTGAATGGGTCATGAGAACTGCAAAACCCCCTCCTCCTGATATCGGAAGTGGCACTATCACTTAAAAGATCGTAAAGTAGAGAATTAGGGGATAGGGCTCTATAATGGAGGAAGATCCAATATTTCAAGGTCCTCAGCCATGCTCTTACTGATAAAGGCAATATTCCTAGCTCACAACATATTGTTTCATATTTTACAGAGTTTGCAAGTCCTAATAATGACCTCAGAAGGGATGTGTGAAATTTATCCAACCTCTTGAGGTCACCTGAAATCCACACTGGTGTGCCGTATAGAAGTTGGGCACAAAGTTTCATGTCAATCACTTGCAATACGGCTGGAATAAATCTGTTTCCTACTGGAGAAAAAAATAGGATTTAATATGTTGGGCTGTCACTTTGGCCTTAACTATAGCAGCACATATATGTGTATTCCAATTCATATTATTTTTGAATGTGATTCCCAGATAATTGAAGTACTTAACTCCCTGTATTAGATGTCCATTAATTATACAGCCTTTTGGGTCCCCTCTCTTTCTGAATTGCATAATCTTTGTCTTATCATAATTAATTTTGAGATTATTGAGAGAGCAGTAGTTTGAGAAACTCTTAAATAATTTTTTAAACCCAAAACAGAGAGTGAAATAATTACAGCATCATCTGCATAAAGTAATAAAAAGATTGGGCTATTGTTTAAATAAGGAGTATGAGTGGTTGCGTTTTGAAGGGATAACGGTAGGTCAGATAAAAATAGATTAAATAGGGTAGGGGCCAAGATACAGCCTTGCCTAACTCCTCGATTATTCAGAATAGGACCTGCAAGTCTACCATCTTTTGATACTTTAACATATATTTGGTTATTAGAATGTAAACTTTGAATCAGTGTAAGTAGATATGGGTCGATACCAAGGTGTTCTAGTTTAGTCCATAGTTTGTTGCGGTCTACCGAATCAAAGGCACTTTTTAAATCCACAAATGCCACAAAGAGTTTTCGTTTATTTCTCATGACATATTTATCCACAAGATGACTTAACACTAGACACTGGTCAAGAGTTGACGAGCCTGCCTTAAAACCAGCCTGCTCTTTACCAGGTAGACCTTTTGTCAGCATCCATTCTTCCAATTTAATAAGCAGAGATTTGGCATAGATTTTACTTATGCATGGTAACAAACTTATAGGCCTGTAATTCTCTTGGAAATTCCTATCACCTTTTTTAAAGATCGGTACCACTATTGAGTTGTTCCACGACTTAGGTACAAGGGCTGAGTGATAGATAGAATTAAAAAGCGGCACAAGTTTAATGGCCCACCATTCTACATCTAATCTCAACAGGTCTATTGGAATGCCATCCATACCAGGTGATTTCCCTTGCTTAAACGAAAAAATTATCCTTTTCATCTCCTCAACAGTAATTTGAAATTGTGTGGTTTTTGCCAGAGAAAATTTAAAATTTTCCTTTTTACAAACTTGGTGATCATAAAAAACAGCAGTAAAATGTGAAATCCAAGCCTCATCGCTTATATTAGGGAAATCCGTGATATCTTTTATTGAGAGAAGTGACCAAAAAGTTTTGGTATCTTTAATTTCTAATGCAGTAACAATTTTAGACCATTTGGCTAGTGCGAACTCAGATTTTTTTTCCAGGAGCATGTTCTTAAAAGCATTTTTCATTTCAAAATAAGTCTTCCAGAGACCTTGAGAGTTGCTAATATAGGCTTCTTTTAGACAAGTTCTAAGTTCTTTCTTATAGTTAATACAATCTTTATCAAACCAGTTATACTTATTTAAAGGTTTGTTGCTGAACTGAGGGTCTAAAAAAGAAGAAAATAATTCCTGGATCGTCTTATAATAACAATCATTGTCCTCCAAGGGCATCAAATTTTGGTTAGCCACAGGTTCGAGAAGAACTGGGTTATTTTCAAATACTGCTAATAGATCCTCCCTATTTTTATCACTTATATAAATTCTTTTGGCATAAATAGTCTTATTAATACTATTAAGAGGACTAATATCATTATTTCTAGGATTCCTGTACATCTCTAAAACTATTGGGAAGTGGTCACTCTCTGAGCGAGGTACAACTGTAAAAGAGGCAACTTCATTTAACATTTCAACGGAAACTAGAGAATAGTCGATTACACTCCTACCCCTTTTGGAGCTAAAGGTAAAATTTCCTGGAATATCCGGCCACATTGAGCCATTCAAAAATGAGAGGTTAAATTCTAAGACCAATTGTAAAAGTTTTCCTCCCGCTTTATTAATAATGATATCCTTAGAATTCCTCCCTATTCTCAATGGAAGTGGGGCATCTTCAGCTAGATTTGAGACATAGCGTTTATAGAGAGCTGTATTATCTGATCCAATTCGAGCATTGGTGTCTCCCATTACAATCAGGGGGATATTTGGAGATTTACTACGTATTAAATACAACTCTTCAAAGACTATATTCCAACCATAATCTGGTCTAATTTCCAACTCTATGGGAGGAAAATATATATTTAAAAGAAGAATTTCCCTGTAAACAATTGAAAATGATAACAGTTGTGCACACTGTCCAATATTTCTGATATAATTAATTTTAAGGTTAGAAGACGGTTTAATACCACAGATCAAACCGGCTTTAGGGCGACCTTTTGTTGACATTTTAGTAGCGGGTAAATTATAAGTAATAAAATTAGGAATATTTAAAGGTTTAAGAGACCAGGTTTCCTGCAAAAGTATTACATCATAAGACTCAAGAAAATTTATAAAATCAGAATCAGCTAATTTACATGAGAGTCCAGCTACATTCCAGGACATAATAGAAAGAGTTTGGAGAGATCTTTGATTTAAGGGTGCTAGTGAGGTATGCATGGTGCATTCCGGATGTCACACCAAGTTCCTCTGGTTCTTACTATTAGCCCTTTCAGCGGGCTCAGATAGTTCAGATGCTAATTCAATGATGTTTAAAGATGTATTCAGTATGCTCACATTTGAGGAGGGTGGAATGCTAGGGTTGCAACCTGGCGCACCCATGCTGGGCGCTTTATTTGGGGAGCCCAATTCAGTCTCATTTAATTCTCTCATTTTATCCCATGCTAATGTAGTGACCAGGTTTGCCTCTGGGATGGATTGCATGCGAGGTTTAATAACAACTTCCCAAACATACATCTTACATAGTGCCTATAATCGTCACCCACCCACTCACCAGGGCAGAGTAAGGTACATACTGCACATTATATATCATTCACAATTGCTGACACAGCTAATTACAATGCCTTATCAGCACCTGCTACACTGCTAAAAGGTAAAGAGACCCCTGAACATTAGGTCCAGTTGTGGCTGACTCTGGGGTTGCGGCGCTCATCTCGCTTTATTGGCCGAGGGAGCTGGCATACAGCTTCCGGGTCATGTGGCCAGCATGACTAAGCCGCTTCTGGCAAACCAGAGCAGCGCATGGAAACACCATTTACCTTCCCGCAGGAGCAGTACCTATTTACCTACTTGCACTTTGATGTGCTTTCGAACTGCTAGGTTGGCAGGAGCAGGGACCGAGCAATGGGAGCTCACCCCGTCACAGGGTTTCGAACTGCTGACCTTCTGATTGGCAAGTCCTAGGCTCTGTGGTTTAACCCACAGAGCCAAACTAGGTCAGGATATGCACCCTGGCTTTTAAAGTGGTACACACCGTGTGAAACAATAATGAACCCTAACATTTAAACAAACTATTCAACACCCCCCTGCCCCAAAGAGAGGTGCCTCCTCACAGCGCCTCACAGAGGCTTGGGAAGAGGATGCCCTCAGGTTTAGTGGCGCAACAGAGACTGGCCAAAGGTGAATGTGAGGCCAGCACCTTACCTTGGGAGGCAGCAGTGGCTGCAGCAGGCGCTGCCGTGCCTGCATGGTGGAAAGGCTCCTCTTCAGTACTGGGCACTCGGGTCTCAGGCAAGCCTTACACACAGCAAGCACAAGAAAGGCCAGCGCAGTGCCTGCCTACAGTACTTGCCTGGCCTCCCACTTGTCCATACATTTCCAACAGCAGGGGCTGATGGACTGGCTGGCTGGGCTCCCTCACCCACTTGCTTGCTTACTCCAAGGCCGCCTCAGCTCCTGGCAACCAGCACCCCCTGGCCAGCCCCAGAGGCACCATTCAGCTGGGAGCTTGTAGCCAGGGCCGCTGCAACAAACAGCTGTGCAAGCCTTTAGGAAGCAGAGACGTGACAGGGCATCAGAGGAGGGAGGGAGGGAAGGAAAGAGGGACAGAGGCCAGTGTTGCTTGCGGCACCCCTGACCATCATTCAAGGCACCCTAGGGTGCCACAGCACACTGGTTGAAACCCACTCATCTATGTTCATCGTCTACATGAGGAGAGTTCTAGGGAGTTGCTCACCAGCTGCAAGGTTGAAGAAATAAAGTCACTGGACATGCAGTTTCCATGAGAACGGGAAGAAGTGAATTTGAATTTAAGAGGAGAGTCTGTGGACTGTGACTCTCACACTTTCTCTTGATCTGGATTGTGGACTATTTCAGGACTGCAAGTGAAATATTCTCTCTAAGGACTCCTTCACCAGGGACCTGGAGAATGTAATTAGTCTTTGTACTGATTTGCAACCGTTAAGCTGTAATTTGCGAGTCGAAAATCATTCTACTTGATGTCTGGAATGTCCTGTGCATTTATTGCTCTTCTTCGAGCTTTGGTTTCCTACACGCTGAAAGCTGCTGTGTGTGAACTCTGCTGAGAGGCCAGTTCCCCTAAACTGGACACAAGCTGTCAGTGAATTATGAGCAAACTACCACACTTCTTTCACAGATAAGACAAATAGGAGAAGGAATGTAATCTGCAGATGACAAACTGGAAACATTCCTGATTCAACACAAAGAATCTGCAGATGGTGATTTGAAACTATATTTGCTGAAAAATGGAGAAGCAGCAGGTGGCACTGAGGAGACAGTGCTGGAATTGATGAAAGAAAAGTATTTAACACAAAAAGTGCTGGCAATAATTTAAGGAATGCTTTCTCATGTCAAATGTGATTTTAAAGTGGCGTATGACAAGATTCGTGGAGCAATAAATATACAGACAGAGAAAACCGCTCAACCTTCTGGAAATCAAACTGCTGAAGAATTGAAAGAAGAGAAAGGAAAAATGAGGATGAGATATGATTTAATGAAGATATAACAGGCAAATGACGGACTTCCGGGTTAGCGCCATCGGCAATGGCGGAATTCCTCTGATTCAGAGGAACCCGCTCCGCGAAATTCGGGTCTTGCCGCCGCGGCAAAGGCGGAGACCCCTTAAAAATCCCAGGCGAAGGAGGCCTGGGAACGTGGGATTCGGCTGACACCAGGAGCGCCCCCCCACCCACAGGGAAACCCCTTTTTGGGGGGTCCGAAGCGACGTGGGGCAAGCGGCGCGGTGTTTTGAATCGACCGCTATTTTTACGGAGTGAAGCCGCACAGCCATTGCCGGAGAGCGCTGACTTTTTCTTGTGGACAATTGGATCTTAAACAACAACCCATGAGTAGAACGGGAAATTGGACTTTTAAAATAACTTAATTCGGCATTAAACGGGGAAGGTCTAAACAGGAAGTCCACCTCCCCTTTTTGTAAATAGACTGAAGCAAAGAATTTATTAACTAAGGTCTTGGAAAATCCAACCTAAAGGATCAAAACTCCACTGATTGAAATATTACTAATATCTTTTTTGGAAGCAGGGGAACCCTGCAGGAAATGGTGAAAATTTAGGAATTGAAGCGCCACGTCTCTAAACCTGGGAGTGGTCCGTGAGGAACCCATCGACGGTGAATAGATAAATTTGACAGCTAGCTGTCAAGATACAAAAGATAGACTTTGTTTCCATTGTCCGCTTCTGCGCTTAAGAAGAAGGAAGGTAATTGGAATTGTTACTAACTTACTTTTGGGACTGTGCTGGAAGGATTGATAAATGGAGACTGTTTCCCTCTAGAGGGAGTTTTGGGACATTGTTACAAGAATGCAGCTGGGAAACTGGTTTCTAAAATAAAGGCTCTGAGAAACCAGCTTTGACCCTGAACACTTCAAGGATGTCTGTTGAGAAGGAAGTAGCCTCTGTATTGAATAGGACATTTTATCTGCTGGGAAAGCTGCACAAACAGATAAATGTCATGGCTACCAGCGTTGATATTTTGGGAACAAAAGTGGGGATCAGTAAAGAAGTTGACAAGAATCCGGCACAGGAGAAAGTCAGACCATATGAAGAGTTGAAAGATAAATTAGAGGGATGGATACAATTTCATCAAATTAATGCACTGTGGTACGACCATAAAAAAACAGGGATGAGTGAAAAAAAGTCCAAATATCAGGTGGAAATTCTAGAAAGTAATACTAAACTTCTATCCAAAATGTATATCCAACTGTTGGACTGGGAAACTAAAGATGAAGAAGTGAAAGGAGTCATGGTCAAATGGGCCAGAGACCTTGGATATAATCTGGAATATGACAGATGGGTAAAGCTTTGGAAGAGAGGTATGAAGTTCACAGCATGTGCTGCTCTCTGAGAAAATATGGAGAAAATGATGTATCGTTGGTACATCACCCCAGCAAGACTGGGGAAGATGTACAAAACCGGAAACAGCACATGCTGGAGATGTAAAACCAAAGAAGGAAATTTTTTCCACATGTGGTGGACATGTGACGAGGTGAAAAGATTCTGGGGGCAAATTTATGATGAGTTAAAGAAAATACTGAAATACACTTTCCCCAAAAAACCAGAAGCTTTCCTCTTAGGCATGATTGGAGAGGAGATCAGAAATGAGGACCAAACATTTTTTCAATACGCAACGGTGGCGGCCAGGATTTTATTAGCGCAAAACTGGAAATCCTCTAACACCCCCACCGTCAGAGAATGGCAAATGAGACTATTTGAGTATATAGAGCTAGCGAGAATGACACAAAGGATTAGGCAACAAAAAAATGTAAGGCTAAAGAACGATTGGAATAAATTCTTTAGTTATATTGAAGTTAATTTGGGAATTACTAAAATCACAGAGGACGGAATCTAATACCTGCGATGTATAGAGTTAATACAACACAACTGCAGAAAGATTACAAGATTACCTAACCTAAACCGAGATGGAAGGAGGTCAAATGTTCGTAAGTTTGTCTGTTTTATGTTGATATGTGTTATTCCGATTTTCTTTTTTTTGTTTCCCTTCTTTTTCTTTCTTTTCTTTTCTTTCTTGCTTTTCTATTTCTATTTTGTAACTGTTTGTGAGTTTTTTGCTTTTCGATGTAGTTTTTCAAGAATTCAATAAAAAGAATTTGAAAAAAAAAAGAATCCGGCACAGGAACCCTTTTTAATGGAACATATTGAAGAACCAGAGAAGGAGAGAGTTGTTGTGAAAGTGAAGCAAGGGGGAGCCTTAACCCTACAGAGGCAAATGGAGGATTATAAGTTGAGGCCTTATATGAATGTAATTAAGAGAAGCCAGGTTTTGGAGATGGGAGCCTGGCTTGATCTGGAAAATGAAAGGTCGAGAGATCACCTTATGTGGGGATCAAATGACTTTGGGGATATGAATTTGAACCAGGAGGAGATTGGAGTACTTGTGGCCTTTGGACTGGAAAGAAGTGTGAAGCAAGGCTTGGAATATTTTAGGGGCCCTACCTTTAATTATGGAAATCTGGCAGACCTGCTAAGAAGGAATTTGACCATCGTTGGGTTGGAGCCCCCCAGAGAACTGTTTTTTAATATTGAAGATTATCAAGAAGATCGACAGACGGGACAGGAAGAAGAGTTAAGAGCCTCGGATTTAAGATCTCCAGGTTGATGGACTGTTGGAGGTTGATGGAACTGCTGGTTGTGGCCGAGACCGGGGAAGGGGGACAGTGGAAGAAAATTGGGAAATTAAAATGTATATACTGAGATTTCTTTTTCTTTTTTTGTAATGGAAAAATCGTGGAATGAAATTTTTATAACCCTACGGGAAATGTCTTAAGAGAATAAGTACAAATATATTAGTTTTAATGAGAAATAAGATTAAATAAAGTAAAAATGGATGGATAATTGGTGAAAGAGAGAATGAAAAATTACAGTATATCAAGATTAACTATTAGGATGAAAACAAAGATGAAGGATTTGCTGAAATACATGCCTGAACTAGAATACAAAGAGGGGAGGTGTGAGGAAGTCAAGGAAATAAGCTAAAGAAACAAAAATATGTAAAGGTTCGATTTATTCTTTTTTTCTTTTTGATTGTATCTATTTTTAATGTAGGGACGCGGGTGGCGTTGTGGGTTAAAGCCTCAGCGCCTAGGGCTTGCCGATCGAAAGGTCGGCGGTTCGAATCCCCGCGGCGGGGTGCGCTCCCGCTGCTCGGTCCCAGCGCCTGCCAACCTAGCAGTTCGAAAGCACCCTCGGGTGCAAGTAGATAAATAGGGACTGCTTTCTAGCGGGAAGGTAAACGCCGTTTCCGTGTGCAGCTCTGGCTCGCCAGAGCAGCAATGTCACGCTGGCCACGTGACCCGGAAGTGTCTTCGGACAGCGCTGGCCCCTGGCCTCTTGAGTGAGATGGGCGCACAACCCCAGAGTCTGGCAAGACTGGCCCGTACGGGCAGGGGTACCTTTACCTTTTACCTTTATTTTTAATGTATTTCTAATTTTTTTTGTTTGATTTTTCTTTTTCTTTTTTCTTATCTGTTTTTGTTCTTCTATTTTTTTCTGGATTTATGCATCGGTTTGTTTGCTTTTGCGATTTTTTTGGTAACCTTTAAAAATTTGAATAAATATTATTGGGGGGGAAAACAGGCAAATAAATATGGATTACTACTTTACTGGGATTTGGTGGAACCCCTAAAGAGAAACACACCACAAAGAACTGGAGAAATATTAATTTGGGAAACTAGAAGATATTAATTAATGAAGAGTTATATTGGACTTTCTGGGTGGCAAAAGTTGAATTCTGGAGGTGTGAGTGGGAAGTTTGGGAAAATACCATCTAGCAGAATGGGGGAAAGATGGGTATTAATTACAGCTAGAAAGTATTCTGGAGTGCATATGCTAAATATTTTGAATAATTGTTATACATATAATTGGCAGATAGAGAAATGAAAGTACCTCTTTTCTTTTTCATTTATCTTTGTATTTTCTTTTTATATGGGCTTTTTATGATATTTCATTCTTGATAGATATAAATAATGTGAAAAGAGAGCTATGTTTTACTATCTGAAGACTTACATTTGGGATAAATGAAGATGTGTATGGAGAAGTGATGAATAGAAGAGGAAGAGACGTGTGTGAGAGGCAGGCTAAAATGGTTTTCCTCAGGATGTGAGTCTGAGGAATGGGGAAGCTCTTCCAGGTGAGAGCTTTTTATTAAAGCTTTTTCATAATACAAGAAGATAAAAGAAACTAATCTAAATAAAAATAGAAACAGTGAGAAAAAAAGATTATCTGTCTGTCAGTTACATAAAAGAAATATTCACTCTAGAGTGACACCCAACTGATCTACTGTTAGCCAGTATTTTCCCAATCTTCCAACTGAAACAGATTAATTTTTCTTTTTCCACAAAAAGTCCAAAAGGGGTGCTCTAATTGTTATTAACAAAAATATCCACAATAAATTTTCTTTAATCAAACATATTAAATTTGTCTCCAACAACTTCAACCATTCCTCCATATTAAACAATAATTCTTCTTTCCATCTTTGTCCACACAAGTCTCCACTGAGATCATATATTAAAATAATATTCCATAGTGCTTTACTTATGTATTCATTAGTTCGAATCCAGTTGCATATCTTCTGTTTCCATTTCCTGTTGTATTTGCCATGGTTTTCCATCTTGACTCTCATAGGGAAGAAGCAGAACCTGTGTTTCCTGCTTTGCAGAGGGACAGTCTTGTTTCAAGCCCTTCTCTGCCTCCTTTCACAGTTCACCCGAACGCCAAATTCTGGGGGGCACCAGGCGCCTGCCACTGAAGCCACCAAAGCTCCCCTGGGCGTATGGCTCGTGGCGACATCACTCACCCGACCCTGACCTCCCCTTCCCTGGCCGTTGTCAAAGTTGACCGCCGGCGCTGCTTTGCAACAGCGGAGGAGGAGGAGGAAGGAAAGCAGGAGGGTGGAGATTGCGTCTGTCCCAGTTGCTGGAAACAAGCGTCGCTGATCCGCTCACCTGGTGGAGGCTGCGCGCCCACAAGAGAAGCCGATCACCCCCAGAAATGCTGTGCAGCTGCTGCTGAGAGGGAGACCCCGGCCACCCTCAGTGGCTACTGGACAGGTTTGGGAGTGGTGGAAGTAGCCTCCGATCCTGCAGAGCCCCAAGGTGGAGCAGCCAATCTCTCTCTCTCTCTCTCTCTCTCTCTCTCTCTCTCTCTCTCTCTCTCTCTCTCCCCCTCCCTCCCTCCCTCCCTCCCCTCCTCCTCCCCCCCCACCTCGGCAGAGCTTCTGGTTCTCTCCACTCCCCCCGCCGCTGCCGCCTCTCCCTGCTCCTCTCAACCCTCCCCAGCCAGGACCATTCCGGTTTTTACCTCATAAAAATGATGTCAGAAACATCACCTCCATTTGTAATATGGTGATACTTTGTAATATGGTGATCCATTTGTAATACTTGCTCGGTCTGGTTGGGGGCCGGAGGGGCACATGGGGTGGGGGAGGTGGGGGAGAGAGCAGCACAATCCTCCCCCGCACCCACTAAACACACACACACACACAGTGGTGGCACTTGTCATTCTCAGTGGTGCCGGGGCTGGGCTGAACTAAATTTGGGGGCACTGGGTGAATCTTTGCACCCCAGTGCCGCATATGCTAAAGACAGCCCTGTTGCCCGTTAAGTCTCTTGCCTGCTTTTGAACTGTAGCAGCCAGCTGACTATTCTGATAGCCTTGATATATCCCTTCCAGTGTGGTGTAGTGGTTAAGAGCGGTAGACTCGTAATCTGGTTAACTGGGTTCGCGTCTCTGCTCCTCCACATGCAGCTGCTGGGTGACCTTGTTGGGAATCATTCTGCACAGAAACAGTAAAGATGTTTGTACCTTTAAGAACAGTTTCTGTAAGCTCTAGGCAGATTGGGTACAGCTGGCAAAACAACTAAGAAAGGAATTTAAAGTAAGAGATTTGGGGCCAGTGAAAAATTATCTCCGTCTAGAAATTCAAAGGACAAATGATGGAAGTTTTTTGTTGAGTCAAAAAGATCAAATAATGGAATTATATGCAAAACAGCAAGGGAGTAAAAACCCCAATGGAAATAGGGTTTTTCAAGAATGAAGGAGAATGCACAGAACCTGTAAATCCTGAAATGTACCATTCAATAGTTGGAGGTTTATTCCACATTTCATTGTGGAGCAGACCAGATTTGAGTTATGCAGTTGGAATACTGAGCAGACTAGTAAGCTATCCCACAGAAAATGCCTGGAAGTGTTTAAAACGTATTTTCTGGTATTTAAAACATACACTTGATTATTGTTTAAGATTACCATCTTCAGGGTCTACAAAATTGCAGTGTTATGTTGACAGCGATTGGGCCAACCTGCCTGACAGAAAATCAATTTCTGGCATGGTGTTTCAATTTGGGGATTCCTTGATAGGTTGGAAGTCCAAAAAGCAAGGAATCGTGGCCACATCTTCAACAGAGGCTGAATACTGTGCTTTATCGCAGTTGTGTAATGAAATAAAATTTTACGTTCAAATCTTCAGTGATTTAGATATACAATGTGATTATCCAGTTCAAATATGGGAAGACAATCAAGCTGTAATAACTTTGGCTGGGTCTGAGCAGTTTAAAAATAAATCCAAACATTTAGAAATTAAGTATCAAAATGTAATCAAAAATGTTAAACAAAACCTGATAATACTAAAATATTGTGAGAGTATGCAAAATGTGGTTGATATATTTACGAAAGCACTAACTTTTGAGAAACATGCACAACTAGTGACAAAATTATGAATTGTTGTGCATGATGTATAAATATGTTTTGTATATATTTAATGTACTGTTTTGCTTTCTGTTTGTTTGAATGAGAGGGGGTGTTGGGAACCATTCTGCACAGAAACAGTAAAGATGTTTGTACCTTTAAGAACAGTTTCTGTAAGCTCTAGGCAGATTGGGTACAGCTGGCCATGACTACAAAAGGAGAAAAGCTGCAGTTTGAACTCTGCCTGCAGGAAAAACACCTACAAGCTTTGCTGTTTGTTGTTTTGTAATAAACCTTTATTTAATTTGGTTTTACACCGGTCTCGTGGTGTCATAGCTTCTGTCATCTGCCACCAGTGGAAAATCCCCCTCTAACAGGCCTTGGGCTAGTCACACTTCTTTGAAGTCTCTCAGCCCCACTCACCTCACTGAGTGTTTGTTGTGGGGGGAAAGGGAAAGGAGATTGTTAGCCGCTTTGAGACTCTTTCGGGTAGTGATAAAGAGGGTTATCAAATACTTAAAGTCATAAAGTAGCTCACACACCAGATGTAAATTTCAATCAGCAGACAAGCAAATCTTTCATTTGAAAATTATAACCATCTCAGACATAATGAGAGAAAGTGAGGCTTTTTCAGACTTTATGCCCTTCAGGGCTCATACTTGGCTTTTGGGCAGCATGTTGATTCCTCTGTTGTCAAGTTGCTAACCCCCATCTGGGCTTCCAGGAGCTGACAGCTTCTCAGTCTCCCAACATAGAAAACAACTTTTTCAGAGCATCAGATGTTAATCCCCTGTTCACTCTTGTCTCCAGAGTGAATTCAATAGCAAAGATTATGTCTTGGCTATCATCCATCACCACGTAATTATCTCCGTAGGCAGCCTGCCAACAGAAGACGTTCAGTCCACCATGTTCCTCCCCTGGATGTCCCTCAGAGGTTATTCCTACAGAAAGTGAAGGTGGACCAAAGGACACATGTGAAAAATGAGTTATTTTTTATTTCTATTTTTTAGAACAGTTTAATTGAACAACAAAAAATAGAAATAGAATGGGGGGGAGAATAAAGAAAAGGTATACTATATCATTATAAGAGCTAACAATTACAATACTATACAACACTATACTATCAAAATCTACAAAATTTCAGCTATTTGCAATGAGCAAATCAATCAATAGCAATGGAAATGGCTCCACACAACGGATGCTTTAAGTGGTTTCCCCAAATTCAGCTGAAATTGCAACTTATACTGGCTTCTCCAGTCTCACTATTATTCAGCCCCCTGAATAGAATCCCTCACAATAGCACAAATACAACACAGAAGTTTTGGGATTCTGTTCTATGGAGTGAAGAAATAAACTTTGAACTTTTTGGCTCCATGGATCAGAGCTTTGTCTGGAGGAAGAAGAATGAAGCATACGCTGAAAAGAACACTACAGTGAAGCATGGTGGTGGCTCAGTGATGCTCTGGGGCTGCTCTGCATCCTCTGGCACTCGAAACCTGCAGTGTGTGAAAGGCAGGATGGATTCATTGAAGTAACAGGAAATTCTAGGAGGAAACATCATGGCGTCTGTGAGGAAGCTGAAGCTTGGGTGTCATTGGAATTTCCAACAGGACAATGATCCCAAGCATACCTCAAATTCCACCAAGGCTTGGTTGCAGAAGAAGTCCTGGAAGGTTCTACAGTGGCCATCACAGTCACCTGACTTGAACCCATAGCTGTCAACTTTTCCCTTTTCTTGCAAGGAATCCTATTTGGAATAAGGGAAATTCCCTTAAAGGAAACGTTGACAGCTATGCTTGAACCCCACAGAAAATCTCTGGTGAGATTTGAAGAAGGCAGTTGCAGCACACAAACCCAAGAATATTACTGAACTGGAGGCCATTGTTCATGAGGAATGGGGCAAGATTCCTCAGGAATGCTTTTGGAAGCTGCTGTCTGGCTATGCATTTCTTTTGCAGCAGGCCATAGCAGCAAAAGGCTGCTCTCCTAAGTACTAAAGATGCTTGCTATGAAGGGTTTGAATAATAGTGAGACTGGAGAAGCCAGTATAAGTTACAATTTCAGCTGAATTTGACAAAACCACTTGAAGCATCCATTGTGTACCACTTTCAATTGCTTTTGTTTGATTTGCTCATTGCAAACAGCTGAAAGTCTATAAATTTTGATATATATATATGAACCTGATTTGCAATGGGGGCTGAATGATTTCAATTGCAACTGTATATACATCTTTAATATATAGGTATTATTTGTCGGAGCCTCCGCTACAACCGAGCTGAAAAAGCTCATCCTCCGGTCAAGTCTCCAGAATCTCCTCCGAACGATGATTAACGACCTGAGCAGCAGAAGGACGAGAAATATGAGCTACATTGCTAACAGTTTTATTTCTAACTATGCAGACAGAAAAGAAATATACATCCTCTCTCTGTGAAAGCAGAGAGCAACTGGAACACAAAGGAACAGGAAACCAGTAACATCACATCCATTTCTGTGAGACTTCCAACAGTCTGGAATGTCTGGAATGTAAAACAGAGTCTTGTGACTCCAAGCACTGCACAGTGGCAGAAAACAGAAACCTAACATTATTTTTTTAAAAAAATAATTTTTATTAATTTTCCATTTTACAATCCAATCATATCACATTAATTACTCCGAATTATATCAATACATATCATAAAAATCCAAATATTTTGCTGAATTTTAAATTTTTGTTGGGGGTACCCATGCTTCGAGTTCAGAAAGGGTCCAATCATCTCATATTTCTGCTGCTTTAATATTTCATAAGTCCCATCTTCTGCTCTTCTTGTTGTTATCATTTTTCTTCTTAATAACCTCTGAGTTGTTTCCACAAGCGAGATGAAGCAAGCAATATTATGTTTGTGTGGGCTTACACGTTGATCCAAAAGTCTTATTCGTGCGGCAGGCGCCATCACGACAGTTCCGATTAAATAAAGTCTAGCGTCTGCTCATTAATTTTCCCAGACCACTTGCTCCATAAATCAGTCTTTCCAGGGGGGATATTTCCGAATAGACGTATAAGTCATACAAGATAGCAGAACAGTGGCTCACTTCCCCCTTTGACTGTAAATCTTGCAACAAAGTCTGTCTCGTAATGGCGGATCCCGATTTATGACTGCATCACCAAGAAAGCCTTTTGTTTCCTTTCCAAATCTTCCACAAAGCAAAGTCTTTAATTAATCTTTGTTTTCACACAGTTTATTTTCCAGTCTCACTTGCTATAAATCATTGTGATGGTTCTTCTAGGGGAGGGGTTGTTAGGTAAAACATATTGAAAAAGAAAGAAGTCCCCCCCCCCCCGTTCTGTTTCAACATACCAACATAGCTGTGATTCTTTGATGTAGTCTTCTATTCAATCCATCCTATCACTTAACTTTTCAGCAGTAGATTTGATTAGCAGATAAAACACCCTCTCCTTCGCTCGAAACATGTGCATTTACTTTTTAAATCCAATTATTTTATCTTAAGCAGTGCAACTAGGCCGCACTCAGAAGCAGCGTCAGGGAGATCCAAAGCTGACTTGAGGGCTTTCCGTCCAATACCCCCATTGGGATCTCAGCTCCGGTCGTCCGAGCTGATAAGGCTCATTTTCCTTCGAGCCCTCCCAGCAGAGCATTAAAACAACACCACAGTGGAAGGATGAGATAGGTATGGTGCTACATTGCTATACTTTATTACTAAGCTATGCAGAGAGCAAAGAAATAGACATCATCTCTCTTTCAGAGCAGAGAGCAACTGAACAAAGGAAACAACAGAACAAAGGAAACAGGAAACCAGTAAGATCACATCCCGTCTCCCTTTCCTGTGAGACTCCAACAGTATCTGGACTCTGTGGAATGTAAACAGAGTCATGTGACTGCAAGCAGCTGCACAGTGAGGAAAAAGAAACTAACATCCTCCCCCTTCCTGTGAACACCACTGGGCAGCGTGTTAGTACAATTTCAGTACAAACCCAATTTCTGTACATAGGTACAGTGTTGATCCCTCGGAACAACCTTGGACAATAAATCAGCAGGAATTTCATTACCTGGCATGTAGGACACCGTTAGGAGTCCTTTCTGAACACATTCCCTAGCATGTTGCAGCTTCAATTGCAAGTGCTTCATGCTTTGCTTACAACCTTCAGAAGTCAGCAAAGCCAAACATGCTTTGTTGTCCTGATAAACCTGGATTGGACATTTGACAGGAATTCTCATGTCTTTACACAACTGTAACAACCATTCACAATCCACAAGGGAATAAGATTCAGTTCAGCTTCACAAGTACTCAAGCTAACTGTTGTTTACTTCTTGCACAACCAATCAAATAGACCCTGATTGTACATGTAGCAAACTCCAGATGTGCTTTTCCTGTCCGTAGTGTCACTGCCAAAACTCGCATCAGCAAATATCTCAAGACCGCTAGACTTCTGATTGTTAAATCTCAGTCTCTAATGCATAGTGCCTTTCAAATAGCGTGCTATGCGTTTCAGAGCTTTCCAATCCTTAACCGTAGGATTGCTGACATGTCTGCTTAGCAAATTAGTGCTATCTGCAATGTCAGGTCTTGAACATCTGGCAATGAAGTTTAGTTTGCCTAGCACACTTCTGTACAGTGTAGTGTCAGAAAATGCTTCTTCAGTATCATCTACCCAATAGCCTGTTGTCATCGGTGTGTCTATAGGGTTAGCATCCATCAGGTTTAGTTTGCTTAACACATGAGCAATTTTCTGTGACTGGTGTACTAAAATATTACCATGTTGGTCTCTCTCTATTTCCAGAGATAGGTAGTTGGATACCTCACCAAGATCTTTCATGTCAAAGTGCTCTTTCAGTTGAGCTAGGGCGCTATTGTACATTTTGACATCCTTCCAAAAGAAAAGAATATCATCAACATAAAACAAGCAATACAGCTTCTTTTGCCCTTCCTCTTTGACAAATACACATGGATCAGCTTTCCCTTGCTGAAAACCTAAAGAAAACAACACTTCAGTGAGTTTAGACTGCCAGCACCATGCACTTTGCTTGAGACCATATAGGGACTTCTTCAGAGAACAAACAAATCCCTGGTTTACCTGTACGCCATCAGGTGGAAGCATATAAAGTGATTCACCTAAGGTTCCTGTCAGGGAACTGCCATCGGAGCTAGAGGCGGAGGCAAGGCTCCAGAGCGATGCTGGAGAGGGGCCCAGCAGGGAGAGAGGCAGCCCATCTGCTGGGGAAGGAAATCAGCGTAACACCAGGGGTGAAGGGGGGCAGATGGGGGAATCGGCGAGGGGGCTCCAGGACTCCTCGCCGGAGACCAGCGGAGAGAGCACGGGTCCTCCGCTGCCCACACCCACCCTGCGCAGAAGACTTCCGCGCAGGGAGAGTAGGCGGAGACTTGGCGTCAAAGAACTTCTTTGCTGGAAGAGGTTCAAGAAACGCCCACTGACGGATTCTGCCAGCGACTGAAACAGCCACGAAGTGAAGGGCTGTCCAGACAGAAAGGGTTTAACCAGGTAACCTAGCCAGAAGTGTCGGCAACTTACGCAACCCCTATAACCATTACAGCAATCCGTCAGTCACCGACGTTGCTTGTGCGCAGCTACAGGCAGGCATTATAATGAGCCAAACCAGAGAAGCCGGAGAGAAGGAGCAAGCAGCTGGAGTGCAAAGTCTGGTGGAGAGGAACCGAGATTTGAAACAGCATGTGGATCTCCTGACGGCGTGGCTGGACGAAAGACGGACTCAGGATGCACAGGTCAGACCCACCCCCATCGCAAGGAAGGTACCGGGGCTGGTACACAAGTTTGGGGGGAAGCCCCAGGACTACAACGCGTTCCGAACGGAAATAGAGTACGCTTTGGAACTGCAGCATAATGACTTTGCTGATAATGGGAAAAGGGTAGCCTATATTGTGGGGCATCTACAGGATAGGGCACGGGAATGGATCAGGCCCCTAATGGCGACGCAAAATGCTCCCTTGAAGGACCTTAGGAAATTTTTCCAATCGATGGATGCGATGTATTCCAGTGAAGTGGAGCAAAATGTGACTCGACGGGAATTGATGGGGTGCAAGCAGGGGAGCCAATCAGTTAGTGACTACTGGTCGCGCTTTGCGATGTTGATCCACTGGCTTGGGTGGGATCTGGACTCTGAACCTATTCAAATGTTGTTTGAGGAGGGGTTGTCCCCAACTGTGAAGGACGAGCTGTCCCGCGCGCCCCGCCCACAGTCGATGGATCAGCTGACCAAGGCTGTGCTTGAGATTGGAGTGCGGCAGGAAGCGCGGGCTCAGGAGAAACACAAAGTGAGAGGGGAACGTTGCCATGACTACCGCATTCCTGAAATGCCGAGGCAGCCTTCTCAGGCGGCTGAGCCAATGGAAATAGATGGCGTGCGCGAGGTTTCAAACTCCAGTGAAGGTCGCAAGAGGGAGGGAAAGGATTGGAAAACCACCAAGAAGTGTTTCCTCTGCCAACGGCCAGGACATTTTGCCAGGGTCTGCCCTCAAAGAAAGCCCTGGCAAGGGATGGTGGGAGGTGCTGGCTGTGGGGAGAAGGCGGAAAAAGGGCAGACGCAGGCAAACGACAACGCTTGGCTGCCAATCAGCGGGGGCAGCAGCCAAGCCAGCAACCAATAGAAGTGCCCCAGCCTGACCCTCCCAGGGCAGCTATAGCCATAGAAGTGGTGCTAGAACTCCCGAATGGGCACTCAGTCAAAGTGGAGGGGCTGCTGGATTCAGGCAGCTCCTGCAACTTCTTCAGCAGGGACTTCGCTCTAGAGCACCAACTCCACCTGCTGCCCCTGGATTTTCCCTTGCAAGTGACCACCATCGATGGCAGGGAACTTTTGCCTTTTACATAGCCACACTGGCAGGACCCCCAATAATATTAGGGATGAGCTGGCTGGCACTACATGATCCAGTAGTGGCATGGCATCAGCGGTCGGTCACCTTTGGGTCAGCTTACTGCTTGGAACACTGTCTGGGGGGGGGAACCCAAGGATGACAGTGGCCAGGGTGACTGGGATGGCTGTGGAGCCAAAAGGGGAGGTGCCACCACAATATGCTGACCTGCAGGAGGTCTTCAGCGAGGAGGCAGCGGATAGACTACCCCCCCATAGGCCCTTTGACTGCCAAATCAACTTACTCCCAGGGGCTCAGCTGCCGGTGGGTAAGCTGTATGCCATGTCTGACCGGGAGATACAGGAGCTGCAGCAATTTATTGACAAGAACCTGAAGAGAGGGTTCATAAGAGAATCAAAGG
This sequence comes from Podarcis melisellensis, assembly GCF_964234715.1. NCBI lineage: Eukaryota > Metazoa > Chordata > Lepidosauria > Squamata > Lacertidae > Podarcis > Podarcis melisellensis. Next base: position 14,216,059 of record NC_138535.1, read on the forward strand.
CAGTGGGGGGCAGTCTGCTGTTCTTTGTGGACAAAAAGGATACTAATCAGCCCAGATTAGTTGTAGATTTCAGGGTCTTGAACCTTGTATCAGAACCCGTGACCTTCCCAATGCCCAGGATTGACGACATTTTAACACAGGTGAGGCAGGGGAAAATCTTTACCAAGCTGGACCTCAGGGGAGCGTACAATTTGATTAGGATGAGGGGGGGGGGATGAATGGAAAACCACCATGTTCACCCCCCTGGGGGCCTTTGAGTACTTAGTTATGCCATTTGGATTACAGTCGGGCTCCAGCTGCTTTCAAGCATTCATACACCACGTGAACAAAGCATGCCATCGTATAACTCTCGTCCCAAAAGCGCTGTGGCAGACCCGAGTCTGCCAGCATAGCATTCGCTGCTTCCTGTAGGGTGCGATGTTTTCTCTCTGCAACCCTGCTCCGTTGCGGACTGTAGGGGGCAGTCAATCGATGACTGATACCTTTCTGCCTGAAGAAAGATTGCAGCGCAGAACCTGTGAACTCCGCCCCCCGATCAGATTGAAAGGAAACCACCCTGGCGGAGAAACGCAGCTCTACCGCTGTGATCCAATCCCTGATCAGTGCAGCCGCCTCCCACTTTTGTTTAAGTGTAAACAGCCAGGTGTGTTTCGAAAAATCATCAATTAGAACCAAAACATGCTTTGATCCACTTAAAGAAGCTAGCTGCATCGGACCACATAAATCTGCATGAACCAGCTCAAAGGGTTTGCTGGTCCTCCTTTCTGACCTGGGATATGTGCATGTTGTAATCTTTGATTGCTTACAAGCTTGACAATCTAAGTATTTATCACATGCCTTGAACCCACACCCAATTGTGTTCTCTGCGGCTTTCTTAACATATGACCACCCTGCATGCCCAAATCTGCGATGCCACAAATGTAAACAATCATGGTGTGGTGGTACATTTGCACACTGCACTTGTGCTTCTTCAGGGGACTCTGCAACAGTAGCATCAGCGACAGGCATCTGCACCAGAAAGAGCCTGTCCTTCCCCTCAACACTGTGGAGCTTCTTCCCATCCCTGTAGAAATAACACATGTTGTTAGTAAACACCACATCAAAACCATCGGCAATAAGAGCTGATACACTTAAAAGAGAATGAGCAAGCTCAGGGACCACAAAAGTTTGCACCTCATGATCTATAAAGGAACAGTATAAAAAACCAGTCTCAGTTAACTGTCTCTTAGAGCCATCTGCCATCGTGACAAAACGTCCAGTTTTAACTGTCTTGCAATTTCTCAGGGGCCCACCAGATGGCACCAGGCTGTGGGTCGCTAACGTATCGACAACAAGAGATAAAGTGGCTCTCTGGCTGTCTTCCAAGGTTGCCATGGCGACGCTCGCACCCCCACCGGGCCTCTGCCAGTGTCAGTGTCCTTCGTGGTTGCCATGGTTGCAAGGCTCCTGCTGGTGTTCTCATGCTTCGCCGTCTGAGAACCGTCGCTTATCTGCCTTAGCAGGTGGCTGACCTTGCATTCCAGAGCCTCTGCAGAACAATGCCCTTCGCTGTTGGGCTTCGCCTCAGAGCACAAACAACTTTCGGAGACTTTGGCTTTCTCAGAGCTCTTGGAACAGCCTGCACCCCCACTCCTGGGTGCCCAGCTGCCTGAGGAACGGACTGCTACTGCCTTCCTCTTCCCAGCTCTCAGCCTCTCTCCCGGACCATCACACAGACGTGTCGAAGCATAGAAACAGCTTCCCGGAACAGTCCCAGCCCCCTCTGGGCTTGGTGCTCTCTCTGGGCATCCTCTAGCCCCCTCTGGTCTGGCTCCCACTGCGGCCTGACATGCCGTCTTCAGTGCCTGCCACGCGACCCAGGGCTTCTTCCCTTGAAGATTTGGCAACAGCCAAGCATCAACGCTGGCCCTTAAAATGGCTAGCACCGTTTGCTCTCTTTCCAGAGCATCAGCCATGTCTGCTTCACAATTTCACCAATTTCAGAAAAGGAAATAGAGGAAGCTATAGGGAAATTAAAAGCGGGGAAAGCCCCAGGAGCAGATGGATTGGGAATGGAATATTATAAAGTATTTAAATATATATTGGTTCCTAAATTAAAAGTCTTATATAATTCAGTAATAGAGGGTGAGAGGATCCCTCCATCATGGGAACAATCAATAATTATCTTAATTCCAAAATCAGGAAAAGATCTGATGGACCCAGGATGGTATAGACCGATTTCCCTAATAAATCAAGATGCTAAAATCCTGACCGCAATGATGACAAAAAGGATGAATAATTTTATGTATAAATGTATAAATAAAAATCAATGTGGCTTTGTAGCAGGAAGACAGATGTCTAGTTTATTTTTTTAATGCATTTTTATTGGCTTTTCTTTAGCATAAATCAAACAAACAAAACAAATACAATAAAGTTCCATAATCTTATACCCACTTATTTTTCATTGCTCTGCTGAGCGCCGACTTCCCTCCCTCCCTTCAGCAGGTTTTCATTTTACACTTTCCTTTCCGCAGTTTCTTAATGACATCCTATCCACATCATAAGATTTATTTTAATCCTGCTACAGTCTTTAAACTTCTACAATTATTACTTATATATTCCACAAATTTACTCCACTCTCTTCTAAACTTTGTTTCCTCTTGGTTAAAAATCCTGTAGGTCAGTTTTGCTAATTCCGCATATTCTACCATTTTTGTCTGCCACTCTAATGTTGGTAATTCCTGTATCTTCCTTTTTTGGGCTACCAAAATTCTAGCGGCAGTCGTGGCATACATGAATAATCTCTGGTCTACTTTTCTTATTTCTTCTCCTGTCAAGCCTAGCAAAAAGGCTTCTGGTTTTTTGGGGAAGGTATATGTAAACCACTTTTTCAGTTCATTATAAATCATGTCCCAAAATTGTTTCATTTTCTCACATGTCCACCACATGTGGAAAAAATCTCCCATCTTTCACTTTGCATTTCCAACATACTTTGCTACTCATTCTATACATCTTTGCTGGCTTGACAGGTGTTAAATACCAGCAGTACATCATTTTCATTACGTTCTCCTTCAAAGTAGTACACGCCGTAAATTTTAGACCTTCATTCCACAATTTCTCCCAAGCCTCATATTCAATATTATACCCAAAATCTATAGCCCATTTTATCATCACCTCCTTTGTTGATTCATCTTTTGTATTCCATTCCAGTAAAAAATTATACATTTTTGATAAAAGTTTAGACCTGCCCTCTAGTATTTCAATTTGAAATCTCGATTTATTTTCACTAAAACCCACTTTCTTATCACAATTAAATATATCATTCACTTGATGGTATTGTAACCATCCTGTAAAAGCATTCTCAATACAATTGTAAGATTTCAGTTTTCATCCTTTCTCTGTCTTCATTAGAATATCTTCGTAAGTGGCCCACCTCCTCTCCATATTCAACTTTTTTACTGTCAGCCCTTCCATTGGAGAGATCCACCATGGTGTATTTCTTTCCAACAAGTTCCTATTCCTATCCCAAAACTCATATAAGGCACCCTTTATTACATGATTTGTGAACCCTCTGTGTACTTTCACTTTGTTATACCAAAGATAAGAGTGCCAGCCGTATCTGTTGTTGTATCCTTGTAGGTCAAGCAGGTCCGTATTATCCAATATTATCCATTTTTTTATCCAACATAAATAAGACGCTTCGTAATAAAGTTTTAAATCTGGTACCGAGAATCCTCTTTCTTTTTTATCAGTCAATAATTTAAATTTTATCCTGGGTTTTTCCCCCTGCCATATGAATTGTGAAAGAACTTTTTGCCACTCTCAGAATTGTGTTAACCCTCTAATTATGGGAATTGTTTGAAATAAAAATAACATCTTTGGTAATACATTCATTTTAACACTGAGATTCTGCCACTTATTGATAATTTTAATCTATTCCATATATCCAAGTCCCTTTTAATTTCTTTCCAGACCAATTGGTAGTTGTCTTTAAACAAATTAATATTCTTTGCTGTCATCCAGATTCCCAAATATTTTGCTTTCTTTACCACTTTGATTCCACATTTTTGTTCCAATAATCTCGCTCTTTCCCATATTTTAAACCACCATTTTCGTCTTTGTTTTATTCAATTTGAATCCTGCTAGTCGACCAAATTCTTCAATTTCCTCCATTGCTTTTTTGACACTTAATTGGGGTTCTTCTAGAGTTAATACCAGGTCATCAGCGAATGCTTTAAGTTTGAATTTCTTTGCCCCTAATTCAATATCTCTTATTTCTGATGTCTCTTTTATGTTATTAGTTAATACCTCCAGTACCATGATAAACAGTAATGGAGATAGGGGGCACCCCTGCCTAGTGCCCTTTGTAATATCAAAGAACTCCGTCAGGGCATTATTCACAATTAACTTGGCTTTCTGTTCTGACTAAATCGCTTCTATTCCACTCAGGAAAGTGTTAGGATATTGATGTTCTGTTCCGCCTTAAGAGGAACAGATATGTGGAGTTGTTGTATGTCACATATCTCTTTACTTCCAGCACAGTCTGCTGGGAACTTCTGTTGTATATTGCTTTTGCTATGCTGCTTTTTGCTTGGACACGAAGGGAAGCAGACATGTTTTTCTTTTGTCCTGCTGCTGAATAAATGCTGTAAATATGCTTACATATGCCTCTGTCCACTACTTCCATTGCAAAGAGTTCTTATCTCTGCTGGATTGCGTGCTCAGTCTCTAAAGGTTTCTGAGGCTTGAGTCGCAGTTTTGATGCTGTTCTGAGAACCGGAGATTGCCCGGCTGCCAGCTGGTGGGCTGGAGCCAGCTGGGGGCCTGCCAAATGCCCCCGTCTCCCCGGCAGCATCCCAAAAGAAAGATCCTCCTATTCCCATCATTCCCATGCTTTTCATCAGAAATTGCCAAGAAACATTATCAAAAGCTTTCTCCGCGTCGATAAACATCAACACTGCTGGTTTGTCATTTCTGACCTCTAAATATTCTATTATGTTTACAATATGTCTCACGTTATCTTTTCATTGTCAACAAGGTAAAAAACCTGCTTGGTCTTTGTGAATAACCTCATTTAAATTTATTTTAAGCCTTTTTGCTAAGATTTCAGTAAATAACTTGTAATCATTATTTAAAAATGATATTGGTCAAAAGTTCTTGACATTCAAACGATCAACATCTTGCTTAGGAATTAACGTTATGTATGCCTCCTTCCATGTATTCGGTATCTTTCCTCCTTGTAAGATATTGTTCATTACTTCACAGAGAACCAGAGTCAACTGTCCGCTAAGAGTTTTATAATATTTTGTGATGAGAGCATCAGGACCTGGGGCTTTACCTTGTTTCATTTATTTTTTTAATTGCATTTTAGATTTCCTGTGTTGTTGTTCGGTTGTTTAGTTGTTCTCTCTTTTCTATTGGAATCCGTTTCCCTTTGTGCTCCTCCAAGTATTTCTCTATTTTCTTTATGTCTTTCTTTTCTTTTCTTTTCTTTTCTTTTCTTTTCTTTTCTTTTCTTTTCTTTTCTTTTCTTTTCTTTTCTTTTCTTTTCTTTTCTTCTTTTCCATAGAGTTCTTTATAAAAGACTTGAAAGGCTTTCCTAATTTCCTTTGGATCTTCTGTTTGGTGTTCTCCTATCTTTATTTTATTTATAATATTTTGGCTTTGACATTTCCTTAATTGCCATGCGAGTAGTTTCCCGGTTTTATTAGCTGACTCAAAATATTTCTGTCTCATAAATTTTATTTTCCATTCTACTTCTTGACTCACCAGCATAGAGAACTGAGTTTGTAATATTTTATTGGTTTGTTTTATTTGTTCATCTTTTGGTTTTATTGCTAATTTCTTCTCATTTTCCATGAGGTGGGTCAGGATTTCTTCTTTTTCCCCCTCTCTTTCTTTTTTCTGGAAACTATTTTGCTGTATCTGGAAACCTCTCATGACTGTTTTGCTCGTGTCCCAAACTATATCTAGTCCCATTTCTTTATGTAAATTCCACTTGAGATATTCCCTTAATACCTCGTTTGCTTTTTCCACTACAGTTTCGTTTTCAAACACATTGTTGTTCATCATCCATCTAAAATAATTTTCTTCTTTTCCTCTCGACTCCATGGATACAGAGTTGTGGTCTGATAAGGTTCGTGGTGATATCTCAGTTCTTACTACTCTTGGTACCAGTTCTTTGGAGACCCACACGTAATCTGTTCTTCCCAAGCTCTGGTGAGGCTCAGAGAAGAAGGTATACTGTTTTGTAGTTGGGTGTTTCAACCTCCAGATATCCACTAAATCAAAATGATCAATTAGGTCAAAGAAGGTCTTTGGCAGTTTACCCTCTTTAGTCACTTTCTTTTTTGATGATCTATCTATTTCAGGCATCACTATTACCATTGCAATCCCCCATTGATATTATCTTCTGATCTATAAATTCTATCAATCTTTCCTCCAGTTTTCTATAAAATTCAGCCTTATTTTTGTTAGGTGCATAAATTCCCACCACAATTAGTCTCTCCCCTTGCACCATTATTTGCACCACCAACACCCTCCTTTCCTCATCTTTAGAAATCAGCTTAGGTTCAAATTTCTCCTTTATATACATTACCACTCCTCTTTTTTTATTCACATCCGATGTTATAAATTCATTGCCCAACACGCTCTACTTTATTCCTTTTAGATTTGTCATTAAGTCCATTCACATTCCAGGTTAACAATTTCAAAGTCATTTTTTAAAACTATCAAGCTTTGTTTTAAATTCAAATGTTTTTGTCGTCTGTGTCCTCTTCTTCCTCTTCGTCTTCTACTTCCTCTTCCTCTTCTACTTCCTCTTCTTCCCTTTCTTCTTTTTCTTCCTCCTCTTCCTTATTTTTTCCCTTCCTCTTCCACTTCTTTCTTTCCTCCTCAAGGTCAGGATCCATTCCAGCTGGTCTGGGGCCAACATGATTTCCTTCCAGCTTTCCTAGTTCCTTCTCATATCTTCTTGAGAATTTCTTCACCTCTTGAACGTCACTTAGTCTGAACCTTTTATCTTTATAATAAAAAGAGATCCCTTTAGGAAATTCCCACCTGTGTTGAATTCCATTTTTCTTCAGTAAATTCACTCATTGTTTGTATCTATCTCTTTTTCATAAGAATCTGGTAGGGATCTTGTAATGGTTCTCGGGGTTGCTCGTGCGTAAACCGGTGCAACACCTGGCTGGGTTGCCTGAGTGAACCTTTTCTGTCCGGACAGCCACTCACCCGTGGCTGTCTCAATCTCTGGCAGAATCCGCCAGTGGGCGTTTCTTGAACTTCTTCCAGCAAAGAAGCTCTTTGACGCCTAGTCTCCTCCTACTCTCCCTGCGCGGAAGCCTTCTGCGCAAGGAGGGTGTAGGCAGCGGAGGACCCTTACTCTCCCCGCTGGTCCCTGGCAAGGAGTCATGGGACCGCCTCGCCGATTCCCCCATCTGCCCCCCTTCTCCACTGGTGCTACGCTGATTCTCTTCCCCAGAAGATGGCTGCCTCTCCCCATCCCAGGATGCTCTCTGGGACCCCTCCGGAGCCCGCTCTCTCCCTCCGGCCCTGATGGCAGTTCCCTGACAGATCTCTTTTAAAATTATGTTTGGTTTTCCATCAATTACTAATTTATTGTTGTAACTCATTCTAAAGATTGCATTTCTCATATCTAGTGAATTAAAAATCATCAGACAATCTCCAGGTGGTTTTTTTTTATTTAGCCTTTAAAGATCTTACTTTTATTCTAAATACATTCTCCACTATGTATTCAATTTCTTTTTCTTTCATGTCCATCCATCTTGCCAATTCTTTAATCATTTTTACTTTTCTATTTTCATTTATCTCTTCCACTACTCCTCTAAATTTCAAGTTCATCTGCTTCTGACACATCTCCAACAGAACCATATTGCCCCAGACGTGCTCTTGAGTCTTATTTAAATCTACTTGGTGTTGTTGTTTAGTTGTTTAGTCGTGTCCAACTCTTCGTGACCTCATGAACCAGAGCACGCCAGGCACTCCTGTCTTCCACTGCCTCCCGCAGTTTGGTCAGACTCATGTCTACCTCCTCCTTAATGCGATCTGTCTCTTTTCTATTCCTCTTGACTTCTTTCTGAATTCTTTTCACAGATTCTTCCATTGTCCTTGATCTAACTGTTAGGTCCTTAATTTTGTTTGAAACTTCCCCCACAACCCCTTCTATTTTTTTGTCTGGGGTTTCTTGTACCTCCACTAATTTTTTCTCCATATGTTGTTCATTCTGTTTAAATTCTTCCTTTATTTTAAGCCATAAAACCTTTAATTTCTTCCTGCTTGGACAATCTCCTGTCCCCCCAATTCCCCCCCCCCCATTTTCCCTGACACTATGCTTGCTTTGGGGTGTCCAAGCCGAGGACTTTCGCTGTCGCTTCTGCCTGGATGTTGCCCCGGTTCACCACCAGCCAGGCCTCCTCGTTTCCTGTTCTAAAGATTTATTGCCAGGGTGCGGAAGGGGAAAATTTTCACCAAGCTGGACCTCCGGGGGCGTACAACCTCATCAGAGTGAGAGAGGGGGACGAGTGGAAGACCACTATGTTCACCCCGCTGGGGGCGTTTGAGTATCTCATCATGCCTTTCGGCTTGCAGTGTGGAAGCCCCTGTTTCCAGGCCTTCATGCATCACATGCTAGGGCCATTGCTGTACCCTAACTGCTTTCCGTTTGCTTTTTGGACGACGTGCTGGTGTACTCAGACAACGAGGAACAGCACATAAAAGACGTACGTCAGGTCCTGAGCAAACTTTAGGAACATCGGCTGTGGGTGAAACTGGAGAAGTGTCAGTTCCACGCGAAAGAGGTCGAGTTCCTGGGTTACAGGCTATCGGACAAGGGTTTGGCCATGGATCCGGAGAAGGTGAAGGCGGTGGTGGAATGGGAGAGCCCTAAGACCAGGACGGATGTTCAGCGTTTCCTGGGCTTCAGCAATTTCTACAGGAAATTCATCAAAGGCTTCGCAAAACTGACAGCACCCATAACGGACTGTCTTAGTGCTAAGAAGAAGTTTCGCTGGACGGAGGCAGCACAAGAGGGGTTTGAGAAGCTAAAGAGGGTTTTTGCATCCGAGGAACAACTGCTCCACATCAACCCCGATCAACCACTGCGAGTTGAGATGGATGCTTCTGATCGGACGATTGGGGCGGTGCTGCTGCAGCCAGATCAAAAAGGGGAGTGGCGGCCGTGTGCGTTTTTTTCGCGGAAACTGAGTAAATCGGAGAAGAACTACACTATCTACGATAAAGAATTGCTTGCGATCGTCGCCGCGTTCAAACAATGGCGACATTTCCTGATTGGAGCGAGGCACCAAATTTTATTTATTTATTTATTTCAATACATTTTTATTCAAGTTGTGCAAAAACAAAAAATATAACAATATAAATACATATAAAAACTAGAAATAAACATAAGCATACCAATAGCTATATCAATATAGATATAGATATAAATATAGTTCATTTACATAAATTATTATTTCCCTTCCCCAAACTATACAGAAAAAATCATAAAAGCAAATCATAATGTTTTAGGCTCTACCTAGCCTTGGACTCCCCTCCACCCTTTTGGTAAGTGTCAAATAAATTCCGCAATCACGTATTTAATTTTTAATCTTAGAACCAATCACTGTTAGAATTATTCTAACCCCGCCAGTTCACTTTACAAATTTGTTCCAATATATTTCCAATATTTACTCCAATTTCTGTTCATCTTGGTCTCGTATTCTACCTGTTAGTCTATCAAGCTCGGCGTAGTTTACCATTTTGACCTGCCAGTCACTTATGCTGGGTATAGTTTCCGATTTCCAATTTTGTGCCAACATAGTTCTTGCGGCTGTGGTGGCGTAAAGAAATATTGTCTTATCTTCTTTTTTAATTTCTTTGCCCATCATTCCTAACAAAAAAGCTTCAGGTCTTTTGGGAAAGGTATATTTAAATATTTTTTTAAGCTCATTATATATTGATTCCCAAAAGCCTTTCACTTTGTTGCATAGCCACCACATATGGTAAATAGCTCCTTCCGCTTCACCACATTTCCAACATCTCTTATTCTTTAACCTGTACATTTTGGCCAATTTCACCGGCGTATGATACTACCTGTATATCATCTTCCAGACATTCTCTCTCAGTGCCATACACGCCATAAACTTTATATTACTATTCCACAGTTCCAACCACCTTTCAAAGTCGATATTATAGCCGAAGTCGATTGCCCATTTAATCATTGCCTCCTTCACCTCCTCATCATTTGTATGCCACTCTAATAACATATCATATATTCTAGACAATGTTTTGTTCTTACCTTCTACTACTGCTACATTAAACTTAGATTTTTTGTCTTCAAAACCTAGTTTCTTTTTATCTTCTTTTAACAAGTCATTCACCTGGTGATATTGTAACCAACCAGTGAATAATTTTTTTATCTCTTCATAAGGTCTAAGTTTGGGCCCTTGTTCTGTTTTTCTTACAAGTTCTTCATAGGTGGCGTTCTTCTCCTCCATATTGGTTTTCCTAATCGTTAAGACCTCTATTGGTGAGATCCACCAGGGGGGTCTTTCTTTCGAGAAGATTTTTATTTCTCTCTCATACCTGGTATATTGGTCCCCTGAAAATATGGTTTAGGAAGCTCCTGTGGACCTTCACCTTTTCATACCACAGGTACGAGTGCCACCCGTACCTGTTATTAAAGCCTTCCAGGTCCAGTATATCTCTATTTTCCAATTTTATCCAATCTTTTAACCAAAGTAGACACACCGCTTCATAATATAAGCTCAGGTCCGGAAGGGAGAAACCCCCTCTTTCCTTTTTATCTATCAATATTTTCATTTTTATTCGCGGTCTTTTCCCCTGCCAGATGTATTTCGCCAGGGCTCTCTGCCACTCTTTACACTGTTTTAAACCTTTAAGTATGGGAATAGTTTGAAATAAAAACAACATTCTGGGCAGAATGTTCATTTTAACAACTGCTATCCTCCCCAAAAAGGAGAGTTTCATCCTCCCCCAAATTTCCAAGTCTTTCTTTAATTATGAGGTGACCTCATAATTATCCTTGTATAGGTTTAAATTTTTAGCCATAATCCACACTCCAAGGTATTTCACTTTCTTAACTGCCGTAATTTCCGCCCTTTGTTCTAAATCTATCGTTTCTTCCTTAGTTAAATTTTTAACCAACATTTTGGTTTTATTTTTGTTTACCTTGAGTCCTGCCACAACTCCAAATTCTTCAAATTTTTGTAGAGCTTCTTCTACACTATACTTTGGATCTTCTAGGGTTAATACGATGTCATCCGCAAAAGCTTTGATTTTATATTCCCTCTTTCCTACCTTAACTCCTTTAACCTCTGTTGTTTCCCTCAATCTCTCATTGAGTATTTCCAATACTGTTATAAATAATAGAGGAGACAGGGGGCAACCTTGTCTAGTTCCTTTATGTATATTAAAGTATTCTGTTGTGGTGTTATTTTGCCTTCTGTTCCTTGTATATTGCTTCTATGCCTCTTCTAAATTTTTCTCCCATTCCCATCATTTCCAAACTTTTCCTTAGGAAGTCCCACGAAAATATTATCAAATGCCTTTTCGGCATCTATAAATACCAGGGCCGCCTGTCTATCTATTCTAGTATCCAAGTATTCAATGATATCTATCAGATTCCTTACATTATCCCTTAGTTGTCTCCCTGGAAGGAAGCCTGTTTGATCTTTATGTATTTTTTTATTCAAAACCTTTTTTAATCTTTCTGGCATTACGTCTGCAAATAACTTATAGTCATTATTTAGTAATGAAATTGGCCTGTAGTTCTTCACTTCCAAAGTATCTACATCTTTTTTAGGAATCAATGTGATATATGCTTCCTTCCAGGTATTCGGGATCCTTCCTTCTTTTAGTATATTATTCATCACTTCGCCTAGCACTGGGGATAGTTGATTACTTAGTGTTTTATAATATTTGGCCGAAAGGCCATCCGGCCCCGGCACTTTCCCAGTTTTCATCTTTTTTATAGCCCTCTTTATCTCTTCTTGTGTAATTGTCTGATCTAATGCCTCTTTTTCTTCTTTTAAGATTTGCTTCAGGTGATGTTTTTGCAAAAAGCGATCTATTTCTTGTTCTGTTTCCTTTCCTCTTTTATATAAGTCCTTATAATACTTTTGGAATATCCTTTTTATTTCTTTTGGTTCTTCCACAATCCTTTCTCCTTCCCTTATCTTACAGATCGTGTTTTGTTTCCCCTTTCTCTTATTTGCCACGCCAAATATTTCCCTATCTTATTTGCAGATTCGAAATTCTTCTGATTCATCATTTTAATTTTCCATTCTATCTCTTGATTAATTATTGTAGAAAATTTGGCTTGTAATATCTTTATATTCTGTTTTGCAGTCTCCTCACTAGGGTTGGTACTTAATTTTCTTTCGTTTTCCATGATCTGTATTAAGATCTGTTCTTTCTTTGTCTCTTTTTCTTTTCTTGATTGGCTATTTTTCTGGATCAAAAAACCCCTCATGACTGCCTTTCCTGCGTCCCACACCGTCTCTATAGCAGTTTCCCCATTTAAATTCCACTTAAAGTATTCTTCAATTGTTTCTATGGCCTTATTTACAATCTTCTGATCGTTAAATAAAAACTCATTCATTCTCCATCTGCCTGCTTTAACATCCTTGCCTTTTAGCTCAATGGAAACCGCATTATGATCGGATATAGTTCGTGGAAGAATTTCAGACTTAGTTAAATTCTGTGTCAATTCCTTCGATATCCAGATGCTATCTATTCTCCCCCAACTCTGGTTTGGGTTTGAGAAAAAAGTGTATTGTTTTGTAGTAGGGTTTTTGAGTCTCCATGCATCGATTAATCCCAAGTTATTAACCATATCAAAAAAAGATCTGGGTAATTTACCTTCTTTCGTCTCTTGCTTTTTTGTTAACTTATCCAAATTTGGAGATACCACCCCATTGAAGTCACCCATCAATATTATTTTTTGATCCATCCATTCCATCAATTTGTTGCCTAATTCAGAAAAGAAAACTGACTTTTTGTCATTTGGTGCATATATTCCAACAACAATTATTTTTTCTCCTTGAAACACCATCTGAACTACAACCAGTCTCCCTTGATCGTCTTTGTACAGTAGTTGTGGATCAAATTTTTCCTTTATATATATTACCACCCCTCTTTTCTTAATCTTATCCGATGTCACGAAGTCCAATCCTAGTCTCTTGTTGCTCAGTACCCTCTTGTGCTTATTTATTACATGAGTCTCTTGTAGACAGATTAGGTCACAGTTCTTTTTCAATAGTATATGTACAATCTGGTTCCTTTTATTTTTATTGTTCAACCCATTCACATTCCAATTTAGTATTCTTGGTGCGTTGGCTGGGAATCCGTGTTCTCTGAGGACAAGGACGAAGGACCGGGACGTCACTGCTCAGCGAACAGCTCGGTCGGCGTTGGTGGCTCCAAGCGCGCACCCTACGTTTTCTAGGGGGAGCCCCCCACCCCGTACCTGAGTGGAGACGCAGCAGAGACGGAAGAAAGACAGCAGCTGCACGGGGAAAAGGGTGCCCAAGGGAAGGGAAAGGTAGGCTCCACAGCTTGTTTTGTGGGAGTCAGGGGTTTGATCAGCCCCGCCCAGTAGGAGCAGTAAAGTGCCGCTGGGTTTAGCCAGTAGAGAGCAGTAGTGTGCCGCTGGTTTGCCGGTAGAAGAGCAGTAAAGTGCCACCGGTCTTGGGAAGTTTGTGGGTAAATGGGATTGGGGAGATGCATGGGGTTTGTATGTGTATGGGGGTTTGTATGTATGTGTATTTATTTGTGTATGGGGACACTCCAGTGAATGTTTTGAGTGGATGAGACATCGAGGCTCAGAGCCGCTGACGAAGCAAAGTGTGGTCCTTGTAAGGTGTGGTTCCTAGTTACGCGAGTCCGTCTAGGCCACTAACAGGACACGGAGAAAGGTGACTGAGTGAGAAACAACGTTAGGTGGACGGAGTGTCCCAGAGGTTAAGGGAAAGAAAAAGAAAAAAAAAAGAAAAGAAAAAGTAAACCGCCCCCCTTGCAGTGTTTGTTCTTTTGGACAATTGGAAATGTCAAGCTACAGTTGAAAAAACCCCTTTAAGCTCCTTTCTGTATTCTGGCAGTAACCAGCATAGGTGCGTCCAGTTGGCTTGTATTGTATTGCCAACACGTGGGGTCCGGAAAAAAAAAAGGATATGTGCTCTGCAGAGGCAGGAATAGAACCCTGCATGAAGGGGTTCTCAATTCTGCCACATCTACTGTACTGCGTCTTAGGGGGTTGGGAAACAGACCTTAAAACACCTAGAATCTTGCAGAGTACAAGTATTTTTTTAAAAAAAGGGTAGGATTATTTGGTCTTTAACATTAAAAGTGACATGAGTTGTTAATGAGGTCAAATTTTATATTTTCATGATAAAGGTGGGAAGGTTTCAATTACTAATATAATCATGTACTGGTTTCAGAATTTGAATGTCATCAATTCACTGTGCTTTGAGCTACCTGGTATGTTAAGATGTTTTTGTTAATAAGATTGTTTCTTATTGACTCTGTTGCATAAGGTACCCTGGTGGATTTAGAAACCGCTTGTTAAATGTTGATCAAAAGTAAAAATGTACAAATGTATGGAAAAAGGTAGTGTTGTCAAAAGGGATGGGGTTTTAACTCCCCCATCCCATGTTCAGATAGATGAGAAGAGAAGTAAGAGGGTTACGGGGACAAAGCAGTAAATCATCCCCCTTGCAGTGTGTCTGTGTTTAACACAGAAACAAAGACGCTATGCAGCCCTTGGTGGAGTCTGGAAACCAGGTTAAAATGGGGCCAGAGAACACTAAGGAAAATTACAAATTACCAAATATTGCATAGCAATATTTAAATTCAACCAAAATTGATTTTTGCACTACCTTTATATTTTTGAAATGCGTATAATATTTTTATTTGTAAAAGGGATGAACAATTGTATGCAGAAGGTGAAGTAGTGGTCTGTCGGAGAAGGCTCTTCTTTTGAAGAGAGATGTATGCAGAAGGTGAAGTAGTGGTCTGGGCTGGAGAAGGTAGAGGGAAGTAGAAAAGGTGAGAGGTAGAGGGTAGAGAAGTGAGAATGTTGGAACAGGAGAAAGGTTGGGTAATGGGTTGTAAAGACAATTGAGTGTTTTATGCTGATAAGTATCACTGAAATTAATATATTCATATGCTATTATTGAGAGTAATTAATACAGCTAATTATATGAGCAATAATATGCTATTATTGAGAAAGTAAATTCTTTTTATTCAGAGAGAATTTACTAAATATAGTAAAAGCCGAATAGTTAGAGACTGTGTGACCAGCAACACACCTTAGTCACAGTCCTACATGGATATGTGGAGTGATCCACACTAAGATTCTTGGTTGAGGTTTTCATGAGTAAAACCAGCTTTTAAAGAATTCTGAATTAAGAACTAAGAATATAATATATTATGGAACAGCCCTCTTTTTGACTGGCTGGACAGCTAACCATCCATAAATTAACAGCAAGAGTAGGGACCTGGAATGTTGTTTGTGCTTTTTTTTAGTATGTCCCTCCCATGAAAGATACTCCTTGGACATCTATTAATTGAAAATTGAGATGGCTCTGAGTGTTCATGCCAGAAGAGGTCTTAGGCAAAATAACTTTTATTTCCCTGTTCACATTTGGCTGTGGAAAGTGTTCCAAAACAAACATCTTATATGAGAAAAGGAGATACTGAAGCTCTTCGTGTTGATTGAACCTCCAAAGTTGTCAAATGCATTAGTGACAGCAGAATCAAGATGTTGATAGACAAATACCTCAATGCTTATTGATACAATTACCCCCCCCCCACTAGAGGACTAGTGGGTAGATCCGACCCAATATTTTTGTGTTAATAATTTCTAAAGCTTCAAAAGCAAACAAAAGCTCTATTAGAGGCCCTTTCCTTCAACTATACAATCTTGCAGGAAGTGCAGAGAAAGTGGAACTTGGGTTTTCAAACCAAAATGCTAAGTAAAACAGGATGATGTGAACACTGGCCCAACTGAATTCATGAATGTGTGAATCCATGTAGGAAGAGTGTTGGGGTGAATAGCAAGTGTGTGTATTGAGAAACTGGGACTTAATTCATAAAGCAAATAACACCAAGCAAGAGGCCCCACTGCCTGTATTCGTTTGTTTGTGGTTTGTGCCTTTCTTTGTGGTTTCACATATGGAAGTTATCAGGCACTTCTTATCAGGGCTGCTTGTATGCTGTCATAGCCTTCTACGTGGTGTTCTCTAAAATGTTCCTAGTGCTCTAGGTCAGATATTTAGTTTCACATTATGAAAAGGAAAAAGCAGGAACCTTTCCCCTAAACAGTGTCTTGGTACCTGCTCTCTCAACCCCCCCCCCATCTGCTCTACATGGGATTGAATTAAATAGGTATGCCAAAAAAAAAAAAAGGTGGTGTTAAAGAGTTGAGCTGCACTCTGTCTCCTTCTGTGTGTAATATACAGATGCAGAAATGAGTTTATATTTAGTCAGCATGAGTTGCTTATTCCTCCTGTTTAATAGAAATACCCTTTCTGACTGTCATCAGATGTTTTCTTATAAGAAAATTCAGCCATACAGCAGGTAGCACTTAACTTTTTCTAACTGAACCATAATTCTGACTGAACCACTGTCCCAAGCCAATTAAGTATGTGAATATGTATATCAAGGATTAAATTATTTGCAGATAAATAATAAATAATAAGAGGGGGAAACTAGGAAGGACTGTCCTACAGTTTATTTAAAAGGTCAATCAACTTCCAAATGCAGCCCAACAGAACCCCCTTTCACTGTGAATATTCTGCAGAAAGAATTTAAAACAGAAGCATATCTTAAAAGGAAAAGGTAGGATAATCATGGTAATAGGCTACCTTCCGAGAGGATCTCATTCTTTTGTGGTTTAATTTCTTCTTTTAATTTGTGTGTGTGTATGCTACAATCATATTTAGCTCTGGAAGAGAGCCAGCATCTGGTACATGTTTTTTAATGTGTTTTTAAGCTTTCTGTTTGTGTGAATGATTTCAGATGCCAGATCATCACCTCTGTTACCTTGTTAACGTACTTCATCTTTGTGTAAAAAGAGAGAGAGAGAGAGAGGCTGAGAAGGGAAAATAATAATGATGATGATGGGATTGAATAATTTAGAAAGGACTTAAGAAAAGGAGGTGAAGTAGACAAAAGGACAGTACAAAAGGGTGTTTCAGTATATAAGATCATATAGCGATAAAGTGGGCGTAGCGCCATTGGTCCTGAGGGCAGCAGAGTACAGGGATGGGAATTGGCTGAAGAAACAGAAGGCATTAATGAGGTAATGGGGCCCTTTGGATGTCCAGCAGTCCTTTGTTGGGCTCAAATTGTCGTTTTTGTGTGTGTGTTGAATATATGCTATATGGTGATTTGTGGACCTAGTAGGTATCTAAAGCCATTTGCACATGGCAAAATATGTTTTTATCAAGGTAATTTTATCAAGGTAATTGTTAGACCCTGTTGATGACCAACCCATAGCCTATTTGTCTGAAAAATTAACCACTACGGAACAAGGTTTGCCTCCCTGCATGTGAGCAGTAGTGGCGGCTGCCACTGACTAAAAGAGAACTGACAGGTTCACCTTTGGACAAGAAACTACGTGCGTCACTCCTCATGCTGTGCCAGCATTGGTGGACATGAAAGGAACTTATTTTTCTATCCCAAGCAGAGATGATGAAGCGCCTAGCAGCTGACTTATATTGCCCATGCACCCACGGTTGCAGCTGCAAATTACTGAGACTCTTAACCTGGTTACCTATGGGAGAGGATGGGCCTCCAACACCTGACTGCATATATTACAGCAGGCCTGATTTGAAGGATGAAGCAAACCCCAGGCAGTATGAGATTGGACTGCTACGATTGATCTACACCAACCCCTTCGACTCACCATCTCTCAGTGCCCTACAGACATCGCCTCATGCTTTTCCTCATCGCATCGGCTCGGCGCCCACCAAACGACCACCCTGCTGGTGCCACCCCGGGAAACTGGCATCTCTACGCACGGCAAGAGAAAATTCCAGTGTGGACTAAAAGAGGACATTTTCTTTTCTTTCTCTTTGAATATGTAGCTTTGTATATAGCTTTGTGGGAGGTACCCTCCTTATTAGAAGAAGAAGGTATTAGGAAATAGATATATCCCTGTGCCCAAATGATGCAAGTAGGGCTGTGGGGGACATGGTTTTAGCCGGGATGGTAGTCTTCTGATTTCTGGCCATCGCCGCACGCACACCACTTAAGGTAACCCAGAGGCTAATGAGAGAATGGGGTGCCCGCAACACGCAGAAATGGAAGCCTATTCTGCAAAACCAAACCAATTGCATGGTCTGCACCCGGGACCTCTCGCACTCTGTGACCTACAGATGCTTTGGGAGGAGTACCCCTCCTCCCTGTGCCTTGGAATGAGTCCTCAGTTATGGCCCCGATTTTGGGTTCCGCCAGATTTTGGGCTGCGTTAAATTTGACAGAAGGAGCCTGTGGTTTTAACACTTCTGACCATGGTGTAGCTATTCGACACCTGGCAACAGAAAGAGAGAAAGTAGCCCATGTACCTGTCCCAACCAGGAAGGGATGGGACATGTCTTCTTTGACTGAGTGGCTTCCAAACCTTGGGTGGCTTAGAGGACTTGTAATGATGTTAATAGACTAATATTGCTTCTTTTCTGCTCCTGTATACCCTGCTTAACGCAATGCCTGCAAAATATGATGCATAAAATGATGTTACGAATGATTCGGCCCCAGATTACAGCACTGACATGAGAATACCAGCCAGTACCTTGGGACGAGCCGAAAGGCTGTCCAAAAGAAGAGTAGGGAATGAAGGAATGGGTTTCCAAAACCCAAAAACTGACTGTGCAGGCAGTTTTTAAACTGCACCAAAATCCCCATTTCTCCTTAGCTAAAATGCATAAACTTCAGCCGTTGAGCAAATGCAAAACAAGAACACAGCGCTCTCCCTTATCAGTTTGACGGCAAGACTGGCCTTGACTCTACCAGTAGAACAGACACAGACATATCTTATGTTCTGAACACAAATGATGCAGAGACCCAAGTCTGGGACTAACGCCAGAGCATGTTCTCGGAAGTAGTGACCTCTTGCTCCAAGATAGGAGTAGGAACAGGAATATCCTTTTATGGTCAGGAGTGCAGGAAGGAAGATCCCTTTATGGTTGAGAGTACCAGAGCAGGAACATATGTGATGTCAACCTGTGTACGTACGCCGACGTGGTTGGGCTCCTAGGGGAGGAGTGAGAGGGTGCCTGGAGGATATATAAACTGCATGAAACCTGCCATTTCTTTGTACTTGCTGTGGACTCACCACGCAAGTGCCTTCTGCTATCCGGAGAGCAGAATAAACTCTTTCTTTGAAACAACCTCGGTGTCATTTTGACTTCCTTCCTCCTGTCCCGGAGCAACGCAGACCCAATCGGTGAACTCTAATAAGGCTACAGTATTTTTAAAGCCATCTGTTGTGTAGTATGAATTAATTTATCAAATCTAGATAAGACCTACTGTTCCTTGTCTTCTTTCTCTACTTCTTCCCTTTCTCCTATTGAGCTCTCCTCCCTTTCTTCTTCTTCACTCCCCTCGCCCTCCCCCTCCTCCCCCTGCTGCTCCCCCACCTCCTCCCCCCCCCGCCATCTTTCCCAGATCCTTCTCGTATCTCCTTGCAAATTTTTGAAGTTCTGGAATGGTAGACAGTTTAAACCTTTTTTCCTTAAAATAAAATGAAATACCTTCCGGAAACTCCCATCTATACAGGATCCCATTTTTCTTCCATTGATTTGTTAATTTTATATATGGGTCTCTCCTTCGAAGAAATCTCGAAGGAATCTCTTTAAATATGATAATTAAATTTCCTTCAATATATAGCCTTTTGTTATAATTCTGTTTCAATATTTCATTTCTTATCTCCAACGAGTTAAACATGGCTAATACATCTCCTGGCAATTTTTTCCCTTTGGCTTTAGCCGATTTTGGCCTTATTCGGAAGATATTTGCTAAATAGTGGTTTATCTCTTCTTCCTTCCTGCCTAACCAAATTGCCAGCTCTTTCACCACTTTAGCGAGGCACGAAATTTTAGTGTGCACTGACCACAAGAATTTGGAGTACTGGCTAACGGCGAGGGTGCTGTGCCAGAGACAGATAAGATGGGCGGAGTTCTTTGCCAACTTTAACTTTAAGATCCAGTATGTGCCAGGAGAGCAGAACGCGAGGGCGGATGCACTGTCACGGAAACCGGAGTATATGGCGGAAGAAGGGCCCCCGGTTGCTAGACTGATGTTCCCTGAGAGCAAGTGGATGGGGGGGGGGGCGTTGGTCAAAGATGATGAACTGATGGGGCTGCTCAGAGAGGATGACTTTGCCAGGCAAAAGATGGGGAAGTTAAGGCAAAAGGGGGGTGCCGAGGGTGGTTTCGAGGTGAAAGGGGGGCTCCTATACTACAGGGGGGCTTTGTATGTCCCAGGTGAAAACCTTAGGAACAGGGTGCTCAAACAGCTCTACGATAGTTTTGGGCAGCACAAAACAATGTTACTGGTTACCAGGGAATTTTGGTGGCCCAAGGGGAGGGAAGATGTAAAGGAATATGTGAGAGGATGTGAGACTTGCCAAAGGGCCAAAGGGTAGGGGGCGGCGCCCGTAGGTTTACTGGAACCTTTGCCCACATCGAGAAGGCCATGGGAGGTGGTGGCGGTGGACTTCATCACTGATCTGCCCAGGTCCAAGGGAAAAACAGCAATCGTGATGGTGGACCTCCTAACCTCCTAACCAAAATGTGCCATTTTGTGGCTTGCTTGCATGCCTTGACGGCAGAAGAAACAGCCAAGCTGTTCGTTGAGCACGTGTTTAGGTTACATGGGGTACCCACGCGGGTGGTCTCAGACACGGGGACTCAGTTCACCTCACATTTCTGGCGCAAGCTCATGAGTTTGTTGCAAGTAGAGGTGAGTTTCACCACAGCAAGGCATCCCGAGACAAATGGGCAGGCGGAGAGAGCAAATGCTGTTTTGCAACAATATTTGCGGTGTTATGTTAGTCAGAGACAAAACGATTGGGTGGACAAACTTGCTCTAGCCGAGTTTGCCTACAACAACGCGGAGAACGTTTCCACGGGGTGACTCAATTCTTTGCTAACCACGGGCGTCACCCAAGAGCATTCCCGGAAAGGGGAGAGGAGACGTGGACTGTGCCGGCAGCAGAACGTTTTGCGGAGGAAATGGAGGCGCTCCACCTACAACTTCAGTTGAACTTGGAAAGGGCCAAGGAAATTTACAAGAGGGAGGCTGACAAGCGTCGACGACCAGGGGAAGTAATCCGGGTTGGGGACAAGGTGTGGTTGTCCACGCAAGGGCTGCCCTGGAAAGGAGGTTGCAGGAAGCTCAAACCTAGGAGGGTGGGGACATTTGAGGTAATTCAGCAAATCAACCCGGTGGCATTTAAATTAAGGTTGCTAGAGAGCATGAGAATCCATCCGGTGTTTCACATGTCACTGCTGTCCCCCTACAGGGAAGGGGGGTAGGAGGCAGGGTAGTGGGAATGGGGAACTCCCACCACTCGAAATGGAGGCAAGGGAGCAGTGCAGCGAGGTGACGGAAATACTGGATTCTCGCTGGAGTGGGGAACAGTTAGAGTATCTGGTGGCGTGGGAAGGGGCCCCAAGTTCAGAGAATACCTGGGTCCTGGAAAGCTGTATCACCGAAGAGGGCCTAGTGGAGGAGTTCCACAATTTTTCCCCTGACAAACCCGAACCCCAAGGTAGGTTTTTTCAACAGGTGTTCGAGACAACGGACGATGAAGAGGAGTTCGAGGGATTCCCACCATCTGATGAGGAGGAGGAAGAAGAAGAGGGCATCTATTGGGGAACACGAGGAACTGTGGGTTTGAGGGAGGTTTTTGAAGATACGGATGAGGAGGAGGGTAGTTTTCCAGGTTTTCCCTCCACCACCCCGGAGAAGGGAGAAATGGAGACGGTTGAGTCTCCCGAACGGGAGCGGGCCTTTGAGGAGGGGGTGGATGTCAGGGAAAGGGAGACAGCTAGCGAGACGAGGGGAGAGAGAAGCAATTACTGAGAGCCAAAAGAGCTCATTAGCAGTCTGTCATCTGACTCAGACGAGGAGGAAATAGGGAACGGGGAACCAGTCCCCGGAACTAGCTACTCAGAGAACAAAGGAAATAGGAGGCGTGCCCTGCACTGATGGGCATGCTGGGGGAAAAGACGTCACAAATATTCAGTCGAGACATCTGACTGAGTTAAGCATGGGGGGACCACTAGGGGCGCATTGGAAGATGGCCGACAATAAGATCTCTCCGACCCACACGAGGTAATTAAGAGGCTGTGATGGGAGTAAGCAGGCTCCTGCCCCCCGCAAGTGAGTGGGGGGGGGGGTACTGCCCTTGCCTGCTGTGCCCTATACCACTCCCGAACTCGAGGGGGTGGGGGCACTAGGCAGAAAGCCCTTGTGTGGACTTCAGCTCTCCTGGACGCTGTCTCTAATTCGCGCCTCTAGCTGCAGCAACTTCAAAAGAAACAATTAGGAGGAAGCTAATGGACATATTTCAAGGAAGAATGGGGAGTAAAGACTGCTAATTGAAGAGATCTCTGAGAAGGAAGACGGGTCGGATAAACAGGAATATATCATGAGAAGACACACCAAGGCTCGGTATGTCGGCAACGGGACTGGATGGGGGGGAAACTTTCCTTTCTTTTCTCTATGTGATTAACCAAGAATCCCCCCCCACACACACAAGTCAGAAATGCCGCTTGAATGACCTAAGATGATGATTTAAGACTGTGTGGAGATAATTTTCTAACCAAAAGCATGTTTTAAGGAGATCGTGGAAAGTATAAGAGCTTTGGGATGACGCAGTAAAAAAACAGTGTCGCCATTTTGGCAAGTTCTGTCGAAAGACTTATGTCTGGGAGGAGGAATGGATCTGTTTTCATATTGTGGGCGAGCCTCCTCAGAGGACTAAAGAAGGCGACAGATTTGCGAAGATTAATGATGGAAAGAGTGCTTTTATTTATGGAAGTGATATATGGAAACCATCTCGATATGGTGATTGGACGAACGGAAAAATTCACACAGGATTACAACTGGTGTTTACCTGCTTAAGGAAATTCTCAGAAGAGATCACAAAGAAAAAAGAAAAATATATGAATAAGATGAGATGTGGGAACAGCAAGATAGGACTGGATAGAATTATGAACATTATTTGGACAGATTTGTGGATATTAACGCAGCAGCAAGAAGATGATTGGAATCCCCTTCGGAACTTGAAATATGGGTACCCCCAACAACAACAACAAAATCGTCTTTGTAATTCGGAATTTATGTGATGTGATTTTATTTTATTTTATTGGTCAGCTAATAAAAATTATTTTTTTAAAAATGACTGAGTTAAGCATGGACGCGTTTGCTTGAACTCTTGTAACTGCTTTGAACTTTTAGTAATAAATCAACAAGACAGAAATGGCTGTGTGCCTGGAGTGTTATCTCTACTAGTTTGGCAGCAACAACTCCTCACAATAATGAATGGGAAAGACTATGGACAAAAAAATATAAATTTTACAGCATGTTACCTAATAAGAGAGAACTATATGAAAATGTATCACAGGTGGTACCTAGCACCAGAAAGGTTTGCAAAAATGAATAAAACATATAATAATAAGTGCTGGAGATGCAAGATACAAAAAGGAACCTTCTACAATATGTGGTAGACATGCCCTGAAATTGGGAAATTTTGGAGCATGATCCACGAAGAAATAAAGAAAATATTAAGAATATCATATAGTAAAAGGCCAGAGGCATTCCTTTTAGGAATTTTAAATGATGATATTCCAAAAGACAAAATTTATTTTTTCTTATATACAACGTCTGCAGCAAGAATCTTGGTGGCTAAGTACTGGAAAGGGAATCAGTAACCCACTAGGGGAGAGTGGCTATGTAAGCTCTCAGAATACTTAGAATTAGCCAAATTGATAGATATAATAAGACAAAAACCAAAAAGTGAAGTAAAAAAAGAATGGGAGTGCCAAAATAATACCTCAAACGTCAAGGTTTCAGGGCAGAAATCTGGCTGAGTCTGGAATAACCTTGTGAAGTCAAAGGATATGAAAGAAAGATTTATATCTAGATGTTAGGATAGAGAGGATAAAGAAAACAGGGAGACAGAATGAGAGATAAAGGAAGTGCTGTGGGATTGGTGGAAGTCAATGTTTTGTTGTTGTTGTTTTAGTGTTTATAATATTAACTTGTAAGATATGGATTTGGGTGTTTTTTTGTTGTCTTTTTTAGTTTTCTGTAATGGTTCTGGGGTTGCTCGTACGTAAGTTGCCGCCACTCCTGGCTAGGTTACCTGGTTGAACCCTTTCTGTCTGGACAGCCTTTCACTTCGTGGCTGTCTCAGTCGCTGGCAGCATCCGTCAGTGGGCGTTTCTTGAACTTCTTCCAGCAAAGAAGTTCTTTGACACCAAGTCTCCTCCTACTCTCCCTGCGCGGAAGTCTTCTGCGCAGGGAGGGTGTGGGCAGCGGAGGACCCGTGCTCTCCCCGCTGGTCTCCGGTGAAGAGTCCTGGAGCCTCCTCTCCGATTCCCCCATCTGCCCCCCTTCTCCACTGGTGTTACACTGTTTTCCTTCCCCAGCAGATGGGCTGCCTCTCTCCCTACTGGGACCCTCTCCGGCATCCCTCTGGAGCCTTCCCTCCTCCTCTAGCTCCGATGGCAGTTCCCTGACATTTTCGAATGTTGATTTTTGTGTGCTGTGTATTGTTATCTTTTGATATCTTTCGTGTTGTTGTTGTTGTGTGGAAAATACTAATAAAATTCATTTTTAAAAAAAGAAATGAGGAAGGAAAAAAAGGAAGAGCTATCGGATGAGGAGGAAGAAGAAGAAAGAGCTCAGCAAAGGGTGGAAGGATAAAGAACTTCGCCAGTGGTAAATAATCAGACCAATAGCTATTACAAAACTCTTCTCCTTTGCCATCACAGATAACTTAAACTCTTTCTTTTTAAAAAAAAGATATTTATTAAAATTTTCAATATTAATACAATAAAAATCAAAAAAGAAAAAATAAAAAATAACAAAAATACAAAAATAAAATAATTAAAAACACACAAAGTTTCCATAACTTATTTTCCATTAACTTATTTCCCAGACCTCCTCATACCTCCCTTTTTTGTATTCCAATTCAAATTGTTAGTTCAGCAAATCCTTATTGATAAGTTTTAACCTGCTTCTAAACCTTTTTTTCCTTATTCTCTTAAAACATTATAGCTGGAAACCACTTAATTTCTATCCGACATCGTTCTAACATTCATTGATTTTGCAATATTTCTGTAGATAGTCTTTGAATTTCTTCCAATCTTCTTCCGCCGACTCTTTTATAATAATATTTTATTAAGTTTTAGGAATAGCAACAAACAGAAAAAAGAAAAAACACATACACAAAAATATAAAATTACACAATACAAAAATTACAAACATTTAACTTATAGAAAAAAAAAGCAGGAAAAAACACACTAAAAATAAAAAAATAAAAATCCCTCTTTTTGATTTCTCATCTTTGATTCACTTATTTTCCTGACCTCCTCACATCTCCCTTTTTTGTATCCCTTTTGAAAATTAATTCAGCAAATTCATATCCAATTAATTTATCTATTATCAATCCAATCTTATTTTTAACCTTGTTGCTAGAACCCCTTCAGTTCATTTCAATGTCATCAACATTCAAAAATTTTACAATGTTTCTGTAAATAAATTTTAAATTTCCTCCAATCTTCTTCCACCAACTCTTCTCCCTGGTCTTGGATTCTGCCAGTCATTTCCGCCATTTCCATGTAGTCCATTACTTGCATCTGCCATTCTTCCAGATTGGGTAGGTCTTGTGTCTTCCAATGCTTTGCAATAAGTATTTTTGCTGCTGCTGTAGTGTACATAAAGACAATTCTTTTTTTATAATAATATTTATTAGGTTTTCTCAAGAAAAAAAGACCACAAAGATAACAAAAAGTAAACATCAAAGACAAAAAAAGAGAAAAATTACAACAATCAAAAATCAAAAATTCCACACAAAAAACAAAAGAATAAGAAAAATAAAAAATAAAAATCTCTCCTTTCAAATTCTCAGCATTCTTTTACTTATTTTCCTGACTTCCTCTCACCTCCCTCCTTGTATTCCATTTTAAAATTAATTCAGCAAATTCATACCACTTGTCTTACCCTTATTTATCTTATCCTCAAATCTTTAAAGTTCTTAGATTTAAACCATTACTAAAGCCAATTACTTCCTTTCCAGCATCTCTTAATATTTCATTAGAATTACACTAATTCCATAAATAAAAATTTATTACAAAAACATTTCTCATTTTAAGTTTCTCCAGCATCCCTTTTCCTGGTTCCGGATAATATCAGTCCTTAAGTCTTTAACCCTTGTCAATCCGGTGTTCTAATATCTGAGGCCCTCAAGTCACTTCCAAGCCCCCTCTGCGAGTTTTCTTGTTTCTGTTTGTAGTTACATAAATCCTTGTTCCCTGTTGTATTCTTTCGCATTTTCTTCTCTTTCTCTTTGGGGAGCCAGTCTCTGGAGGACTCTATGTAGTAAAATTCTTCATCTCCTTTTATCCAATTGTCCCATTCCCCAGTGTTGCACTCCCCAATGTTTAGTTTGTAATCCAAAGGGTAGTCATTCCAAAGATAATCTTCCACTTGTTTCACACCCAAGATAATAACTCTCTTAGGTCCACAATTTAACCAGTGTCCTACGAATTCCATCTCCCAATGTTGCAGCTTCTGATCCTGTAAAACTTGGAGACTCTGTGTCTTATGAGATACATTCATAACCTCATGCACTTGCCCTAAGTCAATATCCTGGGTAGATTGTTGTGCAGTTTCTGTAACTGTACGTTCCATTGGCACCTCCTTGTTAACTGCAGCTAAAATGTATGCTGTCTCTTGATTCATAAGAGACACTTTCTCATCCATCTGTTGCAGCACATCATATATTTTGTCCAGGGCAGATAAAACTTCCTCTCTCATCATTCTGTCAAGGTCAGAAAGCTGGTCCCACGGTCTGGTTTTCTCAGCTGCTATGTTCTCTTTGTAAAATAAAACAAAAGCACTGGTAGATCTCCTCTAGGAGGGGTAGTTACTTTTTAGCCTCCATTTTTACAGTGTATCCAGCAAGGGAAAATAAAAGTTACTTTCAATTTTCAGATATTTTGTTTCCTTTCAATCTAAAGCAAACAGGCAGAAGGCAGCATAGGACTTATTTTCCTTCCAACTCTATCTGTCAGTTTTCTTATATTCCTGTTATAGGCACCACCGACAATTTCTTTCCTTTCATTCCGTCCCCAGGTTAGGAACAGTGAAGACTTATTTTCTTAAATTACTCTCTGCAGGATTTGCAAAGTCACGATTTGTTTTCCCCCTATCCTGCTGCTGTCTAGGGGGGGATTTGGTAGTTAAAAGAGCAGGAAATTCCAGGCTGTCAATTTACGGCTTTTAGCTTATAAAGTCTTTGCTTTGATCTTTCTACAAAGAACAGAAGGCAGACTTCCTATTTTTACACCTTCCCGTCTCGGCTAATTCAAAGGTATAATTTTGATCTACAAGTTTCAATTGTCCTACTCACGGGTTGTTGTTTGAAATCCGAATTAGCATAGGAAAAAGGACAGCGCTCTCCGACTTTGGCTGTGCAGCTTCACTCCACAGAAGTAGCGATTGACTCTCAGCACCACGCCAACCCCCGTCTCATTCCGGAGCCCTTTGTAGAGCTCCTTTGCCAAACAGAGGGGCGCAAACGGTGCCCGCTGAGTCCCACGGTCGCAGGCTTCTTCCGTCTGCGATTTTTGAAAGGGTCCCCGCTTCGCTGCAGCGGTAAGACCCGGTTTCTGTGGAGCTGTCTCCCCCTGAATCAGGGAGAATCCAAAGAAAGTTCTATCCTTCTTTGGCACCAATTGGCCGATTATGCCCAGGAGAAAGGCCTCTGGTTTCTTAGGGAAAGTGTATTTAAATACCTTTTTCAATTCATTATAGATTGTCTCCCAGAAAACCTTAATCCTTGGGCACGTCCACCAAAGGTGAAAGAATGTGCCTTCATTTTCTTTACATTTCCAACATTTGTTATCGGGCAAATGATAAATTTTTGCAAGCTTGACTGGGGTCATGTACCACCTGTAAATCATTTTCATAATATTCTCTCTTAAGGCATTACATGCCGTAAACTTCATACCTGTGGTCCATAACTGTTCCCAGTCAGCAAACATGATGTTATGTCCAACATCTTGTGCCCATTTAATCATAGCAGATTTCACCGTTTCATCCTGAGTGTTCCATTTCAGCAGCAAGTTATACATCTTTGACAAAATCTTAGTTTTAGGTTCTAACAGCTCTGTTTCTAATTTTGATTTTTCCACCTGGACGCCAATTTTCTTGTCCAAATTATATGCCTCCATTATCTGATAATAATGAAGCCAATCTCGCACTTTATTTTTTAATTTCTCAAAACTCTGCAATTTCAGTTTATCTCCTTCTTGTTCCAAAATTTCCCAATATTTTGGCCATTTGGCCTCCATATTGAGCTTTTTCTGAGCTTTTTCTGAGCTTAAACTCTTTCTACTAATGTCAGAGCTGCCTCTAGGTCCCAGCTCACAGAGGACCAACGCTAGTCAGTAATAATGTACAAAAGTCTTTATTGAAGTTCAGTTTCCATTTCCAAGCCGCAGCGTGCAGCTCTACGTCTTAGAACCTAGATCGGCGAAGCTCCGTCTGAGTCTCCACCCCCTGTACACCAATTTAAGACTCTAGCCTTACTCCACCTCTTCCGTCTCTCCTTTCTCCTCTGGGTCCTTCTGCCCCCCTGGGTCTCCTCCTTTCTGGACTCTTCTGACGCTGACCCCCCTGACTCCTGTCCCTCCTTTCGGCGGGCTTTAGGACCTGGCTCCCTATCCGGGCTACCGACTGTGCCGCTCGCCTGTACATTTGAACTTGGCGCGCGCGCCCAGCCTCCAACCTTCCTCTTGACCGTTTCCCCGCTCTCCGATGGAGGCGTGGCCAATCCTGACTCATCTCCTCCCGCTGGTGGTGAGCAGCCTGATCCCGATACCTGGACTCCTCCCCCCTACTGCGCTCTGGTGGGGAAGCTGGTCCTGATTTCCAACTGCTGCTCTCTGAGTCCCCTCTGGCCCCTTCTTCCTGGGATGTCCCCCTAGGCACCCCCCTTGCTCTGACCATGGGAGCCCCTTTCTGTGAATCTTCCGATTCGCTGGAAAGACTCAGCGACCTCGGACCACTGTCATCGCTTATGTTTCCTTCCGATTCCTCCCCCTCGCTCTCCATTTCCTCCCTTTCTTGTGCCTCTGCTCCTGAGCCCCTGACAACTAACTTTATAATTTTTTAACTAATAAAGAATGAAATTTAAATTGTTATCTTGGAACGTAAATGGTTTAAACAATAGGAGGAAAAGGCAGAAAATAGAACGTATCCTAGAGAGGCAGAAGTGGGACCTTGCTTGTTTACAAGAAACCCACATCAATACTAAGCACAAAAGATTATTGGTAAAACCAAAGTTAGGGGAAGAATTCATCGCATCTGATGTAAGAAAAAAGAGGGGGGTTGTAATGTATGTAATGTATGTTAAAAGCAAATACGAACCAGAATTGTTATATGAAGATAAAGAGGGGAGGATTGTAATAATAACACTAGAGGGGGAACCAGTTGTGGTAGTGGGAATCTATGGATCAACTAAAAGAAAATCAGAATTCTATGTTAAAGTAAGATCATTATTAATGGAATATATAGATATGATAATTATTGTGTTAGGGGATTTAAATGGAGTAATGGAACCAGAATTGGACAGATCGCAGAAGAAGAGAGGGGGAAATGAAGGGAAGCTGCCAAAAAGCTTTGTGGAAATGGTAAGGATTTTTGATTTAGTGGATATATGGAGATATAAATATCCTGTCAAAAAGGAGTTCACATATTTCTCAGAACCAAAAAATTTGTATAGTCAAATCTGAGAAGATTTATTGCTCAGATAAGTCTGGCGTCCGGCCCGCTCTCTCTGCTTTCGCTTTTGAGAAGAGCGGACGTGTTTTTTCACGATGCTGTGCGCTGTGTTAGATAATGGTTAGTTCTGCTGTAAATAAAACTGCTTTTAGTTATTAGAACCCTGTGTGGGACTCTGTTTAAGCACACTGAAGAAGCACGGAAGACAGTAGCTTTCTCTGACCGCTGCGAACTCTGCTATTTTGCTCAGAGCATCGGAATGCGGACTTTGGAATGCAGAGGCCTGGCAGCGAGAGCGGGCCGGATGCCAGGCTTATCTGAGCAATAAATCTTCTCAGAATCGACAGTATATGGATTACTAAGGATATGATGATTGAAGCAGAGAATGCCAAAATATTACCAAAAACACTCACTGATCACAATCCAGTATCGTTAACTCTTAAAGGAAAAGAGGAGAAAGGGGGAAAAAAGGTGGAGAATGAATGTTTTCCTATTAAAAAACCAAAAAGTAATACAAGGAGCCAGAAAATTGATGAAGGAATATTTTGAAAACAATTGGAGAAAAGGGACAGATGTAAAAATAGTGTGGGATGCTGTGAAGGCAGTTGTTAGGGGATATTTCATGCAACAAAACTCAACAGCATATAAGAATAAAGAAAAAAAAGAAAATGGAGCTTTTAGAAGAAATTAAAAGGAAGGAAAATTGGCCTATGCAAGCAAAAATAAAGAAAGATTAAATCAAGAAATTAAATTACTGAGAGTAGAATTATAGAACAAGAGGTGGAACAACAAATCAAATTTTGGAAATATAAAAATTTTGAATGGGCAAATAAACCAGGCAAGATTCTTGCCTGGCAATTAAAGAAACAAAGAAATGAAAAATTAATAAATAAGATAAAAGTAGAAGAGAGGACAACAAGGGATATTACAGAAATTAAAAAAGAATTTGAAAAATATTATAAAAAATTAAATCAAAAAGATGAAGTGTCAATAGAAGAAATAGAGGAATATATAAAGAAAAATAAATTAATAGAGATAGCAGAAGAAGACCATAAATTATTAAATGAACCAATATCAACCGTAGAAATTAAGGAATCAATTCAAAAATTAAAAATAGGGAAATCTCCAGGTCCAGACGGCATACCAGCAGAATACTATAAAGAAATGTTAAATGAATTAATTGACCCACTAAAAGAAGCAATAGAGGAAGCGGTAGAGAAGGGGAATATTCCAGACTCTTGGACTCAAGCGTATATAACGCTCCTGCCAAAACAAGGTACGGACTTGGAATTTGTCTCAAATTATAGACCTATTTCGTTGTTAAATTCGGATTATAAAATTTATGCAGGATTATTGGCTAACAGGTTGAAAAAAATAATAGGAAAAATAGCCGATTGGCTGGCTCTGGGGATGACGCGGCCCTGAGGATACCCCTGAAGCCCGCAACACCACCTCCTCCCGAGGGTTGGAAGTGGCTTTATGATCACAACAGAAAATCCCCTACAATGCACACCTAGAATATTGGAATGTATAAACGAATATGGCAGATTAGCAGGATTCAAATTAAACTATGGGAAAACCAAAATACTAGTGAAAAATATGGAAGAAAACAATAAAGTGAAATTACAAGAAATTACAGGATTGGAAATTTAAAAGAAAATAAGGTATCTTGGAATAAACTTAACAACATATACTATAGATTTAAGTATTGAGAACTATGGGAAAACATGGAATGAAATAAAAAAGGATTTGCAAGTATGGGGGAAATTAAATCTTTCCTTACTAGGGAAAATATCGGTAATAAAGCTGAACATGTTACCAAGGATGATGTTTTTATTTCAAAGTATCCCAATACTTGGAGGAAATAAATGTTTTAATAATTGGAAAAGTGAGTTGGCCAAATTTGTGTGGTCAGGGGAAAAATCAAGAATAAAACACAAAATAATGATAGACAAGAAGGAGAGAGGAGGATTTGGCCTCCCTGACATGGAGTTATATCATGATGCAGTGGGTCTGACCTGGCTAAATGAATGGATCAAATTAGATGACTCGGGTGTATTGGATTTTTTTTTTATAATTATTTTTATTGGATTTTCAAATACACAGACAGAAATTTAAATTTCGCTTACAAAAGAAAAAATAAACAAACCATTCCACTTTCAAAAATATTTTTACATGACCAATCGGACTTCCTCACATCTCCCGTACCTTGCATTCTTTACTCTTTAGGATGTCAGCAAATTATCACCTTATTTTTTAATTCATACTTTTCCAATAATTTTTAATTTAAAATACTCTTTGTCAATTACTTAAACCTTTGTCACCTTTAATAATACCTTAAATTTCTTCCTTTTCTTACTTTTAACTTAATTTCAATCTCAAAAATCTAATCGCTGAAGCAAAAACTTCCAAATCGCACAGTTTAGCATTTTAACATTCATACAACTTATAATGTTTTTGTAAATAATCCTTAAATTTAGTCCAGTCCTCTTTCGTCGTTTCTTCTCCCAAGTCGTGGATTCTGCCAGTCATTTCAGCCAGTTCCATATAGTCCATCAGTTGCATCTGCCACTCTTCCAGTGTGGGTAGATCTTGTGTCTTCCAATATTTAGCTATAAGTATTCTTGCTGCTGTAGTTGCATACATAAAAAAGTTCTATCCTTCTTTAACACCTTCTGGCCAACAATGCCCAATAGAAAGGCCTCTGCTTTCTTGGGAAAGGTATACCTAAATACCTTTTTTAATTCATTATATATCATTTCCCAGAAGGTCTTCACTCTTGGGCAAGTCCACCAGAGGTGAAAGTATGTCCCTTCAGCCTCCTTACATTTCCAACATTTGTTATCAGACAAATGGTATATCTTAGCAAGTTTGACTGGGGTCATGTACCACCTATATATCATTTTCATAATATTTTCTTTCAGGGCACTACATGCCGTGAATTTCAATCCGGTGGTCCATAACCTTTCCCAGTCTTCAAACATAATGTTGTAACCAATGTCCTGAGCCCATTTTATCATAGCTGATTTAACTGTCTCATCCTGTGTGTTCCATTTAAGCAACAAGTTATACATTCTCGAAAGTACCTTAGTCTTAGGTTCTAACAGTTCCGTCTCTAATTTCGATTTTTCCACCTGGAATCCTAACTTTTTGTCCGACTTAAAAACTTCTTGAACTTGAGCATACAGAAACCAGTCCTGCACCCTATTTTTTAATTTTTCAAAGCTCTGCAGCCTCCAATTGTCTCCAACTTTTTCTATAATTTCCCAATATTTCGGCCGGCCGGCCTCCATATTGGGTTTTTTTCAGGCCTTGGCTTCCACTGGTGATAACCACCTCGGTGTTTTACTCTCTAACAAGTCTTTGTATTTAGTCCAAACCATATAAATTGCTTTCCTGACAATGTGGTTTTTAAACATTTTGTGAACCTTTACCTTGTCGTACCACAAATATGCATGCCATCCAAAAACGTTGTTAAACCCTTCCAGGTCTAGGACATCGGTGTTCTCCAATAATAACCAATCTTTCATCCAACAGAAAGCAGCAGCTTCATAATATAACCTTAAGTCCGGCAGGGCAAATCCCCCTCTTTCTTTTGCATCGGTTAGTATTTTAAATTTTATTCGGGGCTTTTTGCCCTGCCAGACAAATTTAGAGATATCCTTCTGCCACTTTCCAAAGCACTCCACCCTGTCCATGACCTGGAGGGTCTGAAACAAAAATAACATTTTAGGCAATACATTCATTTTTACAGCTGCAATTCGACCCAACAAGGAAAGTTTTAATCTTGACCAAAGTTCTAAGTCCTTTTTAATTTCCGACCAACATTTTTCATAATTGTCTTTAAATAAATTCAAATTTTTAGTGGACAAATTAACCCCAAGGTATTTCACCTTTTTAACCACATTTAACTCTGTTTCTTTCTGGAACTCATCTATTTCCTTAAGTGATAAGTTTTTCTCCAAAACCTTAGTTTTCTGCTTATTCAATTTGAAGCCTGCCACTCGGCCAAATTCATAAATTAGCTCTAACACTCTCTTCGTACTAGATTCTGGCTCCTGTAATGTTAAAACTAGGTCATCTGCAAAAGCTTTCAGTTTAAATTGTTTCTCTCCGACCTGTATTCCTTGTACCAACCGGTCTTCCCTAATCATGTTCAAAAGCACCTCCAAGACAGAAATAAATAACAGAGGGGATAGTGGGCAACCTTGTCGTGTCCCTTTTTCAATTTTGAATTCTTCTGTCACCACATTGTTAACTATCAATTTAGCTTTTTGCTCTGAATAGATTGCCTCTATTCCATTTTCAAACCCCCGTCCCACTCCCATCCCTTCCAAATTTTTTTTCATAAACAGCCAAGAAATGTTGTCAAAGGCCTTCTCTGCATCAATAAAAATTAACACTGCTCTTGTGTGAAGGTTGGTCTGCAGCAGTTCCAACGTGTCAATAATGTTCCTAGTGTTATCAAACAAATGTCTTCCTGGGAGAAAGCCTGCCTGGTCCTTATGAATTACTTCATTTAATACTTTTTTAAGCCTACTTGCCAAAATATCTGCAAAAATTTTGTAATCCACATTTAAGAGCGAGATGGGACGGTAGTTTCTAAGTTGAGTCTTTTCAGATTCCACTTTAGGGATCAATGTGATGTAAGCTTCTTTCCACGATTCCGGTGCCTTTTCCCCCTCCAAAATCTGGTTGCATACCTCCATTAAAGGTTGTATCAAAAAGTCTTTCAGTGTCTTATAATACTTGGAGGTCAGACCATCTGGGCCTGGAGATTTGCCTATTTGCATGTTCTGAATGGCACCCTCTATTTCTTGTTGTGTTATCTTATAATTCAAACTTGTTCTTCTTTCCTGAGATAGTTTGGGTAAACCATTAATTTTCAAAAATTGGTTAATCTCAGTCTCCTCTTGTGGCCCTTGAGTGTAAAGCTTTTTGAAGTACCTTTGGAAACACTTTCTAATTTCTTCGGGTTTCTGTATATTTCTTCCCTCCACCTCTAGATTGGTTACTGTGTTCAGTTTCTGTCTCTTTTTCAACTGCCATGCTAGCAGTTTCCCACACTTGTTTGCTGATTCAAATGATCTTTGTTTCATTTGTTTAATTTTCCACTCAACTTCCTGATTTATCAGTCTCGAATATTGTGCTTGATGGAATTTGATTTCTCTCAAAATCTCCTTTGACTTTGGTTTTGACCTCAGTTTTTTCTCTCCATCTCTTATCTTCTCTAAGATTTTATCTTTTTTTCCATTCCAGAGTCTTTTCTTGATCGTATTCTGTTGTATCAGAAACCCTCTCGTTACAGCTTTACTTGCATCCCAAATTGTTGCTCTCTCTGTTGGAGTGTTCAAGTTTATCTCAAAATAGTCCTTCATAATTTTTTGGGCCTTCTTCACTATCTCTTGATCTCTTAGCAGGGTGTCATTCATTTTCCATCTGAAAGAACCAGTTGGAGTAAGTCTTAATTCCATTTTCAGAGCGTTATGGTCGGAGCATGTTTTTGGGCAGATTTCCACTTTTCTAGTCTTAGGTGCCAGCCCTCTAGTTATCCATATTTGGTCGATTCTTGTCCATGACAGATGAGCCTCAGTAAAGAAAGTTCCTTCTTTACCTAAGGGGTTCTTTGTCCTCCATATATCAATTAGGTCCACATTGTCAGTTAGTTCAAAAAAAGATTTAGGTAGTCTACCGTCCTTTGTTAAATTTTGACTTTGTGACTTGTCCATGTTTGTAGAGACAACTCCATTCATATCGCCCATCATAATTATATTGGTGTAGTCCAGATAGTCCATTATTTTCTCATGCAGCTTTTTGTAGAATTCTGACTTCCCCTCATTCGGTGCATAAATTCCTAATATTAAGAACTTTTCCCCTTGCGTCTGTACCTCAATTGCCAAAATTCTTCCTTGCTCATCTTTGAATAACAATTTAGGTGATAGGCTCTCTTTTGCATAAATCACTACTCCTCTTTTCTTAACTTTGTCCGATGAAATAAATTCTTGTCCTAATCTCTTATTAATTAATACTTTTCTATGGAGCCTAGTCACATGTGTTTCCTGCAAGCAAATAATGTCCAATTGTTCTTTTTTCAATATATGAAAAATTCTTCTTCTTTTTTCTGGGGAGTTTCCACCGTGAATGTTCCAACTAAGAAGCTGCAGAGACATCCTGAATCAATCTGTTAGTCCTTTGGTGGTGTCTCTTTCTCTTGCTCCTTGGGTTCCGAGGGTGTAGGCCCAGGAGCAGGTAAAGGTGGTGGCCAAGAGCCTACTGTTCCTTTCCTTAGATCTTCCTCGTAGTCGTTCAAAAACTTTTGTTGGTCTTCTGCTGATTTAATTTTAACCTTCTTTCCTTTAAAATTAAAAGATAGTCCTTGTGGAAACTCCCACCTGTAGGGAATCGAATTTCCTCTCAGTAGTCTCACGAGTTCTGTATATGTAGCTCTAAGGTCCAATAGCTGTTTCGGTATATCTCTGTAGATCTCAGCTCTACTGCCTTGAATATCAAGTGCTTTTCCAAAATGGAGGCCTAATATTTTATCTCTCTCTTGCTTGGATCTCAAAACAATCAAACAGTCTCTAGATCTATCCTTCCTTACCACTCTTCCCAATCTGAAGGCCGTCACTATTTTAAAGTCCTTATCTTCTTCTATGCCCCAGAACTTTGAAAATTCTGATGTTAAATAGCCAGTCAAATCTTCCTGTTCAAGTTCTGGGACAGCTCGTAAGTCTTAAATTACTTTCCCGGTTTCTCAATTCAGACATAGACAGATAGGCCTGTTGTTCACTTATCTGTTTACGCAGCGGCTTTACTTCTACACTTATTGCCTCAGCTTTCCGGTTGGCTTCCTCTGCTTTTTCCTTTGCTTCCGTAGCCAATTTTCGATTCTCAGCTGTGGCTTCTTGAAGATTCCCAATCGCTTGAGTATGCTGGGTCACTTGGTCAGTCAATTTGTTAATAGAGGATGTAGCCTGGTCAACTTTTGTCGAGTGTTCATCTGCCTTCTTATTCAAAATTGCTAATTGTTCCAAAATCTGATTTAGAATTGTATCAGATCCTCCAGCAGCCATATCCTCTGAAGGTGTCTGTTCAGTGGCCCCTTCTTGTACTTCTTCTGCCACTAAAACAGTCGGCACTGATGACCTACGATGATGAGATGTCAAAGTTGTTTGTACTAAATGCTTTGCCTTTGTTTTAGCCAGCCTTGCTCTCCCTGTGCCGCTCATTCCAGTCCCGTCTACGTGTCAAGGTCAAACTCAGTACAGTCTCATGGGAAAGAAATTCCAAAATATAAACAACAAGGCAGTGAGTAATCCAAACAAAATAGAGTTCCCAGAGAGTTATAATCCCAAAGCCCTGTAGAGGGAGTTCCACAAAGTTCAGCAAGAAGGAAAAAGTCTTTCCACCATTAAAATCCCCCCATCAGAGGAAAATCCAAGAAAAACCTTTAATCTCTTTAGTCTGTAGAGCTCTCTTTCAAACTTTAACTAAGTCTCAAATAGAGTGCAAAAGACAGTTTCTTTGTTTCTTCCGGAGTTGTAACAAGTTATATGCAACTCTTCCAAGTTAGATACAGTTTCCGCAAGTTAACTATTCTTCCTTCCCTGGCAACCCAGGGCTTGGGATTCCACAATTATTTGTAAATCCAAAAAATAGAGGACAAGTCCAATCTCTAATTCATTAAAAGTTCCCAAATTTATCTCTTTTACTTCTCAATCAGGCACTTGGTTATTTGCACGACAGTCCAACCCCTTTACAATTTGCGTTTCCGAGCGCTTCCCGCTTGTTAAAACTTTTGCTTTGATCTTTAGCAGAGCCGGGAGCGGACTTCCTGGTTGCGCTTCCCGTTTTCAGCCGAATTAAATTATTTTAGTCCCGAAATTTTAAGTTTCCTTACTCACGGGTTGTAGATTTAAATCTGATGTTCCAAGAAGAAAGGTCGGCGCTCATCGGCAGCAGCTGCGCGGCTTTGCATCCACGGAAAGAGCGATGAACTCACAGCGCCGCTCCCCCTTTCACGTTCCGGAGCCCCTTACGGGGTCCCTTCTGCGTTTCTGGGGGGGCTTTAGGCACCCGCCGAGTCCCACGGCCACAGGCTCACTCTGCCTGTGGTTTTTCTTGATGGGTCTCCGCTTTGCCGCAGCGGACGACCCTTTTCCGCGGAGCCCCTCTTCACAGCGTAAAGAGGACCGCCATTGCCGTTTCGCGCCGCCTCCGGAAGGGGTGTATTGGATTTAGAGGGAGTAGAGACGAGATTTGGATGGCATGCCTATCTAATAGATGAAAAAGTCAAAGTACATAAAGGCTTCCTAGGGCATATAGTCAGAAAGTCTATATATAAAATATGGGAGAAATATAAAAGACTCCTAGAACCAAAAACTCCTTGGTGGGCATCGCCAGCAGAAATTGTCGCAGTGAAAAAATTAAATATGAAAGAAAATTGGGCTACCTATAAAATTGTATTAAAGAAAGAAAACGGAGAATTGGAACTAAAGGATTATACAGAAATTAAAGCTCATATTAGTGACTGGTTCCAATATATTCAAATTAAGTATAGATTAGCAAAAGACAAAAAGTTAGGATTTGAAAAAGAAATATCAAAATTTGATAAATACTTAATAAAAGAAAAATAAAAAAACATATCTAAATTGTATAATCTGATCTTAGAGTGGGAAACAAAGGATGAATTGGTTAAAGCATCCATGATTAAATGGGCACAAGATATTGGGAAAAATATTATGTTTGTTTTTTATATATATATATATAAATTTTTATTAAGGTTTTTCAATACAATTGCATATTTAATAAAACAGCATTGATTGTTTAACATCTTTTCATTACTACTTTGGACTCCCTCACGTCTCCCGCTCCCACTTGCATCATTGTGAAATTGTTTCCAAGCAAATTATCATTTTGTTCACAGTCTTAAATTCAATCATTAAAATACAGTCTCTTCCTTTCTCTTAAAAGAAATATATACTTTCCTTATTTCCCTTATTATAATTAAACTCATATCTAGTTTAGTGGTAGACAATTATTTCTACTCTGACATCCTTGTTAACATTCAGCCAAATTACAATACTTTTGTAAATAAGTCTTGAATTTCTTCCAGTCTTCTTCAACCCTCTCCTCTCCCAGGTCTCGGATTCTGCCAGTCATCTCAGCTAGTTGCATATAGTCCATCAGCTGCATCTGCCATTCTTCCAGAGTGGGTAAATCTTGAGTTTTCCAGTTCTTGGCGATCAGTATCCTTGCTGCCGTTGTTGCATACATAAAAAATGTTCTGTCCTCCTTTAACACATTCTGGCCGACAATGCCCAAGAGGAAGGCCTCTGGTTTCTTGGTAAAGGTATACTTAAACACCTTTTTCAGCTCGTTATATATCATCTCCCAGAAGGCCTTCACTCTAGGGCAAGTCCACCAGAGGTGAAAGAATGTTCCTTCATTTTCCTTACATTTCCAACATTTATTATCAGACGAATGGTATATTTTGGCCAATTTGACTGGGGTCATGTACCATCTATATATCATTTTCATTACATTTTCCTTCAGAGCATTACATGCAGTGAAGTTCAGCCCAGTGGTCCACAACCTTTCCCAGTCTTCAAACATAATATTATGCCCACTTTATCATAGCCGATTTAACCATTTCGTCTTGTGTATTCCATTTCAGCAGCAAATTATACATTTTTGAGAGTACTTTAGTCTTAGGTTCTAACAGTTCTGTTTCCAACTTCGATTTCTCCACCTGGAATCCTAACTTTTTATCATTCTTAAACACTTCTTTAATCTGAGCATAGTGTAACCAGTCTCGCACTTTATCTTTCATTTTCTCTAAACTCTGCAATTTCCAATTGTCTCCATCTCTTTCTAATATTTCCCAATACTTTGGCCAATTGGCCTCCATATTGAGTCTTTTTCGGGCCTTGGCCTCCAAGGGTGACAGCCACCTCGGAGTTTTATTCTCCAATAAAAAATATTATGTTTGAGCAATGGGAAAAATTGTGGAAAGAAGATATGAAATTCACTATGTGTTATATATTGAAAGAAAATTACCTTAAAATACAACATAGATGGTATTTAACACCTGAAAGAATAGCAAAAATGAATAAAAATTGTAGCGATGTCTGCTGGCGATGCAACACTGGGAAAGGTACTATGATACCAATATATAACGAAATGAAAAAAAATGTTTAGATATTCATTTAGGAAAACACCAGAAGGTTTTCTATTGGGAATAGTACCAGGAAGTCTAAAGGAAGAAGACAAGACATTATATTTGTACGCAACAGTAGCCGCAAGGCTATTGATTGCAAAAAAATGGAAAAGTGGTATTATACCGACAAAAATAGAGTGGATTGCCAAATTATTGGAGTGCTACAATATATCCAAAACAATGGGAGAAATTGGAAGGATCTCAAAAGAGAAGATAGACAGGGACTGGAAGGTGTTTAAAGGATACTTGCAAAACCATATTGAAAAATCAGAATCCTATTAGAATAAACAAGTTCCGTTTTAAATACTAGGTTAAAGGTGTGTGAAAGAAAGTAATAGAAGTGGAAAGAAATTGCAATTGAGTAGATTGGAAGTCTAACACAAAGGTGGGGTGAGGGGTTGTGGATGGTGATGGGAAAAGGAATTATCTGTGGGATTGAGTGTAGGTATGTTTGAATATTTTAAAGGATTGTATGAAATATATGTTTGTACGCTTGTATATTCATAATATGTGTGTATTAATGCTGAATTATTTTAACAATAAAAACTTTTCAAAAACAAATAAACAAACAAACAAAAGGAGCGACAGAGGGGAAAAGAGAAATTTATATGTTGCAATAAAATACTTTGTCCACCAGGGGAACCATACACTCAAAAGGGGCAGTGGAGGAAAGAGAAAGAACAAATTAAACAATGCTTGTAATTTAAATGTTTGCCTCTAGGTGTCTTCTGGAGTATCTCCCTTCCCCCACTGTACTTTACACTTTCTCCCTCTTCACAACCAACTTCAAAAGACTCCAGTTCCAATCCCATAAAATATAGTTCAAACAATGAAAGACAGAAATTGATATTTAAGTTCAATGGTTAGTCCTGCAGAATGTGTCCTCTTCTGCCACTTGTCGGCTTAATCCATCAGTGGAGTCTCTATAAATCCATATTTCCACAAAGAAGTCAAATAGAACTCTTTTAATCCACAAAGAGAGTTTAAGTCCACAAAGGGAGTTTAAATGCAAAAATCTTTCCTCTTCCGGGGGGGGGGGGGGGCAAACGTTCGCCCTACTTTACCCGAAATTCAGTCTCTAACTGCCAGCAAGTCCCCATAGTGAGGGGGTTGCAGACACAGTCAAAGACCCTCAGACGCAATCTTGAAGAGTAGATTCATAGGTAAATAATAGCAGACAAGATTGAAGGAGCGTAAAGAGGACTTTTCGGGGTCTCCACCTCTCCCTCTTCAATAATCCTTAAAGCCATTTAAAACTCTGTCCTTTATCTCTTTCTGTTCGTTACTAAGTTGCCGTTCCCTGGGCTAGAGCTCAGCACGTTATTCTTCCTTCCACCAAATTTCAGGAGTCTCGCCAAGATAGAAATACAAATTTCTTTTTATTAACTCCTCTCCCAGCTAAATTGTTACACAATAACTTTGCCTCAGTACAATGTTTCTGAGGACTTTCACTTTTGCACTTACTCAGCAGGAACTTTCACTTCCGTCTTCATTCTTGTGACTTTGTTCTCTGCGCCATTTTCTCACCGCTGCCAGGATGGACTCCCTTTTTACGCCCCTCAGCTATCCGAATTTCCTTGCTTTCTTTCCAATATTTCCAAGGATGTAATTATCCTGTAGGTTTTTATTTTTAAATTTGTTCTTTTTCCTGGAAGCTTGCCGCTTTCATCCAAAGCCTGAGACTGCACAACGCAGAGTTAGTGGTGCTTTCCCTTTCATGCCCGCCACTCTATCCCGTCTTCGGATTTTAATTTAAACCCGAAAAGCAGGAGAGCCCATCTGGGCGCCACTGGGTGCCCCATCCCTCAAGGTAATCCCCTTGAAGTTCTGAGGTCCACAGAGTCCTTGCAGAACCTCCAAAAAACCCCGCATTGCTCAGAATTCCCTGAGAAGTTATTCCACGCTTCTTCTTGATGGCTGCAGCAAAGTCCCGACAGATGTCTAGTTTAGTAGGAAGAGTGTTGAACAAAATAGATATAATAAGAAGAAATAAATTGAAAGCTGGTATGGTAGCATTGGATATTTTTAAGGCATTTGATTGTGTAGAATGGCCAGCGTTAAAAATGATTATAGAAAGTTTAGGATTTGGAGACTGATTTAAGGGATTAATAAATCAATTATATCTGAGGAACAAGGCATATGTCATAGTGAATATAACAGAACAAATAACACTAGCCTGGGGCACAAGACAAGGAGGTCCCCTATCCCCAATTTTATTTGTATTGGTCTTTGAAACTCTGGCCAATGTAATTAGAGAAGATGGAAATATAAAAGGAATAAGCAATAAAGGAAAAGAGAAAATAAGCTTATTTGCAGATGACACCTTGCTAGCAATTGAAAATCTGCTGGAAAATCTGCAGGTAACAGAGGCACATTTGGGAAAAAACTGGAGAAATAACAAAAATAACAAATTAATTGGTCCAAATTAGAGATGATGATATTTAACTATGATGAAGATGAAAAGCAATTTTTTTTGAAGGAAATAAAAATAGATATAACATTAAGAAATGTAATAAAGTACTTGGGAATAAACATAACAAGTAATTTAGAAAATTTAGAAAAAGAGAATTTTAACAAATTAAAGAGGGAAATTAAGGAAAAACTGGAGGAATATAAATTTAAGCTTTCATGGTTCGTAAGAATAGCGATAATTAAAATGAAAATTTTGTCTAGAATAACTTTTTTTATTTAGAAAGTTACCAATTAAGATATTGGAGACAAAGCTAAAAGGTTGGCAAAGTATGATCAATAAATTTTGTAATGGGGATAAGAACCCTAGAATTAATAAAAGAAGATGGTATAAACCCCAGAAAACAGATGGACTGGGTGTCCCCAATATAGTTATATTCTATAGTGTGTCAAGGAATAGACTGAAGACGAGGACTGGGGAATGCATTCTATGGCAGACCAGCTTCTCTCCGATAGACGATTCACTCCCCACCCCTTGCCGACAGTGTGTTCAGAAGCAGAGAGAGAGGCAGAAGCTGAACAGATTAGGGGGGAGTTACCCAGTTACGAGATAATGATGACAGAAACAGAAGGGAAGGGGCACCTAGCTGAGACATCACTTGAGAGCATGGAGGACCCCCTCAGACTCGGAGATCCGAACATATCAGAGAACAAAGGAGTCAGAGGGAGGGAGGAACTTCCTGTTGATGCCCAAAATGCTGCGGAAGCTGGAAGGATGATTAGACTAAGCAACTGTTCTCCTTGCAGAGAGTTGTGTACTTGTGCTTGCAACATGATGCTGTAATAAAAGGACTATAAATCTATCAACTGCTCATTAATTCTTATCTGTGAAGTTACCGAAGGGAATGGAGGACTCTCCATGCCTGACATATAAAATATATCATAGATGGAATAACAGAACAAGGAGAGTTAGAATGGTTAGAGAGTGGTTCACAGGAAATGAGGGAGAAGTTAGTGAATATATTTTTTATCAAACCAAATAGGCAATGGTGGCAGAATATTGAAAATCCCTTATTAAGAAATATCATTGAGATATGGGTGAAATATAAAGGAAAATTGATACCAGCAAACTCCCCACTAACTCCAGTGGTGATGATAGAAGACTTCCCAGTAAATTTTAAAAAGGAAATTGAAAAGAAGTGAAAGAGAAGAGAATACTTAAAATAAAGGATTGGGTAGAGAAAATGAGAAGCAAAGAACAAACAAGAAGTTCAATTTCATTAGGGGAGGATGGCCGCTGTGAGGTAGGTGCAGGGCTAGAGCTCTTTTGTTGTTGTTGTTAGAGCATTTATTAATTTTCCAATAAAAACATCCAATTAACATTCAAATCATAATCCAATTTTTTAAAAAAACTAAAATAAAAAAAATCCAATTGTCTTCCAAATTTAATTCTTG
This sequence comes from Podarcis melisellensis, assembly GCF_964234715.1. Classification (NCBI taxonomy): domain Eukaryota; kingdom Metazoa; phylum Chordata; class Lepidosauria; order Squamata; family Lacertidae; genus Podarcis; species Podarcis melisellensis. The sequence continues at coordinate 14,260,184 of NC_138535.1, forward strand.
TTTTACGGCTTCCCATGGCCTGAACCTCAAAGCAACTCCAAATTCTTAGTCCTGCCTCTCACGATGTTTCCATATTTCCATATCCGATTTTATCTCTCCAAACTTCTCTGCCTCTGGCTCTGCGATCTTCAACACGTCAAAAAACACAAACAATCTTTCCACCTCTGAGTGCAGACTTGTTTATATTATGTTCGCTTCCACTGCTTTTTTTCCCCCCTCGCGCCGCTTCAGCTGACCCCATCCAGTCCAGGCTTTTGTCCAGTTCTTTGAATTTGATATCTTGGCAGCTCCCAAATCATTAATCTTTCTTGTCCAGCTGTTATGAAGTGTTGAATTGTTCTTAAGCAGTCTGTTCCTTTTGTTGTATATGTATATATCAATCATTTGGCGATCGATCAGCCTTCCTGGAAACCACTCACACACACCCCGGGCCCTGGGGGGGGGGCGCTAAACATCAATTTAGCCTTTTCTCTTGCTCAAAATGAAAAAAAAAACACATTCAGAAACAGCTGCATTATATGTTGTCCAAAATGTTATCTCAAATCGCTGTCAGCTGGCAATTAATTCCTGTTTAGCTTAATCGGAGACTAGTTCCGAATTTTCTAAAACTGCGTAGTAAGTAAGCGCCATCTTATCCTTTGTTCTCCTTTCAAGTATTAAAAAGAGCTGCACATGGGTCCCAATTATAAATAAAAGTCCATCTGCATTCATTTTTTAAAAAAGCAATTTAAGTTCCTAATGAGGGTTGGCATGAAAAACCAATTGTTGATCTTAAAGAGGGGGGGGAGCATACCAATCGGCTCCACATTCTACACACCATGATGAAGATCTCTTTGAAGTCCGAGCTCATACGCCAGAGACTGTCTTTTCTGCAGGTTTTTTTTCCTTCAGCTTTTCCGAATCAGACTGCATCTGTTTGTTTTCAAAATATAGATATTATCGCAAACAGATGTGACTGGCTAGATGGGAGTGGCATCGGAGAGTGCCGACCGTTGTTGTGCTCATGCTCTTCTGAAGTTTACTATACAGCGGAAAGGAGCAGCCAAGCATACTAGGACTCAACTTCTTGACTTTAAGAAAGCCGACTTCATAAAACTTAGGGAAGCGCTGGGTGAGATCCCATGGACAGTAATACTAAAAGGAAAGGGAGTTCATGATGGCTGGGAGTTTGTTAAGAGGGAGATAGTAAAAGCAAAACTTCAGGCAATACCAATGAGACGGAAACATGGAAGGTGCCTAAAGAAGCCAGGGTGGCTATCTAAAGAACTTTTAACTGAGTTAGGATTAAAAAAGGATGTGTACAAAAAATGGAAAAGGGGGGAAACCACGGAAGAGGAATTCAAACAAATAGCCAGCACGTGTAGACACAAAGTCAGAAAAGCTAAAGCACAGAATGAACTCAGGCTTGCTAGAGAGGTTAAAAGCAATAAAAAAGGCCTGGCTGAGGCTACTAGTCAAAAAGTTGAAAAATTAGAACAAGAGGTAAAGCCACTCTGCAAACAGGTTGGAGAGCAACAGACGTATTTATCTATGATAGAACTACGGAATCGGGAAAATAACTTAAGGATAAGGTCAATACCAGAAGTTGAAGAAGGAAATTTAGCTGAGTTCCTGACCAAAGAGTTTTCCAAGTTCTGGCTTATAGAGGAGAAGGACTTTAAAATTGTGTCAGCCTTTAGACTTGGAAAATTTGCAAAGAAAGACAAGCCCAGAGATTGTTTGATAACTTTGAGATCGAAGGAGGAAAGGGACAAGATTTTGGGCCTACACTACGGAAAGTCACTGGACATTTCGGGTAGAAGAGTTGAAATTTACAAAGATATTCCGAAACAACTGCTGGACCTTAGATCTGAATATCTTGAACTGGCTAGATTGTTGAGGAGCAACTCAATCATCTTTAGGTGGGAATTCCCTCAGGGATTATCCTTCACCTTTAGAGGGAAGAAGGTTAAAATCAAAACACTTGAAGATAGAGACAAATTTTAGACTGCCTACGGAGAGGACCTACAGAAAGGAATTGAAACACCTTTTGGGCCTGGAGCATCTGCTGTACCTTCACCCTTGTACCCTGAAGATCCAGAGAAAAAGGTACCACCCCTTGAAAAATAGCAGATTCATTCAGGATGTCTCTGCAACTTCTGAGTTGGAACATAAATGGCGCCAACATTCCGGAGAAAAGGAAAAAGATATTTCATATTTTGAAAAAAGAACAATTGGACATTATCTGTTTGCAAGAAACACATGTGACTAGGCTACACAGAAAAGTGCTAATAAATAAAAGATTAGGCCAAGAATTTATATCCTCGGACCTAGTGAAGAAGAGAGGAGTGGTGATTTATGCAAAAGAGAGCCTGTCACCTAAATTCCTTTTTAAAGACGAACATGGAAGAATTTTGGCAATTGAGATACAACATCAAGGAGAGAAGCTTTTGATATTAGGAATTTATGCACCAAATGAGGGGAAATCGGAATTCTACAAGAGGTTGCATGAGAGTATGCTGGATCATCTGGATTATGACAACATCATTATGATGGGAGATATGAATGGGGCCGTATCAACTAACATGGACAAGTCACAAAGCCAAAATGTTACAAAACATGGTAGACTACCAAAGACTTTTTTTGAATTGACAGACAATATGGACTTGATTGACATTTGGAGGACAAAGAACCCCCTGGGAAGAGAGGGAACATTCTTTTCTGAAGCCCAACTGACATGGACAAGAATCGACCAAATATGGATATCTAGAGGTCTGGCACCTAAGACCAGAAAGGTGGAAATCTGCCCAAAGACCTGCTCCGACCATAATGCGGTAAAGATGGATATGACACTATTACCAACCGGCTCCTTTAGATGGAAAATGAATGACAATTTGTTTAGAGATCAGGAGATCATTAAGAAGGCCCAAAAAGCTTTGAAGGATTATTTTGAGATAAATTTGAACACCTCGGTGGAAAAAAGAACCATCTGGGACGCAAGCAAGGCCGTGATGAGGGGGTTCTTGATACAACAGAACGCTGTAAAGAAAAGGACACCAAATGAGAAAAAAGACAAGATCTTGGAGAAAATTAAAGAATTAGAGAAGAAGTTAAGATCTAATCCGAAGTCACAGCCGATTCTGAGAGAAATTAAACTCTATCAAGCACAATTTTCTAAATTGATAAACCAGGAAATAGAGTGGAAAGTTAAACTAATGAAACAAAAAAACATTTGAATCTGCGAATAAATGTGGGAAACTGCTAGCTTGGCAGTTGAAGAAAAGACAAAAACTAAATACAGTTACTAATTTAGAGATTGAAGGAAGAAACATTCAGAACCCCGTGGATATTAGAAAATGCTTCCAGAGATACTTTAAAAAATTATACACTCAAGGGCCGCAAGACGAGGCTGAGATTAAACAATTTTTGGAAAAGAATGGACTACCAAAATTGTCACAAGAAAACAGATCAATCCTGAATTGCAAAATAACACCACAAGAGATTGAACAAGCCATTCAGAACATGAAATTGGGCAAATCTCCAGGGCCAGATGGGCTGACCTCCAAGTACTATAAGGCATTGAAGGATTATTTGATACAACCACTGATGGAGGTCAGCAATGAAATTATGGAGGGGAAGAAGGCGCCGGAATCGTGGAAAGAAGCCTTCATCACATTGATACCAAAATCAGAAGCTGAAAAGACACAACCTAAGAACTACCGTCCCATCTCTCTCTTAAACGTGGATTACAAAATATTTGCAGACATTTTAGCAAGTAGATTTAAAAAGGTTCTAAATGAAGTAATCCATAAGGACCAGGCAGGCTTTCTCCCAGGTAGACATTTGTTTGCTAACACAAGGAACATTATTGATATCCTGGAACTCTTGCAAACAGATATCAACATAAAAGCAGTGCTAATTTTTATAGATGCGGAGAAGGCCTTCGATAACATCTCCTGGAAATTTATGAAGGGGAACCTAGAAGGGATGGGAGTGGGACGGGGTTTTGAAAATGGGATCGACGCAATTTATTCAGAACAAAAGGCTAAACTGATAGTTAACAATGTGGTTACAGAAGAGTTTAAAATTGAAAAAGGAACACGACAAGGTTGCCCTATCTCCCCATTGTTATTTATCTCAGTTCTGGAGGTGCTCTTGAATATGATTAGAGGAGACCGGTTGGTGAAAGGAATCCAGGTCGGAGTGAAACAATATAAACTCAAAGCTTTTGCAGATGACCTAGTTTTGACCCTGCAGGAGCCAGAATCTAGTACGAAAAGAGTATTACAATTAATTCAAGATTTTGGTCGGGTGGCGGGATTCAAATTAAACAAGCAGAAAACTAAGGTATTGGGAAAAAATCTGACAGATGCAGAGTCAGAACGGTTTCAGAGAGAGACAGAGTTAAATGTGGTTAAAAAAGTAAAATACCTAGGGGTAAACATAACAGCAAAAAACTTGAGTCTATTTAAGGACAACTATGAGAAATGTTGGTCAGAAATTAAGAGAGATTTAGATAGTTGGACAAGACTGAAACTTTCCTTGTTAGGCCGAATTGCTGCTATTAAGATGAATGTATTGCCAAAAATGTTGTTTTTGTTTCAAACATTACAGATTGTGGATAAGACAGAGTGCTTTCGGAAGTGGCAGAGAGATATCTCTAAATTTGTCTGGCAGGGCAAAAAGCCCAGAATTAAGTTTAAGATATTAACAGATGCGAAAGAAAGAGGGGGCTTTGCCCTGCCAGACTTAAGGCTGTACTATGAATCAGCAGCTTTCTGCTGGTTAAAAGACTGGCTACTTCTTGAAGACACTGATGTATTGGATTTGGAAGGTTTTAACAATGCTTTTGGTTGGCATGCATATTTATGGTATGACAAGGTTAAGATTAACAAGGTTTTCAAGAATCATATTGTAAGAAAAGCAGTGTTTAATGTCTGGACAAAATATAAAGACTTACTGGAAAATAAAACTCCAAGGTGGCTTTCACCATTGGAAGCTACGGCCCGAAAAAGACTCAATATGGAGGCCAACTGGCCAAAGTATTGGGAAATATTAGAAAAAGATGGAGACAATTGGAAATTGCAGAGTATGGAGAAAATGAGAGATAAAGTGCGAGATTGGCTACATTACGCTCAGATTAAGGAAGTTTTTAAACTTGACAAAAAGTTAGGGTTCCAGGTGGAGAAATCGAAGTTGGAAACGGAATTGCTAGAGCCTAAGACTAAGGTACTTTCAAGAATGTACAACTTGCTGTTAAAATGGAACACACAAGATGAAACGGTAAAATCGGTTATGATAAAGTGGGCACAGGACATTGGGCACAATATTATGTTTGAGGACTGGGAAAGGTTGTGGACTACTGGGTTGAATTTCACTGCATGCAATGCTTTGAAAGAAAATGTAATGAAAATGATATACAGATGGTACATGACCCCAGTCAAACTTGCAAAAATATACAACTTGTCTGATAATAAATGTTGGAAATGTAAAGAAAGTGAAGGAACATTTTTTCACCTCTGGTGGACCTGCCCTAAAGTGAAGGCTTTCTGGGAGATGATATATAATGAACTGAAAAAGGTATTTAAGTATACATTCTCTAAGAAACCAGAGGCCTTCCTTTTGGGTATTGTCGGCCAAGGGGTGGTAAAGAAGGACCGAACATTTTTTATGTACGCAACAACAGCAGCAAGGACACTTCTCGCGAAGCACTGGAAAACTCAAGATCTACCCACACTGGAAGAATGGCAGATGCAACTGATGGACTATATGGAACTGGCTGAGATGACCGGCAGAATCCGAGACCTGGGAGAGGAGACGGTAGAAGAGGATTGGAAAAAATGTAAGATCTATTTGCAAAAATATTGTAAGCTGTATGAATGTTAAGCAGGATGCTTGATTATAAACAATTTGGCACCATTAAAATAGATGAAGTGAAGTAGGAAGATAAGTTAAAATGTAAGAAAAAACAATTTTTTTGGATAATTATTACTGGAGATATAACATTGAAAAACAGACAGTAAGGATGGAAGTAAGGTGATAATTTGCTGGATTAATTTTATAACGTGGAAGGTAGGGGCCGGAGATGTGAGGAGGTCCTAAGAAGATAAGAAAATATGTCATGTTATGATATAATTTTGTTTGTTTTTTATATTGTAACTTAAAAATCTCAATAAATATTATAAAAAAATAAAAAAAGTAAAAGCAATAAAAAAGGCTTTTATGGGTATGTTCGTAGCAAAAGGAAGAACAAAGAAACAGTGGGGTCACTCAGAGGAGAAAATGGTGAAATGCAGACAGGGGACACAGAAAGGGCTGAACTCCTCAATGCCTTCTTTGCCTCAGTCTTCTCCGATAAAGAAAACAATGCCCGACCTGAAGAATTTGGAGCAAATGATTCAGCAGAGGAAACACAGCCCAGAATAACTAAGGAGATAGTACAAGAATACTTGGCTAGTCTAGATGTATTCAAGTCTCCAGGGCCAGATGAACTGCATCCAAGAGTATTAAAAGAACTGGCAGATGTGATCTCAGAACCACTGGCAGTCATCTTTGAGAATTCCTGGAGAACTGGCGAAGTCCCGGCAGACTGGAGGAGGGCAAATGTTGTCCCTATTTTCAAAAAGGGGAAAAGAGAGGACCCAAATAATTACCGCCCAGTCAGTCTGACATCAATACAGTACCAGGGAAGATTCTGGAGCAGATCATTAAGCAAACAGTCTGTGAGCACCTAGAAAGGAATGCTGTGATCACCAATAGTCAGCATGGATTTCTGAAAAATAAGTCATGTCAGACTAACCTGATCTCGTTTTTTGACAGAATTACAAGCCTGGTAGATGAAGGGAACGCAGTGGATGTAGCCTACCTTGATTTCAGCAAGGCATTTGACAAGGTGCTCCATGATATTCTTGTAAAGAAGCTGGCAAAATGCGGTCTTGACTATGCTACCACTCAGTGGATTTGTAACTGGCTGACTGACCGAACCCAAAGGGTGCTCATCAATGGTTCCTCTTCATCCTGGAGAAGAGTGACTAGTGGGGTGCCACAGGGTTCTGTCTTGGGCCCGGTCTTATTCAACATCTTTATCAACGACTTGGATGATGGACTCAAGGGCATCCTGATCAAATTTGCAGATGACACCAAACTGGGAGGGGTGGCTAACACTCCAGAGGACAGGATCACACTTCAAAACGACCTTGACAGATTAGAGAACTGGGCCAAAACAAACAGGATGAATTTTAACAGGGAGAAATGTAAAGTATTGCACTTGGGCAAAAAAAATGAGAGGCACAAATACAAGATGGGTGACACCTGGCTTGAGAGCAGTACATGTGAAAAGGATCTAGGAGTCTTGGTTGACCACAAACTTGACATGAGCCAACAGTGTGACGCGGCAGCTAAAAAAGCCAATGCAATTCTGGGCTGCATCAATAGGAGTATAGCATCTAGATCAAGGGAAGTAATGGTGCCACTGTATTCTGCTCTGGTCAGACCTCACCTGGAGTACTGTGTCCAGTTCTGGGCACCACAGTTCAAGAAGGACACTGACAAACTGGAACGTGTCCAGAGGAGGGCAACCAAAATGGTCAAAGGCCTGGAAACGATGCCTTATGAGGAACGGCTAAGGGAGCTGGGCATGTTTAGCCTGGAGAAGAGGAGGTTAAGGGGTGATATGATAGCCATGTTCAAATATATAAAAGGATGTCACATAGAGGTGGGAGAAAGGTTTTTTCTGCTGCTCCAGAGAAGCGGACACGGAGCAATGGATCCAAACTACAAGAAAGAAGATTCCACCTAAACATTAGGAAGAACTTCCTGACAGTAAGAGCTGTTCGACAGTAGAATTTGCTGCCAAGGAGTGTGGTGGAGTCTCCTCCTTTGGAGGTCTTTAAGCAGAGACTTGACAACCATATGTCAGGAGTGCTCTGATGGTGTTTCCTGCTTGGCAGGGGGTTGGACTTGATGGCCCTTGTGGTCTCTTCCAACTCTATGTTTCTCTGATTCTATTCTATGATTCTATGACCCAGTGTCCTGCTGGGTGCATCTTAATGAACGCCGGCAATTTCGGACAAACCGTGGGTCTTTGAGACAGTCCTCCCCTGCCCTGGGGAGGCTGCCAGGGCTAATTACTGTTAGGTTTCTGTTATGCCACTGTGGAGTGCTTGGAGTCACAAGACTCTGTTTACATTCCAGACTGTTGGAAGTCTCACGGGAGATGGATGTTGATGTTACTGGTTTCCTGTTCCTTTGTTCCAGTTGGTTCTCTGCTTTCACAGAGAGCAGATGTATATTCTTATTGTCCTGCATAGTTAGAAATAAAATGTAGCGATGTAGCTCATATTTCTTGTCCTTCTGCTGCTGTTTGTGTACTCTGTGTAATGGGAATGTGCCTGGAGCCTCATCAAAGGCTTAGGTCGTTAATCACCGCCGGAGGAGATTCTGGAGGACTCGACCGGAGTAGCAGCTCGGTCGAACAGAGTTCCGACATTTTTGGTCATGGGCACCAGAACGGAATGCAGCTTATCTTTTCTGCATGTCAAGAAGCTTGATGAGAGGTATGTGCTCATTGTCCTGGGAAGCCTGCCAGTCCCTACTTACCATATTTTTCGCTCTATAGGACGCACCCAACCATAGGACGCACCTTGTTTTAGAGGGGGAGAACAAGAAAAAAAAAATCTCCCCCTTTCTGCTCAGCGCCCCTTCAGCGAAGCGGAAGGAGAAACAGAGCCCCTTCCATTTCTCCTCCCGCTTCGCTGAAGGGGTGCTGTGAAGCTCTCCCTCTCTGCTGAAGCTGGGAGAATCTTGCTCTCCTGGCTTCAGCGAAAGGAACCCGAAGCCTTCAGAGCGCAGCGCGAGTTCCTGCTGCGCTCCAAAGGCTTCAGGCGGCTATCCCTGAAGCCTGGAGAGTGAGAGGGGTCGGTGCGCACCATCCCCTCTCACTCTCCAGGCTTCAGCGAAAGCAACACGTAGCCTCCAGAGCGCGGAGGGAGTGTTCCCTCGGCGCTTCAGAGGCTTTGTGTTGCTATCGCTGAAGCCAAGGAACCTGCATTCGCTCCATAGGATGCACACACATTTCCCCTTAATTTTTGCAGGGGAAAAGTGTGTCCTATAGAGTGAAAAATATGGTAATTGCCAGTAAGGGTAGACTTTGAACTTCTAGCCAAAAGCATTGATCGGCTGCGGCAGGAGAAGCAAAAGCCTCATGCAGTGTGATTTTGAATAGCAGCTGCTTGTAAACAAGACTCAGTCTGCTTTAAGGATACAGATGGCTAATCCAAAAGTGATGGAAGCTCTTCAAAACGCGATGGGGGTGCTGAAGCTCAAAAAGGGGAATTACCAGGAATGGGTGCAGTATGCAGAAGCCCTGCTACAAAAAGAGGGTCTGTTTAATGTGATAACAGATGCCCCCCCCCCCAGCTCCAATGACCCCAGATTGGGAAGCTAAGGATTCCAAAGCAAGGGGAACTCTGACGCTTATTGTGTCCCCTGAAGAGCTATGTCCTTTGCGTCGGCCAAACAGATGTAGGACAGTCTTAGAGAGTCACATTTAAGAACGGAGGCGGGAGCTTCTTTGTTCTTTTATGCCAAGTTGCATGATATGGCACTTGCTGTAGGAGCAGAGGTACGTGCTCACCTCATGGAAATGCAGAAACTCAGGCATGAGTTGCAACAGCGTGGAATCACCTTTCCAGATAGATAATACTTTATTCGGCTATAAGCCCACAAGGTAAAACAAATCAATAGATAAAATAGCATTTTAGAATCTAAAATATCAACTAAAATATTTCAACGCATAATCTCCTTCACATTATTTACAATCTCTAGATGTACCGTGTTATGGCCTTGAAGATCAAGATGGTGCATAGAGTTTACTGGATTTTTAATAGTCATGCAGCATTCCATGAAGTCTTTTATATGAAAGAACTGAAATCAGGAATCTAGCAACCTGTAATGTTCTATAAGAGTCAATGTCCTGGAGTAGATAAGCTAGATGTAATTCAGGTGGTTTAGCAGCAATTTCCAGAATGATTGAACTCAGGATCCTTGATCGGGGAACAACGTATAAGGGGCAATTAAACAAGATATGATAGAGGGATTCTATTGATTTGTTGTCACATGCGCATAAAACAGAGGTTTTACCGTTAGAAAATCTATTGCTCAGCACATTTGAGGGGAACCCATTAAATCTGGCTCTAACAAATGTGAATCTATGCGACGCAGCCGATAAAGTAGACAGATATCGAGGTATCTGGGACATAGATGTAATGCCCTGATTTATCGGGGAACATGTACCTCCACCTGTAGTAAGATTTTGTTGCAAATCTACCTCCTCCAATCTTTGTTTGATGACCTTTTTAGCTGTAATTAGATCTAAATTAAGTATATCGGAAGGAGAGATTCCATAAGACAACAGTTTGGAATGGATTTTTGTTGCCCATGGGCTGGTGAATTCATCTCTCCAAAGGCACTGAATAAGATGGTAGTTTGGCAATTTATGCCAAAGGGACAGCCAATAATTAAAGGCATGTCTCCACATCAGAATCTCTAGGGAGGGGATCTTAAGTTCTAGGCGAATGGCAGAGTTGCTTACACAGGAGGGTAGTTTCAAAAGGCGTCTTAGAAAAAGATTTTGCAATGTCACCAGAGGCAAGAGGTTTACAAAGGCGCCCCATAAAGGGACCGCATAGGCCATAGTTGCAACCACTTTCGCACTATAAACCTTTAAGGCGGATGGAACATGCATAGCCCCCTCAGTAAAGAAGAAGCATAATAGAGCATAGATAAGGGCTTTAACCTTATTTTGTAAATATGTGATATGAGCTTTCCATCCCATATTATACTGGAAGTAAATTCCTAGGTATTGAAATTTGTAAACTTGTTCAATTGGCTTCCCCTCGAGTTCCCATCTATACAGTTTACGACTCCTGGAAAAAATTAGGACTTTAGATTTGGAATGGTTAATAGTAAGTAAATTTGTTTGGCAGTATAACGCAAAAATCTTAAGGGCCCTCCTCAAACCGATTCGAGAATAAGAGAGGATCACCGCATCATCAGCGTACAATAATAAGGGGCAGCGATAGTCTGCAAGCCTGGGTGCATGAATGGAGGTTTGGGCCTCAGCTAGGGGCCACCTTTCCAGAGGCTGTGTATTCCTTCATGATTCTACATTCTTTGGGTTCAAGTTGGGAAGCGATTGCCAGCCAGCTTGCTGTTTTGCCTACTGATCAGCTGACGGTAGCGCATGTTACCGCTGTGATATTGAATGAAGTGGATTGGCGTAGTGCTAGCTGCATCACTAAGGGGGAGTCCTCACAGATGTCATCCCAGAATGGAGTGCAACCACTAGATGGTGCCAAAGCTTTGAAGGCAGTGAAATGCTACTTGTGTGGACGTCTAGGCCACATGAAAAGGGATTGTAAACATCTCAAGGCAACAGAGCAGTGCAGCGATAGCTCAACCAGGGGCGCCGACTTATAAAAAATATTGGGGGGGGCGGGGGCCCATACCGACTTATAAAAAATATTGGGGGGGCCCAAGACCTCCAAACCGCTGCTGCTGGGGGAACGAAAGGGGCGAGCCCTGGGCTGCCCTGACCTTAAGTGAACCTGTGAGGGCCCGCCCTTTGCGGCAGCCGATTGGCTGCCGCCGTGGGCGGTGAATATTAATGAGCTGGGGGAATCCCCGCTTCTCGCGGGGCTGACGCCAGCCCCGCGAGATTGTTGATGGCTCGAGAGCCCGCAACCCCACCCCCTCTCTAGATCGGGAGTGGCTTTGTTTTAACTCATTACTGAATGTATTTTAAAAGGTAACTATTGTCAAACAAGGAAAATAAAAAATACCAACATAATTTTGTGATTTTACAAAGCATAATATAACTAATAATTTTCTTAAATTATTGGGGGGGCAGAGCCCCCCAAACGAATTTTTGAGGGGGCTCGGGCCCCCTCAGGCCCCATGGAGTCGGCGCCTATGAGCTCAACACATGGAAAAGGCAAAGGTCAGAAGTCCAGGACAACGCAACACAAAACTATGGTCTCACGCTACACTCCAAAGGTCCAGAAGACGTCTAGATCTTTCTTCATCGTCGACTTGGGAGCCACTCGGCACGTCTGCAAAGACAAACACCTGTTTGTGTCCTTTACTCCGCAGGAAGGTGCGATTCACCAAGCGGATGACCACATGATCTCCAGTCAAGGCTATGGAACGGTTGTGCTTCACAGCTTCGATGCATCGATACGTAATATTCTTTTTGTTCCAGATGCTGCACACAACCTACTGAACGTCTCGCAGCTGACTGAACAGGACATAGACATTTCCTTCAAGAAGAGGAAGTGCACCATCACCAAAGAAGATGACTATGTATTGCATGCTGATTATGCTGATCGTTTGTTTGCATTGCCTTATGATGATTCTGTTGATGTTGTGCAGGATGAAACTTGTTGTATTGCAGATACTAACAAGGTTTTGCATGCAGGGTGTATTCATGATTATCACAGAAAACTTGGTCACTTAAACTTCGACTTAAACTTGGGACTTCCGGAGGCGGCGCCTCCGACAATGGCGGATTCCCTCTGATCTAGAGGGAGACAGCTCCACAGAAACCGGGTCTTACCACTGCAGCGAAGCAGGGACCCTTTCAAAAATTGCAGGCGGAAGAAGCCTACGACCGTGGGACTCGGTGGGCACCGTTTGCGCCCCCCCCCCCCCGTTTAGCAAAGGGACCCTATTAAGGGGTCCGGAGTGAGACGGGGGTTGACGTGGTGCTGAGAGTCAATCGCTACTTCTGTGGAGCGAAGCTGCATAGCCGATGTCGGATAGCGCTGTCCTTTTTCCTGTGACAATTCGGATTTTAAACAACAACCCGTGAGTAGGATAATTGAAACTTTTGGACTTAAAAAAAACCAACTCTGAATTTGAACCGAGACGGGAAGGTGTAAACAGGAAGTCCACCTTCCGTTCCTTGTATAGAGAATAAAGCAAAGATCTTATAAGCTAAAAGCCGGGTAAAATGACAGCTGGGAATTTCCTGCATTTTTAATCATCAACCCCCCCTAGCCAGCAGGAGGAAAGGGGGAGAAATTTGACTTTTAAATCCTGCTGAAAGTGTGTTAAGAAAGTAAGCTTCCACTGCCCCTAATCTGGGGACGGAATGACAGGAAAGAAACCGTCGGTGATGCCTACAATTTGATTATAAAAAATTGACAGATAGAACTGGAAAAGGGGAAAAAATAATCCTAATGCTCCCTTCTGCCTGTTTGTTTTACGTTGAAAGGAAACAAAATATCTGAGAATTGAAAGTAATTTTTCCCCTGTTGGTTACATTTTAAAAAATGGATGCCAAAAAGTAACTACACCCCCTAGAGGAAGCTAGCCAGGGTGTTTGTTACAATCTACAAAGAGAACACTGTAACTGGGAAAAATAGACCGTGGGACTAGCTCCCTGACCTTGACAAAATGACTAGAAAGGAAGTTTTATCTACCCTGGACAAAATATATGATGTACTGCTCCAGCTGGATGAGAAAGTATCTCGGATGAATCAACAGATGGTCTATATAACAGCTGCAGTCAGCAAGGAGGTGCCAACAGGAAATGTAACCACAGAAACTGCACAACAATCCACTCAGGATGTTGGCCTAACAGAGCAAGTGCAAGGGCAGAGAAAGATGGAAGAGGCTGTGAATGCACCTCAAAAGATAAAGAGACTTCAAGTCCTACATGACCAAAAGTTGCAACATTGGGAAATGGAACTTGGAGGACACTGGCTAAACTTTGGATTTAAGAAAAGTGTTATCTCTGGTGGGACTGTGAAACAGGTGGAAGATTATTTCTGGAATAACTGCTTTCTGGATTACAAACTAAATGATGTATCAACGGGGAATGGGACAACTGGATGAAAGGAAATGAAGAATATTACTGCACGGAATTCCCCGGAGATTGGCTCCCCAAAGAGAAAGAGAAGAAATTGCAAAAGAACCCAACGGGGAACAAAGATGTATGCAACTACAAACAGAAACAAGAAAACCCGCAGAGGGGGCTTAGAAGTGACCTGAGGGCCTCAGACATTAGAACACCGGACTGAGGAGGATATAATGATATAAGGACTGACATTATCCGGAACCAGAAAAAGGGACGTTGGATAAATTTAGAATGAGAATTGCTTTTTGTAATAAACCTATATTTATGGAATTAGTGTAATACTAATGAAATATTAAGAGATGCTGGAAAGGAATAATTGGCTTTAGCAGAAAAGTTAAAATGGTGTATGTTTAAAAATTTTCAAGACCAAGAGGATGAGATAAGGATTAATGTGATTAATATAAAAAATGAAGAGGTTTGAGTAATAAGGCTGAATTTGCTGAACAATTTTCTAAATGGAATACAAAGAGGGAGGTGGGAGGAAGTTAAGAGAACAAGTGAAAGAATGTCGAAAAATTTGAAAGGAGGGATTTTACTTTTTATTTCTTTATCTGTGTTTAGTTTTTGAGTTGAACTCTTGGTTTTTGTAATCTTTCTTCTTTGGAATTCTTTTCTGTGTTTAATTTTTGTTTTTGTCTTTGTAATCTTTTTTTCTTTCTTTTAAAATCTAATAAAATATCGTTAAAAAAAATAAAAAATAAACTTTGAGGCAGTTTCCAAAATGCCTGCCTTAGTTGAAGGTATGTCTATTAAACCCTGCAGGTACCACATGAAGTGTAAGGCATGCACAGCAAACAAGGTTAAAATGGCTGCAAAAGGTAAGGTATCTAGTAGACAAGTTACAGAACCATACCAGGTAGTGCATGCTGATCTTGTTGGTCCACTAACACCCTCTTTGGGTGGAGCCAAATACTTTATGGTACTCATTGATTCATATTCCAGGTATATTCATGTGTTCAATCTCAAGCAGAAATCAGAAGCGTTTCCTAGGTTCAAGGAATTCTGTGCCTGGTTGAAAAATGTGCATGATAAACAGGTGAAATGTCATCATCAATCTTTATTACGGTCCAGAGACCCAACAAATCATTACAAAGTAATACACAATTCATACAGCCTACCTCCAGGTTAAACAAGCATTTTGTTCAGACTTAAAGATCATTTGTTCTTGCAACCACTGATAAAAACTTTGCCACTGCTAATGTTCTAGCATTTGTCCGGTCTTCCAGTAGGAACCTGACATAGTGAGCCTCTGATTTTCCCGGGAAAGGTACCAGCAAGGGTAGTATCAGTTCAGCTCTGGCTTGCTCATATTTTGCACAATGCAACAAAATATGTTTTATGGAATCGAGCAAAGTCTGTCCTGGTAGGGAGCTCCTCTTAACCTGCCATCCAACACTGCAGAAGGAAAGACATTTAGTCTGGCTTTGGTGAAAAGCCTTCGATAGTTTGGTACTGTCAGGTTTTTAATGTAAGATGTTAACTTAAAGACATACCCATATTGTATTCCTACTGCCAGCGGACTACAGACTGCGTGTGATCGAGATCACAAGTGACTGTGTGCATTATCCCATAATCTTTGCTTTAACATCTTTTGGGTGCCTTCATAACCCAGGTAATACAGTTGGGGGGGGGGGGTGACAGACCAATAGAGGTGGCTTTTTTAGCCATGGTTTTCTGCCATTTGCTGACAAATTCCTCATTGGTCAAGTGTTGGTACAAACACTTCCCTAGATTAAACACTGAAATCCTGAGCCAATGTTTTAGGGCAGCCCACCACGCTTTAGTTGAAATTGGGCATTCACCAGCTTCTAACAAAAGTATGGAGTTGGAGACGCAGTTGGGTACCTGCAGCAGAGATCGTAGAAATTTTCCCTGAAAACCATCTAGCTTTGGCAGGTCCCCATTATGCCAGACATTTGCTGCTTACAGGAGTTGGGAAACGGGTTTTGCTTTGAAAACCCTTAAGGCTGCTGGAACATATTTGCCGCCCTTTGTGAAAAAGAATCTGAGTATGGCTAGCTTTGTAATCTCCGCCTTTTGAAGGGAGGTTTGCCGGTGGTGCTTCCAAGATCCTGTATGATGGAATGTGAGCCCTAAATAACTGACGTATTTTATCTGTTCAAGGTTATGGCCATCCAGCACCCATTTAGAACGGGAGCAGCTTCTTTCGAAAACTAAAATTTTAGATTTTTAATAAAGACTCTCCTCCCTGCAAGAGAGGGGAGTGGTTGTGGCCGGGAGCCGGACTCCGCCTCAAGCAGGGGGCGTTTGCCCCCTGCCTCCCACTCACCTGGCTGGCGCCCACGCCCTCGGCCAGGCACCCAACCAGGTGCCTTCAAGGGGGCGTGTACAGCAGCCAGAATTGCTGCGGCGCCAGCCTCCAGCCCTCACTTTTTGTCGTCCCGTCGCGAGTCACCTCCACTCCCTTAGAGCAGGGTTTCCAGTTTTCTTTTGGCCTTGCTATGGACCTTAGGTTGGTCGCCCTGGTTGTCCGGGGGGCCTGGTAGGAATTTTTCCATTTGGCATTAGGCTTTTTGGTTTTTTCGCCTACCTCGTAGCAATCGTCACAACTTTGTGGTATTGGTGGGTAGGTTAGGCATTGGAATAATGTGTTGTGGTGTCGAAGGGCTAGGTGTGGCCATCGCCTGTGCCTTCAATTTTTGGGTATTCCGTTAAAGGAATCTGGCGGTCGTGTATTCTGTCCGATGCCTGCTTGGCGGGAGGCCATGGCACGACCCTCGGTGACATCAGGGAAGAGCCTATAGTTGGATTAGCATCAACAGGCTCCACCTACTGGTGAATAAACCCCCTTTGTTTGTTTGTTTGTTTTTTAGACTCACCCCTCTCCGAGTGGGTGGAGTCAGCTGACGTAATCCAATGCCTAAGCCAATAGCTTTTCACTTGCTGTAATCAATAAAGTTGTGGCCTTTTCTTGCCCATTAACCTTATATCACGTGTCCTTGTGTTTCATTCCACTGTGCAGGGTTCAGGTCCTCGAACCACAATTAATGGATAAACCATTTCCAGAACAGTAATCAGAGAATTTCCTCAGCAGATAATTCAAACCCGGTCTGGAATGTGAGATGATAGCCGCATCATCAGCATATAAGAGCAAGGGGGTCCTTCTTGTGGGATGTAAAAGACAAGAGCAGTCAATTACAACATTCCTAGAGTGTACATGTTTAGACATGGGGAGGGATGTTTGTCCAGCCAGAAGGGAAACTTCCTGGGACAGACTTCCTCCGCATGTGACTAGAGGTGGGTGTGGCCTCATCTGTGCAGGTAAATGATAAAAGCACAGGGCAGGGGCAGCCATCTCTCTCTCACTCTCTCTCTTCTCTTCCTTCGAAGAAGCAACATCTGCTAAGTGAAAGATGCCCTCTTGGCTCCTAGCCAAGAAAGGAGAAAGGGATTATCTTCTTATAAGATAGATTGCAAATGTATATTACTTCACTAAATTTAAGCCTGCCTTCTGGGATCCGATTGTGAACAGAATTTGAGTAAACTCTTTTTATACTTTTGTAAAGGACTGTGTTGTGTCTTCTATTTTAAGAGGGAATAAAGGGGAAATTACCAGATTGATTATTATAGAGGCTTAAGCAAGCCTGAGCACAGGCTGCCATTGCAAACTTAAATAAAAGGGGAATGTTTTACTCTGCTGATATTTTGGGAACTTGTTAACACAAGTTGGATAAGGATATAATCAGTCAATATATCCTCTCCTGCATCCCTGAACATTCCCACACTTCTCATTCCTTTTTTTGGAATGTGTCCATCTGGATCCATTAAGTTCTCTTCTAGGTCATTTAAGAATAGAGAAAACAATGTGGGGGCCAAAATGCAACCCTGTCTCACCCCCCTAGTCATCTCGATGCTGTTCGATAGCTGTCCCTGTCGACCACATTGGACCTGCAGTTTGGTTCCATTGTACAGGGCTTTTATAAGAAAGCCGTTTTATAAGAAAGTTGTTTGTCCTGCAAAATCAGATTTAATTTGGACCATAGCTGGGATCTGGGGATGGAGTCAAATGCTGATTTCAGATCCATGAAGGCCACAAAGAGTTTACCCTGTAGAGGCCTGGTATACTTCTCGGCTAGGAAGAACAGCATTAGACAGTGGTCTGTTGTTGAATGGTTCTCACGAAAAGCTGCCTGGGCTTCAGATAGTATATTATGTTCATTTAGAAAAGTTGTCAGTTTGCTACTTAGGAAACGGGCATACAGCTTCCCAATTATTGAGAGCAGGCTAATTGGCCTATAATTGGAAGGTACATTTGGGTGGCCTCTCTTAAAGATTGGAACTACTATAGCATGTTTCCAGCTATATGGTACCTTACTCAAGTTATTTACTACCGTAAAAAGTACTGCCAGAAGCGGAGCCCACCAGTGCTGGTTTGATGTAATCAACTCTGCTGGGATAAAGTCTTTCCACTCTTCAGATTCCCAATGAATGTATGGACTTCCTCCACAGTAACCAGCCTCCAATTAGGGAGCAGTGACAATTCTGCCCTGTCATCATACTGGAAGCTGGAAGGGAGTTTTGGAGTTTCCATAAATATATTTCTGAAGTGGTTCTCCCAAACCTGAGCTGGAATGACACAGCTGGGGGCTGAATAACTATTTTTCATTGAGTCGGAGACCAGTTGCCAAAAGAGTTTAGTTTCATTGTTTAGTGAGGCATTCAATAGCAGGGACCAGGAATTTTGTTCGGACTGCCCTTTTTTTGAGGTCAAAAGGGCTTTATACTCTTTTTTGATTTTGAAATAAGATGGAGGTAATTTAGTCCAGCGTTTCTATAGGCCAAATAAGCGTTCCTTAAGGCTTCCTTCTTTCTGCGGTACTCTTGGTCAAACCAAGAGTGCGTGGCTTGCTGGCTGAGTTTATGTTGACAGAGACCACATCCTGCAAGGACTCAATGAGATTTTCGTAAGCCGTCAGGGAGGAATCTATTGATAAATCATTTATTATAATTGATCTTAACTTAATTGCAGTTTGTGAATTCAATCTATTCTCCACTGCAATTGCTATCTCAGGTGTCCATTTTTTTCTATGCAACGCTGGATCATTTGCTTTATCTATATCCTCACGTTCTATATAAGAGCACTGAATTGAATTTTGGCCAGTAGTGGAGATGATTAGAGGTAGGTGGTCGCTTTCAGTCCTATTATCTATGGTGAATTTTTTAATTGATTTGAAGGCCTCCCTGTTAGTGAGACAGTAGTCTACTGTGCTGGCTCCATTTGTATTTATGAATGTGTACTCGCCTTCTCCCCTTCATGGATCACTGCCTTGCCGTGGCGAAGGGGCTTGAAGAACTCAGAGAAGCTATGAACTATGCCGAGCAGGGCACCCAAGATGAACAGGTCATAGTGGAGAGTTTTGACCAAACGTGATCCACCTGGAGGAGGAACCGGCAAGCCACTCCAGTATCCCTGCCAAGAAAACTCCATGGACAAAGACAACAGGCATATAAAAGTTATGACGCTGGAAGATGAGCCCCTCAGGTCGGAAGGCGTCCAACATGCTACTGGGGAAGAGCGGAGGGCAAGTACAAGTAGATCCAGAGCTGATGAAGCGGCTGGGCCAAAGCCGAAAGGACGCTCAGTTGCGGATATGCCTGGAAGCGAAAGGAAAGTCCAATGCTGTAAAGAAAAATATTGCATAGGAACCTGGAATGTAAGAACCATGAACCTAGGTAAGTTGGAGGTGGTCAAAAATGAGATGGCAAGAATAAATATTGACATCCTGGGCATCAGTGAACTAAAATGGACGGGAATGGGTGAATTCAGTTCGGATGACCATCATATCTACTACTGTGGGCAAGAAACCCGTAAAAGAAATGGAGTGGCCCTCATAGTCAACAAAAGAGTGGCGAAGGCTGTACTGGGATGCAATCTCAAAAATGATAGAATGATCTCGATACGAATCCAAGGCAGACCTTTTAACATCACAGTAATCCAAGTTTATGCACCAACTACTGGTGCTGAAGAAACTGAAATTGACCAATTCTATGAAGACTTACAACACCTTATAGAAGTGACACCAAAGAAGGATGTTCTTCTCATCATAGGGGATTGGAATGCTAAAGTAGGGAGTCAAGAGATAAAAGGAACAACTGGCAAGTTTGGCCTTGGAGATCAAAACGAAGCAGGGCAAAGGCTAATAGAGTTCTGTCAAGAGAACAAGCTGGTCATCACAAACACGCTTTTCCAACAACACAAGAGACGACTCTACACATGGACATCACCAGATGGGCAGCATCGAAATCAGATTGATTATATTCTCTGCAGCCAAAGATGGAGAAGCTCTATACAGTCAGCAAAAACAAGACCTGGAGCTGACTGTGGCTCAGATCATCAGCTTCTTATAGCAAAATTCAAGCTTAAACTGAAGAAAGTAGGAAAAACCACTGGGCCGGTAAGATACAATCTAAGTCAAATCCCTTATGAATACACAGTGGAAGTGAGGAACAGGTTTAAGGATTTAGATTTGGTGGACAGAGTGCCTGAAGAACTATGGATGGAGGCTCGTAACATTATACAGGAGGCAGCAACGAAAACCATCCCAATGAAAAGGAAATGCAAGAAAGCAAAGTGGCTGTCCAATGAGGCCTTACAAATAGCGGGGGAGAGAAGGCAAGCAAAATGTGAGGGAGATGGTGAAAGATACAGGAAATTTAATGCAGATTTCCAAAGAATTGCAAGGAGAGACAAGAAGACCTTCTTAAACGAGCAATGCAAAGAAATAGAGGAAAGCAATAGAATGGGAAGAACCAGAGATCTGTTCAAGAAAATTGGAGATATGAAAGGAACATTTCGTACAAAGATTTCCATAATAAAGGACAAAAGTGGAAAGGACCTAACAGAAGCAGAAGACATCAAGAAGAGGTGGCAAGAATACACAGAGGAATTATACCAGAAAGAAATGGATGTCCCGTATACCCCAGGTAGTGTGGTTGCTGACCTTGAGCCAGACATCCTGGAGAGTGAAGTCAAATGGGCCTTAGAAAGCACTGCAAATAACAAGGCCAGTGGAAGTGACGGTATTCCAGCTGAACTATTTAAAATTTTAAAAGATGATGCTGTTAAGGTGCTACACTCAATATGCCAGCAAGTTTGGAAAACTCAGCAGTGGCCAGAAGATTGGAGAAGATCAGTCTACATCCCAATCCCAAAGAAGGGCAGTGCCAAAGAATGCTCCAACTACCGCACAATTGCACTCATTTCACACGCTAGCAAGGTTATGCTTAAAATTCTACAAGGAAGGCTCAAGCAGTATGTGGACCGAGAACTCCCAGAAGTGCAAGCTGGATTTAGAAGAGGCAGAGGAACCAGAGACCAAATTGCAAACATGCGCTGGATTATGGAGAAAGCTAGAGAGTTCCAGAAAGACATCTACTTCTGCTTCATTGACTATGCAAAAGCCTTTGACTGTGTCGACCACGGCAAACTATGGCAAGTTCTTAAAGAAATGGGAGTGCCAGATCACCTCATCTGTCTCCTGAGAAATCTCTATGTGGGACAAGAAGCTACAGTTAGAACTGGATATGGAACAACTGATTGGTTCAAAATTGGGAAAGGAGTACGACAAGGCTGTATTTTGTCTCCCTGCTTATTTAACTTATATGCAGAATTCATCATGCGAAAGGCCGGGCTGGATGAATCCCTAGCCGGAATTAAGATTGCCGGAAGAAATATCAACAACCTCAGATATGCAGATGACACAACCTTGATGGCAGAAAGTGAGGAGGAAATAAAGAACCTTTTAATGAGGGTGAAAGAGGAGAGCGCAAAATATGGTCTGAAGCTCAACATCAAAAAAACGAAGATCATGGCCACTGGTCCCATCACCTCCTGGCAAATAGAAGGGGAAGAAATGGAGGTAGTGAGAGATTTTACTTTCTTGGGCTCAATGATCACTGCAGATGGTGACAGCAGCCACGAAATTAAAAGACGCCTGCTTCTTGGGAGAAGGGCAATGACAGGCCTAGACAGCATCTTGAGAAGTAGAGACATCACCTTGCCAACAAAGGTTCGTATAGTTAAAGCTATGGTTTTCCCAGTAGTGATGTATGGAAGTGAGAGCTGGACCATAAAGAAGGCTGATCGCCGAAGAATTGATGCTTTTGAATTATGGTGCTGGAGGAGACTCTTGAGAGTCCCATGGACTGCAAGAAGATCAAACCTCTCCATACTGAAGGAAATCAACCCTGAGTGCTCACTGGAAGGACAGATTGTGAAGCTGAGGCTCCAGTACTTTGGCCACCTCATGAGAAGAGAAGACTCCCTGGAGAAGACCCTGATGTTGGGAAAGATGGAGGGCACAAGGAGAAGGGGGCGACAGAGGACGAGATGGTTGGATAGTGTTTTCGAGGCTACCAGCATGAGTTTGATCAAACTGCGGGAGGCAGTAGAGGACAGAGGTGCCTGGCGTTCTCTGGTCCATGGGGTCACGAAGAGTCGGACACGACTAAACGACTAAACAACAACAACAACAACAACAACTCGCCTTCTCTGTCCCCGGGGAGCGCCCCATTAGCAATGATAAGGTCAAGACTTATTTGTAAAAAAGCCAGGCAAAAGCCAGCATAGTTGATTTGACAATCTTTCGAATGTCTACGAGGGGGAGGGTTTAGAAAGAGGGTGCTATTTTCCTTAAGATCTCTTAATATTGGGAATTTTATTTCCAGGCTATCATCATTTGAGCCTATTGTGGCATTCATATCTCCCATTAGGTAAAATGGCGATCCGGGGTGCTTAAATTGTAGGGAATAAAGGAAACTATGAAATTTACGCCATGTGCTCTCGATCTGTGTTTGCACTGTATATGGTGGGATATAAGCTGAAACAAGAATGATACTCTTGGATTCCAGATGCAAAGTGATCCACAGCGCCAGCTGCTCGAAAACTGAGCACCCAGTAACCTGTCACGCCAATTGAGTGGAAACCAGAGTTACTAGGCCGCCCCCTCGGTCGTCCCCTTCCGAGCAGTTTAGAGGCCTTGATTTCGTAGGCGTGGTAACCGTCAAGAACTATGTTGTCAGTTGCCCAAGTTTCCTGCAGCGTTATTATGTCAAAACCCATTATATATTCACGAAATGGCTCGTCCCTGTTGGGATTCGCAGGATGATGAGTAAGTCTGCGGGCTTCAACAGGCTGATGCAATACTCTGTGAAGTGCTGGGTCAGAGTGACTCAGCAGGAATGTGATTAGCTTTCACCTGTTTTAAAAGGAAAGCCTGTTCAACAGTAATTGTGGTTGTGGTGGTTGTGCTTTGGTGTTGTGGTGCTGTGGTGGAGAGTATTTGTTTGCCTTAAGGAGCAGGTACTCTGTATGGTCTGTTTTTGTAAATACTTGTATATAGCTCACATTAAAAAGACTGCACTGAAAAGAAACCTGGGACTCTGAGCGTTCGCTAAAACTTAGGAGTAGAGGTTCAGAGAAATGAAGACGGCGTCTACTCTGAGTCAGAAGGAAAAAATCGAAAAGTTACTGAAGACATATGGAATGGAGAGGGCAAATGTGGTTGACACTCCCATAACTACCCAGTACAAAAATGAATACCTTCTGAAATGCCAATCACTGCGCTAAGTGACAACATGGCTGCACAACAGTTTGCTAACCAGCAGAACTTTAAGAGCAAGAGTGAACATATTGCTATAAGATACAGAAATGTGAAAAATGCTTTGGAAAGAAATGTGTTAAAGGTACAGCACTGTAACACAAAATGTAATGTGGCGGATTTATATACAAAATGTTTGGATGCTCCTAAATTTTGAGACTTAAGAGAATTATTAGGTCTCAAGCCTTTGACTTAAGGAGGAGTGTTGGGATTCGCAGGATGATGAGTAAGTCTGCAGGCTTCAACAGGCTGATGCAGTACTCTGTGAAGTGCTGGGTCAGAGTGACTCAGCAGGAATGTGATTGGCTATCACCTGTTTTAAAAGGAAAGCCTGTTCAACAGTAATTGTGGTTATGGTGGTGGTTGTGCTTTGGTGTTGTGGTGCTGAGTATTCGTTTGCCTTAAGGAGCAGGTACTCTGTATGGACTGTTTTTGTAAATACTTGTATATAAAGGTAAAGGTAAAGGTACCCCTGCCCGTACGGGCCAGTCTTGACAGACTCTGGGGTTGTGCGCCCATCTCACTTAAGAGGCCAGGGGCCAGCGCTGTCCAAAGACACTTCCGGGTCACGTGGCCAGCGTGACAAAGCTGCATCTGGCGAGCCAGAGCCGCACACGGAAACGCCGTTTACCTTCCCGCTATAAAGCGGTCCCTATTTATCTACTTGCACCCGGAGGTGCTTTCGAACTGCTAGGTTGGCAGGCGCTGGGACCGAGCAGCGGGAGCGCACCCCGCCGCAGGGATTCGAACCACCGACCTTTCGATCGGCAAGTCCTAGGCGCTGAGGCTTTAACCCACAGCGCCACCTGCGTCCCAATACTTGTATATACTTGTATATAGCTCACATTAAAAAGACTGCACTGAAAAGAAACCTGGGACTCCGAGCGTTCGCTAAAAGCACCGCGTGGAATTCGCGACAGTCCCCTAGTTTGTTGGCCCAACCCGCTATGTTCCATGAGATAATGTTAAGGCTGCTCGTTCCATAACTGGCTTGGCTTCATTGTGGTGGGGAAATTGTTATCAGCTCTCCCACTGGTTCGGTAATGATGCAACCGGTCTTAGGATATGCACGGTGTTGTTGTTCTCGGGGTTGAGTTGCAGCATTTTACCAATTTCCCGGCATCAACAGTGTTATCTGAATTGCTGGGATCATCAGGAGCCACCAGGCACGTTTGCCGAGACAAGCAGTTGTTCGTGTCCTTTACTTCGCAGGAAGGTGCGATTCACCAGGCGGATGACCACACGATCTCGAGTCAAGGCTATGGAACGGTTGTTCTTCACAGCTTGGATGCATCGATACGCAACGTTCTTTTTGTTCCAGATGCTGCACACAACCTATTGAGTGTCTCGCAGCTGACTGAACAGGACATAGACGTTTCCTTCAAGATGAGGAAGTGCACCATCACCAAGAAAGATGACTTAGTATTGCATGCTTATTGTGTTGATCGTTTGTTTGTATTGCATTATGATGATTCTGTTGATGTTGTGCAGGATGAAACTTGTTGTATTGCAGATACTAACAAGGTTTTGCATGCAGGATGTATTCAAGATTTTCACCGGAAATTTGGTCATTTGAACTTCGAGGCAGTTTCCAAAATGCCTGTCTTAGTTGAAGGTATGACTATTAAACCCTGCAGGTACCACATGAAGTGTAAGGCATGCGCAGCGAACAAGGTCAAAACGGGTGCAAAAGGTAAGGTGTCTAGTAGACAAGCTACAGAACCATACCAGGTAGTGCATGCTGATCTCGTTGGTCCACTATCACCCTCTTTGGGTGGAGCCAGGTACTTCATGGTCCTCATTGATTCATTTTCCAGGTATATTTATGTGTTCAATCTCAAGCAGAAATCAGAAGCGTTTCCTAGGTTCAAGGAATTCTGTGCTTGGTTGGAAAATGTGCATGGTAAAAAGGTGAAGTGTCTATTTACAGATCGAGGGGGAGAATTCACTTCTCAGCAGTTTAAAGCTTTTCTGACTGAGAAAGGAATTCAACATGATTTGTCTCCTTGGATGAATGGACTTTGTGAGAGGGCAAGCCAAACATTGCTTCATGGCTTGAAAACCTTGCTGCATGATGCCAATCTTCCAGAGAGTTATTGGGCAGAATCGCTCAGCTGTTTTGTTTACACTTATAATCGGAGATTATCATCACCGGTTGGTTGTACCCCCTATGAAAAGATGTTTGGGAAGAAACCATACATCAAGCACATGAGATTTTTTGGTTCTAACATGTGGGTTCACACACCACAAAGCTTCAATTTAGGCAAACACGGTTTGCATGGTATCTTTCTAGGGTATCAGAAAGGTTCTTACAGAGTAATGATCCTTGCCCATCCTGGCTGATAAAAGCGAGCCGGGAAGGGCTGGGCGATGGGCTTTGCGGGGTGGTGAATGCTTCCCTCTGTGAGGGAGCCTTCCCAGACCCACTGAAAGAGGCGGTCATTAAACCGCTTCTTAAAAAAACATCTTTAGACCCGGCCAATTTGGCCAACTATCGCCCAGTCTCAAATCTGCCATTCTTGGGCAAGGTGATTGAGCGGGTGGTTGCTGAACAACTCCAAGCACGTCTGGAGGAAACGGACCATTTGGATCCCTTCCAATCGGGATTCAGGCCTCACCATGGGACTGAAACTGCCTTGGTCGCGCTGGTTGATGATCTCCGGCGGGCTAGGGACAAAGGTGAGAGCTGTTTCCTAGTTCTGCTGGATCTCTCAGCGGCCTTTGACACCATCGACCATAACATCCTTCTGGACCGTCTAGAGGGGCTGGGAGCTGGGGGCACTGTCATACAGTGGTTCCGCTCCTTCCTCCTGGGCCGTGTCCAGAAAGTGGTGGTGGGGGGTGAGTGTTCAGACCCCTGGGCTCTCACTTGTGGGGTGCCTCAGGGTTCTGTCCTCTCCCCCATGCTTTTTAATATCTATATGAAGCCGCTGGGAGAGATCATCAGGGGGTTTGGACTGGGTGTTCATCAGTATGCAGATGACACCCAGCTCTACCTCTCCTTTAAATCAGAACCAGTGAAGGCGGTGAAGGTCCTGTGTGAGTGCCTGGAGGCGGTTGGAGGTTGGATGGCGGCTAACAGATTGAGGTTGAATCCTGACAAGACAGATGTACTGTTTTGGGGGGACAGGAGGCGGGCAGCTGTGGAGGATTTCCTGGTCCTGAATGGGGTAACTGTGCCCCTGAAGGACCAGGTGCGCAGCCTGGGAGTCATTTTGGACTCACAGCTGTCCATGGAGGCGCAGGTTAACTCTGTGTCCAGGGCAGCTGTCTACCAGCTCCACCTGCTACGCAGGCTAAGACCCTACCTCTCCACGGACTGTCTCGCCAGAGTGGTGCATGCTCTAGTTATCTCCCGCTTGGACTACTGCAACGCGCTCTACGTGGGGCTACCTTTGAAGGTGACCTGGAAACTGCAATTAATCCAGAATGCGGCAGCTAGACTGGTGACTGGGAGTGGCCGCCGGGACCACATAACACCGGTTCTGAGAGATCTGCACTGGCTCCCAGTACGTTTCCGAGCACGATTCAAAGTGTTGGTGCTGACCTTTAAAGCCCTAAACGGCCTCGGTCCTGTATACCTGAAGGAGCGTCTCCACCCCCATCGTTTAGCCCAGACACTGAGATCCAGTGCCGAGGGCCTTCTGGCAGTTCCCTCATTGCGAGAAGTGAGGCTACAGGGAACTAGACAGAGGGCCTTCTCGGTAGTGGCGCCCGCCCTGTGGAACACCCTCCCATCAGATGTCAAAGAGATAAAGAATTACCTGACATTCAGAAGACATCTTAAGGCAGCCCTGTTCAGGGAAGTTTTTAATATGTAATGCTGTACTGTTGTTAACACTGATTGGGAGCCGCCCAGAGTGGCTGGGGAAACTCAGCCAGATGGGCGGGGTATAAATAATAAATTATTATTATTATTATTATTATTATTATTATTATTATTATTATTATTATTATTATTATTGATGACTGACTCTAAAACAATTAGGCTCACTAGAAGTGTTGAGTACAATGCCAAGTGGGGGAAGAATGTGGGAATTTTCCAATGTTATCCTGATGACAGTGAAGAGACTGAGGAGCAAAACCCTACACCCACTGATGAAGGTTCTGATTCTGAATCTGAGACTGAATCAGATGATTCAGAGGATTTCAAGAGTGCGAAAGCCTCTATGCGACACTCTGAAGGCTCTGATCGAGAATTGGAGGAACCACTGTTCACTATAGGCCACTTTTCTCCTAAGAAAGAAGAGGAGAGCGTTGAAGACTTACGCTTGATTCACAGGTCTGAAAGAGCCACAAAAGGTAGACCTCCAAAGAGATTTGCTGATGAATTTGCTAAGACAGCAAAAGCTGTAACTGCTGTTAATCGCTCCAAGAAGGTATTTGAACCTTCAAGTTTCCAAGAGATCCAGGCTTTGGATTCAAAGCATGCCATGGTTAACTGCCATGAAGGCTGAGCTTGATTCCTTAGAGAGGAACAAAACATGGGAGCTAGTTCCAACAGTTCCAGGGATGAAACTGCTTGACAGCAAATGGGTCTTCAAAGCAAAGACAGATCAAAATGGCAAGATAGTCATACACAAAGCCAGATTGGTAGCCAGAGGTTTTTCACAGGTACCAGGAGAAGACTATCACGAGACCTACTCACCCACCGTGAGATATGAGAGCATTAGGCTTATGCTCAAACTTGCTGCAGAAGAGAATCTTCACGTTAGTCACCACGATGTGAATACAGCATTTTTGTACGGAACCTTAGGTGAATCACTTTATATGCTTCCATACAGGGATTTGTTTGTTCTCTGAAGAAGTCCCTATATGGTCTCAAGCAAAGTGCACGGTGCTGGCACTCTAAACTCACTGAAGTGTTGTTTTCTTTAGGTTTTCAGCAAAGACTCTCCTCCCTGAAAGAGAGGGGGACACAGTAACAGTCAAACTTATTGCAATAAAGACTCTCCTCCCTGAAAGAGAGGGGAGTGGTTGTGGGCGGGAGCCCGAACACCGCTCCTAGCAGGGGGCGTTGCCCCCTGCCTCCAGCTCACCTGGCTGGCGCTCACGCCCCCCCGGTGGCCACCCAACCAGGTGCCGTGGAGGGGGCGTGTTCAGCAGCCTTTTACTGCAGCGCCAGCCTCTCTCTGGCCTCATTCCTTCCTCATCGTCGTCCCGTCGCTAGTCAACTCATCAGGATCTCCTCATCCACGTGCCCAGCTGAGCGACCACGTGGAGCCCGTACTTTGAAGAGGACTTTTTAAAAGGGAGGTTTCGCCGTGTTGTTGCTGTTGTCCAAGCTAACCCCCTTGCCTGTACCTTGCATTTCCCTACTGTTTCCCCCTCATTCTTCCTTATTTTCTCAATTAGATTTCCAAAGCCTTTTCTCATTGTTTCCGTCTGCTGAGCTTATTTAGTTCCGGAAATTCTACGTTACCCTTTAAGACTTTACTTCTAGTGTTCTCTGCCTCCCGACTATACTGCCTAAAGTCCTCCTTTTCTTTTGGGTGCTTGTTGCTGGGTTAGCGACTTTGTTTTTGCCACAGTGCAGTTTTCTTCACTGCCTGGTTACTTCCCTTTTATTTGTATTATTTAGCTGTCTCATCCGACCTGCGGATAGCCACTCTGTGTGTGCATGTGTGTGTGCTGTTCCTCAGCGCCCTGGCGATCTGAGGAGAGACAGTCTGTGTGTGCGCCTCTGTGCTTGTAGTATCGCTGTGCTTGCTGTATTTAAATTTCCCTGCCTGTGAATGTATGGAGCTGTGAAACGTCTTTTGAATCTCAGTTGCTTATCCTCTCCCAGTTTCTCCAGCTGCATTTCTGCCGCTCCTCCCCCTTTTGCCTGCCGACTCTGTGTGTTTAAACACAGCCTCTCTTTGCCTTTTAAATAGTATTTTGTTGACGGGCTTTGCCAGGCAAAGCTGCTTCTGCCCCTTGGGGTTTATTTAACTAAAAAAATCCTGTTGTTGCCCCATTTTGCTTCTTATTGCTTTAGCTGTAATCCTTTTGTTTGTCATTAAGACGGTCGCTGTGTGTATTCTGCTGGTGTCTGTGTGTTTTGCTTTGAGTGTCTGCTGGCAGGAGGGTCGATCTTAACTCATCCTCCTCTACTGGTCTATTGGTGTTTTGGAACACGTGGTCAGGGCGTTTTCTGGGGGGCAATGTTTCACCTTTCTGCCTTAACAGACTTTATGCTGCGCTCCCCCCCCTCCCACGCGTCCACAATTTCAGGGGGCGGCTGCTCCTTCCAAGCCTCCTTGCAGACTACTGTTATTACCCCCATTTTCCTTCTTTATTGTTTTAGCTTTAATCCTCCCCTGTGCTCCGAGCTCCCTCTCCCCCACCCGCTTGGTTTTAAAGTGGGTATTTTATTTCCATGTCTGCCTGGGGTTTCACTCGGTTAGTTTTAATCCTTCCCTGTGCTCTGAACTCCCTCCCTCCACCTTCCTCCCCCTGCTGGGTTATTCATTCTGTTGTTGACATAGAAACGCCATTGCTGTTGCCCCATTAAAAGAAGTTTTTGTTGCCTGCTGGCTCTTTGTGTTGCCATAGAAACGTCTTTGTGTGCCAGCCTGCAGGACTATTCAGAGCTAAGGAGCGAGAATTAGGGGCATTGTCTCCAGAGGCTGAGCTACTAATTTCTGTTGTATAGTAAAGTGAAGCTTAGCAGCTGTTGGGAGCCGTCTTATTGCATCCAGCCTGGATAGCTCAGTTGGTTAGAGGGTGTTGCTGATAATGCCAAGGTTGCAGGTTCGATTCCCATAAGGGACAGCTGCATATAAAACTGGTTTCTTTAATGGAAGTTTAATCTCACATTTCCCTGAAGTTTACTATTATAGTATTATTTATAGGCGAGCGGCTTCTTTTGTTTGGCTGCTGCTCACTTTACTTTATTGTTTAGCTGCTGCTCATTTTATTTAAGCATTGTGCCTCTAGGGCGCCAAAGCTCCTGGGTGACTGAGACTTGGAACATTGCTACTGATACTGGGTTATTTTCATTAAGTATTGTTCTACAACTGATCATCTTAGAAAGGCTGTATATACTTGATTTAACTGCATAGTGGTAGAGCATCTGCCTTGTAAGCAGAGGGTCCTGGGTTCAATTCCTGGCGTTTCCTGGTAGAGCAGGGAGAGACCTTTAAAAATAAAAAAATAAATCTGATTATCACATATTAAGCAGCAACAGTTGTTTTCAACAGTATTAGCACCACTGATTATTGGCTAATTTTGGTACGAAGCATCAACAGTACTAGTTAATTGATCTACAGCAACAGCAATCAGTCCTCATTCGTACTCAGGTTGATTCGGAATTTATCTGATTTCTTTAGAGATAAATTAGTCATACAATCATTATTCAATCGATAATAATATTAAGAATTTAGATTTCATTATATTAATTATAAATAGTCATATATATTTCCTTGGAATATAAATAAAATAAATAAAGAAACAAACAAATAAAATAAATAAATAAATAAACAAAAATATAAATAAATAAATAATAAATAAATAAATAAAATAAATAAATAAATAAATAAAGATTTTATTTAATTTTCATGAAAATAATTATAATAATTATCTTTAATTAAATAAATAAATAAAAACAACAACAATCACAGTACAGCCGTTATTCCTGTATTAGACGAAGCGCACATCATGGCTCCTAAGAGAAAGTGCGCGTCTGAAGCGGCACGCAACACATCAGGGTGCACAGCCCGGGGACAACAGGGCAGGGGCAATAATCGAAAGCCCATTTCTCACTTTCTCGACGCATTCAGGTCCTTCATCAACGAGTATGAACAACGCTTCCCTAGCGAAAACCCCAGCCCTCCCTCATCCCCTGATGTCATTCCCGACATGCAGGAGGTACCGGAAAGCCCACGTTCTTCCGAATTGGAGGAACTGCCTGGTACTTCGGCCGCCCTCTTTAGCGATTCCCAATCGGCTAGAGCGGGCGTGAATCGTAGGACAGAACCGGTCCGGACTAGTTCCCAGTCACAATTGAAGGCGTCCACCTCGCGGGGCCGGGGGGGGAGAAAGCATCAGCTAAGTCAATCCTGTTGCTTCTAGTTCTTCTACCCGCTCACAGGATAAGTGTCCCAGGGTGCAGTTGCCCGATTCAGCCTCATCATCCGCTGCAGAGGACGAATTGGTTGACGCCCCCAGTGCAGTGACCGAGGAGGAGCCGGCGGGGAAGAGGCGTGAGAAGAAGAAACATGTTTGCAAGAAAAGCAGGTCAAGGAGGGATGACTCGGACGATGAGACAGGTACTTCTTCTTCAGAGTACGATAGTGACGCTTCCTTGGGTTCATACTGGGGAAAAGGAGAGGACGTGTCTGGTCTTCCTGACTGGGCACTTTCAAGAAGGGCCAATAGCCACCGCAAAAAGTTTGGGGGTACACAGGAGTGGAAGGATGGAGCTCTGGTAAAGGACTCACCTACATCCACCTACTCAACTTCAGATGTGATTCCAGGTGATCATCTTTCCCCTAAATTGCGTGCTAAAATCTTAAATGGTGAGTTTGTTGATATGTTTAAGTTGGTCCCTCCGGCAGAGGAATTAGGTAGAGGTGAAAAGAGGCATTCCCATGGTAAGAGGAAGAACAAGTACCCTTCCGTGTCTAGGACGTTTGAGAACTGGCTTGATGGTTTTCAGGCTTTTATGGGTACCATTGTAGCGGCTTATCCCAAACGATTTGGTCGCTTACCTTTCGCATATCCGTACGGCCTACGCCCTCTCCGGAGAGCCATAAGCTACGATAATAAGTTTTGTAGAAAGGCTTCCAGGATCCCGTTAGCATGCTGGGATCACATCAAGAATGGCATCTGGTCGATAGCAGTGGGCCCATATGTTGAGAAGAAACCGGCTGATTCTTTCCGTTCAGCTAGAATCGAGTCAAGGAAGGATTTTAGGCGCAAGGTTTGTTGGGAGTTCAACAAGGGATCGTGCCAGAGGCCTTCGTGTAAATACCCGCATGAATGTGAGAGATGTGGTGGTGGTGTTGCGCATCCGGTAGCAACTTGCTTTAAGGGGGGAAGGCAGCCCTTTCGGGGGGGCCGGGGTTTCCATCATCCCAGTTCCCGGGGAGCCCCTGCGGCGGGGAACAGGAGATGAGGTTGTTTTGGAGTTGGCCTTTTCCCCTATTAAGCTTGCCCCCCTGTGTGACCTTCTGTCCTTTTACCCGGACAAAAATGCAGCTGCTTACCTTCGGGAGGGTTTTTCCAGTGGGTCTAGAATACCTGTAACGGGCTCTTTAATAGCGAAAGATTCCCCCAATCAGAAGTTGGTGAGGGAGAGACCAGAAGTCGCTGAGAGGAAGATAGTCAAGGAGGTGAGCGCAGGCAGGGTAGCAGGCCCGTTTGATAGCCCCCCCATCCCAAACTTGCACATATCACCATTAAGCATTGTGCCCAAGAAGACCCCTGGGGAATTTAGGCTCATTCACAATCTATCTTATCCGAAAGGCGGCTCGGTTAACGACGCCATCCCACCAGAGTTATGCACGGTTAAATATGCCTCCTTCGACCAGGCAGTTAAGCTTATCCGTAGTTTTGGTCATGGGGCGCTTTTGGCAAAGTGCGATATCGAATCTGCCTTCCGCCTTTTGCCAGTCCATCCTAGTGACTTTCGGTTGCTGGGTTTCAAATTTCAAGGAAAATACTACGTTGATAGGGCCATGCCAATGGGCTGCGCAGTGGCCTGTTCGGCATTCAAAGCTTTCAGCACATTCTTGGATTGGGCCCTGTGTTTTAGGACCAATTCCATTGGGGTCACGCATTACCTGGATGATTTTCTTTTCGTGGGTAAGTCCAACACGGGGGAATGCGCCTCCTTGCTTGAGGCCTTCTCAGCTCTGGCCCAGGACCTGGGTGTCCCTCTCGCTGCCGAAAAAATGGAGGGGCTGGCCACGCGCCTAACTTCCTGGGCATCGAGCTGGATACAATGGCCCAGTCATCCCGCCTACCTGCGGAAAAGATTGAAGCCCTTAAGGAATTAATTCTACACACTCTTAGGCTAAGGAAGATCACCCTTAAGCAAATTCAATCTTTATTAGGCCATTTTAACTTCGCGTGCAGGGTGGTGTCCCCCGGACGCCCCTTTTGTGCCCGCCTGGCAAGATTGTCAGTTGGTCTTAGGCACCCGCACCACAGGGTCCGCCTCCCCAGGTCGGTCAAAGCAGATCTGGAGGTGTGGATGACTTTTTTGGGAAACTACAATGGGGTATCTCTATGGCAGGATGTCTTGAATTTGTCATCAGACTTCCAGGTCCAATCAGATGCGGCTGGGTCCCTAGGCTTTGGTTTGTACTTCAAGGGGCGCTGGTGCGCACAACGATGGCCCACGGCATGGCAGGGTCAGGCCATCACGCAGGATCTCACCTTTCTTGAGTTCTTTCCAATAGTGGTGGCCGTTCACATCTGGACGGAAGAGTTTCAAGATCACCGCGTGTGCTTCAGGACCGACAACCTGGCGGTGGTGAACATTCTAGCCAGGCAGTCATCTCAGTCCGAGAGGGTCTCCTCCCTTCTGCGGGCGTTCGTCCTCCGGTGCCTTGAGTACAACATAATATTTTCAGCCAAATTCGTACCCGGAGCCAACAATGACATAGCTGATGCCTTGTCTCGATTTCAGATACCTCGCTTCCGGTCGCTTGCACCTGGAGCACAACTGTTGCCCGAACCCTTTCCGGAGTCCCTGTGGAACGTGGGAGACGCAAAGTGATACGGGGAGTATTGGCGTCCGTGGCACCCTCCACTCTCAGGTCCTACAAGAAGGCCTGGTGTGATTTCCTTGGTTTCAGGTCTGGGTTATCTGGGCTCTCACATAACGTACCTCCTACCACTGACGATGTCTTGCAGTACCTTTCCCATCTCGATGATCTGGGACGTGCTCCAAAAACCTTAAAGATTCACGTAGCCGCCATCGGCTTCTTCTCAAAAGGTACATTTGCTCATGACCCGTGTAGCGACTTCTTGATCCATAGAACCATTGAGGGTTGGGGCAGGTTACAACCTCCCAGGTCCGAGAGCCGTAAGCCAATTTCTTACGGGTTGTTATCTCAGATACGCATAAAACTCAGGTCAATTTGCTGGTCCAGGTTTGAGGCACGTCTTTTTTCCGCAGCATATGCTATCGCCTTTTTTGGCGCGCTCAGAGTTGGCGAGGTAGTGTTTGAAGGTAGTGCACGAGGTTCAACACGCGGCCTCCTGTGCGAGGATGTGCAGTTGTCTGAAACTGCTGTGACAGTGCATATTCGTCAGTCCAAGACTGATCAGGCTGGTAAGGGTGTCCTAGTTAAGCTCACGGCGTCGGCACAGCAGGGCCCATGCCCGGTAAAGGACACTAGGCGGTACCTCTACCTCAGACTGCCCGGCCCGGGTCCGTTTCTGGTCCATGAAGATGGGTCTCCCTTGTTGAGGCACCAATTCACCAGAGTGCTTCGCAAGGCTATTGAGGCTTGTGGTCTATCCTCCCAGGAGTACGCTGCGCACTCATTTAGGATTGGTGCCGCCACCACGGCCGCGCACTTGGGGTTACCAGCGGACAGGATCAAAGAAATGGGCCGGTGGAAATCCAATGCTTATAAGTCTTATATTCGCTAGTCCGTGACCTGCTGCTTTACCCTACTTACCTGCCTTTTCTTTTCTGTCTTTTACCCCCAGCGATGCTCAGGAGAAGCGTGTGGATTTGCGGCCACAGTATAGTTCATTGGGCCCGCGTACGAGCGGTGAGCTGCGGCCTTGCACCCAATCTTGGCCTTCCACATGGTGTTCGAGTTTCCTGGTTTTCGAGAAGAGGCATGCGTTGGGAGGAGCTTATGCCATTGCTGTGGGAGAAAGTAGCCAGGTTCGGCCCTCCCAACATCCTCGTGATTCATTTGGGGGAGAATGACCTCGCTATCAGAAAGAGTGTGGACTTGTTTTGGAGCATAAAAAGAGACTTGAATGCATTGGCAGCCTTGTGTCCCAGAACGACGCTGTTCTGGTCCTCCTTCCTGAAAAGAACTGTCTGGCGCGGTGCGCAAAGATGTATGGCCATTGAAAGAACCAGGAAACTCGTAAATCGGGTGGTAGCCCGTTGGGTGCGCTTTATGTATGGCCGAGTCATTTATCATGACCGTATCCAGATCGGCGACCAAGCCTTATACCGGAATGACGGTGTCCACCTATCGGATCTGGGGAACGACATTTGGTTAGCTAGTGTCAGCAAAAGCATCTGGGATTGGTTGCAGCTTTGAAGATATTGGCGGCGAGCCTTTGGCTCGGGTGGCAGTTAGGCATTGGAATAATGTGTTGTGGTGTGTCGAAGTGCTAGGTGTGGCCATCGCCTATGCCTTCAATTTTTAGGGGTATTCCGTTAAAGGAATCTGGCGGTCGTGTATTCTGTCCGATGCCTGCTTGGCAGGAGGCCATGGCACGACCCTCGGTGACAGCAGGGGTGAGCCTATAGTTGGATTAGCATCAACTGGCTCCACCTACTGGTGAATAAACCCACTTGTTTCGATCCAATGCCTAAGCCAATACCTTTCCATTGCTGTAATCAATAAAGTTGTGGCCTTTTCTAGCCCATTAACCTTATATCACGTGTCCTTGTGTCTTCATTTCACTTCGCGGGGGTCGGGCCCTCGAACCACAAGGTAAAGCTGTCATCAGGTAGATGACACTGAAGAAATATTTTCTGACACTACACTGTACAGAAGTGTGCTAGGCAAACTAAGCTTCATTGCCAGATGTTCAAGACCTGACATTGCAGATAGCACTAATTTGCTAAGCAGACATGTCAACAATCCTACGGTTAAGGATTGGAAAGCTTTGAAACGCATAGCACGCTATTTGAAAGGCACTATGCATTACAGACTGAGATTTAACAATCAGAAGTCTAGCGGTCTTGAGATATTTGCTGATGCAAGTTTTGGCAGTGACACTACGGACAGGAAAAGCACGTCTGGAGTTTGCTACATGTACAATCAGGGTCTATTTGATTGGTTGTGCAAGAAGTAAACAACAGTTAGCTTGAGTACTTGTGAAGCTGAACTGAATGCACTGTCTTATTCCCTTGTGGATTGTGAATGGTTGTTACAGTTGTGTAAAGACATGAGAATTCCTGTCAAATGTCCAATCCAGGATTATCAGGACAACAAAGCATGTTTGGCTTTGCTGACTTCTGAAGGTTGTAAGCAAAGCACGAAGCACTTGCAATTGAAGCTGCAACATGCTCCTGATAAGCAAGTTACTTATAACCTGATAAGCAAGTTACTTATAACCAATCTTTAGTGTCCGTTTTAATTTTTTTGTTTCACTGTGTTAAATTAAATTCTCTTAGAGCTCTGGTTTATTGTTTTAATTTATTGTTTTATGCCCTTGTATATTGTTACCCTCCCTTAAAAGCTGCATGAAGTGGGGTTGGGCTGAGTACTCTCCCAGGCAGTACTAAATGCCAAACGCAAGATCGTTTGTGAGCTACAAACTACAAACAACTCATTTATCATAATAGCTAACAATTGAGCCTAAGAGCAGCTGTAACACATCCTCAAAATGTTTTTCCCCTGCTGGATGAAATCGCCCCCAGCCTCATAAAACTCAAGACTGCTGTACTTTGATGAGAACTGATTCCTAAGTTGCAGACAGATAATATAAACATTGTGGTACATTATGGTACTTGCTAGGAAGAATTGCAAAGACCTGGGAATTGTGCCAGCCTTGGTGGTCAGCTCCCGGGGATTTTGTGGGAGACAAAGTAAAATCGCACAATATTTTCCCCAGTGTGAGGAGAGCAGGACGGTGCCAAGCGAGTGGACATTGCATGGTGCCCTTCCTCCCCCTCCCACTGTTTTGGATCAGCCAACTCGCCTTAAAGGGCCCCTACAAGAACCAGAGAATACAAATCACTTAATAAGCCTGGCTCAAGAACTGGCCCTGGCTGAGGAATCCAACAAGACAAATACAACTGACATAATTTCCCAGAGGCTGCCTTCTGAGTCAGAAAAAAACTCCCAAAGCCAGCAGGTCAATTCCATATGCATCCAAGCAGAGGAGAGAGACGGTTATCTTCAGGACCAGCTCCATTTGATAGGACCACCTGTCCATTATGAAAAAAATCTTAACAATAACAAATGGGCTACTCCTGACGTTAGTGGAAACTTGCACACTTCAATAAAAAGGTACAGAGCCTAATGTTACTGATTCATTGATCAGCCCCCTCTGAACCAGCTAATACGAAGCAGCTAGTAATCAGTAAGAGACTACATAGCCAAAAAGCCAAAGCAAGCAAGAAGAGCAAAAACATTAAAACATCAAGGAAATCGAATATAACCCATCGCATTCAAAAAAAACAATGGCAGAAACTGTATAAATTGATTCCAACGACATCCACAACCGGCCCAAACAAACTTGCCCCACAGGACAACAAAGAGGAAAGTAAAGTGGGATCAAACACAACAGAGATCCAGTCAACATCTGAGGAAGTAACCCCGAAGCAGGGTATCGAAACAAATGAAGTGACAGAAGCAACACCTCTGAACCCTGGAAGGAAAACATCTGGAAGTACGGATATTAGAGAAGATATGACCCATAACATTGATTGTGACATATTACAGGATAACTCAGTTGCCCGGCAAACTTCGGTCCAGGGAAAAGAATGGAATTTGATATTGATACCTCAAAAACTTGTTTTTGTCAACTACCCAAAACCGAAGGCCTTTCTATCATGGATAGATCACATAAAGCATCTTCTGAACATCTTAAATGACATGCTGCCAGGTGTAGTAAAGCCAAACGACATTGCTTCTATAGAGTACTTATACTATGATGGTTATTCGGTATGAGCATTCACTGGGCAACAATTTTTTACTTTTTGAATGTTGTCTAGATTTCTACAACTGATTTAGGGTATTTTTGCACTGCTGAATCAGGAAATGGCATCCAGTTCTCTCCATCAGGTCAGGTTTTTGTGTTATGTTGATTTGAAAAAAATCAGATCTTGTGACAAAATCGATTACATTTTTGTGGCATTATCAGCTGATTTTTGTCAACACATATCATCCTAAATATGTTTTTAAGAGGAAAAAAAATGTTTTTCCAACAACATATATTGATTACCTGATAGAAACATCTATTACTGTAAACTGAATGGTGGGCATTGATAAAGGTAAGTACACGTAAATTGCATGTTGCTTCACCATTTTTCAAACTTCAGGGCTTGAACTTCTGTTTCTTGGAACTCCTGGAATGCTCAGCAGCAGGGAGGTCTCTCTTCAGAGTCCAACAGTAGTCAGCCATCATGACTGCATCCCAGCGACCCTGATACCTGGTCTCCATCTCTTTCATGTCCTGATGGAATCTCTCCCCCTGCTCGTCACTCATTGAACCCAGGTTCTCAGGAAACCGGTCCAGATGTGAAAATAGGTAGTGCATCTTGACGCCCATGTTGCAGCCCAGGTTTCTGAAAGCAGTCAGCATGTTGTTGACAAGTTCTGCGTAGTTTCTGGCCTTATTGTTGCCAAGAAAGTTCTTCACTACCAGAACAAATGCCTTCCACGCTTCCAGTTCCACTTCGTTCATTGAGTTTCCGAACTCTGGATCTCTGATGAGCTGACGGATCTGAGGACCGTCAAAGATGCCAGCTTTCAACTTCTCCATGGTCAATCCTGGAAAAGCCTGGCACAAGTAAGTGAAGCAGTCACCATCCTTGTCCAGAGCCTTGGTGAATTGCTTGATTAAGCCGAGCTTGATGTGCAGCGGTGGGAAAAGTATTCTGTCTCTGTCCACCAGAGGGTTGTTGATGGCGTTCCTTTTTTTGCAAGGCACCAATTCCTCCCGCACAGGACAGTCCTTCTTTGTGTAATGCTGAGCACGGTCCCTACTATCCCACATGCACAGAAAACATGGGTACTTGGTGAAGCCAGACTGTTGTCCCAACAAAAAAATCACCATCTTCAGGTCAACACAAATAAACCACTTATGCTGATCATAACCAATTTTCTCCAGCACATACTTCACCGCTTCATAGTTCTCCTTCAGTGTAGTCGAGTGAGCCAGGGGTATAGAGGCAAACTGGTTGCCATTGTGTAGCAGAACACATTTCAGTGATCGCTTGCTGCTGTCAATGAACAGTCTCCAATCTTCGGGTTCGTACTGTGGCACTCCAAGCTTGAGCAGAAGCTGTGCAATATCTGCACAGTACACCAAGTCCTTCTCTTCCGAGAAAAAACGGAGGTACTCTTGATGCCTGTTGCGGAAGAAGCTGATGCGAGCACTGTCAGAGAGGAGGTTTTTTCCCTTCAATCTGGATGCCAACAGTTTGGCAGAGTCCTTTGACAAGCTGAGGTCGCGAACTAGATCATTCAACTCCTTTTGGGAAAATGGATGTGGAGCATCATCTTCAAGAACCACTTCTTCTTCTTCATGTCCTTCAACACTGGAGGCATCTTCGTCACTAATGTCAGGAAGTTCTCCGAAGATAGGCACTGGAATTTCATCACAATGAGCTACAGGATGACGTGCTGATTGAAGATCAGGATACTTGAGGCTGCTCCGGTTCTTTCTGTTGATCCCAGCCACACCAATTTATGGAAGATTTCGAGGTTTTATGACTTCAAACTGATCCCTTTTCAACATAATCACCCAGAACTATCGGACCTGAATACTTCTTGTCATTAAAATAATCATTTCCAATCAAAACAATTATTCAACATGGCATTTTACCCCCACCAACTTCTTCTAAAATGCTCCACACAAGCGTAAGTAAAAGGTAAAGGTACCCCTGCCCGTACGGGCCAGTCTTGACAGACTCTGGGGTTGTGCGCCCATCTCACTTAAGAGGCCAGGGGCCAGCGCTGTCCGGAGACACTTCCGGGTCACATGGCCAGCGTGACATCGCTGCTCTGGCGAGCCAGAGCTGCACACGGAAACGCCGTTTACCTTCCCGCTGGTAAGCGGTCCCTATTTATCTACTTGCACCCGGGGGTGCTTTCAAACTGCTAGGTTGGCAGGCGCTGGGACCGAGCAGCGGGAGCGCACCCCGCAGCAGGGATTCGAACCGCCGACCTTTCGATCGGCAAGTCCTAGGCGCTGAGGCTTTAACCCACAGCGCCACCTGTGTCCCTCCACACAAGCGTACATGTGAACAAAAATGTAAAGAACGACATGTGGCCATAGCTCAAAAACTTGACCTGATTGAGCAAAACCAATGTGATTTTTGGATTCAGCGCATCAGATTTGTCCTAAATCAACTGAAAAAACGCAAACAAATTTGTTGTTGACCATTGAATCAGTGACTGATTTACTCCCTTGTCACAAACTCTTTATTACTCTTGCTATATATATCCTCACCTCGCACCAAAATGATGTTCTCATCGGGCAGTTAATCATCATATGTACTAAGTTCGCATTTTTACTTCCACATCTCCAGCAGTTGTCTGCATTTGTTATTTTATTCTGGTAAAGTTTTGCTGGAGTCCAGTGGACTCTGAATATTATTTTCTGCTGAATAAGTCTTAGTCTTAAATCCATAGAAGCTATTTCTGTTGATTTTATACTTGATTCCCATATATCATTTGTTATCTGCACCCCTAACTCTTCACTCCATTTTTGTCTATCATATTCTAAATCATATTTCTTTCTGTTGAGAGCCAGTGTGGTGTAGTGGTTAAGAGCGGTAGTCTCGTAATCTGGGGAACCGGGTTCGAGTCTCCACTCCTCCACATGCAGCTGCTGGGTGACCTTGGGCCAGTCACACGTCTTTGAAGTCTCTCAGCCCCACTCACCTCACAGAGTGTTTGTTGTGGGGGAGGAAGGGAAAGGAGAATGTTAGCCGCTTTGAGACTCCTTAAAGGGAGTGAAAGGCGGGATATCAAATCCAAACTCTTCTTCTGTTGAGTAGGGTTTTACATAGTGCAAGTGTAGAGTTCTTTGTTTTTGTTGCAGAAATTAAATCTTGTAGCAGCAAGGGTGTTTCTGATGTTGCTATAGCGTCAGGACCAAACTGCCTTTCCAATAAATCTGAAGATTTATTGCTCAGATAAGGCTGGCGTCCGGCCCGCTTTTGCTGCGCCAGGCCTCTGCATTCCAAAGTCTGCATTCCGACGCTCTGAGCAAAATAGCAGTGTTTAGCAGCGTCCAGAGAAAGCTGCTGTCTTCTGTGTGCATTAAGAGTCTCACACAGAGATACTAATAACTAAAAGCAGTTTATTACAGCAGAACTAACCGTTATCTAACACAGCGCGCAGCATCGTGAAAAAACACGTCTGCTCCTCTTAAAAGCAAAAGCAGAATAGAACAAAGGACTGAGACTCTCGGAAGTGACGCAGAGTCTCCCCACCCCACAGTAGGCAGGACGTACACTCTGAGCTGTTTAACCCTGTAAGCTCAGGTTCTCCTCACACATATGTTTCAATTGGGTGTATTGCCATTGT
Source organism: Podarcis melisellensis (assembly GCF_964234715.1). Lineage (NCBI taxonomy): Eukaryota > Metazoa > Chordata > Lepidosauria > Squamata > Lacertidae > Podarcis > Podarcis melisellensis. The sequence goes on from NC_138535.1 coordinate 14,302,099, forward strand.
GTTTCAATGGTTAATCCACACTTTACTTGCAAAGTCTTATGTTCCACAAATTTGTAATTTTCATCAATTAATTTATTCAATGTCAAAATACCTTTTTTCATCCAATTTTGCCAAATTATTACTTGATTTCCAATTTTTTATTTTGGGTTGGCCCATATTGTTATTTTCTCATGCTGAAAGGGGTCATCCTTATTATTTTTATTTATATTCATCCAAATTTTTATAGGTGCTTTAATAGTCTCCAGGATAATAGGGTGTTTCATAAAACTGGAGCCGAGTTTAGTCCACCCTGCAAGAGGTTCAAAGAAACTGTATTCGAGACTAGCCCAATTGGGATTCCTGCTAGCTCTCCAGTCATTAGTCTTACTCAGCAGGTAGGCTTGGTGATATAGTTCCAGATTTGGGAGGCCAAAGCCACCTTCCTTAGTTGGAAGTTGCATTTTATGTAGTGATATTTTTGGTGGCTTTGTACCCCATAGGCACGATCTAAATAGTTGATTTATTTTTTGGAAGTAAAATTTGGGAATATGTATTGGTAATCCTCTAAGAATGCATAAAAGCTTTGGAACAACATTCATTTTGAGGACATGAACCTTTCCCCAAAGGGAAAGGTTTAGAGGTCCCCACCTTTCAATATCCAAAGAAATCTCATTAATAATTTGATTCAAATTTAATTTTACAATTTTGTCTATATCTGATGAAATCATTATACCCAAGTATTTAATAAAGTCTTTGCACATCCGAAATTGATGGTTCCTATAGTTCGAAAGCACGTCAAAGTGCAAGTAGATAAATAGGTACCGCTCTGGCAATAAGGTAAACAGCGTTTCCATGTGCTGCTCTGGTTTGCCAGAAGCAGCTTAGTTATGCTGGCCACATGGCCTGGATGCTGTATGCCGGCTCCCTCGGCCAATAAAGTGAGATGAGCACTGCAACCCCAGAGTCAGTCATGACTGGACCTAATGGTCCTTTACCTTTACCTTTATACAATGTAGCCCTTGGCCCAATTGGTAAAATCTCTGATTTTGTCCAATTTATAGAATATCCTGATATTCTGCCAAAGGTTTTTATTTTCTCCACAATTTTGGGAATTGTTTCTTCTGGTTTTGTAATAAATAAAAGGATATCATCCGCAAATAATATGGGACTTCCGGTTTGGCGCCTCCGGTAATGGCGGAATTCCTCTGATTGGGAGGAATTTGCCCCGTGGGAATCCGGGTCTGGCCGCCACGGCGAAGGTGGAGACCCGTTAAAAATCACAGGCGGGTGAAGCCTGTGAGCATGGGATTCAGCGGGCACCTTTTGCGCCTCCCCTACTCGCGGGGAAACCCGGTTTCGGGGATCCGGAGTGACGTGGGGTGAGCGGCCCGGTGCTTCGAATCAACTGCTTCTTCCACGGAGCGAAGCCGCATAGCTGTTGCCGGAGAGCGCTGACTTTTTCCTGTGGACAATTTGGCTTTAAAGCAACTACCCGTGAGTAGAGCTGAAGCAGGAGAATTGGATTTTTAAACGTTTAATTTGGTATCGAAATGGGGAGGTTCAATACAGGAAGTCCGCCTTCCCCTTTTGTAAATAGACTGAAGCAATGAGGCTGCAAGCTGAAGTCTTGGAAAGCCTATTGTAAAGAACTAAATTTCCATCGGTAAAAAACATTAACCCCCCCTTGGAGGCAGGAGAAAGGGGGGGGGAGAGATTTGGACTGAGTATGCCTGCAGGAGAGAGTGAAGAGAGTTAAAATACCACCGCTCCAACCCTGGAAACGGGCTGCTAGCAGGACTGACGTTTTTTGGAATGTTCATTGACAGCGATTAGAACGTTCATTGACAGCTTGCTATAAGAGAAATACATTGTCTCCACTGTCTCCGTCTGCTCTTAAAAAGGAGTAAAAGTAACTGAAAATTGAAACTAACTTTATTGTTTGAACTGTGTTTAAAAGGGGACATTACGGATTAATACAAATAGAAACTGTTTCCCCCTAGAGGAAGCTTTTGAAACTGTTACAAGAGCTGGGCTAGGGGAATTTCCAGCTGTAAGATAAAAAACTGTGTGACTCTGGGACTGACCTTGAATCTTTTAAGTGTTATGGCAAATGGAAAGGAAAAAACAGACCAGTCAATTCCTGAAAAAACACTACGGTCTGGGAAGACTAGGCAGCAATTTAGGAGAGCCTCAACATCAGGCCCCCCTGCTTCTTCTTCTGCTGCACCAGCATACTCCAAATCAAGAGGAATGTCAACAGAAGAGGCCTTAGTGGTTGCATTAAGTAAGATAAATGATTCATTGGAACAGCTTAACAAGAAAGTGGATGTGGCAACTACTAAAATCAATTTAAATACAGAAAGTATAAATAATCTGGGATAAAAGGTGAATACCAATACAGAAACCATTCAGAAATTGATACAGGAATCGACTTCCGGAGGCGGCGCGAAGGGTAATGGCTGCCCTTTCCTAACCGGGAAGGGAGCTCCGTCCGAGAACGGGTCGTCCGCTACGGCGAAGCGGAGACCCACACCGGAAAACTGCAGGCGGCAGAAGCCTGCAGCCTTGGGACCCGGCGGGCGCCAGAAGCTGCCCCCGAAACGTTGAAGGAACCCCGTAAGGGGCTCCGGATCGCGGAGGAGGCAGCGGCGCTGAGGGTCGTTCCGCAATCGGCGGAGAGAAGCCGCGAAGCCGTTGCCGTTGAGCGCCGACCTTTCTTCCTGGATTTGGCTTTTAAAACACAGCAATCCGTGAGTAATAGAGACTTTTAATCAATTGGAGACCAATTTGAGACCAAAGTAATTGAATTTGGCTGAAAGCGGAGGACGAAAAAGAAAAAGGAAGTCCGTCTTCCGCCGCCATTGAACTTGAACGCAAAGAGCTGGAGGAGTGGGGGCTGTGAGTAAACTTTTTATTGATTGGATCTGAGCATTTACTGAGCTGTATTTAAAGACAGAAAAGGAGTTTAAGCATTGGATCTATGTGTTAGCATGGACTTTGAAATCTTTTTCTGCTGAAGTTACAATTTAAAGAAGGAAACCAGGGCTGGAACTGCCTGGCAACAGTAGCAATCAGTTTGCAGACCCAAGCATTTTGATACACAAACTGGGAAAATTTGAGAGGTTTGGACTTTGTTACTTTATAACATCAACTGAAGTACCAGTAAGCACTGTTTTGAGACATTGTGTTTTTATAATACCAACTCTGCTAAAAACTTAACATTGGAAGGTTTTTGGACTTTAATCTTTATTTCTGGGTAATCCTTCCTGAGAAGACATTTTAGGCTCCCCCTAGAGGTTTTTGGACTTAACGGCAGTGATATTGTTTTACTTTCTATTTCTTGGCCTGCTGGCTGAGTGTTGCACCTGGGCCGTCTTTTTCTCATGGGAACAACTCAGCTTGACCTTGACTATTAGATAAGTTTGGAATGAGTGGCGCATTGTCGACCAGAAGGTGTTAAAGAAAGATAGAACATTTTTCATGTATGCAACAACAGCAGCAAGGATTCTACTTGCTAAGAATTGGAAAACTCAAGATCTACCCACACTGGAAGAATGGCAGATGCAACTGATGGACTATATGCAACTGGCGGAGATGACTGGCAGAATCCGAGACCTGGGAGAAGAAAGGATTGAAGAAGATTGGAAGAAATTTAAGATTTATTTACAAAAATATTGTGATTTAATGGAATGTTAAGAAGGATGCTTGGTTATAAATAATTGGCCATCACTAAAATAGATCAGGATTTGATGATAAGAGAGATTAAGAGAAACAAATTTGCAGGAGAATTATTTTATTGTAATTAAATAAGCGGTTACAAAATTTGGAAATAAGATGATAATTTGCTTGACAAAAATTTATTAATGATGTAAATGGGAGCGGGAGGCGTGAGGAAGCTTAAGGATGATACGAAATTTTGTTAAAACAAAGCAATATTGTTTATTATTATTGTACTTTTTTTTCTAAAAACCCTAATAAATATTTATATATAATAAAAAAAAACAGAAATTGATACAGGAATCTACTTTGATACGGCAGACCGCGGAGGAAGCCAGGGAAAAAGCTGTTGCTGTGGAATGTAAAGTAACACAACTGGAGAGAGAGAGAGTCCCAGCCCTACAGAGGCAACTTGATGACCACAAGTTGACACTTGCTATGATTGAACTTAAAGAAAAACAGACGAATCTGAGGATCAGAGCTTTACCTGAATTGGAGAAGGAAAGTTTGATAGACTTTCTCACGCAGGAATTTGCTAACTTTTGGGACTTGGACTTGGGTCGAGAAAAGTTTAGAATTGTGAGGGCCTTCAGACTTGGAAGAGGAGGGAAAAAAGAGAATAATAGAATAAGAGATTGCTTGATCACCCTTCGAACCAAAGAAGAGAGAGACAGAATATTGGGTTGGCACTACCAGACCTCCTTAGAAGTACAACAGTCAAGAGTGGAGATTTTTAAAGACGTCCCGAAATATCTCTTGGATCTTAGGCCTAACTACGGAGACTTGGTTGCCCTGCTGAGAAGGAATAAAATCATCTTTAGGTGGGAATTTCCCCAAGGTCTATCCTTCAGTTTCAAAGGAAGGAAAATAAAAATAAGATCAGTAGAAGATAAAGCAGTTTCTGTATAAATACGAAGAAGATCTGCAGAAGGAACTTGGAAAAGAGCCAAGAGCATCAGATAGAAGATCACCAGATAGAGGACTAGAGCAAAGAGCATCGGATAGAAGATCACCAAATAGAGGAATATTGGATATATCAGCATTATCCTTTGGATTGAATCCCCTAGTGAACGTGTCACCAACACCACCAACAGAAGAAGAGCAAGCATTGGGTGCACTTGGAGGAATATCAGAGTAATTACACCATGGCGTTGCATGTTTTGAGCTGGAATGTAAATGGACCCTTCCATTTATTGAAAAAAGAACAATTGGACCTGATTTGTTTACAAGAAACACATGTGATAAGGCTACACAGGAAGATATTGAGTAATAAAAGATTGGGCCATGAATTTATCTCATCAGATAAAGTTAAAAAAAGAGGAGTGGTCCTTTATGCAAAGGAGAGCCTATCACCGAAATTCATATTTAAAGATGACCAAGGAAGATTTGTTGCAATTGAAATTCAATCACAAGGAGAGAAATTCTTGATAGTAGGTATCTATGCACCAAATGAAGGAAAATCGGAGTTTTTTAAGAAGTTACCAGAGACTCTGATGGACTATATGGACTATAATATGATTTTGATGGGAGATATGAATGGAGTGGTGTCTACAAATATGGACAAGGCACAGAGACAGGTAGTCACCAAAGATGGTAGACTACAAAAACCTTTTTTGACATGACTGAAAATATGGACTTAGTTGACATTTAGAGAATGAAGAATCCTCTGGGAAGAGAGGGAACTTTCTTCTCTGAGGCTAAAATGACATGGACAAGAATTGACCAAATCTGGGTAACTAGAGGTCTGGTTCCGAAGATCAATAAAGTGGAGATTTGCCCCAAAACTTGTTCCGATCATAATGCTGTGAAGATGGAAATGAAATTGACGCCAATTGGTTCCTTTAGATGGAGGATGAACAATACTTTGTTTAGGAATGAAGAAGTGACCAAGAAGGCCCAAAAACTCTGAGAGACTATTTTGAGATAAATATGAATACTACAGTGGAAAAAAGAGTAATTTGGGACGCAAGTAAAGCAGTTATGAGAGGATTCTTGATACAACAGAATGCAATTAAGAAGAGAACTCAAAATGAAAAAAGGATAAAATCCTGGAGAAAATAAAGGAAGGAGAGAAGAAACTGAGAGCAAAACCAGTCACAGGAGATCCTGAAAGAGATAAAGTTATATCAAGTACAATATATGAAGCTGATGGAAGGAACCCCGTAAAGGGCTCCGGAGCGAAACGGGGAGTTTGGCGCGGTGCTGAGAGTCAATTGCTTCTTCCGTGGAGTGAAGCCGCACAGCTGTTGCCGGAGAGCGCTGACCTTTTTCCTGTGACAATTCGGCTACTAAACAACTACCCGTGAGTAGGTCAAGTTTAAAGATCGGGGAATTAAAGGGGGGGAAGGATTAATTTGGCACTGAAGCGGGAAGGCGTAAACAGGAAGTCAGCCTTCCGTTTTCTGTAAACAGATCAAAGCAAAGACTGTCTGAGCTAAGACCCGGAAAATTGCTTCAAAAGGACTTAAAATCTAACGTCAAATTAAGAGAACTCCCTCCCTGAGTTGCAGGAGAGGGGAGGGAGGAGGGGAAAGTAATTGTTTTTTGCCTGCAAAAAGGAGAGAAAAGGGAACAAAGACCACCACTTAATCCTTGGGAACGGACTGCCAAGGATCAATAGCTTGCCGTATTGAGAGTCGCACTGTTTATGGACAATGTAACTTTTTGACAGTCAACTCTGCAAGTGAGATACTTTCATTTTAAAGGGTTTCTTTGGACTTGAAACTGTTGCGTATTTCATTGAAGGGGGACTTGAGAAAGTTGGAAAAGATACTTGTGGTTCGAGGACCCGACCCCCGCGAAGTAAAATGAAGACACAGGGACACGTGATATAAGGTTAATGGGCTAGAAAAGGCCACAACTTTATTGATTACAGCAATGAAAAGGTATTGGCTTAGGCATTGGATCGCGAAACAAGTGGGTTTATTCACCAGGGGATCATCACCTGTTGATGCTAATCCAACTATAGGCTCACCCCTGATGTCACCGAGGGTCGTGCCATGGCCTCCCGCCAAGCAGGCTTCGGACGGAATACACGACCGCCAGATTCCTTTAATGGAATACCCCTAAAAATTGAAGGCATAGGCGATGGCCACACCTAGCACTTCGACACACCACAACACATTATTCCAATGCCTAACCGCCACCCGAGCCAAAGGCTCGCCGCCAATACCTTCAAAGCTGCAACCAATCCCAGATGCTTTTGCTGACACTAGCTAACCAAATGTCGTTCCCCAGATCCGATAAGTGGACGCCGTCATTCCGGTATAAAGCTTGTTCGCCGATCCGGATACGGTCATGATAAATGACTCAGCCATACATAAAGTGCACCCAACGGGCTACCTCCCGATTTACGAGTTTCCTGGTTCTTTCAATGGCCATACAGCTTTGCGCACCGCGCCAAACAATTCTTTTCAAGAAGGAGGACCAGAACACCGTTGTTCTGGGACACAAGGCTGCAAATGCATTCAAGTCTCTTTTTATGCTCCACAAGTCCACACTCCTTCTGTTAGCAAGGTCATTCTCCCCCAAATGAATAACAAGGATGTCGGGAGGGCCGAACTTGGCTACTTTCTCCCACAGCAATGGCATAAGCTCCTCCCAACACATGCCTCTTCTCGAAAACCAGGAAACTCGAACGGGACGACGACGAGGAATGAGGCCAGGAAAAGGCTGGTGCTGCAGCAAAAGGCTGCTGAACACGCCCCCATCGTGGCACCTGGTTGGTTGGCCACCGGGGGGGCGTGAGCGCCAGCCAGGTGAGCTGGAGGCAGGGGTGCTGGGCGGTGCTCGGGCTCCCACCCACAACCACTCCCCTCTCTTTCAGGGAGGAGAGTCTTTACTTTACTATACAATAGGAAACGACACTCAGCAATCCTTTAGCTGCTAAAGAAATAAAGAAACACCACACAGAAGCAGGAAAATTACAGGGAAGCCTCAAGCCAAACAGCTCAATGTTGTCCCCCAAAGCCAGGTGGTTTTGAATGCAACAGCTGCCAAGTAACAAAGTATGTCGGCCTGGCAATCACCTAATCCGCTAAAACAAAGGACAAAGATTAGCTCTGGGGAAACTTTGCCTCTTAGGAAAGAGAAGGCTGAAGAGCTATTGTCCCCCTGCCTTAAGGCCGGCACAACAATGGCGTATCTATGGCAACCCAAAGAGCCAGCAGGCAACAATAGCTATCCTTTTATGGGGCAACAGCAATGGCGTTTCTATGGCACAACAGAATGAATCGCCAGCCAGAAACAGAGAAAAGCACACTTTTAAAACAACCGGGGGGGGGGTGCAAGCCCAGAGCACAGGGAAGTTTTAAAACTAAAGGGAATAAAGAAAACACCCAGCGCTAGCTTTTCTTACTGTGGGGCAACAGAGGTTGCGTTTCCAATACAACTACCGGGAGAAACACCAAGCAAACCCAGAAATACTATCCAGCTTTAAACCAAGCAAGGGGTGGGGGGTGGCGTGAGGGAGCTCAGAGCACCAGGAAGGGTCTAAGGTAGAGCAGAAGCAAGCTGAGACAATAGCAAAAATGGGGCAATGGCAATCAACTGAAGGAATTTCGAGCGGAGCTGCCGCCCCCTGAAATGGCAATCAGCTCAGGAGAGACAAAATTCCAAGAGTAGTGGGGGGGGGTAACGAAGGGGGAGGAGGAGGGAGTTGAAACAATCTACCGGTGAAGAAGCCCTCACGGAAATACACAGCAAAACGGCAGTTTTAAAATGCACCAGCAATTCAAACAAATGCTGCAGCTTTTTTTTTTTTTAAAAAAAAGCCAAACCCGGCCAGAAAGCCAAGCTAGGTAAAGGAACAATTGCTGGAGACTCACACTGACCACGTGTGCAGTACGCGCTCATAGAACCCACCCCCGCAGCTCTCAGATTTCCCCCCTTTCGAGCACGCTGCGATGCTGCCGACAAAGACAGGGAGAGTGTCTGTTTTAAAATCGGAGAAGAGCAGCGCACACACACACACAGAGTGACTGATTTAAAATCGGAAAAGCGCAGCACACACACACAGAATGTTTGATACAAAGTCAGAAAAGTTTTTTGTTTTTTGTTTTTTAAGATGTTGCCAGCAAGAGCAGCCTCAATCACACAGGATATCCAGGCAGGATTAAAGCAACAACTCGCCAAAGAGCAAGGAGGGAATTAAAGTAAAGGAGTAAAGGGGGAATTAAAATAAAGGAGTATGGGGGTAATTAAAGTAACGAAGTAAGGGGGGAGTAAGGGGGGAATTAAAGTAAAGGAGAAGTAAGGGGGGTAAAGCAAAGGTAAAGAGTAATGCAAAATTAAAGGTAAAGCAAAGGAGTAATTAAAGGGCAAGACTTCCCTTTCTCAGAAGTCTGCTTCAAAGTTAGCTCCACGTGGACGACAAAGAGAAATGAGGCCGGGGAAAGGCTGGCACTGCAGCATAAAGGCTGCTGGACACGCGCCCCCCCATGGCACCTGGTTGGACGGCCACCGGGGGGGGGTGTGAGCGCCAGCCAGGTGAGCTGGAGGCAGGGGGCAACGCCCCCTGCTAGGAGCGGTGTTCGGGCTCCCGCCCACAACCACTCCCCTCTCTTTCAGGGAGGAGAGTCTTTATTGCAATAAGTTTGACTGTTACTGTGTCCCCCTAGAGGAACTTTGAAATTGCTACAACTGGTTGGGGGAATTTACCACTTCTAACTGGCCAGGGAAATTTCCACTGCAAAACAAGCTTTGGCCGTGGGACTGACCTTGATCCTCAGATAAAGAGTTATGGCAAACTTGCCACAGGAAAAAACTTGCCTCAGGAAAAAACAACAAGATCAGGCAAGGTTAGACTGCAGCAGAGCAGTGCAGCATTGCAGCAGCGCAGAGCATCAGCATCCGGTCCTTCTGCACCACAAGGGGAAGATCCTGTACAAGCTGGGTCAAAAGGAATGGCATCTGAAGAGGGATTTGCTTCAGTATTAAGTAAAATTTATGAATCCTTGGAAAAATTAAGCAAACAAGTTGCTGAAGCAACAACTAAAATTGACCAAAACACTATTAGTAGCAACAACTTGGGGCAGAAGGTGAACTCAAACACAGAATCTATTGAAAAACTGCTGCAAGAATCAACTTCGAATCGAAAGACAGCAGAGGAAGCAAAGGAAAAAGCATTGGCTGTAGAGGAAAAGATATCGAGGACCACAAGTCGCTGTTGTCTATGATTGAACTGAAGGAAAAACAGACTAATCTGAGGATCAGGGCTGTACCTGAACTTGAAAAAGACAGCCTAAGTGATGTTCTTACACAGGAATTTGCAGACTTTTGGAACCTAGACGATAAGCAAGACTTCAAGATAGTAAGTGCCTTTAGACTTGGAAGAGGGGGGAGAAAAAACAGGCTGAGAGACTGTTTGATTACCCTCCGAACAAAAGAAGAGAGAGACAAAATATTGAGTCTGCATTTCCAGAAGACTTTGGAGATACAAGAATCAAGAGTAGAGATTTTTAAGGACATTCCGAAATATTTATTTGATCTTAGGGCTAACTACGGAGATCTGGTGGCCTTGCTGAGAGGAAACAGAATTGTTTTCAGGTGGGAGTTCCCTCAAGGCCTTTCTTTTACCTTTAAAGGGAAAAAAATCAAAATAAGATCAGTGGAAGACAAAGAAAAAATTTTGAGAGAGCACGGAGAAAACCTACAAAAAGAAGCTGAAGAAGAAGAGCCAAGAGCACTAAAACCAGGAATTCTAGACTTAGTATCACTACCTTTGGGACTGGACAAACTCGAGAGAGTGACACCACCGACAGAACAAGAACAATTACTTGGTGAAGTTGGAGGAAAAGCAAAATAACCACACCATGTCTCTGCAACTATTAAGTTGGAACATTCACGGTTTTAATTCCCCAGAGAAAAGGAAAAAAGTTTTTCATTTATTGAAAAAGGAACAATTGGACTTGATTTGCTTACAGGAAATTCATGTGATAAGGCTACACAGGAAAGTACTGATTAACAAAAGATTGGGCCAAGAGTTTATTTCATCGGATAAGGTTAAAAAGAGAGGAGTTGTAATCTATGCTAAAGAGAGCCTATCACCGAAATTTATTTTTAAAAATGACCAAGGAAGATTTGTGGCAATTGAAATTCAAATTCAAGGAGAGAAATTTTTGATAGTAGGAGTTTATGCACCAAATGAGGGGAAATCTGAATTTTTTAAGAAGCTGCATGAGACATTGTTGGACTATATGGAGTATAACATCATTATGATGGGAGATATGAATGGAGTGGTGTCCACAAATATGGATAAGTCACACAGACAGGTAGTCACTAAAGATGGCAGACTGCCAAAAACTTTTTTTGACATGACTGACAACATGGACTTAATTGATATTTGAAGAACTAAGAACCCCTTGGGTAGAGAGGGAACTTTCTTCTCTGAAGCCAAAATGACATGGACAAGAATTGACCAAATTTGGACAACTAGAGGATTGGCTCCTAAAATTCGAAAAGCGGAAATCTGCCCTAAAACCTGCTCCGACCATAATGCTGTGAGAATGGAGATGAAATTAACACCAACTGGTTCCTTGTTTAGAGATGCAGAAGTCACCAAGAAGGCCCAAAAAACCTTGAGAGACTATTTTGAGATAAACATGAATACTACGGTTGAAAAAAGAGTAATCTGGGACGCAAGCAAAGCGGTTATGAGAGGGTTTCTGATTCAGCAGAACGCAATAAAGAAGAGAACTCAAAACGAGAAAAAAGATAAAATTCTGGAGAAAATAAAAGAAGGAGAGAAGAAATTAAGAGCGAAACCAAAGTGGCAAGAGATTCTGAGAGAAATAAAGCTATATCAAGTACAATATATGAAAATGATAAATCAGGAAATAGAATGGAAAATTAAACAGATGAGACAAAAGACATTCGAATTGGCTAATAAATGTGGGAAACTGCTAGCTTGGCAGATGAAAAAAAGACAAAAATTAAACACTATTACAAATTTGGAAGTGGAAGGAAAGAATATACAGAATCCATTGGAGATTAGAAAGTGCTTCCAGAGATATTTTAAACAGCTATACACACAAGGGCCACAGAAAGAGACTGAGATAGACCAGTTTTTAAGAACAAACGGATTACAAAAAAATTCTCCAGAAAATAAGTTAATGCTGAATTATAAAATAACAGAACAGGAGGTGGAAGGTGCCATCCAGAATATGCAGTTGGGCAAATCTCCAGGGCCGGACGGTTTAACCTCAAAATATTATAAATCTTTGAAAGATTGGTTAATTCAACCACTAAAGGAGGTTTGTAATGAAATTTTGGAGGGGGGGAAAAGCGCCAGAGTCGTGGAAGGAAGCTTACATTACACTTATACCGAAAACTGAGTCTGAAAAAACACAACTTAAGAACTACCGCCCCATATCCCTGCTTAACGTGGATTGCAAAATCTTTGCAGATATACTGGCTAAAAGACTGAAAAAAGTACTAGTTGAGGAGATACACAAAGACCAAGCTGGCTTTCTCCCGGGTAGACACTTGTCTGACAACACGAGAAATATAATTAACATTTTAGAGAAGCTGCAAGTGAACATTAATACTAAAGCAGTTTTGATATTTGTTGTTGCGGAGAAAGCTTTTGATAATATTTCTTGGAGTTTTATGAAGAAAAATCTTCAGGGGATGGGGGTTGGTCAAGGTTTTGAAAATGGTATAGGTGCAATTTACTCAGAACAAAAGGCCAAATTGATAGTTAACAATGTGGTGACAGAAGAATTTAAGATGGAGAAAGGGACACGACAAGGCTGCCCAATTTCCCCATTGCTTTTCATTTCGGTCCTAGAGGTTTTGCTAAATATGATAAGAAGGGACCATTTGATCAAAGGCATTCAGGTCGGAGCTAAACAGTACAAACTTAAAGCGTTTGCAGATGACTTAGTATTGACATTACAGGAGCCAGAATCTAGTACTAAAAGAGTATTAGAATTGATTCAGGAATTTGGTCAAGTGGCAGGATTTAAGTTGAACAAATTAAAAACTAAGGTTCTTGAGAAAAAATTAACACCGATTGAGAAAGAGAGGTTTCAGAAGGAGACGGGTTTAACACTGGTTAAGAAAGTAAAATACCTGGGGGTTAATATGACTGCTAAGAACTTAAATTTATTCAAAGATAACTATGAGAAATGTTGGTCAGAAGTGAAAAAGGATCTTGAAACATGGTCAAACTTGAAGCTTTCCTTGTTTGGTCGAATTGCTGTTATAAAGATGAATGTATTGCCAAGAATGTTATTTTTGTTTCAATCATTGCAAATTTTGGACAAAATGGACTGTTTCAAGAAGTGGCAGAGAGATATTTCTAGATTTGTCTGGCAGGGCAAGAAGCCCAGAATAAAATTTAAAATATTAACTGATGCAAAGGATAGAGGTGGATTTGCCCTTCCAGACCTTAAACTTTATTATGAATCAGCAGCATTTTGCTGGTTGAAATAATGGCTGCTTCTTGAGAACACAGACATTTTGGATTTAGAAGGCTTCAATAACGTTTTTGGGTGGCATGCATATCTGTGGTATGACAAGGTTAAAGCACACAAAGCATTTAAAAACCATATTGTCAGAAGAGCATTGTTTAATGTCTGGACAAGATATAAAGATTTACTTGAAAATAAAACCCCAAGGTGGCTATCACCGATGGAAGCGAAGGCTCAGAAAAAGCTCGATATGGAGGCCAAATGGCCGAAATATTGGGAGATTTTAGAACAGGATTTTGGTTTCATTATTATCAAATAAGGGAGGCTTACAATTTGGACAAAAAAATGGTTTCCAGGTGGAAAAATCAAAATTAGAAACAGAACTGTTAGATCCCAAAACTAAGATATTATCAAGAATGTATAATTTGCTGTTGAAATGGAACACTCAGGATGAAACAGTTAAATCTGCTATGATTAAATGGGCACAAGATGTTGGACATAACATAATGTTTGCTGACTGGGAACAGTTGTGGACCACAGGTATGAAATTCACGGCATGTAATGCCTTAAGAGAGAATATTATGAAAATGATATACAGGTGGTACATGACACCAATCAAGCTTGCAAAAATATATCATTTGCCCGATAATAAGTGTTGGAAATGTAAAGAAAATGAAGGTACATTATTTCACCTTTGGTGGCTTTCTGGGAGATGATCTATAATGAATTGAAAAAGGTATTTAAATATACCTTCTTGAAGAAACCAGAGGCCTTTCTCCTGGGCATGGTCGGCCAATTGGTGCCAAAGAAGGATAGAATTTTCTTTATGTATGCTACAACAGCAGCAAGAATACTCATCGCAAAGTATTGGAAGACACAAGATTTACCCACCCTGGAAGAATGGCAGATGAAAGTGATAGACTATATGGAATTGGCGGAAATGACTGGCAGAATCCGAGACCAGGGAGAAGAGTTGGTGGAAGAAGATTGGAAGAAATTTAAAGACTATTTGCAGAAACAGTGTAAAATTAATGAATGTTAAAATGATGTTGGATTGAAATGAAAAGGCTTTAGCAACAAGGTTAAAAGAATATGTAAAAATGGATTGATAATCAGATGAAAATATGAAGCTTTAATATGTTAAGATAAAAACAAAGAGGGAAAGGATTTGCTGAATTAACCATGTGAACTGGAATACAAAAAAGAGACGCGTGAGGAGGTCAGGGAAATAAGTAAACGAAATATAAGACATGAAAAGATTGATCTGTTTTTAATTGTTTTTATTTTTCATCTATTTTTTATGTATTTTGTATTTTTCATTTGTACTTTTTCTATTTTTATTTTTTCTCTTTTTTCTTTATTCTGTAACTTTTCTTTGTCTATAAAACTTTAATAAATATCTTTTTTAAAAAACAATATATGAAGCTGATGAATCAGGAAATAGAATGGAAGATTAAACAGATGAGGCAAACGAAATTTGAATCAGCAAATAAGTGTGGGAAATTGTTGGCCTGGCAAATGAAAAAAAGAAAAAAACTTAATACTATTACGAATTTGGAAGTGGAAGGAAAGAATATACAGAACCCAGTGGAGATTAGGAAGTGCTTTCAGAGGTATTTTAAACAACTTTATACACAGGAGAAGCAGAAAGAAATGGACATTGATCGATTTTTGAAAATAAATGGACTACATAAAATCTCTCAGGAAAACCAGCTAATGTTGAATTACAAAATAATGGATCAGGAAGTGGAAGGGGCCATCCAGAACATGCAATTAGGTAAATCTCCAGGACCGGATGATTTGACTTCAAGATATTACAGATCTTTGAAATAATGGTTAATACAACCATTGAAGGAAGTCTGTAATGAAATACTGGAAGGGAAAAGGGCACCAGAGTCGTGAAAGGAAGCTTATATTACACTTATACCGAAAACAGAGACTGAAAAGACACAGCTTAAGAATTACCGCCCCATATCGCTGCTTAATGTGGATTACAAAATTTTTGGAGACATTTTGGCTAAAAGATTAAAAAAGGTTTTAGTAGAAGAAATTCATAAAGACCAAGTGGGCTTTCTCCCGGGCAGACATTTGTCTGATAACATGAGGAATGTAATTAGTATTTTAGAAAAACTACAAGTGGATATCAATACCAAGGCAGTTTTGATATTTGTGGATGCAGAGAAAGCCTTTGAAAATAAATGGACTACATAAAATCTCTCAGGAAAACCAGCTAATGTTTCTTGGAGTTTTATGAAGAAGAATCTACAGGGGATGGGGGTAGGTCAAGGTTTTGAAAATGGTATAGGTGCAATTTATTCGGAACAAAAGGCAAAATTAATTGTGAATAACGTAGTGACAGAAGAGTTTAAGATCGAGAAAGGAACACGACAAGGCTGCCCAATTTCTCCATTGCTCTTCATATTGGTCCTTGAGGTTTTGTTAAATATGATTAGAAAGGACCAAGAGGTTAAAGGTATACAAGTGGGAGCTAAACAGTACAAACTGAAAGCATTTGCTGATGATTTAGTATTGACTTTACAGGAGCCAGAATCTAGTACTAAAAGGGTACTGGAACTGATTCAAGAATTTGGACAGGTAGCAGGTTTTAAGTTGAACAAGATGAAAACTAAGGTTTTAGAGAAAAAATTAACTGTGGATGAGAGAGAGAAGTTTCAGGAGGAGACAGGACTAACATTGGTTAAGAAAGTGAAATATTTAGGGGTTAACATGACTGCTAAGAATGTGAACTTGTTTAAGGATAATTATGAAAAATGTTGGATTGAAGTGAAAAAGGACTTAGAAATATGGTCAAATTTGAAGTTATCATTGCTAGGCCGAATTGCTGTGATAAAAATGAATGTATTGCCAAGGATGTTGTTTTTTTTCCAAACATTGCAAATTCTGGACAAGATGGATTGTTTCAAGAAGTGGCAGAGAGATATTTCCAGATTTGTCTGGCAGGGCAAGAAGCCTCAAATAAAATTTAAGATATTAACTGATGCTAAAGAAAGAGGTGGATTTGCCCTACCAGACCTTAAACTTTACTATGAATCAGCTGCTTTTTGCTGGCTGAGAGAATGGCTGCTTCTTGAAAACACTGACGTGCTGGATTTAGAAGGTTTCAATAATGCATTTGGTTGGCATGCATATTTGTGGTATGATAAGGTAAAAGCACATAAAGCGTTCAAAAACCATATTGTTAGAAAAGCACTGTTTAATGTTTGGATAAGATATAAGGATTTGTTAGAAAAGAAAACCCCAAGATGGTTGTCACCAATGGAAGCAAAGGCACAGAAAAAGCTCAATATGGAGGCCAAATGGCCGAAATATTGGGAAATTCTGGAACAAGATGGAGACAGAATAAAACTGCAGAGCTTTGAAAAATTGAAAAACAAAGTGCGAGATTGGCTCCATTATTACCAAATAACGGAGGCATACAATTTGGACAAAAAAGTTGGTTTCCAGGTGGAAAAATCAAAATTGGAAACAGAATTGTTAGACTCAAAAATTAAGAACTTGTCAAGAATGTATAACTTGCTGTTGAAATGGAACACTCAGGATGAAATGGTGAAATCAGCTATGATAAAATGGGCACAAGACATTGGACATAACATAATGATGGCTGACTGGGAACTGTTATGGACCACAGGTATGAAATTTACGGCATGTAATGCTCTAAGAGAGAATTTAATGAAAATGATTTACAGGTGGTACATGACACCAGTCAAGCTTGCAAAAATTTATAATTTACCTGACAATAAATGTTGGAAATGTAATGAGACTGAAGGTACATTCTTTCACCTTTGGTGGACATGTCCAAGGATTAAGACATTCTGGGAGATGATTTATAATGAAATGAAAAAGGTATTTAAATATACCTTCCTGAAGAAACCAGAGGCCTTTCTCCTGGGTATGGTCAGCCAACTGGTGCCAAAGAAGGACAGAACTTTTTTTATGTATGCAACAACAGCAGCAAGAATACTCATCGCAAAGTATTGGAAGACACAAGATTTACCCACCCAGGAAGAATGGCAGATGAAGTTGATGGACTATATGGAACTGGCGGAAATGACTGGCAGAATCCGAGACCAGGGAGAAGAGTCGGTGGAAGAAGACTGGAAAAAGTTTAAAGACTATTTACAGAAATACTGTAAAATCAATGAATGTTAGAAAAATATTGGAATGAAATTATATGGCTTTAGTAGAAATGTTATGAGGAACTAAGTACAAATAGATTATTAGGGTATTAAAGGGAAAAAATAAGGTTAGAATATGTTAAAATAATTACAGAACAGAAAACAGAGGAAGATGGAAAGGAATTGCTGAAACAATTAACTGAAGTGGAATACAAAAAGGGAGGTGTGAGGAGGTCGTTGAAACAAGTGAAAGAAAGATAGGATATTGAAATTGTTTGATGTGTCTTAAATTGTTTTTGTTTTGTTTTGTTAGTTTAATGTCTTAGTGTTAGTGTTATGTAGTGTCTTTGTTTTTGTATTGTACTGTATTGTATTGTTTTGTTTAACTTTTTTTTCTTTTGTAGTGTTTAAACTGTTGGGAAAGTAATAAATATTATTTTATAAAAAATAATAATAATAATACAATTTTGTAATTATCTTTGTTGTGTTTTACATCCTTGTCTCGTTCCTCTATTAAAACTAATCAAATTCAAAATTCTTCCGTTTGTAACAATCTGGAACGTTGGGTTTTTATAAATCATTTTAATCCAATTAGAGTATTCTATAGGGAAACCAAATTTACGTAACACAAACCCTATGAATTCTTTATATATTCTGTGAAAAGCCTTTCCTGCATCTAATGACAATATCATAAACTCCTCTTCATCTGCATTTAAATTTATCAAATCTATTGTTAATCTGATGTTATCTGTAGCTTGTCTTGTTTTTATAAAACCTTTTTGATTATTAGGTATCAAGTCTTGAATAACTTTTTGTAATTTTGCCGCCAATATTGCATTCAAAATCTTTGCATCAACATTCATTGATGATATTGGTCTATAATTTCCACATTTAGTAGGGTCTTTGTTAGGACCAACACCAGCTGATGACATGGCTCCCCAAATCTCTTTTCTGATGAGAGCAGCTTTTGCATCTCACTTGGAAATGAAGGACCCAGAGTCTGGAGGAAGAATGGGGAGGCACACAATGCCAGATGCATGAAGTCCAATGTGAAGTTTCCACAGTCTGTGTTGATTTGGGGAGCCATGTCATCAGCTGGTGTTGGTCCACTGTGCTTCATTAAGTCCAGGGTCAACACAGCCATCTACCAAGAGATTTTGCAGCACTTCATGCTTCCTTCCGCAGACGAGCTTTATGGGGATGCTGATTTCATTTTCCAGCAGGATTTTGTCACCTGCCCACAGTGCCAAAAGTACCAAAACCTGGTTCAATGCCCATGGGATTACTGTGCTTGATTGGCCAGCAAACCCACCTGACCTGAACCCCATAGAGAATCTATGGGGCATTGGCAAGAGAAGGATGAGAGACATGAGACCGAACAATGTAGAAGAGCTGAAGGCTGCTATTGAAGCTTCCTGGTCTTCCATAACACCTCAGCAGTGCCACAGGCTGATAGCATCCATGCCACGCCGCATTGAGGCAGTAATTGATGCAAAAGGGGCCCAAACCAAGTACTGAGTACATGTGCATGCTTCTACTTCTCAGAGGTCCAATATTGCTCTATTTGCAGTCCTTGTTTTGCTGATTTCATTTAATATTCTAATTTTCTGAGATTGTTAATTTGGGGTTTTCATCAGCTGTACACCATAAACATCACAATTGTAAAAAATAAACGCTTGACATATCTCGCTTTGCATGTCATGAGTCTATCTCATATATTAGTTTCACCTTTTAAGTTGAATTACTGAAATAAATGAACTTTTCCACAATATTCTAATTTTTCGAGTTTCACCTCATTGATGATATTGGTCTATAATTTGCACATTTAGTAGGGTCTTTGTTAGGTTTTGGTATAATTATTATTAAAGCTTCATTGAATGTTGTAGCAGATATACCTTTATGAGCTATTTCCTCATAGACATCTAGAAGTCTGGTGACTTGTCGATTTTTGAATATTTTATACCATTCTATAGGAAAACCGTCTGGTGCAGGTGATTTCCCATTCCCTCTTGTTTCTATTACATTCTCACTATCTAATATATTTAGGGGTGCTGATAGCATATCTTTTTGATCTTCTTCAATAGTTGGTATTTTAATATATTGAAAGAAGTTCTCCACCTCCTCTGATTTATTTTCTGGCCCTTCATATAATTCTTTGTAGAATTAAAAAAATTCATTATTTATATCTACTGATGAGGTTGCTACGATGTTATTTTCATTTCTTATTAAGGGTATTCTTTGGTTCGCTTTCTTTTGTTTTAGATGATTAGCTAGAATTTTTGTCGGTCTTTCTCCCTGTTCCCAATATATTTGTCTTAGACTTAGTAGGCTGAACTCAATTTTTTGAGCTAGTATATTATTCAGTTCTAATGTTAGTTGTATTATTTCATATGTAATCTTAGATGGGTTATTTGCCATATCGCCCCACAGTGTTTTTAAAGAAGTTTTTAGATTATTTTCTTTTAATCTTTGCAGCTTGGCTTTGTTGGCAGAAAAGGATATTATCTTCCCTCTGATGTGAGCTTTATATCCTTCCCATTCCATCAGTCTTGACGTTGAAGATTTGGAGTTATTTGTAAAATACATTTGTGTTTCTTGGGTTATATATTGAATAAAGTTTTTTTCATTTAATAATGATATATTAAGATACCATCTCCTCATGCCTTCCTGGGTTTTAGATAAATTATATTCCAGTATTATTGCTGAGTGATCAGCCATAATGGGAATATCAATGTCACATTGCCTAGTAAATGTATGTAATGATGCTGATCTTAGGAAAAAGTCGATTTTATGCTGGGTATTACGAATTCCTGCATAATATGTATATGATTTTTCCTTAGGGTGGTGCAATCTCCATGAACCCACCAAATTCCATTGTATCATGGCAACCGCATTCCTGAAACACCAGCGGGAACTTCACACAGGCTGCCACCGGCAGAGCCAATGGAAATTGATGGAGCCCGCATGCGGGAAAATTCAAAGGCTGAAATCCCAAGGAAAAAGGAGTGAAGGGATTGGAAGTCAGCCAAAAAGTGCTTCCTCTGCCAGTGTCCGGGCCATTTTGCCAAGGCTTGTCTGCAGTGTAAAGGCTGGCAAGGAATGGTGGAGTTGGCCCAGTGGTGTCGTGGCACCAGCGGTCCCTCACCTTTGGGTTGGCACACTGTGTGGAACACTGGGGGAGGAGGAACCATGAAAGAGGTCGCCAGGGCGAGTCTGGGGGAGAGGAAGAGGATTCCGCAGCAATATGCGGATTTTGAGGACATCTTCAGCGAGCGGGAGGCTAACAAGCTACCACCCCACCGACCATATGATTGTCAGATCAATTTGGTGCCAGCGGCCAAGCTGCCAGCAGGTAAGCTGTACTCAATGTCCAACCAAGAAATACAAGATTTAAGGGAGTTTATTGATAAGAACTTGAGTAGAGGTTTTATCAGGGAATCCAAGGCAGTAGGAGGTAGTCCCGTGTTCTTTGTGGACAAGAGGAGGATGAAAGAACACCGTCTGGTGGTGGACTTTAGGATCGTGAACAGCCTAACAGAACCCCTGGCCTTCCCCATGCCCAGAATTGACGACGTTTTGGCGAGAGTCAGGAGGGGCAGAATTTTTACCAAGCTTGACCTCCAAGGAGCATACAACCTGATCAGGGTGAGGGAAGGAGACGAATGGAAGACGACCATGTTCACCCCCCTAGGGGCATTTGAGTATCTCGTTATGCCGTTCGGATTACAGGGCGGCAGCCCGTGTTTCCAGGCTTTCATGCACCACGTACTGGGCTCCCTACTGTACCAGAACTGCATTTGCTTTTTGGATGACATCTTGATCTTTTCTGAGTATGAGGAACAGCACGTTCGGGACGTTCGGCAAGTGTTGGAGAAACTAAAGGAGCATCAGTTATGGGTCAAGCTGGAGAAATGCCAGTTCCATGCTTGGGAAGTAGAGTTCCTTGGGTACCGGCTATCGGATAAAGGACTGGCCATGGATCGGGAGAAGGTGAAGGCAGTGTTAGACTGGAAAAGCCCAAAGATGAAGAAGGATGTACAGAGGTTCCTGGGCTTCAGCAACTTCTACTGAAAGTTTATCAAGAACTTTGCGCATCTGTCCGTGCCCATAACTGATTGTCTCAGTGGGAAGAAAAAGTTTGTGTGGACAAAGAAAGCGCAGCAGGCTTTTGAAGACTTAATGAAGGTCTTTGCGTCAGAGTAGCAGCTCCTGCACGTGGACCCTGGCAAAACATTCACCCTTCAGCCAGTCACTTCCAGCCAGTCACAGAAAGGGGGGGCTGTTCTTCTACAAAGGGGCACTATATGTACCGGGAGAGTCCCTGAGGGCCAAAGTCCTCAAAAAGCTTCATGACAACCCCGCAGCTGGGCACTTTGGTCAACATAAGACCATGTTGTTAGTCACGAGGCAGTTCTGGTGGCTCAAGGTAAGGGAGGGTGTACGGGAATATGTCCGAGGGTGTGACAGGTATCAGAGAGCCAAGAGGGAAAGGGTGGCACCGGCGGGGTTGCTAGAACCCTTATCAACACCGGGGAGACCCTAGGAGGTGGTGTCCATAGACTTCATGATGGACCTGCCCAGGTCTGCTGTCAAAGATGTGTCACTTTGTGGCATGTTCTCATGCAGTGACAGCTGAGGAAACTGCCAAGCTGTTCGTGGATCAAGTCTTTTGACTGCATGGGGTCCCATCGAGGGTAATATCCAACCGTGGAAGGCAGTTCACCTCACGTTTCTGGCACAAACTCATGAGTTCTTTGCAGGTAGACGTGAGCTTCTTGACAGCAAGGCACCCAGAAACCAACGGACAGGCCGAGAGAGCGAACGCTATTTTGAAGCAGTACCTGTGCTGTTACGTCAATCAGCAGCAGACTGGTTGGGTGGAGAAATTAGCACTGGCAGAATTTGCATACAATAATGCAGAACACGTGTCCACGGGGATGAGTCCATTTCTTGCCAATTATGGGTGTCACCCCAGGGTCTTTCCAAGGCGGGGGTAGGAGGAATGGAGTGTCCCAGCCACAGAACAGTTTGCAGAAGAGATGGAGGCCATACACCAACAGCTTAAAATGAATCTGGAGAGAGCCAAAGAGGCGTACTAGAGAGAGGCAGACAAGCATAGGAGGCCAGGATAAGTCATCTGGGTGGGGGACAAGGTGTGGCTGTCATCTCAGGGGCTGCAAGAAAGGGCAGCCCTGGAGAGTGGGTCCCTTTGAGGTGACACATCAGGTCAACCCAGTGGTGTTCAGGCTGAAATTGCCAGATAACATGAGGATACTGTTGGAATCTCAAGCCTTGTCAGAGGAACTTGCCACTCTCCAGGCACCCGGCTTGAGCTCCTTGTTGACCTCCCCGTCTGCGACTCCCGGCAGGATACAGGCGAGGTCTCTATCGGCGATCCTCCTCAAACGTGAGAAGAACACACCACTCTTCCCTCCTCCCTGCCTTCCCAAGGAAGGGGAAAGAGACAGACAGAAATGTATTTACATGCCTTTATTTCTGTCTTTGCAGCAGTACAGAGAAACACGTCTGCACTCTCCAAACACCAACAGCAGAGAGAGAGACTCCACCCCTGTACTTCCAGTACAGGTCAGATGACACTCTGAGCTAACATCCGGTGCTCAGTACAGTGAATAGACTGTCCCTTTGTTCCCACGGTACAGTCCCAAACATCAACATCCTGTTTGGCTTTCCAGCCAGCTGCAGCTCGCTGCTGCATTGCTCCTTTTTCGTAACATACTCCCCCAAAAGAATCAATGCGTGCTGCAAGCAAAGCTTGATCCAGAGAAGAAAACAAACAGTTGTTATACATATAACACTCCCCTGTTGTTTCAGTTCCACCCTTGGAACTCCCCGTCGCTGGTTTCCCCAGTGTACCTCTTTGGTTGTCTGGCTTCCAAGGAATGAGTGCATCTGCATTACCTTGGCTAGCAACTCTCTGTTGTGTCTTTGTCTCTGACTTAGACACAGTTTCAACCTGTCCTCGGTTGTGTACAACAGCAACACATGCAACAGCTAAGTTGGCAAACTCTTTTGAATACCTCTTGGGTGGTACACCCTTTGTAACTCTCTCAGACCTACGTATAAGGTGCTGATCCTCTCTGCTCACTGGTTCAGCCTCTGGACTCTTTGGAGAACCCAGTACCAATTGTAAACAGTGGTTCGTCCTCCGCCTGTGAAGGTCTAGCCATTATGTGAGATTTCCTCTCAATGACTGTGTCAACTGAGCTCCTTGAGCTACTACTGTCACTCTCGGTACCACTGTAATCAGTAAAATCATCATCATCATCTGAATTGTCCTCTGTGGGAAATGTGTGAACAATTACTCTC
Organism: Podarcis melisellensis; assembly: GCF_964234715.1. Taxonomy (NCBI): domain Eukaryota; kingdom Metazoa; phylum Chordata; class Lepidosauria; order Squamata; family Lacertidae; genus Podarcis; species Podarcis melisellensis. Next base: position 14,325,671 of record NC_138535.1, read on the forward strand.
TCCTGTTCAGGAGCACTCTCTAGAAATTTTGTGAGAATCACCTGACCAGATTCAGACAAAATTACTCTGTAGAGACCCTTTTCATATCCCACAAAAATGCCTCTGGCATTCTTTACTCCCCCTGGAGCCTCTGTCCTCACATGAGACCCAAAAACTTTGAAATGGGTAACAGAAGGTTTTCTATGGAACAGCTTCTCAAAAGGAGAACTTCCCAACTCTTTTGAAACCTTTCTCAACCACGTGTAACAATAAGACATTAACGACTCCGCCCAGAACTCATGTGGCAGATGTGAACTAAGCAATTGCGCTTGCATCCCCTTTTGCAATTCTTTGTTCACCCGTACACAGACACCCCTGTTCCATGCTTCCGCTGAAACAGCAACCTTGTGCCTTATCCCTTTCTTCTGCAGGAACTCCTGAAAATCCTGTAAAAGAAAAATTGGCTTCTCATCTGTGAAAAGACAATCGATATTAGCATCATGCACATTTTTAACCTTGTCACAAAACTCTTTAAACCTTTCTAAGGCTTCTTGTGGTTTCTCTAACATAAAAACCCAGACATAATGAGAGAAACAATCCACACACACAAGGTAATATCTTGCATTGCCTCTAGATGGTGCTAGAGGACCAATCACATCAGCATACACCCGCTGAAAAGCCTTGTCGACTCTGGTCACCTTCCTGGCGTCCTTTGCCACACCTGCGAGAGAAATCATGTTAGAATCAGATGAATTACATTTCATGTAATCACTTTGATCAAAAGTCAACAAGTACAGTCCATCTTTCTCTCTGGCAGAAAGATACAACTCTCCATCTTTGAAGATCTCGCAGCTTTCACCATCATAGGACAGTTTCAGTCCTTTCTTTGCAATCTGCAAAACACTCAGCAGATTGAATTTCAACTCAGGAACCAAGTACACATTGTCTATAGTCAAGTTCAGACTCTCAAGATACACAGTCCCAAACCCGGTCGCTTCCAGCTCCTGACCGTTGGCCTGCTTCACAGTAAAGCTTTGCTTCTTAAACAGATACATCCGGTGTTTCACAGTTCTCTGCTTTCGCCTTACAGGGAGGGGCACGGCTTCCCAACCCAGCGTAGAAGAACGGGAACTCTGTAATGAAGTAAAGGAGATACTTGACTCCAGGTGGAATGGGCATCAACTAGAGTACTTGGTTGTCAGTTCGGAGAATGCTTGGATTCCGGCGGAGCGTGTGACTGAGGAGTATCTCTTAGAGGATTTCCACGCTCTCTTCCCGCACAAACCCAAACCCCAGCAGAGGTTATTTGGGGAAGTGTTTGGACCTACAGAGGACGAGGGGGACTTCAAGGGATTCACATCCTCAGGGTTGGGGGATGGAATCTGGGACGAGGTTGCCGAGGTCTCTGATGAGGAGGAACCTGCCTGGGGCTTCCCGCCAGGGCAGGGAAAGTCGAGGGAATGGGAAGCAGTTTTTGACTCCACAGATGTGGAAAACGATTCTTTCATCAGGTTCCCCCCCTCCTGCTGAAACCAGTGAGTGGGAAGCAGCCATGGACACTACCAACGGGGAGCGGAGTTTTGAGGGGGGGGTGGATGTCGGGGAACTGCCATCAGAACAGGGAAGGGAGGTAGAGGGGCCGTTGGGATACAGGGATCCTCCAAAAGTCTTGTGAAGCAATTCCTCTTCCTGCAGTGGGGATAGCCACACCTCCAGTGGGGAAGAGGGAAAGGGATCAAGGGATGCTGTTGTGAGCCCCAGCACTGCTCCTGGTCAAGCCGGCCAGGAGGAAAGCACGCCCCTTCTGTCGCCCACCCTGCGCAGAGGTGTAAAACGCAAGGAAGGAAAGAAAAGGCTGGGGGTAACAAAGGTCTTATGTTGGGACAAAACCGGAAAAAGCCACTCCCGGATTCTGCTAGTCATTGAGGCAGGCATGAACTTTGGGGTTCTGCACTGTAAATAGTTTTGCACCAAATAAAACCTGTAAAAGACACGTCGGAGTCCTGCCTGGTTACTCATGAGCAACCACCCTTGCCATCTGACAGATATTGACTGTGGAAAGGCATTCTGCCTCCATTTCAGTGATCTTTGACAGTGACTTTCCACTCCTACCATTCCTGTTCATGGAACATTTATTTGATTCTTATTAGTTTGTGACTCCATGCACATATTATATGCCTTCTGTATATGAATTTTGAAACAGTATAGTGTTATAAAAATATTGTCAGTATATTATTAGCTGGTGTGTTGCTTGTTGTTCAGCGTTCCGTTTTGCAACACAGGGGATTTTCTTTGGTGTCACATTTGTAGAGCAAAGCACTTTCAGCAGTGTTTTTATATACAGTGGTACCTCGGGTTAAGTACTTAATTCGTTCCAGAGGTCCGTTCTTAACCTGAAGCACCACTTTAGCTAATGGGGCCTCCTGCTGCCGCTGCGCCGTCAGAACCCGATTTCTGTTCTTATCCTGAAGCAAAGTTCTTAACCTGAAGCACTATTTCTAGGTTAGCAGAGTGTGTAACCTGAAGTGTATGTAACCTGAAGCGTATGTAACCCAAGGTACCACTGTAGACATTTAATCAAGAACAAAAATATTTTATCTAGACTTGAAGAGTTCAATTTATCCCACAGTCTTACTCGAGAGATTGAATCAAATGCAGCTTTCAGATAAAAGAAAGCTGCTCTCAGGGATGTAGCTGAATCGCCTGGGAAGAGACTGACTCTGAGGATGAAGGAATGCCATTACAGAGGGAACCAGAGTCTGACTCTGGAGATGAGGGAGTGCAGTCACAGACAGAGCAAGAGTGGGTAAGTTCAGCCCCCTTTCATCAAGAGTTCCCAGACTCAGAGCAGGAGACTCGGAAAGCTCGCAGGCGGGGTGTGTGTCAGGCACCGGGGAAATGGCTTCCATCCCCCCTTTGGCCATGCATCAGCAGAGCAAAGCAATTAGTCCCTTACCAGTTTAAAAGTATTTAATGATCACAGACAAAGAACAAAGCAGCATTCTAGGAGTGACGGTGCTCCCATTAGGTTTTCCTCATCCTTCCCCCTGAGCCATCCCCATCAGTTCCCCTTCTTGCCACCTGATCTTGCAACCACCAAGCCTTCTGCATAGCAACTTTATCAGCTCTCCTTGCCTTTGGAGAGAGAGGTTAGACACTTTCCAGTGAAGGGGAGTCAGCTATCTCTCTCTCTTCCTGTTCTGCTTCTCCTAACTGTTCCCCACTCAGCTCTGCCCAGCTATTGTATTCTGAACTATGTCCCTCTGCAAACCAAGTCTCTGTTGGGATACTGCCAGGGAGATATGGCCCATCATGGCCCCCACGTCGCCTCCGGACGATCCATCGATCTCCCGTAGATACAGTATCAGCAATTAGCGACACGAGCTCCAGAAAATAGCTTGCCACATTCCAGAACTGATGCACGCTCTATCAGCAGAATTCACACAGCGAAATTTGCATGCAGGAGAGTATTATTTAGAAATTTATTCAGCGTTGGTCAGAACAAAGAAAAGACATGACTGCCTGCTTCGGTCTGCTCAGGCAGAGAGAGAAACGAAAGCATAGACACAACAGAAACATCCTGTGAACAGGAAATACGCAGACTCAGTGACTCACAAAGCCTGCTCCCTTTTAAGGTGGAACAGAAATATCCTAACATCCTCCCCCTTTCCGTGTAACCTGTAGTACCTGTGGTTCAACCCAATTGCAACCTCTGTACATAAACCTTAAGTTGTTCTCTTAGACAACAGATCAGCAGGAATTTCATTTCCTGCCATGTAGGACACCTGAATGAGTCCTTTCTGAATACACTCTCTTGCATGATGTAGCTTAATCTGCAAGTACTTGGTTCTTTGCTTGCAACTCTCTGAGTTCAGCAAAGCCAAACAGGATCTATTGTCTTGATACACTTGTATAGGACATTTCACAGAAACTCCAATGTCCTTAAACAGTTGCATCAACCATTCACAATCCATGAGTGAAAATGACAGAGCATTGAGTTCTGCTTCACAGGAACTTAGGCTTACTGTTGTCTGCTTCCTGCACAGCCAGTCAAACAGACAGTGGTTGTACATGTAGCATACTCCAGAAGTCTGACCCAAAAATTTTAAAATGCTTTACACATGGCTTTCTTTTGTGAAGCATCTTGTATGGGGTGCAATTTACAACAGACTGGTACCTCCTGTTATACACGTGACAGAAAAACGAAAGAGCTTCGGCCCAAAAGGGATTGGGCAGCCCCGAATAATGTAACAATGTTCTGATTCCTTGCTGCAGGGTCTGGTTTATTCTCTCACATAAACCATTCTGCCAGGGTGACCTGGGCGTGGCAACCCTATGCTCAATGCCCTGTTCAGAAAGAAAAGCCTCAAACTCCTCTGAACAAAACTCACCACCCTTGTCACTGAAAAAATAATGTACATTTTCATTGTGTACATTCTCGAGCCATTTACAAAACTGGCGAAACTTGGTAAAGGCTTCAGACTTTTTCTGCAACATATAGACCCATACATATCTTGAATAGGCATCTATCAAAACCATGAAAAACCTCGAATTGCCTCTAGAGAGCGCTAGAGGCCCCACTAAGTCTGCATGAATGACTCCGCAGCATTAAGTGAGCTCTGCAATGAGCTGGTGTATTACAAGCAGTTGTTGAGAGATTTGAGCATACAATGCAATTCTCCAATTCAGGTGTATGTTGACAATCAAGCTTGTATAACGCTAAGTAAAACTGAACAGTTTAAATCCAGATCTAAACATGTGGCTGTAAAATACCAAAATGTGTTATGTAATGTACAGAGAAATGTCATTGCATGTGAATATGTTCAGAGTGCTGAAAATGTTGCTGACATATTTATGAAACCGTTGTCGTTTGTAAAGAACAAGCAAATGTGTGAAAGCTTGGGTTTCCAGAACAAAGTTGGGTAAAATACTCTGTATGTGCTCAGAAGTTAATTGCACTGTGTGTGAGCTGTGAGGGGGTGTTGGGAAACTGTGTACATGCAGCTACTCACACAGAGGCAATTAAAGTTTGGCAGACAGCCAGAAGGCAATCTGAAAGAGTAAGTCTGCCTGGTGATAACAAAGGCATGGAGAGCTCCCTGACTGGTCAAGCTCTCTCAAGGGAGTAATAATTAATGGCCTACTAACTGGAATGTGTTAGTTCAGTGTTCAGTATTTCAGTGTTCAGTGAGTGTAGGAGTTGTGAGTCATGTCAGAGAGAGCTAGCTAAATATCTGTGTTCGGTTCCTGTAAATAGTCCACTGTATATAATAAACACCTAACTACAAGTTCCTGGTTCCTGCTTCGTCTATCCTGTCTGCAGGCAAGTTGCCAATTGCTTCCGTGGATTCTGCGTTTACTCTGCTAGGTCTGGCTAAGGTCCTGCAACTAGTCAGAAAGTTGCGAAACACCAATAGGTTTTACCAATAGAACAGTCACAACTATTTGATCTGGTTCCTTCTTTTTTTAAAAAACTTTATTTAAGAAAAATACACATATATACAAGTCCAAAAGAAGTACTACATATATCCAGGTCAAGAATAAAGAGAGAAAAAGAAATGAGAAATAAAAAGAAAAAAAAGAGAAACAAGAACGAGCAACGAGGTTGCGGAATAGAAAAAAGAAAGAAAAAAGAGTTTTAACCCTTACACTTACATACATTTGACTTCCATTTACCTCAGCTTAGGATTATATAATCTCATATATCTTCTGCAGTTGTTCTTATTGTATCTTTACACGTCATAGGAGTTAATTATCGTCTACTGTCAAATTCTTAATTCCAAGATTGTTCTCAATATAGTTTAGAAATTTAGTCCAATCATCTTTCAGTTTTACAATATTGTCATGCCTAATACATTGTGTTAGTCTCGCCAATTCTATGTATTGAAATAACTTCACCTGCCACTCTCCCATCGTAGGTATATCGGTGGATTTCCATTTTTTTGCTATTAAAATCCTCGCCGCGGCTGTAGCATATTGGAAGAAGGTCTGGTCTGTGTTTTTTATTTCCTCACCAATCATGCCTAGGAGGAACGCTTCGGGTTTCTTGGGAAAATTATACTTCAAGATTTTCTTTAACTCCTCATAAATTTGTCCCCAAAACCTCTTCACCTCATCACAGGTCCACCAAATATGGAAGAAGGTCCCTACTTTATCTTTACATCTCCAGCAAGTATTGTCTACAGTTCTGTACATTCTCCCTAATTTTGCCAGAGTCAGGTACCATCGGTACATCATTTTGTCCAAATTCTCACGCAGGGCTGCACACGCTGTAAATTTCATGCCCTTCTTCCAGAGGATCTGCCATTTATCATATCCTATCTCATGTCCTAGGTCTCTAAGGAAAGGACCAAATCGTCGGCGTAGGCCTTTAATTTGTATTCCTTCTCTCCAACTCTTATTCCCCTTATGTTTGGAGTCTCCCTTATTTTATTTGCCACTGTTTCTAAAACCATAATAAACAACAAGGGTGACAAAGGGCAACCCTGCCTTGTACCTTTCATAATCGGGAAGTGTTTGGACAAGTTATTATTAATAATCAGCCTGGCCTGTTGGTCTGAATATATTGCCTTAATACCCTTCATATAAGGGCCTACTATTCCTGCTTTTTCGAGATTTTGTAATAAGAATTTCCAGGATACACAATCGAAGGCTTTTTCTGCATCAATAAAGATCAGGGCCGCTGGTATATCTGGCCTCGCCTCCAAGTACTCAATAATATCTAAAACGTGCCGGACGTTATCCTTCTGCTGTCTGCCGGGGAGGAATCCCGCCTGAACTTTATGGATATATTTCTTTAGATGTTTCTTAAGCCTATTTGCCATGATGTCTGCGAAGATCTTATAATCACCATTCAATAATGAAATTGGCCTATAGTTTTTTATATCTGTTTTTTCGTTTTCAGTTTTTGGAATTAACGTAATATATGCTTCTTTCCAAGATCCAGGAATCCTCCCCTCTTGGAAGATATTATTTATAACCTCCGTGAGCACTGGTGCTAATAAGTCTACCAACTTTTTATAGTATTTTGAGGGCAGACCATCCGGTCCAGGAGCTTTTCCATTCTTCATCTTAATGATAGCCTCCTTAATCTCATCAACTGTCACCTCCTTGTTCAGTTGTGCACAGTCCTCTTCTGTAAAATATTTCCCTCCACATTGATCCAGATAATTTTTTATTTCTAAGCTATCCTCTTCTCTTTCATACAGCTTTTCAAAAAATTTAATAAACCTATTTTCTATTTCATCTGGGTCTTCTATAACATTATCCTCCACTACTAATTTGTTGATCACATTTTGTTTCTTTCTTTTCCTTAACTGCCACACAAGTAGCTTCCCCATTTTGTTCGCCGACTCAAAATATTTCTGTCTTGTAAATTTAATTTTCTGTTCTATCTCTTGGTTTAATATGGCTGAGTATTGGGACTGCAGCACTTTCGTAGCTCGGTTGATCTCTTCATCTGTCGGGTTTATAGTCAATTTCCTTTCACAATTCCTCAATTGGGCCAGAATACCTTCCTTCTTTTTTTCCCTTAGCTTCCTTCTATAATTATTTTGTTGAATTAAAAAGCCCCTTAGTACTGCCTTACTGGCATCCCACACCGACTCTATTGGGGTATCTTTATTCAGATTTAACTCAAAATAATCTTTCAGGGTACTTTTAGCCAACTCCACCACTTCTTCAATTTCAAATAAATATTCATTCATCCTCCACCTAAACTGTCCTTTTAATTCATTTTTTATTTCCAAAACCAGGGGGCAGTGATCAGAGAGAGTCCTGGGTTGTATCTCACATCTCTTGACTCTCCACGAAAAGGCCCTTGTCACCATTTCTGGTCAATCCTGCCCCAGCTCTGGTGAGGTTCAGAGTAGTGAGTAAACTGTTTAGTAGTGGGGTTTTTATGCCTCCAAATGTCAATTAGGTCTAAATTTTCCTCTAAGTCGCTAAAGGATTTAGGGAGTTTCCCCCGGTTTGTATTCCCCTGTTTTTCACTTCTGTCCAAACTCGGGACTGGCACACCATTCATATCTCCAAGCAAGATTAATTTATAAGATTCAAGTTCCAACAATATACTTTCGAGTTTCTCAAAAAACTCTGCTCTATTTGTATTCGGGGCATAGACTGTCACTACATTAATTTTTTCCCCCCGGAAGTTTAATTGAATCCCTAATATTCTACCTTCCTCATCTTTGCAGATTTGTACTGGCTCCCACTTTTCTTTAACATAAATTACCACTCCTTTTTTCTTATTTACATCCGAATTAATAAATTCTACTCCCAATTTTTTATTCACCAAAATATGTCTATGTTTCTTAGCTATGTGTGTTTCCTGGAAACAGATTACATCATATTTTTTTGTTTTTCAGAACTTTCTCAATTTTATTCCTTTTAACTTTCTCGTTCAACCCGTTCACGTTCCATGATAAAAGTTTTAAAGTATCCACTATTATTTATTTTCTTCGATTACTTTGCCTCTAACCGAAGTCTCAAATTAAAATCTAGCGCCTTTATTTCCTAGAAGCCCCTCCTCTTCTGCCGCCCTTTCTCCCACTACGGCTTCATCGTCTTCGTCTCCTGATTCCATTGTCCTCTCTCCTGATTCCGTCATCCTTTCCCCCCTCCCTTCCTCTTTCTCCTGTCCAATCCCTTTCTCCTCCTCCTTGTCCCTTGCTCTATACTCTGCCTTTCCCAGCTCTCTTTCATACCTTCTCATAAACTTCTCCACCTCCTGTATATCCGTCAGTCTAAATTTTTTATCTTTATAGAAGAAAGCGATCCCTTCTGGGAACTCCCACCTAAATTGTATTCCATTTCTCTTTAGAACGGCTACCACTTGCCTATAACCTTCTCTTTTTCGTAACAACCTAATTGGAATTTCTTTGTAGATAATAATAGGCCTTCCCTCGATTCTTAATTTGTTGCGGTAGCTCGTCCTTAAGATTAAGTTTCTCATTTCCAGTGAGTTAAATATCACCAAACAATCCCCCAGAAATTTATTAATTTTTAAATGCTGTGGTCTTGACATTCTAAATGCATTATCTATCTTGAGAGCTATCTCTTCTTCTTTCAAACCCAGCCACTTAGAGAGCTCCTTAATCATTTTCTTTCTTATATCCTCATTTCTTTCCTCTGCCACTCCTCTAAATTTTAGATGAAGCTGCTTTTGTCGCATATCTGCCATGGCAAGGTTGTCCCAAATCCTGTCTTGTGATTTATTTAGCTCTCTTAACTCTTCTTTCATCTTCCCTGTCTCTTTTTTCTGTTCCCTCATCTCTTTCTGTAGTTTTTTGTTAGACTCCTCAATTATTTTAGATTTTACAGATAGATCTTGAATCTTGGTTGAGAGTTCTCCAACTGCCCCTTCTATTTTTTTGTCAATCAACTCATGTATCTCCCCTAACTTATTTTCCATGTATAGTTCATTTTGCTTAAATTCTTCCTTTATTTTTGCCCATAAATTGTCTAAATCTTTGATTTCTTCCTGACGGGATGTCTTTCTTTCCCCCGGGGTCCCACCCACTTTCTTCCCATCTTTCCCCTCCTTCCCCATCATTATCAAATTATCTGATCTTCCCCTCCGCTGATTGCCTCTTTTATCCTATTCTTTCTTCCTTCCCTCTTAAGACTCCCAGTAATGCAATATACATAAACCACATGCACACTCAGTCCCGAAACACCGGGGGGCGATGATTCCGTAGTATTTCCGTAGTATTCCCGGGGAGAGGTGCCAGTTGGGAAGTATATGTTGGTTTCACGCGACACCCAGGTGTTTTCTCTCACTTCACTCTATCTTCTCTCTTACCACTTTAATTATCCACACCTGAATCACACAGGAGATGGAGGTTCGTTACCCTTAAAGGCGTATTGTCCTTAACAGTTTATTGTCCTGCTGGGGGTCCAGTTTAAATTACTCCAATTACTCCGCTATGGAATCTCCTCCCTGTAGATCACGATCTCAGTCCAAATCCCGTTCAGCGTAGCATAAACCTCTCACATCAAGCCAAGTTGTCCTTATTAAAAAGCTACACTGCTCGGCCCACCCTGGATCCAACTCCCGCTGCCAAAAAGGCTGCCGCTTGAAATGAGAGCCTGGAGGACTGAAGGGCGGCTAAAGGGGAGTCTTTTAAAATCTTCTTCTCACTTCCAGTCTCTCTATCCCCTTTGCCGCTTCTCCCTTAACGTGGTTTCTCCGCTCTTTGTACTTCCTCAGTCTGTATTTCCTTAATGGAGGGAGCGTGGGGATGCCGGAGGAGCTCAGTGTAAATGATATAAATGAATCAAGCAACGTAAATGATACAAACCTCGCCGGTGAGGTAACAGATACTCAAAGTGCGACAGATACCCAGGGATTCGATTGGCGTCGTTATTATTAGTTATAGATTGTTGAATTAAAATACGTCCTTACCCCATTAACTGTGTTAACGCGGGTACTCAGTACTCAATACCGACTCGGATCGCGCTCACTCAGTCAGACTGGTCACAAACCTCTTCACTCCTGCGACTCCCCTTCTGCGCCATCTTAAGTCCGCTGCCGAGTAAAATCCCACATAGAATCTGATGGGAAAAAAAGACGTCCAGGCGCCTCCCAGCTTCTAAACAGACTTCGTGCTTTGAAGAGAGCACGTCAAAAGAAAAACACTACACACACTGGGAACCCCGTTCTTATCTTGAGGGAGCCCGTCGCCGTTCCCAGTTGAAGCTCAGGGCGTCACGTTGTGGAGTCGGCACTTTCCCATATCGCGCTGGCGGCCCTTCGTTCTCTCTCTCTGTCCAACCAGAAGAGTGGGTCGACCGCTTCCACGCTGCTGGGAGCCTGTCCCCCAAGGGTTCCCCCCTTGGAGTTTTGGGGTACGCTGCGCCCTCACGTCCTCCCCCACACCTCCACAACGCCCAGAAAACCGGGAGCAGGTTCTCCGCGCTTCCTCACTGTCCGCGACCGGAACCGGAAGTCGTCACGTGCCTTCTCTATTTGATCTGGTTCCAAAGAGCAGAGGCCACTCTGCAGAAGGAATCTCTCTGGGAGGTGATTAATGATCCTCCTCAGAATCCGACTGCTGCACAGCAAGAGAGACCAGAAGGCCAGAGCCACCATTATCTTGGGGATTGATGATATCATCATCATCATCATTAAACCTTTTATTGGCATCACATACAAACACCCAAACATCCAAAACAAATCAATACAGAATTACCACTTCCCCAGTGCAACAAAACATTTGCTAAAAGAAAGGAGGCAGAGCAGTCTATCGTCACATCTCTAGGTCTCCAGGGAGATCAGACGTCTGCAGTGTATTTCAACGACAAAAAAACAAATAGAGATATTTAGCCACTAATTTGGTGAGCTCCTGATCATTCCCCAGGAATAGAAAATGTATGACCTCCAACTCTGGTTTACATTTGGGGATGCAGAATTGATCTAGAAATTGCTGACGGAGATCAGCATATAGTTTACAATTAAGAACCATATGTGTAAGGGTTTCCACCAGGTGGTTTTCACATGGGCAAGTTCTTTCTCCTTCCACCCTGCCTGAGAACCTTCCCCAAAGGAGGTTTGATGGATTTGAATTAAACCTGGCCAGCGAAAATGCCCTTCTTTCTTGAGGGTTAAGCAGAAATTCAAGGTAACTGTGGTTAGTTTCAAGTGCCCAAGAAAGTTGAAAATAAAGAGGGGAACATGTTTTCTCTGCTGCTACTGTTAGTTCCTAGCGCTCAATATCCCACAACCTAGTTTTTATTATAGCCTTGGCAGATGGTAGGGACATTGATCGCAAAAGTTCCACTGAAGCCCGAGTCGCTGTACCTTCTTGTTAAACTGTTGTAGCCCTGGGGAAAGAAAGAGGTCTAACAAAACTTCGCTGAGGAGAGGATCTTTATCTGATGTAAGGCAGATGTTTAACCAGCTTAGAATAAATCTCACCCAGGTGACAGTCTCTACCTTGTGTTGACCTCCCTCTAGACACAAGGCTACATAGGGTACACAGCATGGGACAGTAAAAATCTTGAAGAGGAAAGTTGCCTGCACTCGTTCCAGCAACTGGGTAAGCCCTGGCAGCCAGACTGGGATACCATAGAGCAACTGAGCTATAATTTTGGCATGGAAGACCTTAAGGACAGAAGAGATATGCAAATTACCTCGTTATGAAAAAACACATTGTGGCCTGCATAAACATCTTACTGGCTTCACCGCCATTGCACGGTGTGTGGACCAGAGAAGCCTATGGGGGTTCCAAGATGGCGACGGCTTAGCAAGCAGGCTTCAGAGCTCCACAGATAACAGGACTGTAATTAGTTTTGATTGCCACCCAGGGAAGTAATTTTTCCTTTTTTTTACTTCTCTACTTTTAAACTTACCAACCTACTGAGATTCTAACAGCACCTTCTTGTCTATGCTATGGGAAACATCTTGGGCAAGTTCTGTGAAGCATCCTGGGCAGGCCGCCAGCTGTTAAGTATTAACCACCAACTCCCTTCTATACTTTGTCCCTGAATCTCCTGGCAGTCTCCACACGGAGAAGCTCTTAAATTGAACAAACTGAGCACTTTCTATTTTTTCTCTTTTTCGGTTGGGGAAACCTCTCCTTGTTTACTCCACACGGTGACGCTATGCCTGCTAGTAAACGCTACAGGGACCCAGAGGATGTAGCTCTCTCACCGGTTTCCAAACAATCTAAAATAGAGGACTTTTTAAAAACAAATCTGCTTTTATAGTTCCGTCAAAAAACTGGTTTTCTCCCCTTGAAGATGATTGTGAGTGTGGGGAGAGTATTCAAGGTGAGAGTGTGGAACTGGATCCAGCAATGGGGCAAGTTGCTCCTGTGCCGCTAAGAGAGGAAGGAATAATAAGCAGGGAGAGCACCCAATTAACTCTAATTGCAAGAACGGTTGAGCATATTTTCCAACAAATTAGAGGTATTGCCTCTCAAATAACCCAATTATCCAAAGAGGTCTACAGTTTATCAGTTAATAACAAGCAGGCATTAACAGAACACCATAGTACCAAAGTGAATTGGCGACAACAAGAGCAGACCCCTAAGCTTGGCATAGAAGGTGCAGAGGCTCTTAAAACAAACTCTTCTTATTTAATCTTCCAACCAAAAAAGATCTGCATGACAATTTGTGGAAGGCCACATCAAACTCCTAACTGGAAAGGTGCCCAGCGTTCCAAACGACATTTATCAGACTTACTTGGCATTGGACTTACAGAGATCGACTTAGTTGGGACTGAACCCTTGAATACCACAAACCAAATCCAAAAAAATATTTTTCCTCTACTAGACTGCCCTCCCTGATTCACAAGCTGAAATTCAGATTGTCAAGCAGAGGAGTTTTTCCAACCCGGGTATTTTGCAATCCTATTGTTGCACCCTTATGTAAGATGAGGACTGATGCTTCAGAGGGGCTCACAAAACCAAAGCCTGGATCCCCAATGGAAGTAATGACATCGCAAAAAAAACTTGACAGGAGGAGAGGAAACAGACATGCCTGAGTTGAATTCGCAGGATCATGCCCAACATCAAAATAACCAGGTGAGCCAAAAGGAACAGCCGATTCCTCTAGACAATCATCTTCAGGAATCTGAGCACTCTGTAAATCCTTTGGAAGAGGATTTTCTCAGCTCCTTTAGTAATCTCCCTCAGGAAGAGCAACAAACAGTCATCAAGAGGCTTGATCTTATGAGCTAGACATAGAAAAAGATTAAAGAATTGGAGGTAGAGACTGACAATAGACCGAATGACCACAACAGAATGATAACTACAGGTGAAACTCGAAAAATTAGAATATCGTGGAAAAGTTCATTTATTTCAGTAATTCAACTTAAAAGGTGAAACTAATATATGAGATAGACTCATGACATACAAAGCGAGATATGTCAAGCCTTTATTTGTTATAATTGTGACGATTATGGGGTACAGCTGATAAAAACCCCAAATTAACAATCTCAGAAAATTAGAATATTGTGAAAAGGTGCAGTGGCTATTCAATCCATAACACCTGCAATGGGTTCAGTAGGAAGCACAATCATGGGGATGGCTGCTGACCTGACAGTTGTGCAGAAAGCCATCATTGAGACCCTCCATAAGGAGGGAAAGCCTCAAACGGCAATTGCAGAAGTTGGATGTTCCCAAAGTGCTGTATCGAAGCACATTAATGGAAAGTTATGCGGAAGGGGAAAGTGCGGAAGAAAAAGGTGCACAAGCAGCAGGGATGACCACAGCCTGGAGAGGATTGTCAGGAAAAGACCATTCAAACGTGTTGGGGACTTTCACAAGGAGTGGACTGAGGCTGGAGTTAGTGCATCAAGAGCTACCACACACAGACGAATCCTGGAGATGGCCGTCAAATGTTGTATTCCTCTTGTCAAGCCGCTCCTGAACAAGAAACGACGCCAGAAGCATCTTGCCTGGGCTAAAGGGAAAAAAAGAACTGGGCTGTTGCTCAGTGGTTCCAAGTCCTCTTTTCTGATGAGAGCAACTTTTGCATCTCATTTGGAAACCAAGGACCCAGAGTCTGGGGGAAGAATGGGGAGGCACACAATGCCAGATGCTTGAAGTCCAGTGTGAAGTGTTGATTTGGGGAGCCATGCCATCAGCTGGTGTTGGTCCACTGTGCTTCATTAAGTCCAGGGTCAACGCAGCCGTCTACCAGGAGATTTTGAAGAACTTCATGCTTCCTTCTGCAGACGAGCTTTATGGGGATGCTGATTTCATTTTCCAGCAGGAATTGGCATGGGCCCACACTGCCAAAAGTACCAAAACCTGGTTCAGTGCCCATGGGATTACTGTGCTTGATTGGCCAGCAAACTCGCCTGACCTGAACCCCATAGAGAATCTATGGGGCATTGCCAAGAGAAAGATGAGAGACATGAGACCGAGCAATGCAGAAGAGCTGAAGGCTGCTATTGAAGCTTCCTGGTCTTCCATAACACCTCAGCAGTGCCACAGGCTGATCGCATCCATGCCACGCCGCATTGAGGCAGTAATTGATGCAAAAGGGGCCCAAACCAAGTACTGAGTACATATGCATGCTTCTACTTTTCATAGGTCCAACATTGCTCTATTTGCAGTCCTTGTTTTGCTGATTTGATTTAATATTCTAATTTTCTGAGATTGTTAATTTGGGGTTTTCATCAGCTGTGTGCCATAATATCACAATTATAACAAATAAAGGCTTGACATATCTCGCTTTGCATGTCATGAGTCTATCTCATATATTAGTTTCATATTTTAAGTTGAATTACTGAAATAAATGAACTTTTCCATGATATTCTAATTTTCTGAGTTTCACCTGTATAGAACAACCGGAGTACTGGACAAAGATGAGATACTTAGATGAGGAGGTGTCAAGAAATACACCTAAGGAATCCCTGCTGGTGAGCAATTTGCAAAGAAAAGGCCCAGTGATTACAAATGTGAGTACTTTATGTACGAGGACTGAAATAATTGAACATCTGGATCATTCCACCAGCATTAGCAATACTCTGTTGCCTCAAAAACTGGTAAACTCCAAGAATACATTGGCCAGCAGTTGACTAAGTGTAAATCACTGTAAAACAATTAAACTTCTCTCATGGAATGTAACAGGGTGGACAAACAAGATCCAAGACAGTGATTTCTCTTCCTATCTACAAACACATGATATCATTGAGGCATCTAATCATAGGCTGCATTTTTATCAAGGCTTATATTTTGATCAGGGTCTGTATTTTAAAATGAGCTTAAAGATTTTCAAATGTTTTATGCCAGGCAGAAGACCAGCTGCCTAAGTACTTTGGCAAGATGTTTATCCTCCTGGACAAGGGGGCCCCCTGATTTATAGCAGAAAACAATTCTCAAAGTCGTAAAAAGGGAATTACAGGCTGAGAGCAAAGGTTACACTGACCCTACATATTACAGAATATAAAAAAGCTGAGAAAAAACATAATTAAGAGTTGGTAAATAGTAAAATAAAACCATGTGCCTCCCATTAAACTTGAGCCATATCTTCCTAAGGTTAAAGAGCAAATGGAGAAAGCAACTGGCTGGAGAAGGGGAGTGTAAACAGAAGAAGAGGCTTTTTCCTATTTTATTTTGAGGCTGTAAACTGTTCCTTCCTTTTTACTTTGAGAAGGTTTATTCTTCTAAAAAGCTATCTATGATAAATGTATGAAATATATTGGCTTAAATGTAATTATGCAAAGGATCTAGAAAGAAAGAAATGTTAAATTCTTATTTCATAGAGTCTTATAGCTGTAGGAGACCAGAGGGGCAAACGAGCCCAGCCCCCTGCCAGACAGGAAACGCCATCGAGCACTCCTGACATATGGTTGTCAGGCCTTTGTTTAAAGACCTCCAAAAAGGAGATCTTTCATTGATGATGCATGAGAATGTGAACCCAAGATCTCTGACATCTGTTTAAGATAAAAATTTAAAACTATTAACCATCTGTTTTGGAGGGCAATAGGGCAAGGAGGGCAAGAGGTGAGCTGGTAATTAAGGTTTCTTGTTGAGACAAATGTAAGATATATGACTACTTATTTGTCATTTACAGTTAGAAGAATATATAGCTTTTTGTTTCCCATAAAAGGCAATAGGAAATGGGTGTATCTTTTAGGATTGGTTCTAGCAAACAGCCAATGGGAATTTCAACCAGGCTGATTGGACAGAGGCAGCCAAAGGAGGAGCAAGGAGGCTGGGCTGAGGGAATATAAGTGCTGGCCATAATGGCAGGAGCCCAGGCCAGAGCTTGGTAACCATATACCACTGTGCCTCTCATTTATTTGTCTGACAAATAAATTATTATTTTAATTTCTCTATTGCTGCGTTGAATATTTCATTCCAGCTAAGCGTTAACCACAAGCAGGGTGCTACATTTTATGGTGCCCCTGTGACTCGGATAAGTGGTCTGCTGGAACGCAGCCCCTTCGCCCTAGCGGGCAGGGTACAAGAGGGAGGACCACTAACTGCTTTACCCAGCGCGCACTGGAACATTTTTCCAGGGGAACGCAGAAGTCTTGTCTGTCTGTCCGCTCACTGGCGGCGACGGACCGGGGGGAACCAGAGAAATAAACAGGCAACTAGCTAAGGGTAAGTGCACTAAGGGGTTTTGGCCCTCCAATTAATTGGGAGGAAGAGAAGTCCTGATCAAACTTCTGCGTCTCAGTAAGGGGGAACTGAGTACGCTAGGTGGTTGGGTACATCAGATGGTGGTCTGGTGGAGGAAAAGGGAAAGGTTGGGAGGTAGAGTGTGGTGAAGTATCCAGCGCATTGTATGTGTGAGAAAGTACAGAACAATCTGTAGCTGACCTGAGTGTGGAGTGGGTAGTACTTCGGTTCCCAGTAAGGCGACTTCACCTGGGCAAGGAACCTCACGAAGCGAGTGTGTGAGTGACTGAGTGGATACTTCACAGGGCCATACAATGGGAGTTGGGGGTTCAAAGGGGGAAAATACACCTCTTGGATGTATGTTAGATAATTTTAAGAAAGCCTTCTCAGGGGCATATGGAGTCAAAATGACGCCAGAGCGCTTGAGAACGTTATGTGAATTACAGTGGCTGAAACAAAATACTGAATGGCCATCTCAGGGAACCTTTGATATAAATTTAGTAAGCAAACTTTGGTCTAATATCGCCAAAGAAACTGGAGGGTGCCCAGAACAATTTTCATATATAGATTCTTGGCTGAGCACATTAAATAAAAATCCTCCATGGATAAGGGAATGCAAAGTCCAACGATGCAAATTATTGGCTGTAAAAGCCGAAGCTAGGAAAGGAATCTTGCCAAATAAACTCAAACCCATTTTTGAGGGACCAGAGGAAGAGGTGCTTCTACCTCCACCCTATGCTCCACATCGAAGGGAGCCTAATCCAAACACTCCACCAGTTGTAACCCCAAGGCAAGAAAGTGGAATGAATAATGGGGGTGGAGTCACAGAGCTTGATTCCTTGATAGATTATGATAAATATCTTCAGGAGGCATTGGAGTCTTATAATAAAGCCCAAGCAGAAGTGGTTATTCCACCTGTGAGTCCCAGTAGACCTCCATCTACAGTCTCTGTTAGTGGAACAACTGATTGCCCACCCCAAACCCCTGTACATCCTAGTCCTAGAGAACTATTACAAAAGCTACAGGGAGACCTTGATCGGTCAGCAAGCAATACAGCCAGGCGTATAAAGCTGCTAAAAGAACGCCTAGGGACAGATACCATCCCTTATGATTTGAGGCCCCTAGAGCAAAGCGAAGAGAAAGGTCACGTAGTAGCCCCTCTTAGAAGAGTATTTGATGCACTTGAGGAGCCTGTGCTGGTTAACGGGCAACCCGGACCAAGGCCACCTCGAACTTCGACCCTCCAGTACATTCCATTCACAACTACGGATCTGATGAATTGGAAAACACACACCCCATCTTTCGCAGAAAAACCTCAGGCTATGATGGACTTGGTGACTTCAATAGTAAATACTCATAGTCCTACTTGGACAGATTGCCGCCAACTCCTGAATACTCTGTTCACCACTGAGGAAAGAAGAGACATAATTGAAAAGGCACAGATATATTTGCGTGAGCAGGCCAGAGTGGGAAATATTTTTAATATTGACCGTCATCTCCAAGACAACTTTCCCTTGGAAGATCCTAATTGGGATCCAAACAATGCAATTCACCTGGCCAGGCTTACCACCTACCGCCAGACGCTTGTGCAGGGTATCCGTAGGGCATGCCAGAAGCCCTCTCTTAATGTAGCAATTCAACAATGTCCCTTGTTGACCACCCCTAATTTTTTAGTGTTGTCCCTTTCTGATAGTCTCCTGAGAAATACTTATTGCATCTGCGTGTACATACCTCCAGTGAAGTCTTGTGCGGAACTGAGATCGTATTGGGAAAAACTTGACCAATTACTCGAAAGTATAGACTTTCTGTCACCCAACCCTCGGCTTGTCTTGGGAGGCGACTTCAATGCCCGGATCAACCTTGTGTGAGGAGAATCAGAACTGACAGGGTTAAACAGTTCTGAGTGACGTCTCACATTCTGAGGCGTGGCTATGTTCACAGAGGGGAGTGTTTCTCTGTGTGCCTTTTTCCTTTCGCTTTTTGCGGAGAAGCGGTGAGAATGCCAGCCAACTTGCCCGGCTGAATTTACGATGTGATTCTGCTGATTAAAGGCTATTGGAGATAAGAGAAAAGCCTGCTTTGCAGTCTGAGTTATTCCCACACAAGCAACAGAGTTTCTCCCGCTGTGTAAACTCTGCTAAAAGGGCCAAAGAGGCTGGAGGAGGTTTTTACCGGCACGGACAGCAGTGGCACAGCTAAGAAGAGTGCCGGACGCCATCTTGGCCCCCATACCTTGTTTCCCCACAAAATACAATATTATCTGGACTAAACTTGGAGGACAAACCTGAAATCTGTCAGAGGGCAGCAATGGACACCACCTCTAACTGCGCTGGGAAATATCTTTATGAACTTATAATTAAGCATAACCTTTTGTTATGCAATGGGCACGGTCAAGGGGATCAAGAGGGTTATTTTACTTTTATCTCCCCCAGAGGATTTACTAGCACCATAGATTATATCCTAACATCTAATAATGTGCCAATTAACCGAGATACCTTCAGGATAATTCCCAGAGCTGAAAGTGACCATTTTCCGCTTGAGTTATCTCTGACATCATTCGTTTCTCCTGCCTTTCCTAAATTATTGGATGAAACGGAATATCTGATACTTGGAAATAGAAGGTTAAAATGGAATTCACAGGTCCAAGAAAAAATGATTCAGATCCTGGTTTCCCATGAATTTGCTTTATTAAAGGGGGAAATGATAGAAACAGAAAACATAATTGGACTTTATGAGAACATAATCAACCGAATGCGCCCACTGATGACCACAACTAGTGTGATAAAAAACAAAAAGTTTAAAAGACAGACTTGGTTTGATAAGGAATGTCAGAATAGCAAAAAATGCCTAGCTAGGGAACTTAGAAATTTGAAGTTAAAACAGGATAAGCACAATTTTGCTCTACAAGCTGAGGTAGCCCAATTACGATATAATTATAAATTATTACTTAAAAGCAAAAAAACCAAATGTATTATGAGCAACAGTGGAAAGCATTGGGAGATGCAGCACTTCAAAAGGACTCACAAAATTTTTGACATCTGGTTGCCCAAGGTACAAATGGGCTGGGCTACTCGTTAGAAGCATCTGTCCAAGGAAAGGATTGGGTGACATATTTTACAGGAATATATGGCCCCTGTCCTGACTCACCCTCACAAGTTTACTATACTCAGTTATTAGAACTGCCAGAATGGCCAGACGTCACGCCCAATCAGATTAAGAGGCTAATTGTACGCCAACTAGCCAATAAAGCTTCAGGAGAAGACATGATCCCAATGGAGATCTATAAGACCTGATTTTTGGTCACCCATTTTTTCAAAACTGTTTTCATACATTAACAGTTCAGGTCGCATACCGGAAGGGTGGAAGCTGAGTATAATTGCCCCAATATATAAAAAGGGTGATAAGAAAAACCCTGCCAATTATAGACCCATTAGTTTGTTAGATGTAGCCTCCAAACTATATGCCAGGCTCCTTCTTGGGAGACTGGAAGAATGGGCAGATACAAATAAGGTGATATCTGAAGTCCAGGCAGGTTTCCAAAGACGGAAATCCACATTGGACCAGTGCTTTGTGATGAACTTTCTGCTATGTAAATACATCCATAATTTGAAGCAAAAATTGTATGTCGCTTTTATCGATCTAAAGTCAGCTTTCGATACAGTCCCAAAACATACATTGTGGCAAAAATTGGAAAAGACAAATATAGACCTCCGCCTATTATCTCTCATCAAAACATTATATACTGACACATCAATACAAGTAAAGGTGGATCTGGCTGGCCATCTCACCACTAGAATTAAGACCATTACTGGAGTCAAATAGGGATGCATTTTGGCGCCTTTCCTGTTTAATTTTTATATTAATGACATGGTTAAAGAACTGGAGGGCCTGCAGTTTGCCCCTGTCACAATTCTCGACCAAAAACTCTCAGTTTTAATGTATGCTGATGACCTAGTACTTGTATCTAGAACCCAGGTGGGCCTGAGAGGGTTGCTTGCGAAATTAAGTTCATATTGCACAAGGAATGCTTTATCTATAAACTACGATAAGACGCAGGTCATTGTATTTGGGGAGCGCCCTAAAAAGCATGTTTGACACCTGGATGAACACATCATAAACCAAGTAAATACATTTAAATATCTGGGATTGATATTATTATTATTATTATTATTATTATTATTTATTATTATTATTTATTTATACCCTGCCCATCTGGCTGGGCTTCCCCAGCCACTCTGGGCGGCTTCCAAAAAAATATTGAAATACTGTGATACATCAAACATTAAAAGCTTCCCTAAACATTTATTCAGAAACAGCACCTTGGAATACACAGCTATCCAATATTAAATTGCAAGCCTTTAAATCAGCAAAAGCTATTTTGAAATTTGCTGCCTGTAAAGGTGGAAATTTGGTCAACCCAGCTCTATCTGTGTATAAAGCAAAAACAATGGCCCAGATTTTATGTGGTGCAGAGGTTTGGGGTACTTCAAAGGTCTCTGGTTTGGAACCCCCACAGAATTATTTTTTAAGAGTTCTTTTAGGTTTACCCAAAGACGTGCAATCTGCCATGGTCAGGTTGGAAACCCGCATGTTGAGCATAGAGAGCCAAATAGATAAAAGAATCCTCTGTTACTGGTTTAGAGTTCAACAGATGGACAACACTAGGCTACCCAAAAAATGCCTGATTGAGCTCTCGAATGGATTACCCCTTAAAAACTGGGTACATCACGCTGCCCAACTGATGGGCAAATATGACCTCTCAGTGACTGAGATTAAAGAACTTCCCTTATATTCCCAGAAAAATATTTTTAAATGAACCATAAGGGCAGTGGCAACTAAAAATGATCTAAACTCTATGTACACATCTACATGCGCCCCATTGTATTTTAAACTTAGAGAGGCCAATGAACATACATCTTATTTTAATGAATTGACTTTTGCACAACTTTGGAAAGCTTTTACAGAGTTACAATTAAATACAATAAACTCAGCTTATAGAAATGGGAGACACAGAGGCATACCAAAAAATGAACGTGTTTGCATTAGGGGATGTCCTGAAGTAGAGGACCTTATGCATTATATCTTGTGCTGTCCCTTATAGAGAAAAATTTTTAGCGCCTATAATGACAAGGCCAGAATCCCTCTGACATTATTTTATATCTCCTCGCAGACACAGATAAGTATGTGACCTGGCGTGTAGCATTCTTTGCAACTGCCGCTAGGAAAATTAGAGCAAATTATATAGCCAAGGTAGCCACCAACTGTAAAGGAGATGAATTTATTTGACCCTATCTACATCAGGCTATGCTCTATCTTTGTCACCAAACTCCAAGTATAATTGCACACTGTATTAATTGACATTGTTTTTTGATATATTAGTGGCCATGTGATGATTTTGGTTTATGGATTTTATTGTTTAATGTCTTGATTTGCATATTGGGGTACTTTTATAGCTCTGTTTAGAGTATGTAATGTTTTGATAATATAAATGTTTTAAGTCTTTTGTATCAATCCAATATATTTTCTTTTAATTCTTGCATGATTCTGTGTACATTGCGGCAGCCTTTGGCTATGTGAAATAAAACTGACTGACAGAGAAGCCTATGATGGAATTTAATTCCCAGATAGTTGAATTTGAATACCTGCTGGATGGGTTTTCCACCAAATACCCAGCTATAGCTCTTGCGTGAATTCCCCAAAACCATTATTTTGCTTTTATCAAAGTTCATGCACAATTTCATTCTGGACAGATAGCCAATACAGGAATTTAACAATTGCTTTAAACCAATTCTTGTCCGTGAAAGCAAAATCATATCATCTGCATATAGGAATATGGGAATGCTTAATGCATTGAGTTTTGGGCTGTGGGCATCCACCTGTTTTAGTGAAGACACAAGGTTGTTAAGAAAAAGGTTAAAAAGAGAGGGAGCGAGTACACAGCCCTACTTTACTCCTCGGTTTATGATGACAGGATTTGTCATTTCATTCCCTGGTGTTGTTCTTATACGGCAGGTGTTCTTTGTATAAAGCTTTTTGATCAAGTAAAGTAATCTGGGTTCTAGGCCCATTGTCTCCAATTTGGTCCATAACAGCTCCCTGTCAACAATGTCAAAAGCAGCCTTAATATCTAGGAAGGCCACATAGAGACGTTCGTTGTGGAGCCGCATGTACTTAGTGGCTAAATGGGATAACACCATGCAATTGCGTAAAGTGGATTTCCCTGGCCTAAACCCTGCCTGCTCTGGACCTATGATGTTATTCTCATCAAGCCAAGTAGTTAGTTTATTTAACAGATGTTTGGCATACAATTTCCCGATGTTTGACAATAGACATATTGGCCGATAGCTGGACAGCAGCTTTTTGTCACCCTTTTTAAAGATTGGAATAATTATAGATTGCTGCCATGAGTTAGGCATAATACCAGATCTATCTATCATAGTGAACAGTTCCACTAGTATCGGAGCTCACCCCTCTGACTTGGCTTTGATTAATTCAGATGGAATGGCATTAGGGTCAGCAGCCTTTCCTAGTTTCATCTGGTCGATTAAACTTATAACTTCAGTAATTGAGACATCCATGAGAGTAAAGGTGGCATGATCCTGACTATCAGGTGGGATACAGTCATTGAAGAAAACTGCCTTGAAATGCTCTACCCATAATAAAGATGGAACCAATTTCAGCGAATCATCCTGTGTCTGTGGGGAGTCTGCTACAGCCTTCCAAAAATTCTTATGATCTCTCATTAGGATGGCTGAGATTAACGTATCCCAACATGCCTGGTTATATCTTATAACTATTCACCAGTCCTGCGACCTCGACTGCAACACCTCATCAAAAGGCTGAACACCACACTTTAATTGATATAAAAGACACTGAGGACTCGCCTAATCACCACCCAGAGTTACTTATTAATGATCTTCAAAGACCAGACTCGCCCGGGACTTTATATGAGGCGAGCCAAGGTAACGAGTTTGAAAGTTTTGAAAATAATTTAATCTACTCCTACTGCGCCCAAGAAACTCAGAACAAAATACTCTATAGACTGAATAACCTTCGCTCTTGTTTGACAAATTTGACGAAGGACCAACCGGGACTACATAATCAAAAGATATCTGAATATGTCCCAGATCAGGCCTCATGCCTCTATCGTCACGAACTGGATCTATGGGCCGAGAAACCCTCCGTTACCCCAGGCCAAGTGGTTGCTGCGGAGATGAATCCATCTTCTCAGAGCCTGGAGTTGAAACGCCCCTCCTATAACCCAGTTCGCATGCAATTCATCCCAGAGGCAAACCTGGTCACTACATTAGCATGGGATAAAATGAGAGAATTAAATGAGACTGAATTGGGCACCCCAAATAAAGTGCCCAGCATAGGTGCGACAGGTTGCAACCCTAGCATTCCACCCCCCTCAAATGTGAGCATTCTGAATACATCTTTAAACATCATTGAATTAGCATCTGAACTATATGATCCCACTGAAAGGGATAATAGTAAGAACCAGAGGAACTTGGTGTGACATCCGGAATGCACCACGCATACCTCACTAGCACCCTTAAATCAAAGTTCTCTCCAAACTCTTTCTATTATGTCCTGGAATGTAGCTGGACTTTCATGTAAATTAGCTGATTCTGATTTTATAAATTTTCTTGAATCTTATGATATAATACTTTTGCAGGAAACCTGGTCTCTTAAACCTTTAAATATTCCTAATTTTATTACCTATAATTTACCCGCTACTAAAATGTCAACAAAAGGTCGCCCTAAAGCCGGTTTGATCTGTGGTATTAAACAGTCTTCTAACCTTAAAATTAATTATATCAGAAATATTGGACAGTTTGCACAACTGTTATCACTTACCATTGTATACAGGGAAATTCTTCTTCTAAATATATATTTTCCTCCCATAGAGCTGGAAATTAGACCAGATTATGGTTGGAATATAGTCTTTGAAGAGTTGTATTTAATACGTAGTAAATCTCCAGATATTCCCCTGATTGTAATGGGGGACACTAATGCGCGAATTGGATCAGACAATACAGCTCTCTATAAATGCTATGTCTCAAATCTAGCTGAAGATGCCCCACTTCCATTGAGAATAGGGAGGAATTCTAAGGACATCATTATTAATAAAGCGGGAGGAAAACTTCTACAATTGGTTTTAGAATTGAACCTCTCATTTTTGAATGGCTCAATGTGGCCGGATATTCCAGGAAATTTTACTTTTAGCTCCAAAAGGGGTAGGAGCGTAATCGACTATTCTCTAGTTTCCGTTGAAATGTTAAATGAAATTGCCTCTTTTACAGTTGTACCTCGCTCAGAGAGTGACCATTTCCCAATAGTTTTAGAGATGTACAGGAATACTAGAAATAATGATATTAGACCTCCTATTAGTATTGGTAAGACTATTTATGCCAAAAGAATTTATATAAGTGAGAAAAAAAAAGGGAGGATCTATTAGCAGTATTTGAAAATAACCCAGTTCTTCTGGAACCTGTGGCTAACCAAAATTTGATGCCCTTGGAGGATAATGATTGTTACTATAAGACTATCCAGGAATTATTTTCTTCTTTTTTAGACCCTCAGTCCAGCAATAAACCTTTAAATAAGCATAATTGGTTTGATAAAGATTGTATTAACTATAAGAAAGAACTTGTCTAAAAGAAGCCTATATTACCAACTTTCAAGGTCTCTGGAAGACTTATTTTGAAATGAAAAATGCTTTTAAGAACATGCTCCTGGAAAAAAAATCTGAGTTTGCACTAGCCAAATGGTCTAAAATTGTCACTGCATTAGAAATTAAAGATACTAAAACTTTTTGGTCACTACTCTCAATAAAAGGTACCACTGAGTTCCCTAATATAAGTGATGAGGTTTGAATTTCACATTTTACTGCTGTTTTTTATGATCACCAAGTTTGTAAAAAGGAAAATTTTAAAGTTTCTTTGGCAAAAACCACACAATTTCAAATTACTGTTGAGGAGATGAAAAGGATAATCCTTTCGTTTAAGCAAGGGAAATCACCTGGTATGGATGGCATCCCAATAGATCTGTTGAGATTAGATATAGAATGGTGGGCCATTAAACTTGTGCCGCTTTTTAATTCTATCTATCACTCAGCCCTTGTACCTAAGTCGTGGAACAACTCAATAGTGGTACCGATCTTCAAAAAAGTGATAGGAATTGCCAAGAGAATTACAGGCCTATAAGTTTGTTACCATGCATAAGCAAAATCTATGCCAAATCTCTGCTTATTAAATTGGAAGAATGGATGCTGACAAAAGGCCTATCTGGTAAAGAGCAGGCTGGTTTTAAGGCAGGATCGTCAACTCTTGACCAGTGTCTAGTGTTAAGTCATCTTGTGGATAAATATGTCATGAGAAATAAACGGAAACTCTTTGTGGCATTTGTGGATTTAAAAAGTGCCTTTGATTCGGTCGACCGCAACAAACTATGGACTAAACTAGAACACCTTGGTATCGACCCATATCTACTTACACTGATTCAAAGTTTACATTCTAATAACCAAATATATGTTAAAGTATCAAAAGATGGTAGACTTGCAGGTCCTATTCTGAACAATCGAGGAGTTAGGCAAGGCTGTATCTTGGCCCCCACCCTATTTAATCTTCTTTTATCTGACCTACCAATATTCCTTCAAAACGCAACCACTCATACTCCTTATTTAAACAATTGCCCACTCTCTTTACTACTTTATGCAGATGATGCTGTAATTATTTCACTCTCTGTTTTGGGTTTAAAAAAAATATTTAAGAGTTTCTCAAACTACTGCTCTCTTAATAATCTCAAAATTAATTATGATAAGACAAAGATTATGCAATTCAGAAAGAGAGGGAACCCAAAAGGCTGTATAATTAATGGACATCTAATACAGGAAGTTAAGCACTTCAATTATCTGGGAATCACATTTAAAAATAATATGAATTGGAATACACATATATGTGCTGCTATAGCTAAGGCCAAAGTGACAGCCCACCATATAAAATCCTATTTTTTTTCTCCAGTAGGAAATAGATTCATTCCAGCTGTATTGCAAGTGATTGATATGAAACTTTGTGCCCAACTTCTATACGGCACACCAGTGTGGATTTCAGGTGACCTCAAGAGGTTGGATAAATTTCACGCTTCCCTTTTGAGGTCATTATTAGGACTTGCAAACTCTGTAAAATATGAAACAATATGTTGTGAGCTGGGAATATTGCCTTTATCAGTAAGAGCATGGCTGAGGACCTTGAAATATTGGATCTTCCTCCATTATAGAGCCCTATCCCCTAATTCTCTACTTTACGATCTTTTAAATGATAGTGCAAGCTACAATCTATCATTGATATGTAGGAGAAAACTGGGTTCTATAGGGCTCATTCTAACTGACTTTGAAATCTCTGATCCCAAAGATACATGGGAAATTATTAGGAAGACTCTTACAGAAAAAAGTGTTCTCGCCATGCTTGAGGTTGCAAAGCATAGCACCTGCTCTCCTATCCACTTAAATCTACCTTTGTGTAGAGATTTCCAAAAGGGATACATGACAAATCTGAAGAAACATGAATCGTGTAGGCTGTTTATGTTGGCCAGATTTAACATGTTTCCCTCGGTGGTAGTGAGAGGAAGATATTTAGCTATCCCAGAATCTGAGTGTCTCTGCAAATGCAGTAAAAAGGAACTAGATACTTTAGAGCATATATTCTTTTCCTGTGATTTTGGCAGTTATGCCAGAATACAATTATATGAGGCCCTAAAATTCAATAAACAGATTTTTACTCAACCAACTGTTCAGGACATGCTGGCGGACAGCGATGATCAAATTACTTTAATAGCGGCCGAATTTTTAAGAGCTGTCCATGAAGAAAGAATGGGCCATGATAAGGAGACTTAGTGGTTGTTAATGGTAGGTGATGTTGTTGCGTTGTATTATTATTTTATATTATATTGTATTATGTTATTCATGTACACCGTTTAATTTCTGGGAGTTAAGAATAGGACTAGGATAAATTGTGTTTGCTGTACCCATATTTTACACAGTTTGCATAGGATGTCTGTTTGTTAATGTGTGGTGTGATATGCCTAATAAAGGATTTTGAATTGAATATCTTATAACCTGATCTCGTTTTTTGACAGAATTACAAGCCTGGTAGATGAAGGGAACGCAGTGGATGTAGCCTACCTTGATTTTGTTAGTGGTTTCAGAACTCATAGGGTTAAGGAGTTCTGGATGACGTCTGTCCATTCCTGACGCGTGACTCAGAGAGAGGGAGGAGTTGTTCCTTACTGCCTGTTTGTCTCTGAAGGAGACGGGAGTAGCCATGAGCGCTAGAAGTCCAGGGTTATTCTGAAGTGCTGTTTTATTGTTTTACTGCTGTAATAAAGATTGATTAGTAAACACACTAATGACTGGGTGTGTTTGAATCTTCTAAACCACCGAGAAGCAACAGCATGCTGTGTTTACTCTAC
Organism: Podarcis melisellensis; assembly: GCF_964234715.1. Taxonomy (NCBI): domain Eukaryota; kingdom Metazoa; phylum Chordata; class Lepidosauria; order Squamata; family Lacertidae; genus Podarcis; species Podarcis melisellensis. Next base: position 14,354,203 of record NC_138535.1, read on the forward strand.
TTTCGTGGCGAACGGAGGATCGGAGCAGCAAGAGGCGCAGCTGAGAGGGAAGCGTGCCAGGCTCCAGTTTGTTTAAGCTACGGCTAATTGGGATCGTAAATCAATTAGCCACGCCACGCTCCAAGAGATTTCAGCAAGGCATTTGACAAGGTGCCCCTGTTGGAATTCTGCCTGGGTCAGAGGAATGTGCCACAGCGTAGGCACCGGCAGATATTCCTTGTCGACCTCCCCGCTGCGCCACTCTGCTGATAAGCAGGCGAGGTCTCGGCGATTCTTCTCAGATGTGTGAGAGGAACACACCGTTCTTCCTCTCTCCCCTTTGGTGTCCCCCAGGGAGGGGAAAGAAGCAGACAGAAATCTATTTACATCTTTTATTTCTGTCTCTTACATCAGTACAGAGAAAACATGTCTGCACTCCACAGCAGTAAGAATAAACTCCACCCATGTACTTCCAGTACGGGTCATATGACACACACACTGAGCTAACATCCGGTGCTCAGTACAGAATGGACTGCCCCTTTGTTCCCATGGGAACAGTCACAAACATCCTGTCTGGCTTTCCAGCCACAAGCAGCTGCCTGAGCTGCTAGAGCCTTTGCTTGTTGCAGCATTGGTGCTTTATGATAACAGCCCCATGATATTCTTGTAAAGAAGCTGGTAAAATGCGGTCTTGACTATGCTACCACTCAGTGGATTTGTAACTGGCTGACTGACCGAACCCAAAGGGTGCTCATCAGTGGTTCCTCTTCATCCTGGAGAAGAGTGACTAGTGGGGTGCCACAGGGTTCTGTCTTGGGCCCGGTCTTATTCAACAACTTTATCAACAACTTGGACGATGGACTCAAGGGCATCCTGATCAAATTTGCAGATGACACCAAACTGGGAGGGGTGGCTAACACCCCAGAGGACAGGTTCACACTTCAAAACGACCTTGACAGATTAGAGAACTGGGCCAAAACAAACAAGATGAATTTTAACAGGGAGAAATGTAAAGTATTGCACTTCGGCAAAAAAAATGAGAGGCACAAATACAAGACGGGTGACACCTGGCTTGAGAGCAGTACATGTGAAAAGGATCTAGGAGTCTTGGTTGACCACAAACTTGACATGAGCCAACAGTGTGATGTGGCAGCTAAAAAAACCAATGCAATTCTGGGCTGCATCAATAGGAGTATAGCATCTAGATCAAGGGAAGTAATAGTGCCACTGTATTCTGCTCTGGTCAGACCTCACCTGGAGTACTGTGTCCAGTTCTGGGCACCACAGTTCAAGAAGGACACTGACAAACTGGAACGTGTCCAGAGGTGGGCAACCAAAATGGTCAAAGGCCTGGAAACAATGCCTTATGAGGAACAGCTAAGGGAGCTGGGCATGTTTAGCCTGGAGAAGAGGAGGTTAAGGGGTGATATGATAGCCATGTTCAAATATATAAAAGGATGTCACATAGAGGAGGGAGAAAGGTTGTTTTCTGCTGCTCCAGAGAAGCGAACACAGAGCAATGGATCCAAACTACAAGAAAGAAGATTCCACCTAAACATTAGGAAGAACTTCCTGACAGTAAGAGCTGTTCGACAGTGGAATTTGCTGCCAAGGAGTGTGGTGGAGTCTCCTTCTTTGGAGGTCTTTAAGCAGAGGCTTGACAACCATATGTCAGGAGTGCTCTGATGGTGTTTCCTGCTTGGCAGGGGGTTGGACTCGATGGCCCTTGTGGTCTCTTCCAACTCTATGATTCTATGATTCTATGGCTGAGCTGGATAGTTTCCTTGAGTTGTCGGGATCTGGAGAAGTAAATATCAGGCAATCGGGAGCTGCCCATCTCTCTGAACTCTCTATAGATTCTCCTAAACTTGGTTTTAATTGCTATGGTTTCTTTGTCAGTCCAGTCACCAATCCCCCTCTACTTAGGTGGCCTATATGAGTGCAAGTGGGACAGTTCAGTTATTAAAATGTCAATAAATTCCTCAAACCGAGTGACTCCAACAACAGGAGAAAGAGATTGACGATATGCAGCTGCCACATGTGAGAGGACAGGCATCCACAAAGGGCTTGTGGGATGTTTTAAGGAGACTCCACATCCATGAAACAGCCAGGTCCAAGCTCTCGATAAGGAAATATCTTTAGAAGGCCATGCTCAGACCGGGGGAGAGTATGTAGGAGCACCTTCATGGCCTGAACTTGAAGTTCATGGCACTCCAGGAGCGCGGAGTTGTTTTATGAAAGGAAGAAAAGATTTGCATTGTTCTAAGCTCTCTGCCCGATAGCTGGGACAATTTGGTGTTAACGCTGGAGGCAATGCCTGCTACTGATTTGACAGCGGACTATGTCAGCGGGAAGAAGCGGGAGCGCAGGCAGACAGCGTCCTTGGGTGTTTCGGAGGGCAGTCAACCTGGGAGGAGTGCAGGCGGCATTCCTGAGCAGCAGTGTTCCTGGGAGCCAGCCGGAGAGGAGACAGCGTTTGCCGTTCATTGATGCTTCAAGTGTGGTTCCCCCGGCATCTGCAAAAGTTCTGTCCAGAGGGGGCTGGTATAGGAGCCCAGAAACAGCAGAAGCGCAACAAGAAGCAGCAAAAGGCGCATTTTGCTGCAGCTGTGGTCAAGTGTGCAGACGAGGTGCAACCAAACACTTGGACCATAGACTCTGCTAGCACCAAGCACCTGGTCAATTCTGAGACGGTTTTTGCCAAGAAAACATCAGCGCCACGGACGCAGATAGTGCTCACTGATGGCAGAAAGACTGGAGTGCAATCAGTGTGATCCGTGTACGTTTCCTGTTTACACACACAATTGGACAATGTGATGTGTGTTCCTTCTCTTGAGAGTAAGCTAATGTCTGTTTCTTGTCTGGTTGAATCTGGTTTTAGCGTGGTGTTCAAAAACATGTGTTGTTTAATCCAGAAAGAAGGGAAAACATTAGGGAGGGCTCTACTTGAGAATGGCCTGTACTTATTGAGGGATGGTGTGCAGGAAGTTGCTTTAAGCAGTGGTGATGTGCAGCCTGAGTGTAAAAATGTGGCATTCCACAATTTCTGTTTACATCAATGGCACTGTCACCTAGGCCACTCAAACTGGAGAAGTGTGGCCAAGATGGCTGATTTGAGTGATGGTTTTAAGCTAAAAGGCTGCAGCAAGTATCTTGATTGCAATGTCTGTAAGCAGGTCAAAAGTCACCGTGGTTCCTACCCATGAAGTGACTGAGTGAGTGAAAAACCCTTGCAGTTAGTGCATGCAGACATTTGCGACCCGTTTAATCCCAGCAGAGGCAATTCACATTATGTGTTGACAATACAGATAATGCCACACATTTTTGCTGGGTGTATTTGATGAAACACAAAAGTGAGTCTTTTACCATGTTCAAAGAATGGGCTGCGTATGTGGAAAAACAGTTCCCATGTTACGATATGAGAGCAACGCAGCTGCAAACTGGCAGCTTGGTGAAAACATCACATGATGTGACTAGCTGTGGGAATTAATATTCCCGGAAGTTCACAGGCTTCTCAAAGCTTTGTGAAGTGTGTAAGATGAGACCTTCCATTTGCGCATGTGAAGGAAGTTTGACTTGCTTACTGAACACTGAACTGTTCGGTCATGTTTACTGTAGTGCTGCAAAGTCAGAAATAAAGAGATGTAAATAGACTTTCTGACTATCTCCTTTCCCTGCTAGGGATGCAAGGAGGGAGGGGGGTGTGCATTTTCCACGCTGGGAAATGTCGCCTATCAAAATCTCCCTGGTCTGTCCGGGATGTCAGCCAGAGGAAGATTACCGGTAAACAAGCTCTGAGAGCAGGGAGAGGGGCCAGCCTCTCCGGAGGGGGCTTGTTTTCCAACATCCCATACAAAGAGCAGAATTTGCAGTCAGATGGGGGGTGGGATTTCTTTCTGGTGATTTCCAGGCTTGGCTTAGAAAGCGTGGGATAGGCCACAGGAAAGCACCCCCACAGCCCCAAGGAAAACGGGGTGGCAGGGCGTAAGCATAGATCTCTGCAGGAGATGATGGATGCAATGCTTGCAGATTCAGGCTTGTCCAGGAGTTTTTGGGGTAAGGCTATTTTGTGTGCCAACTACGTGCAAAATAGGTTGTTCCATGCCACTGTTTGGCAAGAAGCCAAAAGTAGACCATATGCGAACGTTTGGTGTTAAAGCGTGGGTCCATGTGCCCAGGGCTCAAGGCAGAAAAGGGGACCCTAAAGCGCAGAAGTTCATATTTATTGGGTATCAATCTCTCAGTAAGGGGTGGAGGTTCGCAACTGGGCAAAATGGAATGCTCATGTCGCGCAATGCAAATTTTTGTGAACAGGATGGATAGGAAGGATTACATGCAAACTCTGAGGTCTGGTCACGTAAAAAGAAGAGTCCTACGGCATCTCCAAAGGATGAGCCCAGCTCTTTTTTGTATATGGGGGGATGGGGGTGGGATGGATGCTTGGTTGGGCTTGGAAATTTGTTTGATTTTGATGGATTTGTAATTTTTACAGTTTTTTATTTGTATTGTTTTATTGTATTGTTTTCGGGGGGGTTGTTTTGTTTTTTGTTTTAAGGTCTTATTTTGTTCTTAAGGGGAGGGGTCAGGGCTGCCGGGGAGTGGGTCCCAGCCAACAAAATGGCTGGGGCATGTTCCACAAAGGGGGATGCGCTGGGACAACCGATCTCAGTGATCACGGGTAGGAGGAGGAGTTACGCTAAGACCAGACCATGTCATTACAGAGGAGGCAGGTTTAGTCGTCTGAGGACTATCCCTGCCTCCGGGTCTGGTCCTGACCGGACGGATACTAGAATCAGCAAGGGATACACACATGACCTGAAGGTGCTGCTGTGCAATGCCAGGTCAATGATTCATAAGACCACTGCCATCCATGACTTGATAATGGATGGAGGACTTGACCTGGTATGTGTAACAGAGACTTGGTTGGATGAAGCAGATGGGCCTGTCCTTGCCACTGCTTATCCACCAGGTTTCTCTTACACACAGCAACCCAGGCCTTGTGGGTGGGGAGGGGGGGTTGCAGTGATTTTTAGGAAGTCATTAGTTTGCACCAGGCATCCTATTGGGAAGACCCAGTTCTCTGAGTGCATGTTCTGGAAGTTGGGCAATAGGGGCAGTACAGGATTCCTTTTGGTGTACCAACCTCCCCACTGCAGCAAGGATTCCCTGCCCGAGCTGCTTCAGGTCGTGGCGGATGTTCTTCTGGAGACACCTAGTTTGGTTGTCCTAGGAGATTTTAATATCCATGCTGACACGACCTTACAAGGGGCCGCTCGGGACTTCGTGGAAAGCATTGCCTCCATGGGGCTGTCCCTGAATAAGTCTGGCCCAACCCATAGCCGCGGACATGCCTTGGACCTGGTGTTTACCTCTATGGATGTTGGTGATCTGACACTAAGTAAAAGCGAAACGAAAGAAGTGCCATGGTCAGACCACTTCCTGGTGCAACTTGACTTCTCCGTGACCCTTCCCCTCTGCAGGGAGGTGGGACCGATTCGGATGGTACGCCCCCGCCACTTAATGGATCCAAATGGTTTCCGGAGAGTGGTAGGGGATGCTTTATCCCATTTTGATGGCCTTTCAGCTGATTCCCTGGTGGCCCGCTGGAATGTGGAGTTAACCAGGGCTAGTGACTGTTTGGCTCCGAAGCGCCCTCTCCGATTGCATTGAGCCCGGACAGCCCCGTGGTTTTCCACGGATCTGAGGGCAATGAAACAATCGTTGAGACGGCTAGAGCGCCGGTGGCGGATGACCCATTCTGAAGCTGACCGGACACGGGTTAGAGCTCAATGTCGAGCCTACCAAGTGGCGGTAGCGACGGCGAAGAAGAATTTCTTCACCGCCTCTATTGCATCTGCAGAAAACAGCAGCAGGAGACTTTTTCAGGTGGTTCGCAATTTAGCGGAACCACCTGCTACATCGGGGCCCAGTGTGGGCCACATGATCTCCTGCAATGATTTTGCAAAGTTTTTTGCAGATAAAGTCTCTCAGATTCGGGAAGAGGTAGACGCCACCGTGGGAGCAGGGCCGGGGCGGGAGAGTGCTAGAGTCCTGTCTAGTCAAATTGCGTGGGATCAATTCCAATCTGTTACCTCCGAGGATGTGGACAGGCTGCTTGGACGAGTGAAACCAACCACCTGTCTCCTTGATCCTTGCCCATCTTGGCTTATAAAAGCTAGCCGGGAAGGGCTGGGCGATGGGCTTTGTGGGGTGGTGAATGCTTCCCTCTGTGAGGGAGCCTTCCCAGACCCGCTGAAAGAGGCAGTTATTAATCCGCTTCTTAAAAAACCATCTTTAAATGCGGCCACGATGGCCAACTATCGCCCAGTCTCTAATCTTCCATTCTTGGGCAAGGTGATTGAGCGAGTGGTTGCTGAACAACTCCAGGCACGCCTGGAAGAAGCGGACCATTTGGATCCCTTCCAGTCGGGATTCAGGCCTCATCACGGGACTGAAACTGCCTTGGTCGCACTGGTTGATGATCTCCGGCGGGCTAGGGACAAAGGTGAGAGCGGTTTCCTAGTTCTGCTGGATCAGCGGCGTTTGATACCATCGACCGTAACATCCTTCTGGACCGTCTTGAGGGGCTGGGAGCTGGGGGCACTGTTATACAGTGGTTCCGCTCCTTCCTCCTGGGCCGTGTTCAGAAAGTGGGGGGGGGATGAGTGTTCAGACCCCTGGGCTCTCATTTGTGGGGTGCCTCAGGGTTCTGTCCTCTCCCCCATGCTTTTCAACATCTACATGCAGCCACTGGGAAAGATCATCAGGGGGTTTGGGCTGGGTGTTCATCAGTATGCGGATGATACCCAGCTCTACCTCTCTTTCAAATCAGAACCAGTGAAGGCGGTAAAGGTCCTGTGTGAGTGTCTGGAGGCGGTTGGAGGATGGATGGTGGCTAACAGATTGAGATTGAATCCTGACAAGACAGAAGTACTGTTTTTGCTGGACAGGAGGCGGGCAGGTGTGGAGGATTCCCTGGTCCTGAATGGGGTAACTGTGCCCCTGTGTCATTCTGGACTCACAGCTGTCCATGGAGGCACAGGTGAAATTCGTGTTCAGGGCAGCTGTGTACCAGCTCCATCTGGTACGCAGGCTGAGACCCTATCTGCCTGCGGACTGCCTCGCCAGAGTGGTGCATGCTCTGGTTATCTTCCGCTTGGACTACTGCAATGTGCTCTACGTGGAGCTACCTTTGAAGGTGACCCAGAAACTACAACTAATCCAGAATGCGGCAGCTAGACTGGTGACTGGGAGCGGCCGCCGAGACCATATAACACCGGTCTTGAAAGACCTACATTGGCTCCCAATACGTTTCCGAGCACAATTCAAAGTGTTGGTGCTGACCTTTAAAGCCCTAAATGGCCTCGGTCCAGTATATCTGAAGGAGCATCTCCACCCCCATCATTCTACCCGGACACTGAGGTCCAGCACCAAGGGCCTTCTGGCGGTTCCCTCACTGTAAGAAGCCAAGTTACAGGGAACCAGGCAGAGGGCCTTCTCGGTAGTGGCGCCCTCCCTGTGGAACGCCCTCCCACCAGATGTCAAAGAGAACAACAACTACCAGACTTTTAGAAGACATCTGAAGGCAGCCCTGTTTAGGGAAGCTTTTAATGTTTGATGTATCACAGTATTTTAATATTCTTTTGGAAGCCGCCCAGAGTGGCTGGGGAAGCCCAGTCAGATGGGCGGGGTATAAATAATAAATTATTATTATTATTATTATTATTATTATTATTATTATTATTATCCTGGAGGGGAGCCAGGCTCTGACGGGGGTGATGAGGGGGAGGCCAGACCTTCACTCAGGAGGTCAAAAAGAAGCAACAAAGTGCTACCTGACCGATACAACGCTGATTTAACTCATGTGTATAAGGTAATTTGTGAACCCCAAAGCTACCAAGAAATGATATAGTTGCCACGAGAAGCAGCTTTGCTCTGGGAAGGGGCAATGAAAGAAGAGATGCAAACTCTTCGGGAGCACAAGGTGTTCTCATCCACTTCACTCCCCAAAGGTGAGAAGGCAGTGGGGTGTAGATGGGTATTCAAGTTAAAGCCTCTTGCTTCAGGCGGAGTTAAACACAAGGCACACCTGGTAGCAAAGGGTTTTCCCCAGAGGCCAGGTTTTGATTTTGACGAGGTATTTGCGCCTACTGCATGGAGTGACAGCATGCACTTGCTCCTCACCACTGCAGCGAAACACACATACAAAGTCAATCATTTTGATATCCAAACTGCATATTTGAACGCAGATCTGAAGGAAGAGTTGTATATGTTGGAAGCACCAGGTTTTGAGACAGGCTCAGACAAAGTGTATTGACTACACAAAGCTCTGTATGGCCTATGCCAATCTGCCTGCAATTGGAACAAATGTCTGGACGAAACTCTGGCATCTTTAGGGTTTAAACGCAGCATAGCTGACAACTGCATGTATGTGCATGGGGCAGGAGACAAGCAGGAATTCTGTTTAGCTTTTGTTGATGATCTTTTACACATGGCCAAAGGGGACAATCAAATCAAAAGTTTTTTCACACAACTGGGCCAGAGGTTCAAGGTTCGAGATTTGGGTTGTGTACAAACCTATTTGGGCGTGGATATGCGCAGGGCCAACGATGGCAGTTTTCTGCTGAGCCAGAAAACTAAGATTGTGCAGCTGCTGGCAGGGTATGGCATGCAAAGGCGCAAGAACGCTGATGGAAGTTGGTTTTGTCAAGGGGCTAGAAACAGAAGCAAGCCCAGTATTTGAGCACCCAGATCTGTACCAGTCAGCCATTGGCAGTTTGATATACATATCTCAATGGAGCAGACTGGACATCTGCTACACAGTTGGAATTTTGAGTAGGCTAGTGGCCAAACCCACTGTTTTGGCTTGGAAGGCCGTTAAAAGAGTTCTGATAGATCTAAAACAAACAGCTGATTTTTCCTTAAAATTGTCCTCAGCAGGCCAAGAAGTGCTGACATGTTACTTGGACAGCAATTGGGCTAATTTATCTGATAAAAAAATCAATAACCGATTTGGTAATTATGTTTGGAGGATCCCTAGTGGGCTGGAAGTCCAGGAAGCAGGGCATTGTGAGTGTTTTTTCCACAGAAGCAGAATACGCTGCTCTAAGTGAACTTTGCAGAGAACTGGTTTTCTATAGTTGTTGATTGATTTGGGCATAAAATGTGAACTTCCCATTCAGGTGTTTATGGATAACACTGGGCAACAATTTTTTACTTTTTGAATGTTGTCTAGATTTCTACAACTGATTTAGGGTATTTTTGCACTGCTGAATCAGGAAATGGCATCCGTTTCTCTCCATCAGGTCAGGTTTACTGTAAACTGAATGGTGGGCATTGATAAAGGTAAGTACACGTAAATTGCATGTTGCTTCACCATTTTTCAAACTTCAGGGCTTGAACTTCCATTTCTTGGAACTCCTGGAACGCTCAGCGGCATGGAGGTGTCTCTTCAGAGTCCAACAGTAGTCAGCCATCATGACTGCGTCCCAGCGACCCTGATACCTGGTCTCCATCTCTTTCATGTCCTGATGGAATCTCTCCCCCTGCTCGTCACTCATTGAACCCAGGTTCTCAGGAAACCGGTCCAGATGTGAAAATAGGTAGTGCATCTTGACGCTCATGTTGCAGCCCAGGTTTCTGAAAGCAGTCAGCATGTTGTTGACAAGTTCTGCGTAGTTTCTGGCCTTATTGTTGCCAAGAAAGTTCTTCACTACCAGAACAAATGCCTTCCACGCTTCCAGTTCCACTTCGTTCATTGAGTTTCCGAACTCTGGATCTCTGATGAGCTGACGGATCTGAGGACCGTCAAAGATGCCAGCTTTCAACTTCTCCATGGTCAATCCTGGAAAAGCCTGGCACAAGTAAGTGAAGCAATCACCATCCTTGTCCAGAGCCTTGGTGAACTGCTTGATTAAGTTGAGCTTGATGTGCAGCGGTGGGAAGAGTATTCTGTCTCTGTCCACCAGAGGGCCGTTGAGGCCAGTCCTTCTTCGTGTAATGCTGAGCACGGTCCCTACTATCCCACATGCACAGAAAACATGGGTACTTGGTGAAGCCAGACTGTTGTCCCAACAAAAAGTTCACCATCTTCAGGTCAACACAAATAAACCACTTATGCTGATCATAACCAATTTTCTCCAGCACATACTTCACCGCTTCATAGTTCTCCTTCAGTGTAGTCGAGTGAGCCAGGGGTATAGAGGCAAACTGGTTGCCATTGTGTAGCAGAACACATTTCAGTGATCGCTTGCTGCTGTCAATGAACAGTCTCCAATCTTTGGGTTCGTACTGTGGCACTCCAAGCTTGAGCAGAAGCTGCGCGATATCTGCACAGTACACCAAGTCCTTCTCTTCCGAGAAAAAACGGAGGTTTTATGACTTCAAACTGATCCCTTTTCGACATAATCACCCAGAACTATCGGACCTGAATACTTCTTGTCATTAAAATAATCATTTCCAATCAAAACAATTATTCGACATGGCATTTTACCCCTACCAACTTCTTCTAAAATGCTCCACACAAGCGTACATGTGAACAAAAACGTAAAAGAACGACATGTGTCCATAGCTCAAAAACTTGACCTGATTGAGCAAAACCAATGTGATTTTTGGATTCAGTGCATCAGATTCGCCCTAAATCAGCTGAAAAAACGCAGACAACAAATTTGTTGTTGACCAGTGTAATCAAGCATGTATTACGTTGAGCAAAACTGACCAATTTAGGGGGAGGACGAAACACGTTGCGATCAAATATCAAAATGTAAAATGCAATGTCCAAAGGAATGTAATAATGTGTATATATTGTGAAAGTGCCCAGAACATAGCTGATGCTATGACCAAGCTTCTAACGTTTTTGAGGTGTAAAATGTTAGCTGAAAGCATGGGTTTAGACAACGAAGTCTAATAACACACTCTGTATATGCTCAGGGACTGCTGTTCTGAGCAGGCTGTGAGGGGGTGTGAGATATACTTGACAGTCTGCCCAGAGACAGTAGTCTGCCTAGAGACAGCCTGATTGGATGGTCAACAGTAGATGTAAGTTAAGGATTGGTTTAGATCAGCCAATCAGTGTCATGCTGTAACAGAGCATCTATATATAGATATGCCTGCATTCTGTGATAGTGATGCTGTGGCTGCGGTGGTGGTTTGATGGTAGGGTGACGGGGTGTAATTATGTGTTTATTACTGCTTATAACAATAAACACACGTTCAAGGATCCGTGCCATTTCCCTTCATTGTCCGGAAGACAACGTCCAGACTTCAATCGGCTTCCAACGACATTGTGTACTCTGCAAAGCTCACCACAGAAGCATGTGGGCGCGAGATTTATTAGCACACTTCATTTGCAATAAATCTCTCACAGTATATTGCCTGCCTTTCACCAGAAGGTCTGGCAATGCAAAAGACATTAAAAACAGTTTATAACAAATTAATTCAGGAGTGGGTCCTTACACACACACACACACACACACACACACACACACACACACACACACACTGTGTGTGTGTGCATGCGTGTGCATATGTAGTATGCAAGGAAAAATAGATATAAAAGGAAATATTTTTGGATGCCAAGATCCAAGTTTTAGGCAAGTACTCTTTGGTGAGAGAACCCCAGCAGAGATTTGAAATAATAAAATATGCAGCAAAGTAAAGCGTGGAAATACAAGCTGTTAGACCTTTAAAAATATGCCCTTGTGAATTCCTTCCAAAGTTTCCCTCTTCTGCGAGCACAGAAAAAGATGTTTGGTAAGTTAAAAATGGTTTACTTAATGGTTTACTTAAACTCTCCAAAGGTCAGATTAATATGCTTTTCCATACAACATTCAGAAAATGTTGCACAGGCAGTAAAATGTGGCTTAGTCAGAGGTCAGAGTTGTAGCTACATGGGGGGGGGGGCTAGCCAGTTTTTTTTGCCCCGGGTGAAGCCTCCAGAGGGGTGCCTTTGACGCTCCCAGCCTCTCTCTGTGTGTATGCAAATGTGCGGGGAGTGTGTGTGTGCCAAACTGTGTTTTTGACCCAGGTGAAATAAAGTCTAGTTTTGCTTGTGGCTTGTAACACTGTTGAGCATCTCTGAAAGATGGAAGAAGGAACAAAGACTTCCCTCTGTAAGAACAAAGACTTCTGATCTGTGAGAATTTAGAAAAGGGTGCTGTGATTACTAAGAACCAGCATGGGTTTCTGAAAAACAAGTCATGCCAGACCAATCTCATTTCTTTTTTTGATGGAATTACAAACTTGGTGGATGAGGGGAGTGCTGTGGACACAGTGTATCTTGACTTGAGTAAGGCTTTTGGCAAAGTCCCCCATGATACTGTCATACCTTGGAAGTTGAACGGAATTCGTTCCCAAAGTCCATTCGACTTCCAAAATGTTCAAAAACCAAAGGTCCTGCAGCCAATCAGAAGCCATGGAAGCCTGTCAGACATTCGGTTTCCAACGGGAACACTCACTTCCAGGTTTGCGGAATTTGGGAGCAGAAATGTCTGAGTACCAAGACGTTTGGGATCCAAGGTACGACTGTATTCTTGGCCAGGAAGCTGGTAAAAGGTGGGCTGAATGAGGTAACTGTTCAGTGAATTTCTAGCTGGTTGACTGACCGAACCCAAAGAGTGCTCATTAATGGTTCCTCATTGTCCTGGGGAAGAGTGACAAGTGGGGTGCCTCAGGGTTCTGTCCTAGGCCCATTGTTGCTCAACATCTTTATAAACAACTTGGATGAAGAAATTGAGGGGATGGTCATCAAATTTGCAGATGACACCAAACTGGGAAAGGTAGCTTAATGCCACAGAGGGCAGATTCAGAATTCAAAATGACCTTAACAGGTTGGAGAACTGGGCGCAAGAAAACAAAATGAATTTCAATAGGGACAAATGTAAGGTTCTGCACATAGGCAGGAAGAACCAGATGCACAAACATAGGATGGAAGACACCTGGCTTATTAGCAGTACATGCGAAAAGGATCTAGGGGTCTTGGTGGACCACAAGCTTAACGTGAGTCAACAGTGTGATGCAGCAGCAAAAAATATAATGCTCTTCTAGGCTGCCTCAACAGAAGTCAGAACGTGTGCAGAGGAGGGCAACTAAGATGATCAAGGGTCTAGAAGCCAAGCCTTATGAGGAATGGTTGTAGGAGCCGGGTATGTTTAGCCTGGAAAAGAGGAGAAAGAGGAGCTATGATAGCCATCTTCAAATATCTCAAGGGCTGTCATAAGGAAAATGAAGCAAGCTTGTTTTCTCCTGCTCTGGAGGATAGGACTCAAACCACAATGGCTTCAAATTACAAGAAAGGAGATTCTGACTAAACCTCAGGAAAAACATTCTGACAGTCAGAGCTGTTCAACAGTGGAATAGTCTCCCCTAGGGAGGTTGTGGACTCTCATCCTTGGAGGTTTTTAAGCAGAAGTTGGATGGCCATCTGTCATGGATGCTTCAGCTGAGATTCTGGCATTGCAGGGGGTTGGACTAGATGATCCTTGGAGTCCCTTCCAACTCTACAATTCTATGATTCTATGACTTGATTGTCTAGTTCCTCCCAATGTCAGCTAAGCTTGGCCGGACAGCTTACTGTATGGCCTTAACCCCTGCATGCATTAATTAGACTTAAGCACATTGGTTATATGAAACTGGTTATCCCACAAGTTGTAGCCCAGCAAAATCTGGAGGGCCAAAGGTTCCTCACACCTGAACTAGTAGTCAGTCTAAACAATCCCATGAAATCCTTTATTGGACCAACAGTAAGAACAGAGTTTCCCCCTAAAAATGCCCTAGTAATTTTTGGTTAAAGCCAATGGGAAAGACAGGTCCTGTCCTTAATTAACTTCCAGCATATACAGAAGTATTTTACTTGAAGCTTGATTTCAGAGTTTTAACTCAGTTTTATTTTTTCTACTGTAACTTTGCAAACCACTTAAGACTATTGTAGTTAAGTAGCATATGGTTTAAATAATAAATTATGTGGTAGAAAATGTAAAAACTGAATCATTTTGTGGAAGACATTTACTGGGCATCTAAATATGAATATTTCAAGGTCACGCTCCCGCATTAGGTGAGTGGTGTTCAGGTATTTTACTAGCATAGTAAACAACCTTGTTTAAGGAAATAAGTCAACATTTTCTCTTCATTCTTCCTGTCTTTTATACAACAATAATGTGAGAAATAATCATTTTGATATTGTATTTCAAGTTATTGAGGCTATCTTATACTGTATTCGAATTTTGTGGTAATTCACAAATATTTTTCGGTCTTCAAAAAACCCTTTATTTTTTCAAAATAATTGTAATTCATTAGACAATATATGAAGTTACTAGTAAGGAAGTGAACCCAAACATCAGACATTTGCTACACTTTAAACCTTTGTAATGCCACTCCCGACATCCAGAGGGGGGGGGGTTGCGGGCTCACGCCCCATTCACACCCTCGCGGGGAGGGAATCCCGGGATCATTAGTATTCATCATTCACCGCGCCAGCCAATTGGCTGGCGGCGGGGGCGGGACTTGTAAGGGACATTTAAGGTCGGGGCAGCCCATGCTCGCCCCTTTCTTTTCTTTCAGCAGCTGCGGTTTTGGTCTCCGTTTTACGAGCTGGTTATTTTATATTTTGCGGCCGCGTGTTCTTTTCTTCGGCTTTAGGATTCTTTCCTTCGCAGCGTTCCAAAACCATTTGATCTTCGCGCTCCTCTCGGCGCGCCTGCCGTTCCAGCCGTGGGATCCTTTGTGTGCTGCCTCCCTCTCAGCTAGTTTTTTCTTTGCGTCTCTTTTATTCCGGACGGGCGAAGGTATCAGGGACCTACTCCGGTTCCAGCACTGCCATCCCTGAGGAGCCACAGCGGACCTTCGGCTTCAGAGCAGACACTGTGTTTCTTCGCCTCTTTGCCTCGGCCCCGCTTGGGATCCGGAGACGACGGTTGTGAGCTGCGGCAGCGCTCACAGGAGGTTTGCCGCATTGGTGGGGTGGGGTGCTCACCCAGAGCTAAATTGTGGGGGGTTCGCAGGCGCAGGGGACCGGGGGTTTGTGCTTAAGTTGATGCCGGCGCGCGTCTGGGAGCGGGCGGCAGAACGTTCCTATTGTTTCCAGGATTAAAGAAGGATAATTGCGGGGACCGCGGGCGCTGGAAAACGGGGTTTTTTGGTGGGGGTTAATACGACGCCGGCGCGCTTTGAGCTGGTGGTGGAGCGCGGCTTTTCGCAGATACAGCGCAGCAGTTTCCCGCTTTAAGAGAAGCGCCAAGGAACCATCGCCATTTGCTAAGAGTCAGGTCTCTGGCTGGGCTCCCGTTTCCCTAACTTTTACAGCTAAATTTGGCACAATCTCAGTCGGCAGGTAATTTAATTGAGGCGTGCACGGTTGCCCAGGTAACAGGAAGAGGCGGGCACCATTTTGTGTGGACCACGTGGTCCCGGGAGTAGCCATTTTGGGTGAGGCATCCCCTTGTCTGCAAGCTACCGGCAGCTGCCTGGCAGCTATAAAGGAGCTACTGTATCATTGCGGGCAAGGGCTCTCTTTTTCTCTTGAAAAGGTTACTTTTCAGAACAGTTGCTTGCAGTTTCCAGCATTTCTGATCTGTTTAGGTGGATTAATTCTTTCAAGTGAGGCCGGCATCTCTGACCGTATCGTTTATCTTTAATTCGCTGTGCTGCTGTGATTCATTTAATCCTTTTCTTTGTGCTGCCTTATACATTAATATTTCATTGCTCTGCCTGCTTTAATAATTCATTCAAGATTGCCGCAGGAAGGGCTGTCTTTGCATTTTAAATAACTCATTGGTTTTGCTTAAAAGTCTTTGAATAATTCATTGGTAGTTCTTAGTCGAATTTATTGAGTGAAAGACACTGCTTGGTTTTAAGTGGCTTGCTTTGCAACTGCATTACTTTACCCTAAGCCGCCGGTTATTTTCATTCCAGTCTACTTTAGAGGAGACTGCTTTGCAGATAAATATTTGATTCATTTACTTTAGTTTGCTGCTGGATATAAATAATTAAATCTGATTATCGTGTGGAGGCTGCCTTGGTGGTCAAACAATTCATTTTCTGGCCAAGCAACTGAGATATTTACTTGGTAACTCTTGGCACAATTTAAACGGCAAATTTTATTACCAGGTTGGTGAGGCCTTGCACTTCAGCTGCAGTGCTATTCTTTGAGTCCTTTTGATTGGGATACATATCAACTTTAACAACTGCTTAATAATCGCAGCAGTAGCTTTAAGTGAATTTAAAATAAATATTTAAGTAAATACAGATATATAAATAAATAGTAAATAAATAAATAAATAAAATAATAAAATAATTTTTTATAATAAATAGAATAATAAAAAGAAATATAGATATACATAAGTGAGTGGCTGTTCAAAAAGCGCTGACTCCATGGCAAACAGGGGCAATCCTCAGTCATCCCAGACGGGTGGTGCGCTAGTACCCATCGCGCCCTGTAGCCCTCAAGCCTTAGCTCAATTCTTTTCGGCGATTCAAACATTTTACGCGCAATGCAGGCCTCCTGTGGCCCCTGCTTCCGCCATAGTGGAGGTTTCACAAGATTGCATCCCCGACACCCCCCTCAGCCAACAGGGCCAGGCTGGCCCCTCTTCAGCCGTGGCTAGCACGTCACATCAAGGCATGGGGCTTCCCAGTCACCCCCAAACACGTTTACAAACCGCACAGGCACAGAAGGCCAAGTCTAGTGCGCAGAAGGCCAAGGCCAGTGCACAGAAATCCAAGGCTGGCTCACGGAAGTCTAAACAACCTAGTGCCGCCCCATCTAATACAACCTGGGAGGTAATTGGCGTCCCTAGTGTTTTCCAGGATCCTCCAGCTCACCACAGTCCGTCGGAGGGGTCATCTTCAGATGAGGAGTTACCCCCGCAGCAGGCAGTGTCAACTCCCAATGACCCAGCCCCGCAAGACAGCAGCACCCGTGGAGGGAAGCGGAAAGCCAAGAAGAAGCACGTGTCTAAGAAGAGCAGGAGGGACAACTCCGATTCCGAGGATGAGACAGGTACCTCTTCTTCTGAGGATGATAGTGATGCTCCCATGGAAACGTACTGGGGGGAGGGCAAAGAGACTGGTGTTCCCTTGTGGATTCATGAGAAGAGGGCCAATTCTCACCGGAAAACCTTTAACAGTACTCTTGAATGGAAAGATGGGGCGTTAGTGGAAGATGTTAAAGTTTCAACACACTTGTCTACTGATTTTATCTTGGGTAATTACCTTTCTAAGAGAAAAAGGGATAAGATATTGAACAGGGATTTCATAGATATGTTCACGTTGCTACCGCCAGCACAAATAAAGGGAAAAGGGGAGAAAAAGCGGCATTATGGTAAGAAAAGATATAGATCCCCTCAGGCGGAGCGTACATTCGAGAACTGGCTCAACGACTACCAGGTATTCATGGGGATAGTGTTAGGATGTTATCCAAAACGTGGGTTGCACCTTGCATCTTATCTGGCGCACGTGAGAAGGACTCAGGAATTAGCGGGAGATGAGGCTGCCATCTCGTACGACGGGGATTTTTGTAGGAATGCCTCGCTGTTGTCCTCCACGCGCTGGGATCAGAGGGACAATAACTACTGGATGGAGCACGTGGGGCCTTACATCGAAAAGAAAACACGAATAAGCAAAATCTGGTAAGGTGGACACAAAACGGCGTAAGCACTGCTGGGATTTCAATAAAGGGGCCTCCCAGCGCACCTCTTGTAAGTACTTGCACGAATGTGATAAGTGTTTAGGTAGCCCCCGGCTATCAACTGCTACAAGAGCAAGCAGCAGCCCTTTCAGGGGGGGCAGGGGTCACCTGCACCAGGGAAACCAGGGTGCCCCCTCAGGTGTGTCAGGACCCGTCCACGGGGCAGCAGGAAATCGCTACTAATTTGTCTCTCGACCTAGCTCACTCCCCGATTAAGCTCCAACCCCTAAGAACGCTGTTAAATCTATATCCTAATAGGCAAGCTGCCCTTCTCCTATGGGATGGGTTTTCCCAAGGGTTCAGAATTCCAGTTGCTTTCACCCCTAATTCCAGTTGCCTCCCCAATCAGAAGTCAGTTTTGGAGAGACCAGACATAGCAATGAAAAAGATTCAGAAGGAAATTTTGGCCGGTAGGGTGGTTGGTCCATTTGCAGAACCTCCCATTGATCAGCTGCATATTTCACCGCTCGGCATTGTCCCCAAAAAGGCCCCTGGGGAATTCAGGATGATACATAACCTTTCTTACCCAAAGGGGGCTTCAGTTAACGATGCTATTCCCCAGGAGCTGTGCACGGTGAAATATGCATCCTTTGACCAAGCTGTAATACTGGTTCGGGGTTTCGGCAGGGGTGCTTTTCTGGTCAAATGCGACATCAAATCCGCATTTCGCCTCCTCCTGGTCCACCCTGAAGACGTACTGTTGGTTAGGCTTTAAATTCCAGGGAGCTTATTTCATTGATAAAGCAATGCCAATGGGGTGTTCAATTGCCTGCGCTGCTTTTGAGACTTTCAGCACCTTCCTGGAATGGGCACTGAAATTTAAATCTGGTTTTGAAGGGGTGGGGTATTACTTGGATGATTTTATTTTGGTAGCAAGGGACCAGTCACTACGATGACTTACCTGGGCATTGAGCTCGACACTATTGCCCAAACATCTCACCTTCCTGCCGAGAAATTGGTGGCCCTTAAGGAGCTCATTTCACAGCTATTGCCCTTAAAAAAGGTTACCCTCAAGCAAATTCAATCACTCTTGCGCTACCTTAACTTCGCATGCCGAGTGGTTTCACCCGGTCGCCCCTTTTGTGGACGGCTGGCAAAGTTGTCAGCAGGTTTACAGTCACCACATCATAGGGTGCGCCTCTCGAAGGCAGTAAAGTCGGATCTCCAGGTCTGGCTGCAATTCTTAGATGGCTATAACGGAATTTCACTTTGGCAAGATAGCATGGCCCTTCAATCCGACTTCCAGGTCCATTCAGACGTAGCAGGTTCTCTGGGGTTTGGTGTCTACTTCAGAGGTCAGTGGTGCACACAGCGATGGCCCCCTTCATGGCAGGAAAAACCCATACTTCGCGACCTAACATTCTTAGAATTCTTCCCTATTGTAGTCGCAATTCATCTATGGGCCGAGCAATTTAAAGACCGCAGGGTCTGCTTTTGGACAGACAACCAGGCAGTGGTGTCTGTGTTAAATAAGCAATCTTCCCGTTCGCCTAGAGTAGCGTCGCTTTTACGGTATTTTGTCCTATCCTGCCTTCGGCTAAACTTATATGCCTCTGCCAAATTCGTACCGGGTATTGATAACAACATTGCGGATGCTCTGTCTCGTTTCCAGATGGATCACTTTCGCTTATTGGCGTCGGATGCGCAGCAGCTGCCGCAGCCATTTCCGGAGCACCTCTGGAGTATTGGCAACGAGAAGCGATAAAGGGAATATTGTCATCAGTCGCACCCTCAACACTAAGATCCTATAACAAGGCGTGGTTAGATTTCACATCATTTCGCCAGAAAAAAGGGCTTTTAAAACCAGGCAGGCCCCCGACTAAGTTGGAGGTTATAGAATACCTTGTGCGCCTCCGCGACCTGGGCGGGCCCCCAAAACCCTAAATATTCATTCCGCAGCAATATCGTTCTTCTCCAAAGCTCTGTTCTCAGTCGACCCCTGTGCACACTTCGTGGTGCGGAAGATGCTGGAGGGCTGGCGTAGGTCTCGGCCTCCTAGCTCCGACAGCAGAAGACCCATAACTTATGACATACTCATGCAAATACGTAAGAAGCTCAGGGTCATTTGTTGGTCCAGGTATGAGGCCAGGTTATTTTCCACAGCCTTTTCATTCGCATTCTTTGGCGCCTTGCGCATAGGCGAGGTGGTCTGTGAGGACCAACCAGTTAAAAATAACAGGGGGCTCCTCTTGGAAGACGTGACTTTGTCTAGCTCCGAAGTAATCCTAAAAATTCGCAGTTCAAAGACCGATCAGCTTGGTAGAGGGGCCCTAATCCGCCTACAGGCTACTCAGAAGGCCGGCCCTTGCCCAGTAAAGGACGCAAGAAAGTTCCTGTGTTTAAGACCTAAAGCCTGTGGCCCTTTCTTCATACACGCAGATGGCTCTCGCCTGTCAAAGCATCAGTTTATGAGGGTTATGCGCAAGGCAATCGCTGCCATTGGGCTCCCATCTGAGGTGTACGCCGCACATTCCTTCCACATCGGGGCCGCGACCACCGCCGTGCACATGGGTTTACTGGCGGAGAGGATAATGGACATGGGGCAGTGGAAGTCGAACGCTTACAGGGGATACATCCGGAAGACATGCTAACATTCCTTCCTCCATCGGCCCCACTGACCTGGTTCTCTTGCTCTTTTATTTTCAGGTGTCAGGACGGTGCGTCTGTGGATCATCAGCCACAGCATTGTCCACTGGGCAAGAGTCCGTGCGGTTGCCAGGGGCTGGTGCGAGTTGCAGCTTCCAAACAATGTTGAAGTTTCCTGGATCGCGCGTTGTGGAATGCGCTGGGAAGAATTCTTCCCAGCAGTTACAAAAAGAATTGCTGTTGAAGGCCCACCGGAGGCGGTGGTCATCCAACTGGGTGAGAACGACCTAGCTTACAGAAAGGGGGTGGACTTAATGTGGCATATTCTTAATGATCTGGGGGAGTTGCGAGCCTCCTATCCGAACCTAACAATTATCTGGTCATCTCTGCTTGAGAGGCGCGTGTGGAGGGATTCCAAAAACCCGGTGGCTGTGAATAGAGCCAGGAGGATCCTGGAGCGCTTGGTGGCGCGTAGAGTGGCCGCGATGGGTGGGCGGGTCATTGAGCACCCAGGCATCCATTTTAGCGAGGAGGCCCTCTACCGCGGGGATGGCGTGCACCTTTCCGATGCTGGTAATGATATTTGGCTTGCTGACATTTTCCAGGGGATCAGGGATTGGTTACAGGTTTGAGGGTATTGGCGGCGAGCCTGGCTCGTGTGGCGGTTAGGCATTGGCAGGGGTATTATTATTCAAATGAGATGGGGGGAACGCCATCACCTCCCTCAAACGTTGAAGGGTAGTTCGTTAAAGGACTCCGGGGGGCGTCGCCTCATCCGAAACCTATGGAGGCTAGGGCCTAAAGCGCGCTCCCGAGGTGGTAACCCCTCGGGGAGCGCCTAGGGATGTGCATCTCGGGGGCTCCCCCTGTTGGTGCTTAACCCTTCCCGGTTATACCGGTTAGTCTGATAGGGCCAATGCCTAAAGCCAATACCGCTTACCTGTAATCAATAAAGTTGTGGCCATTTTTCGCCCATTAACCTAAATTCTGGTCCTGTGTCTTTATTTATTCCGTTCTGTGGGAGGGGGCGGGAATAGCCACGCAACACACAATTTTCAAAATGAGTCTTTCAATTTGGTTTACATTTTTTTAAAAAAATGTATGAGTACTTAAAAATAGTGGATTTTTTTACTTTGAAAGGGATTCACATTTAAAGAGCAAAAATGTCATTTGAAAATTTGATTAACCTGTTGCAGTTTTAGTAAGTCAAATCTAGTTAGCAACTTACAAAGGCCAACCTTGAATGTAAAATTAGTGCATATAATAGCTAAAGATGTACAATTTAATCAGTAACGACACATTATCAGGCAAATTCTTTAAACTGAAAATGTTTCAGCTTTCACACATCTGGAGTAAACAGTATTTCCAATTTAACACAAAAATAAAATAGTTTCAAAGTTGATTTTGAAAGTAATCACTTATAAAGATTGCATCAACATCCATTAGTAGAGGAAGACCCAACTTTATTGAAACAGCTTGCATATAAATTATATTGCACTATAAGCAAACAAATGTCAACAGAAAATATAATTTGTTGTAGTGAATATGTACAGATAATAATGCCCAAGAGCAATGACATTGGTTCATTACAGTATTTTAAACCAAACACCTTATAGATATGTGGAAGGTACCAAATTCAGTTTTCAAATACTATACATTCCCTCAAAAATAAATAACTAGAAATCAACGTTTAATGTTTGGCAATATTTAAGACACTTTTAAAATAGTTAAGTTGTATGCAAGTTGCACCATTTTTAAATACTTGTTTGTATGCAAGGAAAAAAATTTAAAAGCAGAGAAACAAGAATGCACAACACAGAGACAGTAGCAAGGTTTGTACAAATCTGTACATAATCAGCAACACTCCTACTGCAGTAATTTTAATAAAAATAGAATAGCTTAAAATGAAGATCCATTCCCCCCCCCCCCAAAAAGAAGGTCCTGTTATACTGCTTTTTTGCAAGTAAACTTCATTTAAGATCAGAAACAGAAAGCATCTCCCAACCCCCTATTATGGGCAACTAAACTTAATGCCAGTTTCAGTCACATGTTTCGAATCTACTTGTATACAAGACCTTGTAAGACTGTTCTGTTTCCAAGGCTGTTAAGCTATGCTATCCCTGAATTTTCCCAAGTTTCACATACAGCAATAAACTTCCTCTATTGTCTGAGATAGATTCCAAATTTCAACTATACCAAAAACTGTAGGGGAACTGAAAAGAAAGCTATTCTTTTAAATGGGTCCTCTGGCCAAACAGCAGACACACACTACTAGATGATGAACAAGCTGCAATTCCTCGGTAAATATGAATTAGAATCATAGAAATGGAGAGTTGGAAGAATATGCAGAATATGCAATCATTCCATATGGAGATCAAACCTTGGTGTTATCAGCACCACACTCAAACCCACTGAGCTATCCAGAAATTGTTTTTGTTTGTCACAAATGGGAATGTCTTTAAAAAACTTATCCTGTCTTTTCTAAAAAGAAAACAAAAACGAAACATACAATCTCAGTAACATAAACTGCCAGTATCTTCAGTGCAAAATAAATTTCTTATTCTTATAAACTGCCTTACTTGATGTTTATGCAAGGAAACATTATTGAAAGCCTGCATTCTTCTATTAAAGTACTAATTGTTGGAGAAATTTTGCTACATATATTGTACATTTAGTGTTTCCAACTCATCTTCCCTGATTTCTGCATCCAAATACAGTACTCCTACCTGGCAAGATATAAAAAAGGCACAGTTCATAGAACTTTTTGCTATGAAAACGACAATTTAGTTATATTACATGTATATTGAGGTTCACTGAAATATTGACAAAGTGAATCAAAATGTGAACTGACACAAGACATAAAACATAACTTTTTAATGTTTAAAATGAGGAACTTTTAATGGATTGAAAACAGAAGCCCAATTTGATTACCACAAACACTATTTATTCTGAAATTTGAAATTTAGCAGTGATTAACTAGATGCGTTAAAATGGTACAGCTGAACAGAAATACTATTGCAGAGTTCAGTATTTTTAAAACAAGCAAAAGGATTCTTTCATCATTTGAAATGCAATATGTAATTGAAAGCATTTTTTCAGAAGTTCAAGGTATTTTTTAATGCAAGTATAACATTTTATTTTGGGGGAACTGTATGCTGATGTTTAAAAAGGCAAAAAGATTTTTTAAATATTCATTTCATGCCTGTGCCATCCTGCTTACTATTTGTCTTTGGCCTACTAATTTTCTCTAATGTGGAATAAGTTTTACTCAAACAGTGTAGGAAATATGACTACTCCAATTATCAATTTTACGGTACTCCATTCACCAACAGTTGCTGACCATCCCCACTGTCTGACTTCTCTTTCTTCTGGTTATGATCTTTACCTGTGCGCAACCGGCTACCTTCACTGGACGTATTCTGTGCTGTTTTAGTGTGGACACTCCTTTCACTATTGCAGTCAATTTTAATCTGAAACAAATATGGTTATATAAAGCAAAATATGGTTATATAAAGCAAATGAAATAATACAGTCAAACCTTGTTCCGCGTCCACCTCTGCTTGCATCCGATTCTGCGAACGTCTGCGGCAAACCTGGAAGTACCGGAATGGGTTACTTCCAGGTTTGCTGCATAAGTGCTAAATCGTGCTATGTGCAGAAGCGCTAAATCGCGCTATGCACAGAAGCACTATATCACACCACATGTGTGCAGACGCAGCACTTCGACGTGCATCATTTTCGGGTTGTGGCGGGGCCTCCGGAATGGAGCCTTGCTGTAACCCGAGGTTCCACTGTATTCTAGAAGTGTACAGTTAAGAAGAATCCAAGTGAAGTACTTTTAACAGTGTTAAGGTGTGAAGGCTTGTATAAAGATCAGCATTTTCTGCAACATTTAATTCAACATTATATATCCTAGCTATTAGTTATTTTGCAGAATTCATTTTCTAGACAAATCCAACAAAACTTACCTTTCAAACAAGATGCAAGCTTATTTTTTACATGTAAGCATTTAGTAGTAAAACTTGAACAGTGTTTGTTTCTTTTGAAATAAGATTAATTAAATGCATTTCAGAGTTTTTATGATGTCAGCTGGTCTAAAGTATTACTCTCCTTAACCCTTTGGAAATGATGCATCTTAAAAACTGAAGTACAGTCAAACCTCGTTCTGCGTCCGCCTCCACTTTTGTCCACTTCAGCGAACGTCCACGGCAAACCCAGAAGTACCAGAACAGGTTACTTCTGCGTTCGCCACTCGCGCATGCACAGAAGCGCTAAATTGCGCTGCACACGCACAGACGCGGCACTTCGACTTCTGCCATTTTTGGGTTGTGGCAGGCCCTCCGGAATGGATCCCCGTCGTAACCCGAGGTTCCACTGTAAAATAATTTGGGGTGGTATCCAATGGTGTCTGTTCACTGATGGAAAGTAGTCACCAATAGAAGGGAGGCAGGCTGCAATTTTAGGTGATTCCCACCATTCCTGGCTCCAGCTCAAGGTGTCCCCTTTACCCATGTACATTTAGGGGTAACAGGGGACTGAAGAGGAAATTGCCAAAAAAATGTTCCACGCTGTCCATTCTGCTGATGGATTTATTCAGTCAGTGGACAAAGACCACTGGTTAACATACTATGCTGTTAATGAAGCAACTTTCAATGGCTGGTTTAAACACAGTAGCTTGGGGGGGGTGTCAAACTCTTGTGCAGACAAGGATGAGTATGCATGACTTCATCACTCCATGACTGCCAAGAGCAACTCCATGAATGCAGATGCTGATAGTACAGAGAGCATTTTCTTTTACCTGAAGTGACCCATCCATTGTTCTCCCTTTAGTATCTCTTGAATTATGTTGACGGTTATCTGTCCGTGACTGTTCATTTCCTGCACATCAAAATTGGATTTTAGAAAGGTCTTCCATGTTATTGCTTTGTTTTTTGTATATTTCCTTTTAAAACAATAAACTGCACTGAGTACACTGGTAGAAAACTTATATACAAATGCAGATAATGGAATTTCTTACATTTCTAGTCAAAAACCAATGTTGACACATTAGGACAGACAAAAATCACAGAAAAGTTTAGGAAAAGGGGTCCTATAGGAAGGCTAGGGTCCTATAGCAAACCTGGCTTGATAAATCCTAGGCTGTGCAATTTTCAGGATATATATTGTGTAGGAAGCAACCAGGTTGGATTTAGTGGCTTCCTTGTGAGCGGACAACTCTCGTTACTGCTTTGTCTTTCTTCTCTGTATTCTCCTGCTTCTGGAAATGCCAGTTGCTACTTTGGCTCTATCATTCCTCAGTTCGCATGAAGTATAGTTCTGGTGTGATTTGGTTTTGTTCTGATTCAGTTTAAAGAGTTTCTTTCTTACAATGTTTGTTTTTTTTTTTTTTGCAAATCTATAGACTTCATTCTTTCATTTCAGACATATACCTGCTGCACAGGGCTTGAGTAAGAGTACTAATAGCTCATCTGCCATTCAGCACCATCATCATATACTCACCTTTGAAACATCCCCAACCTCTTCTTCCTTGACCACGTGCACCTCCACCACGCCTTCGCCCATTTCCTCTGCGAAGGTAGCTGTCACGCTCTTCTTCTGCTGGAGCTAATGACCAGTCACTAAGCTCATCTCTGTGATCAGACTCTGTTTCAGAAGCATTGGATGCTTCAGAGTTAGCTCCTAACAAGAGTTTAAATAAACCAAGACATACCATAGTCTACTTTCATGATATTTTAGTGGGAAAAAAAACAACTAAAAAACCACCAGTTAAAACTAGTCTCTCTCTAAGGAAAGAATTTCTGATTGCTGCTGTAGTATTTTGCAGTGAGGACAATGTAAAAGTTCTAGTCTGGATTAATTTAACCAGTTTATCCATTTCAGAAAAGGGATCTCAGCTCTATTCACTAGTGTCAAAAATTGGAATGAATTAAGTCTATGAGGGTTTTTTTAAATAAAAACAACAACAACAACTGTTTTGAGATAGGTGCAGTAAAGGTCCTGATTACATGTTACATGCATGGTGGCTGTTCCACACAATGACAACATAAAGAATGTGCACTGGGCCTACTGTGAAGGTTCATTTTCTGCAAGGAATGGTGGGCTCCTCAGATGAGTTGTCCTTCCAACTCACTCTACTAGGCAGGAATATGCAAATTAGAGCTGTTCTTACCTTGCAGTGGGAAAGTGACCTCTCCAGTTGAAGGTATCCATGCTCAAGTAAAGAACCTACACACAAACCTTTAAAAAGGAGTGTTCCAAACTGAAGGCACTCTCAGCAACATCACTTTGCAGCATACAGCAGAGATCAAATAGTCAAAAAGTAACTGTCTCAAAGAACAGAATACAGAAAACTCCCCAAATGAACCACTGATACCCGGTTAGAGAGAGAACAACCAAGAAAAGAAAACAAGGGTGTGAGGAAGCCCTCAGCACAGATCAAATTCAAATTTCCTAGGGCAAGTAGGATCCCCTCCATTCCCTGCATAAAATGAACCTTCATGGTAGGTCCAATGTCACACTTTCTTGCAGAGAGGAGGGGATCCTTGGATGACAAAGATTACCTGATGATGGTGGCAGCTGAGGGGGGGTGGGGTGGGCCTGCCTCCTTACTGGGAAACTACCTATTGTAATACCCTCCTGCCGAAGGATGGTTTGGCAGAATTGTAAACATCCAGCTTACAATGTTTAACAAGGGTTGAAGCTGTCAACCAGCAGCAGAATAGCAGACCCAGAGATTTCGTAACATTTGGTGATGCAGCCAACAAAACAGAAGAGCTGATGATACCTTCTTCCCCATTGTTTGAGGCTGAAAATAAACAAACAGAGTCAGATGACAGGAAGGACTCTGTTCTCTTTAGGTAAATCCCTATGGAGATCCAGCGAATGCCATTCACGCTCAGAAGGAAGGCAGAATAATGTCCTGATTTCTGTGGATTTCCTCCAATAAATCTATCCCAGCAGCAGAATGCCAGGTCAGGTAGACCCTACATGAGCTGCTATGTATAAAACTACAGAAAGCCATCTTGGAAGACAACACTCCAGAAATGACCATTTTGAGACAGCCACAGCCTTTCATCTGTCAGACTGTTAGATAAAGAATGACCAGCTGCAGGTGCACAGCTGAGCTTTGCAATGGCAGATCCTCCTGGACTGGAAGAATCCACAGGTTTCACACAGAAAGAATGATTAGACCCCCCCAAACTGTGGTCTCCCCAGTCCTAATGGGGCCACAAAGACCACTTAAGCCTACAGTTGATGAATCTCCTGGATCACAAGAGGAATCAGAGTAAAAAGAGGGAAAGCTAATAGCGAGCCCCAAAGCCACGGTACAATAGAAAATCTATTCGCTGCAGAGACATGGAAAGCACAAGATGAATGACAAAAACTGTGCAATGACTAGGTGTGTGGAGAGGTCTTCCACTGGCCAGCTGAATGAGGAGCAGTGGGATGTTCACATAGGCCCTTACTAACGGCTGCCCTGAACATCCAACCAACTACACCCAAAGTTAAATGGTCCAGAAGTCTAGGTTGTTGTCCCCTAGTTGAGATGAGCATGCCAACTCAGACTGGCATCAGTAGACAGGATCAATCTCTGCATCTCCAGAGTTATTGCCTTCAATAACTGGGGAATAATTCCTGCCACTGTAGCTCCCTCTTCACTGGATCTGGAATAATTACCTGAATTCTCACCAACCAGGGGAAGAAATATTGGAATGGAAGCAGAAGCTGCTGAAGGGACTGAGGGAGAAAACCACCACCAGAGCAAGTCATGGCATGACACCATCATGTCCTGTAGCTAGGCCCAGAACGTGAGATGAACATAAGCTGATGATATCACCTGAGGTACCAGCTTGAATTCTCCAACCAGAGGAGAAAGAACGTGTCTAATGGGCAGTGTCAATCTCAGTAACAATACTCAAAAATGTTTTGACATCTGTGAAAAAAGCTTCCCCTGTAACATGAAGCTTTTCACACCTTTGTGCCCTGGGTAGAACTTGTCTCAACCTAAGAGCCTGTGCAGTGCCTGCCATCATGTCAGGCTGCCAGAATAGGCTTCCTGACCATTGCCTGATGCTGTAAATCAGAAGTCGGCACGAGACTTGTAGGCAATTAACTTTTATTGCTTCATACCCAGAGAGCCAGGACACAAGTCTCTCTCAGCAGTCTTCCACTGTGAATCAGCTCTACTTAATCAATTTGCTCTTTTTTCTACCCTCTGTTCTTGAGCTGAGAAAGGGAAAAAGAACCAGGAAGAGGACTCTCTTGCCGAGACACTGGCGGACGGACAGTGGGTTTGACAGCTCCGTCAAGCCCAGCATTGCAGAGGTCCATGGGGGAAGCGTCAAGGTGAGGCGTGTTGAAAATTCCATTCCTCCCGTGCTGCAGATGTGTGGTATTGTTACATGTCACATGTCTGTTTACAGAGACAGATTGAAATCCCGGAATCTCTGTTCTGCTTTCTGCTCCTGGATTCATTATTTGGATTCGTTTGATAGCATAGCTTCACAGCTGGTTGTCTTACCCACTGCCGATCTGACAGCGCAACATGTATGTGCGGTTCTCCAAAATGAGGATGATCGCCGAAAAGCTGCAGGTTGTGTTCAGGGGAGGTTGACTGCCTTGTCACCCCAACCAATGATGCAGTCACTAGATGGCGCCAAAGCTCTGAAAGCAGTGAGGTGTTTCTCTTGAGGCAGAATGGGGCACATGCAGAGGGATTGCAGACAACGCCCAAAGGCCAAAGAGGAAACTGGCAAAGGCTGTAAAGGCTCAAAGAGCAAGAGCAAGAGCTCTGGCAAGCCTAAACCTGCGTAGCACAAGGCTTTGGTTACACACTGTTCCAGTCCAACAGTCTAGGAAGCTTTCATCATAGATTTTGGGGTGACACGCCATCTTTGCAGAGACCAACATTTGTTTGTCACATTTACGCCACAGAAGGGAACTGTGCACCAGGCAGACGGTCAGTCGTTGCATTCGGAAGGCATCGGAACTGTCTTGCATCCAAGTTGGTGGACCACGATTCACAACGTGCTTTTTGTTCCAGATTTGGCGGACAATTTACTGAGTGTCTCTCAGCTGACAGTGCAAGACTTTACTGTTAAGTTCAGTAAACAGAAATGCACCATCAGGAACAACGGAAAGGACATTTTATATGCTGACTGTGTTAATGGCTTGTTCTTGTTGTCTTATTCTTATGAAGATGCTGTTGGTGTTGATATGCAAAATAGTGAGACATATCATGCTGTGTCTACTAACAAAATTTTACATGCAGGTTTTATCCACGAACACCACTGGGTCATCTGATGCCTGATCTGGTCCAGGGGGTGTCTATTAAACCCTGCAAATTTCACATGAAATGTAAATCATGTGCAGAACACAAGGTCAGAGTTGCTCCAAAGGGTAAGGTATCTGGCAGGGAAGCCAAGGAGTCCTACCAGATTGTGCACGCAGACCTTGTTGGTCCACTAAAGCCATCATTAGGCAAGGCAGAATTTTTCATGGTACTGATAGATCAGTTTTCCAGATATTCATATTTTCATGCTTAAGCAGAAGTCAGAAGCATTTCCTAGATTCCAGGAATTCTGTGCTTGGCTGCAGAATGTTCACAAAAGACAGGTGGGTTGTCTTTTCACTGACCGGGGCAGGGAGTTCTGTTCTCAGCCGTTTGAGGCTTTTCTAGCTGAGAAGGGAATCCAGCATGATGTTGCCAATCCCAGAGCACCATGACAGAATGGTCTCTGTGAAAGGGTAAATCAGACTTCCCTACAGGGCATGATGCAAATTTGCCTGATTCATATTGGGCTGAATCTCTGAACTGTTTCACATATGTGTATAACAGAATTTCTTCACCAATAGGATGCACTCCCTATGAGAAGCTGTTTGGTAAGAAACCATTTGTTAAGCTCCTGAGAATTTTTGGTTCTGACATGTGGGTTCACACTCCTCAGAGCAGCAAGCTCAGCAAACGTGGTTTGTATGGTATTTTTATGGGATACGAGAAAGGTGCATACAGAGTGCTAATGTCTGACATGAAGACGGTAAGATTCACCAGAAGTGTTCAGTACAATGCAAAGTGGGGAGACAATGCGGGAATCTTCCAAAGTCACCCTGATGCTGATCAGGGTGAAGAATCTGATGATGACACAGGTTCAATTGCCAGTTCAGGGGGAGGTGGTAGTGCTGCTGCTGACAGTGACTGTGAATCTGACACGGCAGACTACAAAAGTGTGAAAGCCTCTCTCAGACCGTCTGAAGGGTCTGACACTGAATTGGAGGAACCACTGTTCACCATAGGCCACCATTCTCCTAAAGAGGAGAAGCCTAGCATGGAAGACTTGCATATAGTACGCAACAAAGGGTAAACAACCCAAAAGGTATGATGAGGAGTTTGCTAAAACAGCCAAAGCAGATACAGCTGTTGTTAGTAACTCAGAGAAGGTTTGGGAACCTTCAAGCTTCCAAGAGGTCCAGAGGATGCTGAGCCATGGTTAAATGCCATGAAGGCTGAACTTGATTCCTTAAGAGAGGAACAAAACATAGGAACTAGTTCCATTGGTACCAGGGATGAAGCTGGTTGATAGCAAATGGGTCTTTAAGGCCAAGACAGACCAGAATGGCACAAAGCCAGATTGGTCACCCGAGGTTTTTCACAGGTACCAGGTCAAGACTATCATGAGACCTACTCACCCACCGTCAAGTATGAGTACATTGGGCTTATGCTCAAAATTGCTGCAGAGAAGAAACTAAACGTTTTGCATCACAATGTGAACACAGCATTTTTGTACAGAGACCTGGATGAATTAATTTATATACTTCCACCTGATGGAGTACGGGTAAAGGAGGGATTGGTTTGTGCTCTTAAGAAATCCCTGTATGGTCTCACACAGAGTGCCCGGTGTTGGAACTCTAAACTAACAGAGACATTGTTTTCTCTAGGTTTTCACCAAGGCAAAGCAGATCCATGTGTGTTTGTCAAAGAGGAGGGGCAAAACAAACTGTATTATGTATGTTTTGTTGATGATCTTCTTTTCTTTTGGAAATATCAGGCGTTATACAATGGCACCCTAGCTCAACTGAAGTAGCATTTTGACATGAAGGATATTGGTGAGGTAACCAACTATCTTTCTCTGGAGTTGGATAGAAACCAGGGAGCTGATATCATGGTACACCAATCACAGAAAATTGCTGATGTATTAACCAAACTGAACTTGGTTGATGCAAACCCTGTGGATACACCAATGGTGACAGGTTTTCAGTTAGATGATACTGATGAAGCATTTTCTGATGTTACACTGTACAGATGTGTTCTAGGTAAGCTAAATTTTATTGCCAGGTGTTCAAGACCTGATTTTGCTGTCAGCACCAATTTGCTGAGCAGACATGCCAACAATCCTACGGTTAAGGACTGGAAAGCACTGAAGCGCATAGCATGCTACCTGAAGGGTACCATGCACTACAGACTGAAATGCACTAATCAGAAGTCTGGAGGTCTTGTGACATCACAGATGGCAAAAGCACTTCCGGGGTATGCTACATGTACAACCAGTGTCTGTTTGACTGGTCGTGCAAGAAGGAGACAACAGTGAGCTTAAGTTCTTGTGAAGCTGAACTTAATGCACTGTCATATTCACTTTTGGATTGTGAATGGTTGTTGCAACTGTTTGAGGACATGAGGGTTCATGTAAGATGTTCTATACAGGTTTACCAAGACAACAGGTTGTGTCTGTTTTTGCTAACATCTGAGGGATGTAAGCAAAGAACCAAGTACTTGCAGATAAAATTACATTGTGCAAGAGAGTGTATCCAGAAAGGACTCATTCAGGTGTCCTACATGCCAGGAAAGGAAATTCCTGCAGATCTGTTGTCAAAAGTTGTTGACACGGAACAACTTCAGGTTTATGTACAGCAGTTGCAGTTAGGCTGAAATACTGAAGCGGGTTACATGAAATGGGGGAGAATGTTGAGAATTCCATTCCTCCCATGCTGCAGATGTGTGGGATTGTTACATGTCACATGTCTGTTTACATTCCAGCACTGATTATTGGAATCTTGTGAGTGGAAAGGGAGATATGCTGTTTCCGCTCTGCATAGCTATTGCTTTTGCAGTTCTTTCTCCGAGGAAGACAGAGAGAGAAGCCATGTTTTTCTTTGTTCTGTTCTGTTCTGTTTGATTTAATTTGCAATAAATTAGGCTTAGAATGTTACTCCTTAAGGCTAAGCTTCTGTTTGAACTCTGCTAGTCGTGTGCTCATGTCCTTGGATATGGGTCACATCAGCATGAAGGGAGACCAGAGAATCCTGGGTGACGCTACATTGGGGGGGGGAGGCACCAGCCTCGGCATTATCACCCAAAAGGCCTCAAAGGAAAGTTTGAGGTGTCTAGCGGTCCTGCGGATCGCATCGGCAGCTCGGGCTCCGGTCTCTGCCTCTGCTCTGAAAGGAGGGGGGGGGGGAAGCTGAGGAAAAGCCGGCGATTTAGGCTCCAGCGCGGCTCTGCAGAGCAAAGTCTCTGAACCAGCCATCAACACCTACCATTCCAATTCAAGCTGATTAGCAAGGTGAGAAGGAAATTAATTGTTAATTACTAATTCGGCAAAACAGGATAAAAAGGAAGTCCACTCCTGTTTCTGGGTATTTAAACTGCATGAAAAACTTTACAAGTGAAGAAGTTGCAGACTAGCCTTGAAAGTTAAAACAGCTAATGGCTGACAAGGACAAAGGATTTTACAAAGCTCTTTAAATACCAATCTGGATACTTTACAGAACTTTAAAATGTTTGTTAACTTGAACTTGAACAATAGACCTGAACTTGAAAGTGCATTTGAACTTGACACAGACTCTGTAATATATTAATATTGAACTTGGAGACAGAAGGGATTAAGAAAGAGACACTTCCATCAATTTGGAAGGGTGTTAATACCCTCTTGAAGAAATTGGAGATCCTGGGGTCAACACCGTGTCAACTTTTAATAAGCAAGACTGGATTACACCTTAAATTCTGTCAAAACTTCTTTCAATTATTTTGGAACTACAATTATATGGGAACACTGATCTATATTTCTACTGGATATTGAACTATCTATGAAGGGAACTGAATCACCTGCTCCTCTTTTTATTTTATTTTTAAGCTTTTAAACCAAGTGGATTTGAAAGAACCTACGGTTTGGACTATTTTACTTTTCTTTCTCCATATATACTGTGTAAAAAATAGTTATGTACTGTCAATTACTCAGCTATCACTCTTTTTGATACAACATAAGTACTACTAAGAACTAATACCTATATTGCATTAAGCTTTTCCAACTTATACCCTTACATTTTAGATTAAGATAAAGTACAAGTGTATGAATATTAAATATTCGTCAGGCCCGGTCACCTGTGCTGGTCCCATATGGGCTGATAGAAAGGGCCAAGGGGGCCACTTACATACAGGGTTTCATGGAAAGAAGGGGGTCAGACTGGGCCTGGACCAAAGGCCTGGCAGAACAGCTCCTCCTTGCAGGCCCTGCGGAAAGATGTCAAATCTCACAGAGCCCTGGTCTCTTGTGACAGAGTGTTCCACCAGGCCAGTGCCAGGGCTAAAAAGGCCCTGGTCCTGGTCGAGGCCAGTCTAACCTCCTTGAGACCCGGGACCTCTAAAGTCTTGTTATTTGCAGGCCATAAGGTCCTCTGTGGGGCATACCAGGAGAGGCAGTCCCGTAGGTACGAGGGTCCTATGCCGTATAGGGCTTTAAAGGTTAAAACCAGCACTTTAAACCTGACCCTGTACTCCACCGAGAGCCAGTGCAGCTGGTATAACATTGAATGAATGTGGTCCAGCAGTGAAGACCTCGTAAGGAGCCTCACCACAGCATTCTGCACCCGCTGGAGTTTCTGGGTGAGCTTCAAGGGCAGCCCCACGTAGAGCGAATTACAATAATTGAGCCTGGAGGTGGCCATCGCATGGAACATTGTGGCAAGATCAGGGCGAGAAAGGTAAGGGACCAACTGCTTAGCACGGCGGACGTGGAAAAATGCCACTTTTGCTACAGCTGCAACCTGCGCCTCCATAGAAAGGGAGGCGTTGAAGGTTACACCCAAACTCCTAACAGAGGGCGCTGGTACTAATTGAGCCCCCACAAGAGATGGGAGTTAGGCCCCCCAACCCCATGTCATCCCGACCCAGCCAGAGGACCTCTGTCTTCAAAGGATTTAACTTCAGTCGGCTCCCATGTAGCCATCCAGCCACAGCTTCCAAGTATCTGGTCAGTGTGTCTGGGGCCGAGTCAGGATGGCCGTCCATCAACAGATACAGTTGGGTGTCATCAGCATACTGATGACAACCCAGCCTGAAATTCTGGACAAGCTGGGCAAGGGGGCGCATAAAGATGTTAAAAATCATCGGGGAGAGGATTGCGCTCTGCGGCACTCCACACACCAAAGGGTGTCATGATAACAACTCCTCCCCTTGCAGCACCCTCTGTCCCCGACCTGAGATAAAAGAGTGCAGCCATTGTAGGCTGTGCCCTGAAACCCCACGTCAGCAAGGCGGCGGTCCAAATGTTCATGGAGGACCATGTCAAAGGCTGTTGACAGATCTAAAAGAATCAGCAGTCCCGACCCGCCTCAATCCAGCTGCCTACGAAGATTGTCTGTTAGGATGACCAGAGCCGCCTTGGTCCCATAACCAGGGCGAAAGCCAGACTGAAATGTGTCCAAAGCCAATGTTTCATCCAGAAACCTATCAAGCTGTTCAGCAACCGCTCTCTCAATTACCTTACCCAGGTATGAAAGGTTCGAAACCAGGTGGTATTTGCATAGCTCTTAAAGATGTTTTCTTTAAGAGCGGACACACCACTGCCTCCTTCAACTCCCCTGGGACAAACTGATGATATCACCCAGGGGGATCTGCACCTCGTCTGGACACGCTCTAATCAGCCAAGATGGGTACAGTCAAGGAGGCAGGTGGTGGGCCTTCCAGCTCAGAGGAGTCTGTCCACATCGGCTGGGAGTATCCGATCGAAGTGGTCCAATATTGGACCCAACAACAGTTCTGTTATTGTATCCAAATTGGCAGGGAGGTCACAGCAGAGAAGCAAGACTTTTTCTGCAAAAAAGCTCGCCAATGCCTCATAGCTATGTGTCAGATTAGTATTTAAAATTTGTTGTCCCTCTGGGGACATTAACGACCTAATTATTCTAGTGAGCTAGTGGATGCAATGGAAGCTGAGAAGTAAGTCTTCTTAGCAGCTTTCACTGCCATCTCATAGGCTTTCATAAGTATCTTTTAAGATGTTCTTGAGGCTCCGTCACGAGCATGCTGCCATACTCGCTCTAGACGTCTGAGGTCCAGCTTCACTTTTTGGAGCTCATCGGTAAACCAAGGGGCTCGGTTTTGACGGGGTCGAAGGGGTGTCTAGGTGCGATCTCACTGATGGTCGCCAAGAGTCGGTTATTCCAGCTCTTGACGAGCTCATCTAATGAGCCGTCAGGGGGAGCAAGGTCCCGCAAAGCCTGACGGAATCCATCAGGATTCATCAGCCTCTGCGGGCAAACCCAAATAGGCTCGCCACCCAAGCGGGGGTGGGGTGGGGAGTCAATCCTGGCTTTCAGAGCGTAGTGATCAGACCATGGCACCTCCACAGGGGAGGCCATGATCATATCTATACCTGTGCCGAAGATCAAATCCAGCGTGTGGCCTGCTTGGTGTGTGGAGCCCGAAACAAACTGGGAGAGTCCTAATGTCGCCATGGAAGACACCAGGTCCAGAGCCCGTGAGGAGGGGGTGCCATCAGTATGGACGTTGAAGTCCCCTCAAACCAATAGGTTAGGGAACTCCAAGACCCAGCCTGCCACCACCTCAAGCAGTCATTTTAAAAAAAATTAAATATTTTTTCAATACAAACAACAACCGCAAAAGACACATACAACAAAAACCATAACAACACTAATAACACAATTTGACAATTCAGATTTGAATACACTCATATACCTTTTTAACATTTTCCCACCTTTCTCTCCTCCCCCTACTTCCCACCACTATCCACCTTATCGCTTAAATATTCCTTCCAGATTTCTTCATATTTATCCTTTCTTAATTTGCGACAACATGCAATTCATTCCTATGGAGCTATTCAGTGGACTCTGAATATTATTTTCTGTTGAATAAGTCTCCATAGAGGCTATTTCTGTTGATTTTATACTTGACATTTGTTATCTGTACCCCTAACTCTTCACTCCATTTTTGTCTATCATATTCTAAATCATATTTCTTCCTGTTGAGTAGGGTTGGATATAGCGCAAGTGTAGAGTTTCTTGTTTTTGTTGCAGAGATTAAATCTTGTAGCAGCATGGGTGTTCCCGATGCTGCTATAGCATCAGGGCCAAGCTGCCTTTCCAACATATGTTTCAATTGGATGTATTGCCATTGTGTTTCACTGGTTAATCCATACTTTACTTGCAAAGTCTTATATTCCACAAATTTGTAATTTTCATCAATTAATTGATTCAATGTCAAAATACCTTTTTCCATCCAATTTTGCCAAATTATTACTTGATTTCCAATTTTTAATTTTGGGTTGGCCCATATTGTTAATTTCTCATGCTGATAGGGATCATCCTTATTATTTTTATTTATATTCAACCAAATTTTTATAGGTGCTTTAATAGTCTCCAGGATAATAGGATATTTCATAAAATTGGAGGCGAGTTTAGTCCACCCTACAAGAGATTCAAAGAAACTATATTCCAGAGTAGCCCAATTGAGATTCCTGCTAGCTCTCCAATCACTAGTCTTACTCAGAAGGTAGGCCTGGTGATATACTTCCAGATTTGGGAGGCCAAAGCCACCTTCCTTAGTTGGAAGTTGCATTTTATGTAGTGATATTTTTGTACCCCACAGGCATGATCTACATAGCTGATTTATTTTTTGGAAGTAACATTTGGGAATATGTATTGGTAATCCCCTAAGGGTGTATAAAAGCTTTGGAACCACATTCCTTTTGAGTACATTAACCTTTCCCCAAAGGGAGAGGTTTAGAGGTCCCCACCTTTCAATATCCAAAGAAATCTCATTTATAATTTGATTCAAATTTAATTTTACAATTTGGTCTATATCATTATACCCAAGTATTTAATAAAGTCTTTGCACATCCAAAATTGATGGTTTCTATACAATGTAGCCCTTGGCCCAATTGGTAAAATCTCTGATTTTGTCCAATTTATAGAATATCCCTATATTCTGCCAAAGGTTTTTATTTTCTCCATAGTTTTTGGAATTGTATCTTCTGGTTTTGAAATAAATAAAAGCATATCATCTGCAAATAATACAATTTTGTAATTATCTTTGTTGTGTTTTACACCCTTGATATGCTCATCCTGAATTATTGCTCTTGTTAATGGTTCCAGGCAAAGATTAAATAATAACAGAGAAAGAGGACATCCTTGTCTTGTTCCTCGATTTAAACTAATCAAATTCGAAATTCTTCCATTTGTAACAATCCGTGACGTTGGGTTTTTATAAATCATTTTAATCCAATTACAGTATTCTATAGGGAAACCAAATTTACGTAACACAAACCCTATACATTCTTTATATATTCTGTCAAAAGCCTTTTCTGCATCTAATGACAATATCATAAATGCCTGTTCATCTTTGTTTAAATTTATCAAATCTATTGTTAATCTGATGTTATCTGTAGCTTGTCTTGTTTTTATAAAACCTGTTTGAGTAAAGTTTTGAACAACTTTCTGTAATTTTGCCGCCAAATTCATTATTGATATCTACTGATGAGTGATATCTACTGATGAGGTTGCTGCGATGTTATTTTCATTTCTTATTAAGGGTATGATTTGGTTCGCATTCTTTGGTTTTAGATGATTAGCTAGAATTTTTGTCAGTCTTTCTCCCTGTTCCCAATATATTTGCCTTAGACTTAGTAGGCTGAACTCAATTTTCTGAGCTAGTATACTATTCAGTTCTAATGTTAGTTGTTGTATTCTTTCATATGTAACTTGTCAGGGAACTGCCATCGGAAGGACAGGAGGTGGAAGGGCTCACAGAGGTTAGGAGAGACTTAGCAGCAGAAGAGGGAACCAGCAGGGGGAGAGAAGGAGCTCCGAGGGAAAGTGAGTCGGAGGGATGGCTCAGAGACACTTCCAGCGAAAACAGTGGGGAGGTTTCAGGACCTCCTATAGGGACACCCACTCCTCGCCAAAAACTGTCGCGCCGAGAGTCCAGAAGACGCGTTTCCGTTAAGGAGCTTTTATGTTGGAAGAGATTCCGTAAACGCCCACTGTCGGATTTTGCCAGAGACTGACGGAGCCATGCTTAAGGGGCTCCGTTATAGACAGAGGTTTGCTGACTTGGCCAAACTCTGAGGGACTAAGCTTTTACGCACAAGCAGCTCATCATCCCATCACAGCAATCCGACAGTCTCCGAAAGCAGCTTGTGCAAGGAGAGGCATCATGAGCAACCCAGCCGGAACCGGAGAAGCAGGAGGAGCTGGAGCGGGTCCAAGCCTGGAAGAAAGGTACAGGGTGTTGGAAGTCCAGCTAGCGCTGCAAACGGCGAGGCTCGAGGAGAGGAGGGCTCAGGATGTGGAAAAGGGAAAAACCACCCCACTCGCAAGAAAGGTGCCAGGATTGGTGCAGAAGTTTGGGGGGGATCCCAGGCACTATCAAGCCTTTAGGACAGAGATGCAATATGCCCTCAACCTGCAGTTTGATGACTTTCCCAATGAGGAATCGAGAGTGGCGTTTGTGATTGGCCATCTCGAGGGGGGGGGGCGAAAGACTGGGTTAGGCCCCTGATGGCAGCTAATAATGACGTCCTAAAGGACTCGAGGAAGTTTTTTCACGCCATGGATCTGATGTTTTCCAGCAAGATTGAGCAGGGAGTGGTGCGCAGACAGTTAATGGCATGTAAACAGGGGAGCCGATCTGTCCGTGAGTACTGGACTGAGTTCACCATGTTGATCCATAAATTGGGGTGGGATCTATCGGCGGAACCAATACAAATGCTGTTCGAAGAAGGGCTCTCTTCAGCAGTGAAGGACGAACTTTCCCGGACGCCCAGGGCGGAGTCTATGGACCAGCTGACTAAATCCGCGCTGACCATAGGAGCACGCCAGGAGGCGAGAGCTTTGGAGAAGCGGGAAGGGAAGGGGGAACGTTGGAGGGATTTCCGCATTCCAGAGATTCCAGAGCAACCTTTCCCGCCAGTAGAGCCGATGGAAATTGGAACAGCGCACGCGCACGCAGTTTCAAACCCCAGTGAAGGGCGGAAGAAGGAGGGGAAGAGCGCCAAGAAATGTTATCTCTGCCAACAGCCAGGTCACTTTGCCAGAGTCTGCCCACAAAGAAAGGAATGGCAAGGGATGGCGGGAGCTGTTGGGGGGGGGAGAGGAAGAAGTCAAGGAGCAAGTAAAAGCCAACGCCTGGCTGCCACCATCGGGGCACAGCAGCCAGGCCAAAGAGCAGTGAAAGTGCCCACACCGGAACCCCCAAGACCAGCGCTTGTGATAGAGGTGTTGCTAGAGATGCCAAACGGACACCCACTAAAGATAAAGGCGCTATTGGACTCAGGCAGCTCCTGTAATTTTATGAGTAAGGAGTTTGCAGCTGAACACCAGATACAGACTATCCCTTTAAGTAACCCTTTGCAGGTGACCACGATTGATGGGAGGGAGCTGTTGGGAGGAGAAGTTAGCCAACAGACTGTCCCAATGATAATGAGGGTGGCAAGACACACCGAACTGATAGCGTTTAACGTGGCCACCTTGGGAGGAGCTCCCATTATTTTGGGGATGAGCTGGCTAGCGCTACATGATCCGCTAGTAGGCTGGCATCAGAGGGTGGTTTCCTTTGGGTCAGCACATTGCCTAGAACACTGCAAAGAGGGGAAGGCTCAGGAAGGGGCCAGGGCCACTCTAGCAGGGACGGAAGTAACGGACAAAGGGAAGGTGCCCAGACAATACGCCGACCTGGGTAACGTCTTCAGCGAAAGAGAAGCAGACAAACTGCCCCCGCATAGACCCTTTGACTGTCAAATCAACCTACTCCCTGGGGCCCAGCTGCCAGTGGGCAAGCTGTACGCCATGTCCGACAGAGAAATGCAGGAGTTAAGGGAGTTCATTGACAAAAACCTGAAGCAAGGTTTCATCAGAGAGTCAACAGCGGTGGGGGGCAGCCCAGTGTTTTTTGTGGACAAAAAAAACACGGATAAACCCAGGCTTGTAGTGGATTACAGGGCCCTGAATGCCGTGTCGGAACCAGTGGCTTTCCCCATGCCCAGAATTGATGACATTTTGACCAGGGTGAGGAAGGGAAAGATTTTTACCAAACTGGACCTGAGGGGGGCGTATAACCTGATACGGATAAGGAAGGGGGATGAATGGAAAACCACCATGTTCACCCCTTTAGGGGCTTTTGAGTATCTCGTTATGCCCTTCGGTCTACAAGCAGGCTCAGCATGTTTTCAATCGTTTATGAACCACGTCCTGGGACCTTTGCTCTACAAGAATTGCGTGGCCTTCTTAGATGACGTGTTGGTATATTCAGAGAATGAGGAGCAGCATGTAAGGGATGTCCGGGAAGTGTTGGGCAAGCTGCAAACAAACCAGCTGTGGGTGAAACTGGAGAAGTGTCAGTTTCATACCAAGGAGGTGGAATTCCTGGGGTACGGCTTGTCAGACAAGGGATTGGCCATGGATCCAGGTAAGGTTCAGGCGGTACTGGAATGGAAGACACCGAAAACGAAGAAGGATGTGCAAAGGTTCCTAGGGTTTGGAAACTTCTATCGGAAGTTCATCAAGAACTTTGCCCACTTGACGGCTCCCATCACTGACTGTCTCAGCAGCAAGAAGAAATTCGTTTGGACGGTAGAGGCGGAGCGAGCATTCGAAGAGCTGAAAAAAGCGTTCGCGTCTGAAGAACAGCTCTTGCATGTGGATTTACAAAAACCGATGAGAGTAGAAACTGATGCATCGGACCGGGCGGTAGGGGCGGTGCTTCTGCAGCCGGGGAAGAAGAAGTCGGAGTGGAGACCGTGTGCCTTCTCGCGAAAGCTGAATAAATCCGAGAGGAACTACACAGTGTATGACCGAGAACTACTCGCCATTCACGAAGCGTTCCGGAGATGGAGGCACTTACTAATTGGTGCACAACATAAGGTGCAAGTGTGCACTGACCACAAGAATCTAGAGTATTGGAGAACGGCACGAGTACTCAACCAACGACAAG
This sequence comes from Podarcis melisellensis, assembly GCF_964234715.1. Lineage (NCBI taxonomy): Eukaryota > Metazoa > Chordata > Lepidosauria > Squamata > Lacertidae > Podarcis > Podarcis melisellensis. The sequence continues at coordinate 14,395,668 of NC_138535.1, forward strand.
TGAGATGGGCTCAGGAGTTCTCCAAATTCCACTTTGAAATTTGTTACGTGCCAGGCCCAGAAAACGTCAGGGAGGACGCTCTCTCACGTAAACCGGAATATTTGGAGGGGGAGGGAGCGCCCGAAGAAAGACATATCATCCCAAAGGACCGCTGGGTGTGTGGGGCGGCATTGGTGGGGCAAAGAGAACTGGTAGAGGGAACGGAGAATGATGAATACGCCCAGGATAAGCTCAGAGGTCTTAGGAGGGAGGGAGAGAACCCAGGAGGTTTTGAGGAAAGAAACAGGGCATTGTATTACAAAGGGGCACTGTATATACCCGAAGGAGAATTGAGGGGGAGAGTACTCAAGCAGCTGCACAACAGCCCCACAGCGGGGCACTTCGGGCAACACAAAACCATGTGGTTGGTTACCAGGGAATTTTGGTGGCCCAAGGTGCGGGAAGATGTACGGGAGTATGTAAGAGGGTGTGACCGATGCCAGCGAGCCAAAGGGGAGAGGCGGGCGCCGGCGGGGTTATTAGAACCACTACCCATACCAGAACGACCATGGGAGGCAGTATCAATAGATTTTATGACTGATCTACCGAAGTCCAAGGGGAAAACAGCCATCATGGTTGTAGTAGACCTATTAACAAAGATGTGCCACTTTGTAGCATGCTCACATGCAGTCACGGTAGAAGAGACAGCTAAATTGTTTGTAGAACACATTTTTAGGTTGCATGGCGCCCCCTTGAGGGTGGTCTCAGACAGAGGGAAACAATTCACGTCCAGGTTCTGGAGGAAGCTCATGAGCTTACTGCACGTAGAGGTTAATTTTTCGACTGCCCGACACCCCGAAACCAACGGGCAGGCGGAAAGAGCAAATGGTATCCTCCAACAATACCTGAGGTGTTATGTCAATGACAGAGAGAATGATTGGGTAGAAAAGTTGGCTCTGGCAGAATTTGCCTACAATAATGCAGAGAATGTGTCCACAGGGATGAGCCCCTTTTTGGCTAATTATGGGTGTCATCCCAGGGCATTTCCAGGGGAAGGAGGGGAGAGATGGAGCGTCCCGGCAGCAGAACATTTTGTAGAAGAGATGGAAGCGATCCATCGTCAGCTCCAACTCAACTTAGAAAGGGCCAAAGAAGAATATAAGAAGCAGGCAGACAGAAACAGAAGGGAAGGTGAAACCAAAAGGGTGGGGGATCAGATGTGGCTGTCAACCCAAGGGTTGCCGTTCAAAGGGGGTTGTAAGAAATTGAGACCCAAAAGATTGGGACCGTTTGAGGTCATTCAACAGGTCAATCCAGTGGCGTTCAAACTCAGGTTACCGAACCACATGAAACTACACCCAGTATTCCACAGGTCATTACTGTCACCGTACAGGGGGGGACGTGAAGGGGTGTCCACACATGGACCAGTCATAGAAGAAAGGGAACGCAGCAGCCATGTGGCGGAAATCATTGACTCCAGGTGGAAGAGTAATCAGGTGGAGTATTTGGTAGCGTGGGAAGGGGAACCAGAGTCAGAAAACACCTGGGTAACTGCAGAAGAAGTCAATGACGAGGTTTTAATAGAAACGTTTCATCAAAGGTTCCCAAGGAAACCTCAGTCTGTAGCGAGGTTCCGGAGGGAACATTTTGGCACCACCGACGAGGAGGAGGAGTTTGAAGGATTCCCGGAATCGGAGTTGGAAGAAGGAGGAGACTCCGATGAGGAGGAGTGCTCGGAGACAAGGAACAGCAACCGGTGGAGGGAAATGTTCGAGACTTCGGAAGATGAGGGAGGTTCTTTCAGGGGTTTTGCATCCTCACCGCCCAGAGAGGAGGGGACAGGAGGGGGTGAAGGGGGCCCTGGAGGGGAGGTGGATGTCAGGGAACTGCCATCGGAAGGACAGGAGGTGGAAGGGCTCACAGAGGTTAGGAGAGACTTAGCAGCAGAAGAGGGAACCAGCAGGGGGAGAGAAGGAGCTCCGAGGGAAAGTGAGTCGGAGGGATGGCTCAGAGACACTTCCAGCGAAAACAGTGGGGAGGTTTCCGGACTTCCTATAGGGACACCCACTCCTCGCCGGAAACTGTCGCGCCGAGAGTCCAGAAGACGTGTTTCCGTTAAGGAGCTTTTATGTTGGAAGAGATTCCGTAAACGCCCACTGTCGGATTCTGCCAGCGACTGACGGAGCCATGCTTAAGGGGCTCCGTTATAGACAGAGGTTTGCTGACTTGGCCAAACTCTGAGGGACTAAGCTTTTACGCACAAGCAGCTCATCATCCCATCACATAACTGTAGATGGGTTATTTGCCATATCACCCCATAGTGTTTTTCAAGAAATTTTTAGATTATTTTCTTTTAATCTTTGCAGCTTGGCTTTGTTGGCAGAGAAGGATTTTTTCTTCCCTCTGATGTAAGCTTTATATCCTTCCCATTCCATCAGTCTTGATGTTAAAGATTTGGAGTTATTTTTTAAATATATTTGTGTTTCTTGGGTTATATATTGAATCAAGTTTTTTTCATTTAATAATGCTATATTAAGATACCATCTCCTCATACCTTCCTGGGTTTTAGATAAATTATATTCCAGTATTACTGCTGAGTGATCAGCTATAATGGGAATATCAATGTCACATTGACTAGTAAAGGGATGTAATGATGCTGATGTTGGAAAAAAGTCAATTCTAGGCTGGGTTTTATAAATTTCTGCAAAATATGTATATGATTTTTCCTTAGGATGATGCAGTCTCCATGAATCCACTAAATTCCACTGTATCATATAGTTATTAACTGTCTCTCTAACCTTTGTCCTTTTTTCCCTGGCTACTCAGGTGGTATCCATCTGTGGATCTAAAATTTCATTAAAGTCTCCACCCATTATCAAGTGCTAAAAGCGTAATCTTTTAAAGCAGTTGTGAATAAACTTATGGTCATCAGTGTTTGAGGCATAGACATTTACTATTGCTATTTCTGTCCCTTCTGTTTTAATTACAATTATTAAGCATCGACCATCTTCCTCTCTTATTATATCTTGTATTTCATAAGGCCAGCCTTTCCTAAATAAAATTGTGACTCCCCTGGAGTTGGAGTTTGAGCCCCTTGTTCTGTCAAATGTGTTTCCTGTAATAGACCTATATCAGCCTTTAATGACTGGAGATATTTGAGTGTTAGGATTTGTTTTTTCTTTTCCTTTAACCCCTTGACATTCATACTTATAATTCTCATTATGGCTTTAATCTGTAAGTTTTATTGTCCTCTATTTTATCTTTAGCAAAATTGTTTGGAAGGCCTAATATAAACCAAATATACTAAAAATTACCAGCGCTCCAATCTGAGTCATATATTAACCATGCTTATATTTAACACATGGATTACAAAATATATGAATAATTAACATTCTTACATATCTAAATATATATATGGCAGACTCTACCCGTTATGTCTATATACACACTGAAATTAACTTTAAGTATTTCCAATCAAATAATTATTATTTGAAAATATTCAAAGAAGGAAGTAGAGAGAAAGGTGGAAAGTAGTTCTATCAACAGTAAACAGGATTTTGAAAGGGTAGGCTCAAATATATACCAATAGCCAACAATTATTAATATAATATCAGCACTAACAGTAAGAAAAGAAAAAGAAAACTACTTAATACACTCAACAATAAAACAAAGATAAAGAACAAAAAAAGAACAAAAAAAAGAAGGGGGGGAAAACCAAATGCACGACTTCCGCTCTGTAGGAAACGCAAACATTCACCCCTTTGAGCTCCTAGGTTCACATATATATAATAGTCAGGAGCTTTTAACTTGGCACATGAAGGAGCACTTTATATACATAAGAAAACAACAGATATTACTTAGTTTGATACTTATTAAATGACAAATCAATATCTCCACGGACTTTCAGCTTTTATAGTGATATTTATTGTACCACCACCATTATTAAATTGCTAATATATCTGGAGTTTCATAGCTCTATACCAAGGAAACTTTGTTCAGGGGATGAATCAACATGAGTCAGTGGTTCTACATGCAGGAAAGTCAAGTTGAAAGAGAGCTTCAAAATGGAGGGTGGCTGCCCCGCCCTGTTCCAAGTCAAGTAAGAGAGGAGGGGGGAAAGCCCCCTTACACTTCACCTTGGCTCTTTATTCACATTTATTGCTTGTAAATAGGATATCACATTGTCATGATTTTGAAAGCGGCGCAGTTCGTTTATCTTTAGGCAGGAAGTAGCAGGGAATATTGTGAAATGCTGTATTTTTAATTCCCTTTCTAGCTTACGAGCAGGGGCAAATAGTCGTCTCTTTTCTGCCACCACTGGAGCACCACTGTGAACAAGGAGATTCGGTGGGCACCTTTGCGCCCCCCGGTATCGCGAAAGAGCCTTTTTAAAGGCTCCGGAGCGGCATCGGGTGTGAGCGCGGTGCTGAGGATCGCAACCCAGCTCACGGAGCGAAGCCGCGTCGCCATTGACGGAGAGCGCCGATTCCTTCCTGAAACTACCGATTGGAAACAACACCCGTGAGTAAGAACAGCAAATAAAGGGAACGGGACTTTAAAATTTAAGAAGATTCGGCTGAAAACGGGAGAGGCAAAAATTAAGGAAGTCTGCCCCCCGGAACTGCATGATTGACTGAGCAACGAAAAGAGTAAGCTGTGCTTAAAGGGGACGTTTTTATGCTTTTTAACTCTGTTAAACCTGACATCGGAAGAGGACCTCCCCCCCCCAACGAGCAGGAGAGGGGGGGGAAGAAATTTGACTTAATTTTATCTGCTTAAGAAAGGAGATTTGAACGGGAAACCTTCCACTGCCGATACCTCTGGCCAGGCTGCCGGAGCAGTGAGCGCCTGAAGTGAGCTGTCAAACTTGACTGAGGATACAAAGTAAGATTTATCTGATATAAAATAACGGGACTTTAGTGGACAAAAACTGTAACATTTTAAACTGCAACAAAGTAGGGTCTTTATTTGGACTTTCGCTTTTGGAACTTTGTATGGCTATTTCTTTCCCTGTTTCTTTGTCTTCGTACTGGATACAATGTACTCCCTCTAGAGGCTTAAAAGAGAGACTGCTGTATTGAGATAGAAACAGTGGGATTTTCCAACTGCAACTGTTCCTGTGGGAACGACCTTGAGATATGAGCGGCCCACTGGATGAAATATCAACAAGATCCAAAGCAAAACAGGCTCAGGCTCAAAAGAAAAGAGGCTCCTTGACAGGAGCAACAGCAACACAGGAAAGAACAACAACGGTATCAATGGATTCCATGACACAGGCTCTACTCAGGATAAATGAATCTTTAGAATCACTTACTAGGCAAACTACAGAGAACTCCAAGAAACTGACTGAATTGACAACAAGATTGGATTTGAACACGACAATAATATCGACTAATACAGATTCTATAAACCGTCTAATTCAGGAAAGTACAGAGACGAGGAAAATAGCCGAAAGCGCGAGGACCACGGCCGAGGAAACCAAAGGGAAATTTGTTCCTATTGCAAAGAAGGTACATGAGCATGATGAAGCCCTGGCCCTCATGGAATTGGAGAGGAAAGGCAAGAACTTGAAATTGAGACTGGTACCTGAGGAGGAGGAGGACAAGCTCGGGGAATTTCTTACAGACAAGTTCCAAGAATTTTGGAGTGAAGAGTTGGGGGAAGAGGAAGAGGATTTTACAATAACTACAGCCTTCCGGATTGGCAGAAAGCAAGGTAAGAAGCCAAGGGATTGCTTAATAACTCTCAGATCCAAGGAAGAAAGAGATAAAATATTGAACCTACATTCCCAGAGGGCATTGGTTATCAAAAATTCCCAAATACAGATCTTCAAAGATATTCCTAGATACTTTTTGGAGGTGAGTACACAATTTAAAGACCTAGTCGACATATTAAAACAAAACAACATTCAATTCAGGTGGGAATTCCCACAAGGGTTGTCCTTCAACTTCAAAGGGAAGAAAATCAAAATAAAAACAATTCAAGACAAAGAACACTTTTTGGAGAGAAACTTTGAGGACTTTCAGAAAGGAACTGTAGAGAGGGAAACACTGGATATTACAAACCTATCGTTTGGATTGAACCCAGCACCGACCGACGAGGAACAAGAACTTGGAGCAGTGGGTGGGAAAAATACCCAATAACAAAAATGTCCCTGCAACTTCTGAGTTGGAACTGTAATGGTCTAAACCATCCCCGAAAAAGAGATCAAGTTTTTCACATACTAAAGAAAGAACAGCTAGATATAATTTGCTTGCAAGAAACCCATATTGCCAGGATACACAGGAAACTTTTGATAAATAAGAGATTAGGACTGGAATTTGTTTCCTCGGACAAAGTCAAGAAAAGAGGGGTGGTGATTTATGCCAAGGAAAAATGGGAACCAAAAATGATCTTCAAAGATGATGAAGGAAGATACCTGGCAGTAGAAATCCAAATTCAAGGAGAAAAGATTTTAATTGTTGGAGTTTATGCACCTAATGAGGCAGAGTTCTTCAAGAAGTTGCATGAGACCTTAATGGACTTTATGGACTTTAAAATTATAATGATGGGAGATTTCAACGGAGTTGTCTCCACAAACATGGACAAGGCACAAAGACAAGTAATATCTAAGGATGGGAGACTACCAAAGACCTTTTTCGAACTCACTGACACCATGGACTTGATCGACATCTGGAGAACTAGGAACCCTCTGGAAAGAGAGGGAACCTTTTTCTCGATTTAAATTGAACAAACAGAAAACAAAGGTGCTGGAAAAAAATCTAACAAAAGAGGAGAAAGATAGGTTTCAAAGTGAAACTGGGTTGGAAATAGAAAAAAAGGTTAAGTACCTGGGGGTAAATCTGACATCAAAAAATGTGAATTTATTTAAAGATAACTATGAAAAATGTTGGACAGAAGTTAAGAAAGATCTAGACATATGGTCTAGGCTGAAACTTTCCTTGTTAGGCCGAATTGCTGTTATCAAGATGAATGTACTGCCAAGAATGTTGTTTTTATTTCAGACGCTGCAGATTCTAGACAAGATGGACTGTTTCAAGAGGTGGCAGAAAGACATATCTAAATTTGTCTGGCAGGGCAAAAAGCCCAGAATAAAATTTAAGATCTTAACTGATGCAAAAGATAGAGGGGGCTTTGCCCTGCCAGACTTAAGACTTTATTATGAATCAGCAGCTTTTTGCTGGTTGAAGCAATGGCTACTTCTTGAAGACACAGACATTCTTGATCTGGAAGGATATGACAATAGTTTTGGTTGGCATGCATATCTGTGGTATGACAAGGTAAAGGTGTATAAAAGCTTTAAGAACCATATTGTCAGGAAAGCATTGTACAATGTTTGGAATAGATATAAGGATTTATTGGAAAGTAAAACCCCTAGGTGGTTGTCACCAATGGAAGCGAAAGCAGTGAAAAAAATTAACATGGACTCTAACTGGCCTAAGTATTGTGAAATTTTAGAATATGATGGCGAAAGACTGAAGTTACAAAGTTTTGAGAAGCTAAAGCATAAAGTTCGAGACTGGTTACACTACCGTCAGATAAATGAGATGTTTAAGCAGGACAGGAAACTTGGTTTTCAGAAGGAGAGGTCAAAGTTAGAAACAGAATTGTTAGAATCCAATACTAAAAACTTATCTAAAATGTATAATTTGCTGCTGAAATGGAATACACAGGATGAAACAGTGAAACCAGCTATGATTAAATGGGCACAGGATATTGGTCATGACATTATGTTTGACGACTGGGAACAGTTATGGACCACCGGTGTTAAATTTATGGCATGTAATGCCCTGAAAGAGAATATAATGAAAATGATCTATAGGTGGTACATGACCCCAGTCAAACTTGCAAAGATTTACCATCTGCCCAATAACAAATGTTGGAAATGCAATGAGGCTGAAGGTACCTTTTACCATCTTTGGTGGAGCTGCCCAAAGATTAAGGCCTACTGGGAAATGATCTATAATGAAATTAAGAAAGTCCTTAAGTGGACATTTGTAAAGAAACCGGAGGCTTTTCTCTTGGGCATGGTCGGCCAATTGGTATCAAAGAAGGATAAGACATTCTTTATGTATGCAACCACAGCAGCAAGAATCCTGCTGGCAAAGTATTGGAAGATGCAAGAATTACCTACTCTGGAAGAATGGCAATCGAAGGTGATGGAATATATGGGACTGGCAGAGATGACCGGCAGAATCCGTGACCAGAGGAAAGAGACAGTGGAAGAGGACTGGGGGAAATTTAAAATATATCTAAAAAATTACTGTAAAATTGTGGACTGATAAGATGTTAAGGGGTAGGAAACAAAGAACTACAGCTGTAAATCTTAAACTTTAAGGAAATTCAAAAGGGACTTAACTAAAGACTGATTGATGAGTTGCTCGAAAAAATGGTAAAACAAGGATGTGGCAAAGGGAAGGCATGGGGAAGTCAATTTTTGTTGTCCGTTTTTGATGTTTTTGATGTTTGTGTTTGTCTTGTATTGTTATTAATATGTGTAAAAACTAATAAAAATATTTAAAAAAATATATATATAGTCGTCTCTTTTCTGCCACCACTGGAGCATAGTCTGGGAAAATAGAAATTTTGTTTCCCCTCCATTCAAAGGGTTTAGCATTTCATTTTCACCAGAAATTTTTAAGGATATCATCTCACACCCTTAGCGCAAAAATTGCTTTCTTGGTTTTCAATGGGAAACTTTTAACACCATTTATCTCCATCCTTAAATCCAGTTGTTGTAGCTCCAACAGTTCCGTTAAACAGTTCACAGTATATTCAATTGCCTGAATTCCTTCAGGTGGGTGGTTTTTAAAACCTATAAGTTTAAGGTTGTTCCTTCTAAGTTCACATTCCAATTGGAGTAAGCATTTGTCGGTCTGGTTCTGAGCTGCAAATGAAATTTGTTGAATGGTTACTTTAAATGTAAAGGTTCATCATTGTTCCACTTGATGTGTATGTCTTTAAGGGGCCAGAGCAAGGGCCAGAGCAAGATAACGAGACCCAGCTTTACAGCTGTGAAACATAGCAGGTGCTGCTGAGTTGTATTTGATTAAGGTGTGTCAGCATTTCGGTGTAGTATATAAGGAGCAGCACCTAGCTTTCCCATTACCCTGGGGGTTGGGTCTGGTTTGTTGTTAATGTATTTAGTGTATAAGGAGTTTTTGTTTTTGTAATTAAAACCTTGTTTAAGTTATTTTTGAGTCCCTTTCTTTTTAATGCATGGTCTCCCCAGCAAGCTCTCTGCAGCGCTACTATAGTGCAAATAGCCAACATCTTTGGTTATGGGCCCAGTTGCTGAGTGGATGACTGCATATTTTTGGACTCTGAGAAAGGTTTGAAAACTACTTCTCCTGTTAGTGTAGTTTTTGTGGGTCTGGAAGATTTCCAGAATGGTTGACCGGGTTCCTGAAGCTGAGAAGGCTCTGGTCTTCCCACAGCTAACAGATGAAAACTATAGTTTATGGTCTTTTCGGGTGGAGGCGCTTTTGACCTCTAGAGAAGTATGGACCTATGTAACTGATGACCCTCCTGACCCTGTAACTAATGCTTGGTCAAAAGGAGATGCAAAAGCCAGGCCGATAATTAATTTGGCAGTCAGCGACCAGCAAGTAGTCTATATAAGGAATAAGAAAACTGCCAAAGAAATGTGGGACAGTCTTGCAGCAGTGCATGTTAGAAAAGAGTCAGCGTCTGCATTGACGTTTTTCAAACAGCTGTACGAGACGAAGTTGCAGCCTGGTGGTGATTTGGCAGCACACTTGAGACGTCTGGAGGCAATACGCTGCGAATCAATTCAAAGGGACATGGACATACCTGATATTCAGTATGCTTTTATCATTCTTTGTTCCCTTAACGAGGACTTTGATGGTATAGCTAGCCAGATATCTGCCGTTCCGCCAGCACAATTAACTGTGGAAGGGGTAACGGCAAGATTAATGAGCGAGTTGGACAGAAGGGAGGCTTGTGCCATAAGCACTCCTATTTCCAGAAGTAATGAGGAATGCCATATGCAAACTTGTGGTGATACAACTGCATTTAAAGCTGCAAAGCGTTGTTGGTTCTGCAATAAGCAAGGACATTTTGCAAAGGACTGCAGATCCAAAAGAAAGCAAAGTACTCCCAAGCCTGTTTCTGTTCGCCAATCACGGTCGTCAGCCCAGCAGCCGACGTCGTACCGTAGAGACAGAAACGAGCCGCGAGCTTTTCACGCTCGGACTACAGATCGTAAAAGTATTAAAGGTGCCAAGTGGAAGTCTTTTATTGTGGACTCTGGAGCATCCCAGCACGTTTGCAATGATCGAAGCTTGTTCATTTCTTTCAAAGAGGAAATTGGTAATGTACATTTAGCCAATTCACAAGTCTTGCAGTCGCTTGGCAGGGGTACCGTTAAACTTGACTCTTTAAACATTACAATAGCGAACTGCATTTACTGCCAGTCAGTGGACAATTTATTATCAGTAAGGTGTTTTGCTCGTCAAGGCATAACTCTGCGTTTCTTAAAGTCAATGTGTGAGTTTTTCGATGGGAACAAATGTCTATTATATGCCCGGGAATCTGATGGTTTATATAGACTGTATTTTCGCATCTACTCCCAATTGCCTATAAACTGCAGAGCAGCACAGTCAAGCCAGGGGTTGAGAAATGTAAGGCCACATTCCGGGTGTGTCCATGAGGCACACAGAATTCTGGGACATCTGAATTTTGCTGATGTAATTAAGACAAAGAATATTGTTAATGGCCTCAACTTAAAACCATGTAAATTCTTTATGCAATGTCTATCTTGTTGCAAGAATAAGATTAAGGTTGCACGCAAGGGTAGGTGCTCAGATAGGAAAGGAACTGAGCCATTTGAGCGTGTACACTGTGACTTAGTTGGGCCACTCCCACCATCCTTGGGAGGTTCTAAGTACTGGCTTACCCTGATAGACCAGTATAGTAGATATTGTTGGACTTATGCAATAGCTGAGAAGTCCCAAGCATTTGAGGAGTACAAAGTTTTTTGCAACTGGGTAAAAACGCACTTTAACAAACCTATTAAGAACCTGTTTTCTGACCGGGGCGGAGAATTTGTTTCTGAGGATTTTGAGAAATTCCTGGAAGCACAGGGGACTACTCATGCGTTATCTTGCCCCCGAAGTCCCTGGCAAAATGGGCTTGTTGAAGTTGTGCAGCATGACCTACAGGCAGGGGTTAAAACGTATCTGCACGATGCTAATCTGCCCAAAGACTTTTGGGCTGAAGCGCTTAATGCGTTTTGTTACGTTAGAAATCGCAGTTACCATTCTAGTTTAGATGTCCCCCCCCCCTATGAGAAGCTGTTTAAAAAACGCCCTAATCTGAAATACCTACGCATTTGGGGTTCAGATGTAATTATGCATTATCCCGCTAAGCAGAAATTGGGTGTGCGTAGTGTTCAGGGAAAATTAATGGGCTACCAGCAGGGGGCGTACAGAATTTACATACCAGCAACTGGCAAATTTCATATTACCAGAAGCATGATACAAACTGTAAATTGGAATGGAGTTGCTGTTTTCCAAGATACTGACGGTATAGATAGTGCTGAGGAGGAAGAAGAGGAAGAAGCAGCAGCAGCAGGAAATGGTGCTTCTGAATTAATGGAAAAAGACAAAAAGCCTGTTGAATCTGATTTGTTTGATGATTTAAAGTCACAGGCACCCGAGGGGAGATTAGATTCTCTTGAGTTTCTGACCGTGAGCTTAGCCAACAGGCATCTCTTCAATCTGACAATGATGATTTACAACCTGAAGCTAGTGGTTCACTTAGTCCCATTAAGTCTGAGGAGTCTGACTCTCCTTCCAGACTGAGACGTTCAGATAGAGACAGAAGCCACAACGTTTTGCAGATGAACATTTTAATATTGTGTATGCCAATAAGGCGGTTTTTGAGCCAAAAAGCTACAATGATGTTCAGAATTTACCTAAGCACCAAGCTGTAAATTGGTATAAAGCTATGAACTCTGAGATAGCTTCATTAAAAGAGCATAACACTTGGTCTCTTGTACCACAAACCCCAGATATGAGACTTATTGATTCAAAATGGGTTCATAGAGTTAAAATGAATGACAAAAATGAAGTTGTAAGGTACAAAGCAAGATTAGTTGCTAGGGGTTTTCAACAAATTCCAGGCGAAGATTATGATTTGTGTTATTCACCAAGTTTAAAATATGAAACAGTTAAGCTTTTGTTAAAAGATGCATCACAACGAGGACATTCTGTTTATCACCTAGATATAAAAACCGCATATTTGTTTGCCGATTTTAAAAGAACAAATTTTTATGCGTGTTCCTGAAGGCATAGATGCTGCTGAAGGTTTGGTATGCAAATTAAATAAATCCCTTTATGGTCTGCACCAAAGCGGAAGGAATTGGCACCAAACTTTAGCAAAAGAATTGCTGGATATCGGCTTTTCACAAGGAAAGGCAGACAATTGTGTGTTTATAAAGGAAAGGGCAAACTCTGTAACAAAAATATGTGTGTATGTAGATGACGTGTTAATTTCTACAAAAACTAAACAGGAATATTGTCAGAGCTGCCTCTAGGTCCCAGCTCACAGAGGACCAACGCTAGTCAGTAATAATGTACAAAAGTCTTTATTGAAGTTCAGTTTCCATTTCCAAGCCGCAGCGTGCAGCTCTACGTCTTAGAACCTAGATCGGCGAAGCTCCGTCTGAGTCTCCACCCCCTGTACACCAGTTTAAGACTCTAGCCTTACTCCACCTCTTCCGTTGCTCTTTCCTCCTCTGGGTCCTTCTGCCCCCTGGGGTCTCCTCCTTTCTGGACTCTTCTGACGCTGACCCCCCTGACTCTTGTCCCTCCTTTCGGCGGGCTTTAGGACCTGGCCCCCTATCCAGGCTACCTGCTGTGCCGCTCGCCTGTACATTTGAACTTGGCGCGCGCGCCCAGCCTCCAACTTTCCTCTTGACCGTTTCCGCGCTCTCCGATGGAGGCGTGGTCAATCCTGACTCATCTCCTCCCGCTGGTGGTGAGCAGCCTGATCCCGATACCTGGGACTCCTCCCCCCCACTGCGCTCTGGTGGGGAAGCTGGTCCTGATTTCCAACTGCTGCTCTCTGAGTCCCCTCTGGCCCCTTCTTCCTGGGGTGTCCCCCTAGGCACCCCCCTTGCTCTGACCATGGGCGCCCCCTTCTGTGAATCTTCCGATTCGCTGGAAAGACTCAGGGACCTCGGACCACTGTCATCGCTTACGCTCCCTTCGGATTCCTCCCCCTCGCTCTCCATTTCCTCCCTCTCCGGTGCCTCTGCTCCTGAGCCCCTGACAAATATGAACAGGTAGTATCACAGTTACAGAAGAAATTTGATGTGGTGGAATTAGGCATAGCTAAAAATTACTTATCCATGCAAATTGAGAAAGGCAAAAATGGATCTTTTCTGGTTCATCAAACTGTAAAAATTGATGATCTTGTTGAAATGCTACATTTAGAAAATGCAAATGGGAAGGAAACGCCTATGGTGTGTGGTTTCACCTTTACAGGTGAAGATAAGCCATTTCCTAACAAAACGTTGTATCGTTCTGCTATAGGCAAGCTAAAGTTCATTCAAAGAATCTCAAGACCAGATATAACTTATGCTTTTCACTTTCTGGCAAAATTTGTGGAAAAGCCTACTACACAATGTTTCTCTGCTCTTAAGAGAGTGGTAATGTACCTTAAACATACCAAACATTATAGGTTGCAGTTTACAACATGTATTGACAAAGGTTTTGAAATTTTCTGCGATGCATCTCATGCAGTGGAACAAAATAATTGCAGGGGTGTGTCTGGTATGGTGTTTTGTTATAACGGTTGTCCATTTGAATGGAAGTCCCAGACACAAACCGTTATTTGTCTCTCCACAACAGAGAGTGAATTATGTGCATGCGTTCAGGCCACTCGTGATGTAGAATGGTATCTGCAAGTATTTGCAGACCTACAGATACAAGTAACCCTACCAGTAAAAGTTTACCTTGATTCCCAGAGTAGACTTGCTATCCTATGTTCAGAAACCAATACGCAGCGCACTAGAGTCTTAAGATTACGGTTGCAGTTTGTAAAGAAACTAACTGCTGACGAAATGATTGTATTTGAATATGTTCCAGGTGACAATCAAATTGCGGACATTTTTACTAAAGCACTTCCAAAGGTTACACATGAAAAACATGTACAAAGTATGCTTTATGTTTTTGTTCCACAATGATGAACCGCAGGGGAAATGTAGTATATAAGGAGCAGCACCTAGCTTTCCCATTACCCTGGGGGTTGGGTTGGTGGTTGGGTCTGGTTTGTTGTTAATGTATTTAGTGTATAAGGAGTTTTTGTAATTAAAACCTTGTTTAAGTTATTTTTGAGTCCCTTTCTTTTTAATGCATGGTCTCCCCAGCAAGCTCTCTGCAGCGCTACCATACTACAAATAGCCAACACATTAACACGCTGTTCAATTGTATCCGTATGCGATGTTAAGACTTGTAAATCAATTCTCATTTGTGAAGTGTACTGTTTAATCGCTGAAATTTCTGTCTTAAGTGCCCCCATGTCTTCTTTAAGAGACCTAATAGATGAATCATCTCCTGTGTCTCCGACATTTTTATTTGGTTTTCCTGCTCCAGTTCCAATGCTCTGTTAGAACTGATGCATCTCGCTTCATTTGTTTTGAGACCGTATTATTATTTGACTTGGACTTCTAGCCCTCCGCAAGCCCTCAGCGTCTTTTTGAAATTTGATACTCCCCAGCTGGTAAAGTGCTGATAAGCTCGGATAAAGTTTTCCTTAAGTTCCCTCCAAAACCTTCCTCCAGTCCATAAATCATTAAATAGGTTTTAATCACCTTTAATTTATGCTTCTCCTTGCACTCTTGCCGTGCAGCTTCTCAGCATGTCTGCTCACGCCTCCATCTCAAAAGCGGAAGTCACCACCTCAAGCAGTCATGATAGGGTGCCTGCCAGTGTGCTAGGTGGACAGTACACCAGACAGACAGCCAAGCTCTCCTCGTTGCCCCACACCAGGCCAGCACATTCAATGCCAGAGATCGATGGCGCTGGCAGAGCCCTGAAAAAAAATCTTCCCGGATTAACGCCACCCCTCCCCCCCCGACCCCCAGTCCGTGATTGGTGAAGGACGGAGAAACCAAGGGGCGCCAACTCATGCAAGGCGACTGTTTTGCCTTTGCGAACCCAGTTCTCCGTCACACAAGCCAGGTCAGCCCCCTGCGAGGTAAAAAAGTCTTGCAGGGTGGCGATTTTATTGCCTATAGACCTGACATTGCACAGCACCAATGACGGAGGAGGGTAATCTCTGCTCACCCTACCTTTGTCCCTCGGGATGGGGCGCAGATTGAAAGGGGTTTGAGCATCTTTATATCTCAAACCCCTTTGCCTATAATATCTGCTCCCACCGCCATACCTCTCTCGCCCCTTGATGGTGGTGATCCCAAGCCCCATGCTGGCCTCCCTTGTAAAGGAATGATATCCATTTAATGCAGCCTTTCTCAACCTGTGGGTCCCCAGATGTTGTTGAACTACAACTCCCATCACCCCTAGCTAGCAAGGCCAGAGCTCAGGAATGATGGGAGTTGTAGTCCAACAACATCTGGGGACCCACAGGTTGAGAACCGCTGATTTAATGGTATATCATCCCTGGTCCTGGTCTCCTGAATCAAAAGGGTGTGGTGTTGAGATAAAAAGTCAGTGAAACAAGTATCCCTGATAGATGCAGCCCATCCAGCTACATTCCAAATTTGGAGAGTGGCTTTATGCTGTCTGTTGGCTGTCAGTCCCTCTTTCCCTCATGGGGTGGTTGGGGGGCTGTTAGTTCTTTCTGTCCCTTTGGGAGTATTAGAGGGGCATGTGCTGCAAAGTGAGAATCGTTGGCTAGCAAAGAGCCAGCTTCCTGATCAGGGACCTCATTTGTCCTGTTTTGCCAGAGATGTAGTGGGGAGAGATAATAAGAGATTGCAAACTGAAGGCCAAATCATAATTTTGTTTAAGGAAATTCTTTCCCCCCTTTGTAAAAAACAAATGAATTATAAAGTATTAACTGATGCTTTAAGAAGGAATGACATATGGTATAGATGGGAGTTCCCAGAAGGATTCACATTTACATATAAGGAGAAAAAACATAGAATTAGAAATCCAATTGAAACTGGTAATTTTGGGGAGAAAATACAGTAAGGAATTGGGAGGAAGGGAAACACTGCCAGAAGGAGCAGTAGGAGGACAGAAAACAGACGTAACAGATAATAGTACAGAAGAAGAGGAAGGGAGTAAAAAGAAAAGAAAAAAGGTAAACGGGAAAAGACAAGACTTTAAAACTAACAATGGCAGATTTGAGGATATTAAGCTGGAATGTAAATGGATTGAACAATAAAATAAAAAGGAATAAAACTGAACATGTAATATTAAAACAAAATTTAGACATAGTTTGCCAGAAACATGTGGCAAAAAACCATAGGAAAATACTGATAAATAAAAAGATGGGAATGGAATTTATAACTTCAGACAAAACAAAAAAGAGAAGAGTTGTGTTTTATATTATATCAAAATTACAGCCATATTTTTTATTTAAAGATGAAGAAGGAAGGGTGATAGCTGTGAAATTATACCACAAGGTATAATCATAGTTGGAATATACGTGCCAAATGAAATCAGATTTTTTTAAAAAACTTCGAAACTAACCTATTGGAATATGCGTATCAAAAATGATAGTAATGGGAGATTGGTGGACTGGTCTCTCTGGATATGGATAGAACAATAAGGAAAACTCAGACAAAAGAGGGGAAATTGCCATTAACTTTTTTTAATATGGTAGAAAATTTAAATCTGATTGATATTTGGAGATTTAAGCATCAGTTAGAGAATATACTTTCTATTCAGAAGTACGTCAGTCTAGTGGATGAATTGACTTGGCATGGGTCTCAAAAGAAATAACTTTAATGGCAAAAAGGTCAAAAGACAAGCAAGAACTCTCTTGGATCATAATTCAATAATTTTAGAAATAAAAAGAGAAAGGAATACACCATTTATATGGAGACTAAATGAAGACTTGCTAGATAACCAAGAAATAGTGGAAAAGACAAAAAACAACATTAAAAGATTATTTTGAATTAAATTGCAATAAAGGCACAAATATGAGAATAGTGTGGGATGCTAGTAAAGCAGTAATTAGAGGTTTCTTTATAAACCAAAATGCATATCAAAGGAAGATTAGGAAACAGAGGAAAAAGGAATTTTTTAAATGAATTAATTAAAAAGGAAAAAGAGTTAGTAAGTAAACCTAAGAAAGAAACAACAAAACAAGCATTTGAAATGTTACAAACTTAATATTCATTGATAATAAATCAGGAAGTAGAATGGAAAATAAAGAGAATGAGACAGAAATTTTGAACAGGCTAATAATCCAGGAAAGCTCTTAGCCTGGCAATTGATTAAAAGGAAAGCGAATAACTTAATAAATAAAATAAAAGAGAAAGATAAAATAATTGATGATCCGAGAGATATTAGAAGGCAATTTACCAGATACTTCTCAGACCTATACTGAGCTGAACCAGAAGATAAAATAGAAATTGAAAGATATATAAGACAAAATAAATTGCCAAAAAAATTAAATGCAACAATTGATATAACAGAAGTTTCAAGTGCTATAAAACAAGCAAAGATAGGGAAAACACCAGGCCCAGATGGACTAACAGCAAAATATTATTAAAAAATTATTTAATTCAACCATTACAAAATGTAATTAATGAAACATTAAAAGTAGGGGGTATACCAAAGACTTGGAAAAAGGCTTTTATCACTCTAATCCCAAAACAAGAGACAGATAAAATGGAACTTAAAAATTATAGACCAATCTCATTATTAAACAGTGATTACAGATTGTATTCAAATTTATTAGCTAATAGAATGAAAAATATATTGTTAGAAAAAATGCATCAAGATCAAACAGGATTTCTATCAGGAAGACATATGAAAGAAGATATAAGGAATGTAATAGATATTATTGAATATTTGGAAGTAAGAAATGAAAAACAGGCAGCAATGATGTGCCAGGAAGCTAGCCTCCAGCTCGACAACACAGGGAGCGTAGTTAAGTAGAGAGGATGATTATTGACCAAGTACACAGATAACGCTGGACAGCATTAACCCAGCTGCTGCCCTCATGAATTATGATGACTCTTCTGCCGAGTCCCTCCCCTTCCACCAACTTAAATGGACCTTCTGACCCTTATGTTTCTGCTTACGCCTCCTATCACACACCCTTCCCCCAATGATGTCTCCGTGGGCTCATTAGATCCCCTCCAACTTCTTCCTGAGAAGACAGTCAATCTTCTCTTCCTCACCTTTTCCCTCCCCTTGAGGGACCTGGTGGAGATCTGGCTCGTTTGAGATAGTTCCCTTGGCAACCTGCATTCCTAATCCCTATCTCTTCCTGCCTACATCTTCCACTGAAAGCTGGCTGGGCTGGTTCATTCATGACATGATATTTGTAGATGTGGAAAAAGCATTTGATAACATTTCCTGGACCTTTATGTTAAAGGTCTTCGAAGAAATGAATTTTGGAGAAACATACAAAAGAGGAATAGAAGCCATATATTCAGAGCAACAAGTGAGACTAATAATAATGTAATAGCAGAAAAATGTAAAATTACAAAATGAACAAGACAGGGATGTCCTTTGTCCCCTTTATTGTTTATTTTAGTCCTAGAGGTGCTGGTGAGAGATATAAGAGCAGATAATGACATTAAAGGATTAACGGTAGGAAATAAGTCATACAAATTAAAGGCATTTGCAGATGATTTAGTGATCATGATGTAAGACCCGATTAGTTCATTAATAAAAGTATTAGAAAAAATATAAAAATATGGACAACAGGCTTAAAATTACATAAAAATAAAACAAAGCTCCTAGTAAAAAATATGCCAGAACACGATAAAAAAGAGGTACAGTAGGCGACAGAAATATATATATATATATATATGCAGGTTTTGGTGTCCTCGGGTGTCTTCCCGTGTAAAAGTTGGGGTGTCTAGGCGACGTTTCGACGAGGTCTCACTCGTCATCTTCAGGCTGGTGCTTTCGGCTTCTTGTTACTGGAAGAGAGCAGGATCTCAGTGTTTGAGTTCCTATAAATACTGTTGAGGGGGTGTGGTGTATAGCCTCCAATGTTCTGGGCAGAGAGGAAGTTCCCAGGCTAGTGTGCCTTTTCTTCTTTTGTTCCTTAATTACTTGAGGGATATCTTGAGTGATTTCTTGAGTGATATCCTGAGTACCACTTAGGTGGGTCATTAGGTGTGGATTAGTTGCTAAAGTCTTTGTGTCTTGACCTCTTGAACTTTGTGAAGAGTTTTTCTGAGAAGATGGCTGTACTGCACTTAGTTGTGCTCTGGCTTGGCTTCGTGTATAGGGGCGAGCTGTGGTTTTGTGGCCTGTGTCAGCCAGATCTGTGTAGGGATTGCAGGGGGGTGCAGCATCCGGAGGTGCCACCATGGTTTGGCTACTGGATGGTGTGTGTAATTTATCTGTGGAGAGGGTCTGGGTTTGGGTCTGGTGTGGTTGATTGGTGATGGCGTTCTGTGTGCCTCTGGATCTGGTGTCAGTTTTTGTGGGGAGGGCTAATTTCCAGATGTCTGGCAAGCGGGATGTGTCGTCACGCTTGTTCATGTTGTGAGGGTGTTTCTCTATCTCGATGGCTTCCATGATTATTCTCTTGTGGTGATGTTCCATGTTAAAGAGCAATTTGGAATCTGCAAAATTAATTTCGTAAAATTAATCTGCAAATTGCTCTTTAACATGGAACATCACCACAAGAGAATAATCATGGAAGCCATCGAGATAGAGAAACACCCTCACAACATGAACAAGCGTGACGACACATCCCGCTTGCCAGACATCTGGAAATTAGCCCTCCCCACAAAAACTGACACCAGATCCAGAGGCACACAGAACGCCATCACCAATCAACCACACCAGACCCAAACCCAGACCCTCTCCACAGATAAATTACACACACCATCCAGTAGCCAAACCATGGTGGCACCTCCGGATGCTGCACCCCCCTGCAATCCCTACACAGATCTGGCTGACACAGGCCACAAAACCACAGCTCGCCCCTATACACGAAGCCAAGCCAGAGCACAACTAAGTGCAGTACAGCCATCTTCTCAGAAAAACTCTTCACAAAGTTCAAGAGGTCAAGACACAAAGACTTTAGCAACTAATCCACACCTAATGACCCACCTAAGTGGTACTCAGGATATCACTCAAGAAATCACTCAAGATATCCCTCAAGTAATTAAGGAACAAAAGAAGAAAAGGCACACTAGCCTGGGAACTTCCTCTCTGCCCAGAACATTGGAGGCTATACACCACACCCCCTCAACAGTATTTATAGGAACTCAAACACTGAGATCCTGCTCTCTTCCAGTAACAAGAAGCCGAAAGCACCAGCCTGAAGATGACGAGTGAGACCTCGTCGAAACGTCGCCTAGACACCCCAACTTTTACACGGGAAGACACCCGAGGACACCAAAACCTGCATTCCTGTACCCGTGAAAATCTACGAAAGCATATATATATATATATATATATATATAGTGAAATATTTGGGAATATGGTTAACAGCAAAAAATATCGACATATTTGTCAGGGAACTGCCATCGGAGCTAGAGGCGGAGGGAAGGCTCCAGAGGGATGCCGGAGAGGGTCCCAGTAGGGAGAGAGGCAGCCCATCTGCTGGGGAAGGAAATCAGCGTAACACCAGTGGAGAAGGGGGGCAGATGGGGGAATCGGAGAGGAGGCTCTAGGACTCTTCACTGGAGACCAGCGGGGAGAGCACGGATACTCCGCTGCCCACACCCTCTCTGCGCAGAACACTTCCGCGCAGGGAGACTAGGAGGAGACTTGGCGTCAAAGAACTTCTTTGCTGGAAGAAGTTCAAGAAACGCCCACTGACGGATGCTGCCAGCGACTGAGACAGCCACGAAGTGAAAGGCTGTCCAGACAGAAAGGGTTCAACCAGGTAACCTAGCCAGGAGTGGCGACAACTTACACACAAGCAACCCCTAGAACCACTACAGCAATCCGTCAGTCACCGACGTTGCTTGTGCGCAGCTCCAGAGAGGAAGCACGATGAGCCAAACCAGGGAAGCCAGAGAGACGGAGCAAGCAGCTGGAGTGCAAAATCTGGTAGAGAGGAACCGAGATTTGGAACAGCATGTGGCTCTCCTGACGGCGTGGCTGGACGAAAGACGGACTCAGGATGCACAGGTCAGACCCACCCCCAACGCAAGGAAGGTACTGGGGATGGTACACAAGTTTGGGGGGAAACCCCAGGACTACAATGCGTTCCAAACGGAAATAGAGTACGCTTTGGAACTGCAGCATAATGACTTTGCTGATGATGGGGAGAGGGTAGCCTACATTGTGGGGCATCTGGAGGATGGGGCACGCAAATGGATCAGGCCCCTAATGGCAACGCAAAATGCTGCCTTGAAGGACCTTAGGAAATTTTTCCAGGCAATGAATGCGATGTATTCCAGTGAAGTGGAGCAAAGTGTGACTCGGCGGGAATTGATGGGGTGCAAGCAGGGGAGCCAGTCAGTTAGAGACTACTGGTCGCGCTTTGCAATGTTGATCCACCGGCTCGGGTGGGATCTGGACTCTGAACCTATTCAAATGTTGTTTGAGGAGGGGTTGTCCCCAACTGTGAAGGACGAGCTGTCCCGCGCCCCCCGCCCAGTCGATGGATCAGCTGACCAAAGGTGTGCTTGAGATTGGAGTGTGGCAGGAAGCGCGACTCAGGAGAAACACGAAGTGAGAGGGGAACGTTGCCATGACTACCACATTCCTGAAATACCAAGACAGCTTTCCCAGGCGGCTGAGCCAATGGAAATAGATGGCACGCGTGCGAGAGAGGTTTCAAACTCCAGTGAAGGTCGCAAGAGGGAGGGGAAGGATTGGAAAACCACCAAGAAGTGTTTCCTCTGCCAACGGCCAGGACATTTTGCCAGGGTCTGCCCTCACAGAAAGGCCTGGCAAGTGATGGTGGGAGCTGCTGGCTGTGAGGAGAAGGGGGGGGAAGGGCAGGCGCAGGGAAGCGACAACGCCTGGCTGCCAACCAGCGGGGGCAGCAGCCAAGCCAGCAACCAATAGAAGTGCCCCAGCCTGACCCCCCCCCCAGGGCAGCTATAGCCATAGAAATGGTGCTAGAACTCCCGAATGGGCACCCAGTCAAAGTGGAGGGGCTGCTGGATTCAGGCAGCTCCTGCAATTTCTTCAGCAGGGACTTCGCTCTGGAGCACCAACTCCACCTGCTGCCCCTGGATTTTCCCTTGCAAGTGACCACCATCGATGGGAGGGAACTTTGGGGGGGGGGGAGTGACACACCAGACCCCGCCAATGCGAATGAGGGTTTCCAGGCACACGGAGACCATTGCCTTTCACGTGGCCACACTGGCAGGATCCCCAATAATACTGGGGATGAGCTGGCTGGCACTGCATGATCCAGTAGTGTCATGGCATCAGCGGTCAGTCACCTTTGGATCAGCTTACTGCTTGGAACACTGTCTGGGGGGGAGAACCCAAGGATGACAGTGGCCAGGGTGGCTGGGCTAGCTGTGGAACCAAAAGGGGAGGTGCCACCACAATATGCTAACCTGAAGGAAGTCTTCAGCAAGAAGGAGGCGGATAGACTACCCCCCCCCATAGACCCTTTGACTGCCAAATAAACTTACTCCCAGGGGCTCAGCTGCCGGTGGGTAAGCTGTATGCCATGTCTGACCGGGAGATGCAGGAGTTGCGGCAATTTATTGACAAGAACCTGAAGAGGGGGTTTATAAGAGAATCAAAGGCGGTGGGGGGCAGTGTTATCATAAAGCACCAATGCTGCAGCAAGCAAAGGCTCAAGCAAAGGCTAAGGCAGCTGCTTGTGGCTGGAAAGCCAGACAGGATGTTTGTGACTGTTGCCATGGGAACAAAGGGGCAGTCCATTCTGTACTGAGCACCGGATGTTAGCTCAGTGTGTATGTCATATGACCCGTACTGGAAGTACATGGGTGGAGTTTATTCTTACTGCTGTGGAGTGCAGACATGTTTTCTCTGTACTGATATAAGAGACAGGAATAAAAGATGTAAATAGGTTTCTGTCTGCTTCTTTCCCCTCCCTGGGGGGCACCAAAGGGGAGAGAGGAAGAACGGTGTGTTCCTCTCACACATCTGAGAAGAATCGCTGAGACCTAGCTGCTTATCAGCAGTGTAGCAGCGGGGAGGTCGCCAAGGAATATCTGCCGGTGCCTACGCTGAGAAGGGCACATTCCTCTGACCGAGGCAGAATTCCAACAGTGGTAGCAGATGCCGGTTGCTGGTTTCTTCGATCCATGGGAGTCTGCAATAAAGAGTGGCAGAGCTGCTGTTTTCATCTGCTCCATGGAAGCCTGAAGTGAGAAAGCTGAGTCTCTGCAGCCAGAAGCTGACCAGACGAAGCTGACAGCCAAGGTATGAGATTTTCGGGCTTAAAAGAGTGAACGCAGATTGAGTTATTCTCTGGTTCACGGGGAGCAGCGTCTGGGAAAACAGCTCCGAGTGAGAAGAGGCCTGCATTCCAGACATTCTTGTGGTTTCCTGTCCAAGGGAAGGAATGCACTGTTGCTAAGCAACGCCCTTCAGTGAAGGCTGTGCCTCAGAGAGGACAAGTGGAAAATTACTCGAGAGGGCTGGACAGTCAGGCTATGCCTCACGAGAGGCAAAAACAAAGTTTGTTGTGACTAGGCTCTCAAGAGCTCTTGGAACTTTCCAACGCAGCCAGTGTCAGAGCTGCCAGGTGCACAAGAGTGTAAACAAACCAGCTTTTGGATTTTAGAGGCTTGTGTTTGAGAGTTAATGCAAGGACTCAAAATGGATGCTAAGAAGGGCGGAGGTTTGCCTTCTCCACCCCTCTTGACCAACGATAATTATGCATCCTGGTCCATTAAGATGAAGGCCCTGCTGCAGAATCAGAGACTGTTTGGGGTGATTGAGAACCCCATCCCTGCAGCACCAACGCGTGCTTGGGAGTCACAGGATGTGAAGGCCAGAACGGCTATTATTCTGTGTGTGTCAGACTCGCAGCTTATCCATATACAGGATTTAGAGCACGCGAAAGATGTTTGGGACACTCTGAGAAGGACACATCAGAGAGATGCAGGTTCTTCAGCGTTGCTGTATTTTGAGAAGCTGACCAACTTGAGGCTTGCGCCTGATGGAGATGTTCAAGCGCACCTGACGGAAATGAAATATCTGCGTCAACAGATGGTGGAACGTAATTTCCGTTTGCAGGAGGAAGTGTTTTGCTTCATGGTGATAAACAGCCTGAATCGGACTTACAAAACGGTTGCCAGTCAGCTGGGGTCCCTTCCAGCGAATGATTTGACTTCGGAGAGGGTCTTTGCCGTGGTTCTGAATGAACATGACAGACTTGCCGCACTGGAGGTCAAGGACAGGGGGAGACAAGAACGGAGTTCTGACACCCCCACTGCTGTTGCTACTGGAGAAAATGCTGTAGCTTTGAACGTTGTCCGGTGTTACAATTGTGGCCAGACTGGGCATCTTCAGCGGTACTGCAAGAAGCCATGTCAGCACAAAGGAGCCAAGGTGAGCTCTACAAAGTCTGAGGCGTCAGACAAAGGTCACACCATCTCAAAGGCAAAGACTGCAAAGGCTTTGATGTCGCTAAAAGCCACACTAGAAGCGGGGAACTTCTTCGTCATCGATGCTGGAGCGTCGGTTCATATGTGTCGACACAGAGGACTATTTTCTACGTTTAAGAAGCAAAGCTTCGCTGTGCAACAAGCCAACGGTCAAGAGCTGGAAGCCACCGGGATTGGAACTGTGTATCTTAAAAGTCTGAACTTGACTATAAACAATGTTTATTTGGTTCCAGAATTAAAGTTTAATCTGCTCAGCGCTTCGCAGATTGCCAAGAAGGGACTAAAACTGTCCTATGATGATGAGAACTGCGAGATCTACAAAGATGGAGAGCTGTATCTTTCTGCTAAAGAGAAAGATGGACTGTATTTGTTGACTTTTGATCAAAGTGATTACATGGAATGTAATTCTTGTGATTCTAACGTGATCTCTTTTGCAGGTCTGACCAAGGAGAACACCAAGAAGGTCACCTCGAGGGTCGACAGAGCATTTCAGCGGGTGTATGCTGATGTGATTGGTCCTCTAGCACCATCTAGAGGCAATGCAAAATATTACCTTGTGTGTGTGGATTCTTTCACAAATTATGTCTGGATTTATGTTTTACAGAAACCAAAAGAAGCCTTAGAAAGGTTTAAAGAGTTTTGTGACAAAGTTAAAAATATGCATGATGCTAATATTGCTTGTCTTTGTACAGATGAGATGCCACTGTTTCTTTTACAGGATTTCCAGAGGTTCCTGAAGAAGGAAGGGATAAGACACAAAATTGCTAGCTCCGAAGAAGCTTGGAAAAGATGTGTTTGTGTTACGGTGAACAAAGAATTGCAAAAGGGAATGCATGCGCAATTGCTAAGTTCACATCTGCCACATGAGTACTGGGCTGAATCGCTGATGTCATTTTGTTACACATGGTTGAGAAAGGTTTCAAAAGAATTGGGAAGTTCTCCTTTTGAGAAACTGTTCCATAGAAAACTTTCAGTTGCCCATTTCAAGGTTTTTGGGTCTCATGTGAGAACAGAAGCTCCAGGTGGGGTAAAGAATGCCAGAGGCATTTTTGTGGGTTATGAAAAGGGTCTCTACAGAGTAATTTTGTCTGAATCTGGTCAGGTGATTCTCACAAAATTTCTAGAGAGTGCTCCTGAACAGGAGAGAGTGATTGTTCACACATTTCCCACTGGAGATGATTCTGATGATGATGATGATGATGAGTTTGATCTTATTGAGTTCAGTAGTACTGATGATGACAGCGATGGCTCAGACAGCTCAGTTGTAACAGTCATTGAGAGGAAATCTCACATAATGACTAGACCCTCAGAAGAGGAGGATGAACCACTGATTAAGCTTAGTACTGGTTCTCCAGAGAGTTCAGAGGCTGAACCAGAAAGCAAAGAAGAGCAGCACGAAGGGTGTACCACCAAAGAGGTATTCAAAAGAGTTTGCAAACCTAGCTATTGCATGTGTTGCTGTTGTAAACAACCAAGGGCAAATTGAAGCTGTGTCTGAGTTAGAGACAAAGGCACAACAGAGAGTTGTTAACCAAGGTAATGCAGAAGCACTCATTCCTTGGAAGTCACACAACCAGAGCTACATTGGTAAAACCAGTGGCGGGTAGTTCCAAGGGTGGAACTGAAACAACAGGGGAGTGTTATAAGTATAACAACTGTTTGTTTTCTTCTCTGGATGACGCTTTGCTCGCAGCACGCATTGATACTTTAGGGGGAGTATGTTATCATAAAGCACCAATGTTGCAGCAAGCAAAGGCTCAAGCAAAGGCTAAGGCAGCTGCTTGTGGCTGGAAAGCCAGACAGGATGTTTGTGACTGTTGCCATGGGAACAAAGGGGCAGTCCATTCTGTACTGAGCACCGGATGTTAGCTCAGTGTGTGTGTGATATGACCCGTACTGGAAGTACAAGGGTGGAGTTTATTCTTACTGCTGTGGAGTGCAGACATGTTTTCTCTGTACTGATATAAGAGACAGGAATAAAAGATGTAAATAGGTTTCTGTCTGCTTCTTTCCCCTCCCTGGGGGACACCAAAGGGGAGAGAGGAAGAACGATGTGTTCCTCTCACACATCTGAGAAGAATCGCCGAGACCTAGCTGCTTATCAGCAGTATAGCAGCGGGGAGGTCGCCAAGGAATATCTGCCGGTGCCTACGCTGAGAAGGGCACATTCCTCTGACCGAGGCAGAATTCCAACAGGCAGTCTGGTGTTCTTTGTGGAGAAAAAAGAGACTAATCAGCCCAGGCTAGTCGTGGATTACCGGGCTGTCAACCTGGTGTCAAAACCCGTGACCTTCCCTATGCCCAGGATTGACGACATTTTAACATGGGTGAGGCAGGGGAAAAATTTTACCAAGCTGGACCTCAGGGGAGCGTACAATTTGATTAGGATAAGGGAGGGGGCGAATGGAAAACCACCATGTTCACCCCCCTGGGGGCTTTTGAGTACTTAGTCATGCCATTTGGATTACAATCGGGCTCAGCCTGCTTTCAAGCATTCATGCACCACATGTTGGGGTCCCTGCTGTACAAGAACTGCGTAGCCTTTTTGGACGACGTCTTAATCTATTCGGACAAAGAGAAGCAACATGTCAGAGACGCCAGGGAAGTGCTAAAGAGACTGCAGAAGCACCAGTTGTGGGTCAAGCTGGAAAAATGCCAATTTCATGCCAGAGAGGTCGAGTTTCTGGGGTACAAGTTGTCAGACAAGGGCCTAGCTATGGACCCAAGCAAGGTGGAATGGAAGGCCCCCAAAACCCGGAAGGATGTGCAGAGGTTCCTAGGGTTCAGCAACTTCTACAGGAAGTTCATCAAGAACTTCGCCCACTTGACAGCGCCCATCACAGATTGTCTCAGTAGCAAAAAGAAGTTCGCCTGGACAGAAAGTGCCCAGCAATCCTTTGAAAGACTGAAGAAGGCGTTCGCTTCGGAAGAGCAGCTCCTGCACGTTGATCTGGAAAAGCCCATGAGGCTGGAGACCGACGCGTCCGACCGAGCCATTGGCGCGGTACTTTTGCAGCCAGGGGCCAACCAGGGCTGGAGGCCGTGTGCCTTTTTCTCGAGGAAGCTGAGCAAGTCGGAGCAAAACTACATGGTGTATGACCACGAACTGCTAGCGATCTATGCGGCGTTTCGCCGATGGAGACATCTGTTAATAGGGGCGCAGCACAAGATCCAGGTTTGTACGGATCACAAGAACTTGGAATACTGGAGGACCGCGCGAGTACTCAACCAGAGACAGATTCGATGGGCACAGGAGTTCTCCAAGTTTTCCTTCGAGATCCGATACGTGCCGGGAGAGGAAAACGTAAGAGTAGATGCTCTCTCCCGGAAGCCGGAGTACATGGAAGGAGAGGGACCATGGAGGGTTTGAGGAAAAGGAAGGGCTACTGTACTATAAGGGGGCGCTGTATGTACCGGGAGAGACCTTGAGGGGGAAGGTACTCAAACAACTCCACGACAACCCAACAGCTGGGCACTTTGGACAGCACAAAACCATGCTGCTTGTCACCAGGCAGTTCTGGTGGCCAAGGGTGAGGGAAGATGTACGGGAATATGTACGGGGGTGCGACCAATGCCAGAGGGCAAAGGGGGAGAGGGCTGCCCCCGCAGGGTTACTGGAACCCTTACCCACGCCGGGAAGACCCTGGGAGGTGGTGTCCATTGATTTTATGACAGATTTGCCCAAGTCAAGGGGGAAGACAGCAGTCATGGTAGTAGTCGATCTGTTGATGAAGATGTGCCATTTCATAGCTTGCTCACATGCAGTGACGGCAGAGGAGACAGCCAGGTTGTTTGTGGGTCACATCTTCAGGCTGCATGGGGCTCTCTCGAGGGTCATCTCAGATCGCGGGAAACAATTTACTTCCCGGTTCTGGAGGAAGCTCATGAGCTTGCTGCAGGTCAGAATTCTAGCCCGACTTTGAGGTATGTGCCTATCTGTTCAGGCACCGGCTGAATTCCTTAGACCTCCCTCCGGCGACTCCCGGCAGGAATAAACATACGAGGTCCGTTCCGGCGATTTTCCTCAGGCTGTGAGGAAAACACACCAACTGCTTCTCCTCCTCCCTGCTCCCTGCATATCCCCAGGGAGGGGAATCAGACACAGTCAGAAACGTATCTACATGTCTTTATTTGTGTCTTTAAGCAGTCATACAGTAAACATGTCTGCTCTCTTCAACAGACAGAGAGAAAACTCCCCTCCACCCATGTACATCCTGTACAGGTCATATGACAAACCCACTGAGCTAACATCCGGTGCTCAGTACAGAATGGACTGCCCCTTTGTTCCCATGGCAACAGTCACAAACTTCCTGTTTGGCTTTCCAGCCACAAGCAGCAGACTTGGCTGCTATAGCCTTTGCTTGCTGCAGCTTTGGTGCTTTAGAATAACAGAGGTGGGCTTCTCAACGGCGAGACACCCAGAAACCAACGGGCAAGCAGAGAGAGCGAACAGTATACTCCAGCAATACCTACGCTGCTACGTCAGCGAGCGACAGAACGATTGGGTAGAGAAACTAGCGCTGGCTGAATTTGCGTACAATAACGCTGAACATGTGTCCACGGGAATGAGCCTGTTCATGGCCAATTATGGGTGTCACCCCAGGGCCTTCCCGGGGAGGGGGGAGGAAGGATGGAGTGTACCTGCGGCAGAGCAGTTTGTGGAAGAAATGGAGGCCTTGCACCAGCAACTCGAGATGAACTTGGAGCGGGCCAAGGAAGTTTACAAGAAGCAGGCAGACAAGCACCGTCGGGAGGGGGAGGCCATACGGGTGGGAGACCGAGTGTGGTTGTCAACCCAAGGGTTACCCCTAAAGGGAGGGTGCAAGAAGTTGCAGCGAAGGCGGCTGGGACCTTTTGAGGTAACACAGCAGGTGAACCCTGTGGCATTCAAGCTCAAGTTGCCTGACAGCATGAAGATACATCCGGTGTTCCATAGGTCCCTACTCTCACCGTACAGGGAGGGGCGGGAATTTCCGGGGCGGGAGGGAGGAGTCACCACCCACCCGCGGGTAGAGGAGAGGGAACACCACAACCAAGCCACAGAAATACTTGATTCGAGGTGGCGAGGGCGCCAGGTGGAGTACTTGGTAGCTTGGGAGGGAGAACCCAGGTCAGAAAACACGTGGGTCCCCGCTGAGGCGATCAATGACGGGTATCTGGTGGAAGAGTTCCACAGCCTGTTCCTAGATAAACCAAAACCACTAGCGAGATTTTGGGAGGAAGAATTTGGAACCACAGACGACGAAGAGGACTTTGTGGGTTTTCCTGCCTCCCAAGAGGAGGGAGGGGAGGTGTCAGAGGGAGAAGAATCAGACTGGGAGGCCCACCCCGCGGGAAAAGATCGGAGCAGGTGGGAAGCGGGTTTTGAATCCTCAGAGGAGGGCGACAGCTCCTTCCGGGGATTCCCTGCATCGTCGGCCGAGGAAAGGGACGAGGTTGGATCAGAAGGTCGGGCCGGGGGTGGAGGGGGTCCTGGGCGGGAGGTGGATGTCAGGGAACTTCCATCGGAGTTAGAGGCGGAGGGAAGGCTCCAGAGGGATGCCGGAGAGGGTCCCAGTAGGGAGAGAGGCAGCCCATCTGCTGGGGAAGGAAATCAGCGTAACACCAGTGGAGAAGGGGGGCAGATGGGGGAATCGGAGAGGAGGCTCCAGGACTCTTCACCGGAGACCAGCGGGGAGAGCACAGGTACTCCGCTGCCCACACCCTCTCTGCGCAGAAGACTTCCGCGCAGGGAGACTAGGAGGAGACTTGGCGTCAAATAACTTATTTGCTGGAAGAAGTTCAAGAAACGCCCACTGACGGATTCAGCCAGCGACTGAAACAGCCACGAAGTGAAAGGCTGTCCAGACAGAAAGGGTTCAACCAGGTAACCTAGCCAGGAGTGGCGGCAACTTACGCATGAGCAACCCCTAGAACCATTACAATATTTAAAGACAATTATGAAAAAATATGGAAAGAAATAAAAAGAAAATTTGAAATTTGGGGGAGAATGAATCTATCTTTATTGGGAAGGATAGCGGCGATTAAGATGAATGTATTGCCAAAAATGTTATTTTTATTTCAATCAATCGCGGTGATAAGTGTCAGGGTTTCTGGGAGAGAGGAGGAGATGACAGAGAAGACGGAGAGCGAGTGGGAGGAGGGGCAGAAGGATGAGGAAGAAGATGACGGAATTCTGAGGGAATCCACGAGTCTGAGCAGCGAGTCAGAGGATTCTCAAAAGGGGGTTACCTTAATCAAGCAAAAGGGAGGAGAAGGGAGAAGCGGAGAGGAGCCCAGTGGAAGACAGACGCAGCAAGAGGCGTCTCAGCCGGAACGGAGTAAAGGGGGTGGAGTCGTCAGCCTCTCGGAGGGAGCAGGATTAGGAGAGAACAGAGAAAGGGGGTTGGAGCAAGGTGTTCAGCCGGAAAGGGTGGAGAGCAGAACAAGGGGTGGTGTAGCGGTCGAAAGAAAGGTCAGCAGCAACGTACGCGCGCCAAGTTCAAACGTAGAGGCGCGCGGAAGTGGAGAGAGCTCAGGGGAGGAGCCCGGCCCTAAAGCCAGAAGGAGGGGGGAAGAGGCGGCAGAGGATTCAGCCTCAGGCGAGTCACGGAGAGAGGGAACCCAGGGGGGCAGGAAGACCCTGCGGAAAAGAAAGGAGAGGAAGAGGTGGTCTAGAGCCAGGCTATTAAGTTGGTGTGGAAGAGGGGAGGAGTCAGAGGGGACTTCAGCGGTCTAACGTGACAGACGTACGGCCACGATGCTGAACTGTACGAGAAGCAGAAATCTTCAATAAACTTTTCCTGTAAATAAACTGCAACGGAGTGAGGTCTCTTGTGAGCTGGGACCCGTCCTGGGTGGCCGTGACAGTAAGTCCCCTCTCAGAAAGCAAAAAATTTTTTTTTGCGAAGCTCACGAACGGGAGCAGCCATGAGCGCTGAGGAGCAGCTGGTTGCACTGCGGGATCAGGTTACCGCTCTCACATCGGCAGTCATTGCTTCGCAGAAGAAGAATGACGACTTGGAGAAGACGTGCCAGGATTTGCAGGCAAGGTGGGAACACGCGGACAGGGCGGGGGCCCCAGGTTCCAGAGCGGAGGGCATTGCGCTTGGACGGAGGGGGGGTGCCCTGGTTCCGCATTTTAATGGCAACTTGCAAGACTATCCCAATTTCAGAGCGGACGTCGTATATGCACTGCATTTACTCCGTCACGATTTTAAAGATGAGGAGGAGAAAGTGGGGTTCATTGTTTCGCACCTGCATGGGGAGGCCAGGGCTTGGCTACGCAATCTGTGGCGCGAAGATGGACCGGCCCGTCGCAATTCAACTGCGTTCATCAAAGCGATGGATTCTTGTTTTCAATCCTCTGTGGATGTGGACATTGCGCGCCGTCAAATGCACGGGCTGAGGCAGGGGAAAGCGACTGTGCGCCAATACCACTCTAAATTTTTTGCATTGCTCACCGCCTTAGATTGGCCAAAGGACAGTAAGCCGGTCAGAGATCTTTTTTGGGAGGGATTGAGCCCCCCCATCAAGGATGAGATCGCTAGGGGGGACAGACCCCAGACCCTAGAAGACGTGGTGCAACGGGCTTTAGCTATTGGAATTCGACATGAGGGTCGTCCGTGGCACGAGGAGGACGGGCCCCAAGCGCGTGCGCAAGCGAGGACTCTCCCTTTTGTGCACAGGGATTTCAGCCGTGCGCACCCCTCGCCAATGGGGAAGGACAGCGAGAAGCCAATGGAGATTGGTGGTGCTAGGGCTCAGAAGCCATCCCAGAGCCCTGTCCCTGGTGCAGCCAAAGCGAAGCCTCCTAGAGGAACCAGGAAGTGTTACATCTGTGACAGTGCGCACCATATGGCGAAAGAGTGCCCCCAGAGGCTCCAGAAGCACACTGCAGCACTGGCAACTGTAACAGCAGAGGTGCAACCAGGGGAGCAGCTTCAGGGAAACGACAGTGCCTGGCTGGAAGCAGAGCTACTGGGGCTCAGCCAGGCGGATCTGTAGACAAGCCCCCAGCATCACTGCAGAGCGTGGACCCTTTGCCTCCCAGACCGGCAGTTCTGCTCACAGCAACACTCCAGTTGCCTGATGGGAGACTCCTCGAGGTTCCAATAACGATCGATTCGGGAAGCAACGCCGACTTCGTGGGACTGCAGTTCGTTAAGCAGCACAACATGGCGCTCCTGCCTGCAACGACGCCTCTAAACGTGGTCACGGTAGACGGCAGGAAGTTGCTGGGGGGGCAAGTGGTGCAGCAAACCCCTCCCATGATGATGCAGATTGGCAACCATCGAGAACTTATTAGTTTCAATGTCACCCACTTATCGGACACACCCATCGTGTTAGGCATGAGTTGGCTGGAGAGGCACAGTCCCGCGGTTGCGTGGTACCAGCGGCAGATCACCTTTTGTTCATCGTATTGTGCTCAGCATTGCTTTCAGACCGATCAGGGAGGAGAAGCCGAGCAGCAGTTGCATCTGGGTATGGTGCAAACAGTGCCCCACAAGTACCAGGACTTCTTGGAGGTTTTCTGTGAGAAGGAAGCTGACAAGTTGCCGCCTCACAGACCTTACGACTGCGCGATTGATTTAGTGCCAGGGGCGCAACTGCCTGCTGCCAAGCTGTACTCCATGTCGGAAGACGAGATGCAAGAGCTTCGGGAGTTCATAGACCATAACCTCAAGCGAGGTTTCATCCAGGAATCTAAAGCAGCGGGTGGCAGCCCTGTGTTCTTTGTGAAGAAGAAAAACACGCCCCAAAAAAGGCTTATAGTGGATTACAGGTTCATAAACAGCTTGACTAAGCCCAAAGCTTTCCCCATGCCCAAGATTGACGACCTTTTAGCGACCGTCAGGAGGGGCAAGATTTTCACCAAGCTGGACCTACGTGGAGCTTACAATCTCATCCGCATCCGGAAAGGAGATGAGTGGAAGACCGCCATGTTCACCCCTCTGGGCACATACGAATACAGAGTCATGCCTTTCGGTCTCCAAAATGGCAGCCACGTTTTTCAAGCATTTATGCACCACGTGCTAGCAGGTCTCCTCTACAAGAAGTGTGTCTGCTTTCTCGACGATATCCTGATTTTCTCGGAATCGCCGGAGGATCACGATAAGGACGTGAGGGAGGTCCTGCTGAGGCTGAAGGACCACAGGTTGTACGCCAAGTTGGAAAAATGCCAGTTTGATGTCAGAGAGGTTGATTTCCTTGGCTACAAGTTGTCCGACGAGGGACTGGCCATGGACAGGGCTAAGGTTCAAGCGCTGTTGGACTGGAAAAGCCCTCGAAATCGGAAAGAGGTCCAGAGGTTCATCGGCTTTGCCAATTTTTACCGCAAGTTTATTAAAGGTTTTGCGAACGCGACGGCGGCTATCACTGACACCCTCAGTTCCAAGAAGAAGAAGTTCGTCTGGACCGAACAAGCGGAGCGGTCCTTCCGGACGCTTAAAGGTCTTTTCGCCTCCGAAGAGCAGCTGCTCCACGTGAATCCCGGCAGACCCATGCGGGTAGAGACCGATGCGTCAGACAGAGCGGTTGGGGCCGTTCTTTTGCAAGAGGATTCACAAGGCAACTGGAGACCGGGTGCGTTCTACTCCCGGAAGCTCAGCAAGACGGAGCGCAATTATACCATATGGGACAGGGAGTTGTTGGCCATTCATGCAGCTTTCAAAGCGTGGCGACACTTCTTAATAGGAGCCAAGCACACGGTGCAAGTCCGCACGGATCACAAGAACTTAGAGTATTGGCGGACGGCTAAGTTACAGACCCAGCGACACATGCGCTGGGCGGAGTTCTTTGCGGATTTCGACTTCAAAATAGAATACATCCCAGGAGACTCCAATGTTATTGCAGACGCGCTGTCCCGAAAGCCGCAATACTTGGAGGAAGCAGCTCCAATCGCAGCAAAGCACATTTTCGCACCGCTGGCGTGGACGTGCGCTACCATCGCAGTCGACCTGGACGCGGTGCGACGCGCGTTGCAAAGGGATCAGTTTGCACAGTCCAAGATGGAGGAGCTACGCGGAGGGTCGCGAGACAACGATGAGTTCCAATTGCAAGATGGACTTTTGACTCGTAAGGGTGCCCTTTACGTGCCCACCGACGATCTTCGAGCCAAGGTTCTGCAACAATTGCATGACGCCCCTAGTGCAGGCCATTTCGGCAAAGAGAAGACGATGGAGTTGGTGGCTAGAGACTTTTGGTGGCCCCAGATGAGAGGAGAGGTGGCGGACTACGTCGCCAGGTGTGATATCTGCCAGAGGTCCAAACCAGTGCACCAGAAGCAGGCGGGATTGCTAGAACCGCTGGAGACACCGCAGCAACCGTGGGAGAGGGTAGCGTTGGACTTTGTTACGGACCTGCCCAGCTCCAGAGGTAAGACGGCGGTGTTAGTGGTGGTGGACTTGTTCACCAAGATGGCGCATTTCATCCCTTGTGCCAAGGTGGCGACGGCAGAACAGACCGCAAAGCTCTTCATCGATCACGTCTTCAGAGTGCATGGACTTCCGCAGTCCGTCTTGTCCGACAGGGGGCGCCAGTTTGTTTCCACTTTCTGGCGAAAGCTTCTGGGCATCTTGCACGTCAAAATCAACCTGACATCGGCGAGACATCCACAAACCAACGGTCAAGCGGAGAGGGTCAACGCGATCATGCAGCAGTACCTGCGGTGCTACGCCAACCAGCGACCTGCGGCGTGGGTGGACTATCTGCCGATGGCTGAATTCGCCTACAACAACACGAAACACGCATCCACCGGGGTGACGCCTTTCTTCGCGAACAATGGCCGTCATCCCAGAACCTTCCCGAGATTTGCGGCACCAGGAGGGGGGGGGCCTCAAGATGCCGACCAGTTTGCAGCGGAGTTGCAAGAGGTGCACGAGGAGCTGCGGAGACATTTGGAGCTGGCAAAACAGGCGTATAAGGTGCAGGCCGATAAGCACAGGAGGGCGGGAGAGGACATCCAGATTGGGGACTGGGTGTGGTTAGCAGCCCACGCGATGCCGGCCAGGTCATTGGCCAAGAAGAAGTTAGGACACAGGCAGCTAGGGCCATATCAAGTTGAGGCTAAGATCAATCCGGTGGCTTTTCGTCTAGCCCTTCCGGAGGGTTCCAGGGTGCACCCGGTCTTTCATAGGTCGGTGCTCACTCCCTACAAAACCCCACACAGGTTTCAAGAGTCAGGAGCACTCCCAGAGCCACGTAGGAGGGCGCCTGAGGGGGGGGAATCGCCAAGACCAGAACCTCTTAACGAGGTCACAGAGATACTGGACTCGAGATGGGGGGAGGAGGGAGTTGAATATTTTCTAGCCAGGGAAGGCACTCCGGCCTCTGCCAATAGCTGGGTGCCGGGTTACGCGTTGGACGAACCCCTGTTGAAGGAGGAGTTCCATGCACTTTTTCCGCACAAGCCCATGCCCGAGGAGTATTTTGATGATTGGCTTTTCACGCCCACTTTGTCAGACAGCACGTTCGAGGGTTTCTCCTCACCCGAGGGCCATACGCCCGAAACAAGCCCGACCAGGGATCCGAGACTGGGGGGGGAGGAGACAGGCCCTTGTTGGTGGGTGGATCAGCCAAGGGAGGCATGGAGTCAGAGATGGATGGTAGGTCCTTGGCAGGCAGCGCCAGGAGAAGCAGTGATGGAGGAAGAGACTGTGATGTCTGTGGGTGGGGAACCCGAGTTCGAGCACACATATACGGAGATGACAGAGGAGAACGTTGAAGTGGACAACTTGTATCCTGAACCGACCCCGGAAGAACCACGTTTTCCTCAACCTGCACCCGGCGAGCGGGAGGGGGGAAGGGGGGGCTTCGAGGGGGGGATGGATGTCAGGGTTTCTGGGAGAGAGGAGGAGATGACAGAGAAGACGGAGAGCGAGTGGGAGGAGGGGCAGAAGGATGAGGAAGAAGATGACGGAATTCTGAGGGAATCCACGAGTCTGAGCAGCGAGTCAGAGGATTCTCAAAAGGGGGTTACCTTAATCAAGCAAAAGGGAGGAGAAGGGAGAAGCGGAGAGGAGCCCAGTGGAAGACAGACGCAGCAAGAGGCGTCTCAGCCGGAACGGAGTAAAGGGGGTGGAGTCGTCAGCCTCTCGGAGGGAGCAGGATTAGGAGAGAACAGAGAAAGGGGGTTGGAGCAAGGTGTTCAGCCGGAAAGGGTGGAGAGCAGAACAAGGGGTGGTGTAGCGGTCGAAAGAAAGGTCAGCAGCAACGTACGCGCGCCAAGTTCAAACGTAGAGGCGCGCGGAAGTGGAGAGAGCTCAGGGGAGGAGCCCGGCCCTAAAGCCAGAAGGAGGGGGGAAGAGGCGGCAGAGGATTCAGCCTCAGGCGAGTCACGGAGAGAGGGAACCCAGGGGGGCAGGAAGACCCTGCGGAAAAGAAAGGAGAGGAAGAGGTGGTCTAGAGCCAGGCTATTAAGTTGGTGTGGAAGAGGGGAGGAGTCAGAGGGGACTTCAGCGGTCTAACGTGACAGACGTACGGCCACGATGCTGAACTGTACGAGAAGCAGAAATCTTCAATAAACTTTTCCTGTAAATAAACTGCAACGGAGTGAGGTCTCTTGTGAGCTGGGACCCGTCCTGGGTGGCCGTGACAATAAGTAATATGAATTGCTTTAAGGATTGGCAGAGAGACATTTCAAGATTTATCTGGAGAAGCAAGAAGCCAAGAATAAAATATAAGTTATTAACAGATCAGGGATGTGCAACAGGTCAATCACGATCTACTGGTAGATCCCCACGAGGTTTTGGTAGATCGCAGTCTATTTCTGGCTCCCTTTCCTTAGCGTCGGTAAAACTGACTCCTGCCCCACCCCGTCGCCCCTCCCTCCATTGTTGTTTTATCTCTGGAAGGGAAGACGTAGCTTTCTCTGTGTTGCTGTTTTCATCCACAGCGATCTTTTTGTGAGTGAAAAATTTAAAAATGATAAAAAGAAAGGATTTGCATATGGAATTTCAAAATTTCAGAGAGAAATAATAGAAATTGATTATAAATTATTATCAAAAATGTATAATATATTGTTGGAATGGGAGACAAAGGATGAAGAGGTCAAATGTGTAATGATAAAACGGCCATAATATACAGATGACAGACTGGGAAAGATTATGGAGAAATGATATAAAATTCACGGCATGTACGGGACTTAAGCAGAACTATTTGAAAATGATGTATAGATGGTATTTAACACAGGCTAAACTATCAAAAATGTACAAAACAAAAGATAATAAGTTTTGGAAGTGTAAAAAGGTAGAAGGTACATTTTACCATATGTGGTAGCAATGTAAAGTCATAAAAAGCTTTTGGGAAATGATTTATAATGAATTGAAAAAAATGTTTAAAATAACCTTTGGTAAAAAACCGGAAGCGTTTTTAATAGGCATAATTGGAACAGATATACTGAAAGAATATAAAAGTTTATTTAGGTATGCAACAACAGCCGCACGGACATTGATAGCCCAACAATGAAAAGAAGAACGAGTCCCAACTAAAGAAGATTGGCAATGTAAATTAATGGAATATGCTGAAACTGCCAAATTAACTGGAAGACTAAGAAATCAAGAGAACGGCAAATATTTTTTTAAAAAATGGGAAAATGTTTGTTGCATATTTACAAAAGCATTGTAAAGAAGTTAACACAACAGCAGAGTTTTAAAAAACACTTGTAATATTAAGGACAATGTTTGAAACTGGAAATATTTAAAAGGTAAGAAAACTCTGGACATGTATAACATAAAATAACACAAAAGAACTGGGGGAGGGAATGGAGGGAAGTCAAGGGATCGGAGGAATCCCAAAATATGAATTTAATATGGTATGAAAACGTCTTATTTTCTATTTTTCTTTTAATCACGGTTTTAATAATTATAAAATAATTATTAAAAAAAAAACTATGTTCTACTAATGGTGCTTCCACCAGGAGTTTCTTAAGCAAATGCAAAAGAATGCATAGAATGCATAAAAGAAAGGCAAATATGCCCTGTCAATGACTAAGGCTGAAGCCTCATGAAACCCCAAAGAAGAGAAACTTAAAAATCCCTGAGCCTTGTACCACCACATGTCAAATCCATTGGTAGAACTCCAGATGAAGTGTGACTCCATCAATGATCAAGCGGGAGAACATAAAGTTCCCCACTGCCCTCCAAAGTCATATTTTCTCTGTTGACTGCTGGTTCCAAGGACTTAAGAGTATCCTGGTCGGCGGTCCCTGCCACCTCCACCAGCAACCACGATCATGTTCTGGCTAACTGGGCATTTCTCTCTATCTCCCTCTCTGTTCTCTACTCAGTTTTTCTTCAAGATTTTTTTCTAAGTAAAGACCTTCTCAGAATAAGATGACTGAAAGGAGCTCTGTCACCTGAACCTGCAATGCAGGAAGGAAAATGGAGAAGTCGCCCTCCCACTGTGAGGTAAGAACAGCTCTAATTTGCATATTCCTGCCCAGTGGAGTGACCAGGAGGAACAACCCATCCAAGGATCCCCTCCTCCCTGCAGGAAAATGGCTTGTTAAGACTACTTCAAGTGGCTTTCATCTGGTAAGCATGTGTAGACAGAACTATGTTCATAACAATTTGTAGGCATTGACCAATACATTTCACCTGACAATATCACAATTTTAGGTTAAGATAAAAGCTAGTTTTGGTGTGTTTGTAGCTGGTTACACAGCAACAAATGAGAATTCTGCCAACCAAGTATGGATAATGGAAGAGGTAATCTCTTTTCAAGTAATCCCACTCTTCTTACTGGATGAGAAACTAGTGTATTTGAACTTGAAACATTACTTTCAACTCAAAAGGAATACTGTATGTTAGTAACGCTACCACGATTATAACTTTACAGAAGTTTAGTCTGTATCGTATTTCACTGACTTGGTGGATAACTAAATTAACCTGGCAACTAACATAGTAGGTATCACAGTTATTATTTACAAAATACACATTTGTTTAAATCTCTGCAGCTCATTCACATTTTTAGACATGCTTAACCTCATTTACTGTTTACTTTACAAGAATTCCAGAAATTAGCAAATCAGAGTTGAGAGAAGTTTGAACATTCCAAGTGACCTACCAGAAGCATAACCTGGTCCACGCCTCCCATGTCCTCTGTTTCTGTAGGGTTGGCTACCTTTTCCAAGACCTGGGCCATCATCAGTCATGTA
The DNA here is from genome assembly GCF_964234715.1 of Podarcis melisellensis. NCBI lineage: Eukaryota > Metazoa > Chordata > Lepidosauria > Squamata > Lacertidae > Podarcis > Podarcis melisellensis. Next base: position 14,435,471 of record NC_138535.1, read on the forward strand.
TCCCTTTTCTTTGTCTGTGCGGTTTTGTGGTGGTCTAGAAGTGGCCCCAATCTGTCGAAGCTGTTCATCTATTTGCAATCTCTCCAAACGTAGTTGATCCACTTCCTATACACAGAGAAATGAGTTACAGGAAGTTGTTGCCATTTTGACCAATCTCATTAAATGACTTAGTAAGGTAGGTATCTTTTTATATATGATTTTATTATGACTTTTCATAATACATTACAATAAAATACAAAATCTGAACAAAAAGAGACAGAGAAAGAATAATGCACAGTCCAGCACTTCTGGTCTGCTACGTGAAGGAACCTGCAGCTCGGTGAGTTCGCTCCAGGTGAAATTGAGCTGTCACAGGTGTGGGAGGGGGGAGGCATGGGCTCCATGAGTCCCCCAAAACCCTGGAGTGTAATCGGGGCTCTACACAACCCAGCGAACCCCAACAAGGCAGGAGAGCTCTGGAAGGAATCGTGAGAAGGTTGAGAGGTGATACAGGGGAACCACATTCCCTCTGGGGCAGAAAGCCTCAAAGCAGACTAAGCAGCAGCAGAATCCCTTTCAAAAACAACACTTCCGGGTCACGTGGTCAGCGTGACGAAGCTGCTCTGGCGAGCCAGCACTAGCGCAGCACACGGAAACGCCATTTACCTTCCCGCTATAAAGCGGTACCTATTTATCTACTTGCACTTAAGGGTGCTTTAAGGGTGCTTTTGAACTGCTAGGTGGGCAGGAGCTGGGACCGAAAGATGGGAGCTCACCCCACCGCGGGGATTCGAACCGCTGACCATACGATTGGCAAGCCCTAGGCACTGTGGTTTTACCCACAGCGCCACCCGCGTCCCTGCGATGTTACAGATTATTCTCATCCAAAAAAGGATGAGCAAAATATTGAAGCGCTGAAACATAAGCAATTTGAATCGGCAAACAGACCTGGGAAACTCCTAGCATGGCAACTCAAAAGGGGGAGGAAACCAAACATTATAAATAAGATTACAATAGAAGATAGAATAATATTTAATCCAAAGGACATAAGAAATGAATTCCAAAAATATTACACCAAACTGTATAGAAAGGTAGAAGAAAACAAGGAGGCAATATATAGGTATCTCAATAAATGTAATCTCCCAAGCAAATAGAGTATCTAATGAACCAATTCCAATGGCAGACATAGACATCACAATTAAACAAGCGAAAATAGGCAAATCACCTGGTCCCGATGGTCTTACACCTATGTATTACAAAACATTTCAAGAAGCTATTATATCCCCATTGAAGGATGTGATGAATGGAATTCTACAAGGGGAAGAAGGCACACACCATCAGAAAAACTTTAGGCCAATCTCCCTATTAAATAATTATTATAAACTCTATGCAGCAATCTTGGCTAAAAGGCTAAGAGAAATATTGAAGACATTCATCCATGAAGACCAAACAGGCTTTTTACCTGCCAGACAAATAAGGAATAATGTAAGAAATGCAATAAAAATAATTAAATTTATGGGGAAAAGAAATGATAAAGAAGCCACACTGCTCTTCCAAGGTGTGGAAAAGGCATTTCATAAAATCTCCTGGATGTTTAGAAAAATGATACTAGAAATTATGGAATTTAGGGAAAATTTTGTAAATTAAAGCAATCTATCAAAAACAAGGGGCAAACATAAACATCAATGGCGGTGTAACAGGAGAACGTAGTATACAAAAAGGTACAAGGCAGGGATGCCCGTTATCACCGCTGCTATTCATTTTAGTCCTAGAAGTTCTTGCTAGAAGAATTAGAGAAAATAATGAAATTATAGGGATTTGAGTGGGCCAAAGGAACTATAAACTAAAAGCGTTTGTGGACGATGTAGTTTTGACATTAGAAAACCCTCTGAAAAGCATCCCGAAGACAATTGAAATTATAACACTGTTTGGAAACCTTGCTGGATTCTATATTAATAAAGAAAAAAACAATGGTGATCATCAAAAACATGGAAAAGAAGGCAAAAGAGAATTAGGGGGGGGGGACACATCAGGAATCGAAGAGAAGAAAGTAAAATATCTACGAGTCTGGCTTGCATCTAACAATTTAAGCCTTATTAAAGATAACTCTAAAAGAATATGGACAGAAATAAGGAAGAATATGAAAAAATGGAACCACATGAATTTATCTAAGATGGGAAGAATATTGACAATTAAGATGAACATATTACCAAAAATGATTTTTTTATTTCAATCATTGCCGGTGATCAGTAACACTCATTGTTTTAAACAATGGAAAAAGGACTTAACAAACTTTATATGGTAAGGCAAAAAGCCAAGGATTAAATACAAACCTAGACAACATCTTAAAAAGCAGAGACATTACCTTGCCGACAAAGGTCTGTATACTTAAAGCTATGGTTTTCCCAGTAGTGATGTATGGAAGTGAGAGCTGGACCATAAAGAAGGCTGATCGCCAAAGAATTGATGCTTTTGAATTATGGTGCTGGAGGAGACTCTTGAGAGTCCCATGGACTGCAAGAAGATCAAACCTATCAAGTCTTAAGGAAATCAGCCCTGAGTGCTCACTGGAAGGACAGATCCTGAAGCTGAGGCTCCAATACTTTGGTCACCTCATAAGAAGAGAAGACTCCCTGGAAAAGAGCCTGATGCTGGGAAAGATTGAGGGCACAAGGAGAAGGGGACGACAGAGGATGAGATGGTTGGATAGTGTTCTTGAAGTTACCAACATGAGTTTGACCAAACTGTGGGAGGCAGTGGAAGACAGGAGTGTGGTTGTACTATGAGGCTGTGATTAGTGTGGATGAAGGAGTGGGTGGAATTAAAGGACACAGGAACTCTGGATCTGGAGAAATTTAACCTAAGGTTTAGATGGCACAATTATTTGTATTATGAGAAGACCAAAGTAAATAAGGGTTTTTTAACTGTGTGATCAGGAGAAGTGTGTATAATGCTTGGGCAAACAAAACACAGAGAAATGTTAGAAAGGAAGATCTCACATTGGATATCTCCAATGGAGGCGGTTGCAGTAAAAAAAAAGTTGAACATGGAGGTAAACTGGGGAACATATAAAGATTTTAAAAAGAGAAGCGATGGGACTAGTAAAAAAAGTTGAACATGGAGGTAAACTGGGGAACATATAAAGATTTTAAAAAGAGAAGCGATGGGACTAGTCACAGACTGGTTCCAATACTTCCAAAGAAATGAGATCTGTAAAAGAGATAAAGAAAAAGGATTTGTAGAAAGTGGATCGGAATTTGATAAAATTAATATTGGGGAAATAACAAAAAATAAATAAAAATGAAAGTATACAGTTGTACTTTGACTCCCGAATACCTTGGGAGTCAAACATTCTGGCTCCCGAACGATCGAAAACCGAAAGTGAGTGTTCTGATTTTCTAATGTTCTTTTGGAAGCCGAACATCCGATGGGGCTTCTGCAGCCAATCAGAAGCCACACTTTGGTTTCTGAACGTTTTGGAAGTCGAATGGACTTCCAGAATGGATTCTGTTCGACTTCCGAGGTACGACTGTATAGAACTCTACTTGAATGGGAAACAGAAGATGAATTTGTGAAAGAGGCAAGGATACACTGGGCACCAGATATCGGATATAACATTGAACTTTCAGCATGGGAAAAAATATGGAACAGAACGATAACATTTTCAGCCTGCTATGTAGAGAACATCTTTAAGATGGTGTATTGATGATATCTGATGCCAATAAGAGAGAATCCAATGTATGTTGGTAAAGTTTAGAAAAAGAGGGTTCTCTATATCATATGTGGTGGCAATGTAAGTATGCAACAAAAATTGGGAAATGATAGGAACTCAAAAAGATGTTTAAATTCACCTTCCCTAAAAGACCAGAAGCCTTCTTGCTGGCAATAATTGGGGAAGATATGCCTAAGGAATTATGGAACCTATTTCTATATGCAACCTCGGCCACAAGGATAACTTATGCAACAAATTGGAAAGAAATGATTGTTCTGACAAAGGAACAATGGTTGCAGAAGTTAATAAAATTTCTCAAGTTAGCAGACTTGACGGCCAAAATAAGAAATTATGAGGAAAAGAAAACAAGAGGCGAGTGGGAGCGGCATCGAGTTTAATTGGGAAGTAGGATAAGTGTATGAGCAACGGTAGACAAGACAAAGGAAAATAAGAGGGAAATGACAAGAGGAGAAAAGAAAAAACGTAAGGATACCAATGGAAGATAAGTTGGGAAGTCTATGTAAGAATAAGGTAAGAGTTGTATAGATGTAACGTGTAAATTGGAAAATGAATAAACAAACAAACAAAAAAGGAAAGTCCTCTCTCACAGGTAGATCTTAACCCTGGGCCCAAGAGTAAGCTAGGCATCTTGAAGAGGTCTGACTTCTTCTAAAACCAGTTTGAGAAAAATATGATAATCACTCAGCATTCAGTTAAGAGTTAAAGGAAAAAAAACAGAACAATTTAACCACGGAATTTGAATTCACTTATAAACTCTGAAAAACCACTTTAAAGCTTTGCTTTAAAGCCAGCTTTTCCACTTTCCCAAAAGGCAACATACTATGATGCCCTTTCCTCACCTTTAAATAGTTGAGGTGATAATCCAAAAGAACTGTGGCATTCATTATGCTGTCCTTGGTTCCCACGAAGACAAAAGGAACCATTCCCTAGAAATAAAGTTTTGAATCAGAGGTCTTCAGGTGATGCAACTAATGCCACTACATAATGTGTAAGTTGATTCCATGCAAATTGCAATTTCATTAGTAAAACAATTCAGAGTAACAATACTAGGAGGGCTTTTTTTTCAGCAGGAAAAATCTCTTTCGGCCGGAACTCACCAGAATTGAGCACCGGCACCTCTTGGGCGCGTTCCAGAACCCCTGTAGTATTGTGGTGCCATTCCCCGGCACTGAGCTTGGGGCTGCGCAACAGAGAAGGCCAGCGCCGTAAGACGACAGTTTGGGGTTTTTTTGCCATGGCAGTGGGGCAAGTGGGCGAAGGTCCTCCCCTAAAGAAAGGTCAACAAGTTCTGGCGCCTCTTTTTCTGGAAAAAAGCCCTGATTACTAGTAAGCACTATGAATACTCAAACTTTCCAGATGGCAGCCAAGACCTATGTATGTTATAATATTAAGTAGTATAAAATATTACAAGCAAATAAGAAAGTAACACTATCCAAGTGGTTTACATAGAAACTAAGAGTTTTTTCCAACTAAGTTCCACCCAGAGCAGATCCACCGAAATTAACGGACCATTTCAGTGGGTTCACTTGGAGTATTCAATACAATTATATAAAAATACAACATTTATTCAATAAAATTTCCTGATAAAAACAGCTGAATACATTCTTATTTAGACAAGCCTATCCAGATGTTTAGAAAGTTTGTATGAGTTTTAATTTGTTTTAGTCTACTCTGTTGTGGTTTTAACGTTATCTATGCTTTAAATTATGGTTGTAAATATTTTAGTGATAATTTTTGTAAACCACTTTGAGCTTTTTTCTACAATCAAGTGGTATATAAATTTTATGGAATAAATAAAACAAAATATATCACAAATAAATACAAGCAGTGTACAAAAGAAAAAATATTAAGACTCAGAGTTGAGGAAGGTGTGGGTCAACAAAGTTTTAAAAAGTTGATTAAAGGTCAGTACTGTCACTACCGCATGAATTACCTAGGGAGGGGATTTCAGAAGGTGGGTGCTATCACCGAAAAGGACCACTTCCACATTGTCAGCAAGTATCAATTTGTTGGTTGTGAACTGACCAGTGGGGTCTCTTCAAAAGATCTTAAAATTGAGCTTGATTTGTATCATGGAAGGTGGTCTGCTAGATATCCTAGTCCCAGGTTGTTTACTGCTTTCAATGTCAACAAAAAAACTTTTAATTTCGCTCACAAGCTAACAAGCAACAGCTGCTGATCTCAACACTGCTTTAATGCCTATAAAGCTAGGTGTCCCACGAACCCCTTTGCAGCTGCAGCTTCTGAATTAGACAGAAAAGTACCCCACATGAGGCACATTCAATGAGTCAAATCATGTTACCATTCTACAGACCATCATAGCCCAAGAGCTAGACCAGATTTATTTACCCTAGAAATGCCAAAAGCGCTGTGGTGTTGTTGTTTTTTGGAAAGCCTACTACCTATACAAACAAAATATGGCAGTCTTAGTAAATATCAGTGGTGGGGGTATGAAATATGATGTCATCAATATGGCCGCCATGTCATTTTCACTTCGAGGCATTGAAATGGCTGTAACTTATCAATGGTCTGTCGCAGAGGCTTTATTTTTTTTAAAAAAAGTTAATTTAATAATAACAAAAGCTTGTTATGTCAATATTTTACATAACATCTAAGTTTTCTGTTTTTTGTTACGAACTCCAGAAATGAGTATTTTACCCCACACGTCACTCAGTGTAACTAAAAAATGAGCATAAAGCAGATGAGTAAAATGTATTTATTTACTGAAACACTTAGACTATTATATTTGACTATTATAAATCACAGACTATAATGATTAATGAATCTGAAATCAAATAATGAATATTTTAATGAGTATTATAAATGATTTTTTCACAATCTGCAAAATAATTGTGTGTGTGTGTATAAATTTTATTTTTCTCATAACAAAATCCATTCATTTTCCAGTGTCCCCCCCCTTGACTTCCCTCAACTTCCATTTCTGATTTGTTACATAAAATGTTACATTCAGCTGTTTATATATAATATTATTTTGTCAATATGTTAAGTCTTCTTGTTCTTTGTAATTAAAGTTGTATACGTTCATTTAAATCCTGCCATTGAGTCCATTTTTGTTGTTGTTTCTGTAAGTATGTTGTAAAAGGTTCCCATTCTTTTCCAAAGTCACTCTTGTCCTTTTCTTGCAATTTGTCCATTTACTTTGCTAACTCTGTGTAGTTCATCAATTTTTCTTGCCATTGTTCTTTTGATGATCTTTCTCCAGTCTTCCAATTTTGCGCTATTAAAATTCTTGCTGCTGTTGTAGCATACATGAATAATGTCTGTTTCACTTTCGGAATATCTTTTCCTAGAATGCCTAGCAAAAAATGTTTGTTTTTTTTAAAAAACAAACGTTACTTTAAACATTATTTTCAATTATAAAGCATTTCTCAAAATTTCTTTATAATCTTACAATCCCACCACATATGATAAAATGTACCTTCCCCTTCTTTACATCTCCAACCGTTCTTTTGTTCTGTTTTATACATTTTTGTCAATTTTTTTGATGTGACATACCACCTGTACATCTTCATATAGTTCTCTTTAAGCAATATACAAACCGTAAATTTAAAATTCATTTTTCAAAGCCTTATCCAATCTTCAAATTGTATGTTATGACCTACAGTGGTACCTCGGGTTAAGTACTTAATTCGTTCCAGAGGTCCGTTCTAAACCTGAAACTGTTCTTAACCTGAAGCACCACTTTAGCTAATGGGGCCTCCCACTGCTGCTGCACTGCAGGAACACAATTTCTGTTCTTATCCTGAAGCAAAGTTCTTAACCTGAAGCACTATTTCTGGGTTAGCGGAGTGTGTAACCTTAAGCGTATGTAACCTGAAGCGTATGTAACCCGAGGTACCACTGTATATCCTGTGCCCACTTAATCATTACCGATTTAACCTCCTCATCTTTAGTTTCCCATTCCAAAAGTATACTGTACGTCTTCTTCAGTAATTTAGTATTATCATCTATAATATCCCTTTGGATTTAATTTAATTTAAATTAAAACTGTTTGAACAAATTAAGGATAATGTGAATTGGCTTCAATATTATTTAAGATTGATAAGAGATTATTTAAGATTGAATTATTTAAGATTGATAAGAGAAATGGTTTTGCAACAGAAAAAACCAAATTGGAAACGGAGTTGTTAGACACTAACGTTAAGAATATGTCTAAAATGTATAATTTGTTATTGGAGTGGCACATAAAAGATGAACAAGTTAAATCGGTTATGATTGATTGGGCACAAGATGTGGGACACAATATACGGTAATGATGGAAGATTGGGAGAGGCTTTGGAAGAAAGGGGTTAAGTTTACTGCATGTACGATGTTAAAGGAAAATATTATGAAAATGATGTATAGGTGGTACTTGACCCCGGTTAAATTAGCTAAGATTTATCATAACTGTGATAATTTACGCTGGAAATGTAAAGCAAAAGAAGGTACTTTTTTTTTAATAATAATTTTTATTAGCAGGCCAATCACATCACATTATTCAAATCACATTGGTTCCAAATTATACAGCCAAATTTTAATTTTTTGGGGGGGGTACCCATATATCAAGCTCCGCGCGAGTCCAAAATTCCGGATAAGTCCAGACTTCACTTATTTTACTGCATTAATTAATCAGCTCTATCCAGTTCAGTCCAGATAGTTCTTTATTAAGAAGGTACTTTCTATCACATGTGGTGGACCTGTCCCAAGGTAAAAGACTTCTGGGAAAAGATTTATAATGAATTAAAAAAAATATGATGAAATATACATTTGTAAAGAAACCAGACGCCTTTCTCCTTGGAATATTAGGTTCTGAACTGCCCAAGAAAGATGTAAAGGTGTTTTTGTACGCCAAAGCTGCTGCACAAATTTTAATAGCCAAAAAATGGAAAACACAAGAACTAACAACTGTGGAAGAATGGCAGATGAAGATAGAAGAAATTTAAAGATTATTTGAGCAAATATTGTAATATTAAAGATTAGTAGTTTCTGTATCAATAGATTCTGATAACTCTTTTCTAATTCTTTGAGATTTTTAACTAACAATTTAGTTTTACTTTTATTTAATTTAAAACCTGCCACCTGTCCAAACTTTTGGATTTTTTCTATTCCTCTAGGGAAAGAATTCTTTGGATCTTCAACCATAACAACCAAATCGTCCGCGAAGGCTTTCAATTTATGTTCACTTTTCTTTATTCTTATTCCTACTACTTCTTTGTCTGCTTTGATATTCCTTGCCAAGACCTCCAGGACCAGAATGAACAAAAGCGGTGATAACGGACATTTGCCTAGTTCCTTTCTGTATTTTACATTGGTTTGTTATCACCTGATTAATAGTTAATTTTGCATTCTGTTCTGAATATATGGCTTGTATTCCTTTATTAAATTTTGCTCCAAATTCCATTTCTTCAAGAACTCTTTTCATGAAGTCCCAATAAACATTATCAAATGCTTTTTCTGCATCTATAAACATCAGAGCTGCTTGCTTTTCATTTCATACTTCCAAGTATTCAATTATGTTAAAAACATTTCTAATATTATCTTTTATTTGTCTACCTGGAAGAAATCCTGCTTGATCTTGATGTATATATTCTTCCCAAGTTTTTTTTAGCAAGAATATATGCAAACAGTTTCTAATCATTATTTAATAATGAGATAGGCCTATAATTTTTGACTAATGATATATCTGAATCTTGTTTTGGTATTAATGTTATATAGGCTTCTTTCCATGTTTCCAGGACTTCCCCTGTTTTTAAAACCTCATTCATTATATCCTTTAGGGGAATCACAAGCTGTTCATTTTTTAAAAATAATATTTTGCTGATATTCCATCTGGTCCTGGAGATTTACCTGTCTTTGCTTGATTTATTGCTTCAAATATTTTCTGCAATGTAATTTTGGCATTTAATATTAGCATTTCTACTTTTATTTTTGGGAGATTACTACTTTTTATATATTCTTCCATCAGGGTCTTTTCAGTTCCTTTTTTGTAAAGGTCTATAAAATACTTAGTAAAGGCTTCCCTTATTTCCCTTGGTTTATCAGTGATCTTGCCATTATGTTTTATCTTATTTATGTAGTTTTTTGGCTCGCTTTTCCTCATTTGCCATGCCAATAATTTCCCTGGCTTGTTGGCATGTTCAAAATACTTTGGTTTCATCCTTTTAATTCTTTCAATTTATTTCATCATTGATCACCATTGAATATTGAATTCGTAACCATTTAAGTGCCTGTTTAATTATCTCCTTATTAGGTTTTTTATTAATTATTTTTCTTTCCTTAATATTTCATCTAAAATTTCTTTTTCTTTTCTCTTGCCTTCTTCTTGATTGAATTTTGTTGGATAAACACTCCCCTCATAACTGCTTTGCTCGCGTCCCACACCATTTGCAGCCTGGTTCCATTATTAAGATTTAGTTCAAAATAATCTCCCAGGACATTTTTTGCTTTTTCTAACAGAATATTATCATCTAGTAATTCTTCATTCAATCTCCATCTAAAAGTGGATTGATTTTCTTTCTGGATTTCCATTATTATACGATTATGATCCGACAATGTTCTGGGATCTTTTTTATAAAAAAAAAAAAAACATTTTTATTGATTTCCCAATAAAAACAGCCAATCAACATATCCGAATCATAATCCAATTAAAAATAATAAACTAAAATTTAAAAAACAGCCAATTATAGTCCAAATTGTAATTATTAATTTTTCCAGGCTCCCCATAGTCTGGACCTCTGAAGCATATCTCCAAATCTTCGTTCCTGCCTCTTCTCATTGTTTTCATATTTTCTGCCTTCTGATCTTAATGCTTTAAAGTTCTCCGTCCCTGGCTCTAAGATTCTCAGTCATGTCAGAAATCATATATCCTTTCGTCCGCCGAATATAGCTTTATTTGTGTATATATATTTTTTCAACTGTCTATTTTCCAGCGCAGCTTTCCCTGACTCCATTCCAATTTTGCAATCCAGGTTGTCTGAAGTTTAATGATGAAGCAACTCCCAAGTTGTTAAATCATTCCAATCCGGGCTGTTGTCCAAGCTTTTTGTTTGAGATTTAATAACATAGTTGCGTCCACACTGTTATTACTGTAAATTGTTGAGCATACTGTTTGCAATAATGCAATGTAAATGAGCTGTATTCCACAGATATGTCATTTGGCGATCAATCAGCCTCTCGGAGACCACACAATCCCCCCCTCCGGGCCCTAGAGGGGGGGCTGCTAGACATCCATCAGCCTTCTCTCTCGCTCATAATGAAAAACTTCTGCAAACAGCTGCACTAAACAGTATGTTATCTCTAGGCATTACAAAGTCAGCCAGCAAATATTTCCTGCTTCTCTCGAAAAGGGAGAGATTCTTATTTTTCCGTGCACTATCTTCTTTCTTCTTTTATCTTTATCAAGTCTTTCAAGTCTAAGTAAAGCTGCAGAGTTAAATAATTATAAATAGAAGTCTATCTGTACTCTTTAAAAAAAATAAGTTTCTTAATGAGGCTTAGAACTGAAAACCAATTGTAGATGTTAAGAAGAGAAAAAAGACATACCAAACACCTCCATAATCCACACGCCATGATGAGAACCTCTTTGAAGTCCGAGCTTAAACACCAGGAACTGTACAGTTCTGGAGGTTTTCCCTTAGTCTTCTTCAGTCCAGGCTAGTCTGTTTATCATCCAAATCCAATCATTTTATCAAGCAAATATTTCCAGCTATGAGAATGGCATCGGAGAGTGCCAGCCGTGTCGTGCTCTGGGACCCAGTGTCCTGCCATTTGCACCTTGATGCAAGCTGACAATCTCGGACAATCTGTGGGTCTGTGAGACAATCCTCCCCCACCCTGGGGAGTATGCCAGGACTAATTACCCCCATATCAGCCCTGAATTACCGGCACGGCTGGGATCCGATCGTATGGGAGTCAGCCATTTCCCACAGCCGGAAAGAGGAAGCCCTGACAATGTTCTGGGATCTATTTCAATTTGTTTGAACTTTTAGTTCTAATTCTTTTGAAATCCAAACCGCATCCAGTCGGGCACTACAGTGGTACCTCGGGTTAAGTACTTAATTCATTCCGGAGGTCTGTTCTTAACCTGAAACTGTTCTTAACCTGAAGCACCACTTTAGCTAATGGGGCTTCCCACTGCCGCTGCGCCGCCACCGCACAATTTCTGTTCTCATCCTGAAGCAAAGTTCTTAACCCGAGGTACTATTTCTGGGTTAGCAGAGTCTGTAACCTGAAGCGTATGTAACCCGAGGTACCACTGTACTACATGAGAGAAGAAAGTGAACTGTTAGACAAACAAATGTTTTACTCTCCAGATATCTATTAGCTTCAATGTCTCTGTCATGTCAAAAAAAGTTTTGGGTAGCCTACCTTCCTTGGTATCTTTTTTCCTAATTGTTCTATCCATCTCTAATGATGGTACCCCATTTAAAGGTAAAGGTATCCCTGACCGTTAGGTCCAGTCGCAGATGACTCTGCGATTGCGGCACTCATCTCACTCTATAGGCCAAGGTGCTGGAGTTTGTCCGCAGCTTCCGGGTCATGTGGCCAGCATAACTAATCCGCTTCTGGCGAACCAGAGCAGCGCACGGAAACAACATTTAAGTCTCCCATTATCTTCTCATCTGCAAACTCCAGAAGATCTGTTTCCAATTTTTGAAAGAACTTTGATTTATTTTCATTTGGTGCGTATATTCCTACCAATAATATCTTTTCTCCTTGGACTTTAATTTGTACCACTAGAATTCTCCTTTTGTCGTCTTTTTGGATTAGTTTGGGTTCAAGTGCAGGCTTAATATAAACTATTACACCACGTCTTTTTGCATTATCTGCTGAAATGAAACCCATCCCTAGTTTTTTTATTAACCAAACTCTTTAATGGTTTTTTTGCTACGTGTGTTTCCTGAAGACGAATTATATCTATGATTTGTGTAAAGGATATTGGGGTTGCTTGTGCGTAAAGGGGGCTACTGTTCTAGGCAACATAACCTGGCAAAACCTTTCCCTGGCTGGACAGCCCTTTCTCCATGGCTGTGTCAGTCGCTGGCAGAATCCGTCAGTGGGCGTTTCCTGAACTTCTTCCAACATAAAAGCTCTTTGACACCAAGTCGTCGTCTAGCTTCCCTGCGCGGAAGTTTTCTGCGCAGAGTGGGTGTGGCCAGCGGAGGTCCTGGGCTCTCCCTGCTGGTCTCTGTGGAAGAGTCTTGGAGCCATCTCTCCGACGTCCCTTCTGGCTCTCTATTCTTCCTGGTGTCACGCTGATCTCCTTCCTCCGAGGAAGTGTTCCCTCTGTCCCGGCTGGGCCCTTCTCCTGCATCGCTAGGGAGCCTCACCTCCACTCTTGGCTCCGATGGCAGTTCCCTGACAATTTGTTTAAGAATTACATGTTCAATCCTGTGTCTTTTTGCTTCCTTATTCAATCCATTCACATTTCAACTCAGTTCTTTAAGATTTGCCATTATCATTTTTGCTTAAAAAACCTGTTTCTCCGCCTACTGCTCCCTCTAGATGTTTCAAGGCCTCCCTTTGCTGATCAAGGGGGCTTTTCGAATCTCTTGTCCCATCTCTGAACTCAGGGTCCCTGCCATGTTTTTCCATAAATTCATGGACCTGACTCTCCGTCACCAGCCTGTATCTTTTCTTTCTGTAGGTAAAGGAAATTCATTCTGGAAATTCCCATTTGTATTTTATATCACTTTTTCTAAGGACTGTTGTCAGGATCTTGTACCTCTGTCTCCTAATTCTTAATTTAAAGGGGATTACCGGAAATAAGTCAACCTTTTTACCCTCAACCTGCAGACCTTCGTAATATTTTTTGAAGGGTTGCATCCTACACTCTTTTTATAATAAAGGTTACTAAGACGTCTGCAGGCTGTCTTCTTTCTCGACGCTCTTGTCCTAAACCCATCCAATCTGCCAAGATCTTGCTCAAGTACATGGCAAGGCTTTGCTCTTTTTAATTTTCTGGTAATCAAACCGTGTTAGCGTTCTGCTTTAATTGTAGAAGCAGCAACTGTTCTTTCAGTTCATTCTGTCTGTTAGAGAGGCCCCCCAATTTTGACTTCTAAAGAATTAACTTTTTCATCTAATTTGTCAAATTTCTGTGAGAGCACATCAGTATTTTTCTCAGTGTCAGCTTTTACTTCCCTAGTTAATTTCTCCATTGACTGATCCATTCCCCTTTTAAATTCTGCAAAATGTAAAGCCATTAAGTTCTGAAAAGTCAGATTTAGCCATTTTTTCCTGTATGCTCCTGAGCAGAGACCCTTCTCTTGTCTCCAGATTTCTGTCTTGTTGCCACAGTCGATTTCTGTTTACTTTTTCCCATAATTTTTCTGTTGTTGTTTAGTCGTTTAGTCGTGTCCGACTCTTCGTGACCCCATGGTCCAGAGCATGCCAGGCACTTCTGTCTTCCACTGCCTCCCGCAGTTTGGTCAAACTCATGCTGGTAGCTTCGAGAACACTATCCAACCATCTCGTCCTCTGTCGCCCCCTTCTCCTTGTGCCCTCCATCTTTCCCAACATCAGGGTCTTTTCCAGGGAGTCTTCTCTTCTCATGAGGTGGCCAAAGTATTGGAGCCTCAGCTTCATGATTTGTCCTTTCAGTGAGCACTCAGGGCTGATTTCCTTCAGAATGGATAGGTTTGATCTTCTTGCAGTCCATGGGACTCTCAAGAGTCTCCTCCAGCACCATAATTCAAAAGCATCAAGTCTTCAGCGATCAGCCTTCTTTATGGTCCAGCTCTCACTTCCATACATCACTACTAGGAAAACCATAGCTTTTACTATACGGACCTTTGTTGGCAAAGTGATGTCTCTGCTTTTTAAGATGCTGTTTGTCATTGCTTTTCTCCCAAGAAGCAGGCGTCTTTTAATTTCGTGGCTGCTGTCACCATCTGCAGTGATCATGGAGCCCAAGAAAGTAAAATCTCTCACTGCCTCCATTTCTTCCCCTTCTATTTGCCAGGTGGTGATGGGCCCAGTGGCCATGATCTTCGGTTTTTTTGATGTTGAGCTTCAGACCATTTTTTACACTCTCCTCTTTCACCCTCAATAAAAGGTACTTTAATTCCTCCTCACTTTCTGCCATCAAGGTTGTGTCATCTGCATATCTGAGGTTGTTGATATTTCTTCCGGCAATCTTAATTCCGGTTTGGGATTCATCCAGCCCAGCCTTTCGCGTGATGAATTCTGCATATAAGTTAAATAAGCAGGGAGACAATATACAGCCTTGTCGTACTCCTTTCCCAATTTTGAACCAATCAGTTGTTCCATATCCAGTTCTAACTGTAGCTTCTTGTCCCATATAGAGATTTCTCAGGAGACAGATGAGGTGATCAGGCACTCCCATTTCTTTAAGAACTTGCCATAGTTTGCTGTGGTCAACACAGTCAAAGGCTTTTGCATAGTCAATGAAGCAGAAGTAGATGTCTTTCTGGAACTCTCTAGCTTTCTCCATAATCCAGCGCACGTTTGCAATTTGGTCTCTGGTTCCTCTGCCTCTTCTAAATCCAGCTTGCACTTCTGGGAGTTCTCGGTCCACATACTGCTTGAGCCTTCCTTGTAGAATTTTAAGCATAACCTTGCTAGCGTGTGAAATGAGTGCAATTGTGCGGTAGTTGGAGCATTCTTTGGCACTGCCCTTCTTTGGGATTGGGATGTAGACTGATCTTCTCCAATCCTCTGGCCACTGCTGAATTTTCCAAATTTGCTGGCAGGGCTGCCTGGGAGTGGGCCTCAGCCAAGAGAATGGCTGGGACAGGTTCCACAGGAGGGAATGTATTGGGACACCCGCTCTCGGTGATCATGGGTCGGAGGAGGAGTTACGCTAAGACCAGACCATGTCATTACCGAGGAGGCAGGTTTAGTCGTTGTTTGAGGACCATCCCTGCCTCCAGGTCTGGTCCTGACCGGAAGGATACTGGAATCAGCAAAGGAAACCCACATGACCTGAAAGTGTTGCTGTGCAATGCCAGGTCAATGATGAATAAAACCACTGCCATCCACGACCTGATTGTTCATGGAGGATTTGACCTGGCATGTGTGACAGAGACCTGGTTGGATGAGGCAGATGGGCCTGTCCTAGCCGCTGCTTGCCCACCAGGTTTCTCTTACGCACAGCAACCCAGGTCATGTGGGCGGGGAGGGGGGCTTGCAGTGATTTTTAGGAAGTCATTAGTCTGCACCAGGCGTCCTATTGGGAAGACCCAGTTCTCTGAGTGCATGTTCTGGAAGTTGGGCAATAGGGGCAGTACAGGATTCCTATTGGTGTACCGACCTCCCCGCTGCACCAAGGATTCCCTGCCCAAGCTGCTTCAGGTAGTGGTGGATATGCTCCTGGAGACACCTAGCTTGGTTGTCCTGGGGGATTTTAACATCCATGCCGACACGACCTTACAAGGGGGCGCTCGGGACTTCATGGAAAGCATGGCCTCCATGGGGCTGTCCCTGAATAAGTTTGGCCCAACTCATAGCCGCGGACATGCCTTAGACTTGGTGTTTACCTCTACGGATGTTGGTGATCTGACATTAACTAAAAGCGAAACAAAAGAAGTGCCATGGTCAGATCACTTCCGGGTGCAACTGGACTTCTCCGCAAACCTTGCCTGCTGCAGGGAGGTGGGGCCGATTCGGATGGTGCGCCCCCACCACTTAATGGAGCCAATTGGCTTCCAGAGAGTGGTAGGGGATGTTTTATCCCAAGTTGATGGCCTTTCAGCTGATTCCCTGGTGGCCCACTGGAATGCGAAGTTAACCAGGGCTATTGACTGTCTGGCTCTGAAGCGCTCTCTCCGATTGCATGGAGCCCGGACAGCCCCGTGGTTTTCCCCAGAGCTGAGGGTGATGAAACAATCGTTGAGACGGCTAGAGCGCCGGTGGCGGAAAACTCATTCTGAATCAGACCGGATACGGGCTAGAGCTCAACGTCGAGCCTACCAAATGGCAATGGCGACAGCGAAGAGGGCCTTCTTCACCACCTCCATTGCATATGCAGAAAACAGCAGCAGGAGACTTTTTCAGGTGGTTTTGCAATCTATCGGAACCACCTGCACCATTGGGGCCTGGTAGGGACCCCAAGATCTCCTGCAATGCTTTTGCAAAGTTTTTTGCAGATAAAGTCGCTCAGATTCAGAAGGAGGTAGACTCCACCGTGGGAGCAGGGCCAGGGTGGGAGAGTGCTAGAGTTCTGTCTAGTCCTGTTAAAAAAGTAAAGGTAAAGGTACCCCTGTCCGTACGCGCCAGTCGTGTCCGACTCTAGGGTTGTGCGCCCATCTCACTTAAGATGCCGGGGGCCAGCGCTGTCCGGAGACACTTCTGGGTCACGTGGCCAGCGTGACGAAGCTGCTCTGGCGAGCCGGCACCAGCGCAGCACACGGAAACGCCGTTTACCTTCCCGCTATAAAGCGGTACCTATTTATCTACTTGCACTTAGGGGTGCTTTCGAACTGCTAGGTGGGCAGGAGCTGGGACCAAAAGATGGGAGCTCACCCCGCCGCGGGGATTCGAACCGCCGACCATGCGATCGGCAAGCCCTAGGCGCTGAGGTTTTACCCACAGCGCCACCCACGTCCCACTCTAGTCCTGTTACATGGGATCAATTCCAATCTGTTACCTCCGAGGATGTGGACAGGCTGCTTGGACAAGTGAAACCGACCACCTGTCTCCTTGATCCTTGTCCAACCTGGCTGATAAAAGCTAGCCGGGAAGGGCTGGGCGATGGGCTCTGCGGGGTGGTGAATGCTTCCCTCTGTGAGGGAGCTTTCCCAGACCCGCTAAAAGAGGCGGTCATTAAACCGCTTCTTAAAAAAAATTTTTTAGACCCAGCCAATTTGGCCAACTATCGCCCAGTCTCAAATTTACCATTCTTGGGCAAGGTGATTGAGCGGGTGGTTGCCAAACAACTCCAAGCACGCCTGGAGGATGCGGACCATTTGGATCCCTTCCAATCGGGATTCAGGCCTCACCATGGGACTGAAACTGCCTTGGTCGCGCTGGTTGATGATCTCCGGCGGGCTAGGGACAAAGGTGAGAGCTGTTTCCTAGTTCTGCTGGATCTCTCAGCGGCCTTTGACACCATCGACCATAACATCCTTCTGGACCGTCTAGAGGGGCTGGGAGCACTGTTATACAGTGGTTCCGCTCCTTTTTCCTGGGCCGTGTCCAGAAAGTGGTGGTGGGGGATGAGTGTTCAGACCCCTGGGCTCTCACTTGTGGGGTGCCTCAGGGTTCCGTCCTCTCCCCCATGCTTTTTAATATCTATATGAAGCCGCTGGGAGAGATCGTCAGGGGGTTTGGGCTGGGTGTTCATCAGTATGCAGATGACACCCAGCTCTACCTCTCCTTTAAATCAGAACCAGTGAAGGCGGTGAAGGTCCTGTGTGAGTGTCTGGAGGCGGTTGGAGGATGGATGGCGGATAACAGATTGAGGTTGAATCCTAACAAGACAGAAGTACTGTTTTTGGGGGACAGGGGGCTGTGGGGTGTGGGGGATTCCCCGGTCCTGAATGGGGTAACTGTGCCCCTGAAGGACCAGGTGCGCAGCCTGGGAGTCATTTTGGACTCACAGCTGTCCATGGAGGCACAGGTTAATTCTGTGTCCAGGGCAGCTGTCTACCAGCTCCATCTGGTACGCAGGCTAAGACCCTACCTGCCCGCGGACTGTCTCGCCAGAGTGGTGCATGCTCTAGTTATCTCCCGCTTGGACTACTGCAACGCGCTCTACGTGGGGCTACCTTTGAAGGTGACCCGGAAACTGCAATTAATCCAGAATGCGGCAGCTAGACTGGTGACTGGGAGTGGCCGCCGGGAGCATATAACACCGGTTCTGAGAGATCTGCATTGGCTCCCAGTACGTTTCCGAGCACAATTCAAAGTGTTGGTGCTGACCTTTAAAGCCCTAAACGGCCTCGGTCCTGTATACCTGAAGGAGCGTCTCCACCCCCATCGTTCAGCCCGGACACTGAGATCCAGTGCCGAGGGCCTTCTGGCGGTTCCCTCATTGCGAGAAGTAAGCTTACAGGGAACCAGGCAGAGGGCCTTCTCAGTAGTGGCGCCTGCCCTGTGGAACGCCCTCCCAGCAGATGTCAAAGCAATAAACAACTATTTTACTTTTAACAGACAACTGAAGGCAGCCCTCTTTAGCGAAGTTTTTAATGTTTGATGCTGTACTGTTTTTAATATTCAGTTGGAAGCCGCCCAGAGTGGCTGGGGAAACCCTCGCATTTTGCTTGCCTTCTCTCCCCCGCTATTTGTAAGGCCTCGTTGGACAGTTTTCCATCATAGCTGTTCTCAAAACAATTACTTCAGCCCCCCTCCCCAACTTCAAGGTCAGAGCTACTTACTCTTATCTCTTTCCCACTGAAAGGTTCAGAGTTGGAAAATTCCACTTCCAAGCCTTCCAGTAACTTCGCCTCTTTACCTCCCAAAGCCCTGACACCTCTTAATACATATAAAAATTTTAAGCTATTTAAAAATACAAAGTTAAAAATGTTTAAGAATATCAACCAGTAACAGCCAATAAAAAAATGAAAAAAACAAGAAACATAAAGGGGAGGAGGAAGAAAACCAGCAAGATGTTGGTATCACCTAGTAAAGAGGTGGTTACTTAGAGTTAGCTGTTGAAGAACTTTAATCAATGTGGGTAGACGGAATAAGTTTTTCTTCAGGATCCAATTTTCTATATAATATTGTATTCGAAATATGTTCCAGCTATATTCCAAATAAGCTCGATATATTTTATAATCCAAAAGCGACCATATAAAAATGGCAATTGTAATCCAAATGTTATTATTGTTATTATAAGGCAGTGAGTGGCAAGGTCCAGTCCTTATAATTATAATTTCAAGTGCAATGCCCCGGTCTTCATTTAATGTAAATATGGGAAAAGCCACTATACAGCTTCCTCCTTCCAAGTCAACGCCACACTCTTCCAGGCACTCTTGTCTCCCTGGGGTTACTCTCCAAATCCAACAGAGTGTTCTCCTGCCAAGCTTCGGTAGTACATGCAAAATTCCAGGGTCCTTTTAACTTGTTGCAAGACTGTTTGCCAAGTCTCTATATCTTAAACCAGCACAGAACTTGCCTGCTCACTCAGCCTTCCACTCACAGAGATCACAAAAATCTTCCATCCAAGTTCCAAAAGGCAATAGCTGAAATTCAGTCAAAATTATTAAATCCCACAGAACTGGAGTCTCTGGATGCTTGTCAGAGTACAGCTTAAAGTTGTAAAAGATGCTCTAATGGCTATATAAAGGCTCTTCCACAATTTAGCGGACCCACCTGCTACATTGGGGCCCAGTACGGGCCGAATGATCTCCTGCAATGATTTTGTAAAGTTTTTTTTGCAGATAAAGCTGCTCAGATTTGGGAAGAGGTAGACTCCACCGTGGGAGCAGGGCCGGGGTGGGAGAGTGCTAGAGTCCTGTCTAGTCAAGTTGCGCGGGATCAATTCCAATCTGTTCCCTCTGAGGATGTGGACAGGCTGCTTGGATGAGTGAAACCAACCACCTGTCTGCTTGATCCTTGCCCATCCTGGCTTATAAAAGCTAGCCGGGAAGGGCTGGGCGATGGGCTCTGCGGGGTGGTGAATGCTTCCCTCTGCGAGGGAGCCTTCCCAGATCCACTGAAAGAGGCGGTTATCAAACAGCTTCTTAAAAAAACATCTTTAGATGATGCCAATATGGCCAACTATCGCCCAGTCTCAAATCTTCCATTCTTGGTCAAGGTGATTTAGAGAGTGGTTACTGAACAACTCCAGGCACGCCTGGAAGTAGCAGGCCATTTGGATCCCTTCCAGTTGGGATTCATGCCTCATGATGGGACTGAAACTGCCTTGGTCGCACTGGTCAATGATCTCCGGAGGGCTAGGGACAAAGGTGAGAGCTGTTTCCTAGTTCTGCTGGATCTCTCAGCAGCTTTTGACACCATCGATCACAACATCCTTCTGCTGGGGGCACTGTTATACAGTGGTTCCACTCCTTTCTCCTGGGCCGTGTCCTGAAAGTGGTGTTAGGGGATGAGTGTTCAGACCCCTGGGCTCTCACTTGTGAATCAGAACCAGTGAAGGGGGTGACTGTCTTGTGTGAGTGCCTGGAGGCGGTTGGTGGATGGGTGGTGGCTAACAGATTGAGGTTGAATCCTGAAAAGACAGAAGTACTGTTTTGGGGGGACAGGGGGCGGTCAGGTGTGGAGGATTCCCTGGTCCTGAATGGGGTAACTGTGCCCCTGAAGGACCAGGTGCGCAGCCTGGGAGTCATTCTGGACTCACAGCTGTCCATGGAGGCGCAGGTCAATTCTGTGTCCAGGGCAGCTGTTTATCAGCTCCATCTGGTATGCAGGCTGAGACCCTACCTGCCCGCAGACTGTCTTGCCAGAGTGGTGAATGCTCTAGTTATCTCTCACTTGGACTACTGCAATGCGCTCTACGTGGGGCTACCTTTGATGGTGACCCGGAAACTACAACTAATCCAGAAGGTGGCAGCTAGACTGATGACTGGGAGTGGCCGCTGAGACCATATAACACCGGTCTTGAAAGACCTACACTGGCTCCCAGTATGTTTCCGAGCACAATTCAAAGTGACCTTTAAAGCCCTAAATGGCCTCAGTCCAGTATACCTGAAGGAGCGTCTCCACCTCCATCGTTCTGCCCGAGGGCCTTCTGGCGGTTCCCTCATTGCGAGAAGTAAGGTTACAGGGAACCAGGCAGAGGGCCTTCTTGGTAGTGGCACCCGCCCTATGGAATGCCCTCCCACCAGATGTCAAAGAGAAAAATAACTACTAAACTTTTAGAAGACATCTGAAGGCAGCCCAGTTTAGGGAAGCTTTTAATGTTTAATAGGTTATTGTGTTTTAGTGTTTTGTTGGAAGCCGCCCAGAGTGGCTGGGGAAACCCAGCCAGATGGGCGGGCGGGGTATAAATAATAATAATAATAATAATTATCTCATCTCTCATTCACAAATCTCTACTTGCAGAGCCTGTCATTCAGAAAACGGAAGTAGATTTCGTATTTAGTTTCCATCTTCTCCAAATTAATTTTAAAGTCCAAATTTATTAAATAAAATATCTAAAAGCTTTTGGCATTGATTACCTTGTTTGGAAAATCAGCTGCTTTTGGTGGTGACTTGTGGCTTCAGCTACTGGACTGCGATATCACCGTGAATGGACTCAAGCCGCTTCCCGCTCCCCCCCCCTCGCTGCAGACGCAGCAGCAAGAAAGCAGAGAAGCTGCCGCGAGTTACCCCATTTCATCTGGTCCCCTTGAGACCCCACTCTTCTGTGGGGCTTTTTCAGGGGAGCGCGTAGCCCTAGCGCTTCCCCTACAGGTCCAAAGTAGCCCAAACAGACGTCTTTAACAGGGCGAACCGCTTCGCGCCACAATCCCACTTCCCAGGCAGACTGGAAGTCCTCTATCTGCCAAATAATTGTTAATTGTCTTTCGGTTCTCTTAGTCATCCCTTTCATTGCTGTTACTACTGTATGCATTCTCTTCTTCACTTTCTAAGCCTTCATCATTTACCACATCAAGGTACTCAGGGCACATAGGTTCTTCAAACCACTTAATTTTGTAATTCCCATTACATAAATACCACCCATGTTTCACCAGATCAATTCCGTGGTATGGGTTTTGCTGGTTAGCTTTCTCCCATATTAGTGCAACAGCATTGCTTCTTTTTAACTTTTCACAAATAGCAGCTCTTGACAGGGGAAGAAGAGTGGGATCAATACTTTGAATCTACTGTAAAGGTTGTCGCTGCAGCACATTTTATTTTGAACAAATTGTATCTTGCTTGTGTGACTGATGTGTAAATAGACTGTCTATACAGGGCACACACGTATTGCTCAGCACTAGTAAATAACTCATTTGTGAGTTCCACTTCCTCTCCTACACTTGCAAAAAACTTCGTATTTGTTGTACATTATCCTGAAAGGTTTAATCTTTCCTTGTCTAGTGAAAGATGCAGTAAAGTCCGATCCAGCAAATGCATGGAAGCCAGGTAGTGCCAAAGCCAAATCATTACCAAGATCTTCTGCAATATTGGTAACATCTATAAAACGTCTTGTGTTATTTGTTGCTAATCCACTTTCCATCCACACACTACAGTTCTGGAAGTGCCTTTGATGGTACACCAGAAATGAACCTATGCTGCCAATTCTCATAGTAGCAATAGTAGTAGTAGTAGTTTAGTCGTTTAGTCGTGTCCGACTCTTCGTGACCCCATGGACCAGAGCATGCCAGGCACTCCTGTCTTCCACTGCCTCCCGCAGTTTGGTCAGACTCATGTTTGTAGCTTCGAGAACACTATCCAACCATTTCGTCCTCTGTCGTCCCCTTCTCCTTGTGCCCTCCATTTTTCCCAACATCAGGGTCTTTTCCAGGGAGTCTTCTCTTCTCATGAGGCGGCCAAAGTATATTCTTGTAGTAGACCAGTATAAAGTAAGCTTATGTGCTGCTTACTTTATACTGGTCTACTTTGATGGTACACCAGCATAACAAGAATGTCCATGTCATTGGCTCGAATGAAAATTTTTCTTTTTGAGTTATGTTGCTGAGCTATGTATTGGATATGGGAAATTATGCATGTATCAGCTTCCTGGTGATGACACTTAAGTTCAGGAATTTGTATGCAGTTCATAACAGTGTTTTGTCTTTTGTATTGATAGCATGTATCTTCAGTAGCAACGTACAGTGTTCTTTCACCCAGAATATTTATGTACTTATCCTTTTTCCATTCATTGCAAATGAAAGCAACGAGAGAGGACTTAAATGAATTTTTCAGCAAGACCTCTTGAGGGTTGTTTTTTTTTTGGAGCTTTCTGTTCTGGTCCTGTCACTATTATGTTGCCCAATAATACTGGCCCACAGTGATTGCCATGTTCAGTATATTTTATGCTAGGAGTCATGTACGTATCACAAATCAGGTGAACCTCTTCGGTGGATGTGATGCAAATGTTTTCTAGTAGTTTGTATGCTACATCTCCATAGGTTGTAGGAAACTTCATGCTATGTATCATGCTATGTACTATACAGGGCACACACGTATTGCTATCTACCATAAACATTGCATCATATATAACAGCATGAACAGGCCATGGATTTTCTTTACTTGAGTTTTGATACTCTTTTAATTTATGCACAAGTTTGCTCTTACTGGTTTTATTCAGAGATCTTCCAATTTGGCCTAAAGACAGGGGAACTGGTGTGAGTGGAAATTCAATCACTTTTCCAATGTCCCATTGTTGAACTGCTGCAAGATAAAGGAGTCTTCCAAAGAGATCACGTGTGCATTTCATAGCCTCAAACTTTGTTTGAGACTTAGTAGATCACAGGGCAGTTCACCAACATAAAAATACAAAATGAAAACACTGGGTGGGTCCCAGTGATTAATACTTCACTGGAGAGGGTGAGGGATTGGGGTAGGGAGCACTGTACTTCAGTGGTTCCACTCCTGCCTCCAGGGTCAGTTCCAGAAAGTAATCATGGGAGGCTACTGTTCAGTACCATGGGAATTGTCCTGTGGTGTACCACAGGGTTCCATCCTGTTTCCCATGCTATTTGACATCTACAGTCATGGGGGGAGTGCTCCCTCTTTGAATTTTGTGGTTTTACATATCAGGACACAATAGCAATCATTTGTTCCTTAGCAGGTCTTAAAATTAGCAGGTCTTAAAATTAGGTAAATACAACCTCAGATGAACAACAACACACGACATATTACACTGTGTCATGATTTAACAGAAATAAAGCCAAGATGGAAAAATCATGTGTGAAAAACTAAGTACACCCTTACTCCTTTCATAAGAATTAAGAGGCAAAGTAGCAGACGGGTGCTGCTAATCAAATGCCTTTGCTTAATTGATCATCAGCAAGTATGCCCACCTCTATAAAAGCCAAAGTTTTAGCAGTTTGCTGGTCTGGAGCATTCAGGTGTGCTTTAACACAATGCCAATGAGGAAAGACAACACAATGCTCTTAGAGAAGCAAGTGTTGCTGTCCGTGAAACTGGGAAGGGTTATAAGGCCATCTCCAACCAATTTTAAGTCCATCATTCTACAGTGAGAAAGATTATTCAAAAGTGGAAAACATTCAAGAAAGTTGCCAATCTTCTCAGGAGAGGACATCTCAGCAAATTCACGTCCCAGCAAATTCACCCCAAGCTCAGAGAAACTGCAAAAAACCCAAGAGTTACATCTCAGGCTCTACAGGCCTCAGTTAGCATGTTAAATGTTAGAAAAAGACAAAACAAGTATGGTTTGTTTGGAAGTGTTTCCAGGAGAAAGCCTTCTCTCTCTAAAAAGAACATGGCAGCATGACTTAGGTTTGCAAAGTTGCACCTGAACAAGCCACAAGACTTCTGGAACAATGTCCTTTACACAGACGAGACCAAAGTGGAGATGTTTGGCCATAATGTCCAGCGCCACGTTTGGCAAAAACCAAACACAAAAACTTCATACCAACTGTCAAGCATGGTGGTGGAGGGGTGATGATTTGGGCTTGTTCTGCAGCCACAGGACCTGGGAATCTTGCAGTCATTGAGTCAACCATGAACTCCTCTGTATTCCAAAGTATTATTTTTTTTAAATATATTTTTTATTAATTTTCAATTAATAACATTCCAACTGGTAACGAATCAGATGAATCTTGCCACATCATAATACAAACAATAAAGCCAATTATACATTCCAAATTAAAACATTTCAAGGGAACTTCCCATGTTCTGGATGTCAGGAGAAAATCTCTTTCACTTGTTCCTGCAATCTTCTCTCTTGTTTTCCCCCCGTTTCATAAGTCCGATTTTAACCCATTGTTTTATCTTCACAGTCCCTGGTGTATGACTCTATCATGTCCAACAAATCCATATTTCTATTAACATGCAGGAGGCAGTTTATTCTAGGTTGGTATCATTCAATTGATTTTCAGCGAAGTCCTCTCAGTGGCCCCATCTTTCATTTCACCATTTCATCTTCCAGGCTCTTCCAACTCTCCTTCTTTTAATAAGATTTATGATGCAGCAATCTTGCAAGTCTTTTAATGAGTTAATGTTCCAAATACGAGTCTTCTGTAGTGTTCCAAATTAGTTTTCCAAGTTAGTGTTCTGTGAATCTCCCGTAGAAAAACAGTGCCCTGAGGTATACTTCAATAATTGTTTGGTGATTGTTTAGTTTAGTTCCTCTAAGATCCAAGCTTGCTCCCCCGGGCCCTAGGGAAGCCAGCCAAAATAAAAGATTCACCCTCACTTTCACATTACACCATATATTAGAAAAGTCCATGCAAGCAAATGCAGGTTTTTTTAATGTGAAATATTCCCCAATTATAAACCGTTGAATGTCCTCCCCACCCCCAGAAGCCGTTTCTTTTTCTCCTGCACCACAGCCACCGCCATTTTTTTCAGCCCGAGCCTCCTTCGTATCTGATCTTGTTTTTGCCAGTTCTAATTGGGGCTCTCCACAGAGAACTTTGCAACCCAGCACCAAATTAATTTTACAGTTCCTCCTGCATTCCACTTAGATAGTTAATTCTTTCTTAGTGAGGTTCGGCAAATCATGAGTAGCAAATGTAGAAAATGAAACAACCACTCACCTCACTTAAATTGAAGCGCAACAATGAAAGTCCTTTTCAATTCAAAGCTTTGGCATCCAGGGACTGAATTATTTAGCAGGTCTTTTTTATCTCCTTCTGCTCATGGCAATGACTCTGGAGAGTTTCCAATTTGTGCAGTGCTCCACACCCAGTGTCCCTGCCCCCGCATTCTGTAGCGAGCAGCAGTTATTGGACGAACCGCGGGTGACAGCCAATCCCCCCCTGCCCTGGGGGGGCAGGTCAGCAGGGATAATTACCCCCATATTATTCCTGAAAACCTGTACAATTGGGGTCCGGTGTCCTGGGAAAACAGCCAAACGCCATGGCTGGAAACCGGAAGTCTGTATACCAAAGTATTCTAGAGTCAAATGTGTGGCCATCTGCCCAATAGCTGAAGCTTGGCCTAAATGGGGTCATGCAACAGGACAAGGATCCCAAGCACACCAGCAAATCTACAACTGAATAACTGAAAAAGAACAGTCAAGGTGTTGCAATGGCCCAGTCAAAATCCAGACCTCAACCCAGTTGAAATGCTCTGCAGGACCTTAAGAGAGCTGTACATAAACAAATGCCATCAAACCTCAATGAACTGAAGCAACAATGTAAAGAAGAGTGGGTCAAAATTCCTCCACAATGATGTGAGAGACTGATAAAATCATAAAGAAAAAATTAGTCTTACCTGAAGTGTAGTTTGGGGAGTGGGGCGTTGTATGGAATGGATGTTCACCCTGTTGTGAGACACTAGACAGGAGCAAAAACTTGTGGGAAGCAGGCTGGACACCCTCAGTTTTCCAGATTCGCCAAGCAGAAAGTACCAATGGAGTCCCTAAAGGGGGGGAGGGTCTGCCTACTTCCCCCTTCCTCAGCTCTGGAAATTTCTATAATAAAATCTCTAAATTGCTAAGTAGCTGAAAGGCAAGGAAATGCAACACAAGGAACATGACCAACTGGCACTCAAGATAGGCCATGCTCCCCCCAGTGTACAGTAGAGCACCTTAGGGTGGGGTCCATTGGATATGACGTCCCACTCCCAAAACTACACTTCAGGAAAGACCAATTGTTCTTTTTAGTTCATGGGGTGTCGTAGCCAATGGAATGGGACACACCACAGCGGAGTCACCACTTCAGGCGGATCCCATCTCTGCAATACACTAAGACCAAAGGCCACCACAGCTGTGGACAGCTGGTCCAATTTGTAATGTCTGGTAAGGTGGAAGGTGATGACCAGGTGGCTGCCCTACAAATGTCCAACATGTGCCAGAACGTGAGATGGACAGGGTAATTTAAGGGAATCATAAGCCATGAAAATATAGGCCTTAATCCACCTCACTAAGGTTGCTTTGAAAACTTGAAGCGTCAGTTTTCCGGAAGGATTTTGTATGATGTAGGTAGACTTTTAGAGCTCTGCACATGTCCAGGGAGTGCCAGGCTTGCTCCTTAGGATGTTTTGGATGCACACAGGAAGTCAGGAGAATCAGTTCTTGTTGGACTTGGAATCTAGATAGCACCTTTGGAAGGAAGGAAAAGGTCTGAACATAGCACCACCTTATCCTTGTGGAAAATACAAAGGTTTTTAGGTGTAGAAAGGGCTGAAAACTCTAGACACTCACCGTGCCGAAGTGATTGCCACCAAAAGAGAACTTTGAAAGAAAGGATCCTCAGGGGTACAAGACATATGAGGTTCGAACGTAGGTCTCTGAAGAGCTGTGACGACCGAGTGTAAATTCCAGGTGGGAAAGCGATGTGCCAATGATGGGTGTTGATGAGAGTATTAGGCCTTAAGCTTTCTGTAGTCCTTGTTGGAGATACCGAAGAATGTTTGGAATCGATATCTTGTGAGGTAGCAGGCCAGATTCTGAGCACCAAGACGCAAAGACTGTCTGTGTAGATTGATAAAGACGTTTCGTCAAAGGGCATCTGGAGGCTAGGATTGTTGAAACAACTGGATCATCTAAACCGTGGTGCTTTAGGCAGCGGCGCTCCAATGCTAAACAACCAGTTTCAGCCACTGAGGAGAGGGATATAGTAGTGGACCTTGTCACAGCAACATTGGAGAGAGAGGCAGAAGGAATGGCGGAGTGATTGACAGGGCTTGAAGTTCTGTCATCCATGGCCTGTGAGGCCAAAGTGGAGCAACTAGAACTATGTAATTGCGCCTTCTCTTGTTTGACCTTGTGAAGAACACATGGTAGGATCAATTGAGGAGGGAAGGTGGAAGGTGAAAGCAGGCCCCGTGGTCAGGGAGCTATCAGGACATCCCATGCCTCCGCCTGAGTGTCCTGAAACCTTGAAAATAATGGGGCAACTGTCAATTCACTTTGGTCGCAAACAGGTCTACTTGGAGAAGATCCCAAAGGGTTTGAAACCATTGGAAATCAGTCTGCCCAACATCCATTTCCCTGTGTCCATCCGTTTGCAGCTTAACCAATCTGCCTGGACATTTTAGTCTCCGGCAATGTGCTCTGCTATCAGGGAGAGGTGGTGACCTTGTATGGGAAACTTATTCCGGAAGATTATTGTGATTTCGAGATTAGTGATCTGACATGGTCAACTCTTCCTGGCTCTGGTTATCTATGTTTTATTACTTTCTCTAGCCCTTGTAAAAAAAGTATTTGATGTGTGGTCTGTTGGCGAATGGCACTGGTCAGTAAAAGCCTTTGATGTATGGCCTGGCTTTTTGTCTTTGATGTAGAGAGGCCCGTAGCTGAGCCTGTACTGGCCATAACAGGGCACAGCATCTATAAAATATCTAGCTTTTGAGCATGGCAGTCAGAAGTTCGTGCAAAGGCTGTTGGCTGTGGAGATGTGCATTGATGGCTACCTGGGGGCCACTTTGCCACTTCTTCAGGGCTTCTCAGTGGCAGATTGAAGTCCTGCTTGTTAATGTATATTTTACTTGCTGTTTAGAATAAAATCTGTAATCTTCTCACCCACTTGCATTTGTATTGCTTCTGAATCTAATTTTAAAAGAATCATCTTGCATTTGGCAAGACAGATGTTTGGCCCAGTTGAACAGGAGTGTCACTTCTTTCTAGAGGGACCAGATTTCATGTCACCTTGATGAACGGTGTGCGACCTGACAGTGGAGCTGTCCGTCCAAATCAAAACATGTTTGAGATGGAATTGTTGGGCAAAGTGCATGAGCGCCATTCTGGCTGCATGCAACTCCAGCTAATTGATTGAGTGAGGTGTTTCTGATTTTGTCCACAGGCCTTGAATAAACTGGTTCTGACAGTGAGCTCCTCAAATTGGAGACTCGTGTTTGTGGTGATTAGAGTTCTGATTGGGTCCTTGAAGGGGGTGCCCCTCAGAAGATTTTCCGTGCGGGTCCACCAACACATGAAGAACTTGAGATGAGGTGATAGGCACCTGTAATTGAATTGATCTTTATTACGGCCATTGGCCCGTCACACAACAGTTTCCCATACCACCATAATGTACTTTAACCTCCAAATTTAAAACCGCCAAAACTTACAAAAAAAAAAAAAACAGACAAGAACCAAGCAAAACAAAAACAGAAGACCAACATCATACATTACAACAAATTTGTAGCATAAACATCGCCCTCTGCTCATAAATTGATAGAAGACATCAATGGTGATATCACCTAATTACATCCTAAAACATAGATCATGGTTTAAAGGG
Source organism: Podarcis melisellensis (assembly GCF_964234715.1). Classification (NCBI taxonomy): domain Eukaryota; kingdom Metazoa; phylum Chordata; class Lepidosauria; order Squamata; family Lacertidae; genus Podarcis; species Podarcis melisellensis. Next base: position 14,465,402 of record NC_138535.1, read on the forward strand.
ATTATCCGAGCCACACAGGAGTCCGTTTCTCTTCTTTAGGGATAGGACGCTGATCAAGAATCTGGCAACCATGAGTGATCTTAGGGGGTCATCATCATTTAATAGATATCTCAATTTGGCTTCAGTCGTATCATCGGCAATTCCCTTAAGATATTGAGCAAGAAACTTGCTCCTGGCCGATAAGTGAAAAGCACAATCAAGAATTATGTGATGCAACGATTCTGGTGCCCCACAATTACAATCACATAAGAGCGATATCTGTCCATTGGAGAATCTATTTCTCAGCACGTTCGATGGGAAGGTGTTGAATCTTGCCTTTACAAAGGCATATCTATGAGCTGAGGAAGTTAAAGAATTCAAATAGTTTGGGAGCCTTAAGAGGGGTAATAAACCAAGATTTAGAGGTGAGCAGGTACCATTGCCCAAGATCATTTTCTGCTGCAAGTCCATCTCCTCTAGCTTACAGGTTACTGTTCTTTTAGCTGGAACTATATCCTGCTCTAGTAATTTGGATGGGGAGATTCCCATTGCCATTATTTTCAGCTGTAATTTTTTTACCCATGGGCTCTGGAAATCATCTCTCCACATACATTGTATCAAGTACAAGTTTGGGAGATTGTGCCATAGAGATAACCAGTGACAAAGTATGTGCTTCCACAGAGCATTTTCCAGGGATACAATATTAAGTTCCATGCGTAACGCTGTATTACTTACACAGTTGGGCAGTTTCAATATCCCTCTTAAAAACTGATTTTGAATGACCTCCAGGTGAGATAGGTTGGCAAAAGTCCCCCAAATTGAGATGGCATAAGCAATCGTCGGGATCACCTTGGCCTTGAAGACTTTCAACGCCGATGGGATATGAAGGGCCCCATCGGTGAAGAAGAATCGCAAGATCGCCAAGGAGATAGATTTGGCTCTATTTGTAACATAGGCTACATGGGCCTTCCATCTGAGGTTATGTTGTAACCAGACTCCCAAATATTGGAATCTATAGACTTGTTCGATGACTCTCCCATCAATTCTCCAATTATGGAGTTTCCGGCTCTTTGAGAAAATCAGGATCTCCTTCTTCGATAGACACCTGTAGCAATTGTGGGTAATGGCCCACTGATGAGGGAGTAGAGTCCACAGCAGGGTGCAGGCACGGTGTTTTGCCGAGGGTGCAATCTGCGAAGCTGACATGCAGAGGCTGAAGATCGATGCTAGATGTTTCGATGAGATTAAAGGAGATGCTGCTGCTTTGATCTTGGCTATCCCTCTTTGGAGAGACACTTCCCCCTTCACTGTAACCAAGAGGGCCCTGAGATGGAGGATTCTTTTGAGAAGGCGTTAGACAGCTTTTATCTCTGTTGATTAGGAAGTCATGGTCTTGCAAGGTGCAGAGGGTGAGTTGTAGATGGGCAAGCGCTTCATGAAAGGTTGGCGCTTTGACTAGGAGATAGAGAATTGGGTGCCATTTCTTCTGTGCTTTTCTGGGAACAACGAAGAATATGGAGTAGAGACCACAAAAACACTGGTGTGAAGGAGCTGGAACGATAGCTCCCATGGAAAGATGATAATGAATTGAAGACCAAACAGCTTGAAGACGAAGTTTGTTTTTTGGTAGTACGGAAGGGACGAAATGATCGGGAGGAACCGAAATGAAGTCTATTAGGTAACCTTCTGAAATAATTTTCAGAACCCAGTGGTTAGAGACAGACTTTTGCCAGGCAGGAAAAAGCTGGAAAGACGACAAACACATGGGACGTCACTGGGTTCGTTATTTGGTTGTCTTTGCATTTGAGGAAGTCTGGAACTGCTGGAACCCTTGCCTCCCTTGAAAACGATGACGAAAGGGCTGGGTTCGGAATGCAAAGTCCCTTTGTCTCTTCTGGGTTCGAAAGGGGCGAAAGGACTGAGATTGAGAAGCATTTGGTGAGAAACGATGGGCTGGTTGCTTGTCATCTCTCTGAGTTAGCAAAACTTTCCTTTTATCCTTTGATTCAATAAGGACATCTTTCAATGCCCCTTCCTCAAAAAGGTGACCGCCGGAAAAGGGAACGGTAGAAAGGTTCACCTTAAACGCTGCATCCACATTCCAACTCTTTAGCCACAAGGTGCATCTAGCCATTATCTGGGATGTCACTGCTCTAGCTGAAAATTGAATGGAATCCATAGAGGCATCAGTCATAAAGGCCCAAGCCTTTAGCTTAGTCAGAATTTGGCGTTGATGGGCTGCATCTTGGGGATGAGATTACAGTAAGTTCTCAAGCCACACAATGCATGCTTGGGCACGTGATGAAGCCCAACACAGGAAGCTCTTAAGGAAAAGGCAGCTGTTTCATGAATTTTACATGGAGCAAACTCCAGCCTCCTGTCAGTCACGTACCAGAGTCAGGCATCTCCCTCCCGGGGGACCAGATGACGAGATGAAATATTTAACACCGGTTGGTCTATGGCAGGGGTCTTAATATGTGCAATGAACTCAGGATCCAAATCATATAACTTGTCAGCCAGGGCAGTATTATTTCTAGAATGCATAGGTGCATTGAGCTCAGACTTAACAACTGCCTTCAATACTGAGGGCACCAACATAAAGTTAGCTGAGGTTAGCTGTACTATTAATTAGTACAGACACCTCGCTCTCTGGTTTTGAGGCTGACATTTTGTCAGACTGAGTTGATCATTCTAATGTGTGCATTATCTTACGTTTCAGGATGGGGGCGCTAGACTCTTGGAATATTCTTATATAAAGGGATTTGTCTTGAACAGAACCATCATTCTAATCATCATCAACTTTTGCTTCTAGCAAAGAGGATGGAGAGGAAGGAATAGGAAACTCATCCTCAGCCTCTTTTCCCATAGAGTTGAAGGGGTTAGGAGAAGAGATCCTAAGATCCAACTACAACAGAATGGGTTGCTTCCTTTGACTTAGGCTGCTTCTTTGGAGGCAAGTTCAGAGGACAGTGAGGCAATAAGGGCTTCCTTTTTTAAAAAAAAATATATATATTAAGTTTTCCATTTAACAATCCAATCATATCACATTAGTTAATCCGAATTATACCAATACATATCATAAAATCCAAATATTTTGCCGAATTTTTTTAAATTTTTGTTGGGGGTACCCATGCTTCGAGTTCAGTAAGGGTCCAATCACCTCATATTTCTGCTGCATTGATGTTCACAAGTCCCATCTTCCAATCTTCTTGCTGTTATCTTTTTTCTTCTTAATAACCTCTGAGTTGGAATTCTGCCTTAGTCAGAGGAATGTGCCACAGCGTAGGCACCGGCAGATATTCCTTGGCGACCTCCCCGCTGCGCCACTCTGCTGATAAGCAGGCGAGGTCTCGGCGATTCTTCTCAGATGTGTGAGAGGAACACACCGTTCTTCCTCTCTCCCCTTTGGTGTCCCCCAGGGAGGGGAAAGATGCAGACAGAAATCTATTTACATCTTTTATTTCTGTCTCTTACATCAGTACAGAGAAACATGTCTGCACTCAACAGCAGTAAGAATAAACTCCTCCCATGTACTTCCAGTACGGGTCATATGACACACACACTGAGCTAACATCCGGTGCTCAGTACAGAATGGACTGCCCCTTTGTTCCCATGGCAACAGTCACAAACATCCTGTTTGGCTTTCCAGCCACAAGCAGCTGCCTTAGCTGCTATAGCCTTTGCTTGCTGCAGCATTGGTGCTTTATGATAACAGTTTCCACAGGCGAGTTGAAGCAAGCATTATTATGTTTCTGTGTGGACTTTCACGCTGATCCAAAAGTCCTATTCGAGCGGCAGGCGCTATTTCAACAGTTCCGATGAAATAAAGTCTAAGTGTCTGCTCATTAATTTTCCCAGACCAGTTGCTCCATAAATCAGCCTTTCCAGGGGAGTTTTTGCCAAATCAGACGTACAATCCAAACATGATAACAGAACAGTGGCTCACCTCCCCCTTTGACTGTAAATCTCGCAACAAAGTCTGTCTCATAATGGCGGATCCCGATTAGTAACTACGTCACCCAAAAGCCTTTCGTTTCCTTTCCAGATCTTCCGCAAAACAAAGCCTTTAGTTAATATTTTTATTTCCACACAGTTTATATTCCAATCTCACTTGCTATCAATCATGTGACGGTTCTTCTAGGGGAGGGGTTCTTAGGTAAATCATATTTAAAAAAACAACGTTTCCCCCCCTTTCCGTTCCGTTTCAACATACCAACATAGCTGTGATTCTTTGATGTAGTCCTCTGTTCAATCCATCCCATCTCTTGACTTCTCAGTGGTAGATTTAATTAGCAGTTAGAACACCCTTTCCTTCGCTCAAAACATGTCCATTTACTTTTCTCCAATTATTTTATCTTAAGCAATGCAACTAGGGTCGCACTCAGAAGTAGCGTCTGGGAGATCCAGAAACTCACTCGAGGGTTTTCCGTCCAGTGCCCCCACCCCCTCCTTCTTTCGAACTCGGGGGTAATTTATTGGCAACTGCGGACGAGGCAGCATCTTCCCATCCCCTGGGAAGAATTCAGGAGGCTAATTTACTCCCATCATCAGCCTCTTAATTACCTCGTGTGAGCCGGAGAGATGGTATTGACGGCCATCTTCCAAGGTGCCCCTAGCGGCCCCCCATATAAGGGCTTCCTTCAACTGCTCAATTAATGGGGCTGGAAAGGTTTGAGAAATGGGGGATGGAGCACCGTGAGTGACTGGAGAGGGATCAAGACACTCTTGTTCCTGTTCCTCAGAAAAACCTAAGAATTCTGGCTCAGAATCAGATAAAGCATCAATCTGTGCCTCACCAGCAGGTGTCGGTATAGTCTTAGTATTCAACTGAATGGAAGCACTTTAGAGGCTGTATTGTGAGCCTGGGACTGATGTAAAATTATGGAAGAAAGACGCTTCCTTGGAAGGCCTGGGGGAGCAGTCTTAGCACGTCCCCTGGCCTTAGAGGACACTAAGTGCTTCAGTTTTTGCTTTGCTTTTTTGTAGGTGGGCTGCTTAAGCCACAAGTGTCCTCCATGGCGGCCATTCAAACAGCAAAGACAGACACACAAATACACAAACAGCCTCTGATTTTCACCAAATAAACACTCAACTCAGTTTGCCATGTTGGAATCCATGATTTCCAGGCAGCTGAGTTCCTTATATAAGCATGACCTATAACACTGGTGTGTGTTGGAGAGTGTTAGTGTGGCGTGGTTAGTGCTGAGGAGTTGCTGAGAGTTAGGAAGTCGTGTTGTAAATAGTAACTTGTGAATAGCTTGTATGTTTGCTGCTGTAAATAATAAAACAACAAGAACCAAGTTACTAGGTCAGCAGTTTTTGTTCCTACTAGTCGTGCAGCTGGGCAATCTCAAGAGTTGCTCAACAATCGCTGCGGTACTCTGCTAAGCTGTGCAACAGGCGAAAGCACTTCGAAGGTTCAGACGGTTCCAAAAGTTTTAACATGCCACTCCATGGACCAGGAGAAAAGAAAGGCAAAAGCCTTATGTCAAACCACACACTCTGTTTGCCATACTCAGGCAGGGATGGTATAGGAACGATGGTCTAAAAACAGCGAACCGGGAGGAGGTGGCCAAGTCGTTTTTAAATCAGGGCAGGAGAATGCAAATGCCACACCACGAGTCACATAAGTAACACACACACCAAAACAAAACAAATAAATACAGTTGTAACCCCAGAAAAATGGCGGTGGCCACTAGGCTAAGAAAAGGATCTCACTGAAAGAGGACCACTGTGGCAATGACACCGGCTCTGGAAAATTTATTGATTAAGTAAACAACTAAGGAATAAAAGAAGGGTGGTAAATAAGCAGAACAACCAAACGTAAAGAGTAAGGGAAAGGGTTTTTTTGTGGGGGGAAACACGTGTGGACAAAGAAAGAACTGTAAAACAAAAATAACGATAAAGGAAATCTAAAGAAAAAAAGGGGGTTCAGAGAAATTATCACTACACAAGTACTTTTACTTGAACTGTGAATTTCCTTTTAATTGAAACACAAGGCAACCATGAGATTCTGGATTGCACCCATGCTACCAATGTAAATGGTGAGCCATATTCAATTCAGTGAAGTCTGAACCTACTTGTGATACACTTAGCTAACCCCTGCAACCCTACCCAAACTACAACCAGATGACTGAGCTCCTGGTGCTTGTCAAACAAGCCTCACACAAGCAGTCATGGTGGGTTACACGTTGTGTAGGACTGATCCAAAAACAGGCCCATAAGTGCTCAGTTATACATGTAGTTGATAGTACAGCGGTACCTCGGGTTACATACGCTTCGGGTTACATACTGTCAGAGCTGCCTCCAGGTCCCAGCTCACAGAGGACCAACGCTAGCCGGTAGTAATGTACAAAAGTCTTTATTGAGGTTCAGTTTCCATTTACAAGCCGCAGCGTGCAGCCCTACGTCTAGACACTAGATCGGCGAAGCCCTGTCTGAGTCTCCACCCCCTGTACACCAGTTTAAGACCCTAGCCTTACTCCACCTTTTCCGTTGCTCCTTTCTCCTCCGGGTCCTTCTGCCCCCCGGTGTCTCCTCCTTCCTGGACTCTTCTGACGCTGACCCCCCTGACTCATGTCCCTCCTTTCGGCGGGCTTTAGGACCTGGCTCCCTATCCGGGCTACCCACTGTGCCGCTCGCCTGTACATTTGAACTTGGCGCGCGCGCCCAGCTTCCAACTTTCCTCTCGACCGTTTCCTCGCTCTCCGATGGAGGCGTGGCCAATCCTGACTCATCTCCTCCCGCTGGCGGTGAGCAGCCTGATCCCGATACCTGGGACTCCTCCCCCCTACTGCTCTTTGGTGGGGAAGCTGGTCTCGATTTCCAGCTGCTGCTCTCTGAGTCCCCTCTGGCCCCTTCTTCCTGGGGTGTCCCCCTTGCTCTGACCCTGGAAGCCCCTTTCTGTGAGTCTTCCGATTCGCTGGAAGGACTCAGAGACCTCGGACCACTGTCATCGCTTACGTTTCCTTCGGATTCCTCCCCCTCGCTCTCCGTTTCCTCCCTTTCCTGTGCCTCTGCTCCTGAACCCCTGACACATACGCTTCAGGTTACAGACTCCGCTAACCCAGAAATATTACCTTGGGTTAAGAACTTTGCTTGAGGATGAAAACAGAAATCATGCAGTGGCGGCACAGAGGCAGCAGGAGGCCCCATTAGCTAAAGTGGTACCTCAGGTTAAGAACAGTTTCAGGTTAAGAACAGACCTCCAGAACGAATTAAGTTCTTAACCTGAGGTACCACTGTACCAAATAAATTCAGTAGCCATGGAATCACAGAATTGTAAAGTTGGAAGAGACCCTGAGGGTCATCTAGTCCAACCCCCTGCAAGGCAGGAATCTCAACTAGATCATAAATGAAACATGGCCTTCCAACCTCTGCTTTAAAACCACCTTTTAAAGGAGTCCATTCCACTGTCAAACAGCTCTTAACTTCCAAAAGTTCTTTCAAATGTTTAGTCATAATCTCTTTTCTTGTAACTTGTATGCATGTAATTGGCCAGTGTTACACTAAAACTCATGACAAGTACTTAGAACCAGTAAGTAGAGTTTTTATAACAGAAATGCACAGTGCTTCCTTGTTGAATCTAAAACAGCATATAAACCAAGTCCTGTTTATTTCACATACCTCTTCTCCTGGAAGATTTTTATCATTCTCAGCCTCAATTCTGACTCTTACAACACCTGATTTATCCACGATCTCTTGAATGAGTTTTCCGTTTTTCCCTATAACTTTTCCTATTAAGACATACAGAACATCTAGAATTTAGGGGTTTGATCAGGTTAGTAAAAGTATCAGCACAGAACATCTTTCATCAACCATTTGAAAGTTTCAGCCATGTGTTGATGCAGTAGCTTTGCACACCCTTCCAGGGGGCTTGTAAGTGAATTTGGTTGAGGGCACTTAGAAGCTTGCCTGTGATTGATAATCACGCACACGCACACACACACACGCACACACACACACACACACACACACACAGAGCGCTTCACTAATCATCATACTTATGCTTCTTTACAGCAATGTCTGTTTGTCTTAATTCAAATCAGGCAATATATTTAAGATCATGATTTACATCAAGAAAAAAGGATCATTTTAATAACAGTAATTTCAATCACATATCCCTGAACAAGCAAGCATGCTACTCAGTTACTATAGCTGGAGTCTTTATACAACCTAGGAGCACTACCTAAAACTTCTGGTTAACTACAAGAGGCAGATCTCTGTTTGACTCTGTACAAGAAGGTAATTAAGAATACATCTTTCCATAACAGTAACTGATGGCCTCAAATTTTTAATGTGCTTTTATTATATATAGGTATGCTGAAAACTGCTTGGCTTTCAGGATAAAGCAGTGTATGAATATTTTAATAAATTAATTACATAACTGGAGACAAACTGCAATACATGTTAACACTTACTTCAATTAAACAAAGGCAAGTCTTCCAGATTTTAATGTGCACAACATTGGATAAGCAAGGATTTATTCAGTGGACAATATAGAATCTCTCAATAAGATGTAAAGTAAATATTATGCTCTTTAGTTAGCAAAGTCAAGTATTTATATTTCAATAATTGAACACACTGCAGAGCTTTGGTAGCAGAAGAACATAAAATGTATTACTTCCTATGTCATTCATAATGTCTAATCCAGAAGCCAAGTGAATTCCCTCACAGTTTTTATATTAAAAGGCATATTTTAACGTAAATCTGTTTGATAAATGGTCACCATTTGGTTCTAAGATGATAAGCATGGACTTTAAATAGTTCACATTGTTAGGATTTTATCTGAAACCTTAACACATGTATCACAAATGAAACTTAAATAATAAAATAGTCATGCTTTCAAATAGTTCTCTGTTCGTTCTAAGAAAACTAATCACTGATTTGACTTTGAAATCACAGCCCAAATTGACATACCTACTAGGTTTCTGGGGACTTGGATGATATCTTCAGCAAATTCAAGATAACTTCTTGCCTTCTTCACTGCATCTTGATCCTATAGGACAGAGATTTTCAACCTTTTTGAGTCCACGGGTCCCTTGACAAACTACATTCTTTCTGCGGCACCCCTATGGGGCTCAGGAGCCCACTTATGTCAACCCTTGCCTGCACAGCTGGCAGCCTCTCACCCTTTTTTGAACACCCTCCCTTGTGGAGTGTTCCCTCAGCCTCCTTCCCTCTCCCCTCTCCTTGCGAGTCCTCCAGGCAGCTGCTGCTGCCGCCCCTGGTCTCTGAGTTGCCCCCACTCCAGAGAGAGGTGCCTCCTCTCACTGCCTCACAGGGGCCTGGGACTTGTCTATCCATTTCCAACAGCAAGGAATGACGGACTGGCTGGCTGGCTGAGCTCCTTCTCCCTCTTGCTTGCTTACTTAGAGGCCACTTCAGCTCCTGGCAACCAGCACCCCCTGGCCAGCCCCAGAGACACTATTCACCTGCTGAACTTGTAGCCAGGGCTGCTGCAACAAACAGCTGTGCAAGCCTTTGGGAGGCAGAGATGTAAGAGGTCATCAGAGGAGGGAGGGAAGGAAAGAAGGGCAGAGGCCAGTATTGCCCACGGCACCCCTGACCATCATTCAAGGCACCCCAGGGTGCCTTGGTCACTGGTTGCAAACCACTGGTATAGGAAATACAATTAAAATGATAGAAAATTTTAACCTATATGATACTTGGAAAACGAAGCATCCCAATGAGAAGGATATTACACATTTCTCTGAAGCTAAAATATCGGGGTGGGGTGGGGAGGATAGACACAATTTGGATTTCGAAAGGGTTGACTCTTAATTTGGAAAAGGCAGAAATCCTGAGCAGAACAATCTCAGACCATAATCCGGTAATAATTCATATGAAAACTAAAAAACAAGGGGAAGATGGAGGCTGAATGATGAGATATGGAGAGATGAACAATTAGTGGCAAGAGCAAAAGAAACGTTGGCAGAATTCTTTGAAATAAACGAAAAACAAAACGCAGACATGAATGTAATTTGGGATGCAAGTAAAGCTTACATGAGGGGCTTTGGGATACAACAAATGTCTAGGATAAAAAATAAAAAATACAAAAATATTCAAGAAATAACCAGACAGATAAATAATGAAAAAGAATTGATTAAAAAACCCAAAAACGGGGAAATAATTCAAAATATAAAGATACTACAATCTCATATATTTAATTTATTAAATAAGGAGGTGGAAAATAAAATTAAATGGATGAGACAAAGGTATTTCGAATCAGCTAATAAGCCCAGCAAGATGCTGGCCTGGTTGACAAAGGAAAAACATACAAAAAGAATTATAAATAAAATCTCAGACCAATGTGAAGAAATAACTGACCCCGAAAAAATTAAAGCAAAAATGTTATTAAAAAATTGACTGAATTGGAACAAAAAGACGATAACAAAATAAAGGAATATTTGTTAAAAAAACAATTACCAGTAATTGAAAAAGAAGAATATGATTATTTAAATTCTAGTATAGAAGCAGAGGAAATTGCACAAGTTACAAGGAAAATGAAGATTGGCAAATCATCAGGCCCAAATGGGATTACAATAAGTTACTACAAAAAATTAGAGGAGGTAATTCTCCCAAAATTGAAAAGGGTTATTGTCAGGGAACTGCCATCGGAGCCAGAGGCGGAGGGAAGGCTCCAGAGGGATGCCGGAGAGGGTCCCAGCAGGCAGAGAGGCAGCCCATCTGCTGGGGAAGGAAATCAGTGTAACACCAGTGGAGAAGGGGGGCAGATGGGGGAATCGGAGAGGAGGCTCCAGGACTCTTCACCGGAGACCAGCGGAGAGAGCACGGGTGCTCCGCTGCCCACACCCTCCCTGCGCAGAAGACTTCCGCGCAGGGAGAGTAGGAGGAGACTTGGCGCCAAAGAACTTCTTTGCTGGAAGAAGTTCAAGAAACGCCCACTGACGGATTCTGCCAGCGACTGAAACAGCCACGAAGTGAAGGGCTGTCCAGACAGAAAGGGTTCAACCAGGTAACCTAGCCAGGAGTGGCGGCAACTTACGCACGAGCAACCCCTATAACCATTACAGTTATGAACAATATATTTGAGGAAAGAAAAATTCCATGTTCATGGAAGGAGGCCTTAATAACGCTTATACCTAAGCAGGGATCAGACTTGGAAAATATCAAAAATTATAGGTCAATATCACTATTAAATACAGATTATAAAATATTTACTGGAGTACTAGCAAATAGATTAAAACTTTTTTTGAATAGAATAAATAATAGTGATCAGGCCGGATTTTTGCTGGGCAGACACATACAAAAAATACAAGGATAATAATAATTGACCTCTTGGAATATGTAGAAATGAAACCTAGCAAAAAGGTAACTTTTTGCTGCAACTGGTGGATGCAGAAAAGGCCTTCAATAGGGTTTCTTGCGACTTCCTAGTAAAAACTATCAAATGAATGGAAATAAAATAACAAATGGAATTAAGGCTATCTATGCGAATCAGAAAGCAAAATTGATTATAAATAACAAGATTACTGAAGAATTTAATATAAATAACAAGATTACTGAAGAATTTAATATTGAATAAGGAAGGCAATAAGGAAGGACCCAAAGATTACAAGTATAAATTTAGGAACTCGGTACAACAAAGTCAAAGCCTTTGCTGATGACGTGATTATTACTACTGAAAACCCTATGGAAAATATACAAGATACCCTTTTAAAAATGGAAAAATATGGGGAAGTCTCAGGGTTTAAATTAACAGAGATAAATCCAAGCTTTTAACGAAAAACGTATGTAAGGAAGAACAAGATGAATTAGAAAAAGCAACGGGACTTAAAATAACTAGCAAAGCATATTACCAGGGGGTCTGGATTAATAATAAGAACATAAATCTGTATAAAGATAATTATGCGGGGGGGGGGGGGGGATGGAGAGAAATAAAAAAAGAACTAGAGACTAGGGGAAAACTAAATCTGTCCCTGTGGGGAAGAATATTGTATCTATCATCAAAATGATGGTACTCCCCAATATGCTTTTCCTATTCCAAACACTACCCATAATCAGTGAGATAAAATGTTTTAAGGACAGGCAAAAAGACCTTGCTAAATTTATTTGGCAAGGAAAAAAACCATGCATAAAATTCAAATTGTTAACAGAGGTTAAGGAGAGAGGGGGATTTGCAGTCCCAGATCTCAGATTATATTTTGAAGCAGCATGCTGTGTCATGTGACAAAGACACATGAGAGCAGAAGCAGCAAAGCAGGCTGGGAAGTGCTGGGACTGCACAATCATTTGGGCCTACTAAAGTTATTCAGGCCTAACTGCTAACTGTTGAGTCACTCTGACATGTGAACTGGCAGCCAGTTTCACTTTGTGCTCTCTGTAAGATGTCAGTGAGAGTCTGTCTGCTTCAGTTGTAAGCAGAGTCAGTATATAATCTCAGCCAAACTGTTCGGAACTATGTTGTTTATGAAGAAGTTTATTTAAATTCAGTAAAGCTTTTATTCTTTAAAACTCTGCATTATTAATTTACGCTGCGCGTCATGCTGGACCTGGATAAAGGATCGGATATTGCTAAAAAAACACTGAGCTATTGGGTTTAGAGGGTTGGGACAATGCTTTCGGCTGGCACGGGTACTTAGGATACGATAAAATGAAATCGCATAGGGGATTCATAAATCACATTGTAAGGAAATAAACCTTTAATGGTTACAAGAACACCTTGGTAGCTCTCACCCATTGAATCGATAGCAGCCCATAGAAAGAATATGAGCAATGATTGGCCAATATATAGGGATTTGGTAGAGGAAATAAGTAATTACCCCAAAATTAAAGAACTTTGAAGAAATAAAAAAGATGGGATTAACTTGATTAGAGTATTGTAAATTAAAAGCAGTCTTTGAAAAAGATAAAAGATGGAAGGGTTTTGATAATGAAATATTGAACCTGGAGAAAGAAATCCTATATAATAATCAAAAGACTTTATCCAAAATGTGTAAGTTTCTGTTAAATTGGCAGTTAAAAGATGAAGAAATCAAAGACGTTACGATAAAATGGGAACAAGATACAGGCCACACAATTGAATTGCATAAATGGAAAGAACTATGGACAAAGAATATAAAATTTACGGCTTGCTACTTAATAAGAGAAAATCTCATGAAAATGCAATACAGGTGGTATTGGACCCCTGGAAAGCTGGCAAAAATTAATAAAACTCATAACAACAAGTGTTGGAGGTGCAAAAATCAAGTAGGAACCTTTTACCATATGTGGTGGGCGTGCCCAGAGACGCAAAAGTTCTGGGACACAACCTATGAGGAGATGAAGAAGTTATTAAAAATTACATTCAACAAAAAACCAGAAGAATTTCTTTTGGGAATTTTGACAAACAATATCCCTAAAGTGAAAACAAGACTATTTCTTTATGCAACGTCAGCAGCATGGAGCATGGAAGCAGCATGGAAGCAAGATCATATACCAACCAAAGAAGAATGGTTGTGCAAACTGTGCGAGTACTTGGAACTCGCAAAGCTGACAGATATAAGAAGATATAAATCTAACATCTAAGATATAAATTCTTCCTTTCTGGTGTTTCTGCTTTTACTCCTTTCTTTTTTGCTCTCTCTACTTAAGTTTTTGTATTTTCTTTTTTTGTTTAAGTTTGTGCATTTTGATTTATGTATATGTGCAATACTGTGTGTGTGTGTGTGTGTGTGTGGCTGTTAAAGGGTTGCAGTTTCCTAGAATCAGTTTCACAAAAAACAGATGCACCTCACCTCCCCATAAATATGGAATGTACAAGTGTCTTCATCAAGATCTATAGCTGTCACACCCGGTACTTTTCTGGCTTGCTGAATATTAGCACCATGAGTGCCAATGGCCAGACCCATTAGATCTTCACATACAATGAAATGCTCATGAAATCGTGAAGCAAGCTGTCTTGAACTCTGTAGAAAGATGCATTCTTGGTTAGAACTGAAATTCACTCACTGAGAACCCCTTAAAAAGTACCAAATAAAATCACTTAAAGTAGCAAAGCATGTAATCGGCTAGCATATTAGGGTATTCACCATTTCAAATGTTAAGTTGCGTTCAAATTACCGTATTTTTCACCCTATAGGACGCACTTTTTCCCCTCCAAAAATGAAGGGGAAATGTGTGTGCGTCCTATGGGGCGAATGCAGGCTTTCGCTGAAGCCTGGAGAGCTTCAGGAAGCTATCCGCAAGCCTTGCGAGCCCGCGGGAGTTCCCGCCGGGCTCGCAAGGCTTGCGGATAGCAGCCTGTTCTGGTGGGGGCTGGGGTCAGGGGAAGCTCGGGCTTCCCCCACCCCAGCCCTGCGGCTGGGGGGGGGGGGATTATTTATTTATTTCCTAAAAAAACCTAGGTGCGCCCTATGGGCCAGTGCGCCCTATAGGGCGAAAAATACGGTATATGGACTCAATGGTTATTCTTGGACAAGTGAGCCAACTTCAATTTCCAGTAGGTTAAATGGAAACTACAGTAACCTATCTCAAGGGCTATTGCGAGCACTGAATTAAATATGAAAGCATTATGTACCTCTTTGGGACAGAGTGGGCTAATAAGCTAAAATGAATAATATGCCTGAACTGTTTTCAGCATCATTCTCTCAGTATTTTTACTATGGATCATTTCTTTGTTAAATTCTTATTTTTCCATTTCTACATAGAAGCCACCAAAAAAGAGACTCTACAGAGATGACTAGTACAACAAATACATTAGTGGAGTTTTATAATAGTTTTTCAGATACAAACTGATACAGTACCTCTAATTGTTTGCTTGCTTCTTCATTTCTCATTATCAGTGATAACTTGGTGCGAAGACTTCGAAAGTGAATATCAATGAGCATATTTGCACGTTTCATTGTTACCTCATTGATAGACTAAAGAATGGGGGGGGGAGAGAATAGATCTCTGATCATTATCACATTCAATGTAAGACAGTTTGGGTACATCTCAACAGCAGAAATACTTACCAAAATTATAAGTTGATGGGCTTCAGAATCATATGTTACTGAGAACGCCCCAACTGCCTTCTTGAAGTCCTTGTGCGTAGATTCCTTAGCACACCTAAAACACAAAGTACTTAAAAAATTCAGAACTGTTTATTTAATGAAACCATATTGTTGTAAAGCAGTCATAGAACTGCAATGGAAACAAGTATTATCTAGTATGCAATGCACCACAGGACGAGGAAAGAGAAGAGCTCTGGTGTACTTTTCAACAATGAAATGCCATAGTCTAGCAGAAAAAGCTCAAAGTCATGTCTTCAATGTGACATCTTTAAAAGTGACCAACACTGAAATAATTCACAAGCCTTCACCATTAGGTATGACTTATACTTAAATATTTCTCTTTGGATTTAACTAGTTAGGTTAAACTAGTCCATGTATGCATAGGCAATTAAATAGTGGCAAACACAATTTGACATATTAACTGTTCATATTCATGAATATACAGTATTGCCATAAATAAAATATTTTAATTAAATGTCATGTTGCTGTCCACAATGTCTGTCAGGACTTGCAGGAACTAGCTCAGTTGCAACATATTTTTAAACAAATTTGCATTATATCAAGTGTCTGCTACTGGTAAAATAACGAAGAAGAATTTATTATGGCCATAGACTAGCATAAGGTAAGCGCATCTACATACATAAATAAAGCATGCTAAATAGGCAATAGGGCAACTGTAGAAGTAGGGGATAGACATACTTATTCTCTTAATTACGATAGACCAGCATAAGATAAAAACACATAAAAGCACATAAATCATGTGGCACATACCATCCTCACATAGCCGCACAATATCTGGCAACTGTGTATGTTATATCCGGGTTTATATCTTGGAGCAGTAAGGAGATATAGAATTGCCCTGTGTGTCCTGGAAATTTGTGTATTATTGGCAGAATAAACCTGGCATGTATATTAGTATAATACTGGCAATGGAAAAAAAACATGTTCAGTTGTTTCTATGTGCCCAGAGCCACAGGGGCACTTTCTCTCCTCATAAGGTGTCTTCCTAAAACAATATTCCTGGATGGCTGAAGGGAGAGCCTGGCAAAGAGACAGAGTGAAAGCTCTTTGCTGTTTTGGTATTTAAAGATTGGTTAAATATGCCATTGGAGAGGTTAGGTACCTACTGGTTTCACTGATAATAAAATTTGGGGACCTGGCTAGATCTGACTGATGTTCTGTATCAACCACACACTGTTTAATGGTTTCTTTGGCCTGTTCATAGCCCATGCCAAGTAAAAGCTGCAGGCTAAGACCTAGAGTTCTCTTCCATGTTATTGGAAAGTCATCCTTTATAATTAGGGGGACAAGGCCATATGAGGTATAAATGGTTGGGGAAAGCCAGTCAGAAGGAAAAAAGGAAAGAAGGAGAAGGGGAGAAGGAGAAGGGGAGAAGGAGAGAAGGAGAGAAGGAGAGAAGGAGAGAAGGAGAAGGAGAAGGAGAAAAGAAGAGAAAAGAAAGAAATTGTACCCCGCATTCCCCGGCCGGAGCCAGGCTAAGGGTGGCTAACATCATAAAACTAACACAGTATACAAAGAACATAAAACAGACAACCAATTAATTAAAATACATCTTAAAATTAGTTCAGAGCAAATTAAAATCTGGGCAGATGGCAGTCCACAGGTAAAATTGAGAGTGGTTAATATTCTCCAGGACCAAATGTTACCACTGGTTTTATAAAGGACCTGTGAGCAGGCTAGGACCTCTTTAATGCTTGTTCTTCTACAGAAACAAAAGAACCAGACTGAACCCTAACCAAAGGCCTGGCGGAACAGCTCTGTCTTGCAGGCCCTGCGTAAAGATGTCAAATCCTGCAAGGCCCTGGTCTCTTGTGAGAGAGCATTCCACCAGGCCGGGGCCACGGCCGAAAAGGCCCTGGCTCTAGTCGAGGTCAGTCTAATCTCCCTGGGGCCTGGGGTCTTCAGAGTGTTATTATTTGCAGACCTTAAGGGACCAACTGGACTTCTCCGCGACCTTTCCCCTCTGCAGGGAGGTGGGACCGATTCAGATGGTCCGCCCCCGCCATTTAATGGATCCAAATGGTTTCCAGAGAGTGGAAGGGGGTGCTTTATCCCATGTTGATGGCCTTTCAGCTGATTCCCTGGTGGCCCATTGGAATGTGGAGCTAACCAGGGATATTGACTGTTTGGCTCTGAAGCATCCTCTCCGATTGCATGGTGCCCGGACAGCCCCATGGTTTTCCATGGATCTGAGGGCAATGAAACAATCGCTGAGACAGCTAGAGCGCCGGTGGCCAATAACTCATTCTAAAGCTGACCGGACACGGGTTAGAGCTCAGTGCTGAGCCTACCAAGTGGCGGTAGTGATGGCGAAGAAGACTTTTTTCACTGCCTCTATTGCATCTGCAGAAAACAGCAGCAGGAGACTTTTTCAGGTGGTTCGCAATTTAGCGGAACCACCTGCTACATTGGGGCCCAGTACGGGCCACATGATCTCCTGCAATGATTTTGCAAAGATTTTTGCAGATAAAGTCGCTCAGATTCAGGAAGAGGTAGACTCCACTGTGGGAGCAGGGCTGGGGCTGTAGAGTGCTAGAGTCCTCTCTATTAAAGTTGTGTGGGATCAATTCCAATCTGTTCCCTCCAAGGATGTGGACAGGCTGCTTCGACGAGTGAAACCAACCACCTGTCTCCTTGATCCTTGCCCATCCTGTCTTATAAAAACTAGCTGGGAAGGGCTGGGCAATGGGCTTCGCGGGGTTTAAAACGCTTCTCTCTGTGAGGGAGCCTTCCCAGACGCGCTGAAAGAGGCAGTCATTAAACCGCTCCTTAAAAAAACATCTTTAGATGCGGCCAATATGGCCAACTATCGCCCAGTCTCAAATCTTCCATTCTTGGTCAAGGTGATTGAGAGAGTGGTTACTGAACAACTCCAGGCACGCCTGGAAGTAGCAGGCCATTTGGATCCCTTCCAGTTGGGATTCATGCCTCATGATGGGACTGAAACTGCCTTGGTCGCACTGGTCAATGATCTCCGGAGGGCTAGGGACAAAGGTGAGAGCTGTTTCCTAGTTCTGCTGGATCTCTCAGCAGCTTTTGACACCATCGATCACAACATCCTTCTGCACCGTCTAGACGGGCTGGGAGCTGGGGGCACTGTTATACAGTGGTTCCGCTCCTTCCTCCTGGTCCGTTTTCAGAAAGTGGTGGGGGGGGATGAGTGTTCAGACCCCTGGGCTCTCATTTGTGGGGTGCCTCAGGGTTCTGACCACTCCCCCATGCTTTTCAACATCTACATGCAGCCGCTGGGAGAGATCATCAGGGGGTTTGGGCTGGGTGTTCATCAGTATGCGGATGATACCCAGCTCTACCTCTCTTTCAAAACAGAACCAGTGAAGGCGGTAAAGGTCCTGTGTGAGTGTCTGGAGGCGGTTGGAGGATGGATGGTGGCTAACAGATTGAGATTGAATCCTGACAAGACAGAAGTACTGTTTTTGCTGGACAGGAGGCGGGCAGGTGTGGAGGATTCCCTGGTCCTGAATGGGGTAACTGTACCCCTGAAGGACCAGGTGCGCAGCCTGGGAGTCATTCTGGACTCACAGCTGTCCATGGAGGCGCAGGTTAATTCTGTGTCCAGGGCAGCTGTTTATCAGCTCCATCTGGTACGTAGGCTGAGACCCTACCTGCCCGCAGACTGTCTCGCCAGAGTGGTGCATGCTCTAGTTATCTCTCGCTTGGACTACTGCAATGCACTCTACATGGGGCTACCTTTGAAGGTAACTACAACTAATCCTAGGGACGCGGGTGGCGCTGTGGGTTAAAGCCTCAGCGCCTAGGGCTTGCCGATCGAAAGGTCGGTGGTTCGAATCCCTGCGGCGGGGTGCGCTCCCGTTGCTCGGTCCCAGCGCCTGCCAACCTAGCAGTTCGAAAGCCCCCCCCCCCCCGGGTGCAAGTAGATAAATAGGGACCGCTTACTAGCGGGAAGGTAAACGGTGTTTCCGTGTGCTGCGCTGGCTCACCAGATGCAGCTTGTCATGCTGGCCACGTGACCCGGAAGTGTCTTCAGACAACGCTGGCCCCCGGCCTCTTAAGTGAGATGGGCGCACAACCCTAGAGTCTTTCAAGACTGGCCCGTACGGGCAGGGGTACCTTTACCTTTACCTTACAACTAATCCAGAATGCGGCAGCTAGACTGGTGACTGAGGGTGGCCGCCGAGACCACATAACACCTGTCTTGAAATACCTACATTGGCTCCCAGTATGTTTCCGAGCACAATTCGAAGTGTTGGTGCTGACCTTGATTGATTGATTGATTGATTGATTGATCTTTATTACGGCCATTGGCCCATCACACGACAGTTTCCCATACCACCATAATGTACTTGAACCTCCAAATTTAAAACCTCCAAAACTTACAAAAAACAGACAAGAACCAAAGCAAAACAAAAACAAAAGACCAACATCATACATTACAAAATTTGTAACATAAACATCGCCCTCTGCTCATAAATTAATAGAAGACATCAATGGTGATAATACCTAATTACATCCTAAAACATAGATCATGGTTTAAAGGGATTATCCGAGCCACACAAGAGTCCGTTTCTCTTCTTTAGGGATAGCAACCATGAGTGATCTTAGGGGGTCATCATCATTTAATAGATATCTCAGTTTGGCTTCAGTTGTATCATCGGCAATTCCCTTAAGATATTGAGCAAGAAACTTGCTCCTGGCCGATAAGTGAAAAGCACAATCAAGAATTATGTGATGCAACGATTCCGGTGCCCCACAATTACAATCACATAAGAGCGATATCTGTCCATTGGAGAATCTATTTCTCAGCACGTTTGATGGGAAGGTGTTGAATCTTGCCTTTACAAAGGCATATCTATGAGCCGAAGAAGTTAAGGAATTCAAATAGTTTGGGAGCCTTAAGAGGGGTAATAAACCAAGGTTTAGAGGTGAGCAGGTACCGTTGCCCAAGACCATTTTCTGCATGAACAAATTGAACAGGAATGGAGCCAATATACAACCCTGTCGGACACCTCTGTTAATGGGAATTGAATTGGTGAGATCACCCTCCGGGGTGAATCTCACTCTAGCCGCTGAGTTCTCATGGAGTTTGATTATTAGCCAGAGAAGCCTTCTGTCGATGCCCCAGCGGGTGAGTTTTTCCCAGAGGATGCTCCTGGGGATACTATCGAATGCTGCCCTTAGGTCAATGAATGCCACACAGAGTTGGCCACCCTTTGGGGTGGAATATTTCCAGGCAAGATGCTGTAAAATTAGAATATGATTAATTGTTGACTGTTTTGGGCGGAATCCAGCTTGTTCGGGCCCAATTAATTTTTTCTCTTCGGACCACTGGATAAGTCTGCTCAGCAGGAAGCGGGCATACAGTTTCCCCACTATTGAGAGCAGACTGATATTTCTGTAATTCCCCGGGTCATCTGGTGAGCCCTTTTTGTGGATTGGAACGATAACAGCGTCCTTCCATACTTCTGGGATCATTCCAGAGTTGTTAACGGCATCGAAGATGGTCGCCAGGACTTTGGCCCACCAGTCCGCGTGGTATTTTATAGCTTCTGCCGGGATCAGGTCTGGCCCAGGTGCTTTCCCTGTTTTGAGTTTAACGATCAAATCATGGATGTCTTCCGGATCGGTGGGGGGCCAGAGGGGAAGCTGATCTTGGAATTCATCTCTTGTGTTAGCAATACAGTCAGTTGTGGCAAAGTAATTTTTTAAGTAAGATTCCCAAACCGGGGCAGGAATAATAGTCAAAGGGTATCTTTTAGTTCTTTTATTTACAAGGAGCCAAAATTGTCTGGAGTTCCGTGATGATGAGGCTTCTATGATTGCCCGCCATTGATTCGCTTGCCATTCCTGTCTGGCTTCCTTTTGAATTTGCTTGTAGGCCGATTTTGCTTGGAAATATTCTTTTGGCAAGACCGTTGCCCCGGAGGCTTTATACTCTTTGTAGATGTTACCAAGAAGTTGTCTAGCCTGTTTACAAGCACTGTTAAACCACAATGCACCTATCTTCCTTTGTGTTCGGTTTATTTTATGCGTCGGGACAGAGAAAAAAGACGTTAGATCTTCCGACAAATTCGAGAATAGTCTTAGAGTTTGGTCATAATCATCATAATCCTCGATTAAGCCTGAATATGCTTGTTTTAGTCCTTGTTGAAAATATGCTGAGTATTTTTGGGCCTGTAGTTCGGACCATTTGACACTTTTGATTTGCAATACTGAGTTCGTAATCAGATGTGTTGGGTGTCTGTCTCCATCTGGGGTCCAGTCTATAGTCATTATGGCGACCAACGGTAGGTGGTCGCTCAATTGAATATTTTCAACTTTAAAATGGGAAAATTTGGGGAATATATCATGAGATACTAACATATAATCCAGGACACTGTTTGCAGAGGAGCTTATGTGTGTAAACTCACCCGGTACGTCAGGCGGGCAATTCCCGTTTAGAATCACTAGGTTTAGACGTAGTACCAATTGGTAAAGAAGGGTTCCTGCTTCATTTACCCTTTTGTCTTTGGAAAGTCTTTGATTATGGAGGGAGAGGTCATTAATGAATTCTGGGCTTATCCACCATTTGGCTTTGATTAAAGACTCCCAGTTGGTTGCAATGCGAGCATTGAAATCCCCTGCTATAACATTGGGTATATTGGGGTATTTGGAGTGACAAAGAGTAAGATGTTCCTCCAAGATTCCCCATTTATTGTATAAGTCTGCAATGTTGCCTCCAGGAGGAAGATAAACATTTGTTATAACAAGTTCAAAGTTTTTCCCCGTAACCAGGGCTGTAATTGCAAAGGTGGAAGCGTTTACAAGCGTGAGTTTTGCCTGTATTTTCAAGGAAATTGCTATAACTAATCCTCCACTAGGCCGGCCTCCTTTAGTAGACGGGCATGCCGGTAATGATGTAACATCAAAACCATTAATATCTTCCCATGTTTCCTGCAAGAGAATTACTTGGTGTGAGTTTATTAGTTTTACAAAGTCCGGGTCAGATTTTTTCCCCTTCCAACCTGCTATTTTCCAGCTTAGAAGGGAGAACGGGGGAAGATTTGACTGAGGTTTGGGTAGTCACAATGGAGAAGGGGGGAACGCTGATCTTGGTGGGTTGGCAAATTTAAAGAAGTCAGTAATTTTCCTTTGACTAATGGTAGACGACTTCTCTCCTTTTGGCGCAGGTGTGCCTCTTGAGCTATTGTGAATAGAGATAATATTTGACGTTTTTAGCTGTCGGGCCCAACTAGGCCCTGAAGAGGCTCCTGCCAAGTCCGCTGGGTACGTCCTCTTTGGGGATCTAACCGATCCACTTGTGATCATTTGGTTTATATGTCCTGCTGGGTCTTCAGTCCACTCTGTGGTGACTCTCGGCATTGTGGTGTCTTCCTCACATGATTGTTGGATTTTTGGTGGAGAAGCCTGGCCTGAGGTGGCCACTGCCGTCTCAGGACGTGGATGGTCTTCGATGTATGTTGATTCCAAGTCCGGCATGGAGGGGTGAAGGGACAACGATTTATCCAGGGGGGTGTTATCCTGAGTTCCATTCTTGGATTGGTTATTCACGGAGGGAACAGATAAGTCTATTAAAAGCAGGGATGAGTTACCAGCGTGAAGGGGAGGAGAAGAGTCTGCCTCCAGCAGTGGGACCTTCCCATCCACTGCAGAAGGCACCTTATATGCTGGGTATTGGGGAATTGTTGTTTCCACCTCCATTGGGCATGGCACTGCTAAATTAGAGTGGGTATCATTCGTAGGAACTCCGTTGCAGGCGATCCTTAGGAGCTGAAGTTTAAGTAAATCCAGTCTATTTATAATTTCTTGTTGTTCCATCGCTGGTAACTCTCCAAAGGAGGCGATAAGCTCTCTTTCCTCCTGGGGTGTCAAAGAGTTACTGGCACAATCATAGTGTTTAGTTGTAGGAGTGGGGGTACTATGAGACTGGCCCAGACATGGGGTGTACAGCTCAGCCCTCTTTTGTGGTTCAGGGCGGGAGGGTTGTACCGTCTCCTTGGTTAATCCCTCTGATAGGAGGGGTCTAATTTTGGAATCCATGAAAACTCTCGTTGGAAAAATACCAAGATTATTCAAAAAAACTTTTTGCTTAATAATAAGAGAGGGGATTTTTGCAGAGTGGAAAGCCAGCATCATTCTCTGATATCTGTTCTGGCGGACTAAGGGAAGCACAGCACAAAGATCTATTTGTGATGCCTCGAGTTTTAGAAGCCATCTGAGGTGCTCTTTAGTCCCATGTAGCATTGTCCAACTTAGGTCCCTTTCCCGGAAGGTTAAGGAAATCTTCCTTGGATGTAGAATCAGGGATTGGCGATTCAGTGCGGGGTTGAGATTGTATTTGCAGTTCTTCATACGATCAGTGTTTGGTGGAGCTTTCTGCCGGCGCAATGGAACATCTACTGCCCCATCTTGGGCTGTCTGTGCCGGCAGGTCATCCAGTTTTTGCTGAAGGCTATGCAGCTGAAAGGATAGGCCGTCAATTCTCTTAAATATACAGTTTAGAGTTCTAATTATTAGATGGAGTTGCTCGCATCCTGTGCAGTCCGATTCAGCTAC
This sequence comes from Podarcis melisellensis, assembly GCF_964234715.1. Lineage (NCBI taxonomy): Eukaryota > Metazoa > Chordata > Lepidosauria > Squamata > Lacertidae > Podarcis > Podarcis melisellensis. Next base: position 14,488,930 of record NC_138535.1, read on the forward strand.
CAACTCCTCCTTCGGATAGGGACCATCCCCATTTGTGTTACCATTAGCGTTTCCAATTTGTAACGTCTCAGGGGCCTCATCTTCTGATGTTGTTTGAAGTGCAGTTAGAGGATCGAAACGATTTTGAGTTGCTATTGAGTAGGTACATTCCTCGGGGCCTCTCCCTCCTTTAGGTGAACCCTTTCTTAATTGCTTAGGCCTCGGAGAGGATAATGCCTCGTCAGAGTCTCTTGGACGTTTTCCATGACCCATAAATCAATTTTGCAGGAGAACTGTCGTGGGCACTGTGCTGGGGAGCTCCTTAAATCCTTTAGTCTTCCTCACAAGAATACTACCACTTCCAGGAGACTGGTGCCATAAAATTACTCACAGTAAGGCAGTCAGTTCAAGCCTCTTCCTTCCCCTCTTCCTTGTTCCTAGGGTTTTCGAGAAAGCTCGGTTCCAGCAGTCGGGCAAAATTCACTTCGTAGTATGCAATAAACTAAAAGCTAAAGGAAAGAGCTGGTCGACAGGGCAGAGGATTTATGCCCAGGAGAACCTTTCACTTATCTCTCCCAGTTAGGGAGGCGGCAGCGGCTGTGGCAGCAAGTCTGGGCGTCGGAGCAACCCAGATAAAAAGAAAACAAAGATAAAACAAGTAGCGGGATACTAAAAGATACTAAAAGACAGCCAGCACAGCCAGCAGATCATTAAAACTCACGGATAAAAACAAGGGAGGATAAAAACCGCTTAAAACCACTTAAAACTTTGATAAGGGTAAGCGAAATTACCCGGAAACTACCTTCGCCGCCATGTTGGATCCTTGCTCCCTCCAATAAAACCGTGCTGACCTTTAAAGCCCTAAACGGCCTCGGTTTGGTATACCTGAAGGAGCGTTTCCACCCCCATCGTTCTGCCTGGACACTGAGGTCCAGTGCCGAGGGCTTTCTGGCGGTTCCCTCCCTGCAACAAGCCAAGTTACAGGGAGCCAGGCAGAGGGCCTTCTCGGTAGTGGCACCCACCCTGTGGAACGCCCTCCCACCAGATGTCAAAGAGGAAAACAACTACCAGACTCTTAGAAGACACCTGAAGGCAGCCCTGTTTAGGGAAGCTTTTAATGTTTAATAGATTATTGCATTTTAATATTCTGTTGGAAGCCGCCCAGAGTGGCTGGAGAAACCCAGCCAGTTTTATTATTATTAAAATCAGCACCTTAAACCTGATCCTGTACTCCACCAGGAGCTAGTGCAGCTGGTATAGCACCGGATGAATGTGCTCCCGCGGCAAGGCCCCCGTGAGGAGTCTCGCCGCAGCATTGTGCACCCGCTGGAGTTTCTGGGTCAGTTTCAAGGGCAGCCCCACGTAGAGCAAGTTACAATTATCAAGCCTGGAGGTGACTGTCGCATGGATCACAGTGGCAAGGTCAGGGCGAGAGAGGTAAGGAGCCAACTGCTTAGCTTGGCGGAGATGAAAAATGCCGCCTTTGTTGTAGCTGTAACCTGCACCTCCATAGAAAGGGAGGTGTTGAAGATTACACCCAAACTCTTGACGGAAAGCGCTGGCACTAATTGCGCCCCCGCAAGGGATGGGAGCTAGGTCCCCAACCGCATATCGTCCCGACGCAGCCAAAGGACCTCTGTCTTCAAAGGATTTAACTTCATCCAGCTCCCCCGTAGCCATCCAGCCACGGCTTCCAAAAATCTGATCAGTGTGTCTGGGGCCAAGTCAGGGTGGCCGTCCATCAACAGATAGGGTTAGGCGTCATCAGCATACTGATGGCAACCCAAGCCAAAGCTCCGGAAAAGCTTGGACCCGGTTCGGTCCAACTGCCTATGGAGATAATTATATTTTTATAATTATTATTATCATTATTGGTAAAAAGATAGCCAGAAGTTAAATATGGCCATCCACACTCTCTGCTCTGTTTTAAGACATAAGGTAGCATTTGAGAAATACTCTGGCACTTTAAAAGTTGATTTTAGGAACTTAGATTGTACTACTCCCAATAATGTGAGATTAGTGAAGGAGCCTAGTTGGGCACCATATAAAAACCGTGCAACCAACTTGGCTTTAAACAGTTTTAAGGCTGCAGGTCTATAATGTCCACCTTTGGTCCTAAAGTATTTAAGTATGGCAGCTGAGCTTCTCTGTGCATTCTCAGCTGAATAATCAACATGGGCTTTTCTGTTTCCGGAAAAATGGAGGACTACCCTCAGATATTTAAAGCAGATAACCTGCTCAATCTTGTGGCCATCAATATACCATGAGAGAAGTTGAGGCCTTTGGGCAGGTGTCATGATTTTAGTTTTCTGACAGTTAACTTCTAATTTGCCCTCCTTACAATATACTGTGAATACTTTCATATCTCTTCTAAGGCCTATAGGTGTTCTTTAAAGAATTGCTGTATGATCTGCATACAGCAGGACTGCGATATGCTTCCCTGCCAATTTTGGGGATGGAAGTTCACATTATTCTTCTTTGTCGATCACTCGTAGCCGAGTAATATTGTCTTCCATAGACATGGTTTTAACAATGAGTCCATAAGTGATTGTGGAGACCAATTATGGATCCACACATACTTCCACAGTGGGGACATTGGTTTCCGGGCGGGAGTTGATCACGGTGTGGATTTGCCAAGCGTGCCTTCCTCTTAGCATGTTTCTCCCTTGCGTCCTGAGTTCAAAAGTCTTTAAAGGCCATGACACCTTTGATAAAGGCTGTTCTCCAATTAGAGCTCTCGCAGGCCAGTGTTTCCCAGTTGTCAGTGTTTATACTACATTTTTAAAGATTTGCCTTGAGACAGTCTTTAAACCTCTTTTGTTGACCACCAGCATTACGCTTTCCATTTTTAAGTTCGGAATAGACTAGTTGCTTTGGAAGACGATCATCAGGAATCCGTACAACATGACCAGTCCAACAAAGTTGATGTTGAATAATCATTGCTTCAACACTGGTGATCTTTGCTTCTTCAAGTACACTGATATTAGTTCCCCTGTCTTCCAAAGTGATGTGTAAAATTTTTCGGAGACACCGTTGATGGAATCTTTGGAGGAGTTGGAAATGGCATTTATAAGTGGTCCATGTTTCACAAGTATATAGTAAGGTTGGTAGTACAATAGCTTTGTAAACAAGCATTTTGGTTTTCCTGTGAATGTCCTGGTCCTCAAACACTCTGCACTTCAATTGGGAGAAAGTCACACTCGCAGAGCCCAGGCGATGCTGGATTTCGGCATCAATGTTGGCCCTTGTGGAAAGATAACTGCCTAGGTAGGAGAAGTGGTTGACATTTTCCAAAGTTACACCATTGAGTTGGATTTGTGGTGCTGAAGAAGGGTTATTTTGTACTTTTTGGTGCAGCACTTTGGCTTTTTGGATGTTGAGTGATAGGCCAAGCTTTTCGTAAGCTTCTGCAAAGATATTTAGGATCGTTTGGAGGTCATCCTCTGAGCGTGCGCACACTACGTTGTCATCAGCATACTGAAGCTCTATGACGGATGTTACGGTAACCTAGTCTTTGCTTTCAGCCTGCTCAGATTGAAGAGCTTTCCATCTGTTCGATATATGATTTCTACTCTGGTGGGGAGTTTCCCTTCGACAAAGTGTAGGATCATGGCAATGAAAATAATGAATAGAGTTAGGGCAATAACACAACCCTGTTTAACACCAGATCCCACTGTGAATGATTCACTTTGAAAGCCATAGTTATCTGTGATTGTTGCTGTCATGTTATCATGGAGGAGCCAAATGATGTTTACAAATTTATCTGGGCAGTCAATTTTCAGAAGGACAGTCCACAGGGCATTACGATTTACAGTGTCGAAAGCGTTAGTCAGGTCAATAAACCTCCATATACAGGGGTTGGTTTTGCTCTCTGCATTTTTCTTGAAGCTGTTGAGCTGTGAAAATCATGTCCACTGTCCCCCTAGAAGGCTGAAAACCATTTTGGGATTCAGGAAGGGTCACCTCGGATATTGTTGAGACAAGGTTTGCTAAGATCCTTGCAAGAATTTTGCCGGCCACAGCTAACAGAGAGATGCCTCAATAGTTTCCACAATCAGTTCTGTCACAATTTTTAAAGAGATTGGTAATTTTGGCATCCCTAAAGTCTGCTGGGATCTCTTCTCTTTCCCAATTTTTTTCGATGAGCTTGTGAAGTTGTTGTTTAAGTTCAATTCCGCCCACTTCAAAGATTTCAGCAGGTATCCCATCAGGTTCACTGGCTTTGTTGTTTTTCATTTGGTTAATCGCTGTACACAACTCTCCCAGATTTGGAGATACTGCAAGCTCATCTCTAACTTGTTTTTGCAGAATTTGTAAGAGGACCTCAGCAGTTACGGGGGAGTTACGGTTGAGGAGATGTTGGTAATGTTCTTTCCAGCGCAGTGCAATAGCTTCTTTATCTATTAGAAGTGTGATACTGTCTGCTGAACGTAGGGGGCATATGCCATGATTTATTGCCCCATAGACGGTCTTTGTAGCTTTAAAGAAACTCTGTGAAGCATGAGTGTTGGCTAAGTGCTGGATCTCTTGAGCTTTTTTCATCCACCAGGTGTTTTTTAGTTCTCTGGTTCTTCTTTGAACCTCAGCCTTAGCGTTGGCATAAGTTTTTTTCTTCGTGGCACAGTTTCTATCTCTTTGCCAGATCTGAAAGGCCTTCCTTTTCTTGTCAGCCATGTGTTCAATCTCACTGTCATTCTCATCAAACCAGTCCTGGTGTTTCTTGGTTTGGTATCCAATAGTTTGTTCACAGTCTGCAATAATGGATGTTTTTAGCTTGGTCCAGTGTTCCTCGATGTTATCAGGGAATTCTGAAAGCAGATGGTCCTTAAGAGTCATTTGGAAGCAATCCCGCTTAATGGGATCTTGAAGGGCTTGAGTGTTCATTTTGCGCCTTGGTTTCCTTCCTTGAAGCCTGCGTTGAGGTATAATCTTGATAGCCATTGTGGAGTATATTAGTCGGTGATTTGTCCAGCAGTCGTCGGTGCTCATCATAGCTCTGGTAAGGAGCACATCACGTCAATCTTTAGCATGGACAATAACATAGTCTTAGAGGTGCCAATGGTTTGACCGAGGATGCCTCCATGAAGTTTAAAATTTATTTTTCTGTCGAAAGAGTGTGTTGGTAATAACAAGGTTGTGCACTGCACATATCGTCAAAAGTAAGATTCCATTCTGGTTGCTGTTGCCAATTCCTTCTTTCCCAATAGTCCCAGGCCACAGATTGAAATCTTGCCCAACTCTTGCATTAAAATCACCCAGCAGGATAATTTTCTCTTCCTTCGGCGTCTCTGATAGGACGGTATATAGCTGAGAGTAAAATTTTCTTTAATGTGTTTGTCGGCATCCAGTGTTGGTGCATAAGTGCTTATAATAGTAGCCTGTTGGTTTTTGGTGAGCTTTATTCGAAAGGTTGAGAGTCGCTCATTAATGCCAGTAGGGACAGGAGCTTCACAAGGTCGTTTTTGATAGAGAAGCCTACCCCATGTATTCAATGTTCTTGTTCAGATAGACCTTTTCAGAAGAAAGTGTAGCCTCCTTTTTCTTCCTTCACTTGTCCCTTGCCTTCTCTTTGAATCTCTTGAAGCGCTGCAATATTGATGTTAAAACGTTGCAGCTCTCTTGCAATGATGGCGGTTCTGCGTTCAGGATGCTCACTATCTGTGTTATCTGACAAAGTCCATATACAGTGGTGCCTCGCAAGACGAAAAGAATCCGTTCCGCGATTCTCTTCGTCTAGCGGTTTTTTCGTCTTGCGAAGCAAGCCCATTGACAGCTTAGCGGATTAGCGCTACAGCGGTCTAGCGGCTTCTAGCGATCAGCTGTTAAGCGGCTTAGCGGCTTAGGAAAAGGAGGGGGGGCAAAAAAAACCTGCGGGGACTCACAAGATTTTTTCGTCTTGCGAAGCAACCCCATAGGGAAATTTGTTTTGCGAAGCGCCTCCAAAACGGAAAACCCTTTCGTCTAGCAGGTTTTCTGTCTTGCGAGGCGTTCGTCTTGCGGGGCACCACTGTATTCCATGTTCCAAAGTTCAGTTGTCTTTTACGACCGCTAGGTGGTGACCCCACTGGGTGTGGTAATCCAGTCAGGGGAAAGGGGAGGCAGACTATGTTTAGGGCACCTTTTCTAGCCCCTCCCTGTTTTTGGGATGAGCAGAGTGGATCCTAAAAAGGGCTGCTCAGTCATGGATACAGCTGCCGAGCTGCTCAACTGCCTCGTTCCTTGAGTCAGAACAACTGTGCTGGTTCATGACTAGGGGTTTCCAGATTTCACAATCCTCCCCCCGTTACCATTTGCCGATTGCCATGGGACTTTTGGGGCTTGGGTTGGGTTTTTGGAAGACGCCTGTGCGTGAATTTGTTTTATGTGTGTAGATCAGTGCACGCTGACCAACGCACAGTCTTCACAGTAGGGCTCTGTTCCGATGGCATGAAGTAGTCACGACAAACCGGTAGATTCCTATCTGCTGCAGCCTTCATCCGTCTTCATAGCTGTTGTAACATACTGCTTGTTATCATCCGCCTGTTCTGCCGTTGAGGACTTCTTGGATCATTCTTTGTCTAGCTCCTTCCCTTTTACCTTACCGCCTTGGGTGACCCTGCTGGAAGTACAAGATTCCCGACGCCTTTGCTCACAAGGGTCATAGGAACATGCAAGCCCATTCACCACGACAAGGTGATGATCCAGCAACTGGGAAGTTCACATTATGCAGATAAGGTTCCATATCATTAATAATAGAAGTTAAATAAGAGTGGAGCCAGTATGCACCCTTATTTGACACCTTTCTCAGTTCCAATAGCATTGGAGAGATGGCCCTGGAAGTTATGTTGCACTTTTAGCCACATCCCTTCATGTGTATTAAATATAGCAAGTGCCTGTCGAGTGTAGAGGCCTCTGATTTTTCCAATAATTTAGCTCTGGATATGGTGTCAAAGGCTGCTTTTATTTATTTTTTTAGTTAACTTTTATTAAGTTGAAATCCTACATTATAAACTCTCCAGAACACAAAAATGAACACAATATCTGAACAGCATCAAACCTGCATTTCTCAACTGCTAAAGTTACAATCACTATAGTACACCTGAAAATCCTCTTGCCTTCCTTTCAAACGAAACAATAATGTCCATCCTAAAATAAAATAATCTTGCTGAACTCCAAAAGTATGTAGCACAATTTGCACAGAAGGAGAAGCCTTGGACCCTTTTCAAAATAAATATCAATGTCGTGACAAGGATTTTGAACCACTCTGAAGATACGTACATTTATGGAAGCGCATGCAAGCACCAGAAACGTAGCAGTTACAGCTCTTCCTTGTAATATCCAAGTTTTGCCAGTGACATCTCTTTCCTCAGCTGAATAACCTCCCAAAACTTCTGATTCACATCTTGCTGCTTCACAAGCCCCTGCTGTATATATCAAATGTACATGAAGAAGTTACATACAGAAGTAATCCTATATCTACAGAAAGGAGAAATATAGTAATAGTTGCTTGAGTCCCCCAACTTGATTCTATGCTTGCATGTTTTACTTTGTCCACTGAGAGCACATTTCTTTGGTCCTCCACATTCAACTGCAGAAGCTTTCACAAATCGAACAGGTTGCAAGCCAACTGGTTCAATACCTAAGGTATTGTTTTCCACAACTTCCAAGACGGCAGATGCCAGCTCACTTTTTGAGAAGGTCAAAAACGGAAATATATCTTCCTTATAGATTTTATCCAGGAAAGGGCATGCCCTGTCCATAGTGGGATCATCCTTCCAGGACCTGAATTCGTTATACAGAGCTAAGTCAGCCTCTTTGCAGTCTTTCACAATTGGCTGCATCATGGCGACATCCTGGTTGCTGACCCCCATCGCACTGCTCATACTCTTGTTCCTTGCATGGCCTTTTTTGAAGCTCTTTTGTGGGCGACGTCAGCGAAGTGGACAGCACTAACGTTTTCAGGGCTGCTACTTCGGCCTGAAGTACATCAATTTTTCCATGTGCTTCTTTCAGTTGTTTTTCAGCTGTCGCCTGCTTTATGTTTGCTTCCCTCACCATTTTGTGTGCTTCCTCAAAGAGGCTGGCAGTAAGTTATTCCAATTACTACCCGAGTTGGTCGCACACTTTAGAAAGCCTCTTGCATTCTTCATCTTTCAGTTTCAGCTCCCTCTGAGCTTTAGCAAGCTCCTCTTTTAATCTTCCATAGCCCTTCTCTTTGACTTCCAAAACCAATGGGCTCTGTAGGTGAGACAGACTGTGCTCAGTCCCAAAACATCATCACTTCCTTCAGTGGAGTCTGTTATGGTTGCTCCCAACAAAAATTCTCTCTCGGCATTGCTGCTTGCCTTTCCGGAATTATCATATTTGGACGACACACCTTGGAGTCCTGAGGTAGAACAAGGAATGGTTTCTGTAACATTGATGCTGATACCTGATGCTTCTGCACAATTGAGTTGCCTAGGAGATGAATAGATGGGTTGTGTAGGAAGATCAAAGACGTTCAGGGCACTCAGCTGAATTGGCGTCGAGCACACAGCTGAGGCATGAAGCCGGTAGATGATCGTGGAGGGGGTAGTTTGTTCACAAGCACTGAATTCATACACTCCTAGAAGATCTGGAGTGGTAGGAGAGGCTAGATTCACTTCGTGAAAACCTTCCAGGGTGTCGTTGGCCATAATAAAAGATTCATCATATGAAGTCCTGCCAAGCCGAGCGAGACGCTTCCCTGCTAAAGGCGGCGGTGGCTCCCTGCTCTGCTCGTCAAAGGCTGCTTTAAAGTCAATAAAGACAGCATAAAGGGAAACTATGCTACGAGAGAAGTATTTCTCGATTAGATGTCGGAGTACTAAACATTGGTGAATGGTAGAACAGCCTTCCCTAAATCCAGCTTGTTCCTCTGCAAGTATGTTTTCTTGTTCCAGCCAGCCCTGAAATTTCCATTTCATACAATTTACTAATTATGCTTTGGGGATGTGTATCAATGCAGGTGAATAGTGAAGCCAGAATAGGGGTCCAAAACTCCAAGGTGTTTTTGATGGCCTCAGCAGGAATTACCGTATTTTTCGCACCATAGGACGCACTTTTTCCCCTCCAAAAATGAAGGGGAAATGTGTGTGCGTCCTATGGTGCGAATGCAGGCTTTCGCTGAAGCCTGGAGAGTGAGAGGGGTCAGTGCGCACCGACCCCTCACGCTCTCCAAGCTTCGCACACCTCTCCGCAAGCAGCGGGAGCGCTCCCGCTGCTTGCGGAGAGTTGCCAGCATGCCGAAGCCTGCGCGCGCTGAGCTCAGCGCGTCCAGGCTTCGCGGACCTCTCCGCAAGCAGCGGGAGTGCTCCCACGGCTTGCAGAGAGCTGCCTGTTTGGGGGCTGGGGTCGGGGGAAGCTCGAGCTTCCCCCGCCCCAGCCCCGCGCCTGGGGGGGAAATAATTTTTTCCCCTTTATTTCCCCCCAAAAAAACTGGGTGCGCCCTATGGTCCGGTGCGCCCTATGGTGCGAAAAATACGGTAAATCTTCTCCTGGGGCTTTCCCCTGTTTTAGTTGGGCTATAAGGTTCTCAATCTCTGTTCTTGACACAGGAGCCCACTTTGGAAGGTTTTCTATGTTTTGGATATTTTGTGGTTTTTTTAATAGATATTTATTAAGGTTTTAAAAATTATATTAAAAACAAAACATAACAACAATGCAATCAAACACACACAAAAAAAAGTATAATTTAATTACCTTATTTTCCTTACTTTCCCGACTTCCCCATACCTCCCCTCTCTGTATTCCAATTTCTATTTTATTAATTCAGCAAATCCTTTCCCTTAATTTCATTTAGTATTTAACCCTTCTTTTCTTACTACTTATCCAATCCGGCTGGAAACCACATAGTTTCTAAACCAACGTCATTCTAACATTCATTAACTTTGCAATATTTCTTGAGATAGTCCTTAAATTTCTTCCAATGTTCTTCCGCTGTCTCTCTCCCCTGGTCTCGGATTCTGCCAGTCATTTCTGCCAGTCCCATATAGGCTATTACCTTCATCTGCCATTCTTCCAAGGTGGGTAGATCTTGTGTCTTCCAATACTTTGCGATGAGTATTCTTGCTGCTGTTGTAGCATACATAAAGAATGTTCTATCCTTCTTTGGCACCGTTTGGCCGACAATACCCAAGAGAAAGGCCTCTGGTTTCTTCAGAAAGGTATATTTAAATACCTTTTTCAATTCATTATATATCATTTCCCAGAAAGCCTTAATCTTTGGGCATGTCCACCAAAGGTGAAAGAATGTGCCTTCATTCTCTTTACATTTCCAACATTTATTATCAGGCAAGTGGTAAATTTTTGCAAGCTTGACTGGGGTCATGTACCACCTGTAAATCATTTTCATAATATTTTCTCTCAGGGCATTACATGCCGTAAATTTCACACCTGTGGTCCACAACTTTTCCCAGTCAGCAAACATAATATTATGACCAATGTCTTGTGCCCACTTAATCATAGCTGATTTCACTGTTTCATCCTGCGTATTCCATTTCAACAGCAAGTTATACATTTTTGACAAATTTTTAGTATTGGGTTCTAACAATTCTGTTTCCAATTTTGATTTTTTCACCTGGAAGCCAATTTTCCTGTCCATCTTGTAAACCTCCATTATTTGATAATAATGAAGCCAGTCTCGCACTTTATCTTTTAATTTCTCAAAACTCTGCAATTTCAATTTGTCCCCTTCTTGTTCCAAAATTTCCCAATATTTCGGCCATTTGGACTCCATATTAAGCTTTTTCACAGCTTTCGCATCCATTGGCGACAACCACCTTGGGGTTTTACTTTCCAACAAATCTTTGTATCTAATCCAGACATTATACAATGATTTCCTGACAATATGATTTTTAAAAGCTTTGTGTGCTTTAACCTTGTCATACCACAAATATGCATGCCACCCAAAAGTATTATTAAAACCTTCTAAATCCAGAATATCTGTGTATTCAAGAAGTAGCCAGTCCTTCAACCAGCAAAAAGCTGCCGATTCATAGTATAGTTTAAGGTCTGGCAGGGCAAATCCCCCCCTTTCCTTTGCATCAGTTAAAATCTTAAATTTAATTCTGGGTTTCTTGCCCTGCCAGACGAATTTCGAAATATCTTTCTGCCACTTCTTAAAACAGTCCATCTTGTCCACAATTTGCAATGTTTGAAACAAAAACAACATTCTAGGCAATACATTCATCTTTATAACCGCAATTCGACCAGACAAGGAAAGCTTCAAATTTGACCAGATTTCTAAGTCTTTTTTCACTTCTGTCCAAATTTTCTCATAATTATCTTCAAATAAATTCACATTTTTAGCTGTCATATTGATCCCCAAGTATTTCACATTCTTAACCACAGTTAATCCTGTCTCATTCTGAAACCTCTCTTTTTCAAAAGCTGTTAAGTTTTTCTCCAATACCTTAGTTTTTGACTTATTCAATTTAAAACCTGCTACTTGACCAAACTCTTGAATTATTTCTAAGACCCTTTTTGTACTAGATTCTGGATCTTGTAATGTAAGTACCAAGTCATCAGCAAATGCTCTCAATTTGTACTGTTTGGCTCCGACCTGTACCCCTTTAACCAGCTGATCCCTTCTAATCATGTTCAACAAAACCTCCAGGACTGATATAAAAAGTAATGGAGAGATTGGGCACCCCTGACGTGTCCCTTTCTCTATCATGAATTCTTCTGTAACCACATTGTTGCTTTTTGTTCAGAGTATATTGCACCTATACCATTTTCAAACTCTTGGCCTACCCCCATCCCCCGGAGATTCTTCCTCATAAAGCTCCAAGAAATATTGTCAAAGGCTTTCTCCGCATCCACAAATATCAAAACTACTTTAGTGTTTATATTCACTTCCAGCTTTTCCAAAATGTCAATTATATTCCTTACGTTATCTGACAAATGTCTTCTTGGGAGAAAGCCCGCTTGGTCTCTGTGAATCTCCTCCATCAAAACTTTTTTCAATCTCTTAGCCAAAATGTCAGCAAAGATTTTGTAATCCACATTTAGTAAAGAAATAGGGCGGTAGTTCTTAAGTTGAGTCTTTTCAGTCTCTGTCTTCGGTATAAGTGTAATAAAAGCTTCTTTCCACGTTTCTGGTGCCCTTTTCCCTCCCAAATTTTCATTGCAGACTTCCTTCAAAGGTTGTAATAACCACTCCTTCAAGGCTTTGTAGTATCTGGAAGTCAGCCCATCTGGTCCCGGAGATTTACCCAGTTGCATGTTTTGGATGGCACCTTCTATTTCCTGTTCAGTTATTTTCTGGTTCAATACTAATTTACTTTCAATAGAGATTTTTTGTAATCCATTTATTTCAAGAAATCGGTCTATGTCCGTTTCTTTCTGCGGCCCTTGTGAATATAGTTGTTTGAAATATCTCTGGAAGCATCTTCTGATTTCAGTTGGATTGTAGATATTCCTTCCTTCTACTTCTAAGTTTGTCACCGTATTCAATTTTTGTCTTTTCCTTATTTGCCAAGCCAAAAGTTTCCCACATTTATCTGCAGATTCAAAAGTCTTTTGTCTCATTTGTTTGATTTTCCATTCTATTTCTTGATTCATTAATTCCATATATTGTATTTGATACAACTTAATTTCTTTCAGAATCTCATGAGACTTTGGTTTTGATCTTAATTTCCTTTCCCCTTCTTTTATCTTTTCCAAAATCTTATTTTTCTTCTCGTTTTGGCTTCTATTCTTTATTGCATTTTGTTGTATCAGGAATCCTCGCATAACAGCTTTACTTGCGTCCCAGATCACTCTCTTTTCAACATTGGTCTTCATGTTTATTTCAAAGTAATCTCTCAAAGTCTTTTGGGCCTTTTTATATACTTCCTCATCTCTGAATAAGGTGTCATTCATCCTCCATCTGAAGGAACCTGCTGTCATTAACTTCATCTCCATCCTTACGGCATTATGGTCAGAGCAAGTTTTTGGGCAAATTTCAACTTTCTTTATCTTTGGAGCCATTCCTCTAGTAACCCATATTTGGTCAATTCTAGTCCATGTCATTTTGGCTTCAGAAAAGAAGGTTCCCTCTCTCTCAAGAGGGTTTTTTGTTCTCCAAATGTCAACCAAGTCCATATTGTCAGTCATTTCAAAAAAGGTTTTTGGTAGTCTTCCATCTTTAGTAATTACCTGTCTCTGTGCTTTGTCCATGTTTGTGGATACTACTCCATTCATGTCTCCCATCAAAATTACATTGTAATCCAAATAGTCCAACAAAATCTCATGCAACTTCTTAAAGAATTCAGATTTTCCCTCATTCGGTGCATAAATTCCTACAATCAAAAATTTCTCTCCTTGGGCTTGGATTTCAATTGCAAGAAATCTTCCTTGGTCATCTTTAAAAATTAATTTCGGCAACAATCTTTCCTTTGCATAAATCACCACTCCTCTTTTTTTAACTCTGTCCGACGAAATGAATTCTTGTCCCAATCTTTTATTAATAAGTAATTTCCTATGTGATCTCATCACATGTGTCTCTTGTAGACAGATCAAATCCAATTGTTCTTTCTTTAATATATGAAAAATGCTTTTTCTCTTCCGGGGTATGTTCAGACCATTACAGTTCCAGCTAAGAAGTTGCAACGCCATGATGATGTTATTTACTCTTTCCTCCTACAGCTCCAAAAAGGTGTTCTTCTTGGGTCGGTGGTTGAAGTCCAAATGATAAATTTGCAATGTCTAGCATTCCTTTTCTTGGTGAAGTTGGTTCTTGTCCAGATTCCACCTCTTTCTGCAGGTCCTCCTCGTGGTCTCTCATAAATTTATCTTTGTCACCCACTGTCCTTATTCTTATTTTCCTTCCTTTGTATTTAAAGGATAGGCCTTGAGGGAATTCCCACCTGAAGAGTATACTGTTTCTTTTTAGCAAGATGACCAGATCTCTATAGTATGTTCTTACATCCAAAATGTACTTCGGTATGTCTTTGAAGATCTCCACATAGGAATCTTCAATTTGCAGTGTTTTTTGGTAGTGCAAATTCAAGATTTTATCTCTTTCTTCTTTGGATCTTAAAGTTATCAAACAATCTCTTGCCTTGCTCCTTCTTTGTCTTGTGCCAAGTCTAAATGCACTAACTATCTTAAATTCTTCCTTCTCTGGGCCCAGTTGCCAAAATTCTGAAAATTCTTTTGTAAGAAAGTCCACCAAGTTGTCACTTTCACTTTCCGGTACTGCTCTGATTCTCAAATTCTTCTCTTTCCTTTGCAAATCAATCATGGACAGTGTCAGATCATGGTCCTCCAGTTTTTGGATGACCGGTGGGATTTTTTCCTGTGTAGTAGTCGCAATTTCCTTGGCCTCCTCTGCAATCTTTCGAGTTGTAGCTGATTCCTCTAGTAATTTTTCGATGGTTTCTGTGTTAGAATTCACCTTCTTTCCAAGCTCATTTATACTTGTAGTGTTTAAGTCAATTTTTGCTGAAACCTCTGCAACTTTCCTATTAGTTTCTGCAATTTGTTTATTAGTTTCAGCAACTTGTTTACTTGTCTCTGCCCCTTGCTTCGTTAAATGTTCCAAAGATTCATTTATTTTTCCAAGTGCCTTAGCCAGTGCGTCTTCCGATGACATAATTCTTTGTTTTGCTTGTGAGGCAGCAGCTGCGCCTGTGAGTCCGGATGTTGAGGCCCTCCTTTGTTGTGAAGTATCTGTTTTGTATTGTCTACCGGATCTTAGACTTTTTTCCTGTATCTCTACTTTCCCTTTACCATCCATAACACTCTCATGCCGGGCCAAGGTCAGTCTCACGCTTTGTAAAGTTGTTTAGGATAGGAATTTCCCAATGGCTCAGCAGCTAGTATTTCAATTGTTGTTGGTTACAGTCAAGTCTCCTCTAGGGGGAGAAGTCTCTAACTTCACTTTACAGTTTTAAAACAAAGTATTCTTTGCAAATCCCCCAGATCACCTAAAAGTCCACAGTATCAATTTTCTTCAAAGTTATTTAAGTGCTACACAGTTCATATATAATCCAGGGACACTGTATCCTCTCAAAAAGTTAGCTCAGGAGTTTGCTCCAAAAGATACTTCTTTACCTTAACGTGCAGACAACCTACAGCCGACTTCCCTGTCAAAGCAGATCGTCCCCAGGGTATCAAAACAGCAGTAAAAGTTCAAATTCCCTTCTTTCAAACAGGCAAATATGGTATACAATTTCCTCCCCTCCGTTCCTGCTCACGGGAGGAGGGCTGCTTTCTGGCGATGGATTTGTTTTTATCCAAAAGTAAATTTTCTTACGGTTCCAGCTTAGCAATCTCTTTACTTTAGTCACTCTGCAGAGCGGAAAGGCAGACTTCCTCTTTATACCTTTCCCGTCTCGGACCAAATTTTCCGTAATTTTAGCTTCAAATTAATCCTTTAATCATTAATCCTACTCACAGGTAGTTGCTTTTCTTAAGTCCAATTCCTCGGAAGAAATCAGCGCTCTCCGCTAATGGCGATGCGGCTTCACTCCACAGGCTTGGTAAACAACTCTCAGCACCGCGCCGCTCACCCGCTGCTGCTCCGAAGCCTTTAAAAAGGCTCTTTGCAGGTTTGGGGGGGCGCAAAAGGTGCCCGCCGAGTCTCCTTGTTCACAGGTTTCAGCACCTGTGATTTGTTGGGATCCCCGTTTCGCCGTAACGGCAGGACCCGAACCTGTAGAGCAGACTCCCTCCGGAGCTCCGGGGGAAATCCGCCATTAAGCGCTGGATATTTGGCAACTTCCACCATTGGTATAACAACAACAACAAACAACAACAACAACAACTATAATGGCATGAAAACGTTTCGAATGGTATTACAAACTTAAGTTGATTAAAATTATTTATAAAAGACCTCTATACTCACATTTGCCTTAAATCTTCTGGCACATCAAGTTTGATCTTATGAAAGGTATCCTTTGTTGTAGGTTTGTTGGGATTTGCAGATCTTAGGCGCTCAATTGTGACAATTTCATTGTAGGTAGCATCACAGGCTGCATATTCTATTACATAAAACTAATTAAAAAGGACAAAACTGTCTCAGACATTGTTAAACTGAGAAGTGATGTATGCTACAAGTGTACTCTGAAGGGGGTCTGTATTTTACTTTTGGGATAAACTGTTTTATTTTGCTTCAGTATGTAAACTTACAGTTGCAATCAAAATTATTCAACCCCCATTGCAAATCAGGTTTACTATCAAAATTTACAGACTTTCAGCTGTTTGCAATGAGCAAATCAAACAAAAGCAATTGAAATAGCTCAACACAACAGATACTTCAAGTGGTTTCCCCCAATTCAGTTTAAATTGCAACTTACACTGTGTAGAGGTAACGGTCCGCTTTACGAAGGCAAACCTCGCACCAGACATGCAACAGTATGTCAAGGAGCGTTGCACCTGCTTTCCCTGACCTTTTGCCTTCTTGGCTAGAAAACAGGGTTTTTCCTCTGAAATTGTGTCCTCTCACAATTTGTTTGTTAGACATATCGCTTGGATGAAGCATGATCGGGGACGCAGATTTAATCAAGTATCGGGGGGAAACTTTGAAGGAAACACCTGCTGACATGTGTATTTGCTAATGCTGGGAATGTGCTTAGATGGAAATACGTCATGTTCAGGGTGGTTTCACTACTGTTTCCGATTGTTGACTTCTGCTAATAAAAGGAGCCTCAGCAGAGCTAGTCGGCAGCTTGTTTGGAGCATGCTTGTCAGCGTGCGTCTGCACAGCTCACCTGCATCCAACCTCCTGTCATCTCTGTTTTTCCTACAATACTGGTTTCTCCAGTCTTAACCCCCTGAACAGAATGTTGATCACTTTTCCTACCTGGGCAGTTATCTTTCCATAATTGGCAGGTAATGCCAAAATCCAGCACTATCTTAGCTCTGTGAGTGCACCTTTCTCCTAATTGAAGTGCAGAGTGTTTGAGGACCGGGACATTCACAGGGAAACCAAAATGCTTGTTTACAAAGCTACTGTACTACCAACACTTGTGAAACGTGGACCACTTATAAACGCCATCTCCAACTCCTCAAAAGATTCCATCAACAGTATCTCAAAAAAAAATTATATCTCACTTGTGAAGACAGGTGAACTAATGACAGTGTATTGGAAGAAGCAAAGATCACCAGTGTCAAAGCAATGATTCTTCAACATCAACTTCGTTGGATGGGTCATGTGGTTCAGATGCCTGATTATCGTCTTCCAAAGCAACTACTCTATTCCCAACTTAAGAATGGAAAGCGAAATACAGGCTGACAACAAGAGAGGATTAAATATGCTCTCAATGCATATCTATAAAAAAAAAACTGTATACAGGTGAAACTAATATATGAGATAGACTCATGACATGCAAAGCGAGTTACGTCAAGCCTTTATTTGTTATAATTGTGATATTATGGCATACAGCTGATAAAAACCCCAAATTAACAATCTCAGAAAATTAGAATATTGTGAAAAGGTGCAGTAGCTATTCAATCCATAGCACCTGCAATGGGTTCAGTAGGAAGCACAATCATGGGGAAGGCTGCTGACCTGACAGTTGTGCAGAAAGCCATCATAAGGAGGTAAAGCCTCAAAGGGTAATTGCAGAAGAAGTTGGATGTTCCCAAAGTGCTGTATCGAAGAACATTAATGGAAAGTTATGCGGAAAGGAAAAGTGTGGAAGAAAAAGGTGCACACGCAGCAGGGATGACCACAGCCTGAAGAGGATTGTCAGGAAAAGACCATTCAAACGTGTTGGGGATTTTCACAAGGAGTGGACTGAGGCTGGAGTTAGTGCATCAAGAGCTACCACACACAGACGGATCCTGGAGATGGGCTTCAAATGTCATGTTCCTCTTGTCAAGCCACCCCTGAACAAGAAACGTCAGAAGCATCTTGCCTGGGCTAAAGAAAAAAAAGAACTGGGCTGTTGCTCAGTGGTCCCAAGTCCTCTTTTCTGATGAGAGCAGCTTTTGCATCTCATTTGGAAACCAAGGACCCAGAGTCTGGAGGAAGAATGGGGAGGCACACAATGCCAGATGCTTGAAGTCCAGTGTGAAGTGTTGATTTGGGGAGCCATGCCATCAGCTGGTGTTGGTCCACTGTGCTTCATTAAATCCAGGGTCAACACAGCTGTCTACCAGGAGATTTTGGAGCACTTCATGCTTCCTTCTGAAGACAAGCTTTATGGGGATGCTGACTTCATTTTCCAGCAGGACTTGGCACCTGCCCACACTGCCAAAAGTACCAAAACCTGGTTCAGTGCCCATGGGATTACTGTGCTTGATTGGCCAGCAAACTCGCCTGACCTGAACCCCATAGAGAATCTATGGGGCATTGCCAAGAGAAAGATGAGAGACATGAGACTAAGCAATGCAGAAGAGCTGAAGGCTGCTATTGAAGCATCCTGGTCTTCCATAACACCTCAGCAGTGCCACAGGCTGATCGCATCCATGCCATGCCGCATTGAGGCAGTAATTGATGCAAAAGGGGCCCAAACCAAGTACTGAGTACATATGCATGTTTCTACTTCTCAGAGGTCCAATATTGCTCTATATGCAATCCTTGTTTTGCTGATTTCATTTAATATTCTAATTTTCTGAGTTTTTTAGTTTGGGGTTTTCATCAGCTGTACGCCATAATATCACAATTATAACAAATAAAGGCTTGACATATCTCACTTTGCATGTCATGAGACTATCTCATATATTAGTTTCACCTTTTAAGTTGAATTACTGAAATAAATTGCCGAAGATTTGATGCTTTTGAATTATGGTGCTGGAGGAGACTCTTGAGAGTCCCATGGACTGCAAGAAGATCAAACCTCTCCATTCTGAAGGAAATCAGCCCTGAGTGCTCACTGGAAGGACAGATCGTGAAGCTGAGGGTCCAGTACTTTGGCCACCTCATGAGAAGAGAAGACTCCCTGGAAAAGACCCTGGTGCTGGGAAAGATGGAGGGCACAAGGAGAAGGGGACGACAGAGGACGAGATGGTTGGATAGTGTCTTCGAAGCTACCAGCATGAGTTTGACCAAACTGCGGGAGGCAGTGGAAGACAGACGTGCCTGGCGTGCTCTGCTCCATGGGGTCACGAAGAGTCAGACACGACTAAACGACTAAACAACAACAACTGAAATAAATGAACTTTTCCACGGTATTCTCATTTTCCGAGTTTCACCTGTAAGCACGGAAAATTGGGAAACACTGGCCTGCATGCACTCCAATTGGAGAACAGCCTTTACCAAAGGTGTCATGACCTTTGAAGACTTTTGAACTCAGGACGCAAGGGAGAAACGTGCTCAGAAGAAGGCACTTTTGGCAAATCCTCACCATGATCAACTCCTGCCCAGAAACCTATGCTACCACTGTGGAAGGACATGCGGGTCCAGAATTGGCCTCCACAGTCACTTACAGACATGCCATGTCCATGGAAGACAATCGTACTTGGCCACAAGTGATCGCCAAAGAAGAAGATTATTTAACCCCCTGAATAGAATCCCTCAGAACAGCACAAATACAACAGGTGTTGTCTCAAGCACACCTGATGCAACTAATCAAGGGCTTCATTAGTTGTACCAGGTGCGCTTGAGCTGGAACACATGAAATACCTGAGCTGGATTTGGGGTTTGCTGAGAGTTACATTTGGCTGCATGTTAGAAATATAGTTAAGTCAAGAGAATGGTCCAAGAAGGTAAGAGAAGAGAAGAGATCACTGTCCTTCACAAAAAAGGAGGATACAAAAAGATAGCGAAGGCACTGAATGTTCCTAGAGACACCGCTGGAGGCATAGTTTGCAAGTTCAAAGTTAAAGGAACAGTGGTTACACTACCTGGACAGGGCAGAAAAAGGAAGCTATCTGCAGCAGCAACCAGACTTCTGGGAAGGCAGACTGGGAAAAACCCTCAGTGACTGCATAAGAGCTGCAGCAAGACTTGGTGGCAGTGAGCACAGTAAGGCACGTACTAAACACAGAAGGTTTCCTTGCCAGAACTCCAATACTACTGACCCAAAAGCACAAGAAAAGTTGGCTCCAGTATGCTCAAAAACATATAAATAAGCCACATAAGTTTTGGATTCTGTTTTTTGGAGCGATGAAACAAACTTGGAAATTTTTGTCCCCTTGGATCAGCGTTATGTCTGGAGGAAGAAGAATGAAGCATACGCTGAAGAGAACACTCTGCCTACAGTGAAGAATGGTGGTGGCTCGGTGATGCTCTGGAGCTCCTTTGCATCCTCTGGCACTGAAAACATGCAGCGTGTGGAAGGCAGGATGGATTCATTGAAATATCAGGAAATCCTAGGAGGAAACATCATGGTATCTGTGAGGAAGCTGAAGCTTGGGTGTCATTGGACCTTCCAACAGGGCAATCACCACGAACACTTCCTCCGCTGTTTGTAGCTTTACACCCAGCATGGATGACGACTGGATGTCGATTTGTTCCACCTGCAGATTTAAGGCCAAAGAAACTAAGGTAGCCAACCCACCTTGTGGTCTACCAGGTGATAGTGGATTCTGTTGTGCATTCAGGTAGAAGCCCTTATACCCTGATAAGGAGAAGCTCCAACAGGACAATGATCCCAAGCATACCTCAAATTCCACCAAGGCAGAAGTCCTGGAAGGTTCTACAGTGGCCATCAGTGTCACCTGACTTGAACCCCATAGAAAATCTCTGGTGGGATTTGAAGAAGGTGGTTGCAGCACGCAAACCCAAGAATATTACTGAACTGGAGGCCGCTGTCTGGCTATGCATCTCGTTTGAAGTAGGTCATAGCAGCAAAACGCTGCACTACTAAGTACTAAAGATGCTTGCTATGAAGGGGTTGAAGGGGTTGGAGAAGCCAGTATAAGTTGGAATTTCAGCTGAATTTGGGGAAACTACTTGAAGCATCCGTTGTGTTGAGCTACTGTATTTATTTGAGTCTGATGTGCACCTTTTTTTGCCAAATCAGGCTGCAAAAAAATTGGTGCACATTAGATTAGATGGAGGGCAGGCTCCTTTACCACCACTTGCTCTGCCCTAGTTCTGCATCTTGCTGTTTGTCCTCAAGGGTAAGAGACAGACCGTTCTGTTATTTGATGGCTATCTGGGCTGCCGCTCCCCCCAAAAAATAAAATATAAAAATCCAACCCTGCTTTGAATCCCAAGTCCACACCATCACCACCCACTGTCTCCATGCTTCTTTACCCAACGCCCCTCGACGCAGACTTTGGTCTCTGTCGAACGTTAACGCGCTTTCCCACCAATAAGATCTTAAATGCAGAAGTTTGGGGTGATCCTAGCAGCTATACGTGCACAGCCCATGTTTACTTAGAATCACAGAACCATAGAACTGTAGACTTGGAAGGGACCCCAAGAGAAAGGTGTCAAGCAAGGCTGCATACTGGCCCCACTCTTATTTAATTTTTACATTAATTCCATGGTGGGCCATCTTCACAACATAAATTTTCACTCCCCAAAGCTTGCTGGAAGACACATTTCTGTTCTATTCTATGCAGCAATACTTTCAAGAACACCTATTGGCCTCAACAGTATTGCAAGGAGAAGCAGCTAGAACTCAACTATCAGAAAACTAAGATCATGGCATTTGCCAAAAGGCCTATGAACCGTTAGATGACCACAAGACTGAGCAGGTCTCTTGTTTCGAATACATGGCGGTAGTTTTTCACTCTACCGGCAATAGGAAAGCCCATGGGGAACATGTTGCTGAAACTGCACAGAGAAGCTAATCTGTAATCCTTAAATTTCTTAAAACAAGAGGTGGCCACTATATACCTGCAGCACTCAACTTATTTGAAGCCTAGCCAATAGTACAACTTCTCTATGGTGCCCAGCTGGGCCCCTTCTCCAATTTTGCACCCCTAGAACCTGTACAATCCAAATTTCTAAGATCAGCCCTTCAAGTCCCAAAATGAGTCCTAATGCCACCCTGAGACTAGAAACAGGTTTCATAAAAGTGGAGGCTAGAGTGTGGGTGACTGTGGGAGTCATAAAGCCATGGCAGAGGTTTGTAAATACTGCAGGGTACCTCCGGACCTCATGACCAGCACTCTGAGCTTTACAATGTATTGGAATGTAATGATGGGGGCAATAAAAGCTTGACCGGATGAGGTAACATGAGATTGGCAAACGGCCATGCGGCTGGACAGAACAAAGGAGAATAAATCGGAGAAGGGCAGACAGAGGGGCTGCTCTCTCTTATTATGGAAATATTGCAGGCTTTCCGTGTCTTTATTTTATACAGTGGTGCCTCGCAAGACGAAATTAATTCGTTCCGCAAGTCTCTTCGTCTTGCGAGTTTTTCGTCTTGCGATGCACGGTTTTCCATAGGAATGCATTGAAAATCAATTAATGCGTTCCTATGGAAAAAGCCTTCCCCCGACCTCTTCTGGCGGGCGGCATTTTAAAATCGCCCGGGACAGCGGAGGACTTCTCCGCTGTCCGGGGCGATTTAAAAGCCCCTGGGAAGGCAGGCAGGGGGGACAAAGGCTTTCCCGCCCGGCCGCCCGGCTTCGGGACATCGTTCCGAAGCCGGGCGGGGGGGGAGGCTTTCCTGCCCCACCGCCCGGCATCGGGACGATGCCCCGAAGCCGGGCGGGGGGGGAGGCTTTCCTGCCCCACCGCCCGGCATCGGGACGATGCCCCGAAGCCGGGCGGGGGGGGAGGCTTTCCTGCCCCACCGCCCGGCATCGGGACGATGCCCCGATGCCGGGCGGCTGGGGGAGGCTTTCCTGCCCCACCGCCCGGCATCGGGACGATGCCCCGAAGCCGGGCGGGGGGGAGGCTTTCCCGCCCGGCCGCCCGGCTTCGGGACATCGTTCCGATGCCGGGCGGCTGGGGGAGGCTTTCCTGCCCCACCGCCCGGCATCGGGACGATGCCCCGAAGCCGGGCGGCTGGGGGAGGCGTTCCTGCCCCACCGCCCGGCATCGGGACGATGCCCCGATGCCGGGCGGCTGGGGGAGGCGTTCCTGCCCCACCGCCCGGCATCGGGACGATGCCCCGATGCCGGGCGGGGGGGGGAGGCTTTCCCGCCCGGCCGCCCGGCTTTGGGACATCGTTCCGATGCCGGGCGGCTGGGGGAGGCTTTCCTGCCCCACCGCCCGGCATCGGGACGATGCCCCGAAGCCGGGCGGCTGGGGGAGGCGTTCCTGCCCCACCGCCCGGCATCGGGATGATGCCCCGAAGCCGGGCGGGGGGGAAGGCTTCAAAAGCCGTCCGGGGGCTTTTAAATCGCCCCGGACAGTCCGGGGGCGATTTAAAAGCCCCCGGTTAGGCAGGCAGGGGGGGCAAAAGTCTTTGCCCCCCCTGCCTGCCTTCAAAAGCCGTCCGGGATAGCGGGAAGCGCTTCCCTGCTATCCCGGACCGCTTTTAAAATGCTGGCGGTGGGGAGCAAAGCCTTTCGCCCCCGCCGGCCTTCCTGGACCTCTTCTGAAGTCCGGAGGGGGGGGAAGGCTTTGCTCCCCACCGCCAGCATTTAAAAAAAGGTCCCCGAGATTTCCCTATGGGCTTTCGTCTTGCGATGCAAGCCCATAGGGAAAATCGTCTAGCGAAGCGTCGCAAAAACCGAAAAACCCTTTCGTCTTGCGGGTTTTTCGTCTTGCGAGGCATTCGTCTAGCGGGGCACCACTGTACTAAAAAAGTGCCACTTGTGACGGCTGGCTCCAACAGGTGACGATACTCAACTACTGGCTCAGACTTTCTTTATTTCCCCTTGGCCTTGCCCCACTAACTATGAATGATGATTTTCAATCCACATGGAAACAGGCTATGGCAACAAAGATCTCAACCCTAGGCTTCTCTCCAGGTCCTCTACTCAGCATGGAATGCAAACAGGCCAAAGCTCTCATAAAACAGTGTGTTGCAGACACTGAACGCCAATTGGATCTAGCCAGGACCCCAACTTTTATTGCCAATGGATCCTCCAGGTATTCTGCCTCCCCTATGGCATATCTAGCTAAACTCGAAATCCCTAAAAACCGGAGGACCTTTACTTTGGCTCGATGTCATGCCCTCCCCTCGGCTGTCCTTGAAGGCCAATAAAGGTAGATTGCTTACCTGGAGAGACAATGCCCCTGTGATTCTGGACAAATAGAAACAACAGAGCATGTGCTTCTCCAGTATCTTTATTATAGAGACATTCGTACTAGCCTCATCTTACCATTACTGCATAAGTACCCAGGGCGCACAGGAAAATTCTATACCTCCCTGCTGCTTCCAGATACCAACCCTGCTACAAAATACAACGTTGCCAGATTCTGCACAGCAGTGCTCAAAAATTCGTCAGATGATGACCTGTGCCACAAACTAGATATAATGACCACTCATATTAGACTGCTCTGTAGACTGATAGCTATATTCTTATATACTAACATTTTACTGGGGCTGAAACTGCCTTGGTCACGCTGGTCGATGATCTCTGGCATGCTAGGAATAAAGGTGAGAGCTGTTTCCTAGTTCTGCTGGATCTCTCAGCGGCCTTTGATACCATCAACCATAGCATCATTCTGGACCGTCTAGAGGGGCTGGGAGCTGGGGGCACTGTTATACAGTGGTTCCACTCCTTTCTCCTAGGCCGTGTCCAGAAAGTGGTGTTAGGGGATGAGTGTTCAGACCCCTGGGCTTTCACTTGTGAATCAGAACCAGTGAAGGGGGTGACTGTCTTGTGTGAGTGCCTGGAGGCAGTTGGTGGATGGGTGGTGGCTAACAGATTGAGGTTGAATCCTGAAAAGACAGAAGTACTGTTTTGGGGGGACAGGGGGCGGGCAGATGTGGAGGACTCCCTGGTCCTGAATGGGGTAACTGTACCCCTGAAGGACCAGGTGCGCAGCCTGGGAGTCATTTTGGACTCACAGCTGTCCATGGAGGCGCAGGTCAATTGTGTGTCCAGGGCAGCTGTTTATCAGCTCCATCTGGTACGCAGGCTGAGACCCTATGCCTGCAGACTGTCTTGTCAGAGTGGTGCATGCTCTAGTTATCTCTCGCTTGTACTGCAATGCACTCTACGTGGGGCTACCTTGGAAGGTGACTTGGAAACTGCAATTAATCCATAATGTAGCTGTCAGACTGGTGACTGAGAGTGGCTGCCGGGACCATATAACACCGGTCCTAAGAGACCTGCATTGGCTCCCAGTACGTTTCCGAGAAAAGTGTTGGTGCTGACCTTTAAAGCCCTAAGCGGCCTCAGTTCTGTATACCTGAAGGAGCGTCTCCACCCCAATTGTTCAGCCCAGACACTGAGATCCAACGCCGCGGGCCTTCTGGCGGTTCCCTCATTGCAAGAAGTGAGGTTACAGGGAACCAGGCAGAGGGCCTTCTCGGTAGTGGCGCCTGCCCTGTGGAACGCCCTCCCATCAGATGTTAAGGAAATAAGCAACTATCCTACTTTTAAAAGACATCTGAAGGCAGCCCTGTTTAGGGAAGTTTTTAATGTTTAATGCTTTATTGTGTTTTTAATATTCAATTGGGAGCCACCCAGAGTGGCTGGGGAAACCCAGCCAAATGGGTGGGGTATGTATGTATGTATAAATAAATAAATAAATAAATAAATTATTATTATTATTATTATTATTATTTAATTACACTCTTTCACTCTTGTCTAACGTTCTTAACCCTTCCAGCCTTTCTCAACCTTGGGTCCCCAAATGATGTTGAACTACAACTCCCATCGTCCCTAGCTAGCAAGGCCAGAGCTCAGGGATGATGGGAGTTGTAGTCCAACAACATCTGGGGACCCAAGGTTGAGAAACACTAACTCTCTTAGCCTATTTTGGATTCTTATAGACTTTTATATACACTTTCTGTTTTAACTCCTTTTAGGGGTTTTTTTTAACTTTTAAAGGATTTTAAATTATTGTACCCCTCTCTCCTTTTGTTGGTCTACAACCATAATAAATATCTGTTATTGTTATTGTTGTTGTTGGCTGCCTTCGCCCACTCCTCTGCCCACTCCTCTCCATGCATCCCTCAGATTTGCAGGTGGAGGGAGGGTCAGGGGTTTGCTTCCTGGTTCTCTTTGCTACCCCACTCCTTCCCTTTTGCACCAGGAAAAGCCTCTTATTAATTTTTTTCACTTGTGGGGGAAGCTGTTTGGAGCTGGAAAAAAGATGCAGCCTCTCTGTTCTTGAAACAAGCACTGACTCATTGTTGTAAAGAGTGCACTTTTGTTGATGTGCATGGCATTCAACAGCAAATACTTTTTTGTTGATGTGCATGGCATTCAACAGCAAATACTTTCAACAGCAAATACGTTCTGAAAATTGAGGTGCGCATTAGATTTGATGGCAGATTAGACTCAAGTAAATATGGTATTTCAATTGCTTTTGTTTGATCTGCTCATTGTAAACAGCTGAAAGTCTGTAAATTTTGATAATAATTTCCATTGCAACTGTAGATTCTAGTAACAATGTCCAATAAATAAGCAGTACTTGAAAAGAGACCCTCAAGAACTTAAAATCCGAAGCTAAACATAACACTTCAATACCAGAATATTAAAATAAATATATTCCTACCTCACCCTTTATCATTCTCACTTTAGCCAGCCACCAGCAACATGGCTCCTTTTCATTAGCCCTGGAATAAACCTAAACAAAATCTTAGTGTAGAACATCATACCATTATGAAATAAATACAGTTATCTAATGGAAAGACAGTACACAATAATAATAATGTCCCCACTATATTGGCAATTAGGAGCTAAAAATATATATTTGTATTATTTATAGGCCCCTAAGCTACCAGTGAGTCCCAGTACCACAACCATTCTGATGTGTTAAATGTGCAAGGTCTTTCCATACTCCTAAAGCTACTGATAGTCCTCCTCCAAGGGTCTTCTGGCCATTCCCTCACTGCAAGAAGTGAAGTTACAAAAAAACCAGGCAGAGGAACTTCTCAGCAGTGGCGCCCTCCCTGTGGAATGCCCTCCTATCAGATGTGAAGGAGATAAAGAACTACCCTACTTTTAGAAGACATCTGAAGGCAGACCTGTATCGGGAAGTTTTTAATGTTTCACGTTTTACTATGTTTTTATACGCATTGTAAGCAACCCAGAGTGGCTGGGGAAACCCAGGCAGATAGGCAGGGTATAAATAATAAAATTATTGTTGTTGATGCTGTTGTTGCATAAGGAGCATAGATATCAATACTACACAATACAAAGTATGGGGCACCTTTCAATTGCGTGTTCTATCCTGCTTTAATTGCTGCTGAATCTCAACACAACAGTGCATGTTAAGCAGAAGACATCCTGCACCTCACCGCGTTTCATAAAAATTAAGAATGAATGCCACGCCTCCCCGCGGTGGCAGAGGGTCCTGCCATACCTCCCTGCAGTGGCGGAGGGTGCGTCACACTTACACACAGCAGCCAAGGGCCTTGACGAGGCTCCCTGTGGCGATGGAGGGCCTTAAAATGTAATGAAGTAGTGGATTTAATAAAAATATTAAATAAGCTTCCATATAATATATTTAATATATTTTCAACTAATTTAAGAGTAGCTTAAGTGATTTACTAGTCAAGTTGCATCTGCTTCCCGACTCAGAGGTCTAAGTGGAATCTATGCATGCATAAGCCTCACTGAGTTCAACTAAACTTACTTCTACTTTCCTGGGAGTAAGTCTCATTGACTTCAGTAGGGCTTGTTTGTGAGTAGATACACATTTCCTTGTACTGTTTACCAAAAAAAAACCCTCCCCATCATTCTCACATAGTGCCCAACCTCCCATTTCAGCATAAGGCAGCCAACTAAATCTCCCTTCCATTCCCTCACCAGAAGGGAGTTCTTACCTCAACTTCATCACTTTCATTTATATCTTTATTGTGCCCCGCAGGTGGAGGAAACCTAACATCATGGAATGGAATCTGTCTCTCTGGCTGCCAGCTGAAATACAAAATAAACACCTAAGATATTATTTTTATTCATCTATTTATTACATTTATATACCACCTTTATCTTCCAAGGATCTCAAGGTGGTGTACATGGTTCTCCTCCTCCCATTTCATGGTTCTCCTCCTCCTCCCACAACAACCCTGCAAGGTAGGTTAGGCTAAGAGTGGTGACTGCCCCAAGGTCACCCAGTAAGCTTCATGGCTGGGTGAGGATTCAAACCCTGCTCTCCCAGGTCCAACACTCTAACCATTATGTAACGGAAGCAAGGAAGGCAAAAAGTACACATCATCATTAAAGAATGGTGGCCAATGATTACTCACCTGGAACCCAACCCTGTGAGTTGAAATAACCTGAACAAATTCAAAATTATCAAGAGTCTTCAATGACCTAACTAACTTGGAAAGAGAAGGGAAGAGATGGGTTCATAATCCTGAAATACTCCATAAATTAGAAGACTTAAAAAAAAAAGTAACCAGAAACTGTTTCACTCATTGCTCCTAGATTAATTTCCTTTGTCTTTCATTGGCAAAGTTTAATGCAAACCAGCACAACATAACTAGTGTTGGAAACTCGAGATATGTAAGCTGTTTGCCAAATGGCCCCTTAAATGTAGGTTACGGGTGCCACAACGGAATGTCTAGTCAGCATTTTTCTTCTTTCGCAAGATTACAAAGCAAAAAATAAATTGTGCATATTGTCAACATTAATAAATTGTACAATTCAGTCACACATTTTACCAATTACAGCAATCTTATTTTTGGAAACACATGAACTAATAGACATTTCACATCAGCAACACATTTTTAATAACACATTTTTAATAGCTATTGCTAATTGAACACCACAAGGAAATGGGGCTCAGCCTCAGCAATAGAGGCCAGCCATAAGCATTTATAAACACTGGTGTGTATATATATATGTTTGTGTGTGTGTGTGAGAGAGAGAGAGTGAGAGAGAGAACACGCGCGCACACACACATATATATATTCTTAACCCAATAGGTTACCTTGCAGCTTCAGCAAGTACTGCAGTCAAAGTTAAATATGACTTATCTTGGAAGAATGGGCCTAACAGCACAATCCTAACCATTTCTACACAGAAATAAATCCTACTTAATTCAAAAGGGCTTACTCCCAAGCAAATTGGATTGGGATTGCAACCTAATTCATTATTTTTGAGTGGTACCTCTCCAGCACCATGCTTATGAACACTCCATTCCCAAGATAATTGTTTTTTTGCAGGACCGCCTATACAGCTGAGCCTTCAAAATCCTGCTACATGAAAGATTCTGGGTACCTGAGATGCCACATTTACCGTGGCAAACTATGTAAATGGTAACGCATTTTGCAGAACTTTTAATATCCAGAATCTGAGAATCTCTTAAAACATTAACAGATTAATGAAAGCACAACCCTTCCTCTCTCACTTGATGGCTGCGATGCCCATTCAAGAGTGTTTTCTTGTGTAAATACAACTAATGGGGCTCCAGTATTAGGGATTAATCACAATAAAACAAGATGTTAGACTTACACTAGTGTGGCATAAACAAAACAAATATTTGTTGGCTACAGGTGCATACAGCAGTCTGACAAAAGTGGGTTTAAATGTGTTAAGTCTTAAAAATGCCATAATATTCCTTTAGGAGAAAGGGTGGTATATGAATTTTGCAATACAATACAAGGCTATCCCTCTGGAATTTGTTGATCATGTCAAGTCCATTTAGAAGAAAGAAAAACAAACAGAAATTGGTTTTAAAAACTACTATCACTAGACAACTAGATATCTCTCAAAATCATAGCTGTCAACGTTTCCCTTTTTTTAAAAGAGAAATTCCCTTATTCCAAATAGGATTCCTCGCAAGAAAAGGGAAAAGTTGACAGCTATGCTCAGAATGCCCATTTTGAATGTGGGTTTTTCAGTCAGCTTGGCAGCTGTAACAGAAAGGTATGTAACATGTTCTAATTAACTTTTTGAGTATAGGATTGCCCTCTTTTTCCTGGTGAACACCTATGGCTGCAGCATATGCACATCAGACAGAAATTCAACAGGTGATGCTTCTTCTATCACTGTATGTCTGAAATGGGGAGGTTCCAGTAGTTTGACTTCTGAATTCTGCCTATCATCAAACTGCCAAAGGTACAGTAACTCAGTCATTAAAAAGTTGGAATTCTGAGTCTCTTGGCATATCTGACAGGGGTGTCATAAGGATTAAAAGAATACATACCTGCAGCATCTGAACACTTGAGCACAATGCAAATACTTATTACTGTTACTATCTTTAATTTTAAATTGTTTAAATTGCTGTTTTAATTCTTAACTGCTGTACTGTTCAAGTATGCTTACTTTACTGTACTTTTTAATACTTGGATGCTTATTTTAATGTTTCAATTAAATTGTTTTATTGCACATTTTTATTTACAAGTTTTTGTATTATTTTGTAGTTTGTTTTAGTCTTACCTTGGATCTCGAATGCCTTGTGACTTGAACGTTTTGGCTCCCGAACATCACTAACCCGGAAGTGTGTTCCAGTTTGCGAATGTTCTTTGGAACCCGAACGTTCGACACAGCTTCCATGGCTTCCAATTGAGTGCAGGAAACTCCTGCAGTCAATCGGAAGCCGTGCCTTGGTTGCTGAACATTTTTGGAAGTCGAACGGATTCCGTTCGACAACCAAGGTACGACTGTATACTTGCAAGCTGCTTAGAAGTCGGCTTCAGCAATCAAGCAGCATATAAATTCATTAATAAAAATTCTGTGGATTATGATTACTATGATGCTGAACTTGAAATTTGAGAGAGAGAGAGAGAGAGAGAGAGAGAGAGAGAGAGAGAGAGAGAGAGAGAGAGAGAGAAAGTGAAACAAATGTGCAACTACTGTGCAATGGAGTTGGGAAAGTAGATTATTTGGAGTAGAAATATAATTCTAGGAGCAGTTCCTCCTAAATAATGGGGGTTGGGGGAAGAGAGGAGGTCCCAAACCTCTCCAAAGCAGTCTTCAAGTGCCTCATTACATAAACAAGGAAGAAAAGCTCACAAACGGAATGAAGCAAACTTGGAAAAATAGGAGTTAAAACAACAACAAAGCAACCCCGCCTCAACTCTTCCTTGATTCCCTTCCCATATCAACCATACTTGCCAGCATCTCTCTCCCTACCAACTCCCAAAACAAAGCTCATTTTGCTTAAAAACAAACCCGTGCACACCTTCTCTTCTGAAATAAGGGATGGCAGTGTTTTAAGAAAATTGTCTAGTTCCCTTATGGGGTTTCCAGAGACCCGTTGAGCCCCTTGTAAGGTCTCTATCGGTCAGAGAGAACGGAGGCCAGCCAGAAACAAAAACTGGTGCAACTGGGTCCCCACTCACCACACGCAGGAGGGAGGAGAACCCCAAACAAAAGGAAACCAGAAATTCTATTCAGGTAAGTGTTGGTCTGACGCTGTCAGAGCTGCCTCCAGGTCCCAGCTCACAGAGGACCAACGCTAGCCAGTAGTAATGTACAAAAGTCTTTATTGAAGTTCAGTTTCCATTTACAAGCTGCAGCGTGCAGCTCTACGTCTAGAAGCTAGATCGGCGAAGCTCCGTCTGAGTCTCCACCCCCTGTACACCAGTTTAAGACTCTAGCCTTACTCCACCTCTTCCGTCGCTCCTTTCTCCTCTGGGTCCTTCTGCCCCCCGGGGTCTCCTCCTTCCTGGACTCCTCTGACGCTGACCCCCCTGACTCCTGTCCCTCCTTTCGGCGGGCTTTAGGACCTGGCTCCCTATCCGGGCTACCCACTGTGCCGCTCGCCTGTACATTTGAACTTGGTGCGCGCGCCCAGCTTCCAACCTTCCTCTCGACCGTTTCCTCGCTCTCCGATGGAGGCGTGGCCAATCCTGACTCATCTCCTCCCGCTGGCCAATCCTGACTCATCTCCTCCCGCTGGCGGTGAGCAGCCTGATCCCGATACCTGGGACTCCTCCCCCCTACTGTGCTCTGGTGGGGAAGCTGGTCCTGATTTCCAACTGCTGCTCTCTGAGTCCCCTCTGGCCCCTTCTTCCTGGGGTGTCCCCCTAGGCACCCCCCTTGCTCTGACCATGGGAGCCCCTTTCTGTGAGTCTTCCGATTCGCTGGAAAGACTCAGAGACCTCGGACCACTGTCATCGCTTACGTTTCCTTCGGATTCCTCCCCCTCGCTCTCCATTTCCTCCCTTTCCTGTGCTTCTGCTCCTGAGCCCCTGACATCCATCCCCCCCCTCGAAGCCCCCCCTTCCCCCCTCCCCTCCTTCAGGTGTGGGTACTGGGCGCTCCATCGTTGTGGGGGTGAGTGCCGGATACAGTTCGTTCCCCGTGGCGTGCATCCAGCCGGATAAGTCCGGATCGTCCTCCATGTTCTCGTCGACATCGATCTCCTCTGCTTCCATCTCTTTGCCTCCGTGCTCGAACCCAAGGTCCTCTCCCAACGCGTCCATGTCCGTCTCTCCCCCGGTCTCCTCGGGGGATGTTGCCTGCCAGGGACCCTCCAGCCACTTCCTGCGCCACTGCTCCTCCGGTCGATCGTCCCACCAATAAGAGCGGTCTGAGGCAAACCCCGAGGGTGATCCCTCTGGGGAACGTGTGTCTATTGCCGGTTCCTCGTCCGAGGCGAACCCCTGGAACGTGCTGGCTGAAAGTGTGGGTGTGAAAAGATATTTGTCGAAATAATCTGCCGGCATAGGTCTGTGTGGGAAGAGTGCGTGGAACTCGTCCTTGAGGTAGTGCTCCTCCACCTCATAGTACGGCACCCAGCTGTTGGCGCTTGCCGGGGTACCTTCCCTGGCAAGGAGATACTCAACCCCCTCTTCCCCCCATCTCGAGTCTAAAATCTCTGTGACCTCGTTGATGGGCTCCCCCCTTGGCGACCCCCCCTCTGTGGGCGTTTCCCTGAGCGGGTCTGGTGCCTTCCCTGGCTCCTGAAATCTGTGAGGTGCCTTGTAGGGCGTGAGCACTGATCTATGAAAGACCGGGTGCATTCTGGATCCCTCCGGAAGTGTCAACCGGAAGGCCACTGGATTGACCTGTGCCTCGACTTGGTAAGGCCCTAGCTGCTTATGTCCGAGCTTCTTCTTCGCTAATGATCTGGCCGGCACTGCCTGGGCTGCTAACCAAACCCAGTCTCCCACCTGTATGTTTTCCCCAGCCCTTCTGTGTTTGTCAGCCTGTAGTTTGTATGCGTGCTTTGCTAGTTCTAACTGCCTTCGGAGCTGTTCGTGGACCTCCTGCAACTCTGACGCGAAGGCGTCCGCTGCCTGTGGCTCCCCCTCCCCCACTCTCTCTAATCCCGGGAAGGTTCTGGGATGTCTCCCATTGTTGGCGAAGAACGGTGTCACCCCCGTGGACACGTGCTTCGTGTTGTTGTAGGCGAACTCGGCGAGCGGCAGGTAGTCCACCCATGTCGCAGGCTGCTGATTCGCGTAGCATCTCAGGTACTGCTGCATGATGGCGTTGACCCGCTCCGCTTGTCCGTTGGTCTGCGGGTGTCTCGCCGACGCTAGGTTGATCTTGACGTTCAGGATGCCCATCAGCTTCTGCCAGAAGTTCGAGATGAACTGGCGCCCCCGGTCGGACAGGATAGACCGTGGTAGACCGTGAACCTTGAACACGTGGTCTATGAACAGTTTGGTGGTCTGTTCCGCTGTGGCCACCTTCGCGCACGGAATGAAGTGGGCCATTTTGGTGAACATGTCCACCACCACTAGAACTGCTGTCTTGCCCCGCGAGCTGGGTAGATCCGTGACAAAGTCCAGGGCCACCCTCTCCCACGGTTCGAGCGGAGTCTGCAGCGGTGGAGCAGTCCCGCCGGCGGTTTGTGCACTGGCTTGGCCCTTTGGCAGGTGTCGCACCTCGAGACGTAATCCGCGACTTCCCCCCGCATCTTGGGCCACCAAAAGTCTCTGGCTAGCAATTCTACAGTCTTCTCTTTGCCAAAGTGCCCGGCGGTGGGTGCGTCGTGCAACTGCTGCAGTATCTTCGCGCGGAGGTCCTCCCCCGGTACGTAGAGGGCCCCTTTGCGGATGAGCAATCCGTCGCGTATCTGGAACTCGTCGTCCTTCGCCTTGCCACTGTGCACCTCCTCCATCTTGGCTTGTGCGAAGGGGTCCTCCTGCAGCGCGCGACGTACAGCATCCAGGTCCACGGTTGCCGAAGCGCACGCCCACGCTTTCGGTGCGAAAATGTGCTTGGCCGCCGCCGGAGCCGCCTCCTCGAGGTATTGCGGCTTCCTGGACAGTGCATCCGCCATGACGTTGTTGTCGCCTGGGATGTACTCTATCTTGAAGTTGAAATCCGCAAAGAACTCCGCCCAGCGTATGTGCCTCTGGTTCAGGAACCTTGCCGTGCGCCAGTACTCCAGGTTCTTATGGTCAGTGCGGACCTGCACTGTGTGTTTGGCTCCGATAAGGAAGTGCCGCCACGCCTTGAATGCTGCATGAATGGCCAGCAACTCCCTGTCCCAGATGGTGTAGTTCTGCTCCGACTTGCTGAGCTTCCTGGAGTAGAAGGCGCACGGCCTCCAGTCCCCATGCGGGTTTTGCTGCAACAGGACTGCTCCCACGGCCCTGTCTGAGGCGTCCGTTTCAACCCTCATCGGTCTGCTGGGATTCACATGCAGTAGCTGCTCTTCGGACGAGAAGAGACGCTTGAGTTTCTGAAAGGACTGCTCCGCCTGCTCCGTCCAGATGAACTTCTTCTTCTTGGAGCTGAGCGTGTCGGTAATGGCCGCCGTCTGCATAGCGAACCCCTTGATGAACTTGCGATAAAAGTTTGCAAAGCCGACAAACCGCTGGACCTCCTTCCGATTGCGCGGGCTCTTCCAGTCCAACACTGAGCGAACCTTGGCGCTGTCCATGGCGAGCCCCTTGTCCGATAATTTGTAGCCCAGGAAATCCACCTCCGTCATGTCGAACTGGCACTTCTCCAGCTTGGCGTACAGTCTGTGCTCCTGCAGTCTCTGCAGAACTTCCTTGACGTCCCTCTCGTGAGCCTCCTGCGATTCTGAGAATATCAGGATGTCGTCCAGGAAGCAGACACACTTTTTGTAGAGGAGTCCCGCTAACACGTGATGCATGAAGGCTTGAAAACAGTGGGAGCCATTTTTTAATCCAAACGGCATAACTCTGTATTCATAGGTGCCCAGGGGCGTGAACATGGCCGTCTTCCACTCGTCGCCCTCCCGTATTCGAATAAGGTTGTACGCCCCTCGCAGATCCAACTTGGTGAAAACGCGTCCTTTTCTCACCGTCGCGAGCAGGTCGTCGATTTTGGGCATGGGGAAGGCCGTGGGCTTGGTTTTCGAGTTTAAAATTCGATAGTCCACCACCAGCCTTTTTTGGGGCGTGTCTTTTTTCTTCACGAAGACTACGGGACTGCCCCCCACTGCCTTGGACTCCCGGATGAAACCGCGCTTCAAGTTGTGATCTATGAACTCCCTGAGTTCCTGCAGTTCGTCTTCAGACATGGAATACAGTTTCCCGGTCGGCAGCGTCGCCCCCGGCAGGAGGTCAATCTTGCAGTCATAGGACCTGTGGGGAGGTAGCTTGTCCGCTTCCTTCTCGCAGAAAACCTCCAAAAACGCTGCGTACTTGTGGGGCACTGCTTGCAGTGTGCCTAATTGTAGCTGCGGGTCATCCTCTTCCCCCTCCGGGCTAGGCAGAATGCAGTGTTCTGCACAGTAGGAGGAGCCGAAAGTCAGTTGGCGCTGGTACTAAGCCAATGCTGGGCTGTGCCTGTGCAGCCAACTCATGCCCAATACTACAGGCGTGTCCGACAGTTGGGTGACATTGAAGCTGATGACTTCCCGGTGATTTCCAATCTGCATCACCATCGGCGGCGTTTGCTTTACCACCTGCCCCCCCAGCAATTCCCTGCCATCCACCGTGACAACCTTCAGGGGCAGCGTGGCTGGCAGGAGCGCTATGCTGTGTTGCTTAATGAAATCCAGTCCTATAAAGTCTGCGTTACTA
Source organism: Podarcis melisellensis (assembly GCF_964234715.1). Classification (NCBI taxonomy): domain Eukaryota; kingdom Metazoa; phylum Chordata; class Lepidosauria; order Squamata; family Lacertidae; genus Podarcis; species Podarcis melisellensis. The sequence goes on from NC_138535.1 coordinate 14,524,713, forward strand.
CCAGAGTCAATGGTAATGGGCACTTCCATTGTGAGTCCATTGGGTAGCTGGAGCGATGCAGTGAGTTGCACCACTGGTTTGGGCGGGAGAGGGTCTGTGGGCTGCAAAATTTCTGGGGACTGCTTCACTGACTCGTCTGGCTGGGCCCCAGTGGCTCTGCTTCCAGCCGGACTTCGTCGTTTCCCTGCTGTGGTTCTCTCTGCTGAGCTGCTTCTGTTACTGTTGCGGAGGCTGCAGTGTGCTTGTGGAGCCTCTGGGGGCACTCTTTCGCCATGTGCTGAGCACTGTCGCAGATGTAGCATTTCCTGTTCCCTCTAGGAGGCTTCGCTTTGACTGCTCCCGGTGTTAGGGCTCTGGTTGCTGACTGAGCCCTGGCGCCTCCAATCTCCATCGGTTCCTCTCCCCCTCCCAGCGGAGGCGTGGATTGCGCACGCGCTGCATCCCTGGGAAAGAGGGGAGGTGCTCTCGCTGGCGTGCGTCCCCAACACCCTTCTTCTTTGCTCCAAGGACGCTCTTCCAGCCGCACCCCAATCGTCAGTGCCCTCTGAACAACTTCCTGAGTGCTCTGGGGTCTCTCCCCCCTTGCAATTTCGTCTTTCACAGCTCCATTCAACCCTTCCCAGAAAATGTCTCTGACTGCAGCTGAATCTTTCTCCCATCCCAGCGCATTCACCAATGCAAAAAAGCGGGAATGATACTGCCTTACAGTGGCTCTCCCTTGTTTCAGCCCATGTATCTCTCTTCTGGCGATATCAATGTCTATTGTTGATAAAAAACACGAATCCATCACTTTAATGAAGGCATCCGCACTTCGGAGCGCCGGAGCCTTATCTCTCCACAGATTGCGCAGCCACGCTTTAGCTTCTCCATGCAAATGAGATAATATAAACCCCACCCTCTCCTGCTCATCTCTAAAGTCTTTATCCAGCAATTGCAGTGCAAACAGCACGTCTGCTCGGAAGTTAGGGTACTGCTGCAAATTCCCATCGAAATGAGACACAAGGCTGCCTCCTCTCGTCCCCAGCCCAATCCCCTCTGGTTTGGGTCCCGGTAGCCCCTGCTTAGTAAGCACTTCCAACCTGGCTTGGAGATCCCTGCAGGCAGCAGCTGCTTCGTCTTCCCTCTTCCTGGATGCGAGTATCTCCTCGTTGAGTCGCGTCACTGCATTTTGCAGGGCTGCCATTTGCTGTTCGGTAGTCATCTTGCCTTGCTTTTGTGAGCTCGCGAAGCACCAATCTTCGCCCCTCGCTGCGTCCACTCACGTTGCGAGGTTCTTGGTGAAATGAGACGGAGCTTACTGTCAGAGCTGCCTCCAGGTCCCAGCTCACAGAGGACCAACGCTAGCCGGTAGTAATGTACAAAAGTCTTTATTGAAGTTCAGTTTCCATTTACAAGCTGCAGCGTGCAGCTCTACGTCTAGAAGCTAGATCGGCGAAGCTCTGTCTGAGTCTCCACCCCCTGTACACCAGTTTAAGACTCTAGCCTTACTCCACCTCTTCCGTCGCTCCTTTCTCCTCTGGGTCCTTCTGCCCCCCGGGGTCTCCTCCTTCCTGGACTCCTCTGACGCTGACCCCCCTGACTCCTGTCCCTCCTTTCGGCGGGCTTTAGGACCTGGCTCCCTATCCGGGCTACCCACTGTGCCGCTCGCCTGTACATTTGAACTTGGTGCGCGCGCCCAGCTTCCAACCTTCCTCTCGACCGTTTCCTCGCTCTCCGATGGAGGCGTGGCCAATCCTGACTCATCTCCTCCCGCTGGCCAATCCTGACTCATCTCCTCCCGCTGGCGGTGAGCAGCCTGATCCCGATACCTGGGACTCCTCCCCCCTACTGTGCTCTGGTGGGGAAGCTGGTCCTGATTTCCAACTGCTGCTCTCTGAGTCCCCTCTGGCCCCTTCTTCCTGGGGTGTCCCCCTAGGCACCCCCCTTGCTCTGACCATGGGAGCCCCTTTCTGTGAGTCTTCCGATTCGCTGGAAAGACTCAGAGACCTCGGACCACTGTCATCGCTTACGTTTCCTTCGGATTCCTCCCCCTCGCTCTCCATTTCCTCCCTTTCCTGTGCTTCTGCTCCTGAGCCCCTGACAGACGCAGTTGAAATAAATGAAATAAATAAATAATTGTCCAGTAGCACCTTAGAGACCAACAAATTTTGTTCTAGGTATAAGCTTAGTAAAAACTTAGTTGGTCTCTAAGGTGCTACTGGCCAATTAAAAAAAAAAAAATCAAAACCAGAAATGTTTTAATATCTGATCCACAGGCGAATCTCTAAATGGTCCGCCCAACAAGAGCGTCAATCATACATCAGAAACACATCATTAGAAAGGAGGTACATCGGATAGAGTTACAGGTAAGTTCACAGGTTACAGGTAAGTCATTAACACCTCCTTGGGTGTCTGGGTGTTTTATTAGTATTTATACAACTGTTAATACAGGGAGACAAAAGGAGAAGCAGGCATGGATGGTTTCTTGTCTGTCGCCTCAAACACCTTCCTGCTGGTCTTTGCCTTGTTTACAACCTCATATCCATTGAGAAACATGCTAGCAAACACTTGTCATTGTCCTTCACAGGAAATCTGCAGGAGACACCTACTTTGGAGATGTGAGGAAGGTGTTACGATATGGAAGCAATGCAGCTGCAAACTGCTAGCTTGAAAACATCACATGATGGGAATGTTGGGACTGTCTGTGGGAAACAGTGGGACAGTCAGTTCACAGAGCGATGCACCAGAATTTGCTCAGAGTGAAATTTGAGAACTTCCTCTTGTATATGTACAGGAAGTACAGGAAGTACAGGAAGTACAGGAAGTCTTTGTCACTTGATTGCTGGAGTTTGAAGAGAGCAGACATGTTTTCTGTAATGCTGAAGAGTCAGAAATAAAGCCATGTAAAAAGACGTTTCTGACCTATCTCTTTCCCCTGCCGGGGGAGCAGGAAAGAGTGGGTGTGCTCTTCCCACGCTGCGGAGGTCGCCTATAGAGACCTAGCCTGTATTTGCTGGGGAATGCAGCCAGGGAGGTCACCGGAGATCAAGCCGGGTGCCTGGGAGAGTTGCCAGCTTCTCCCGATAAAGGCTTGATTACCAACAGAAGGAACATCCAGGAGGGTTGGGACTTGGGTTTCAGGGTCAACAGTGTACAGGATTTAAATATTACATCATTCCTTGTCCAAGTAATAAAATTTATGGTCTCTGTAAAATGGCTTTCTATGACTTATTACTCCAAGTAAGTTAATGTGAGAGGTTGAACATACAATGTTTCAAGGAAAGACACAATTTGGCAGTTATTATGAATGAGTCATTCTTCAGTGAATGAAATGAGGTAGGTTAAAATTATGACTTGGTGAAACTCACTGTAGACGCAGTAGAAGGCGCTGTGTAGCTGCTAGAATTTTATAGTAGTTTTTATAGTAGATTGGGAAATGTATCTGTTTTTGGTTTTCTTTCAATGTCAAATGTAGTTTTATACATAAGTATCAATTATTATACGGTACATAAGCATCAATTATTACACTGGGCAACAATTTTTTACTTATTGAATGTTGTCTAGATTTCTACAACTGATTTAGGGTATTTTTGCACTGCTGAATCAGGAAATGGCATCCGTTTCTCTCCATCAGGTCAGGTTTACTGTAAACTGAATGGTGGGCATTGATAAAGGTAAGTACACATAAATTGCATGTTGCTTCACCATTTTTCAAACTTCAGGGCTTGAACTTCCGTTTCTTGGAACTCCTGGAATGCTCAGCGGCAGGGAGGTCTCTCTTCAGAGTCCAACAGTAGTCAGCCATCATGACTGCGTCCCAGCGACCCTGATACCTGGTCTCCATCTCTTTCATGTCCTGATGGAATCTCTCCCCCTGCTCGTCACTCACTGAACCCAGGTTCTCAGGAAACCGGTCCAGATGTGAAAATAGGTAGTGCATTTTGACGCTCATGTTGCAGCCCAGGTTTCTGAAAGCAGTCAGCATGTTGTTGACAAGTTCTGCGTAGTTTCTGGCCTTATTGTTGCCAAGAAAGTTCTTCACTACCAGAACAAATGCCTTCCACGCTTCCAGTTCCACTTCGTTCATTGAGTTTCTGAACTCTGGATCTCTGATGAGCTGACGGATCTGAGGACCGTCAAAGATGCCAGCTTTCAACTTCTCCATGGTCAATCCTGGAAAAGCCTGGCACAAGTAAGTGAAGCAGTCGCCATCCTTGTCCAGAGCCTTGGTGAACTGCTTGATTAAGCCGAGCTTGATGTGCAGCGGTGGGAAGAGTATTCTGTCTCTGTCCACCAGAGGGTCGTTGATGGCGTTCCTTTTTTTGCAAGGCACCAATTCCTCCCACCCAGGCCAGTCCTTCTTTGTGTAATGCTGAGAACGGTCCCTACTATCCCACATGCACAGAAAACATGGGTACTTGGTGAAGCCAGACTGTTGTCCCAACAAAAAGTTCACCATCTTCAGGTCAACACAAATAAACCACTTATGCTGATCATAACCAATTTTCTCCAGCACATACTTCACCGCTTCATAGTTCTCCTTCAGTGTAGTCGAGTGAGCCAGGGGTATAGAGGCAAACTGGTTGCCATTGTGTAGCAGAACACATTTCAGTGATCGCTTGCTGCTGTCAATGAACAGTCTCCAATCTTCGGGTTCGTACTGTGGCACTCCAAGCTTGAGCAGAAGCTGTGCAGTATCTGCACAGTACACCAAGTCCTTCTCTTCCGAGAAAAAACAGAGGTACTCTTGATGCCTGTTGCGGAAGAAGCTGATGTGAGCACTGTCAGAGAGGAGGTTTTTTTCCTTCAATCTGGATGCCAACAGTTTGGCAGAGTCCTTTGACAAGCTGAGGTCGCGAACTAGATCATTCAACTCCTTTTGGGAAAATGAATGTGGAGCACCATCTTCAAGAACCACTTCTTCTTCATGTCCTTCAACACTGGAGGCATCTTCGTCACTAATGTCAGGAAGTTCTCCGAAAATAGGCACTGGAATTTCATCACAATGAGCTACAGGACGACGTGCTGATTGAAGATCAGGATACTTGAGGCTGCTCCGGTTCTTTCAGTTGATCCCAGCCGCACCAATTTATGGAAGATTTCGAGGTTTTATGACTTCAAACTGAACCCTTTTCGACATAATCACCCAGAACTATCGGACCTGAATACTTCTTGTCATTAAAATAATCATTTCCAATCAAAACAATTCTTCGACATGGCATTTTACCCCCACCAACTTCTCCTAAAATGCTCCACACAAGCGTAGATGTGAACAAAAACATTAAAAAACGACATATGGCCATAGCTCAAAAACTTGACCTGATTGAGCAAAACCAATGTGATTTTTGGATTCAGCGCATCAGATTCGTCCTAAATCAACTGAAAAAACGCAGACAACAAATTTGTTGTTGACCAGTATTATACATCCTTCCTTTACACACGGCTCCTCCTTGCACCTCCCTCCGTCTCCAGCAGCACCCCCTTATCCGATTTCGTCTCCCCGTGGCTGCTGCTCAGGGTTGCATTGCTGTGGAGACTGGCAGCGGCCGCGGCTACTGCCGCGGCCACGGCTGCTACTGCAGCATCCGAGGTTGCAGAGAAAGGTCCTGTGATTGACCAGAAATAACCCCAGGCTCGCGGTCAATGTGTTATACATGTCATGAGATAGTTTATGTTTTACTAGTCTGATAAGAGCTGTGATGTTTGTGGTATGGCTTGCTTGTTGGTTTTACCCACCCCACCCCCCAAAAAAAAACAACAACCACCCTGAAACAGAGGAATAACTTCTAGACACGTTTTCTCTAGTTGCATTATGCCTAATGTAAACACAATGTTTTAATGGTTCATGTATGAATGTAGGCCTCTAAAGTTAACACCAATGACTAATTTGAGTTGTGTAACTCCAATTTAAAATGCCTCAAGCTTTTTACCTAACAACCCCCTCCCCCAAGAAGAACCGCCACATGATTGATAGCAAGTGAGATGGGAAAATAAACTGTGTGGAAACAAAATTATTAACCAAAGGCTTTGTTTTGCGGAAGATCTGGAAAGGAAATGAAAGGCTTTTGGTGTGACGCAGTTCTAATTGGGAACCGCCATTATGAGACAGACTTTGTTGCGAGATTTACAGTCAAAGGGGGAGGCGAGCCACTGTTCTGTTATCATGTTTGGACTGTACGTCTGATTTGGCAAAAACTCCCCTGGAAAGGCTGATTTATGGAGCAACTGGTCTGGGAAAGTTAATGAGCAGACGCTTAGACTGTATTTTATGGGAACTGTCGAAATGACGCCTGCCGTTTGAACAGGACTTTTGGATCAGCGTGAAAACCCACACAGGACTATAATAATGTTTGCTTCAACTCGCTTGTGGAGATAACTCAGAGGTTATTTATTAAGAAGAAAAATGATAACAACAAGAAGATTGGAAGATGGGATTTGTAAAGGATAACAACAAAGAGATGGAAGATGGGACTTGTGAACATCAAAGCAGCAGAAATATGAGATGATTGGACCCTTTCTGAACTTGAAGCATGGGTACCCCCAACAAAAATTTAAAATTCGGCTAAATATTTGGAGTTTATTATGTATTGGTATAATTTGGAATTAATGTGATATGATTGGTTTGTTAATTGGAAATTTAATTTTAAAAAATTATAATTTTTTTTTAAAAAATGCCTCAAGCTTTATGAATTCACCACCTACAATCCCCACCTTCAAGGTATACGAGTAATAGTCATAGCCCAATAGCTTCTTGAACTAACTCCAATGGGGAGGGGCACAACTTTGGGTCATTCCAAATCATCCCAACTTTTTTTACCTCATGTCATCCAGTTTTCTTAATATTTTGTACATGTGTTTTGAATGATCAAAACTAAGTTAAGGTTTTTGTGTTGACCAGCAAGGCCAAAACTGTCATTTGGGGGGGGGGATTTCAAACCCTCATAACTCACAAACGGGATGAGATAAAAAATTAAAATTTTAGATGTAGACTTAGTTTTGACCATTCAACAACTGTACAAAATACTAATACTAATACTAATAATAATAATAATAATAATAATAATAATAATAATAATAATTTTTATTTATATCCCACCCTCCCCAGCCGAAGCCGGGCTCAGGGCGGCTAACAACAATAAAACAGTACAAAAGTACAGCACAAACAACACTCTAAACTCATTCATTATAAAATTAATTCAAATCAAGCCACTGGCAACCATTGGGCCAGAGCTCTGTGAAGATTGCAGAGGGAGGGAGTCAGGCTGTGCCCTGGCCAAAGGCCTGGTGGAACAGCTCTGTCTTGCAGGCCCTGCGGAAAGATGTCAAGTCCCGCAGGGCCCTAGTCTCTTGTGACAGAGTGTTCCACCAGATCGGAGCCACAGCCAAAAAAGCCCTGGCTCTAGTTGAGGCCACCCTAACTTCTCTGTGGCCTGGGACCTTCAAGATGTTTTTATTTGAAGACCATAAGTTTCTCTGTGGGGCATACCAGGAGAGGCGGTCCCGTAGGTACGAGGGTCCTAGGCCATATAGGGCTTTATTTATATATATATATATATATAAATATTTATTAAAGTTTTAAATACAAATGCATAGATAGTAAACAATATAACATATGTCATAACATAGTTTCACATCTTCTTTGGACTCCCTCACGTCTCCCGCTCCCACTTTCATCATTGTAAATTTTTACCAGCAATTTGTCGTCTTGTTTACATTCTTGTGTCCCATCTATTTATTTATAATCTAATAATTCTCCAAAAGGTTTGTGTTTTCTCAATCTCACTTATCATCCTAAATCATCTAGTTTAGTGGTGCTCAATTATTTATGATCTAGCATCCTGCTTAACATTCAATCAAATTACAGTATTTTTGTAAGTAAATCTTGAATTTCTTCCAATCCTCTTCCACCCTCTCCTCTCCCAGGTCACGGATTCTGCCGGTCATCTCAGCCAATTCCATATAGTCTATCAGTTGCATCTGCCATTCTTCCAGTGTGGGTAGATCTTGAGTTTTCCAGTGCTTCGCGAGGAGTATCCTTGCTGCTGTTGTTGCGTACAGTGGTGCCTCGCAAGACGAAATTAATTCGTTCCGCAAGTCTCTTCGTCTTGCGAGTTTTTCGTCTTGCGATGCACGGTTTTCCATAGGAATGCATTGAAAATCAATTAATGCGTTCCTATGGAAAACGCCTTCCCCCACCTCTTCTGGCGGGCGGCATTTTAAAATCGCCCGGGACAGCGGAGGACTTCTCCGCTGTCCGGGGCGATTTAAAAGCCCCTGGGAAGGCAGGCAGGGGGGACAAAGACTTTTGCCCCCCCCCGCCTGCCTTCAGAAAAGGTCCAGGAGAGGCGCGGACCTCTCCGCAAGGAGCGCGCTCCTTGCAGAGAGTTGCAAGCGCGCCCAGGCTTTCCCGCCCCGCCGCCGGGCTTCGGGACATCGTTCCGATGCCGGGCGGCGGGGGGAGGCTTTCTCGCCCCGTCGCCCGGCATCGGGACGATGCCCCGAAGCCGGGCGGCGGGGGGAGGCTTTCTCGCCCCGTCGCCCGGCATCGGGACATGGTTCCGATGCCAGGCGGCGGGGGGAGGCTTTCTCGCCCCGTCGCCCGGCATCGGGACGATGCCCCGAAGCCGGGCGGCGGGGGGAGGCTTTCCCGCCCCGTCGCCCGGCATCGGGACGATGCCCCGAAGCCGGGCGGCGGGGGGAGGCTTTCCCGCCCCGTCGCCCGGCATCGGGACGATGCCCCGAAGCCGGGCGGCGGGGGGAGGCTTTCCCGCCCCGTCGCCCGGCATCGGGACATGGTTCCGATGCCAGGCGGCGGGGGGAGGCTTTCCCGCCCCGTCGCCCGGCATCGGGACATGGTTCCGATGCCAGGCGGCGGGGGGAGGCTTTCTCGCCCCGTCGCCCGGCATCGGGACGATGCCCCGAAGCCGGGCGGCGGGGGGAGGCTTTCTCGCCCCGTCGCCCGGCATCGGGACATGGTTCCGATGCCAGGCGGCGGGGGGAGGCTTTCCCGCCCCGTCGCCCGGCATCGGGACATGGTTCCGATGCCAGGCGGCGGGGGGAGGCTTTCTCGCCCCGTCGCCCGGCATCGGGACGATGCCCCGAAGCCGGGCGGCGGGGGGAGGCTTTCCCGCCCCGTCGCCCGGCATCGGGACGATGCCCCGAAGCCGGGCGGCGGGGGAGGCTTTCCCGCCCCGTCGCCCGGCATCGGGACATGGTTCCGATGCCAGGCGGCGGGGGGAGGCTTTCCCGCCCCGTCGCCCGGCATCGGGACATGGTTCCGATGCCAGGCGGCGGGGGGAGGCTTTCCCGCCCCGTCGCCCGGCATCGGGACATGGTTCCGATGCCAGGCGGCGGGGGGAGGCTTTCTCGCCCCGTCGCCCGGCATCGGGACATGGTTCCGATGCCAGGCGGCGGGGGGAGGCTTTCTCGCCCCGTCGCCCGGCATCGGGACGATGCCCCGAAGCCGGGCGGCGGGGGGGAGGCTTTCTCGCCCCGAAGCCGGGCGGCGGGGGGAGGCTTTCCCGCCCCGTCGCCCGGCATCGGGACGATGCCCCGAAGCCGGGCGGCGGGGGGAGGCTTCAAAAGCCGTCCGGGGGCTTTTAAATCGCCCCGGACAGTCCCGGGGCGATTTAAAAGCCCCCGGTTAGGCAGGCAGGGGGGGCAAAGACTTTTGCCCCCCGCCCACCTTGGGAAGAGGTCCAGGACCTCTTCCCAAGGCGGGCGGGGGGGCAAAAGTCTTTGCCCCCCCTGCCTGCCTTCAAAAGCCGTCCGGGATAGCGGGAAGCGCTTCCCTGCTATCCCGGACCGCTTTTAAAATGCTGGCGGTGGGGAGCAAAGCCTTTCGCCCCCGCCGGCCTTCCTGGACCTCTTCTGAAGTCCGGAGGGGGGAAAAAGGCTTTGCTCCCCACCGCCAGCATTTAAAAAAAGGTCCCCAAGATTTCCCTATGGGCTTTCGTCTTGCGATGCAAGCCCATAGGGAAAATCGTCTAGCGAAGCGTCGCAAAACCCGAAAAACCCTTTCGTCTTGCGGGTTTTTCGTCTTGCGAGGCATTCGTCTTGCGGGGCACCACTGTACATGAAAAATGTTCGGTCCTTCTTTACCACCCCTTGGCCGACAATACCCAGAAGGAAGGCCTCTGGTTTCTTAGTGAAGGTATACTTAAATACCTTTTTCAGTTCATTATAAATCATTTCGCAGAAAGCCTTCACTTTAGGGCAGGTCCACCAGAGGTGAAAGAATGTTCCTTCACTCTCTTTACATTTCCAGCACTTATTATCAGACAGGTGGTATATTTTTGCAAGTTTGACTGGGGTCATATACCATCTATATATCATTTTCATTACATTTTCTTTCAAAGCATTACATGCAGTAAAATTCAACCCAGTACTCCACCTTTCCCAGTCCTCAAACATGGTATTGTACGCAATGTCCTGTGCCCACCTTATCATAGCCGATTTAACCATTTCATCTTGTGTATTCCATTTTAACAGCAAGTTATACATTCTTGAAAGTACCTTAGTCTTTGGTTCTAACAGTTCTGTTTCTAATTTCGATTTCTCCTCCTGGAACCCTAGCTTCTTGTCATTTTTAAAAACTTCTTTAATCTGAGCGTAGTGTAACCAGTCTCGCACTTTATCCTTCATTTTCTCCAAACTCTGCAATTTCCAATTGTCTCCATCTTTTTCTAGTATTTCCCAATATTTTGGCCATTTGGCCTCCATATTGGGTCTTTTTCGGGCCTTAGCTTCCAGAGGTGAGAGCCACCTTGGAGTTTTGTTTTCCAATAAGTCTTTATATTTTGTCCAGACATTAAACACTGCTTTTCTGACAATATGGTTCTTAAAGGCCTTATTGATCTTAACCTTGTCATACCATAAGTATGCATGCCATCCAAAAGCATTGTTAAAACCTTCCAAATCCAACACGTCAGTGTCTTCGAGAAGCAGCCAATCTTTTAGCCAGCAGAAAGCTGCGGCCTCATAGTACAACTTTAAGTCTGGCAGGGCAAAGCCCCCTCTTTCTTTCGCATCAGTTAATATCTTAAACTTAATTCTGGGCTTTTTGCCCTGCCAGACAAACTTAGAGATGTCTCTCTGCCACTTCCGGAAGCACTCCGTCTTGTCCACGAAGTGTTTGAAACAAAAACAACATTTTTGGCAATACATTCATCTTGATAGCAGCAATTCGGCCTAACAAAGAAAGTTTCAATTTTGTCCAGCTATCTAAATCTCTCTTAATTTCTGACCAACATTTTTCATAATTGTCTTTAAACAGACTCAGGTTTTTTGCTGTTATGTTTACCCCTAGGTACTTTACTTTTTTAACCACATTTAGTTCTGTCTCTCTCTGAAACCGTTCTGACTCTGTATCTGTCAAGTTTTTTTCCAATACCTTAGTTTTCTGTTTGTTTAATTTAAATCCCGCCACCCGACCAAAATCTTGAATCAGTTGTAATACTCTTTTCGTACTAGATTCTGGCTCCTGCAGGGTCAAAACTAGGTCATCTGCAAACGCTTTAAGTTTATATTGTTTCGCTCCGACCTGGATTCCTTCCACCAACCGGTCCCCTCTAATCATATTCAGGAGCACTTCCAGAACCGAGATGAATAGCAAAGAGGAAATGGGGCAGCCTTATCGTGTTCCTTTTTCGATTTTAAACTCTTCTGTAACCACATTGTTAACTATCAATTTAGCTTTTTGCTCTGAATATATCGCCTCAATCCCATTCTCAAAACCCCATCCCACTCCCATTTCTTTTAAATTTCCCTTCATAAATTTCCAGGAAATGTTGTCAAAGGCCTTCTCCGCGTCTATGAAAATTAAGACTGCTTTTGTATTTATATCTGTTTGCAAAAGTTCCAAAATGTCAATAATGTTCCTTGTATTAGCAAAGAAGTGTCTACCTGGGAGAAAGCCTGCCTGGTCCTTGTGGATTACTTCATTTAAAACTTTTTTAAGTCTACTTGCCAAAATGTCTGCAAATATTTTGTAATCCACATTTAAAAGAGAGATGGGACGATAGTTCTTAAGTTGTGTCTTTTCAGCTTCCGATTTTGGTATCAATGTGATAAAAGCTTCCTTCCACGACTCCGGCGCCCTCTTCCCCTCCATAATTTCGTTGCTAACCTCCATCAATGGTTGTATCAAATAGTCTTTTAGTGTCTTATAGTACTTGGAGGTCAGCCCATCTGGCCCTGGAGATTTGCCCAGTTGCATGTTCTGAATGGCTTGTTCAATCTCTTGTCGTGTTATTTTGCAATTCAGGATTGTTCTGTTTTCTTGTGACAATTTTGGTAGTCCATTTTTTTCCAAAAATTGTTTAATCTCAACCTCGTCTTGCGGCCCTTGAGTATATAATTTTTTAAAATATCTCTGGAAACACTTTCTAATGTCCACAGGGTTCTGAATATTTCTTCCTTCAATCTCTAAATTTGTAACTGTATTTAATTTTTGTCTTCTCTTCAACTGCCAAGCTAGCAGTTTTCCACATTTATTCGCCGACTCAAACGTTTTTTGTTTCATTAGTTTGACCTTCCACTCTATTTCCTGGTTTATCAATTTGGAATATTGTGCTTGATAGAGTTTAATTTCTCTCAAAGTTGGCTGTGACTTCGGGTTTGATCTTAACTTCTTCTCTAATTCTTTTATTTTATCCAAAATCTTGTCTTTTCTCTCATTTTGTGTCCTTTTCTTTACTACATTCTGTTGTATCAAGAACCCACTCATCACGGCTTTACTTGCATCCCAGATGATTCTTTTTTCCACCGTAGTGTTCATGTTTATCTCAAAGTAGTCCTTCAAGGCTTTTTGGGCCTTCTTGGTAATCTCCTGATCTCTAAACAAGTTGTCATTCATCTTCCATCTAAAAGAGCCGGTTGGTAACAGTGTCATGTCCATCTTTACTGCATTATGGTTGGAGCAGGTCTTTGGGCAGATTTTCACCTTTCTAGCCTTAGGTGCCAGACCTCTAGATATCCATATTTGGTCGATTCTTGTCCAGGTCAGTTGGGCTTCACAGAAAAATGTTCCCTCTCTTCCCAAGGGGTTCTTTGTCCTCCAGATGTCAATCAAGTCCATATTATCTGTCATTTCAAAAAAAGTTTTGGGTAGTCTGCCGTCTTTTGTGACATTTTGATTTTGTGACTTATCCATGTTGGTTGATACGACCCCATTCATATCTCCCATCATAATGATGTTGTTGTAGTCCAGATAATCCAGCATGGTCTCATGCAACTTCTTGTAAAATTCCGATTTCCCTTCATTTGGTGCGTAGATTCCTAATATCAAAAGCTTCTCTCCTTGATGTTGTATCTCAATTGCCAAAATTCTTCCATGTTCATCTTTGAATAAGAATTTGGGTGACAGGCTCTCTTTTGCATATATCACCACACCTCTCTTCTTTACTCTGTCCGAAGATATAAATTCCTGGCCGAGTCTTTTGTTTATTAACACTTTTCTGTGGAGCCTAGTCACATGTGTTTCCTGCAAACAAATAATGTCCAATTGTTCTTTTTTTAATATGTGAAATATTTTCTTCCTTTTTTCCGGAATGTTACAGCCATTTATATTCCAGCTCAAGAGTTGCAGAGACATCCTGAATAAATCTGGTTATTTTTCTGGGGGTGGTATCTTATTCGCAGGATCTTCAGGTTCCAAGGGTGCAGGTACCGCCGGTGCGCCAGGCCCAAAGGGTGATTCAATTCCTTTTTGAAGGTCCTCTCCGTATGTAGACAGAAATTTATCTCTATCTTCCAATGTTCTGATTTTAACCTTCTTCCCTCTGAAGGTGAAGGATAGTCCTTGGGGAAATTCCCACCTAAAAGCAATTGAATTGCTCCTCAATAGTCTGACCAATTCAAAATAGGCGGATCTAAGGTCCAACAGTTGTTTAGGAATATCTTTGTAAAATTCAATTCTTCTATCCAAAATGTCCAGTGTCTTTTCGTAATGTAGGCCCAAAATCTTATCCCTTTCCTCCTTTGATCTCAATGTTATCAAACAGTCTCTGGGCTTCTCCTTCTTTGCAAATCTTCCAAGCCTGAAAGCTGACACAATTTTAAAGTCCTTTTCCTCTAGATTCCAAAACTTGGAAAATTCTTTAGTAAAAAACTCAGCTAGGTTACCTTCTTCAGCTTCTGGTATCGACCTAATCCTTAAATTACTCTCCCGGTTCCGCAGTTCTATCATAGAAAGATAGGTCTGGTGTTCACCTACTTGTTTGCAGAGTGGTCTTACCTCTTGTTCTAAATTTTCAAGTTTTTGACTGGTGTCCTCAGCCAGTTTCCGATTTTCTACTGTGGCCTCCGTCAACTGTCCAATTGCCTGTATGTTCTGTGCGACTTGTCCAGTTAATCTATTTAAACATTCTGTATTTTGATCAATCTTAGCTGTTTGCTCATCAGCCTTCTTGTCCAAAGATTCCACTCTCTTATCCAGAGATTCCAATTTTTCATAGATTTTCTCTAGAATAGAAGCAGATGTTCCTGAGGCCATATCTTCCAATTGTAACTGCTCAGTTTCTCCCTCCCTTGCCTGTGGCAGAGAGGCTGCTTCTTCCTCTGAAGGCAAAGTGGGTACAGATGATCTGCGTGTCTGCGAGGCTGAGGTTAAAGTTGTCAAAGTTGTTTGTCTAGTTCTTCCCCTTCTTCTTGCGCCACTCATTCCAAAGTTATCTGAGAATCAAGGTCAAGCTGAGTTGTTCCCATGAGAAAACAGGAGCCCAGAGAAAAACAGCCAAACAGGAGGCCGGGAAAGAGAAAGTAAAATGAAGTCACTGTTGTAAATCTCAAATCCTCTAGGGGGAGCTTAAAATGTCTTTAGGGAGGAATTCTAATAAAATTAAAATCCAGTTTAATGTCCAGGAACCTTCAAAAACAGGTATTTAGCAGAGTTAGTGTTAACAGCCACATTGTTTCTGCCAGTGCATACTGGTGTTTCAAATGGTGTTTCAAAGTAACAAGTCCAAATACCCTCAGATTGTTGCAAGTTCTGATACACAATAGCCAAATCTGCAAAACTGACAGCTCAGTCTCTCAGGCAGCTCCAGCCCCTGGGTTTCTCATTCCAATTGTAATTCCAATAGAAGAAAGGTAGCACGATGCAAATAAAGGGTAGAAAATCATAAGCTTAAAGTCCTTACTTTGTTTAAAAGGAGGTTCAGTGGGTGCTCAGATCAGTTGGATTAAAAGTTCTTTCTACGCCTCCACTCCTCCAGCTCCTTGCTTTAAAGTTCAGTAGCAGCGGAAGACGGACTTCCTGTTTCCACGTCTCTCCGCTTTCAGCCAAATTCAATGTTTTAGTCTCAGATTTTAAATAGTCAGTCTTTACTCACGGGTTGTTGCTTTCTTCCAAATCAGAATTTTGCAGGAAAAGAGGTCAGCGCTCACCGGCAGCAGCAGCGCGGCTTCACTCCGCAGATCGCGAAACGACTCACAGCGCCGCTACCCCCTCCACGTTCCGGAGCCCCTTACGGGGTTCCTTCGGCGTTTTGGGGGTCGCTTCTGGCGCCCACCGAGTCTCAAGACCACAGGCTCTTGCTGCCTGTGGGTTTCCAGAGTGGGTCTCCGCTTCGCCGTAGCGGACGACCCAGTTTCTGCGGAACTTCCTCCTCACTAGTGGAAGAGGACCGCCATTACCGTTCGCGCCACCTCCGGAAGTCTCCATATAGGGCTTTAAAGGTTAAAACCAGCACCTTAAACCTGATCCTGTACTCCACCGGGAGCCAGTGCAGCTGGTATAGCACCGGGGGAATGTGATCTCGCAGCGAAGACCCCATAAGGAGTCTCGCTGCAGCATTCTGCACCCGCTGGAGTTTCTGGGTCAGTCTCAAGGGCAGCCCCACGTAGAGCGAGTTACAATAATCCAGTCTGGAGGTGACCGTCGCGTGGATCACAGTGGCTAGGTCAGGACGAGAGAGGTAAGGAGCCAACTGCTTAGCTTGGTGGAGATGGAAAAATGCCGCCTTTGTTATAGCTGCAATCTGCGCCTCCATGGAAAGGGAGGTGTCGAAGATTACACCCAAACTCTTAATGGACGGTGCTGGCACTAATTGCGCCCCCGCAAGAGATGGGATTTGCCCCCCCCATCCCGTATCGTCCCGTCCCAGCCACAGGACCTATGTCTTCAAAGGATTTAGCTTCAACCGGCTCCCACGTAACCATCCAGCTGCCGCCCGCCAGCATTTTAAGATCGCCCCGGGTCAGCGGAGAAGTCCTCCGCTGTCCCGGGGGTTTTTTAAATGCTGGGGGTGGGAAGAAAAGCCCTTGTCCCCCCCCCCCCAGCCTTCAGAAGAGGTCGGGGGGCAGACTGTCCCTGGACCTGGTCTGAAGGCGGTTTCCATAGGAACGCATTGATTGATTTTCAATGCATTCCTATGGGAAACCGTGCTTCGCAAGACGAAAAACTCGCAAGACGAAAAAACTTGCGGAACGAATTAATTTCGTCTTGCAAGGCACCACTGTATTTAAGTTTGGCTGTCCCTCAAGGGACGTTAAAGACCTGATTATACTAAATAATTGCGCTGAGCGAGAGCTAGCGCATGCAATGGAGGCCGAGAAGTAAGACTTCTTAGCAACCTTCACCGCCATCTCGTAGGTTTTCATAAAAGCCCTATAAGATGTTCTTGAGGCTTCATCACAGGCACCCTGCCATACTCACTCTAGCTGTCTGAGGTCCCGCTTCATTTTCCGGAGCTCCTCGGTAAACCAGGGAGCCCGGTTTCTGCGGGGTCGCAGAAGGCGCTTAGGTGCTATCTCATCGATGGCTGCCAGGAGCTGGATATTCCAGCCCTCAACAAGCTCAGTCAATGAGTCGCCAGGGGGAGCAAGGTCCCGCAAGGCTTGGCGGAATCTATCAGGGTCCATCAGCCTCTGCGGGCGAGCCCAAGTCGGCTCGCCACCTAAGCGGGGTGGGGGTGGAAAGTCAATCCTGGCTTTCAGAGCGTAGTGATCAGACCATGGCACCTTCATCGAAGGAGACATGATCACATCTATACCTACGCCAAAGATCAAATCCAGCGTGTGGCCTGCTTGATGAGTGGGGCCCGAAACAAACTGGGAGAGCCCTAGTGTCGCCATGGAAGACACCAGGTCTAGAGCCTGTGAGGAGAGAGTGGCATCAGCATGGATGTTGAAGTCCCCCAATACCAATAGGTTAGGGAACTCCAAGGCCCAGCCGGCCACCGCCTCCAATAGGCCTGACAGGGTGGCTGCTGGTGCGCTAGGTGGCCGGTACACCAGCCAGACAGCCAAGCTCTCCTTGGAGCCCCACACTAGGCCAACACATTCAATGCCGGGAAAGAGGAGGAAAGATGGCCGCCGAACTAGCTGCAGAGTTCTGGAGGTTATCTGAGGCGAGTTCTTAAATCTGTTTTTTAAATAGGCTCGACACCGAGCCAACCTTTGAAACCCCTTTTATAATATATTTTAACTCCTCCAGAGTTTTTAAATAGTTTTAATAGTTCTTTTAGCTTGTTGCTTCTAAAAAAAAAAAAAGCCCTTCTTGTTACCTTGTTATCTTAATGTCCGGAGGGTTTACTCCCCACGCTGCCACTCTCCTCAAGTCTGACCGACAATAAGGAAAACGGGTGACAGCTGATTTATTGCCAACTCCGTGTTATGCTCTGAACTATAAGCTATCAAATTACAAACAGCTATCCCAAATCTTGCCTCAATTTGGACCTTAGTCTACAGCTGGGTGGAGTTTCCGACTTCCTAAGAGACATAGCTTTTGAAATAGGAAGAATAACCCCTGATTGGTAACAAAGATTTACAAATGGTACTTACTAGAAAGAAACGTAGGGACCTGGGGATAGTGACAAGCCCATTGTTCCAGGAGTGTTATGAGAAACAGAGTAAAATCACGCAATACTTTTCACATACAAGGGACAACGAGAATGGAAACGGAAATGAGCAAAAGATGGCTGAGATGGTTGAGTTGAAGCAGGATGAGGCCCTTCTTTTTCCCTCTGCTGCTCAAGATCACTCAACCTTCTCTAGAGGAATACAGGACTCGGAGAATAACAACCAAAATAGAAATACAATGAGCCTGGCCCATGAAATAGTCTTGGCTGAGATATTATCTTCAGAGCTACAGGAAGAAACCCGAAACTCCCAGAAATCCCAGACTTCATCTATGGGCTCCCAGACGGAAAACAATGACTGCTATCCTCAGGACTGGCTGCTCTCTATAAATCTGGATCTGGCAGCTATGAAAAAATATTTAACAATAACAAATGGGCTGCTCCTGACACTAGTGGAAAATTATCCCCTCCAAGCTAAAGGCTCAGAATTTCATGGTGTTGATCCACCAACCACCCCTCAAGAGCCAGAATATACAAAGCAACCAGCAACCAGCAAGTGCACACAAGGATCATCAGCGGAAAATCATTTACACCAAGGAAAGGACATAGGGTTGTATGTCTCTGTCCCCAAAACCGAATTTCCTATCGACGTAAATCAAAAGAAGCGAGGCATCAGTAAGAGATCCCATAAGAAGAAAGCTGAAACTAAAAAGAAAAGTAAGAACATAAAAACTGCAAGGAAATCTGTTATAAACCGACGTGCATGTAAAGTATGTTGGAAAAGACTATATAAGCTGATCCCAACAAAATCAAAAACAAACTCTAACAAACCTGCTATACATGGCAGCAGAGAGAACAACAGTGTGGATCCAGAAAAAAAGATCCAGCTGAAGTCTTTGAAAGAAACACCATTGCTGCCTAACAAAACAAGTGAGGAAACGGAATCACTACCCGGGTGCTCTATGCTGAAACCTCAAGGATCCATAAATATTAAAGAAGACTCATCCCATACCATTGATTATGGCAGATCTCAAGATGAGCCAGTAGCAGGGCAAGATCTGTCCCAGGATAAAGGATGGAAACTGATACTGGCAGATAGGAAGTTAGCTTTTCTAAACTACCCGAAGCCAAAGGGCTTCCTTACACAGGAAGAACGCTCGGTGCATTTTGTGAATACTTTAGATGATATGCTGCCAGGAAAAATAAAATTAAATGACATTACCTCAGTAGATTTCATATTCTACAATGGATACTCTCTGCGAGTGATTGCCTCCTTCAAAGATCAAAACTTGGCTAAATATATATATAGATCAAGACATTTGCTGTTAAGGAAAAGGATAACGGTAACAAGATATTTTGAAAACAGCACATGTTTGAATTTGTTTCCTGATGATTTTATGACAGCTGAGATAAGATTTACTTGTAAATCAAAGGAGGAGAGAGGACACTCAAAAGACAAACTGGAACATACTGAGCAAGGGTCCTTGAAACTAAGACAGGAGATGAGACTGCCTAATGAGGGGACGGATAACTTCTATCCAGAAGAAAAGGCATTAATAAATCAGTTTGGATTGTTGCCTTTCCTTGCCCAATCTGAGATCTTGAGAAGATTGGAGACCCTTAGAAATAAGCTAACAGAGATGAATGCTCAGGAAAAAGTAAGAGAGAAAGAACCGGCAACGGACCAATTAAAGAAAGAGAACCTCTCTGAAAAAGCCAAGACAGACCCCATGAAAGATTACTCTTATAATACCTCTACAACTGCAGAGATAAACCTGTTAACAACAGATCTAACACAGTGCGCAAGGGATAAACTACCATCTAAGAAGGAAACCATCCCTATGGCAACCATGAAAGACTACCTTTATAATACCTCTGCAGCTGCAGAGATAAACCTGACAGCAACAGATCTAACACAGTGCGTAAGGGACAGCAACAATCTACCATCTAAGAAGGAAACCATCCCTATGACAACCACAACGCGCTCTTGGACCAGCATGAGATACCTGGATGAGGATGAACTTGGTATCAGACAAATAGAACACCTCAAGGTAGATTCGCCAAAAAAAGGAGTACTGATCACTAATGTTAGCACGCTGCACCCTTCAATTGATTCCATTGAGTACCTGGGCGATAATACATCTATGGACATTGCCAAAATGAACGAAATTCAACCAATAGATAAAAAGATAGGCCCTAAAAATCTTTCAAAGGCAAATTGACTAAGATCAACTTTTGGCAAGACAACGTGCAACCTTGCCTTGCTAACTTGGAATATTGCAGGTTGGCAAAAGAGAGTTTCTGACCAATCCTTTGCTAAATATATCCAGAGACATGACATTGTGTTTCTCCAGGAGACCTGGAGCACAAGTGAAGTGGAGTTAAATGGCTTTTCTGCGTTCTCCCTCCCAGGTCTTTTAAGTACTAGAGGGGGGCGAGTTAAAGGTGGGTTAGTTACTTTAATCTCAACAAGGCTAAGGGCCATATTTAAAAAACTAGACCCACTAGACCATCTGGCCACAGCTGTGCAAGTACAGTGGAGAACCCACAGCTTGCTGCTGATTAACGTATACCTACCCCCACAAAGAGAGAAAAGACTGATAAGAAATACTTGGGCTCAGTTAGAACAGTATCTTGACAAACTATCAAATCAATTTCCTGATGCCTCTGTAGTGGTGGCAGGCGACCTAAATGCCAGAACTGGACAATCTGATGAGGCTTTGTATGCCCATTTCCATGAAACAGCCCCCATTATAGAGGAAGCCCACTCAATACCAGCTAGAATCTCAAAGGATAAAGGCTGCAATTATGCCGGCTTATGCCTATTACACTTGGTCAACAAGTTGGACTTGGTTATACTAAATGGCCGTACAGAGGGGGAGAAGGTCGGAGAATTTACATTTATATCTAACAATGGCGCCTCCACAATTGATTATATAATCGTGTCGTATGATCTTCAAAACAAAGTTCTGGAATGCAAAGTGGAGGAGCGCTTAGACAGTGACCATCTGCCATTAAGTGCACTCGTAGCTGCGGGAAAGGATTTATCCTGCGCTGAGAAAATTGAACATCCGAGCCCTACAGCTTTGGAGCTCAGATATTCTCGTATCAGATGGACAGATGAACTGTATAAGGAAATTTCAAGTAGGCTATGCTCAAAGGAATTCCTCACAAAGAGAGAAAACCTTATAACTTCCTCAAGCCATGAATTAAAGATAAATTTATTTCAGGAGTTAATTTCACTCCTTCAAGATTCCCTGAAGGAAAAAAGGAACAGGTCAAGTAGGCAATCCTCAGTATATAAAAACTCCAAACCCTGGTTTGATCAAGAATGTCAGGACATGAAGCTAAACTTACTGAAAAAATACAAGAATTATAGATCTGCCAATTTACCCCAACTCCCCACGGTCTGGTTTGAAGATAAACGAAATTATAAAATCTTGATCAAAAACAAAAAACTCCTGGCACAGAAAAGAGAATGGAAATGCCTAATAGATGCATCCAGAGAGAGAGAGATTCGGCCACCTTCTGGAGACTGGTAGCAAATGGAGTGTGATCTACCTCCTCAGAAGTGGAGTATACTATACCTGCAGGGACTTGGGAGGCATTTTTCCAATCTTCATATTCAGCTCTGCCTTTGACACAGCCACTAATACAGTGTGCGGCAGGTGATGAGTGGCCTCCGGTGTCGGTTGCGGAGATCAGGAGGCTTATTCAGGCACTCAAATACAGAAAAGCCCCGGGAGCAGATAATATCTCTCCTGAGCTTCTCAAAGCCAATATTGACTGGTGGGCCCCAGTCCTTGCCACCCTATTCACCAGCATAGATCAAACAGCAATAATACCAGAGGACTGGGGATTGGCAATCATCGTTCCCATATTCAAGAAAGGCTGTAAACTTGATCCAGCCAATTACAGACCAATCAGTCTCTTAAGCATCATTAGCAAACTTTATGCAACTCACTTACGTGAAAAGTTTGCGGACTGGCTGGAACAGGAGCACATCCTAAAGGAAGCCCAGGCTGGTTTCAGGGCACATAGATCAACTCTAGACCAAGGACTGGTATTGCAACATCTAGTGGAGAAATACACCTCAAAGAAAGGAGGCTCCCTCTATGTAGCCTTTATAGATTTCAAATCAGCTTTCGATTTGATACCCCGGCACAGACTTTGGGAAAAATTAAATGCCACAAACATCGATAGACGTCTTTTGCTTCTTATCCGTAGACTACATGAAAATACTCGGATCCGTGTTAGATGCGACCGTTATGGGAACTTATCAAAGGAAATCCAAAGTTTCCATGGTGTCAAGCAAGGCTGTGTTCTTGCCCCTATTCTATTTAACTTCTATATAAACTCCTTAGTCGGAAAGATGGAGGAAGCAAGTACTCATCCCCCAAACCTAAATAATATACCAATCCCAGTCCTTTTGTACGCAGATGATGCGGCACTTATTTCCTTCTCTTGTGTGGGTCTAAGAAAACTTTTACGAGCTCTTACAGAGTATTGCGAAGCTGAACACCTAATAATAAATTACACTAAATCAAAAATTATGGTGTTCTCCAAGAGAAAACGCCGACATAAATGGAAAATTAATAACCAACCTATTGAGCAAGTAACATCTTTTAGATATCTTGGAATAATTTTTGATGAGAAGGGATCTTGGTGCCATCAGATTAAGAATTCCATTGTAAATGCGCAAAGATCTTCCAGAGCTATCATAAGATTCTTTTACAGAAAAGGAGGTCAATATGTTCCTGCTGCCTCCCAGGTCTTTGTTGCAAAAATACTTCCACAATTGATGTATGGCACCCAGATATTTAATTGTCAAAAACTCAAGTCCCTGGAATCTGTACAAACTAAATTTTACCGCTCCCTACTAGGGTTACCTACCTGTGTCTCCAACACAGCCATCAGGCTGGAGGTAGGTCAACTCCCTATTAATGCCAGGATATGGATCCTGAAGATTCACTTCTGGCTAAAACTCATATTTTTCCCAGTGGGAGTGGCTCCATTGACTCTACTAGACCCGTTCCAGTCTAAATGGAGATTGTCGCTTTATGAAAAATTGAAGGGCCTGGGGCTTTCCCCACAAGAACTTATAGCCTCAGGTTTTGAAAAGGCTAAAAGGATAGTGAGCCAGCGAATAGGAGATGTAGAGCTTCAGGACCATATGAGCAAGATAGATAAATATCCAGCTATCCAAGATTATGGAAAAGGGTTTAATCTAACACCATATTTGCTGGATCTACAAATCGCAAAATACAGGCGGGCGTTTACCCTTACCAGATTTGATGTACTGCCATCTGCCTTATTAAAGGGCAGATACGAGGGCACACCCTATGCTGAACGAGTTTGCCCATGTGGTCTGAAAGAGGTGGAAACGGCTTCACATGTGTTGTTACACTGCGACCTTTACGGGGATATTAGGTCACTGTTTATCTCCCCTATCGTTCAGAAATTTCCAGGTCGATCTGAATCTCAGCGGCTGAAAATCCTACTAGGAGATAAAAACCCAGAAGTAACACTGAAAGTGGCCAAATTTTCTGCGGCTGCGATCAAGCGGAGGGCATTAGCTGTAAAAAAGTAAAAGACTTGACCCCTGGACAAGCCCCCTCATTTTTTAAGTCTATACATATACTGTAGTGCATATATGTGTATATATGTGTGTGGGGGGGGGTGTGTGCATATGTGTATTGCTTTTATGTATAATTTTATAGTTTTATTTGACACCATTATTCCCTTTGTAAACTATTGTTGTTTTTTTATGCTTTTCTGGTCTATGACCGTAATAAATTTATTCATTCATTCATTCATTCAATGCCGGGGATCGATGGCGATGGTAGAACCCTGAAAGGACAATCTTCCCAGATTAATAATGCCACCCCTCCCCCCCGGCCCACAGTCCGTGACTGGTGGAGGACGGAGAAACCTGGGGGTGCCATCTCTTGTAATGTAACTGTTTCCCCTTTGCGCACCCAGGTCTCCGTCACACAAGCCAGGTCGACCCCCTGTGAGGTAAAGAAATCTCGCAGGGTGGCGGTTTTGTTGCCTATAGACCTGGCATTGCACAGCACCAGTGACGGAGGTGAGTAATCCTTGCTCACCCTACCCTCGTCCCTTGGGATGAGGCGCAGATTGGAAGGGGTACGAGCATATCCATATCTCGATCCCCTTCGCCTATAACAACTGCCCCCACCGCCATACCTCCCTCGCCCCTCCACGGTAGCAATCCCAAGCCTCATAGTAGCTTCCATTGATGGCAATTAATGTTATTCTTTCGCAGCCTAAAACAATAAAACCTTAAAACAATAAAAACAGAAAACAAAAACAACCCAAAAAACAATAAAACAATACAAATAAAAACTGCAAAAATTACAAATTCATCAAAATCTAACAAATTCCCAAGCCCACCCAAACATCCATCCCACCCCCATATATAAAAAATCTAAAGGGAAAGGAAAATTTTAAAACATGTTAAAAAGAACTCTGCACCCCTCCGGGTCCTCCTGGGCAGTAGCAGCATCAGTGGCAACAACCGTCCTTGTGAGGCCCCACCCTGGGCCAGATTGTAAGTGGCAGGAGCAGTTCATGTGAGGCTTCAGGCCCCGCCCTGGGCCAGCTGGTAATTGGCAAGAGCAGGCACTCACACAGGGGAGTCCTCCTGGACAGCAGAGCAGTCCTTGTGAGGCCTGTCAGGCCCCGCTCCAGGCCAGATGGTAAGTGGCAAGAGCAGGGCCCTCAGACACTCACACAGGGGAGTCCTCCTGGGCAGCAGAGCAGTCCTTTTGAGGCTTCAGGCCCCGCCCCAGGCCAGATGGTAAGTGGCAAGAGCAGGGCCCTCAGACACTCACACAGGGGAGTCCTCCTGGACAGCAGAGCAGTCCTTTTGAGGCTTCAGGCCCCGCCCCAGGCCAGATGGTAAGTGGCAAGAGCAGGGTCCTCAGACACTCACACAGGGGAGTCCTCCTGGACAGCAGAGCAGTCCTTTTGAGGCTTCAGGCCCCACCCCAGGCCAGATAGTAAGTGGCAAGAGCAGGGCCCTCAGACACTCACAGAAAACTGGATGACATGAGCTAAAAAAATTGGATCACTTGATATGGAATGACCCTTTATACGAACACCTGAAGTGCTATTTTAAGCTAACACAAATTATTATTTAAAAATCAAAACATGTTTCAATGAAACATTCTTGACACAAGGTGCTAAACATAAAAATAAATAGGTTTCAGAACATTATTCATTATTAATCATAGCAATGGCATGCAATCACCTCCATAAGCATCTGCAAGCTACACGAGAAACATC
The DNA here is from genome assembly GCF_964234715.1 of Podarcis melisellensis. NCBI lineage: Eukaryota > Metazoa > Chordata > Lepidosauria > Squamata > Lacertidae > Podarcis > Podarcis melisellensis. The sequence goes on from NC_138535.1 coordinate 14,549,801, forward strand.
CAAATCAAGCTCTAAGTATTAACTTATTTAAGTTTATACACTACCCCAATACTACTGCATTAGCAGATTATATGCAATTCACAATTACATCATTTACAACTATACTAGTCAGTAGCAAGACCATACGTACTTATTTTCAAATGAAACAGTTATTGAATCTTCATGTACATCCTTCACAAAAGCCTGCAAAAGAGAATGTACAACAAATATTAATATTAACATGTTAATTACGAATATTAACATGGAAGCTCAGAACACTTGTTCTAAATGTAACTAACTGGCAAAATATAGTAGGTTACTGAATATGCTAAGAATTTATGCACACCACAAGCATGTTACATGCATGGAAGATAACAGTGAAAATGCAGAAGGCTACTAAAAGATAGACATGAAATCCATATTAAGACTAATACGTTACAGCAAAAATGTTGATTTAAAGTTATCATTATTGTGGAATTACCATCCAGTCACCCCAGAACATCTTTACTACACTTCATTTTCTGGGCATTTGAATATCACCATACAGCATTTCTAGTTAGAACATAGTGAATAGGTGTCAGGCCTGAGGAATTCCCCCGCTCCTCTCCAGATGGTTTCAAGGAGCCAGGAGGAAACAAGATAGCTTTAATTATGATTTATTCAGTCTCTATGATAACAGACAATTCATGTTTTGCCACCATGACGTTGCTCACTCTGACTCCTCCTTCCCTCTTTCCCAGCAACACCTGCTCCTATGGAGTTTTCCCTTTGACAAATTCTTCTGCACACGCTGCTCTTGTATCCTTAAAGACCTTCGCATTTGAGGGGAAGGCAGATCACCTATGCTGTCTAACAAAGTGTGCACAGTCTGCCCCATTTCTTTTCCTGCTTCTGTTAAATCTTCATAACTAAGCTGTTCGCCAGCCTCTGCCTGATTATCTTGCTCATAGCTTGGCTGTAAATCAACACTCTCTCCCTCTTCCCTGTCAACAGCAGAAGGAGGAGGCAATCTCACCCACTCCTCAGCCTCTGCATTCCAGTCCCTGACAATAGGTAATTTGTGCAATAGCATTACTAGATTACACCCATAGAGGGCAAATGTAACTATTGAACTGTAATTTAGAAACTTTTCACAAGTCCTCCCACACAGAAAAAGCAACCCTCTGTAGTGGCCCTAAAATAGAAAACCTTTAAGAACTACTGAATGTTTCCATAGTAAAAACACTTGATGGACACACAATTACATGCCTAATATTAATTAAGTAATTGTGGAATAAATGAATAAAAATAAATTTTATTCTTAAGGAAGGAATAGTAAAAATGACCATGCCTGCCTTAAGACACCAAGGTTCTGTGAACAAAGAGGTTCACAAACAGCCCAAAGGAGGGGCCCCTTCACAGAACAGTTTATCTGCACACAAGAATGTTTTACAACCTGAGTTTAATTGCTTAAAATGAGACACAGCAGATGTTGGGAGTTAGCTGAATCAAAGGATTCACCCTAAACTCCTTTCCTTGTTAGAGGGTGCAATTAAGACTAAGAAACAGGGTGTTATCTATGAAACAATGTGTTAAAGGCCCATGCTGACCCTGAGAGTGATAGATTTATAGTTTAGAGGTGACTTGAGATAACAAGGAGAAATAGCAAATGATAGTTTAAGAACTAGTACGCATTCTCAAGCGCTTCATTAATATTATAGAACACACCACTATTTGAGAATCTGCTAATTTGAATGGACATGGGATGTATTTTATTGGTGGGGGTACATAATAGAGGGACATATGATGTAGGAAGTTCGTTAAGCCTCTAAACTGGATTTTCTTAACCAATAGGAATTGTAGGAGGAATATTCGAACGGTTTTAGCTTACAAATTATGTGTGATGCAAGCGAGAATTCATACTCCTTCTTTACAGCATGAGTTGAGGGGTCACCTGTGCAGTACTGTTACGACAATAAATCTGGTTATGCCTGATTGTGGTGTAGAATCCTTTTTTACACATAGTAAATTGACGCCCTCTGGGTAAAGATCCTTGGGACATAATTTGTCTAACAATAACCTAAACTCAAATATACTCATTTGAGGGACTTCCAGTGAGGCATCATGGCAGACGCCACAGCAGCGAGCAACTCCTGAAGCCAGCCAGAACCAATTGGGCTACCTGGCTGGCTCCCAGACTGCCGGGACTGCTGCTGCCACCGCTACAACCGACACGGCACCGGGGGCGCCCGGCACGCCAACTGAGGGAGCTGCCAACCCCTCCCCCCAGGCCGAGCCAGGAACAAAAGCGAAGACACCCAGCCACTCAGCCGACTGCCCAGCAATGATCCAGGACCAAGAAGATCCCGAAGCCGGCGCAGGGGAGAAGAGGAGAGAGAAATAGTGGGCAAAGAAAGACACTTGTTGCTGCTATCGCCAATGCCACCGCTAAGAAGGGAAAGGAGGAGAGGTAGGAGAGTGCACCGGGAGGGCAAGGGAAGCCGTGAAAAGACACACAGCTGTTTATTTCCCCCTTTTTTACATTTTTTTCGTATATATATATATATATATATATACACACACACATATATGAATGATAGTTACTATCATTAACTCTATCCTCTATTTTTAATATATAATTTTTTTCCTCCTTTCATATATTTTTAACCCTTTTTTTTCTTCCCCCCTTCCCTAAGTCTTCAGCCCTTTCACTAAATTATTATTACTACCATTTTAAAAATACATCCATTTATTACTTAAAAACACATTTTCCATCCCCCCCCCCAAAAATAGGGTGGGACTTTTTTGTTGCTGATGTCCTCTTTCATTCCCAATTTTTTTTTTAACTTTATTTTTACCAGACAATCTGCCACTCTCTAACTTACTTTCCCTATTTTCTGTATTTCGCTTTATTTTTGTCAGATGCTGCTGTGGTTGCTCGAGAGTAAACAGGCAAGACTCTGACCTGTCTTTTACAGGCTTTATTCTTGGTGCAAACTATTTACAGTGAAGAGCATCGTAAGTTCATGGCTGGCTCAGTCGCTAGTAGAATCTGGGAGTGGTCGGTCTTTGTACCTCCCCCAGCTTAAAAGTCACGTCACCCCCAGCCTTTTCCGCCCCTCCCTGCACCGAAGCCTACTTTTTTACTGTTGGCATTTGATATACAAATACTACTGCCAGGCATCACAACCTCAACAGCTTCAGATCCCTCATCTCCTTCCCCCCTTCCTTCTTTGATTTAGTCTGCTTTTCTAGTCCCTCTTACCCTCCAAACCCTAAAATCTACATACACGTACCTCCCCACACAGTTTCATTAGCAATCCTCCCTCCCCAGTGGTCTTTTACCTCATACTATAACTAGAACCACCACTGCAACCAAGTATTTTCATCTTTCTTTGTCTCTCCCCTACCTACCTACCTGCCTACCTACCTTCCCTCCACCCTTCCTTCCCTCCACCCTTCCTTCCCTCCACCCTTCCTTCCTTCCCTCCCTCCACCCTTCCTTCCTTCCTTCCCTCCCTCCACCCTTCCTTCCTTCCTTCCCTCCCTCCACCCTTCCTTCCTTCCTTCCCTCCCTCCACCCTTCCTTCCTTCCTTCCTTCCTTCCTTCCTTCCTTCCTTCCTTCCTTCCCTCCCTCCCTCCCTCCACCCTTCCTTCCTTCCTTCCCTCCCTCCACCCTTCCTCCCTTCCTTCCTTCCACCCTTCCCTCCACCCTTCCTTCCTTCCCTCCACCCTTCCACCCTTCCTTCCTTCCTTCCCTCCACCCTTCCACCCTTCCTTCCTTCCTTCCCTCCACCCTTCCACCCTTCCTTCCTTCCCTCCACCCTTCCACCCTTCCTTCCTTCCCTCCACCCTTCCACCCTTCCCTCCACCCTTCCACCCTTCCACCCTTCCCTCCACCCTTCCTTCCACCCTTCCTTCCACCCTTCCTTCCTTCCTTCCTTCCACCCTTCCTTCCACCCTTCCACCCTTCCTTCCTTCCTTCCTTCCTTCCTTCCTTCCTTCCTTCCTTCCTTCCTTCCACCCTTCCTTCCACTCTTCCTTCCTTCCTTCCACCCTTCCTTCCACCCTTCCTTCCACCCTTCCTTCCTTCCTTCCACCCTTCCTTCCACCCTTCCTTCCTTCCACCCTTCCTTCCTTCCTTCCACCCTTCCTTCCTTCCTTCCACCCTTCCTTCCACCCTTCCTTCCTTCCACCCTTCCTTCCTTCCTTCCACCCTTCCTTCCTTCCTTCCACCCTTCCTTCCTTCCTTCCACCCTTCCTTCCACCCTTCCTTCCACCCTTCCTTCCACCCTTCCACCCTTCCTTCCACCCTTCCTTCCTTCCTTTCTTCTCCTTCCCTCCTTTTCTCTCTCCCCTTTTTACTTTACTCTAACTTCCATCCCTCCCCTCCCCTGCTTCTCCCCCTTTCCTCCCCTCCTTTTTCACCTTCAACCTCTACATTGCTTTGTTGGGTTCTGTTCCTGAACACACCCTTGCCAACCTTAAATTCTTATTTCTTTACCACAAACCCCTAACCCCTCCCTCCACCCTCAACTGGACCCCAATACTCCTTTCGTGAGTATCCGTGCACAGACACATACACACAGGTGCACCCATGAATAACCCCCCCCCAAACTCACACCCTCCCTCTGGCCCCATCCCACCAGTCTCTCATACCCCTGCCTACTAACCCCTTTACGTCAACCGCCTGTCTGTTGGCTTACTCGTCTGCTTGACTGCCCCCACCACCCCGGCAACACTGTTGAGGAGACTGCAAAAAACCCTTAAAGCACAGCCCAGACGGGACACTAATGACCACCTAATCCAGACGCTCTGTAAAAGCCACCAGTCAACAATGCTTTGTTCAGCTCAACGACACCCAGGAACCACCACCACAACTCATAGCCACAACACGCCCTGCTCCAAGAGGACACCAAGCAGATCTGAAACCAAAAACACCAGCGAGACTGTGATGACACCAACCAGGGAGATGGCAAACAGCACGAGAACACAACACCTCCCCCCAGCAATCCTTCTGATACAGAGGGGGAAGCTCCACGGAAATCGGGTCTTTCCGCTGCAGCGAAGCGGAGACCCTTTCAAAAACCGCAGGCGAGCAAAGCCTGCGACCGTGGGACTCGGCGGGCACCTTTGCGTCGTCCCCCCGCTTGGTAAAGGGGCTTGCTAAAAAGCTCCGGAGCGAGACGGGGGTGTGCGTTGCGGTGCTGAGAGTTCATCGCTACTTCTGCGGAGCGAAGCTGCACAGCTGATGCCGGAGAGCACTGACCTTTTTCCTTTGAAAATTCGGCTTCTAAACTACAACCCGTGAGTAAGATCTCGTTAAAAGGGGAAGATCAAAGGATTTGTTTGCTTTGATCGACGCAACGAACTTGAATTTGGCACTGAAGCGGGAAGGCGCAAAAAGGAAGTCCGTCTTCCGGTTTTGTAAATAGGACTAAAGCAAAGACTTTTGAAGCTAAGAATTTGGAAAGTTGAGCTAAAAGGAGCTAAATTTTAATGTCTGGAATAAGTACCCCCCCCCCTCAGAGTGGGGGGGGGGAGGAGAAGAAATCTTTCGATTGAAGGAAAAAGGGCGAGGGAAAATAAAGACCACCACTTAATCCCTGATATTGGACTGCCAGAGACAGCAGGGATAGTTCTGCACCATTTAGAGACATTGTTACTACATGAGATCACTCTGTAACTGAACTGACATTACTGAAGGACCCTCTTTGTAACTGTTGCTTTTGACTGAAAGATACTACTGCCTACAGAAATAAGTTACTTTGAAAAGAACATTGTTGCCAAGGAGCTCCCCTAGAGGAGGCTTGTGATACAACTGGGGATTTTCCATTACAGCTGGCCAGGAAATTTTCCCATTACTAAAGAATCTGAACCGTGAGAGTGACCTTGAGTTTCAAAGATAAAGTAATGGATCAGCTTCAACGCCAGGAAAAATCCCAGGAAAACTCCTCAAAGATAAAAACCAGGCTGCAGCAACGAAGACAATCAGTAGTAGCCCCACCTGTTTTAGAAAAGGAAGAATTTGGACAGCCTGGAGCAAAAGGTGGGGGCTCTGAAGAGACATTAAATGCATCATTAGATAAAATATTTGGAGCTTTGGAAAAATTGTCAGCTAAAACACCACAACCATCAGCTCCAACACAACACCACAACTATCAGCCATCACAACACCACAACTATCAGCTCCAACACACAGGCCATTGATCGGTTGCTGCAGGAATCTAAATTGATAAGAAAAATTGCTGAGGAAGCAAAAGAGAAGGCGCAGGCGGTAGAAGAAAGGATACAGCCAATTAATAAAGAACTTGAGGATCATAAGGCGCAATTGTCCTTGATTGAACTAAGAGACAAACAGACTAATTTAAGCATTAGGTCAGTACCAGAATTGGAACAAAATAACTTAAGTGAATTTCTGACACAGGAATTTGAAGAATTCTGGGGCCTTGAACAGGACAAAGATTTTAAGATAGTGACTGCCTTCAGACTCGGTAAAGGTGGCAAAGGGGGAAGAAAAAACAGGGCAAGAGACTGTTTGATTACACTCAGATCTAAAGAAGAGAGGGACAAAATATTGAGCCTCCATTACCAGAAATCATTGGAGATAGAAGACTCAAGGATTGAAATTTTTAAAGATATCCCAAAACACCTTTTAGACCTTAGAACAAAATACGGAGACCTAGTGTATCTGTTAAGAAGATCATTTTTAGGTGGGAGTTTCCACAAGGCTTGTCTTTTACCTATAAAGGGGGAAAGGTGAAGATAAGATTAGAGGAAGATAAAGTGAGATTCTTGAAAGATCACGAGGTAAACCTACAAAAAGAGGCAGAGGAAAGAGAACCGAAGATACCAAGACCAGGAGCTTTGGACCCAGGGAAGACACCATTGGGACTGGATAAATCAGAGAAAGTGATACCACCCACAGATCAAGAACAATTGTTGGGAGCTGTTGGAGGGAATATAGAATAACTTACACAATGTCTCTGCGGGCACTAAGTTGGAATATTCGAGGTTTGAACTCCCCTGACAAAAGGAAAAGAATCTTTCATCTATTGAAAAAGGAAAAATTGGATTTGATTTGCCTGCAAGAAACCCATGTGACCAGAATACACAGGAAAGTATTAATTAATAAAAGATTAGGCCAAGAATTTATTTCATCAGATAAAGTCAAAAAAAGAGGAGTTGTGATCTATGCAAAAGAAAGTTTATCACCAAAATTCATTTTTAAAGATGACCAAGGAAGATTTGTGGCAATTGAGATACAATTTCAAGGAGAGAGACTTTTGATAGTAGGGGTTTATGCACCAAATGAGGGGAAATCAGAATTTTTTTTAAGAAACTGCATGAGACATTGTTGGACTTTATGGATTACAATATCATCATGCTCGGAGATATGAATGGGGTGGTATCGACAAATATGGATAAGTCAGAAAGACAGGTGGTGACAAACGATGGAAGACTACCGAAAACCTTTTTTGAAATGACAGACAATATGAACTTGATTGACACTTGGAGAACTAAGAACCCCCTAGGTAGAGAGGGGACTTTCTTTTCTGAAGCCCAAAAGACCTGGACAAGAATTGACCAAATCTGGATAACCAGAGGAATGGCTCCCAAGATTCGAAAAGTGGAAATTTGCCCCAAAACCTGCTCCGACCATAATCCTGTGAAAATGGAAATGAAATTAACACCGACTGGTTCCTTCAGATGGAGGATGAATGACACCTTGTTTAGAGATACAGAAATTACCAAGAAGGCCCAAAAAACTATAAAGGACTACTTTGAGATAAATTTGAAGACTTCGGTGGAAAAAAGAGTAATCTGGGACACAAGTAAAGCTGTAATGAGAGGGTTTCTGATACAGCAGAATGCAATAAAAAGGAGAACTCAAGAGGAGAAAAAAGAAAAGATTTTGGAGAAGATAAGAGAAGGAGAGAAGAGACTTAGAGCTAAACCAAAGTCACAAGAGATTCTGAGAGAAATTAAACTAAACCAAGTACAATATATGAAAATGATAAATCAAGATATTGAATGGAAAATCAAACAGATGAGACAAAAGACCTTTGAATCAGCCAATAAATGTGGGAAGCTGCTAGCGTGGCAGTTGAAGAAGAGACAAAAGTTAAATACGGTCACAAATCTTGAGGTGGAAGGAAAGAGCATACAGAACCCACAGGAGATTAGAAATTATTTCCAGAGATACTTTAAACAACTTTACACACAAGGGCCACAGATTGAGACAAAAATTGACCAATTTTTGAAAGTCAATGGATTACAAAAAATTTCTCAAGAAAACAAATTGTTATTGGACCATAAAATAACTGAACAAGAGGTGGAAGGTGCGATTCAGAACATGCAATTGGGCAAATCTCCAGGGCCTGATGGATTAACCTCTAAATACTATAGAACTTTGAAAGACTATCTAATTCAACCACTAAAAGAGGTGTACAATGACATTATGGAGGGGGGGGGGGAAAGCGCCTGAGTCGTGGAAAGAAGCTTATATCACACTTATACCAAAAACTGAATCTGAAAAGACACAACTTAAGAACTACCGCCCCATATCCCTGCTTAATGTGGATTATAAAATCTTTGCAGACATTTTGGCTAAAAGACTGAAAAGAGTATTGGCAGAGGTTATACATAAAGATCAGGCAGGCTTCCTCCCTGGTAGACATTTATCAGACAACATGAGGAATATAATTAACATCTTAGAAAAATTGCAGGTGAATATCAACACAAAAGCAGTGTTGATATTTGTAGATGCGGAGAAAGCCTTTGACAATATTTCCTGGAGTTTCATGAAGAAAAACCTTCAGGGGATGGGGGTCGGACAAAACTTTGAAAATGGTATAGGTGCGATTTACTCTGAACAAAAGGCTAAACTGATAGTGAATAACGTGGTGACAGAGGAATTTAAAATAGAGAAAGGGACACGACAAGGCTGCCCAATTTCCCCACTGCTCTTTATTTCGGTTCTGGAGGTTTTGCTGAATATGATTAGAAGGGACCAGTTGATTCAGGGTATTCAGGTCGGAGTTAAACAATATAAACTTAAAGCCTTTGCAGATGACCTAGTATTGACATTACAAGAGCCAGTACCTAGCACCAAGAGGGCCCTAGAAGTAATCCAGGAATTTGGTCAAGTAGCAGGTTTTAAGTTGAACAAGTTAAAAACCAAGGTTTTGGAGAAGAATTTGACACCAATAGAGAGGGGAGAGGTTTCAGAAGGAGACAGACTTAACATTGGTAAAGAAAGTGAAATACCTGGGGGTGAACATGACCGCTAAGAATGTGAACTTATTTAAAGATAATTATGAGAAATGTTGGTCAGAAGTGAAGAAACATCTTGAAACTTGGTCGAACCTGAAGCTTTCCTTGCTGGGTCGAATTGCTGTTATTAAGATGAATGTATTGCCGAGAATGTTATTTTTGTTCCAATCACTACAAATCATGGACAAGATGGACTGTTTCAAGAAGTGGCAAAGAGATATATCTAGATTTGTCTGGCAGGGCAAAAAGCCCAGAATAAAATTTAAGATACTTACTGATGCTAAAGATAGAGGGGGGTTTGCCCTGCCAGATTTTAAACTCTATTATGAATCAGCAGCTTTTTGCTGGCTGAAGGAATGGCTACTTCTGGAAAATACGGATGTGTTAGATCTTGAAGGGTATGATAATGTATTTGGGTGGCATGCATATCTGTGGTATGGCAAGGTAAAAGCGCATAAGGCTTTTAAAAACCATATTGTCAGGAAAGCATTGTTTAATGTCTGGATTAGATATAAAGACTCTTTGGAGAGTAAAACCCCAAGGTGGCTTTCACCTATGGAAGCGAAAGCTCTGAAAAAACTTAATATGGAGGCAAAATGGCCAAAATACTGGGAAATTGTAGAACAGGAAGGTGACAAATTGAAACTGCAGAGTTATGAGAAGCTTAAAGAGAAGGTGCGAGACTGGTTACACTACTTTCAAATAACAGAGGTTTATAACCAGGACAAAAAGTGGGTTTCCAGGTGGAAAGATCAAAGTTAAGAGACAGAACTGTTAGAACCCAATGCTAAGATACTATCAAGAATGTATAATTTGCTGTTGAAATGGAACACTGAGGAAGAAACAGTAAAATCTGCAATGATAAAATGGGCACAAGATATAGGATATAATATCATGTTTGCTGATGGGAGAAGTTGTGGACCACCGGGATTAAATTTACGGCATGTAATGCCCTAAGAGAGAATATTATGAAAATGATGTATAGGTGGTACATGACCCCAGTCAAGCTTGCAAAAATCTATCACTTGCCCGACAATAAATGTTGGAAATGTAAAGAAATTGAAGATACATTCTTTCACCTTTGGTGGACGTGCCCAAGGATCAAGGCTTTCTGGGAGATGATCTATAATGAACTGAAGAAGGTACTTAAGTACACTTTCCCCAAGAAACCAGAGGCCTTCCTCCTGGGCATAGTCGGCCAATGGGTGTCAAAGAAGGATAGAATACTCATTGCAAGAATACTCATTGCAAAGCATTGGAAGACACAAGACCTACCCACACTGGAAGAATGGCAGATGCAAGTAATGGACTACATGGAAATGGCGAAAATGACTGGCAGAATCCGAGACCAGGGAGAAGAGTTGGTGGAAGAAGATTGGAGGAAATTTAAAATTTATCTACAGAAACATTGTAAAATTTTTGAATGTTAATGGCATTGAAACTAACTGAAGGGGTTCTAGCAACAAGGTAAAAAATAAGATTGGATTAATAATGGATAAATTAAATTGGATATGAATTTGCTGAATTAATTTTTAAAAGGGATACAAAAAAGGGAGATGTGAGGAAGTCAGGAAAATAAGTGAATCAAAGATGGGGAGTTAAAAAGAGGGATTTTTGTATTGTTTTTTAGTTAATGTGCTCCTTTTTTTCTTTTTTTTCTAAGTTAAATCTTTGTACTTTTGTATTCTATAATTCTACATTTGTGTGTATGTGTGTGTGTGTTTTCTTTTTTCTGTTTGTTGTTACTCTCAAAACTTAATAAAATATCATTTTAAAAAAAAAACAGAACTGAAGGAAGTGAAAATGAGACTAAGAGAACTACTGAAAGCGTTCAGTGACATGACCTCCAAAATGGAAACTCTAGAAAACAAGAACCAAATACAAGAAAGAATAATAGAGAAGTACCGAAAGGAGAACACACGTATGAATAATAAATTGGCTGAAATGGAAAGCCACCTGGAGATAATAGAAACGGAAAATGCAGCCATGAATATCAAACAGGCAGACCTTGAAGACCATAGTAGACACTGCAACTTCCGCTTCCGCAACTTTCCTGAAAAAGTGGAGGAGAAAAGCCCAGCAGATCTAATTGTAAGCTGGCTGAAAAATACAATCCCAAACTTGACACTCGAGGTAGACGACCTGGAGAGGGCTCACAGAGCCCTAAAACCTATGCCGAAACCCAACGTCCCCCCGAGACATCATTGTATGCTTCACACGCTACAAAATGAAAGAGAAACTCAACAAGCCTTCAATATGGAGACAACCCCATATTGGCCTTACAGGATTTATTTCAGGACACCCTAAATTGGAGGAAAAACCTACGCCCATGCACCCAGTGTCTCCAACAAGCAGGGATCAAGTACCGATGGGACTTCCCCTTCCGCCTCATAGTAACAACCAACACAACACAACACATGGCTACCAACATACCTGAAGCCCTGCAACTACTGAAGAACCTCGAACTCAACCCTCCACTGGAATGGCAACTGACAAACTCACCAAGTGAGTCATGACCACCACGATGAAACAACACCAAACAACTGGACGACAGTAAAGAGGAAAAAGAAGCAACAGAAGTGACACAACAATGCAAACCAACACAGCCAACCACCACCACGCACAAAAGCATCCCGCCGAACATACGGCACAAGACAACAGACCAAGATCAACCAAACCAACACATCACAGATGGACAACCCTACAACAACAACAACCACAGCTGAATGAAGCACCCGGAAAACACGTCAAACTGAAGGACTGGTGATTCCCCCCTTCCTTCCCCCCCTCCCCCAGGCCATAAATATAACCAACACCATCAACACCCCCCCAGCCCTGCACCTCCACAGAGATCCTCACCCCAACACCAGTCCAGACGACTTCAAACCACATTCCCCACCACACAACAACCCAAAACCCACACTTTCAGCACCCCCTACTCCATGCTAAGGAAAAATAACTTCTCCAACCTCAATAAAACAACCCACAAACAGGCTAAAATCTGACACCCAATCAGCACAATGGTGACACCAGAGCATACCAACACCCACATCCCCACCCCAGCATACCAATCATGTTGCTAATAACATTGGCAACACTGCTTATGAACCCTATACCCAACATTGGCATCACAAAGACACTTAACACTGTCTCACTGACCACCCCCTATTGCAAACGACAGGGAGGATGTGTTGGGATACTGCCAGGGAGTCAGAGGCATCAGGCAGCCTCATCAGGCAGGCCTCCATCGTCGTCTCTGGACAAACTCGACTCCCATCGGAACAGCATCAGTCAATTAGCGACACGGGCCTCAGACACATTCCAGGACTTGTGCACGCCCTTTTCGCAGAGTTTCCACAACGGAAGGTTCACCCAGGATAGCGTATTTACAGCTTTATTCAGCGTTGGTCAGAACAAAGGAAAAACGTGACTGCCTGCCTTTGTGTCGAGGAAACAGACAGAAACAAAAGCTATATACAAAACGGAAACTCCCTGTGAGCAGGAAGTACGCAGGCTTGTGACACACAACAGCCTACTCCCTTTTAAGGTGGAACGGAAATATCCTAACAGGATGGCCTGCCCCTAAACAAGGCCATCCACACCAGCTGAGTCCTAGGACCAACCGGCTAAACGCCAGATGGCCCAAAATACCCCTAACACACACCTATATGACTACATATAGGATACTCTCTATAATCTATCCCCCACTCTTTAACCCAAATCTGATCCTAATCCCACTAGTCCTCCACCCACCACACTCTAGGTCAGCACAACCCCATTGGTTCGTTAAACAACACAAAGTGAGAGACGCAGGACAACCCAGATGGGTTGGCAAGGCATCATCCTACATAATAGATAAGCAAGATGGCTAGCCTAAAAGCAATTACATTAAAGAGGAGAAGAAGAGGAGGAACAAGAAGAGAGAGAGGGATCAGAAGAAGAAGACAACAACCAAAAACAGTAAACTTAGCGCAACTGAGTGGGAACTCTTAGACAAAATAAATAATGAACCTGAAAGTATTTTCCTGGAATGTCAATGGGATGAACAATTTAAATAAGAGACGAAAAGTTAACCATGTTTTGATTAAACGAAACCTAGATATCATATGCCTGCAAGAAACACATGTAGCAAAAAAGCACAAAAGAATTTTAAGTAATAAAAAACTGGGCCAAGAGTTTATCGTGTCAGATTAAAACAAAAAGAGAGGTGTGGTAATATATGTAAAAGAGAAGCATGATCCAAAATTAATTTTTAAGGAGGATGAGGGAAGAATATTGATTGTACAAATTGGGTTTCAAGGGGGGAAATGGCTGATTGTGGAGATCTATGCACCAAACGATAAGAAAGCTGAATTTTATACAAAGTTGAATGAAATAATGTTAGAGTATTTAGATCAGAAATTGATACTACTGGGAGATTTCAATGGAGTGGTGGTACCGGATTTAGACAGATTAACAAAGAGGCGAAATACATATGAAGGTAAACTGCCGAAGGCCTTCTTTGATATGGCCAATACATTGGGAGTAATTGATATCTGGAGATTAAGGAATCCAACAGTAAGACAATTTTCATTCCACTCTGAACCAAACCAAAGCTTCAGCAGAATAGATCAGATCTGGGTTTCTAAGATTCTAACACCGAGAGTAACTAGAATTGAAATTCTCCCCCAAACCCTGTCAGATCATAATCCGCTATATATGGAATTAAAAGGAAAGGACCCCTCTACACATAGATGGAGAATGAATGAGAGCTTATTTAATGACCAGAGAGTAGTGGAAACTGCAAAAGAGACAATAACAGATTATTTTAAATGGAATCTAAACAAAGAAACACCAATTGAAACAGTCTGGGACGCGAGCAAAGCGGTGATAAGGGGTTTCCTGATTCAAAAAAACAGCTTCCAGAAAAGAGGGAGAGAGAAGAAGAAAGAAGAGATCCTGTCCCAGCTCATGGAGAATGAAAAACAGCTTATAACAAAACCTAAAGATGAAATAATAAAACGAAATATAAAAATGTTGCAGTCTCAGTTCTCCATGGTGGTGGGACAGGAGATCGAATGGAAAATAAAAGCCATGAGACAAAAAAATTTCGGGTCGGCCAACAAAGTTGGGAGATTCCTGGCGTGGCAAATAAAAGCAAGACAAAAACAGAACACAATTTGTAAAATAAAAGATGGGGATAAAATGATTGAGGACCCGAAAGAAATTAGAAAAGTATTTCAGAGATTCTATAGAGATCTTTATAGGAAAGATAAAGAAGACAATAAGAGATTAGAAAAGTATATCCATGACCATAAATTGCATCAAATCTCAGAAGAAGAAGAAAGAATGCTTAACCAGGAGATAACAGAACAAGAGGTCATAAAGGCAATAAAAAGAATGAAAATAGGGAAGGCCCCAGGACCGGATGGTATCTCAGCAAAGTATTATAAAACACTATTGCAATACCTGACACCTGTTCTAAGTGAAGTAATGAATAAAGTCTTAAGAGAAGGAAGGATGCCAAACACTTGGAAAAAAGCCTATATTACACTGATCCCAAAGAAAGAGGTGGATATATTAGATGTAAAAAATTTCAGACCAATTTCGTTATTGAATAACGACTATAAGCTATTTGCGGATATACTAGCGAATAGACTAAAAATGGTGTTAAATAAGGTGATACACAAGGACCAAACAGGCTTTCTGCCGGGGAGGCATCTAAGGGACAACGTAAGAAACTTGATAAATATAATTGAATACCTTGAAGTCAGAAATGAAAAACAGGCAGTATTAATGTTCATAGACGTGGAAAAAGCATTCGATAATGTTTCTTGGTATTTCATGAAAGAAAACTTAAAAGTATTAGGAATTGGTGAAATTTTTTTGAGAGGTATTGACACGATCTATTCGGACCAAAAAGCAAAGTTAATAATTAATAACAACATATCAGATAATTTTGAGATAACTAAAGGTACTTTGTCTCCCCTGCTATTTATTACAGTCCTAGAGGTCTTGAACAAGAGGCTAAGAGAATCATCAGAAGTCAGAGGCATTAAGGTGGGACGAAAAGAATTTAAGTTAAGAGCCTTCGCAGATGATCTAGTCTTAACGCTGGAAGAACCAAGACAAAGTGTGAAAGAGGAAATAAAAAGAATGGAAGAGTTTGGGAAGGTATCAGGGTTTAAACTCAACAAAAACAAGATGAAAATGCTAGCAAAAAATCTGAAGAAAGAAGAGATGGAAGAATTACAAGTAGACTCAGGAATTGCGATAGCTAAAAAAAATAAAATATTTAGGAATTTGGATGACAACAAAAAATATAAACCTGTACAAGGACAACTATGAGGTGGTATGGAAAGAAATTAAGAAAGATATAGACATATGGAGCAGACTAAAATTGTCATTATTAGGAAGAATCTCTGTGATAAAAATGAATATGCTACCTAGACTGTTATTTTTATTTCAAGCAATACCAGTGGTAAATGGGATAAGACAATTTAAAGATTGGCAAAAAAATCTAGCGAAATTTGTCTGGCAGGGGAAAAGGCCAAGGATAAAAATGAAGATACTAGTAGATAAGAAAGAAAGAGGAGGTTTTGATTTACCAGACCTGACTTTATATTATGAAGCTTCGTGCTTGGTATGGTTAAAAGATTGGTTGACTTTAGAAAATACTGACCTATTAGATCTAGAGGGCCACGACAATAGATACGGTTGGCATTCGTACCTATGCTACAACAAAGTAAAGGTACATAAAGGTTTTCTAAACCATGTGATCAGGAAATCTTTATATGAAGTATGGGATCGGAATAAAAACCTCCTGGAAAGAAAGACACCATGGTGGATATCACCAATTAAGGTGCTGACAACAAAAAAAGTAAACATGGAAGGGGAAAGAGTAACATATGAGGATATTACTAGGAAAACAGACCAAGGGATAAAGCTCAAACCATATGACCAAATTGAAAAGATGTTAACAGGGTGGCTGCAATACCACCAGATCAGTGACTTATTAAAGGAAGATAAAAAGAGAAACGGGTTCGAAGATAAAAAATCGAAATTCCAAATCGAGTTAATAGACTGTTAAGATAAAATTTTATCAAGAATGTATAGTTTATTGCTAGAATGGTATACAAAAGACGAAGAAGTAAAGGAATCAATGATAAAATGGGCAATTGATATTGGGCATAACATTGAATTGGATGCGTGGAAAAGATTATGGAAGGAGGGCTTGAGATTTACAGGATGCATGGCTTTAAAGGAAAACTTGCTAAAAATGATGTATAGATGGCATTTGACACCAGTAAAATTAGCTAAAATGTATAGGAAAAAAGAAAGAAAATGTTGGAAATGTAAAAAGGCAGATGGCGACTATTTCCATATGTGGTGGACCTGCGATAAGGTAAAAAAAAATTGGGAATCAATTTATAATGAACTCAAAAAAATATTTAGATATACTTTCCCCAAAAGACCGGAAGCGTGTCTATTAGGCTTAATAGGAACAGAAATTAAAATAGAAGATCAAAATTTGTTCATGTATGCTACAGCTGCTGCGAGGACCCTTCTGGCCCAAAGATGGAAAGTACAAGATATACCAACTATTCAGGAGTGGCAGGCGAAGTTGACAGAATATGCAGAACTTGCCAAACTGTCAGGGAGGATCCGGGACCAGGAAGATCACAGATACCAAAATAACTGGAGTAAATTTATTGAATACTTAAAGAAGAATTGTAAAGAGGTCAAGACACTAGCAGGATTGACATAATACCTCCAATGTGTTGTTGTTTAGTCGTTTAGTCGTGTCCGACTCTTCGTGACCCCATGGACCAGAGAACGCCAGGCACCTCTGTCCTCCACTGCCTCCCGCAGTTTGGTCAAAACCTCCAATGTATAATAGTACTAATATGAGAATGATGTGCGTGATGGAAAGAGGATAAATATACCAGTTGTGGGGAGGGAGGGGGGTCGCGACTCGGCAGAGTCAAAGGGAATGTATGGTGCTATTACAATTTGTTGGAAAAGAATATGTAAGGAAAACAATAAAAATTCATTTAAAAAAAAAATTAAATGTGAGGGGGCTGGGAAACCCCATCAAAAGAAAATGCACCACCTCATTCATAAACACCATGAAACCACACATCATCTTCCTACAAGAAATACCCAACCCACCCAAAGGGAGCAAACTCCTGAGTGACCCCCGCTTCAGTCAACAATGGGTTGCACCTGGCTCAGGGAAGGCCCGCGGAGTAGCCATAATACTCAGTAGAGACCTGAACTTCAAAGCCACGGCAGTCCTAAAGGACAAAAGAGGCAGATTCATTTTTGCTAAAGAGACACTAGATGGCAAAACTAGACCCCCAGCATTTTAAAAGAGGTCCTGGACCTCTTCTGAAGGCCGGCGGGGGGCAAAAGTCTTTGCTCCCCCCGCCTGCCTTCAAAAGCCTGCGCTGCGTTTCTCCGCTCTCCCAGGAAGGCAGGCAGGGGGGAGCAAAGACTTTTGCCCCCCCCCTGCCTGCCTTCAAAAGCCGTCCGGGACAGCGGAGAAACGCGCTGCCTTCAAAAGCCATCCGGGATAGCGGGAAGTGCTTCCCTGCTATCCGGGACTGCTTTTAAAATGCTAGCGGTGGGGAGCAAAGCCTCCCCCCCCCCCCCGCCGGCCTTCCTGGACCTCTTCTGAAGGCCGGAGGGGGGGGGAAGGCTTTGCTCCCCACCGCTAGCATTTAAAAGAGGTCCCCGGATATTTCCCTATGGGCTTTCTTCTTGCGAAGAAAGCCCATAGGGAAATTCGTTTTGCGATGCGCCTCCAAAACGGAAAACCCTTTCGTCTAGAGGGTTTTTCGTCTTGCGAGGCGTTCGTCTTGCGGGGCACCACTGTAAGTATTCAATTGCGAAGCTTTACTCAGACTTGAAAGACTTGATAAACATAAAAGAAGAAACAAGATAGATATGGTGCAGCACGGAAAAATTAGAATTCCTCCCTTTTTCAAGGGAAGTAGGAAATACTTGCTGGCTGACTTGAGATAACAATTTGGGATAACATATAGTGCATCTGTTTGCATAAGTTTTTCATTATGAGCAAGAGAGAAGGCTGAATGGATGTCTAGCCACCCCACTTCTACGGCCCGGAGGGGTGGATTGTGTGGTCTCCAGGAAGGCTAATCAATCTCCAAATGACTTATATCTGTGGAATACAGTTCATTTACATTGCAATATTGCAAACAGTATGCTCAACAATCTATAGTAACAATTTAACAACGTGGAAGGTACTGCGTCATTAAATCTCAAAAGAAAGGCTTGGACAACAGCCCGGATTGGAAGATTGGAATGAAATCAGGGAAAGCCGCACTGGTAAATAGTATTCGATAGATGAAAGGATATATGACTTTTTACATGATTGAGAATTGCATAAACAGGGACGGAAAACTTTAAAGCGTTAAGATCAGAATGTGGAAAATATGAAAACAACGAGAAGAGGCAGGAACGAAGATATTTGAGATATTCTTCAGAGGTCCAGACTATGGGGACCCCTGAAAAATTAATAATTAACAATTTGGACTGTAATTTCATCTATTTTATTTTAGTTTATTGTTTTTAATTGGATTGTGATGTGGATATGTTGATTGGATGTTTTTATTGGAAAATCAATAAAAATGATTAAAAAAAGAAAGAAATCACCCCAGAATTGGCCCTACTAAACATCTTCCAAGACAATGATGCCCTTTTACACCACAAAGAACTCATAACCCACCTACTTTCAGCAGCCAAAAACACCATAAACAGACACTGGAGAGACCTGTCAGGAGTAAGCATGGACCAATGGTACCAATTATTATGGAAACAGCCTTACTAGAAAAATTAACCAATAAACTGAAACTGACACGAGGACAAACAGAAGAAGACACCTTCACCCCGGTATGGCTCCCCTTTATCACATACACAGCCCAACAAGACAATGACAAAAATCCACCAACAGCATACAAATCAATATGGCAAACCTGATCCAAAACACCCACCTACCCCACTCACACATGAAAACAAAGATCACCACAGCCAATCACAAACAAACAACCACACCCTACGCCAACCCCAACCACCTCTCTCACCACCAAAGGAACACAAGTGAATAGCAGAGAACCTGCACAAGCGATGCTGACACAAAACCCGACATATATTAAGTAAAATTGAAACATCACCCCCAGCCCCACTCACCTTTTCCCCCCTCCACCTTTCCCCCCCTTTTCTTCCTAATGTCTCAACAAATGAAACTGATCTGTAAAAAATGTTACTTGGAGAAAGAGAGAGAGAGAGAGATCGCACATACTTTTGTAAACCAAGAATATCTTTAATAAAAATACATATATATACGTATTTTTCGCCATATAGGGCGCACCAGCCCATAGGGCGCACCTAGTTGTGGGGGGGTTTTTTGGGGGGGAATAAAGGGAAAAAATTCCCCCCCAGGCGTGGGGCTGGGGCGGGGGAAGCCCGAGCTTCCCCCGACCACAGCCCCCAGAACACGCTGCTATCCGCAAGCCTTGGGAGCCCGGCGGGAACTCCCGCGGGCTCCCCAAGCTTGCAGATATCTGCCCGAAGCCCGGGGCACGCTGCTCAGCGCACCCCAGGCTTCGGGATGCAGGCTGCTATGCACAAGCCTGGGGAGCCCGGCGGGAACTCCCGCGGGCTCCCCAGGCTTGCGGATAACTGCCCGAAGCCCGGGCGCGCTCCGCTGTACTCCCCAGATTTCGGGCTGAGGGCTGCTGTCCGCGGGCTCCCAAGGCTTGCGGATAGCTTCCTGAAGCCTGGAGAACAAGAGGGATCGGTGCGCACCGACCCCTCTCCCTCTCCAGGCTTCAGCGAAAGCCTGCATTCGCCCCATAGGACACACACACATTTCCCCTTCATTTTTGGAGGGGGAAAAGTGTGTCCTATAGGGCGAAAAATATGGTATACACACACACACATATATACACATAAACACACTCACTTGAGCAATGATCAAATTACTAGAAAAATGATTTCTGATGGAACTGTTGCCCAATACAATTTACTGACAAGTATTAGAGTGACTGTCATATTGGGAGCCAAGGAAGACAATGTGTCTTTTACTTATCTTTTCCTAGTCACAACTTTCATTTTTACATGTTTTTATGACATCACCACTCTTTTCTGTTCAAGCACCTTGAACTTCAAATTGGCTTCACCAAGCCCTTTCAATAAGCATAGCTTACTTGAGAATGGAAACCAAATGGGGTTATTCAGAATTCTGGAGTATGGGGTCATTAATATGCTCATGACACACAACTCTACTTCTCCTTTACAACTTCAGTGGATGTGCTGGACCACTGTCTTGCCTCAGTAATGGACTGGATGGGGGGCTAACAAACTGAAGCTCAAATCCAGTTAAGACTGAGGCACGGTTAGTGGGCAGTTCCCTAGACCAGATGGATGTGAGGTTGCTTGCTCTTGATGGGGTTACATGCCCTGACAGATGGCCATCCAACCTCTGCTTAAAAACTTCCAAGGAAGCAGAGTTCACAACCTCCCAAGGGAGTCTGTTCCACTGTCAAACAGATCTTACTGTCAGAAAGCTCTTCCTGATGTTTAATCAGAATCTCCTTTTTGTAACTTGAAGCCATTGGTTTGAGTCCTGCCCTCCAGAACAGGAGTAAACAAGCTTGCTCCATCTTCCATGTGATAATCCTTTGGATATTTGAAGAAACCTATCTTATCTCCTCTCACTCTCTTCTTTTCCAGGTTAAACATACCCAACTCCCTCAACCATTCCAAATAAGGCTTTTTT
The DNA here is from genome assembly GCF_964234715.1 of Podarcis melisellensis. Lineage (NCBI taxonomy): Eukaryota > Metazoa > Chordata > Lepidosauria > Squamata > Lacertidae > Podarcis > Podarcis melisellensis. Next base: position 14,570,818 of record NC_138535.1, read on the forward strand.
CCAGACCCTTGATCATATTGATTGCCCTCCTCTGCACATGTTCCTGCTTGTCAACATCCTTCTTAAATTCTGGAGCCCAGAACTGGATACAGTACAGTGGTGCCCCGCAAGACGAACGCCTCGCAAGACGAAAAACCCGCTAGACGAAAGGGTTTTCCGTTTTGGAGGCGCTTCGCAAAACAAATTTCCCTATGGGGTCGCTTCACAAGACGAAAAAATCTTGCGTCCCCCGGCGGGGTTTTTTTTGCTTTTTTCGCCCTTTTCCTAAGCCGCTAAGCTGCTTATCAGCTGTTCCGCTGATAAGCCGCTTAACAGCTGATCGCTGGAAGCCGCTTGACAGCTCTAGCACTAATCCGCTAAGCTGTCAATGGGCTTGCTTCGCAAGACGAAAAAACCGCTAGACGAAGAGAATCGCGGAACGAATTCTTTTCGTCTAGCGAGGCACCACTGTATTCCAGGTGTGGTCTGACCAAGGCAGAATAGAGTGATACTATTACATCCCTTGATCTGGACACTATACCTCTGTTGATGCAGCTTAGAATAGCATTAGCTTATTTTGCTGCTGCATCACACTGTTGACTCATGTTAAGCTTGTTGTCTACCAAGACCCGTAGATCCTTTTCACATACGTCTGGTGCTAGGGCTCAATAGAAAAGTGAGCAAGCCACATAGGCTTATCCCCCTCGCTGAACTAGCAGCTGCTGATCTTAGATAACGTTACATTTGTAAGCTGGAATCCTGTAGTTAGAACTTTCCTGTTATTGAAAGTACAACGGTCTGAAGGAAGGGGGTTGAAGCAGTGAGCAACCACAGCACCTGTTTAGACTGGTTTTATGGGAACCAGGTGCCCTGAAATCCAGCTGGAGACTAATCACAAAGGTTTAAGTTTGCTTGCACCAATAATGTCAAAATAGCATAAGCTTAGCTTACATAATAGGGGATAGCAAAAATTAAAGAAACAAATAGATATAAGGGACTGCCAGTCAGAGATGGCCAACTCTTAGCTTCTGCTAATCATATATATTTTCCACCAATCAGAAGACTGTGGAGGGTGGGACATGGGTATAGCTCTATTGCAAATGTTTATTATCAAAATTTACAGACTTTCAGCAAATCAAACAGAAGAAATTGAAATAGTTGCAATTTCAGCTGAATTTGGGGGAAACCACTTGAAGCATCCATTGAGTTGAGCTATTTCAATTGCTTTTGTTTGATAATAAATCTGATTTGCCATCGGGGTTGAATAATTTCAATTGTAACTAAGTGCAAAATAGTATATAACGTGCCTTGAAACTTGTGATTTTTGCTCAATCTTTGAGAAAGCATTTCACTGAGCCTTATTGCTGCAGCTTTGAATAAATGATTCCTTTCCACCCACTGTCTCTTTATTGACTACAGGGAGACAGTGTTGTAGGGCCTTTCCGCAGGGCCTGCAAGACAGAGCTGTTCCACCTGGCCTTTGGTCAGGGCGCAGCCTGACTCGCTCCTTTGGCAATCTTTACAAAACTTTAGTTTATGGTTGCCATCAATTTTGATTTTAATTCATTTTTATAATGTTTTATAATGCTGTACTGTTTTAGTGTTGTTAGCCGCCCTGAGCCCGGCTTCGGCTGGGGAGGGAGGGATATTTGGTCTTGAATATTAAAGACTATCAAAAAGACTGGCAGAGGAGCTATGAGAGAGATTTAAGAGCCTCGGACATAAGATTACCGGGTTGATGGTCTTATTTTGAGATTTGTTGGGGACTGAAACTGGGAAGGGGGATGGGTGGAACGAAAAATGGGAATTTAAAGTGTACATAATACAAGTTGCTTTTTTTGTTTTGTTTTTTTGTCTTACTTTTAGGAGAATTGGAAATTCGTGGAAGGGAACTTTCTTTCGACCTTAGGGAAATGTTTTAAGAATAAGTACCGTTATATAGGTTTGGATAAGAGTTAAGTTTGGATAAAGTAAAAAAGTGGTTTTCAAAAATATGGTAAAATTAAGGTTTTTGTTGATAAGATGTTTGAGAAAGGAATGGATAAGGATTTCCTGAACCAACAATTTGAATTGGAATACAAAAAAGGGAGGTATGAGGAGGTCTGGGAAATAAGTTAATGAAAAATAAGTAACGAAAATTTTATGTGTTTTTAATCATTTTTTATTTTTGTATGTATGTTATTTTGTCTTTTTTTCTTTTTGATTTTTATTGTATTATTGGAAACTTTAATAAATATTCTTTTTAAAAAATTGGGAAAAGAGTACGACAAGGCTGTATATTGTCTCCCTGCTTATTTAACCTATATGCAGAATTCATCATGCAAAAAGCTGGGTTGGATGAATCCTAAACTGGAATTAAGATTGCCAGAAAAAATAACAACCTCAGATATGCAGATGACACAACCTTGATGGCAGAAAGTGAGGAGAAATTAAAGAACCTTTTAATGAGGGTGAAAGAGGAGAGCGCAAAATATTGTCTGAAGCTCAACATAAAAAAAACTAAGATCATAGCCACTGGTCCCATCACCTCCTGGCAAATAGAAAAGGAAGAAATGGAGGCAGTGAGAGATTTTACTTTCTTGAACTCCATGATCACTGCAGATGGTGACAGCAGTCATGAAATTAAAAGTTGCCTGCTTCTTGGGAGAAAAGCAATGACAAACCTAGACAGCATCTTAAAAAGCAGAGACATCACCTTGCCAACAAAGGTCTGTATAGTTAAAGCTATGGTTTTCCCAGTAGTGATGTATGGAAGTGAGAGCTGGACCATAAAGAAGGCTGATCGCCAAAGAATTGATGCTTTTGAATTATGGTGCTGGAGGAGACTCTTGAGAGTCCCATGGACTGCAAGAAGATCAAACCTATCCATCCTTAAGGAAATCAGCCCTGAGTGCTCACTGGAAGGACGGATCCTGAAGCTGAGGCTGCAATACATTGGCAACATCATGAGAAGAGAAGACTCCCTGGAAAAGACCCTGATGCTGGGAAAGATGGAGGGCACAAGGAGAAGGGGACGACAGAGGATGAGATGGTTGGACAGTGTTCTCGAACCTACGAACATGAGTTTGACCAAGCTGTGGGAGGCAGTGGAACACAGGAGCACCTGGTGTGCTCTCGTCCATGGGGTCACAAAGAGTCGGAAACGACTAAACAACAAGTAGTTTGGACCCAGTTCTCTCATCTATTAAGGTCATCTGGAATCCTGATTCTGTCTTCTGTGGCATTAGCTACACCTCCCAGTTTGGTGTCTGTTAACTGGGTGAGCATCCCCTCAACTCCTTCGTAAAAGCCGTTTATAAAGACATTGAATAATAATAATAATAATAATAATAATAATAATAATAATAATAATAATAATAATAATTTATTTATACCCCGCCCATCTGGCTGAGTTTCCTCAGCCACTCTGGGCAGCTTCCAATCAAGTGTTAAAAACAATACAGCATTAAATATTAAAAACTTCCCTAAACAGGGCTGCCTTCAGATGTCTTTTAAAGAGAAGATAGCTGCTTATCTCCTTCACATCTGAAGGGAGGACATTCCACAGAGCGGGCACCACCACCGAGAAGGCCCTCTGCCTGGTTCCCTGTAACTTTGCTTCTCGCAGGGAGGGAACCGCCAGAAGGCCCTCGGCACTGGACCTCAGCGTTCAGGCAGAACGATGGGGGTGGAAACACTCCTTCAGGTATACTGGGCCGAGGCCGTTTAGGGCTTTAAAGGTCAGCACCAACACTTTGAATTGTGCTCGGAAACATACTGGAAGCCAATGTAGTTCTTTCAAGACAGGTGTTATGTGGTCTCAGCAGCCGCCCCCAGTCACCAGTCTAGCTGCCACATTCTGGATTAGTTGTAGTTTCCAGGTCACCATCAAAGGTAGCCCCACGTAGAGCGCATTGCAGTAGTCCAAGCGAGAGATAACTAGAGCATGCACCACACTGGCGAGACAGTCTGCGGGCAGGTAGGGTCTCAGCCTGCATACCAGGTGGAGCTGGTAGACAGCTGCCCTGGATACAGAACTGACCTGCCCCTCCATGGACAGCTGTGAGTCCAAAATGACTCCCATTCAGGACCCCATTCAAGACCAGGGAGTCTTCCACACCAGCCTGCCCCCTGTCCCCCAAGAACAGTACTTCTGTCTTGACAGGATTCAACCTCACTCCATTAGCCGCCATCCATCGTCCAACCGCCTCCAGGCACTCGCACAGGACCTTCACCGCCTTCACTGGTTCTGATTTGAAAGAGAGGTAAAGCTGCATATCATCTGCATACTGATGGACACCTAGTCCAAGCTCCCTGATGATCTCTCCCAGCGGCTTCATGTAGATGTTAAGCATGAGGGAGAGGACGGAACCCTGAGGCACCCCCACAAGTGAGGGCCAGGGGTCTGAACACTCATCCCCCCGCACCACTTTCTGAACAGTGTATAACAGTGCCCCCAGCTCCCAGCCCCCCTAGACGATCCAGAAGGATGTTATGGTCGATTGTATCAAAGGCCGCTGAGAGATCCAGCAGAACTAGAAAATATTGGGATTTCAGCTCTGTTCGTCCAAGCTGATAAGGCTCATCTTCCTCTGAGCCCTCCCAGCAGAGCATTAAAACAACACCACAGCGGAAGGATGAGATAGGTATGAGCTACATTTTTATGCTTTATTACCGGTACTAAACTATGCAGAGAGCAAATAAATATACATCCTCTCTCTATGAGAACAGAGAGCAACTGAACAAAGAAAGCAAAGGAACAAAGGAAACAGGAAACTACTAACGTCACATCCCATCTCCCCTTCCTGTGAGACTCCAATAGTCTGGAAGCCCTGGCATGTAAACACAGTCCTCTGACTGCAAGCAGCTGCACAGTGAGGAAACAGAAACTAACAGGAAACAACTCTCACCTTTGTCCCTAGCCCACCGTAGATCATTGACCAGTGCGACCAAGGCAGTTTCAGTCCCATGATGAGGCCTGAATCCCGATTGGAAGGGATCCAAATGGTCCGCAACCTCCAGGCGTGCCTGGAGTTGTTTAGCAACCACCCGCTCAATCACCTTGCCCAAGAATGGAAGATTTGAGACTGGGCGATAGTTGGCCATACTGGCCGGGTCTAAAGATGTTTTTTTAAGAAGTGGTTTAATGACCGCCTCTTTCAGAGGATCTGGGAATGCTCCCTCACAGAGGGAAGCATTCACCACCCCGCAGAGCCCATCGCCCAGCCCTTCTCCGCTTGCTTTTATTAGCCAGGATGGGCAAGGATCAAGGAGACAGGTGGTTGGTTTGACGTATCCAAGGAGCCTGTCCACATCCTCAGGGGTAACAGATTGAAATTGATTCCATGCAACCTGACCAGACAGGGCTCTAGCACTCTCCTGCCCCAGCCCTGGTCCCATTGTGGTGTCTACCTCCTTCCAAATATGAGCAACTTTATCTGCAAAAAACTTTGCAAAACCATTGCAGGAGATCTTGGGGTCTTTACAAGGCCCTGGTGGTAAAGGTGGTTCCATTAAATTGCGAACCACCTGAAAGAGGCTCCTGCCACTGTTTTCTGCAGATGCAATAGAGGCAGTGAAGAAAGTCTTCTTTGCCGTCACTATCGCCACTTGGTAGGCTCGACCTTGAGCTCTAACCCGTGTCCGGTCAGCTTCAGAATAAGTTATCCGCCACTGACGCTCTAGCCGTCTCAGCGATTGTTTCATCACCCTCAGCTCCGAATAAAACCATGGGGCTGTCCGGGCTCCATGCAATCGGAGAGGGCACTTTGGAGCCAGACAGTTGATAGCCCTGGTTAACTCCGCATTCCAGCAGGCCACCAGGGAATCAGCTGAAAGGCCATCAACATGGGATAAAGCATCCCCTACCACCCTCTGGAAACCATCTGGATCCATTAAGTGGCCGGGGCGGACCATCTGAATTGGTCCCACCTCCCTGCAGAGGGGAAGGGTCGTGGAGAAGTCCAGTTGCACCAGGAAGTGATCTGACCATGGAACTTCTTAAGTTTCGCTTTTACTTAGTATCAGATCACCAACATCCATAGAAGTGAACAACAGGTCCAACGCATGTCCGCGGCTATGAGTTGTGGCCAGACTTATTCAGGGACAGCCCCATGGAGGCCATGCTTCCCACAAAGTCCCGAGCGGCCCCTTGTAAGGTTGTGTCAGCATGGATATTAAAATCTCCTAGGACAACCAAACTAGGTGTCTCCAGGAGAACATCCGCCACGACCTGAAGCAGCTTGGGCAGGGAATCCTTGGTGCAGTGGGGAAGTTGGTACACCAAAAGGAATCCTGTACTGCCCCTATTGCCCAGCCTCCAGAACATGCACTCAGAAAACTGGGTCTTCCCAGTAGGACGCCTGATGCAAGCTAGTGACTTCCTAAAAATCACTGCAACCCCCCCCCTCCCCGCCCACATGACCTGGGTTGCTGTGCACAAGAGAAACCTGGTGGACAAGCAGCAGCTAAGACAGGCCCATCTGCTTCATCCAACCAAGTCTCTGTCAGGTCAAGTCCTCCATCCACAATCAAGTCATGGATGGCAGTGGTCTTATGAATCATTGACCTGGCATTACACAGCAACACCTTCAGGTCATGTGGGTTTCCCTTGTTGATTCCAGTATCCATCCGGTCAAGACCAGACCCAGAGGCAGGGATAGTCTCCAAACAACGACTAAGCCTGCCTCCTCAGTACATGGTCTGGTTGTAGCGTAACTCCTCCTCCTGCCCATGATCACTGAGATCAGATGTCCCAGTGCATCCCCCCCCCCATGGAACTTGCCCAACCATTATGTTGGCTGGGCCCCCACTCCCAGGCAGCCCTGATCCCGCCCCTTGAAAACAAAACGCAAACTATACAACAACCAACAAAACAACAAAAACTGAACAGTTATACTAAAATTAATCCCCAACCAGATATCCACCCCACCCCCCAACCAAACAAAAAGGGGTGGGGAGAAGAAAAAACTTTAAATGCCACCGACTACTTAAAGACATTTTAAAACACATTAGCCACTTGGAACAGGGAAGCCACCTGGAACAACCCTGCACTTCCCCAAGAGTTTGTTCCAAATGACTCCAGCCCCACTCTCTAGGCACTGCCACAGGAGTTCTTTTGTAGCTGGGAGTGTGAGAGCCTGGGCCAGTTGGAAAAGGCCTTGGAAGGGAGCAGGCCGTGCAGTCCTCACCCCAGCCAATGGTTCTATGTAGTCTGAATACAACAATAGAGTTTGCAGGTTTTGTTCGATTGTGTTCAGCTGAGTTTGCGGGCGGGTCCCTACTTTACCTTTAAATTTGTGAGCCCTGTTCATATTCCTTAAGGAATGCTAATAAACAGAAGGCTGTATGCCTCTTTTCTGTTCTTCCTTCAGGAAATATGCACATAGAGACAGGTATGTTTTATAAGACTTCTCATATGAGTGATGGTGGGCAACATCCATTTTATATCCTTCTGTGATCAGATGAGTTATTTTGTCATTTTTTGTCTTTATAGATTTACCCTTGTTCTAAACTATTAATTACACACTGTTTACATTTTACCTCACAGGTAATGTTGCATGTATGCAGTCTCTCCACATTTTACGTCATGTGGAAACCGGGTGGATTTGATTTAAATCACTAGTCAGTAAGAAGAGATTTATTGTTATTTTTTACAGAAAGACATTATTCTGGTATAATCTGAATACTTACAACCAGATGAAGGTTTCATTTATGGAATAATAAATTTTCAGAGCAGTTTTTACAGTTATATCAAAAATTACTGATTTGGTTATACTATTAGCAATACATAGACATAATTATGAAATTATTCAGGGGCTTTATAAGTTAACTGTTTATATTCGGACAGCTTTTCTGCTGTACTTTATTGGAGGGAGAAAAATAATCATTTACTTAGTAACAATTTATTTAACTAAAACAATAACATTGTAGCATATGTATCCATGTTAACTAATGTGGTTAAACAATTTAAAAAAAAACTTAGACTGTGTTTTAACAAACATGAAAAACTTAAATCCTTATTTCCTGATTAATAGCCTTTGGACTATAATGTAACTTAAATAAAAAAAACTTTATTTAGAAAGATTTTTCCTCCAAAAGCATTTTATTTAAAAAATCTGATTTAAATTTTTAAAAATCTGATTTTTTAATTATTTTTTTAATCATTGATTTTTATCCACCCTGCTAGAAACACACGTCACACATCCTTCAGGTTTAACATTGCTGGATTGCTAAATTTAGTATTCTTCACCGGTTGGTTAAAGGTATACAGGTCGGAGCCAAACAGTACAAACTGAGAGCATTTGCAGATGACTTAGTATTGATGTTACAGGAGCCAGAATCTAGTACTAAAAGGGTTTTGGAACTAATTCAAGAGTTTGGTCAAGTGGCAGGATTTAAACTGAACAAGTCTAAAACTAAGGTCTTAGAGAAAAACTTAACAATGATTGAAAGAGAGAGGTTTCAGAATGAGACAGGTTTGACTGTGGTTAAGAAAGTGAAATATCTGGGGATTAACATGACAGCAAAAAATGGGAATTTATTTAAAGATAATTATGAAAAATGATGGACGGAAGTGAAAAAAGATTTAGAAATTTGGTCAAACTTGAAGCTTTCCTTGTTGGGTCAAATTGCAGCTATAAAGATGAATGTATTGCCTAGAATGTTGTTTTTGTTTCAAACATTGCAAACTGTGGACAAGATGGACTGTTTCAAGAAGTGGCAGAAAGATATTTCTAGATTTGTCTGGCAGGGCAAGAAGCCCAGAATAAAATTTAAGATATTAAAGGAAAGGGGTGGATTTGCCCTGCCAGACTTTAAACTTTACTATGAATCAGCAGCATTCTGCTGGTTGAAAGACTGGCTGCTTCTTGAGAACACAGACATTTTGGATTTAGAAGGTTTTAACAACGTTTTTGGGTGGCATGCATATTTGTGGTACGACAAGGTTAAAGCACATAAAGCATTCAAAAATCATATTGTCAGGAAAGCATTGTTTAATGTTTGGATAAGATATAAGGATTTATTGGAAAATAAAACCCCAAGGTGGTTGTCACCAATGGAAGCAAAAGCTCAGAAAAAGCTCAATATGGAGGCCAAATGGCCGAAATATTGGGAAATTTTGGAACAAGAAGGAGATAGATTGAAACTGCAGAGTTTTGAGAAATTAAAAAACAAAGTGCGAGATTGGCTTCATTATTACCAGATAATGGAAGCATATAATTTGGACAAGAAAATTGGCTTCCAGGTAGAAAAATCAAAATTAGAAACAGAGCCGTTAGAACCTAAAACTAAGATTTTGTCAAAGATGTATAACTTGCTGCTGAAATGGAACACTCAGGATGAAACGGTGAAATCTGCTATGATTAAATGGGCACAAGATGTTGGACATAACATTATGTTTGCTGACTGGGAACAGTTATGGACCACAGGTATGAAGTTTACGGCATGCAATGCCCTAAGAGAGAATATTATGAAAATGATTTACAGGTGGTACATGACCCCAGTCAAGCTTGCAAAAATTTATCATTTGCCCGATAATAAATGCTGGAAATGTAAAGAAAATGAAGGAACATTCTTTCACCTTTGGTGGACGTGCCCAAGGATTAAGGCTTTCTGGGAAATGATTTATAATGAAATGAAAAAGGTATTTAAATATACCTTCCTGAAGAAACCAGAGGTCTTTCTCCTGGGCATGGTCAGCCAATTGGTGCCAAAGAAGGATAGAACTGTTTTTATGTATGCCACAACAGCAGCAAGAATACTTATTGCAAAGTACTGGAAGACACAAGATCTACCCACTCTGGAAGAATGGCAGATGAAGATGATTGACTATATGGGATTGGCAGAAATGACTGGCAGAATCCGAGACCAGGGAGAAGAGTTGGCGGAAGAAGACTGGAAGAAATTTAAAGACTATTTACAGAAATATTGCAAAATTAATGAATGTTAGAATGATGTCGGATAGAAATTAAGCGGTTTCCAGCTGTAATGTTTTAAGAGAATATGGGGAAAAAAGGTTTAGAAGCAGGTTAAAACTTATTGATAAGGATTTGCTGAACTAACAATTTGAACTGGAATACAAAAAAGGGAGGTATGAGGAGGTCTGGGAAATAAGTTAATGAAAATAAGCATTGGAAACCTTATGTTTTTTTAAATATTTTTATTTTTGTATTTTTGTTATTTTTATTTTTCTTGTTTCATTTTCTTTTTATTGTATTATTATTGTAAACTTTAATAAACATTCTTTAAAAAAACAAAACTAAATTTAGTATTCTTCAACACACACACACAAATTGTACATAGCTGTGTTGGTCCATTATGACAAATCCAAAAGCTGTAAAAGGGTTTTACAATGATTCATAAGCTGTGGCAATTCTTGTTCATGTAAACATTGAGAAAATATTAGCATTCCATGCAGGCTGGGAAATATCAGGTTTTCAACATCGCAATGTATCACCAACCAAACATTGTGATCTGGCGATACACTGCAATGTGAAACAAGCTGCATTGGCCCCTGTTCCGTGAGGCCCTTTCACCTCAGCACTTCACGGGGCCAGGGATGACACAGCTTGTCCTCGGCACGTGGAGGCAACAGGCTGCCTCACTCCTGGCTCCTCACTGCCTTGGAAGGCTCCCACCCCCCAACTGAGCATTCCCTCTATCACACTGAGGAAATGAGCTACTTAGGCAAGCCGGAGGAGGGCACTCCCTCAAAGGCGCCTGCCACCCCGGGAGGAAAGGCACAGCCCACCCTCCTGGGTGAAGGCAGCCAGGCGGCACAGAGCCTGTCAGGTTCCATTTCCAAGACTGCCTCCAACTTCGCATGGGCGGGCTACCTCTTTCTCCCAGGAGGAAGAGGCGACCCATCTGTGCTAAGGTGGTGGTGGCTGAAACAGCCATATGAATGCTCTGTTCACATGGTAGCCTCAGCAGCTGCCGCCTTGGCACAGGCAGGGGGTGCTACTCCTCTTCCAGGAGGAAGAGGTAGCCCACCCGCCCCAGGTGAGCCCCAGGCAGCCATGCACCCCTCAATGGAGAAGTTTAAACAAGCCAAGAGGGAGGAACAAGCTTCATCAGCAACAGCCGATGTAGCTTGTTCCTCCCTTAGTTATATGATAGCCAGAGCTTTATGGCAATTTCATCTGGCAGTATATCACGAGTGAAACCACTGCTGCTCCCGAGTCCCTCTGCCACCAATGCCCAGCTGCAGCCTGTTTCTCCTTTGGCGCACTGGAGGCAGAGGGACTCAAGACAGAGGTGGCGGTTTCACTCACGATATACCGCCGGGTAAAGCTACCATTGGTGCCTGGCCCTCATAGGGGTCCTAGCCTACTGTCAGGGAACTGCCATCGGAGCCAAGAGTGGAGGTGAGGCTCCCTAGCGATGCAGGAGAAGGACCCAGCCGGGACAGAGGGAACACTTCCTCGGAGGAAGGAGATCACCGTGACACCAGGAAGAATAGAGAGCCGGAAGGGACATCGGAGAGATGGCTCCAAGACTCTTCCAGAGACCAGCGGGGAGAGCCCAGGACCTCCGCTGGCCACACCCACTCTGCGCAGAAAACTTCCGCGCAGGGAAGCTAGGTGACGACTTGGTGTCAAAGAGCTTTTATGTTGGAAGAAGTTCAGGAAACGCCCACTGACGGATTCTGCCAGTGACTGACACAGCCACGGAGAAAGTGCTGTTCAGCCAGGGAAAGGTTTAGCCAGGGAACGTTGCCAAAAGCAGCGGCCACTTACGCACAAGCAACCCCAATCCCCTTTACAGCAATCCGTCAGTCTTTGACGTTGCTTGTGCACAACGACAGGACAGGCAGCATCATGAGTCAATCAGGAGGAGCAGGCGCCGGAGAGGGAGCAGCGGCAGCGCCAAATCTGGAGGAGAGAAACCGAGATTTGGAACGGCAGGTGGCTCTGTTAGCGGTGCGGCTAGATGAAAGGCGGACTCAAGATGCCCAGGGGAAACCCACCCCCATCGCAAGGAAGGTACCGGGACTGGTGCACAAGTTTGGGGAAAACCCCAGAGATTATAATGCATTCAGGACGGAGGTACACTACGCGCTGGAACTGCAGTATGATGATTTTGCTGATGACGGGGAGAGGGTGGCTTATGTTATTGGACACCTTCAGGACGTGGCCAGAGAATGGATCCGGCCATTAATGGCAACGCAAAATGCTGCCCTAAAGGACATTAGGAATTTTTTTGGCGCCATGGATACCATGTTCTCAAGTGAAGTGGAACAGAGTGTGACGCACAGGGAACTGATGGCGTGCAAGCAGGGGGGCCAGTCAGTTAGAGAGTACTGGTCGCGTTTTGCGATGCTGATCCACAGACTTGGGTGGGAACTGGGTTTGGAACCCGTGCAAATGCTTTTTGAGGAAGGCTTATCCCCCTCGGTGAAGGATGAACTTTCCCGCGCGCCCCGCCCTCAATCGATGGATCAGCTGACTAAAGCTGTGCTTGCGATAGGAATACGGCAAGAAGCGCGCGCTCTAGAGAAGCGGGACGGGAGGGGAGAGCGTTGGCATGACAACCGCATTCCTGAAATACTGGAGCAGCCTTCCCAGCCAGTGGAACCAATGCAGATTGGAGGAGCGCGCGGGGGGGGGGAGGGGTTTCAAACTCCGGCGAAGTTCGAAAGAAGGAGGGAAAGGAGGGGAAAACAGCCAAGAAGTGTTTCGTCTGCCAACAGCCAGGACATTTTGCCAGGGTCTGCCCTCAGAGGAAGGAATGGCAAGGAATGGTGGGGGCTGCTGGCTGTGAGGAGGAGGGGGATAAGGAGCAGGGAAAAGCCAACGCTTGGTTGCCGATCAGCAGGCACAGCAGCCAGGCCAGCAACCAGTAAAAGTGCCCAAGCCAGACCCCCCCCCAAGCAGCCATAGCCATAGAGGTGGTACTAGAACTCCCTAATGGGCACCCAATCAAGGTGAAGGCACTGCTGGATTCCGGCAGTTCTTGAAATTTTTTTTGCAAGGATTTTACGCTGGAGCACCAGCTCCACCTTCTGCCTCTAGAGTGTCCCTTACAAGTAACGACCATTGATGGCAGAGAACTCCTGGGAGAAGAAGTGACGCACCAGGCTCCCCCCATGAGAATGAGTGTTTCCAGACACACAGAAACCATTGCCTTCCACGTAGCCACACTGGCAGGACCGCCAATCATACTGGGCATGAGCTGGCTGGCACTACATGATCCAGTAGTGGCATGGCACCAGCGGACAGTTACTTTTGGGTCAGCTCACTGCATGGACCACTGTCATGGGGGGGAACCCGAAGGATGGCTGTAGCCAGGGTGGCAGGGATGGCGGTGGGGGAAAAGGGGAAGGTACCACCGCAATACGCTGACCTGCAGGAGGTCTTCAGTGAGAAGGAAGCGGATAGACTACCCCCCCATAGGCCCTTTGACTGTCAAATCAACCTACTCCCAGGAGCTCAGCTGCCAGTGGGTAAACTGTATGCCATGTCAGACAGAGAGATGCAGGAGTTGCGGGAGTTTATTGACAAGAACCTGAAAAGAGGTTTCATAAGAGAATCAAGGGCGGTGGGAGGCAGTCTGGTGTTCTTTGTGGACAAAAAAGACACTAAACAGCCCAGATTGGTCGTAGATTTCAGGGCGTTGAACCTTGTATCGGAACCTGTGACCTTCCCAATGCCCAGGATTGACGATATTTTAACCAGGGTGAGGAAGGGGAAGTTTTACCAAGCTGGACCTCCGGGGAGCGTACAATTTGATTAGGATGAGGGAGGGGGATGAATGGAAAACCACCATGTTCACCCCTCTGGGGGCCTTTGAGTACTTAGTTATGCCTTTTGGATTACAATCAGGCTCAGCCTCTTTTCAATCTTTCATGCACCACGTGTTGGGATCCCTGCTGTACAAGAATTGCGTGGCCTTCTTAGATGACGTGTTAATCTATTCGGAGAACAAGGAGTAACATGTCAGAGACGTCCGGGAAGTGCTAAAGAGGCTACAGGAGCACCAGTTGTGGGTCAAACTGGAGAAGTGCCAATTCCACGCCCGAGAGGTCGAGTTCCTGGGATACAGGTTGTCGGACAAGGACCTAGCTATGGACCCAGGCAAGGTGCAGGCGGTTCTGGAATGGAAGACCCCCAAGACCCGGAAGGACGTGCAGAGGTTCCTGGGGTTTGGGAATTTCTATCGGAAGTTCATCAAGAACTTCGCCCACTTAACCGCACCCATCACCGATTGTCTCAGTAGCAAAAGGAAGTTCGTCTGGACAGAAGAGGCACAGCAATCTTTTGAAAGGCTAAAGAGGGTGTTCGCTTTGGAAGAGCAGCTCTTGCACGTGGATCTGCAGAAGCCAATGAGGCTGGAGACAGACGCGTCAGACCGAGCCGTGGGGGCGGTGCTGCTACAGCCAGGAGACCAGTCCAGCTGGAGGCCGTGCACCTTTTTCTCGAGGAAGCTGAGCAAGTCGGAGCAAAACTACATGGTGTATGATTGGGAACTGCTTGCAATTTATGAAGCTTTTTGACGCTGGATACATTTGTTAATAGGGGCGCAGAACAAGATCCAGGTGTGCACGGACCATAAGAACCTGGAATACTGGAGGACTGCACAGGTGCTCAACCAGCGACAGGTGCGATGGGCTCAGGAGTTCTCCAAGTTCTTCTTCGAGATTCAGTACGTGCCGGGAGAGGAAAATGTCAGAGCAGACGCCCTCTCCCGGAAACCGGAGTACATGGAAGGAGAAGGACCACCAGAAGCCCAACATGTGATCCCCGAGAACTGATGGGTGTGTGGGGGAGTGTTGGTGGGGAGACGAGAACTAGCCGGGCTGACGAGGGACGACGAGTTCGCCCAAACCAAAATCAGGGAACTCAGGGGTGAAGGGGAAAACCATGGGGGTTTTGAGGAGAATGAAGGGGTACTGTATTACAGGGGAGCACTGTACGTACCAGGGAATGACTTGAGGAGACGGGTACTCATACAACTCCATGATAACCCGACGGCAGGGCATTTCGGTCAACACAAAACCATGTTGCTTGTCACCAGGCAGTTCTGGTGGCCAAGAGTGAGAAGATGATGTACGGGAGTACGTACGGGGTTGCGACCGCTGCCAACGAGCGAAAGGGGAGAGGGCGGCGCCCGCAGGGTTACTGGAACCCTTACCCACACCGGGAAGACCATGGGAGGTGGTATCCATAGATTTTATGACCGATTTGCCCAAGTCAAGGGGGAAAACAGCCGTCATGGTTGTTGTAGACCTGTTAACAAAAATGTGCCATTTTATCGCTTGCTCGCATGCGGTGACGGCAGAGGAAACTGCCAGGCTGTTTGTGGATCACATCTTCAGGCTGCATGGCGCCCCCTTGAGGGTTTTGTCCGTCCGAGGAAGGCAATTTACTTCCAGGTTCTGGAGGAAGCTCATGAGCTTGCTGCAAGTCGAGGTGAGCTTCTCGACAGCCAAACACCCGGAGACCAACGGGCAAGCGGAAAGAGCGAACAGTATACTCCAACAATACCTATGCTGCTATGTCAGCGAGAGGCAGAACGATTGGGTGGAGAAACTAGCGCTGGCCGAATTTGCGTACAATAACGCTGAACATGTGTCCACGGGAATGAGCCCGTTCATGGCCAATTATGGGTGTCACCCCAGGGCCTTCCCAGGGGAGGGGGAGGAGAGGTGGAGTGTACCGGCGGCAGAGCAGTTTGTGGAGGAAATGGAGGCCTTACACCAACAACTCAAGATGAACTTGGAACGGGCCAAGGAAGTGTACAAGAGGCAGGCAGACAAGCACCGTAGGGAAGGGGAAACCATACGGGTTGGGGACCGGGTGTGGTTGTCAACCCAAGGGTTACCATTCAAGGGAGGTTGCAAGAAGTTGCGGCCAAGGCGGCTGGGACCTTTCGAGGTAACACAGCAGGTTAATCCCGTGGCTTTTAGGCTCAAGTTGCCGACCAGCATGAAACTATACCCGGTGTTCCATAGGTCTTTACTCTCACCATACAGGGAGGGACTGGAATTTCCAGGGAGAGAGAGAGAGGTCCCCACACATCCACAGGTAGAGGAGAGGGAGCTCAGTAGTCAAGCCGCAGAAATACTCGATTCAAGATGGCGAGGGAGACAGGTGGAGTATTTGGTGGCTTGGGAGGGGGAGCCCGAGTCGGAAAACACGTGGGTTCCCGCGGAAACCATCAGGGATGAGTATCTCCGGGGGGAGTTTCACAGCAGGTTCCCAAGGAAGCCCAAACCAATAGCGAGGTTCTGGGAGGAACAATTTGGCACCACAGATGATGAAGAAGAGTTTATGGGATTTCTGGCCTCAGAAGAGGAGGGGGGAGAGGTATCAGAAGGAGATGAATCGGATTGGAAAGATTACCCCGTAAGCAGAGATAGCTGCAGGTGGAGAGCAATGTTTGAATCTTCAGAGGATGGGGATAGCTCCTTCCGGGGATTCCCCGCATCACCGTCAGAGGGGAGGGAAGAATTTGGGCCAAAGGAACAGGCCGGAGGTGAGAGGGGTCCTGGGGGGGAGGTGGATGTCAGGGAACTGCCATCGGAGCCAAGAGTGGAGGTGAGGCTCCCTAGCGATGCAGGAGAAGGACCCAGCCGGGACAGAGGGAACACTTCCTCGGAGGAAGGAGATCAGCGTGACACCAGGAAGAATAGAGAGCCAGAAGGGACGTCGGAGAGATGGCTCCAAGACTCTTCCACAGAGACCAGCGGGGAGAGCCCAGGACCTCCGCTGGCCACACCCACTCTGCGCAGAAAACTTCCGCGCAGGGAAGCTGCCAGAATATTATCTGATAAGCCGATAAGCCGCTAAAAGCCACTAAAAGCCACTAATAGCGCTAATCCGTCAATGGGCTTGCTTGGCAAGACGAAAAAACCGCTAGACGAAGAGACTCGCAGAACGGATTCTTTTCGTCTTGCGAGGCACCACTGTAATGCTGAGAGACTTTATACATGGGCTTTGGGGAAAGTTATATGAGAGGGGTTAGGGCAATCTATACAAAGCAATTTGCCAGCTTTATAGCAAATGGTAATTTATCAGAAAAGTTTACTATATCAAAAGGAACAAAGCAAGGATGCCCATTGTAAGAGAAAATAAAGAAAATAGAGGTGTTCAAATAGGGCATCAGAAATATCAACTAAGGACCTTTGCGGACAACTTACGTTTTATTTGAAGATAACCCTTTTAAAAATATGAGAACAGTATTGGACTTCCGGGACAGCGCCAGCGACTAATGGCGGATTCCTTCTGAGCTCCGGAGGGAATCGGCTCCACGGGATCGGGTCCTACCACTGCGGCGAAGCGGGGACCCTAAAAAATCACAGGCGGTGAAGCCTGTGAACGTGGTGACTCGGCGGGCACCATCTGCGCCCCCCAAGCTGCGAAGGAGCCTTTTTAAAGGCTCCGGAATGGGACGGGGTGAGCGGCGCGGTGCGGAGAGTCGACTGCTCCTTCCGCGGAGTGAAGCCGCATGGCCATTGTCAGAGAGCGCTGACTTCTTTCTGAACAATCGGACTCTAAAGCAACTACCCGTGAGTAGGCTTAAATCAAATTAATTTAAGGAAAAATTTGAACAATTTCGGCACCGAAACGGGAAAGGCATAAACAGGAAGTCTGCCTTTCCTGCTTGTAAACAGATCAAAGCAAAGAGACTGTAAAGCAGAAACTCTGAAACACGCTTTATAAAGGTTTAAAATCGAACATCAAAAAAGTGGTTCCCCTCCTGTTTGCAGGAGTGGAGGTGGAGAAGTTTGAGCATTATTTACCTGCAAGAAAAGGGGGAAGGAAAGATATATCCGCTGCCTCAAAAACCTGGGAACGGGCTGCCTTTGAAAGGGAAAGCCGATCAGTGGGAAGACTGTCAGCACGTTAAAGGTAAAGACTCTTGAAATAACTCTGCGTAAGATATAGTGTTTCTAGACTGCTCTTGATTATAAAGTAACTTTTAAGGACATTGAAACTGTGGCTTTTAAGTGATTTGGGGGACTTATAAGGACCATATTTGTTTTAAAAAGTTGCAAAGTGAAGCTGGAAGTGTGTCCCCCTAGAGGAGATTTTGTTGCAATAACAACTAAGCCACTAAGTAACTAAGCCACTGGAAAATTCCTCTTCAAAACAAATCTACCAGGCGTGAGACTGACCTTGGATTTTCATGAGAGTGTTATGGCAAATGATAAAGGGAAGATAGAGCTGGTACAGGAAAAAATTACCAGGTCTGGCAGACAATACAAGACTGACATTACACATCAGCGAAGGGCTTCAACATCTGGAGCAGCAGGTACAGCAGGAGCTGCTGCTTTGCAAACAAAACCAAAAGTTATGTCATCTGAAGACGTTTTGGCTCAGGCACTTGGTAAAATCAATGAATCCTTGGAAAATTTAGCTAAACAGGTAGCAGAGACAAATAAACAAGTAGCAGAAACAAACAAACAAGTAGCTGAGGCCTCAGCAAAAATTGATTTGAATACCACAAGCATTAACGAATTGGGAAAGAAGGTGAATTCTAACACACAGTCCATCAAAAAACTATTAGAGGAATCGGCCACGACCCGAAAGATAGCAGAGGAAGCAAAGGAAATTGCAATTGCTACTCAGGAGAAGATACCACCGGTATACAAGAAACTAGAGGACCAGGATCTGACATTGTCTATGATTGAACTACAAGGAAAGGAGAGAAATTTAAGAATCAGAGCAGTACCGGAAAGTGAGGACAACTTGGCGGACTTTCTTACAAAGGAATTTACAGATTTTTGGCAACAGGACCTGGGGAAGGAAGAATTTAAGATAGTGAGTGCATTTAGACTTGGCAAAAAACAAAGAAAGAACAAGGTAAGAGACTGTTTGATTACCTTTTGAACAAAAGAAGAAAGAGACAAAATTTTGAATTTGCACTATCAAAGAACTTTGGAAATTGAAGAGTCATTTGTGGAGATCTTTAAGGATATACCAAAATATATTCTGGATGTAAGGACCTATTACAGGGATCTTGTCGTTCTTCTGGAAAGAAACAGAATACTCTTCAGGTGGGAATTCCCCCAAGGCCTATCTTTCAAATATAAAGGAAGGAAAATAAGAATAAGGACAGTGAATGACAAAGACAAGTTTTTGAAAGATCACGAAAAGGATTTACAGAAAGAAGTGGAATCTGGAGAGGAGCCAATCGCACCAGAAAAAGGAATATTAGATATAGCAAACTTATCATTCGGACTCCTTGGCCCAGGGAAAGATACACCACCGACAGAAGAAGAACAACTACTCGGTGCAGTTGGAGGGAAAACTAAGTAACTTCAACATGGCTCTGCAACTTCTAAGTTGGAACTGTAATGGACTTAACTCCCCTCGGAAGAGAAAATGTGTTTTTCATATATTAAGAAAAGAACAATTGGACTTGATTTGTTTACAGGAAACACATGTAATGAGGCTACACAGGAAAATGCTTATTAATAAGAGACTGGGACAATAGTTTATTTTGTCTGACAAAGTTAAAAGAGAGGAGTGGTGATATATGCAAAGGAGAAACTTTCACCGAAATTAATTTTTAAAGATGAACAAGGAAGATATTTGGCAATTGAAATTCAATTCCAAGGAAAGAAATTTTTGATTGTAGGGGTGTATGCACCAAACGAGGGGAAATCTGAATTCTTCAAGAAGTTGCATGAGACTTTACTGGACTATCTAGATTACAATTTGATTTTGATGGGAGATATGAATGGAGTAGTTTCTACAAATATGGATAAAGCGTAGAGACAGGTAGTCACAAAAGATGGCAGACTACCAAAAACCTTTTTTGAGATGACAGACAATAAAAAATGTTCTGTCCTTCTTTGGCACCAATTGGCCGACCATGCCCAAGGATTAAGGCTTTCTGGGAAATGATCTACAATGAATTGAAAAAGGTATTTAAGCATACCTTTCCGAAGAAACCGGAAGCCTTTCTCCTGGGCATGGTCGGCCAATTGGTGCCAAAGAAGGACAGAACATTTTTTATGTATGCAACAACAGCAGCAAGAATACTCATCGCAAAGTATTGGAAGACACAAGATCTACCCACTCTGGAAGAATGGCAGATGAAGGTGATAGAATATATGGGACTGGCAGAAATGACTGGCAGAATCCGAGACCAGGGATAAGAGTCGGCGGAAGAAGACTGGAAGAAATTTAAGGACTATCTAGGGAAATATTGTAAAATGAATGAATGTCAGAATGATGTTGGTTAGAAAGTAAGTGGTTTTCAGCTGTAATGTTTAAGATAATTGGGGGGGGGGGGGAAGGGTTGAAAATTAAGTGAAAATTAATGGTGAGGATTTGCTGAATTAATAACTTAAATTGGAATACAAAAAGGGGAGGTATGAGGAGGTCTGGGAAGTAAGTTATAAGAAAATAAGTGAATGGAATTTTATGTGTTTTTTAATTGTTTTTTAGTTTTGTATTTTTGTATTTTTGTTATTTATTTTTGTTTGTGTTTCTTTTTTTATTATGAAATGTTAATAAATATCTTATAAAAAAAATATGAGAACAGTATTTAGTGAGATTTAACAGTTTGGAGACCTAGCAGGTTTTAATATACCGTATTTTTCACCCTATAGGACGCACATTTCCCCCTCCAAAAATGAAGGGGAAATCTGTGTGCGTCCTATGGGGCAAATGCAGGCTTTCGCTGAAGCTTGGAGAGCGAGAGGGGTTGGTGCGCACCGACCCCTTCTCAACTCTCCAGGCTTCAGGAAGCTATCAGTTCCCGCAGAGCTCCCTAGGCTGCAAATAACAGCCTGCTGCCCTGAGCGCGGGACGCGCTGAAGCCGCGGCTGGGGGGGGGAATAAATTTTTTTCTTTATTTCCCCCCCCAAAAAATAGGTGCGTCCTATAGGGCAAAAAATATGCTAAATAAGGGTAAGACAAAGATGATGGTGAAAAATATGAATCAACAAGAGAAAGACGTTGCAAGAGAAGATGGGTATCAAGGTGGCGAAAAAGGTGAAATATTTGGGTGCATGGCTAACAAATAATGAAATGTTATATCAGAATAATAATGTTAATGTCTGGAATGGAGTGAAACATGATTTACTGAGATGGGGAAGGATGAAACTTTCACTGTTGGGAAGGATTTCAGCCATAAAGATTACCTAAGATGGTTTTTTATTTCAAACCATGCCAATAATTAGTAATGTCAGCTGCTTCAGACAATGGCAAAAAGTTATCTAGATTTATCTTGCAGAGGGGGAAACCAAGGATTAAATTTAAAATATTAATGGATCTTAAGGAAAGAGGTAGATTCTCACTGCAAGATCTTAAATTATATTATGGAGCAGTTTGTCTGATCTGAAGGATTGTTGTTATTTAAAAATATTACATTGTTGGATTAGAAAGGGTAAGGAAGACTGTCTGGTTGGCTTGCTTATTTTTTGGTATGATAAGACAAAGTGTTTTTTAGATCATTGTGTACGAATAAGTCTTTTGAGAGTCGGGGCCAGGTGCGGGGTTAATTCTGAACGCTAATTTGAATATGTTAATTGCTGCATTACAAGAAACAATGCCACATAACCTTTTCTCAAAATAGGGTTGGAATGGGGGGGGGGTCCTGAGGGGTCATTTCATCATATGTGGTGGTCTTGTAGCAAGGCGCTAAGGATTTCTGGGAAATGATATACCATGAATTGAAAAAAATGTATAAAATGACCTTTCCCAAAAAAACCAAAGCCTTTATTGTTAGGGATAATATGGACAGAGATTAAAAAAAAAACCCTGACCAGCCTTTTATGTATGCAACAACTGCAGCTAGAATTTTATATGCACAGAAATGGAAAGATGAAGAGACTCCAAATAAGGAAGAATGGCTTATAAAACTGACTGATAAAGTAAGAGGAAAAAATAATATCTTCATAGATGAATGGAGGCCATTGGTGGGTTAACGATTGTGCTATTATTCTTATATGAAGTCACATGCAAGATTTGAGATATGAGCAATGGAAGAGTGCAGAGAATGGACTTTGGGCACTTCGAAAATATAGATGTGTGTTAATGCAGCTACTACTTGGGTCGTTCCATATCAAGTGGTCCAATTTTTTTACCTCATGTCAAATTTCTTAATTTTCTGAACACTTGTTGAATGATTAAAACAAAGTTTAAATTTAAAATTTTATTTTTTTATCTCATCCCGTTTGTGAGTGAATTTCAAAAAATTGACAATTTTGACCTTGCCAGTCTACACAAAACTTTAAAAGCTCAGCCCAGAATTGAGATATGTCAAAAAGAAAAACACCAATCTCTTCAGAACTTCATGGACTTTAATATGATATGTCACATGGTGGGCTTACTTTAAATTTTAAAGTTAAGTCACATAACTTAAAATTTTAAAAAGTGATTTAAATATCATATGATTAAATTTCCCCCCAAAATGTATTGATTTTTTTAACATTTCTAAGAGCTACCTGCAAAATTTTGGGATCCCAATGAGATCACAGTTTTTATAAATATTTTGTACATACATGTCTGCCTTGGTTCTGTTTAGGATAAGTGGATCTTCTTGGAGTAAAATATTGCAGAATAAACAAGACTTCAAACTATAATATCAGTTACTTCAGGCATTTTAGTTTTGAAATATTTCAATTTTGGGCTGAGCCAAAATTGTCAATTTTTTGAAATTTCAAACCCTCATAACTCAAATGGGATAAGATAAAAAATTAAAAATTTAGATTTAAACTTAGTTTTGATCATTCAACAAGTGTACAAAATATTAAGAAAATTGGATGACATGAGGTAAAAAAGTTGGATCACTTGATATGGAATGACCCTGAAATTGTGTTATTGTACATATTTATTACATGCTGTGTGTGTGTGTGTGCCATTCCACGCCAAATCACCTGATTTTAATTCTTGACCGTGCTCTCACAAGTCAGATTTTTATGTGTAGATACCTGTGAGATAATCTCAAATTAATTTTGCTTAAAAAAATTGGTCCAAAATTGGACACAGGATAATTTTCTTTAAAAATTGATTTTTGCGCTTTGACCATATCATTGCAAAAGTGTTTTACACAATAAAATTAAAAAGAGCTCTAGGACATATTTTGTTTTTATAAAACTTAATTTTTAAAACCATATTTTTCACTCCATAAGACGCACTTTTTTCCTCCTAAAAAGTAAAGGGAAATTTCTGTGCGTCTTATGGAGTGAATGTGTGGTTGATCGCTGGCTCCCTTTCTGGCCCTGCCCCCTTGCCCAGGCCTCCATTGTTGAATGTTGTGCAGATGGAGGCTGTTTGTTTCCCCAGCTGCATGTGACTGGCTGATCTGTCTGGAAACTGTAGAAACAGCTCCCTTTCCTTTCCTAAAGAAGCTGCAGAACCCATAAAACAGAATTTTTTTCCCTTTGCAAAGTAAGCTCAACAACTGTGAGCTGATCCCCCCCCCCCAAAAAAACGGGGCTTTCCCCCTTTCCTCCTCTAAAAACTTATGCGTCTTATGGTCAGGTGTGTCTTATGGAGCGAAAAATACGGTATATCAGATGACATTGTAACATAAGAGAGTACAATTTAACTATTCTCACGAATGTGTGACTTACCGTATTTTTCGCTCTATAACACGCACCTGACCATAACACGCACATCGTTTTTAGAGGAGGAAAACAAAGGGAAAAACATTCTGAATGAAACAGTGGATGTATCATTTTTGGGCTTCATGCTGTGGCCACAGACATGTGATCTGATGGTGAATTTGGGGTGACCCAATGCAAAAATCCTGAGAATTCCTGTGGATCCATGCTTTGTAACCACGTTTTTGCACCATTGCAGCCCCAGGCAACAGTGGGTGCGTGATTTGCGGGGGCAGGCTGTAGCCATGGACATGCTATGTGATCTGATGGTGAATTTGGGGTGACCCAATGCAAAGATCCTGAGGATCCATGTGGATCCATGCTTTTTAACCACGTTTTTGCACCATTGCAGCCCCAGGCAACAGTGGGTGCGTGGTTTTTTTGGTGCAGGCTGTAGCCATGGACATGCTATGTGATCTGATGGTGAATTTGGGGTGACCCAATGCAAAGATCCTGAGAATTCCTGTGGATCCATGCTTGGTAACCACGTTTTTGCGCCATTGCAGCCCCAGGCAACAGTGGGTGCGTGATTTGCGGGGGCAGGCTGTAGCCATGGACATGCTATGTGATATGATGGTGAATTTGGGGTGACCCAATGCAAAGATCCTGAGGATCCATGTGGATCCATGCTTTTTAACCACGTTTTTGCACCATTGCAGCCCCAGGCAACAGTGGGTGCGTGATTTTTTTGGTGCAGGCTGTAGCCATGGACATGCTATGTGATCTGATGGTGAATTTGGGGTGACCCAATGCAAAGATCCTGAGAATTCCTGTGGATCCATGCTTTGTAACCACATTTTAAGTGGGGAGCGAAGGAAAAACAAAGAAGGGACATGAGAGGGCTGTGCAGAGAAGCAGCTGGCTAAGAATGCAGGAGAGGGATTTAACGGAGGGAGGAAAGAAAGGCAAAAGTTTCCCCCCACCCAAGCCTGCCATCTCTCTCTCTCTCTCTCTCTCTCTCTCTCTCTCTCTCTCTCTCTCTCTCTCTCTCTCTCTCCCCCCCTCCCCCCTCTCTCTCCCTCTCCCCCAGCAGTACAGGAGCACAGAGACGACATTTTCCCCTCTTCTTGCCTGGAGGGGAGGAATGCAGGAGAGGGATTTAACGGGAGGGAGGAAAGAAAGGCAAAAGTTTCCCTCCACCCAAGCCAGCCATCTCTCTCTCTCTCTCCCTCCCCCTCTCTCTCTTTCTCTCTCTCTCCCTCCCCCCCCCTCTCCCTCTCCCCCAGCAGTACCGGAGCACAGAGACGGAGCACAGAGACGACACTTTTCCCTCTGTTTGCCTGGAGGGGAGGGGCTTTCCCTGCTCTTTGTTCCGTTTCAGCAAACACAGCAAGGAAACAGAGAAGGTGGGCAGTAAGACCCTGAGGCAGAATGGAGGAAAGCAGCCGCTTCCTCTTTACAAGTGTCCCTTCTAGGAGACCCGCGATTTGATTTTTGTCTGCTTTTTCGGCTCCAGGGACCACACATTCGCTCTATAACACGCACAGACATTTCCCCTTCCTTTTTAGGAGAAAAAATCTGCGTGTTATAGAGCGAAAAATACGGTATTTCAGGCTCAAAGAGACCTTAAACCTGTACAAAATAACAATCTTTTTTTGTAAAAAAAATTGCTTCAAAATCATTTTTTAACCACAAAAAACACTCTCCTCATTTTTAAAACATAACAAGCACATGGTTAGCCCATTCTATAACAAAAGTATGATGCATGGTCGGTGACCCTTTTCTGTGGCACTTAATACCATTTTTATATCTTATTTTGAAAGAGACCACAATTAGCTTTATTTTGATACCAATATAAGCCCAATTGGTTGAAAAATAAGTGAAACAGGAGGTTTTTTCTAAACTGACGCAGAAATTGCATTAGCTTAAATTGTGCGGAAATCGAAATTTTTAAAAAATTCTCCTGTGCCCAAATCTAAAAAATAATCTGAGGTTATCTCGTAGATTTTCTTCAAAAAATGTTTATGTGTAGATACCAGAGTCGTGAGAGCACATGGCACCAAGGGACTTGGCGTGGAATGACCCATATGTATGTATGTAATTGGTTTTATGCCTGACAGCTGCTTAGATGCCAGCTTTGACAATTAAGAAGCATATAAATTCATTAAGACTACTGAAAGAAATTAGAGAGAGAAAGTGAAACAAATGTGCAACTTTAGATTATTTGGAGAGGTGCTATGAGAAGAGGCAGGGGCAGTAGAAATAGTTCTATGAGCAGTTCCTCCTAAATAACAGGGTTAGGGGAAGAGAGGATGTCTCAAATCTCTCTAAAGCAACCATCCATTGCCTCATTACATAAGAAAGGAACTTTCCAGCCTCTCCCCCCCCCCCCGCAAAGGAAAAGCTCATTCTGATTAAATAACAAACCCATACACACCCCTTCTCTTCTTTTGGCTCTTCTCTTCTGAAACAAGAGGGTGGTGGAAAAGTGTGGGGAGTGGGAGAGATGATCACCTGGAGGAGAAAGAAGTAGTGGAGGAATTCCAATCCAACCCCCATTTCCAAAAACTGCTTTATTACTGTAAAAGAGGAGCAAAAGACTGCTGGATTAAGCAGAAGCTGGTCTTGAGGGGAGGATCGCTTGGCCTATCACTCAGTATCCAAAAAACCAAAGTGCCGCACCAACAAGCACAAAACAACCCCTCCGCAGTGCCACAAATCCAACTTAATGGTGTAACGTTGGAAAAGGTTGATCACTTCTCCTACCTGGGCAGTTATCTTTCCAAAGGGGCCGACATTCATGCTGAAATCCAGCGGTGCCTGAACTCTGCAAGAGCAGCTTTCTCCCGAATGAAGTGCAGAGTGTTTGAGGACTGGGACATTCGCAAGGGAACCAAGCTATTGTACTATCAATTTTACTGTACGCTTGTGAAACATGGATCACTTATAAATGTCATCTCCAACTCCTCGAAAAATTCCATCAACAGTGTCTCCAAAAAATTTTACACATCACTTTGGAAGACAGGCGAACTTACACCAGTGTACTAGAAGAAGCAAAGATCACCGGTATCGATGCAATGATTATTCAACATCAACTTTGTTGAACTGGTCATATTGAAAAGGAGGTGAAAAGGAGAAACAAGCTAAGAGGAAGGCATGTCTGGCAAACCCTCACTGTGATAAACTCCCGCCTGGAAACCTTATGTCCCCACTGTGGAAGGACATGTGCATCCAGAACTGGTCTCCACAGTCACTTACTCATGGAAGAGAATCTTACTCTGCTACAAGTGATTGCCAAAGAAAGGAAGAAACACTTTCATCAACCTAAGCCTCCCCATCTCAATTTGGTTAACAGGTGCTCAATTCAGACACAAGTACAGTGGTGCCTCGCAAGACGAAAAGAATCCGTTCCGCGAGTCTCTTCGTCTTGCGTTTTTTTCGTCTTGCGAAGCAAGCCCATTAGCGGCTTAGCGGATTAGCGCTATTAGCGGCTTAGCGGATCATCTGATAAACGGCTTAGCGGATCAGCTGATAAGCGGCTTAGCGGATCAGCTGATAAGCGGCTTAGCGGATCAGCTGATAAGCGGCTTAGCGGCTTGGGAAAAAGGAAAAAAATCCCACAGGAACTCGCAAGACATTTTCGTCTTGCGAAGCAAGCCCATAGGAAATTCGTTTTGCGAAGCACCTCCAAAACGGAAAACCCTTTCGTCTAGCGGGTTTTCCGTCTTGCGAGGCATTCGTCTTGCAGGGCACCACTGTACTCGTACACTGAAAAATTCACATGAATATATGCATATAACATACAACCACAAATCAACAGTGAAAGGGCTCTATATATGTATGAGAATTATATACAGATGAAATGGGTTTATATATGCTTTCACTCCTCATCCTCCCCCCCCCCCTGGGTTGCTACCTGTCCCTTACAATAAGGGATTGTCCCTTATTTCAAGGAAAAATGCTGCGCCCCTTATTTCTGCCTCGCTTTCTTCTCCCTCCTTTTCTGCTGAGGTGAGCGCTGAACTCAGCTTCTCCCTCCCTCCCATCTCTACCAGCGCTGTTGCCTCCCTCCTGCCTGTCTGCATTCTCTGTCTCCCTTTCCTTTCCTTTCCTTTCCCTTCCCTACCCCTCCCTGTTACACTAAATCTAGTAGAGTGAATGGAGTGATTTGGGTGGGGGGAGAGGAGAGGAGAGGCAGATTTTTTTCCTGCTGACCAGGGAAATGAAGGCTACTAGGCTGCTGTATAAAGAGGGACAGTGGATATTGCAAACCCATTTTTTAGGTACCAAAGAAAAACCCCTCTCCCCAAAAACCCATGACTATTTAAAGAGCTTTAAATGTGTACTGCAGATGAGGACTCAAACTCCCTTGCAAGAAACCGTAACAGTCCTAAATTCACTTTCAGCTTGACTGTTTGAAAATAGAAATAAGTCCCAATTATTTCAGTTGAATTTACTTTCAAGTAAGTATGCAGAGGAGTGAAGCCTTAAACGGTGGTTGTTTTTATTTATACAATATTTGCATCAATTTAAATAAAGGACAGGTCCAAAAATGAAGCACACATGTAACCCTAGTGGTTAAATGAACTCGTTTAATTATGATGCATGCATGTGAATGTATAAGGCATTAGCTACATGGAAAGGGAAGTTAGAGACAAAGCTCCGTGAGGAAAAGAAGTCGATCCAAGGGGGGCAGGAGATTACGAGTGTGACAGAGGCAGCCGCAGTTTCCTCTTGCACCTCGCGACCCTCTTCTCTGCCTCCCCCCAATAATGTTCTCCTCAGGCTTAAACGTGTGTGTGAAAAGGGGCGGGGCGGTTTTCCAGTCTGGCCCAGCGGCGTTCTAGGCCCTCGGGGCACAAAGAGAGGGAAGTGGAGGAGTCAACACTTCACTCTTCGATTCGCGCCAGGACAACGACCTCATTTCATTACCTTGTAAAAGGCCTCGTTGGAGCCGCGCACCTCCACCACCAGCTCTTCCATGGCGGCAGCAGCGGCAGGACAGGAGGGAGTTGTGGAAAAGCAGGAGGTGAAAAGAGGCCTACGGCCCAGACAGCCTGTCGTCCGGCTTCCTCCTTTCTTGTGGCCTCCTTCCGTCTACCTCACTGGCGCGTGCAGGCGGCGGCAATTTAGGCCGAGAGGCGGCTTCCCCTTCGCCACCTCCTAACAGCTCGTCGTTGTCACTGCCCTTAATGAAAGTGAAATTGTTACCCCGCAGCGTCGAAGGCTGTGGCGGCAACGGCTGCTGAGCAGGGAAGTGGGGGATGAGCAGTGCCACAAGCCGCCCGCTTCGAATGTAAACATTAAAAAAACCTGGCGCCGTCACGTGATACAGCGGGGTTCCGGAGATGTGACGTGGGGCGGGAGGGGTAAGAAAAGGAGAGGAGTCGGAGTCACACGATTACTCCGGCGCGCTTACGTGAGCGCGCTCTTTCGAGCGTTCTCTGGTGCTCAAGAAAGAGCATTACCGAACGCTGAAACCCTAAGTCACCAACGGCGTTGATGAGCTGTCGCCCACCCCTGTATACTCTTTCACTTGCTCTCGTCCGCCCACAGTCACTCAATGGAACGGCCACTCGCTGCTTTCAACAACTCAAATCCTTCTCTCCGTTAAGAGTGATCTGTCCAATGAAACATTTGGGAGCGGAAGCTCTGAAAGATGCTACTGACGGGGCGCGATGTGCAGTTTCCTGGGTTTAAGAAACGATTCGGAGGTTAGTAGCATGCTGAGCGGGGAAGTGTTAAATCATTTTTTGTTGAGTGAGGGTTTTTGATATGGGGTAAAAAGAAGGAAATTATTTTTATTAGTGAAGAAAAGTGAAGTATAGAGCATTCAAATACATACACGTAATTAAAAATATGTGT
Organism: Podarcis melisellensis; assembly: GCF_964234715.1. Classification (NCBI taxonomy): domain Eukaryota; kingdom Metazoa; phylum Chordata; class Lepidosauria; order Squamata; family Lacertidae; genus Podarcis; species Podarcis melisellensis. The sequence continues at coordinate 14,600,147 of NC_138535.1, forward strand.
GATTTTTTTCAAGTCAGACATTCCTGTTCTATTTATCTTCAATGCTGCTTCACATCTTAACAAATCTCTTAGAGTTCACTTACCCTTCCAAAAAAATTGGTACTGGGTAAAAGTTGGATCCAGATGATTTTAAACGGATCCTCATGAATTCATGATTTTTTCATTCAAATGAAATAAAACCACCATGATACTGTAGACGTCTTAGTTTATAGGCAGCATCATAAAAATCATGCATCCACTGTTTGGTGGGGCCGCAATGGCACAAAACCATGTTTGCAAAGCACAGATCCTCATGATTCCTGCACTAGATCAGCCCAAAGTCACCATCGGATCACACATCATGGCCATGGGCACAGCCTGCACCACAAAAATCACAGATCCACGGCTTTCTGGTGACACCGTGGCCCAAAAACATGGTTCCAAACCATGGATCCTCAGGGCTTTTGCATTGAGGCACCCCTAACTATCCATCAAATGACACATCATGGCCATGGGTACAGCCTGCACCACAAAAATCACGGATCCACATCTTCCTGGCAACACTATGGCCCAAAAATGTGGTTTTGAAGCATGGATTCTCGTGGATCCTCAGGCTTTTTGCATTGGGGCACCCCTGAAAGGTAAAGGTACCCCCTGACCGTTAGGTCCAGTCATGGACAACTCTGGGGTTACGCGATCATCGCTCTATAGAAGAAGAACAGGAATAGGAATTTGGATTTGATATCCTGCTTTATCACTACCTGAAGGATTCTCAAAGTGGCTAACAATCTCCTTTCCCTTCCTCCCCCACTCTGTGCGGTGAGTGGGGCTGAGAGACTTCAAAGAAGTGTGACTAGCCCAAGGTCACCCAGCAGCTACACCACACTGGCTCTCTGGGAGCCAGTTCCCCAGATTACAAGTCTACCGCTCTTATCCACTACACCGCACTGGCCAAGGGAGCTATCGTTGGTCCGCAGACAGCTTCCGGGTCATGTGTCCAGCATGACTAAGCTGCTTCTGGCGAACCAGAGCAGCGCACGGAAACGCCATTTACCTTCCCTCTGGAGCGGTACCTATTTCTGTATCTACTTACACTTGACCTGCTTTTGAACTGCTAGGTGGGCAGGAGCTGGGACCGAACAACAGGAGCTCACCCCGTCGCGAGGATTCGAACTGCCAACCACCTGATCGGCAAGCCCTGGGCTCTGTGGTTTAAACCACAGAGCCACCCACATCCTAGGGCACCCCTAACTCACCGTCAAATCACACATGGCCATGGGCACAGCCTTCACCACAAAAAACACAGATCCACGGCTTCCTGGCAACACCATGGCCCAAAAACATGGTTTCGAAGCACGGATCCTCATGGATTCTCAGGGTTCTTGCATTGGGTCACCCTAAATTCACCCTTTATTCAAATATCTCGTACATAGCCGCAGATCTGACCCCAAAAATCATGGATCTACTGCTTTGTGGCCCTGGCCAGATGCTGCCCTGGATATATTGGCCAATTTTTAGGTGGGTGTGCCGGGATGGAGGAAACAGTCAGCTGAATCTCAATCCATTAGAGATGGGGGTCCAATGGCTGGGCCGGAATGATTTTGGTTCAGTTTGCCAGCTCCTAGCTCTTGATGCTGCACAATAGTCTCCTGTACCTGCCATCAGGAATCTGGGTGAGATCCTGGACGCTTCTGTCTCTATGGAGGCACCGGTCACAAATGTAGCCAAACTGGCATTTTTTAATCTATGCCAGGTTAGGCAGTTGGTACTGCACCTGTCCCTTTCCAACCTAGCCATGGTGATCCATGCAGCGGTCACCTGCAGACTAGACTACTTTAAATTGCTCTACGTCTGAGCTGGGGAGGGTGGGGTATAAATGCAAATAACAAATAAATATGCAGGGCTACCCTTGAGACTGTCACGGTCTGGGTTACAGGCAGTCGGAGTCCTGGCTTGGTACGTCAGGACTGGGGTAGAGGTCAGGAATCTGCAGTCCAGGGGTCAGGGAGCCTAGGGTCCAAGAGTCAGGATACCAAGAGTCAGGAAGCTGAAGCACAGCTAGGTGGCTAGTGTGTTGCTATGGCAAAGAGCCGGGGGAAATGCTGATCTTATATACCCCCCGGCCCTTGCCACCAGGTGCTATGAGTCTTCTGTCAGGCCTCACCTGTGCGACCGTGCCTTGCCCTTCCAGGCCAAAGTCAGGAAGGCCCCAGTCCTACGAAACCCTACCAGTCAGAGGGCATGGCTCCTGCACACAATCCTGACAATACTCCCCCCATAGGAAAACAGGGTTCCACCCCCAGTCAAGGCTCGGGGTTCTCTGGGAACCTCCGGCGAAAGGCCCAAACCTTAGCAGGCGCATGCACAAGGTCGGCTGGTTCCCATGATCTTTCCTCAGGCCCATAGCCCACCCAGTCAATTAGATAGTGGAGTTTGCCATGCAGCCGTTTTAAGTCCAGGACCTGGGTGACCTGGAACTCCTCATGGCTGTCAACCTGGACCCATGGCAGTGGCGGGGCAAAGCAACCCAGAAAATAGTCCGCATGGCAGGGCTTGAGCTGCGATATGTGAAACACTGGGTGGATCTTAAGAGAGGGGGGAAGCTCCAACTTGTAGGCGACCAGATTGATCTGCTACCCCAAGGTTGGCATAAAAAGGGCTCTGTCCCATGGAGGAATGGAAGGTGTTGTAGGCAAACTCGGCCAATGGCAGCAGGTCTGACCAGTCATCCTGATAATAGTTCAGGAAGCAGCAGAGATAATTGTTCCAAAACTTGATTAACCCTCTCCGTCTGGCCATCTGTTTGTGGGGGATACGCGGAGGAGAGTTGCCTTTCGATACCCAGTCCCTTGAGAAAGGCCGCCCAGAACTGGGATGTGAACTGGGGGCCCCTGTCTGAGATTACCGCGTCTGGGAGCCCATGTAGCCGGAAGACATGTTCAAGAAACAGACGGGCCGTCGGTTGCGCTGTGGGGAGGCTTCAGACCGGGTTAAAGTGTGCCATCTTGGTAAGTGAATCCACCACCACCAGAAAGCCACTTCCTCCCTACAGAGGAGGTGGGGTTTCTGGCGTCACGGCCCCGACATGCATGCGGCGGCTGGAACCAGCCCCTGCACGATTGGGGGACTCCTGGCCACGTCATCAAATAGGTGTGGCCTGCCCTATTTAAGGCAGGACGCAGCCCGGGAACTCCCTCTTTGCTGCCTGCCAGCTGTGCCTGCTTTTTGCATTTCCTCGCTTTGGATCAAGATCTTTCTGAGCTGAAGTCACGTATTGAACTGTAATCACTTGGGGGGGTTTCTTTCTGCAGCGGTTCCAGTGCCTCCTGTTCTGCAGCCAGCTCCAGACATGACTGATCTCCAGCTGCTTTTTTGTGGTGGCTGTGAGCACGGGAGCACCTCTCCTTTTAGAAAAGCCTGCCCGTAGCCACACGAGTCGGTCCCATCAACTGGAGACGTTCGGGGAGCACAGCGCTGGTCGGAAATAGCTGATTCCTCATCAGGAGCTCTTCCTTTGCCTGCCTGCTGCGAGGACCCTTTGTGGCTCGGAGCCAATGCTTCCGGATACTGAACAGACAGCGAGCTGCTGCAGCACTTGCTTAAGTTTTGAATCGCTGCTAGGGTCTTGTGAGGAGATAGCTCAGGAATTTGGAGAGGCACTAGGTAGCCCAAAATCCCGGGGTCTTTGCCTAAAAAAGGTTATCTGCGCTGGGGAGCAGCAGCGCTGCATGTAGAGCTTTACTGCGTTTCCCTAACACACGTTTGTAGGCATTGTTTTCGTTGCCCGTTCACCAACCCCTTACAGTTTATTCCTGTTTCTGAGAGTGTTGGTGTGGAGCTGCTTCAGTATATGTTGTTTTTAAGAAACCACGTGGCCAGGAGGGAGCATTTGCTACAGTGCTCTTAAGGGGGGCATTGTGGGGATTGAGTTTTTCCTGTACAGTGGTGCCCCGCAAGACGAACGCCTCGCAAGACGGAAAACCTGCTAGACGAAAGGGTTTTCCGTTTTGGAGGCGCTTCGCAAAACGAATTTCCTATGGGCTTGCTTTGGTACCTAAAAAATGGGTTTGCAATATCCACTGTCCCTCTTTATACAGCAGCCTAGTAGCCTTCATTTCCCTGGTCAGCAGGAAAAAAATCTGCCTCTCCTCTCCTCTCCCCCCACCCAAATCACTCCATTCACTCTACTAGATTTAGTGTAACAGGGAGGGGTAGGGAAGGGAAAGGAAAGGAAAGGAAAGGGAGACAGAGAATGCAGACAGGCAGGAGGGAGGCAACAGCGCTGGTAGAGATGGGAGGGAGGGAGAAGCTGAGTTCAGCGCTCACCTCAGCAGAAAAGGAGGGAGAAGAAAGCGAGGCAGAAATAAGGGGCACAGCATTTTTCCTTGAAATAAGGGACAATCCCTTATTGTAAGGGACAGGTAGCAACCCAGGGGGGGGGGGAAGGATGAGGAGCGAAAGCATATATAAACCCATTTCATCTGTATATAATTCTCATACATATATAGAGCCCTTTCACTGTTGATTTGTGGTTGTATGTTATATGCATATATTCATGTGAATTTTTCAGTGTACTAGTACAGTGGTGCCCTGCAAGACGAATGCCTCGCAAGACGGAAAACCCGCTAGACGAAAGGGTTTTCCGTTTTGGAGGTGCTTCGCAAAACGAATTTCCTATGGGCTTGCTTCGCAAGACGAAAATGTCTTGCGAATTCCTGCGGGGGTTTTTTCCTCCCCCCCCTTTTCCTAAGCTGCTTATCAGCTGATCCGCTGATAAGCCGCTTAACAGCTGATCGCTAAAAGCCGCTAAACTGCTAATAGCGCTAATCCGCTAAGCTGTCAATGGGCTTGCTTCGCAAGACGAAAAAACCGCTATACGAAGAGCCTCATGGAACGGATTAATTTCGTCTTGCGAGGCACCACTGTACATGGCTCCAGCCTGTTGTTGAGATTTTGCCCCCTGAGATTCTTCCCGATCCCCCCCCCCTTCCTGCTTCTCTTCGGTGCCACTGATTGTTTATTTTTGCCTTCCATGAACCATGTGGTCAGGAGGGAGCATTGTTTAGTGAACCTTTGACCTCTGGCTTTGTCCTTAGGGAAGCTATTAGGTCTGTGGCTTTTGTCTCTCCAGTGAGTTTGCTTGTGAACATGGATGACCTTGGGAAGCAGCGACTCCCAACTCTACCACAGTTCAATCGCATTGTTCTCTATTTGATATTCATTTGGCTCCTCATTCTCATTGCCCTTAAAAAAGTTAAAGGAATTCATTGCTCCAATGCAATCAGTATTTTATTAGCAGCACAATTTATTTGCAATTAATCATATCACAATCATTTAATTTAATTTGCAATTTATAGACAAATTAATCTTATCTATAGGCAATTTATTACACCAGTTTAATTAAAAAGGGACTTATTACTGCTTACTACCCTTTAAGACCCCTTCATGGATCACTGCCTTGCCGTGGCGAAGGGGCTTGAAGAACTCAGAGAAGCTATGAACTATGCCGAGCAGGGCACCCAAGATGAACAGGTCATAGTGGAGAGTTTTGACCAAACGTGATCCACCTGGAGGAGGAACCGGCAAGCCACTCCAGTATCCCTGCCAAGAAAACTCCATGGACAAAGACAACAGGCATATAAAAGTTATGACGCTGGAAGATGAGCCCCTCAGGTCGAAAGGCGTCCAACATGCTACTGAGGAAGAGCAGAGGACAAGTACAAGTAGATTCAGAGCTGATGAAGCGGCTGGGCCAAAGCCGAAAGGTCGCTCAGTTGCGGATATGCCTGGAAGCGAAAGGAAAGTCCAATGCTGTAAAGAAAAATATTGCATAGGAACCTGGAATGTAAGAACCATGAACCTGGGTAAGTTGGAGGTGGTCAAAAATGAGATGGCAAGAATAAATATTGACATCCTGGGCATCAGTGAACTAAAATGGACGGGAATGGGTGAATTCAGTTCGGATGACCATCATATCTACTACTGTGGGCAAGAAACCCGTAAAAGAAATGGAGTGGCCCTCATAGTCAACAAAAGAGTGGCGAAAGCTGTACTGGGATGCAATCTCAAAAATGATAGAATGATCTCGATACGAATCCAAAGCAGACCTTTTAACATCACAGTAATCCAAGTTTATGCACCAACTACTGGTGCTGAAGAAACTGAAATTGACCAATTCTATGAAGACTTACAACACCTTATAGAAGTGACACCAAAGAAGGATGTTCTTCTCATTATAGGGGATTGGAATGCTAAAGTAGGGAGTCAAAAGATAAAAGGAACAACTGGCAAGTTTGGCCTTGGAGATCAAAACGAAGCAGGGCAAAGGCTAATAGAGTTCTGTCAAGAGAACAAGCTGGTCATCACAAACACGCTTTTCCAACAACATAAGAGACGACTCTACACATGGACATCACCAGATGGGCAGCATCGAAATCAGATTGATTATATTCTCTGCAGCCAAAGATGGAGAAGCTCTATACAGTCAGCAAAAACAAGACCTGGAGCTGACTGTGGCTCAGATCATCAGCTTCTTATAGCAAAATTCAAGCTTAAACTGAAGAAAGTAGGAAAAACCACTGGGCCGGTAAGATACAATCTAAGTCAAATCCCTTATGAATACACAGTGGAAGTGAGGAACAGGTTTAAGGATTTAGATTTGGTGGACAGAGTGCCTGAAGAACTATGGATGGAGGCTCGTAACATTATACAGGAGGCAGCAACGAAAACCATCCCAATGAAAAGGAAATGCAAGAAAGCAAAGTGGCTGTCCAATGAGGCCTTACAAATAGCGGGGGAGAGAAGGCAAGCAAAATGTGAGGGAGATAGTGAAAGATACAGGAAATTGAATGCAGATTTCCAAAGAATAGCAAGGAGAGACAAGAAGACCTTCTTAAACGAGCAATGCAAAGAAATAGAGGAAAGCAATAGAATGGGAAGAACCAGAGATCTGTTCAAGAAAATTGGAAATATGAAAGGAACATTTCGTACAAAGATTTCCATAATAAAGGACAAAAGTGGTAAGGACCTAACAGAAGCAGAAGACATCAAGAAGAGGTGGCAAGAATACACAGAGGAATTATACCAGAAAGAAATGGATGTCTCGTATACCCCAGGTAGTGTGGTTGCTGACCTTGAGCCAGACATCCTGGAGAGTGAAGTCAAATGGGCCTTAGAAAGCACTGCAAATAACAAGGCCAGTGGAAGTGATGGTATTCCAGCTGAACTATTTAAAATTTTAAAAGATGATGCTGTTAAGGTGCTACACTCAATATGCCAGCAAGTTTGGAAAACTCAGCAGTGGGCAGAAGATTGGAGAAGATCAGTCTACATCCCAATCCCAAAGAAGGGCAGTGCCAAAGAATGCTCCAACTACCGCACAATTGCACTCATTTCACACGCTAGCAAGGTTATGCTTAAAATTCTACAAGGAAGGCTCAAGCAGTATGTGGACCGAGAACTCCCAGAAGTGCAAGCTGGAATTAGAAGAGGCAGAGGAACCAGAGACCAAATTGCAAACATGCGCTGGATTATGGAGAAAGCTAGAGAGTTCCAGAAAGACATCTACTTCTGCTTCATTGACTATGCAAAAGCCTTTGACTGTGTCGACCACGGCAAACTATGGCAAGTTCTTAAAGAAATGGGAGTGCCTGATCACCTCATCTGTCTCCTGAGAAATCTCTATGTGGGACAAGAAGCTACAGTTAGAACTGGATATGGAACAACTGATTGGTTCAAAATTGGGAAAGGAGTACGACAAGGCTGTATTTTGTCTCCCTGCTTATTTAACTTATATGCAGAATTCATCATGCGAAAGGCTGGGCTGGATGAATCCCTAGCCGGAATTAAGATTGCCGGAAGAAATATCAACAACCTCAGATATGCAGATGACACAACCTTGATGGCAGAAAGTGAGGAGGAATTAAAGAACCTTTTAATGAGGGTGAAAGAGGAGAGCACAAAATATGGTCTGAAGCTCAACATAAAAAAAACGAAGATCATGGCCACTGGTCCCATCACCTCCTGGCAAATAAAAGGGGAAGAAATGGAGGCAGTGAGAGATTTTACTTTCTTGGGCTCCATGATCACTGCAGATGGTGACAGCAGCCACGAAATTAAAAGACATCTGCTTCTTGGGAGAAGGGCAATGACAGGCCTAGACAGCATCTTGAGAAGTAGACACATCACCTTGCCAACAAAGGTTCGTATAGTTAAAGCTATGGTTTTCCCAGTAGTGATGTATGGAAGTGAGAGCTGGACCATAAAGAAGGCTGATCGCCGAAGAATTGATGCTTTTGAATTCTGGTGCTGGAGGAGACTCTTGAGAGTCCCATGGACTGCAAGAAGATCAAACCTCTCCATTCTGAAGGAAATCAGCCCTGAGTGCTCACCGGAAGGACAGATCGTGAAGCTGAGGCTCCAGTACTTTGGCCACCTCATGAGAAGAGAAGACTCCCTGGAAAAGACCCTGATGTTGGGAAAGATGGAGGGCACAAGGAGAAGGGGGTGACAGAGGACGAGATGGTTGGATAGTGTTTTCGAGGTTACCAGCATGAGTTTGACCAAACTGCGGGAGGCAGTTGAGGACAGAGGTGCCTGGCGTTCTCTGGTCCATGGGGTCACAAAGAGTCGGACACGACTAAACGACTAAACAACAACAATGCACCTAATGGAAATAAGGCTGATGTTTATAAAGCTTTGGAAGAAAAACTATTTGAACATATGGATCAGAAAATCATAATAATTGGAGATATGAATGAACAGAAGCAGAAGACATCAAGATGAGGTGGCAAGAATACACAGAGGAATTATACCAGAAAGAAATGGATGTCCCGTATACCCCAGGTAGTGTGGTTGCTGACCTTGAGCCAGACATCCTGGAGAGTGAAGTCAAATGGGCCTTAGAAAGCACTGCAAATAACAAGGCCAGTGGAAGTGACGGTATTCCAGCTGAACTATTTAAAATTTTAAAAGATGATGCTGTTAAGGTGCTACACTCAATATGCCAGCAAGTTTTGGAAAACTCAGCAGTGGCCAGAAGATTGGAGAAGATCAGTCTACATCCCAATCCCAAAGAAGGGCAGTGCCAAAGAATGCTCCAACTACCGCACAATTGCACTCATTTCACACGCTAGCAAGGTTATGCTTAAAATTCTACAAGGAAGGCTCAAGCAGTATGTGGACCGAGAACTCCCAGAAGTGCAAGCTGGATTTAGAAGAGGCAGAGGAACCAGAGACCAAATTGCAAACATGCGCTGGATTATGGAGAAAGCTAGAGAGTTCCAGAAAGACATCTACTTCTGCTTCATTGACTATGCAAAAGCCTTTGACTGTGTCGACCACGGCAAACTATGGCAAGTTCTTAAAGAAATGGGAGTGCCAGATCACCTCATCTGTCTCCTGAGAAATCTCTATGTGGGACAAGAAGCTACAGTTAGAACTGGATATGGAACAACTGATTGGTTCAAAATTGGAAAAGGAGTACGACAAGGCTGTATTTTGTCTCCCTGCTTATTTAACTTATATGCAGAATTCATCATGCGAAAGGCTGGGCTGGATGAATCCCTAGCCGGAATTAAGATTGCCGGAAGAAATATCAACAACCTCAGATATGCAGATGACACAACCTTGATGGCAGAAAGTGAGGAGGAATTAAAGAACCTTTTAATGAGGGTGAAAGAGGAGAGCGCAAAAAATGGTCTGAAGCTCAACATCAAAAAAACGAAGATCATGGCCACTGGTCCCATCACCTCCTGGCAAATAGAAGGGGAAGAAATGGAGGTAGTGAGAGATTTTACTTTCTTGGGCTCAATGATCACTGCAGATGGTGACAGCAGCCACGAAATTAAAAGACGCCTGCTTCTTGGGAGAAGGGCAATGACAGGCCTAGACAGCATCTTGAGAAGTAGAGACATCACCTTGCCAACAAAGGTTCGTATAGTTAAAGCTATGGTTTTCCCAGTAGTGATGTATGGAAGTGAGAGCTGGACCATAAAGAAGGCTGATCGCCGAAGAATTGATGCTTTTGAATTATGGTGCTGGAGGAGACTCTTGAGAGTCCCATGGACTGCAAGAAGATCAAACCTCTCCATACTGAAGGAAATCAACCCTGAGTGCTCACTGGAAGGACAGATTGTGAAGCTGAGGCTCCAGTACTTTGGCCACCTCATGAGAAGAGAAGACTCCCTGGAGAAGACCCTGATGTTGGGAAAGATGGAGGGCACAAGGAGAAGGGGGCGAGAGAGGACGAGATGGTTGGATAGTGTTTTCGAGGCTACCAGCATGAGTTTGACCAAACTGCGGGAGGCAGTAGAGGACAGAGGTGCCTGGCGTTCTCTGGTCCATGGGGTCACGAAGAGTTGGACACGACTAAACGACTAAACAACAACAACCCTTTAAGAATTTAATTACAACAACTAATTATAGGTACGGGTGAAGGTCACCTAGGCCTTCCTTTATCATAATTTTAATGCTGGTCTTTAAGCTACAGTTACCTAATTGTGTAGTTCTGAGATTGTGACGTTGGATCTGCTTTGGAATATAGTCAGTTTTACTTACCTGCTCTTGGAATATAATCAATTTTACTTGTAATTGTTTAGCCCCTTGGGCCACCACTTATCCTTAAGGTTGATTTGTATTGCAACACATAATTGAGCCTTAATTTCTAGATTGTTGGGGCCATTGTGGGGTTATTTTCGTAGACCCACACGGTCTTATTCGGACTGATTGTTCTATCTGTCCACTTCAAAGTATATTTGGTCTCGTTATACAGTCTGTGTAACCCCTGGGGGTACCATTGGATTTGCTTAGTCTCTCACACCGTCTTTCAGTTGGTAAGGGAGCCCAGTTAGGCCTAGTTTGACATGCGTATAAATGAGTAAATACTTTCTCAGCTACATAAGCAAATCTATTTGGCTAGTGGGGATTACTGCTGGCAATTTATAAAGTATAAAGGCTTAAATAAATAAATAAAACACAGGCTTGCGGGTGTTAGACAGTGCCTAGCCTGCTTGACCAACTCGCTTTAATAGAGGTTTGGCATCTAGGGGTGTCTTTTGTAGGGCGGCATAATGCCTTCCAAAAGAACCCAAGAACGCCCCAATACAAGTGTTCAAGACGGATCAGGGGGGCCTGCTATGCCCTGCAACCCACAGGCCTTATTGTAGTTTTTCTCTGCTTTTGAAACCTTTTATCAATAGTTTAGGCCAATGGTCATTGGGTCCTCTTCCCAAATAGTGAGTACTCCTGATTGCATACCTGACACTGCTCCTAGCAATGAGGAGCTCCCTTGCACTTCAGCCTCCTTATTCAATGTTTCACGGTCTGGTAACAATCCATCTATGCACCCCCACATGCGATCACAGTCTTCGTGTTCTCGCTCTGCCAATCCCAGTTCCTCAGGGGGCAGGGCTCGTTCTGCCAATTCTAACCTTTCTGCTTCTCAGTATACCCCAGACTTTCCCAGTATTCTACAGGATTCACAACCTCAGTCTACACCCACGGAAGGTGACTCTGAAACATCATTGGAAGAGGAGGTTCAGGGGCAACAGGAAGCATCTGCAGCTGCTGAACAGCATCCAGTCACCAATGAAGGACAAGGGAGAAAGAAGAAATCTAAGAAGAAGCATTCGGCTAAGAAGAGCAAGAGAAGTAAGCCGTCAGATGCTGAGGATGATTCAGTTACTTCTTCAGATTCTGATACTGATGCCCCCTTGGATGGTTATGGGGTTTTGGGGAGGACATTTAGGGACTCCTCCTTTGGGTGCATGAGAGTAGGGCAAACTCTCACCTTAAAACGTTTAACGGGTCACTGGAGTGGAAGGGGAGAGCATTGGTGAAGGATGTAAAAACGTCCACGAACGTATCCACTGATGTTATCTTGGGTAATCACCTTTCCCAAAGGAAAGGGACTAAAATACTGAATGGGGATTATGTAGACATCTTCTCTTTGCTGCCACCGGCCAAGGTAGCCGGCAAGGGGGAAAAGAAGCCCTTTTGTGGGTGATTGGCTAAGCTGTCAGTGGGACTGCGTGCTCCTCAACACAGAGTGCGCTTCTCTAAAGCGGTCAAGTCAGACCTGGAGGTTTGGTTAAAGTTCCTGGATAAGTACAATGGTATTTCTTTGTGGCAGGACAATTTGATGCTGTGTTTAGACTTTCAGGTACAGTCTGACGCTGCTGGTTCCCTGGGGTTTGGTGTCTACTTTAGGGGGCGCTGGTGTGTGTAGGGATATCGTGGAGTGGACAATGAGGTCCGGAGGGAGCACACTCTCCACCAGTAGGCAGCCACAGTCTGCCTGCACGCGTGACCTTGGGGTGCAGGGCAACCCCCCCCCCGACAAGCCACAGCTGTCTGTACATCAATCCACCTATGTCTGACCTTTTGCGGTCTCAGCAGTCAGCGGTGTCCTGTCTGTAACCTTTGTCTCTGAGACCTTTTGTCTCCTTCGTCATACACTGTGCAAGGGGAAAATGACGATGTGGAACAGGTGCCAAATAGCTTTGTACCACCCCATGATCTCGGGGCGGAAGATGTGTAAAGGACACAGTCCAAAAATGTATCTGCCTGGCTTGCATATTTGTCTCAATAAAAGGAGGCTCCACAGGAATGGCAGCAGCTCGCTTCAGACCACCTGTGCGCAGCTCACATGATGATCAACTCCTGTCTTGGGCCTTCACTTCATCTGGCGCTCAACGTCTCTGGGGCTAGACTACTCACTTCACTCAGCAAGAGCTACAGACGCGTCCTCGCATCCTCTATAAGGATCCCGGTGAGTATACAAAGGAAGGAAGGATGGTGTCAGGGAACTGACATCAGAGCGAGAGGCGGAGGCAGGGCTCCAGAGCGATGCCGGAGAGGGGACCAGCAGGGGGGAAGGAATTCAGCGCAACACCAGTAGAGAAGGGAGGGAGATGGAGGAATTGGAGACTGGTCTCCAAGACCCTGCATCAGAGACTAGTGAAGAGAGCGCTGGCACACCCCTGCCTTCCCCTTACTTGCGCAGACGAGTTCTGTGCAGGGAAAATAGGAGGAGACTTGGGGTCAAACAGCTCTTATGCTGGAAAAGGTTCAAGAAACACCCACTGACAGATTCTGCAAGCGACTGACCGGCCACGGAGTGTGGGCTGTCAGCCAAGGCATGGTGAACCAGGCAATCGGACACAACTAGCAGGCAACTTACGCACAAGTAACCCCTTACAACCATTACAGATGGAGAGTTCCCAGTCTGCCCAACGATTGCAACATCGTAAAGATCTCCAATATTTGCTCTCAAAAGCACGGCATCCCTGTTCCTGCAAGGCACTTAATGCTCTCTTGAAGGAAATTGATGCCCGGTGTCCCTGGTATCCAGAGAGCGGGTCTCTCCGGCTCAGGGACTGGGAGCAAATAGGGCAGACCCTGCATTTGAAGCCACGAGCTTCCGTGCAGGTGCTGCAGGCATGGCACTTCTGCAGAGATGCGGTTCAGTGTTTCGGCCCTGTAGAAGTTCAGCCTATACTTTCTCTTAACCCTCTATCTGTTTCTCCCGCCCTGACGAGGGTGGTGGAAGCAGTTCAGCTGAGCCTAGCTCCTAGCCAGCCAGTGCCTGAGACGCCAACAGCTGTGGTTTATCAAGATTCTCAACAATCCCCTCTTTTATCTCAACCCAACCTTTCTCTTGATGCTTCTTTTCAGCCCTCAAGTCTGCCTGGCTTGGCAGATCCAGCGGTGCCTCTGGAGTCAGTAAAGGCTCAGAAGGCAGATCTCTCCGCTGTAGAGCAAATGGTTAGGGAGGCAAAAGCATCTTCTCACCTAACTGTGAAAGAGCTTGCTGACCTAAACATGCTCAGTCCGGTTGCAAGGGCACCGGATGGTCAGGGCCAACAAGTTAGCTGTTGGGACCCTCTGCCTTATTCTGTAATCAGAAAGGTGGAAAAAGCCGATAATGAATTGGATTTCACCAGTACCTATTCACATGGACTGGAGGAGGGTGAGTCCTCAAACTCTGTATTGATTCCTGATGATTGGAAATCTGTAATGAAAATGCTCTTGAATCTTGGCCAGTTTGTCATTTGGCCTAGTGAATTTCGCCAAGTTGCAGAGCATCAAGCCTGTGTGCAGGCTGCCCGAGACCTTCTCTTTGAACATCTGGCAGGAGAAGGACAGTCTAGTACTGTGGACAGGCAAAGGCAGCTGCCTCAAAAGTTTTTCCTTTGATTGCCGCATGCTCTTTGCAGGAATTTAAGAAAGTTGTTGTGAACCTGCAAACTCAATTGCTACAGAAACAGTTTCCTGTGATTTCTGCATGTGCCCTACATGCCTTTCAAGCTCCTAAAGCTAGTGTGCTTGCAAGTGCTTTGTGTTACTCAGGGAACAGCCAGTAATCGGGTCACCCTCTGACCCAGGACCAAAAAAGGGGGAATGTTTTCCTGCTCAGATAGCCCCACAGCCAGTAACATCTTTGAAAAACCTGTCACCAACGGCAATGTGGGACTGTAACTAATTGTGATGGGTTAAGGGGCTGCTTGTGCGTAAATGGCTGAGTTCTTAACTCCTGCAATCAGTTTCTAAACTCTCCCCGTCCGCGGAGCCATGGGCGCATGGCTACCTCAATCGCTGGCAGAATCCGTCAGTGGGCGCTTCCGGAATTTGCGCCAACATAGGAGTTCCTTAACGGAAACTCTCCTTTTGGAATCTCTGCGTGACAGCTTCCTGCGCGGAGTGGTCGTCCCCAGTGGAGGTCCTGAAACCTCTCCGCTGTTCTCACTGGAAGTATCTTGGAGCCATCCCTCCGACTGAGTTTCTGCGGGAACTCTCTCTCTCCCCCTGCTGGTTCCTTCCTCAGCATCCGAGGGTCTCCTAACCTCCTTGAGCCCTTCCACCACCTGACTCTCCGATGGCAGTTCCCTGACATCCACCTCCCCTCCAGGACCCCCCTCACCCCCGTCTCCCCCTCTTCTCTGGGTGGCGAGGCTGGGAACCCCCTGAAAGACTCCTCATCTTCTGATGACTCGAAAACCGCCCTCCACCTACTACTGTCCCTTCTTCCCGAATACTCTTCCCCCTCTGATTCTTCTTCCTCTTCTTGTCCTGATTCTGGGAACCCCTCAAACTCCCCTTCTTCGTCAGTGGTGCCGAAGTGTTCCTCCCAGAACCTAGCCAAGGGCTGAGGCTTCCTTGGGTACCGGAGATGAAACGTTCCTACTAAAATCTCATCCTCAATCGTTTCTGCCGGTACCCAGGTATTTTCGGACTCTGGTTCCCCTTCCCATGCCACTAAGTACTCCACCTGTTTACCCTTCCACCGAGAGTCGAGTATTTCTGCTACATGACTACTGCCTTCCCTCTCTTCTACTTCCGGTGCCGCGGGAACCTCACCTTCACGTCCCCAAGATTCCCGCCCCTCCCGGTACGGTGACAGCAATGACCTATGGAATACTGGATGCAATTTCATGTTGTCTGGCAACCTGAGTTTGAAGGCCACCGGATTGACCTGTTGTATAACTTTGAAGGGTCCCAGTCGTTTCGGTCTCAATTTCTTGCACCCGCCCTTGAATGGCAACCCTTTTGTTGACAACCACACCTGGTCCCCCACCCTTATAGTCTCGCCTTCCCTTCTGCTCCTATCTGCCTGCTTCTTGTATTCTGCCTTGGCCCTGTCCAAATTCAATTTTAGCTGTTGATGTATGGCTTCCATTCCTTCCACAAAATGTGGCTGGTACCCTCCATCTTTCCCCTCCTTCCCCTGGAAAGGCCCTGGGGTGGCACCCATAATTGGCCATAAATGGACTCATGCCCGTGGACACATTTTCCGCGTTATTGTAGGCGAATTCGGCCACGGCCAATTTCTCTCTGGTCTACTACTACCATGACCGCCGTTTTCCCCTTGGATTTGGGCAAATCCGTCATAAAATCTATGGAAACTGCTTCCCATGGCCGTTCAGGTGTGGGTAATGGTTCCAGTAAACCCGCCGGTGCCACCCTCTCCCCCTTTGCTCGCTGGCAGCGGTCGCACCTCCTTACATACTCTCTTACATCTTCCCTCACCTTGGGCCACCAGAACTGCCTGGTAACTAACCACATGGTTTTGTGCTGCCCAAAGTGCCCTGCGGTGGGGCTGTCGTGTAGTTGTTTGAGCACTCTACCCCTCAATTCCCCTTCCGGTATGTACAATGCCCCTTTGTAATACAACGACCCATTCCTTTCTTCAAACCCCCCTGTGTTCTCCCCGGCTCCCCTGAGCCCTCTGAGTTTATCTTGGGCGTATTCATCGTTCTCTGTCCCTTCTACCAGTTCCCTTTGCCCCACCAATGCTGCTCCACAAACCCAGCGGTCCTCTGGGATGATATGTCTTTCTTCGGGCGCTCCCTCCCCCTCCATATACTCAGGCTTTCGGGAGAGAGCGTCCGCCCTGATGTTCTCTGGTCCCGGTACATAGCGAATCTCAAAATGGAATTTGGAGAACTCCTGTGCCCATCTCACTTGTCTCTGGTTCAGTACTCGGGTCGTTCTCCAATATTCCAGATTTTTGTGGTCCGTGCACACCTGCACCTTGTGCTGCGCTCCAATCAGCAGGTGTCGCCACCGTCGAAAAGCTTCATGAATGGCGAGCAGTTCCCTGTCAAACACTGTGTAGTTCCTTTCGGATTTATTCAACTTCCGTGAGAAAAAGGCACACGGTCTCCAGTCCGACTCGTCTTTTCCCAGCTGGAGAAGCACCGCCCCTACTGCGCGATCCGATGCGTCCGTCTCTACCCTCATCGGCTTCCGTAGATCTACGTGCAAGAGCTGCTCCTCCGACGCAAACACTTTCTTTAGCTGTTCAAACGCTCGCTGCGCCTCTTCCGTCCAGGCGAATTTCTTCTTACTACTGAGACAATCGGTGATGGGCGCCGTTAAGTGGGCAAAGTTTTTGATGAACTTCCGATAGAAGTTTCCAAACCCCAGGAATCTCTGCACGTCCTTCCTGGTTTTGGGTGTCTTCCATTCCAGTACCGCTTGGACTTTACTGGGATCCATGGCCAACCCCTTGTCTGACAAACGGTACCCCAGGAACTCCACCTCTCTGGTATGGAACTGGCACTTCTCCAACTTTACCCACAGCTGGTTTGCTTGCAGCCTGCTTAGGACCTCCTGGACATCTCGGACATGCTGCTCTTCGTCCTCTGAGTAGACTAACACATCGTCTAAGAAGGCCACACAGTTCTTATAGAGCAGAGGCCCCAGGACGTGATGCATGAAGGACTGAAAGCAGGCTGAGCCCGCCTGTAGTCCGAAGGGCATAACGAGATACTCAAAGGCCCCCAAGGGGGTGAACATGGTGGTCTTCCATTCATCCCCCTTCCTCATCCGTATCAGGTTATACGCCCCCCTCAGGTCCAGCTTGGTAAAAATCTATCCCTTCCTCACCATGGTCAGAATGTCGTCAATCCTGGGCATGGGAAAGGCCACTGGTTCTGACACCGAATTGACGGCCCGGAAGTCCACAACCAATCTGGGTTTTTTTGAGTCCTTTTTGTCCACAAAAAACACTGGGCTGCCCCCCACCGCTCTTGACTCCCTGATGAACCCTCGTTTCAGGTTCTTGTCTATGAACTCCCTTAACTCCTGCATCTCCTTGTCCGACATAGCGTACAGTTTGCCCACTGGTAACTGGGCTCCCGGGGGTAGATTAATTTGACAGTCAAAGGGTCTATGCGGGGGTAGTCTATCTGCTTCCTTCTCGCTGAAAACATCCCTCAGGTCTGCGTATTGTGGTGGTATTTCACTCTTTTCTCCCACCACCATCCCTGCAAGACTTGCTCTAGCCAACCCCTGAGTTTCTCTTCCCTTGCAGTGTTCTAGGCAATGAGCTGATCCAAAAGAGACTGTCCGCTGGTGCCATCCCACTAGTGGGTCATGTAACGCCAGCCAGCTCATCCCTAATATGATGGGCGGCCCCGCCAGAGTGGCTACGTGAAAGGCAATGACTTCCGTGTGCCTTGCCACCCTCATTGTCATGGGGACCGTTTGTTGGCTCACTTCCCCTCCCAGAAGTTCCCTCCCATCAATCGTAGACACCTGCAAGGAATTACCTAAGGGCAGCGTCTGTATCTGGTGCTCTGATGCAAACTCCCTACTCATGAAATTACAGGAGCTGCCTGAGTCTAACAGGGCTTTTATCGTGAGTGGATGTCCATTGGGGAGCTCTAGCAGTACCTCTACTACCAGAGCCGCTCTTGGGGGTTCAGGCTTGGGCACGTTCACTGATCCTTGGCCTGGCTGCTGTGCCCTGTCGCTGGCAGCCAGGCGTTGGCTTTTACCTGCTCCTTAACCCCCTCCTCCTCACTCCCAACAGCTCCCACCATTCCTTGCCATCCCTTCCTTTGTGGGCACACTCTGGCAAAATGTCCTGGCTGTTGACAGAGGTAGCATTTTTTGGCGCTCTTCCCCTCCTTCTTCCGCCCTTCGTGGACGTTTGAAACGCCGTGCGCACGCGCAGTGCCAATCTCCATTGGTTCCGCTGGCGGGGAAGGTTGCCCTGGCATCTCAGGAATGCGGAAATCACTCCAACACTCTCCTCTCCCTTCCCGCTTCTCCAGAGCCCTTGCCTCTAGGCGTGATCCAATCGCAAGAGCCGATTTAGTCAGCTGATCCATAGACCCCGGCCGGGGCGCACGGGAAAGTTCGTCTTTCACCTCCGGGGATAGCCCTTCTTCAAACAGCATTTGAATCGGGTCCAAACACAGGTCCCACCCCAATATATGTATGAGCATGGTAAACCGTGTCCAATACTCTCGGACGGACTGATTCCCCTGTTTGCATGCCATTAACTGTCTGCGTACCACGCCCTGTTCAATCTGGCTGGAAAACATCAAATCCATCGCGATAAAGAATTTCCTCAAGTCCTTTAGGGCATCATTATTCGATGCCATCAGGGGCCTCACCCATTCTCTAGCTCCCCCCTCGAGGTGCCCAATCACAAAAGCCACTCTCGATTCCTCATCGGCAAAGTCATCAAACTGCAGATTGAGTGCATATTGCATTTCTGTCTTAAAGGCTTGGTAGTTTCTTGGGTCACCCCCGAATTTCTGTACCAATCCCGGTACCTTCCTTGCGATGGGGGTGGGCTTCCCCTGTGCATCCTGAGCTCTCCTCTCCTCGAGACGCGCCGTTAGCAGTGCCAGCTGGTGTTCCAACGCTCTGTTTCTCTCCTCCAGAGTTGGTCCCGCCCCAGCTCCTCCCGCTGCTCCGTCTCCAGTTGGGTTGCTCATGATGCCTCTCTTTCGCACACGCAGCGTCGAAGACTGATGGATTGCTGTGATGGGTTAAGGGGCTGCTTGTGCGTAAATGGCTGAGTTCTTAACTCCTGCAATCAGTTTCTAAACTCTCCCCGCCCGCGGAGCCATGGGCGCATGGCTACCTCAATCGCTGGCAGAATCCGTCAGTGGGCGCTTCCGGAATTTGCGCCAACATAGGAGTTCCTTAACGGAAACTCTCCTTTTGGAATCTCTGCGTGACAGTTTCCTGCGCGGAGTGGGCGTCCCCAGCGGAGGTCCTGAAACCTCTCCGCTGTTCTCACTGGAAGTATCTTGGAGCCATCCCTCCGACTGAGTTTCTGCGGGAACTCTCTCTCTCCCCCTGCTGGTTCCTTCCTCAGCATCCGAGGGTCTCCTAACCTCCTTGAGCCCTTCCACCACCTGACTCTCCGATGCCAGTTCCCTGACACTAATTATGCAGGAATACACCATTTTTCATTTGCCTGGGGAGGTTCATCTCATTCCCATTTCAGTTCAAACCCTGAAACTGTGGGTTTGATCCTCCACTAGTCCCACATAATCTCTGCAAAAGGGACAACTGATTCTGTCTACATAGGCATTTGCAGAACGCAAGCATGTCCACAGACTCTGCTAAGGGCAGTCTGTTGCACAGCTACTTCTTTTCCTGTGCTTACAGATGCGGTCACTCACCGAGAAGCGGGGTTTCTACACCCTTCCAGCTTCTCCTTTAGTTGTGCTTTACAGAAACCAAATTCAAACCTTGAAATCAATGTTTGATTTTTGTCTCAGCGTTGCCGTTAAAGTGGCTAACACAAGAGGCTATTTGGATGGACTAATGACCAGTCTCAGGGCGAAAATTAAATGCTTTATATGCCCTGGTAGCAGAGCAACTTGAAGTTCTGACTAGGTCCTGAAATCTGCTCCTGCTTGCCCAATTAGAATTTCCCAAGCCTTTATAAATTACTCACTGCACAATTTCAGCCTCTGCTTGAGTTGCTAGAGAAGCAAAAGCCCCTTCAGAGGGTATTTCCATACCGCCAGCCAACACTGACAGGGAGAAGTTTGCCTTTACCGTCCCTCTGTTAAACAATGAACGTCCAGAAAAAAATACCAGTGGAAAGTACTGCCACAGGGTATGCTTAACAGTCCAAACTTGTGCCAGTACCTTGTAGATCAAGCCCTGCAACCTTTCCAAGACAAACACCCTGAACTGCTAGCCATTGCACATGTCTGCTGAACTAAATGCCTCACTGGCACGGCACTTTGTAGATGGATCAGACTCTGTTAGATGCTTGCATTTAGCGATCTTAGTCACCACACACTCCCACAGCAGCACTTTATGTTCCACGAGCACAAAAAGCAGCATCGCCTCCAAAAAAAGTGTATCCATACATCGAAGCAGTAGCAGATCTCATTAGGAAAGGGCGAGCTCGAGCCTTACAGCTCTGTGGTTTCGATCTTGTGCTTATTGCGCTGCCCTTTCACCAAGCCGATGTGGTCACCTTAATGCAACATCCTGTACTTTGGCAAATTGTTCTCGCAGTTTGTAAGAGAATTAAATATTTTAACTTACCGAAGGATGCTTGCCTGCCTGTCACCTACGCATTCCTCTCAGACTTCATCAACTCTGCTGCTCAGCACCCATCCCCCAAGTCATCTACTGGCAGGGCACGGGAGGGGGGGGGTGCTGGCGTACCAACTTCCTGGAACTGTAGAGTGATGTATTTAAATTCATTCCACCTCAACCTGTTTCCCTCACCTCAGTGAGCGGAAATTGCTGTTTTGATTTTAGTTTTCTAAACTTTTCAGCCACACCTTTCAAGTTGGTGCTGGACTCACGATGTGCCTAGCAATTGATTCATAGATTGCTATTACCTCGAATCATACAGCTAGTAGCTGAAAATTTATTTGAGTATTTTTCTCTTTACTGTGTCTCATCAGCTAGCATGCTGTAAGTTTTTGTGGTAAACCACATCCGTGCACGACCTGCACAGCTCGCGCTCTGCAGGAAATAAGAGGGTGGATGCACCTCTGCGTAACTTAGCAACCAATGCCTTGTTCACAGACTTGGTTGAAAGTTTTGATGTTTTTCATCTAAAGAAAAAAAAAAAGGTTAGCTGAACAATTTCGGTTACCTTTACTGCCAGCCCAAGCCTGGCTGGCTAAGTCTCTTAATCTCAAAGCTTGCTCAAATTGTTTCATAATCTCAAGCATTTCCACATGCTGTGACTTCCTAGCGACACAGAAGCACTGCAGTTGTGGCCAAGGGACTGTGCATTTTAAGCCATATTCCACAGTCCATTGTCACACTTGAAACCTTTTCAGGGTTCATAACAACTCAAAGCACATGATTGCCTATATTGCTGTTATGGGCCAAGCCCAAAAGCCTAACAATCCTACTTTTTGTTTCTGTTCATTGCTCACATCTTTTCCAGCAATCCTGCATCCAGTGAGTATTTCTCTTACCCACAGTATTCCCACCTGTAATTCCACAGGTTAAACTGGTGTCGCCGCAGCAAATGTCTAAAATGTTTTTATATATATATTTTAAAGTGCTTTATAGGGGTTTTTACTTTTTACTCTGTTGTACCACCGTGAACGGTGGTTTTTATTGATGTATTTTTATTTTGTTCTGTTTTATTTGGGTTTGGGGTTGGATATTGGGTGGGGTGGGGATTTGTTTTGTTGGTATAATTGTTTTTGGTTTGATTTGTTTTTCTATTTTGTAAATGGAGGTTGGTTTGAGGCTTGGGATTGCTACCGTAGTGGGGCGAGGGAGGTATGGCGGTGGGGGCAGATGTCATAGGCGAAGGGGATCGAGATACGGATATGCTCGTACCCCTTCCAATCTGCGCCCCATCCCGAGGGACGAAGGTAGGGTGAGCAAGGATTACTCACCTCCGTCACTGGTGTTGTGCAATGCCAGGTCTATAGGCAACAAAACCGCCACCCTGCAAGACTTCTTCACCTCGCACGGGGTTGACCTGGCTTGTGTGACAGAGACCTGGGTGCGCGAAGGGGAAACTGTTACCTTACGAGAGATGGCGCCCCCGGGTTTCTCCATCCTCCACCAGTCGCGGACTGTGGGCCGGGGGGGAGGGGTGGCATTATTAATCCGAGAAGACTGTTCTTTCAGGGCTCTACCATCGCCATGGATCCCCGGCATTGAATGTGTTGGCCTAGTGTGGGGCTCCGAGGTGAGCTTGGCTGTCTGGCTGGTGTACCGGCCACCTAGCGCACCAGCAGCCACCCTGTCAGGCCTGCTGGAGGCGGTGGCCGGCTGGGCCTTGGAGTTCCCTAACCTCTTGGTATTGGGGGACTTCAACATCCATGCTGATGCCACTCCCTCCTCACAGGCTCTGGACCTGGTGTCTTCCATGGCGACACTAGGGCTCTCCCAGTTTGTTTTGGGCCCCACACATCAAGCAGGCCACACGCTGGATTTGATCTTTGGCGCTGGTATAGATGTGATCATGCTTCCTTCGATGAAGGTGCCATGGTCTGATCACTACGCACTGAAAGCCAGGATTGATTTTCCACCCCCACCCTGCTTAGGTGGCGAGCCAATTTGGGCTCGCCCGCAGAGGCTGATGGATCCTGATAGATTCCGTCAGGCCTTGCGGGACCTTGCCCCCCCCTGGCGACTCATTGACTGAGCTTGTTGAGGGCTGGAATACACAGCTCCTAGCAGCCATCGATGAGATCGCACCTAGGCGCCCTCTGCGACCCCGCAGAAACCGGGCTCCCTGGTTTACCGAGGAGCTTCGGAAAATGAAGCGGGACCTCAGACCACTAGAGCGAGTATGGCGGGGTGCCCGTGACGGAGCCTCAAGAACATCTTATAGGGTTTTTATGAAAACCTACGAGATGGCAGTGAAGAAGTCCTACTTCTCGGCCTCCATTGCCTCCGCTAGCTCTCGCCCGGCACAATTATTTAGTATAATTAGGTCTTTAACGTCCCTTGAAGGACAGCCAAATTTAAATAACAATTCGACACACAGCTGTGAGGCATTTGCGAGCTTTTTTGCGGAGAAGGTCCTGTTGCTCCGCCATGACCTCCCTGCCAATTTGGATACAATAAAGGAACTGGAGGCCCCTCGACTGTCCTCGGGTCCAGTATTGGACCACTTTGACTGGGTATCCCCAGCCAATGTGGACAGACTCCTCCAAGCTGGAAAGCCCACCACCTGTCCTCTTGACCCGTGCCCATCTTGGCTGATTAGAGCGTGTCCAGACGAGGTGCGGGCCCCCCTGGGTGATATCATCAATTTGTCCCTTGGCACCGGGATATTCCCAGGGGAACTGAAGGAGGCAGTGGTGCGTCCGCTCTTAAAGAAAACATCATTGGACCCTTTAGATCTATCCAATTACCGCCCGGTTTCGAATCTTCCATTCCTGGGTAAGGTGATTGAGAGAGCAGTTGCTGAACAGCTTGGTAGGTTTCTGGATGAAACATCGGCTCTCGATCCATTCCAGTCCGGCTTCCGCGCTGGTCATGGGATCGAGACAGCTCTGGTCGCCCTAACAGATGATCTCCGCAGGCAGCTGGATCGAGGCGGGTCGGGGCTGCTGATTCTTCTAGATCTGTCAGCAGCCTTCGACATGGTCGATCACGAACTCCTAGACCGCCGCCTTGCCGACGTGGGGATCCAGGGCACAGTCCTTCAATGGCTGCGCTCGTTTCTCTCTGGTCGGGGACAGAGGGTGGCGCTTGGGGGGGAATTGTCATCGCGCCACTCCTTGGTGTGTGGAGTGCCTCAGGGTGTGATTCTCTCCCCGATGCTTTTTAACATCTTTATGCGCCCCCTCGCCCAGCTTGTCCGGAGTTTTGGGCTGGGTTGCCATCAGTATGCCGATGACACCCAGCTCTATCTGTTGATGGACGGCCATCCTGACTCGGCCCCAGATACACTGACCAGATGTCTGGAAGCTGTGGCTGGATGGTTACGTGGGAGCCGGTTGAAGTTAAATCCTTCACAGACAGAGGTCCTCTGGCTGGGACGGAGCGATATGGGATTGAGGGGGCAACTCCCATCTCTTGCGGGGGTGCAATTAGTGCCAGCATCGTCCGTTAAGAGTTTGGGTGTAATCTTCGATACCTCCCTTTCTATGGAGGTGCAGATTACAGCTATAACAAAGGCGGCATTTTTTCATCTCCGCCAAGCTAAGCAGTTGGCTCCTTATCTCTCTCGCCCTGACCTAGCCACTGTGATCCACGTGACGGTCACCTCCAGACTGGATTATTGTAACTCGCTCTACGTGGGGCTGCCCTTGAGACTGACCCAGAAACTCCAGCGGGTGCAAAATGCCGCGGCGAGACTCCTTATGGGGTCTTCGCTGCGAGATCATATTCATCCAGTACTATACAAGCTGCACTGGCTCCCGGTGGAGTACAGGATCAGGTTCAAGGTGCTGGTTTTAACCTTTAAAGCCCTATACGGCCTAGGACCCTCGTACCTACGGGACCGCCTCTCCTGGTATGTCCCACAGAGAAATTTACAGTCTGCAAATAAAAATATCCTAAAGACCCCAGGCCACAGAGAGGTTAGGCTGGCCTCAACTAGAGCCAGGGCTTTCTCGGCCGCGGCTCCAATCTGGTGGAACGCTCTGTCACAAGAGACTAGGGCTCTGCGGGACCTGACATCTTTCTGCAGGGCCTGCAAGACAGAGCTGTTCCACCAGGCCTTTGGTCAGGGCGCAGCCTGACCCCCTCCTCTGGCAACCTGCACAGAATTTTGCTTGATGGTTGCCATTACTTTGATTTTAATTAATTTTATAATGAATGTTTTTAGAATGTTGAACTATTTTGACGGTTGTTAGCCGCCCTGAGCCCAGCTTCGGCTGGGGAGGGCGGGATATAAATAAAATTTATTATTATTATTATTAAGTGTGGAATGGGCCAATTGCTCCCTGAAGACACTTTTGGAAAACATTAGGAAAGGGGGAGAAGTGTAGGCCCTAGGCAACATCCAGCATAAATTTAACACCTTGCGGTTTTTCATTTAACCATCTTGCTTTTGATTCAGAGAGGTTTGCACCAGCAGACAGACATCTCCACAAGTCCAAGGATCTCGAGCTAACAACTTTTATATCAACAGCTTCCGGATCTGCAGCGGACCTGAAGTGTGTGCGATTCACTCTCCAGCATGGTCTGGCATCATGGCCTGACCAGTCCGGCTCCAGTCCAACTCCAAGCTTCCAGCTTCCTATGGGAGATGCCAGTAAAGCGCCATCCGAGAGAGACGTAGTACCACCAAGTGCAGACCAGGAAGAAGTCACTTGGGTGACATCAAGCCCTTGTTCCTGTTGGACAATATCAGCTCTCTCGAGCCTGAACAACCAGAGACATTTCCTCACTGACTGCTGCCATATATTTGCCCAACTTGCTGATGACTCCATGCTGCTTCTTTTCATGCCATGCCTACCTTTGATAATGAAGGCTTTGACTATCTGTGGAACTGCCTCACTAGCTGATCTCCTGATCTTCTATGACTCAAACACATCTTTACCTATGCTGTAATGATTCCAACCTACTTTACTTGCTACTATTGATGTATTCAATGTATTCCCACTATTTTACAGCTCTGCAAGTTCGCTCTGATCCCTGCGTCATGGCCCTCTCTGCTTCTGATCAAATTCGGCTTAACACCTTACTCCCGGCATTATAAACTCCTCCAATTTGGAGTATGCCCGGCTTCACACACACAGGGCACAGGTGGACTTGGGACCTATTCTTTGATAGACAGAAAAGGGGAGATGTAGGGATATCGCGGAGTGGACAGTGAGGTCCGGAGGGAGCACAGTCTCTACCAGCAGGCAGCCACAGTCTGCCTGCACGCGTGACCTTGGAGTGCAGGGCAACCCCCCCCCCCCAGACAAGCCACAGCTGTATGTATATCATTCCACCTATGTCTGACCTTTTGCGGTCTCAGCAGTCAGCGGTGTCCTGTCTGTAACCTTTGTCTCTGAGACCTTTTGTCTCCTTCGTTATACACTGTGCAAGGGGAAAATGACGATGTGGAACAGGTGCCAAAATAGCTTTGTACCACCCCACGATCTCGGGACGGAAGATGTGTAAAGGTCACAGCCCAAAAATGTATCTGCCTGGCTTGCATATTTGTCTCAATAAACGGAGGCTCCACAGGAATAGCAGCAGCTCACTTCAGACCACCTGTGCGCAGCTCACATGATAATCAACTCGTCTTGGGCCTTCACTTCAGGTGTGCTCAGCGGTGGCCCACCAGCTGGCAGGGAAAACCTATCACGCATGACCTCACCTTCTTAGAATTTTTTCCTATCGTAGTTGTGGTGCGCTTGTGGGCTGATGAGTTCAGGAATCACCGGGTATGCTTCTGGACCGACAAACAAGCGGTTGTCAGTGTCCTGTCAAAGCAATCATCGCTCTCTCCTAGGGTGGCAAACCTGCTCCGGTCCTTTGCCCTTTTGTGCTTAGAATTAAACATCTATTTCTCTGCCAAATTTATACCTGGGGTTAACAATGACATCGCAGATGCTCTATCTCGTTTTCAGATGGATCGCTTCCGCTCATTAGCACCAGAGGCACAGCAATTGCCACAGCCATTCCCAGAGCACCTTTGGAGCCTTGGGAACGATGTTCTGAAGGGAGTATTGGCATCAGTAGCCCCGTTCATGCTTAGATCTTATAAGAAGGCTTGGTTGGACTTTATGGAGTTTCAAGGCAAATTAAAAAATGCTAGGCTTGACACCTCCCCTACCAAGGTGGAAGTTCTGCAATACTTGGTACATTTAAGGGAGCTGGGTCGCGCAGCAAAGACTCTTAACATCCAGTCTGCTGCAATCTCCTTCTGTAAGGCTGTTTACTCAATAAACCATTGTGCAGACCTCTTAGTGCAAAGGGCACTGGAGGGCTGGCACAGGCTACAGCTTCCCAGCAGTGATGGTAGAAGGCCCATAACTTATGACATTCTATGCCAAATCCATAAAAAGTTAAGAAGTATCTGTTGGTCCAAGTACGAGGCCCGATTATTTTCGGCTGCATACTCCATCACCTTCTTTGGCGCTCTGCATGTTGGCAAAGTGGTTTGTTGAGGGCCAACCAGATTCCACTGCCCGGGGAATTTTATTGAGAGATCTGACCATGTCCAGATCCAATTTAGTCCTGCATGTCTGATGTTCCAAAACTGATCAGCAGGGAAAGGGGCCCCTTATTTGGCTCCAAGCAACTAGTCACAAGGGGCCATGCCCAGTAAAGGACACTAGGTGTTTCATGTACTTGAGACCAACCATCTCAGGCCCATTCCTCATACATTTGGATGGCTCCTGCCTTGCATGGCATCAGTTCACGTGCGTTATGCGAAGGGCGATTGCTGCCTGTGGTCTCCCCCCAGCTGAATTTGCAGCTCACTCCTTTCGGATTGGGGCCACCACCATGGCAGTGCATTTGGGACTCTCAGCAGAAAAGATAAAGGACTTGGGGTGGTGGAAGTCTGATGCATTTAAGGGATAATATCCGTAAGATCTCGTTACTGTTCACAGTATACCTGACCTGGCCTTGTTACCTTCTTTTGCTTTCAGGAGACATTGTGGCGTGCATTTGGATCCTAGGCCACAGAATTGTATACTGGGCTAGAAACTGTGTCATCAACTGTGGCCTGGGGTGCAGGCTGGATCTGCCACCGGAAAAGTTTCCTGGATCTCACGGAGGGGGATACGCTGGGCGGAATTTTTGTCTGCAGTGAAAGCCAGAGCCACTTTGGAAGGTCCATCCAATGCCCTGGTCATTCAGCTGGGAGAAAATGACTTGGCCTATCGAAAAGGCGTGGACTTGATGTGGAACATCTACAGCGACTTCAATGAACTGCTTGCCTCATTCCCAAATTTAACCATAATTTGGTCATCGCTGCTGGAGAGGTGTGTATGGAGGGATTGTTGGTGCCCTATTAAGATAAACAAAGCCAGGAAGCTTTAGGAACGTTTGGTGGTGCGTAGAGTGGCAGCACTGGGGGGTCGGGTCATTGACCACCCCAACATCCAGTTCAGCAAAGTGGCCCTCTACCCAGAGGATGGCATGCATCTTTCCGATGCAGGAAATGTGTGTGGTTGGCTGATATTATTGGTGTTTTGCAACTTTGACCTGTTCCAGGACCTTAGCAGAGCATACGCAGAGTTCCAGAAAGCAATCAGTTGCAGACAGGATGGATGAAGCAGGAACAAAACGCTGCTACTAGTAACTTGGTTACTTAGATGTTTATTATTTACAGCAGACTCTACAAGTTACTATGCACATCAACAGATACGGATCTTAACTAGCTCTCTCTTAAACTCCAAACGACTCTCAGAACACCACACTCACCAACCCACACATTCTAGTCAGTAAGGTCATAAGTCATTATGCCTGTGTGAGACCTCAACCAATGTTAAAGCTGTTTCCAGGGTCCCAAATCTCCAGGCAGATAACTCCTCTCTGCTCAGTCATCCTTGGCTGTTGGCCAACTCTTAATTGACTCTGTGTGAAGCTGCACAGAATAACACGTAGTCAATCCCAACAGATAAAACTTCCAGGATTAAGGATTGGTTGCAGGTTTGAGAGTATTGGCAGCAAGCTTTTTGCTCGAATGTTAGGCATTGCTTTGTTTTGTAGATGGAAGAGGGGAGGTAGCACCATCACCTGCCCCGCATATTGAAGGGTAGTCTGATAAAGGATTCCGGGGTGTGTGGCCCTGTCCAAAGCCTGGGGAGGTGAGGACCTAAGGCACGCCCCCAAGCAGTGACTCCAGGGGAGTTCCTAATTGATGTGCATCAGCAGGACTCCCCCTACTGGTGGTTAACCCTTCCTGGACTTCAAGCGGACGGGCTGAAATCAGATATAGTCTGTTAGGACCAATGCCTAAGCCAATACCGCTCATCACCTGTAACCAATAAAGTTGTGGCCTTATTTAGCCCATTAACCTTAATAATTGTGATTTCCACTGGTGGGGGTGGGAACTCACCACGCAATGACTGACTGTCCCTTGGACACTGGCAGGTCCACGATTAAGTCCATAGAAAGTGTTGACCATGGTCTGTGGGGGGTGGGTAATGGCTGGAGGAGTCCCAGAGGTCTCTGTCACAGCACCTTGGTCCGAGCACAATTCTCACAGGACTGCATGTATTTCTTAATGTCCGACCGAACCCCTGGCCACCAGAAGGCCCAGGACAGTAGCTGCAGTGTTTTCGCATACCCATGTCTGGTGGTTTGCGCGTTGTGGCACTTCTCAAGGACCTGGGTCCGGAGCGGCCCCTCCGGAATGTAGAGCCAACCGCGATGGTACACACACCCATCCCAGACATCAAGCGGTGCACCCTCCGGTCCAGAGACTGTATCTAACCAGTCCTTGGCAAACGGATCCTGGCGCATGGCTAGGCAAACCTGCACCTGAAAGTCCTGCTCCCAGGTTCCCTGAAGGAAATTGGTCGGGTTCAACATGGGTGCTGGCTCTGAACCGTCACCCTCTGAGCCCGAATCCCTCTGGGAGAGAGCGTCAGCCTTCCCGTTCTGGGCACCGGGATGCTAGGTGACCTGGAAGTTAAAGTGTGTGAAG
The DNA here is from genome assembly GCF_964234715.1 of Podarcis melisellensis. Classification (NCBI taxonomy): domain Eukaryota; kingdom Metazoa; phylum Chordata; class Lepidosauria; order Squamata; family Lacertidae; genus Podarcis; species Podarcis melisellensis. The sequence goes on from NC_138535.1 coordinate 14,629,926, forward strand.
AACAGTGCCCAGCGTGTTTGGCGTGGCTTGAGGCATTTCATGGATTGGAAATGTTCGAGGTTCCGTTGAACTGTGAGAACCTGAACTGGGTGCTGGGCCTCTTATAGCAAGTGATGCCATTCCTCAAACGCCACTTTAGTGGCAAGGAGTTCACGGTCCCAAATATCATAATTCCTCTAAGCAGAAGTAAGCTGATGGGAGAAGAAAGCGCAGGGGTGAAGCAACTGCTGTGGCCCCTGCCTTTGAGACAGCACGGCCCCTATCGCTCGGTCCGAGGCATCTGCCTTGAGTATAAAGGGGAGTTGTGAGTCCGGATGGGCCAGGATGGGGGCAGAGGTAAAAGCCTCCTTCAGGAACTCGAAGGCCTCTTGCGCAGCTGGCATCCACTGGAACACAGCGTCCTTCTGGATCAGGGCACAGATGGGGGCAACCACATGCGAAAACCCCTGGATGAAGCAGCGGTAGAAGTTGGCAAACCCGGTGAACCGTTGCACCCCCTTTACATCCCGGGGGGGGGGCTCCAGTCCAGTACCACCTGCATCTTTCGGGGGTCCATCTGGAGGCCTGCAGGGGAGATGATGTAACCCAGGAACTCCATGCGCTTCTGGTGGAACACACACTTTTCCAGCTTGGCATACAGCCGGTGCTGCCTAGGACGCTACAGGACCAGACGGACATGCTGGCGATGCTCCTCTGGGGGCATTGAAAATATCAATATGTCATCCAAGTACGTAACCACGAACCGGTCCAGTAAGTCATGAAAAACATCATTTACGAAGTGCTGGAACGTGACCGGCGCATTGCGCAGTCCAAAGGGTACTCGGTACTTGAAATAGCCCTACCGGATTCGGAACGCTGTTTTCCATTCGTCCCCCTCCCGGATCCGAACCAGGTTTCATGCCTCACGTAGATCCAACTTGGTAAAAACCTTCACACCCTGCAGCCTCTCAATTCAGGAATTAACGGCAAGGGGTAGCGATTCTTTATGGTAACCTGATTCAGCTTTCGGTAGTCGATACATGGACATAGCCCGCCATCCTTTTTAAAGAAGAAATGGAGGCCCCAGCAGGGGATGTGGAGGGGTGAATGAGCCCCCTGGCAAGGTTGTCGTCTAGGTACTCTTGAAGGGCCCCTAGCTCAGGAGCCGATAGGGCATAAATGTGGCCGAAGGGAATCTATGCTCCCAGATGCAAGTCAATAGGGCAATCGTAAGTCCGATGGGGTGACAATGTGGAATTACTGCCTGGGTCCGGCACGTTTCCTCTGCACATAAATCTTCCAGGCAGCAGCAGAGCAAGCATTGAGTGCTAGACGTGTGAGGGAAAGGAAAAATCCGCACACTGTTTCTTTCTAACTAAACAGCCTTTATTTACATCAGCAGGTAAAACAACAAACAACTCCATCGGAGTTCGGACACATGGCGTGTGTCTCTCTCCTTGTCAAAAGCAAAAGTGTCTCACAAAGACAAAGAAACTTCAGCTTCTGTTTACGTAGGAAGCTCCTCCCCAGATGTAGGACATGCAGAAGGTTAACCCTATAACCACCACACCCCCTCTTGCCCTGCATCTGGGGGAAATAAGCACCACCACTTACCCCAAACACAGACCTTCACAGAACTCCCCATGACACTGAAAGGTTAACGGTTTTGTAAAACCATCAGCAAGGTTCTGGGCACTGGGACAGTATTTCAATTCAACTAATCCGGCCCGAACGCTCTGGCACACATTCTTGAAACTGATGTCTAGGTGCTTGGTCCTGGCCTTAAACTGCCCAGATTCTGCCAGCTTCAGACAGGGTTGATTGTCTTCCAAAACAGTGACAGGCAAACAACTCTCTCCACAGATCTCTTGAACCAAGCACACAGAATTCCAATTCCCTGCAAATCTCAGAAAGCGCACTGAGCTCGGCCTCAGTAGATGAGAGCGCTATGAGACTTTGCTTCCGGGACCTCCACCCAACCAAAGAGTTCCCGAATTTCACCACCATATTGGACACGGACTTCCGATTCGCCCAATCGCTGTCCACCCAGCATGTCAGCTTGACGTCGCCCTTGGCTGACAGCTTAAGGCAGAAGTCTTTGGTATCTTGTAGGTAACGCAGCACCCGTTTGATACCATTCCAGGCTTGCACACTTGGGCTTGAAGCTTCCCGGCTGAGCAGATTGATGGCAAATGCTATGTCAGGTCTGCTCCACTGGGACAGATATAATAGGCTACCCAGAGCTGACTGAAAGAGCTCAGTTTTTTCGAACGCAGCACGTTCTACTTGCTGACTGTCTTTCACGTTGCTAGTCTCCATGGGTGTCCTAACTCCTGCACACTCAGAGCTTCTCAAGCAGTTGCTCAGTCTTACCCTTCTGACTGAGCAAAAAGCTTCCATCTTCAGTTCGAGCTACCTCCATGCCCAAGTATGTCCTGACTGCTCCCAGGTGTTTGAGCTTGAACCATTTACCAAGCTCTTTGGCAAACTTCTCTTAAAAATATATATATATTATTAACCGACCAATCAAATAAAATCACATCACATAAATTCTGAATTACAAAGCCGAATTTTAATTTTTTTGTTGGGGGTACCCATATTTCAAGTTCCGAAGGGGATTCCAATCATCTTCTTACTGCTGTGTTAATAACCACAAATCTGTCCAAACAATGTTCATATTTCTGTCCAGTCCTATCTTGCTGTTTCCACGTCTCATCTTATTCATATTTTTTTTTCTTTGTGATCTCTTCTGATAATCTCCTTAAGCAAGTAAACACCAGTTATAATCCTGTGTGAATTTTTCCATTCATCCAATCACCATATCGAGATGGTTTCCATATATCATCACTTCCATAAATAAAAGCACTCTTTCCATCATTAATCTTCGCAAATCTGTCGCCTTCTTTTAGTCCTCTGAAGAGGCTCACCCGCAATATGAAAGCAGATCCATTCCTCCTCCCAGACACAAGTCTTTCGACAGAACTTGCCAAAGTGGCGACGCTGTTTTTTACTGCGTCGTCTCAAAGCTCTTATACTTTCCACGATCTCCTTAAAACATGATTTTGGTTAGAAAATTATCTCCGCACAGTCTTAAATCATCAGCTTAGGTCATTTAAGCAGCATTTCTGACTTGTGTGTGGGGGGGTGATTCTTGGTTAATCACATAGAGAAAAGAAAGGAAAGTTCCCCCCCCCCATCCAGTCCCGTTGCCGACATACCGAGCCTTGGTGTGTCTTCTCATGATATATTCCTGTTTATCCGACCAGTCTTCTTTATCAGAAATCTCTTCAATTAGCAGTCTCTACTCCCCATTCTTCCTTGAAATATGTGCATTAGCTTGCTCCTAATTGTTTCTTTTGAAGTTGCTGCAGCTAGAGGCACGAATCAGAGACAGCGTCCAGGAGAGCCGAGGTCCACACAAGGGCTTTCTGCCTAGTGCCCCCACCCCCTCGAGTTCAGGGGTGGTATAGGGCACAGCAGGCAAGGGCAGTCCCCCCCCCCACTCACTTGGGGGCCCCGGGAGGCTGCTTACTCCCATCACAGCCTCTTAATTACCTCGTGTGGGTCGGAGATCTTGGAACTTTGAAGTGTCAGGCATAGCCCTACTGGCTTTAGCCCAAACGTAGCAGAGTTTTCCTGCACAGCGAAGAAGCTAGTTGCGGCAGTAATGACTAGTCAGCTAGACTCAGAATAACTATTTACAGGATTTATTAAAAAGGAGAAAATAAAACCAGCAGAGTTTCTGCATACAAATAAAAGCAAAATAAATTCTCTCTTTCTCTCTCTCTCAAAACCATACACAGCACTTCTACTCCTAACACACCTCACTTCAAAACTGAGCTAGCAATCCCTAGTTAAGAGTTGAATGCTGGTCGTTAACCAATCAGAGTAAGCAGTTTCTAGGTCAAGCTGACCTGGGCTTTCTGCCAAGAGTAAATTGACACTGCCTTGAGTTAATTGTTTGAAGCCAGAATCTGCAAGTTTCCCATGAGAATCAATTAACAGAAACTGAACACCCCCTCACAGATTCTGCTGGACAATTAACATCAAATACACCTATGTAGAAGATCATTTTTCCAGCAAACCTAAACCCTTGCACATTCGCTTGTTCTTTACCTTTGCCAATGGTTTAGTTAACACATCTGCTACATTTTCTTCACTTGATACATAAGTACAGGTGATTATATTGTCTTGTACACAGCAACGCACATTTTGGTATTTTACAGAGATATGTTTAGAACGTGATTTGAAACCCTCTGTTTTACTTAAAGTTATACAAGCTTGATTATCAATGTAAACTTGTACTGGTTCTCCACAATTTACATTTAAATCTGCTAACAAATGCTTGAAATAAATCACCTCGTTGCACAATTCACTCAATGCGGCGTACTCTGATTCCGTTGATGACACACTTACAACGTCTTGCTTGCGTGACCGCCAGCTGATTAAAGCTCCACCGACCATTATGACCGGTCCTGTGACAGATTTTCTATCCGGCAAATTTCCCCAGTCACTATCACAGAAGCAACTCAACATTTCATCCTCTGAAGAATTTAATTGTAACATATAGCCAATTGTCTGTTTGAGATACCTCAGAACTTGTTTTACCCCTTTCCAGGCATTTAGTGTGGGTTTTGAGACCAATCTACTTAATATGCCTACTGCATAACTAATATCAGGTCTGGACCACTGTGCTAGATACAATAAACTTCCAATTACAGAGTGATATACATCAGGATGTTCAAATTCAGGACTCTCATCTGTATGAAGTGTTTTTATGAAACCTGGATCCATAGGCACCACTGCCCCTTTGCAATCCTGCATTCTGTATGTAGTCAGTAGTTGTTTAATTTTGTTCTGCTGACTAATTAGGCAGCTGCCATCTTGGGCCCAGCACACTTCCAACCCTAGATATGTCCTAACCGGGCCTAAGTCTTTCACTTTGAACTTACTGGACAATTGTTTGGCAAACCTCTTAGTTTGTTTATCTGTTTTGCAGGCATACAATACATCATCTACATAGATCAGACAAAACTCTTGATCACTGCCTGTACCACGTACATAAACACAATTGTCAGCTGTACTCTGCTTGAAACCAAATGACACTAAGGCCTCATGGAAACATTTGTTCCAAGATCTTGCAGCCTGTTTGAGACCATATAGAGCTTTGTTTAATTTCAACACTCTATTGGAACCTGTCTCATAACCAGGCGGTTCGGCTAGATACAGGTCTTCTGATATTGATGCATGTAAATATGCAGTCTGGATATCAAAATGGTTTAACAGGAGTTTTCTCTTTGCTCCAAGCGTTAGAATCAGCCTTACACTGTCCCCCTTAGCAGTAGGGGAAAAAGTCTCGTCATAATCTTTTCCAGGCCTCTGAGAGTATCCTTGTGCCACTAAACGAGCTTTGTATTTGTACTCTCCTGTCACCAGAGGTTTAAGTTTGTACACCCACCTGCAGCCTACAATCTTTGCCCCCTCAGGCGCTGCTACTGGTGTAAAAACCTTGTGCTCATTCAGAGAGGACATCTCTTCCTCCATTGCCTGTTTCCAGCGCTCTGCCTCCTCTTTTGGTAACTTTAACACCTCCTGAAAACTCTTGGGTTCTGCAATCACACTAGACACATTTGCAGTATCTGGAGAAAAACGCACCGGAGGCACTCCTTTGTTTTGTCTTTTAGATCTTCTGGGAGAAAATTTTTCTTCTGACCCACTTTCCTCTTCAGAACTACGACCTCTCTTTTGTTGCTTAGCAACTGGTCTCTGGCTAATTCCACTTTCTTGAGAGCTCTTATCTGAACTTTCCTCCCCCTCAGACTCTGACTCCCTGTGTCTACCTTCAGAGTCATGAAGCTCCTGGGAAGGTTCAAACCAAACCTCAGTATTGGCATGTAGTCTCTCCCAGCCACTATGTTCACAAAAACTGGCATTCCTGGAGATCACAATGCCATTTGTCCCTTCAGCAAAGCGGAAACCTTTTCCCAGCTCCTGGTAACCCACAAACACTAACTGTTTGGTCTTAGGATCTCCCTTCTTTCTCATTTGTTTTGGAATTAATACCCAGGCTTTTGATCCAAACACATGCAAATGGTCAATTTTGGGTTTTTTCTGAAACAATTTAAAGTACGGAGTTGTACCTATTGTTTGATGAAAGAGCCTATTTTGGAGATAACATGCGGTGAGCATGCTCTCCCCCCAATAAGACATGGGCAAATCAGCATCATCAAGCATGGCAAACATCATATCCTGTAAAGATCTGTTTTTTCGCTCTGCAACGCCATTCTCCTCTGGGGAACAAACGTTCGTTTTTCTATGCCCAATGCCACGCTTCTGTAACCAATCTCTAAAGGCATTTGACATAAATTCGCCACCTCTGTCCGTCTGAATCCTTTTAAGTTTAGTGGACAGAAATCTTTCCACAGATGCCACCCAGCCTTTAAACTTAGTGAACACGTCACCCTTGTTCTTCATGGGAAAAACCCAAGAATAACGTGTGGCGTCATCCACAATTGTTAGTGAAAAACGCGATCCACCCCTGCTTACAGCAAATGGACCAATTACGTCCATGTGAACCAGCTGTAGCGGTGACTCACTAACTCTGTCACTTCTGGGGTAAGAGACTCTGTGGGTTTTAACCTTTTTACAAACATTACAATCAAGGTACTTGTTACAACTCTTTAAATTACCCCCATCAGCCAATTCAGACATTTTTAGTACACTTTTCCAGCCAGCATGCCCCAATTTCCTATGCAATAAGTGCACACAGTTGTCATGTATAGCTTTGTTGTTCACTGCAGGCTGAGATTTACTGACTACTGCTGCAGCTTGAGATCCTGCTTTAAGCCAAAACAAGCCTCCCTCTGACTTAGCAGTGCCTAAAATCTCACCAGCCTTCTTAATGATGCAACTGTCTCCTTCAAAATACACTTTAAACCCAGCTTTTAGCAAACAATCTACAGACATCAGATTGCTCCTTAATGAAGGCACACACAGTACATTTTGCAGACATTCACGAAGACAAGGAACAAAAACTGCACCCCCTGAAATCACTTCGGAAGTACTTCCGTCTGCTAGAGCCACCTGGCTGCGCTGTGCTGAGTTCTTGGAAACAAACAAGTCATCTGAGTTTACGATGTGGCGAGATGCTCCCGAATCGACCACCCAGACCGCTTGTTTCTCATCAGCAATCTTGACCTCGCCGGTCACCAGCTGAGCCGACTGTTTTCGTTTGAAGAATTTCTTTTTCCACTGCTGCTGCTGATCTCGTCTCTGCTCCTGCACCGGCAACTGAGACTTGACCAACTCCGGACATTGTCGTTTTAGATGCGCTGAGGACCCACATCGGAAACAACGCCTAACAGCAAACGCTGACTCCTCACCGGTACGCTGCTTTTGCTTCACCTCTGGCACGGCATGAGAACTCCTTCCAAACCGCCCGCCTGTAGAAGCCTCTGCAGCCAACGACCTTTCTTGCCTCTTCTGCCATTCTTCAATCAAACGCCCAGTAACGTAACTGACGGATAAATCACGCTCCTGCATGCCTTCTAGAGACAAAACTAAATTTTCCCAGCTTTCCGGGAGAGAACTCAAAATAATAGCCACCTTCTCCTGCTGGTCTAACGCACAGTCTCTTTCCTGTAGCGCTGCAAACTTTAACTGTAAACTGTGTAGGTGTTCCTGCATTGTAACCCCAGGCTGTAACATTGCCTTGTACAATGCCTTGCGAATGAACAGCTTAGAGACCGCTGTCTCACGCACATGGAGTTCTTTAAGTGCTTGCCACACACCTCTAGCTGTCTTGATTCCCCTCACATACGGCAACTGGGAATCTTCCAGCCCCAAGACAATTGTGGCCCTTGCTCTTTGGTCTTTATCGAGGTCTTCATCATCAGGCTTCGCAGGAAACTTACTCACCACTTGCCAGAGACGATCCCTCTGCAGCACTGCCTGCATGCGTTCCGACCACAGCAAGTAATTGGAGTCATTCAGACGCTCAAAAGCCATCTGAACTGGTTGTGAGGCCATCTTGAGAGCGATGTCCCTGGAACCCGGAACCAGCTACTCACGACCACCGAGAGAGAGAACAGGAACCACAGCACCCAGCACTTACACGCTGCAGCTGTTGTCCTTCTGTCCGCTGCGTCACCAGCTCACCACGGTCAGGAACCAGCCAGGAACAACAACTTCTGGAACTACTGGAACCAACGCCGTTGATGCTGACACCACCGCAACTCAGGCTGGCAGCACAATGCCCATAACCTCTTGGAACTTTGAAGTGTCAGGCATAGCCCTATTGGCTTTAGCCCAAACGTAGCAGAGTTTTCCTGCACAGCGAAGAAGCTAGTTGCGGCAGTAATGACTAGTCAGCTAGACTCAGAATAACTATTTACAGGATTTATTAAAAAGGAGAAAATAAAACCAGCAGAGTTTCTGCATACAAATAAAAGCAAAATAAATCCTCTCTTTCTCTCTCTCTCAAAACCATACACAGCACTTCTACTCCTAACACACCTCACTTCAAAACTGAGCTAGCAATCCCTAGTTAAGAGTTGAATGCTGGTCGTTAACCAATCAGAGTAAGCAGTTTCTAGGTCAAGCTGACCTAGGCTTTCTGCCAAGAGTAAATTGACACTGCCTTGAGTTAATTGTTTGAAGCCAGAATCTGCAAGTTTCCCATGAGAATCAATTAACAGAAACTGAACAGGAGAGATGTTATTGTCGGCCATCTTCCAGTGCGCCCCTAGTGGCACCCCCTCTCTTTGGCAAACTTCTCTACATGTTTACCTGTCTGGGCCATGTACAGTAGATCATCCACAAAAACCAGGACCGCCTCCTGTGTCTCTCCTGACCCTTTAAGGTACAGGCAGCTATCAGCAACACTTCTCTTGAAACCTAACTGCTCTAAGGCTTTATTCAGACACATGTTCCAATTTCTGGCAGATTGACCATAAATCATAAATCGATTTATGCAACCTCCAAACGATGCCTTGCCCCTTGGCCTCAAACCCTGGAGGAGGAAGCATGTACAACTCCTCCTGGAGGTCTGAGTTCAAGTAGGCGATATCTGTTAGGATATTTCTGTTCCACCTTAAAAAGGGGCAGGCTGTTGTGAGTCACAGCCTACGTATTTCCTGCTCACAGGAAGTTTCTGTTTTTGTATATAGCTGTTGTCTTCTCTCTGTGCCGAGACACGCTGGCAGGCAGTCATGTTTTTTCCTTTGTTCTGACCAACGCTGAATAAAGTTGTAAATAATGCTCTCCTGAGTGCATCTTTCGTTGTGCGAACTCTGCAAAGGGCATGCACCAGTCCTTGGAATGTGGAATACTGTTTCTGAGGCTTGTGTCACTAATTGACTGATACTGCATTTCTACGGGAGATCGATGGCTTGTCCGGAGACCGCGTGGGGGCATGATGGCCTTTGTCTCCCTGGCAGTATCCCAACATCAAAGTGGTTCACCTTCCAACCTCTTGGTGCAGCAACAGCTAAGAGCATGCGCAGAGTTTCACTTCTGGAAGTAGGAGCATACACCTCAGTGTAATGCAGCCCCTTCCGCTGTGTGAACCCTCTGGCAACTAGCCTAGCCTTGTACTGTGGTTCTCCAGATTCTGTGGGTTTAAGGCGATAAACCCACCTGCCGCTCACAGCCTGTTTGCCAGCTGGCGACGTTGTGAGGGAGAACACACCTAGAGACTCCATTGAGCTCATCTCCTTCTGCATCACCTCATGCCATTTGCTGGCTTCTTCCTGAGGCAGTTTCTAAACATCCTCAAAGGTTTCAGGTTCACACTGAGCCACACCAACCCACACACTTGTGGCTTCAAACCTGTCAGGTGGTTTACCCTTCGTGGTTCGGGTTAAACTCCTCAGCGTGAGCTCTGGTACCCCCTTCTGACCCACTAGGGCCAACCAGACTATCCCCAGTGTCATAGAACTCTCCCTCTGACCTGCTGCGTCTTTTGAACCTTACAGCTGGACCTGTGGGTGAGGATGGCTCACTCTTTGGCTCAGACTTGACAGTAGCTTCTGGAGGGGTTCTGGGCCACTCCTGCTTTGGACTCTGTTGCTCTGGACTCTGTTCCTCAGCAACAGGATCAGTTCCCACCTCCACCTCCTCATCTGAGTCAAGAAACTGTTCTGAAAGAACATCTGGGTTACCATGTATGCGTGTCCACCCACTTTGCTCACAAAACTCAGCACTGCTGCTCACTAGCAGCTGGGACTGGTTGCCATCAGGATATGCAAACTGCCACCCCTTGGTGCCTGGTTCATACCCTACAAAGATCATCTTCCTGGGCCTTGGGCCACCCTTTCTGCATTTGTCCTTTGGGATGAGGACCCAAGCCTCACAGCCAAAAACGCGTAAGAAATGCACCTTGGGCTTCTTACCGTGCAGCAGAAAATAGGGCGTGTCCCCTACAGCAGAATTAAACACACAATTCTGCGTGAACGCACCAGCCTTCCAAGCTTCACTCCAAAAGCGTTGTGGGAGTCTTGCGTCAAACAGCATGGCAGCCACAGCCTCCTGCAGTGTTCTGTTCTTACGTTCAGTAACACCATTTTGTTCAGGACTGTGTGGTGCTGTCAACCTGTGACTGATTCCCTTCTGGCAGAAGAAATTCTGCAGCGCAGACCCAGTAAACTCCGCCCCTCTATCGCTCTGAAAGCTAATCAATTTTGTAGACTATTTCAATTCTACCGCTGTGATCCAGTCTTTAATCAATGCAGCAGCTTTAATCAATGCACAGTCTTGCACTTCCGAAGAAGCCCAGCAGATGGCACTAGAGTGTGCGTCGCACCTGTGTCAACAATAAAGGAGAGGCTGGCTTCCTGTTTGGATGCTTTCACTACTGCCATCAAAGCAGCTATATGATACAACGATGTTTTCTCCTTGATTCCCCTCACATGGAGCCTTTGGCAACCTTCCCATGCCTCTGTGCCTGGGAACTGTCTCTAATCTGCATTCCTTTCCGGCTGACCTTGGGTTCCTGAGCCTCTGCAGGACAATCTCTCACGAAATGTGACATGGACCCACAGTGAAAACAGTGTTTGGAAACAAAGGCTTTTACAGAGCTCTCATTGCTTCTCCCTGCACCCCTACTCCTGGGTGCACAGCCTCCAGAGGAACAGCCTGCGTCTGCTTTCCTCTCAGCTCTATGCCTCCTTTCCTGTCCATCCCATGGATGTGTCGAAGCGTAGAAACAGCTTCCAGGAATGTGGCCTTCAGCCTCCACCGGGCCTTTGGCCTCCTCTCGGTCCTTGGCTCCCCTGTGGCTTTGCACGCCCTCTCCAGTGCCTGCCAAGCGACCAGGGCCTTCTTGATACCCTCAAGATGAGGCAACATCAAAGCGTCCACACCCAGCCTTAGCATGCTCAGCACACTCTGATCCCTTTCCAGAGCAGCTGCCACGTCTGCCTCAGTAGCACTCTCAGCAGCCTGGGGCTTGCATGCATTGCCAGAGCTGTTGTCCCAACAGCCAGTACTTCATCCTTATGGACCACTCCTCCCAATTGGGGCCAGTCAGCCTTTCAAAAGGCACGGTGAAAGCCTCTTGAGCCTGAGCCATCTTCCTGGGGCTATAAGCTTACTCACGCTTTCTGCTGGCCGGTGTTTCAAAGATGCTTCCTGCAGCAAGCTCCGCTTTCACCAGCGAAATCACAACTGCCTCAGCTTCAGGCAAGATCTCAGAGCTGGACTTTGCTTTGTTCCCTTCTCACACTCAGCACAAAACGTAGGCTGGAATCTTCCATGACCCATAACCTGTGGAATTACTACCTGTGTCCGGCACGTTTCCTCTGCGCGTAAATCTTCCAGGCAGCAGCAGAGCAAGCAGCGAGTGCTTGACGTGTGAGGGAAAGGAAAAATCCGCACGCTGTTTCTTTCTAACTAAACAGCCTTTATTTACATCAGCAGGTAAAACAACAAACAACTCCATCGGAGTTCGGACACATGGCATGTGTCTCTCTCCCGGTCAAAAGCGAAAGTGGACTTCCGGAGGCGGCGCGAACGGCAATGGCGGTCCTCTTCTAACACTGAAGGGGAAGCTCCGCGGAAAAGGGTCGTCCGCTACGGCGAAGCGGAGACCCATCTTGGAAACCCGCAGGCAGCAAGAGCCTGCGTTCTTGAGGCTCGGTGGGCGCCAGAAGCGACCCCCAAATCGCTGAAGGAACCCCGTAAGGGGCTCCGGAACGTGGAGGGGGTTGCGGCGCTGTGAGCCGTTTCGCGATCCGAGGAGTGAAGCCGCGCTGCTGCTGCCGGTGAGCGCTGACCTTTTTTCCTGCAAACTACTGATTTGAAAGAAAGCTACAACCCGTGAGTAAAGACTAACTATTAAAAATTCGGGACTAAAATAGTGAATTTGGCTGAAAGCGGAGAGACGTGGAAAAAGGAAGTCCGTCTTCCGCTGCTATTGAACTTGAACGCAAAGAGCAGGAGGAGTGGAGGCTTAGAACAGATCTCTTTAAAATGACAGATTTGAGCACCCATTGAACTTTTTAAGTAAAGTAAGGACTTAAAGCTTATGAACTTGCCTTTTATTTGAGCTGTGGCAACATTCTTTTATTGGAATTACAAATTAAATGAGAATCCCAGGGATTGGAGCTGCCTGAGAGACTGAGAGACTGTCAGTTTTACAGATTTGGCTATTGTGTATCAGAGCCTGCATTTATCTGAGGTGCTTGATTTGAAACTTTGAAACAACATTTGTGACACCAGTGTGCACGGCTAGAAACAATGTGGCTGCCAACATTGACTCTGCTTAATACCTGCCATTGAAGGTTCCTGGATATAAAATTTGATTTTTAACTTTAACAGAATTGGACTCTTCCCTAAAGACATTTTATGCTCCCTCTAGAGGATTGGGGATTTATAACAGCGGCATCACTTTACTTTCTCTTTCCCTTCCTCTGGCTTTGGATTTTCTCTGGCTTCTGTTTTCCCATGGGAACAACTCAGCTTGACCTTGACTCCTAGACAACACTGGAATGAGTGGCACAAGAAAAAGGGGAAGAGCTAGACAAACAACTATAACAACTTTAACCTCAGCCTTGCAGACACGTAGATCATCTGTACCGACTTTGCCTTCAGAGGAAGAAGCAGCCTCACTGCCTCAGATAAGGGAGGGAGAGACTGAGCAATTACAACTAGAGGACATGGCCTCAGGAACATCTGCTAACATCTTAGAGAAGATTTTTGAAAAATTGGAGTCTTTGGAAAAGAAGGTTGATGAGCAAACAGCTAAAATTGATCAGAACACAGAAAGTTTAAACAGATTAACAGGACAAGTAGCACAGAATGTGCAAGCAATTGGAGAGTTGAAGGAGGCCACAGTAGAGAATCGGAAATTGGCTGAGGACACTAGTCAAAAGCTTGAAAATCTAGAACAAGAGGTAAGACCACTCGGCAAACAAGTAAGTGAACACCAGACCTATCTTTCTATGATTGAACTGTGAAATAGGGAGAGTAACCTTAGGATCAGGTCGGTACCAGAGGCAGAAGAAAGCAACCTAGCTGAGTTCCTGACTAAAGAATTTTCCAAATTTTGGAATTTGGAGGAAAAGGACTTTAAAATTGTTTCAGCTTTCAGGCTTGGAAAGTTTGCAAGGAAGGAGAAGCCCAGAGACTGTTTGATAACATTGAGATCAAAGGAGGAAAGGGACAAGATTTTGGGCCTACATTACAGGAAGTCACTGGACATTCTGGACAGAAGAATTGAAATTTACAAAGACATCCCTAAACAGCTGTTGGACCTTAGATCCGCCTATTCTGAACTAGCTAGACTATTCTGAACTAGCTAGACATGAATGGGGTTGTTTCAACCTACATGGATAAGTCACAGAATCAAAATGTTACAAAAGACGGCAGACTACCAAAAACCTTTTTTGAAATGACAGACAATATGGATTTGATTGACATCTGGAGGACAAAGAACCCCTTGGGAAGAGAGGGAACATTCTTCTCTGAAGCCCAGCTGACTTGGACAAGAATCGACCAAATTTGGATATCTAGAGGTCTGGCACCTAAGGCCAGAAAGGTGGAAATCTGCGCAAAGACCTGCTCCGACCATAATGTTATAAAGATGGATATGACACTACTACCAACCGGCTCCTTTAGATGGAAAATGAATGACAACTTACTTAGAGATCAGGAAATCATTAAGAAGGCCCAAAAAGCTTTGAAGGACTATTTTGAGATAAATATGAACACTACTGTGGAAAAAAGAACCATTTGGGACGCAAGTAAAGCGGTGATGAGAGGGTTCTTGATACAACAGAATGCTGTAAAGAAAAGGATACAAAATGAGAAGAAAGACAAGATTTTGGACAAAATAAAGGAATTAGAGAAGAAGTTAAGGTCAAATCCAAAATCACAGGCGACTCTGAGAGAAATTAAACTACATCAAGCACAATATTCTAAATTGATGAACCAGGAAATAGAGTGGAAGGTCAAATTAATGAAACAAAAAACGTTTGAGTCGGCGAACAAATGTGGAAAACTGCTAGCTTGGCAGTTGAAGAGAAGACAAAAACTAAATACAGTTACAAACTTGGAAATTGATGGAAGGAACATTCAGAACCCTGTGGACATTAGAAAGTCTTTTCAGAGATATTTCAAAAAACTGTATACTCAAGGGCCGCAAGATGAGACAGAGATTAAGCAATTTTTAGAAAAAAATGGACTACCAAAACTCTCACAAGAACATAGAACAACCCTGAACTCTAGAATAACACGGCAAGAGATTGAACAAGCCATTCAGAACATGCAACTGGGCAAATCTCCAGGGCCAGATGGGCTGACATCCAAGTATTATAAAACACTAAAAGACTATTTGATACAACCACTTATGGAAGTTACCAATGAAATTATGGAGGGGAAGAAGGCGCCGGAGTCGTGGAAGGAAGCTTTTATCACATTGATACCAAAATCGGAAGCTGAAAAGACACAATTTAAGAATTATCGTCCCATCTCTCTTTTGAATGTGGATTACAAAATATTTGCAGACATTTTGGCAAGTAGATTCAAAAAAGTTCTAAATGAAGTAACCCACAAGGACCAGGCAGGCTTTCTCCCAGGTAGACATCTGTTTGCTAATACAAGGAACATTATTGATATCTTGGAACTTTTGCAAACAGATATAAATACAAAAGCAGTTTTAATTTTTATAGACGCAGAAAAGGCCTTTGACAATATTTCCTGGAAATTTATGAAGGGTAATTTAAAAGAAATGGAGGTGGGACTGGGTTTTGAGAATGGGATTGAGGCGATATATTCAGAGCAAAAAGCTAAATTGATAGTTAATAATGTGGTTACTGAAGAGTTTAAAATTGAAAAAGGAACACGACAAGGCTGCCCCATCTCCCCTTTGCTATTCATCTCGGTTCTGGAGGTGCTCCTGAACATGATTAGAGGGGACCGGTTGGTGAAAGGAATTCAGGTCGGAGCGAAACAATATAAACTTAAAGCCTTTGCAGATGACCTAGTTTTGACCCTGCAGGAGCCATTATCTAGTACGAAAAGAGTATTACAATTGATTCAAGACTTTGGTCGGGTGGCGGGATTTAAACTAAACAAACAGAAAACTAAAGTATTGGAAAAGAACTTGACAGATGCAGAGTCAGAACGGTTTCAGAGAGAGACAGAACTAAATGTGGTTAAAAAAGTAAAGTTCCTAGGGGTAAACATAACAGCAAAAAATCTGAGTCTATTTAAAGATAATTATGAAAAATGTTGGTCAGAAATTAAGAGAGACTTAGATAGCTGGACCAAATTGAAACTTTCTTTGTTAGGCCGAATTGCTGCTATCAAGATGAATGTATTGCCAAAGATGTTGTTTTTGTTTCAAACACTTCAGATTGTGGATAAGACAGAGTGCTTTCGGAAGTGGCAGAGAGATATCTCTAAGTTTGTCTGGCAGGGCAAAAAGCCCAGAATTAAGTTTAAGATATTAACTGATGCGAAAGAAAGAGGGGGCTTTGCCCTGCCGGACTTAAAGTTATATTATGAGGCCGCAGCTTTCTGCTGGCTAAAAGACTGGCTACTTCTCGAAAACACTGACGTGTTGGATCTGGAAGGGTTTAACAATGCTTTTGGATGGCATGCATATTTATGGTATGACAAGGTTAAGATCAATAAGGCCTTTAAGAACCATATTGTCAGAAAAGCAGTGTTTAATGTCTGGACAAGATACAAAGACTTATTGGAAAACAAAACTCCAAGGTGGCTCTCACCTATGGAAGCTAAGGCCCGAAAAACACCCAATATGGAGGCCAACTGGCCAAAATATTGGGAGATTTTAGAAAAAGATGGAGACAATTGGAAATTGCAGAGTCAGGAGAAATTGAAGGATAAAGTGCGAGACTGGTTACATTACGCTCAGATCAAAGAAATTTTAAAAAATGACAAGAAGTTAGGGTTCCAGGTGGAGAAATCGAAATTAGAAACAGAACTGTTAGAACCAAAGACCAAGGTACTTTCTAGAATGTATAACTTGCTGCTAAAATGGAACACTCAAGATGAAATGGTTAAATCTGCTATGATAAGGTGGGCGCAGGATATTGGGTATAACATCATGTTTGAGGACTGGGAAAGGCTGTGGACTACTGGGTTGAACTTTACTGCATGTACTGCTTTGAAAGAAAATATAATGAAAATGATTTACAGATGGTACATGACCCCAGTCAAACTGGCAAAAATATACCACCTGTCTGATAATAAATGTTGGAAGTGTAAAGAAAGTGAAGGAACATTCTTTCACCTCTGGTGGACATGCCCTAAAGTGAAGGCCTTCTGGGAAATGATATATAATGAACTGAAAAAGGTATTTAAGTATACCTTCACTAAGAAACCAGAGGCCTTCCTCCTGGGCATTGTCGGCCAAGGGGTGGTAAAGAAGGACCGAACCTTTTTTATGTATGCAACAACAGCAGCAAGGATACTCCTAGCGAAGCATTGGAAAACTCAAGATCTCCCCACACTGGAAGACTGGCAGATGCAACTGATAGACTACATGGAACTGGCCGAGATGACAGGCAGAATCCGAGACCTGGGAGAAGAGAGGATGGAAGAAGACTGGAAGAAATTTAAGATTTATCTACAAAAACATTGTAACATGACTGAATGTTAAGCAGGTTGCTAAATCATAAAGAATTGGGCACCACTAAATTAGATAGAATTAGGAAGATAAGTGAGATTAAGAAAATGTGAACCATTTGGGAAGTATCAGATTATAAATTAAGTTTGAGGGTATATAATGTGAATAAGAGGATAATTTGCTGGAAAATTTCTTTTCTCATGATGAAAATGGGAGCGGGAGATGAGAGGAAGTCCAGAGAAGTTATGAAAATATGTTATGACAGATATTTTATTGTGAACCAATTATGTATGCATATTGAAAAACTTTAATAAATATTTTTTTTTTTAAAAAAACAAAAGCGAAAGTGTCTCACACAGACAAAGAAACATCAGCTTCTGTTTACGTAGGAAGTTCCTCCCCAGATGTAGGACATACAGAAGGTTAACCCTATAACCAGCACAGGCAACACCTCAGCCCCTTCTCAAATACGTTCGCCAAATCCCGGTAGTGCTCTGGTATTAGGCCGGCCTTCGGTGGTCCTGCCCCGTCTGGGGCAGTCCCATACAAAGTGGAAGAACTGGGGCCGGTCGGTGGGGCTGCGCAGGTTCCTGCTGCAATGGAGGCAACATGGGGGGCTGGGCACAGACGTCGTGGCAGAAAGATGACGGGAAAGACAGCATCCATTGTGCCCAGGAAATGGCGGGGTCGTGCCGGACCAACTAGAGGCTCCCACTGGAAAATGTGGGGTCTGGGCCAGCTCAAATGTTAGCAGTTCCTGGTGCCGGGGTGCCACCAACATGGCAAGTGAGCAGGTTCCATGGGTAATGGGTCCCAATGTGAGGGGGGGTCCCCGTCCAGGCCCACCACTGGTACAGGTGCTGCTTTTACCACAGATGGTACCTGGTACTTCTCGGTGAAACTGATGTCCATGAAGACACCAGAGGCTCCAGAGTCAATCATTGCCTCCAGGACCAGCATGCCCCCCTGGGGAAGGAGAATGCGGATAGGAAGCAGGAAATGGGGTGCGCAGTGACTGGACCCTGGCTGAGCCCCTCCTAGCACAGCCAGGGCTTATTGTTTCCCGGCATGAACCTCTTTGCTGGGCACCCTGCCGCAAAATGGCCTCCCTCTCTGCAGTACAAGCACAGGCCAAGGGCCCGCCTCCGGCTCTCCTCTTGGCTGGAGAGAGAGCGGTGGGCCACACCTACTTGCATGCACTCCTCTTCAAGCCCCACCTCCGCCTTGGGCTCTGGGGGCCCCCTCGAGCAGTGCTCGGAATCCCTCTCGGACAGGCGCGCATCAATGTTAATACAAAGCGTGATAAAGTCTGTCAGGGCTGCTGGGGGGGGGGTCACTTGTGCCAATTTGTCCTTGAGGTGTGGATGAAGTCCTTGGCAGAAGTGGAACCAACAGGAAGCTTCATTCCACAGGGTGACTGCAGCCCACCGACGGAATTCTGCGGCATACTCAGTAACCACGCAAAGCGCCCTGCCAGAGGTTCTGCAGGGCCAACTCAGCAGTCTGGGCGCAGTTTGGCTCCCCGAACATGCCCTCCAGGGTGATGATAAAGTCGTCCACTTTCCCCAGCAGGGGGTCATTGGCCTCAGGATACGGAGTGACCCAGCAAAGTGCCGTACCTGCGAGCAGGCTAACCATGAAGCACACCCAGCTCTGTGGAGTGGGAAAGTGCTGTGCAGGTGGCAAACATCAGCCAGCACTGGTTTACGAAACCCTGAAGAGCCCCACGCTCTCCCTGAACCTTTCCGGCAATGGGACGATGGGGGCACGTCGAGCCAGGGCCACAGCCGGGACTGCTCAAAGCTCTTGAACCTCCACCTGGAGCATAGCTACCTCTGTGTGAAGCTTCTGCAGCACCGTGGTGAGATCTGTAGACCGGCCACCGTCCATCTTGCACCCCAGCTGGGACATAGATTGGCCACAGCAAACTGTCACGGTCTGGGTTACAGGCAGTCGGAGTCCCAGCTTGGTACATTAGGACTGGGGTAGAGGTCAGGAATCAGCAGTCCAGGGGTCAGCAGTCCAGGGGTCAGGGAGCCAAGACTCCATGAATCAGGAAACCAAGAGTCAGGAACCCAAGAGTCCGAGGGTCAGGAAATCAGGAGTCAGGAAGCCTAGGGTCCAAGAATCAGGATACCAGGAGCAAGGAAGCCAAAGCACAGCTAGGTGGCTACCATGTTGCTGTGGCAAAGAGCCAAGGCAAAATGCTGGTTTTATATACCCCTCCCGGCCCTTGCCATCAGGTGCTATGAGTCTTCTGTCAGGCCTCACCTGTGCGACCACACCTTGCCCTTCTAGGCCAAATGCAGGAAGGCCCCAGTCCCGAGAGGCCCTACCAGTCACAGGGCCCGGCTCCTGCACGCACTCCTGACAGACTGCTCCAAAAACTCCAAAATGCAGGTGCATGAGTGTAGGAATAATGGGGATGACAGGAGGTTGGATGCCAGTGAGCTGTGCAGAAGCACGCCAGCAAGCGTGCTCCAAACAAGCTGCTGGCTAGCTCTGTAGAGGCTCCTTTTATTAGCAGAAGTCAGCAGTTGGAAACAGTAGTGAAACCACCCTGAACATGACGTATTTCCATCTAAGCACATTTCCAGCATTAGCAAATACACGTATCAGCAGGTGTTTCCCTAAAATGTTTCCCCCGATACTTGATTATGTCTGTGTCCCGGGTCATGCTCCAGCCAAGCATTATGTCTAGCAAACAATTTGTGAGAGGACAAACAGGTGGAAAACCCTGTTTTCTAGCCAGGAAGGCAAAAGGTCAGGGAGAGCAGGCACAATGCTCCCTCCTTGACATACTGTTGCATGTCTGGTGCAAGTTTTGCCTTTGCAAAGTGGAGCATTACCTCCACACATGAGTTCTTACTGGGACTTTGTGGAGAGCCAACATTCAGTTGGCAGTTCATCTGCTGGATTGCCTCCAGGTGGAGTATTGTAATGGCTCTGCTGGATTGACTCCAGGTGGAGTATTGTAATGGCTTGGCTCTCCCACAGAAGCGAGACACCGGTCGTAATTCTCTCAGGTTTATTGCTCAAACACATAAATCACTCCGGAGCTCTTTCAGTCCATGTCTGACTCCAAGTTTGCAGTTGTCAAGTCTAAACTCCATCCCTTCCTCTTCCGCCAATGGGGGGAAAAGCCCTTTCGCTTTTGCTCTTTTCCCCTCCTCTCACTGACCCTTTTGCGCCTTCGAGTTTTTGGGCTGGCTATTCCCGGCCTCCCTCCCTCTGTTTCTGAGCTCAAACTGCTAGTCTGTATATCTCTGCTCTGGCCCCCCTTTCCTTGTCCACTATGCTCAGGGATCAGGTTACTGTAGCCATCTGCTGCCTGCTCTCTGTCCTCCTTCCCACATTCCAGTGTTCTTATCTTTCTTTGTCTGGCCTCATTCCCAGCCTCTGTCAGCTCCGGAAAAAAGCTGACAAGTATCGAATTAGGTTCAAAGTTTTGGGGCTAACCTTTAAAGCCCTAAACAGTGTGTGACCTTTATTAACTGTCGGAATTATCTCCCAATACACCCCCCAAAGAGCGCAACTCTCAGCTAACAGCAACCCACTGGTGGTCCCTGGCCCAAAACATATCCAGTTGT
The DNA here is from genome assembly GCF_964234715.1 of Podarcis melisellensis. NCBI lineage: Eukaryota > Metazoa > Chordata > Lepidosauria > Squamata > Lacertidae > Podarcis > Podarcis melisellensis. The sequence goes on from NC_138535.1 coordinate 14,650,587, forward strand.
CCCCAACCAGAGCCAGAGCCTTTGGAACGCTTTGAATCTATCTCAGTTCTGTAGAGCTCGTAAGACCGAGTTGTTTCACCAGGGACAAGTTACCTAAACCTGGACTTATCTTATAGGTTGTAAATATCCTGACCACGCTGACACATAGACCTTGCAAGACAGGTCTGTCAGCCCCCGTGCCCGGGGATGGCGCCAGGAGTACTCCTATAGTTGGATGACCTTCTTACCCCAAGATAAGAGTACAGAAACAGGAATTTCTGTTCATGCTCAAGGGTGTAAGCTTACGTGTACAAACTCATGAGGCTGGATTCCTGGGGAGGGGGGAAAGGGGACCTGAAGGGGATATAAGCTGAATGTAACTGCTCCTTAAGTGTGCTCGCTGTGACTGATCACACAGTGCCTTTCTGCTATCCGGAAAGCAGAAATAAACTCTTTCTCTGAACCAACCCTCTGTGTCTATTGACTCCTTCCTCCCTCCCGGGAGCAACACACACCCAACCAATGGGAAAAGTCTGAAAGGCTACACTATGGTTGAGGGCAGCAACGGTTTTACCTTTACCTTTACCTTCTCCTCCCCTTTTTATTTTCTTCTCACTCTTTCCCTCTTCCTGTTGGTCCTTTCCCTCTTCCCCTTTTATCCTTACCCTTGCTGGGCTAGTAGCTGGTAATAAGGGTGCCTCAGTTATTGGAGTCGAATTGTCTTTTGGTCTATCTGTTTTATTGAATTTCTGATGTACACTGCTCTGAGCCCGCTTTGGTGACTAGAGCAGCTTAAAAATCTAATAAATAATAAGAATTATTATAATTATTGTTTTTAAATAAGGGCCAGGGAGAAGGTTGAAGCCCATTCTCCCCTTTCACTGTGGTACCAATCAAAATTTGGCCCCTGTGGTGCTTTTCCCACAAGGAGGTCACAATTGCTGCCCTGCTGCAAGTCCCTGTGGCAATCTTGTGTTTCACAGTCTCGTTTTGCCTTTAGAACTGATGGCATACTTGCATTCGTATGCCTCAGAAAAATCTGATAAAAGCTGTTATGAGAGGGTTCTTGATACAACAAAATGCAATAAAAAAGAGAAGCCAGAATGCGATAAAGGATAAGATTTTGGAAAAGATAAAAGAAGGAGAAAAGAAATTAAGATCAAAACCAAAGTCTCAGGAGATCTTGAGAGAAATTAAATTATATCAGGTCCAGTATATGGAACTGATGAATCAAGAAATAGAATGGAAAATTAAACAAATGAGACAGAAGACCTTTGAATCTGCTGATAAATGTGGTAAATTTCTGGCTTGGCAATTGAAGAAGAGACAAAAATTGAATACAGTGACAAATTTGGAAGTGGATGGAAAGAACATCTATAATCCAATTGAAATTAGAAGATGCTTCCAGAGATACTTTAAACAATTGTATGCACAAGAGCCACAAAAAGACTCCGATATAGAACAATTTTTGGAGAAAAATGGATTGAAGGAAATTTCGAGTGAGGGTAAAGTACTTTTGAATCAGAAAATAACAGAACAAGAAATAGAGAGTGCCATTCAAAGTATGCAACTGGGCAAATCTCCGGGGCCTGATGGACTGACTTCCAAATACTATAAAGCTTTAAAGGAATGGATACTACAACCTTTAAAGGAAGTCTGTAACGAGATCCTTGAGGGGGAAAAGGCACCTGATACGTGGAAAGAGGCCTACATCACGCTTATACCGAAGACAGAGACTGAGAAGACCCAACTTAAGAACTACCGCCCAATTTCTCTACTAAACGTGGATTACAAAATCTTTGCTGACATTCTAGCTAGAAGATTGAAAAAGGTATTGATGGGGGAGATTCATAGGGATCAAGCAGGCTTTCTCCCGAGAAGACATTTATCAGATAATGTAAGGAATATTATAGACTTTTTGGAGATGTTAGAAGTTAATATAAATACAAAAGCTGTTCTGATATTTGTGGACGCGGAGAAAGCCTTTGACAATATTTCTTGGACCTTCATGAAGAAGAATCTCCATGGTATGGGGGTAGGCCAAGGGTTTGAAAACGGTATAGGCGCAATATATTCTGAACAAAAGGCTAAGCTTATAGTGAACAATGTGATTACGGAAGAACTCAGAATTGAGAAAGGGACACGTCAGGGGTGCCCAATCTCCCGGTTACTTTTTATTTCGGTCCTGGAGGTTTTGTTAAATATGATAAGAAAGGACCAGTTGGTTAAAGGGGTTCAGGTCGGAGCGAAACAATATAAATTGAGGGCTTTTGCAGATGATTTGGTACTTACATTACAAGAGCCAGAATCTAGTACTAAAAGAGTTTTGGAACTGATGCAAGAATTTGGTCAACTGGCAGGGTTTAAATTAAACAAGTTAAAAACTAAGGTATTAGAGAAAAATTTAACAGATATCGAGAAAGAGAAGTTTCAGAATGAGACAGGCTTAACTGTGGTTAAGAGTGTAAAATATTTGGGGATCAACATGACAGCTAGAAATATGAACTTATTTAAAGATAACTATGAGAAATGTTGGAAACAAGTGAAAAAAGACTTAGAAATCTGGTCAAACTTAAAGCTTTCCTTGTCTGGTCGAATAGCGGTTATAAAGATGAATGTATTGCCTAGAATGTTGTTTTTGTTTCAAACTTTGCAAATTGTGGACAAGATGGACTGTTTTAAGGGTTGGCAGCAAGACATTTCTAAATTTATCTGGCAGGGCAAAAAACCCAGGATAAAATTTAAGATTTTAACTGATGCAAAGGAAAGAGGGGGATTTGCCCTGCCGGATTTGAAACTTTATTATGAATCAGCAGCTTTCTGCTGGTTAAAAGACTGGCTGCTTCTCGAGAACACAGACATTTTGGACTTGGAAGGATTTAACAATTCTTTTGGGTGGCATGCATATTTGTGGTATGACAAGGTTAAGGTGCATAAAGGCTTTAAAAACCATATTGTTAGGAAAGCATTATATAATGTTTGGATGAAATATAAAGATTTGCTGGAGAATAAAACTCCAAGGTGGTTGTCACCAATGGAGGCAAAAGCTTCGAAAAAACTTAATATGGAGGCTAACTGGCCAAAATATTGTGAAATCCTAGAACAGGAGGGTGATAAATGGAAGTTGCAGAGTTTTGAGAATCTAAAAGACAAAGTCCGAGATTGGCTTCATTATTATCAGATATTGGAGGTCTATAAACTGGACAGGAAAATGGGCTTTCAGGTGGAAAAATCAAAACTGGAAACAGAGTTGCTAGAACCCAATACTAAGAATTTGTCAAAAATGTATAACTTGCTGTTGAAGTGGAATACGCAGGATGAAACAGTTAAATCAGTTATGATTAAGTGGGCTTAAGATATTGGTCATAATATTTTGTTTGCTGACTGGGAAAGGTTGTGGACCACCGGTATGAAATTCACGGCATGTAACGCCTTGAGAGAGAATATTATGAAAATGATCTATAGGTGGTACATGACCCCAGTCAAGCTTGCAAAAATTTACCACTTACCAGATAACAAATGTTGGAAATGTAAAGAAAATGAAGGCACATTCTTTCACCTCTGGTGGACATGCCCAAGGATTAAGGCTTTCTGGGAAATGATATATAATGAAATGAAAAAGGTATTTAAATATACTTTCCTGAAGAAACCAGAAGCCTTTCTCCTGGGTATGGTAAGCCACGTGGTGTCAAAGAAGGACAGAACTTTTTTTATGTATGCCACTACAGCAGCAAGGATCCTTATCGCAAAGTATTGGAAGACACCAGATCTACCCACTCTGGAAGAATGGCAGATGAAGATGACGGAATATATGGGACTGGCAGAGATGACGGGCAGAATCCGAGATCAGGACAAAGAGACAGTGGAAGAAGATTGGAAGAAGTTTAAAGACTATCTTAATAAATACTATAAAATTAATGAAGGCTAAAAAGATATGAGTTTAAAAATTAGTGGTTTACATGGGAATTGATTTAAGGAAAAAGAACAGAATTAATAAAAATTATGGGAAATGTGGGAATGGATTTGCTGATAAGATAAATGAGATTAGAATACAGAAGGGGGAGGTGTGAGGAGGTCGGTGAAATTAGGATTAGAAATTATGGTTTGAACTTATACCTGTTTTGATTTGTTTGTTTGTTTGTTTATGTTTTTACTGTTTTTTGTGTCTATATGTGTTTTTTTTTAAAAAAAAAACTTCAATAAATATCATTAAAAAAAATAATCTGATAATTCCCATTCCCACAGGCCACGAGATATACTTAATCAGAAGAGATCCCCTTCCATCAACAATCCTTGCATTTGCATGCACTTGCAAATACAAGAGTTTGGGTGAGTAGCAGGACAAAAATATTAACAAAAACATGAAGGAATCAGAGAAAAAAGAATTGTAGGAGATCACAAAAATAGAAATTTACAAAAAAGTCAAATATTTAGGAATTTGGTTTACCAACAAAAATTTAAATTTATATAAGGATAATTATGAGAAAGCCTGGAATGAGATTAAGAAAGATTTGGAAATTTGGAACAGAATGAATCTTTCTCTGATGGGAAAGGTAGCAGCAATAAAGATGAATGCACTACCAAAGATGTTATTTTTATTTCAGTCAGTACCGATAATAAGTAACTTTGTCTGCTTCAAAAACTGGCAAACAGATATTTCTAAGTTTGTCTCGAATGGGAAAAAGCCTAGAATAAAATACAAAATACTTATAGATACTAAAGATAGAGGAGGCTTCTCTCTTCCAGACCTAAAATTGTATTGTGATTTGAGGACCCGATCCCTGCTTGGGGAATAAAGACACGTGGACAGAGAATGTGTGGGAGTCATAAAGCCAAGGCAGAGGCTTGTAAATACTGCAGGGTGCCCCCTGACATTCCTCTGGGCAATGATTACCTTATATGGTAAAGGGGCAATAAAAGCTCGACCTGATGAGGTAACATGAGATTGGCAAACGGCCATGCGGCTGGGCAGAACAAAGGAGAATAAATCGGAGAAGGGCAGACAGAGGGGCTGCTCTCTCTTACTATGGAAATATAGCTAGCTTTCCGTGTCTTTATTTTATACTAAAGAAGTGCCACTTGTGACGGCTGGCTCCAACAAGAATGTAAGGTTAATGGGTAAGGTAAAGGCCACAACTTTATTGATTACAGCATGTGAGAAGGTATTGGCTTAGGCATTGGACCACGGAACATTAGACTCCACTCACTCGTAGAGGGGTGAGTCTGAGGAGGGGTTAATCACCAGTAGGGGAACCTGTTGATGCTAATCCAACTATAGGCTCTCTTCCTGATGTCACCGAGGGTCGTGCCATGGCCCCCCGCCACACGGGCATCGGACAGGATCCATGACCGCCGGATTCCTTTGGCGGAATACCCAAAATTGCCGGGGAAGGCGATGGCCACACCTTGCCCCCCGAAACACCAACAACACATTCCAATGCCTAACCGCCAAATACCACGAAAGTTGTGATGGTTGCTACAAGGTAGGCGAAAAAAACCAAGAGGCCGGGCCAATTTAGCCAATTGGAAAAAACTCCTACCAGGCCCCCTGGTTAAACAGGGCAACCAACCAAAGGTCCATAACAAAGTATCAGGAACAGCTAATCTAAAGGGAGTGGAGGGTGGGTGACTCGAAGAAAATGTGTGTGCAATGGTGGGGATGGCTGTCGTGGCTGCGTTTGAGCAGCAAGCCACGCCCCCGCTGAGCTTCCCTATTGGGTGCCCAACCGGGGAGGGGCGTGGCACGCCAGCCCTGGAGTTGAAGCAGGGGGCGGAGCGCCCCTGCATGACGCAGGAATCGTCTCCCAATCACAACCCCTCCCCTCCTGGGAGGAGGAAAGGCTTTGTGATTCGAGGACCCGATCCCCGCTTGGGGAATAAAGACACGTGGACACAGAATGTAAGGTTAATGGGTAAGGTAAAGGCTTGTGATGGCCTGGGAATCCGATTCAGAGGCTGAACCGGAGGAATCCCAGCCTGCACAGGAGTCCCATGTTCCTTGCCCAGGCCAAGCTATATATTCAGGGGCGTGCCCGGAACTTCCCTGACGACCGCACCAAGGTGCACTTTTTGATCAGTTTGTTAAAGGACCAGGTGGCGAAGTGGGCTTTGCCACTGCTCCGGCAAGACTCTCCTTTGCTAACAGACTATGTGGGGTTTTGTAACCACTTAGAGACTGTGTTTGGCAACCCTCTGAAGGAGAGCCAAGCTGCGCGACCTTGCCTCTTCCCCTCAGAGAAGACGCGGCGTCGGGAGGGGAACTTGTGTCTTTGCGGCGGTGGGAGTGGACATTACGCCCGATCCTGTCCCGAGAAGATGCCAGCCGCAGGAAAACCGCCAACCTCGGTAGCCGAAGGGCCTGGCAACCTGGGGTCCCAAACCATGCAAGAGGGGTCCTCACCAGTGGAATTGTGACATCTCATGGTTCCGGTGCGTCTTTACCCTCCAGGTGGGCCCTGGATTCTTACCCATGCTCTGGTAGATTCGGGGGCAACCCGCTCCTATATGGATGCTGCCTTTGCCGCTCATCATCAGGTGCCACTTCAGAACAAGCTAGAACCGGTACAGGTGGAGGCAATTGATGGACGGCTCCTGCGTTCGGGTGCCGTCACTCGGGAGACCCAGCCCTTGGTCCTGTGTCTCCAGCAGCACCGAGAGGTGCGAACTTTGGACATTGCCTCCATGCCCCGGTTCCCCCTGGTGCTCGGGATGGACTGGCTGGAGGCTCACAATGTACAGATTGACGGGGTCAATCGGACTGTGCACTTCCCAGACCCATGTCCCCATGCTCAGTCCGAGATGCTAGCAGCCGCGTCCACTGAGGAGGCTGCATCAACGCTCCCCGCTGAGTACCGGGACTACCAAGACATGTTCGAGGAACGGGGGGCAGACCAGCTGCCGCTGCATCGGTCTTTTGACTGCGGAATAGACCTCCAGCCCGGAGCGCCCCTGCCAGTGAGTTGCTTATACTCTCTTACGGAGCCAGAGCGCGAAGCTCTGCAGGACTTCCTGCGCAAGAACCTGGAGCGTGGTTTCATTAGGCCTTCTACCTCGCCCACCGCTGTGCCAGTGCTCTTTGTTAAGAAGAAATGTGGGGAGCTTCGCCTTTGCCATGATTATCGGGCCCTGAACAAAATTACCATCCCAGACCGGTACCCCTTGCCCCTTATTTTGGAGTTGCTGGAGCGGGTGCAAGGGGCGCAGGTGTTCACCAAGCTAGACCTACGGGGGGCCTACAATTTAATTCGGATCCGAGCCGGGGATGAGTGGAAGACAGCATTCGGGACCCGGTATGGGCAGTTCGAATACCTGGTTATGCCCTTCGGATTGTGCAATGCACCCGCTGTGTTCCAACGGTACATCAACCACGTGTTCCAGGACTTGCTAGACAAGAACGTGGTGGTGTACTTGGATGACATTCTGGTTTTCTTCCGTGACCCGGCTCGCCACGAGGGTCATGTCCGGACCATGCTGCAGCGCTTGCGGGAGCACCGCCTGTATGCAAAGCTCAGCAAGTGCGAGTTCCATCAGCGGTCAGTGGACTTCCTTGGTCACCGACTCTCTCCAGATGGGGTGCAGATGGATCCTGGGAAGGTGGCAGCGGTTCGGGAGTGGGTGGCACCTTGGAACCGCAAGGACCTACAGCGATTCCTGGGGTTCGCCAACTATTACCGGACCTTCATTGCAGATTATGCTCATCGCACCACCCCGTTGACCCGGCTACTGCGCCCCAAGACGCCGTTTTCCTGGGACAAGGAGGCAGAGGAGGCGTTTCAGGGGTTGAAGGCCTGTTTCCAGAGAGCGCCAATCTTGCAACATCCTGATCCCTCTCGACCCTTTGTGGTAGAGACCGACGCCTCCAGTACGGCTCTCGGTGCCGTCTTGTCTCTGCAGTACGGACCTGATGCGCCACTCTTACCCTGCGCCTTCTATTCCCGCCAGCTCCTTCCGGTGGAGCGTAACTATACCGTGTGGGAGCGGGAACTACTAGCCATCAAAGTGGCCTTTGAGGTCTGGCGCTACCATCTTGAGGGGGCACGACACCTGGTGGAGGTGAGAACCGACCACCGGAACCTGGAGTACATCCAGACCACCCGCAAGCTGAACCAAAGGCAGATCCGGTGGGCATTGTTCTTTTCCCGGTTCCAGTTCTGGATCCGCTACATTCCTAGCTCCCAAAACCAGAAGGCGGATGCCCTGTCCCGGAAACCTGAAGACATCACAGACACGGTACAGCAAGCAGTACCAACCACGATCCTACCACCGGCTGCGTTCCTGGCCACTCAGGAGGCTGAACCACTGCAGGCTCGGGTGCGGGAACAGCAGCGGGTCGACACTTACCCCCGTCTCGTGGCTGTACCTGCCTCCTAGTTTTCTCCGACCATTTCACTAAGATGGTGCACTGTGCCCCCTGCCCATCTGTACCCTCAGCTAAGGAAACCGCTCAGCTATACCTTCAGCATGTCTTCCGCCTGCATGGCCTACCTGAGCGTGTGGTGTCCGACCGGGGCGTCCAGTTCACACCCCGTTTCTGGCGTGCATTGCACCAGACCCTCGGGACAGAGGTCTGTCTATCATCAGCCTACCACCCACAGACCGATGGCTAGATGGAACGGGCGAACGCGGTGCTGGAGCAGTACCTCCGGTGTTACTGCAGCTACCAGCAGGATGACTGGGTCGACCACCTAGCATTGGCGGAGTTCGCCTACAACAACGCAGTGAACGCTTCCACCCAGCAGACCCCGTTCCAGGCCAGTTACGGTTATCATCCGCGGCTGTTCCCGGATGTGCTGCCGGCATCCGCGGTCCCTGCGGTGACGGAGTGGCTTCAGGAGCTCCAGTCCCAGCAACAGCTATTGATGGAGCAACTGCGCCAGGCCAAGGATGCGTACAAGGCCCAGGCTGACCGCCACCGCCAGATGGAGCCGGAACTCCACGTCGGTGACCTGGTATGGCTCTCCACTCGCCACCTCCACCCCTCTCGACCTTCGCGGAAGCTGGACGCCCGTTTCACCGGCCCGTTTCCCATCGTGGACCAGGTCTCTCCTGTGGCATTCCGTCTCCAGTTGCCCGCAACCGTGAAGGTTCACCCGGTATTCCACAGGTCCCTTCTGAATCTGGTGGCCCCGCCCGACGAGTTCCACCCGAACAGTCCACGACCGCAGCCAGTTTTGGTTCAGGGGGAGCCTGAGTACGAGGTGGAATGCCTTCTGGACTCCCGATACCGCAGGGGAAAGCTGCAGTATCTCATACACTGGAAGGGGTATGGACCGGAGGACCGTTCCTGGGAACCAGCAGCCAACGTCCACGCGCCTGCCTGCCTCCAAGATGTCCATGCGGCGTACCTCAGCAAGCCGGGTCCAGACCCTCGATTGGGGGGGGGGGGCTGGGAGGGGGATGGTGTGATGGCCTGGGAATCTGATTCAGAGGCTGAACCGGAGGAATCCCAGCCTGCACAGGAGTCCCTGCCTCCAGGGCCGGCTGAACTGGGGCAGGGCCTTGATTCCGGAACTCCTCGGTCCATATGTGAACAGCCACAACTATGAGAAAAAACTCCAGAAAAGTGAGATTCCGCATGATGGCCTCCCCTTGCCACTCCGCTGGCCATTGTTGCGCACGCCAACATCCCTTAAAGAACAGACCAAAGGCCAGGGACCCTGCCGCATTGGAGTGGACCTAGAAATCAGAGGCCAAATTAAGGATTTCCTGCGATAGGGAGACTCCATTGCAGTGTTCCAGAAATCTGATCCACATCTCAAGGTCTGCCTTGACCGACTTGGGGAGTCTTGCTCTATGGTATGGATGTTTGAAGGCCCGCTGACAGCCTGGCTAAGCAGGAGCAAAATGGGTGGCCCAGTGAAACTACTCTACACGCGAAGTTGTCCAACCCCTTGCAAGGCAGGAATATGCAGCTGTACCATACAGGGATCGAACCTGCAACCTTGGCGTTATTGTCACCAAGCTCTAACCAACTGAGGGTTCCTAAATATATGTAAATTATTATTATTTATTTATTTATTTTTTAAAAATTATCTATTTATATGTTTATCTTAGATTTAATTAATTAATTTAATCTTGGTATGTGATGCCATTCCACTTATTCTCATTATTATTATTATTATTATTATTATTATTTTATCCATTTATTTTATCCATTTATTTTATCCATTTATTTTATCTATTATTCTTATTATTTCTATTATTATGTATCTATTTATTTATTATTATTTATTTGTTGTTGTTATTATTCTTATTTATTCTTATTGTTATTTATTAAAATCTATTCCAGTATTATTTGTTCAATCAATTACCAGTGTAAGTAGAATTGATTGTTGATACTATCAATTGTCTGCCGTAACTGATGATGATATGAAAAAAATATTCGTCACTTGACTGTTCCGTTTGTATTTGTCTATAAATTTATTTATTTGCCACCAAGCAAATGGGTCAGGCGGATAGACACAGCTAAATATTTAAACCTGCCTCCTGAGGAACAACTCACAAGTATATAGCGATGTAACAATAGGAACAGCAGAGCAACGCAACCCCCACACTGCAATCAAATGGAATCAAAGAAAATCGCTCTCAGGGAAATGTCCTTTAACTAACACTTTGAAAAACAAAAGGTAATGCTGGAGCCCCAGTGGAAGGAGAATGCTGCCAAAGACAATGTATCCTTGATCGGCCATCCGCCAGGTACTTGAATTCACAATGTACCACGAACTGCCTGTTGTTAAGCGACAATGTATCCTGCCTGGAAGCCGGGACAATTGTGAAGGCATTTCTTAAGCCAGGCAGCAGAATGAGTCAGACAAAAAGAAGGAAATAAAACTTTTTTAAGGGCGGGGGCGGGGGCTAGATCACAAGCGAAATGAAAATAAATAAATAAATAAATAAATAAATAAAGGGGGTACACGAAGGGGAAACTTAAAGGAGGGTCCTTATGAATTGCGCAGAGCAGAACAGGCAAGGAGAAGGGGAAACAAACAAAATAATAGCGCAATAGGGAGCCGCAGATCTGACTAAATTAACTGATGCCTCAATTGAACCCGAGAATTATACAGAGAAGCGACCACACGCACAATCGCAGCTGACCAGTTACCCTGTTGCTTAGCTAAGCAAGAATGTAAAACGAGGCTAGCCAAAATCGGCTGGAGGAGGGGGGATAGTGGGCTGCTGGCTAAATGATCAAGTATGAAGGCGGAAGGAAACTAAACAGTAGATAAGGTGACTGCTGCCCCGGTGCCTCAGTAAATGAAACACTGCACAACTAAACCCCTAGGTGGCTGCCTGGCAAGTCCTGCTGCCCGGGTAAAGCAGCTTATACTTTTGTCCTGCACTAGGAGAGGAGGAGGAAGCAAAGGTGATTTTTTCTATCACATGCTCCAAACCTTCGCACGTAGCCTGGGAGGGTAATTGGAACTTTAAAATTTAAACCGCTGTGCCGAGACTGGGGAGAAAGCTGGGGGCCAGGCAGAAATGCTAGCAACGGAGTTTTTTGTTGTTGGTTTTTTTTTAGCGCTGCTGCTTATTTTAATAATATATGCAAAGTCTATGACATCACACTCACTCTGTCCCTGCAAAGATTTAGCTAGCTGCAAAACTAAAGTCTGACACTGTTCCCCTGATAAGATCAAGCTAGCAGCAATGCACTGTCCCCCTGAAAGGATATATGTGGCAACAACAAATGAAGTCAGACAACTAATAAAGCAGGCAGGAGTTTGCTGGCAGCAATTAACACGGGCAAGATGCAATAGGAACGTAGGGATCACTTCTCTGCGATGAGAGAGAGGGATAAAAGAAAAGGGGGGAGGCTCAAATGCACGTGTGGCTGCCTGCAATCACTTTACAACACCGAGAATGAAGATAAACTGGTAAAATAAGAGAGAAGCCAACCCTTATTATAGGAGCAGTGGCCCCCACCTCCAAAGCAATAGGAAATAACGCTAGAATGGGGGGGGGGGTTAAAGCTAAAGGAAAAACCTCAAAGGTCCCTCTAAAACAAGGCAGGGGTTCAGGGCTTCCAAAGCCTAGCGGCAGCCCCAGAAAAAAAGAACAGGGCTTTTGGAGGCGTTTTTTACTGCCCCAGTGTTTTTACTGCCCTGGTGCTTCCAATTTTTTAAAAGGCAAATTGCGGGAGAAGATGCAGCAGTCAGTCACTCTCTCACTCTCTCCAAGCACCCACGCTAGCTAACAAACGCACAGGCAACCACACACTCACAAAGCACACACACTAGCAACACAAAGTTGCTCTGCACACACAATCAAGTGATCCGAGTGGCCAAACCTCATGGCAAGTACCGTATTTTTTGCTCTATAAGACTCGCTTTTTCCCTCCTAAAAAGTAAGGGGAAATGTGTGTGCGTCTTATGGAGTGAATGCAGGCTGCACAGCTATGCCAGAAGCCAGAACAGCAAGAGGGATTGCTGCTTTCACTGCTCAGCAATCCCTCTTGCTGTTCTGGCTTCTGAGATTCAGAATATTTTTTTCCTTGTTTTCCTCCTCCAAAAACTAGGTGCGTCTTGTGGTCTGGTGCGTCTTATAGAGCGAAAAATACGGTACTTCCCTGGCTTCTGCTGACTGCAACGAAGGTGACCCTGTTGACTCGAAGAAAATGTGTGTGCAATGGTGGGGTGGCTGCCGCGGCTGCATTTGAGCAGCAAACCTCGCCCCCGCCGAGCTTCCCTATTGGGTGCCCAACCGGGGAGGGGCGTGGCACGCCAGCCCTGGAGTTGAAGCAGGGGGCGGAGCGCCCCCTGCATGAGGCAGAAATCGTCTCCCAATCACAACCCCTTCCCTTCCTGGGAGGAGGAAAGGCTTTATTAGGTATCAGGTCTTGAATAACTTTTTGTAATTTTACCGCCAATATTGCATTCAAAATCTTTGCATCAACATTCATTAATGATATTGGTCTATAATTTGCACATTTAGTAGGGTCTTTGTTAGGTTTTGGTATAATTATTATTAAAGCTTCATTGAATGTTGTAGCAGATATACCTTTATGAGCTATTTCCTCATAGACTTCTAAAAGTCTTTGGACTAGTCGATTTTTGAATATTTTATACCATTCTATAGGAAAACCGTCTGGTCCAGGTGATTTCCCATTCCCCATTGTTTCTATTACAGTCTCAATATCTGATATATTTATTGAAAGAAGTTCTCCACCTCCTCTGATTTATTTTCTGGCCCTTCATATAATTTTTTGTAGAATTTTAAAAATTTATTATTGATATCTACTGATGAGGTTGCTGCGATGTTATTTTCATTCCTTATTAAGGGTATTATTTGGTTCGCTTTCTTTTGTTTTAGATGATTAGCTAGAATTTTTGTCAGTCTTCCTCCCTGTTCCCAATATATTTGTCTTAGACTAAGTAGGCTGAACTCAATTTTTTGAGCTAGTATATTATTCAGTTCTAATGTTGGTTGTTGTATTCTTTCATATGTAACCGTAGATGGGTTATTTGCCATATCACCCCATAGTGTTTTTAAATAATTTTTTAGATTATTTTCTTTTAATCTTTGCAGCTTGGCTTTGTTGGCAGAGAAGGATTTTTTCTTCCCTCTGATGTGAGCTTTATATCCTTCCCATTCCATCAGTCTTGATGTTAAAGATTTGGAATTATTTTTAAAATATATTTGTGTTTCTTGGGTTATATATTGAATGAAGTTTTTTTTCATTTAATAATGATATATTAAGATACTATCTCCTCATACTTTCCTGGGTTTTAGATAAATTATATTCCAGTATTACTGCTGAGTGATCAGCTATAATGGGAATATCAATGTCACATCGGCTAGTAAAGGGATGTAATGATGCTGATGTTAGAAAAAAGTCAATTCTAGGCTGGGTTTTATGAATTCCTGCAAAATATGTATATGATTTTTCCTTGTTGTTGTTGTTGTTTAGTCGTTTAGTCATGTCCGACTCTTCGTGACCCCATGGACCAGAGCACGCAAGGCATTTTTCCTTAGGGTGGTGCAATTTCCATGAATCCACTAAATTCCACTGTATCATATAGTTATTAATTGTCTCTCTAACCTTTGTCCTTTTTTTCCTGGGTACTCGGGTGGTATCCATCTGTGGATCTAAAATTTCATTAAAGTCTCCATCCATTATCAAGTGCTGATACGATAGAAAGCGTAATCTCTTAAAGCAATTGTGAATAAACTTATGGTCATCAGTGTTTGAGGCATAGACATTTACTATTGCTATTTCTGTCCCTTCTGTTTTAATTACAATTATTAAGCATTGACCATCTTCCTCTCTTATTATATCTTGTATTTCACAAAGCCAGCCTTTCCTAAATAAAATTGTGACTCCCCTAGCATTTTTGTCTAAGTTTGTTGAAATAACTTCTTTTACCCATTGACATTTCAAAGTATGAGCCCCTTGTTCTGTCAAATGTGTTTCCTGTAATAGACCTATATCAGCCTTTAATGACTGGAGATATTTGAGTGTTAGGATTTGTTTTTTCTTTTCCTTTAACCCCTTGACTTTAACCCCTTATGGCTTTAATCTGTAAGTTTTATTGTCCTCTATTTTATCTTTAGCAAAATTGTTTGGAAGGCCTAATATAAACCAAATATACTAAAAATTACCAGCGCTCCAATCTGAGTCATATATTAATTGTGCTTATATTTAACATATGGATTACAAAATATATGAATAATTAACATTCTTACATATCTAAATATATATATGGCAGACTCTACCCGTTATGTCTATATACACACTGAAATTAACTTTAAGTATTTCCAATCAAATAATTATTATTTGAAAATATTCAAAGAAGGAAGTAGAGAGAAAGGCGGAAAGTAGTTCTATCAACAGTAAACAGGATTATTTTTTTTTGAAAATGCACAAAACAGGTTTAAGAGTCACAACAGAAAAATATTCTTGAAATGTAAAAAACATCTATTAAGTACACTGCTGCAGATTGTCACATGTCATTAAGCCAGAAACAGCTTTAGATGATCGACTAAAAGCTCTACTGATGCAGAAGTAATAAAGTACAAATTTGTCATTTTACAAACTCATGTATTTTTTTTATAAATATTTATTGAAATTTTTAAGTTACAATGTGCCAAACAAACAAAGTTATAACATAACATAAACATATTTTCTCATCTTCTTGTGACCTCCTCGCATCTCCCGCCCCTACCTTCCATATTAAAAGATTTATCCAGCAAATTATCACCTTACTTCCATCCTTACTGTCTGATTATCAATTAAATTTAGCCAAATAATTATCCAAAAAAAAAGTTTTCTTACATTTTAACTTATCTTCCTACTTCGCTTCATCAATTTTGATGGTGCCAAATTGTTTATAATCAAGCATCCTGCTTAACATTCATACAGTTTACAATGTTTTTGCAAATAAATCTTAATTTTTTTCCAATCTTCTTCTACCGTCTCCTCTCCCAGATCTCGGATTCTGCCGGTCATCTCAGCCAGTTGCATATAGTCCATCAGTTGCATCTGCCATTCTTCCAGTGTGGGTAAATCTTGAGTTTTCCAGTGTTTCGCGAGAAGTATCCTTGCTGCTGTTGTTGCGTACATAAAGAATGTTCGATCCTTCTTTACCACCCCTTGGCTGACAATACCCAAAAGGAAGGCCTCTGGTTTCTTAGAGAAGGTATACTTAAATACCTTTTTCAGTTCATTGTATATCATTTCCCAGAAGGCCTTCACTTTAGGGCAGGTCCACCAGAGGTGAAAAAATGTTCCTTCATTTTCTTTACATTTCCAACACTTATTATCAGACAAGTGGTATATTTTTGCAAGTTTGACTGGGGTCATGTACCATCTATATATCATTTTCATTACATTTTCTTTCAAAGCATTACATGCAGTGAAGTTCAACCCAGTAGTCCACAACCTTTCCCAGTCCTCAAACATGATATTGTACCCAATGTCTTGTGCCCACTTTATCATGGCCGATTTTACTGTTTCGTCTTGTGTGTTCCATTTTAACAGCAAGTTGTACATTCTTGAAAGTACCTTAGTTTTAGGCTCTAACAGTTCCGTTTCCAACTTCGATTTCTCCACCTGGAACCCTAACTTTTTGTCAAGTTTAAAAACTTCCTTAATCTGAGCGTAATGTAACCAATCTCGCACTTTATCTCTCATTTTCTCCATACTCTGCAATTTCCAATTGTCTCCATCTCTTTCTAATATTTCCCAATACTTTGGCCATTTGGCCTCCATATTGAGTCTTTTTCGGGCCTTAGCTTCCAATGGTGAAAGCCACCTTGGAGTTTTATTTTCCAGTAAGTCTTTATATTTTGTCCAGACGTTAAACACTGCTTTTCTGACAATATGATTCTTGAAAACCTTGTTGATCTTAACCTTGTCATACCATAAATATGCATGCCAACCAAAAGCATTGTTAAAACCTTCCAAATCCAACACATCAGTGTCTTCAAGAAGTAGCCAGTCTTTTAACCAGCAGAAAGCTGCTGCTTCATAGTAGAGCCTTAAGTCTGGCAGGGCAAAGCCCCCTCTTTCTTTCGCATCTGTTAGTATCTTAAACTTAATTCTGGGCTTTTTGCCCTGCCAGACAAATTTAGAAATATCTCTCTGCCACTTCCGAAAGCACTCTGTCTTATCCACAATCTGTAATGTTTGAAACAAAAACAACATTTTTGGCAATACATTCATCTTAATTGCAGCAATTCAGCCTAACAAGGAAAGTTTCAGTCTTGTCCAACTCTCTAAATCTCTTTTAATTTCTGACCAACATTTCTCATAGTTGTCCTTAAATAAACTCAATTTTTTTGCTGTTATGTTCACCCCTAGGTACTTTACTTTTTTGACTACATTTAATTCTGTCTCTCTCTGAAACCGTTCTGACTCTATATCTGTCAAGTTTTTTTCCAATACCTTAGTTTTCTGCTTGTTTAATTTAAATCCCGCCACCCGACCAAAGTCTTGAATTAATTGTAGTACTCTTTTCGTACTAGATTCTGGCTCCTGCAGGGTCAAAACTAGGTCATCTGCAAAAGCTTTGAGTTTATATTGTTTCACTCCGACCTGGATTCCTTCCACCAACCGGTCTCCTCTAATCATGTTCAAGAGCACCTCCAGAACTGAGATGAATAACAACGGGGAAATAGGGCAACCTTGTCGTGTTCCTTTTTCAATTTTTTTATATATATATATAAATGTTTATTGAGATTTTTTAAATACAAATGCATAAATAATAAACGACTTTACTTATATAACATAATTTCTTCACTTTTTTGGACTCCCTCACGTCTCCCGCTCCCACTTACATCGTTAAAAAGATTTTTTCATGTAAATTATCATCTTGTTTACAATCTTATGTCCCTTCATTTAAATACATCTAACATTTCTCCAAAAGGTTTATGTTTTCCTTAATCTCACTTATCGTCAAGTTCAGATCTAATTTGGTGGTGAGCAATTATTTATGATCTAGCATCCTTCTTAACATTCAGCCAAATCACAATATTTTTGTAAATAAATCTTAAATTTCTTCCAGTCTTCTTCAACCCTCTCTTCTCCCAGGTCTCGGATTCTGCCAGTCATCTCGGCCAGTTGCATGTAGTCCATCAGCTGCATCTGCCACTCTTCCAGTGTGGGTAGATCTTGGGTTTTCCAATTCTTAGCGATAAGTATCCTTGCTGCCGTTGTTGCATACATAAAAAATGTTCGGTCCTTCTTTAACACCTTCTGACCGAGCATGCCCAGAAGGAAGGCCTCTGGTTTCTTGGCAAAGGTATACTTAAATACCTTTTTCAACTCATTATATATCATCTCCCAGAAGGCCTTCACTTTAGGGCAAGTCCACCAGAGGTGAAAGAATGTTCCTTCACCTTCTTTACATTTCCAACATTTATTGTCAGACAAATGGTATATTTTGGCAAGTTTAACTGGGGTCATGTACCATCTATATATCATTTTCATTACATTTTCCTTCAGAGCATTACATGCAGTGAAGTTCAGCCCAGTGGTCCACAACCTTTCCCAGTCCTCAAACATAATGTTATGCCCAATATCCTGTGCCCACTTTATCATAGCCGATTTAAGCATTTCGTCTTGTGTATTCCATTTCAACAGCAAGTTATACATTCTTGAAAGTACCTTAGTCTTAGGTTCTAACAGTTCTGTTTCTAGCTTCGATTTCTCCACCTGGAATCCTAACTTTTTGTCATTTTTGAAAACTTCTTTAATCTGAGCGTAATGTAACCAGTCTCGCACTTTATCCTTCATTTTTTCCAAACTCTGCAATTTCCAATTGTCACCATCTTTTTCTAGTATTTCCAAATACTTTGGCCATTTGACCTCCATATTGGGTTTTTTTCGGGCCTTAGTTTCCAGAGGTGAAAGCCACCTTGGAGTTTTGTTTTCCAATAAGTCTTTATACTTTGTCCAGACAGCAAACACTGCTTTTCTGACAATATGGTTCTTAAAGGCCTTATTGATCTTAACAAAAAGCTGCTGCCTCATAATATAACTTTAGGTCTGGCAGGGCAAAGCCCCCTCTTTCTTTCGCATCAGTTAATATCTTAAACTTAATTCTGGGCTTTTTGCCCTGCCAGACAAATTTAGAAATATCTCTCTGCCACTTCCGGAAGCACTCTGTCTTATCCACAATCTGTAATGTCTGAAACAAGAACAACATTTTTGGCAATACATTCATCTTGATAGCAGCAATTCGGCCTAACAAAGAAAGTTTCAGTTTTGTCCAACTATCCAAGTCTCTCTTAATTTCTGACCAACATTTTTCATAATTGTCTTTAAACAGACTCAGGTTTTTTGCTGTTATGTTCACCCCTAGGTACTTTACTTTTTTGACTACATTTAATGTGATGGGACGATGAGCTGCTTGTGCGTAAAATGCAAGTCCCTCAGAGTTTGATCAGGTTTTCAAACCTCTGCCTGTGACGGAGCCCCTCCAGCATGGCTGCGTCAATCACTAGTAGAATCCGAAAGTGGCTGCTTTCGGAAACGTTTCCAACATAAAAGCTCCTTAACGGAAACACGTCGTCTGGCCTCTCGGCGTGACAGTTTCCGTCGAGGTGTGGGTGTCCCTATAGGAGGTCCTGAGACCTCCCCACTGGTTTCGCTTGAAGCGTCTCTGAGCCATCCCTCCGACTCACTTTCCCTTGGAGTTCTTGCTCGCCCTCTACTGGTTCCCTCTTCCGCTGCTACTGCTCTCTCAACCTCAGGGAGCCTTTGCACCTGCGGCGCTTTAGATGTCAGTTCCCTGACATCCACCTCCCCTCCAGGGCCCCCTTCACCCCCTCCCGTCTCCTCTCCTACTGGCGGTGAGGAGGTAAAACCCCTGAAAGAACCTCCCTCATCTTCCGACGTCGCGAACACTTCCTTCCACTTGTTGCTGTTCCTACTCTCTAGGTACTCTTCGTCATCAGAGTCCACTCCATCTTCCAACTCCGACTCCGTGAACCCTTCCATTTCCTCTTCCTCATCGGTGGTGCCGAAATACTCCCTCCTAAACCTTGCTATAGGCTGAGGTTTCCTCGGGAACCTTTGGTGGAACGTTTCTGTTAAAACCTCGTCATTGACTTCCTCTGCACTTACCCAGGTGTTTTCTGACTCCGGTTCCCCTTCCCACGCCACCAAATACTCCACCTGATTACCCTTCCACCTGGAATCGAGGATTTCCGCTACATGGTTGCGGCGTTCCCTCTCTTCCAAGGCTGGTCCCCTGACGTGCTCCCCTTCACGTCCCCCCCTGTATGGTGACAGTAACGACCTGTGGAACACTGGGTGCAATTTCATGTGGTTGGGTAATCGGAGTTTGAAAGCTACCGGGTTGACCTGCTGAATCACCTCAAAGGGTCCCAATCTTCTGGGCCTCAGTTTCTTACAACCCCCTTTGAACGGCAACCCTTGGGTTGACAACCACACTTGATCCCCCACCCTTATGGTTTCACCTTCCCTTCTGTTCTTGTCTGCCTGCTTCTTATATTGTGCCTTGGCCCTTTCTAAGTTGAGCTGGAGCTGCTGATGGATGGCTTCCATCTCTTCTACAAAATGTTCAGCCGCTGGAACGCTCCATCTCTCCCCTCCTTCCCCTGGAAATGCCCTGGGGTGACACCCGTAATTAGCCAAAAAGGGACTCATCCCTGTGGACACATTCTCCGCATTATTGTAGGCAAATTCTGCCAACGCCAACTTTTCGACCCAATCGTTCTCTCTGTCATTGACATAACACCTAAGATATTGTTGAAGAATGCCATTTGCCCTTTCCGCCTGCCCGTTGGTTTCAGGGTGCCGGGCAGTTGAAAAATTAACTTCCACGTGTAGCAAGCTCATGAGCTTCCTCCAGAACCTGGAAGTAAATTGTTTGCCTCGATCTGAGATCACCCTCGAGGGAGCCCCGTGCAACCTAAAGATATGTTCCACAAACAACTTCGCCGTTTCTTCCGCTGTGACTGCATGTGAGCATGCTACAAAATGGCACATCTTAGTTAACAGGTCTACTACTACCATGATGGCTGTTTTCCCCTTGGACCTTGGCAGATCCGTCATAAAATCTATTGATATCGCTTCCCAAGGCCGTTCTGGTGTGGGTAAAGGTTCTAATAACCCTGCCGGCGCCCTTCTTTCCCCTTTGGCTCGCTGACATTGGTCACACCCTCTTACATACTCCCTTACATCTTCCCTCACCTTAGGCCACCAAAATTCCCTGGTAACCAACCACATGGTTTTGTGTTGCCCAAAATGTCCCGCCGTGGGGCTATCATGCAACTGCTTGAGTACTCTCCCCCTCAATTCACCTTCGGGTATATACAGTGCCCCTTTGTAATACAATGCCCCATTTCTTTCCTCAAAACCTCCGGGGCTCTCGCCCTCCCCCCTGAGACCTCTGAGCTTATCCTGGGCATATTCATCATTTTCCGTTTCCTCCACCAGTTCCCGTTGCCCCACCAGCGCCGCCCCACACACCCAGCGGTCCTCCGGGATGACATGTCTCTCTTCGATCACCTCCTCCCCTTCCCAATATTCTGGTTTGCGTGAGAGCGCATCCGCCCTGACGTTTTCTGGGCCTGGCACATAACAAATCTCAAAGTTAAATTTGGAGAATTCCTGTGCCCATCTCACTTGTCGTTGGTTGAGCACTCGAGCTGTTCTCCAATACTCTAAATTTTTGTGGTCGGTGCACACTTGCACCTTGTGTTGTGCCCCAATTAATAAATGTCTCCACCTCCGGAATGCTTCGTGAATGGCAAGTAGTTCCCTGTCATACACCGTGTAATTCCTCTCGGACTTATTCAGTTTCCGCGAGAAGAATGCACACGGTCTCCACTCCGACGCACTCCTCCCCGGTTGAAGAAGGACCGCCCCTATAGCCCGGTCGGATGCATCTGTTTCCACTCTCATGGGTTTTTGTAAATCCACATGCAGAAGTTGTTCTTCCGAGGCGAAAGCCCTTTTCAGTTCTTCAAAGGCTCGATCCGCCTCCACCGTCCAAACAAATTTCTTCTTGCTGCTGAGGCAGTCGGTGATGGGCGCCGTCAAGTGGGCAAAGTTCTTGATGAACTTCCGATAAAAGTTCCCAAACCCCAAGAATCTTTGCACGTCCTTCTTGGTCTTCGGTGTCTTCCATTCCAGTACCGCTTGAACCTTGCCTGGATCCATGGCCAATCCCTTGTCTGACAAGCGGTACCCCAGGAATTCCACCTCCTTGGTATGAAACTGGCACTTCTCCAGTTTCACCCACAGCTGGTTGGCTTGCAGCCTGCCCAACACTTCTCGAACGTCCCTCACATGCTGTTCCTCATCTCTTTCCCCCAACAGCTCCTGCCATCCCTTGCCATTCCTTTCTTTGTGGGCAGACTCTGGCAAAGTGCCCTGGCTGTTGGCAGAGATAACATCTCTTGGCGCTCTTTCCCTCCTTCTTCCGCCCTTCACTGGGATTTGAAACTGCGCGCGCCCGCGCTGTTCCAACTTCCATCGGCTCTGCCGGCGGGAAAGATGGCTCTGGAATGTCTGGAATGCGGAACTCCCTCCAACGGTCTCCTTTCCCTTCCCGCCTTTCCAAAGCCCTCGCCTCCTGGCGCGCTCCTATGGCCAGCGCAGATTTGGTTAATTGGTCCATAGACTCCGCCCTGGGCCCCCGGGAAAGCTCATCTTTGACGGTTGAAGAAAGCCCCTCTTCGAAAAGCATTTGGATGGGCTCCGCCGATAGGTCCCACCCCAATTTATGAATCAGCATAGTAAATTCAGTCCAGTACTCACGGACAGATCTGCTTCCTTGCTGGCAAGCCATTAACTGCCTTCGCACCACCCCCTGCTCAATATCGCTGGAAAACATCAGGTCCATGGCACGAAAAAACTTCCTCGTGTCCTTTAAGATCTCATTATTCGCTGCCATCAGGGGTCTAACCCAATCTTTCGCCCCGGATTCGAGATGGCCAATCACATACGCCACTCGCGATTCCTCGTCGGGGAAGTCATCAAACTGCAAGTTTAGAGCGTATTGCATCTCTGTTCTAAAGGCATGATAGTTCCTGGGATCCCCCCCGAATTTCTGCACCAATCCTGGTACCTTTCTGGCGAGCGGGGTGGTTTTCTCCTTTCCCTTTTCTGCATCCTGAGCCCTCCTCTCCTCAAGCCTCGCCGTTTGCAGCGCCAACTGGATCTCCAACGCTCTGTACCTTTCTTCCAGGCTTGGACCCCCTCCAGCTGCTCCTGCACCCCCGGTTCCGGCTGGGTTGCTCATGATGCTTCTCTCTGCACAAGCTGGCTTTCGGTGACTTTCGGATTGCTGTGATGGGACGATGAGCTGCTTGTGCGTAAAATGCAAGTCCCTCAGAGTTTGATCAGGTTTTCAAACCTCTGCCTGTGACGGAGCCCCTCCAGCATGGCTGCGTCAATCACTAGTAGAATCCGAAAGTGGCTGCTTTCGGAAACGTTTCCAACATAAAAGCTCCTTAACGGAAACACGTCGTCTGGCCTCTCGGCGTGACAGTTTCCGTCGAGGTGTGGGTGTCCCTATAGGAGGTCCTGAGACCTCCCCACTGGTTTCGCTTGAAGCGTCTCTGAGCCATCCCTCCGACTCACTTTCCCTTGGAGTTCTTGCTCGCCCTCTACTGGTTCCCTCTTCCGCTGCTACTGCTCTCTCAACCTCAGGGAGCCTTTGCACCTGCGGCGCTTTAGATGTCAGTTCCCTGACATTTAATTCTGTCTCTCTCTGAAACCGTTCTGACTCTATATCTGTCAAGTTTTTTTCCAATACCTTAGTTTTCTGTTTATTTAGTTTAAATCCCGCCACCCGACCAAAGTCTTGAATCAGTTGTAATACTCTTTTCGTACTAGATTCTGGCTCCTGCAGGGTCAAAACTAGGTCATCTGCAAAAGCTTTAAGTTTATATTGTTTCGCTCTGACCTGAATTCCTTCCACCAACCGGTCCCCTCTAATCATATTCAAGAGCACCTCCAAAACCGAAATGAATA
The DNA here is from genome assembly GCF_964234715.1 of Podarcis melisellensis. NCBI lineage: Eukaryota > Metazoa > Chordata > Lepidosauria > Squamata > Lacertidae > Podarcis > Podarcis melisellensis. The sequence continues at coordinate 14,674,012 of NC_138535.1, forward strand.
GCAAAGGGGAAATAGGGCAGCCTTGTCGTGTTCCTTTTTCAATTTTAAACTCTTCTGTAACCACATTGTTCACTATCAATTTAGCTTTTTGTTCTGAATATATTGCATCAATCCCATTCTCAAAACCCCGTCCCACTCCCATTTCTTTTAAATTTCCCTTCATAAATTTCCATGAAATGTTGTCAAAGGCTTTCTCCGCATCTATAAAAATTAACACTGCTTTTGTATTTATCTCTGTTTGCAAAAGTTCCAAAATGTCATTTATATTCCTTGTATTGGCAAACAGATGTCTTCCTGAGAGAAAACCTGCCTGGTCCTTATGAATTACTTCATTTAATACTTTTTTAAATCTGCTTGCCAAAATATCTGCAAATATTTTGTAATCCACGTTTAAAAGGGAGATGGGGCGGTAGTTCTTAAGTTGTGTCTTTTCAGCTTCCGATTTTGATATCAATGTGATAAAGGCTTCCTTCCACGATTCCGGCACCTTCTTCCCTTCCATAATTTCATTGCTGACCTCCATCAACGGTTGTATCAAATAGTCTTTTAGTGTCTTATAATACTTGGAGGTCAGCCCATCTGGCCCTGGAGACTTGCCCAGTTGCATGTTCTGAATGGCTTGTTCAATCTCTTGTCGTGTTATTTTGCAGTTCAGGATTGATATATTTTCTTGTGACAATTTAGGTAGTCCATTTTTTTCCAAAAATTGTTTAATCTCGTCCTCGTCTTGCGGCCCTTGAGTGTATAGTTTTTTAAAATATCTCTGAAAACATTTTCTGATGTCCACGGGGTTCTGAATGTTTCTTCCTTCAATCTCTAAATTTGTGACTATGTTTAATTTTTGTCTCTTCTTCAACTGCCAAGCTAGCAATTTCCCACATTTGTTTGCCGATTCAAAAGTTTTTTGTTTCATTAATTTGATCTTCCACTCTATTTCCTGATATATCAATTTAGAGTATTGTGCTTGGTGAAGTTTAATTTCTCTCAAAATCGACTGTGACTTCGGGGTTAGTCTTAACTTCTTCTCTAATTCTCTAATTTTCTCCAAGATCTTATCTTTCCTCTCATTTTGAGTCCTTTTCTTTACAACATTCTGTTGTATCAAGAATCCCCTCATCACAGCCTTACTTGCGTCCCAAATGATTCTTTTTTCCACCGTAGTATTCAAATTTATCTCAAAATAGTCCTTTAAGGCTTTTTGGGCCTTCTTAATAATCTCCTGATCTCTAAACAAATTGTCATTCATCTTCCATCTAAAGGAGCCGGTTGGTAATAGTGTCATATCCATTTTCAGTGCGTTATGGTCGGAGCAGGTCTTTGGGCAGATTTCCACCTTTCTAGCCTTAGGTGCCAGACCTCTAGATATCCATATTTGGTCGATTCTTGTCCAAGTCAGTTGGGCTTCAGAGAAGAATGTTCCCTCTCTTCCCAAGGGGTTCTTTGTCCTCCAGATGTCAATCAAGTCCATATTGTCTGTCATTTCAAAAAAGGTTTTTGGTAATTTGCCGTCTTTTGTAACATTTTGATTTTGTGACTTATCCATGTTGGTTGAAGCGACCCCATTCATATCTCCCATCATAATGATGTTGTCATAGTCCAGATAATCCAGCATAGTCTCATGCAACTTCTTGTAAAACTCGGATTTCCCTTCGTTTGGTGCATAGATTCCTAATATCAGAAGCTTCTCTCCTTGATGTTGTATCTCAATTGCCAAAATTCTTCCATGTTCATCTTTAAATAAGAATTTAGGTGACAGGCTCTCTTTTGCATAAAACACCACCCCTCTTTTCTTTACTTTGTCCGAAGAGATAAATTCCTGACCAAGTCTTTTGTTTATTAATACTTTCCTGTGGAGCCTAGTCACATGTGTTTCTTGCAAGCAAATAATGTCCAATTGTTCTTTTTTTAATATGTGAAATATTTTTTTCCTTTTTTCCGGAATGTTACAGCCATTAATATTCCAACTCAAGAGTTGCAGAGACATCCTGAATAGATCTGGTTATTTTTCTGGGGGTGGTGCTTTGTTCGCTGGGTCTTCAGGTTCCAAGGGTGCAGGTGCCGCCGGTGCTCCAGGCCCAAAAGGGGAATCAATTCCTTTTGCCAGGTCCTCTCTGTATGCAGTCAGAAACTTGTCTCTGTCTTCCGGTGTTCTGATTTTAATCTTCTTCCCTCTAAAAGTGAAAGATAATCCTTGAGGAAAATCCCACCTGAAGATGATTGAGTTGCTCCTCAACAGCCTTACTAGTTCCAAATATTCAGATCTAAGGTCCAGCAGTTGTTTAGGAATATCCTTGTAAATCTCAATTCTTTTGTCCAAAATGTCCAGTGATTTTCCGTAATGCAGGCCCAAAATCTTGTCCCTTTCCTCCTTTGATCTCAAAATTATCAGACAGTCTCTGGGCCTCTCTTTCTTTATAAGTCTTCCAAGCCTAAAGGCTGATACGATTTTGAAGTCTTTTTCGTCTAGGTTCCAAAACTTGGAGAATTCTTTGGTCAGAAACTCAGCTAAGTTGCCTTCTTCCACTTCTGGTACCGACCTTATCCTTAAATTAATCTCCCTGTTCCGCAGTTCTATCATAGAGAGATAGGTCTGATGTTCACCCACTTGTTTACAGAGTGGTCTTACCTCTTTTTCTAATTTTCCAAGTCTTTGGCTGGTATCCTCAGCCAATTTCCGATTTTCACCTGCAGCCTCCTTCAGTTCTCCAATTGCTTGAACATTCTGCGCCACTTGTCCAGTTAATCTATTTAGACTTTCTGTATTTTGATCGATTTTAGCTGATTGCTGGTCAACTTTTCTATCCAAAGATTCCAATTTTTCAAGAATTTTCTCTAAAATAGAGCCAGTTGCTCCTGAGGCCATATCTTCCAATTGTAATTCCTCAGTTTCTCCCTCCCCTGCCCGTGGCAGAGAAGCAGCTTCTTCCTCAGAAGGCAAAGTAGGCACAGATGATCTACGTGCCTGAGAGGCTGCGGTTAATGTTGTTAAAGTTGTTTGTCTAGTTTTTGGTCCCTTTTTTCTTGTGCCACTCATGCCAAAGTTATCTAAAAATCAAGGTCAAGCTGAGTTGTTCCCATGAGAAAGCGACAGCCCAGATGGTAGCCGTAGGCCGGGAAAAGGAAAGTAAAACAATATCACTGCTATAAATCCCAAATCCTCTAGGGGGAGCTTAAAATGTCTTTAGGGAAGAGATCAATTCCATTGAAATTAATAGAGTCAAATTTAATGTCCAGAGACCTTTGATAGGATAGTTTTTAGCAGAGTTTGTATTTAAAAAACACAAAGTTTCAGACAGTGCTTACTGGTATTCCAAATGGTGCTTCAAAGTAGCAAATCCAAACTCCCTCAGATTGTTTCAAAGTTTAGATTCAAAGTATCCAAACCTGCAGACTGACTGTTCAATTACTCAGGCAGTTCCAGCACCTGGGTTTCTTACTTAAATTGTAATCCCAATAGAAGAAAGGTATCACAGTCAAGATAAAAGTCATAAAATCCAATACTTAAAGTCCTTGTTCTGCTTAAGAAGAAAGTCAGTGGGTGCTCAGATCAGTTAAAATAAAAATCCACTCCTTGCCTCCACTCCTCCAGCTCTTTACTTTGAAGTTCAATGGCAGCGGAAGACGGACTTCCTGTTTTTCGTCACTCCGCTTTCAGCCAAATTCAATAAATTTAAGTCTCCAATTTGTAAAATCCTGGTTTCTCACGGGTTGTTGCTTTCCGAATCAGAAGTTTCAGGAAGAGAGGTCAGCGCTCACCGGCAGCAGCAGCGCGGCTTCGCTACGTTGATTGCGAAATGACCCACAGCGCCGCTACCCCCTCCCCAATCCGGAGCCCCTTACGGGGTTCCTTCAACGTTTCGGGGGTTGCTCCTGGCGCCCGCCGGGTCCCGAGACCACAGGCTTCTGCCGCCTGTGGTTTTCCGATGTGGGTCTCCGCTTCGCCATAGCGAATTTTAAACTCTTCTGTAACCACATTGTTAACTATCAGTTTAGCCTTTTGTTCTGAATAAATTGTGTTAATCCCATTTTCAAAACCCCGTCCCACTTCCATCCCTTCTAGGTTCCCTTTCATAAATTTCCAGGAGATGTTGTCAAAGGCCTTCTCTGCATCTATAAAAATTAGCACTGCTTTTATATTGACATCTGTCTGCAAGAGTTCCAGAATATCAATAATGTTCCTTGTGTTAGCAAACAAATGTCTACCTGGGAGAAAGCCTGCCTGGTCTTTATGGATTATTTCATTTAGAACTTTTTAAAATCTACTTGCTAAAATGTCTGCAAATATTTAGTAATCCACATTTAGGAGGGAGATGGGGCGGTAGTTCTTGAGTTGTGTCTTTTCCGCTTCCGATTTTGGTATCAATGTGATAAAGGCTTCTTTCCACGATTCCGGCGCCTTCTTCCCCTCCATAATTTCATTGCTGACCTCCATCAGTGGTTGTATCAAATAGTCCTTCAGTATGTTGTAGTACTTGGAGGGCAGCCCATCTGGCCCTGGAGATTTGCCCAATTTCATGTTCTGAATGGCAAGTTCAATCTCTTGTGGTGTTATTTTACAATTCAGGATTGATCTGTTTTCTTGTGACAATTTTGGTAGTCCATTCTTTTCCAAAAATTGTTTAATCTCAGCGTCATCTTGCGGCCCTTGTGTATATAATTTTTTAAAGTATTTCTGGAAACATTTTCTAATATCCAAGGGGTTCTGAATGTTTCTTCCTTCAATCTCTAAATTGGTAAGTGTATTTAGTTTTTGTCTTTTCTTCAACTGCCAAGCTAGCAGTTTCCCACATTTATTCGCAGATTCAAATGTTTTTTGTTTCATTAGTTTGACTTTCCACTCTATTTCCTGATTTATCAGTTTGGAATATTGTGCTTGATAGAGTTTGATTTCTCTCAGAATCGGCTGTGACTTCGGATTAGATCTTAACTTCTTAACAGTAAACAGGATTTTGAAAGGGTAGGCTGAAATATATACCAATAGCCAACAATTAATAATATAATATCAGCACTAACAGTAAGAAATGAAAAAGAAAACTACTTAATACACTCAACAATAAAACAAAAGTAAATAACAAAAAGGAACAAAAGAAAGAAGGGGGAAAACCAAATGCAGGACTTCTGCTCTGTAGGAGACGCAAACATTCACTGCTTTGGGCTCCTAGGTTCACATATATATAATAGTCAGGAGCTTCTTTTTTTGTTTTTGTTTTAATTTTTATTGATACAGCAAGAAAAAAGAAAAAGCTCAAATACTAAATTACACACAGGAATAACCATAGACACATAATTTTCTTTCCCCCCCAATTTTTTTATTGATTTTCACAAAATTAAAAACACACTAACAAATAAACAGACAAACATAAATCATAGCCTTATTGAAACTAATCTTCTTAACATTGTTAAGTGACTTCCTTGTATCCCCCTAGCTGTATCCCCCTAGTTGAATTTCAATGCATATCATATTAATGGTTTGAAGGAATGGGTTTCTGTGCAGTAAGTTTAAAACTGACTCAACCCCCCCCCCTTTTCTTCTTTCTCCAAGAGAGCACTCTAAAATGCGTAAAACTTGAGCTGTTGAGCAAAAAGCATAACAAGGACACAGCTGCATAAACAAGCTCTCTCCTTTATCAGTCACGGAAAGGGATGACCCTGGCTCTCTAGGGGAACAGAGAAAACACGTCAGTACCTTATCTTATGTGCTGACCACAAAAGACGCACAGACCGATGTCTGGGAAAAATGGCAGAAGTGTGTTCCCGGAGATGATGACCTCTTCCTCCCAGATAAGAGTAGGAAGGAAGATCCTTTTATGGTTGAGAATACCAGAGCAGGAACATATGTGATGTCAACCTGCGTACATAGGCTGACGTGGTTGGGTTCCTAGGGGAGGAGGGAGAGGGTGTCTGGAGGATATATGTACTGCATGAAACTTCTAATTTCTTTGGACTTGCTGTGGACTTGATCACGCAAGTGCCTTCTGCTATCTGGAGAGCAGAATAAACTCTTTCTTTGAACCAACCTCGGTGTAATTTGATTTCCATCCTCCTGTCCCGGAGCAACGCAGACCCAATCGGTGAACTCAAATAAGGCTACAGGTTTTCCAAATCAAGGTTCTTATAATCTTAACTTAATCACTTAACATCACTCTTTCTTCCCAATTCAGCATTAAACATAATAATTAATCACATTACTAATTTAAAGCCTAAGCCTAACTAGTAATTGCAAGCTTTTTCCAATTAATTTAACTTAGCGTATTTAACTAAATAGTCATTAAATTTCGTCCATTCTTCCTGATCCTCCTCATTCTGGTTGCGGACTCTTCCGGTCAGGCCGGCTAGCTCCGAAAAGTCCATCATCTTCATCTGCCAGTCTTCCACAGTTGGTAGTTCTTGTGTTTTCCGCTTCTTAGCTAGTAAGATTCGAGCAGCAGTTGTGGCATACAAAAATAATTTATAAAGAAGTTCCTTCTTTTTCTTTACATTTCCAACATAGGTTCTCACAATTATGATAAATCTTTGCTAGTTTAACAGGAGTCAAATACAATCTATACATTATTATCATCATATTTTCCTTTAACATTGTACATGCAGTGAACTTGACCCCTCTCTTCCACAATCTTTCCCAATTCTCAAACATTATGTTATGTCCTACATCTCTTGCCCAATCTATCATCACTGATTTAACATGTTCATCCTTTGTATGCCACTCCAAAAGTAACTTATACATTTTAGACAGATTTTTAACTTTACTGTCCACCAACTCTGTCTCCAACTTAGATTTTCCAGAGGCAAAACCGATTTTCTTATCTAATTTGTACACTTCATTAATCTGGTGATAATGTAACCAATTTAACTTATCTTTAACTTGATCAAATGGTTTTAGCTTGTAGAGTTTGGTGGTTAAAGAGTTAACCTCCTTTGTGTTCTGCCCTGGGAGGAAGAGCGTCCAACTGATGCTACACTGTTTCGTCACAGTTCTTTGTTCTGTGAGGGTTAGTTTCACTTCTGTTCCGACTGCGAAAGGAGTCACACAAGATGGATTTGAGTTCTGATGAAATGAAATGCTTCACACTGTAAATAAAGCTTTAGAATAGAGAATGCTGTCTGGACTTGCTTTATAACTCCTCTTTCTCACATGGAAGAAGCTGCGTACCTGCTATCCGACTTTCCCCCCGGGGCCGTGCTTAGCAGAGTGCACAGAAGGAGCGTGGCTGGACGGAAAAAGCAATAAACAAACAGATTATGGAAACTGACGCTAATTGTGTGAGAAGGGAGTTCAAAGCCTGCAGCTAGCTTGATCTCTTGCCAGGAGCTTCACAGGCAGTTCTGAGGTCGCTGGCAAAGCATGGAGCCAAGTCTTCGGAGCCCGGTTGGCAAGGCAAGAAAGTGAGTACCTTTTAGCCCGGGGGGAAGATGGCTGGGACCCAAGAAAATTTTCCTTACTTTAAGAGACTAAATGGACAAAATTGTCTTGAGTGGTCTTTTCAGATGGAGTACCTGTTGCTGGGGGAACAGCTGTGGCAATTTGTGCTACCCCCACAGCCTCAAGCTGGGAAAGCTAAGGCAAAGATGACTGCAGTCCAAAATGAGATGGAGCAGCGTGTGATGAGAATTCTTGAAGCAGGCATTGAGGCTTGTCTTTTGCCAGTCCTGGAGTGTGTCAAAGAGCCAAGGGCCGCTAGGGAATCCCTCCCGAAAGCTTGTGAAGCTGGAGTGGGAGGCAAGGGCCGAGAAATGGCTGAAATGACACCAGAAGGAGGACTTCCGGTCGGCGCCAGCGTTAATGGCGGTCCTTGCTTCGAGCTCCGAAGCAGGACTGCTCCACGAGTTCGGGTCTGGCCCGCTACGGCGAGCGGGGGACCCCTAAAATCACAGGCGCTGAAGCCTGTGAACAAGGAGACTCGGTGGGTACCTTTGCGCCCCCCGGTACTGCGAAAGAGCCTTTTTAAAGGCTCCGGAGCGGCATCGGGAGTGAGCGCGGTGCTGAGAGTCGCTACCCAGCCCGTGGAGTGAAGCCGCGTCGCCATCAACGGAGAGCGCCGATTCCTTCCTGAAACTACGGACCAACTATAACACCTGTGAGTAAGACTGATCTGAAAGATCTGACGGGACATTTAAATCTTGACATTTGGCTGAAAACAGGACCGGCTTAAATTAAGGAAGTCTGCCTCCCCGAACTGCATGACAAATAAAGCAATGAAAGAATAAGCTGCATTTAAAAGGAAATTTTGTTCTTAATTTGTCTCAACCTGACATTGAACTTAGTCTCCCCCCCATCAGGCAGGAGAAGGGGGGAGGAAATTGGACATTGTTAACCTGCATTTAAAATAAACGGAAGGAAAAAAGTCTTTCACTGCCAAACCCCCCTGGATCGGGTTGCCTAAAGAAGGCACCGGGAAAGCGAGCTGTCAGAACAATTTGGGATACAAAGTGGATTTTATTTGAAACAAAACTAAGGGACTTTAGAGGAATTACCTTGTTGAACTTTTAGCTGAAACAAAGTAAGGTTTTACAATTTGACTCTTGAACTTTTTTTCATCGCTCTATGCTTCCTTGTTTCTTTGTTTCCTATTTCCATTTGGACACATTCAATGCTCCCTCTAGAGGGTTTGAAGGGAAACAGTTTCACTGAAGAAGAAACAGTGGGATTTTCCACTTGTAAACTTTTCCTGTGAGAACGACCTTGAGGACATGAGCGCCCCAGTGGATGAGATATCAACCAGATCCAAAGCAAAGCTTGCACAACAAAAAAAAGGGGCTCATTATCAGGAGCAACACCAGCTGCACAGGAAAAGACAACTACAGTGTCAATGGATTCTATGACACAGGCACTGCTTAAAATAATCCAGTCTTTGGAAGTACTGACAAAGCAGTCTGCAGAACTGACAAAGCAGTCTGCAGACAATTCTAAAAAACTGACTGAATTGACAGCAAGATTGGATTTGAATACAGCAACTGTGACATCTAATACAGACTCTATAAATAGATTAATTCAAGAAAGCACAGAAACAAGAAGAATTGCGGAAAGTGCAAAAAGTATTGCTGAGGAGACAAGGCAAAAATTTATTCCGATTGCAAAAAAAGTGAATGAACATGATGCAACTCTGGCTTTAATGGAACTGCAGAGGAAGGAGAAAAACTTGAAATTGAGATTAGTTCCTGAAAGTGAGGGGGACAACCTTGCGGAATTCCTTACAGAGAACTTCGCGGAATTCTGGCAGGAGGAACTGGAAGCAGATGAAGAGATTGTAATAACCACAGCCTTTCGGCTGGGTAGGAGACAAGGCAAGAAACCAAGGGATTGTTTAATCACATTGAGATTGAAGGAAGAAAGAGACAGAATATTGAACCTACACTACCAAAAGACACTGGTGATCCAGAATTCTCAGACACAGATCTTCAAGGATATTCCTAAATACATCTTGGAGGTGAGAACCCTCTATAAAGATCTGGTTGACTTGCTTAAGGGAAATTCCATTCCATTCAGGTGGGAGTTTCCACAAGGACTGTCCTTCAACTTTAAAGGAAAAAAGATTAAAATAAGAACCATTCAAGATAAAGAACAGTTTTTGGAGAAATACTCAGAGGACCTGCAGAAAGGAACTGTAGGAGAGAAAGAAATAACTGATATTGCAAACCTATCATTTGGACTCACCTCAGTACCATCGGAGGAAGAACAAAAACTTGGAGCAGTTGGAGGAAAAGGTACCTAATACAAAATGTCTCTGCAACTTCTGAGCTGGAACTGCAATGGCTTGAACCTTCCCCGAAAAAGACGCCAAGTTTTTCATATTTTGAAGAAAGAGCAATTAGATATAATATGTCTGCAAGAAACCCACATTGCCAGGATACACAGGAAATTATTGATAAACAAGAGACTGGGACAGGAATTTATTTCATCAGATAAAGTTAAAAAAAGAGGAGTGCTGATTAGAAAAATTGGCTCCAAAAATGATCTTTAAAGATGAACAAGGAAGATACCTGGCAATTGAAATTCAAATTCAAGGAGAAAAAGTTTTGATAGTAGGAGTTTATGCCCCAAATGAAGGGAAGGCCGAATTCTTTAAGAAGTTGCATGAGACTTTAATGGATTTTTTAGACCATAAAATTGTAATGATGGGAGATATGAACGGAGTTGTCTCCACAAACATGGACAAAGCACAGAGACAAGTGATTTCTAAGGAAGGAAGATTACCAAAGACCTTCTTTGAAATGACTGAAACTATGGACCTTATTGATATTTGGAGAACAAGGAACCCTCTTGAGAGAGAGGGAACTTTTTTCTCTGAAGCAAAAATGACATGGACAAGAATTGACCAAATTTGGGTTACTAGTAGCCTGGCGCCAAGAGTTAAAAAAACAGAAATCTGCCCAAAAACCTGCTCCGACCATAATGCGGTTAAGATGGAGATGAAACTAGCAACAACTGGATCCTTTAGATGGAGAATGAATGACACCCTATTTAGAGATGAAGAGATTTATAAGAAGGCCCAAAAAACACTCAAAGATTACTTCGAGATAAATTTAAGAACAGATGTGGACAAAAGAACAATCTGGGACGCTAGCAAAGCCGTGATGCGTGGTTTCCTAATTCAACAGAACTCCATAAAGAGAAAAAAACAAAATGAGAAGAAAGAAAAAAATTTGGAAAAAATGAAAGAAGGAGAAAAGAAACTGAGATCTAAACCAAAGTCCCAAGAGATTTTGAGAGAAATAAAATACTATCAGATGCAATATATGGAACTGATGAATCAAGAAATAGAATGGAAAATAAAGCAAATGAGACAAAAGACTTTTGAATCGGCAGACAAATGTGGGAAACTTCTGTCATGGCAACTGAAAAAGAGGCAAAAATTGAACACGGTGACATGTCTTGAAGTAGATGGAAAAATCATCCATAAACCGAATGAGATAAGTAATTGTTTTCAAAGCTTCTTTAAGAAATTGTATGCACAAGGGCCAGTAAATGAACAAGAAATAGAAGAATTTATTAAAAAATATGGACTACCAAAAATTTCAGAACAAAGCAAAATGATCCTGAATGAGAAAATTACAGCACAAGAAATAGAGGGGGCCATTCAGAATATGCAACTGGGGAAATCACCAGGACCAGATGGTTTGACTGCTAGATACTACAAAGCGTTGAAGGAATGGTTAACACAACCATTGAAGGATGTATGCAATGACATTTTGGAGGGGAAAAAGGCTCCCGAATCGTGGGAAGAGGCATTTATCTCACTTATACCGAAAACAGAGACTGAAAAGAACCAGGTCAGGAACTACCGCCCTATATCTTTGCTGAATGTGGACTATAAAATTTTTGCAGATATTCTGGCAAAAAGACTTAAAAGAGTGCTGTTAGAGGAGATTCACAAGGACCAGACAGGCTTTCTCCCAGGGAGACAGATGTCAGACAATGTGAGGAACATTATAGACATTTTGGAGCTATTAGAGGTGGACATCAACAGGAAAGCTGTTTTGATTTTTGTGGACGCGGAGAAAGCCTTTGACAACATTTGCTGGAGTTTTATGAAGAAGAATCTCCAAGGGATGGGGGTAGGCCAAGGTTTTGAAAACGGTATAGGTGCAATATACTCTAAACAAAAAGCTAAGTTAATTGTAAACAATGTGGTAACGGAGGAAATACCAATAGAAAAAGGTACACGACAGGGATGCCCAATATCCCCTTTGCTTTTTATATCAGTCCTGGAGGTTTTGTTAAATATGATTAGAAGGGACCAGTTGGTTAAAGGTATTCAGGTCGGAGTTAAAAATTACAAGTTAAGGGCATTTGCAGATGACCTAGTGTTAACTTTGCAACAGCCAGACACTAGTACTAAAAGAGTACTAGAATTAATTGAGACATTTGGTCAAGTAGCAGGATTTAAGTTGAACAAACAGAAAACGAAAGTGTTGGAAAAAAACTTAACAATGGAAGGAAGAGAGAGATTTCAGAGTGAAACAGGGTTGGAAATAACAAAAAAAGTGAAATATCTGGGGGTGAATTTAACATCTAAGAATGTGAACTTATTTAAAGACAATTATGAAAAGTGTTGGACAGAAGTAAAGAAAGATTTAGAAATATGGTCTAGACTGAAACTTTCCTTGTTAGGCCGAATTGCTGTTATTAAGATGAATGTATTGCCTAGAATGTTATTTCTGTTTCAGACGTTACAGATTTTGGACAAGATGGACTGCTTCAAGAAGTGGCAGAAAGACATATCCAAATTTGTCTGGCAGGGCAAAAAGCCCAGAATAAAATTTAAGATTTTAACTGATTGAAAAGATAGAGGGGGCTTTGCCCTGCCGGACTTAAGACTCTACTATGAATCAGCAGCTTTTTGCTGGTTGAAACATTGGCTGCTTCTTGAAGATACAGACATTTTGGATTTGGAAGGGTATGATAATAACTTCGGTTGGCATGCATATCTATGGTATGACAAGGTAAAGATGTATAAAAGTTTCAAAAACCATATTGTCAGGAAAGCATTATATAATGTTTGGATTCGATACAAAGACTTGTTGGAAAGTAAAACCCCCAGGTGGTTATCACCAATGGAAGCTAAGGCGGTGAAAAAACTTAATATGGACTCTAATTGGCCAAAATATTGTGAAATCTTAGAACAAGATGGTGAGAAGCTCAAACTTCAGAGTTATGAGAAACTAAAGTCCAAAGTTCGAGATTGGTTACATTACCGTCAGATAAATGAGACATTTAAGCAGGATAGGAAAATAGGATTTCAGAAGGAGAGGTCAAAGTTAGAAACAGAACTGTTAGAACCCAATACTAAAAATTTGTCTAGGATGTATAACTTGCTGTTGAAATGGAATACACAGGATGAAACGGTGAAATCAGCTATGATTAAATGGGCACAGGATATCGGTCATGACATTATGTTTGCTGACTGGGAACAGTTATGGACCACTGGTGTTAAGTTCACGGCATGTAATGCCTTAAAAGAAAACATAATGAAAACGATTTACAGGTGGTACATGACCCCAGTCAAGCTTGCAAAAATTTACCATTTGTCCAATAACAAATGTTGGAAATGTAATGAGGCTGAAGGTACCTTTTACCACCTTTGGTGGACCTGCCCAAAGATTAAAGCCTTTTGGGAAATGATCTATAATGAAATTAAGAAAGTCCTTAAATGGACTTTTCCTAAGAAACCTGAGGCTTTTCTCCTGGGCATGGTTGGCCAAATGGTGCCAAAAAAGGATAGGACTTTCTTTATGTATGCAACTACAGCAGCAAGAATCCTTTTGGCAAAGCATTGGAAGATGCAAGAACTACCTACTCTGGAAGAATGGCAGACAAAGGTGACAGACTTTATGGGATTGGCAGAGATGACCGGCAGAATCCGCGACCAGGGGAAAGAGACGGTGGAAGAGGATTGGAAGAAATTCAAAATATATCTTAAAAATTGTTGTAAAATTGAGGAATGTTAAGATGTCAAGGGGTAAGAAGTAGAGAATTACAGCTGTAACTAACAAATTTAAGGAAATTTAATGAAAAGGAAGATAATTAGATAAATTGACTAAAGGGTTGCTAAAGAATTTTGGAATAAGGATGCAGCGAAAGGGAGGTAAGGGGAAGTCGATATATGTTTAATGTTGTGTATGTTTTTGTTTTGTGATGTGTCTGTTTTTTATTATGTGTTTGAAAAATTAATAAATGGGAATCCAGACGTGCTTTCGCAGCAGTTCTATGACTCAGACGGTGAGGAGGAAGAGGAACTTGTTGCTGAGGACCAAGGTCCGGAGCAACAGGGTCCACCACAGGGACAGAGTCCAAGGCAGGGACAGCTCAGGATCCCTCAGAGGGGGGAACCTAGAACACCTCCTCCAATAGCTGTTAAGTCTGAACCAAAGAGTGAGCCTTCCTCACCTGCTGGACCGGCTGTGAGACCCAAAAGGTGCAGCAGGTCAGAGGGGGAAGACACTGACATTGAGGATGATTTAGCTGGACCCAGTGGGTCAGAAGGAGCACCAGGGTTCACGCTGAGGAGGTCAGCAAGGTCAACCAAGGGAAAGCCACCTGATAGGTTTGAAGCTACTGGTGTGTGGGTTGGCGTGGCTAGGTGTGAACCTGAATCCTTCGAGGATGTTCAGAATTTGCCTCAGGAAGAAGCCAGCAAATGGCATGAGGCGATGCAAAGAGAGATGAGATCCATGGAAGATCTTGGTGTGTTCTCACTCACAGAGTTGCCACCGGGCAAACAAGTTGTGAGTTGCAGATGGGTTTACCGCCTTAAACCCACAGAAGCTGGAGAACCACAATATAAAGCACGGCTTGTTGCCAGAGGTTTCACCCAGAGGAAAGGGATTCACTTCACGGAAGTGTATTCGCCTACCTCTAGGAGTGAAATGCTACGAATGCTTCTAGCCGTTGCTGCACAGAGAGGTTGGAAAGTAAACCACTTTGACGTGGATGTTGCCTACCTGAACTCAGATCTCCAGGAGGAGCTGTACATGCTTCCTCCTCCAGGGTTTGAGATCATGAGGCAAGGCATTGTGTGGCGGTTGCACAAATCCATCTATGGGTTGCGTCAATCTGCCAGAAACTGGAATATGTGCCTGAATGAAGCTTTGGAAGAGCTAGGTTTTAGAAGAAGTGTTGCTAATAGTTGTCTTTACCTGAAAGGGTCTGGTGTGACACAGGAATTTGTGCAAGTCTACGTGGTAAACAGCGATAGGTAAACAGGTAGAGAAGTTTGCTAGGGAGCTTGGTAAACGGTTCAAGCTCAAGCAGCTTGGAGCTGTTAAGACTTATCTGGGCGTGGATGTTTTTAGGGCACAAGATGGAAGTTTCTTGCTCAGACAGAGAGGCAAAATTGAGCAACTGCTTAAGAAATTCAGGATGAGCGATTGTGCAGGTGTCAGAAGCCCTATGGAGACTAATTATGTAAAGGATAGTCAGCAAGTAGAACGCGCTGTGTTCGAAAATGTTGAAGTCTTTCAGTCAGCTCTAGGGAGTTTGCTGTATTAGTCCCAGTGGAGCAGACCAGATATAGCGTTTGCTATCAATCTGCTCAGCAGGGAGGCTTCAAATCCTAGTGTGCAAGCCTGGAATGGCATCAAGAGAGTTCTGCGTTATCTACAGGAAACCAAAGGCTTTTGTCTTAAGTCATACAAGATGGGTGACACCTGGCTTGAGAGCAGTACATGTGAAAAGGATCTAGGAGTCTTGGTTGACCACAAACTTGACATGAGCCAACAGTGTGACGCGGCAGCTAAAAAAGCCAATGCAATTCTGGGCTGTATCAATAGGAGTATAGTATCTAGATCAAGGGAAGTAATAGTGCCACTGTATTCTGCTCTGGTCAGACCTCACCTGGAGTACTGTGTCCAGTTCTGGGCACCACAGTTCAAGAAGGACACTGACAAACTGGAACGTGACCAGAGGAGGGCAACCAAAATGGTCAAAGGCCTGGAAACGATGCCTTATGAGGAACGGCTAAGGGAGCTGGGCATGTTTAGCCTGGAGAAGAGGAGGTTAAGGGGTGATATGATAGCCATGTTCAAATATATAAAAGGATGTCACATAGAGGAGGGAGAAAGGTTGTTTTCTGCTGCTCCAGAGAAGCGGACACGGAGCAATGGTTCCAAACTACAAGAAAGAAGATTCCACCTAAACATTAGGAAGAACTTCCTGACAGTAAGAGCTGTTCGACAGTGGAATTTGCTGCCAAGGAGTGTGGTGGAGTCTCCTTCTTTGGAGGTCTTTAAGCAGAGGCTTGACAACCATATGTCAGGAGTGCTCTGATGGTGTTTTCTGCTTGGCAGGGGGTTGGACTCGATGGCCCTTGTGGTCTCTTCCAACTCTATGATTCTATGATTCTATATGTCATCATATGTCATCATCAATCTTTATTACGGTCCGGAGATTTGTCTTAAATTGTCAGCTCAGGGTGAAGTCAAGCTGACCTGTTGGGTGGACTCGGACTGGGCTAATCTTCAGGATCGCAAGTCCGTGTCCGGCCTAGTAGTGAAGTTTGGAAACTCAGTAGTTGGGTGGAGGTCCAGGAAGCAGAGCCTCATTGTGCTCTCATCCACTGAAGCTGAGTTCAGTGCTCTTTCTGAAGTGTGCAGAGAGTTAGAGTTCTATGCCTGTTTGGTCCAGGAACTCTGTGGAGAGAATTGTTTGCCCATAGTTGTCCACGAAGACAATCAACCGTGCCTCAGGTTGGCCGAGATGAGGCAATTCAAGGCAAAGACCAAACACCTGGATATTTGCTTTTAGAATGTGTGTCAGAGTGTTCAGGAGGGGTTAGTTGCACTGAAGTACTGTCCCTCCGCCAAGAACCTCTCTGATGGGTTCACGAAACCGCTTACCTTCCAGAGGCATGGGGAGTTCTGTGAAGGTCTGGGTTTGGGATGAGCTTTGATGCTTGTTTCCCTCCCAGTGCAGAACAAGAGGGGGTGTAGAGTTTGGTGGTTAAAGAGTTAACCTCCTTTGTGTTCTTTTTTTTTAATATAAATATTTATTGGAGTTTTTAATAAAAGAAATACAGAAATAATAAACATTACTTTGTTTTTACAAAATTTCATAACATCTTTAGACTTCCTCACATCCCCCGCTCCCACTTACATCATTAATGAGTTTTTGTCAAGCAAATTATCATCTTATTTTCAATTTTATAACCACTTATTTAAATATAATATCATAGTTCTCCTGCAAATTTTGTTTCTCTTAATCTCTCTCATCGCCAATTTCTAATCCAATTTAATGATGGCCAATTATTTATTACCAAGCATCCTTCTTAATATTCCACTAAATCACAATGTTTCTGTAGATAAATCTTGAATTTCTTCCAATCTTCTTCGATCCTTTCTTCTCCCAGGTCTCGGATTCTGCCAGTCATCTCCGCCAGTTGCATATAGTCCATCAGTTGCATCTGCCATTCTTCCAGTGTGGGTAGATCTTGAGTTTTCCAGTTCTTAGCGAGTAGTATCCTTGCTGCTGTTGTTGCATACATAAAGAATGTTCTATCCTTCTTTGACACCTTCTGGTCGACAATACCCAGAAGGAAGGCCTCTGGTTTCTTAGTGAAGGTATACTTAAATACCTTTTTCAACTCATTGTATATCATTTCCCAGAAGACCTTCACTCTAGGGCAGGTCCACCAGAGGTGAAAGAATGTTCCTTCATTTTCTTTACATTTCCAACATTTATTATCAGACAAATGGTATATTTTGGCAAGTTTAACTGGGGTCATGTACCATCTGTATATCATTTTCATTACATTTTCCTTCAAAGCATTACATGCAGTAAAGTTCAGCCCAGTGGTCCACAACCTTTCCCAGTCTTCAAACATAATGTTATGCCCAATATCCTGTGCCCATTTTATCATAGCCGACTTAACCATTTCGTCTTGTGTATTCCATTTCAGCAGCAAGTTATACATTCTTGAAAGTACCTTAGTCTTAGGTTCTAACAATTCTGTTTCCAACTTCGATTTCTCCACCTGGAACCCTAGCTTTTTATCACTTTAAAAAATTTCTTTAATCTGAGCGTAGTGTAACCAGTCTCGCACTTTATCCTTCATTTTCTCCATACTCTGCAGTTTCCAATTATCTCCGTCTTTTTCTAGCAGTTCCCAATATTTTGGCCAGTAGGCTTCCATATTGGGTCTTTTTCGGGCCTTAGCTTCCAAAGGTGAGAGCCACCTTGGAGTTTTATTTTCCAATAAGTCTTTATATTTTGTCCAGACATTGAACACTGCTTTTCTGGCAATATGGTTCTTAAAGGCCTTATTGATCTTAACCTTATCATACCATAAGTATGCATGCCAACCAAAAGCATTGTTATAACCTTCCAGATCCAACACGTCAGTGTCTTCGAGAAGTAGCCAGTCTTTTAGCCAGCAGAAAGCTGCGGCTTCATAATACAACCTTAAGTCTGGCAGGGCAAAGCCCCCTCTTTCTTTCGCATCTGTTAATATCTTAAACTTAATTCTGGGCTTTTTGCCCTGCCAGACAAATTTGGAAATATCTCTCTGCCACCTCCGGAAACACTCTGTTTTGTCCACAATTTGCAATGTTTGAAACAGAAACAACATTTTTGGCAATACATTCATCTTAATAGCAGCAATTCGGCCCAGCAAAGAAAGCTTCAATTTTGCCCAGCTATCCAAGTCTCTCTTAATTTCAGACCAGCATTTTTCATAATTATCCTTAAATAGACTCAGATTTTTTGCTGTTATGTTTACCCCTAGGTACTTTACCTTTTTCACCAATAATAGTTCTGTTTCTCTCTGAAACCATTCTGACTCTGTATCTGTCATGTTTTTCCCCAACACCTTCGTTTTTTGTTTATTTAGCTTAAATCCCGCCACCTGACCAAAATCATGTATCAGTTGTAATACTCTTTTCGTACTAGATTCTGGCTCCTGCAATGTCAAAACTAGGTCATCTGCAAAAGCTTTAAGTTTATATTGTTTCGCTCCGACCTGAATCCCCTGCACCAACCGGTCACCTCTAATCAAGTTCAGGAGCACCTCCAAAACTGAAATAAATAACAGAGGGGAGATCGGGCAGCCTTGTCGTGTTCCTTTTTCAATTTTAAATTCTTCCGTTACCACATTGTTAACTATCAATTTAGCTTTTTGTTCTGAATATATTGCATCGATCCCATTTTCAAAACCCCGCCCCGCTCCCATTTCTTTTAAATTTCCCTTCATAAATTTCCAAGAAATGTTGTCAAAGGCCTTCTCCGCGTCTATAAAAATCAGCACTGCTTTAGTGTTTATGTCTGTTTGCAAAAGTTCCAAAATGTCAATAATGTTCCTTGTGTTTGCAAACATGTGTCTACCTGGGAGAAAGCCGGCCTGGTCTTTGTGAATTACTTCATTTAAAACTCTTTTAAGTCTGCCTGCTAAAACATCAGCAAATATTTTGTAATCCACATTTAGAAGGGAGATGGGGCGATAGTTCTTAAGTTGTGTTTTTTCAGTTTCTGATTTTGGTATCAATGTGATAAAAGCTTCCTTCCACGATTCCGGCGCCTTCTTTCCCTCCAAGATTTCATTGGTGACCTCCATCAAAGGTTGAATCAGATAGTCACTCATTGTCTTATAGTATTTGGAGGTCAGGCCGTCTGGCCCTGGAGATTTGCCCAATTTCATGTTCTGAATGGCATGTTCAATTTCTTGTCGTGTTATTTGGCTATTCAGGAGTAGTCTATTTTCTTGTGTAAGTTTTTTAAGACTATTTTTTTTCAAAAATTGTTCAATCTCAACCTCATTTTGCGGCCCTTGAGTATATAGTTTCTTGAAATATTTGTGAAAAGATTTTCTAATCTCCACGGGGTTCTGAATATTTCTTCCTTCAATTTCCAAATTGGTTACTATATTCAACTTTTGTCTCTTCTTCAACTGCCAAGCCAGCAGTTTCCCACATTTGTTTGCCCATTCAAACGTTTTCTGTTTCATTGATTTAATCTTCCATTCTATTTCCTGATTTATCAGTTTAGAATATTGTGCCTGATGAAGTTTGATTTCTCTCAGAATCGGCTGTGACTTCGGGTCTATTCTTAGCTTCTTCTCTAGTTCTTTAATTTTCTCCAAAATCTTGTCCTTCTTTTCATTTTGTTTCCTTTTCTTTATAACATTCTGTTGTATTAAGAACCCTCTCATCACGGCTTTACTTGCGTCCCAAATTGTTCTTTTTTCCACCGTAGTGTTCAAATTTATTTCAAAATAGTCCTTCAAAACTTTTTGGGCCTTCTTAATGATCTCCTGATCTCTAAATAAGTTGTCATTCATCTTCCATCGAAAGGAACCGGTTGGTAACAATGTCAAATCCATCTTCAAGGCGTTATGGTCGGAGCAGGTCTTTGGGCAGATTTCCACTTTCCTGACCTTAGGTGCCAGACCTCTAGTAATCCATATTTGGTCGATTCTTGTCCAAGTCAGATGGGCTTCAGAGAAGAATGTTCCTTCTTTTCCCAAGGGGTTTCTCGTTCTCCAAATGTCAATCCAGTCCATATTGTCTGTCATTTCAAAAAAGGTCTTTGGTAGTCTGCCATCTTTAGTAACTTTTTGGCTTTGCGACTTGTCCATGTTAGTTGATACAATCCCGTTCATATCTCCCATCATAATGATGTTGTCAAAGTCCAGATATTCCAGCATGCTCTCGTGCAACTTCTTATAAAATTCCGATTTCCCTTCATTTGGTGCGTAGATTCCTAATAACATAATTTTTTCTCCTTGATGTTGTATTTCGACTGCCAAAATTCTGCCATGTTCATCTTTAAATAGTAATTTAGGTGAAAGGCTCTCTTTTGCATATATCACCACCCCTCTATTCTTTACTCTATCTGAAGATATAAATTCCTGGCCGAGTCTTTTATTTACCAATACTTTTCTGTGGAGCCTAGTCACATGTGTTTCTTGCAAGCAAATAATGTCCAATTGTTCCTTTTTTAATATATGAAAGATTTTCTTCCTTTTTTCGGGAATGTTGCAGCCATTTATGTTCCAGCTCAGAAGTTGCAGAGACATCCTGGATAAATCTGGTTATTTTTCAGGGGGTGGTACCTTATTCTCTGGATCTTCAGGATCCAAGGGTGCCGGTTCCTTTGGTGCTCCAGGCTCCGGCAATGATCCAAGTCCTTTATGAAGGTCTTCTCCGTACTGGTTCAGAAATTTGTCTCTATCTTCCAATGTTCTAATTTTAATCTTCCTCCCTCTAAAAGTAAAAGATAATCCTTGAGGAAAGTCCCACCTAAAGATGATTGAGTTGCTCCTCAGTAGTCTTGCTAGTTCCAAATACTCAGATCTCAAATCCAAAAGCTGTCTAGGAATGTCCTTATAAATTTCAATTCTTTTGCCCAAAATGTCCAGTGATTTTCCTTAATGTAGGCCCAAAATCTTGTCCCTCTCCTCCTTTGATCTCAATGTTATCAAGCAGTCTCTGGGCTTGTCTTTTCTTGTCAGTCTTCCAAGTCTAAAAGCTGATGTGATTTTAAAGTCTTTCTCCTCCAGGTTCCAATGCTTGGAAAATATTTTGGTCAAAAACTCAGCCAGGTTGTCTTCTTCTACTTCGGATACAGATCTTATCCTTAAGTTGGTCTCCCTATTTTTCAATTCAATCATCGAAAGATAGGTCTGATGTTCACCTACTTGTTTATTGAGTGGTCTCACCTCTTTTTCTAACTTTCCAAGTCTTTGGCTAGTGTCTTCAGCCAATTTCCTGTTCTCCCCTGTGGCCTCCTCCAATTTTGCAATCGTTTGAGCGTTCTGTGCCACTTGTCCAGTTAATCTATTTAAACATTCTGTGTTCTGATCTATTTTCGATGTTTGTTCATCAGCCTTTTTATCCAAAGATTCCACTCTCTTGTCCAAAGATTCCAATTTTTCATAGATTTTTTCTAAGATAGAAGCAGCTGATCCTGAAGCCATATCCTCCAGTTGTAATTCCTCTGTCTCTCCTCCCCCTGCCTGTGGCAGGGAGGCAGCTTCTTCCTCGGAGTGCAAAATAGGCACAGACGATCTACGTTGTTGTAAAGTTGAGGCTAAGGTTGTTTGTCTCGTTCTTGGTCTTTGTTCTTTTTCTTTAGTCTCCTTTTTCTTTGCGCCACTCATTCCAAGTTTATCTGGTAGTCAAGGTCAGGCTGAGTTATTCCCATGAGAAAAAGACGGCCCAGATGACAGCACTCAGCCAGCAGGCCGGGAAATAGAAAGTAAAACAATATCACTGCTGTTAAGTCCAAAAACCTCTAGGGGGAGCTTAAAATGTCTTTCAGGAAGGAATACCCAAAAATAATAAAATTAATGTCCAAAAGCCTTCAAATGTTAAATTTTTGGTAGAGTTGGTGTTATAAAACACAATGTATCAAACAGTGCTTGCTGGTACTTCAGTTAGTGTTATAAAGTAACAAAGTCCAGACCTCTCAGATTTTTCCAATTTATGTATCAAAATACTTAAGTCTGCAAACTGACTGCTACTGTTACCAGGCAGTTCCAGCACCTGGTTTTCTTCTTTAATTTGTAACTTCAACAGAGGAAGATCTCACAGTCCATGCTACCACCTAAATCCAATGCTTAAAATCCTTTTCTGCCTTTAAAAGAAGTTCAATAGATGCTCAAATCCAATTAATAAAAACTTCACTTACAGCCTCCACTCCTCCAGCTCTTTGCTTTGTGTTCTGCCCTGGGAGGAGGAGCGTCCAACTGACACTACACTGTTTCATCACAGTTCTTTGTTCTGTGAGGGTTAGTTTCACTTCTGCTCTGACTGCGAAAGGAGTCAGACAAGATGGATTTGAGTTCTGATGGAATGAAATGCTTCACGCTGTAAATAAAGTTTTAGAATAGAGAATGCTGTCTGGACTTGCTTTATAACTCCTCTTTCTCACACGGAAGAAGCTGTGTATCTGCTATTTGACTTTTCCCCGGGGCTGTGCATAGCAGAGTGCACAGAAGGAGCGTGGCTGGACGGAAAAAGCAATGAATCAAACGAACATAGCTTATAACCTTCTTTAGTCTCCAATAACAAATCTGAATATCTCAACCATTTGGTATCCATATTTAACTTTTTATGGATCTTCGCCTCCATCGGTGAAAGCCATCTGGGAGTCTTCCTTTCTAAAATATCTTTATATTTTTTCCAAACATTGTACAACAATTTCCTAATTACATGATTTTTAAATGCATGATGGGCCTTTACCTTATCATATCATAAATATGCATGCCATCCAAAAACATTGTCGAATCCCTCCAAATCTAATACATCAGTATCTTCTAGTTGTATCCACTCTTTAATCCAGCAAAGCGCTGCTGCTTCAAAATAGATTTTCAAATCTAGCAGGGAAAACCCCCCACTTTCTTTAGAATCCTTAAGTACCGCATTTTTCGCTCTATAGGACACACTTCCCCCCCCCCAAAAAATGAAGGGGAAATGTGTGTGCGTCCTATGGAGTGAATGCAGGGGGGAGGCAGGCAGGAAAAGCCCCCAAAAGCTGCACACAAGCTCCGTGCGGCTCTTGCGGGCTTTTCCTCAGGAGGGAGAAGGTGTTGCTACCAAAGGGTTAAGAGGTAGCAAGACGCTCTAATCACTGAGCAGCTGGAAGTCATTAAGCTTCCAGGAATGTGAGTTTGTATAAATAGTCAGTTCACCCCTGTGTTTCCCCCCCCCCCCTTTTGGGCATGTTTGCTGATATGTGTGGTTCGTCGCCAGGGTTTTTTTCTTTTGTAAATAAACCTTTTTGTTTGAGTTCCAAACCGCTTGCTCCAAGATTCCTCTTTGAAAAGATACTGCCTCTCCTGCCCTTCTTAAACCACTGCGCGAAATGCTCTGCTGTAATGGGACTTGTGACGATGGAAGCGCACTGGACATTTACTTAGCATTAAACTAATTAAAGTTTAATGGGACAGAAGGGACTGATGCGGCCAGTCAGTCCCTTTTCCCTCCTCGTAGAAAAGCCCACAGAAGCCACGCGCTCCTTAAAGGGTGCACAGCTCCTGTGGGCTTTTGCGGGAGGTGGGGGTATTGCCATAGCCGCGTGCAGCCTCTCCCTGCCATAGCCCCGTTCAGCCTCTCTCGACTGGAGAGGTTGCGCGCGGCTATGGCAGAAGCCTCTTTAGCCGCGCACAACCTCTCCAGCCAGGAGAGGGTGCATGGGGCTAAAGAAGCCATAGCCCCGCTCAGCCTCTCTCGACTGGAGAGGTTGCGCGCGGCTATGGCAGAAGCCTCTTTAGCCGCGCACAACCTCTCCAGCCGGGAGAGGGTGCGTGGGGCTAAAGAAGACATAGCCCCGCTCAGCCTCTCTCGACTGGAGAGGTTGCGCGCGGCTATGGCAGAAGCCTCTTTAGCCGCGCACAACCTCTCCAGCCGGGAGAGGGTGCGTGGGGCTAAAGAA
This sequence comes from Podarcis melisellensis, assembly GCF_964234715.1. Classification (NCBI taxonomy): domain Eukaryota; kingdom Metazoa; phylum Chordata; class Lepidosauria; order Squamata; family Lacertidae; genus Podarcis; species Podarcis melisellensis. The sequence goes on from NC_138535.1 coordinate 14,697,872, forward strand.
GCCATAGCCCCGCTCAGCCTCTCTCGACTGGAGAGGTTGCGCGCGGCTATGGCAGAAGCCTCTTTAGCCACGCACAACCTCTCCAGCCGGGAGAGGGTGCGCGGGGCTAAAGAAGCCATAGTCAAGTAGGAGAGGGAGGGGGGAGTCCCCTTCACCTTGGCTCTTTATCCACATTTATTGCTTGTAAATGGGATATCGCATTATCATGATTTTGAAAGCGATGCAGTTCATCATTTATCTTTAGGCAGAAAGTAGCCGGGAATATTGTGAAATGCTGTATTTTTAATTCCCTTGCTAGCTTACGAGCAGGGGCAAATAGTCATCTTTTTTCTGCCACCATTGGAGCATAGTCTGGGAAAATAGAAATTTTATTTCCCCTCCATTCAAGGGGTTTAGCATTTGATTTTCACCAGAAATTTTTAAGGATATCACCTCGCACCCTTGTGTGCGAAAATTGAATTAATGTTATAAATGTTTCCCCTTTTGCTTTCTTGGTTTTCAGTGAGAAATTTTAAACATCATTTATCTCCGTCCTTAAATCCAGTTGTTGTAGCTCCAACAGTTCCGTTAAACAGTTCACGGTATATTCAATTGCCTGAATTCCTTGAGATAGATGGTTTTTAAAACCTATAAGTTTAAGGTTGTTCCTTCTAAGTTCAGATTCCAATTGGAGTAAGCGCTTGTCGGTCTGGTTCTGAGCTGCAAATGAAACTTTCTCCAAGACATTAACGCGCTGTTCAATTGTATCCATACGAGATGTTAAGACTTGTAAATCAATTCTCACTTGTGAAGTGTCCTGTTTAATCACTGAAATTTCTGTCTTAAGCACCCCCATGTCTTCTTTAAGAGACCTTAATAGATGAATCATCTCCTGTGTCTCCGACATTTTTATTTGGTTTTCCTGCTCCAGTTCCAATGCTCCGTTATCAAAGCTTTTCTTTCTTTCTGTGGATTTTGGGGGAGTTAGAACTGATGCATCTCGCTTCATTTGTTATTTGACTTGGTCTTCTAGCCCTCCGCAAACCCTCAGCGTCTTTTTGAAATAAAGTTGTTCTTAAGTTCCCTCCACAACCTTCCTCCAGTCCATCAATCATTAAATAGGTTTTAATCACCTTTAATTTATGCTTCTCCTTGCATTCTTGCTGCGGAGCTTCTCAGCGTGTCTGCTCACGCCTCCATCTCAAAAACAGAAGTGTTGTGAAAAATTGCTGCTGTTCCTCCCAAGAAGGGACAAATATTGAAAGAGAGTCACATTACTGTGTCTAGATCATGCCCAGAGGGATGGAAGGATACACTAGCCTATTGCTCAGATATTTTACCTTCCTTGTTTGAAGGGCGTTGGTCACTATGTTTTTTGAAGGAAAGGTGCATGAGGCCCAGTGCAACTGAAAGGACTGGTACCACTGCTTTTGCATAGGCATTATTCAAAAGATCTTCCACAGGTTTTCGTGTGTCCAGATTGTCAATCCACTGTGGCCAAATAGATTTTGAAACTGTGAACTGTCATATTCCACAGGTTGGTATAATATAGCAAAATCCAAACACATAGTTCTCATCATCATGGCAAGGATGGTCCTTTTCCATAGAATTCTTATTCATGGAGTTGGTTTTTATATCCTGCTTTTCTCTACCTTTAAGGAGTCTCAAAGTGGCTTAAAATCTCATTTCCCTTACACCCACACAACAGACACCTTGAGAGGTAGGTCGGGCTGAGAGAGTTCAGAGAGAAGTGTGACTGGCCCAAGGTCACCCAGCAGACTGTATGTGGAGGAGTGTGGAAACGAATCCGGATCACCAGATTAGAGTCCACGGCTCTTAACCACTACACCACAGAAACATATCTCTTAAAACTCTGGAGCAAGCTGTTCAGTTCAGCCTCATAGTGATACTGATTTGCGGAGGGAAGGTTGGTGATGAGCAAGATCTGTTCCCATTTCCAACACAGAGACCATAGAGCAGTTTCTTTGGGGGGCTGAACCTGCAGAGTGTCTCTGTTCAGCATTTCTGTGGCAGAAATTGGCCAAGTGCCTTTATAAACATTCAGCTTCTCAAATAGAACCCCATCATGAAACTTTCAGGTGTAGCTGTTGGAGGTGGAGAGTAGACAAGGTGCTAGTCCAGGGGTCTGCAACCTTTAAGACAAAAAGAGCCACTTGGACCCGTTTCTGCAGAAAAACAACAACCGGGAGCCGCAAAACCATTGCGACATTTAAAACAAATATATCTCCGGAGCCGCGATCTGACAGCGGGCGGGAAGGTGACGTCGGGACGGTGCGTGACTAATGCACGCACCGCCCCCATGTGACGTCACAGCCAGTACAGCGCCCGCCACAGTGGGGAGTGTCGGGGCGCACAATGCGCCTCCTCCCCTCGCTACTATCCGCCCCGGAGCCGCAGCAAAGGTGTAAAAGAGCCACATGCGGCTCCGGAGCCGCGGGTTGCAGACCCCTGTGCTAGTCCTTACCTCCCTCCTCCCAGCCTCATTATCAGTTGCCCAATGGGTGAATTGCAAGGCTTTCGTATGTAAAGGGCAAGCTTGTTCTTTACTTGTTTAGACTCTTTAAACTTGGGAACAGATATTTGGCTCCATGACCAAAATGACCAAAAGGGTCAGCTTCTAGAGGACTGGAAAGATGATGGTTGTACTTCCCCTACCTTCAGCCCTAACTCTGTTGAGTATTTTTTGTCATGAGGCTGAGCATTTGGGGCTGGTGCTGTAGCATTCTTGTCTGGGGGCTTGGTAAAAAAACAGAAATGTGACCCTCACCTCACTCTCCAATGCCCTTCAACAAGAATGCTGTAGGAAATATTGCTAAGCCCAAAGGGAGGCAAGCATTTGCTTCAGCTCACCCTGTTAATTGAAGAGCAAAAGCTATGTGTGTGTCATTCTCAACCAGTCTGCCTTCAGGACTGATTTTAGAACCCTCTTACACCAGGTCACATGGTCACTGGAGGTGGCCCCATCATGCAGACTTGACTATCCACACAGGGACCATCTTTTTTTCTTTTATTCTGATACTGGATTTTAAGTTACAGTAACATCTTTTAAAACAGCTGTCAGTATATCACACTGTATTCCACCTGCCTTCCAAAGGGACACATGATTCTCCCCATGTAGCGGGTTAGGTTGAGACTGCTGATCCAAGGTGATCAGTAATTTTTACAGTAATTACAATCCTGCTTTCCCTTGTACCAGCTTACCTTGACTTCAGTAAGGCCTTTGAAAAGGTCCCCCATGATATTCTTCCAAAAAAGCTAGTAAAATGTGGGCTAGACGAAGCTACTGTTAGGTGGATTTGTAATTGGTTGACGGACTGAACCCAAAGAGTGCTCATCAGTGGTTCATATTCATCCTGGAAAGAAATGACTAGTGGGGTTCCACAAGGATCTGTCCTGGGCCCGGTGCTATTCAATATTTTTATTTTTATTTTTTTATAAGTATTTATTGGAGTTTTTTAATAAAAGAAATACAGAAATAATAAACAGCATTACTTTGTTTTTACAAAATTTCATAACATCTTTAGACTTCCTCACATCCCCCGCTCCCACTTACATCATTAATGAGTTTTTGTCAAGCAAAGTATCATCTTATTTTCAATTTTATAACCACTTATTTAAATATAATATAATAGTTCTCCTACAAATTTTGTTTCTCTTAATCTCTCTTATCGTCAAATTCTAATCCAATTTAGTGATGGCCAATTATTTATAACCAAGCATCCTTCTTAATATTCCACTAAATCACAATGTTTCTGTAGATAAATCTTGAATTTCTTCCAATCTTCTTCGATCCTTTCTTCTCCCAGGTCTCGGATTCTGCCAGTCATCTCCGCCAGTTGCATATAGTCCATCAGTTGCATCTGCCATTCTTCCAGTGTGGGTAGATCTTGAGTTTTCCAGTTCTTAGCGAGTAGTATCCTTGCTGCTGTTGTTGCATACATGAAGAATGTTCTATCCTTCTTTAATACCTTCTGGTCGACAATACCCAGAAGGAAGGCCTCTGGTTTCTTAGTGAAGGTATACTTAAATACCTTTTTCAACTCATTATATATCATTTCCCAGAAGACCTTCACTTTAGGGCAGGTCCACCAGAGGTGAAAGAATGTTCCTTCATTTTCTTTACATTTCCAACATTTGTTATCAGACAAATGGTATATTTTGGCAAGTTTAACTGGGGTCATGTACCATCTGTATATCATTTTCATTACATTTTCCTTCAAAGCATTACATGCAGTAAAGTTCAGCCCAGTGGTCCACAACCTTTCCCAGTCTTCAAACATAATGTTATGCCCAATATCCTGTGCCCATTTTATCATAGCCGACTTAACCATTTCGTCTTGTGTATTCCATTTCAACAGCAAGTTATACATTCTTGAAAGTACCTTAGTCTTAGGTTCTAACAATTCTGTTTCCAACTTCGATTTCTCCACCTGGAACCTATTCAATATTTTTATAAATGATATTGGATGAGGTGAAGCGGGAGGAGGAGTTTTACCCTTATGCTATTCACATAATCAGTTATCAGTTATCAATATATTCACATATGCTCACACATAACCAGAGTTTTACAGTGATTTTATAATCCATTTGAACCATAAAAGCTTTTTGCCTAGCCTAACAGCAAAACTGCTTGAAACCGCAAGTTTTCAGAGATGAACCTTGCCCCAGTCCCTTTTTGAGTCTCTAGAAAAGGGAAGCTATAAATCAGAAGATGCTGGTACATCTCTCCCCCTCTTGTCCAGACTAATTCTGTACATGAAACAGGAAGGACTGACCACAATGTCCTTACATGCACAGATGCTGCAGGGGAGTTACCGTAGGAGTTCCTCCTAGCTTAAGTTTCTATTCTCATTTCAATCAAAGTGGGGAAAAGGTCAGACTGTTTGTGCAGACAAAGAAAGCAGAAGTTGGGAGTAGTACTCTGCACACGGTCAGGAGCCTGGCTGAATGCGCTTATTGGTTATTTTTGCTGGCGTTCGTGATTGTCTCATGATTGTCTCATGATCTGTGATGCTGCACTCAGGTATTTAACCCCATAACTTCGATGCTCTGGGTCCCAGTCTTTTGGAAAGGATTCCAACTGGGTCCATTATTGCTCAGCAATAAAACTTCACATTATTTTTCTCCAATTGCTGTGTCTGTCAATCCTTTGTCTCCTTTTAAGTTGGTACCATTGCCAAATATTTGCAACATAAATTGGTGCCGTGACTCGGATGTAAGCCAGTAGGGTACCTTTTACCCCAAAAGCCTTGCCCAGTCGGGTGGGGTGACCATGTCATTGGACTGCTCGCTCATCTCCAGGCGCCATCGGACAATTTCCGAGGAGAGAATCAGCCTTCCAGCGTGCTCAAGTGCCCCGCCCGAAGCGGCAACGTACCGTGGGGAGAAAATTGAACGTGAGCCAGGAAAAGCGTGCAGGATGAAATCACTCACGGTGAGTAGATAACGAGTGGCTGATCACCCACAGCCACCCACTAGTATACCCCAAATAGAAAGGAAAAGGTCCTTTGGTGGGGGGAAGCTGGGTGAGCTAGGAAAAGGAGTAAGGGTTGGTAAGGGGTTTTGGAAAAAGAAAATCCAGCTGTGGTGTTGAGATATTGGAGTGTTGTGTGTTTGAATGAGAAGCGTGTCCCGGGACGGTTATTTGAGGAAGCATGTCTTGTGGTTTTTTTCTCTCTTTCTATTTTTGAAGTTTGCCTGGTTGAAAGCATTTCGCAAAGGGGTCTGATGGGGGGGGGGGATGTTCAAAAACCAGAAACATAGAAACTCCGTTAGTGTGATGGCCTTGGAGTCTGATTCAGAGGCTGAACCCCCTGTCAGAGGAAGATGAGCCTCCCCCTGGGTCCAGTAACCCTCCAGCCTCTCCTGAGCTGCAGAGGCTCAGGGCAGAGAGGCAGAGGGAACTGGGTTCTCTCAGGAGGAGTGCTCACCTTAAGGCCAGGAGAGGCGGGTCACCTGTGGGCTGGGACAGCCCCTGGCCTCAGAGAAGATAAAGGCCAGTCAGCCCGGTCCCAGGTTGCGGGAGCAACGTCGTTGGAAACCTGTTTCTGCCAGCACCCAGACCTGTTCTTCCGGAGTTCCTGACCACGCCCGGCTTCCTGCTTTGGACCCCGCTTCGCCCTTGTTGGACAGTCTCCAGACCCTCGACCCAGGACCGGACTCTGACCACGCTTCTCGATAACACCCCCCCGGGTCCAGCACAGTTAGATTGCATGCTAGCAAATTTCAAAAAGGTTTTTTCAGAAGATGGGGGGGCCAAACTAACTCCAGAGGATTTGAAGATGCATTGTCAGCTAGATTGGCCGAGACAGGTCTCAAGGTGGCCTCCAAATGGCAGCTTTGATGTGGAACTATGCCGGCTGGTCTGGAATTCCGTAACGAAGGAACCAGACTCTTTTGGACATCAATTTCCCTATATTAATAAATGGTGTAGCATTTGCATGAAAAATCCATTTTGGCGGCATGGTGTGAGTACGAACTGTTGTTGTTGTTTAGTCGTTTAGTCGTCTCCGACTCTCCGTGACCCCATGGACCAGAGAACGCCAGGCACTCCTGTCTTCCACTGCCTCCCGCAGTTTGGTCAGACTCATGTTTGTAGCTTCGAGAACACTGTCCAACCATCTCGTCCTCTGTCGTCCCCTTCTCCTTGTGCCCTCAATCTTTCCCAACATCAGGGTCTTTTCCAGGGAGTCTTCTCTTCTCATGAGGTGGCCAAAGTATTGGAGCCTCAGCTTCACAATCTGTCCTTCCAGTGAGCACTCAGGGCTAATTTCCTTAAGAATGGATGCGTTTGATCTTCTTGCAGTCCATGGGACTCTCAAGAGTCTCCTCCAGCACCATAATTCAAAAGCATCAATTCTTCGGGGATCAGCCTTCTTTATGGTCCAGCTCTCATTTCCATCACTTACCAGGAAAACCATGGCTTTAACTATACGGACCTTTGTTGGCAAGGTGATGTATCTGCTTTTTAAGACGCTGTCTAGGTTTGCCATCGCCTTTCTCCCAAGGAGAAGGCGTCTTTTAATTTTGTGACTGCTGTCACCATCTGCAGTGATCATGGAGCCCAAGAAAGTAAAATCTCTCACTGCCTCCATTTCTTCCCCTTCTATTTACCAGGAGGTGATGGGCCCAGTGGCCATGATCTTTGTTTTTTTGATGTTAAGCTTCAGACCATATTTTGCGCTCTCCTCTTTCACCCTCATTAAAAGGTTCTTTAATTCCTCCTCACTTTCTGCCATCAAGATTGTGTCATCTGCATATCTGAGGTTGTTGATATTTCTTCCGGCGATCTTAATTCCGGCTTGGGATTCATCCAGCCCAGCCTTTCGCATGATGAATTCTGCATATAAGTTAAATAAGCAGGGAGACAATATACAGCCTTGCCGTACTCCTTTCCCAATTTTGAACCAATCAGTGGTTCCATATCCAGTTCTAACTGTAGCTTCTTGTCCCACATAGAGATTTCTCAGGAGACAGATGAGGTGATCAGGCACTCCCATTTCTTTAAGAACTTGCCATAGTTTGCTGTGGTCGACACAGTCAAAGGCTTTTGCATAGTCAATGAAGCAGAAGTAGATGTCTTTCTGGAACTCTCTAGCTTTCTCCATAATCCAGCGCATGTTTGCAATTTGGTCTCTCGTTCCTCTGCCCCTTCGAAATCCAGCTTGCACTTCTGGGAGTTCTCGGTCCACATACTGCTTAAGCCTTCCTTGTAGAATTTTAAGCATAACCTTGCTAGCGTGTGAAATGAGTTCAATTGTGCGGTAGTTGGAGCATTCTTTGGCACTGCCCTTCTTTGGGATTGGGATGTAGACTGATCTTCTCCAATCCTCTGGCCACTGCTGAGTTTTCCAAATTTGCTGGCATATTGAGTGTAGCACCTTAACAGCATCATCGTTTACAATTTTAAATAGTTCAGCTGGAATATCATCACTTCCACTGGCCTTGTTATTAGCAGTGCTTTCTAAGGCCCTTTCTAAGTACGAAGTAGAGGTCAAGAGAAGGATGTATTTCTTTTTGGAGTCCCCACTGGGGAGAAAGGGGACTATAAATGAAGTGAGGGCCTCACAGACCTACACAGCAGCCAGTTTGGGCTGAGGTAAGCCCACTGAGGTGCTGGCTGGCACAATTCTACTGGAGTTTTGCTCCCTCCCTGCATGTATAGCTAAGAAAAACCTTTGTCTCACCTCCCCACACATTTTTTGATTGCCAGCACACCAACATCATTACAGGTAGATGCGTGGGAAGGGGGGCAGATTCAATTAGCCCTCCCCCAAAGGATCATATTTTATTTAGTGAACTCTGCTCTGATGCTACAGTGGCTGTCTCATGTCAATGTTTGTGTCCATTTTAGCCACCCAACTGTGGATGGTTTTGGGGAAACACCTGCATCATCTTGTGATCTAAGCATGATACAGTTGTCTTTTTCCAGTCCTTGATATGATGTTTTGGGGAAGAGTGCAGTCTAAGTGAAGTATCTGTTGGTCCTGCTGTGTATCATAGTGCAATAATAGCAGCCTGAAGAGTTTGGACTTGATACACTGCCTGTCACTCCCTTTAAGGAGTCTCAAAGCAGATCACAATCTCCTTTCCCTTCCTCCCCCACAACAAACACCCTGTGAGGTGGGTGGAGCTAAGAGACTTCAGAGAGAACTGTGACTAGCCCAAGGTCACCCAGCAGCTGCATGTGGAGGGGCGGGGAAGCAAACCTGGCTCACCAGATTATGAGTCCACCACTCATAACCACCACACCACACCTGAAGTGCCTTTTCCAGTTGTCAATAATGCCTGTTGTTATTATTTATGAAACATTAGTGTTATGATGGCAACCAAAGCCTGAAATATCTTCCAAAAAGATAAGACAAATGTTTAGGAAAAGTTGTTATGAAAGGAGGAATGAAGAATGTAAGTTCAGCATAAAATTCTCTGCATGATGCTTTCAGGTCTCCATGTGATGAGCATGTGGACAGACAGAGGAGAAGGCTGCATGAGGCTAATAGTTAATTGCAGGATGACCTCTGCAAAAGAAAGTTGTGCATATTTGATCTTTGTGACTGTTAAGTAAATGTTTAAATCATGGGTAGGTAAACTAAGGTCCGGGGGCTGGATCTGGCCCAATCGCCTTCTAAATCCGGCCCGCGGATGGTCTGGGAATCAGTGTGTTTTTACATGAGTAGAATGTGTGCTTTTATTTAAAATGCATCTCTGGGTTATTTGTGGGGCATAGGAATTCGTTCTTTCCCCCCCTCCAAAATATAGTCCGCCCCCCCCCCAAGGTCTGAGGGACAGGGGACCGGCCCCCTGCTGAAAAAGTTTGCTGACCCCTGGTTTAAATTATAGTTTTGTAATATCCAACCCAAGCTCTGATTGTCTCAGTTCTCCCTTAACCTGTGTGTATCCTGCTAGTTCTATCCATTTCGCCTTTCTCTTGACACAAATGTATATAAAATTATACAGGAAAATGTTAAATGATCAGCTTTAATGCAGTGTCTCTGTCTCTACCTTTCTGTGTAATTGCTCAAAAAAGTCACTAAGAAAGCTCTATATATTGGAGTGGTCTCTTTTATTGGAATAATTTCCCAAAGTTAATTCTAAAGGGGTGCATAAGACCAGTGGGCCAGAATTTTTGTCCCAAAAATATTTATATTTTTATCCTGTGGCCATCACTAAATATTCATGCAGTTAACTCCACAGTTTAATCTCTCATGGAGTAAAGTGGCACTTCCTTTCGCTGGGTGCCCCTGAGGCCAGTATTATGGGAGAGGGACGAAACGTTCTCTCTATCCACTTTATCTTCTTTAATTTTTAAGCCTCTATCATGTCTGCTCCCCACTTAGTCACCTTTTATAGATTGAACATTTCCAAACTTTTCAGCCTTTTCTCAAAGGAAAAGCACTGTTACCCCTTAATCGTTTGGTTGCCCAATTCTAGATGTAAGAGCAATCTGGTTGCCACATCTATCACCCTGTTGATCACCAGGGTTGATTTGGCTGGTCAGACTGGCAAGGAATGTGTCTGCCGTCTCCATCACTGTGCCACACACTCCATGGAAGAGAATGACCATCCTATTGGTGTTTCACAACTTTCTGACTTGTTGCAGGACCTTAGCCAGACCTAGCAGAGTATACTCAGAGTTCACGAATGCAATTAGCAACTGGCTGCAGACAGGATGGACGAAGTAGGAACCAGGAATTTGTAGTTAAAGGTGTTTATTATATACAGTGGACTATTTACAGGAACAGAACAGAACAGGGATCTTTGAACTAGCTCTCTCTTACACGACTCACAACTCTCAACCTTCAACTCCTACACTCAACTCCTGAACTCTGAACTAACACATTCCAGTTAGTAGGCCATTAATCTTTATTCCCGTGAGAGAGCTTGACCAATCATGGAGCTATCTCCATGCCTCTGTATCACCAGGCAGATTACACTCCTTTACATTGCTTGGCTGTCGGCCAAACCCTAATTGACTCTGTGTGAAGCTGCACATATTCAGATTCCCAACACATCCCACACAGAGCGAGAACACCCTCTTTTGCACTTTCCCCAGCTATGCCATATTTGTCTAGAGATATGGCACCCAAAACTGTACACAGTATTCCAAATGGGACCACACTATAGAACTGTACAGGGACATTACAATACTGACCATTTCATTTCCAGTTCCTTTTTCAATAGTCTCCAGCATGGAATTTGGTTTGCCAACATAGCCACTATACTGCTCAGCAATAATTGCAGAACATACATGAATAAATGAAATAATACTGGTTCTGGTCCTTATGGGGCCCAACTGCTCACTTTCTTTCACTGACAGAACTGTCCATTTGTTCCAACTTCCTGTAGCTTGACCAATTTGTAACCCCTAGTGGGTCCAATCTTTGGTCCCATGGCTGGTAAGATTACTCAGTAGTCTGGTGAGGTTTCTAATCAAAAACCCCTTTGGAAGTCCAAGCATATCATGTCTAACAGCTCACCCTCATACAGGTGCTTGTAACGCTTCTCAAGGAACTCCAAAATGTTGGCAAGCAGGACTTCCTTTTGCAGGGAAGCCATGGAATGCACATGATATTTCAAACAGTGGCTCATTACACACTCACCCTTGCAGCAGGTGAGTGTGTGTCCTCTGCACATTCCCAGTGCAGACAATCAAAAAGGGACAAGAGCAAGTGTAAGGATTTTTTTTTTAAAAATAGTTTCTTCCTCCCTTCCAAACCAGGTGTGGTCAATAGACCACTCATGAGAATGGAGGTTTCCTGGATTATTTGCGTCATCAGCCTTGGGATGGAAGTAGGTTGAAATTTTGGCCTGTTTTTTTCTTTGGGGGAGTTGTTACAGGTTGTAAAGGTGAAATCCCCAGTTCTTTGCAACATTGTCTTGTAAGTACCATCTTCGTGCTCAGAAATAAATGGGGCTATTTTATCCAACCCACAGCTTTATGGGCTTTTCAAGGGAGGTGGTTCAAAGTTGATTTAAGTAGCTTTAAAAGGGAGGGGAGGTTGAAAAGTCCACCTGACAGCTCCCAGAGTCTTTTACGGATAAAAGTTGGCAGATATTTTCATAGGTTGAGCCTTTTTATCAGGGTCATTTGATCATTAGAGCTCCTACTCACGCAGCAGAGACTCAGTTGATACTTGGCCCAGCGCCATCTTCCCCGGAAGTATATACACTAGCCAAAGAGGGACCTGAAGCAAGTTTGGAACAGGAGCTATTCCTGGAAAACCCAGAAGCCATGTTAAACGAGCCTCCCCTCCCCTCCCCTCCCTATCAGGAGAAAATTTAAGGTGCTCTTCCCCGACTGAGCCAACTGAGACAGATAAATGGCCAAACAGCTTAAGGTTACAGTACCCGGACAACCTTATCTTCTACTTGTCAGGGATGTTCGAAGAGTTACTCAAAACTCATTTCACACAGATAAGCAAAGAACTTGAGCCAATTAAAAATTTCCTTTCGGAAAGCTTGAACCTGCTTACCACCCTAACTGAATTGATTAAGAACCATGAGGTCGCCTTCCCTCACATGACATCTGGGAATAGGACTAATGGAGGTGAAACCAAGCCGGGACTCGATTACAAAAAAACAAACAGAAACAATTCAGTGCAGGAGGGGGGGGGGGTCACTTGCTCCCAAGAAACCGACCTTAAAGAGAAAATGCTCAACACAAAAAATGAAGAAGACCAAAAACATCAAATTGAGAGGCCAAAAGGGAACGCCGAACTGCCGGACTAAAAAAATGAATTTCCAGAAGCTCTTTAAGCTGCTGGAGAATATAACAACAAAGAACTCTGCTCCTACAACCCAAAAGAAAATCACAAACTCATGCATGCCAATAAAGCACTCTGAGGAAAAGCCCCACGCCCCAGCAGATCACACACCGCCCTCTAGTGGGGAAATAGGAAAACCAAAGGAAATTCCAGCTCCCATGCAATCAACCCTTCTCTTGACATCGCAAAGAAATCCCGTGTACCCTAATGTCAGGGAACTGGGGGCTGAGAAGGGGGAAACGCTGGGGAATGAGCAGCTGCACCTCGTCAGAGAGGGAGGATGACAAGGGGCTGTCAGGAAGCAATGAATCAGGGAGGGAGAAGCAACTTCCGGGGCTTCGCTCTTTGCGTAAAGGAGGAAGGAAAAGGGGAGGCTTCCGGAAGTTGTTATGCTGGAGAGGACGAAAGGAGGGGCCAGTCTCGGCAACTGACACCGACTGAGAAGGACATGCATTTAAGAGCTCCGGATTGTAAATAGTATAATGGTCTTAATAAATCTTGTAAAGCTGGCTGGAGTCCCGGGCTGCTATCTCTGCTAGCACCCACCAATCATCCTGACACCTAACATAACAAGAAACGATCAAGATAAAACAACACACACTTGTTGGAAGCTAACGTTAAATAATCACAAACTTGCCTTCACAATGCTTCCCACAAATAGAGGACACCCATCATATGCTCAAAGAAAAGTAACTATTCCCAAAAAATCGGAATAGTCACCAGGGGCCTCGTGACAGCAGAAAATATCATCAAGGTAAAATTCCTCCCTCATGCTACGGCCCAAAATAGGGCTATAGTGACTTTTAAGGACAGGCTCTCAACTAAACAGACCCTTTCAAATAAAGACAGTTTCCTGAGGGCTGGCTTGCTCGTGCACCATTTCTTCAAAAACATTGAAGATGCTTTACCACTTCTAGGAGCACATAGGCCAGTCAGGCCAAAAACCAAAACCAGCACTGCAGAATCCAACAGAGCCGGAAACGGTAAGCCACTCTACTCAGAGGCTGGCAATCTTAAACAATCTGGCAGGCTGTACAAAACCCCACCCTCACCAAATAAGCTAGAAAAGGATTTCTCCTCAAAGGATGAACAACTTCTAACAGCCTACATCGAGCAGATCCTACTTTCCCAGGATGCACTAATTGAAAGACTTTTGACCATAAGGAAGTCCCTTCCATCTCTAGCCCCGCCTCCTCCCATGGAATTTAATTACCGTATTTTTCACCCCATAGGACGCACCGCCCTATAGGACGCACCTAGTTTTTTTTTGGGGGGGGGAATAAAGGGAAAAAAATTATTCCCCCCCCCAGGCACGGGGCTGGCGCGGGGGAAGCCCGAGCTCCCCCCGACCCCAGCCCCCAGAAGAGCCTGCTATCCGCAAGCCTAGGGAGCCGCGCCAGTCTCCCCAGGCTTGTGGACAGCTGTGCGAAGCCCGGGCGCGCTGAGGCTTCCTAATGCAGGCAGCTCTGTGCGACCCTCCGGAGCCCGCCGGGCTCCGGAGAGTTGCGCAGAGCTGCGCGGAGCCCAGGAGGGCAGGCAGCTCTGCGTGACCCTCCAGAGGCCGGCGCAGCTTGGCGCCAGGCTCCGGAGGGTCGCGCAGAGCTGCGCGGACCCCGGGAGGGCAGGCAGCTCTGCGCGACCGTCCAGATCCCGGCGCAGCTTGGCGCCGGGCTCCGGAGGGTTGTGCAGAGCTTCCTGAAGCCTGGAGAGTGAGAGTCTCGCTCTCCAGGCTTCAGCGAAAGCCTGTATTCACCCCATAGGACGCACCCACATTTCCCCTTCATTTTTGGAGGGGAAAAAGTGCGTCCCATAGGGCGAAAAATACAGTACACCAATTGCAAATCAAAGCCTTTAACCAACGAGGAATGGACAACTTGTCGATATCTGTCTCCAGAAGAAACGGGCTTTCCTACACCCCCACCAACAGCCCAGTCCAAATCGCAACAAGTCAAACTAGTGGTGCCAGCGCCGGGAATCGGCTCAATCTTCATGGACTGCCTGGGAATCCTAGAAGCTATTCATGCAGAGGAATGAAATAAGGTCTTAGCAGGTGACTGCCTGGATGGACAAATTAATAACCCCAAATTAGTCTTCCCCTCAAAAGGCTCCCCCATTCCTCCGCATCATGGCTCAATCAAGCCAAACTCAAAGGACCTGAGGAATCAGTGGCAGAAAACAGCTATGAGTGACTGGAATCTAAAAACCCAAGAATCAACTGCTGCCCTAAACATCATCTCCTGGAATGTTGCCGGCTGGTCCAGATGCCTCTCCCACTCTACAGACATTCCCTTCTACCGTCAAAACTTTAACATCATCGCTCTCCAAGAGACATGGGTGGCTGAAAACCCATCATTGGAAGGATATGCAGTGAGAGCGATTGCAGGCAGAGGACCAGGGAGGCTCAAGAGGGGGTTATGCATTCTAATCTCACTCTGCCTAAACGCCACCTGTAAAGAACTGTCCCCCCAGACCACCTAGCAATGGCCCTACTCATATCCTGGGGAAACTGCAGTTTACTAATTATCACTGCTTATATCCCCCCCCCCCAACAAGCAAAAAAACCGATATTGAGGGCATCTGGAATAGACTGGACTCTTATGTCAGGCTACTGCTAACAGACTATCCGGGAGCAAAGGTCCTGCTGGTGGGCGACCTAAACGCAAGGTTAGGTCCTGATGACCCCAGTTTAGAAACCAAATACAGGCAAAAAATTGGGTACCCTGAAGACTTTGGCCCGGAGGCTTTATAACTACCAAGGCAGACAAAGGATCAACATTCAAATTTTGCTGGAGCCTGCCTCCTCAAATTTTCAAGGCAGCTAAGCCTTCATATCCTAAATGGTTGCACCAGGGGCGACATCCCTGGGGAATATGCATTCATGTTGGCGGACAGCAAATTGCTAACAAAAATAGTGAATTTAAAAGTGCTCCCATTCATAGAGGGGGACCATTTCCCTTTGCACCTCCAGGTGTCTCCGTTAAACGAGTCACCCTTCCTGAGAACAGTATACCCTGCAGAGATCACCGCATTAGAGCAACCTGGTTGCCAAGTCAAATGGACCCCTGCACTTGACTCCAAACTGAAGAAGTTTCTAACCTCTGAAAAACTCCGTACAATTTTAACTAGCTTTGGGAATAATCCTAGGCCTGAGGACCCAGTTTCTAAGTATGAGAGCCTGCTCCAACAATTAAAACCCTATCTTTTTAATACCACAGAGAAATGGCCAACTAAACCAATAACAAAATAAACCCTGGATTGATTACGCCTGCTTTGAGGCAAAGAAAGCCCTGCAAAATGCTTACAAAGCCGCCCTGACAGCCAAAAATTCTGTCAGACATCAAGCCTATCTTGCTCTCCGTGCCCTAAAAAAGAGTATAAAGACCTAATACTCCACCAAAAGAATGCCTATACCAGAAAATGTTGGCTAGAATTAATTAGTGTGGCAAAAGCAAAAGATCAGGCACTATTCTGGAAACTGGTAGTTTCTTGCACCCATAAAGCTATTTCCCCCTTAACCTCACAAATTTCCCCTAGCCTGTGGGTCTCATTCTTCCAATCTTTTTTTTTAAAAAACACTTTTATTTTGCTTTAAACAGGTACATATAAATATAGACAACCAAAATTACAAAGGAAAATTCCTTAATAGTAATGGGGGGAAAACTAAAAAAAATATCAAAGTACGTGACACAGAACATAAGCAACTATGGGAAAGATAAAAGAAAAGAAAAAAGAAAAAAAGAGAAAAAAGAAAAAAGAAAAAGGGAGATGAGCCAAAGCAGGAAAGCTCATCTATTGTACACTTCCGTCAAGCTCACAGCAGATCATTATTCTTATCAATTATCTCTATCTGCATTCCAAAGGAATCCCTCATCTTGGTATCAGGGAGCATTTCTCTATGCGGTATCATTCTAAACATAGCCAGATCTTTCTTGTTGAGCCCTTGTCCCCTAAATAATTATTTAAACATTCCCATTCTTCTTTCACCAATTTTTAAGGTTTATCTCTTATTGCATCTGTCAGCTTTGCGAGCTCCAAGTACTCGCACAATTTGACTACCCATTCCTCTTTAGTGGGTGTATTTTTATCTTTCCAGTATTTTGCCACTATAACCCTTGCTGCTGACGTTGCATACATAAATAACCTAGTTTTGTTTTTGGGAATATTATCTGAAACCATTCCTAGTAAAAATTCTTCTGGTTTCTTGCTAAATGTAGTTTTTATCAATCTCTTTATCTCTTCATAAATCATGTTCCAAAATCTTTGTATCTCTAGACAGGAGATATGGTAGTATGTTCCTATCTGTTCCTTACATCGCCAGCACTTGTTATTGTTTGATTTATTTATTTTTGCAAGTTTTACAGGGGTCAGGTACCACCTATAGTACATTTTCATAAGATTTTCCCTTATAAGGAAACAAGCCATGAATTTTATATTTTTAGTCCATAATTCATTCCAAATATTGGGTTTGATTGTATGTCCCAGGTCCCTCTCCCATTTTACTGTAATTTATTTGATATCTTCCTCCTTTCTTTGCCAATTCAAAAGTAGTTTGTACATTTTTGAGAGTGTCTTTTGATTATTATATAAAATATCCTTCTCCAGATAGGATATTTTTTTGTCAAATCCTTTGGTTCTTTTATCCTTTTCAAGGGCAGCTTTTAGTTGATAATACTCCAGCCAGATTATTCCCTTCTGTTTCAATTTGCTTAGGTCCTTTATTTTCAGATCACTACTTGTTTCCTCTACTAAATCCTTATATGTTAGCCAATCGCTGTTCATATTTATCCTGTGAACTGACATAGATTCCATTGGTGACAGCCACCATGGTGTTTTGGTTACTACTGATTTTTTACTCCTCTCCCATACTTCATATAATGCCCTTCTCACAATATGATTTAAAAATCCTTTGTGGGATTTAACCTTGTCATAGCCTATGTAGCCATGCCACCCGTACACAATATCCCATCCCTCCAGATCTAGGACTTCCGTGTTTTTAATTAATATCCAGTCCTTAATCCATGTCCAGCACGCTGCCTCAAAGTACAGTTTAAGGTCAGGGACTGCAAAGCCTCCTTTTTCCTTCAACTCTGTTAGTAGCTTAAATTTTATGCGTGGTTTTCCCCCTTGCCAAATAAACTTGGCAAGGTCTTTCTGCCATTCCTTAAAACACTTTACGCCTCTAATTATAGGTATTGTTTGGAACATAAAAATCATCTTTGGCAATACCATCATTTTAACTGTGGATATTCTCCCCCACAGGGACAAATTCAATTTTCCCCAAGTCTCTAATTCTTTTTTTATTTCCTTCCACTTCTTCTCATAATTGTCCTTATATAAGTTTATATTCTTATTGGTGATCCAAACCCCCAAATAATTTACCTTATTAGCTACATTTAAACCTGTTTTATTCTCCAGTTCCTCTTGTTCCGACTTATGTAAATTTTTCGTTAATAATTTGGATTTTCCTTTATTCAGTTTGAAGCCAGAGACCTTCGCAAATTCTTCCAGTTGTGCAAGCGTTTTTTGGATACTTTCCACTGGGTTTTCAGTGGTTATGATTAGATCATCTGCAAAGGCTTTAATTTTGTAGTATCGAGTTCCTAGGTTAATTCCTCTTATGTTTTTATCCTTTCTTATTGCTATTAAAAGTGGTTCCAAGGTGGCAATAAAAAGAAGTGGGGAGAGAGGGCACCCCTGTCTTGTCCCCCTTTCGATGCTGAACTCTTCGGTGACCTTGTTATTTATTAGCAATTTTGCTTTTGGTTATCATATATCGCCCTAATTCCATTAATTATTTTCTCCCCTATGTCCAGACCTTTGAAAGTTTCCAATAGGAAGTTCCATGATACTATTGGCCATCACCCCAGCATAAATTTTATAGTCTGTATTCAACAGGGAGATTGGTCTATAATTTTTCATGTCTGTCAACTCCACTCCCTGTTTCGGGATTAGAGTGATCAGTGCTTCTTTCCATGATTGTGGTATATCTTTCCCTCCCAGTATATTATTCATTATCCTTTGTAATATAGGGAGGATTACTTCACCCAGGTTTTTATATTACATTAATGTGATTCCGTCAAGACCTGGCGATTTGCCACTCTTCATTTTTTTTAATTACTTGTGCTATTTCATCTATTTCTATATTGGAGTTTAGGGCCTCAACTACTTTTTCAATTCTTGGTACAGTAATTTATTTTGTCGTAAATACTCTTCCATTTTATTAACCTATAATTGTTCTTGTTTATACAAATCTTTATAAAAGTTTAAGAATTTTATTTTTATTTTTACTGGGTCTGTTATTTCCTCCCCTTGGTCCAAAATTTTATTTATAACTTTTTTTGTTTGCTTTTCCTTTATCATCCATGCTAACAGCTTACCGGGCTTATTGGTGGACTCAAAATACCTTTGTTTTGCCCATTTAATTTTATTTTCTACTTCCTTATTTAATATACTAGAGATATGGGATTGCAATATCTTTATTTTTTGTAATATTTCTGTTGGAATTCTAGCCCGTTCAGAGGTATGTGCCTATCTGTTCAGGCACCGGCTGAATTCCTTAGACCTCCCTCCGGCGACTCCCGGCAGGATAAAACATACGCGAGGTCCGTTCCGGCGATTTTCCTCAGGCTGTGAGGAAAACACACCAACTGCTCCTCTCTCCCCTTTGGTGTCCCCAGGGAGGGGAAAGAAGCAGACAGAAATCTATTTACATCTTTTATTCCTGTCTTTTACTTCAGTACAGAGAAAACATGTCTGCACTCATCAGCAGTTAGAATAAACTCCACCTCACCCATGTACATCCTGTACAGGTCATATGACAAACCCACTGAGCTAACATCCGGTGCTCAGTACAGAATGGACTGCCCCTTTGTTCCCATGGCAACAGTCACAAACTTCCTGTTTGGCTTTCCAGCCACAAGCAGCAGTCTTGGCTGCTATAGCCTTTGCTTGCTGCCGCATTGGTGCTTTAGAATAACATACTCCCCCTAAAGTATCAATGCGTGCTGCGAGCAAAGCGTCATCCAGAGAAGAAAACAAACAGTTGTTATACTTATAACATTCCCCTGTTGTTTCAGTTCCACCCTTGGAACTACCCGCCACTGGTTTTACCAATGTACCTCTCTGGCTGTGTGACTTCCAAGGAATGAGTGCATCTGCATTACCTTGGTTAGCAACTCTCTGTTGTGCCTTTGTCTCTGACTCAGACACAGCTTCAATTTGACCTTGGTCGTTTACAACAGCAACACATAAGTTAGCAAACTCTTGTGAATACCTCTTGGGTGGTACACCCTTCGTTGCTCTCTCAGACCTACGTAAGAGGTGCTGCTCTTCTTTGATTTCTGGTTCAGCCTCTGAACTCTCTGGAGAACCAGTACTAAGCTTAATCAGTGGTTCGTCCTCCTCTTCTGAGGGTCTAGTCATTGTGTGAGATTTCCTCTCAATGACTGTGACAACTGAGCTGTCTGAGCTATCGCTGTCATCATCAGTAGTACTGACCTCAATAAGATCAAACTCATCATCATCATCATCAGAATCATCATCACCTGTGGGAAATGTGTGAACAATCACTCTCTCCTGTTCAGGAGCACTCTCTAGAAATTTTGTGAGAATCACCTGACCAGATTCAGACAAAATTACTCTGTAGAGACCCTTTTCATAACCCACAAAAATGCCTCTGGCATTCTTTACTCCACCTGGAGCTTGTCCCATTAAACTTTAATTAGTTTAATGTAAATGCCCAGTGCACTTCCTTCTTTAAAAGTCTCACCACGGCAGAGGATTTCGCGCAGCAGCTAAGAAGGGCAGGAGAGGCAGCATCTTCCCAAAAAGGAGTCCTGGAGCATGCGGTTTGTAAATCAAAAATAAGGTTTATTTACAAAACACCAAAAAACAATCCTGGCGACGAACCACACATCTCAGCAAAACACACACCCAAAGGGGAGAAGGGGGAGAACAAACAAACAGGGGGACTATTTATACAGACTCATGTTCCTGGAAGCCTAATGACCTCCAGCTGCTCAGTGATTAGAGCGTTTCTGCTACTCTTTTAACCCTTTGATAGCAACACCCCCTCTCGCTCGTAACACTGAGCTGTACCAACCTTAATACAAATTTAAACCTGAACAGAAACATTTATGAGATTGCGGACTCAAAGCTTTTGTAAAACCGTCTGCGAGATTTTCTTGGCTTGGACAATACTTTAGTTCAATTAAACCTTGTTTTACACTTTGGCATACATTTTGATAACGGATATCCAAGTGTTTTGTGTGCGCCTTGAATCGACCTGATTTAGCTAGTTTAATACAAGGTTGATTGTCTTCCCACACTCTGATAGGTAGGGAACATTCTCCAAACAATTCTTGTACCAGTTGCTTATAAAATTCCAGTTCTCTACATATATCTGATAACGCATTGAACTCAGATTCAGTTGAACTTAAAGCTATAAGTGATTGTTTTCTTGATCTCCAACCAATTAGTGCATTTCCAAATTTTATCGCCATTCCTGACACTGATTTTCTATCTGGTCCAGCATCTGCCCAACTGCTGTCGGCCCAACATTCAAGTTGTGTGCTGCCCTCTGCTGATAGTTTTAAGCGAAAGCTTTTGGTAGTTTGGAGATACCTTAAAACTCTTTTTACTCCTTGCCAAGCATGCATTGATGGTTTTTCAGCTTGTCTACACAGCATGTTGACAGCATATGTTATATCGGGCCGAGTCCACTGTGCAATGTGGAGTAGACTGCCTATCGCTGACTGGTAAACCCCGGGATTACAGAACTCTGCCTTTTGCTCAGTTTGAGCATCCTTTGTGTAACTTAACTCCATTGGGGTTTTAACACCAGCACAGTTGTTCATTTTAAACCTTTCCAGCAACTGCTGGATTTTAGCTTCTTGGCTAAGCCAATAGTTACCATTTTCATCTTGCTGAATTTTAACTCCTAGATAAACAGATACATTGCCTAGTGATTTTATCTGAAACCTTTCTCCAAGCTTTGTGGCAAATTGTTGTGCAAGTTTATCATCCTTTCCACTGTATAATAAATTGTCAACAAATATCAAAACTGCTTCTTGTTCACATCCGAGCCTTTTAGATAAAGACACGCATCTGCTGCGCTCTTTCTGAACCCCATGCTCTCTAGAGCATCGTTTAAGCAGGAATTCCAATTACGGGCGGACTGTTTCAACCCATAAATGGATTTGTGTAGGCGCCAGACCTGGTTTGGCTTGTCTCCTTCAAAACCTGGTGGTGGTGTCATATAGACTTCCTCCTGTAAGTCTGCATTTAAATGAGCCACATTGACATCAAAATGAAACAGCTTATTTCCCTTCTTAGCTGAAGAGGCTAGAAGCATTCTTAATGACTCCGATCTTGAAGTAGGGGCATAGATTTGAGAATAGTGAACACCTTTGCGCTGCGA
This sequence comes from Podarcis melisellensis, assembly GCF_964234715.1. Lineage (NCBI taxonomy): Eukaryota > Metazoa > Chordata > Lepidosauria > Squamata > Lacertidae > Podarcis > Podarcis melisellensis. Next base: position 14,719,553 of record NC_138535.1, read on the forward strand.
AAACCCTTTTGCAACTAGCCGGGCTTTATATTGCAACTCTTCAGTAGTTGTGGGCTTTAAACGATATACCCATCGACAACCTACAGCTTGTTGCCCTTTCGGAAGCTCTGTACTTGTAAACACACCGAGAGACTTCATTGAAGCCATCTCTTTTTCCATTGCTTCCTGCCACTTTACGGCTTCTGAGCTTGGAAGCTGTTGTACTTCCATATAGCTTTCTGGCTCACACTGTGCCATATTTACGTATACACTTGTCACCTTAAACCGCTCTGGCGGCTTGCCCTTCGTTGCACGACTTGACCTGCGCAATTGCTCCTCTTGTGCCCCCTCTGACCGTTGGCTGTCAGAATCTGTCTCAGACTTTATATCTGGACGCGCCCCTAGGGATAAAGACCTCCGTTTAGATACCTCCCTTGGGCTTGGTGTTGCAGGTGACCTGCTTTGCTTTTGCTGTCTGCTAGGCCTACTGACTGGCGAAGTTGGAGCACTCCTAGATTCTGGCTTTTCTACCTTAGGAGAAGAACCTCGTGCCTGATCAGAATCTGCATCTGAACCGTGTGCACCATCCCCTTCTGGCTCACCACTCTCTGGACTTTCTTTCTCAGCATGAATGCCTAAATCATCTCTCAAAATGTCAGGGTTAGCGTGTAAGTGAGTCCATCCGGACTGCTCACAAAAATCAGCGCTCCTACTGAGGACCACTCTTGTAGTATCCCCATCTGGGTCCACAAACCTCCAAGATTTGGCATGTGGTTCGTACCCGCAAAAGATGAGTTTCCTAGCCCTTGGACTTCCCTTTTTCCTTAACGCTTTTGGGATAAGTACATAGGCTTGAGATCCAAACACCCGAAAGTAATTAACTTTGGGCTTCTTCCCATATAAAGCAAAATAAGGCGTAGTATCAATTACCGAATTATATACTCGGTTCAGAATATGAGTAGCCGCCTGCCAGGCTTCCGCCCAGTAACTTTGAGGAAGTTTAGCATCAAACAACATAGAGTTTGCCAACTCTTGCAGAACCCTATTTTTACGTTCGGCCACGCCTCCTTCTTGGGGGGAATAAGGTGTAGACAGACGATGCTTAATTCCCTTTTTCTTAAAGAAATTCTGCAACACAGACCCGGTAAATTCTGACCCTCTGTCTGTCTGAAAAGCAAGTACTCTAGTACCGAATTCAAGTTCTACCGCATGAACCCAATTTTTAACTGTTTCTGCAGTATCTGCTTTTGTTTTGAGAGGAAAAAACCATGTAACCTTTGTTTTGTCATCCGAGAGACACAGTGCATACTTCGAACCTCCCATGCTAGCAACAGGCATTGGGCCACATAGGTCCATATGCACAAGTTGGAATACTTTGTCAGATTTCCTATCTGAACTGGGATAGCTGCATCTATGAACCTTCGCACTTTTGCATGCAGTACAATCCAAATACTTAGTACATTTGTTCAATTTGCACCCTTCTGATAATTCAGGTTGCCTTTTAACATACTGAAAATTAATATGCCCTAAACGGCGGTGCCATAAATGAACACAAGAATTATGGGTAGGCGTGTTCACACAACCAGCATGAACCTGTTCAACTTCATCTGGACTTGTCTCAAAATAATATAACCCATTTCTGCATTCCACCTGCAAAAGAGATACGTTATTCTTTGAAATAGTGCAAACCCCATTTTCAAACACAGTTTTAAACCCATTTCTATCAAGTTCTGACACAGACAAAATACACCCCTTCAGTCCCTTTAGCACGTAGGCATCAATTTCTGTTTGCAAACAATTTAAGAACACTGTGCCTACAGTCTCTAAGGAACGTTTAGTTGAATCTGCCATTGTCACAACTTTAGGGGTTAGCAAATGTCTGCAATTCTGCAAACGTACACTAGATGGCGCCACCAGGTGGTGAGATGCACCACTGTCGATCAACCAGCGTAGATTGCTGCCTTGGCCACGCCCTTGCATCAACGCCATTGCTGAAGCCATGTGCTGTGTGCTGTGGGAGTAGCCACGACCTCCTCCTCTTCTTCGACGTCCCCTGGAACTCCTTGTCTGGTAACTAGGGGTAACGGCCTTGTTGCTGTCTTGACCAGGTTCACGTGTGCAATTCCTGATTAGATGGGAAGGGGAACCACAGCGAAAACAGTGTCTAGCTGCAAAAGCATTTACTGTGTGCTCAAACTCAGCATCAACACTCTTAGGCACAGCATAACTCCCCTTTAAAGACAAACCTCTTTCTCTTTGCCTTTTATCCTGTTCATCCGCAAGCCGAGAAGAAATGTATTCAAGGGTTAATTCAGTTGAAGGCATAGCTTCCAAAGTTAGAGCTAGAGTCTCATAGCTTTTATCAAGAGAAGACAACAATATGTATGACTGCTGCTCCATAGAGAAAGGAATGCCCAGCTGCCTTAGTTGATTAAAGGCAGACACCATTTTGGCAATATGTTCTTTCACACACGCTCCCGGTTGGAGACGTAAATCAAACAAACATCTTGTAGCATGGATCTTGGCCCCCGCAGTGTTTCTGGAATTTAACCGCTGCAGAACCGTCCAGACCTCATGCGTGTTCTTTAACTCAGAAACATAAGGCATTTGCTCTGGTCCCACTGCCAAAACTAGTAGACCTTGGGCTTTCCTGTCGCGTTTCTGTGAAGCTGCTGCTGCTGCTTTGGCTTCTGCAGACGCGTCTGCAGCTGCCTGTAAAGGCGGTGCTTCAGTACAGCTCCACAACTCTTTTGCTTGCAACCAAACCCTTACTCTAGCCTTCCAATCTTGCCAATTTTTCCCATTGAGTCGCGTAAACGGGACAGTAAAACTTTCCTGGGACTCTGCCATCCTCCCTGGGGCTTAGGAACGATACTCACACACCTGTAGACCGTCTCCCAGCTGCTGAGGTGGCTCCTTGAGGAATCAGACGTCTTCCAGCGAGTACAAACTGCGCAGTGCCTCTTTAAAACTTTTCTAGGCACGTTGCAGGACTCAAGCTGCTTTGGAGGCTTTCGTTGTCGGCAACCGCTTCTGTCTTCACTCCAGTCCTTGCATAAATCACTCTGAACTGCTCTCCTTATCTCCTTCTTGACGTACAAACATCCATAACCTGTCCCATTAAACTTTAATTAGTTTAATGTAAATGCCCAGTGCACTTCCTTCTTTAAAAGTCTCACCACGGCAGAGGATTTCGCGCAGCAGCTAAGAAGGGCAGGAGAGGCAGCATCTTCCCAAAAAGGAGTCCTGGAGCATGCGGTTTGTAAATCAAAAATAAGGTTTATTTACAAAACACCAAAAAACAATCCTGGCGACGAACCACACATCTCAGCAAAACACACACCCAAAGGGGAGAAGGGGGAGAACAAACAAACAGGGGGACTATTTATACAGACTCATGTTCCTGGAAGCCTAATGACCTCCAGCTGCTCAGTGATTAGAGCGTTTCTGCTACTCTTTTAACCCTTTGATAGCAACAGAGCTTCTGTTCTCACATGAGACCCAAAAACCTTGAAATGGGCAACAGAAGGTTTTCTGTGGAACAGTTTCTCAAAAGGAGAACATCCCAACTCTTTTGAAAATTTTCTCAACCACGTGTAACAGAATGACATTAGCGACTCAGCCCAGTACTCATGTGGCAGATGTGAACTAAGCAATTGCGCATGCATTCCATTTTGCAATTCTTTGTTCACCCTACTACAGACACATTTGTTCCAAGCTTCTTCGGAACTAGCAGTTTTGTGTCTAATCCCTTTCTTCTTCAGGAACCTCTGGAACTCCTGTAAAAGAAAAATTGGCTTCTCATCTGTGCAAAGACAATCTATGTCAGCATCATGCATATTTTTAACCTTGTCACAAAACTCTTTAAACCTTTCTAAGGCTTCTTTCGGTCTCTCCAAAAGATAAAGCCAGACAAAACCTGTAAAAGAATCAACACATATTAGGTAATACTTTGCATTGCCTCTAGAGGGTGCTAGAGGACCAATCACATCAGCATACACCCGCTGAAATGCCTTGTCGACCCTTGAGGTGACCTGCTTGGTGTTCTTCTTGGCTACACCTGTAAAAGAGATCATGTTAGAATCACAAGAATTACATTTCATGTAATCACTTTGATCAAAAGTCAACAAATACAGTCCATCTTTCTCTTTGGCAGAAAGATACAGCTCTCCATCTTTGTAGATCTCACAGTTCTCATCATCATAGGACAGTTTTAGTCCCTTCTTGGCAATCTGCGAAACGCTGAGCAGATTAAACTTCAAATCTGGAACCAAGTAAACATTGCTTATAGTCAAGTTCAGACTTTCAAGATACACAGTCCCAATTCCGGTCGCTTCCAGCTTTTGACCGTTGGCTAGTTGCGCAGCGAAGCTTTGCTTCTCAAACGTAGAAAATAGTCCTCTGTGTCCTGTCATGTGAACCGTCGCGCCCGTGTCTAGGACAAAGAAGTTTCCCACCTCTGGTGTGGCTTTTAGCGACATCAAAGCTTTTGCAGTCTTTGCCTTTGGCGTGGTGTGACCTTTGTCTGACGCCTCAGACTTTGTGGAGCTTCCCTTGGCTCCTCTGTTCTGACGTGGCTTCTTGCAGTTCCGCTGAAGATGCCCAGTTTGGTCACAATTGTAGCATCGGACAACGTTTAAAGCTACAGCGTCTCCTCCAGTAGCAACAGCAGTAGGGGCGTTAGAACTCCGTTCTTGTCTCCCCTTGTCCTTGACTTCCAGGGCGGCAAGTCTGTCCTGTTCATTCAGAACCACGGCAAAGACCCTCTCCGAAGTCAAATCCGCTGCTGGGAGAGACCCCAGCTGACTGGCAACTGTTTTGTAAGTCCGATTCAGGCTGTTGATCACCATGAAGCAAAACACTTCCTCCTGCAGACGGAAATTGCGTTCCACCATCTGTTGACGCAGAAATTTCATTTCCGTCAGGTGTGCTTGAACATCTCCATCAGGCGCAAGCCTCAGGTTGGTCAGCTTCTCAAAATACAGCAACGCTGAAGAACCTGCATCTCTCTGATGTGTCCTTCTCAGCGTGTCCCAAACATGTTTCGCGTGGTCTAAATCTTGTATGTGGATCAACTGCGAATCTGACACGCACAGAAGTATAGCAGTTCTGGCCTTCACATCCTGTGACTCCCAAGCACGCGTTGGTGCTGCTGGAATTGGATTTTCAATCACCCCAAACAGTCTCTGATTCTGCAGCAGGGCCTGCATCTTAATAGACCAGGATGCATAATTGTCACTGGTCAAAAGGGGCGGAGAAGGCAAAGCTCCCTTCTTTGCATCCATCTTGAGTCCTTGCATTGACTCTCAAACACAAGCCTCTAAAATCCAATAGCTGGCTTGTTTACACTCTGTGCACCTGGCAGCTCTCAACGCTGGCTGCGTTGGAAATTTCCAAGAGCTCTTCAGACTGTGTAGTCAAAACATTCCATTTTAACTTTCACTTCTCCTCTCTGAGGCATGGCCTTCGTTGAAGGGCGTCGCTTAGCAACAGTGCATTCCATCCCTTGGACAGGATTAACCACAGGAATGTTTGGAATGCGGTTTCTCTTTTGACTGGAGCTGTTTCTCCCATCTACTGCTCCCCGTGAAGCAGAGAATAACTCAATCTGCATTCACACTTCTAAGCCCGAAAATCTCATACCTGGGCTCCGTTGCTTGGCTTTCAGATTCTTCTGGTCAGCTTCTGGCTGCAGAGAATCAGCCTTCTCACCTCAGGCTTCCATGGAGGCCACTTCCTGATGCAGAGGTCGATGAAAACAGCAACCGGCGTCTGCTACCAATGTTGGAATTCTAGCCCGTTCAGAGGTATGTGCCTATCTGTTCAGGCACCGGCTGAATTCCTTAGACCTCCCTCCGGCGACTCCCGGCAGGATAAAACATACGCGAGGTCCGTTCCGGCGATTTTCCTCAGGCTGTGAGGAAAACACACCAACTGCTCCTCTCTCCCCTTTGGTGTCCCCAGGGAGGGGAAAGAAGCAGACAGAAATCTATTTACATCTTTTATTCCTGTCTTTTACTTCAGTACAGAGAAAACATGTCTGCACTCATCAGCAGTTAGAATAAACTCCACCTCACCCATGTACATCCTGTACAGGTCATATGACAAACCCACTGAGCTAACATCCGGTGCTCAGTACAGAATGGACTGCCCCTTTGTTCCCATGGCAACAGTCACAAACTTCCTGTTTGGCTTTCCAGCCACAAGCAGCAGTCTTGGCTGCTATAGCCTTTGCTTGCTGCCGCATTGGTGCTTTAGAATAACAATTTCATGACCTTTTGGATTTTTGATCAACTCTTTTTCATTAATTCTTATCTGTTTAGTTAGCTCTTGGATATTATTGTCTTTTGTCTTCTTCAGCCTAGCCATTTGTTGTATTCCAAGACCCCTCATGAACGCTTTACTTGCGTCCCAAACTACATTTACCGTATTTTTCGCACTATAGGACGCACCGGTCCATAGGACGCACCTAGATTTGGGGGGGGAATAAAGGGGAAAAATATTATTCCCCCCCCCAGGCGCGGGGCTGGGGCGGGGGAAGCCCGAGCTTCCCCCTCCCCCAGAACGGGACCCAGAGCCATGCCGAAGCTGCGCGCAGCTTTGGCATCACTCTGGGAGCTTGCGGGGCTGGGGGAGGAGGAAGCCCTCCGCCAGCCTCCAAACCATGTCGGGAGACAGCGGGATGGCGCGGTGCGCCTCTCCCGCTGTCCCCCGAGTTTGCGGGGCTGGCGACGGGGAGGAGCAGGCTTCTCCCCCCCCCCCCGCCAGCCTTCTAGCCAAGTCGGGAGACAGCGGGAAGGGCGCGCTGTGCCTCTCCCGCTGTCTCCCGAGTTTGCGGGGCTGGCGACGGGGAGGAGCAGGCTTCTCCCCCCCGCCAGCCTTCTAGCCAAGTCGAGGGACAGTGGGAAGGGTGCGCTGCGCCTCTCCCGCTGTCTCCCGAATTTGCGGGGCTGGCGACGGGGAGGAGCAGGCTTCTCCCCCCCGCCAGCCTTCTAGCCAAGTCGGGGGACAGCGGGAAGGGTGCGCTGTGCCTCTCCCGCTGTCTCCCGAGTTTGCGGGGCTGGCGACGGGGAGGAGCAGGCTTCTCCCCCCCCGCCAGCCTTCTAGCCAAGTCCGGGGACAGCAGGAAGGGCGCACTGCGCCTCTCCCGCTGTCCCCCGAGTTTGCGGGGCTGGCGACGGGGAGGAGCAGGCTTCTCCCCCCGCCAGCCTTCTAACCTTCTAACGCCGCCATCCCGCTGTCCCCCGAGCTTGTGGGGCTGGCGGTGGGGCTCTCCTGAAGCCTGGAGAACAAGAGGGGTCAGTGCGCCCCGACCCCTCTCACTCTCCAGGCTTCAGCGAAAGCCTGCATTCGCACCATAGGACACACACACATTTCCCCTTCATTTTTGGAGGGGAAAAAGTGCATCCTACAGTGCGAAAAATACGGTATATCTGTATTTTGTTTCCCATTTATCTCGAAAAATTCCGCTAACTTGATTTTTGCTTGCGTCACGCATTGGTCGTCTCTCCATATCTTCCAATCTTTGTACAAGGACGCTGAACCTCCACTACGGAATTATAATATAGAACAACTGACTAAATGGCCGTCTGTTTCAGTAACTGAAGTGAAATCTTATATAAACCAACTGAAAACGGCCAAAGCTCCAGGCTCAGAAGGCATTACGCCAGAAATGATAAAAGCACAGGCGGATTGGTGGGCACCTTTGTTAGCCACCCTCTTCACCTACATAGATGACACTGGCCACATCCCAAGGGAATGGGGAACAGCCATAATAGTTCCAATCTATAAAAAGGGCAACAGAGGGGACCCAGCGAATTATAGGCCGATTAGCCTATAAAGTGTGATCAGTAAACTCTACGCAAAGCACCTCCTTAATAAGTTTACAGAATGGCTAGAGAATGAAGATATTCTGGTAATAGAACAAGTGGGCTTCAGACCCGGAAGGTCCACGACAGATCACTGCCTAACGCTACAACATCTCATTGACAAATACAAATCAGGAGGGCAGGCCTCACTATACGCTGCCTTCGTTGACTTAAAAGCAGCCTTTGATACAGTCTCCAGAACCAGACTCTGGGACAGACTACAGGGTACCAATATAGATAGAAAGCTCCTGCTCTTAATTCAAGCACTGCACTCAAACACGGCTCTTAGAGTCAGGTGCAGCCACCTAGGACACCTAACGGACCCTATTCAAACCTTCAAAGGAGTCAGGCAAGGGTGCCTATTGGCCCCTCTACTATTTAATTTCTATCTAAATAACTTAGTATCTGCACTCAATGACTCAGAACTCCACCCGCCGAAGCTTGCAAATCAGCATATTTCGGTCCTGCTATATGCCGATGATGTGGTAATTCTATCTAGAACCCCCATTGGTCTCAAAAGAGCACTAAGAAAGCTCGCAGCATACTGTGAATCTGAATGTCTCAAAATCAACTATCAAAAGACCAAGATACTCGCGTTTGGGAAAAAACCAAAGCTTAGAAGCTGGGAACTCCAAGGCCATAAATTAGAACAAGTCACAAACTACAAGTATCTAGGAATGGTGGTACAGGCCTCAGGAACCAACAAACTACACATAAACTCCATCGGGAGTTCAGCGGGAAAAAACGCAAATTGTATTCTTAAATTCTTCAGAGCACAAGGGGACTTCTTCGTCCCCGCAGCTCTAAAATTATACAAGGCCAAAACTATGGCACAACTCCTGTATGGTTCCTTTTTGGGTCCGCCTTCCTCTGCTTTCTCCCCCCTTGAGAGAGTTCAATCTAGACTTCTTAGAGCTCTCCTCCAAGTCCCCAGATGTGTCTCAAACACATGGGTGAGATTGGAAACAGGGATGATGAGAGTGGAGGCTAGCATTTGCTTAACATCAATTTACAAATGGCTGACATTGAATCTGCTCCCCCGAGGGATAGCCCCACTGATCCTCTGTGACCAATTCCAGTCAGGCTGGCAGACTGCAGTTCTGAACACCCTCCAGAAACTGGGTTTTGCCCCTCAAGCCCTTCTAAGTCTGGGCTTGGGCCAGGCAAAAGCTCCTTCGTCTAGCGAGTTTTTCGTCTTCCGAGGCGTTCGTCTTGCGGGGTACCACTGTATGAAGTAGGAAGCATCTTTTATATATATATATAGTAATAAATAACACACACATGCACATACTAATTGGATAAACAATTGAACATTTAACCAAATACTTGGAAAAATCGTTATTTATTATAAGTAAATCAATCGTTAATTAGTACATTTGTTTCAGAATCTATAACATGTGCCTGTACAACCGCTTGTAAACAGTAGCACGTGTTTGTGGCAGTAGCTTTAGCGCGTTATCCATGGCACCTAAGAGGAAGTGCTCTGCGGCGGAATCAGCTCACACCTCAGGCTGCATGGGTGCCACATGGACGGGATAATAACCCCAAACCTATTTCACACTACCTAAATGCCTTTAGATAATTCATTGATGATTATGAGCAGCATTTTTTCGAGCAATACCTAACCCCATGCCCTCTGCTGCTATCCCTGATATGATACCAAATTGCCAAGTGGTTCCAGAGAGCCCACCTCTCACCCAGGTTGATGACCTCCCAGGCACCTCTGTCGCCCTCTTCAACGATTCTCAGTTCTCAGGTGCAGGCCCAAGCTCTTGGGCAGTAACTGTGGCAGTGCAAACTAGGCCTCTGGCCCTCAGAACTGCATTGGGTCGCCTGTGCGGAGCCCGCCAGCCTGTGTCAATAACCCTGTTGCGTCCAGTTCTTCTGGTTCTTTGCAGAATAAGCAGCCCAGCAGCTGGAGGGGGAGCTTCAGACAGTTGAGGGGGGACAAACCATCAGGTAAAAGACGCACCAAGAAGAAGCACGTGTGTAAGAAGAGCAAGTCGAAAACGGGCGACATGATGAAGAGTCAGAACAGCCTGTGCGCTTTCTGGGGTGGCCGCCACCATTAGCTATGATAAAAGTCCGAAGGAAGGCTTCCAGGATCCCTCTAGCATGCTGGGATCAAATTGAAAATGGCACCTGGTCTGTGGCGGTCGTCCCGTATGTTGAGAAGAAACCATTAGATTCTTATTGCACGGGTAAGCCGGACCTGAGAAGAGAGCCAAAGCGCAAGATATGTTGGGAATTCAATAAGGGGTCATGCCAAAGGCAGTCTTGTAAGTATCTGCACGAGTGTGAGAGGTGTGCAGGGGTACTCCCAGCCGTAGCGTGTTACAAAGGGAAGCAGCCCTTTCGGGGAGGCGGGGTTCCAGTTCCAGAGAAGCCCCCGCAGCAGGGAACAGACGATAGGGACCCTCCGGGTCTAGCATTTTCCCTGATCCAGCTCCCTCCTCTCCGCATTCTTCGATCGAATTCTTCGATCGGGCAGGCTGTCAGTTGGTCTCAGACACCCACACCACAGGGTCGGACTTTCCAAGTCGGTTAAGGCAGACCTGAAGGTGTGGATGACATTTTTGGAACACTACAATGGGGTATCCCTATGGCAGGATGTTCTAAATTTGTCCTCAGATTTCCAGGTCCAATCAGATGCGGCAGGGTCCTGGGCTTTGGCTTGTACTTCAGGGGACGATGGTGCGCGCAACGATGGCTAACGGGGTGGCAGGGCCAGGCCATCACGTGGGATCTCACCTTTCTCGAGTTTTTTCCAATAGTAGTGGCCGTTCACATCTGGACGGAGGAGTTTCGAAATCGCCGTGTGTGCTTCAGGACCGACAACCTGGCAGTGGTGAACATACTGGCCAGGCAGTCATCTCGGTCTGCGAGGGTCTCCTCCCTTCTGCGGGCGTTCGTTCTCCGGTGCCTTGAGTACAACATAATTTTTTCAGCCAAATTCATACCAGGGACCAATAATGATATAGCCGATGCCTTGTCTTGCTTTCAGATATCTCACTTCCGGTCGCTAGCACCTGGAGCACAACTGTTGCCCGAACCCTTTCCGGAGCACCTGTGGAACGTTGGAGACGCAAAGTGATACAGAGAGTATTAGCGTCTGTCGCACCCTCCACTCTCAGGTCTTACAAGAAGGCCTGGTGCGATTTCCTGGGTTTCAGGTCTGGGATATCTGGGCTTTCGCATAACGTGCCACCCACCACTGATGATGTTCTGCAGTACCTTTCCCATCTTGACGATTTGGGACGTGCTCCCAAAACCTTAAAGATACACGTAGCCGCCATCAGCTTCTTTGCTAAAGCCACATTTTCCTCCGATCCTCTGATCCGCAGAGCTATTGAAGGTTGGGGCAGGCTACAACCCCCCAGGGCCGAGGGCCGTAAGCCAATTTCTTATGGGTTGCTATCTCAGATACGCATAAAGCTCAGGTCAATTTGCTGGACCAGGTTTGAAGCCCGCCTCTTTTCCGCGGCGTACGCTATCGCCTTTTTGGCGCTCTGAGAGTTGGTGAAGCTGTGGTTGAAGTTAGCGCAGGAGGTTCAACGCGCGGCCTCCTTAGGGAGGACGTGCAGTGGTCCAAATCTAGCTTGACGGTGCGGATACGTCAGTCCAAAACTGATCAGGCCGGTATGGGTGTTCTAGTTAAGCTTACAGCGTCGGCGCAGCAGGGCCCATGCCCGGTAAAGGACACTAGATGGTACCTTTACCTCAGACCGCCCGGTCCTGGCCCGCTCCTGGTTCACGAGGATGGGTCACCTTTGTTGAGACACCAATTCACAAGGGCACTCCGCAAAGCTATTGATGCCTGTGATTTATCTTCCCAGGATTATGCAGCACACTCATTCAGGATTGGCGCCGCTACAACAGCTGCACGTTTGGGCCTGCCAGCGGATAAGATTAAGGAAATGGGCCGGTGGAAATCCAACGCTTATAAAGGTTACACTCGTTAGAATGCGCTCTGCTCCTTTACCTCTACTTATCCGTAATTTTTTACTTTCCTTTATTCTCAGCCGTTCTCAGAAGTGTCTGGATTTGAGGCCATGGTATAGTCCATTCGGCCCATGTACGGTCAGTTAGCTGTGGCCTCACCCCTAACCTTGGATTGCCACCTGGAGTGCGAGTTTCCTGGTTTTCGAGACGAGGCATTGCTTATGCCATTGCTGAATGCGAGTTTCCTGGTTTTCGAGACGAGGCATTGCTTATGCCATTGCTGAGTGCGAGTTTCCTGGTTCTCGAATATAGTTTCTTTGAACCTCTTGTAGGGTGGACTAAACTCGCCTCCAATTTTATGAAATATCCTATTATCCTGGAGACTATTAAAGTACCTGTCAGAGCTGCCCGAGGTCCCAGCTCACAAAGGACCAACGCCAGTGCGTTACTATTTACAAAAGTCTTTATTGAAGTTCAGTTTCGATTTCAAAGCCGCGGCGCGCAGCTCTACGTCTCAAACTCTAGACCGCTGAAGCTCCGTCTGAATCTCCTCCCCCCAGACACCAGTTTAAGACTCTAGCCTTGCTCCACCTCTTCCTTTGCTCTCTTCTCCTCTGGACCCGCCTGTCCGCTGGGTTCTCGCCTCTTCTAGACTCTTCTGACGCTGAGGAGTCCCCTGAGTCTTCCCCCTCTCTCCGGCGGGCTTTAGGACCTGGTTCCCAATCCGGGTTTCCTGCTGTGCCGCGCGCCTGTACATTTGAACTTGGCGCGCGCGCCCAGCCGGCCACCTTCCTCCTGACCGTTACACTGCTCCTGTCACTGCTTCCCCCTTCGGGGAGGCTAGCTGAACCTGACTTCCCCTCCGTTCCCTCACTCTGCGATGGAGGTGTGGCCAGCCCTGACTCATCTCCTCTCCCTGCTGGAGGAGAAGCTGGCCCTGATACATGTGACTCTTCCCCCTCACTACGCTCTGGTGGATGAGCTGGTCCTGATCTCCCGCTGCTGCTTTGGGAGTCCCCGCTGGCCCCTTGTTTCTGGTGTGTCCCCCCTGGGACCCCCCCTGCCCTGGCCATCGGCGCCCCCCTCTGGGAATCTTCTGATTCACTGGAGAGACTCATGGAATCTCTCGGGCCACTTTCATACTCCCCTACGCTGCCCTCAGATTCTTCCCCTTCGCTCTCCATTTCCTCTCTCCCCTGTGCCTCTGCTCCTGAGTCCCTGACAGTACCTATAAAAAATTGGATGAATATAAATAAAAATAATAAGGATGACCCCTAATTTCAACATGAGAAATTAACAATATGGGCCAACCCAAAATTAAAAATTGGAAATCAAGTAATAATTTGGCAAAATTGGATGGAAAAAGGTATTTTGACATTGAACCAATTAATTGATGAAAATTACAAATCTGTGGAATATAAGACTTTGCAAGTAAAGTATGGATTAACCAGTGAAACACAATGGCAATACATCCAATTGAAACATATGTTGGAAAGGCAGTTTGGCCCTCACGCTATAGCAGCATCGGGAACACCCATGCTGCTACAAGATTTAATCTCTGCAACAAAAACAAGAAACTCTACACTTGCGCTATATCCAACCCTACTCAACAGGAAGAAATATGATTTAGAATATGATAGAGAAAAATGGAGTGAAGAGTTAGGGGTACAGATAACAAATGATATATGGGAGTCAAGTATAAAATCAACAGAAATAGCCTCTATGGATCTAAGACTAATACTTATTCAACAGAAAATGATATTCAGAGTCCACTGGACTCCAGCAAAACTATACCAGAAGAAAATAACAAGTTTAGACAACTGCTGGAGATGTGGGAGTAAAAATGCAAACTTAGTACATATGATGATTAACTGCCCAATGATAAGATGATTTTGGTGCAAGGTGAGGATATTTATAGCAAGAGTAATAAAAATAAATTCAGGGGAATCGAATTTAATTCTAAATTATATTCCGGAAACATGGGAGATTACTAGGGGTAAAAAAAATATGGATGTACCATGCTATATTAGAAGCAAAAAAAACTTGTTTTGATGAATTGGAAGAGCCACAAAAAGATTCCATTGAGCACATGGATTGATAATATGGACAGATTAGCTACATACGAACAAATTGCATGTCGACGCAAATTAAGAATGGATAAATATGAAGAAATATGGAAGAAATATTTAAGCGATAAAGCGGATAGTGGTGGGAAGTAGGGGGAGGAGAGAGAGGTGGGAAAATATTGTTTAAAAGGTGTAGTCATAGGTATATCAGTGTATTCAAATCTGAATTGTCAAATTGTGTTATTAGTGTTGTTATGGTTTTTGTTGTATGTGTCTTTTGCGGTTGTTTGTATTGAAAAAATGATTAAATAAATTTTAAAAAACAACAAAACAGCAGCAATTTGCAGTGGAATATATTTGTTTTGTCCTTCAAGATAGGTTTTCCCACTATACTGTATTATTTATTTTGCAATCCAGGGTCTAACAGCAGTCACATCCTTTCGTGTGAACTGTAATTCGCCAGCAGAAGCTATCAGATGTGCAATGGTACACATGAAAGGACCTCAGTCACTGGAATTACGTGGCCTGGGTATATCAAAACTATAAGGACATTTTGAATCCATCTCATGCAGACATGCTAAGAAGGATGTTATTGCATCAATCACAGAGTGGTTCAATCCATGTTTGGAATCTAGGTAGAGCATGGTCTTCTTTTAAAAATGATTACTATCAGTATCCAGTGGACTTCCGTATCATTTACTGGAATAAACAAAACATCTTTCTTTACCACTCCAAATCTCAAACAGTACTTCATGGTTTGCACTGACAAACTTTGACACATCTGCATGAACTGGCAACTAAGTGGGAAAATTGTTCCATCTTGACCTAGCTCTTTGGCCACGATCACCCTGGAGGCAAGAAATGTGGTTATTTATCCCGTTTGATCCTTTCAGTGTGTCTATATCATAGGCATACACACAGATGTTGGCAATTGAATCCTCAAGTCCCATGGTTTGTAGACTGAGTATGGGGAAGGTACAGTTGTGCCATGGGGGAACTGATGTACAAATCAGTGATTTGCCCAAACACTTCTCACTTTGTGTTGAGAATATGGGGCTGCTATCAAAAGAATCAATATTGGTCACTGTCAAATCCTCTTTCCCACTTTTTGGAGTGGAGGTCGTCTGAGGTTGAGTGCTTTCCAGTTGTCTCATAGTCAGTCGGTGATCTGTCTTTAAGGAGTCCAACTCCTCAGCAGCCTGCACTGAAACAGATGTTGGAGCTACAGTTCTCTTTTCCTGCAGTCTGGGGAACTTTCTTCCCAATTCACTCTTCTGTGTTTTATTTCGTTTCAACTGTGTGAGCTGCAGCCGGCGAGGCTTCCCTGGTTCTGGTGGCACGCTGATAGATTTTTTGGCAGCTATAATATGGTAACAATTCCTGGATGATGGGCAAGAGCAGCTCTCTTTGGGGGAAAAGGTGGACAACATAATGCTGTTCCTTACTAGCCCTTACGACAAATACACCAAGCTGTGGACTGTTGGGTTGAAATAAACGACAGACGCATGACAAGTGTCATATGGGAGGCATCTCTCGAGCATGTCTCGGGGAGTCCCTTTTATTGAATATTACAGCATTGCCACATATGTGCTTGTTGCTGATTGGTTAACACAAATACAATGCAAAGGTTGCATATAGGCATTAATCATCAATAGATTAAAGGTTGGGAAAGGGATCACAGAATTGGATAGGTATGAAAACCTCCTTATTAAACTATTACTAGTGATTGATATAGCTAAACTTTAAAGAACATAACTATCGCATTCCGTAGATGTGGTCAACCATGCATTAAGAACAGGTCAGGGTATGATGTTTCATGAACTCAATGTGAACTAAACATTCTAGGGTGGGTGAGGAAGGAATGCTTCAACTTAGAGCGGTTTGCCAGAGTCATGTGCAGAAGAGTCATGTGCAGATTGAGGACCCATTGCCTACAGGTGTGCCTCTCCCAGCCCTGTCAGGGGAAGGTGAGCCTCCCCCTGGGTCCAGTAACCCTCCAGCCTCTCCTGAGCTGTAGAGGCTCAGGGCAGAGAGACGGAGGGAACTGGGTTCTCTCAGGAGGAGTGCTCGCCTTAAGGCCAGGAGAGGCGGGTCACCTGTGGGCCGGGACCGCCCCTGGCCTCAGAGGAAATAAAGGCCAGTCAGCCCAGTCCCAGGTTGCGGGAGCAATGTCGTTGGAAACCTGTTTCTGCCAGCACCCAGACCTGTTCTTCCAGAGTTCCCGACTGTTATGTACTGAGTTGAATAGGATCCAAACTGCAGCAGTCTGATTGGTCCTAGAACAATAGGATTCAGAATGCAGCAGTCTGATTGGTCCTAGAACAATGCATCAGTATGATTGGTTAGCAGGAACCACCCAATCATGCTCCAGATAGAAGTAAATCCACAACCTGATTGGCTTACAGTAGAATTCCGGAATTAGCCAATCATGTGCAGCCCATTGTGTAAATAATGTATATAATGCAGATACTTTGAGGGGACTTTCATTCATTCCTCCTCACCACTATGAGCTGAATAAAGAGCATGAAATCACTTTGTGACTCTGAGTATATTTCACCGACCATGCCCGGCTCCTTGCTTTGGACCCCGCTTCGCCCTTGGTGGACAGTCTCCAGACCCTTGACCCAGGACCGGACTCTGACCATGCCTCACGGTAACCTCCCCCTGGGACCAGCACAGTACCTTGTGAAGTTGCTTGTACTTGAACCAGTTTTGATTTTATGGTAACCTTTTCTCAACTCTGGATCCTTTTTTGGCCATAGTTGGACACCACAGTTGATCCAATAATATTGATCACAGCGCCAATCGTTTTTTTTCCTGAGGAGACCCTTTGAATGAATACAGGAAGGTATCACCACCAAGAGGCTTGCGTGGCGTATCATTTACAATCTTCTGAAAATCAGGATGAGTTAGAATATGAAGGGCTTCTTCCACTGTAAAAGGAGTGGTTCTCCTACAGTATAAGACCATTGTGAAGATTCCTCCCCTCTACAGAATTGTGAAAGTTTGTTGCATAAAATATACAGGGAATATCTCTCTCACCAGTTCTGCACCTCCAGTTTACATTTTCC
This sequence comes from Podarcis melisellensis, assembly GCF_964234715.1. Classification (NCBI taxonomy): domain Eukaryota; kingdom Metazoa; phylum Chordata; class Lepidosauria; order Squamata; family Lacertidae; genus Podarcis; species Podarcis melisellensis. The sequence goes on from NC_138535.1 coordinate 14,736,479, forward strand.
AAGTCAGGCAACCTGAACTGAGCTCCACCAAAATCTCAACCCCCTTAAAGAAACAGTTCACTATTGACTTCCAGATTGGCTGCCCGTTCTGCTGGAAGGGTGAGCTCTTTCGCTTGAAAGAGCACCGGTGCTTTGAAGGTTGGGGAAACCGCTAGAGTGACGCGGTACCCCTTAAAAATTCCGAGGACTTGGTGTTCCTGCGGGTGCCTGGAACGACTCCCTCACTCCCTGGTAAGCTCTTGATAAGGGCTCCGAGAGTGAGTGGGGTTGGAGACTTGGGAACAGACTCGCTTCCTTCATCGCATTAAGCTCCGAGTCCAGCAATCGTGAACGGCCAATTTCTTCAAGCAACTTTGATTGGGAAAGAGTGAGTAATAAATTAAAAATTTGGACCTTTATTTGGAAAGGACAGGGGCTTAAAAACGGAGGTCAGTCCCCTCCTCTGATTAAGAGAGAAAACAGCTACATTAGCCGAAGCTGCAATCTAAAATTTACGACTTTCTAAAGACTTTCAAGTTAACCTTTGGATCCCCTCTTCTAGCAGGGGGAAGGGGGGGAGATACTTTTCTGACTTGGATTTACAAGGTATTTTCTTTGTGGAAGCGGACTACTCAGTCAGGGAGACTAGACTCCATTGTGACGTAAAGAAAAGGACACTTTCAACTTTCATTTTCCTAATTGGGGGGGGGGGAGTAATTGCAGCTGCCTAAACTCAAAGGTTTTTCTTTTTCCTTTCTCTTTTAACAGTACTCCTATCCCCAGATATAAATTATAAATTGTAACTCTGTTATTAACTTTTTGGGAATTAAGAAATGAGTAAAAAAAAAAAGATTACAAGTTAGAGAGACTGTTGACTTTTATATTAAGACTGGTGGAGAGGTTTGAGAAGAGAAACTGTCTGCTTCCTTATCTCCCCCTTGTGTTTGAGACTGACCTTGAACAAAAGAAGTACAAGCTATGGATGGGGGAGAGAAAGGAGAAAAGACAGAGAAAACAAAAACCAAAGCAAGGAGGGACTCTAAGTCACCAACTTTTGAGGAGTCTGTGTTGCAATTGCTTCAGGAAATTAAAACAGAAGTAAGAGGAAATCAAAAGTCTATACAGGAATTAAAAAGTGACTTTGCTCAATTAAGATAAGACAAAATTTGACGCAAGTTAACTCAGATGTATCAGCACATGAGTCAAGACTGGCGCATTTGGAAACTGTGAAAACTGATTTAGAGACAATTCAGCGAGAATCTCAAAATTCAATTGCGTCTCTGCAACTAAAACAGAGGGAATGTAATCTGAGATTGAGGGGCATACCCCAGAAAGAGTGGGATAATTTGAAGGATTGGTTAATTGAAGAATTTGCAGCGTACTGGGGCCTCTCAAAAGAAGAATTAAATTCCTTGATTGACAAGGCCTACAGATTTGGACCTTAAAAAGATACTAAGATTACACATGACTGTATGGTGATTTTTAAAACTAAAGAGCAGAGAGATATTATTTTAGGCCACCATTATAAAAAAAGTTTAAAGATAGATGAGAAGGGAATAATTCTGTTTACAGACATTCCGACACACTTTTTGGCCCTGAGAAATAATTATACGGATTTGGCCAGTGCCCTAAGAAGAAAGAACAGGTGGGAGTTCCCAGAAGGACTATCTTTTAAATTTCAAGGAAGGAAACAAAGAATAAGAACTGTAAGAGAGAAAGAAAGATTTCTGGAGAAAAACGCAAAAGAGCTTGGACTGGAAAGTTCTCCTTCACTGGGGGTAGGGGCAGTGGGCCCCTAACAAATCAGGATGTCTTTGAAAATTTACTCCTGGAATGTAAATGGTCTAAATTTACGTTTTAAAAGAAATCAAGTTTATCATGTACTGGCAAGACAGAATTTGGATATAATTTGTTTACAAGAAACACATGTTATAAGACTTCACAGGAAAATTCTCCAAAATAAGAAACTTGGGCAGGAATTTATTTCATCCGACAAAGTGAAAAAAAGAGGCGTGGTTTTTTATGTTAAAGAAAAATAGAACCCCAAATTGTTGTTTAAAGATGAGGAAGGGAGGTACATTGCAGTTGAAATTACGGCACAAGGCGATAAATTTCTTTTGCTGGGAATTTATGCACCAAATGACGGCAAAGTGGAATTCTTTAAGAATCTGGACTTAAAACTCATGGATTATATGGATTACAAATTTATTTTAATGGGAGACCTGAATGGAGTAGCATCAACATTAATGGATAAAACACAGGGACAGAAAAATCCAAGTTCCGGCAGACTACCGAAGATTTTTTTTTTATATGACTGATAAATACGATTTGTCAGACATATGGAGGCTACGAAATCCAATGGAGAGAGACTTCACTTTTTTCTCAAATTCAAATCAATCTTTCTCAAGAACCGATTATTTATGGATATCTAGAGATTTGGTTCCTAAGGTTACTAAAACAGAAATTTGCCCTAAGACTTGCTCAGATCATAATGCAGTGGTATTGGAGATGAAATTATACCTGCAGGGTTCCTTTAGATGGAGGATGAATGATGAGTTGTTGAGGAATGAACAGATGATTAGTAAGGCCCAAAAGACGCTAAAAGACTTTTTTGAACTAAATATGAACACAAAGGTAGAAACAAGAGTCATTTGGGATGCAAGTAAGGCAGTAATGAGAGGTTTCCTCATACAACAGAACTCAATAAAAACAAAGATACAGAATGAGAAAAAAGAGAAAATTCTGTCTCAAATAAAAGACAAAGAGAAGAGTTTAAGATTAATGCCAAAGAGTCAACAGATTCCAAAAGAAATTAAAGCACTGCAGATTCAATTTTCTCAAATTATTAACCAGGAAATAGAATGGAAAATTAAAATGATGAAACAGAGAAATTTTGAATCTGCGAATAAATGTGGGAAATTGTTGGCCTGGCAATTAAAAAAGAGACAGAAGCAAAGTACTATTACAAATATTGTATCTAATGGAAAATCTATGGAAAACCCTGCAGATATAAGAAAATGTTTCCAGAAATACTTTAAACAGTGGTATAAAATAAGGTAAAGAAGATAAGGATAAAATTGAGCAATTTCTTGAGGCAAATGAAATGCAGAAAATTCCAGAGGATAAATGGCATAATTACAAGACAGGAGGTTGAGATGGCAGTTAGGCAAAGCCCCGGTACCAGATGGTCTTTCTGCAAAATATTATAAAATATTGAAAGATTTGTAGCCTTATTGGAGTTCACCGATTGGGTCTGCGTTGCTCCGGGACAGGAGGAAGGAAGTCAAAATGACACCGAGGTTGGTTCAAAGAAAGAGTTTATTCTGCTCTCCGGATAGCAGAAGGCACTTGCGTGATTAGTCCCCAGCAAGTCCAAAGAAATGACAGGTTTCATGCAGTTTATATATCCTCCAGGCACCCTCTCCCTCCTCCCCTAGGAGCCCAACCACGTCGGCCTACGTACGCAGGTTGACATCACATATGTTCCTGCTCTGGTACTCTCAACCATAAAAGGATCTTCCTTCCTGTACTTCTGACCATAAAAGGATCTTCCTCTTCCTACTCTTATCTGGGAGGCAGAGGTCACCATTTCTGAGAACACACTCTGGCGTTATTCCCAGACGTGGGTCTACGCGTCTTTGTGGTCAGCACATAAGATAAGGCACACACGCATCATCCCTGCCGTACTGGAACTTGGCAAGGTCACTCATTGCCGCCACAGACTGATAAGGGAGAGAGCTTTGTTCTTCTTATGGATTTACTCAACGGCTTGAGTTTATGCATTTTAGCTAAGGAAAAATAGGGATTTAGGTGCAGTTTAAAACTGCCTGCACAGTCAGTTTTGGGGTTTTGGAAACCCATTCCTTCAGATTGGCTAATTCAACTGTTGGCAGATGTGTGTAATAAGATTCTAAGAGGGGACAAAGCTCCCAAAACCTGGAAAGATGCATTTATTACTCTGATCCCAAAAACAGATCAAGCTAGATCTGATGTAAAAAATTATAGACCAATCTCATTACTTAATGTGGATTATAAAATCTTTGCAAACATTTTGGCCAATAGACTAAAAAAGGTTCTATCAGATTATATACTGTCACGGCCACCCAGGACGGGTCCCAGCTCACAAGAGACCTCACTCCGTTGCAGTTTATTTACAGGAAAAGTTTATTGAAGATTTCTGCTTCTCGTACAGTTCAGCATCGTGGCCGTACGTCTGTCACGTTAGACCGCTGAAGTCCCCTCTGACTCCTCCCCTCTTCCACACCAACTTAATAGCCTGGCTCTAGACCACCTCTTCCTCTCCTTTCTTTTCCGCAGGGTCTTCCTGCCCCCCTGGGTTCCCTCTCTCCGTGACTCGCCTGAGGCTGAATCCTCTGCCGCCTCTTCCCCCCTCCTTCTGGCTTTAGGGCCGGGCTCCTCCCCTGAGCTCTCTCCACTTCCGCGCGCCTCTACGTTTGAACTTGGCGCGCGTACGTTGCTGCTGACCTTTCTTTCGACCGCTACACCACCCCTTGTTCTGCTCTCCACCCTTTCCGGCTGAACACCTAGCTCCAACCCCCTCTCTCTGTTCTCTCCTAATCCTGCTCCCTCCGAGAGGCTGACGACTCCACCCCCTTTACTCCGTTCCGGCTGAGACGCCTCTTGCTGCGTCTGTCTTCCACTGGGCTCCTCTCCGCTTCTCCCTTCTCCTCCCTTTTGCTTGATTAAGGTAACCCCCTTTTGAGAATCCTCTGACTCGCTGCTCAGACTCGTGGATTCCCTCAGAATTCCGTCATCTTCTTCCTCATCCTTCTGCCCCTCCTCCCACTCGCTCTCCGTCTCCTCTGTCATCTCCTCCTCTCTCCCAGAAACCCTGACATCCATCCCCCCCTCGAAGCCCCCCCTTCCCCCCTCCCGCTCGCCGGGTGCAGGTTGAGGAAAACGTGGTTCTTCCGGGGTCGGTTCAGGATACAAGTTGTCCACTTCAACGTTCTCCTCTGTCATCTCCGTATATGTGTGTTCGAAGTCGGGTTCCCCACCCACAGACCTCACAGTCTCTTCCTCCATCACTGCTTCTCCTGGCGCTGCCTGCCAAGGACCTACCATCCATCTCTGACTCCATGCCTCCCTTGGCTGATCCACCCACCAACAAGGGCCTGTCTCCTCCCCCCCCCAGTCTCGGATCCCTGGTCGGGCTTGTTTCGGGCGTATGGCCCTCGGGTGAGGAGAAACCCTCGAACGTGCTGTCTGACAAAGTGGGCGTGAAAAGCCAATCATCAAAATACTCCTCGGGCATGGGCTTGTGCGGAAAAAGTGCATGGAACTCCTCCTTCAACAGGGGTTCGTCCAACGCGTAACCCGGCACCCAGCTATTGGCAGAGGCCGGAGTGCCTTCCCTGGCTAGAAAATATTCAACTCCCTCCTCCCCCCATCTCGAGTCCAGTATCTCTGTGACCTCGTTAAGAGGTTCTGGTCTTGGCGATTCCCCCCCCCCTCAGGCGCCCTCCTACGTGGCTCTGGGAGTGCTCCTGACTCTTGAAACCTGTGTGGGGTTTTGTAGGGAGTGAGCACCGACCTATGAAAGACCGGGTGCACCCTGGAACCCTCCGGAAGGGCTAGACGAAAAGCCACCGGATTGATCTTAGCCTCAACTTGATATGGCCCTAGCTGCCTGTGTCCTAACTTCTTCTTGGCCAATGACCTGGCCGGCATCGCGTGGGCTGCTAACCACACCCAGTCCCCAATCTGGATGTCCTCTCCCGCCCTCCTGTGCTTATCGGCCTGCACCTTATACGCCTGTTTTGCCAGCTCCAAATGTCTCCGCAGCTCCTCGTGCACCTCTTGCAACTCCGCTGCAAACTGGTCGGCATCTTGAGGCCCCCCCCCTCCTGGTGCCGCAAATCTCGGGAAGGTTCTGGGATGACGGCCATTGTTCGCGAAGAAAGGCGTCACCCCGGTGGATGCGTGTTTCGTGTTGTTGTAGGCGAATTCAGCCATCGGCAGATAGTCCACCCACGCCGCAGGTCGCTGGTTGGCGTAGCACCGCAGGTACTGCTGCATGATCGCGTTGACCCTCTCCGCTTGACCGTTGGTTTGTGGATGTCTCGCCGATGTCAGGTTGATTTTGACGTGCAAGATGCCCAGAAGCTTTCGCCAGAAAGTGGAAACAAACTGGCGCCCCCTGTCGGACAAGACGGACTGCGGAAGTCCATGCACTTTGAAGACGTGATCGATGAAGAGCTTTGCGGTCTGTTCTGCCGTCGCCACCTTGGCACAAGGGATGAAATGCGCCATCTTGGTGAACAAGTCCACCACCACTAACACCGCCGTCTTACCTCTGGAGCTGGGCAGGTCCGTAACAAAGTCCAACGCTACCCTCTCCCACGGTTGCTGCGGTGTCTCCAGCGGTTCTAGCAATCCCGCCTGCTTCTGGTGCACTGGTTTGGACCTCTGGCAGATATCACACCTGGCGACGTAGTCCGCCACCTCTCCTCTCATCTGGGGCCACCAAAAGTCTCTAGCCACCAACTCCATCGTCTTCTCATTGCCGAAATGGCCTGCACTAGGGGCGTCATGCAATTGTTGCAGAACCTTGGCTCGAAGATCGTCGGTGGGCACGTAAAGGGCACCCTTACGAGTCAAAAGTCCATCTTGCAATTGGAACTCATCGTTGTCTCGCGACCCTCCGCGTAGCTCCTCCATCTTGGACTGTGCAAACTGATCCCTTTGCAACGCGCGTCGCACCGCGTCCAGGTCGACTGCGATGGTAGCGCACGTCCACGCCTGCGGTGCGAAAATGTGCTTTGCTGCGATTGGAGCTGCTTCCTCCAAGTATTGCGGCTTTCGGGACAGCGCGTCTGCAATAACATTGGAGTCTCCTGGGATGTATTCTATTTTGAAGTCGAAATCCGCAAAGAACTCCGCCCAGCGCATGTGTCGCTGGGTCTGTAACTTAGCCGTCCGCCAATACTCTAAGTTCTTGTGATCCGTGCGGACTTGCACCGTGTGCTTGGCTCCTATTAAGAAGTGTCGCCACGCTTTGAAAGCTGCATGAATGGCCAACAACTCCCTGTCCCAGATGGTATAATTGCGCTCCGTCTTGCTGAGCTTCCGGGAGTAGAACGCACCCGGTCTCCAGTTGCCTTGTGAATCCTCTTGCAAAAGAACGGCCCCAACCGCTCTGTCTGACGCATCGGTCTCTACCCGCATGGGTCTGCCGGGATTCACGTGGAGCAGCTGCTCTTCGGAGGCGAAAAGACCTTTAAGCGTCCGGAAGGACCGCTCCGCTTGTTCGGTCCAGACGAACTTCTTCTTCTTGGAACTGAGGGTGTCAGTGATAGCCGCCGTCGCGTTCGCAAAACCTTTAATAAACTTGCGGTAAAAATTGGCAAAGCCGATGAACCTCTGGACCTCTTTCCGATTTCGAGGGCTTTTCCAGTCCAACAGCGCTTGAACCTTAGCCCTGTCCATGGCCAGTCCCTCGTCGGACAACTTGTAGCCAAGGAAATCAACCTCTCTGACATCAAACTGGCATTTTTCCAACTTGGCGTACAGCCTGTGGTCCTTCAGCCTCTGCAGGACCTCCCTCACGTCCTTATCGTGATCCTCCGGCGATTCCGAGAAAATCAGGATATCGTCGAGAAAGCAGACACACTTCTTGTAGAGGAGACCTGCTAGCACGTGGTGCATAAATGCTTGAAAAACGTGGCTGCCATTTTGGAGACCGAAAGGCATGACTCTGTATTCGTATGTGCCCAGAGGGGTGAACATGGCGGTCTTCCACTCATCTCCTTTCCGGATGCGGATGAGATTGTAAGCTCCACGTAGGTCCAGCTTGGTGAAAATCTTGCCCCTCCTGACGGTCGCTAAAAGGTCGTCAATCTTGGGCATGGGGAAAGCTTTGGGCTTAGTCAAGCTGTTTATGAACCTGTAATCCACTATAAGCCTTTTTTGGGGCGTGTTTTTCTTCTTCACAAAGAACACAGGGCTGCCACCCGCTGCTTTAGATTCCTGGATGAAACCTCGCTTGAGGTTATGGTCTATGAACTCCCGAAGCTCTTGCATCTCGTCTTCCGACATAGAGTACAGCTTGGCAGCAGGCAGTTGCGCCCCTGGCACTAAATCAATCGCGCAGTCGTAAGGTCTGTGAGGCGGCAACTTGTCAGCTTCCTTCTCACAGAAAACCTCCAAGAAGTCCTGGTACTTGTGGGGCACTGTTTGCACCATACCCAGATGCAACTGCTGCTCGGCTTCTCCTCCCTGATCGGTCTGAAAGCAATGCTGAGCACAATACGATGAACAAAAGGTGATCTGCCGCTGGTACCACGCAACCGCGGGACTGTGCCTCTCCAGCCAACTCATGCCTAACACGATGGGTGTGTCCGATAAGTGGGTGACATTGAAACTAATAAGTTCTCGATGGTTGCCAATCTGCATCATCATGGGAGGGGTTTGCTGCACCACTTGCCCCCCCAGCAACTTCCTGCCGTCTACCGTGACCACGTTTAGAGGCGTCGTTGCAGGCAGGAGCGCCATGTTGTGCTGCTTAACGAACTGCAGTCCCACGAAGTCGGCGTTGCTTCCCGAATCGATCGTTATTGGAACCTCGAGGAGTCTCCCATCAGGCAACTGGAGTGTTGCTGTGAGCAGAACTGCCGGTCTGGGAGGCAAAGGGTCCACGCTCTGCAGTGATGCTGGGGGCTTGTCTACAGATCCGCCTGGCTGAGCCCCAGTAGCTCTGCTTCCAGCCAGGCACTGTCGTTTCCCTGAAGCTGCTCCCCTGGTTGCACCTCTGCTGTTACAGTTGCCAGTGCTGCAGTGTGCTTCTGGAGCCTCTGGGGGCACTCTTTCGCCATATGGTGCGCACTGTCACAGATGTAACACTTCCTGGTTCCTCTAGGAGGCTTCGCTTTGGCTGCACCAGGGACAGGGCTCTGGGATGGCTTCTGAGCCCTAGCACCACCAATCTCCATTGGCTCCTCGCTGTCCTTCCCCATTGGCGAGGGGTGCGCACGGCTGAAATCCCTGTGCACAAAAGGGAGAGTCCTCGCTTGCGCACGCGCTTGGGGCCCGTCCTCCTCGTGCCACGGACGTCCCTCATGTCGAATTCCAATAGCTAAAGCCCGTTGCACCACGTCTTCTAGGGTCTGGGGTCTGTCCCCCCTAGCGATCTCATCCTTGATGGGGGGGCTCAATCCCTCCCAAAAAAGATCTCTGACCGGCTTACTGTCCTTTGGCCAATCTAAGGCGGTGAGCAATGCAAAAAATTTAGAGTGGTATTGGCGCACAGTCGCTTTCCCCTGCCTCAGCCCGTGCATTTGACGGCGCGCAATGTCCACATCCACAGAGGATTGAAAACAAGAATCCATCGCTTTGATGAACGCAGTTGAATTGCGACGGGCCGGTCCATCTTCGCGCCACAGATTGCGTAGCCAAGCCCTGGCCTCCCCATGCAGGTGCGAAACAATGAACCCCACTTTCTCCTCCTCATCTTTAAAATCGTGACGGAGTAAATGCAGTGCATATACGACGTCCGCTCTGAAATTGGGATAGTCTTGCAAGTTGCCATTAAAATGCGGAACCAGGGCACCCCCCCTCCGTCCAAGCGCAATGCCCTCCGCTCTGGAACCTGGGGCCCCCGCCCTGTCCGCGTGTTCCCACCTTGCCTGCAAATCCTGGCACGTCTTCTCCAAGTCGTCATTCTTCTTCTGCGAAGCAATGACTGCCGATGTGAGAGCGGTAACCTGATCCCGCAGTGCAACCAGCTGCTCCTCAGCGCTCATGGCTGCTCCCGTTCGTGAGCTTCGCAAAAAAATTTTTTTGCTTTCTGAGAGGGGACTTACTGTCACGGCCACCCAGGACGGGTCCCAGCTCACAAGAGACCTCACTCCGTTGCAGTTTATTTACAGGAAAAGTTTATTGAAGATTTCTGCTTCTCGTACAGTTCAGCATCGTGGCCGTACGTCTGTCACGTTAGACCGCTGAAGTCCCCTCTGACTCCTCCCCTCTTCCACACCAACTTAATAGCCTGGCTCTAGACCACCTCTTCCTCTCCTTTCTTTTCCGCAGGGTCTTCCTGCCCCCCTGGGTTCCCTCTCTCCGTGACTCGCCTGAGGCTGAATCCTCTGCCGCCTCTTCCCCCCTCCTTCTGGCTTTAGGGCCGGGCTCCTCCCCTGAGCTCTCTCCACTTCCGCGCGCCTCTACGTTTGAACTTGGCGCGCGTACGTTGCTGCTGACCTTTCTTTCGACCGCTACACCACCCCTTGTTCTGCTCTCCACCCTTTCCGGCTGAACACCTAGCTCCAACCCCCTCTCTCTGTTCTCTCCTAATCCTGCTCCCTCCGAGAGGCTGACGACTCCACCCCCTTTACTCCGTTCCGGCTGAGACGCCTCTTGCTGCGTCTGTCTTCCACTGGGCTCCTCTCCGCTTCTCCCTTCTCCTCCCTTTTGCTTGATTAAGGTAACCCCCTTTTGAGAATCCTCTGACTCGCTGCTCAGACTCGTGGATTCCCTCAGAATTCCGTCATCTTCTTCCTCATCCTTCTGCCCCTCCTCCCACTCGCTCTCCGTCTCCTCTGTCATCTCCTCCTCTCTCCCAGAAACCCTGACATATACATAAGGACCAGGCAGGATTTCTGCCTGGGAGACATATGAAAGATAACATTAGAAATATAATTGATATAATAGAAAGGTTGGAAGCGAAAAGAAATTGTAAAGCAATGTTAATGTTTATTGATGCTGAAAAGACCTTTGATAATGTTTCTTGGTTATTTATGATGAAAAACCTAGAAGGAATTGAGGTTGGCCAGCAATTTTTAAATGGTATCAATGCGATCTATTTTGAACAAAAAGCAAAAATCATAGTTAATAATGTGGTCTCAGAGGAAATCAGAATTGAGAAAGGAACCAGGCAAGGGTGCCCACTTTCCCCTCTGCTATTTATTTCTGTTCTGGAGGTTTTGTTAAACATGTTGAGGAAAGAGGAGGAGGTTAAAGGCATTGTAGTAGGATCCAAGCAATATAAATTAAAAGCCTTTGCTGATGACTTGGCTTTAACTTTACAAGATCCAGAAACCAGTGCAGTAAAAGCACTGGAGCTGATTCAAGAGTTTGGGCAGGTAGCAGGATTTAAATTAAACAAGAGCAAAACCAAAGTTTTAGAAAAAAAGTTAGATAATGAGGAAAGTAAAACCCTTTTTGAAAGGACAGGCCTTGTTTCTGTGAAAAAAGTTAAATATTTGGGTGTGAACTTATTGGTAAAGAATTTGAATCTTTATAAAGATAACTATGAAAAATTATGGAATGAAATCAAGAGAGATCTTGAGATATGGTCAAACCTAAAACTTTCATTGATGGGCCGAATATCGGTGGTTAAGATGAATGTATTGCCGAATATGTTGTTTTTATTTCAAGTTTTACCAATCATTGATAATGTTAAATGTTTTAGAGAATGGCAGAAGGCATTGTCTAGATTTATCTGGCAGGGGAAAAAACCTAGAATTAAATATAAATTACTTACAGATATAAAAGAAAGAGGGGGCTTTCCCCTACCAGATTTGAAGATATACTTTGAAGCTGCTGCCTTCTGCTGGATCAAGGATTGGATTCAATTAGAGAACGATGATGTGTTAGATTTGGAGGGACTGGATAATCGATTTGGATGGCATGCATATCTATGGTATGACAAGATAAAGGCGCACAGTGGTTTTAAGAATCATGTAATTAGAAAGGTGTTATACATTGTTTGGACTAGATACAAAGATCTCTTAGTAAGAAAAACACCAAAATGGATTTCACCAATGGAAACACAGGCCCCAAAAAAGTTAAATATGGAAAACAAATGATTGAGGTATTCAGATTTGTTGTTAGAGGATCAGGAAGGTTTTAAATTAAAACCATTTGAACAAATTAAAGATAAAGTGAATTGGTTGCAATATTATCAAATTAACAAATTATATAAGATGGATAAGAGAAATGGTTTTGCAACAGAAAAAAACCAAATTGGAAACGGAGTTGTTAGATACTAATGATAAGAATATGTCTAAAATGTACAGTTTGTTGTTGGAGTGGCATACAAAGGACGAACAAGTTAAATCGGTTATGATTGACTGGGCAAGGGATGTGGGACATAACATAATGATGGAGGATTGGGAGAGGCTATGGAGGAAAGGGGTTAAGTTCACTGCATGTACGATGTTAAAGGAAAACATTATGAAGATGATGTATAGATGGTACTTAACCCCTGTAAAACTAGCAAAGATTTATCACAATAGTGATAACCTTTGCTGGAAATGTAAAGAAAAAGAAGGTACTTTTTTCCATATGTGGTGGACTTGTCCCAAGGTGAAAGACTTCTGGGAGAAGATTTATAACAAACTGAAAAAAATGTTGAAATATACATTTATTAAGAAACCAGAGGCCTTTCTTCTTGGAATAATAGGTTTGGAATTGCCCAAGACAGGTGTTAAATTATTTTTGTATGCCACAACAGCCACTCGAATATTACTTGCTAAAAATTGGAAAACACAAGAACTACCAACAGTGGAAGATTGGCAGTGGAAGATTGGCAGATGAAGATGATGGACTTTTTGGAGCTAGCTGACCTGACTGGAAGAATCCGCGACCAGAAAGAAGAGGAGTTTCAAGAGGACTGGAGGAAATTCAAGGACTATTTGAATAAATATTGTAATATAAAAAATTAGAAATTACTTGAAAGAAACAAATAGGCCTAGGATTAAATTAAGTTATAATTAAATAAATGGGATTCAGAATGGTAAGAAAAGTGAATAAAATGGACTATAATTGGAAATTGTTTTAGTTTAATAATGATATTGGAAAGCTGTTACTTTTAATTACAAGGAAACTCAGAAGGGAGGGATTTGAGGAAGTCAACCAAGATGTTTAAAAGGTTGGATTTGTGAAGAATTAAGTTTGTTATTATTGTCTATTTGTTTATTGTTCCCCCCTTTTTTTCCTCCCTCTTTCTTCTTTTTTCTTTTTCCTTTTCTGTTTTGGTGTATCATTTTGCTTTGTGGTCTGTGTTATCACGGTGGAAAATATATATATATATCACTATTTCTTAGTTTCACTTTCCATTAGTTTCACTTTCCATAGTCATAAGAGGAGATCCACTGGTGGAGGAAGAGAGGGGTGGGGGGAGCACACCGCCCCCGGCACCACGACCCCGGTGGGGTTCCATCGCGGTTGCCCCCCCCCCACACACACTGGGTGCCATGCCCCCAGGATGTGCATTTCACCCCTGTGGGTGGCGTGCCACAGCCCCGGGACGCATGCCAGCCACGCCCCCGCCTGCTCTCTGCCCCTGGTGCTGGAGCATGAAGCTCTGCCACTGAGGAGATCCATTCACCATGCAGTGCAGTAATAGTTCAGTCCTCAATTGTATGTTCTCCAGTTTGACGAGAGAAAAGGCCCGGCCACACCCCACATTCTACATGTAAATGGGAGGACATGTGGGTGGATTCTCCTTCTGGATCAGTTTTCTCCAGTACCCTCAACTAACTTTGTTTATTCACTTCATCTGCGTACAATCTTTCTCCCCAATGTAAGCAAAGAGCTAACATCATTCTCCTGTCCTCTATTTTATGCTCACAACATCCCTGCAAAGTAGATTAGGCTGATAGTGCACGACTGGCCTAAGGTCAGCTAGTGAGCTTCCATGGAGGAATGGGGATTCAAACCTGGGTCTCTTAAATTTTAATCCAGCACTTCAAGCACTACACCACACCGGTTTTCCAAGACTTGGTGAGCCAAGAGTAGAACATCTAGAACAGGGGTTTCCAACCTTTCTGAACCTGTGGGCACCTTTGGAATTCTGACACAGTGTGGTGGGTGCAACCACAAAATGGCTGCCACAGAAGGGCTGCTGCAGGAGGTGAATCCAGCAAGAAAATTGAGACCACATCTTACCTTCAGACACACTGCAAATAACTATACTGTTGTTGGTGGCAGTTGCTTCCAAAGCAACATCTTAAAAAATCTACACAGCCAATCAGTGGCAGAGGAACCCTTTCCGGCGACTTCCGGTTGGTTTGCCCAATTATGGTGGACAGGAGTTCTTTTGTGGAAAGGGCACCGGCGCTTTGAAGATAGGGGAGGGCCACTAGAGCTCAGCGGCACCCCAAAAAACCCTCAGATCGAGCGTTCTGAAGACCTGGAGTTCCTGCGGGTGCCGGGAATGACTCCCCCGCTCCCCGGTAAGCTCTAAAAAGAGCGCCGAGTGCGAGCGGGGTTGGAGACGGTGGCACTAGGGAATCAATTCGCTTCCTTCAAAGTGCGAAGCTCTGAGTCCGGCGATCGTGAGCGGCCAATTCCTCCAAAGAAAAATTGGACCTAAATCTTCTGAAATTCGTGAGTAAAGCGATTCAAATTGGAATTACAAATTGGGAAGGAAAGGGATTTAAAAACGGAGGTCGATCCCTTCCGCTGAAGTAAAAGTGAAAGCAGCTAACGTTACCAAAACCGCAACTTTAACTTTATTCTTTTTGAAAACTTTCAAGTGTACTAATCACTCCTTTCTAGCGGGGGGAAGGGGGGGAAAGACTAAAAATAATTTCCCTGCAGAAGAATTTGGGACGTGTTTGAACTGCTATGTCTTCTTTGTGGAAGCAAACCTCCCAGGTGAGGGAAGGCTAGACTCCATTGTGACGTAACAAAGGAATCGGATACTTTCAAATTTCGTTTTCCGCTTTGGGGAATACAAAGTAACTACAGCTGCCAGAACTCTAAAAATATTTGGAAGTGTATCTCTACCCTCTGGTTACTTAGTTAAAGGTTAGAAATAAAATTTTGGGGACTTGGTTAGAGGAGTAAAAATAAAAAGACTTGCACAGATTATAAGACTGTGGAGAGGAAAGACTCTTATTTTGGAGTGGGGACTTTTGAAAGCTGGGAACCTTGCCTGTTTACTTCACTATCTCCCCCTTGTGACTGTAGCTGACCTTGGGGGGGGGGGAGAAAGTATGGATGGGGGAGACAAAGGAGACAAGACAGAGAAGTCAGAGAGACCAGAGAAAGCAAAAATTAAGCCAAGAAGAGACTCTAGAACACCAACATTTGAAGAATCAGTAATGCAACTTCTTCAGGAAATTAAAACAGAAGTAAGAGGGAACCAAAAAACTATTCAAGATTTGAGGAATGACTTTGTTGAACTAAAGCAGGACCTGAAGACAGTGAAATCAGATATAACTACACATGAGGCAAGAATTACACAACTGGAAACTGTAAGGGTCCGGGTCTTAGAAACAAACAGTACAGCAGGAAGCGCAAAATTCAATTGTGTTTCTTCAAATGAAGGAGAGGGAGACCCATTTGAGATTGAAAGGGGTAGTCCAGAAGGAGCAGGACAACATGAGGGGTTGGCTTATTGAAGATTTTTCAACTTACTGGGAGATTTCAAAAGAAGAATTAAACTTGTGGATTGATAAAGCATACAGATTTGGCCCTAAAAAGGACTCTAAAATCACACATGACTGTATGGTGATTTTCAAAACAAAAGAACAGATACTATATTAGGACACCCTTATAAAAAAGTTTAAAGATGGATGGAAAAGCTGTGATTTTGTTTAAGGAAGTCCCAATACATTTTCTATCCTTGAGAAATAACTACACAGATTTGGCAACTGCCCTAAGGAAGAAAAATATTTTCTTCAGGTGGGAATTCCCAGAGGGTCTCTCCTTCAAATTTCAAGGGAGGAAACAAAAAATCAGAACTGTGGGAGAGAAAGAGAGATTTCTAGAGAAAAACGCAAAAGAACTCGGCTTAGAAAGTTCTCCTCCTTTGGGTGCCGGGGCTGAAGGCCCCTAAAAAATTAAGATGTCTTTAAAAATTTACTCCTGGAATGTTAATGGTTTAAATTCTCCCCCCAAAAAAGAGGCCAAGTTTTTCATATCTTGGCGAGACATAATTTGGGTATAATTTGCTTACAAGAAACACATGTTACTAGATTGCACACACAAATTTTACAGAATAAAATCTTGGGCAAGACTTTATTTCATCAGATAAGATAAAAAAAAAGAGGAGTGGTTTTCTATGTTAAAGAAAAATGGAACCCCAAGTTGTTTAAGGACGAGGAAGGGAGATACATTGCCGTGGAAATTACAGCACAAGGCGATAAATATCTTTTATTGGGAATTTATGCACCAAATGATGGAAAAGTGGAATTTTTTTGAAACTTGGATTTAAAACTCAATGAATACTTGGATTACAAAACAATATTAATGGGAGATTTGAATGGAGTAGTCTCTACACTCATGGATAAATCACAAGAGCAAAAAGTTCAAAATGCAGGCAGACTCCCAAAATTGTTTTTTGATATTGTAGACAAATACCATCTGTCAGATATTTGGAGACTACGAAATCCTACAGAGGAAGATTATACTTTTTTCTCAAATTCGTCCCAAACATTTTCGAGAATCGATTACCTATGGATCACCAGGGATTTAGCTCCAAGGGCAACAAAAATTCAAATATGTCCTAGAACATGCTCTGATCATAATGCAGTGTTATTGGAAATGAAATTGTATCTGCAGGGTTCCTTCAGATGGAGGATGAATGATGGGTTGTTGAGGAATGAGCAGGTGGTGGGAAAAGCCCAAAAGACTCTAAAAGATTATTTTGAATTAAACATAAATACAGAGGTAGAAACAAGAGTCATTTGGGACGCTAGTAAAGCTGTTATGAGAGGATTCCTCATACAACAGAATGCTATGAAGAAGATTTATTGCTCAGATAAGCCTTGGCGTCCAGCCCGCTTCGGCTGCGCAGCTACCAGCCAGGCCTCCAGACTTCAAAGGGCCACATTCCGATGCTCTGAGCAAACGCAGAGTTAAGCAGCGCTCAAAGAAAGCTGCAAACTCAAGTGCTTTCTTCAGTGTGCTTAAATAAAGTCCAGACAGGATATTAGCAGCTAGAAGCAGTTTTTTATTTACAGCAGACTATCCATTGTCGAACAGCATCGTGAAAACACGTCCACTCTCCTAAAAAGCGAAAGTAGAGAAAAAGAACAAAGGCTGGAGACTCTCGGATATGACACAGAATCTCCCCCCTCCCAAATTGTAGGTACACTCTGAGCTGTTTAACCCTGTAAGCTCAGGTTCTCCTCACACCCCCTCTCGCCCTGCGCTACTGTGGGGAAAGTATGTACAGAACTTACCCCCAACTCCAAACCACCACAAAACTCCCCATGGAAGCTTAAAGGTTTGGTAAATCCATCGGCCAAGTTAATGTGACTGGCACAATACTTCAGCCGAATCAAACCTGACTGAACACTCTGACACACATTTTGGAAACGTATGTCCAGATGCTTGGTTCTGGCCTTAAATTGCGCAGATTCAGCCAATTTCAAACAAGGTTGATTGTCTTCCCAAACCGTGATGGGCAAGCTACAATCCCCATAGATCTTTTGCACCAAGCATCTATAGAACTCTAGTTCCCGGCACAAATCAGACAGTGCACTGAATTCAGCCTCAGTAGAAGACAGCGCAATGAGACTTTGCTTCCGGGACTTCCACCCAATTAGTGACTTCCCAAACTTTACCACCAACCCAGACACAGACTTACGGTCCTGCGAATTCGCCCAGTCACTGTCCGCATAGCATGTGAGCTTCGCCTCACCTTCAGCTGGCAGCTTAAGACAGAAGTCTTTGGTATGCTGCAGGTAGCGCAGTACCTGCTTGATACCGTGCCAAGCACTCACACTGGGCTTTGACGCTTCCCTACTTAGCAGGTTGGTAGCAAAGGCAATGTCTGGTCTGCTCCATTGGGACAGATACAACAGACTACCTAGAGCTGACTGAAAGAGCTCAGCATTCTCAAACTCGGCACTTTCTGCTTGCTGGCTCTCTTTCACAAAGTTCGTCTCCATGGGTGTCCAAACTCCTGCACAATCAGACATTCTGAACTTCTCAAGCAACTGCTCAATCTTGCCTTTCTGACTGAGCAAGAAGCTACCATCCTCAGTTCTCGCTATCTGCACGCCCAGGTAGATCCTTACTGCACCCAGGTTCTTGAGCTGAAACTGTTTCCCAAGCTCTTTGGCAAACTTCTGCACCTGTTTGTCTGCCTTTCCAATGTGGATGATGTCATCAACGTAAAATAACACCAGTTCCTGTGAGTCTCCTGATCCTCTAAGGAACAGGCAACTGTCAGCAAGACTCTTCCTGAAACCTAGCTTCTCCAAAGCTTCATTCAGGCACAAGTTCCAATTCCTGGCCGATTGCTTCAGACCGTAAATTGACTTGTGAAGTTTCCACACAGTACCTTGCTCATTGCCCTCAAACCCTGGAGGAGGAAGCATGTACAGATCCTCCTGGAGGTCTGAGTTCAAGTAAGCAACGTCCACATCAAAATGATGCACCAGCAACCCTCTTTGTGCAGCAATGGCCAAGAGCAAACGTAGAGATTCACTCCTACAGGTGGGAGCATAAACTTCCGTATAATGCAACCCCCTGCGCTGCGTGAATTCTCTCGCCACTAATCTGGCCTTATACTGCGGTTCTCCTGTCGCTGTGGGCTTAAAACGGTAAACCCAGCAGCTACCCAGTGCCTGTTTGCCCACCGGCAACTTTGTGAGGGAGAACACACCTAGAGACTCCATTGAGTTCATTTCCTTCTGCATCGCCTCATGCCATTTCCTGGCTTCTTCCTGAGGCAGTTTCTGAACATCTTCAAAACTCTCGGGTTCACACTTTGCCATTCCGACCCACACGCTAGTGACTGCAAACCTTTCAGGAGGTTTCCCCTTGGTCGTCCGAGCTGAACGGCGCAGCACTACTTCAGGAACCCCCTCTGACCCACTAGGGCCAGCCAGAACGTCCTTGGCATCAGAGAGCTCCCCCTCTGACTTACTGCGCCTTCTGGACTTCTCAGCCAAACCTGTGGGGGAAGATGGAGCACTGCGTTGCAGCACAGCCTTGGGAGAAGTTCTCCCCTCTGCCTGCACTGGGTCTGAACTCTGAGCCTCAGTAGCAGGTTCAACCTCTTCCTCTCCTTCATCGGCAGAGTCAAGCAGACTCTCTGACAGGATGTCAGGGTTCCCATGTATCCTTGCCCAGCGACTCTGCTCACAGAATTCAGCACTGTTGCTGAGCAGAATCCTGGACTGATTCCCTGGCGGATAAGCAAACCGCCACCCCTTGGTCCCTGGCTCATACCCACAGAAAATCATCTTTTGGGACTTGGGTTCACCTTTCTTGCGTTTGGCCTTTGGTATGAGGACCCAAGCCTCACAGCCAAAAACGCGGAAGTAGTGCACTTTCGGCTTCTTTCCGTGCAGCAAGAAGTAGGGTGTGTCACCTACCACTGAATTGAACGACCTGTTCAGAATAAAGTTGGCCGTTCGCCAAGCCTCCCCCCAAAAGCGCTGTGGGAGCCCAGCATCAAACAAAAGAGCTGCGGACATCTCCCCTAGAGTCCTGTTCCGTCTTTCCGCAATCCCATTCTGTTGGGGACTGTGCGGAGAGGACAATCTGTGTTGAATCCCCTTTTTGCGGAAGAAACTTTGCAGTGCAGACCCGGTGAACTCCCCACCGCGATCGCTCTGAAAGTTTTGCACCCGTGTGGAAAACTGCAGTTCCACAGCTGCAATCCAGTCTTTGATTAGCGGCGCAGCTTCATTTTTGTGTTGGATCATGAAGATCCAGGAGTTGCGTGTATGGTCATTGTCAGGGAACTGCCATCGGAAAGAGAGATGGTGCAGAGGCTCCAGCAGACTCGGAGAGATTCTGCAGCGGAGGAGGGAACCAGCAGGGGGAGAGCAGAAGCTCCGGCAGAAGGGGAGTCGGAGGAGGGAGGGCTCTGGGATACTTCTAGTGAGAATAGTGCAGAGGTAACAAGACCCCCGTTGGCAACTCCCACCCTTCGCCGGAAGCTGTCACGCAGAGAGTCACGAAGGCGCATGTCCGTGAAACAACTTTTATGTTGGCGTAAATTTCGTAGACGCCCACTGTCAGATTCTACCAGCGACTAACGGAGTCACGCCTTGGGAGGCTCCGTTAGTGCCTCGGTTTGGTTGACCAGCCAAACACCAGAGGGATCAAGCTTTTACGCACAAGCAGCTCATTATCCCATCACAGCAATCTGACAGTCTTTGAAAGCAGCTTGTGCAAGCAGAGGGCATCATGAGCGAACCAGCCGGAACCGCAGGAGCTGGAGCTGGAGCAGGTCCAAGCCTGGAGGAAAGGTACAGGGCGATGGAGGTCCAGCTCGCGCTGCAAACGGCGAGGCTTGAGGAGAGGAGGGCTCAAGATGCGGATAAGGGGAAAACCGCCCCACTTGCCAGAAAGGTGCCTGGATTGGTGCAGAGATTTGGGGGGGGATCCCAGGAACTATCAAGCCTTTAGAACGGAGATGCAATATGCTCTCAATCTACTGTTTGATGACTTCACCGATGAGAACTCTAGAGTGGCGTACGTAATTAGCCATCTAGAGGGAGGGGCGAGGGACTGGGTTCGACCCCTGATGGCAGCCAATAATGATATCTTAAAGGACACGAGGAAGTTTTTTCGCGCCATGGACTTGATGTTTTCCAGCGAGATTGAGCAGGGGGTGGTGCGGAGGCAGTTGATGGCGTGCAAACAGGGGAGCCGATCTGTACGTGAGTACTGGACTGAGTTCACTATGCTTATTCATAGACTGGGGTGGGATCTAGCAAGTGAACCTATTCAAATGTTATTTGAAGAAGGGCTCTCTCCGACCGTGAAAGATGAACTTTCCCGGGCGCCCAGGGCGGAGTCTATGGATCAGCTGACTAAATCTGCACTGTCCATAGGAGCGCGCCAAGAAGCAAGAGCTTTGGAAAAGCGGGAAGGAAAGGGGGAATGTTGGAAGGACTTCCGCATTCCAGAGATTCCGGAGCAGTCTTTCCCGCCCGCAGAGCCGATGGAACTGGGAACAGCGCGCGCGCGCGCGCAGTTTCAAACACCAGTGAAGGGCGGAAGAAGGAGGGAAAGAGTGCCAAGAGATGTTATCTCTGCCAACAGCCAGGGCACTTTGCCAGAGTTTGTCCGCAAAGGAAGGAATGGCAGGGCATGGCGGGAACTGTTGGGGGAAAGGAGGAAGGAGAAATAGAGGAGCAAGTAAAAGCCAACGCCTGGTTGCCAACATCAGGGCACAGCAGCCAGGCCAGGGAGTAGTGAATGTGCCCACGCCGGAACCTCCAAGACCAGCGCTTGTGATAGAGGTGTTGCTGGAACTGTCAAACGGACACCCACTAAAGATAAAAGCGCTATTGGATTCAGGCAGCTCCTGTAATTTCATGAGTAAGGAGTTTGCTGCTGAACACCAGATACAAACTCTCCCATTAAGTAAGCCTTTGCAAGTAACCACGATTGATGGGAGGGAACTGTTGGGGGGAGAAGTGAGCCAACAGACTGTACCAATGATTATGAGGGTGGCAAGACACACAGAACTGATAGCGTTTAATGTAGCCACCTTGGGAGGAGCTCCCATCATTCTGGGAATGAGCTGGCTGGCACTACACGATCCGCTAGTAGGCTGGCATCAGAGGGTGGTTTCCTTTGGTTCAGCACATTGCCTAGAACACTGCAAGGAGGGAGAGGGTCAGGCAGGGGCCAGAGCCACTCTAGCAGGGATGGAAGTGACTGACAAGGGGAAGGTGCCACCACAATACGCTGATTTGATTGACGTCTTCAGTGAAAAGGAAGCAGATAAACTGCCCCCGCACAGACCCTTTGACTGTCAAATCACCTTACTCCCAGGAGCACAATTGCCAGTGGGCAAGCTGTATGCCATGTCAGACCGTGAGATGCAGGAGTTAAGGGAGTTCATTGACAAGAACCTCAAGCGAGGTTTCATCAGAGAGTCACGAGCGGTGGGGGGCAGCCCAGTGTTCTTTGTGGACAAAAAAAACACGGGCAAACCCAGGCTTGTGTGTGATTTCAGGGCCCTAAATGCTGTGTCAGAACCAGTGACTTTCCCTATGCCCAGAATTGATGACATTCTGACACGGGTGAGAAAAGGGAAGATTTTTACCAAGCTGGACCTTAGGGGGGCATATAACTTGATACGTGTGAGGAAGGGGGATGAGTGGAAGACCACTATGTTCACCCCCTTGGGGGCGTTTGAGTACCTAGTTATGCCTTTTGGATTACAAGGGGGCTCCGCCTGCTTTCAATCATTCATGAATCACGTCCTGGGGCCATTGCTTTACAAGAACTGCGTGGCGTTCTTAGATGACGTCCTGGTGTACTCAGAGAATGAGGAGCAGCATGTGCGAGATGTTAGAGAAGTACTGAGCAAACTGCGAGAAAATCGGCTGTGGGTGAAACTGGAGAAATGCCAGTTTCATAGCAGGGAGGTGGAATTCCTGGGGTACCGGTTGTCTGACAAGGGGTTGGCTATGGATCCCAGCAAGGTTCAAGCGGTACTGGAATGGAAAACACCAAAGACCAAGAAGGACGTGCAAAGGTTCCTGGGCTTCGGAAACTTCTATAGGAAGTTCATCAAGAACTTTGCCCATTTAACAGCGCCCATCACGGATCGTCTTAGCAGCAAGAAAAAATTTGCTTGGACGGAAGAAGCGCAAGGGGCATTCGAACGCTTAAAGGCAGCGTTTGCGTCGGAGGAGCAACTTTTGCACGTGGATCTACGGCAACCAATGCGAGTGGAGACTGACGCGTCAGACCAAGCGGTAGGGGCCGTGCTTCTCCAGCCGGGGAAAGATGCGTCTGAATGGAGACCGTGTGCATTCTTCTCGCGGAAGTTGAACAAATCCGAGAGGAACTACACAGTATACGACCGAGAACTGCTCGCCATTCATGAAGCATTCCGGAGATGGCGGCACTTGCTGATTGGGGCGCAGCACAAGGTTCAAGTCCGGACTGACCACAAAAATCTGGAGTACTGGAGAACAGCCCGAGTGCTGAACCAGAGACAAGTGAGATGGGCCCAGGAGTTCTCCAAATTCAATTTTGAGATTCGTTACGTGCCAGGGTCCGAGAACTTAAGGGCGGACGCTCTTTCCAGAAAGCCTGAGTACTTAGAGGGGGAGGGCGCGCCGGAAGCAAGGCACGTAATCCCTGAAGACCGCTGGGTGTGTGGGGCGGCTTTGGTGGGGCAGAAAGAACTGTTAGAGGGTACGGAGAACGACGAATACGCCCAAGAGAAACTCAGAGAACTCAGGAGGACAGAGGAGAACACAGGGGGGTTTGAAGAAAAGAGTGGGGCGTTGTATTACAAAGGGGCACTGTACATACCCGATGGGGAACTGAGGGGCAGAGTACTCAAGCAGTTGCATGATAGCCCCACAGCAGGACATTTTGGACAGCACAAAACCATGTGGTTGGTTACCAGGGAGTTTTGGTGGCCCAAGGTGAGGGAGGATGTACGGGAATATGTCAGGGGTTGCGACAGGTGCCAGCGAGCGAAAGGGGAGAGGGTGGCGCCAGCGGGGCTCTTACAACCCTTACCCACACCAGAAAGGCCATGGGAGGCAGTCTCCATAGATTTTATGACGGACCTGCCAAAATCCAAGGGCAAAACGGCGGTCATGGTAGTGGTAGATCTATTAACTAAGATGTGTCATTTTATAGCCTGTTCACATGCGGTCACAGCGGAGGAAACCGCCAAGTTGTTCGTAGAGCATATTTTCCGGTTGCATGGCGCCCCCTTGAGGGTGGTCAGCGACAGAGGGAAACAGTTTACTTCCAGGTTCTGGAGGAAACTTATGAGCTTACTGCACGTGGAAATCAATTTTTCCACTGCCCGGCACCCGGAAACAAATGGGCAAGCGGAAAGGGCAAACGGGATTTTACAACAATACCTGAGGTGTTATGTAAAGGACCGAGAAAATGATTGGGTAGATAAGTTACCTCTGGCAGAATTTGCCTACAACAACGCTGAGAACGTGTCCACAGGGCTGAGTCCCTTTCTGGCAAATTATGGGTGTCATCCCAGGGCATTTCCAGGAGAAGGAGGGGAGAGGTGGAGTGTGCCGGCGGCGGAACATTTTGTTGAAGAGATGGAAGCCATCCACCGTCAGCTACAACTTAACTTAGAGAGAGCCAAGGAAGAATATAAAAAGCAAGCAGACAAAAATAGGAGGGAAGGTGAAACTATAAGGGTGGGAGACCGGGTGTGGCTATCCACCCAGGGACTACCTTTCAAGGGGGGTTGTAAGAAACTGAAACCCAAAAGATTGGGACCCTTTGAGGTCATACAGCAGGTGAACCCAGTAGCATTCAAACTCAGACTGCCCAGTCACATGAAATTGCACCCAGTATTTCACAGGTCATTACTGTCGCCGTACCGAGAGGGACGTGAATGGGGGGGGGGGGAGCGTGAGAGAGAGGTCTCCCGAACGCCCGTGATAGAAGAGAGAGAACGCGACATGAACGTGGCAGGAATCATTGATTCCAGGTGGAAGGGGGATCAGGTGGAATATCTGGTAGAATGGGAGGGGGAAGTAGAGTCGGAAAACACTTGGGTACCCGCTGAGGTAGTCAATGACGAGGTTTTAATAGAAACATTTCATCGGCGTTTCCCAAAAAAAACGCAACCCGTGGCACGATTTAGAAGGGAACACTTTGGGACCACCGATGAGGAAGGAGAGTTTGGAGGGTTCCCAGAGTCAGGGGTGGGTGAGGAAGCCGACTCCGACGAAGAAGAGGAAGACGGGGAGAGAGACGGTAAGCCATGGTTAGAAGTGTTTGAATCCTCGGACGACGAGAAGAGTTCCTTTAGGGGCTTTCCGCCCTCACCGCCAGTGGGAGAGGAAGCGGGGGGTGAAGGGGGCCCTGAGGGGGAGGTGGATGTCAGGGAACTGCCATCGGAAAGAGAGATGGTGCAGAGGCTCCAGCAGACTCGGAGAGATTCTGCAGCGGAGGAGGGAACCAGCAGGGGGAGAGCAGAAGCTCCGGCAGAAGGGGAGTCGGAGGAGGGAGGGCTCTGGGATACTTCTAGTGAGAATAGTGCAGAGGTAACAAGACCCCCGTTGGCAACTCCCACCCTTCGCCGGAAGCTGTCACGCAGAGAGTCACGAAGGCGCATGTCCGTGAAACAACTTTTATGTTGGCGTAAATTTCGTAGACGCCCACTGTCAGATTCTACCAGCGACTAACGGAGTCACGCCTTGGGAGGCTCCGTTAGTGCCTCGGTTTGGTTGACCAGCCAAACACCAGAGGGATCAAGCTTTTACGCACAAGCAGCTCATTATCCCATCACAGTCATCAATCGGAACCAGCGCATATTTGGCTCCGCCCATACTGGTCACAGACATCGGACCACACAAATCTGCATGAATTAACTGAAAAGCCCTAGTGGTCACCCTCTCAGACCTAGGGTATGTGCACGTTTTTACCTTTGCAGACTTGCACGCTCTGCGATCTAGAAACTTAGCACATGATTTCATTTTGCACCCTTGCGTTCACTCTGGGATCTTCTTCACTGACCCCCAGGACACGTGAGCCATGCGTCGGTGCCATAAGTGAGCACACGCATCATGAACTGGAACGTTGGCACACTGTGCTTGAGCCACCTCCGTGTCACC
This sequence comes from Podarcis melisellensis, assembly GCF_964234715.1. Classification (NCBI taxonomy): domain Eukaryota; kingdom Metazoa; phylum Chordata; class Lepidosauria; order Squamata; family Lacertidae; genus Podarcis; species Podarcis melisellensis. The sequence goes on from NC_138535.1 coordinate 14,761,960, forward strand.
TGTACCTGCAAAAGAAGCATCTATCACAAATAACCTGTCTTTACATTCAACACTGACTAGTTGCTGTCCATTCTTAGAAATAGAACACTTATTGTTCTCAAAACACACTCTGTAGTTCTCAGCAAGTAGGGCGCTGACAGACAGCAACACGCAGGACAGTCCTGGAACAACAAAAGCCTGGATTGAATCCTGTAAGAAAGAACAAAACAGTGAGCCAGTCTGTGTGAGTGGGTGTCGAGACCCATCTGCTAAACAGACAGTCTTCCCAGAAGTTACAGAGGTGCAGTTCTCCAGGAATCCACTAGATGGCACTAGGTGATGGGACGCTCCACTGTCTATTACAAAAGCCAGCACAGTATCCTGTTGACAACTCTTGACTGCAGCCATAGAGGCTGCTAAATGTTTATGTTCAGTGTCTCTGCCAGCTGCCTTCGGCTTGCCTTTCCCACGCTTCGAAGAAGAGCCCTTTATCTGGTTGCTACGGGAGACGGCCTTCGGCTGTTCCTGTGCCTCCACTGGACATTCTCTCACCAGATGGGAGGGGGAGCCACAGCGATAACAGCGACGACGCATAGCAACAGCTCTCACAGCTCCCTCTTCAGCCATTTCTGTGTTCCCAGCACCCCCACCTTTGGGTGCACAGCCTGGGCCTGCACACTCCCCAGAACTCTGGTTGCGGGCCTCTACATCACACGGCCCCTCGGAGACAAAGCAGCTACTCCCAGCTGTAACTTCAGGAACATGGCCAGCAGCCCCCACTGGGCTCTCGGCTTCCTCCCTGCTCTCGGCTTTCTCCCAGCCATAGGCTCCTGCTGAGCTTTCACACAGACTCCACAGACTCAACGCCCTTCAGGTGGGGCAACAGCAAAGCGTCCACACTTGCTCTCAACATGCAGAGCTCTCTTTGCATTCTCTGCTCTCTATCTTCCAGCAAAGCAGCTTCCAGGTCTGCTGCACCATCTTCAGCAGCAACTGGCATGGGTGGGGCCGGCTCCTTCTGGGCTATACTCCAGAGCCCTGTGGCCAAAAACCACCCCCTTACTCTCCTAACCCAGATATCCCAGGACTGGGTTGTGAGCTTTTCAAACGGGACATCATAAAAGTTCTGGAGCTCAGCCATCTCCTCCCCCAGTGCTCCCATTGGGGCTTTGAAGTACTCACGAGGACCAGCCAGCTTCAAAGGAGAGGCCTCCAGTGGCTCTTTGCAGCACACAGAATTTCAGCCAGTTTCCTTGCTTTCTCCCAGGCAAAGCCTCAAAGCAGGATTTTTTTCTTCCGGCAGCAAAAACAGCAGCTTCTCAACTTTCACAGCCTTTTACAGCACACAGCACTTCAAAGCAGGCTTCAAAGCAGCTTCCTGTAATTGCAGTAACTGTCATCCATAACCTGAAGAAGATTTATTGCTCAGATAAGCCTTGGCGTCCAGCCCGCTTCGGCTGCGCAGCTACCAGCCAGGCCTCCGGACTTCAAAGGGCCACATTCCGATGCTCTGAGCAAACGCAGAGTTAAGCAGCACGCAAAGAAAGCTGCAAACTCAAGTGCTTTCTTCAGTGTGCTTAAATAAAGTCCAGACAGGATATTAGCAGCTAGAAGCAGTTTTTTATTTACAGCAGACTATCCATTGTCGAACAGCATCGTGAAAACACGTCCACTCTCCTCAAAAGCGAAAGTAGAGAAAAAGAACAAAGGCTGGAGACTCTCGGATATGACGCAGAATCTCCCCCCTCCCAAACTGTAGGCAGGGCGTACACTCTGAGCTGTAAGCTCAGGTTCTCCTCACATGCTATAAAGAAAAAGTTACAAAATGAAAAAATCTCAAATCAAAGAGAAAGAAAAGAATTCAAGATCAAAGCCGAAAAACCAACAGATACAAAAAGACATTAAAGCTTTGCAGACTCAATTTTCTCAAATTATAAATCAAGAAATAGAATGGAAAATAAAATTAATGAAACAGAGAAACTTTGAATCTGCAAACAAATGTGGATTGTTGGCTTGGCAATTAAAAAAGACAGAAACAAAATACGATCACAAATATTGTATCAGAGGGAAAATCTGTGGAAAACCCTGGGGATATTAGAAAATGCTTTCAGAAATATTTTAAACAGCTGTATAAATAAGGTAAAGAAGATAAAGATAAAATTGAGCAATTTCTTAGGACAAATGAACTGCAGAAAATTCCCGGAGATAAAAGATAACAATATAAAGATATAAATATAAAAGATAAAAGATAACTCAATAACATGATTACAAGACAGGAGGTTGAGACAGCAATAAACCAGATGCATTGGGCAAGGCCCCAGGACCGGATGGATTATCTGCCAAATATTATAAAACTTTCATAGACTGGTTAATTCAACCTTTGGCAGAGGTTTGCAATAAGATATTGAGAGGGGAGAGGACACCTGAAACCTGGAGAGATGCATATATAACTCTGATACCGAAATCTGAGCAAGATAGATCAGATGTAAAGAATTATAGACCAATCTCATTACTTAATGTGGATTATAAAATATTTGCAAATATATTGGCTAATAGATTGAAAAAAGTTCTAACAGAATATATACATAAAGACCAGGCAGGTTTTCTGCCTGGAAGATATATGAAAGATAATATCAGAAACATAGTGGATATTCTGGAAAGATTAGAGGCTAAAAGGAATATTAAAGCATTGTTTATTGATGCAGAGAAAGCCTTTGATAATATTTCTTGGCTTTTTATGGGGGGAAAATTGGAAAGTATTGAGGTTGTTCAACAATTTTTAAACAGTATTAAAGCGATCTATTCTGAACAAAAAGCTAAAATTATTGTTAATAATGTTGTATCGGAAGAAATTAAAATTGAAAAGGGAACCAGGCAAGGGTGCCCACTTTCCCCTCTGTTATTTATTTTGGTCCTGGAGGTATTGCTGAATAGACTGAGGAAAGAAGAGAAAGTAAAGGGCATTGTAGTAGGAACTAAACAATATAAATTAAAAGCCTTTGCTGATGATTTGGTTTTAACTTTACAGGATCCAGAGACCAGTGCAGTGAAAGCACTGGACATGATTCAGGAAACCCCTTATAGAAAAAACAGGCCTAGCATTTCCAAAGAATGTTAAATATCTCGGTGTGAATCTAACTGCGAAGAATTTGAATTTGTATAAAGATAATTATGAGAAAGTATGGAATGAAATAAAAAGAGATTTAGAGATCTGGTCAAATTTTAAATTTTCACTTATGGGTCGAATATCGGTGGTTAAGATAAATGTATTCCCAAAAATGCTGTTTTTGTTTCAAACTTTACCTATTATTGATAATGTCAAATGTTTCAAAGACTGGCAGAAGGCCCTGTCCAAATTTATCTGGCAGGGGGGAAAACCGAGAATCAAGTATAAATTACTCACGGATACAAAAGAAAGAGGGGCTTTTTCCCTGCCTGATTTAAAGATATATTTTGAGGCTGCAGCCTTCTGCTGGATTAAAGACTGGATTAATCTAGAAAATGAAGATATTTTGGACTTAGAGGGATTGGACAATAGGTTTGGTTGGCATGCATATCTTTGTTATAACATAACATGACATATTTTCTTATCTTCTTGTGACCTCCTCACATCTCCCGCCCCTACCTTCCACGTTAAAAAATTAATCCAGCAAATTATCACCTTACTTCCATCCTTACTGTCTGATTATCAATTAAATTTAGCCAAATAATTATCCAAAAGAAAAATTGTTTTTTCTTACATTTTAACTTATCTTCCTACTTCGCTTCAACTATTTTGATGGTGCCAAATTGTTTATAATCAAGCATCCTGTTTAACATTCATACAGTTTACAATGTTTTTGCAAATAAATCTTAATTTTTTTCCAATCTTCTTCTACCGTCTCCTCTCCCAGATCTCGGATTCTGCCGGTCATCTCAGCCAGTTGCATATAGTCCATCAGTTGCATCTGCCATTCTTCCAGTGTGGGTAAATCTTGAGTTTTCCAATGCTTCGCGAGAAGTATCCTTGCTGCTCTTGTTGCGTACATAAAGAATGTTCGGTCCTTCTTTACCACCCCTTGGCCGACAATACCCAAAAAGAAGGCCTCTGGTTTCTTAGAGAAGGTATACTTAAATACCTTTTTCAGTTCATTATATATCATTTCCCAGAAAGCCTTCACTTTAGGGCAGGTCCACCAGAGGTGAAAGAATGTTCCTTCATTTTCTTTACATTTCCAACACTTATTATCAGACAAGTGGTATATTTTTGCAAGTTTGACTGGGGTCATGTACCATCTGTATATCATTTTCATTACATTTTCTTTCAAAGCATTACATGCAGTAAAATTCAACCCAGTAGTCCACAACCTTTCCCAGTCCTCAAACATGATATTGTGCCCAATGTCCTGTGCCCACTTTATCATAGCCGATTTTACCGTTTCATCTTGTGTGTTCCATTTTAACAGCAAGTTGTACATTCTTGAAAGTACCTTAGTCTTAGGCTCTAACAATTCCGTTTCCAACTTCGATTTCTCCACCTGGAACCCTAACTTTTTGTCAAGTTTAAAAACTTCCTTAATCTGAGCGTAATGTAGCCAATCTCGCACTTTATCTCTCATTTTCTCCATACTCTGCAATTTCCAATTGTCTCCATCTTTTTCTAATATTTCCCAATACTTTGGCCAGTTGGCCTCCATATTGAGTCTTTTTCGGGCCTTAGCTTCCAATGGTGAAAGCCACCTTGGAGTTTTATTTTCCAGTAAGTCTTTGTATTTTGTCCAGACATTAAACACTGCTTTTCTGACAGTATGATTCTTGAAAACTTTGTTAATCTTAACCTTGTCATACCATAAATATGCATGCCAACCAAAAGCATTGTTAAAACCTTCCAAATCCAGCACATCAGTGTCTTCAAGAAGTAGCCAGTCTTTTAACCAGCAGAAAGCTGCTGATTCATAGTACAGCCTTAAGTCTGGCAGGGCAAAGCCCCCTCTTTCTTTCGCATCTGTTAGTATCGTAAACTTAATTCTGGGCTTTTTGCCCTGCCAGACAAATTTAGAAATATCTCTCTGCCACTTCCGAAAGCACTCTGTCTTATCCACAATCTGTAATGTTTGAAACAGAAACAACATTTTTGGCAATACATTCATCTTGATAGCAGCAATTCGGCCTAACAAGGAAAGTTTCAGTCTTGTCCAACTATCTAAATCTCTCTTAATTTCTGACCAGCATTTCTCATAGTTGTCCTTAAATAAACTCAAGTTTTTTGCTGTTATGTTTACCCCTAGGTATTTTACTTTTTTAACCACATTTAACTCTGTCTCTCTCTGAAACCGTTCTGACTCTGCATCTGTCAGATTTTTTCCCAATACCTTAGTTTTCTGCTTGTTTAATTTAAATCCCGCCACCCGACCAAAGTCTTGAATTAATTGTAATACTCTTTTCGTGCTAGATTCTGGCTCCTGCAGGGTCAAAACTAGGTCATCTGCGAAAGCTTTGAGTTTATATTGTTTCACTCCGACCTGGATTCCTTCCACCAACCGGTCTCCTCTAATCATATTCAAGAGCACCTCCAGAACTGAGATGAATAACAATGGGGAAATAGGGCAACCTTGTCATGTTCCTTTTTCAATTTTAAACTCTTCTGTAACCACATTGTTAACTATCAGTTTGGCCTTTTGTTCTGAATAAATTGCGTCAATCCCATTTTCAAAACCCTGTCCCACTCCCATCCCTTCTAAGTTCCCTTTCATAAATTTCCAGGAGATGTTGTCGAAGGCCTTCTCCGCATCTATAAAAATTAGCACTGCTTTTATGTTGACATCTGTTTGTAAGAGTTCCAGGATATCAATAATGTTCCTTGTGTTAGCAAACAAATGTCTACCTGGGAGAAAGCCTGCCTGGTCCTTATAGATTACTTCATTTAGAACTTTTTAAAATCTACTTGCTAAAATGTCTGCAAATATTTTGTAATCCACATTTAGGAGGGAGATGGGGCAGTAGTTCTTGAGTTGTGTCTTTTCCGCTTCCGATTTTGGTATCAATGTGATAAAGGCTTCTTTCCACGATTCCGGCGCCTTCTTCCCCTCCATAATTTCATTGCTGACCTCCATCAGTGGTTGTATCAAATAGTCCTTCAATATCTTATAGTACTTGGAGGTCAGCCCATCTGGCCCTGGAGATTTGCCCAGTTGCATGTTCTGAATGGCTTGTTCAATCTCTTGTCGTGTTATTTTGCAATTCAGGATTGATCTGTTTTCTTGTGACAATTTTGGTAGTCCATTCTTTTCCAATAATTGTTTAATCTCGGCCTCATCTTGCGGCCCTTGTGTATATAATTTTTTTAAGTATCTCTGGAAGCATTTTCTAATATCCACGGGGTTCTGAATGTTTCTTCCTTCAATCTCTAAATTGGTAACTGTATTTAGTTTTTGTCTTTTCTTCAACTGCCAAGCTAGCAGTTTCCCACATTTATTCACAGATTCAAATGTTTTTTGTTTCATTAGTTTAACTTTCCACTCTATTTCCTGGTTTATCAGTTTAGAGTATTGTGCTTGATAGAGTTTAATTTCTCTCAGAATCGGCTGTGACTTCGGATTAGATCTTAACTTCTTCTCTAATTCTTTAATTTTCTCCAAGATCTTGTCTTTTTTCTCATTTTGTGTCCTTTTCTTTACAGCGTTCTGTTGTATCAAGAACCCCCTCATCACAGCCTTGCTTGCGTCCCAGATAGTTCTTTTTTCCACCGAGGTGTTCAAATTTATCTCAAAATAATCCTTCAAAGCATTTTGGGCCTTCTTAATGATCTCCTGATCTCTGAACAAATTGTCATTCATTTTCCATCTAAAGGAGCCGGTTGGTAATAGTGTCATATCCATCTTTACCGCATTATGGTCGGAGCAGGTCTTTGGGCAGATTTCCACCTTTCTGGTCTTAGGTGCCAGACCTCTAGATATCCATATTTGGTCGATTCTTGTCCATGTCAGTTGGGCTTCAGAAAAGAATGTTCCTTCTCTTCCTAGAGGGTTCTTTGTTCTCCAGATGTCAATCAAGTCCATATTGTCAGTCAGTTCAAAAAAAGTCTTAGGTAGTCTGCCATCTTTTGTCACATTTTGGTTTTGAGACTTATCCATATTGGTTGAAACTACGCCATTCATGTCTCCCAGCATAATGATGTTGTCATAGTCCAGATAGTCCAGGACGTTCTCATGCAACTTCTTGTAAAATTCTGATTTCCCCTCATTTGGTGCATAAATTCCTAATATCAAAAGCTTCTCTCCTTGGTGTTGTATCTCAATTGCCAAAATTCTTCCATGTTCGTCTTTAAAAAGGAATTTAGGTGACAGGCTCTCTTTTGCATAGATCACCACTCCTCTCTTCTTCACTCGGTCCGAGGATATAAATTCTTGGCCTAATCTTTTATTTATTAGCACTTTTCTGTGTAGCCTAGTCACATGTGTTTCTTGCAAACAGATAATGTCCAATTGTTCTTTTTTCAAAATATGAAATTTTTTTTCCTTTTCTCCGGAATGTTGGCGCCATTTATGTTCCAACTCAGAAGTTGCAGAGACATCCTGAATGAATCTGCTATTTTTCAAGGGGTGGTTCCTTTTTCTCTGGATCTTCAGTGTTCAAAGGTGTGGGTACAGCAGATGCTCCAGGCCCAAAAGGTGTTTCAATTCCTTTCTGTAGGTCCTCTCCGTAGGCAGTCAAAAATTTGTCTCTATCTTCCAGTGTTTTGATTTTAACCTTCTTCCCTCTAAAGGTGAAGGATAATCCCTGAGGAAATTCCCACCTAAAGATGATTGAGTTGCTCCTCAACAATCTGGCCAGTTCAAGATATTCAGATCTAAGGTCCAGCAGTTGTTTCGGAAGGTCTTTGTAAATTTCAATTCTTCTGCCCAAAATGTCCAGTGACTTTCCGTAGTGTAGGCCCAAAATCTTGTCCCTTTCCTCCTTCGATCTCAAAGTTATCAAACAGTCTCTGGGCTTGTCTTTCTTTGCAAATTTTCCAAGTCTAAAGGCTGACACAATTTTAAAGTCCTTCTCTTCTATAAGCCAAAACTTGGAAAACTCTTTGGTCAGGAACTCAGTTAGATTCCCTTCTTCAACTTCTGGTATTGACCTTATCCTTAAGTTATTTTCCCGATTCCGTAGCTCTATCATAGATAAATACGTCTGTTGCTCTCCAACCTGTTTGCAGAGTGGCTTTACCTCTTGTTCTAATTTTTCAACTTTTTGACTAGTAGCCTCAGCCAATTTTCGATTTTCTACAGTGTCCTCAGTCAACTGCCCAATTGCTTGTACGTTCTGTGCCACCTGTCCAGTTATTTGATTTAAGCAGGCTGTATTTTGGTCAATCTTGGCTGTTTGTTCATCTGCTTTCTTGTCCAAAGATTCTACTCTTTTATCCAAAGATTCCAACTTTTCGTAAATTTTCTCTAGAATTGAAGCAGTTGCTCCTGAGGCCATATCTTCCAGTTGTAGCTGCTCAGTTTCTTCTTCTTCTGCCGACGGTAAGATAGGTACAGATGATCTACGTGTCTGTAAGGCCGAGGTTAAAGTTGTTTGTCTAGTTCTTGCTCCTCTTTTTCTTGTGCCACTCATTCCAAAGTTATCTGAAAGTCAAGGTCAGTCTGAGTTGTTCCCATGAGAAAGTGGCAGCCCAGAGATAAACAGTCAAACAGGAGGGAAGGAAAGAGAAAGTAGAATAATGTCACTGCTATTAGTCCCAAATCCTCTAGAGGGGGCTTGAAATGTCTTGAGGGAAGAAGTCAGATCAAATAAGATCAATAAAGTTGATTTTAAAGTCCCAGGACCTTCAAACTAGTGTTTAGCAGAGTTGGTATTAGTAACGTAACATTGTTTCTGACAAGTGCTAGCTGGTATTTCAAAGTAGCAAGTCTGTAAAAGCTCAGAATCTTACAGGTCCAGATACACAATATCCAAGTTTGCAAACTGACAGTTCTTCTGTTCTTTAGGTAGCCCAAATACCTGGGTTTCTCAGTCCAAATTTGTAGTTCCCACAGGAGAAAATTAACACCGTTCAAATAGAAAGTAAGTCCTATAAATGAAACGTTTCTTCGTCTAAAGGTAGTTTCAGTGGATGCTCAAATCAGATGGTTTAAAAAGCCTCTACAAAAGCTCCACTCCTCCAGCTCTTTTGCTTTGTAATTTAAATAGCAGCGGAAGACGGACTTCCTTTTAACGTCTCTCCGCTTTCAGCCAAGTTTCCTTAAATTTAGAGTCCAATGGTGAGGGATTTAAGTTAAAATCATTTGAACAAATTAAAGATAAAGTAAATATTACCAAATTAATTAACTATTTAAGATTGACAAGAAAAAAGGTTTTGCAACTGAAAAAAACAAATTGGAAATGGAGTTGTTAGATACTAATGTTAAGAACATGTCTAAGATGTATAGTTTTTTATTGGAGTGGCATATAAAAGATGAGCAAGTAAAGTCGGTTATGATTGATTGGGCACAAGATGTGGGACATAATATAATGATGGAGGATTGGGAGAGACTTTGGAAGAAAGGGGTTATGTTCACTGTGTTTACAATGTTAAAAGAGAATGTTATGAAAATGATGTATAGATGGTACTTAACCCCTGTTAAATTGGCGAAGATCTACCACAATTGTGATAATTTATGTTGGAAATGTAAAGAAAAGGAAGGTACTTTCTATCATATGTGGTGGACTTGCTCCAAGGTAAAAGACTTCTGGGGAAAAAATTATAATGAATTAAAAAAATGATGAAATATACTATTATGAAGAAACCAGGGACCTTTCTCCTTGGAATAACAGGTTCTGAACTGCCAAAAAAGATGTAAAAGTATTTTTGTATGCCACAACTGCTGCACGGATTTTACTAGCCAAAAAATGGAAAACACAAGAACTACCAACGGTAGAAGAATGGCAGATGAAGATGATGGAGTTTATGGAGCTGGCTGATCTCACCCGGGGAATCTGCGACCAGAAAGAAGAGGAATACCAAGAAGATTGGAAGAAATTTAAAGACTATTTGAATAAATATTGTAATATTAAAGATATGTAACCACTTGAAATAATCAATTAGGCCTAGGATTAAATTGGGATTAAATAAATAAATAAGAAAATGTACGATAAGAAAAGTTAGAAAATATGATTATGACTGTGATATTGTTTTATGAAATAATGATATTGGAAACTGCTATATATACCGTATTTTTCGCTCTATAACACGCACATCGTTTTTAGAGGAGGAAAACAAGGGAAAAAACATTCTGAATGAAACAGTGGATGTATCATTTTTGTGCTTTGAGTTGGTGACCCAATGCAAAAATCCTGAGAATCCCTGTGGATCCATGCTTTGTAACCACATTTTTGCACCATTGCAGCCCCAGGCAACAGTGGGTGTGTGATTTGGGGGGGGGCAGGCTGTACCCATGGACATGCTATGTGCTCTGATGGTGAATTTGGGGTGACCCAATGCAAAGATCCTGAGGATCCATGTAGATCCCTGCTTTTTAACCACGTTTTTGCACCATTGCAGCCCCAGGCAACAGTGGGTGCATGATTTTTGGGGGGCAGGCTGTAGCCATGGACATGCTATGTGATATGATGGTGAATTTGGGGTGACCCAATGCAAAGATCCTGAGGATCCATGTGGATCCATGCTTTTTAACCACATTTTAAGTGGGGAGGGAAGGAAAAACACAGAACGGACAAGGAGCACGAGAGGGGTGTGCAGAGAAGCAGCTGGCTAAGAATGCAGGAGAGGGGTATAACGGGAGGGAGGAAAGGAAGGCAAAAGTTTTCCCTCACCTACCCACCCAAGCCAGCCAGCTCGCGTGCTCTCTCTCTCTCCTGCATGTTTTCAGCAGCACAACACTCTGCTTTCCCCTCTGTTTGCCTGGAGGGGAGGGGCTTTCCCTGCTCTTTGTTCCGTTTGAGCAAACACAGCAAGGAAACAGAGGAGGGTGGGCAGTAAGACCCTGAGGCAGAATGCAGGAAAGCAGCCGCTTCCTCTTTTCAGGTTTCCCTTCTCCGAGACGCGCGATTTGATTTTTGCCTGATTTATTTTGCCATTTGGCTCCAGGGACCACACATTCTCTCAATAACACGCACAGACATTTCCCCTTCCTTTTTAGGAGAAAAAAATCTGTGTGTTACAGAGGGAAAAATACAGTAATTACTAAGAAACTCAGATGGAAGACATTTGAGGAAGTCAAGTAATATGTTTATAAAGATGGATTTTGAGTAATTAATTAAGTTTCAGTTTATGTGGTGATTTGATATATTTTATGTTTTATGTTCTTTTTTCTTTTTCCGTTTCATTCTTTTTTCTTTATTATTGTTGGCTTTTTCTTCTGTTATGTTTATGTATGGAAAATAATAAATATTATAAAAAAAGGAACCCTTTCCGGCACCCATATGGGCTGCCGCGTGTGTGCAATCTGTATGGGCACTGTGCGTGCACAGTCCGTAAAGATGTTGTGCATGCACCGCCGGGCGGTTCGCCCCACCCCTCAACGCCCTGCTCCGGGTGCCAGAGAGGGTTTCTCCACCACTGAATGGCTGTGCAGATTTTTTAAGATGTTGCTTTGGAAGCAGCTGCTCACGTGGCGACCGTACTGACTGTGCACGTCCTCAGCTGCTCTACACTGTGCACCCACCCTCATCTTGTCACCTGGGGCGCCCCCCTTCGTACACCCCTGCAGCCAATCAAATGTACTATGACCAATCTGAAGTCATGCTGGGCACAATTCACCACTGATCCTGTCCACTTTCTAAAAACACGTGGTGGACTCCAGGAAAGGTGGTCCACAGGAGCCACCCAATGCAGCTCTAGGTGGAAGTGAATCCACAACCTGATTGGCCTACTACAGGAGAATCCCGGAATTAGCCAATCATGTGCGGCCCATTGTGTAAATAATGTATATAAAGCAGATATTGTGGGGGGACTTCTTCCGATAGATTTATTGCTTTATTGTATGGCGTCCAGCCACGCTCCCCTGCGAGTCCCTGCTGCTTCTGTTTACGCAGTGTGGCTTTGGAGCGGTCGTAAAGCAATTAGCAGAATTACACAGCGTCTGTGTGTGAAAGGGCAGTAAAAAAAAAGTCCAGACGCAAGAAGCTGCATGAGATAATGCTGGACTATCTGAACTATGATAACATCAATATGATGGGAGATATGAATGGGGTGGTATCAACCAACATGGATAAGTCACACAGCCAAAACATAACAAAAGAAGGCAGACTACCTAAAACATTTTTTTAATTGACAGACAACATGGACTTGATTGACATCTGGAGAACAAAGAACCCTCTAGGAAGAGAAGGAACATTCTTTTCTGAAGCCCAACTGACATGGACAAGAATCGACCAAATATGGATAACTAGAGGCCTGGCACCCAAGATAAAAAAAGTGGAAATCTGCCCAAAGACCTGCTCCGACCATAACGCTGTAAAGATGGATATGAGACTAACTCCAACCGGCTCCTTCAGATGGAGGATGAATGACAACCTGTTTAGAGATCAGGAGATTGTTAAAAAGGCCCAAAAAGCTTTGAAGGACTACTTTGAGATAAACTTGAACACCATGGTGGAAAAAAGAACTGTCTGGGACGCAAGTAAGGCGGTTATGAGGGGGTTTCTGATACAACAGAATACTATAAAGAAAAAAGTACAGAATGAGAAAAAAGACAAGATTTTGGAGAAAATTAAAGAAGGTGAGAAGAAGCTAAGATCGAGACCGAAGTCAAAGGAGATCCTAAGAGAAATTAAACTTTACCAAGCACAATACTCAAAATTGATAAATCAGGAAGTGGAATGGAAAGTTAAGCTAATGAAACAAAGATCCTTTGAATCAGCAAATAAATGTGGAAAGCTGCTAGCATGGCAGCTGAAAAAGAGACAAAAACTGAACACGGTCACAAATTTAGAGATTGAAGGAAGAAACATCCAGAACCCAGTGGAGATCAGAAAGTGTTTCCAGAGATACTTTAAACAATTATATACACAAGGGCCACAAAACGAATCGGAGATAGAACAATTTTTAAAGAAGAATGGTTTACCAAGGTTGTCTCTGCGAAATAGAACAATCCTGAACCATAAAATAACACTACAAGAGATTGAAGAAGCCATTCAGAACATGCAACTGGGCAAATCTCCAGGGCCAGATGGACTTACCTCCAAATATTACAAGACATTGAAAGACTATTTGATACATCCATTAATGGAGGTTTGCAATGAAATTATGGAGGGGAAGAAGGCACCAGAGTCGTGGAAAGAAGCTTTCATCACATTGATTCCAAAACTGGAAACTGAAAAGACACAACTTAAGAACTACCGCCCCATCTCCCTCCTAAATGTGGATTACAAAATATTTGCAGACATTTTAGCAAGTAGATTTTAAAAAGTGTTAAATGAAGTGATTCACAAGGACCAAGCAGGCTTTCTCCCAGGCAGACATTTGTTTGCTAATACAAGGAACATCATTGATATTTTGGAACTCTTGCAAACAAATATCAATACAAAAGCAGTGTTGATATTTATAGATGCGGAGAAGGCCTTTGATAATATTTCATGGAAGTTTATGAAGAAAAACTTGGAAGGAATGGGAGTGGGGCGGGGGTTTGAGAATGGGATAGAGGCAATCTATTCGGAGCAAAAGGCAAAATTGATAGTGAACAATGTGGTGACGGAAGAATTTAAAATTGAAAAAGGAACACGACAAGGTTGCCCTATTTCCCCTTTGTTATTTATTTCGGTCCTGGAAGTGCTCTTAAATATGATTAGAGGAGACCGGTTGGTGGAAGGTATTCAGGTCGGAGCGAAACAGTATAAACTCAAAGCATTTGCAGATGACCTAGTATTGACCCTACAGGAGCCAGAGCCAAGTACCAAAAGGGTATTGCAACTGATTTATGAGTTTGGTCGGGTGGCGGGATTTAAACTTAACAAGCAAAAAACCAAGGTTTGGGGGAAAAAATTGACTTCTTTAGAATCAGAAAGGTTTCAGAAAGAGACAGAGCTAAATGTGGTGAAAAAAGTAAAATACCTAGGGGTAAACATAACAGCGAAGAACATGAATTTATTTAAAGATAACTATGAAAAATGCTGGTCTGAAATTAAAAGGGATCTAGAAATTTGGTCAAGACTGAAACTTTCCTTGTCAGGACGTATTGCTGCTATTAAGATGAATGTATTGCCAAAAATGCTGTTTTTGTTTCAAACTTTGCAGATTGTGGATAAAATGGAGGTGGCAGAGAGATATCTCTAAATTGGAGAGATGGAGGTGGCAGAGAGATATCTCTAAATTTGTCTGGCAGGGCAAAAAGCCCAGAATTAAGTTTAAGATATTAACTGATGCTAAAGAAAGAGGGGGCTTTGCCCTGCCAGACTTAAAGTTGTATTATGAATCAGCAGCTTTCTGCTGGTTGAAAGATTGGCTGCTTCTTGAAAACACTGATGTTTTGGATCTGGAAGGGTTTAACAATGCTTTTGGATGGCATGCATACTTGTGGTATGACAAGGTTAAAATACATAAGGCTTTCAAGAACCATATTGTCAGGAAAGCAGTGTTCAATGTCTGGACAAAATATAAAGACTTATTGGAAAATAAGACCCCAAGGTGGTTATCACCAATGGAAGCTAAGGCCCCGAAAAGACTCAATATGGAGGCCAAATGGCCGAAATATTGGGAAATATTAGAAAAAGATGGAGATAACTGGAGGTTGCAGAGTTTGGAGAAACTAAAGGATAAAGTGCGAGATTGGTTACATTATGCTCAGATTAAAGAAGTTTTTAAGTCGGACAAAAAGATAGGATTCCAGGTGGAAAAATCAAAGTTAGAAACAGAACTGTTAGAACCCAGTTCTAAGATACTTTCAAGAATGTATAACTTGCTGCTAAAATGGAACACACAAGATGAAACGGTCAAATCAGTTATGATAAAATGGGCACAGGACATCGGGTACAATATCATGTTTGCTGACTGGGAAAAGTTATGGACCACCGGTCTGAGATTATGAAAATGATATACAGGTGGTACATGACCCCAGTCAAGCTTGCAAAGATATACCATTTGTCAGATAATAAATGTTGGAAATGCAAAGAAACTGAAGGAACGTTCTTTCACCTCTGGTGGACCTGCCCTAGAGTTAAGGCTTTCTGGGAAATGATATATAATGAGCTGAAGAAGATATTTAAGTATACCTTCCCTAAGAAACCAGAGGCCTTTCTTCTGGGCATTGTCGGCCAGAGGGTGCAAAAGAAAGACCGAACTTTTTTCATGTATGCTACAACAGCAGCAAGGATACTCATTGCTAAATACTGGAAAACCCAAGATTTGCCCACACTGGAAGAATGGCAGATGCAACGGATGGACTATATGGAACTGGCGGAAATGACTGGCAGAATCCGAGACTTGGGAGAAGAACTGGTGGAGGAGGACTGGAAGAAATTTAAGGACTATTTACAAAAACATTGCAAATAGTATGAATGTTAAGAAAGATGTAAGATTAGCAATAACATGGTACCAACAAATTAGTTAAAAGGAATATGAATCTAAATGCAATTAAAAGAAAAGACAAATTTTGGATAAATATTATGCTAAAACTAAGTTTCTAAAACTGTGATCTAAATTTTCTAAAATTTGAGATTTAATATTGGAAAATTATACTATAAGAATTGAAACAAGTTAATAAATTGCTGGCAAAATTTAAGAGTTTGGAATGCAGGAACGAGAGTTGTGAGGAAGTCCAATGAGGAGAAAGAAATGTGGATATTGGAAAATTATATGTTACTCTGTATGTTTTTTACTGTTTAATTTTTTTTAATAAATATTATTATAAAAAAAAGTCCAGACGTTTCTTCTATCCTAATACCTCTTTATTGGAAAACAAAACAGCGTATTTACAATCCATAACAGCCATCAGAGTGTAGCTGCATTTTGCTCTGCGCAACAAAACTGCTTTCGCTTTCCACTCAGCTCACAGCATTCCAAGCTGCTTTCGTCACATCCTGGCGTACTTCCCTTGTACTTTCATTTCCTGCACTATGAGCTGAATAAAGAGCATGAAATCCACACTTGACTCCGAGTATATTTCACTAGCGATGAAGGTGGGATCCCGCTGAGCTGACTGCCTCGCACCGTGCATCCAGGCTTCAGCTCCGGGACCCAAGGAACTCAGAATGGCAACCGACAGCAGCTTCTCGCTGTTCAACCGAGCATCCAGAGACTGGGAAGCGTATGCCTCCCATTTCACCTTCCTCCTAGAAGCCAAAGGGGTCACCAACGACGCCAAGAAGAGGGCAATATTCTTCAGCATCTGCGGAGAGGAGATGTTCGAAATCGCCTGGGCTCTCCTTGTGCCTGAAGACATCGCTACTGTTCCTTACAAAACAATAATGGAACGGCTGAAGGGGCACTTCTCCCCACAGCCCTCGGTGGTGGCTCGTCGAAATGCCTTCTACACAAAGCGGCAAGCCCCTGGGGAAACCATAACTGGGTTTGTGACCTCCCTCCGCCAAGCCACCCGGTTCTGCAACTTCTCAGAGTTGGAGAACATGCTTCATGACCGCCTCGTCGGTGGCCTGAAGGATGAGAAGCTGCAACGACGCCTCTACACCAAGAAGAACCTAACGTTCCAGGTTGCTCTGGAGGAGGCCCTGGCAACGGAAGCTGCTGAGAGGTTGATGCAAGAGGCACGGCCGAGCCTGCCGTCCCAACCGAGGGTCCACCACGAAGACCTCGCTGACGACTCAGAATCTGACAGGGAGGAGGTACACCAAGTATAGCGGCACACTCAAGCAGCGCACAAACCACAGCCGCCTCAACGAGAAGGAGGGAACTGCACAAGCTGCGGGGAGAGTCATGAGAGGAGGACCTGCCGTTTTCGCAACGCAGAGTGCAGGCAGTGCAAAAAATTGGGACACATCGCCCGGGTGTGTCGGGCTCGGCCCACCCGACACCAGGCATCAGAGGACCGATCCAAGAGCCCCAGGTCCCGAGGCCCAATGCACCAAGGCAACTCGACGGAGCTCACGGACTGTCAGGTATACCAGTTGCCCCACCCCAACGCAGAGAAAATTTATGTAGAGGTACAGATAGAGGGGGCCCTGTGCCGCATGGAGCTTGACACGGCTTCAACTCTAGCCATAATCTTGGCAAGGACCTTAAGGAAACTGTGCCCTAGTGGGGGTCCCAAACTCAGGCAGGCTCCATTCACCCTCTGGGACTTCCAGAAACGTAAGGTCGCCACAATGGGGGTGGGGACCTTCAGGGTGCAATATCGAGGGTGGATGCGGCAACTGGACTTGCTTGTGGTCAAGGGCCCCTACGTTAGCTTACTGGGATTGGCATGGTTTGGACCACTGGGGCTAGCCGTCACCGGGGTGAACCGCACTAGCTTACAAGTGGACATAGATGTTAGGATATTTCCGTTCCACCTTAAATGGTCAGGCATGACTGTTGTGTATCACATGCCTGTTTACTCCCAGCACTGTCTTGCTGGGAACTTCCGTTTTGTATATAGCTTATGTTCCGGCTGTTTTCCTGGACACGGAGGCAAGCAGTCATGTTTTTCCTTTGTTCTGATCTACGTTGAATAAAGCTGTAACTATGCTTTCCTGTCTGAATCTTCTGTTGTGGAGACTGCTGAAAAAGGTGTGCACGGATCTTGGAATGTCTCTGACACTTGTGTCACTAATTGACTGATGCTGTTCCACGGGAGACTGGTGATCGTCTGGAGGCGACTTGGAGGCCTGACTGATGCCTCCATCTCCCTGGCAGTATCCCAACAACAGGTTTCGGGCCCAGATTCATGGCACTTACAGGAGAGTAAGACTGCTGAAGACTGCGAGAGGTATGTGCGGAAAAGGGAGGCTTTTCTGTGCTGCGGCAGGGTCTTTGATGTCCGAGCTAAGTAATTAGGCTGGCAGAGAGAAACAAGCAGGCCTCGTAATTTATGACCTGCCAAAGATAAGGAGCTTTTGAAGAGAATAAGGCTCACGGCTGAAGTAAAGAGCTGAAATGGAGCTTTTACAAGCCTCAGATGGGGTTCCGTGCCCAAAGCTAAATGGCCACAACTATCAGACCTGGGCAAGGTACTGTGAGGGCCAGTTGAGACAGTTTGGAGTGTGGCACACTGTGTCTGAAGCCCCTCCAGTTCCTCTGACAGATAGATGGAGGGCCGATGATTCAAGGGCCATAGACGTGATCGTCTTGTCCGTCTCTCTGGAGGAAATTGTAACACTGGCTGGCAACACGACAGCAAGTCAGATGTGGAATGCTTTGAAAGTAGCCCATCTGGCAGCGTTTCCAGCACAGAGTTTGACTGCGTTGGAGGTCCTGGCTGTTTCCCAGATTGCGAGAGGTTGCAGGGATGCCGAGGGCACCGGTTGCAAGCTGCAGGGGGAGCTGACTGTGACGTCATCCCAGACAGCATTCCAGCCTCCAGGGGGAGCCAAGGAGTTGGCAGCTGAGAGCTCTGTTTCCTGTGAGAATCAAGGTCATCTTCGCAGAGGCCGGAAGGCGAAAGGTAAGCAGAGACAAAAGCCTGCAGATGGCCAGGAGCAGGGGGGGCAAGCAGCAGCCCAATCCAGTGGAAAACAAGGCTTTGTTTGCTGGCACTGCTTCTACAAAGGCCAAAGGCAGATTTATTGTGGATTCTGGAGCTACGAGGCACATCTGGGCAAATTGGCACCTGTTTATCTCCTTCATGCCTCAGGATGGAGAGATCCAACAGGCTGATGGAAAGACGTTGAGAATTGCAGGAGTCAGGACAGTGAAACTGGCAAGTCTGCACACAACCATCAGCAAAATACTTTATGTTCCAGATTCTGCAGACAATTTGCTCAGCGTCCCACAGCTGACTGGGCGAGGCTTTGAGATTTCCTTCAAGAAGAGCGTCTGTGTCATCAGGAAGGGCAAAAAGGACATTTTGCATGTGAAGTTTATAGATGGCTTGTTCTTGATAATTTATGATGACAATGCTGTTGATGTGTCTAATGTTGAATCTTGTTGTGTTGCACAAACTAAGTTCTTCATGCAGGCTGTATTCATGAGGCGCACCAAAAATTTGGTCACATGTCTTGGCAGGCACTGGCCAAGATGCCTGGGTTGGTTTAGGGTTTGAACATCAAGCCCTGTAAGTTTCACATGAAATGTGTATCTTGTGCAGAGAACAAGGTGAAGGTTGCTCCGAAAGGCAAGGTGTCTAGCAGACAGGCTTCCAAAACCTATCAGCTAGTCCACGCAGACCTGGTTGGTCTACTTGCGCCCTCTTTGGGTAGAGCAAGGTACTTCATGGTTTTAATTGATTCATTTCCCAGGTACATTCGTGTGTTTATGCTTCATCAGAAGTCAGAAGCGTTTCCTAGGTTCAAGGCATTTTGTCCTTGGTTGGAGAATGCTCACAACAAACACATTGGCTGTTTGTTTACTGATCGAGGCGGTGAATTCACTTCTTAGCAGTTTGAGGCTTTCCTGACTGAGAAGGGAATCCAGCATGGCCTCTCAAGTCCTAGATCTCCATGGGAGAATGGACTTTGTGAGCGAGCAAACCAGACTTTGCTTCAAGGCCTTAAAACCTTGTTGCATGATGCCAATCTCCCTGAAAAATATTAGGGTGAAGCTTTATCATGCTTCCTTTATTCCTATAACATGAGACTGTCATCACCTATTGGTTGTACTCCCTACGAGAAGATGTTTGGTAAGAAACCTTACGTCAAGCACATGAGAATCTTTGGTTCTGACATGTGGGTACACACCCCACAGAGCAGCAAGCTTGGGAAGCATGGGGCACATGGTTTGTTCATGGGGTACAAAAAAGGTGCATACAGAGTATTCATGACTGACTCTAAATCCAATCAGGTAATTTTCTGGTACACCAAACACAGAAAATTGCTGATATATTAACCAGGTTGAAATTGGTTGATGCAAACCCAGCAGACACACCAATGGTGACAGGTTACCAGGTAGATAGTACTGCTGAAGCATTTTCTGACACCACACTGTACAGGTGCATTCTAGGCAAGGTTCACAAAGAGTGTTGAGTACAATCCTAAGTAGGGGGGGGGGAATGTGGGAATTTTCCAGAGTCACTCAGAGGAGGATGAAGATGATGTGGAAGAAGCAGATGATGATGAGGTAGAAGAGGAAGCTGAGGGTGATCAGAGTTCGGATTCCAGCTCAGTGGGCAGCGCTGCTGCTGTTGTTAGAGACAGTGATGACACAGCAAAGGCTTCAGTCAGACCATCTGATGCGTCTGACACTGAACTGGAAGAACCACTGCTCACCATTGGCCACTTTTCTCCTAAGAAGGAGGAGATGAGTAAAGAAGACTTGTGTCTAGTACGCAGATCTGAAAGTGCCACAAAATGTTGGTTTCTATTTCCCTCACTGAGCAGCAAAATGCTTGTCACAAGACAAATGTTTACATTCCACAGTCAGAGTTACTGTTGGGTTCCCACGGGAATGCGAGACTGGATGTGACGTACACTGGTTTCCTGTTTTTCAGTGTTCTCTCGGTTTCTTTGTGTCGAAAGGAGTTGCTTCTCTGCTCTCACAGAGGGAAGATGGATGTTTGTATGCTCTCAGCATAGCTTGTAAATAAACATTAGCATGTAGCACAATATCTCCTCATCCTTTTGTCTGCGAACTACACTCTGCTATATCAGCTCCAGATGGGCCAGAGCTGATCAAAATCTCACATTTTTGGTTATGGGCCCAGAAAAACGGAATCGGAATGCCGACAGAGGAACAGAGGGACGGATCGGACGTTATCTGCTCTGCATGTCAAGAAGATTGATGAGAGGTATGTGCTCTTGCTCCGGGCAGCCTGTGTTGGTTTCTGCTTCCTTCACTGTGCAGCGAAGTGCTTGTCACGGGACAATGTTTTGCATTCCACAGTCAGAAGTACTGTTGGGTTTCCCACGGGAATGGGAGACTGGATGTGACGTACACTGGTTTCCTGTTTTTCACTGTTCTCTCGGTGTTCTTTGTTTCCGAGGAGAAGGAAGTTGCTCCTCTGCTCTCACAGAAGCAAGATGCATGCTTGTAATCTCTCAGCATTGAAGTGTAAATAAAGTAAAGTTAAGCATGTGGCATGTACTGCTCATCCTTCCGCTGTGTACAGGAGTCTGCAATTACAACATTTTTGGTTCCGGGCCCAGAAAAACACAATCAAACTGAAGAATGGACTCCAGAAGCCGAGTCAGAATGCAGGCAGAGGAACAGAGAAACGGATGGGTGTTATCTGCTCTGCGCGTCAAGTTGATTGATGAGAGGTACGTGTTCATGCTCCGGGCAGCCTGCCAGCTTCTAGTTGATGGCTTTATGGCTGCACTTTGAACTTTTAAGGCCGTTTTGCCACGGCACAGGCAAAGGCTCTAAAGCACAAGCGCTGAGGCTTGGGGGAGGCTTGAAAACCGAAAGTACTTTTAAAAGTGCTTTTGGAATGAAGCAGCTGCAGAACACAGACGCAGCTTGATTTAAAGCAGCAGAGATGGCTAGCTGCAGAAGGCTGGCTGATGCTTGTGGCACTCAGCTTGCTGTACAGCCAACTGCTCAGCTCACAGTAGCCTATGTTACTGCCGTGATTCTGAATGAAGCAGACCGCCGGGGTGCTAGCTGCATGGGTAAGGGGGAGTCTTCACAGACGTCATCCCAGAATGCAGAGGAACCACCAGATGGCGCCAAAGCTTTGAAGGCAGTGAAATGCTACTCGTGTGGACGTCTAGGCCATATGAAGAGGGAATGCAGATATCCCAGGGCCAAGACAGAGCAGCGCAGCGAAAGCTCATCGCGTGGAAAAGGCCAAAGCAAAGGCAGAGGTCCAGTGTCCAGGACAACGCAGCACAAGGCAATGGTCTCACGCTTCACTCCAAAGGTTGCAAAGGTCCAGAAGACGTCTAGATCTTTCTTCGTTGTTGATTCAGCAGCGACCCACCACATGTGCAACGATAAGCAACTGTTCGTGTCTTTTACACCGCAGGAAGGTGCGATTCACCAGGCGGATGACCACACGATCCCCAGTCAAGGCTACGGAACTGTTGTTCTTCACAGTTTGGACTTATCGATACAAGATGTACTTTACGTACCAGATGCCACACACAATATACTCAGTGTTGCGCAGCTGAATGAACGGAAAATTGACATTTCCTTCAAGAACAAGAAATGCACCATCACAAAGAAAAACGATTATGTATTGCATGCTGAATATGTTGATCGATTGTTTGTTTTGTATTATGATGATGTTGTGCAGGATGAAACTTGTTGCATTGCAGGTTCTAACAAAAGTTTGCATGCAGGATGTATTCATGATTTTCACATGAAATTTGGTCATTTGCATTTTGAGGCAGTATCTAAAATGCCTGCCTTGGTTGAAGGTATGACTATTAAACCCTGCAGGTACCACATGAAGTGCAAAGCATGCGCAGCAAACAAGGTGAAGATGGCTGCAAAAGGTAAGGTGTCTAGTAGGCAAGCTACAGAACCATACCAGGTTGTTCATGCTGATTTAGTTGGTCCACTATCGCCCTCTTTGGGTGGAAATAGGTACTTCATGGTTCTCATTGATGCATTTTCCAGGTATATTTATGTGTACAATCTCCAGCAGAAATCAGAGGCTTTTCCAAGGTTCAAGGAATTCTGTGCTTGGTTGGAAAATGTGCATGGTAAGAAGATAAAGACTCTTTTCACTGATCGCAGGGGGGAATTCACTTCTCAGCAGTTTGAAGCTTTTCTGACTGAGAAAGGAATTCAACACGATTTGTCTAGTCCTCGTTCGCCATGGCAAAATGGACTTTGCGAGAGGGCAAGTCAAACATTGCTTCAAGGGTTAAAAACCTTGCTGCATGATGCCAATCTTCCAGAGAGTTATTGGGCCGAAGCTCTCTCGTGTTTTATTTACAGTTACAATCGCAGGTTATCTTCAGCGATTGGTTGTACCCCCTACGAGAAGATGCTTGGCAAGAAACCATACATCACACACATGAGAATTTTTGGTTCTGACATGTGGGTTCACACACCACAAAGCTCCAAGTTAGGCAAGCGTGGATTGCATGGTATCTTTCTAGGTTATCAGAAAGGTTCTTACAGAATAATGATGACTGACTCAAAGACAATTAAGCTCACAAGAAGTGTTGAGTACAATGCAAAGTGGTGGGAGAATGTGGGAATTTTCCAATGTTATCCTGATGACAGTGATGAGACTGAAGATAAGCAAAAGCAGCCGCAACAACCCACACCCACTGATGAAGGTTCTGATTCTGAGTCTGAAACTGAATCGGATGATTCAGAGGATTTCAAGAGTGCGAAAGCCTCTATGCGACCCTCTGAAAGCTCTGATCAAGAATTTGAAGAACCATTGTTCACAATAGGCCACTTTTCTCCTAAGAAGGAAGAGGAAAGTGTTGAGGACTTAAGGCTAATTCGCAGGTCACAAAGAGCCACAAAAGGCAGACCTCCAAAGAGATTTGCTGATGAATTTGCTAAGACAGCAGTAGCAGCTGTTAAAAGCTCCAAGAAGGTATTTGAACCTTCAAGTTTCCAAGAAATCCAGGATTTGGATTCAAAGGAAGCTGAGCCATGGTTAAATGCCATGAAGGCTGAGCTTGATTCCTTAGAAAGGAACAAAACTTGGGAGCTAGTTCCCGTAGTTCCAGGAATGAAACTGCTTGGAAGCAAATGGGTCTTCAAAGCGAAGACAGATCAAAATGGCAAGATAGTCAGACACAAAGCCAGATTGGTAGCCAGAGGTTTTGCACAGGTACCAGGTGAAGACTATCACGAGACCTACTCACCCACAGTGAGGTATGAGAGCATTAGGCTTATGCTCAAGCTAGCTGCAGAGGAGAATCTACGCGTTAGTCACCACGATGTGAATACAGTGTTTTTGTACGGATCTCTAGGTGAATCACTTTATATGCTTCCACCTGATGGCGTACAGGTAAAACAGGGATTTGTTTGTGCTCTAAAGAAGTCCCTTTATGGTCTCAAACAAAGTGCACGGTGTTGGCACACAAAACTCACTGAAGTATTGTTTTCTCTAGGTTTTCAGCAAGGGAAAGCTGATCCATGTGTATTTGTCAAAGAGGAGGGGCAAAAGAAGCTGTATTGTTTGTTTTATGTTGATGATATTTTATTCTTTTGGAAAGATGTCACAATGTACAATAACGCCCTAGCTCAACTGAAAGAGCACTTTGACATGAAAGATCTTGGTGAGGTAAACAACTACCTATCTCTGGAAATAGAGAGAGATCAAAATGGTAACATTCTAGTACACCAGTCACGGAAAATTGCTGATGTGTTAAGCAAACTAAACCTGATGGATGCTAACCCTGTAGACACACCGATGACAACAGGTTATCAGGTAGAAGACACTGAAGAAGCATTTTCTGACACTACACTGTACAGAAGTGTGCTAGGCAAGCTAAACTTCATTGCCAGATGTTCAAGACCTGACATTGCTGTTAGCTGTAATTTGCTAAGCAGATAAGTCAACAATCCTAATGTTAAGGATTGGAAAGCTCTGAAACGCATAGCGCACTATTTGAAAGGCACTATGCATTACAGACTGAGATTTAACAATCAGAAGTCTGGTGGTCTTGAGATATTTGCAGATGCAAGTTTTGGAAGTGACACTACAGACAGGAAAAGTACATCTGGAGTTTGCTACATGTACAATCAGGGTCTATTTGATTGGTCATGCAAGAAGCAAACAACAATTAGCTTAAGTACTTGTGAAGCTGAACTGAATGCACTGTCTTATTCACTTAAGGATTGTGAATGGTTGTTACAATTGTGCAAAGACATGAAAATTCCTGTCAACTGTCCAATCCAGGTTTACCAAGACAACAAAGCATGTTTGGCTTTGCTGAATTCTGAAGGTTGTAAGCAAAGCACGAAGCACTTGCAATTGAAATTGCAACATGCTAGGGAATGTATTCAGAAGGGACTCGTAACGGTGTCCTATATGCCAGGTAATGAAATTCCTGCTGATGTATTGTCCAAGATTGTATCAAGGGATCAACACTGTACCTATGTACAGAAGTTGGGTTTGTACTGATATTGTACGAACACGCTGTCCAGTGATGTTCACAGAAAGGGGGAGGATGTTGGTTTCTGCTTCCTTCACTGTGCAGCGAAGTGCTTGTCACGGGACAATGTTTTGCATTCCACAGTCAGAAGTACTGTTGGGTTTCCCACGGGAATGGGAGACTGGATGTGACGTACACTGGTTTCCTGTTTTTCACTGTTCTCTCGGTGTTCTTTGTTTCCGAGGAGAAGGAAGTTGCTCCTCTGTTCTCGCAGAAGCAAGATGCATGCTTGTAATCTCTCAGCATTGAAGTGTAAATAAAGTAAAGTTAAGCATGTGGCATGTACTGCTCATCCTTCCGCTGTGTACAGGAGTCTGCAATTACAACAGCCTGCCAGTTCCTAATTAATGGCTTTAAGGCTGGAATTTGAACTTTTAAAGCCAAAGAAGTTTTTTGGCTCGGCAGAGGCATGAAACAGAAGTGCCTTTGGAATGAAGCTGCAGTAAACACAGACGCAGCTTGATTAATGACGCAGAAGGCTAATGCCAGAGTCATGGCGGCCCTTTGGGATGCTTTTGGGATTCCAAAGCTCGATAAAAAGAATTACGCGGAATGGGTATTGTATGCAGAAGCACTGCTACGAAAAGAGGGTCGGTTTAATGTTATTACAGACACCCCCCCAGCGCGCATGACAGATGAATGGGCAGCTAAGTATTCCAAAGCAAGGGGAACTCTTACATTGCTAGTATCCCCTGAAGAGTTATGCCTATTGCGTGATAAGACCTCAGCCAGAGAGATTTGGGACACTTTAAGAAATGCTCATTTGAGAACAGAGGCTGGTGCTTCTTTGTTCTACTATGCCAAGCTGCATGATATGGCACTTGCTGAAGGTGCAGATGTGCGTGCTCATCTGATGGAGATGCAGAATCTGAGACATGAGCTGCATCAGAGAGGACTCACCTTTCCAGAGGCTGTGTATTCCTTCATGATACTACATTCTTTGGGTTCAAGTTGGGAGTCCGTTGCCACTCAGATTGTTGTTCTGCCAACTGCTCAGCTCACGGTAGAGCATGTTACTGCTGTGATTCAGAATGAAGCTGACCGCTGAGGTGCTAGCTGCATCGGTAAGGGGGAGTCTTCACAGACGTCATCCCAGAATGCAGTGGAACCTCCAGATGGCGCCAAAGCTTTGAAGGCAGTGAAATGCTACTCGTGTGGACGTCTAGGCCATATGAAGAGGGAATGCAAACATCCCAGGGCCAAGACAACAGAGCAGCTCAGCGAAAGCTCGACACGTGGAAAAAGCAAAGGCAAACGCAAAGGTCCCGTGTCCGGGACAACGCAGCACAAGGCAATGGTCTCACGCTTCACTCCAAAGGTTGCAAAGGTCCAGAAGACGTCTAGATCGTTCTTCGTGGTTGATTCAGGAGCGACCCGCTATTTATGCAACAACAAGCGACTGTTCGTGTCTTTTACACCGCAGGAAGGTGCAATTCACCAGGCGGATGACCACACGATCTCCAGTCAAGGCTACGGGACTGTTGTTCTTCACAGTTTGGACTTGTCGATAAACGATGTTCTCTACGTTCCAGATGCTGCACACAATCTACTCAGCGTTGCGCAGCTGAATGAACGGAACATTGACGTTTCCTTCAAGAACAAGAAGTGCACCATCACAAAGAAAAACGATTATGTTTTGCATGCTGAATATGTTGATCGGTTGTTTGTTTTGTATTTTGATGATGTTGTGCCAGATGAAACTTGTTGCATTGCAGGTTCTAACAAAAGTTTGCATGCAGGATGTATTCATGATTTTCACATGAAATTTGGTCATTTGCATTTTGAGGCAGTATCTAAAATGCCTGCCTTGGTTGAAGGTATGACTATTAAACCCTGTAGGTACCACATGAAGTGCAAGGCATGCACAGCAAACAAGGTGAAAATGGCTGCGAAAGGTAAGGTGTCTAGTAGGCAAGCTACAGAACCATACCAGGTTGTTCATGCTGATTTAGTTGGTCCACTATCGCCCTCTTTGGGTGGAAATAGGTACTTCATGGTTCTCATTGATGCATTTTCCAGGTATATTTATGTGTACAATCTCCAGCAGAAATCAGAGGCTTTTCCTAGGTTCAAGGAATTCTGTGCTTGGTTGGAAAATGTGCATGGTAAGAAGATAAAGACCTTTTTCACTGATCGCAGGGGGGAATTCACTTCTCAGCAGTTTGAAGCTTTTCTGACTGAGAAAGGAATTCAGCACAATTTGTCTAGTCCTCGCTCGCCATGGCAGAATGGACTTTGTGAGAGAGCAAATCAAACATTGCTTCAAGGGTTAAAAACCTTGCTGCATGATGCCAATCTTCCAGAGAGTTATTGGGCCGAAGCTCTCTCGTGTTTCCTTTACAGTTATAATCGCAGGTTATCTTCAGCGATTGGTTGTACCCCCTATGAAAAGATGTTTGGCAAGAAGCCATACATCAAACACATGAGAATTTTTGGTTCTGACATGTGGGTTCACATACCACAAAGCTCCAAGTTAGGCAAGCGTGGATTGCATGGTATCTTTCTAGGTTATCAGAAAGGTTCTTACAGAATAATGATGACTGACTCTAAGACAATTAGGCTCACAAGAAGTGTTGAATACAATGCCAAGTGGGGGAGAATGTGGGAATTTTCCAATGTTATCCTGATGACAGTGATGAGACTGAGGGTAGGCAACAGCAGCAGCAACAGCCACAGCTGCCGCAACAATCCACACCCACTGATGAAGGTCCTGATCCTGAGTCTGAGACTGATTCAGATGATTCAGAGGATTTCAAGAGTGTGAAAGCCTCTATGCGACCCTCTGAAGGCTCTGATCATGAATTGGAGGAACCATTGTTCACTATAGGCCACTATTCTCCTAAGAAGGAAGAGGAGAGTGTTGAAGACTTAAGGCTAATTTGCAGGTCACAAAGAGCCACTAAAGGCAGACCTCCAAAGAGATTTGCAGATGAATTTGCTAAAACAGCAGTAGCAGCTGTTAAAAGCTCCAAGAAGGTATTTGAACCTTCAAGTTTCCAAGAAATCCAGGCTTTGGGTTCAAAGGAGGCTGAGCCATGGTTAAATGCCATGAAGGCTGAGCTTGATTCCTTAGAGAGGAACAAAACACGGGAGCTAGTTCCCGTAGTTCCAGGATTGAAACTGCTTGGAAGCAAATGGGTCTTCAAAGCGAAGACAGATCAAAATGGCAAGATAGTCAGACACAAAGCCAGATTGGTAGCCAGAGGTTTTTCACAGGTACCAGGAGAAGACTATCACGAGACCTACTCACCCACAGTATGGTATGACAGCATCAGGCTTATGCTCAAGCTTGCTGCAGAGGAGAATCTACACGTTTCTCACCACGATATTAATACAGCATTTTTGTACGGATCTCTAGGTGAATCTCTTTATATGCTTCCACCTGATGGCGTACAGGTAAAACAGGGATTTGTTTGCTCTCTGAAGAAATCCCTATATGGTCTCAAACAGAGTGCACGGTGTTGGCACACTAAACTCACTGAAGTATTGTTTTCTCTAGGTTTTCAGCAAGGGAAAGTTGATACATGTGTATTTGTCAAAGAGGAGGGGCAAAAGAAGCTGTATGTTTGTTCTATGTTGATGATATTTTGTTCTTTTGGAAGGATGTCACAATGTACAATAATGCCCTAGCTCAACTGAAAGAGCACTTTGACATGAAAGATCTTGGTGAGGTAAACAACTACCTATCTCTGGAAATAGAGATCAAGATGGTAACATTCTAGTCCAAAGTGCCCAGCTGTTGGGTTGTCGTGGAGTTGTTTGAGTACCTTCCCCCTCAAGGTCTCCCCCGGTACATACAGCGCCACCTTATAGTACAGTAGCCCTTCCTTTTCCTCAAACCCTCCATGGTTTTCCCTTCCGTCCTTGAGTTCCCTGATTTTAGTTTGAGCGAACAAGTCGTTTCTAGTAAGCCAGGCCAGTTCTCGTTTCCCAACCAACACTCCCCCACACACCCATCGGTTCTCGGGGAACACATGTCGGATCTCCGGTGGTCCCTCTCCTTCCATGTACTCCGGCTTCCGGGAGAGAGCATCTGCTCTTACGTTTTCCTCTCCCGGCACGTATCGGATCTTAAAGGAGAACTCCTGTGCCCATCGAATCTGTCTCTGGTTGAGTACTTGCGCGGTCCTCCAGTATTCCAAGTTCTTGTGATCCGTACAAACCTGGATCTTGTGCTGCGCCCCTATTAACAGATGTCTCCATCGGCGAAATGCTGCATAGATCGCAAGCAGTTCGCGGTCATACACCGTATAGTTTTGCTCCAACTTGCTCAGCTTCCTCGAGAAAAAGGCACACGGCCTCCAGCCCTGCTTGGCCCCTGGCTGCAAAAGTACCGCTCCAATGGCTCGGTCGGATGCGTCGGTCTCCAACCTCATGGGCTTCTCCAGATCAACGTGCAGGAGCTGCTCTTCCGAAGCGAACGCCTTCTTCAGTCTTTCAAAGGATTGCTGGGCACTTTCTGTCCAGGCGAACTTCTTTTTGCTACTGAGACAATCTGTGATGGGTGCTGTCAAGTGGGCGAAGTTCTTGATGAACTTCCTGTAGAAGTTGCTGAACCCTAGGAACCTCTGCACATCCTTCCGGGTTTTGGGGGGCTTCCATTCCAGCACTGCCTGCACCTTGCTTGGGTCCATAGCTAGGCCCTTGTCTGACAACTTGTACCCCAGAAACTCGACCTCTCTGGCGTGAAATTGGCATTTTTCCAGCTTGACCCACAACTGGTGCGTCTGCAGTCTCTTTAGCACTTCCCTGACGTCTCTGACATGTTGCTTCTCATTGTCCGAATAGATTAAGACGTCGTCCAAAAAGGTTATGCAGTTCTTGTACAGCAGGGACCCCAACATGTGGTGCATGAATGCTTGAAAGCAGGCGGAGCCCGATTGTAATCCAAATGGCATGACTAAGTACTCAAAAGCCCCCAGGGGGGTGAACATGGTGGTTTTCCATTCGTCCCCCTCCCTTAGCCTAATCAAATTGTACGCAACTTCCGGAGGCGTCACCATCGGCAATGGCGGATTCCCTCTAACCTCAAGGGACTAGTTCTGCGGAATTTGGGTCTTGCCGCTACGGCGAAGCGGGGACCCCTTTGAAATTCACAGGCGGGAGAAGCCTGTGATCGTGGGACTCGGCGGGCACCATCAGCGCCCTCCAATTTGCGAGGGAACCCCGCAAGGGGCTCCGGAGCGTAACGGGGGTTTGTCGCGGTGCTGAGAGCCAACTGCTCTTTCCGTGGAGTGAAGCCGCACAGCTGTTGTCGGAGAGCGCTGACCTTTTTCCTGTGACAATTTGGCTGACAATCAACTACCCGTGAGTAGGTCAAGTTTAAGATCAGGGACATAAGAAAAAAGGATTAATTTGGCACTGAAGCGGGAAGGCGTAAACAGGAAGTCCGCCTTCCGTTTTCTGTATATAGATCAAAGCAAAGACTCTTTAAGCTAAAACCTGGAGAGTTGTGTCTAAAAGGACTTAAATCCTAACATCAGACAACCCCCCCCCCCGAATTGCAGGAGAGGGGAGGGAAGAGGAGAAAGTATTTTTTGCCTGCAAAAAAAGGAAAGTAAAGAGAGTAAAGACCACCACTTAATCCCTGGGAACAGACTGCCAGGATCAATAAGAGACGCACTGTTTATAGACAATGTTACTTTTTGACAGCTAACTCTGCAAGTGAGATACTTTTATTCTGAAGGGCTTCTCTGGACTTGAAACTGTTGCCTATTTTGTTGATGGGGGACTTTGGAAAACTGGAAAAGACATTATATTGTTTCCATTGACTGTTATTGGAACAGTATTCCCCCTAGAGGAATACTGAAATTGTTACAACTAGCTGGGGATTTTCCACTGTTAACTGGCCAGGGAAATTTCCACTGCAAAACAAGCTTCGAGCCGTGGGACTGACCTTGATCCTCAGATAAAGTGTTATGGCAGACTTGCCTCAGGAAAAGACAAGATCGGGTAAGGTTAGATTGACACAAACCAGCGTACTGCAGCAGCGCAGAGCATCCGCATCTGGCCCCCCTGTACCACAAGGAAAAGACCCTGCACAAACCACAGTACAAACTGCAACACAAGGAAAGGATCCAGTACAAGCTGGGCCTAAAGGAATGGCATCTGAAGAGAGTTTTACTTCAGTATTAAGCAAAATTTATGAAACCTTGGAAAAACTAAGTAACCAAGTTACTGAACAAA
This sequence comes from Podarcis melisellensis, assembly GCF_964234715.1. Classification (NCBI taxonomy): domain Eukaryota; kingdom Metazoa; phylum Chordata; class Lepidosauria; order Squamata; family Lacertidae; genus Podarcis; species Podarcis melisellensis. Next base: position 14,793,193 of record NC_138535.1, read on the forward strand.
CAACTAAAATCGACCAAAACAATACCAGCATTAACAGCTTGGGGGGAAAGGTGAACTCAAACACAGAATCAATCAAAAGACTGCTGCAAAAATCTACCTCGAACCAAAAGGCAGCTGAGGAAGCACAGGAAAAAGCTTTGGCTGTGGAGGAAAAGATCACACCGATATGTAAACAACTTGAGGACCACCGGACGCTCCTGTCTATGATTGAACTTAAGGAAAAACAGATTAATTTGAGGATCAGGGCAGTACCTGAACTTGAAAAAGACAGTTTAAGTGACTTTCTTACGCAGGAATTTGCAGACTTTTGGAACCTGGATGCTAAGCAAGACTTTAAGATTGTAAGTGCCTTTAGACTTGGAAGAGGAGGGAGAAAAAACAGGGTGAGAGACTGTTTGATTACCCTCCGAACGAAAGAAGAGAGAGACAAAATACTGAATCTGCACTTCCAGCAGACTCTGGAGATACAAGAATCAAGAGTTGAGATCTTCAAGGATATTCCGAAACATTTATTGGATCTTAGGGCTAACTACGGAGATCTGGTGGCCCTGCTGAGAAGAAACAGAATTGTTTTCAGGTGGGAATTTCCCTAAGGCCTTTCTTTTACCTTTAAAGGGAAAAAATCAAAATAAGATCAGTGGAAGATAAAGAAAAATTCTCGAGAGACCACGAAGAAGATCTACAAAAAGAAGCTGAAGAAGAAGAAGAGCCAAAAGCATTAAAACCAGGACTACTAGAATTAGTATCACTACCTTTGGGATTGGATAAATCGAAATAGCCACCACCGACAGAAGAAGAACAACTACTTGGAGCAGTTGGAGGAGAAGCAAAATAATCACACCATGTCTCTGCAACTATTAAGTTGGAATATTCACGGCTTTAATTCCCCAGAGAAAAGGAGAAAGGTTTTCCATTTATTGAAAAAGGAACAATTGGACTTGATTTGCCTACAGGAAACTCACGTGATAAGGCTCCATAGGAAAGTACTGATTAATAAAAGATTGGGCCAAGAGTTTATTTCGTCAGATAAAGTTAAAAAGAGAGGAGTTGTAATTTATGCAAAAGAGAGCCTTTCACCGAAATTTATTTTTAAAGATGATCAAGGAAGATTTGTGGCAAATGAAATACAAATTCAAGGAGAGAAATTCTTGATAGTAGGAGTTTATGCACCAAATGAGGGGAAATCTGAATTTTTTAAGAAGTTGCATGAGACATTGTTGGACTACATGGAATATAACATTATTATGATGGGAGATATGAACGGAGTGGTGTCTACAAATATGGACAAGTCACAAAGACAGGTAATTACTAAAGACGGCAGACTACCAAAAACCTTTTTTGACATGACTGACAACATGGACTTAATTGACATCTGGAGAACTAAGAACCCCTTGGGTAGAGAGGGAACTTTCTTCTCTGAAGCCAAAATGACATGGACAAGAATTGACCAAATTTGGATAACTAGAGGACTGGCTCCTAAAATTTGAAAAGCGGAAATTTGCCCTAAAACTTGCTCCGACCATAATGCTATGAGAATGGAGATGAAATTAACACCAATTGGTTCCTTTAGATGGAGGATGAATGACACCTTGTTTAGAGATGCAGAAGTTACCAAGAAGGCCCAAAAAAACTTTGAGAGACTATTTTGAGATAAATTTGAATACTACGGTTGAAAAAAGAGTAATCTGGGACGCAAGCAAAGCGGTTATGAGAGGGTTTCTGATTCAACAGAACGCAATAAAGAAGAGAACTCAAAATGAGAAAAAAGATAAAATTTTGGAGAAAATAAAAGAAGGAGAGAAGGAATTAAGAGTGAAACCAAAGTCGCAAGAGATTCTGAGAGAAATAAAGCTGTATCAAGTATAATACATGAAAATGATAAATCAGGAAATAGAATGGAAAATCAAGCAGATGAGACAAAAGACATTTGAATCGGCTAATAAATGTGGGAAACTGCTGGCTTGGCAGATAAAAAAAGACAAAAACTTAATACAAACTTGGAAGTGGAAGGAAAGAATATACAGAATCCAGTGGAGATTAGAAAGTGCTTCCCGAGATATTTCAAACAACTATATACACAAGGGCCACAGAAAGAGACTGACATAGATCAATTTTTAAGAACAAATGGATTACAAAAAATCTCTCAAGAAAATAAATTAATGCTGAATTGTAAAACAACAGATCAGGAGGTGGAAGGTGCCATCCAAAATATGCAGCTGGGCAAATCTCTAACCTCAAAATACTATAGATCTTTGAAAGATTGGTTAATTCAACCACTAAAGGAGGTTTGTAATGAAATTTTGGAGGGGGAAAAAGCGCCTGAGTCGTGGAAGGAAGCTTATATTACACTTATACCGAAAACTGAGTCCGAAAAAACACAACTTAAGAACTACCGCCCCATATCCCTACTTAACGTGGATTACAAAATTTTTGCAGATATTTTGACCAAAAGACTGAAAAAGGTACTAGTTGAGGAGATACACAAAGACCAAGCTGGCTTTCTCCTGGGTAGACACTTGTCTGACAACACGAGAAATATAATTAACATTTTAGAGAAGTTGCAAGTGAATATTAATACTAAAGCAGTTTTGATATTTGTTGACGCGGAGAAAGCCTTCGACAATATTTCTTGGAGTTTCATGAAGAAAAATCTTCAGGGGATGGGGGTTGGTCAAGGTTTTGAAAATGGTATAGGTGCAATTTACTCAGAACAAAAGGCTAAATTGATAGTTAACAACGTGGTGACAGAAGAATTTAAGATGGAGAAAGGGACACAACAAGGCTGCCCAATTTCCCCATTGCTTTTTATTTTGGTCCTGGAGGTTTTGCTAAACATGATTAGAAGGGACCATTTGATCAAAGGTATTCAGGTCGGAGCTAAACAGTACAAACTTAAAGCGTTTGCAGATAACTTAGTATTGACATTACAGGAGCCAGAATCTAGTACTAAAAGAGTATTAGAATTGATTCAGGAATTTGGTCAAGTGGCAGGACTTAAGTTGAACAAGTTAAAGACTAAGGTTCTTGAGAAAAATTTAACACCGATAGAGAAAGAGAGGTTTCAGAAGGAGACGGGATTAACATTGGTTAAGAAAGTAAAATACCTGGGGGTTAACATGACTGCTAAGAACTTAAATTTGTTTAAATATAATTATGAGAAATGTTGGTCAGAAGTGAAAAAGGATCTTGAAATATGGTCAAATTTGAAGCTTTCCTTGTTTGGTCGAATTGCTGTTATAAAGATGAATGTATTGCCAAGAATGTTGTTTTTGTTTCAATCATTGCAAATTTTGGATAAAATGGACTGTTTCAAGAAGTGGCAGAAAGAGATTTCTAGATTTGTCTGGCAGGGCAAGAAGCCCAGAATAAAATTTAAAATACTAACAGATGCAAAGGAAAGAGGTGGATTCGCCCTGCCAGACCTTAAACTTTACTATGAATCAGCCGCATTTTGCTGGCTGAAAGAATGGCTGCTTCTTGAGAACACAGACATTTTGGTTCTAGAAGGCTTTAATAATGTATTTGGGTGGCATGCATATTTGTGGTACGATAAGGTCAAAGCACATAAAGCATTTAAAAACCATATTGTCAGGAAAGCACTGTTTAATGTCTGGATAAGATATAAAGATCTACTTGAAAGTAAAACCCCAAGGTGGTTGTCACCAATGGAAGCAAAGGCTCAGAAAAAGCTCAATATGGAGGCCAAATGGCCGAAATATTGGGAGATTTTGGAACAAGAAGGAGATAAACTGAAATTGCAGAGCTTTGAGAAACTAAAAGATAAAGTGCGAGATTGGCTTCATTACTATCAAATAAGGGAGGCTTACAATCTGGACAAAAAAATCGGCTTCCAGGTGGAAAAATCAAAATTAGAAACAGAACTGTTAGATCCCAAAACTAAGATACTATCAAGAATGTATAACTTGCTGTTGAAATGGAATACTCAGGATGAAATGGTGAAATCTGTTATGATAAAGTGGGCACAAGATGTTGGACATAACATTATGTTTGCTGACTGGGAACAGTTATGGACCACAGGTATGAAATTTACGGCAGGTAATGCCTTAAGAGAGAATATTATGAAAATGATATACAGGTGGTACATGACACCAGTCAAGCTTGCAAAAATCTATCATTTGCCCGATAATAAATGTTGGAAATGTAAAGAAAATGAAGGTACTTTCTTTTACCTTTGGTGGACGTGCCCGAGGATTAAGGCTTTCTGAGAGATGATCTATAATGAAATGAAAAAGGTATTTAAATATACCTTCCTGAAGAAACCAGAGGCCTTTCTCCTGGGCATGGTCGGCCAATTGGTGCCAAAGAAGGATAGAACTTTCTTTATGTATGCAACAACAGCAGCAAGAATACTCATCGCAAAGTATTGGAAGACGCAAGATCTACCCACCCGGGAAGAATGGCAGATGAAGTTGATGGACTACATGGAACTAGCGGAAATGACTGGCAGAATCCGAGACCAGGGAGAAGAGTCAGTAGAAGAAGATTGGAAGAAATTTAAAGACTATTTACAGAAACACTGTAAAATTAAGGAATGTTAGAGGGATGCTGGAATGAAGCTATGTGGTTTTAGCAATAATGTTATTAAGGGGTATGTAAAGGTGGATTGTTAACAGGTGAAAATGTAAAGTTACAATATATTAAGATAAAATATTAAGATAAAGGCAAAAAGGGTAAGGACTTGCTGAAACAACTATTGAACTAGAATACAAAAAAGGGAGGTGTGAGGAAGTCAGGGAAATAAGCAAATGAAAGACAAGACATGGAAAGACTGATTTATTTTTAATTGTTTTTTTTCCTTTATTTTTCTGTATTTTGTATCTTTTGTTTTTTCTTTTTCTTCTCTTTTCATTTTATTTTTGTAATTTCATTGAAACTTTAATAAATATTAAAAAAAAACAAATTGTACGCTCCCCTGAGGTCCAGCTTGGTAAAAATTTTCCCCTGCCTCACCCGTGTTAAAATGTCGTCAATCCTGGGCAATGGGAAGGTCACGGGTTCTGACACCAGGTTGACGGCCCGGTAATCCACGACTAGCCTGGGCTGATTAGTCTCTTTTTTGTCCACAAAGAATACTAGACTGCCCCCCACCGCCTTTGATTCTCTTATGAACCGCCTCTTCAGGTTCTTGTCAATAAATTGCCGCAACTCCTGTATCTCCCAGTCAGACATGGCATACAGCTTACCCACCGGCAGCTGAGCCCCTGGGAGTAAGTTGATTTGGCAGTCAAAGGGCCTATGGGGGGGTAGTCTATCAGCCTCCTTCTCGCTGAAGACTTCCTTCAGGTCAGCATATTGTGGTGGCACCTCCCCTTTTGGTTCCACAGCTAGCCCAGCCACCCTGGCCACTGTCATCCTTGGGTTCTCCCCCCCCCCCCCAGACAGTGTTCCAAGCAGTAAGCTGACCCAAAGGTGACTGACCGCTGATGCCATGACACTACTGGATCATGCAGTGCCAGCCAGCTCATCCCCAGTATTATTGGGGCTCCTGCCAGTGTGGCCACATGAAAGGCAATGGTCTCCGTGTGCCTGGAAACCCTCATTCGCATTGGCGGGGTCTGGTGTGTCACTCCCCCCCCCCCCCGAAGTTCCCTGCCATCGATGGTGGTCACCTGCAAGGGAAAATCCAAGGGCAGCAGGTGGAGTTGGTGCTCCAGAGCGAAGTCCCTGCTGAAGAAATTGCAGGAGCTGCCTGAATCCAGCAGCCCCTCCACCTTGACTGGGTGCCCATTCGGGAGTTCTAGCACCACTTCTATGGCTATAGCTGCCCTGGGAGGGTCAGGCTGGGGCACTTCTATTGGTTGCTGGCCTGGCTGCTGCCCCCGCTGGTTGGCAGCCAGGCGTTGTTGTTTCCCTGCGCCTGCTCTTCCTCCCCCTTCTCCTCACAGCCAGCAGCTCCCACCATCCCTTGCCAGGCCTTTCTTTGAGGGCAGACCCTGGCAAAATGTCCTGGCCGTTGGCAGAGGAAACACTTCTTGGTGGTATTCCAATCCTTCCCCTCCCTCTTGCGACCTTCACTGGAGTTTGAAACCTCGCACGCGCACGCGCCATCTATTTCCATTGACTCAGCCACCTGGGAAAGCTGTCTCGGTATTTCAGGAATGCGGTAGTCATGGCAACGTTCCCCTCTCACTTCGCGTTTCTCCTGAGCCCGCGCTCCCTGCCGCACTCCAATCGCAAGCACAGCCTTGGTCAGCTGATCCATCGACTGTGAGCGGGGCGCGTGGGACAGCTCGTCCTTCACAGTTGGGGACAACCCCTCCTCAAACAACATTAGAATAGGTTCAGAGTCCAGATCCCACCCGAGCCGGTGGATCAACATCGCAAAGTGCGACCAGTAGTCTCTAACTGACTGGCTCCCCTGCTTGCACCCCATCAATTCCCACCGAGTCACACTTTGCTCCACTTCACTGGAATACATCGCATTCATTGCCTGGAAAAATTTCCTAAGGTCCTTCAAGGCAGCATTTTGAGTCGCCATTAGGGGCCTGATCCATTTGCGTGCCCCATCCTCCAGATGTCCCACAATGTAGGCTACCCTCTCCCCATCATCAGCAAAGTCATTATGCTGCAGTTCCTTTTTTTTTAATAAGATATTTATTAAAGATTTTCTTAATACAATAGAAAAGAAAAAAGAAAAAAACAAACAAAATAACATATAACTTTACAATAGCCATATTTTCTTCGCTTCTTTGGACTTCCTCACATCTCTCGTTCCTGCGTTCCAGGTTTATCCAACTTTACCCAGCAATTTATCACCTTATTTCAATTATTATTTTATAGTTTTCCAATATTGTGTCCCTAATTTTAGATATTTTTACCCAAAACTTAAAAGCTTAGTTTTAACATAATATTTATCCAAAATTTTTCTTTTCTTACATTTTCACTTATTTTCATATTCCTTTCAACTAACTTAATGGTGCCAATATTATTTATAATCTTACATCTTCTTAACACTCATACAATTTACAATATTTTTGTAGATAGTCCTTAAATTTCTTCCAGTTCTCCTCCACAGCCTCTTCTCCCAGGTCTCGGATTCTGCCAGTCATCTCTGCTAGTTCCATATAGTCTATCAGTTGCATCTGCCATTCTTCCAGTGTGGGCAAATCTTGGGTTTTCCAATGTTTGGCGACAAGTATCCTTGCTGCTGTTGTTGCATACATAAAAAATGTTCGGTCCTTCTTTAACACCCTCTGGCCGACGATGCCTAAAAGAAAGGCCTCTGGTTTCTTCGGAAAGGTATACTTAAATACCTTTTTCAACTCATTATATATCATTTCCCAGAAAACCTTAACTCTAGGGCAGGTCCACCAGAGGTGAAAGAACGTTCCTTCAGTTTCTTTACATTTCCAACATTTATTATCAGACAAATGGTATATTTTTGCGAGCTTGACTGGAGTCATGTACCACCTATATATCATTTTCATAATATTTTCTTTCAAGGCATTACATGCCGTGAATTTCAAACCGGTGGTCCATAACCTTTCCCAGTCAGCAAACATGATATTGTACCCAATGTCCTGTGCCCATTTTATCATAGCCGATTTGACCGTTTCATCTTGTGTGTTCCATTTTAACAGCAAGTTATACATTCTTGAAAGTACCTTAGTCTTAGGTTCTAGCAATTCCGTTTCCAACTTTGATTTTTCCACCTGGAATCCTATCTTTTTATCCAACTTAAAAAACCTCTTTAATCCGAGCATAATGTAACCAATCTCGCACTTTATCTTTTAGTTTCTCCAAACTCTGCAGCCTCCAATTATCTCCATCTTTTTCTAATATATCCCAATATTTCGGCCATTTGGCCTCCATATTGAGTCTTTTCGGGGCCTTAGCTTCCATTGGTGATAACCACCTTGGGGTCTTGTTTTCCAATAAGTCTTTATATTTTGTCCAGACATTAAACACTGCTTTCCTGACAATATGGTTCTTGAAAGCCTTATGACTTTTAACCTTGTCGTACCACAAATATGCATGCCATCCATAAGCATTGTTAAAACCTTCCAGATCCAAAACATCAGTGTTTTCAAGAAGCAGCCAATCTTTCAACCAGCAGAAAGCTGCTGATTCATAGTACAACTTTAAGTCTGGCAGGGCAAAGCCCCCTCTTTCTTTAGCATCAGTTAATATCTTGAACTTAATTCTGGGCTTTTTGCCCTGCCAGACAAATTTGGAAATATCTCTCTGCCACCTCCCAAAACACTCCATTTTATCCACAATCTGCAAAGTCTGGAACAAAAACAGCATTTTTGGCAATACATTCATCTTTATAGCAGCAATTTGGCCCGACAAGGAAAGTTTCAATCTTGACCAACCTTCTAAATCCCTTTTAATTTCAGACCAACACTTTTCATAGTTATCCTTAAATAGACTCAGATTCTTAGCTGTTATATTTACCCCTAGGTATCTTACTTTTTTAACCACGTTTAACTCTGTCTCTTTCTGAAACCTTTCTGATTCTGAAGGTGTCAAATTTTTTTCCAATACCTTTGTTTTCTGCTTGTTGAGTTTAAATCCCGCCACCCGACCAAACTCCTGAATCAATTGTAATATCCTTTTTGTACTAGATTCTGGCTCCTGTAAGGTCAAAACCAGGTCATCTGCAAAAGCTTTGAGTTTATACTGTTTCGCTCCGACCTGCATTATGCTGCAGTTCCAAAGAGTACACTATTTCTGTTCGGAACGCATTGTAGTCCTGGGGTTTCCCCCCAAACTTGTGTACCAGCCCCGGTACCTTCCTTGCGATGGGGGTGGGTCTGACCTGTGCATTCTGAGTCCGTCTTTCGTCCAGCCGCGCCGTCAGGAGAGCCACATGCTGTTCCAAATCTCGGTTCCTCTCCACCAGATTTTGCACTCCAGCTGCTTGCTCCGTCTCTCCGGCTTCCCTGGTTTGGCTCATCGTGCTGCCTCTCTGGAGCTGCGCACAAGCAACGTTGGTGACTGACGGATTGCTGTAGTGGTTCTAGGGGTTGCTCGTGCGTAAGTTGCCGCCACTCCTGGCTAGGTTACCTGGTTGAACCCTTTCTGTCTGGACAGCCTTTCACTTCGTGGCTGTCTCAGTCGCTGGCAGCATCCGTCAGTGGGCGTTTCTTGAACTTCTTCCAGCAAAGAAGTTCTTTGACGCCAAGTCTCCTCCTACTCTCCCTGCGCGGAAGTCTTCTGCGCAGGGAGGGTGTGGGCAGCGGAGTACCCGTGCTCTCCCTGCTGGTCTCCGGTGAAGAGTCCTGGAGCCTTCCCCCATCTGCCCCCCTTCTCCACTGGTGTTACGCTGATTTCCTTCCCCAGCAGATGGGCTGCCTCTCTCCCTACTGGGACCCTCTCCGGCATCCCTCTGGAGCCTTCCCTCCGCCTCTAGCTCCGATGGCAGTTCCCTGACAGGGGGCAATGCTGGCCCCGCCATTGCGACTAGCTACGGCGACGATTCCCGGAAGAAAATCAGGAGGAGGACAGGTCAGAGGAGTCCCAAGGGAACAGTGGGGCAGTGAGGCCCATAGAGCAGGAGGGGCCAGCAGGGGAGGCAGAATCAGTAAATACAGAGAGGACCCGCGAGGCCAGAAGGACACCGGAACCAGAGCCACGACTGAGTGAACTGGTTACGCCAGACCAAACGGCCCCATCACAGCCAGCATCCTTGGAACACGAGCCAGAACCCGAACCCCAGACCAGGGGCATAAGGGAAGTACAAAAAGGGAAAAGGGGGAGGGGATAGACAGATAGACAGACAGATAGATAGATAGATAGATAGATAGATAGATAGATAGATGATAGTGTTGGAATTCTGCCTGGGTCAGAGGAATGTGCCACAGCGTAGGCACCGGCAGATATTCCTTGGCGACCTCCCCGCTGCTCCACTCTGCTGATAAGCAGCCGAGGTCTTGGCGATTCTTCTCAGATGTGTGAGAGGAACACACCGTTCTTCCTCTCTCCCCTTTGGTGTCCCCCAGGGAGGGGAAAGATGCAGACAGAAATCTATTTACATCTTTTATTTCTGTCTCTTACATCAGTACAGAGAAAACATGTCTGCACTCCACAGCAGTAAGAATAAAACTCCACCCATGTACTTCCAGCACGTGTCATATGACACACACACTGAGCTAACATCCGGTGCTCAGTACAGAATGGACTGCCCCTTTGTTCCCATGGCAACAGTCACAAACATCCTGTCTGGCTTTCCAGCCACAAGCAGCTGCCTTAGCTGACTGAGCTGCTAGAGCCTTTGCTTGCTGCAGCATTGGTGCTTTATGATAACATACTCCCCCTAAAGTATCAATGCGTGCTGCGAGCAAAGCGTCATCCAGAGAAGAAAACAAACAGTTGTTATACTTATAACACTCCCCTGTTGTTTCAGTGCCACCCTTGGAACTACCCGCCACTGGTTTTACCAATGTACCTCTCTGGTTGTGTGACTTCCAAGGAATGAGTGCTTCTGCATTACCTTGGTTAACAACTCCCTGTTGTGCCTTTGTCTCTGACTCGACACAGCTTCAATTTCTCCTTTGTCGTTTACAACAGCAACACATGCAATAGCTAGGTTTGCAAATTCCTTTGAATACCTCTTTGGTGGTACACCCTTCGTTGCTCTCTCAGACCTACGTAAGAGGTGCTGCTCTTCTTTGCTTTCTGGTTCAGCCTCTGAACTCTCTGGAGAACCAGTACTAAGCTTAATCAGTGGTTCATCCTCCTCTTCTGAGGGTCTGGTCATTATTTGAGATTTCCTCTCAATGACTGTTACAACTGAGCTGTCTGAGCTATCGATGTCATCATCAGTACTACTGAACTCAATAAGATCAAACTCATCATCATCATCATCATCATCATCATCATCATCATCAGAATCATCTCCAGTGGGAAATGTGTGAACAATCACTCTCTCCTGTTCAGGAGCACTCTCTAGAAATTTTGTGAGAATCACCTGACCAGATTCAGACAAAATTACTCTGTAGAGACCCTTTTCATAACCCACAAAAATGCCTCTGGCATTCTTTACCCCACCTGGAGCTTCTGTCCTCACATGAGACCCAAAAACCTTGAAATGGGCAACTGAAGGTTTTCTATGGAACAGTTTCTCAAAAGGAGAACATCCCAACTCTTTTGAAACCTTTCTCAACCACGTGTAAGTAAATGACATTAGTGACTCAGCCCAGTACTCATGTGGCAGATGTGAACTAAGCAATTGCGCCTCCATTCCCTTTTGCAATTCTTTGTTCACCCTAACACAAACACATCTTTTCCAAGCTTCTTCGGAGGTAGCAATTTTGTGTCTTATCCCTTCCTTCTTCAGGAACCTCTGGAAATCCTGTGAAAGAAATAGTGGCATCTCATCTGTACAAAGACAAGCAATATTAGCATCATGCATATTTTTAACCTTGTCACAAAACTCTTTAAACCTTTCTAAGGCTTCTTTTGGTTTCTGCAAAAGATAAATCCAGACATAATTTGTGAAAGAATCCACACACACAAGGTAATATTTTGCATTGCCTCTAGATGGTGCTAGAGGACCAATCACATCAGCATACACCCGCTGAAAAGCTCTGTCGACCCTCGAGGTCACCTTCTTGGTGTTCTCCTTGGTCAGACCTGCAAAAGAGATCACGTTAGAATCACAAGAATTACATTCCATGTAATCACTTTGATCAAAAGTCAACAAATACAGTCCATCTTTCTCTTTGGCAGAAAGATACAGCTCTCCATCTTTGTAGATCTCGCAGTTCTCATCATCATAGGACAGTTTTAGTCCCTTCTTAGCAATCTGCGAAGCGCTGAGCAGATTATACTTCAACTCTGGAACCAAATAAACATTGCTTATAGTCAAGTTCAGACTTTCAAGATACACAGTCCCAATTCCGGTGGCTTCCAGCTCTTGACCGTTGGCTTGTTGCACAGCGAAGCTTTGCTTCTTAAACGTCGAAAATAGCTGTCTGTTCGGGGACATGTGAACCGTGGTGCCCGTGTCTATGACAAAGAAATTCCCCGCTTCTGGTGTGGCTTTTAGCGACATCAAAGCCTTTGCAGTCTTTGCCTTTGGCTTGGTATGACTTTTGCCTGACGCCTCAGACTTTGTGGAGCTTCCCTTGGCTCCTTTGTGCTGACGTGGCTTCTTGCAGTACCGCTGCAGATGCCCAGTCTGGCCACAACTGTAACATCGGACAACGTTGAATGCCACAGCATTTTCTCCAGTAGCAACAGCAGTGGGGGTGTCAGAACTCCGTTCCTGTCTCCCCCTGTCCTTGACTTCCAGGGCGGCAAGTCTGTCCTGTTCATTCAGAACCACGGCAAATACCCTCTCCGAGGTGAAATCATTCGCCGGAAGAGACCCAAGCTGACTGGCAACGGTTTTGTAAGTCCGATTCAGGCTGTTTATCACCATGAAGCAAAACACTTCCTCCTGCAAACGGAAATTACGGTCCACCATCTGTTGACGCAGATATTTCATTTCCGTCAGGTGCGCTTGAACATCTCCATCAGACGCAAGCCTCAGATTGGTCAGCTTCTCAAAATACAGCAACGCTGAAGAACCTGCATCTCTCTGATGTGTCCTTCTCAGCGTGTCCCAAACCTCTTTCGCGTGCTGTAAATCCTGAATATGCACAAGCTGCGAGTCTGACACACACAGAATTATAGCCGTTCTGGCCTTCACATTCTGTGACTCCCAAGCACGTGTTGGTGCTGCAGGGATGGGGTTCTCAATCACTTCAAACAGTCTCTGATTCTGCAGCAGGGCCTTCATCTTAATAGACCAAGATGCATAATTGTCATTGGTCAGGAGGGGTGGAGAAGGCAAGCCTCCGCCCTTCCTAGCATCCATTTTGAGTCCTTGCATTAACTTTCAAACACAAGCCTCTAAAATCCAAAAGCTGGTTTGTTTACACTCTTGTGCACCTGGCAGCTCTGACACTGGCTGCGTTGGAAAGTCCCTTCCAACAGTTCATGAGATACTTAGTCAAAACATTCCATTGTGACTTTCACTTCTCTGACGGGCATTGCTTAGCAACTGTGCATTCCTTTCCTTGTACAGGAAACCACAAGAATGTCTGGAATGCAGGCCTCTTCTCACTCGGAGCTGTTTTCCCAAACGCTGCTCCCCGTGAACCAGAGAATAACTCAATCTGCGTTCACTCTTTTAAGCCCGAAAATCTCATACCTTGGCTGTCAGCTTCGTCTGGTCAGCTTCTGGCTGCAGAGGATCAGCTTTCTCACTTCAGGCTTCCATGGAGCGATGAAAACAGTAGCTCTGCTACCCTTTATTGCAGAGTCCCATGGATCGAAGAAACCAGCAACCATCCTCTGCTACCACTGTTGGAATTCTGCCTGGGTCAGAGGAATGTGCCACAGCGTAGGCACCTGCAGATATTCCTTGGCGACCTCCCCGCTGCTCCACTCTGCTGATAAGCAGTCAAGGTCTCGGTGATTCTTCTCAGATGTGTGAGAGGAACACACCGTTCTTCCTCTCTCCCCTTTGGTGTCCCCCAGGGAGGGGAAAGATGCTGTGATGGGACAATGAGCTACTTGTGCGTAAAAGGGTTGGTCCCTCAGAGTTTGCTCAGTGTAGCAAAGCTCTGCCTTGAGCAGAGCCCTTTGACATGGCTCCGTCAGTCGCTGGTAGAATCCGACAGTGGGCGCCTGCGGAAACGCTTCCAGCATAAAAGCTGCTTAACGGAAACACGTCTCCTGGATTCCCTGCGTGACAGTTTCCGGCGAGGGGTGGGGGTTCCTAAAGGGGGCCTTGATACCTCTTCGCTGTTCTCACTGGAAGTGTCCCAGAGCCTCTCCTCCGATTCCCTTCCCCTTGGAGCTCCTGCTCCCCCCCTACTGGTTCCCTCTTCTGCTGCAGAGTCTCTCCTATTCTCCTGGAGCCCTTCCGCCACCTGTTCTTCCGATGGCAATTTCCTGACATCCACCTCCCCCCCAGGCCCCCCTCCACCCCCTCCCGCCTCCTCTCCTGCAGGCGGTGAGGCTGGAAAGCCTCGGAAGGAGCTCTCCTCGTCATCAGAGGATTAAAACACTTCTAGCCACTGCCTTCCGTCTCCTTCCCCTTCTTCCTCTTCTTCGTCTGAGTATGCTGCTTCCTCAACCCCTGACTCTGGGAACCCTTCAAACACCCCTTCCTCATCGGTGGTTCCGAAGTGTTCCCTCCTAAATCGCGCCACAGGCTGCGGTTTTCTTGGGAAACGCCGATGGAACGTTTCTATTAAAACCTCGTCATGGACTTCTTCTGCCGGCACCCATGTGTTTTCTGACTCTTCCTCCCCCTCCCATTCTACCAAGTATTCCACCTGATTCCCCTTCCACCTGGAATCAATGATTCCTGCCACTTCCATGTTGAGTTCTCTCTCTTCTATGACGGGTGTTTGGGTGACCTCCCTCTCACGTTCCCCCCACTCCCGTCCCTCTCGATACCGCGACAGTAATGATCTGTGAAATACTGGGTGCAGTTTCATGTGACTGGGCAATCTGAGTTTAAATGCTACTGGGTTAACCTGTTGTATGACCTCAAAGGGTCCCAACCGTTTGGGTCTCAATTTCTTACACCCTCCCTTGAACGGCAGCCCTTGGGTGGATAGCCACACCCGGTCTCCCACCCTTATGGTTTCACCTTCCCTTCTATTTCTGTCTGCTTGCTTCTTATATTCTTCCTTGGCTTTCTCCAAGTTGAGTTGGAGCTGCCGATGGATTGCTTCCATCTCTTCCACAAAATGTTCCGCTGCCGGTACACTCCAGCTCTCCCCTCCTTCTCCTGGAAATGCTCGGGGGTGACACCCATAATTGGCCAGAAAGGGACTCATCCCAGTGGACACGTTCTCCGCGTTGTTGTAGGCAAATTCTGCCAGAGGTAACTTATCTACCCAATCATTTTCTCTGTCTTTTACATAGCACCTCAGGTATTGTTGCAAAACCCCGTTTGCCCTTTCTGCCTGCCCATTTGTTTCTGGGTGTCTGGCAGTGGAAAAACTTACCTCCACGTGCAGCAAGCTCATTAGCTTTCTCCAGAACCTGGAAGTAAATTGTTTCCCTCGGTCGCTCACAACCCTCAAGGGGGCGCCATGCAACCTGAAAATATGCTTTACAAACAACCTTGCGGTTTCTTCCGCTGTGACTGCGTGTGAACAAGCTATAAAATGGCACATCTTAGTTAGTAGGTCTACTACCACCATGACAGCTGTTTTCCCTTTGGATTTCGGTAGATCTGTCATAAAATCTATGGATACCATCTCCCATGGCCTTTCTGGTGTGGGTAAGGGTTCTAATAACCCCGCTGGCGCCAGCCTCTCTCCTTTAGCTCTCTGGCACCTGTCGCACCCCCGTACATACTCCCGCACGTCTTCCCTCACCTTGGGCCACCAAAACTCCCTGGTAACCAACCACATGGTCTTGTGCTGCCCGAAATGCCCCGCCGTGGGGCTATCGTGTAACTGTTTGAGCACTCGCCCTCTTAGTTCCCCATCTGGTATGTAGAGTGCCCCTTTGTAATACAGCTTTCCGTTCTTTTCCTCAAAACCCCCTGTGTTCTCCCCTGTTTCCCTGAGTTCCCTAAGCTTTTCTTGGGCATATTCATTGTTCTCAGTACCCTCTACCAGTTCTCTTTGCCCCACCAATGCTGCCCCACAAACCCAGTGGTCCTCAGGGATGATGTGTCTTTCTTCCGCTGCTCCCTCCCCCTCCAAGTACTCAGGTTTTCGGGAGAGAGCGTCGGCTCTGACATTCTCTGCGCCTGGCACGTAGCGAATTTCAAAATTGAACTTGGAGAACTCTTGCGCCCATCTCACTTGTCTCTGGTTCAGTACTCGGGCTGTTCTCCAGTATTCTAGATTTTTGTGGTCTGTCCACACTTGGACCTTGTGTTGCGCCCCAATCAGCAGGTGTCGCCATCTCTTGAACGCTTCATGGATGGCGAGCAATTCTCTGTCGTACACGGTATAGTTCCTCTCTGATTTGTTCAACTTCCTCGAGAAAAAGGCACACGGTCTCCATTCTGACGTATCCTTTCCCGGCTGTAGGAGTACGGTGCCCACCGCTCTGTCTGACGCGTCGGTCTCCACTCTCATCGGCTGTTGCAGAGCCACGTGTAAGAGTTGTTCTTCCGAAGCAAACGCCCTCTTTAGACTTTCGAACGCTCACTGCGCTTCTTCCGTCCAGACAAATTTCTTCTTACTGCTGAGGCAATCCGTGATGGGGGCTGTTAAGTGGGCAAAGTTCTTGATGAACTTCCGATAGAAGTTTCCGAACCCCAAAAACCTTTGCACATCTTTCTTAGTTTTCGGTGGTTTCCATTCCAGTACCGCTTGCACCTTGCTAGGATCCATGGCCAACCCCTTGTCTGACAACCGGTACCCCAGGAATTCCACTTCTCTGGTGTGAAACTGACACTTCTCCAGTTTCACCCACAGCTGGTTTTCTTGCAGTCTGCTCAGTACCTCTCGTACATCTCGCACATGCTGCTCTTCATCCTCTGAGTACACTAGTACATCATCTAAGAACGCAGCGCAGTTCTTGTAAAGCAATGGCCCTAGGACGTGATTCATGAACGATTGAAAAACGGTCGACCCCCCCTGGAGGCCGAAGGGCATAACGAGATATTCAAAGGCCCCTAAAGGGGTGAACATAGTGGTTTTCCACTCATCTCCCTTTCTCATACGTATTAAATTGTACGCCCCCCTTAGGTCCAGCTTGGTAAAAATTTTCCCTTTTCTCACCCGGGTCAGAATGTCATCGATTCTGGGCATAGGGAAAGCCACTGGTTCGGACACTGCGTTCAGGGCCCGGAAGTCCACAACCAGTCTTGGTTTATCTGTATTTTTTTTGTCCACAAAGAACACTGGGCTACCCCCCACCGCCCGTGACTCTCTGATGAACCCACGCTTGAGGTTCTTGTCAATAAACTCCCTTAACTCCTGCATCTCCCTGTCTGACATTGCATATACCTTGCCCACTGGCAATTGTGCTCCTGGGAGTAAGTTGATTTGGCAGTCAAAGGGTCTGTGCGGGGGTAGTTTATTTGCTTCCCTTTCGCTGAAGACGTCAGCCAAATCGGTGTATTGTCGTGGTACCCTTCCTTGGTCTGTAACTTCTATCTTTGCTAACGTGGCCTGGGTACCTACTTGGCTCCCCCTTTCCGTGCAATGTGCCAGACAATGCCCTGACCCAAAGGAAACCACTCTCTGGTGCCATCCCACGAGTGGATCATGCAGCGCTAGCCAACTCATCCCCAAAATAATGGGCGCTGCCCCCAAGGTGGCTATATTAAACACTATTAGTTCCGTGTGTCGTGCCACCCTCATCGTCATGGGAACAGTCTGCTGGTTAACTTCTCCTCCCAACAGCGCCCTCCCATCAATCGTGGTCACCTGCAGCGGGTTATTTAAGGGGATGGTTTGTATCTGGTGTGCGGCTGCAAACTCCTTACTCATAAAGTTGCAGGAGCTGCCTGAGTCCAATAGCGCCTTAACCTTTAGCGGGTGTCCGTTTGCCAGTTCTAGCAATACCTCTATTACTAGCGCTGGTCTTGGTGGTTCCGGCGTGGGCACATTCACTGTTCCTTGGCCTGGCTGCTGTGCCCCGATGCTTGCAGCCAGGCGTTGGCTTTTACTGGCTCCTTGGCTCCCTCCGCCTCCTCCCCAACAGCTCCCGCCATTCCTTGCCATTCCTTTCTTTGCGGACAAACTCTGGCAAAGTGACCTGGCTGTTGGCAGAGAAAGCATTTCTTGGCGCCTTTCCCCTCCTTCTTCCGCCCTTCACTGGGGTTTGAAACTGCGCGCGCTGTTCCAATTCCCATCGGCTCTGCTGGCGGGGAAGTCTGCTCTGGAATCTCGGGAATGCGGAAATCTCTCCAACGGTCCTCTTTCCCCTCCCGCTTCTCCAAGGCTCTAGCCTCCTGCCGTGCTCCTATGGCCAGCGCGGATTTAGTCAGCTGGTCCATAGACTCCGCCCTGGGCGCCCGGGAAAGTTCGTCTTTTACTGCTGGAGATAATCCTTCTTCGAACAGCATTTGTATCGGTGCCTCCGACAAATCCCAACTTAATTTATGAATCAACATGGTAAACTCAGTCCAGTACTCACGGACAGTTCGGCTCCCTTGCTTACACGCCATTAGCTGTCTGCGCGCCACTCCCTGCTCAATCTCACTGGAGAACATCAGATCCATGGCGCGAAAAAACTTCCTTGTGTCCTTTAGGACTTTGTTATTGGCTGCCATCAGGGGTCTCACCCAGTCTCTCGCCCCCCTTTCCAGATGGCCAATCACAAACGCCACCCTTGATTCCTCATCAGGAAAGTCATCAAACTGCAGATTAAGGGCATATTGCATTTCTGTCCTAAAGGCTTGATAGTTCCTGGGATCACCCCCAAATTTCTGCACCAGTCCTGGCACCTTCCTTGAGACTTGGGTGGCCTTTCCCTTCTCTGCATCTTGAGCCCTCCTCTCCTCAAGCCTAGCCGTTTGCATGGCTAACTGAACCTCCAACATCCTGTAACAACAACAACAACAACAACAATATTTATTACGGCCGTAGGCCCATACAGGTAAAAACAACACATAAATAACAGCTTGTGCACGTGGGGGAAAAAAAAAACAGCCGCTAAAACACCACTATAACAATAAAATACTATAAAGTAGAATGGCATACTACGCCTTAGTTAGCTTGTAGTGTTCCTTGGCGTCGCTTTTGGGTAAGGACAGCGACCAGGAACCTGGCCACTTTCAGGGTCGTATGAGTATCCTTATCCTGCAAGATTTGAGCAAGGTGGAATTTTGGTGGGGTACCCTCTAGTTTCTGTATGATTGATCCCAACAAATTTGCCCGTGGCACATTGAACAGGGGGCAAGTGAATATGATGTGCTGGAGCGACTCCGGCGTCTCCTTATCACATTCGCACGTGGCGGGGGCTTGGCCCTTTGAGAATCTATGTCTCAGGACGTTGGAGGGAAAAACGTTGAACCTCGCTTTGGTGAAGGCCAGTCTATGGGCAACAGTCGAAAGGGAGGAGAGGTATGATGGAACGCAGTAAGTTAAAGTGATACCAATGTTCTGGGGCGAACAAACACCTCCCCCCCAGCATATAATTTCGCTGTAGATCGATGTCATCCAGTCTTTGGCGGATCAGTCTTTGAGCAGTAATTTGGTCTAGTTTTAGGGAATCTGAAGGAGAGATTCCATAGCTCAGGAGTTTGGCATGAATTCTACTAGTCCAAAGGCTAGAGAATTCATCTCGCCATAAGCATTGGACAAGGTAGTGGTTTGGTAATCTATGCCACAATGATAACCAATAATTGAAGACTTGCTTCCACAGGCAAGTTTCTAAGGATGCAATCTTCAGTTCTAGTCTCATGGCTGCGTTGCTTACGCACAGGGGGAGCATTAGGAGCCGACGTAGGAATTGATTTTGCAGTGTCTCAAGAGGAGCAAGATCTGTCATCACGGCCAAAAGCGGGGCAGCATAAGCAAGCACGGCAACCACTTTTGCCTTGAACACCTTTAGGGCCGAGGGAACATGCAAAGCTCCATCCGAAAAAAAGAATCGGAGGAGCGCATATGACAGAGTTTTGGCCTTGTTAAGTAGGTGTTGAATTTGAGCTTTCCGCTCCGACCATAATGCAGTCAAGATGGAAATGAAATTAACAACGGCTGGAACCTTCAGATGGAGAATGAATGACACCCTATTTAGAGACGAAGAAATTTACCAAAAGGCCCAAAAAACATTGAAGGATTACTTTGAGATAAATTTGAGAACGGAGGTGGAAAAAAGAATAGTATGGGACGCAAGCAAGGCCGTGATGCGTGGATTCCTAATTCAGCAAAATTCTATAAAAAGGAAGAAACAAAATGAGAGGAAGGAAAAGATTCTGAACCAGATAAAGGAAGGAGAAAAGAAATTGAGATCCAAACCGAAATCTCATGAGATTTTAAGAGAAATAAAATACCACCAGACGCAATACATGGAACTGATGAATCAGGAAATAGAATGGAAGATAAAGCAAATGAGACAAAGGACATTTGAATCGGCAGATAAATGCGGGAAACTGCTGTCATGGCAATTGAAAAAGAGGCAAAAGTTGAACACGGTGACATCCCTGGAAATAGATGGGAAAATTATCAACAAACCAAATGAAATAAGCAACTGTTTTCAAAGTTTCTTCAAAAAACTTTATGCGCATGGGCCTACAAATGAACAAGAAATAGAGGACTTTGTTAAAAAACATGGACTATCAAAGATTTCAGAACAAAATAAAAGGATTTTGAATGAAAAAATTACAGAACAAGAAATAGAGGGTGCCATCCAGAATACGAAATTGGGGAAATCACCAGGACCAGATGGTTTGACTGCAAAATACTACAAAGATCTTAAAGAATGGCTAATACAGCCATTGAAGGAAGTATGCAACCAGATATTAGAGGGGAAAAAGGCTCCCGAATCGTGGAAAGATGCATTTATCTCACTTATACCGAAGACAGAAACTGAGAAACACCAAGTTAAAAACTACCGCCCTATATCACTCTTGAACGTGGATTACAAAATCTTTGCAGACGTTTTAGCAAAAAGATTTAAGAGAGTTTTGATGGAGGAGATTCATAAGAACCAAACAGGCTTTCTCCCAGGGAGACATATGTCAGAAAATGTGAGGAACATCATAGACATTTTGGAGATGCTAGAGGTGGACATTAATAGAAAGGCAGTTCTGATCTTTGTGGACGCGGAGAAGGCCTTTGACAACATATCTTGGAAATTTATGAAGAAGAATCTCCATGGGATGGGGGTAGGCCAAGGGTTTGAAAACGGTATAGGTGCAATATACTCTGAACAAAGAGCGAAATTAATTGTGAACAATGTGGTAATGGATGAAATACCAATAGAGAAAGGTACACGACAGGGATGCCCTATATCCCCTTTACTGTTTATATCGGTCCTGGAGGTTTTATTAAACATGATTAGGAAGGACCAGCTGGTAAAAGGAATACAGGTCGGATCTAAACAATATAAGTTAAGGGCATTTGCAGATGATTTAGTGTTAACTTTGCAACAGCCAGAAGCTAGTACCAAAAGAGTTCTAGAATTAATGGAGATATTCGGCCAGGTCGCAGGATTTAAATTGAACAAACAGAAAACAAAGGTGCTGGAAAAAAATCTAACAAAAGAGGAGAAAGATAGGTTTCAAAGTGAAACTGGGTTGGAAATAGAAAAAAAGGTTAAGTACCTGGGGGTAAACTTGACATCAAAAAATGTGAATCTATTTAAAGACAACTATGAAAAATGCTGGACAGAAGTTAAGAAAGATCTAGATATATGGTCTAGGCTGAAACTTTCCTTGTTAGGCCGAATCGCTGTCATTAAGATGAATGTATTGCCAAGAATGTTGTTTTTATTTCAGACATTGCAGATTCTAGACAAAATGGACTGTTTCAAGAGGTGGCAGAAAGACATATCTAAATTTGTCTGGCAGGGCAAAAAGCCCAGAATAAAATTTAAGATTTTAACTGATGCAAAAGATAGAGGGGGCTTTGCCCTGCCAGACTTAAGACTCTATTATGAATCAGCAGCTTTTTGCTGGCTGAAGCAATGGCTACTTCTTGAAGACACAGACATTCTTGATCTGGAAGGATATGACAATAGTTTTGGTTGGCATGCATATTTGTGGTATGACAAGGTAAAGGTGTATAAAAGTTTTAAGAACCATATTGTTAGGAAAGCATTGTACAATGTTTGGAATAGATATAAGGACTTATTGGAAAGTAAAACCCCCAGGTGGTTGTCACCAATGGAAGCGAAAGCAGTGAAAAAAATTAACATGGACTCTAATTGGCCTAAGTATTCTGAAATTTTAGAATATGATGGTGAAAGACTGAAGCTGCAAAGTTTTGAGAAGCTAAAGCACAAAGTTCGAGATTGGCTACACTACCGTCAGATAAATGAGGTGTTTAAGCAGGACAGGAAACTTGGTTTTCAGAAGGAGAGGTCAAAGCTAGAAATAGAATTGCTAGAATCCAATACTAAAAACCTATCTAAAATGTATAATTTGCTGCTGAAATGGAATACACAGGATGAAACAGTGAAATCAGCTATGATTAAATGGGCACAGGATATCGGTCATGACATTATGTTTGATGACTGGGAACAGTTATGGACCACCGGTGTTAAATTTACGGCATGTAATGCCTTGAAAGAGAATATAATGAAAATGATCTATAGGTGGTACATGACCCCAGTCAAACTTGCAAAGATCTACCATCTGCCCAATAATAAATGTTGGAAATGTAATGAGGCTGAAGGTACCTTCTATCATCTTTGGTGGACCTGCCCAAAGATTAAGGCCTACTGGGAAATGATCTATAATGAAATTAAGAAAGTCCTTAAGTGGACATTTGTAAAGAAACCGGAGGCTTTTCTCTTGGGCATGGTCGGCCAATTGGTGTCAAAGAAGGATAGGACATTTTTTATGTATGCAACTACAGCAGCAAGAATCCTGTTGGCAAAGTATTGGAAGATGCAAGAATTACCTACTCTGGAAGAATGGCAATCGAAGGTGATTGAATACATGGGACTGGCAGAGATGACCGGCAGAATCCGTGACCAGAGGAAAGAGACAGTGGAGGAGGACTGGGGGAAATTTAAAGTATATTTAAAAAATTATTGCAAAATTGTGGACTGATAAGATGTTAAGGGGTAGGAAACAAAGAACTACAGCTGTAAATCTTAAATTGTAAGGAAACTCAAAAGGGATTTAATCAAAGACTGACTGATGAGTTGCTCGAAAAAATGGTAAAATAAGGATGTGGCGAAGGGAAGGCATGGGGAAGTCAATTTTTGTTGTTTGTCTTTGATGTTTGTGTTTGTTCTGTATTGTTATTAATATGTGTAAAAACCAATAAAAATATTTTTAAAAAAAATGAATTTGAGCTTTCCACCCCAAATTGTGTTGAAAAATAACTCCTAGGTATTGGAATTTTAGGACTTGCTCTATTTTTGCTCCACCAAGCTTCCATTCGTATAATCTCCGGCTTCTGGAGAAAATCAGAATCTTGGATTTAGCATGGTTGATGGTTAATTGGTTGAATTGACAATACGTGCCAAAGATCTTCAAAGCTCTGGTTAGTCCAACACGTGTATAAGATAGGATTACCGCGTCGTCCGCATATAAAAGGAGGGGGCAGCGGTACCTTTCTTCCAGGCTTGGAACGGCTGCAGCTGCTCCCCCATCTCCGGCTCTGGCTGGGTTGCTCATGATGCTTCTCCTTGCACAAGCGCTTTCAGGGACTGTCGGATTGCTGTGATGGGACAATGAGCTACTTGTGCGTAAAAGGGTTGGTCCCTCAGAGTTTGCTCAGCGTAGCAAAGCTCTGCCTTGAGCAGAGCCCTTTGACATGGCTCCATCAGTCGCTGGTAGAATCCGACAGTGGGCGCCTGCGGAAACGCTTCCAGCATAAAAGCTGCTTAACGGAAACACGTCTCCTGGATTCCCTCTTCGCTTGATACCTCTTCGCTGTTCTCACTGGAAGTGTCCCAGAGCCTCTCCTCCGATTCCCTTCCCCTTGGAGCTCCTGCTCCCCCCCCTACTGGTTCCCTCTTCTGCTGCAGAGTCTCTCCTATTCTCCTGGAGCCCTTCCGCCACCTGTTCTTTCGATGGCAATTTCCTGACAGATGCAGACAGAAATCTATTTACATCTTTTATTTCTGTCTCTTACATCAGTACAGAGAAAACATGTCTGCACTCCACAGCAGTAAGAATAAAACTCCACCCATGTACTTCCAGCACGTGTCATATGACACACACACTGAGCTAACATCCGGTGCTCAGTACAGAATGGACTGCCCCTTTGTTCCCATGTCAACAGTCACAAACATCCTGTCTGGCTTTCCAGCCACAAGCAGCTGCCTTAGCTGACTGAGCTGCTAGAGCCTTTGCTTGCTGCAGCATTGGTGCTTTATGATAACAGATAGATAGATAGATAGATAGATAGATAGATAGATAGATAGATAGATAGATAGATAGATAGATGATAGATAGATTAGAAATTTTAATGGCCTATAAAGATTATCAAAACCTACAAAGTACTAAGCACAAATATAACATTGAATCACAATGGTACAAAATAACTCAGCAAGCTGACATTTTTCAAGAGTTAAACAAAAGTTTGTGCACTAAATATTATTTCCAATTCTCGGTAGCTATAAGAGAAATACCATATATGATTATAAAAATGTAAGCAAAAATTATTTAAAAATATGATTTAATTTCTAGATCAGACAGACAAGATTCCTTCAACTATATATTTCTTTCTTTATCATATACACACAAAGCTTCTATTTTTAAACAGGAAATATTTTTGTAACCTAAGGTCTGTTATACAAATACATACATATGCTCATTTTGTTACAGTTCTGTTAAGCTGTATACAAAATATAAAGATTCCAAGTTTTTTTTATGTTCCTCCATGGGTCTATTATTTACTAAATTGGTGAGTTTTGCCATTACTGCATATTCTGATAGTTTCTCTTTCCATGCATCCATTTCAGGACATATGTCAGATTTCCATGTTAGCCAACACCACTCTTGACTGCTGTGGTCATATAACTGAATAGTTCCACTGACGATTTCACATTAGCTGAAGGAGTCATTCCCAACAACATAGTTCTGGGGTCCAATGCAAAATTAGTTTTTTACATTTTCTGCATTTCGAAATGAACTTTCCTCCAAAACTTTTTGGTCTTTTCACAGGTCCACCATAAATGGAAGAATGTCCCTTGAGGTCTATGATATTTCCAGCAATGTCCATTCATTTCATTATTCATCTTCTGTATATCTTTCACAGTTATATACCATCAAAAGAACATGTTTGTACCAATTTTGTTTTAGGGCTTAAATTGCAGTGATTTTTTTCCCTTTTTTCATAATTGTTCTCATTGTTCCTCTGTAATCTGCTCTTAAATTTTTTGCATCCATTTTGTCATAGAAGGTTTTACTAGTTCAGGCTCGGTGTCATATTTGAGTAATACTGTATTTTTCATCCCATAGGACGCTCCGTCCCATAGGACGCACCTAGTTTTTTGGGGGGGAAATAAAGGAAAACATTTTTTCCTTTATTTCCCCCTCAAAAGCAGGTCGGGGAAACTGAACCAGGTCGAGGAACAGCGGGATGGCGGCGCTGCGCCTCCCTGCTGTCCCCCGAGCTTGTGGGACTGGCCGTTGTCTGCCCGGCGCGAGGGGTGCTCTGCTTCAGGGTGCCTTGTGCGCCGGGCGGCAGGCTGCTATCCGCAGCATGGGGAGCCCTGCGGGGAACTCCCGCAGGGCTGCCTAGGCTGCGGATGTGTTCCCGATGCGCCGGGCGCTCTGCTTTCAGGGCACCCGACGCTCCGGGAAGCAGGCTGCTATCCGCAGCCTAGACATCCCTGCGGGACCTCCCGCAGGGCTGCCTAGGCTGCGGATGTATTCCTGAAAGCAGAGCGCCCGACGCTCCAAGAAACGGGCTGCTATCCGCAGCCTAGACATCCCTGCAGGACCTCCCGCAGGGCTGCCTAGGCTGCGGATGTCTTCCTGAAGCCTGGAGAGCGACAGGGGTTGGTGCGCACCGACCCCTCTCGCTCTCCAAGCTTCAGCGAAAGCCTGCATTCGCCCCATAGGACGCACCCAGATTTCCCCTTCATTTTTGGAGGGGAAAAAGTGTGTCCTATAGGGCGAAAAATATATTAGTTTGTAAATTTTACCCCAAAGGTGGTCCTCTGTTATGATGGACTCAAATTCTGTCTTTTCTCTGATTTAACTGTTTGCCATACAGTCTTTCTTTAATCTTGATATCAGTTGACAGTATGTAAGCAGTTTCATATTTTTTCTCCTCTTCGGCATGTATTTGATCTGTTCTTGAAGATGAACCATATCTTGGTATAAAATATAGCCGTACATTCTCCTCTCAGCTCTAATAATAACGTTCCAGTGGTGACATTAACAGTGCTGGTGGGGACTTTTTGTGGTGCAACTTGTGATTTGTGTGGTGCAGGCTGTGCCCATGGCCATGATGTATGATTTGATGGTGAGTTAGGGGTGGCCCAATGCAAAAACCCTGAGGATCCATGAGAATCTGTGCTTCGAAACCAGATTTTTGGGCCACAGTGTGTCCAGGAAGCCATGGACCCATGTTTTTTGTGGTGCAGGCTGTGCCCATGGCCATGATGTATGATTTGACGGTGAGTTTGGCGTGGTGCAATGCAAAAAACATGAGGATAAACAACTGACATTTAGAAAACAACCTGACATTTAGATAAACAACCTGACATTTAGAAGACATCTGAAGGCAGCTCTGACCAGGGAAGTTTTTAATGTGTGACATTTTAATGTATTTTTAATCTTTGTTGGAAGCTGCCCAGAGTGGCTGGGGAAATCCAGCCAGATGGGCGCGGTACAAATAATAATAATTATTACTATTATTATTATTATTAACCATGTTTTTGCGCCATTGCAGCGCCACAAAAATGTGGATGCGTGATTTTTGTGGTGCTGCCTACTACAGACTAAGACGTGGTCTACAGTATCATGGTGGTTTTATTTTGTTTCAATATAAGAATCATATGAATTCATGAGGATCCATGCCTTGGATCCATGTTTTTGTGGTGGTGCAGTGCGGCAAAGTGTTGGATCCACGTTTTTATAGTCCAGTTTGTAGGCCTGGTTTCCAGATGTGATTTGACACTGGATGTGTTTTAGTTATTTTTTTAAAAGTGGAGGATCCATGAGGATCCATGTAGATCCGGGTTTTACCCTTTTCCTTTCTTTTTTTAAAAGTTTTTTATTAACAATTCAACATAACAAAATATTAAAACGTGTCATATTCGTTATTTTCCCCTTCCCCCCCACCTCCCCATCAAACCCTCCCCCCTCCCCCGAGAATTCCCTCAGCTCCTCTCTCTGATTTCTCATCACATATTGTTCTCCGCATACTGTAAAATTGTTTAAGTCCTTATATTATCTGTCTACTGTGTTAACAGTCAATAAATTTGTGTATGTTTATTCAAAACGTGCCAAGGAGTCCAATTCATTCTGTTGTCTTTTTAAGTAATTTGTAAAAAGTTCCCATTCTTCTTTAAAGTCACAGTTGTCCTTATCTTGCAGTTTGTATGTCAACTTAGCCAGTTCTGCATACTGTAGTTCTTCAATTTCTCTTGCCACTGTTCTTTTGTCGGGGTTTCCTCATTCTTCCACCCTTGTGCTATCAAGACTCTTGCCGCTGTTGTAGCATACATAAATAAATTGTCCTACAATCCCTAACAAAAATGCTTCTGGGTTTTTTTACAAATGTCATTTTAAACATTTTCTTCAATTCATTATATATCATTTCCCAAAAATTTTAAATTTCTCTATATTCCCACCACATATGATAAAACGTCCCCTCCTTTTCTTTACATTTCCAACATATGTTTGACCAGTTTTATACATTTTTGCTATCTGTACTGGTGTTATATACCATCTATACATCATTTTCATATAATTTTCTTTCAAAAGAGAACAGTCTGTAA